>NC_090439.1:163195934-165595934 GCF_031143425.1 Pleurodeles waltl | reverse complement strand
GGCAGTTTCCTGTTGCAGGCACTAGGCCTACCCATACAAGTGAGGTACCATTTGTATCAAAAGACTTGAGGAAATGCTGGGTGGATGGAAGTTTGTGACTCCCCACAGATTCCAGAACTTTCTGTCACAGAAATGTGAGGAAAATGTGTTTTTTTCTGTCAAAGTTTGAGCTTTGCAAGGGATTGTGAGTGTAAGAAAATGGATGAGAGCCACTAAAGGTAGCCCACCCTGGATACCCCTTTGGAGTCTAGATTAATTTTTTTTACAGATTGGCTAGTTTTCCCTGGGGGGCTAGCTGAGCGAGGGTCCAAAATCTACAGCTACCCACTTTGCCAAAAAAGGGTTAGCTTTTGGTGGAAAAATGTGATGTGTCCATGTTGTGTTTTGGGCCATTTCCAGTTGCGAGTACTAGGCCTACCCACATAGGTGAAGTACAACTTTTAATCAAGAGACTTGGGGGAATGCCGGGTGAATGGTAGTTTGTGTCTCGTCGCAGATTCCAGAACTTTCCATCACTGAAATGTCTGTTTTAGTCAAACTTTAAGGTTTGCAAGGGGTCAGCTGGTGAGAGCCATGCAAGTCAGCCCACCCTGGATACCCCTTTGTGTCCAGTTTTAAAAGATACAAAGGCTTGCTAGGTTTCCATATGTGCTGTGCTGGCTGAGCTAGGCTCCAAACTCTAGAGCTACCCACAATGGCAAAAAGGGGGCAGTTTTCAGTGGAAAAATGTGATGGGATCAATTTGTGTTTTGGCCTTTTTCCTGTTGCAGGCACCAAGCCTGCCCATACAAGTAAGTTACCATTTTTATGGTAGACTTGTGGGAGAATAGAATAGTAGAACATTTGTTATTACCAATTGGATTTCACTGCATTTGTCCCTTTTAAATGCAAGCCAGTGTATAAGACAAAACCATTTTGAAAAATACCCCCTAAATCGTTCACTAGTATGGGTAACCACAGTTTCAGAGATGTACAAATAATCACTGCTTCTAAACTCCATGTCTTGTGCCCATTCCAGAAATAGAAAGTTTCCTTTATACCCATTTTTTACTCTACCTATTTCACTGCATGATTTGGTCTTTACTTGGTACTCAATTAAAAAACATTCTACGGTGCAGCTTGGTTGTTGGCTCTGGGTACATTGGGTTCTGGGAGAACCTACAAACTCTGTATATCACTGGAACGAGAAAGGTGTAGTGGAGGTAATGGTATATTACTTCTGTAAATCGCCCATTGTGACAAAATGTTACTGATGAAAATGTCACAAATGGCCATTTTTTCATACTAATTTTCAGTATTTCTTTATTTCAACAGTTATTTTTCTATGGGAGAACCTTGAGGGAGCTACACATATGCCCCCTTGCTGTATTCAGAATTGTGTCTACTTTTCAGAAATCTACATCTTTTCCTGGATCACCCACAGGTTTCACACTGGTTCCCCCCAAAAACTGAAAATATGTTGAGAGCTCAAAAAATATGAAAAATGGGCTACCTCTGAAAAATGCCAAAACTGTGTTACAGAATTGGGTTCTTTGGTTCGGCTCTGCATGTTCTTGAAAGCTGGGAAGAGGGTGACTTTAGCACGGTAAACTGTTTGTTGATGCCATTTTTAGGAACAAATAACAGACTTTTATATGGAGTGACACATTCTGATGTGGAAACAGAGAACTATCTCCTTTCTTTGCACTGATTTTCTGCTTCAACTGATTCACGGATGCAGGGAACAAACTTGGGGCACAGGTTCCTGATAACATCTGTGCCAGTCAGCTTGTTCTCCTTAAAAACATTTCCTGCATATATCTTCCAGACAAGATTAGCGGAATTCGATTAGAACCTTCAAAATTTAGCTCACTGTCTTGAAGTGGCCAGGTAGGAGTTGAATGCTTGCATCTGCATGTCCTGCAAAAGTCCTGCACTGGAATGACAAGGAAGATGCTAACAAGTCAGAAGAAAACAGGTCTGCAGGGGAGGTAGTTTGAATATCTGGAAAGCAAGGATTGAATCCAGGAGTAATGTACAAAAGGCTCAGATCTTAGGAGAGCAAGCAGAATGAGTTACAGTTGGCTGATGATCTAGGCAGAAAAAAAACTCCCAAGAAAGGACAGGCCAGAGGGACGCCATAGTGAACTGGTTAAGGACTCTTGAATTATGGCAAAAACTCCATGACTGTATGAGAAACCTGCAAACATCTCTGGTACCAAGTATAACTAACAAACAGGGTTTTCTATGTTGTCTTGAAACAAAAGATGCCCCTTCCAACCAAAGAAACACAGGTCTAAAGATTTTGAACCTCCAGTTGCTGCCTGAATCCACTACCACATGTAAGAAACTTCCAAGAAAGAAAGAAACATTTATGTGCCCCATTGCAAGCACACCACATGTAGGGATGCCACCTTTCTCAGAACAAATAGGAGGCATTTTTTCCATTTTGCTATTCTGGAAGGGCCAGGGCTGATAGTTGAAACAGTTCCATTTCAAAATAGTATTAAACTGTTAGGGCATCAGAGCCTTAATAAGTAAACTTACAAGGAGACACATTTAGGTCGACGAACCTTTAGACCACGTTCGGGGACTTCCCAGTATGAGATGTCTTTTTGGCATCACAAATCAATAGATCTAAAACCCAATCAATAATCACAGTAACTAATCAACAAGCTAATCAGTAACATTTAATAAGAATCTATAAGTTGAACACTCCATGACCTTTCAGTCATGAATAACCACACCAATCTAGTTAAGTGTTAGGATATTTATTTCCCTATTGGTTACAATCTAATGTCATCTCTGTTAATCTCATTAGCATTCAATCTCATTAGAACCTCTTCTAATTAGCAATTAGATCACAATTAATCAATGCATAGAGAATATTCGTTCAGTAATTAGGCATGTCATTAATATGAAGCAACTTGGCAAAGTCTCAGTAATACATGATTCAACAAAGCAAGAACTCAGTCATTTGTCTATTTGCACAAGATAATTGTGAACACCTTAACTAACCTCAAATTAGCATTAGCATGTTGGGCTTCATGCAAAACATTTTAGCAAACACAAATTTAGAAAACATCTAAACTATGGCCTCTATCAAAATAGCAGTTGGTACCTAGAAAGAAAAGGCAAACAGATAATCACAATTTTGCATCAGATAGTTACCAATTCAACAGATCAGCAAACAGCGTCAGTCTTCGTCCTCAGAACATCAGTCATCATCATCAAACAAACTTTATTCGGCTTTCAACCAGCCATAAAAGTATCAAATAATAACACATTTAGTAATAAATAAATATATATAAAAGAAATAAGTAAAAAAAAGGGGAAGTACAAGCACATTCTAAATTCATTCAATACTGATATATAATCCCCTAATAGATTTACACCAATAACAAGTCAAATATCCTTGCAGTTTTTGTTTTTCCCTTTTGTGTTTTCCATAAGGCAAAAAAATTCCAAACAATCCAATAAAATTAGTCCAAAACTCCCATGGACTTCCTTACAGTCAGTACTGAGCATAAAAAGTTTGCTAAAATTCCACACATTTCAATTGAAGATAAAAGCAGTAAGCTAAAATACGCGTCGCGGCACAGACGCAAATTAATCGACGTTAAAAGAGGCGATAAAAGCCGTTTTCTTTGTGAGTTATAAAATTTACAGAAAAGGACCACATGCACTGTGGATTGGGGGGCCTTCGCTTCACAAGGACAAACTTTTAAAATTGTACTCCAATCATTCATGGTCGGGAAAGTTACTAACCGATGAAAAATATCTAAACGGAGTCTTGTAAGAACAAATCGATGTCGGGGGTTTGCCACGCTTACTAAGTAAGGCTGAATGGCATCTGTGGACAAAATTAGTTGGTTAGACATTACGGTGGATTTTTTTGATTCCTCTTCCCATCTCTGTTCTTCCAAATGCTTCAGTGACAAGGCCCTCAGTTCTCTCCTGGTTATTTTTTCCAATGATTGTGGATTTAAATAATAATCTTTACAACCCATTTAAAAAAAAAAAGTCATGATATAGTTCAACCAGGGAACTCTGAGCGAGTATGTTAGCCTTGTGCAATCAGATAGTATTGCCTTATTTAGTCCAGTATATTCAGTGGTCCAGACCTTGTGCCATAGTAATAATGGCTGAATTTTTATCAGATCGATCACATAGTGGACCCCAAGTTCTGCATGACTAATATATGATGATGTGCTATTTGGTATCATTAGCAAGTGTCTAAGGAAGTCGTTTTCCACTGTCTGGATCGCATTGCAGTTAGTATACCCCCAAATACATGCTCCGTAAGTGGCCGCCAGGATGCACTTGGCCTTGTAGATCTTCACCATATTTGTCGGGGTAATCCCCCCTATCTTTTTGGAAAAGATTTTCAAGGCCGCCATTGTTTTAATAAGCTGGTCTTTTTTTAACTTCACACAATGTGCCAAGTGGCTTGTTTGTCAAACATTATGCCCAGATATGAAAAGGTAGGAGCTATCGTCACCTTATCCTCGTGGATAGTAAAATTATAGGACTTACTCAGTGTCCTGCCGCAGTTCATTATAAAAGTTTTTGAGCGGTTAACTGTGAGTCCCGGGTCTGTCATATCATTTATGCAAGTAGTTAAAAGTTTCTGGAGGGCCAACGGTGTCCTGGCCATGAGTACTGCATCATCTGCATAAAGAAGTGTAGGGACGGGGCGATTGCCTATTTGAGGGAGGTCTTTGCATTTACCTGCCAGTTCTCTTTCTAGATTGTTTATGTATAATGAGAATAGAAGTGGAGCAAGAACGCAACCTTGGCGCACCCCTCTATATATTCCAAAGGACCTGGTACATTCCCCTCTCGTCCCGTACCTTACTCTTGCTCTACAACCTGTATACAAATCCCTTATAAAGTGAACTATTGTTGGTTCAACCCCCATTCTTCTTAGAATGTCCCATAACTTCTCGTGCAGGACGCAGTCGAATGCTCACGATAGGTCTATAAAGGCCAGGTGCAAATTACCCTCTCTGATCTTCGTATACTTCCCCACTAAGATGGTTAAATTCAGAGCCTGTTCGACAGTGCTTAGTCCTGTACGTAATCCATACTGCACTGGGGATAAAATAATATTTTCTTCCGCCCATGTTTGGAGTCTGTTTAAGATTATTCTCCCCGCTAATTTAGCTGATGTGTCAAGGGGAGAAATAGGCCTATAACAGGCTGGGTTAAGGCGATCGCCTTTTCTATATATAGGTACAATGATGGTATCGCGCCAGGTCGATGGAAGGCCTTGTGAACAGAAAGCCCTCAATACCTGCGTCAATAATGGGCCCCATAAATGAATGTTAGCTTTGTATATGTCAGTTGGGACACCATCAGGCCCCGGCGCTTTCCCAGCTTTACTTGTTTTTATGGCTTCTGCTACCTCCTCTAAAGTAAACTGAGGTGATACTTCTGGGTGTAGGACTCCCTGGGAGTCTGAGGCCATTAAAGGGTCCAGGGTTCTATCATTAGATTGGCAGTATATCTTTGAAAAGTACGTAATCCAGTCCTCCTCCGAGATTGCAATTTCCATTCTGGGAGTAGCACTGTTACCTAGAACAGGTGTATTTATTATTTTCCAAAAGAGGACACTATCTTTCATAAGACTAGCTCTGTGTAGGTTATCCCATAGCTCCCCTCTCAAAGCAAGTTTCCTCTTTTTTAAGGCTATTTTGTATGCCTGTCTACAGGTACGTATTTCAGTCGGGGCACTTAGGGCTTTTTTAAGTCTTATATGGGCTTTCGTGCAGTCATGGTCAAACCAACCAGTTTCCTTTTTTTTTCCCCCAGCCCCCTCCGTCCTGATCAAAAGAGTTTCTTTCACGGCTTGCGTTATCTGTAGGAAAGCACTTATGCATTTTCCTGGGGCCGTATCTTCACCGAGGCAATCAATGAACGCTTGGTTTTGTTCACTTAATATATGTTTCAATAATACCTGTGGATCAGTCCGAGACCATCTTAATGTATAGCCATTACCCGAAGTTAGTTCAATTTCATTTGCCATCATCACCTTTCCAAATTTAGCCTCTAGGGCAGGAGTTAGTAACAGTTTTAGGCTTTGAGGGAAATGGTCACTTATTGCAATATCATGAATTGTGTAATCAATAAAATAATGTGCAAAATGAGTTGACATTAAGTTATAATCAATCACTGTATTAGCACCCCTTCCATTGAATGTTGGTTTAAACTGTAGCTCTTTTGAAGATAAATCATTTACAAGAGACAGGTTGTGTTTTTGGGCCACTAGATTCATTGCATCTCCTTGAGTGGTATGTGAAAAGTGTGGCCCTATGCCGATATCTTCGGTATCCCAGCCACACACCCTTCCCATGGATTCCTTACAGAGATGTACATTAAAATCACCCCCCCATATGATAAGAGTCTCCCGTCTGTTGCTTGCACATATTCTCTCTAAATCCTCGCTCATCTCTGTTAATATTTTAGAAGCTTCCCTTGGCAGTGCATTATTATAAAAGTTAATGAGTGCTAGGTGCCTATTCTGATCGAAGTTAGACTCTATCAGTTGATAACAGGGTTTCGTGATTTGCATTTTTGGGTAGTGTAACCACGCCTTGTTAGAAATATGTGTACATAAGCCTCCTTTTGGCCTGCCATGGTTGGTCTGCACAACAGGTGTGTGAAATGTCTTATAACCATTTATATGGGCAGGATTTAATGTCCAGGTCTCCTGGAGACATATACAGGGAAACTCCTCAATAAAGTTCACCCAGCGCTCATTATTAATCTTATTGGTTAGGCCTGCCACATTCCAATAGAGTATAGCTGTTTTCGTGTGTTGGTAGGATTGAGGGCACTCCTTCTCTATACCTGATGTGGATAATCCATCATCTAGAGTGTGGGTTATTGGAGAGGGAAGGTTCCCCGGGTTCGAATGAGTGTCTGTGAGGTTCCTGTCGGGTTCCGTTTCGCGGAATACATCTCTCCTATTCTTGGTAGGCTTTTCTATTTTTATATCAGAGCCTCCTCGTGTGGGGAATCTCTCTTAGTCCTAGTTAGTCAATCCAAATCTTCTAGCGTGTTAAGTGATCGAAATCTGTTACTAAAGTGAATAGGGTCCGGGGCATTTAATAAGTGATCGTTAACGGATTGCAAATTCCTTGGAACACCCCCACAAGATCTTGGGTAAAAGAACCCCAGGGGTAGTAGGGAGATTCCTTGACAGATGGCTTGCCTGACGCCTAATTTATGGATAATGCTGTGCACCAGATCAGGGGTCTTGAATGAAAGGACCACACAGTCTCCTTCCACTGCTTTCTCCCTATTTCCTATCCACTTGACTCTTCTGGCCATTTTTATGTCATCAAAAAGGACCCCCACCATCCCGGGACCCAGGCGTGTTCCTATCCAATTCAGGGCCTTGTTCCTCAATGCCGGCCACGTTTCCCGATATTGGTCGCCTATGGGAGGGACGTTTGCCAAGACCACAACGTATGGGGTTGCCTCCGGAGGAAGATGTAGAAAATCGCTTGGTAAGTATGTAGGCTTCGGAGGTCTTATTCCAATACAATGGGTCCTCCCTTTGACTGGGGGTGCTTTGTCCTGATTAGTGGTGGTATATTCTGTAGTGTTGTGGCTGATTCATGATTGATAATTGATGCTTGTGGGAATGATTGTGCTCTATTCGGGGGCTTTTGAGACAGATGTGTATAGCTAGTGGTTGGGGATATAGGTGGTACCTGTGAATTAATCAAGATCTTTGGGATCAAGGGTAAATCATCAGCCCTATCCTGAGGGAGGGGTTGAGAATTACACTCAGAAGTTTGAATCGGCTGTGTTACCCTAAGGTCTTGTTTAGTATCATGTAAGGTCTCTGTGTTTAGGGATTTTATAATTCCCAGGCCCGCATCAACTTTGCACTCCACCGCTTTTAAGCATTCCGACAAGGAGTCCAATGTGGCCCCAGTTGCTGATTTCATACTATTTATCAGGTCATAGAGGTTTACGAGGAGGGTTTGAGTTGTGTCAGCTGGGTTGATCAGGAGTTTCTTTCGAGATGGTTTCTTTGGGGGCTTTCGGTCAAGTGTGAATGCCAGATCGTTCTTGGGAGATTTTTTTTTTAGAGATATTATCTGCCTTCTCTAGGGGCGGCTTTCTTCGGCGTTTAGGTGCAGGTGGGAGATCATCCAGTGTAAATATTGAATCTAAAATATTTTGGATGCAACCATTTTTATCTATAGCGTCTTTATTCAGGGCTTCATTATTGCATTGAGTATAATCATCAATTATCACCACATCCGTTGGTGATTGTGCAGTGTAATCTTCAGGATTTTCCCCTCTACATTGGCAATTTGTTTGTCTATCATCCCCATGGCCCCAGAGATGTACTTTAGTGTGGATGTACTATCTTTTAAATTTGAGGGATGACTCAATGTTGAATGCTTCCTTTTCCCCATATTTAATAGGGTGTTACTCTAAGGTGTTACTCTAAGTACAATATAGGGAAGTGAGGATGTATAAAGATAAAGATATGCCAGTTGATTATGGCACCTGTGCTGGAATAGCGCCACCCCAACTAGATTGATTAAATGGCTAGCCAAGATGTGATGCAAAGAGAAGGCACTTTACCTACAAGTAGCAGTCTGCTCAAATGTAAGATCAGGATATGCGAGATAGATGAAAAGAAAAAAAAGAATAAAAAAAGAAATTGTCACTTGGGTATCCAGCGTGTGGTGGATCCTCAGGTATTCCTAAGGCTGAATCCTGCCAGCGGAAGAAGCAGGTTCCAAAGCTTCCCAAGGGGACCACCGTCCGGCCCAAAATAGATGATGGTTCTTTGAACTTGTCAGATAAAATAGCGTTTCTCTTCTCCTTGAAGGCCGGGAGATCCTCAATGGCAGATGAAAGAGGGAGGGCCCAGCCTCCTCCGGTCTCCGACGGGCACAGGACGGGCCTGCCCTTGGCCCGGGCTTTGCCCGGGCGCGCACGCGCGCGTCCCGCGAGCGCTATTAAGTTTTTAAAGGGCTCCTGCCATTTCTGCGTTGCTGCTCCTCCCTGTCCCCCAGATGAGAGGAATCGGAAAGCGCGTCCCGCGAGCCCGCGAGCGGGAGCGCTATTACGTTTTTAAAGGGCTCCTGCCCTTTCCGCGTTGCTGCTCCTCCCTGGCCCCCAGGTGAGAGGAATCGGAAAGAACATCAGTCGATTCACCATCAGCAGAGATCGGACGGGGCAAAGTTTCAATATAGCATAGCTAAGGAATAGGACCTTCCCTCATATGGAGGAGAAGTAAGTATCCGACAAGAATGGGTAGAGAATGGTTCAGAGTAATAGGACAAAACACTAGAGGAATAGTAGCAAGCCCTCTGGTAAGTGAGCAAGAGAGTGAAAAGTTTCTGTGAGTAAGAGAAGTCTGTCTGTCTCTCCTTGGGTCCCTCCGTTAAATCAAAACTATATAATTAGCCCTTAACTCCGCATTGGATAATAATTGGTGCATCGTTACCTCTGTCCAATAATTCTTCAAGCATCTTGCGAGAATTTTCCACAAGCCACAGTTCTCATGTCACGGATTGGTCCATGTTATTGACGTCTTCAATGGTTGGGATGTCAGGTAGGAAAAGTTACACTTTGCGCTCCAGTCAGTGTCTCCATTGTTTATCCTACTACAGTTAACCTTGCACCTGTTACGAATTACACTGTTGCATTCAGCAAGAACGTCGCCTTGAGCAAGTCGTTTCTCATGAAAAAGAATTTACTACAGCTACACACACATAACTTCTGGAAAAGTACAGCTTCGTGTCCTTCAGAAAAATAGCACATTACACGTTAGAAAATACAGTTTAATATGAGGCCAGGCAGCTAGGCCCAGACCCTCGCTAAGCTAAGGCACTCTAATTTTAATAAAGCAAACTCTTAACACATAACTCTAATTATGAGATACTAATACAAATTCAAAACATTATTGCATAATAATTCAGAATTAACAAGCTTTTCATTGGTCTTCGTATACATTGGTAGCCACTCCCCGTGGGCACATTTCAAATGCGTACATTATTTTCTGTCAACACATTTTCTATGCAGCTTCATCACACAATATATTGCAAGTTTTTCATATTAATATTGCTTTTAAAAGACACACTCCAACAGCCCTTTCTCTTCCCTTTATAAATAATTGTAAAATAACTTAGCTGCTTATCAGATACTTTCAACATGTTTTTCAAGTGTTTTCTGTTTTATATTACAAAATAGAAAAATACCCAATTTAACGTATTTTCCTATTTTTTATTTGTATGACATACGATTACAGACTAGAAGGGTAAGTACAGGTCAGGTGACAAACCTAACTACATTTGAGCTTGATGGCACCGTCTCTCCCAGCAGGCAAGCTGGCATGCAGCGTGACTATATGAAAGTCAAATTTCCAAAGTCAGTATGAGAACCTTTAACTTTAACCCACTCATCGCCATTCCATGGTGGAACATCCATGTGTAACTGGCCAGTGGGAGCACAATTCATTGTTAGTGAGGACACTCAAACAAGTTTGATGATTTAAATCAACCTAATGTTGGCATCTTCTCCAAACATTGGTCGATTGGGTTCCGCACACTATCCTTGTTAACTACACAACTTGGCTTGTGCAACTATGTTACCGCCCTGATTATAGTTGCAGTAAAAAAATATTGTATCCAAGAGGGAAGTCAAAATCTATGGCTTCTCAGACAATAATGTATTATGTTTTACAGTTACTTTATTTTTTATGCAGCCCCGGTTAGTGCTGAGGTCATTAACATTCAAAATTAAATAATTTACACTTTTATTAACAATATTAACACTCTTCAAGAGAAGCAATGAATGATCTTGTTGTGTAGCCATTTTAGTTATAGCTCCATGCACGTTATTTTATCACACTAGGCCGTTGTGCACTTTAACCTAGATATTTTATTCAGCTTCGCATTGTTATTTTACAATAACCATTTTTACAGTCTTGTTTTCATCTATCTAACTGTTTTGCTTAGCCTAGCACTGTGTTCTCAAACAAGACATTCTTGATCACTTTGTGCTTCATTCAAGGCTACAGTTTGGTACATTGCCAGTGAACGTGGTAGAAGTTTAGTCTCCAACATTCGTAGAAAATACACATCCTTATGTAGGGACATTTTCTCAGAACATTAGCTGTGTTGTTATAAAACACTTCCTAGTCCCATTACACGTTAAGAGGGAGATTTCAGCCAGGGAACCACGACTGTATGCTGATCGCTGAATGCTTCATTACAGATGCTAATGCAGACTACAGGCCTTTGCTCAGGTATGAGGGTTGATGTCTCCCCAGGGGAACCTGAAAGGCAGAATTAGAGCTTAACATGCTGTGCTCAAATTATGACTTAGATAGGAAATAATCCATCGATTATAGCGACAATATGATAGCGTTTTTCTTATGCTTCACTCTTCTCGTCACCATTTTAATACTGTCATGTTGTGTTGTCCTGGTTATTGCAGCTCACGCTTTGCTATCTAAGATGCCGTTGTTTTATTTAACCAATCATTGAAACATATACTGCTTCTGTTTGTCATTTATATATGAGACTGAATTGTGAAGGAGAGAACCGGATGCGACCTGAGTGACCACGACTTCCCTGAGAAGCCTAATATGTCATGCGCTCGGCTGTCCAATCATCACTATCCTTTGGTAGACATGAGGCACTGCTAGTTAGCCGGAGCAAAACCCGGGTTTGGAGCGACAGGTGTCACCCACAGTGGGTCAGACTCAGTCTCCCACACGTGGACGATCTTGCTGCTCAAAATCCAGTAGTCTCATTAGAATAATAGTGCGCATGCGGCTTCGTGACGTTCCACAACAGGGTCAGGAACGAGAGCTGCCTAAAATAATAGCTGAGACCTATTCGAGTATTGGTCGAGATCGCTTAGGGACCAGACCACAAAAAACAAAATTTCAGGATAAATCGAACAAAGATACCCCCAAGCAAGCACCTGAGGGTAATAAGAAACACTGGGATAAAAAGCAACAAACTCCTAAGAAAGAGAGGGGAGAATCTCCACGTATGGAGACCCCACAGAATAGGTATAATCTCAGAAACAGAGATAATATAAAAACGCCTGATAGATATCAATATACAGATACAAGCCAATCTCTTCCTTTCAGGACTCATTGGTAAAAAGAAATGAGAGAGTACCTGAAACCGAGACAGGAATCACAATGCTCTTTGGAGGTTTTTGTTAAAAAGGAAGAGAAACCAGTCCAACAAAAACAACAATTTAAAAAGAAAAAAGTGGCAGCGGTTGCAGTCTGACATGCCACACAGGAAGAGGGTCCTCTTGAAGAACAAGAATTGGGCTCTAGCATTGCTAGATAGCACGACAGAGGTCACAATAGTTCGCCGGAATCTTCTAGAGCATCTGGAGGTGAAAGCAACGGATGACTTTATACAAGTAGAGACTGCGGGCATGCGTGTCTCCAAGCCTGATAGGGTGTACAAAGTAACATTACAGTTAGAAGGAGACATTGAACACACAATAGACACAATCTTTTGGGATCGGGTAGTAAAAGTATATGATGTCTTGTTGGCCGAGCAAGATTGGCCACCTGACTTTGTCCGTACCTGCCCAGATGGAGAAGAAGTCATTAAGCCTTCCTTCTCGCCCTTGTTCCAGAGGAACTCGCTGAATCCTATTCCATTGAATGGGCTTTGGCACAAGCACCTGCATTATTTAGAAATCATGTAGGATGGGATAAAGAATTCCCCTACCATGTAATTCCAATCAAAAGTGAACCTCAGCCACAACTGAGTAATCCTATAAAACATGAAGCAAAAGCACCAGGGAGGGAAATACTCACGCAATTAGAGTACCAGGGTGTGATTGAACCCTGTGTCCCGCCAAGGAATAACCCATTATTCCCCGTAGCTAAACCAGACCATTCATACAGAATAGTCTTAGACTACGGACATTTAAGTCATACACGTACCTATGCTATCCAAAACTCGCATAGCACAGCACTAATGAGCAACATAGTGCGTAAAAAATACAAAACGACACAGGACATTTCCAATGGGTTTTTCTGCCAGAATATAGCACCTGAGAGTAGAGACTTAACAAGTTTTAGTGTTCTAGGCTCCCAGGAAAAATTCTGTTGTTTACCCCAGGGGTATAAGAACAGCCCAGGACTGTTCGCAGCTCGTGTCATTGCCATTTTGCATGAGATTGACCCTGAAGAATTGTCCTATGTAGATTATATCTATCTAACGGATGATGAATTACTACAACATTTAAGACAGGTAGTCCGCATTGTTGTAGGATTTGCTGAATCTCGCTACAAATTTAATTTAAAAAAAACAAAAATAGCCTTCCTCAGCGTCCTGTTCTTAAGATATGAGCTGTCAAGTGAAGGGAAGACCCTAGTGCCGCAATTCTTAGAGAAATGCGCACAGTTACAACCACCAAATACGATTAAAAAAATCCAATCACTATTGGGTTTCCTAAATTTTGGCAGAACATACATTCCAGATTATGCTACACGCATAAAACCTTTATATGACTTAATACGTCCTGATTTTTCAAGTAAGTTCTGGACAATTGAACATACACGTATTCTTCGAGAGTTGCAGACAGATACGCTTGCAGCACAACATTTACATACGAGGGACAACAAAACACATTTGGTCATCAGAGTAATAGCTGGGGCCATCGGTTTCACCTATGTGACATTTAATGAAGGTGAAAGTTCCGATCGCATACAAATCGCACTTGTACTCAGCGGCAGAACAACACTTTGCTCCCACTGAGAAAATTCTCACTGCTGTACAGATGGCTGTCATTAAAGAAAGACTTCTTGCCCAAGGAAAACGCATTATTGCAGTTTCTCCAATCCCAGCCCTAGGGGCTGTTACAAAAGCTAGCGTTCCAAATGCAAAAGCATTATATCCACGTTGGATACAATGGGCTATGTCTCTGACAGCCACTGATGTAGACTACATTTTTGACCCAAAGCTACAAATCAGGAATTTTTACAATATGAAATAGAATACCCAGTTCCAGCAAATACATTGCCTAATGAACAATATCATAGAGTCATGTACACCGATGGCTCAGCACAACCTGCAATTGGAACTAAACATCAATATTCTGCTGCTTGCGCAGTCGTCAGTGGCTACATGGAGAGCAATACATTTTGTCCTCTACATACCTTTACACAAACCCTATATGATTGTGCAGCACAATTGACAGAGCTAAAAGCTATGATGATGGCACTGGAACACACAGATCCTGCACAGCCTACGCTGATTGTTTGTGATTCATGTTATTGTGTTCAGTCCTTTAATGAATACCTACATTATTGGCGCCAGAATGGGTTCAGAGATTCCAAAGGCAACACCCTTAAACACAAACTACTATGGGGGAAAGTAGCTGACCTGAAGGAGACGCTACCGAATGTCCATGTTGTGCACACACTTGGACACCAACGTGTTGGAATACATGTTGCTGGAAATACACTGGCTGATGAAGACGCAAAGTCAGCAGTGGCTGTGGCCGCTGTAGCTGCAGTAACTCGTTTGAGTTCGAAACCGGACGCAGACATTTGTGCTGCCTTGACTGCTACAGCTGATGGTACGCTCTATCCTAAAGGATTTCCTAACAAATATCACTATCGTGTGGGAGGTATGCTGAACGCTGAGGTTAAGATACCAGGCATAGGTGTACTTGACATACGCAACAAAGACATAAGACCACAATTGATTAAAGCAGCGCCTGAGGGGGTGGCATCTGCCCATGCTGGTGGGGCGCCTACAGTTTCGATCTTGCAGGCCTGTTATTGGGAGGCAGGTCTCTACAAAGAGACTAAGCAGTATGTCCTTTGTTGTGACATCTGTCAACAAATCAAAGTTTCCACTGCCATGTGCCCACCGCAGACACCCCTCTTAATTTCAAACAAACGATTACAATGTGTGTACTTGGACCACTGTGGTCCTCTAATACCTGATAGTGCATACAAATATATTTTAATTGCTGTTGATTCATGCTCCAAATTTGTATGGGTGTGGCCACAACGCTGGGCTGACGCTCGGACTGTTATTAAAGATTTGCAAGTCTTTATCGGTACATATGCAGTTGCGGCTTTCCATTCGGACCAGGGCCCTGCTTTCGCCTCCAGAGCATTCAGGGACGCCATGGCTTCATTGGGGGTCCAACTCCAGTACTCGTCTCCATTTCATTCCGAGGGAAATAGTGTTGTGGAGCAATTAAACCGTGATTTAAAGCAATCCTTAACAGCCAGAGTCTTAGGTACGGGTCATAGTTGGCTTAATCACCTGTATGGAGTCCAGAGAGCACTAAATAACTTGCCTAGAAGGTCCCTGGGGGGGTCGTAGTTCATATGAGTGCCTGTTCAGAACTCAAATGTATGTTCCGGATCTTGATGGTCCTGGCATGGAGGCAGCAGAAACATCTTGTGACATAAATGAACGTGTCACTTTCTTACAGGAATTGCAACAGTTCCGTGATGATAATTTTTCTAACAGTGCCACCTCTACAGGAATTAAGAATGTGCCTGTAACATCTAGCGGCTGGATTCCCAAAGTTGGGGATCTTGTATGTGAGAAAGTCGCTGTGAAAAAGGAATTTGGCCCTTCTTATCGAACACCAGACCCTGTACTAGGGATACACGGTACCAGAACTGTTATTCTACCACCGTTGGTGGGTGCCAAAGAAAATCATTTTGTCTCAATTGAAAATGTCAAACTACACCATGTGTCCGATCCTGCACAGCCGACCAAGAGGAACATCCAGTAGTTCCCGAATCCCTCTCGCTACTGGCGAAGAAGTTCCTCTACAAGTTGTTTACACCAACACCGACACCTCTCCGAGCTTGGGGAGGGTGGAAGATGATCTTGCATTAGTTCCACTAACATCAACTAATTTAGAAACATTCAACCAAGTCAACTAGACTCCAACACAAACAGATGGTGCTATCTATAGTGTGCCACTGCAGGAAACACCAACTCCACCACTGACAACGGCTCCGCCATTTTCACGAACTGCCTCTGTTTATGTGGCCGACTTCAAAGATGATTTTTCAGACTCATTCGCCTCTTCGACAGCTGATTTGTCAAGTACACGTAAGCTAATAAACTAGCTTAAAGAAACATATTTTATTTTTCCATGGAACTATCTATGGCTCTCTTTGACTGTCCTAGCCTTTCTACTTTGGATTGGTTTTGTCATTACCTTTTTCTTAATACATGGTCATTTTCTTCTTGAAAGATCAACAGTTGAACTGGTGGAGGAGGTTTTGAAACCACATTTTTCATCACATAAAATCCGAAGAGACTTATCTTTTGTGAACATTTCCGCAGTGCAAATTCCTGATGGGATTGTTTAGGACAAAGTAATGTTTGATATATATGGTCCCACGGAAGTTATTCAAATACCGTATGTGTTAAAATTATCAATGAATGATATAGTGATAATAGGCATTGTCTCTGATGATTGGGATGTGAAATCATTTGATTCTATGATGACTGAATTGCAATATTATACTGTCTTTGAAAACGAAGATGTTTACCAATTTAAGGAAAACTATGGTGATATGTTTTGTTATAATTATTATGGGCACCATTTCATACATAGAGCGAGCAGTCCTAAAACTGTTTTTAATTACAGGCAATGGGAGCATTGCCCGACTCCGCCACAAGGGAGTTCCAAAACATATTTTGAAAAGTTTGCATATTTTTCTGGGCACAATCAAAAGAATGCTGAGTCATATTATTTTAAAATACCACCTATTAAGGATATACATATGTTATTTACCAATACCAATTTTATACTTTTGGAATCCTTTGTTTCCCGGTTAGCGATAGAAGGCTATAAATATTGGTTCAAATCAATTGATCTGAAAAGTGTGTGGGGAACAAAAAATTGGCAAATTAAGGGAAAGGAAACATTGTTTAGAGCATGCCTTATTCCTGTACAAATGATCTTTTTAAATGAAACGGTAAAACAGACAAGTTATTTAGGCTTAGCTAAAATTAGGGAATTAAACATGCCCAGTATACCTGCCCCCGCAAAGTTTTATAAATGGCAAAAATATACAAATGTAACTGAAAATAAGCTTGATGAGTGGGTCCAGAATGGTACATTTAATGCTTCACTGACACGTCCTGGTGGGTGGTTATTGTGGCCAATAGATACCAATGGGTGTCATCAACGTTTTATTAACTCCTCTGGGGGTTTTAGGACGAGTAGGCCAGACCCTCGTTATATATCATCAGAGCATGCAGGTATAATTACAACATATAGTGTGGGAAAATTATGCCAGCAGTGGCTAAAATCATCCTCACTAGACGCGGGTAGAGAACACCTCAGTCTCCTGTCTAACTCCATGGACTTACAAGATTTCTTGTCAGACCCCAGGACACCACGTAGGAAGCATTTCTTATATGCAGTATACAATGAGAGTTGGAAACTTTCCCAACAAGATGCTGCTGCCCGGTTAAGGCAAATAGATCAGGAAAATCTAAAAAAGGCATTAGCTGTTGTGGATAATAGGATTAACACTTTGTCCGAGCAGATATACACCATAAATAATATTGTCTCTTCTGCTATAGACATTATACAATCAGATATGTCTTCTTTACACCATGGAAAGAGTCAGATCAGGTCCATTATGCAGTTGGGTTGGACGCTTCAAACATTGAAGGCGGGTCGCGTCCCATGGCAGAACATCAGAGCAAGGGAGATATTTTCTTCTTTTAATCTAACGTGACAACAACAACTAATGGCTAAGAAGGAAGCGACTTATGTCATGCTTAACATCAAGAAATTAGGAAAGTTGCCTTTTACCGTGGCCAAAATACCATCGGCTGGGTGGCCAATACATGGGGTTATTAATCTGCCTATTTCCATGCTACAATTCACCTCCTGTTTAAAACACATTCCGGTAGGCAGATATGAAAAACTGGGAGATAGTTACATTCATGAGGTGTGGGAGGCACCCTTCTCGTACAAATGCTTCAGTGGCATGAAAGAGGTCTTTTTTAGCGGTAGTGAATGATAGACCTCAGTCAGCCATTTGATGGTTTGTAAACAGCTGTCCTTGCATGGGGCGTGTAACGCCTCAGCTGCAAACTTGGCTTGTTATCTGAAGGGAGTCCCAGTCCCTTTGATTAGACCTGCGTTTCTGGTGCTTTCAAACGGCAGCTACGTCCTTCTCAATAGTAAAGATTGTGGTGGCAGGCGGGCTGGAATAGTTTACGTTGTTTCAGTCTCTAAGGTCTTTACATGCTGTGGGAAAGTACTGTTTCCCCCCACTAATTTTAAGAAGGTAGCTGATATTTGGCCTTACATTGCTACTTGAAACGTGAATTTTGACAAGTTAAGTAGACTCAAGGCTTTATTGTTTCAAAAGCATGTGGCCCTTACATCTGCATGCGAGACCTACGCTCTTAAAGTGGCAAAGTCATCAGCAGAAATACAGTCCCTGTTAAATACGAACTTTCCGAGACACTTTGGTGAACCCGTGGGATGAATATTTAATGCATCCAGTACAACTGGAATCGCACATTTTTTCAAAGCTGTTGTTTCTGGTTTCGTTCATACCTTCTCCTCCATATTATGTTTGATACCTTCAGCTATCCACTAAATTTTCTGTAGTATTTTTGGGGGATTTCCAATAACTTTGGCTTTATTAGCTGGCATCCTGCTGTTGCTATTGTTCATGCGCAATGGCTATCCCGCCGCAATGAGGAGAAATGACGGCGCTCCCATCAGCGCAGCTGTGTCATGAGCATATGATGCAATATTTTGGAGCAACACTCCTGGAGCAATTGGAGTGTGACTGGTCTTTGTCATTCAGACCGGTTCTGTATTGTGTGCAGTCCGTGTTTTGGTGCCTCTGGTGCTCTTTCGAACATGCACTGGAAGTTTGTCTTTCACAGCAGCGCTTGCCTGCAGTAGATGCTGATCTGTTGATGTTCTCGTTGAGGGTTCATTACCAGACATGCACATTGAGGTTGCGTTTGCTGCGTGAAGCTAATTATGAGTTACCCTTCCTGGAGGAAGTTGTTGACAACTCATCAATGGGTACTCCACGGGATGCCACCTTGGTTGACACTGGGCTATGGAACACACCTGCTCCCTGATCCTTTTTGGCGAGGACTTTCCGGCTTTGACATCTGCCGAAGTGGAAGATCTCCTGTTCTCCATGACTCGTACGTAGTTTGGAACTTTTCTAAATTGACATGTTCTTTTAATTCGGTTATAGGTCACATGCTCATGTTTTCAATTGCCACGTAGTATGCTATTGTGTCACTTTAACTTGTCCAAATTGATCTTCTTTTTAAATATATCTTAGGTTGAGCATTTAGTAATAAAATTTTAGTTTTGGCTTTGAACCACTTTCAACCGACAAGGGGAGGGTGTTGTGTAGCCATTTTAATTATAGCTCCATGCACGTTATTTTAACACAGTAGGCCGCTGTGCACTTTAACCTAGATATTTTATTCTGCTACGCATTGTTATTTTACAATAACCATTTTTACGGTCTTGTTTTATTTCTCATCTATCTAACTGTTTTGCTTAGCCTAGCACTGTGTTCTCAAACAAGACATTCTTGATCACTTTGTGCTTCATTCAAGGCTACAGTTTGGTACATTGCCGGTGAACGTGGTAGAAGTTTAGTCTCCAACATTCGTAGAAAATACACATCCTTACATAGGGACATTTTCTCAGAACATTAGCTGTGTTGTTATAAAAACACTTCCTAGTACCATTACACGTTAAGAGGGAGACCCCAGCCAGAGAACCACAACTGTATACTGATCGCTGAAACCTTCATTACAGATGCTAATGCAGACTACAGGCCTTTGCTCAGGTATGAGGGTTGATGTCTCCCCGGCGGAACCTGAAAGGCAGAATTAGAGCTTAACATGCTGTGGACAAATTATGACTTAGAGAGGAAATAATCCATCAATTATAGTGACAATATGATAGAGTTATTCTTATGCTTCACTCTTCTCGTCACCATTTTAATACTGTCATGTTGTGTCGTCCTGGTTATTGCAGCTCATATGAGACTCAATTGTGAATGAGAGAACCGGATGTGACCTGAGTGACCACGACTTCCCTGAGAAGCCTAATATGTCATGTGCTCGGCTGCCCAATCATCACTATCCTTTGGTAGAGATGAGGCACTGCTAGTTAGCCGGAGCAAAACCCGGATTTGGAGTGACAGGTGTCACCCACAGTGGGTCAGAGTCAGTCTCCCACACCGTGGACAATCTTGCTGCTCAAAATTCAGTAGTCTCATTAGAATAATGAGAGCCTACGCGACAATCTCTTATGGCAAATATAACCGGTATTTATAAAACTAATTCAGTCACAAGAGAAGACACATTACAAAGAAACATTACTTTTTCGTGATTAATCCAGAATAAACAGTACTGCAGAAAGCACAGCCAAATTAAGACTCCAGACTAGACTGTGTGTAATACTAAGCTGTCAAAAACAAGTCTAATCAAAGCGCATTTGGAAATGTTTAAGAAACTTAGCATGTAACAGGAAGTGCATGGCCAATGGAGGGCCCCGTGGAGAGCAGACGCAGTCCAGTCTCTCCACAGGAGCTTTCAGGAGAGAAAGTGGCATTGAGAGACAGGATTAGGCTAAAGTGTGTGGGGGCGGGATTAGGGGAATGGGTTTAAATAGGCTTGAGATGGAAGGGACCAGCCTCTTCCTCGCCAGGTCTGAAGATTGGCCGTCCCGAGTTGAGATTAGAGTAGTGATGGTTTCTGTAGGTAGCAGGTAGGCCATAGACGGTTGTGGTAATTATAAGCGGCATGGCTCAGAGCCATGACGCTACTGCAGTGCGGGCCGTGCTTTGCATGTCGGCGATGCGGGCTGCGCCGATTTACTCAGGCTCGGTGCTTTAGACCAGGCCTGGGTCGGCATGTCACACCCTACGCACACGGCCTCTAGTGGCGGTGCCGCTGCTATGGCGAAGAGAAAGAAATCAGCGGGGGAGGGGACGATGCACATCCACCCCCCGGGCTCCAAAATGGGCCCTTTCTTGCAAGGGCACACTGGGCCTGTAGGGGAGGGGGGAGAGGCGGGGCCCTCCGGTGAAGAACTCAGACTGGGGCCTGTTGGGCCGGATATCATGGGGCAGGTGTGTGGCCCTCAGGGGAAGCAGGAGAGCGAGGTGGCTGGGCCATGTATCTTGGGCAGCCCCCCCTTGGACCTCTCTTTAGGCAGGGAGGGGACCAAGGCTGCAGGCAAGGGAGGGACCTCTGCAAAGAAAAAGGCCAAAGGAGGGGTGGCCTGAGTTTGGGGGTCGGGCAGTGCAGGGCATTAGAGGCTGGGGCTGCTGCGGGCGGTGTAGAACAGACTGGGACCCTGGGGGCCCCCCCAAGGACATGTTGGGGAGGCGCTTTCATTTGTGGACGAGGGCAGCACAAGGCACAGGACTGGTCCTCAATTGCCATGGAGGCCAGAATAAGAGAACATAGGAGGGCTGTTGCAGAGACGGAGAAGAGGTGGGCCCAGCTATGTAGGGACAGGTAGGAAGCCTTAGCTAGAGAGAGGCAGCCCAAGAGGAAGGCAGGCAAAGCGGGGTCAAGGGGCATGTCGGGTCCTGGGGCTGGGCAGGGTAGTTGGGTATGGCTTCCACGGGAGCGGGAGAGTAGTCAAGAGGCTTGTGTGGCCATGGGGTCCGGTCGCCTGATGGGCACGAGTGGCGCATACGCCCGTGAGAGGCGCGAAGAGTCCAAACCAGTAAAAGAGACTGGAAGAAAGAAGGTGACGCCAACTGGGCGCAATACGGCCTCAGGACGTTGGTCTGAAGCAATAGAGGGGTCTTCAGCGGCCTTCTCTACAGTGCAGGAACGTGCAGGTCGTAAGTGTGGCAGACACCATGGGGGACATGCTCAGGACGAGTGGAGTGAGGTGAAGGATGCAAGGAAGAGTGTGAGATGGACGAGGAGGTAGTTGTGGAACTTGACTATGAGGATGAGTCGGAAAAATGGGAAGTAGGGGAGATTACGAAATTGAGGTGAGAGGGGACAAAGGGAGGGGGAAAGGGCACAAGAGCGGTGCAACCCCTCTTCCATTTCTGTCTTACAGGAGAATGAGGACAGTGGGACGTTACAGGATGAAGCACACAAGGAGGTGCGTGGTCACCAGGTTCTGCCACCATCAAGGGGAACGGTACCCCGTGTTCAAGGTAAAGGAGAATGGTGGTCTCTCTGGGGCTAGGGTCAAGTTACAACCGTGACTGAAATGCACAAGTGCATAGGTGTGGTTGATGGTAAGCAGACGGCAATACAGGATACGACTAATATAGGTGACGCTGGAGAGACAACAACGGGAGACGGTAAAGAGGGGGATGACAAGGTAGGAGAGAGGCACAAGAAGCAGCTTCCTTATATGGGCCCTGCGATGCCTTTAGGTTTCCATGTGGCTGACAAGGCTAAGGCTAGGATTTGGCAGCACAAGTATGTAGATGTTTACAAACTACCTCATAGGGACATTCAGGCTAAGGAGGGCTCCAAGGAAGAGGAGTTGGAGTTAGCATGAATCAGCGTGAATCCTGATAAACCCTGGGGGGACGTAGACTCAGAATTATGGATGCAGTGGATGGCTTCATCACATTCTGTGGCATCAACACATACCGCTAGTGGCCTACCGGTGGTGTACAAGCCTTTTCAGCCCCGTCCCTCCCAAGGGGTGGGTGAGTGACGTACAGCAACCTCAGATATATAGCTTGGGAGCATGCTGGAACTTTAATAAGGGTTTCTGCTCGAGGCATCCTTGTAAATTCAAGCAGGAGTGCTCCAAATGCGGGGGACGACACTCGGTCATGCAGTGCTTTTCACTCACCAGTCCAGAAGAGCAGTGGAGAACGGCCAGGGGTAGAGGGATGCAAGGCGCACTTGCGCCAAAGGGCACCTATGCCAATGAAATTGGAGGTCCTGCTGCCATGGTTGTGCATGTACCCAGACAGTGACATAGCATGCAAATTGGAGTGGGGTTTCAAAGAAGGGTTTAGGATAGATTACCAAGGGCCAAGACAGAACAGATGGGCAGACTATTTGCGGTCTGCCAAAGAAATGCCTGGGTGGTAGCAGATAAATTGGTGAAAGAAGTTGCAGGGGGTAGAATTGCGGGGCCATTTTTCAAATGGCCAATTGACACTTTGATGATTTTACCTCTGGGGGTGGTGCCCAAAAGGCTAAGGGTGAGCTTCGCCTCATCCATCACTTGTCATGGACGGAGGGTGCATCAGTGAATGACTTCATTGCGCAGGAAGACACATAGGTAGTGTACGCTTCAGTGGACGAATCGATTCAGCTCGTTCGAAGGTGCAGCAGGGGGTCTGAGCTAGCGAAATGCAACATTAAAGTGGCTTTTTAGCTCCCGCCTATCCATCCTGAGGATTTTGCACTATTGGGCATGCAGCTGGATGGGGCAATCTATGTGGACAGAGTACTCCCAATGGGCTGTGCTATTTCTTGCTCACTGTTTGAGGTTTTTAGTACTTTCCTACAATGGGTTTTTGTAAAAGTGTGTGTGCATCGGGAGGCGACACATTACTTGGATGATTTCCATTTTGTGGGTAAGGCTGCCTCAAAGTCCTGTAGGGGGGCCTTGACAGGCTTTGAAAGACCAGCCCGGGAGATGGGGGTTCCCTTAGCTCCTGGGAAAACTGAGGGCCCCAGTTGCCTGCTGACATTCTTGGGGATTGAACTGGACACGGAAGCGCTGGTGGCACGATTGCTGGTTGGGAAGGTGACGGAGATTCTGGAATTTTTGAGACAGGTCCGGTCTCTAAACAAGATCAATTTGTGCATGGCACAACACCTCCCGAGTTTTCTCAGCTTTGCCTGTAGGGTAGTTGGAGGGGCAGAACATTTTGCAGGTGCCTGGGACTAGCTATGTCAGGTGCCTCCCTCCCACACCATAGGATTTGTGTGTTGGTGGGTCTGTGAGAAGACATCAGAGTGTGAGAGACGTTCTTAACACAGTTCAATGGTGTTTTCATGAATTTTCGGGAGGATGACATGATCTAGCAGGTACAAATCTTCTCGGATGCAGCCGGGGTCTCGGGTTTTGGTCTTTTTTAGGAAGGTCCCTGGGTGCGGAGCAGTGGCGCTTTGGATGACACAAGGTAGGAGTATTGCTTTTCTAGAATTCTTTCCTCTGTCGATGGCCTAGACTGTTTGGGGAGACGAACTTGCCAACAGAACAGTAGCTTTTCACGTGGACAACATGACGGTTGTAGAACTGGTGAACATACAGAGGGCTAAAGATCTGAGGGTTTTGCGTTTATTGCGGTGTTTCATGCTCACATCTTTATCCTTAAATGTCACATTTAAAGCAGCACACATTCCTGGGGTAAACAATGCTTTTGCAGATTCCCTGCCTCGTTCACAGTGGCAACTTTTTCTCAGTTTGGCACGCGGAGCGGCACAGGACAGCATTCCCGGCACACATTTGGGAGTGGGGGGGCGTGATGATCATTGGGCTGGTGGAGGTGTCATTAGCGGAATCCACCCAGAAGAGTTATAGTCTGGCATGGTTGGAATTTCAGAGTTTTTAATGTTTTCAAGGGGAGGTTTGAGTACAGAAATGCTGCAATCTAGAACTTTGCGTTATGTATTGTTTTTGGTACAACGAGGTTTGTCACCCGCAATGATTGGAGGAGGCGGGGCTCCTCAGGACGGATGGTGTGCACCTATCCGTGTTGGGCAGCGCATATTACCTTACAGAGCCTTGCCTAATCTTGGGGGATTTGTTGGTGGAAAGGATGTGACTAAAAAAAAGTGTAAAGATGTGCAGTGGGGCTCGCTGGTGGGGCAGCAAAATGCCTAACAGGTTTGTGATGGGTGGCAGTAGATGGTGGAGGGTGGAGAGTCAGATGCAGGTTAGCCACCCTTCCGGGGGGGGGGAAGAAGCAGGTGAAGGATGATAACGTGGGGCATGCCCGAAGTAGGCAGGGGATGAAAGGAAAAGGGAGATGTGTGGGTGAATTGAAGTGGAAGATGGGTGAACGGGGGCAAAGTGAAGGAATGAGTGCAAAGGAGGTCTGGGGAGAAGATTCAAAGGGTGGAGTTTTAAAGTTAGTTTGAAGTTGAGTATATACAATGTTATGTATAAGATGCAATCCTGTCCTAAATAAATGGCCTTTTACACTAACTAAACACAGTGTCACTGACTTTGTCCTGATGTTCGTGTCATATTGTGACGACTTTGCTTAAAGTCCAGGTCATCATTCCTTTCACCAAGACTACATGTAGACCCGTTTTAGTTTCGTCCCACATACTATTAGAATGATTCCTAAAAAAAAAGAAAATTGTATTAGTAAATACACATCTCTCTAAGATTTTTTAAATTAAAATAGGATAGATGAGCTGATATATTTTTTGAAGATTCATTGTTTTTATTGAAGACCTGAAAAAAAGGGCAGTGCCATAGTAAGACTGGAAACTTCCGTGGTACATGGACGCCATGTCATATGGGAAGAGTCTTCATCTAGAGAGCCATTTTGAATGCCTTTCAAAGACTTGTCCTATGGGACTGATTCTTTCTGTGGTGTCTACCCAGAAAAAAAGTATCCCTGGTAATGGACACATCATGAGTGCAAATGTTTCACTACCAAGATCACAACAGCAAAAAACAGAGCAAAAAAGAGGAGTGGGCTATGGCAAACTGTAATTCTGTTGGAGCCCCAAAACCGAACAAAAAAAAGGTAGACTTTGGAGAAGTGTTGCCAGGAATGAAGTGATGCAGATATGTCAGTGGTGGACTACCTCAACACACCAGGCCCGGTGTATCTAAAAGTCTACAAATTTCTTGAAAAGTCAAATAAGTGGTGAGAAAAAGCATGAGATCACAATGTGGCTGCGATCCTGAGAAGAAAGTAGCCGAGGGGTTTCCGATTCATGCTGAGATGGATCACAAAGCGATCACCCGCATGGGATATGCCCAAGGTGGGAGAAAACTCAGAGCAAAGAATCTGAGCCTCATGTTTTCAAACCATGTAACATCTAAATATACAATAGGTAGGTGGGAGGAGATGAGACAAAACATGCCCTAAATAGGGAACATAGCAACATCACAAAATAAAATGATGGACGGAGTGTAACTCTTTTCAAACACTCACCCACAGTCACAGATTTGGGTTTAATCCATCGTTATTTTGCTTACCACATCACCCCAGTTTGCACCAAGCCATATGTAAATCAGTCTTGACCCTGCCCCTCATGGGAACATTCCAGCCCGAACTGCCAAGTCAGGTTCTCCCTGGACTGGAAACAAGCATCCAGGGACCGGTTTTGGGAAATCACCCTTTATCAGCCAGGCTAGCTTGAATTCAGTGGCATAGCAAGCAAAGGACCATGTCTAGGCATACCCCTTGCCACTTAGGGTGCACATAGCAACATCACAAAATAAAATGATGGTCGGAGTGTTGAAACTGTTTAAACACTCACCCCCAGTAACAGATCTGTGTTTAATCCATCAATATGTGGCTGTTTGGCTGATGAGGGGTAATACCCAGAAACCAGTCCCAGGATGCTTGTTTCTGGTCCGGGAAGACCTGGCTTGACAGTTTGGGCTAAACTGTTCCCCTCAGTAGAAGGGTCAAGAATATGGCTGGGTCCAAACTGGGGTGACGTGGCCAGCAAAATAACAATGGATTAAACCCAGATCTGTGATGGGGGGTGAGTATTTGAAAAGTTTCTACATTCCACCTATAATTTTTTTTTGGTTTTGATAAATAAGGAACAGCCACCTGACAACAGTAATATAGCAGGTGGAACATACCACCAAAACAGCAAGTGGAGCATAACACCAGTTGAAAACGGAGAAACACAGGAACACTTAATCGGGCGGGAATAAGACAGAACAGATAAAACTCCCAAAATCATGTCAAACAAAAGACTAAAATTATGCTTGAGACATGCTGACCTCGAGAGACAGGAAAAGAGAGCCAAAAGTATGTAAAGAGAAACACAGGGCATTCTAAAAATAACAGCCTGAGACAGAGAGAGAGAAACACTCACTGCTTGAAAAGCACACAGTGGTCCCAAATAAACCTGAACGTTCAATGGATCATGAAGAAGTTGGATTTTGAGGCAATCAACGTGATTTAGTGTCACTTTAAGAAAATAGCCATCAAAGAAAAAATTAGAAAGGACAGTCAGCCAGATGCTAGAATGCAACTGTGACACTCTCTTTGCAAGGGAACTTAAGTCCTTAAATAGTATTTACTAAGCCATGCACAGCAAACTTGCGTGGCTCTGTGTGGTTTAGTAAATCCAAAGTGTTAGAAATTGGGTCTCTAGTTGGCAGAGGTATGCACCCCATCCAAGTAGGGAAAGTAAGTCAGAAACACACTCTATATTAACCTGTGTTCACCCTCTGATAGCTTGGCACAGAGCAGTTAGGCTTAACTTAAGAGGCAATGTGTAAAGTCTTTGTGGAAAACACACGCACACTAACACAATGAAAACACCAAAAAAAAGACTGCACACAGATTTAGAAAAATAGAGAATATTTATCTGAGTTGAATGAGAAAACAATGGCAAAAATGAAATCAGTAGAATAAGAGTTTTTCACTTTCCAATATCAAATGTAGTGCTTGAAACATAACTTGTCTTAGAGTCTTTACAATAATTTGGAGAATGCACTAAATATTGCTGTTTTTGAAGTTGATGCACTTCTCATAAGTCAAATGTTACCCCGCTAGAGTGGTATCATAAATATGAATAAAGTGCATGGCTGCCAACAGCAAGGAGTGCCGCACAACAATGTCAGGACTGCTCGGATCCAAGTCGAGTAGCTAAATACATACTGCCATGGGCCGGGACAATGAAGTACCTAGTTAGATACAGGGGTCGCTGCTGGGAGCGGAATTGGGCTCGGACGTGGGTCACAGGGGAGGAGAGGTGCAGGTGCGTACAGCACATGGTAGTTTCCTTGACAACCAGGTGGGATACCTCCGTAAGCAGTGCCCAAAGAGCTTGGTGAAGGCACGCCCAGCGTATTGGAGTTGTTCACAGCAGCTGGAAGGGTCTCACTGGGTAGGGAAATGCATAACGTACTGAAGCACTACACTTGCAAAGGAGACCCCTAGAGGAACGATCCACCTCTCACAACTTGTGGTGGGAATTGTGATTACATGCTGCATTTCAGCTTCAGCCGGCCATCAGGAATGCTCTCACAAAGCGGTGAGCTGGAGCTTGATGAACAGTTTGGCAAGCTAGGTTTGAGATGCTCACAAGGTCTTTGATGTCCCTGAGACCTCAGGGAAGAACAGAGGTCCAGCCTGCAAGCCCTTGAAGTCATTCTGGGGTAATCCTTAGTTCCTTTTTGCAGGGCAGAGGTCAGCAGGGATCAGGGCAGCTCAGCAAAGCAGGACAGCAGTTCCTGGGAACAGTCAGGCACATCAAAGTGGCAATCCTGTCAGCACAGCAGCCTTATCTCCAGCAGAGTTTCCTTCAGATCCAGAAGTATACTGATTTCAGGGGTTCAGAACCTCAGTACTTATTCTAAAAAGTGCCTTTGATGTAGGAGGCTGACTTCAAAGGATCTCTCTGAAGTGCACAGGTTGCCCTTTCAGCCCAGCCCTGGCTCCAAATTATCAGTAGAGGTAATCAGCTCTTTGTTTGGGGCCAGGCACATCCCTTTTAAAGTGTAAGTATGAGCTCCCCTCCACCCTTCCAGTCCAGGAAGACCCATCAGAATGCAGATGAATGCAGATGCAAGTGGGTGTCCTGTGTGGTGGGTGTCTGGGGAGAATACACAACTGTAGCTATTACCCAGACCAGATGTGTATTGGAGATAGGCTGTCAGGCACACAGAACAGACATAGCAGAGAAATGGCCACTTTCGAAAAGTGCCATTTCTATAATAGCAATCACAAATCCGACTTTACCAGTAAAGAGGATTTATCATTACCATTTCAATGATATGAAACATGATGAAGCTACTCCTTTCTGATTAGAAACTACAGTTTAAAATATTATTAAATAATTCCCAATGCTGGCCTATGAGAGGAGCAGGCCTCACAGTAATGAAAAATGACTTTGGGAGTTTTTCATCACCAGGACATGTAAAACGTAAATGTAACGCCCAGGCTTTTACTTATGTGGCACCCTGTCCTATAGGCTACTTAAGGCCTACCTTAGGGGTGGCTTGTACGTAAGAAACGGGGACTTTAGGGCTTGGCAAGAAGTCTCAAATGCCAAGCTGGAGTGGCAGTGAAACAACACACGCAGGCCCAGCAGTGGCAGGCCTGAGACATGTTACAGGGGTACTTAAGTGGGTGTCACAATTAGAAGGCCCTGGGTATATAGTATACCACATTACAAGGGACTTACAAGTAAATTAAATATGCCATTTGTGATACACCAATGTTACCATGGTTTGAGGAGAAGCACATGCAGTTTAGAACTGGTTAGCAGTGGTAAAATGCTCAGAGTACTAAGGCCAGCAAAAAGATTTTGCAAAAAACAGAAGAAAGGCAAAAAGTCTGCAGAAAGACCACACTAAGGATGCGACGTCTAAGACAAAGTAACGCAAGTAAGGGAATATGGCTGCTTTGTGTTACCTTGTGGACGTGCCCATGCATTCACCCATTGTTTTTGACACAGTCTTAGATTTACTAAAGTCAGTAAACCTAAGATTGTGCCAAAATGCTGTGCCTCTCTGACGAGGCATAAGGAGGATACATATTTCTTTGTTACTTCCTTTTTCTATGTATGCTGTATTCTGAAACACACACAGAAAGAGGACAATGCCCTAAAGGATTGTTTTTTGTGCAAGAAGATGCCCCTTTCTGCACAAAAACAACCCTGCTCATAAAGCAGGCACACTTGACACATGGCTGCATTGGTGCTAGGCTGCCACAAGTGTGCGAGTGCTGGAGACAGAAATATTGTGCCAAATCTTAGTAGATGAAGCACATTTCTGCTGTCTCTCTTTCGCGCAGCGCAGCAAGTTGCCTTGCTGAATTGCTTTGCGGGAATTATTGGTAAGCATACCCTTTAGTGATGTCTTTAGTGGATCTTCAACAAAAAATGAGCAATGCACATATAGACCAATTTACTGCCTTCAGCAGAGAAATGACTTCACAAATAGCAGACCTGGCAAGAGATATCCAAGCAATAGGAAACTAAAGGATCACACATGTGGAAACCATCTCCACAATAGGTACAGCCCTTGATGAAAAGTGCTAGATATAACAAGTATCAGAAGAAGTGAAAATCTTCAAAAGCAAATGTGACGTCCTTGAACACAGGTCATGGAGAGACAACATACAAGTCAGAAATTTGTGATACTGCATAAAGGGCAATGACATAGGTGTATACTGTCAAACATTATTCTAATACATCCTAGAAGAAAAGATGATTTCTCCATCCAGATAATAAGGGATCACAGATAGGGAGACAAAAGACTCCACCTGGAACATGACAAAGAGACTCCTAAGTGCCTCATTATCATTAAGGGATCCTGAGACAAAACTGAAGAGAAGATGTAATTTATGGGTAATGCGCAACACAACTCTTTCAAGATACATAAAAAGATCTAGATCAGGTTCAGATGGGCCCAGATGGACCCATCCATACACTTTTTTTTTGTTGCAAGATTATCACAATAGAAAAAGTGCAAAAGGGGAGAGTACCACTAGACCGGCAACAGATCACATCACCAGACTTCAACACTGAATCAACACAACCTCATACTCAAAATAGAAGCAGATGTGAAAAGATGAGAAACAACAATTATAAGTCAAGGCTGGCACAATATAGTTAAAAGCCTAGAGAATGGTAATAACTACTTAAGACACTGTGGGGCTTTCAGTCAACAATCAACCTGGTAAGTTCTAAGATTAAAAAGACAACTGTAATGTTCAAACCAATCCTAGAGATCTTGCCAAGGGAGTGGAAGGAGTATCTGGGTATGGCCGTGACATTACCATCATGCTTGGGGTATATCAGTGCCCACCAAATATATCTAGTGTTAAGATTCTTGTTATACTATGGAGTTTGTAAAGGGGATTTGAGCAACTCATCCAAAGGAAACAACTAAAACAAAGGGCAAAGAATACATCACAGGCTTAAAAGGAAAAATACACAGACAACTCCATTAGAAATTATCCTGCTTAGGAGATCAGCCTAAAAAAACAACATAGCCTAACTATTAAGAATATGGTCAGCTTTATGACTCAGAATGTCAGGGTTCTAAACTCACTGGTAAAACACTACAACATTTTTATGACGCTAATGTTGCCCAATGAGGCCAAATTCACCACACCATATTTACAAAGTGGGGCAATGCATGCATTGCGTCATTTGTTAAACCTGTTAAACATTATTCCTGCACCAGGCACAATGTATGCAAAGGGAGGAATTCCTAAGAGATTCCACTGCGCCATTTTTAGCAGCTATTTTTAACGCCTGCACTGTGCAGGCGTTAAAGGGGGGCATACCATTGTTTTCAATCGGCCCGTATGTACTCTGCAGGATTAGCGGCACCATTTTGGTGCTAATCCTGCACAGTACATCAATAGCGTCACAAATGTTGACGCTATTGCCCATACCATAATACCATAATACGGTGCACACATGGTGGCGGTAGGGGGTCGCTAAGGGGTGCAAGAAAAGCGGTGCTGCATTGGATGCAGCACCACATTTCCTAAATTCTTGCAAGAATCTATGGAGTATGTACAGCCACACAGATGAAAGAATGCTTTACTACAAATGAATACAATACAGCATCAGGAGCAACCCACTGGGGTACATTTAAAACTGCCATGGGGAAATACATAGCTGCTAATACAGAAAAAAAAACTTGGAATCTGATAAAAGCAAATATTGAGAAAAACCTCACACTGGCTGAACAACATCATACAATGAAGACCTGCATCAGAACAGTCAGAGAAGTAACAAAATTTAGAAGCCTATTCAATACATTATTGACTGAAAAATTGGAGAGGGCCCTCTCAAGACTGGGACAATGTTTCTATGAAAAGGTTAATGAACCTGATTAACTATTAGCAACTATATTATGACCGGCCATAGAAAGAACGAGGGACCAGATGTACGAACACAACTTCTGGGCACAAACGCTGCCATTTGCTAAATTGCAGCACTTGCAGCAAGGACATGTGTTTTTCCAAATTACTAAACCCATTTAGCGACTCGTTAACGTTAGTGAATCGCTAAAGGGGTTTAGAAAACCGTTAAGAATCACTATTTGGAACAGGCGCGTTTAGGGCACCCCTTTCAAATGATAATTCTTCTGCTACGTATTAATATCTTCAAACTGAAATCCTTTAGGAAAGCATTAACATTTTACAGTCTACTGAAAGACTACTGAAAGTTAGAGGTAACTCGTTCGCAAATGGGCAGGAGTCCCCAGTGGACCCCTTCCTCTTTGTGAATGATAAAATACATTTTTTTGGTAGGCAGTAGTCCGTGGGACAATCCTGATTCATACGTCAGGGCCCTTGCACCTGTTTAGTGTTCCATTACTGTTCAGCTTTGCTTGCACTTCTCAAATACCTTTAGATTCATACTTGCGGCACATATGGCGCAGTTCACTGAATAAGGAAATATTTCTCCTTTGTTGCTTATGTTTGCAGCTTGACTGTTTTGCTCATGCATTTTATTTTCTACCAGTCTTATACTCCGCCTGCCATCTATCAATTCCCATTGGATCTGCTGTGAACCAACGACTTCACATTATTTCCCATGATAATCTATTTGCTCTTCGTCTCCCATTGTGTGCTTTGCAAACACAGCGCTATATTAAATTCCTTTTGATTACACTCCCAAGAGGAAAAGCCTTCACTTAAACCTTAACCACTTCAGGACCATCACACTCAATACGGCATCTATGTATATCAATACAGAGAACCTCAGTAAATCTCTGTTGCAGATACTTGACATTCTAATATCTGAAACATGGTTCTAGATCACATTGACTTTTAACTTTCACATTGAGCTATCAGAGGAATGTGAAATTATTATATATAAAGATAGGCAAGTATGTGGTATTTAAATAGCCAGATCTCTTCTGAAAAGAATCAAGCACAGTACTGGGTTGGAGTCAGGCAGACAAGCTGAAAGTGAATCTAGATAAGGGCATTGGGATCTGAGAGGGGAGGGAAACTATTAACTTTTTCATAATGTAGTGTCCTTTAAAATGTCAGATCTTTCATATATTGAAGAGGTTTAGGGGTGGTCTTGACTGATACAGGAACGTTGTTCTAGATCATGTGTCTGTAGATGCAAAAGACCTGTTGCCTACTTTTTGATTTCTTGCACTTTTTCATTTCTAGTCTATGTCCCCTCTACAATTGTGCATAAAACCACTGGATACCATGAGAATGTCAGCCAAATAGTTGGGGTTCCCGGTCATGATGACTTTGTAGAAGATTCAGCTGGCTTTGAAGATGATGCGGGTGAGAAATCAAGCCAGTGGAATTCAATTTGGATGTTTGTCACATGGTCATATTTGTTAAGGCCCTTGATGAGACATGCTGTAATTTCTCTGATGCCCTTAAGGGGGGACCAGCAAGAAGACTGGTAGGCCACAGAACAGTACATTGCTGTCATCTAGATGTGAGAGCTTGAACAGAAGCTCTAAAGTTGCTTTCTGGGGGAACAGTTTCACTTTCTTTAATGGAAAGAGCTGTAACCAGTCCAGTTTTTTGGTTTATAAGTTCCTATGGTGTGAGGTTGGGGGTCAAGGGTGTCTATGCCGAGTAACTTGGCACTGGTCGAAAGTTGGACCATCCAGGTTCATTCATACTGTTTGAACTTGATGTTGTTTGTTGTTGTTGGCAAATATAAAAGGTATTTGGGGCCATATGTACGAAAGCTTTTTCCCATAGACACAGAATGGGTAAAATCCTTTCGTACATCTGGCCCACAGTTTGACAGTTATAAACCAACCCTATTATTTTCGCCAGTGCTTGCATAAACTAAAGGTGGTTTTAGCTTGTTCTCGGTGAAGTAGATACTTCAGGAAGAGCACTAATCCATCAAATCAATGTATCATCTTTTAAGGGAAATTTGAGGGCTGTTAGAGAGGTGGAGGTATCATAGATTTCCAATCAATTGGTAAGGAATCATGTTTCTCCTATGTTAAAATTTGACCATGCCATTATAACAGTCTAGCATTATTCTGTATAAAGTACAGCTTGCAGAAATGCGAACTTCTGCGTGCCTGTGCTTACATTTGGAGTTAAATTAAAGCCAGAACTCTTGACTGACATTTGCATTAAAATATAACGTAAACAAACAGTTGACTTTTGCTCCCTTTGGAATTAATTTGGTATTAATCCGTTCTAGTGAACTAGATACGACTAGATATCAGAAACCACAACAATATGAGAGGAATGAAGAACAGTGGATTTGTGCTTGCTCTCATTAGGAACAGGTTTGATGTTTCATTTGTTGAGGATACGGGGCCGTGGCCCCATTAGGACAATTTTGTGCAGAAATCTCCTAATAGATAGGTTTCTACCTACACCTGGGCAGAAATCCCAAATGCTAAGACAGATTTCCATTAAGCACTATCAGTATGTGTCTCTAACCCAACATGAGGACTGAAGCTGTGTACGACTGAAGTTACAACCATAAATGTACTTCTAGATTTCAAACATACACTGGTAAGTGGAGTTTTCTTCAGTGAAGTTCTCTGTTTCCACTATGTAGAACTAAAAATGAGAGGGAATAGGGAAATAGCATTCACATTAGCAAAATCACAAAAACCTGCCAAACATTACAGCTACAAACATATAAATACAGCTGACACCCTGTGTCCTCTTCACCCTGTACTGTTTGACCTTGTGACGCCAGACACCAGCTCCATCCTTCAGAGTACTGCCTACCACGCTAAAGAGGAAGAGAAACTCCACCTTATATGACAATGTAATTTTCCATGGGCCTCTGTTGAAGTGTCATCTGTGCCTTAAATTTAATGTGTCAACATTTTTTCTGCCACTACCACCTATATAATGTATAATTAAAAACTTTAATTTCCCTTCCCTTGCAGCACCTGGAGACAAACAGCCTAACAATGATGCCATTCCACCCATGAGTGGAGGAAGAAAAGGAATCCTACTGCAAGCTGCCATGTCTGTGGCCCTCACCACTGCTAGATGAAGATGAGATGGTTGGCACCACGCAGGATAATACCTCAAAGACGAACTCGTGGCTGGCCAGCAGAGTCCCTCTTAGGCATCTCCTCCAGACTCAAGCCACCAGACACAAACTAAAAATCAAAGTCATTTATCTGGCTATGCAGGACTCAACTCCATCCACCACTTAGCCGGTTGATGCCTTTTCTCTTCATCATCTCAAGGAGAGAAAACTCCTCACTAAGGCTGACTTTCTTCCATTGTGAGCATACTCAAAACAATCCACATGTCAGTAGGTTATATGAAGGACAACCAGGCTTATATTTCTCTGGGTCACCCATTTGAAATGGAAAAATTATGTCCTCTAGTAAGATGACGTCTTTTCATAGCAGTCTGCAGTGCAGAGTGATCTTCGTGAAATGAGGTAGACCATGCATAACATCTCCACCCACCTAAAAGATCTTCCAGGGTTGATGAAGAAGACAGACCGGGGTCCAGAAAAACATTGACAAATGTCTCCAGGAAACTAGAAAGTTGCCCTGAAAACATCTATGGGTGTTTGAGGGAGGAGGATACAATGAGCCATGCCATGGTGATGCAGTTCATAGGCCGTCTCACTCAGAAGTCTGTCTCTAGCTGCAGGTCTAAGTCAGGCACCATAGCTGCAGGTCTAAGTCAGGCACCATAGAAAACTGTGGGCCATATTTATACTTTTTGACGCAAAACTGCGCCAACGCAGTTTTGTGCCAAAAAAATTAGCGCCGGCTAACGCCATTCTGAAGCGCCATGCGGGCGCCGTATTTATTGAATGGCGTTAGCCAACCGGCGCTGCCTGGTGCGCGTGAAAAAAAAACACGTACACCAGGCAGCGCCGGCGTAGGTAAAAATGGCGTTTGGGCGTCCAAAAATGGGGCAAGTCAGGCTGAGGCAAAAAAATCGTCTTAACCCGATTTGCCCCCTTGCCCAATGGCCATGCCCAGGGGACTTCTGTCCCCTGGGCATGGTCATTGGGCACAGTGGCATGTAGGGGGCACAAATCAGGCCCCCCTATGCCACAAAAAAAAATTACAAAAAATACTTACCACAACTTACCTTTTCTTCCCTGGGATGGGTCACTCCATCCTTGGGTGTCCTCCGGGGGTGAGCAAGGGTGGCAGGGGGTGTCCCTGGGGGCAGGGGAGGGCACCTCTGGGCTCATTCTGAGCCCACAGGTCCCTTAACGCCTGCCCTGACCCAGGCGTTAAAAAGAGGCGCAAATGCGTGTTTTTTTGCCCCGCCCACTCCCGGGCGTCATTTTTGCCCGGGAGTATAAATACCGCGCACATGCCTGGGAGTCATTTTTTAAGACGGGAACGCCTACCTTGCATCTCATTAACGCAAGGAAGGTGTTCACGCAAAAAAATGACGCTAACTCCATGAACTTTGGCGCTAGACGCGTCTAACGCCAAAGTATAAATATGGAGTTAGTTTTGCGTCGAAAAAAACGACGCAAATTCGGCGCAAACGGAGTATAAATATGCCCCTGTGTTTCAACACCCACCCTAGCCAGCAACCCAACCAACAACCCACTAACCACCTTCACCAACCATTTTCCTGGGCGAAACCAGATGCTCAACCAAATATGAGCCCAATATTGTATAGCAAGTGATGTGGACATGTCCCCACCCATTTGGGGGGGGAGTGGAGCACATACAGCAACCAACATTCACATGAATACTTCACCAGCCAGGCCCTCTTCCATCCTCAGAAAGTGCCCCCATTCTTTTGTATTCATCAACCACACCACTCAATATGTATACGAAACAGTCATTTTGTGAACATTTATGCACAAACACCACTTGAACTGACCTTGCACCTGTTTTTTATTTCATGTGCATGGGCATGTGTTGTATGTGAGTAATGTCTTTGGTAATGTTGTTTGAGAGTCAAGATTATGCCCTAATAGCCCTTAGTGCAACTCATACACATTCAGGTAGGGCATGCCTACATATTATGAACAAAGTTTCAACAAATTTAAGTAATTTTACAAAGCAAATATTTGTAGGTAAAGTTTGGAAAAAATTAAATGGACCTTAAATACTGGTGATCGTATTAAAAAGTTAACTGCCATTGAAGAGTGAGAAATAGCACACATGTCTAGGTAGAAAAAGTCAACTTGGAGTCTGAGTGGGCTAGATAACATGTCAGTATTATCAAGAATTGTCCATTTATATGATCCAACAGTGTAAATGAAGATAAACAAAGAAAATGTCTAAAGCAATAATTCAAACAAACGTTCAATAGTCCCAAAATAAAGTGCATATTCAAACAATATTTTGGGTTGAGTTCAAAAGTTCTTTGACATCCTGAGGCTTAAAAAAATAGTGCCGCCACTCAGATCTCCTCTGCCAGTACAGCGATTGTGGGTGGAGGGGCAGGACCTGATCATCCTAACCTAAGCTGAAACATGCATCAGGGTGGTTTTAAGGCAAAGGCGTAGATACACTGGAGATGACAAACATAGCGGGTGGGGAGGGATGGTTATTGGAAAGTGGTGAAATGTCTACAGACGAGTAAGACAGCAGTCAGCAGCACCCATGATGCTGGTCAGCCTGTGCCTTTTGGTGGACCTTCACTGCCACCTAAAGCCCTCTGTAATGCCCTTAGAGAGTGTCATCCCTTCAGCAACCAACTATGTCATAGCCTAATGAAGTGCAGCCATGGTGATGTATTGACAGATGAGTGGAGTTTCACAAAAGGGCTTACGGTATATGTGTTAATGTCACACTATGCCACTGATCATCAGGGTGAGGACTATGTGGAGGAGGAAGATTGATAGAGAGCACAACTGTAAAGCCCCGTGTTGTGGAGGCCCCATCACTTGTTGGGGGGGGGGGTGAATGCTTCAGTTCCTGATGATGGAGGGTCTTGTTTCTGCAATGCCAAAGATGTGTCTTTTTCAGGGCCATGAAGAGAACTATTGGCAGACTCCTCTAGGTATCTGGTTTCCAGTTCTACCAGCCCTTCAATAGTGTCCTTGGCCTCTGCCCAGAATCTCTTGGATTGTGACTTCATCACTCTCTGTGCAGATGCACTCTCCTGGCTGATGCCCTCACCTTCCTTTTTTAGTTGTGGTGGTCTTCTGAGTTACCACTGTTAGGTAGGGATCCGTGTGGAATGTTCCATGACAACATGAAATATCGAGGAGGTTCTGTGCCAGATTTAAAGCCGATATCAATTTCCGTTGTGATGAGGTGCCAGTGGTCTGTTTCATATGCTTAGCAAAATAAATCACTGTGCTCACCTCTGTGTTTTCCAGTGTGTTTCTTTACATTGGTGATGAGCCAGGATGGTAACTGTGCCACCTCTTGCCTATTACCACTGGCCTCGTGTCCATTTATTTGAACTTCACTGGTGGCTGCCTCCATGGGGCCTGCATGAAGGACATATGGAAGCCATCCTATGCCATCTGTTGTTGGGGGAAGAAGGAACATCGTTTTTGCCTAACTCTCCATGCAGGGCCATTACTGTAGTTGGAAACAGTGGTGTCTCTCTTCTGTCAGTGCCTTGCACACTGTGACGCTACCGCCATCCTAAAGTCAGGCCTACTACAGCAACTGCACTATACTGATATTTATGGTGCCATATTTAAACCAGGCAAGTGAACTTGATTGCCATTTGTTTTTAGCCTCACCTTCAATACTGCAGGGCGCAAGGTTCACTATGCTAGATCGAAGACCTTTTGTGATTTTTTTAAAGGACACTTTGAACTGGGGTTTATACATGATAAAAGTCAAACGTTACTTTATTCCATTGTATGATCTGTTGCCTGTTAACACTAAATTGCACCCTGTGGAGGGTGTGTCTCCTCCTCAACTGTTTTTAACTATACCAGTTAAGACACCAATGGATTGGTCACTTTGGGAAGATACTTTTGAACCCCACATTGCTACAATAGATGAGGACACATTGAGGAGAAAAACGCTGTTGGTGCCCAACTCAGTCCATAAAGGCAGGTCTACATTAAAAACTCTTCCCTTAGTGAAAGTAAGAGTACAGTCTCACCAGGCAGAGGTTGGTGGGGAACCTGTACCTGCTGATGTTGTGGATGAATATTCTGGCTCTAGACAAACATGTTACCATGAATAGAAATGAAGTACTGGAAAGGCACAAGGTTTTACAGAGATTCCAACACCACTATGAATTTATTCATGATTATGTTTCATTGTAGCCATTACGTGCAACTATCATGATACTCAATTATCTTTGACCATTTAACTGAAAAAAGCTTCAACGCAGGTTTTTTACACAGACCATAATGATTTAGAAACAGCTATAAGTGCTGCCAGACCTATAGAACAATCTGATACATATTTCACAGAATTATCCTCTCCTAGAGACCATTTGTTGCATAATGAAATTAAATACCAACAAGGAAAGGGTGCGTTCAAATGATTCGAGGAATATGATGGACTAAGGGGCATATTTATACTCTTTTTGCACCGAATTATCGTCATTTTTTTTTACTCTAATTCGGTGCAAAACTAACCCCACATTTATACTTTGGTGTAGACCCGTCTAGCGCCAAAATTATTGAGTTAAAGTCACTTTTTGGAAGTGGAAACCTACCTTGCCTTAATGAGGTGCAAGGTAGGCGTTCCCGTGCAAACAATTGCTCTATGGCCTTCACGCCATATTTATACTCCCTTACAAAAATGGTGCACGGAAGGGAAGAGGGGTAAAAAAATAAATAAATGAGTTACAAAATGAATTGGACCGTTTATGTGGTTTAGACATCATTAAACCCAAAAAGGGACCTGAATGGTTAGCTACAATAGCTCAGGATGGCAAATATGACCAAACGTTGAAGCTGTTTATAGACTTACATAATTTAAACCATAATATTTGTTTGGATCGTGAACCCTTACCCAATATTACTTAAATGCTGTGCACAGTAAAAGGAGGGCCTGTTTTTATGACTAGATGTGGCTGTGGCATACCATCAGGTAGTTTTGTCACATGGTTCCAAACACCTTCCCTCTTTTTTCAATCCTGATGGAGTATAGCTTTAAACTGTAAGCTTAGACAAGAAAGTGCAAATTGGGAGACAGGATAGATTATTTGGGGCAACCCATAACAGCTAAGGAAGTATAATCTGAAATGAAGATTTTGAGGGCAATTGAAGAAGTTTAGTCAAATATTGTTCAAAATTTGTTCCACAGGATAAGAACCATTAAATACAAAACATGATGCTACAAGACCCAAAAGGCTTGAATTAAAATGTACAAATTCTGTACAGTGTCTTGCCACTGTGCTGCTGCTCTTGAATCTCAAGCTGATCGTGGATGGTCTGCTAAGTTGTTTTATGGACCTTGTTGTGCAGTGGTGAGAAGCTTCAGGCACCAAGAATGAGGAAGCAAGTATGCCCCCAGAACATCCTTCAGGCATGGTCCGCACAAGGTCCTCCCAGCTTTTGGGGCACTCCCTGGCTCGATGTCTTAGAGCACCCATCACACTGCAGCCAGAGAATTCACTCCAGATTTCCAATAAACTTCATTGCTTTGCGAGTGTCTAGTCTCCCATAAACCTGAGAAACAATTTGAAGAGCTCATCAATGATGACTTCTAATTCATTTTGGGCTCTTCCGTCTCTTTCATCAGTCATTTTGGGGGATTTAAGATAAAAAAGGAGCAGCAAGATGGAGTAGGATTCTGCTCTTTTTTGAGGGCTACTCAAAAATATCCTTATTTCCAATGCCGCAGGTCGAAAATGTGACTCTCGATCGTTGCCCCACCTTTTTAAAGGACAGGGAAATCATTACTAGATTTCCCTGCCTTTGACTGCTTTGCAAGGCCCCCTGAAAATCAGGCTGTTTATTTAAAAAAATAAGTATTCTGGTTAGGCAGAGGAACAAAGGGATAGAGTCCTAATTACATATGTCGATTTTGATTGGAAAATCGAAGGCTGCTATTCAGGGAAGGTGAGTCAGCACTAGTCAGGGTGTTTCCAGCTTCAGAGCTCCCATCAGGTGTCCACTAGGCATCTGAGCAGGTAGCCATAAGGTCAGGAAGAATGAGGAAGTAGCCCTTAACCACCATAAGATGCAGAAGGAATAACATGTGTCGTGCGAACAGGGAGCCCATTCCTCCAATCCTGGAGCTCAGTCAACAATTTTCCCCACCTTCCACACATGTATTGGTCCCTGCGCCGGACCCAACAACAATGAAACTTATGTGCTCAGATCCAACCATTGTTTCTGATTGTATTTCGGGCATCTTGTCTGACCCCTGCGGAAGGGTTGGTCCCCTTTGCCCCCATCCAAGCAACCCTCTTGGATTTCTTTAAAAAGTCAGCCAAAGTTGACAGTGCAGGCTCCCCAACAGGATGCAGGGGTGAGCCTTTCATTCATATCAGTTCAGCACAGGTGAAAGCTGGGCCTCTTTTACTTGAATTTCAGGCCATAGTACATTCAGTCCTGCTAACGTGGTCTATACGAGCCCACTATAGGGTTACTAGAGGTAAGGTGGCCAAGGAGACTGAAGCAGAGTCAACAAAGACTGAAAAGTGAATTGCCTCACCGGCCCCAATCCATCAGGCCAGTCACTAATCCTCTTCTTCGGCAGCTACACCCCCCTCATAATTCTGCATGAGCCACCACACCAAGGGCCGTGACTCAGCCCCCACTTGCTCTTCTAGTGAGGTGGGACAAGCTCCAACAATAACAACATTGACTCTATCTGCCAAGTCATCACCTCAGACCATGTGCAGCCCTCATCCTAGAGCTCATTGCCACCAAGTAGTTCACTCTTGGTCTGAGTTAACATGGGAGGCAAGTGCAGACTGCCCATTCAGTCTGCCAGTGGCTCAGTGCCCTGGCAGGGAATATAGTACTACTCTCACCCACAAAACCCTCCTACCGAGATGGCGCTGGAAACCCAGAGCATGGACTTTGTGGTATGGAACTAAACTATCAGTCCTCTTTGGAACTATATTTTCTTGTCAACTATACCTCAAATAGCCTTGGCATGCCTGGTAAAGTGGCTTCAGATACAACCACAGCACTCCCTGGCACAATTTGGCCACACCTCCTGCAGACACTTGAATCCACCATGCCTGCCCTTAATTATCACTCTGATAAACTAGACCTTCAAGTAGGCCTTCTGAATTTGCTTGCTGTCTTTACCGCAGGGATCTATAGTAAGCTTGAGAACTCAAATAAATAGATTCTCAGAGCTCAATCTACCACTGACATTGTTCAGTCAGCTTGTTGCTGTTCTCCCATCATAGACAGCCTGTCTTTACTCTCCACCTTTCTCAACGATGTTCTATCAGAAATAAAGAGGCTTCAAGTGAGTTCCGGACTACGTCAACAAATTGCACATGCAACCCCTTTACAAGCTTAGATGGAACTCAGCAGCCTTGTCCACTCAGCAAGAGGGAAAAGAAGTGACTCCGGAAAAAACAAAACAAATCTAGTAGCAATCCCTTCACTGCTCGCAACTGTGAGAGCTGAGATATTCTTGATAAATGTTTAGGCTTTACGTAATTATATTTACAGATTAATGTGTGAATTAATTTAATAATAATATTGTGTTTACAAGAATTGTGATCAACTAAATGGCCACCGTATTATGTAAGGCTATATTTTGTCTTTACAAGAGAGTGTGTTTCTTAACGAAAATAAATGTCAGAACTAAACGTGTATTTAGTGGCCTCTGCTAGACTGAAGAAGCAGCAGATGAAAGGTCACTGTGCAATGCAAGCTGTATAAAATGTTTCTATTGCGTTCCGTAGTCTGACTGATTTCATTGTTTGTAGTTATGTTTCAAACTCGTATGCCTTTCCTCGAGGGAAAAGAGATGGTGTGGTGACATATTTTGCAATTGTTTTCCTGTGACTTCGTTTTCCGGTGGAGTGAAACAAAGGATCCACAGATCAAACTAGAAAAGAGGAAACGCAAAATACAATTGTATTAGTTTAGATTTCATCAATGAAATAATAGCAAATAGAAGAACTTAGAGTAAACAATTTATATAATTTTGATGTCTGTTAACCTCTTTGCTGCTGGGCCTTTCCCCCCCAGTGCTGAGCCCTATTTTTTGGTATTTGGGGTAGTTCGTGCTTAGGCCTTCATAACTTTTTGTCCACATAAGCTATCCACACCAAGTTTGCGTCCTGTTTTTTTTAACATCCTAGGGATTCTCAAGCTACCCAGAGTTTGTGGGTTGCCCTGGAGGAGACCAAGAAATTAGCCAAAATACAGCCAAACTTTTGTTTTTTTTAGCAAAATGGGAAAAATGGGCTGCCAAAGAAGGCTTGTGGTTTTTTCCCTGAAAATGGCATCAACAAAGGGTTTGCTGTGCTGAAATCACCATCTTCCCAGCTTTCAGGAACAGGCAGACTTTAATCTGAAAACCACATTTTTCAACACAATTTTGGCATTTTTCTGAGACATACCCCATTTTTACTATTTTTTTGTGCTTTCAGCCTCCTTCCAGTTAGTGACAGAAATGGGTGTGAAACCAATACTGGATCCCGGAAAGCTAACTATTTTTGAAAAATAAACAAAATTCCGAATTCAGCAAACGTTCATTTGTGTAGATCCTACAAGGTTTTCCTACAGAAAATAACAGCTGAAATAAAAAATATTGAAATTGAGCTGAAAACAACAGTCATTTTTCTTTATGTTTTACTCACTAACTTTTTCCTGCGATGTCAGATTTTTTAAAGCAATATACCATTATGTCGGCTGGACTCTTCTGGTTGCGGGATATATAGGGCTTGTAGGTTAATCAAGAGCCCTAGGTACCCAGAGCCAATAAATGAGCTGCACCCTGCAGTGGGTTTTCATTCTATACCGGGTATACAGCAATTCATTTGCTGAAATATAAAGAGTGAAAAATAGGTATCAAGAAAACCTTTGTATTTCCAAAATGGGCACCAGATAAGGTGTTGAGGAGCAGTGGTTATTTGCACATCTCTGAATTCCGGGGTGCCCTTACCAGCATGTGAATTACAGGGCATTTCTCAAATAGACGTCTTTTTTACACACTCTCTTATATTTTGAAGGAGAAAATGTGGAGAAAGACAAGGGGCAATAACACTTGTTTTGCTATTCTATGTTCCCCCACATCTCCCGACAAAAATGGTACCTCACTTGTGTGGGTAGGCCTAGCGCCTGTGACAGGAAATGCCCCAAAACACAATATGGACACATCACATTTTCCCAAAGAAAACAGAGGTGTTTTTTGCAAAGTACCTACCTGTGGATTTTGGCCTCCAGCTCAGCCGGCACCTAGGGAAACCTACCAAACCTGTGCATTTTTGAAAACTAGAGACCTAAGGGAATCCAAGATGGGGTGACTTGTGGGGCTCTCACCAGGTTCTGTTACCCAGAATCCTTTGCAAACCTCAAAATGATGCTAGAAAAATTGTTTTCATCAAAGTTCGGTGACAGAGACTTCTGGAATCTGCGAGGAGCCACAAATTTCCTTCCACCCAGCATTCCCCCAAGTGTCCCGATAAAAATGGTATCTCACTTGTGTGGGTAGGCCTAGTACTCGCTACAGGAAATGCCCCAAAACACAAAGTGGACATGTCACATTTTTTCAAAGAAAACTCAGGTGTTTTACCAAAATGCCTACCTGTGGATTTTGGCCTCTAGCTCAGCCTGCACCTAGGGAAACCTACCAAACCTGTGCATTTTTGAAAACTAGATACCAAGGGGAATTCAAGATGGGGTGACTTGTGAGGCTCTCACCAGGTTCTGTTACCCAGAATCCTTTGCAAACCTCAACATTTGGCTAAAAAAACACTTTTTCCTGACATTTCGGTGACAGAGAGTTCTGGAATTTGAGAGGAGCCACAAATTTCCTTCCACCCAGCATTCCCCCAAGTGTCCCGATAAAAATGGTACTTCACTTGTGTGGGTAGGCCTAGTGCCCGCAACAGGAAATGCCCCAAAACACAAAGTAGACATATCACATTTTCTCAAAGAAAACAGAGGTGTTTTTTGCAAAGTGCCTACCTGTGGATTTTGGCCTCTAGCTCAGCCGGCACCTAGAAAAACCTACCAAACCTGTGCATTTTTGAAAACTAGATACCAAGGGGAATCCAAGATGGGGTGACTTGTGGGGCTCTCACCAGGTTCTGTTACCCAGAATTCTTTGCAAACCTCAATATTTGGCTAAAAAAACACTTTTTCCTCACATTTCGGTGACAGAGAGTTCTGGAATCTGAGAGGAGCCACAAATCTCCTTCCACCCAGCGTTCCTCCAAGTGTCCCGATAAAAATGGTACCTCACTTGTGTGGGTAGGCCTAGTGCCCACGACAGGAAATGCCCCAAAACACAGAGTGGACACATCACATTTTCTCAAAGAAAACAGAGGTGTTTTTTGCAAAGTGACTACCTGTGGATTTTGGCCTCTTGCACAGCCGGCACCTACGGAAACCCACCAAACCAGTGCATTTTTGAAAACTGGAGACCTAGGGGAATCCAAGATGGGGTAACTTGTGGGACTCTCACCAGGTTCTGTTACCCAGAATCCTTTGCAAACCTCAAAATGTGGCTAAAAAAACACTTTTTCCTCACATTTCGGTGACAGAAAGTTCTGGAATCTGAGAGGAGCCACAAATTTCCTTCTACCCAGTGTTCCCTTAAGTCTCCCGATAAAAATGATACCTCACTTGTGTGGGTAGGCCTTGTGCCCGCTACAGGAAAAGCCCCAAAACACAACGTGGACACATCACATTTTTACACAGAAAACAGAGGTTTTTTTTTTGCAAAGTGCCTACCTTTGAATTTTGGCCTCTAGCTCAGCCGGCACCTAGGGAAACCCACCAAACCTGTGCTTTTTTAAAAACTAGAGACCTAGGGGAATCCAAAGTTGGGGTGACTTGTGGGGCTCTCACCAGGTTCTGTTACCCAGAATAATTTGCAAACCTCAAAATTTGGCTAAAAAAACACTTTTTCCTCACATTTCGGTGACAGAGAGTTCTAGAATCTGAGAGGAGCCACAAATTTCCTTCCACCCAGTGGGTAGGCCTACTGCCCGCGACGGGAATGGATCACACAAGGGTCAATGGTAGTCGTTGCTTCAGGGCTACTGTTAACCCTGGAGTGATCCATTCCTGAAGCAGGCACTAGGCGCAGGCACACAAGCAAGTTTGTGTTTTTATCAGGACAAGTGGGGAAACACTGGGTGGTAGGAATTGTGAGGATCCCTGCACATTCCTGTAGTTTCAGTGATAAAAATAAGGAAAAATAGTGGTTTTAATCAACGTTTCACAATTGCAGGGTATTCTGGGTAAGAAAACTTTGTTAAATCCAAACACGCCACCTTTACGTGGGCTGCCTTGGGTGTCTAGTTTTCAGATATGTCTGCGTTTGGTAGGTTTCCCTATATGGCTGCCGAGCCCAGGACAAAATACTTAGGTGATTGTCTTAAAAAACTAGGCTATTTTGTGGTAGGTAATTTTTATGTCTCCACAATCCGTTTTGGGTACTTCCCTGTTGTGGTCACTTGCCCACTCACTAAAGTGAGGCAGTTTTTCACTGGAGACTTAGTGGAGCTTGTGGCTCCCTGCAGATCCCTGGACTTCTGCACACTGGAATGCAAGGCAAATGTGTTTTTTTAAAGCACATTTTGTGATTTCAAGGGGATTCTGGGAGAAGGAAAACTGGTGAGAGCCACGCAAGTCCTGCACCCTTGGACTCCCCTGGTACTAGTTTGTTAAACTTAACCCACCACTCACACTGGTTGGTTTTAGCACCTCCAGAAATTATAGTTTCAAAGCATGAATACTTTTCAAAGTATCTGAATATTGAAACCAAGTCTTCTGAAGGTGGGCCATAAAGCCTTGTCCAGGCACCAACCTCTTTATGGTCCATTCACACGCCATTCACGCACAACAAACAACCCTTTCATATCGCCGGCCATGGGCCCAATCCAACCAATCACTGCACTCACATTAGCTTACCGCTGCCAGACAAGGGCCCATCACATTCACACGCCACAGAACGGAATAAGTTTGACTACATTTTACCACCTGTCAAGTAACTGCCTCCTTCTTCCTTAACATTACCAAATGCATGTGTAACGAACCTTTACTAATGACTCCTGTGACAGCCACCTGAGGCTCAGGAAGACATGTTTTTCATGCATCTTTAACGTGCTCTCTGTGGTAAATCCAACTCCTTCCAGTTTGTGGATGCAAGTTGGGGGTGTCCGAGTATGCCTTACAAAGCGATTCCTCGAACTGAGTGAGCATATCTATCTTTGAAACTAAGGGAGACATGCTGGGAATTTCTCATGATGTTCCCTAAAGAGAAGGTCATAGGCTAACTGCCTCCTTCTTCCTTAACATTACCAAATGCATGCGTAATTAATCTTTACTAATGACTACTGTGACAGCCAGCTGAGGCTCAGGAAGACATGTTTTTCATGCGCCTTTAACGCACTCTCTGTGCTAAATCCAACTCCTTCCAGTTTGTGGATGCAAGTTGGGGGTATCCGAGTATGCCGTACAAAGCGATTCCTCGAACTGAGTGAGCATATCTACCTTTGAAACTAAGGGAGACATGCTGGGGATTTCTCATGATGTTCCCTAAAGAGAAGGTCATAGGCTGTGACTGTAATGCACTTATACAGCAAACTGAACATCTACTAAGTTCTGATGGAGGATGAACGTGAAAATCAGGTCAAACACTGACCTATACAAGTCATTCTCCTTCAGTGCTGGGATGGCACCAATGGGTTTGAATCCATAGGTGTAGATGATGTACATCTGTACTACCTTTACTATCTGCCTTCTACCTGTGCAATAACACTGTGAAGGCACACCTACCATAAGCTTTCCCTGCCCAATAATGTCTCTGTTCTCATCAGAGTCCTGGCTAATCCTGTAAAATTGGCAAGTGAACCTATACTAGTTTGTGGATGCAAGTTGCGGGTTTCCAAGTATGCTGTACAAAGTGATTCCTCGAACTGAGAGAGCATATCTACCGTTGAAAGTAAGGTAGACATGCTGGTGAAGAAAGGGTACTCCGTGACAATGTGGCATATGTTCTGTCTACTAGTTTATGCAGTAGGGGGAATATAATGCATGTTAATTGAACAGAACAACGACCACGTTCGGATGGTGGATTTAGCTCTCAAGCAGTCCAAAAGGAAGTCCATGATGAAGTAGATGAAGTAAAATTATGTGGCTCCTTGCCTAACAAAGCAGTGGCCCATGGACGTTCGGTATCCATGCACTGCCACTGAAAGGATTACCCAACGGCAGCTCAACCTCAGTCGATTTCCCAGAACTTTGCTTTAGTATGATACAATGTAAAGCAAGTAGGGATACAGAGGCCTGGTGGTGATGGACACTGGGGACAGTAATACCGACTCTCCTGCCGCTTTCCATTCTTCGAGCATACTTTACAGCGACGACATGGACGATCCTTTTTGGGTGTTTTAGGAATGCGATCAGCAAAGTGTCGCTCCTTCAGCCTTGCCACATCCTCCAGAACATATGAGGTGGAGGCTGCTGCTGCTTCTGTAGCAGAAGTGAGGCTTTCAATTACAGACAACTAGAAGTCAAGGAAAGTCATGAGTCTTCCTGTGGTTGTCTGACGGTAAACAACATACGCATTATATGTTGCCATCTGAATCAGGTAAGTAAACAGTTTCTTGTACCAAGTGCGAGTTTTACGACACGCATTGTATGGTTGAAGAACCTGGTCGTTCTTGTCCACTCCGCCCATGTACTTACTGAAATCAAGTATACAGATGGGCTTGTGGACTTCGGCCATCTGACCCCAAACCGTGATGGGAGAAGTGCTCTCATCATGAATTGTAGTGAGCACGTATACATCACGCCTATCCAAGAACTTGACTGCGAGCTGTTCGTTACAACGCAATTCAGTACTCTCTGATTTCTGGAGCTTCTTGCAAACAAGCTCCTGCGGGAATCCTTTGCGGTTACAACAACCTGTCCTGCAGGCCACAGTGCTAGCTTTGTAGAGCTCACTGAACAGCTCTACTACTGTATAGAAATTGTCCACATAAAGGTTATTACCTTTGTAAAGAAGTGGCTGGACAAGTTCCCATACAATCTTACCTGTGACCCCTAACGCGGGAGGGCAACCTACAGGGTTTAGGGTAGAATCCTTCCCTGTATACACTCTCAAGCTGTACACATAGCCGGAAGAGCTCTTACACAGCATGTACAGCTTTATGCCATAGCGAGCTCTTTTGCTCGCAATGTACTGTCTGAAAAGCCGCCGTCCTTTGTACAGTGTCAAGGACTCATCGACTGCTATATTCTTTCCAGGAGTATAGATCTCTGGAAACCTGGCAGACAAATGTTCCACGTCAGGCCGAATTTTGAACAACCTGTCATGGTCTGGAGGGTCCCAGGGCAATGCAGCAGAATTGTCAGTGGCCGACGCCCGCACTTATGGGGTTAATCAAAATAATTTGAGTGAGTCAACAATCAGAAGACTTCCTACAGTCCAGAGACAGGTAACCACTACATGTGATACAAACGCAAACTTGACTGCCAGTCAAATAGGATTAGAGCTTTAGAATCACAACATGAAGCAGGATTTAGTGGAAGAACACTTCAAGTCCCAGAGAATGAGAAAACACTAGGGGGCAGATTTAAGAAAAGTGGTGCTGCATCCAATGCAGCATCACTTTTGTAGAGCCCCCCCCCCACCACCACCACCATGTGTGTGCCGTATTTAATATATGGTACACCATGGCGCAGGGTAGAGCCAACAGCATCAACATTTTTTACACTATTGATGTACTTTGCAGGATTAGCGCCAAAAATGTTTGTGCTAGTCCTGCAAAATACGTGGAGGCCCATTTTAATAAATAGTGTGCCTCCTTTTAATGCCTGCTCAAATCAGGCGTTAAAAAATGCTGCTAAAAATGGCACAAAGAAATCTTTTGGATTTAATTGAGCCATTTTTTCAGCCCCCTAATGGGGGAGTGCCCCCTTTGCATACATTATGCCTGGTGAAGGCACAATGTGGCGCAAGGGGTTACAAAGTGGGGCAATGCATTCATTGCGTCACTTTGTAAATATGGCTCAGTGATTTTTGAAGCCTAACACCACATTAGCATAAAAAATAACACTGATGTGATGCTAGAGGTTCTTAAATCTGGGCCTGGATGTGTCCAGATTGAAGTTAGAGTTGAATGAGATGATATTAGGAACGCTCGACTTAGCCCAGTTAGACACTTATAGAGAGGATGAATCATGGGTAACATGCAAAGACATTACAAAACATGCAGGACAGGTTCACAAGAAATTAGCTGGTGTAAGCCAAAAATATGAAGTTGATTTGGACAAGTCTACAGCATTGCAGAGAAATTACCGTTTGATTTCACAGATCGAGACACTACAAACATGAGAGCTCCAGGAATGAAATTACAGATTAAGGAATAACTTGATTGTATTCAGGAGTGGAGAGAATTAGACAGATGGGAAGGTCGATAGATAAAGAAGAAGAATCAAAAGAAATTGAGGATAGAAATGCCTTAAGCTACAGCAGAGGAGAATGAGGAAGATGTATACATGCTTCCTATGAGAGACGTTCCTAGTGGAGGATCTGTTCATGTACCCTGGCGTAGAGGTGACATTGCGTCTTTCACAAATGATTTTCCAATATTGAGAGAGAAACCTACGGAATGGTACAGACAAGTTGAGAGATTTGTGCAACTTTCAAAAAAGGTGTTGGAAGATTTTAATACAATGTTTGACAATGTTGTTCCAAGTGATTTGTGGGTTGAGCGCAAAGTGGCTGTCCATTGGCCTAAAAGGGAACCCACCAGAGTTTTGTTGACAAAGGGTCTGTTTCAAATTGTGATGACAAAGTATCATACAGTGATTGCATTTTTGAAGAAAAATTACTGATTGGCTGAAAATTGACAGAACAACTCAAGAAACTAAGGAATCCATCCAAGCCTATTATGAGAGATTGTTGCCGGCTTTCAAACATATCAGTGATACAGAGACCATTGAGGCTAAGGTTAGGGGACATTTTGTGTTAAGATTTGTGCAGGGATTGAAGTCTGAGATAAACAACATGTTCACAAGAAATTAGCTGGTGTAGGCCAAAAATATGAAGTTGATTTGGACAAGTCTACAGCACTGCAGAGAAATTACCATTTGAGTATCACAGATCGAGACACTACAAACATGAGAGCTCAAGGAATGAAATTACAGATTAAGGAATAACTTGGTTGTATTCAGGAGGGGAGAGAATTAGACAGATGGGAAGGTCGATAGATAAAGAAGAAGAATCAAAAGAAATTGAGGATAGAAATGCCTTAAGCTACAGCAGAGGAGAACGAGGAAGATGTATACATGCTTCCTATGAGAGACGTTCCTAGTGGAGGATCTGTTCATGTACCCTGGAGTAGAGGTGACATTGCGTCTTACACAAATGATTTCCCAAAATTGAGAGAGAAAACTACGGAATGGTACAGACAAGTTGAGAGATTTGTGAAACTTTCAAAAATGGTGTTGGAAGATTTTAATACATTGTTTGACAACGTTGTTCCAAGTGATTTGTGGGTTGAGCGCAAAGTGGCTGTCCATTGGCCTGAGAAGAAACCCATGAGAGTTTTGTTGACAAAGGGTCTTTTTCAAATTGTGATGACAAAGTATCATAAAGTGATTGCATTTTTGAAGAAAAATTACTGATTGGCTGAAAATTGACAGAACGACTCAAGAAACTAAGGAATCCATCCATGCCTATTATGAGAGATTGTTGCCGGCTTTCAAACATATCAGTGGTACAGAGACCATTGAGGCTAAGGTTAGGGGACATTTTGTGTTAAGATTTGTGCAGGGATTGAAGTCAGAGATAAACAACAGGATCCAGCAGCATTTGATTTGATGGCAGAACAAACTGATTGATGAGATCCTGTGGTATGCAAAATACTGCAGCAATGAATAGGAGTTGAAGCAGAAAAAGTTGAAAGAAAACCTGGTGATAATGCAGATGAAAGCTGCTCAAAGGAGTCAGAATCCACAGTTTGGAGGGAATCCTAGTGGAATGCAGGGAGTTTATCAGCAGGGCGGTCCGATGATGCCTGAAAAGTAGAGGACTTAGGCCCTCATTCCGACCATGGCGGTTTCAAACCGCCAGGGTGGAGGGCAGAGGAAGCACCACCAACAGGCTGGCGGTGCTTCCCGGGCCATTCTGACCGCGGCGGTAAAGCCACGGTCAGAAAAGGGGAACCGGCGGTTTCCCGCCGGTTTTCCCTTGGCCCAGGGAATCCTCCATGGCAGCGCTGCTAGCAGCGCCGCCATGGGGATTCCGACCCCCTTCCCGCCAGCCTGTTCCTGGCGGTGTGGCTGGCGGGAACGGGTGTCGTGGGGCCCCTGGGGGCCCCTGCACTGCCCATGCCAATGGCATGGGCAGTGCAGGGGCCCCCTAACAGGGCCCCACAAAGATTTTCACTGTCTGCTTAGCAGACAGTGAAAATCGCGACGGGTGCCACTGCACCCGTCACACCCCTGCAAATCCGCCAGCTCCATTCGGAGCCGGCTTCCTCTTTGCAGGGGCTTTCCCGCTGGGCCGGCGGGCGATCTTTTGGAGATCGCCCGCCGGCCCAGCGGAAAAGTTGAAATGACCCCCGCGGTCATTTGACCGCGGTGCGGTCTTTGGGCAGTTTCTGCCCGGCGGGCGGCGCCCGCCGGGGTCGGAATGACCCCCTTAGTGTTCCAATTGACTCGAGTACAGGTGTGTATGTGATGACTTTGAAAAGAACTATCCCATGTCACGAGTGCGGCATATTGGCCCATTGGAATTGTGAGTGTCCTATTAATCTGAATAATAATCAGATACAGAATGGTCGCCTTGTGCAAACACAGGGAGGTGATTAGATGCAGACCCAGCAATTGCAGAAACCGAGAATGCAAAATTCAAATGTACCCCAGAGACAAATGATGCAGGTTCCAAAAGCACTGATTCCCCAGCCAAGAGTAAATGTCCTCAGACCCAATTTAAATCAGATTCCAAATGCAAACGCCAAATTTTTTAATGAACTAGTAATAATGGATTCATAGCAATGACGTTGCCGGGAGGCGGGGTGAATAATGCATGCTTGTTTCATCCTTTCAGGTAGACCAGAGTTGTCCATATGTTGATGGTAACATGAATGGATATCACATGTCAATTTTGGTTGACACTGGTACTATCCACTCAACTGTGAGAACAGCAGAGGTCCCCAACCTGCCTCTCTCTGGAAAGCAAATTCAAGTTCTAGGTGTTGTAAACAAACAGTTGCCAAGGCCCATTATAGAAGCTACACCTGTAAAAATGGAATCCTCTTAAGATGAACACCAATTTGTGGTGAGTGATTTGAGTCCTGTGAGTCTGTTTGGACGAGACTCACTATGTAAGCCCAATCATTCCATCTGATGCGCTCGAAGAGGCATAGAAATTCAGACTCATGAATAATAAGTTAACCCCCGAATGCAACATTTTATCCCATGTTAACTTACGAAGATTTTATCCACAGATCTAAAAGACACAGGCCCTCATTACAACCCTGGCGGTCGGTGATAAAGTGACGGTAATACCGCCAACCTGCTGGGATTGTGCCCAGTGATGCAGCATTTGGGGGGTGCCAGGTCACAGTCCCTCACCTGGGAGTCGGACCCACGAGATTTGCAGTGGGCAGGATGCATGACACTCCATGGAGGCAGAACTACAGTCCATCTGCCGACGGCTGCACAGTGGTGGTAGTGCAGGTGTTGGTGGTGGTGCTGCCAGTGGTGGGGGGAGGCTCCAGCCCTTCCCCTGCAGCCTCGGATGGCTGCCCACTGGAGCTGCTGCTGCTGGCAGTGGTACTGACAGGGGTGCAGGTGGTGCTGCATGTGGCGGTGCAGCTTGTGGTGCTGGTGGCGGTGCTGGAAGTGGTGGGGGAGGCTCCAGCCCTTCCCCTGCAGCCTCGGATGGCAGAAGTGTCATGGTTGGTGTTCTGTGCTCAGATTCAGCTCCTGCACTATCCATCCTGCCTGCAGTGGCCGGACCTTTGGCTTTGCCCTTGGCAGCTGGTGGTCCTTTCTTGGCCTTTCCAGCTAGTGATGCCTCCTTGCCCTTGGTAGCTGGTGGTCCCTTCTTACCCTTTCCAGCTGGTGGTGCCGCCTTGCCCTTGCCAGCTGGTGGTGCCTCCTTGCCCTTGGTAGCTGGTGGTCCCTTTCTGCCCTTGCCAGCTTGTGGTGCCTCCTTTCCCTTGCCAGCTGGTGGTGCCTCCTTGACCTTGGTAGCTGGTGGTCCCTTCTTGCCTTTGCCAGCTGGTGCAGGCACACTGGCAGTGCTGATCGGTGTCTCCTTAGAGCCTCCCAAACCTGCAGTAGCTGCCAAAACTACAGTGGCCGTGGACTGGGTGGCTGAGGTGCTGGCCTTGGTTCTGCCTACCCTGGCCTGAAGTGAAGGGCGGGGGAGGGACAAGGAAGAGGTCAAGGGTGGAGAGGAAAATCTTTTTAGGGACACTGGGGCGGGAAGAGGGTGAAGGTTTGGGAGTGGAGGAAGAGGGAGTGGTGGCTGGAGGTGTCTGTCTACTGTGTGTGGGTGCAGTTGCAGGGGCTAGATGCTGTTGTGAAGTGGATGGCTGTTGGGTGTCTTAGTGCTTGAGTTTGTGTACTTTGGGAGGAGGGGGCACAGACACAGTGGGAGAGGACACAGGGGACGTGTGCATGGATGTAGGGATGGTGACTGCCAGTGAGGGGTGTGTACTGATAGTTGTGATGGCGAAGGAGGTAGTGGATGAGGATGTAGTGCATGTAGGTGTGAGTGGAGACTCTACTGGGAGGGTGGTGGATGACGAGGAGGAGGGGGACACAGTGGAGGCAGTGGATGTTGACATGTCTGATTCTGGATGATGTTTATGTGGGTGTCTGTGGGATGATGTGTGGTGCTTGTGTTTGCCTGAGCCACTCCTGTGTGTTGTCTTAGGTGCATGCTGGTCTGATGGTGTGCTTGGGATAGGCTGGACTTGAGGGGAATGGGACTTGGTAGAGAAAGTTGGAGGGGGGAGGCTAGAGACAGGGACAATGGCTGCCATCAGGGAGGAGGCCAGAGCCTGGAATGATCTCTGTTGGACCGCCACTCCAGAGTGAATGCCCTCCAGGAATGCATTTGTTTGTTGCAAATGCCCTGCCAGCCCTTGGAGGCCATTCACAATGGTTGACTGCCTAACAGAGATGGATCGCAGGAGGTCAATAGACTCCTCACTCAGGGCAGCAGGGCTGACTGGGGCAGGGCCTGAGGTGCCGGGGGTGAAGTAGATGCCCCACCTCCTGGGTGAGTGGGAACGGGAAACACGCTGAGGGGCTGCTGGGAGGGCGGTGCTGGTACGGGGTGGCGCCTGAACCTGTAGTTGGGGTGGCCACAGAGGTGTCCGCCACCACCAGGGAGCTTCCATCGGAGGAGGTATCACTACCCGAATTGTCCCCTCAAGGCTCTGCCGTGGTGCTCCCCTCGCCCTCCATCCCACTGGTGCCCTCACGGTCAGTGGATTCGGCCTCCAGGCCCATGTGGGATGCAGCTCCCTCCATTGCCGGTGCCTCTGCTCCTCCTCCAGATGATGCTAATGCACATAAGGACAGGGTGACAAAACAAAAAGGGGAAGAAGAGACAGAGGATACACTTGGTCAATGGCAGCAACAACACCACTGTTGGTGTACACAACACACAGGGAACAGTCCTATGCACTGGGCGATGCACTACCAGTCACAATGCTAGTCACCAGGCCATGGAGAACAATGCCTAATGCCAATAGCAGCATACCTGAGACCCACAGAACCCTGCCGAGTAGTAGATCCCCACTAGCATGTTTGGGGGTGTAGTGCAACAGACCCTGCCCAACATGGAATCTACCCTTCAATGTTGGACCTGGCCTAGGGGCACCCAACGGCCCACACCCCCCACCCAGATAACAGCCCACCACGCACAATTTGCAATTTTGGAAACTGTACTCACCCCCTTGTGGCCATCTGTAGTATGCAGAACATCAGGGGGTTCAGGGATTGACGGGCACCTCTTCCTCGTTGGGAGGCCATCCCCAGCTGGGCCTCCACTGTCTTCCTTGCCCAGCATCTCAGGTCCTCCCACTGTTTGCGACAGTGGGTGCTTCACCTGTCGTAGACCCCCAGGCTCCGCACATCCTTCGCGATATCAAGCCATATACCCTTTTTTTGATGGGTGCTGACCTGTAGACAAATAAACATAGAATAATGCTGTCAGACATACTGTCTGGCCTGTTACACTCATGTCCCACCATATCCCTCCCATCCCCTTACGCACATACATTGCCCACCATACATGCAGTACGCTGCCCAGGACCACTCAACCACCCCCCCCCCCTTACAAGAGGCCTTCACACACAGCACTCCATGCATTATTGCCCCATGCATCGTGCACACAGTGTACTCACCTGTTGGTCTGGAGGCCCATAAAGCAATCGGTTGTGGGGAAAGACCCCATCCACCAGTCTCTCCAACTCCTCCGAAGTGAAGGCTGAGGCCCCTTCCCCAGAGACTCGAGCCATGGTCGCTTCCAGAAACAGGTCACAGCTGCACTTGCAGTGTAGGTCCTCTCCTGTTTAAGGTCAGGTAGCAAGTGACTGAACAGATAGAACATGACAGTCAGGTCCACGGCGGTGTGTACCGCCACCGCCGGCATACATCACCATTGGCTACTGGAACCCATAGGGCTCAATGATAACCAATGAGAAGTTGCATGGCGGTTCTCGACAACCTCCCGCAACGGTGCATAACTTCAGCAGAATTACCTCATTTCCACCTGTCCCTCACCTAGGACAGGCATCTGTCATTTGAGGGGTGGGGGCAGGCCATGGCACCTAACTGTGTCACAGCCGACATAAGCACATTTTGGGAATACACATAAACATACTATTTCTGTCACAACATGCAATGCATTGTACAATAAGGAAATGTTGAAAACTGACCAGATGCTCATCGTATTTCCCGCTAGAGTACAAATGCTGAGGAATAATAGGAGATGGAGATATCCCCCGTGTACAGACCCCTGGTGGACTTGGCAACAATGGAGGACAGGCACATTATCCTTACCTACAGACTCGAAAGGGCGTAAATCCAAGAGCTGTGTGCCCAATTGGAACCAGACCTGATCTCAGCTATCCGTCAGCCCACTGGGATCCCCCCTCTTGTGTAAGTCCTCTCAGTGCTACATTTCTTGGCAAGTGGCTCCTTCTAAGCGACAGTGGCCATGGCAGCAGGGATGTCACAGCCAATATTCTCAAACGTGCTGACCAGAGTGTTGTCTTCCCTGATGAAACACATGTACAGCTACATCGTTTTCCCCCAGGTGGAGGATTTGGCCACAGTGAAGGCTGACTTCTATGAAATGGGACATATCCCCATCATCACTGGGGCAACTGATGGTACACATATTGCCTTTGTCCTCCCCCCCCCCCCGGAGAAATGAACAGGTGTTCAGAAATCAAAAGAGCTTCCATTCTAAGAATGTGCAGATAGTATGCCTTGCCGACCAGTACATCTCCCATGTGAATGCAACGTATCCTGGGTCTGTGCATGATGCCTTTATCCTGAGGAACAGCAGCATCCCATATGTGATGGCTCAACTCCAGAGGCACCAGGTGTGGCTAATAGGTGAGCCCAAGGTCCCCACTCAGTGTCTATTGGTATATGGGTGTGGGGTTGGCCGTAAGGGTTAGTGTGTGGCTAACAGGTATCCCTCAATATTTGCAGGTGACTCTGGTTACCTCAACCTCTCATGGCTACTTACGCCAGTGAGGAATGCTAAGACAAGGGCTTAGGAACGTTACAATGGCATTGTAACTGGGTGATTCAAGCGCCCCAGAACGTAGAGGAGGCTAGAACCCTGAACTCGGGGTAGGATAGGACAGGGGGAAAGCATATACAGGACAAGACTTCTAGTATCGGGTCCCTAATATATGCTCTGATAAATGCCCACTCAATAACTAAACATAAAACAGATGTTGCGGAATTAATCAGGATGAATACTATCGATTGCATTTTTATTACATAAACATGGGCTAAAATGGACTCTAACCCCGATTTTGTTGAGGCTTCTCCCCCATGATATGCCTTCCATAGATTGGATAGGACAACTGGTGGATGAGGAGGATTAGCGGTTATCTGTATCTTACGTGCCAATGGAATGGACCAAACTCCCCCTCTGAGATCTGTGAAGCCATGTATTTTAAAATTTATCAGCATACTTTTTTACTCTTCAAAGGACTGCTAATATATCAACCACCTGGCACTTTTTATAATTTTTTACAGAATTGGCCAGGTTTGTTAGAGCCTTTAGTTATGTCAACTAAAGCCATTATATTAGGGGATTTTAATATTCATTTAAATGAGATTCAAAACCTGCATATTAACCGGTTCTGTGCCGAGGACGTAATGGTTACGACCTGCGGCACAGTGCTGCTGTGCCGAGGACGTAACCATTACGTCCTGGGCACCCAGCCCAGAGGGAGCGCTAGCGCTCCCTCTGTGGAGTTTCCCACCCCCCCGCAAGTCAGGGATGGAAGGGGAAGCCCTTCCCCTTCCACCCCGACCCCCCCACCCCCCCTGTGTCGTCAGCGCACGAGCGCGGGCTGATTGTCACAATGCATCCTCCTTCGCGCTGCGCTCGAAGAGAAATGCAAAGCATTTCTCTTCCGATCACGTGGAGGAGGCAGAGAGGCTTCAAAGGGAAGGAAATGTATTTCCTTCCCTTTGAAGTCTCTCTCTGCGTTTTGGCAGACGGATTGTAAAGCAATCCGGCTGTCAAAACGCCCACTAGACACCAGGGATGTCCTTTTGAAAAATGAAACTGGCATAAGGGAGCGACCCCTTAGGCAAGGGTCGCTCCCAGGGGGGGCATTTTGTTTTAAGGCCTTTTCTCCCCCCCCCCGGAGGCAGAAACCTCTAGGCACCAGGGATAAAAAAAATTTTTTTTTCGTTTTTGGTTTTTGAGGAGGGGAGTGACTCCTTAGGCAAGGGTCACTCCCCTAGGGGGCAAATTATATTTAGGTCCCTTGGGGGCAGATTGGCCTATTTTTATGAGGCCAATCTGCCCCCCAAGGGGGGCAGAAACCACTAGACACCAGAGAGGTTTTTTTTTTGTTTGTTTTTCACGTAAGGGGAGCGACCCCTTCGGCAAGAGTCATTCCTCTGGGGGGCAAATTTATTTTAGGTCATTTCTGCCCCCTTATTTTAATTAGGCTGATCTGCCCCCAAGGGGGGCAGAAACCACTAGGCACTGGGGATTTTTTTTGTTGTTGTTGTTTTACAGATGGGGAGCGTCCCCTTAGGCAAGGGTTGCTCCCCTGGAGGGGCAAATTGTATTTAGGCCATTTCTGCCCGCTTTGGGGGCAGATCGGCCGATTTTAGGTCAATCTGCCCCCAAGGGAGGCAGAAACCACTAGGCACCAGGGATCTTTTTTTTGCGCTGTCACGCAAGGGGAGCGACCTTGTAGGCAACAGTCGCTCCCCGGGGGGGGGCAAGTTTATTTTAGCCCATCTATTGTTATTAGGCCGATCTGCCCCCGGGGGGGCAGAAACCTCTAGGCACCAGGGCAATTTTTTTGTTTGTTTTGTTTTTTTAGAGATGGGGAGCGACCCCTTAGGCAAGGGTCGCTCCCCTTGAGGGGCAAATTGTATTTAGGCCATTTCTGCCCGCTTTGGGGGCAGATCGGCCGATTTTAGGTCAATCTGCCCCCAAGGGGGGCAGAAACCACTAGGCACCAGGGATCTTTTTTTTTTGTGCCGTCATACAAGGGGAGCGACCTTGTAAGCAAGGGTCGCTCCCCGGGGGGTGGGGGGGCAGAAACCTCTAGGTGCCAGGGCAAATTTTTATTTTATTTTTTAGAGATGGGGAGCGACCCCTTAGGCAGGGATCGCTCCCGTGGAGTGGCAAATTGTATCTAGGCCATTTCTGCCCGCTTTGGGGGCAGATTGGCAGATTTTAGGTCAACCTGCCCCCAAGGAGGGCAGAAACCACTAGGCACCAGGGATCTTTTTTTTTGCGCCATCACGCAAGGGGAGCGACCCCGTAGGCAAGGGTTACTCCCTGGGAGGGTGAGGGGGCACATTTATTTTAGGCCATTTCTGCCCCCCCATGGGCCGGCTGAGCTAGAGGCCAAAATCCACAGGTAGTCACTTTGCAAAAAACACCTCTGTTTTCTGTGAAAAAATTTGATGTGTCCACGTTGTGGTTTGGGCCCTTTCCTTTCGTGGGCGCTAGGCCCACCCACACAAGGGAGGTACCATTTTTATCGGGAGACTTGGGGGAACGCTGAGTGGAACTTTCTATCACCGAAATGAGAGGAAAAAGTGTTTTTTTGGCCACATTTTGAGGTTTGCAAAGGATTCTGGGTAACAGAACCCGGTCAGAGCCCCACAAGTCACCCCATCTTGAATTCCCCTAGGTCTCTAGTTTTAAAAAATGCACAGGTTTGGTAGGTTTCCCTAGGTGCCGGCTGAGCTAGGGGCCAAAATCTACACGTAGGCACTTGGCAAAAAACACCTCTGTTTTCTGTAAAAAAATGGGATGTGTCCACGTTGTGTTTTGGGCCATTTCCTTTCGTGGGCGCTAGGCCTACCCATACAAGTGAGGTACCATTTTTATCGGGAGACTTGGGGAACGCTGGGTGGAAGGAAATTAGTGGCTCCTCTCAGATTCCAGAACTTTCTGTCACCGAAATGTGAGGAAAATTTGTTTTTTTTAGCCAAAGTTTGAGGTTTGCAAAGGATTCTGGGTAACAGAACCTGGTCAGAGCCCCACAAGTCACCCCATCTTGGATTCCCCTAGGTCTCTAGTTTTCAAAAACGCACAGGTTTGGTAGGTTTCCCTAGGTGCCGGCTGAGCTAGAGGCCAAAATCTACAGGTAGGCACTTTGCAAAAAACACCTTTGTTTTCTGTGAAAAAATGTGATGTGTCCACAATGTGGTTTGGGCCCTTTCCTTTCGTGGGCGCTAGGCCCACCCACACAAGTGAGGTACCATTGTTATCGGGAGACTTGGGGGAACGCTGGGTGGAAGGATATTTGTGTCTCCTCTCAGATACCAGAACTTTCTGTCACCGAAATGTGAGGAAAATTTGTTTTTTTAGCCAAATGTTGAGATTTGCAAAGGATTCTGGGTAACAGAACCTGGTCAGAGCCCCACAAGTCAGCCCATCTTGGATTCCCCTAGGTCTCTAGTTTTCAAAAATGCACAGGTTTGGTAGGTTTCCCTAGGTGCCGGCTGAGCAAGGGGCCAAAATCCACAGGTAGGCACTTGGCAAAAAACACCTCTGTTTTCATTAAAAAAATGTGATGTGTCCACGTTGCGTTTTGGGGCATTTCCTGTCGCGGGCGCTAGGCCTACCCGCACAAGTCAGGTATCATTTTTATCGGGAGACTTGGGGGAACGCTGGATGGGCAGAAATTTGTGGCTCCTCTCAGATTCCAGAACTTTCTGTCACCGAAATGTGAGGAAAATGTGTTTTTTTTGCCAAATTTTGAGGTTTGCAAAGGATTCTGGGTAACAGAACCTGGTCAGAGCCCCACAAGTCACCCCATCTTGAATTCCCCTAGGTCTCTAGTTTTAAAAAATGCACAGGTTTGGTAGGTTTCCCTAGGTGCCGGCTGAGCTAGGGGCCAAAATCTACACGTAGGCACTTGGCAAAAAACACCTCTGTTTTCTGCAAAAAAATTGGATGTGTCCACGTTGTGTTTTCGGCCATTTCCTTTCGTGGGCGCTAGGCCTACCCACACAAGTAAGGTACCATTTTTATCGGGAGACTTGGGGAACGCTGGGTGGAAGGAAATTTGTGGCTCCTCTTAGATTCCAGAACTTTCTGTCACCGAAATGTGAGGAAAATTTGTTTTTTTTAGCCAAAGTTTGAGGTTTGCAAAGGATTCTGGGTAACAAAACCTGGTCAGAGCCCCACAAGTCACCCCATCTTGGATTCCCCTAGGTCTCTAGTTTTCAAAAATGCACAGGTTTGGTAGGTTTCCCTAGGTGCCGGCTGAGCATGGGGCCAAAATCCACAGGTAGGCACTTGGCAAAAAACACCTCTGTTTTCATTAAAAAAATGTGATGTGTCCACGTTGCGTTTTGGGGCATTTCCTGTCGCAGGCGCTAGGCCTACCCGCACAAGTGAGGTATCATTTTTATCGGGAGACTTGGGGGAACGCTGGATGGACAGAAATTTGTGGCTCCTCTCAGATTCCAGAACTTTCTGTCACCGAAATGTGAGGAAAATGTGTTTTTTTAGCTAAATTTTGAGGTGTGCAAAGGATTCTGGGTAACAGAACCTGGCCAGAGCCCCACAAGTCACCCCATCTTAGATTCCCCTAGGTCTCTAGTTTTCAAAAATGCACAGGTTTGGTAGGTTTCCCTGGGTGCCGGCTGAGCTAGAGGCCAAAATCTACAGGTAGGCACTTTGCAAAAAACACCTCTGTTTTCTTTAAAAAAATGTGATGTGTCCACGTTGCGTTTTGGGGCATTTCCTGTCGCGGGCGCTAGGCCTACCCGCACAAGTGAGGTATCATTTTTATCGGGAGACTTGGGGGAACGCTGGATGGACAGAAATTTGTGGCTCCTCTCAGATTCCAGAACTTTCTGTCACCGAAATGTGAGGAAAATGTGTTTTTTTAGCTAAATTTTGAGGTGTGCAAAGGATTCTGGGTAACAGAACCTGGCCAGAGCCCCACAAGTCACCCCATCTTAGATTCCCCTAGGTCTCTAGTTTTCAAAAATGCACAGGTTTGTTAGGTTTCCCTGGGTGCCGGCTGAGCTAGAGGCCAAAATCTACAGGTAGGCACTTTGCAAAAAACACCTCTGTTTTCTTTAAAAAAATGTGATGTGTCCACGTTGCATTTTGGGGCATTTCCTGTCGCGGGCGCTAGGCCTACCCACACAAGTGAGGTATCATTTTTATCGGGAGACTTGGGGGAACGCTGGGTGGAAGGAAATTAGTTGCTCCTCTCTGATTCCAGAACTTTCTGTCACCAAAATGTGAGGAAAATGTGTTCTTTTAGCCAAATTTTGAGGTTTGCAAAGGATTCTGGGTAACATAACCTGGTCAGAGCCCCACAAGTCACCCCATCTTGGATTGCCCTAGGTCTCTAGTTTTCAAAAATGCATAGGTTTGGTAGGTTTCCCTAAGTGCCGGCTGAGCTAGAGGCCAAAACCTACAGGTAGGCATTTTGCAAAAAACATCTCTGTTTTCTTTAAAAAAATGTGATGTGTCCACGTTGCGTTTTGGGGCCTTCCCTGTTGCGGGCGCTAGGCCTACCCACACAAGTGAGGTATCATTTGTATCGGGAGACTTGGGGGAACGCTGGGTGGAAGGAAATTTGTGGCTCCTCTCTGATTCCAGAACTTTCTGTCACCAAAATGTGAGGAAAATGTGTTATTTTAGCCAAATTTTGAGGTTTGCAAAGGATTCTGGGTAACATAACCTGGTCAGAGCCCCACAAGTCACCCCATCTTGGATTGCCCTAGGTCTCTAGTTTTCAAAAATGCACAGGTTTGGTAGGTTTCCCTGGGTGCCGGCTGAGCTAGAGGCCAAAATCTACAGGTAGGCACTTTGCAAAAAACACCTCTGTTTTCTTTAAAAAAATGTGATGTGTCCACGTTGCGTTTTGGGGCATTTCCTGTCGCGGGCGCTAGGCCTACCCACACAAGTGAGGTATCATTTTTATCGGGAGACTTGGGGGAACGCTGGGTGGAAGGAAATTAGTTGCTCCTCTCTGATTCCAGAACTTTCTGTCACCAAAATGTGAGGAAAATGTGTTCTTTTAGCCAAATCTTGAGGTTTGCAAAGGATTCTGGGTAACATAACCTGGTCAGAGCCCCACAAGTCACCCCATCTTGGATTGCCCTAGGTCTCTAGTTTTCAAAAATGCATAGGTTTGGTAGGTTTCCCTAGGTGCCGGCTGAGCTAGAGGCCAAAACCTACAGGTAGGCATTTTGCAAAAAACATCTCTGTTTTCTTTAAAAAATGTGATGTGTCCACGTTGCGTTTTGGGGCATTTCCTGTTGCGGGCGCTAGGCCTACCCACACAAGTGAGGTATCATTTTTATCGGGAGACTTGGGGGAACGCTGGGTGGAAGGAAATTTGTGGCTCCTCTCTGATTCCAGAACTTTCTGTCACCAAAATGTGAGGAAAATGTGTTTTTTTTAGCCAAATTTTGAGGTTTGCAAAGGATTCTGGGTAACAGAACCTGGTCAGAGCCCCACAAGTCACCCCATCTTGGATTCCCCTAGGTCTCTAGTTTTAAGAAATGCACAGGTTTGGTAGGTTTCCCTAGGTGCCGGCTTTGCTAGGGGCCAAAATCTACAGGCAGGCACTTGGCAAAAAACACCTCTGTTTTCTGTCAAAAAATGGGATGTGTCCACGTTGTGTTTTGGGGCATTTCATGTCACGGGCGCTAGGCCTACCCACACAAGTGAGGTATCATTTTTATCGGGAGACTTGGGGGAACATAGAATAGCAAAACAGGTGTTATTGCCCCTTGTCTTTCTCTACATTTTTTCCTTCCAAATATAAGAGAGTGTGTAAAAAAGATGTCTATTTGAGAAATGCCCTGTAATTCACATGCTAGTATGGGCACCCCAGAATTCAGAGATGTGCAACTAACCACTGCTCCTCAAAACCTTATGTTGTGCCCATTTTGGAAATACAAAGGTTTTCTTGATAGCTATTTTTTACTCTTTATATTTCAGCAAATTAATTGCTGTATACCCGGTATAGAATGAAAACCCACTGCAAGGTGCAGGTCATTTATTGACTCTGGGTACCTAGAGTTCTTGATGAACCTACAAGCCCTACATATCTCCTCAACCAGAAGAGTCCAGCAGACGTAACGGTATATTGCTTTCAAACATCTGACATTGCAGCAAAAAGTTACAGAGTAAAACGTAGAGAAAAATTGCAGATTTTTTCACCTCAATTTCCTTTTTTTTTTTTTTCAGTTGTTATTTTCTGTAGGAAACCCTTGTAGGATCTACACAAATTACCCCTTGCTGAATTCAGAATTTTGTCTACTTCTAAGAAATGTTGTGGTTTCTGGGATCCAGCATTGGTTTCATGCGCATTTCTGTCAGTGACTGGAAGGAGGCTGAAAGCACAAAAAATCGTAAAAATGGGGTATGTCCCAGTAAAATGCCAAAATTATGTTGAAAAATTGGGTTTTCTGATTCAAGTCTGCCTGTTCCTGAAAGCTGGGACGCTGGTTATTTTAGCACCGCAAACCCTTTGTTGATGCCATTTTCAGGGAAAAAAACACAAGCCTTCTTCTGCAGCCCCTTTTTCCAATTTTTTTGAAAAAAACAAAATTTTCACTGTATTTTGGCTAATTTCTTGGCCTCCTTCTGGGGAACCCACAAAGTCTGGGTACCTCTAGAATCCCTAGGATGTTGGAAAAAAAGGACGCAAATTTGGCGTGGGTAGCTTATGTAAACAAAATGTTATGAGGGCCTAAGCGCGAACTGCCCCAAATAGCCAAAAAAAGGCTCGGCACAGGAGGGGGGAAAGGCCTGGCAGCGAAGGGGTTAAAGAATTCATAAATCTTATGGCAGTTTTAGATTGGGAGCTGAAAGTCCTATCAGCTACACATATAGCTGGACATTTGATAGACAGGATCTTTGCCTGCACTAAGGATCAGCTGGCATTATCCAATGCCCCTGTAAGCTGGACAGATCATTTTCTCCTAACTTTTAGATTTATGGAGAGTCTCTTACCTCAGCCACCCAACTGTAAAAGAAAATCGATTATGCACTGGAATCGTATTAAGAAAGAACAGTTAGTACCTGCACTGGAGGCAGGCTGGGAAAGGGCTAAAAATTTGTCCCTGCCTTCGGTGGATAGTTTTAACGAGGGAATCGCTATTGCTATGAACCAATTGGCCCCTCTTAAGGCCTATGACTCACGGAAAACAAAAAAAACTAGCCAACTTTGGTTTTCAAAGGACCTTAACTTTTTGACAACAAGTGCGGCGATGGAAACTGAATTCTACTCCTATTGAGAAAGAAAAATTAAGAATTGCTCTTAAAAACTATAAAGAGGCAAGCACTAAAACTAAATCTGAATATTACACCCAAAAAATTCAAGAAGCCTCCAATGCCCCCAGAGAACTTTTTAAGGTTATTAATGCACTGACTTCTCCCCCGCCTCTGTTAGAGTTGGAGAATTCACAGGAATTTTGCAATAAAGTGGCCTCACGTTTTGAAAATAAAATTTTACAAATTTATGCTAGTTTTAACATCCTGAGGAGAGGGATAGCTGCCCGATGGAATTAGTCATGACATTAATAATCTGCAACCCATTTCCTTACTTCCTTTTCTGGCCAAGATCTTGGAGAAGCATATTAATATGGAATTAGCAACTTTTTTTTGGTTTCCGGAGGACTAGATGCCTCTCAACATGGCTTTAGGAAGGCTCATAGTACAGAATTAGCCCTCATTACCTCATCGGATTCGATTCGGAGAATGGTAGATGACGGATAAGGGGCTATTTTATTCCTATTGGACTTATCCACGGCATTTGACACTATTTCTCCACAGATTATGATATCCCGCTTATATCAAGCAGGGTTTAAAGATGAGGCTCTTAAATTGTTGGAATCTTTTCTGAAAGATAGACGGACCGCGGTGAGCTATGACGACTTTAAGTCCCCGCATTCCACTTACCTTGTGGTGTCCCCCAAGGATCATCACTTTGCCCCACTTAATTTAATTTGTATGTTGCTCCTTTAGTCAAATTGATTCATTCTTTTGGCTTTAGGCCAACCTCCTATGCTGATGATACCCAATTGATCATCCAAGTCAATAAAAATTAGGAGGAAGTGGCAGATCACTTTAACGAATGTATGCGTGAAGTCAATGGATGGATGAACTCGAATTGGCTTAAGTTAAATGGTATTAAAACTGAAATATTATGCTTTGGATCAGGAAAGGAACTGTGGAACTCTCGCTGGTGGCTGACTGACTGTGACATTCTCCCAGCTCCTATTACTGCTACAAAAAATGTAGGTGTCACTTTTGACAACTGCCTCTACTTTAGATCGCATGTCAATCACATTGTTAAAACTAGTTTTTGGACATTGAAGATGCTTTTCTTCAAAGGGAATGGAGAATTACTGTGACTTTAGCATTGGTAGTATCCAACTTAGACTATTGCAATGCTTTGATGCTTAATGTGGATAAAACATCTCTAAAGAAGCTTCAGCTGATTCAAAATACTGCTGCTCCGGCTATTTTGAACCTCCCCTCATCAGCATCGGCCAGTAGCAGTTTAAAACAACTGCACTGGCTTCCAGTGGCACAGCGTATTATTTTTAAGACCTTAGGTGTGGCTTACAAAGCAGTACACGGAAATGGTTCTAAATATTTGACTACCAGGCTACGATGGTATAAACCCAATCGACAACTCCGCTCGGTAGGAGCTTTCAGAATTCATGTCCCCAGCACCTATAAAGTGAAATGGGGAGACAAAGCTTTTATGGTGGCTGCATCTAAATGTTGGAACTCGCTTCCCCTGGTTATCAGGGAGGAACAAAATTTCTTAGTCTTTAGAAGGCTGGTCAAAATGTGGCTTTTTCAGCGCTAGTGTTCTCCTTTGAATCTCTCTTTACTCTGTGGGCTCTTCTCCTTACCTTCTTAGCGCTTAGATGCCTCAGCCTGAATGCGCTTTATAAATACAAAATACAAATACAAATGAGGCACATCAGTGCACAAGAAGAATTATTGAGCGCACCTTTGGCCTCCTGAAGGCCAGGTTCAGGTGCCTCCATCTAACAGATGGATCCCTGTGCTTCTCACCCAAGAAGGTGTGCCAGATCATTGTGGCATGTTGCATGTTGCACAACCTAGCCTTGAAACGGCAGGTGCCTTTTCTGCAGGAGGATGGGGCTGGAGATGGGCGTGTGACAGCTGTGGAGCCTGTGGACAGTGATGAAGAGGAAGCAGAGGATGAGGATGTGGACAACAGAACAACTATCATACGACAGTACTTCCAGTGACACACAGGTAAGACACTGTAACTTCATATTCCATTGAATTTTTGTGTAGTTAATTTTCTCTAGGCAGGCTGCTGTTCCCACTACTCTGGCCACTTACTGTACCCTTCGACATGTCTATTCACAGAACTTTTTGCCCTACTCTGGCTCCTGGTGTATTGACTGCGGCACATTACAGGTCATACCTATTTATACATAACTGTGCAGCCTAATTGTAATGTCTACAGATTGTTAAACGGCTACATCCTTAAATCATTTGACAAACTCCATACTTGTATTTTTTAAGAGGGTGTTTATTTCAGTACTGAGAAGTAAATGGGGGTGTGCAATGGGATGGGGTGATGGGGGGGGAAAGTCCAGGATAGAGTTCAGTCTATTTGTATCACAGGTGCATTGTCCAAGGGGGCATAGGAAGTGGAGTAATGCAGTTCAAGGTGGACAGGGTGACAGAGTGGGACACAAGGGTGACAATCAGTAGAGCCTTATTTCCTTGTGGGGGTCTTGGCAATGTTCTCTGGCTTCTGCCTGGATCGGAGGGACTGTTTGCGTGGTGGTTCTCCTTCTGCAAGGGGTGGGGTGCTGGTGGCCTGTTGTTCCTGTGGCAGGGCCTCCTGTCCACTAGCATTGGCAGAGGTGGAGGGTTGTTCATCGGTGTGGCTAGTGTCAGGGGCCCGTTGGTGTGCCACTGCCTCCCTCATGGTGTTGGCCATGTCAGCCAGCACCCCTGCAATGGTGACCACGGTGGTGTGGATGTCCCTCAGGTCCGCCCTGATCCCCAGGTACTCTCCCTCCTGCAGCCACTGGGTCTCCTGCAACTTGGTCAGTATCTGGCCCATCGTCTCCTGGGAATGGTAGTATGCTCCCAGGATGTTGGTGAGTGCCTCTTGGAGGGTCGGTTCCCTGGGCCTGCCCTCCCCTCCCCTTGTCGCACAGCAGTCCTCCCAGCTTCCCTGTTGTCCTGTGCCTCTGTCCCCTGAACCGTGTGCCCACTGCCACTGACCCCAGGTCCCTGATCATCCTGTGTTTGTGGGGTTGTCTGGGGTCCCTGTAGTGGTGGACACACTGCTGATTGACTTGTCCTGGGTACAGAGGAATGGGCCCGCTGGGTGGGTGTTGTGCTGGTGTTTCCTGAGGCGGATGGCCCTGTGGTGGTATGGGACTGTGGCTGGGTAACCGACTGTCCCTGATGGGCCAGGTAGGTCACCCTGATCCAGGCGTGCAGAGCTGCTGTCATCACGGTGGGCCTCTTCTGTGGGGGGACTGGATGTTGCTGGCACCTCCTCTCTGGTGACGTTGTGTGGGGGACCTGTGGGGATGTAAATGCAGTGTTAGAGTTTCTGAGTGTCTCATCTTGTGCATGGGTATGTTGCCCTCTATGGTTGATATTGCCATGGCAAATTGGCCTTGGTGAGAGTTGTTATTTGGTGGGCTAGGTGATTGCCTCTAGTGTGCATGCAGTGGTGATGGTTGTCCATGCAGGTCTTTGAGTGGTGTCCATGCATTGGTGGTGCATGCAGGGTTTGGCATTGAGATGAGTGGGTTGTGATGGTGGGGTGTGTGGGTAGTGGTGGAGTGATGGGGTGAGGGTGGAGGTATGTGATGGCATGCAGGTAGGGGGGTGGAAGTAGTAATGATTTGACTTACCAGAGTCCAGTCTGCCAGCTACTCCTGCCAGGTCCTCAGGATGCAGTATTGTCAAGACTTGCTCCTCCCATGTTGTTAGTTATTGGGGAGGAGACGGGGTCCACCGCCATTCCTCTGTACAGCTATTTGGTGTCTTGCAACCACGGAATGTACCTTCACCCGTAGGTCGTTCCACCTTTTCCTGATATCATCCCTTGTTCTGGGGTGCTGTCCCACGGCATTGACCCTGTCCACGATCCTGTGCCATAGCCCCATCTTCCTAGCAATGGATGCCTGCTGCACATGTGATCCGAATAGCTGTGGCTCTACCTGGATGATTTCCTCCACCATGACCCTGAGCTCCTCCTCACAGAACCAGGGGTGTCTTTGTGGTGCCATGGGTATAGTGTGAGTGGTGTGTGTGAGGGTGTGTGGGGTGATGTTTTGGGGTGTGTGCTGTGAGGTGGATGGTGTATGGGTGATGTTGTTATGTGGCTCTGGTTCTGTGGGTGCTCTTGGTGTCTCTCTTTCTCAGTAGTAAATTATTTTGTAGTCATAAAGGGATGTGGGTGGTGTGTGTGTGTTTTATAGTGGTGTGGGTGTGTGTGTGGTGTGTGTATTAGTGTCAGGTGTGTGTGTAGTATGAATTGTCCAATGTGGTGTAGTTTTGTATGTGTGTGTGTATTTTGAGCGCAGCGGTATGTACCGCCAATGGTTTATTGCAGTTGAATGTCCTCCATGGTGATTCATGGGTTATTGTGCTGTGGGAGTAGTTCTGTTGGCGTAACAGTGTGGGTTTTGCTACCGCCATTTTATCACTGACCTTTTAGCTGGTGGACTTGTGTGTGTGTCTGTATAGTGACGGATTTCTATGTGTGGGTCATAATATGGGTAGCAGTATACCGTTGCGGTCGTGGTATGTTGGCGGCAGTCGGCATGGCGGTAAGCAGGACTTACCGCCAATGTCATAATGAGGGCCACAGTGTTATTTGATGTCTGGGATTTTTCAGGAAAAGATATAGGTCTCACCAAAGGTGTTGAGCCTGTACGGATAAGAGTGAAACAAAATGCCAAGTATCCAAGAACTCCGCAGTACAATTTGACTCCCGAAATGATTGCAGGAATTACCCAGTGATTCATTTCATGATTGAGGAAAGGATATTAAAAGAGATAATAAGGAGTCCATCTAACTTTCCCATTATGGGACTGCAGAAGCCCAATGGAAAGTACCACTTTGTTCAGGACCTTAGAAAGATCAATTCGAATGTGATTCCTTGTTGTCCCATGGTTCCACATGCAGCAGGGATTTTGTTTCGGATTCCAAGTGAAGCCGAGTGGTTTAATGTGATTAACCTTTGACAAGCATTTTTTTCCATACCGTTACCGAGGAGAACCAATTTCTCTTCACGTTTCGGTTTGGCAATTGTGTTTTGGCATGGTGCCAGGTCCCCCCAGAGTATATGGAGATCCATTCCATCTTCAACCAGGTACTGAAGAAGCATTTGGTTTCCTTAAAGATGCCCTTTCATTCAGTCTTGATACAGTGTATTAATGACCTACTGGTGAGGTCAAATACTGAAGAAGCTTGCAAGTACTCACAATTGCCCTGTCGAACCTCTTAGCTGAGAATGGACATCAAGTATCCCCGACCAAATTGCAGTACTGTAAGAAAGAAGTCTTACACCTTGGACATCACATTGAGAGGGATGCAAGGAAGGTGTCACAAGAGAGAATATCAGCAATTCTTAAAATGAATCCCCCAACAACTCAGAAAGAATTCAGGATATTATTGGGAATGGTTGGCTACTGTCATCAGTGGGATCCAAACTTTTCTCTTTTGGCCAAGCCTTTACAGAGGATGACACATAAGGAAATGACATAAGGATGAACTGAATTGACTCTTCAGTGAATAACGCCTAATGCCGTACTCGTGCCCACCAAAGAACACGGTACAAAACATGCACAACTCATCTCTCAAGGAGCATTATGCTGCAACTGCCATTGCTTCTGCCCCTTTCGCCTTTGTGGCACAAGGACAGTCACCAGTAGAAGGTCCAAGGACAAAGGAGGATCAGTCAGGAGGTCAGAGTACTGAGGAGGATTGTCCCTAATTGGGAAGGAAATCGAGGCATGGTGAAGCAGCCTCTAAAGGTAAACTAAGGGCTATTTTTCTTTGTAACAGATACTGAAGGGTGTCGCCTTAACTGTGTCTGCCTGCTCTAGGGAGCCGGGATAGGGATGGACGTGTGACGGTGCTGCATTAGGACTTTCCGGTGATTCGTGGGGCTGGGACTGTGCATAGGCAACAGTTCAGTTTTGTGCTGCCTTCTCAGCTTCAGACTCACTTCTAGGTCTTCCAGGTCTCACTAGACCATCTGGTGATCAGGTTAGGCTGGCAGTCAAGGGCAGCCAAGAGTTTTATGACCCTCAAGTCTCAAGAAAGAGGATTCAAGCAGTAGTTATGTGGTGGAGGCGGTGGCACAGGGGGAGTCCTCGATCCATGATCTCCCAGGGACTTAATTTCTACTCACTTAGCAACCAGATTGCCACAGTGTTGACCATTATCTTATTTCACCATACGTAGAATTTGGGCTATAGGTCTGTCCGAGGCTTGTGGAAGTGAAGCCTGTTTTCCTCCCACAGCCTTTTATAGATATAAGCAGCAGCAGCCATAAAGCTGTGATGCCGCTAAGCAAATCCAGCAGAATTACTGGAGCTAAGAGTGCAAGGAAAACTAGAGTCCAGCAAAATCATGTATGTCAAAAAAAAAGCTTTGTTGTGTAATAAAATGGCCTTCAAATTAAACACATCCAAGGTCTTTAAGGCATCAACCTTGGTTGACTCTAATAAAGAATTTGTGGGGAAACATTTTAGGAAGAACCTCGAGATACATCTTTACCCCTTTCAGATATTGCAGACCTTCAGGAATTTCAAGCCTCAGTTGAGTCGGAGATGGCTTTTTTAGAGCCGAGACAGTCCTTCTCGCCATGCTTGTTAATAGTGGGTCCTCAGGAGGTGACATACAGGAAATATGGGCTGAGATTTCAAGCAAGACTCAAGAGAACCAAGGGCCAGATGTACCAAAGGATTTTACCCATTCTGTGTCTATCGGAAAAAGCTTTCGTACATATGGCCCCAAGTCTCAATGGCTCAGGAACTTCAACAAACTGCCCTAACTCCCCTAGTGGACCTTACGCCTCTGCTAAGCTCAGTGAATACATCTCAACAAGACCTCCCCCTCAACTCAACCATTGACTTCGGCATAGGTTCAAGTTCTTCTTCCTCTATGCGTGATGTTATGGTTTTAATGCAAAGACTCTGTAGAGTATGTTTGAGGCTGCAGTTTTAAACATGGACGCTCTGAAGTCCCATAAGTCCTATATGCTGATGCTTGCCTCTGAAAAACATCAGATTAATAGTTGCATGCCAAAGATATTAAGAATGATATAATGTGCTAAAAAACTACATAGTAATGTGATGAGTGCTGGGGAGGGCAAGGCAGCAAATATCCCAGATCTAACCACTATTTCTGAGGAGCCTCTCTCTGCATATATATCGAAATGTACACTGTTATTAAAAAAAATGGGGCAGTTATTTGCCCAGTCATATCTCTGCCCTAGGCCACAAAAGGCAGAAAAAACGGCTGAAATGCTCTGAGTATTCAGGTTAGGAAAAGGAAGGAACACATAAAGAAGAGTAATAAATAAAATAAGATGATTGATAGTGATCTGAGGGAAAATAGGATGCTAAGTACTAACCAAGATAAAAGTAGACGTAGCAGGATAGCATTAGGTATTACTGCTCGGAGATCTATAATCGCAAAGAGCAGGTCAATCTCCTGTGGTAATGGGAAGAAAGTGGCTAGGGAATCACTGGACACACAAAGACTTAAACAGAGGTATGCGGGCAAGGGACTTAAGAGTCGACTCTAGGAAAAGGGAAGTAGGGTTCAATGTGGACAATCCTGGAATCAGGTTTAACACAGACAAGGGAAGTAAGTCAGAGGACATTCAGGCTGCGAGTATCCCCATACTTAAAAGAAATGCTGATGCACAGGGGAAGAGTGAAAAGGGCTTATAAATATTTTTAGATCCAGCCCCTGAAAGCACACAGAGAAAAAGGCGTAGGAAGTTAAATCCCCTAAGCAGATCTCAATTGCTCAAAATATTTTCTAATTGCCCAAACCTCCATTCAATATCTCTAGGGAAATGAGGGAAGTTGGCTTCCTGGTGAATAAAGCAGGCAAAGATGTAATAAAAATCATTTTTTAGTCAGCGTTAGCTAGAGATGTCCTGCTTAATGCTGAAAGCAAATTAAAATCTCAAGGTCAAAATTACCACTGGAGGTGGAGTTGGAACCCAACAAATCGCCATGGTAGTTTCCAGCTAAATCAAGTTAGGATGGATACAGATACGGTGGAAAGTAGTCCCAAGCATATACTGGAGATTAGTGAAGGCAATTTTAAAATCACTTTGCCCCAGAGGGAGGGTTTCAAAGGGGGGCAAACCCTAATTGCCCAAAATAGGTATGCCTGCTTAAAATGGAATGAGAAAGGTAAGGAGAGTTTGGTCAATTTGAGAAATATAGACTAGGAATGGGACGTCATGCACAGCGTTATTTTGTTTTCCTGGAGTATACATGGGTTCAGTAATGTATGGAAACAGCAAATCTTCAAAATAATTTTTGACCTGTACACATTTTTGTGTTTCCAAAAATCATGGCTGTGCATGGCACCTCCACAGATAGATGGTTTCTTGGAAGTGCACCAGGATGCTTCACATAATCCCTTAGGGCTTCCATCTGTGTGTATTTTAACATTGATATTCACTAAAGTTGCTTCAGGGGCGTGGGTTATCAAAACCCGAAGCAATTGGATTGTAACTTTTGGTTTAAAACTATCCAATGTTAAAATGGGCCCGGAATGCATAATTGTTTTTAATATCTACTTGCATGCAAGGAGTCCACATCACTATTAGGAAAATATGGCAGTGTTTAAAGTGGATGTGATTAAAGTAACCTTATTGTATCCACATCATTTGATTGTCTCAATGTGTGATTTTAATCGCAAATTGGTCTCTACTGTGATTGATTAAAGGTATGATGATTTACTGTTTGCCTTTAATTTAAAGTTTGGTAGCTTCCAGGCTAATAATGCTTCAGCAAGAGATGTATCCCTGTTAGACGTTCTGGCATTAGATGGTTTTGTGAGCCTAAATGGTTGTGTTCCATCTGCTAATCCAGCAAGCACAACCTTTGTTTACAGAAATCAGAATTGCTCAATAGATTATGTGTTTGTTCAAGCATGGGTTTTTGTCACATTAATAAGCCTGAGATATAGCAGATAGAAGGGAGTGACCATTACCCTTTAAGTACAATACTCAATTTGGGCATTGCTGCCAAGGAAAAGCAAGTATTCCCTGTAAAAGGGTATCACCCAAAACTGCTAAGGACAAGATCTTCAACCGAAATAAAGATAACTCAAAGTAGAAGATATACCTCCAAATTTCATTATGTGGTACGAGGACCTAATCAATGAAGTAGTAGCATGCCTAAAAGTCTTTTGAAAGGTATTTAATACAATTCAGGGTAAAAATATGACCGAGAAGAGATCAAGGAATCTCTGGGTTGACAGTGAATGTAGAAAGTTATGTACGTTTTTCAAGAAATAACGAGGTTAAATACCGACTCGCTGATTTAAGAAAAGCATTTAAAAGCTTTGTAGCAAGCAAGGAATAGGCACATAATGAAAAATGCCGGAAAGTCATGCTTGAGACAATCGAGTCAAATAATGTCAAAATATTTTGGGAGTTGGTACAAAATGGGCTAGGAAAGACCGAAGGAAGCTGAAATGTTCGTTCGGTGGGAGAGAATGCATGGCTTGAATACCTGCAGGAATTTTATGACAAATATATTCCATTCAGTCAGGATTGAGGAATATTCCATATTAATGAGAAAATATATGACGGGGGTTTCACCTCCAATATTTAAGAAAACAATTGTGTCTCTATATCTTACAAGAGCAGCCGAGCCTGACAATTTTCCAGCAGTGATAATAAAAAAACAATATTGACTGGTGATCTAGCTTGCTTCATTTACTTTTCCTAAAAATCCTCATGACAGGTTCCTTCCCAGATAGCTGGAAGGGGGTGGTTATTAAACCTATCTGTATGAAAGGTAATTACTTCCTTCCTTGAAGCTACAGGCAAATAAACGTGAGTGGTGAGTGGGAAGGTCTTTTTTCAAAAATCCTCCTGGGGTTACTGAAAGGATGGGCTGAAGTTGATGACGCAGAAATGAAGGTTTTACATTTATTAGCGCATAAACGTAGTGCCGCAATAATCAAGTGTGACTTTAATCGAACTAAATAAGATTGTACGGGGACAAATGTGCCCTCAGAGTAGTTTGCCAACATTTATAAGCGTGCTTTATATAACGTGATGTATTAGAATTGTGCTAATGTGACATAACCGTAAACGTGTGCCATGATTTGCTTGTTAGAAATGCTTTAGCTTAGCATAACTTTAGTGGAGGCTTTGGCCTAGTTGCCTTGTCTCACGGTTTAGATGCTCGTATTTTTCCAATTGCTAATGAAACGTGTATTCTTGCTTGAAGCTGTACTTTTCCAGTGAGATCGTTCACATGCTTATCTTTAAGGTTTCGTGCCAGCCTGGCATCTTCTTCTTTGCTCCAAGGTCAATCTGCAGGTGCGGACAATGGAAGCTCTGAAAGTGAGTTAATTGGTAAAATATGTTGCAACTTACGTTCCCGACTCCAAGGATAATGTATGCCTAGGTAGAAGCTTGTGAACTGTAGTTTTTGATTGGACAATTTGAAGCCAACCTATGAACCCTCCAATGGAAGACCCTACTGGATTTGAACTGTTGTCTATTTAAACCAGGTGCACAAGAAGAAAGCAGCCATTACGAGCCCATTTTTGAGGACATTACCAGCCATTATTTGCAACCAGACATTTACCCGCCATTTTGCAGGACATTGCAGCTATTATGGCCCATCTTGCTGCGACGCCATTTTGAAAGGAACTTTGATGCTTTCTCTAATCGAGAGAAAGAGACTTTAAGTAATTCTCGCCCTAGAGACTGTAACTTTGATTCGTCCCTTTGCATGAAGTAATAGTTGTCCTTTTATCTTTCCGCTGTGAGGCAATTGCCCCGTCCACCCTGCCCCTTTGCCCCGTCCCATGCTGATCGAAACCGGTACCTGTGAGACGAAGACTTCCTTGAATGCTGATTGAATTTGGTAAATATGAAAGAAAATGTACAATTGCATTGTGTTTCTTTTTAGGTAACCAACTGCTGATTTTTGATAAGAGCCCTAGTTAGGAGTTGTCCAAATTAATGTTTGCTAAATTGTTTTTGCATGAAGTCCCACATGCTGATGCTAATTTGAGATTAGACGAGGATTCATTTGTTGCACGATGCAATTTGAGACCTTGTTCTGCTGACCAATGTATGCAATTAGCCCGTTACAGATTGTAGTTTTAGTGGTTTGCGTTGCTATCATAGAAGGCATTGTTATTCAAATGCTGCATAGATTGCATCTTTTCCGCCGTTATGGACAGCTATTAATGTTCATTTACATATATCATTTGGTGTTGAGACACATCTATATTGTGCTAGCTTTGTTAATATAGGGAAATAAATTCATTAACTTTGCATAAACTGGTGTGGTTATTCATGACCGAAAGGTCATGGTTCGCCGAAATGTATTCTGGATTAATTGTGAAGTGTTATGTTGATCAAGGTATTGCTTATGTTCGTTATTGATTATTGATTTGATTAAATTGATTACTTTGAGTGAAGAGAGTCCCACTTGGTCAAAAGATTCATCGACCCTAAGAGCGTCCAAATACAGGTAATTTATTAGGTCGGAACGCTCTATCAGTAGATGGTAGCAGAGGACGGTTACGCCCTTTGGGACCCCTCACTCTTAAAGTACATGGTGTTGAATTAATGGTTTCGCTCTTTGGGATCCCATTCGAGAGGTATATGGTGTTGAATTAACGGTTACGCCCTTTGGGACCCCACTCGAGAAGTTTGAATTAGATTTTTCTTGGGTAAAACAGATTGAGAGAATGATGATGGGCTAAGTCCCCCGCGACTTTCCCGGGATCTCGGAGCTTGCGAATGGAGAGAATGGAGGTGTGGAATCGGCGTTGGTGGTACTAGTGACGGTATGAGTGAAGTTAGGATTTTGCGCTTGCACAGCTTATTGCCGCAGATTGTGTGAAAAGGTTGCGAGGATTTTAGAGAATAGCGGAGGTGCGACTCCGAGTGTAGGAGTAGGGAAGTCGTCGAACTTCATAGAGAATAGCGGAGGTGCGACTCCGAGTGTGAGAGTAGGGAAGTCGTCGAACTTCATGTGCATGTGGCGCTTTGTGCATAAAAAGGTCTACGTGGTTGTTGTTGTTGAGACGGGCCCTGCGAGGTCAAGAGACTCCGGAGTATGTTGAAAAGTGTATGAGACACTTGTTTTATGTTGTGGTCTGGTCGGTTTAATAGGTTGACCGGGCGTGGTCAACGAGTCGGTACGTGTGTTAAGGGAGTGAAAGAAAACTTAGACTTCGGGCTTTGACAAATTCTAAGTGCACTAGAATAGATCATTGACAAGTTGAGAGCAGAGTCTGCGGGTCAGATTTGCTTGCGAAAGTGGGGACCGAGAAAGATGGAAAAACTGCTGAGGCTAGTGAAAAATCCCTAAGGTCCTGAAGCGATTGTGTTACCCTTCCTGTAGTAAACCGACAGATCTGTTTTATTATTATTTGGTTGCTCGCGATATATGCTAGAAGTTGTTACGAGAGGAGCGGAGTGAAGGAGGACAAGCCGCGAGGCTTTGTCAGCCGCAGTGTGTGAGTGTGACGTCACTAGGAGCCGCGCTGGGATAGGTTGGTTGGTGAGAAGGGTCGCGCACGGATTGGACGCAGTCCATGGGGCTCGATTGGAAGGGGAAAGGCAGGCGAAGAGTATTCCGGGAATTAAAGTCACTTATTGATTACAAATTTTGTGAAACAAAAGACGAGAAAATGAAATTTTTTAAAGCATTAAAGAGTGCGATGAAGGGGAGTCTTACATTAAAGCGAGCGTAGGAGAGGAGACGCCACCCGAAGGTACACCAGCTTACATTGTAATGGAGGAAAAGGGGGTAGCTCCGTGCCTTTGGCTAAAGCAATGGCACAAGCTGACAGAGAAACATGGGAGCGTAGCGTTCCCGATCCATGGGACATTCAATATAAGGATCCTAGAGAATTTGAGATTCGCGATGTACGACATGAAGGTACCTCCAAGGCCAGCACAGTTTGAGGCTCTAGCGATTTGGGAACTAATGGCTAGACAGCAACAGCAAAAGAAGTTCGAGACCAGGATAAGAAAGGTAGAAAAGACACTAGCGGACGCTAGGTGGGATAATTCACAGAAGGTGTGGAGGTCAGATATATTGCAGGGGATAAAATTGTTTCCCGCAATTGCTAAGGAAGAAGAGGCGACAGGTAAGAAAGCTACCTGTAAGACAAACAGGAGGTGTTCCAAAGATAGAGAAGATGAGTCAGATGATGAGGAGTTCATCATGCAATTGCTGAACGACCGTCCACCACCTTATGCAGAGAGTGGACAAGGTCCAAGTATCAGTTCTGCCCCTCCGGCACCGGTACAGAATAATGAAACTCCGAATTCAGAAACGCCATCGGGATCTAAGGACCCGAGTTTACTGTTCACCCCGCAGATACCGCAGGTTAGGAGAATATATCCAGATGTGCCTATATTGAAAACAGCAGAAAATTATCAGCCGCAGGTCCCAAGGTACTACAGCAGTGACAACAGTACGGGAATGATTCTAGATCCAACCGTAATGGGAATACAGAATGGTCACAACCCAACATTGGCACAAGCTGAATCAACCCAGTTTTTGATGCCTCAAAAGCAAATGCAGGGGGGAACCGCACATGCTCTAATGACGGGGAGTCAGACGGGCATGCCGGCAATGATGACCCATAGTGTGGGAATGAACGTGCCTCAGAACCTGGGGAATGGACAGAACCCAGATGCGATATCCCTCCCCATTACTGTAGGTCCACCGGTACCTTTGTACAGTCAGCCTAACTGAGGTATGAGCGGTCAAGGATCAGTGGTGCAGAATGGGACGGAAAGGAGGTGCATAGAAAACACTCCAGAGACAACTCCGATAGCGGCTCAGCCAACTGGATCTGGGTCCTTGATGGAGTTTAGTCCCATATGTGCTCAGTCAACAGTGGTGAGGTCGAGTCCCCCACTGATGATACCGCTATCATCGAACACTGAAAAGTTGCCGCAACCATCAATGGCAGTCGATGTGAATGCTACACTGATGGGGTTGAATGCGCAACAGCTGACGCAGTGGTTCAACAGTCTGAATTCCACACAAAGCTCAGCCAGTGGGAAGGGAGAAGACTATCTGAATAGGGTAAGGTTGAACATGGAAGCAGAAGAATTGGTGGAAGGGACTATGGGTTTGAATAGGTTAGAGTCCTACTCGGAAGAAGAGCTGAGGTATCTATGTCCCAGGATTACGAGAGAAGTGAACAAGGTACATAGAAGGTTGCAAGAAATAGCTGACAAAAACGGGGTTGAGATAGACAAGACAAAACACTTGAGCAGGAGCTATAGATTGGATTTCGGGACCAAAGACTTTGAACACATGAGGTCAGCAAGCATGAAAACGCACCTTAGAGAATTGCTGCAGAGTGCACAAGTGTGGTGGTGCTTAGACAAATGGGAGAGCAGATGGGCAAAGAAAAAGGAAAAGAGGAAAGACAGTGTCCCAGAGCATAAGGAGAAAAGACCACAGAGTAGTGATGCAATAACCATGTTACCAATGAGGGAGACAGCAGGGGGAAAATTAATACATGTACCGTGGCACAGAAGCGACATTCAGTCTTTTACGGATGATTTTCCCAAACTGAGAGAGAAACCGATTGAATGATATCAACAGACTGATAGGTTTGTGAAGCTTGTGAAATGTCTTTGGGAAGACCTGAACACCCTCTTTGAGATTGTGGTTCCGGCAGATTTGTGGGAAGACTGCAAAAGGGCTGTAGGTTGGCCGACAAGTGAACCAGAGAGAGACAGGGATACGGGTGCACCATCACCTATGGTAATGAGCTTGTACTATAAGGTGATTGAGCATTTGAAGACGAAGGTTGCCGCGAAAAATGTGGATTGGCAGAAGATTGATCGAACTGCCCAAGAGGCTAAAGAGTCGATTCATGGTTACTATGAGAGGTTGTTGAAGGCGTTCAAGAACTACAGTGGCACGGAAACAATAGAGGCGAAGGACATGCTTCATTTTGTGTTTAGATTTGTGGAAGGGCTGAGACCAGAGATAAGTCAGATGATAAAGACGCATTTGATTTGTTGGCAGTCGAAACCGATTGATGAGGTGTTGAATTATGCGAAATACTGTAGCGACGAAATTGAAGTGAAACAGAAAAGGTTGAAAGAGAAAGTGATGATGATGCAACTTAAAGCAGCTCAGACAGGGTTGCAAGGGTTGCAAGGGTTCCAACAGCAGATATCGCAGCCGCAGCCGCAGGGAAATATGGTGTTTCAGCCACAGGCGAGAGGCAGAGGCAGAGGAGGCTTTGGGAGTAATGGTCCGGATTTGAACACTGTTGCGATTCCGAATGGTGTGCAGGCAATGAAAAGGGTGATGCCGTGTCACGTGTGCGGAATCGTCGGGCATTGGAAACACGAGTGCCCGATGGTGGTGCAGGAAGGTGCAGGTGTTGGTCAGCAAAACAATGATGTCAATGCATTTCAGACAATGAGGGGACCGAAAATGAGAGGTCCAAACCCAAATTTTCAGACCATAAATCAGCTGCAGGGATTACAGCCCATGCAGCCGCAGCAGATGCAGATGCCCCGTATGCAGATGACGCAAATGCAGCCAATGCAACAGCAGTTACCCATGGTACCTAATCAGCAAATGCAAATACCTTTGGCACCAATGAGTCAGCAGCAAGTGATGGTTCCTCCACAGGTCTCGAGTCAGGTGATGAGTACAAATGGCACAGTACAACAGTTCCCATTACACAGTGAGAATGGAATAAACGATGTATGGGAGAGTGAAAGTTCAGATGAGGAGGGAAATTGTGTGCTTGCAGCATCCTTGGAAGTTGATCAAAAGGGTCCATATGTGGAGGGAAAAGTTATGGGTCATCGTGTTTCATTCTTGGTTGACACAGGAGCCACACGTTCAACTGTTAGGAGCATTGAAGTACCAAATTTGCCACTCTCAGGGAAAACAGTTCAAGTAGTGGGAGTAGCAAACAGGCACCTGACGAACCCAATCACAGATCCGGTACAAGTCAGAATTGGTAACTATCAAGGGTTACATAAATTTGTGGTATGTGACTCAAGCCCGATAGCACTGTTAGGGAGAGACTTATTGTGCAAATTGGGATGTTCGATTATGTGTTCGGACGATGGAATTAGAATTCAGACGAGCAGTGATGGGGAAGAAGAGGACAGTGTAGAAGGGGACGAGATGGAAATTGTCGATGAAAAATATCCTCTGATTAACCTTCTTCCGATGTTAACTGAAGAAGATATTCCAGCTGAATTACGGGAAACAATCGGAAAAGAAGTGTGGGATATGACAGGAAAAGAGGTGGGATTGGTGAAAGGAGTGGAACCAGTGAAAGTGACAGTAAAACCCAATGTCACCTTTCCCCAGACCCCACAATACCACATGGCACAAGACACCCTCATGAAAGTCGCCCAACTCATTGATGAGTTTGTCAAACAGGGAGTACTGAAAGAAGTGTTAAGCAGTCCATGTAATTCACCAATCATGGGACTAATAAAGCCAAGTGGAAAGGTCCGAATTGTGCAGTACTTGAGGAAAATAAATGACATCATAGTCAAATGCTGCCCCGTAGTACCGAATCCAGCTGTGATAATGTTTCAAGTCCCTTGCGATGCCGAGTGGTTCTCAGTCATCGACTTGTCTCAAGCATTCTTTTCGGTGCCTCTTCATGAGGACAGCCAATTTCTCTTTTGTTTCAAATTCTTAGACAGAGTTTACAGTTGGTGTCGAATTCCTCAAGGGTTTTCTGAGTCACCGTCAATTTTCAATCAGATTCTAAAGAAAGACTTGGGAGAGTTAGAATTGCCATTCGAGTCAGTCCTAGTACAGTACATTGATGACTTGCTGATTGCATCTAAGACAGAAGGTGGCTGCACAGCCGACACCATTGCTCTACTGAACCATTTGGGAAGGAATGGACACAAGGTGTCTCCTTCAAAATTGCAATTCTGTCAGAAGAAAGTGAAATATTTGGGTCATCAAATAGAGAAAGGGTCACGGAGAATAATGAAGGAAAGGATAACAAGTGTACTTCAAATGAGTCCACCAAAGACGAGGAGGGAGGTGAGGAAGTTTTTGGGGATGGTGAGCTACTGTCGCCAGTGGATTCCCAACTTCTCAACTCTAGCAAAACCTTTACTGAAACTGACCCAGAAGGATGCATTGGATGAAATTGAGCTGAAAGGAGATGAGATGGATGCTTTTATTGAATTGAAAGAATGCATGTGCAGGGCTCCAGCTTTAGGTATGCCTGATTACACAAAACCTTTCACATTGTTTTGTCATGAACGTGATGCATGTTCTTTGTCTGCCTTGACCCAAGCCCATGGTGTCATAAACAGACCAGTAGCGTATTTTTCAGCTACTTTGGATCCGGTCGCAGCAGCACTTCCAGGGTGTTTGCGCGCCGTAGCAGCAGTTGGTATCAGCCTCACTCAGAGTGAAGGGATAGTGATGGGACACCCAGTAACAGTCATGGTCCCTCACTCAGTTGAGATACTTTTGGCCCGCTCCCGAACGCAACACATGACTGGAGCAAGACTCACAAGGTATGAGACAATAATTCTGGGCTCACCGAATGTGCAGCTGAAAAGGTGCACTACGTTGAATCCAGCAACCTTGCTTCCCGGTGAAAATGCTGAAGTTGAGAACGCTGAAGACGTCGAGCATGACTGCCTTCAGGTGACTGAATTTTGCACAAAACCCCGACCTGACATTAAGGATACTAAGCTTGATGAGAATGACCAAATTGTTTTTGTTGATGGATCATTTTTAAGAGATGCATTGGGAATATTGAAAGCAGGATATGCTGTATGTACTGTAACAGGTGTCTTGGAAGCGTCCTGGCTTCAAGGAGTTTATTCTGCACAAGTAGCAGAACTTGTAGCCCTTACAAGAGCATGCCAACTGTCCGCATTGATGAAGGTTACCATTTACACTGATAGTCAGTATGGGTTTGGAATTGTTCACGACTTTGGGCAACTATGGTCACAGAGAGGTTTCCTGACTTCTTCAGGGTCCCCAGTGAAAAACGGGGAGAGAATAAGGGAATTGTTACACGCCATTCAAATGCCAGCCGAAATTGCAGTGGTAAAGTGTAGTGCTCATACAAAAGGACAAGACTATGTTTCCTTGGGAAATGCATATGCGGATCAAGTCGCAAGATTTTGTGCCTTGAACTGTATATTGCTCAGGGATGAATGGAATTCGATAAATGAGCCAGAGCTTGAACCAGCTGAAGCATTTGCCTTGAAGGTCGTGGATACAATGGATGAACTAAAAGCATTACAGAATAGCGTCAGGGAGGATGAAAAAGCTTCCTGGATTAAGTCACAATGCACAAAGAGACCAGATGAGGTATGGGTTTCAAATGATGGAAAATTTGTCTTACCAAATTGTCTCTTATCGCAGCTAGCGCGGTTCTGTCATGGGCAGGCTCACCTAGGGAGAGATGCCATGATAAGATTGTTCAAAACTGATTGGTTTAACCCCAGATTTCGTCAAGTTGCAGAAGCAATTTGCCATCGATGTGTCATTTGTCAGCAGATGAACCCAGGAAAGGGAACGGTTGTGAACGTGAGCCACATCGGTAGGGCAGGCGGCCCGTTCAGTAGAATGCAGATGGACTTTATTGAGATGCCTGTGCATGGAGGTCTGAAGTATGTGTTGGTGATTGTGTGTATTTTTAGTCACTGGATTGAAGCATACCCCACACGTAGAAATGACAGCCTTACAGTTGCAAAACTATTGTTGAGGGAGTTGATACCACGTTTCGGATTCCCGATCTCTTTAGAATCAGATAGGGGAAGTCACTTCAATAACGAGGTGATAAAGTTACTTTGCGCAGCGCTGACCATTGAGCAAAAACTGCATTGTAGCTATCGCCCTGAAGCCTCAGGACTGGTGGAGCAAATGAATGGTACACTGAAATCAAGAATGCCGAAAATATGTGCATCGACAAATTTGAAATGGCCTGACGCATTGCCTTTGGTGTTAATGTCAATGAGAAACACCCCTGACAGAAAGACTGGATTGTCCCCGCATGAAATTCTCATGGGCAGGGCCATGAGACTTCCTGCAGTTCCCGCAAACGCGCTTTTGAATATTACAGATGATATGGTGTTAGACTACTGCAAAGGTCTGGCTGACGTGGTTCGCTCTTTCTCTCACCAGGTGGAAGCAACCACCTTGCCACCGATCCAAGGTCCAGGACACACACTGAAAGCAGGTGACTGGGTCGTGATAAAGAAGCACGTGAGGAAGTCGTGTCTGGAACCCCGTTGGAAAGGCCCTTTCCAAGTGATCCTGACGACCACTACCGCTGTGAAGTGTGCGGGAGTTCCCAACTGGATTCACGCCAGTCATACAAAGAAAGTGTTGTGTCCCACAGATGAGGAAGTTGAAGCGCTGAAACTGCCAGTACCTGATAACAAAGTGCCGAGCGCTGAGACAGAACAAAACAGAACTAGAAGCGAACAGGCAGAAATAGTCGAGAGAGAAATATTCTCTGAGGACGAAGAAACAGATTCACTTGGGGAAGACCAAGGAGAAACCTCAGACAGCGACGAAGCAGCTGAAGGTGACAAAGAGCCTGAAGCAGCTGAAGGTGACAAAGAGCCTGAAGCAGCTGAGGGTGACAAAGAGCCTGAAGCAGCTGAAAGTGACAAAGAGCCTGAAGAAAGTAACGGTGACAAAGGGCTCGAAAGAGGTGAAAAAGCAGGAGAGCCTGATCAGAGGAGGGCTTTCCCAGAAGCAGACGGTACAGAAAAGGAAAAGGAAAACCTGATTGACTCCCCAGAAGGAGGGGACCAGGCAGAACCGAACGAAACTGTTCAAACTTCTTCAGAAGAGATCGCAGGTCCCTCAAGTGGACACAGTGCAAAGAAAAGACTAAGTATATCACCAGTAAAACAAAGAACTAGAGAAAAGTTGAATGACGGTGAAGGGCCAAGAGTGAAAGAGAAAAGAAAGGAAGTGTCTGTTGTGGTACCAACATCGAATGAAGGAAAAGACTTGGCCAAAGAGGAAAGTACCAGTGAGGCAGAGTCAAAGAGAGATGCAAAATTGAAAAGGAAAAGGATACCAAACAGGAGATATTCCGGTCCAGAATGGGCATATGTAGTCAATGACGATTGGACTGACAAATTTGTATCTCTTAGCCTCGAGAACGAAGAAGAAGAGATACCAATAGAAAAGAAAAGTTTTATGGACACTATTGACTGAAAAAAAAAAAAAAAAAAAAAATGATAAATGACATTGTTTGCTATAATCTAACGTGATACAACCAGCTGAGACATTGCTAAACCGGATGAGACATTTGCTAACTTGATAAGACTTTGATAACCTGATTGACTCTTAAACTTGATTTGAGACAACGTTGCTAACTGAAAAAAAAAAAAAAAAAAAAGACTGAGTTATTGCCGAATTGAGACAAATGCTGCTAACCGATAAGTGACTGAGCTCCTGAAGAAAACTGTGTGAACATTGCGCTCGTTCAGCTTTGTAACTGATTGCTAAATCGTTTCTTTATAAGTGCTTCTAGCTCTCTGATTCTATACAGATCATGACACAAAACAGTAGAATGAAATATTGTAAATATGCGTGTATAGGCTTGATAACTGCATGTGTACTAATAATAATGGCAATAGTGCTTGCAACGCGTTGTAAGGGTGAGAATGAGAAAATTGATGCTTCTACTTCTGCTCCTGTTACTGTCACTGAACTAACCGCATTGAAAAGACTAGAATTAGATGAGAGACACTTGCATGATAAGAAGGAACTTTCGTATAATGTTTTCTATCGCTTACTGACAGAATATGTTGAGACTATGGATGCGAAAGATTGTTATGTGTGTACACAGATACCGACATCGGTAACGGAAGGGGTGACTTATCACCACATGCCTCTTACATATGGGATTACATGTAGTATAGTAACTTCTAGATTTTATGGTCAAACTAACATACAGTATTTTTACTCAAATTATGATGTTACCTTTGCATATGTTCCTATAATAACGCAGCTTAGCCAGATTGCTAAAGATTGGGATGCTAAAATAATGAGGGAATTTTTCGAGCCAATGCAACCTTTTGAAACAGCTCACGCTCATAGGGAGAACCTTACCTGCTCCCTCTCTGCAGTAGAAATAAGCTTTTTAGATCGCACAGATGATAGAAGGGCACACATGAATGCGAAATTAGAAAAGGAGCTACATAAGAGGACTTCAGTAGATAATTATGCTTTTGCCGCAATAAAAACACAAGGGAGAATAGCTTTAGATGCTTGGCATGTAGGGAAATTTTGTATATATCGAGGTGAATCTTATTATGACAACATTTTTGTAGGAGCGAGTGAATGCAAACATACGTTTATCTTTAAGGCCAAATGGACATTCATGCTGAACGGACTTGACCCTGTCATACCAGGTGTATATTACATTTGTGGGCATAATGCCTATTATCGTCTTCCAAAGGGATGGTGGGGGAGATGTTATTTGGGTATAGTGTTCCCAAAGGTTTATCAACTGGATGACCTATCGGTGATTCCAAAGACATCTGGATCCCATCGCATCCAGAAAAGAGAGACCGCAGCTGCTGTGGTAGGAGATATATTTGGAGCCATGATTCCTTCATTGGGAGTTGTGTTGAATTCCATCAAAATAAGAAAGTTGTCTACAATAGTGGATAACATGTTGACAAAGTTTTCAGGTGCTATAATCCTGATGGATGCTGAACTTGCAGCAGAAAGAGCTATGACTCTTCAAAACAGGCTTGCCTTAGACATTCTTTTAGCAAAGGATGGCGGCGTTTGCAAAATGCTTGGTGCGCGACACTGTTGTACGTATATACCCGACAACAGCGTGAAGATTAAAACAATGCTTGCAAATCTAACAAAAGAGAGTGCAGACTTGAAGGAATTGAAAGAACCAGGAGTTTGGGAGAAGGTTGGAAAGGGAATTGCTTCAGTGGGAAATTGGCTTGGTAGCATTTGGAATGGAATATTACTAAAAATAATACAGGGAATACTAATAGTACTAATTTGCATCTTTGGGATTTGGGGGATAAAGAGGGGAATACTAATGATCATGGAAATAATTAAGAGAAGGAAGGAAGAGAAGGTGATGAAAAGAATGGCAGAAGAATACAAGGCAAGAACAAGGGGAACTAAAAGGCAAAGAGAACTGACAGAATTTTAATGGAATAAAATTTGTTGGAATGGTTTTGTGTGATGACAAGTAGTCATCAGAGGAGGGATTGATGACGCAGAAATGAAGGTTTTACATTTATTAGCGCATAAACGTAGTGCCGCAATAATCAAGTGTGACTTTAATCGAACTAAATAAGATTGTACGGGGACAAATGTGCCCTCAGTGTAGTTTGCCAACATTTATAAGCGTGCTTTATATAACGTGATGTATTAGAATTGTGCTAATGTGACATAACCGTAAACGTGTGCCATGATTTGCTTGTTAGAAATGCTTTAGCTTAGCATAACTTTAGTGGAGGCTTTGGCCTAGTTGCCTTGTCTCACGGTTTAGATGCTCGTATTTTTCCAATTGCTAATGAAACGTGTATTCTTGCTTGAAGCTGTACTTTTCCAGTGAGATCGTTCACATGCTTATCTTTAAGGTTTCGTGCCAGCCTGGCATCTTCTTCTTTGCTCCAAGGTCAATCTGCAGGTGCGGACAATGGAAGCTCTGAAAGTGAGTTAATTGGTAAAATATGTTGCAACTTACGTTCCCGACTCCAAGGATAATGTATGCCTAGGTAGAAGCTTGTGAACTGTAGTTTTTGATTGGACAATTTGAAGCCAACCTATGAACCCTCCAATGGAAGGCCCTACTGGATTTGAACTGTTGTCTATTTAAACCAGGTGCACAAGAAGAAAGCAGCCATTACGAGCCCATTTTTGAGGACATTACCAGCCATTATTTGCAACCAGACATTTACCCGCCATTTTGCAGGACATTGCAGCTATTATGGCCCATCTTGCTGCGACGCCATTTTGAAAGGAACTTTGATGCTTTCTCTAATCGAGAGAAAGAGACTTTAAGTAATTCTCGCCCTAGAGACTGTAACTTTGATTCATCCCTTTGCATGAAGTAATAGTTGTCCTTTTATCTTGCCGCTGTGAGGCAATTGCCCCGTCCACCCTGCCCCTTTGCCCCGTCCCATGTTGATCGAAACCGGTACCTGTGAGACGAAGACTTCCTTGAATGCTGATTGAATTTGGTAAATATGAAAGAAAATGTACAATTGCATTGTGTTTCTTTTTAGGTAACCAACTGCTGGTTTTTGATAAGAGCCCTAGTTAGGAGTTGTCCAAATTAATGTTTGCTAAATTGTTTTTGCATGAAGTCCCACATGATGATGCTAATTTGAGATTAGACGAGGATTAATTTGTTGCACGATGCAATTTGAGACCTTGTTCTGCTGACCAATGTATGCAATTAGCCCGTTACAGATTGTAGTTTTAGTGGTTTGCGTTGCTATCATAGAAGGCATTGTTATTCAAATGCTGCATAGATTGCATCTTTTCCGCCGTTATGGACAGCTATTAATGTTCATTTACATATATCATTTGGTGTTGAGACACATCTATATTGTGCTAGCTTTGTTAATATAGGGAAATAAATTCATTAACTTTGCATAAACTGGTGTGGTTATTCATGACCGAAAGGTCATGGTTCGCCGAAATGTATTCTGGATTAATTGTGAAGTGTTATGTTGATCAAGGTATTGCTTATGTTCGTTATTGATTATTGATTTGATTAAATTGATTGCTTTGAGTGAAGAGAGTCCCACTTGGTCAAAAGATTCATCGACCCTAAGAGCGTCCAAATACAGGTAATTTATTAGGTCGGAACGCTCTATCAAAGTGAGGTCAGTTATCCCCATATACCAAGGCGGATTTAAAGGGGGGCACTTGACAATAGATTATTGCTTCAGTTTATAGGCATTAGCCAAAAAATCTATAGAGCAATGCAGAGGTTTATATTGATGCTTTGTGGATTTCTGCTCTGCATTTGACTCTGTTGAAAGACTTTTGCTATGGAAAGTTTTAAGAAAATATGAAATCCCAGAGGGTCTACTTTTGATTTGACATGAACTCCACAGAGGTAATTGAGCCCAAGTGGAACTAGGTATCGAGGGGTCTCTTTCGAGGTGAATATATATAAGAAATGGCTTAAAATAAGGGTGTGTTTTGGCACCTGTACTGATTTCCCTATTTTAAGTGGCTTGGCCAAAAATGCTAACTCAACCAAATATTTTCAGCCCCAAATTGAATGGTAAATATGTAAGTTGCCTTTTATACACCGACAATCTAGTAATTCTAGATCTCAAAAAAATTGGCCTCTAGAGAAAACTAAGGGCCAGATTCACAAAAAAGTGGCGCACTGCTGTGCCAAAACTGGCAGCACCGTGCAGCATCATTTTGGGAACGCAGGGATGTGACGTATTTACTAAAATACGTTGCACCCCTGGATTTCCCCCTGCACCGGCACTAAATTTAGCAACCAATGCAGGCATCCTTGCATCATAGTGCAAAGGAGTGTGTGTTCGGGGTATTGATTGTTTATGTGCAGGAAGGTGTCCCTTCCTGCACATAAGCAATCAACACTGGCGATTTGGCACTTCTATGTGTGATGCAAAATGCAGCACACAAAGAAGTACCAAATCATCATTTTTGAATAATTATTTATGTGCAGGAAGGGATACCATACTGCACATAAACAATACTTTCTGGCCTTTTGCTCTTTCTATGTGTGCTGCAGAATGCAGTACCCATGGAAAAAGCAAAAACGACGAGGAATAAAAGTATTCCTCTTTGTTGCGCCATGCTAACACCTCTCCTGAGGTGCCATTATTTTTTGGCGCTGCCACTGATTTATGCCTTCTTGTGAATAATCTGGGGCAGCATCAAGAGCAATGGGCGCTGCGGTGGAACGCCCACAGCAGTTCCCATTGTACGCCCCTCTGACGGAGAAAACTCAGGGGCCTATATTTACAAGGTGGTGCAGCCTTGTAAATGTGGCGCACTGCACAGCACCACTGGAGCCTCACAAAAAGTGACGCTCGAGTAGAGCTTGGGCCTTGTATATATGGCCCTAAATGTCTTCCATGGGTACTGCAAGAGTAAAAAACTTAATCATATGTATGGGGAAGACTAAAGTCCTTCCTTTTGGGAAGAAGAGTTTAAAATCGGTTTGGTCTTTAAATAAAGTCTCTCCCACCTTTTACAATGGTACAGGCAGCCAGGATTTAAACCGGACTAACAGCCTGGACTTATTTAGCATTTGCAGAGACAGTTCAATCCTGGGTAAGTATAGATAGCGAGGAGTTTCCCAAAATGTAATTATTATATAAAAAAAAATTATGATGAGTGAACTAAATTGGTCAAGATCAGTCAGAAGAAGAATCCTAAATCTCTGAAAGAAGCTAACAATAGAAAGTGAGATTGATCGGATAGGAGTGAAGTAAAGCTGAGCTTAAAAGGGTAACAAAACAGGTGAATCGAGAGGAAGATGTAAGTTATCTAAGGAATAAGAAATCTGTATCCCTCCTGGTGTGTTTGTGGGCATAGTGGGAGAGCTTTCCTTATCTGGGGAACTTACCCAATGTACAGTTAAGACAATGCTTATTGAAATTTAGATGTGGGGTAATCCAGGTCCTAATTTCTGACATCCAAGTCTCTTTGTTAAACGGGGATGAAATCTGTAAGTGTGGCCATAATATGAAAGGAGACTGAAAGCATGTTTTAGTGGTCTGTCAGTGGTTTTAGCCCAACAGAATTCTCTATTGAATCCAATTTTACATGAATATGGTATCAGGGAAAGGGGACAAGCAGTTCATTTATTTCTGGACAAGCGTACCTTTTGCCTAAAGGTGATTTTTATTGTCTGTGAATGAAGTTTTAAAAAAATGTGAATATTTTTTTTGTACTGTAGGACAGTGGTATACCGGTGTTTTAACCGCAGGCTTGGCCTGATTTTAGCTGTATTGTTTTTATAATGTATTTAGAATAAGTTTTTTAGCAACAATGTTATAAAGACTACAGTCAAAAATAAACTTATGTTTGACTCACTGACTGACTGACACATAAGGATGTGTCTTATGGGGTACCATTCGATGACAACTGCATGCGTGCCTTCACAGAGTTGAGAGAAAGTCCTTGTCATGCCCCTGGTTCGCGAATGCCTGATTACCACAAATGTTTTACCTAATATTACAGTGAGAGGGAGGGATGCGCTCTCAGTACAGACTCAGTCACATGGAAAACATGCACAGTCCTGTTCCTTATTTTCCTGCCACACTTGACCCAGTGGCTTTGGCATTGCCTGGCTGTCGCAAGTCAGTTGTTCCTCTAGGTCTCAGCATAGACAAGTGTGAAAGTATTTTATGGGTCATCCCCTGGATGCGTTTGTACCCCATGCAATTGAAATTTTGTTAACCCGCACAAAGACACAGCACTGTGCCTTAGCCTGTCTCTGACTACACATTTGGGCTGGGCTGGTTGACAACTGCACTTTGTGAATTCCCTCTAGACAGGCACAAACACAGGATACTCAGCTGAATCTGCATTCTTATGCATACTGATGAGTCTTCCTGGGCAGAGGGAAGGGGAGGGATTCCCACCTACACTTCAATAGGTGTTGTCCTGTCTCCACACAAAGGGCTGATTACCCCCCCACAGATTGCCTGGCAGACAGAACTAGAATGATAGGGACACTTGTGCACTTCAGAGAACTAATTTGAAGTCTCCCCTACATCAAAGGTCTTTTTGGGTATAAGTACCCCAAACTCAACCAATCTAGTTCATCTTGGGGTCCTGAGGAGACTCTGCAACAAAGAGGAGCTGTGCTGCACCGAGCAACTGTAATTTTGCCAATTGCTTTGCTGTGTTGGCCTGTTGCCTGCTGATTGCTGTGCTGCCAGGAGGGATTACCACTTTGCAGCTTGCTCTGCTGTGTTGGCCTGCTGCCTCTGTAGTGAGAGAAAACTAAGATTGCCCTCTACAACCTCTCTAGCCCAAGAAACTCCAAGGGCTTGTTGGCTTACCCCCTGTCATGAGGGTCTCATGGACATCAAAGACTTTCATTGTGTTCCTGCTGAGCACCTTCTGCAACCCGGCATTGCGTTGTTGGTTTGGCCCCAGCTGCACCATGCCCCAAGCAATGCTTCTCATTGCCCAGTATTGGCTATTTTGGTTGGCAGCCTCATCGTACTGCAAACCGCGCATTTCTGCCATCTGAGACTGGACAGACTGTGACAACAGAGACAAGTGCTAAACTCCACACCGCCTGGGAAACCCACATCTTTGTGCCTGACACTTCTGCACCACTGGGTTGCTGTGGGAGCCCAGCATGCCCGGTGCCTCGCAGATGACAGTCCGATTCCAGCTAGAAAAGAGGTGATTGGAACGCTTTGGACCGTTGTACCCACAGAGGTGAACGCCGCTCCGAAGATCCCTGCCAGACCTCCCTATCATTGGCCACTTGTTTTTTGCTTCACCAAAATGGAAAGGTACTTAGCATGAAAACCAGCACAGTCCTAGTCACAGTGTTAAGCCCTCAATCCTAACCATCACTGAGATGGGTTCTCTAAGTACGCACTTATTAACTAATTCCAAAGCACTCTCAGCACTAGGTGATATGACTGTACCACTTACCTGACGATTTGGGATTTTGACGCATTCCCAATGGGAACGTACATTTCTGAAGAGGAGCACACCAGTGATTCACACCTGCAGTGAGCTGTACATTAAAAAAATCTATAACTTGAAAAGTACTGATTGGATTTTTGTCATTTTGGTCACATATTTATCCGATAAATATTATCTATTTTTATAAATCAGTGTGAAGTCTTTTTGTGGTGTCTTTCACTTCGTTAATGTAATTCAAATGTTGCACAAATAGTTTACACATTGCCTCTTCAGTTAAGACTGACTGCTCTGTAGGTGGCTGGCCTGGTTTGCAGTGGGTACCGAAGGTACTTACACCTTATAACAAGTCCAGTTATCCCTTATTAGTGAAATGTAGTCAGTGTCTAGAAGCCAGGCTGTCTAGAGGTAGCTGTAGCCAGAGCAGCCAAGGCTAGACTAGGAGACATGCAAAGCTCTTGCAATACCACTGTAGTCGCACAGTACTCACACACATGAAAGGCACTAAGCAGTGATACAAAAATAATGGTACTTTATTTTAGTGACACAAGGCCAAAAATACTTTGGAGACTATACTCCCTTAGGAGGTAAATACATTACACAATATATACACTAGTAACCAAAAACAGGTAAGTAATTAGTCAGAACATAGTGCAAACAGTGAAAATCACAATAGGTTGCAATGGGCCTAGGGGAACCCAAACCATATACTAAAATAGTGGAATGCGAAAGTCGGGTTCCCATCTATGCAAGTGCAGTGTGTAGAGGGGCACTGAGAGTGTAAGAAAACACCAAAGGTAAGTAATGTACCCACCCCAGAGCCCAGGAAAGCAGTAGTAAAAAACACTAGAAGTTGTGATAGAAGATAATGCAGAAACCAGAAGAGACTGCAAGACACCAGCAATGGATTCCTGGACCTGTGGAAGAAGGAGACCAAGTCCAAGAACCACAGAAGAGTCCAGGGAGAACAGGAGCCCCTGCTGACCTGGATGAATGTGCAAAAGAAGACAAAGTCAGTAATACACCAAAAAAACCAGATGTGGGGTCCCGGATGGATGAATGCAGGCTGGTTTGCGTCTCTGGATTCCGCCAACACGCCTTGGCTTGCGCAAAACATACAGTTGGCGTACAATGGCGCTGCCCAGAACCAGGAGGGACCTGGTGGGTTCTACTCAGGAGGGAGAGACGGAGAAGGCTCTCAGCAGCTCAGAGAGCCCTCAGAAGACCAGGCAGTGCGCACAGGAGTCCCACAGCATGGGGACAAAGAAGGTGCAAATAGAGATCCATGCAGCACAACACAAAGGATTCCCACACCCCAGGTGAACCACTCAGGAAACTGTGCTTTGCAGGATGGAGTGCTGGGGGCCTAAGCTCTGCTGTGCACAAAGACCTTCTTGGAAGGTCGCACACAAGCCTTGGCAACTGCAAGTCACGCGTGCACAGCGGTACTGTCATGCGTGGGCAGGCAAGCTCTTACCTCCACCAAAGTTGGACAGCTGGACATTAGGACTGTCGGAGTCACTTTAGTTCACCACCTGTGTTGCTGGATCCACATCTGTCATCTGAAGAGGGGACCAAAGCCAAAGGTCGTTGCTGCAGAGAGGTGCCTCCTGAAGCACGGAAGTGACTCCGTCACTCCACAGGAGATTCCTTTGGTTCTTTTTGTGCAGGCAGAAGACAGGCAACCCTCTGAGGATGCACGACCTAGAAACTGTTGCAGTTGCTTGCAGAAACGGAAGATACAATATTGCAGAAGTCATTTTTGCTTTTTTGTTGCAGTTGTGTAGAGTTCCTGGAGCAGTCAGCGGTTGATCTGTTGGTTGAAGATGAAGGAAAGGATGCAGATTATTCCTGCTGGAGTCTTCCAATCCGAATCTGAAGAAACACCTAGAGGAGGGACCCTAAATAGCCCTGAGAGGGGGATTTGTCATCTAACCAGTTAAGCACCTATCAGGAGGGGTGTGTACCTGACTTGCCCTGACTAGGACTGTGGTCCCTATTTGGACAGGGTGCATACCTCTGCCAACTTGAGACCCAGTTTATAACACATAGCAATTACCAGTTTAGATTGTGGTCGCCAAGTGTCCTGCACACCGCAAAGGGAATGATTATGTCACTGTCAGCAACAATTATGCTGATGAAGTGGCTAGATACTGGGCTTTAGAACCTTGTGCATTTAATGGTGAATGTATGAATGAGGGTTCTGATGAGACACATTACAATCTCTTGTTTACTGTTGCAGATACATGGTAGGAAGTGAAGAGGTTGCAGGAAGAAGCGTAAGAAGAAAAACAGCAGGGTTGGATTACAGCAGGATGTGTCAAACAAGATTAGGATGACGTTTGGGTTTCAAGTGTTGGAAGAGTTGTAATGCCAAATAGTTTGTTACTGCCATGGTGATGCATTACCATAGTCTAGCTAATGTAGGAAGTAATGCCTTGGTGTGCTTTTTCAGCCAGACATGAGTTAACTGTAGGTTCAGATTAATGGCAGAGGCTTTGTGTCACAGGTGTGTTACATGTCAACAGATGAATGTAGAAAAACAAACAGCAGGAATCCTGAGCCATATAGGCAGATCAGGTGATCGTTTCAGTAGGATGTATCTAGACTTTATAGAGCTTCCAGTGTGCAATGCACTGTGATACATCTTGGTCATTGTCTGCATTTTCTCCCATTGGGTTGAGGCTAGTTGGACCGGGAGAAATGACAGTCTAACTGTGGCAAAGCTGTAGTTAAGTGAATTGATACCCCATTTCGGGTTCCTGACTTTCTTGATTCAAACCGAGGGACACACTTTAACAACGAGGTCCTGAGGTTGCTGTGTGTGCAGCATTACAGGTTGAGCAGTGATTACATTGCAGTTACAGATCTGAGGTTTTGGGCCTTGTGGAACAAGTCAATGGCACTTTGAAATCCAGACCAGCTAAAGAATGTGCTTCCACTTCGTTGAAATGGCCAGATGCACTGCCTCTTGTATTGATAAGTCTACGCAGTACTCCAGACAGAAAGACAGGACTCTTCCCCACATGAAATTCTCATGGGGCATGCTATGAGATTGCCAGCTGGGCTTGCAAATGCGCTTGTGAACATTACAGATGACATGGTACTTGATTACTGCAAAGGGCTAGCTGATATGATTCCTTCTGTGTCTCATCAGGTTGGAGAGGCCACAATACAGCCTTAGCAGGACCTGTGTCACAACCTTTGCCCAGGTGACTGGATGATGGTCAAGAAACACATTCAGAAGTCATGCTTGGAGCCCCTGTGAAAGGGGGCTTATTAGATCATTCATGTAACCACAACAGCTGTTAAATGTGGTGGTCTCCCCAACTGGATCCGTGTGGCAAAGTTCTGAGTCACCCTGATGATAAAGCACCAGTCCCTGAAGGGTCGGGTAGAGTGAGACAAAGGGAGCAGGTTAGTCAAGCTGTTGGGGATGAGAGAGTGACTGACACAGCACATGTACGGTCTGAGGGGTGTCTGAGTGAGTCAACGGCTGATGTTGGTACAGAAGGGTTGAGATAAGAAAGGATGACTGTGCAAAGCTCAGATGCTGATGAAGGACCTCAAGCTGTAGTAAATTGAGTTTTGCCTGGAGACCATTGGTCAAAAGAGCAGACTTTATCGGAGGTGCAAATTCCACAAATGATTCTGGAGGAGACTGAGGAGTCTGGCCAGAATGAAATTGATGAGAGAAGGCCAGTAGTATAAAGAACAAAGAGAGCAAGAGTACTCTGTCAGGGGTAAGCTGTACCTGAATGGACATATGAAGCAAATGGCTGGGAAAAAGATTTTGAACTCCTTTGTCTTCACAATTTGAATTCAGCTGAATGTTTTTAACTGATTCTTTGGGCAGAGATGAACTTTGAAACTGCATTACCATTTGATGGACTGAGATATTATGGACTCAAATTTATACTTGTTTTGTGCTGAATTTGTGTGCAAAACTAACTATATATTTATACTTTGGTGCTAGACCCGTCTAGCGCCAAATCTATGGAGTTAAAGTCATTTTTTGGAAGTGGAAATCTACTTTGTGTTAATGAGCTGCAAAGTAGGCGTTCCATGCAAAAAATGGCTATGGCCTTAGCGCCACATTTATACCCTGTGCTAAAATCACACACGGGGGGAGGAGGGGTCAAATAATGATGCAAAGCTTGCTTTGCATCATAATTTAATGCCTGGGTCGGGGTAGGTGTTAGGGGACCTGTGGACCTATTCCCATGGTGGAACACCATGGAATAAGTCCACAGTTGACCTTCCAAGGCCCCACTGTTGAAGTAAGCCTCAGCAAGGCCTACTAGTGCAAGGGGTTCACCTTTCTCTGCACAAAGTCCTCAGACCATGTAGGAAGAAGTTGGCACAGAAACTGGAATAAAAGACAAAAGTTTATTAACCTCATGAGGTGGTACTACAGTTCAGACAGCACCCTTGGGTAATGTCTGAAGTAGCACACTGAACTGAGAGAGCATGGTCCTTTTATACCCACACAGGGGCTAAAAGGAGATGGTACAATTATGGAAACAAGACTTGTATACATGTAAGGTCATGTGGAAAATGCACAGTCGACAGGTAGGAGGAGCTAACAGTTTCCAAGGACTAACAGCTGCAGACCTTACTGAGCATGTGCGAAAGTAAGAGATGCTAAATATAACTTGTCACTAGGCAGATTTCAAGAGCAGTTAACAGAAAGGTAGGACAGAGCACATGGTGAGCACATGGCAGCATGTAGCAGAGAAAATGGCTGCCATGAATACAAAATGGATTCCGCAAAATGTTCACAATAGTTACTAAATACAAGATGTCTTCTGCTAATGCTTAATCTAATCACTGCTAAATTACAACACCACGGACACCTCTACCCACACCAGAGGGACAGCGGAGGATGGGGGACCCCATCCCAGGTAAGTATAGGTAAGTACAGGTAAGTATTTTTTTTTAAGTGCCCTGAAGTGGGCCCCCCTAAATGGCACTGGGTGCAATGTCCATGCCCAGGGGACCCTGATCCCCTGTGCTGGCCACTGGGGTGGTGCGTATGACTCCTGTCTTTTCTAAGATAGGAGTCGTGGTATGGATGGTTTTGTGTCAGAAAATTACGCTAGGCTGATTAGAGTCATTTTTTTTTACTCTAACCTGCCTAACGTTATTTTTTGGTGCAAAACCCCCTTCTTCCGTACCGCCAGCCCCATCCGGCTAACGTAATTTTTTTAATGCTAGCCTACCCTTTGCACTGGCTTGCACCATTCCATAAATATCAGGGCCCGGCTGGTGCTCAGAAATGGTGCAAGTTGGTGCTAAACTTTTTGGTGCAAAACTGCATTGATGCAGTTTTGCACCAAAAAGTATAAATCAGGGCTTATATTGTGGATGTGATTATTAGTGATTTTTGATTTTGTAGGTTTAGAACAGCAGGGAGTTTGCTTAAGGGGACATTGCTATTATTATTTGAACTTTTACTGAAAGGATAGTGTTTGCTTTTGCTTTGCTCAAATGAAAAGACTGAAAGAGACATTCTCTTTTGCTATTGCTGCACTTTCGTTAAACCGGTCTTAATCTGAGCAAGTAATGGAGCCTAGAAACAAACATAATAGATGCAAATACATGTGTGCAGGTGTTTTTATCATATCAGCCATAGTAATGATCTCATTACCTATAGGGTTGAGCTTACCTACACATTCTAGTATAGGGAGTATTAGATCCACTAGGACACCACAAGTTACATCACCTATTAGGGATAGAAAACAGTCAATAGATGGTAAGGAGTTACATATAGATACTTCTAGAGGAGATCTTTCGTCAAATGTGTATTATAAATTACTTTATGAATACATTGACACCATGGATGCAAAGAATTGCTGCGTGTTCATGCAATTTCCTGCCTCAGCTAGTGAAGGAATCTCAAATCACAGTCTGCCCTTGACATATGGTATGTCTTGTAGTTTTTTGTTGACTCTTTTATTTGGACAAGAATATTACCAGTGTTATTATTCAAACTATGATCTAGTTTTTTCAGTTGTCCCCATCATCAAACATTTAAGTAACATTGCCAAAACAAAGAAAATATACACTAGGATTCTTTGAACCTAGCTTGACATTGGGTACATTGGGTACACTTTGTGCCCATAGAAACAATTTAACCAAGGGGAATTATGAAAAAGGTGCAGAAGGGTATAGGAGTTCAAAATTGGAAAGAAGAGGAGATTGATAATCTGACTGCAGGAGATGAAGCTGCTTTTACCCTGGATTGGTAAAATGTAGGGAATGTATGTGTATATAGACCCAAATCAAAAACAGACACCAGATTTGTAGGAATGAGCGAATGTGGACATGTGTTTCAATTCAAGAGAGTTGGACCTTTATGTTAGCAGTGCAGGATCCCGCCATACCTGGATTGTATTTAATTTGTGGAAACCTTGCTTATTTTACATTGCCCAAAGGCTGGTATGGTACTTGTTATTTAGGGATAGTTTTTCCAAAGATTTATGATGTTGAACATTTAGATGACCAGGTGTGGAAAACAAAGACACACACTAGAACCAGCAGAGGAGCTAGTGCTCCAGAGGATGTAGGAGACATCTTTGGAGGGTTGATTCTGTTGAAGCAGATATGCTAATTAGAAATTATTAATGAATGTTTATGTTTTTTTTAATTAACAAGAAGTTGAAAGAAAATTAAATGTAGAGAAATTAACATGCACATTTGAAAATGTGCCCACAAAGAGTGATTGCCAATGTTCACTAATTATATTAAAAATGGCAAAAAATGAGTGAAATAATGAAAATGTATAATAATAATGTAGTAGTATGTCATATTAAGATGTATAACCTATGTTTTGCATTATATTGTAGAGTTAACTTAGCCGAAGATATGGCCTAGTTGCCAGGCCTCATGCAGAAGTCGAATTACTAGCGCACTGTAGAGAAGCTGATGCGTTGAACTGACCATGAACCATGTATGTTAATAAAGTCTGCTTAGGTAGAATTTTCTGCAGTGTACCAACAGACAGGAGATGATGGAACTAGACATGTAACAAATTTGGTGTAAGACAGACTTGATGTACTTTCCCTGGACTCGAACAATAGAGACAATAACTGGACAAGAAGATGCAGCATTTTCAATACCTGATGAACCGGATGATGACATCGTACAGTAAACCAATCAACGAACTGACAAAGGTGTAATATTAGAATTCATAGATTTGCAAAATTAATATTATTGGGTAGAGTCATATCTGAAGACTAATTGACCAATTAGGAATTAGGGGGGTGGACTGGAAAACTTTAATAAAAAGTCATGACAAGGGGCAAAAACTTCAGATGTTAGGGGCAGACTTTGGAAGAGAGTCCTTTGATATTGGGGAGAAGAAATATGAGATTCTGGGATTGGGCTCATGCTCTTGAAAGCCTGATGCGTTGCTGATTGATTGATGACCTGAAGACGAAGACTGACTTTGTTGCTGATCCATTCCGAGGATAAGTAGCTATGACTATGTGACTGATTAAATTTGTGCCTTTCTTTCTAGATACCAACTGTGCTGTTTTTTCTTTTTTTTTTAGTTTCCTCTTAGCTAGATGTTTTCCAAATTCATATTCTAAATTGTTTTCGCATGAAGTCCTACATGCTGATGCTAATCTGGGTTAGGTAAGGTTTCTTTGGGTGACTTGACAGTGACAAATGATTGACAAACTGATTGCTGAACTCTGCTATTGATGTTTCTATATTTATCTTTGTTAGCTTATACTAAAGCATTAGAGCATATGTTTTCTCAAGTTTTGATTAGATTGTGTTATTGGTGGTCACTAATGAACTAATCCTGAGCTAATTGAATAAAGTTTTAATTAATCCGATGCATTAGAATTGTAACAAATAGGGAAATAAAAAGTTTTAAAACGTATATTGAGTTGTGGTTATTCATGACATGTTGATATAATCGCCTAATGATTAATGATTCTCTTAGTGGTTATTGATTGGTTATATTAACTATTGACAAACCTTAGTCACTACATGGCTAGGATTCTCCATGCGATCCAAAAGGTTCATCGGCCTATATGCGTCCCCTTGTAAGTTTACTTACTAAGGACCAGGCGTGCTTGCAGTTCCATCAGTGGAAGTGATTTTCAATGATCTGAAAATAAGAAAGTTGTCAACAGTAGTAGATAAGTTGTCTACTGATAAGGGATACAACAGATTTCAGATGAGGAGAGGCGAAAAGGAGAGAAGAAAGGAGGAGCTAGAACTTGAGAATAGAAGAAACATCTATTACAATGACATTAATCAGTTAAAGGCATCCAGAAGACCTTTCTTGGGTCGACCACTGAGATTCTGATATGTCTGATTGATAACATCAGTTTACAGATTGATGCAGTGTGGCTTGATTTGCCATCAGAGGGGAGATTGGAATAGCTTAGATTGCTATCACCCCAGATGTCACAATCATGACCTATATATGACCTATATGTGATTGTATCATTGAATTAACTGTAGGACCTAATAATAAGTTAACTTTGAAGTAGTGCATTCAAATCATATAATAGAGTGCATTCACTGTAGCGTAGGAGATTACAACTGTGTGATATAATCATATTAATTGAAATTTAGTCATTTATTGTGGTTCTGAAACATCCTCTTGTTGCTGGGAAGTGATTTACTCTGAAACCATAATAGATTTCATAACACTTATACTAAATGCAATTGATTAGCGTTGAAGAAATGTAGTTCTCTGTTCATTTATATGTGTTAGCAATGTATTTTGCTTTGCATTTTACTGTAACATGGAGTTTAAACTGACAAAGTATATTTGAAATTTTATGTTTAAACGTTCATATGCACAGTATAGTATAACATGAATTGAATGTACTTCTCTAAGTTAGCTGTACTAGGCCCAAACCATCTGTTTCCTAAATGTGAGAAGCTGCTTTCCATTTTTTGCTAACATGTAATTTCTTTTAGGTATTGCATGCAGAAGATTTTTAGTTTGGAAATAGAGATGCTATTGTTGTATTCATAGAGATCCTGAGAAAACAACCTTGGGAGAAGTACATGAAGACTTTGTGAGTCTCGTACTCATGAGAGTTGCAACTGATGTCCAGAAGATGAAGGACAGCTATCTTCCCAGGACTGTCTTTGGAAAGTAAGAGCCTGTTGCAAGTTCCACCTTGAGATGGGAGAAGATGACATGGCTATGTGCTGATCAGGAGAGTCATTACCTAATCAAACGTTTTTTTTTAACTAGGACTTTCACTAATTGATGTTGAAGCAGATTCCCTTGGACCGTGAGAGGTTCACACCTCCCATGCCTGCTGAGTGTTGCTTAGGCTAACACTTGATTCCCCGGGAAGACTCTTGACTGAACTTGTGATATGCTCACACCTTTTCTTTATTCTCAGTTTTTGCCTTCATTGGTTATTTTCCTTTTGCCCCTAATCAAATTTTTCTAAATTATTTTTGTTCTATTCTGGCTATTTGCTCTTTGCCCATGTGTCCTTTAGATTTGGGACAATGGCATTCTTTAGGTTTCTTCAGGAGATTCCTGATTGTTCACAGCTTAGTTAGTGAGATGATTATAGATTGCACTTATGTGTGGTAGACTGCACCAGCGTATGTTTTCTGAGCATCAGATTGTACTGCGGATGTTCTGTATAGCAGTGTTGGAATTCCTCGTATGATTAAATCTCCATTACCTCGGGAGATTTGGATACCCGTTTGCTGTTCTCTATTTCTACAGTAGGTTTTTGTTGTTTATTTATAGTAACCTGAGTATTCATTTGTGATAAAGCCCTTCAACTTTATTTTCGACTTGAGTTTTCAATGTGTTTCAATGTGTACCCCACATTGGGTACACTGTTTAAAGTTTGATGATGTTGAATGGATTTGTTTCTCTATTTCTAGTGTAGCCCTTTGCAAAGACTCAAAGATGTGTCACCTCGTTTAAGAGCATATCCAAACCGAATGTTGCTAATATTATAAAAAATATTACAAAAAAAGAACTATAGAATGATGGATGAAAACGAAACTGTTTTATTTGGTTTCAGTGGAAACTTTGCTTTGGTGCTAGTCGAAATCTAAAGTAGACATTAACCCTCCACCGAGTCTGAGGGTCATTAACTAATTACGTTAGTAGTAGGAAGGGATACCTTTAATCACCATATTAAAAGTGACAGTTGTCCCGCCCCAGAAATGACGTCATATCCGGTGGCTGGGACTTCCGGTGTCCCAGAAAGCCCTCCCCGGAAGTGACGTGCATGGGGGTGTCACGTGGTTTGTGAACACGTGTTGTTGGCTGGTAGAGCCACCCTTTTTTTTTTTTTTTTTTTGAAATGCTGCATATAAGGAGCTGGTTAGAACCGGCTGTCAAACCGCAAACCAGGGCTGAATCAGTTTGCCAAGGCGCTATGAAGAGATACAATCCGATCGCCAGAAAAGCCGTCTCCTCAGGGGCCCTGAACACTATTGGTAGATATTACCGGACCCTCGCCCCTCGTACGATGGATGAGAATGCACAACAGGGTGTCCCAGACACCCGGGATACCGATGTTACAGGTTTTCAAGAGGAACTTTGCCATCGGCTTGAAAAGCTTGACCTCAAGGATGTGTCGCCCTTGATATCCCCTATTAAGGGGGCCGGCAGTGACAGCGATGTCTCGAAAGATGGATTAAGCGGGGCATCTAACGTCGTAGACATTGAAGTTGAAGAATGTGTACCACCCCCGAATTCGCCCATCTATGAAGACATGGGCTTCCAGGAGGACCCCGAGGCAGAGGCCGTTATTTTACAACCATCAGGTGTAAGTTCAGGCGCTGTTTCTGCCCCAATGGACCTCTGCGACTCCCAAGATTTCAGAGGAGCCTCTGAGTGTGAAGCGAATGCTGAGGTTAGTAAAGACATTTTTTATTTTATTTTTTTTATGCCTGTATACTCTAATGTCATACTTTTAACTAATAATGTGTCTTGTGCTTTCTGTTTGAACCCTAGAACATAACAGAAGAAAGAGAGCCTCTAGAAGGGTCAGCTCCAAAGGTTAACACCGTAAATATTTTCTGCTTATGCTGTTCCAGACAGTCTGAAAGTATTACAAGCCAGAACAAAGAGCCTCGTAAGAAATGTGTTTGCACCTACACTAGCCACGATCTTGAAAAGGAAGCTCCGGGCGTACCCTGTGACACCATATGGCCGGTTAAAGGCTTTGCAGCTGCCGTTGTGAACGCATGTGTTAAAAGGGATTATTATGACCTTTGCTACGGGCATAAAATTAATGACCCTCAACAGGAGGCTCACGAATGTCTATACGATGCATACACTGCAAGAACAATTCGTCACGTTTGTAACCGGATAGACACTTATCGGGTATATAAGCTGTTAAGGGTTGTGTATGGGCTGTCTGCTGTGAAGAAAAGTGTCCACTGTGACATGATGAAGGTCTTGGCTGCGGCTGTCCTTGAGATCCGATACGCTGCAGAGCCATGCTCAAAACTCGACCGCATGCACGGGATGTGTCCCCCCTTTGACAAACGTATGGTAGAACGGGTTATAGAAAGACGAATGTGTGACATTTATTATAAAAACAGAAGAATGTTGTCTTTAGCCCCTCGAAAACTGTTTTAAATAAATAAATAAAGAAATAAAAATAAAAAAAAATTAAAAATATATATATGTCGAGATTCAAATTGTTGAATCCCTATGTTCTGTAAGTATAAATACATATTGACAACTGTAAAACTTTTCTCAAAAACTATACACGGTTTAATAAACAAATTCCACATGGTGGCGCTCTTGCATAATACTACCTCTAGGACTGTCTCTATAAGACATAGACTGGAAAGTGGATCCTAGGATCCAGGCCTGGTTTTCACCTTAGCTGAACAAGGCTGTGAACCATGTGTGGGGGCGGAGCTCAGTCTAAACTCCTAGCTGAGCCAATTCCAACACCACACAGTCTTTGTTTTAAAAGAAAAAGAAAATGGCCGGATGTGGATGCAACATGTGTGAGGTCCTGGGTTTTTTCAAGGCAACAAAATCAGATTTTTTCTGCTTATGCTGTTCCAGACAGTCTGAAAGTATTACAAGCCAGAACAAAGAGCCTCGTAAGAAATGTGTTTGCACCTACACTAGCCACGATCTTGAAAAGGAAGCTCCGGGCGTACCCTGTGACACCATATGGCCGGTTAAAGGCTTTGCAGCTGCCGTTGTGAACGCATGTGTTAAAAGGGATTATTATGACCTTTGCTACGGGCATAAAATTAATGACCCTCAACAGGAGGCTCACGAATGTCTATACGATGCATACACTGCAAGAACAATTCGTCACGTTTGTAACCGGATAGACACTTATCGGGTATATAAGCTGTTAAGGGTTGTGTATGGGCTGTCTGCTGTGAAGAAAAGTGTCCACTGTGACATGATGAAGGTCTTGGCTGCGGCTGTCCTTGAGATCCGATACGGTGCAGAGCCATGCTCAAAACTCGACCGCATGCACGGGATGTGTCCCCCCTTTGACAAACGTATGGTAGAACGGGTTATAGAAAGACGAATGTGTGACATTTATTATAAAAACAGAAGAATGTTGTCTTTAGCCCCTCGAAAACTGTTTTAAATAAATAAATAAAGAAATAAATTAAAAAAAAAATAAAAAAATAAAAAAAGTAGACCATAAATATGTTACTTAACGCTCCATACTTACTCACTTTTAGGAGGGGATTCCGGGTATCGAGGTGCAAGATGTCTATGAGTTACAACCGGGCTACATCTGTATCGGGAGATTGATTTTTGTGCTGGTTAAAGAAAGAATAGCTGAAATACAGCCTGTGACTCTGCGATGTCTGAACATTTCGGAACCTTCGGCCTTGTTGCAATGTAACTGCCATGAGTGTATCGCCAAGTGGTGTATCAATGGCCGGCTAAACACATCTGTTAAATGCTGGGCCTTGGACAAAGACCACAAGCGCAAGTTAAGACTTTCACCTGAGACGGGGGTGCATGAGGCTTTGGAGAACATGACTGTAGATTATCTCACAAATAAAGGTTCTGCATTGTCCTATCTAGAACTGTATGAACTGTTGAATTATATCAGTATCCTGAGCGTTCAGAGTTATAGACGTGGGGAACGGGAAGTCATGTCTAGAGCTATTGAGAGTATAGCTATAAAAATATCAATGTTTGTGTCGCTTAGGGTTTGTAAAGGAACATGCTCTGAGTAACATGTGTAGTGGATGTTGTACTATGTATACGTTTGTAAAAAAGGCCACATTGGATCCGTGTTTTGACATTTATAAGCTATGTAGCACAAAATGTCAAATACACGCTGGTTGTATACCCCAGCCGCACATGTATGTTTTTTATGTTTAATAAAATGACCTTACACAAACCAGGTGTCTTTCATTTCGGGGTGTTGATGTGAGACAGCATGACGGATGCTGATTTAAGGAAGCTTTATTACGATAAACAGGGGGTTGGAAGTTTCGGAGGCTCCGAAGCTCTATTTAGAAGGGCTCGAGCTGAAAATGAATCTGTAAAACGTGCCAGTGTGAAGACATGGTTAGCTGGGGAAGAGGCTTATTCGCTACACAAACCTGTCAGGAGACGCTTTAAGAGGCGGTCCACCGTTGTTAACGCACAGCTCGATTATCAGTGGCAGGCCGACATAATCAGTCTTCAAGATCTGGCACAACATAACGATGGCGCCATGTATATATTAACCGTCATAGACGTCTTGTCCAAGTACGCATATGCAGCGGCGTTAAACGATAAAAGTGGTACCAGCGTTACAGCTGCTTTTAAAGACATCTTCGCTAGCGGGCGCGTGCCCCAGAAACTACAAACAGACGCCGGAAAGGAATTTTTAAACAAACATTTCCAAAAATTATTAGACCAGAACGCTGTTCAACATTTTGTAACGCACACCGAGGTAAAGGCCGCTGTTGTAGAGCGTTTTAACCGTACTTTAAAGTCGAAGATGTGGCGATACTTCACCGCCAACAACACCTACAGATACGTGGATGTTCTAAAGGCTTTTATAGATGTTTATAACGCCACCTACCATCGGACAATCAAAATGGCCCCTGTTAAGGTTACAAGGGATAATTCGTTAACGGTGTGGAGAACGGTGTACGGTGGGCGTCTCACACAGAAGGTCAAGAAACCGGATTTAAAAGAAGGGGCTCATGTCAGGGTTTCAAAGTTGAAGGGTGTCTTCACCAAAGGCTACCAGCAAACATTCAGCGATGAGATATTCATAGTGGAAAGTGTGCAGTTTAAAGAAGGGGTATATATTTACAGGTTAAAGGACTACGCTGGGGAAGAGGTATCGGGTGTCTTTTACACAGAAGAGTTACAAGAGGTGCCCTACGACCCGAACAGGGTGTACAGGGTTGAAAAGGTTCTGAAAAGAAAAGGGAGCGGAGCCCGGCGACAGGCGTTGGTCAAATGGCGAGGGTGGCCCGAGAAATTTAACAGTTGGGTTCTGGCCAGCTCGTTGCACGGTGTGTGAGGGATAGCTGTAAACGCTATGATGGAGAACTCCCCTTTTTATATCACGCTGCCATCCAACGCTTCGAAGGACATGTTCCCAGACAATCAGATTTCGAGTTATACAGTGAAACTTGCAAAGCCAGTGGATTTGAAAGGCCCGTGGGAGGTGGCACTAACGGAAATACAGTACCCTAGAACTTGGAATACCTTTACAAAGGCCGATGTTAAATTTCATATAAAGCGACCTCAGGATGCACTGACCTATAACTTGTCTTTCCCGCACGGCTATTACCCTACCGTCGCAACGGTGGTCGATGCCATCAACAAGTCTATAGCCAGCACTGAAGCGTATGCGAATATATATCTGGTATTGGATCACGTTAGAAGAAAGGTGGTTCTTAAAGCCCCAGAGTTCAGTACAGTGTTTAAATGTAGTGGTAAATTACAAAGGGTTTTAGGGACCGTACAGCATCACCAAAGGCAGATGGATCCAGACCCTACATGCCCCGATATTAACGGCGGTTTTTATACACTCTACGTTTATAGCGACATTGTAGAGCCGCAGAGGGTCGGGGATAGTTATTCCCCTTTGTTGAGGTGGGTCCTGGTGCAGGGTGAAAATAACGCAATGGTTAATATACAACATCACAAACTCGACTATGTTGCAATTTCTAAAAACCATTTTGACACTATAACCATCATGGTGTACAACGATCAGTCGGAGCCGGTCGCCTTTAAATACGGGAAAGTTGTTAAGCTTCATTTAAGGCCACGGCGCGAAGGTGACTATTAGACAGCTGCAATGGTCACCATGAAAACCTACGGGGATCCCTCGATGTACAGGGACTATTATAGAGTTCAGGCCGGGTATGGCGGTCCCCAACCCTACTTTCAAGGGGCTCCGGTTATGTATGGGGCGGGATTGGGGGGTTTCTTCCGGAGCATGTTTAGACGTGCCATGCCCTTTTTGAGAAGAGGGTTCGAAATTGCAAAACCTCATGTTAAAGCGGCAGCTACAAACATAGCCCAGGACGTTGTGGGCAGTGTAACGTCTGCGGTAGCAGAGCGCATGAATAGACAGCCCCAAGAAGGAGCGGGGTTGCTGTATAAAGCGCATGGTTTTGTTAAAAGGAAGCGAAGGGCATCGCTGCGTAGGGGGCCGCCAAGGCCCTATAAGAAGCGCCGGACTACTTCAAAAGGCCCTCACAAAAGAAGAGTCATAAGACGGAAGAGATCAACCAAGAAGAAGAGAACTCGTTCTAGTGCGAATATTTTTTAAAACATCGACCATGGCCTTCGTACACTGTGCATCGGGTGAATGCGCCAAATCTGAGTTAGATCTGTTTTCTCTCAAACCCACACAGACAAGCATTGAAAACAGTTTTTTCATGGAAGTGTCGCCGATAGCCGCTCTGACACCCCTTGCACCGATAGAGTTTTATGTGTCGGGGTCCACGGATATGTACCTTGATCTCAACAACACTCTCCTGCACCTCGTCTGTAAAATAACCAAAGCGAACGGTGACAACATCGAGGATGATGCTAGAGTGGCCCCTATAGCCTATCCCATCGCAACAATGTTTAATCAAGTGGACATTAACCTAGGCGATCGCCTCGTCACACAGAGTGATAACATGTATGCCTACAGGGCCTACATAGAGAGTATTCTAAATTATAGTCGTGATGCGCTGGACACACATCTTTCAGCGGGGCTCTTCTACCGAGATACCGAAGCGCATTTGGAGAACACAGCTTTGGACGGAGACAACGTGGGTTTTAAAAAAAGAGCCAGCTTCGTCGCCGGCAGTAGGCAGTTTGACCTCCTGGGGCGCGTACATTCAGACCTTTTCTTCCAAGACAAACTGTTAGTCAACGGTATTGATCTTAAGATCAAACTCAATCGTAACAAGGACTCTTTCTGTCTCATCAGCGGTGATGCAGAGCAGTATAAACTGGTTATATTGTCAGCGAGCCTGTTTGTAAAGAGAGTGAAAGTGTCCCCAAGTGTCAGACTGGCCCATGCTGAAGCTTTACAATTATCGAACGCCAAGTATGCCATTGAAAGAGTTGCTCTGAAGATATTCAGCATCCCCGCCGGAACCCGATTAACGCAGCAGCAGAATCTATTTCTGGGGCAGTTACCGAAACTCATCATCATAGGGTTTGTGGACAACACTGCTTTTAGTGGCGCCTACAACTCAAACCCTTTCAACTTCAAACACTATGATATCAACTATGCCGCTCTGGTTCACGAGGGTGCTGTGATCCCCGCAAAACCTTTCACGCCGAATTTTGGAACATCAAATTTTGTCCGGGAATATCTAGGACTGGTCTCGATAACGGGGAAACAGCTGCGGGACTCAGGAGTAGTTGTTTCAAGGGAAGGGTATGCTGCAGGCTACACGCTGTTTGCGTTCGACCTGACGCCGGACATGGAAGATGGCGACCATTACAACCTGATCAAAAACGGAAATCTAAAAGCGGAAATACGTTTTACACAGGCACTGGCGGCCAATGTGAACATGGTTGTGTTCTCTGTATTCGACAGTGTTATTCAGATCAACCACGCCCGTCAGCTTATGTTTGACTACCATTGAAAAAGTGTAAAATAAAAATAAAATTTTTTTTTTTTTTATTTTTTTAAAAAATATATAAAATGGACACTACTGAGATACGTGACTTCTTAAGTAGACATAAATATGCTAAGAAATACTTTCTAGGGGTATACCCTAGCGATGGACTACCTGAAAAGATAGGTCCGGAAAGGCCACGTACCCTCGTCTTTAACACCGATCCCCATTACAAGGGTGGGGCACATTGGGCGGCACTGTTTCTGGATGTGGACAAGGTTATAGTGTTTGATAGTTTAGCTGAATTCCCTAAGCATAGTATTTATACAAAGCCGATATTCAAATATGTAAAAAAAGCATCACCCACGGTTGTGTATAATAAACTACGGGTACAGGATCCTTTTGCCATCACATGTGGGGAACACTGTATATACTTTATTAGTAAAATGTCTGAAGGTATAACGTTTAGAAATTTTTTAAATCTATACTCAGATGATTTAGTAAACAACGACGGTGTTGTTATGAAATATGTGAATGAAAACTACAGGACAATGTCACACGTTGTTAAAACAGACTCTGGTCTCTGTCAAAAGTGTAAGGTCTTGTAAAGCTGTTATTTGTACTTGTGAGTGTCTAAAATAAAAAACATCTTAAACAAGCTTTCATCCTAGGCATTTTTTTTTTTTTAATCCGTACTGTGCACATTTTCAAACCATTCATAAATAAAAAGATGGCATACTCCGGCTGAAAATTTAAAAGTGTTTATTACAAGCATGTTTCAACACGAACATTTACATGGTTAAACATATAAAATGAAGCACATTTTTTCGAACCGTAAAAACTTTTAACAAAAAAAAACTGTACATGTGTGCAAAATTAGATCGGTAGCCATGTGTTCATTTTGAATAGTCTCTTTTTAGGCCCCATAGGAAGATCAGCACGGTCCCGAGCGGGTGTTAGTTGTGGAAAGAAAGGCGATGTCGATATAGCGGGGCTCCTTGTAAAAATAGCGGGGGCCGGATCTTTTAAACTTTCAAGCTTACGGCGATTCTCGGCATTTCTGATGATCGTGGAGGGAATGTTGAGTTCCGCAGCTGCATTTAGGAACTGTTCCCAGCCTCTAGGAGCTTCTCGTGTTGTTAGGGTTTTACCGTGTGTGAGACCCCGGACCAGATCATACATATGGGAACCAACAACCGGCTGCCCTTTGTAAACGAATTCACCCCGGGCGTTCCAAGTGGTCAAATCTTTAGTAGTACTCATTTTACTGAGTAACATTTGCGCAGCCCCTCTATATTTCTGACTGATATTTTTTAAAAGGTCTAAGACAAAGGCATCAGTTGCGGGTGTGGGACCTATGTCATGAGCCTGCGTAGAGGGTCCAGGCGGCTGTTCAGCATCTGGGGTGTACAGCGTCAGTTTGGTTTTTTCAGAGGTGAGTTGCTTGTAGTATTGTAGAAAGTTTTGAAGGGCTCCTGAGTAAAGCCCTGCCTTGTCGTGGGGTTTTAAATCAGTCCGGTTCAAAATGGCTTTGATTTCCGCATCGAGACGATGTGTTTCGTTTTTGCGTATGTCCCAGACATCCGTGTTAGAAGGGGCCAGATGTTCCACCTGTTGCCGGGGCACGAGGTACATTTTGTGGGCGTGCTCCATCAGGATCGCGACAGTAGCCCTGTGATTAGGGGTATAGCTATACCTAACAACGACCCTATAAAGCCTCCTGACTGTTTGAACAGTTTTCTTTTGGAAAGGAGTGAAGCCCTCTTATTGCTGAGCTTCTTAATAATGTGGCGTTTCTTCTTCAGAACCCGGAACTGGCGCGTTGATATCGGGACATTACCTTTTAGGGTGTTTAGGGCTATTTCTGAAATGGCGGCCACTAGATCATCCGAGGCAGCGCAAAGGATTGCTTTTCTTTTAGAGGGGCTGGCCGTTATCAACATTTTTAGAAGTCCTAAATTACGTCGTAACCGCGCAGACATTGTGGGGACCTTATATTACAAGGTTTAGAGTGTAAATGTTATAAGCAGCTTTTTACTTGTTCTTTTTATAGTTTTTGGACACTGTTTTAGGCGTGTAGGCGACTGGGAAGTCCGGGGGTATTATGCCGGCTCGTAGTCTGTAGTCTTCAAAAGTGTTGGGTTTCAAATCCACCAGTAAGTAGCCGTGGGGTTTTGCTGTAGCATCGTTAAAGGCATCCATGAAAAACTGGGTGTTGCCGGGGTACATTTGTTTAGCTATAATTGAGATTTGAAGTTTGTCTCTAGGGTTTTTAAATAAGACCAGGTATGAGGCGTTGAGAGTTATGGACCGGCTGCTCTTGCCCTTGTAAAACAGGTTCTGCACTATATAGCATATGCTCAGATTGCGGTGGTGTGAATATTGCGTAAAAGCCCGCTCAAGCTCGGGGTGGTCCCCTCCTTCACGCATGAGGTCATCCACCACGACAATGTTTACAAGGTGTTTTGGTAGCAAGTCATCGTCGTTGAGATTATCGGGGATACCCTCTATAAATCGAATGTGGGGAAATTTTAGGGTGAGCTCAGTGTAAAGATCCTGCCAGCATGAATAAAGCCACACGATGTTGTTAGGGGTCTGAGATAAAACACCGGGAGCGTTTTCTAACAGTTTCTTTATAAAAAAACTTTTACCGCTATTGGAGGGCCCCGCTAAAACGCAGGAGAATGGGTGCTGCAGTCTGGTGTCCATATCTGGGTGATGTTCAAACCTCTAATGGCTTTTAGTAACCGTAAGGCAGTGTTTTGTAGTCCGTTGTGAGGACCCGTTTGTCAAACACTACTCTTAAGGTTTTAAACATAGGCTGTGTTGTAATTTCCCATTTTTTCTTGGACCTGACTATGCTCGGATGGTTTACAACAATGGCTTTGCTATTTTTGTGATCGCTCGAGGCGGAGTATTCGTGCACCAGTCCCTTCAGACTGTCAAAGTTTATTTTAATCATATTGTTGACGTTTAAAGTGATACCTTTGACTTTCATGCAAACCTTGTTGCTTGAGGTCTTATAACTGTACGTCTTAGGGCCTGATGAGGTAAATTCCTGTATATACTCCCCCTTTTCGAGCTCGCTGGTCAAATCCCCTAGATAATCACCCAGCGGAGGATCTTCATCACCCTCTTTACTCACAAAGATAACAGAGTCAGTGTCATGGTACAAACACCGTTCCTGAAGCTGGTCCAACAACCTGTAAAGCTCTAACCTGGCGTGAGCGGTTGTGAAGCATGCTATAAAGATGTTTATATTGTTACACGTTGTGGGGTACTCTTTGGCGTATTTCCAGCATAGAACGGCCGTCTCGTCGTCAATAAATTCACAACTGGATACGTCATAAACAGGTGTGAATATGTACTTAAAAAGCTCATCCGGATCTGTGACGATGGATGTGTTTGACAAATTGGTCCGCTGTGCGAACTTTCCCCACAAGGAGTTGAGACAGAGCTTAGCTAACTGCCGGCGGGCGGGGTTAACCTTAATGAACGCAGGTCTCAGTTTAATACCCTCGCGAGCTTTGTAATCAGCGATATACTATTTCTTTGAGGGCTCATCGACACACCATTCTGGATACCCCGAGGCCTCCTGCTTGTCTCTAAGAAACAAGTTTATGTACTCAGAAAAGAGCTGTGTTGTTGTATTTGGAAAGTGCCAGACTTCCAGGATTTTACCAAGACGATACCCTTTCTCTAGGGCCGTCTGCACCTCAATGGTACACCAAGTCCCTTCCAGCAGCCTCTGCTCATCACTATGCTGACATTCGCTAAGCTGTTTACTTTCAGCGCAGGTACGGCATAGGGGGAACATTAGCTTACCGTCGACTCTATAAGGGAGCACCGGAAAGTAAAGTTTCCGCGGAGGGTGAATCTGACACTTAATGATTCCAAAGTACTCTTTGAGAGGTTTAAAGTTCCTGTATACAATTGTAGGGTGGCCCACAGGGTACAACTTCACCTTGTTCACAAATGGATACAGACTAGTGAAGTCGTAGTAATGTATTTTCTCACCAGGGCCAGCTACACGGTACAATTGAATGGCGTTTGTACGGCCGCCGAATAAGGCGTCACGGGGCTCCAGCGGTGAAGGTAGCTGCTGGCTCTTAATAAAAGTGCTCAGTGCGCCATCTTTCGATAGCTCAGTTACCCAATCATGTTCCCAGAGAGTTCTCAGAACAAACCCACAACTCTCAATATACTGCGCCTTTGCCAGAGTCCGGCGGTACAGATGTTCAAACGTGGTGCCCTGCAGTCTATTAAATTCATGGGGTTTGTAACACTGAGGGCAACCATGGTAAAAACACCCGTTGAACTCAAAGGCCGTTGGAACACCGTTAATTAATGCATACCCGTCTAGATAGTAGCGGCCTAGACGGTATTCGCCGCCCTGCAAAGCGTGCTGAATGAAGATGCTCTCATTCGCAGAGACGTACATGAGCCACTGAATAGAAGGTGTGGAGTAACGTTTCTGCTTGCCGTTATAGAGGTCAGGTGGTATTAAGGCGATAGTTTCAGACATTAAAAACATGTGTTTATAAATAGACATGCACATTGAAGCCAGAGTAATGTTTTGAAATGGGTCCAGGTATACAGTTATTTTTTTTTCACGCTCGCACGGATCTGTTTCAATAAACACGACCCGCTTCGTCATCGCCACCACAACATCTCTGAATAGGTTGCATGCTTTTCGCAATATCATAACGTCCGCCTGACAGTATGCTCTCAATTCAGTTTGGAAATGAAACCGTTTTTCACGGTTTTCATCGTACCACTGTAGAAAACTCTCTTTTTCAGAGGGCATCATATAATCGCAACCATAACTGTCGGGCGGAGGCATAGGCCCGAAGTAATTCTGATTAGCCCATGTGTTAAAAAAGTGTGGGAAATAACTTTTACAGCCTTCAAACCCAAAGGCTTTTGGCAGTTTGCTCAACTTCATGGGCAGAAAATTCAAGGTGTCTATGAACCTAATGTCAAAAGGCACAACCTTAAGCAGCATTAGTTTGGAACCTTGGGTTATGAGACTAACGGGAAGCTTTTCATGTATCAGGTCCCTGATAATGAAAAAAGAATCATATGCTTTGGAGTTGTGAGCCAGAAATGTATAATCCTGGTATCGGGGTTGCATAAATGTGAGGAGGAAATCATTCACGCAAGCCCGACCTTCAAACTCCCAGCTCCCATCACCGGTTAGATGGTGGGCGTAAATATAGTTTGGTTGGTGCACCCCCGTCTCTTGCGTACACTCTATGTCAAATACGATATAGTCTTCTGTTTTTTTCTGGTAGTGACTTCTGAGCATGTAACACTCATGGGTTGTTCCGGCTATAAAAGGAGCTGTACACCTAGGGCACTGCATACCTTCACATTTGTGATCGACAGGTTTATAACGGCCGCAAGTCCCACAGTCGGCTTTAAGAACACATTGGGCGAGGCCTATGTGCGTGTTTAAGCAGTCTTGCGACCGACAAAACAGCTTGCACGTTGGACAGTTCACTTTCAGAGCATTGTCATTGACACAACCGTCCCTCTGACACATTTTACAGTGTAATTCACACTGGTGTTTGGTCCGGTTGTTGTATATGTGATCGCAATGCTCACACACATACTTGGCGCCTAGAAAACCCTTCAGGTTCAAGACACCGTAAAAGTGGTTTTCATGGTGTAGCACATACACGGTCTTGTTTTTCACACCTTCATTGGTAGTGAAGTACTTCCAAGAACCTGCATGGTATAGAACTTTAACCGTCACGGCGAAGTGATTCTCAAAAAGTCCCAGATCCCCAAAACCGACCATTTTGTCAGTCGGTATCTGAAGCGCCTCATGTGCTGCTACAGCCATCGCCATAATGACGGCGTCTGGGGTAGAGCGGTCCATCAATAAGCCTGCAATGCTTGCGGCCAGACACATGTTGGTAGCTCCGGTATTAAAATCGAGCAACCATTGTGATTTCTTGTCAATGATTTTACTGTACATAACGCTCTTTAAGGCTCTGGAAGCACCCCCCTCGCGCCCCCTAACAACGAGGGAGATGATTCTAAAGGACCCGTACGCCAGTAATTCAGCCTTGCTCTGTAAAAGTTTAGATAGGTTTTCTAAAAACGTTACAGCGTCAAACACATCCCGAGATGACCGTCTGGTGAACAGGGGACTATTGAGACCCTGTCCCTGAAAACGCATCTGAAAGAAATCATTAGGACCCACATCGTGTAACAATCGTTCGATCAGCGTTTGCACAGCCTGATGTATAGCTATAATGCCATGATCTGAGGAGTGTAGGCGATCTAGGTTAACGAACCTAAACTCCTCATAGTGTTCTGTAGCGTTAAACCGCTCTACAACACGACTATACCGTCTCACACTTTCCATAAAAACTGGTTCTGAAGCCTCAGTTTGAGAATTACTGGTTGTTGGAGAGCTCCCAGGGGTGTGGTTAGATGTAGGTGTGTTTTTAGACCTTCTGGTAACGCAGAGTCTGGCTTTCTTTAACTTTTTTATTACCAGCTTGCGTTTTCTAGAGCTACCAAGCCACTCTGGCTTCTTATGGGCCCATCTGGTTTTTGGTAAACGACCCCCGCCGATCTGAACAATGTCTGGCTTGTTTACAAATGGTGACACTGACACTACACCGACTTCGGACGGGGCTCCTCCAGACTGCTTAAGGCTGAGACGGCTCGGACCGCCACCCCCAGACGGCCTGTAAAGACCAGCAGCACCTCCTAACTCTATATTTTGAGGTCTTATGGGTGCAGGGCTTGGGGGTTGACATGACCTCTGACTATTGAGCGCTCGTAAAACTCTTAGAGCTCTACTAAGCAGGTGCTGGGGCTTCTTTTCATATTTAGACCTATGGCCCCCTGTACTGGTAAATGTAGTTCTAACATTCCCCGGGTATGTACGCTCACCTAGTCATGACGGGATGTTACCCATGGCCACAATTGTTGAAGCGCAAGTTTGGGCCATTGTGTTTTATACACCGAGCCATCAGCTGTTTTAAAGCCTTTATGCTAGCTCTGGATGCCCCTCTATTACCGTCGTTCTTACATAGTTTTAAAGTTTTTAGACGGAGTTGGCATTTTAACTGTCTGAACGAATGATGGATTTCTTTAACGTAGTTGTCTAGAACTCTAGCCCGGCTTGAAAGGTTTGTTTCAAGGCCAGTACTTGTGTCACTAGAGGGGTGATTGCCAACTCCCTGAGCATCCCCAGTTATAGGACAGCGGCCGTTGTTATCACCCCCAATCACGGCTGAGGGATCAGAGCGGGACGTAAAAACAGGATTCCAGTGTGAACATCCAGGAGTTTGAGAGCCCTGATCATCGCTCGAGGGTGTTCCAAAACTCTGATTTTGCGTTCCGCTACACCCTATACTGCTGTCGGGGTATATTGATGAGGATGGTGAAGACCATTGCGCACGGGCACTTGGCGCAGGACTGGTGGGGTCGTATGCCCCCGGGGGTGTATCGGGGGACATCAGACATGGGGATGCCGGGGCTTCAGAACTTTGGGTAGTACCAGCTAGAGCCTTAAGAAGCTCTATACAGTGGGAGTAGGGATCCTCTGCAGGGTGATCATTTTCCATGGAGGGGTCACATAACACAGCGGGGATAGTTGTACACCCTGGAGAGGTTAGGTCGAGGCCAGACACGCCGGTATTAGAACTCTGGGCCCTAGGGGGAGCCGGTTGTACCTTAACAAAATTTTTAAAAGACAGGTCTAGTGGCCCAGATTGTTGCTCAGGGTTCTGGAACTTCTTCCTACGATTCTTTAAGGACAGCCGATTTATTTTAGGGTTGCTGCACTGTTTTGGGGACCCTCCAGAGGCTTCACAAGGTGCAAACAGTTGGGCGCTTGGTGTTGTAAGAACGATAATGTCCGGATGGTCACACCCCAAACCCGGGATAGTTGTTGCAGAAGTGCCCGCTGTACTAGGTATTCCCTTTATGATGGATGATGTGGTGTCGTTATGAGTTGTACCTGGTCCAGGAGCGACGGATGTGGAGATGTTGCAAGGTGGGTCTCGGTGCTCGGGTTGGCTCACGAGTACCGATGACTTTGTGGGGTTTTGAACCGTCCCAGTGTAGACCTTTAAAGATGACATCCGCGGCTTAGGCTGAGGGCAGGCGTCTCCGGAGCTCTGGTGTGATGATTCTAGGACGTAAAGATAGCAAAATATAGATTAGGGCTAGTTAGAGCGGCTATACCTATGGGTCGGAAAGACGTTTAGACACACGCTGCACTGTATACACCAAACTCTACATTTTCTTAAACTCACCATGGTTTTTCCGGTTTGAGGGGCCCTTCTTAATGGGCGGGCCGTCCTTAGAACCAGGGGACTTCCTTTTGCGGGGCTGGCTTTTAAGCTTTGCATCCAAATTCCGGATCGCTTCATCCACAGGGACCCCTCGGGATAAAAAACATAAAAAATAATGTTACACATACAAGATAATACATAGACTATACGAACTCACTATGATGACCAAATATAGGTCTGATTGTAGGGCTTGTTAGGTTTTCAGAGAGGGTTACAAAAAGAACCCTAATATTTACCTGCAGTAACGTTAGCCTGTGACAAGGTGTTTGACCCATCTTGAACATGAAGGATTTGTTGGAGAGAGGCAAGCGCGCACCTGAGTTCAGCATCATAACCTATGCAAGCACATGGGTTCCCATTAGCAGTAAAATAAAAATAACATTCCTGACAACGTCGTTCAGAACGACCAAGGGCCTGTAACTCACCTTGCTGCACGGTCTCCATTTGCACAGGGGGTTCCCCAGACTCTTGACAGTCCTGTGTACAAGAGAGACAGATTTGCCTTTAAACATACCACAATTCATCTTCTACGTCCGAACCCTTCATAAAAGCACAACATGGGTTGGACTAAAAAAAAAAAAAAATAATAATTAAAACAAATAAATTTAAAAAAAAAAAAAAAAAAAAAAAAAAAAAATTAAAAATATATATATGTCAAGATTCAAATTGTTGAATCCCTATGTTCTGTAAGTATAAATACATATTGACAACTGTAAAACTTTTCTCAAAAACTATACACGGTTTAATAAACAAATTCCACATGGTGGCGCTCTTGCATAATACTACCTCTAGGACTGTCTCTATAAGACATAGACTGGAAAGTGGATCCTAGGATCCAGGCCTGGTTTTCACCTTAGCTGAACAAGGCTGTGAACCATGTGTGGGGGCGGAGCTCAGTCTAAACTCCTAGCTGAGCCAATTCCAACACCACACAGTCTTTGTTTTAAAAGAAAAAGAAAATGGCCGGATGTGGATGCAACATGTGTGAGGTCCTGGGTTTTTTCAAGGCAACAAAATCAGATCCAATGCCATCCTGAACTAAGGTGAGTGGGCTGGGGTACTTGAGGGGTCTGAAAAGCTTTTAGCAGGGATAGTTATTTTTTAATCATTATTATTTTAATTTATTTCAATATTTTTTTTTTATTTATATGCTTTTAAAAAAAAACGACCTTGTAGGCCCCTAAACCCCTGTCCACACGTGCCACACAAACACACACATATATATATATATATATATATATATATAAATAAATATATATATATATATATATATATATATATTTATTTTTTTTTTTTAAAGGCTGCCACATGGCGGCCTGGGGGTCTCTGAGCCCTGTGCTCAGGGCCCTCATTACCCCCAAGGCCTTATTTGTTTTTTTTTTTTTTTTTTTAAATGCTGCCCTATGGGGCCTTGGGGGCCCCAATCCCAAGGCCCCCAAAACGCTATTTATTTTTTATATGTGTATGGGCCCTAGGGCCCTAGCGCGCGAGGTCAGGGCCCCACAAGCCCTGGCCACGCGCCATTACTCCTTTTGTTTTTATTATTTTTTTTTAAAAAACAAACGCCGCACTACGGCGGCTAGCACCGACTCAACAAGGCCACGGGAGCTCCCCGTGGCCTCGGTGAGCCAGTCGGAAGAATGTTTAATTAAAGAGAATGCCGCTGAAACACATGCGGCATTCTCAGTAATTAAACCTTCAAGGCGATTCTCAGAAGCCGCTGGGGTATTCCCCAGCGACTTCTGAGAACCGCCTCAAAAACTCCCAAAACACGCGGGCACCGGGCGGCTACAGCCGTCCGGAGCCCTACTATCGACTTTTCAGATCGGTTTTCAGAGCCCCTGAGGGACTCTGAAAACCGCGCTGAAAAGTTGATCGTGGGGCTCCCCAGAGCATTCCCGCGCTCTGGGGAGACCTATTTTCAGCATTTCAGAGCGGTTTTCAGAGCCCCTGCGGGGCTCTGAAAACCGCGCTGTAAAATTGATAATAGGTCTCCCCAGAGCATTCCCGAGCTCTGGGGAGACCTATTATTAGCATCGCAGCGCGGTTTTCAGAGCCCCCCGGGGGACTCTGAAAACCACGCTGTAAAGTTGATAATAGGTCTCCCCAGAGCATTCCCGCGCTCTGGTTAGACCTATTATCAGCATTTCAGAGCGGTTTTCAGAGTCCCCCCGGGGGCTCTGAAAACCGCGCTGAAATGTTAATAATGGGGCTCCCCAGAGCATTCCCGAGCTCTGGGGTGCCCATTTATTAATTTTAGAACGCCGCTCTCCACATCATGGTGAGCGGCGCTCTAAAATTAATATCAGGGCACCCTAGAGCAGGCCATTTAAACAAACGCCTGCCAGAATTAAATGTGTGGCCCCATATTACTATGGCCTTAAAATAAAATGCACTTAAGGAAAAAAATATACATACTCCTCCCCACAGCAGACCTTTACAAATTAAACACAGCCCCACCATATACATAGCACATGACCCCACAAGTAAACACTTAAACAAGACCATCACACATAATAAGTGCAGACTTTAAAAAATACATGTCCCTACATAGTCCCAGAACCAACATGTACATATCAAACAGTCCAAATACGCCCCACATCGCAAGTGCGCTTGCGCTGGAATACATGCCTATACAACGCACATTACCCCCAATAGTACCAATTAAACAACCCCAGCCCCACATAACATGTGCAGACTTTAAAAAATACCTACAGATAGACAGCCCCTGAAACTTCAAGTACAATTTAAACCATGGCACCACTCCACAAAACAAGTGCAGCCCTTCAAAACTACATACAAATGCATAACCCCAGAACCCATAAGTACAAATTAAGCATGGCCATCAGCCCCCAAAATAAGTGCATACCCTCAAAAATACATGTCCATACATAGCCCCAGAACCACCATGTACATATTAAGCAGTCCCAATACACCCCACACTGCAAGTGCGCTCGCGCTGAAATACATGCCTATGCATAGCACATAACCCCCACAAGTACACATTAAAAGAACACCATCCCACAAAACAAGTGCAGACTTTAAAAAATACCTACAGATACACAACCCCAGAACCAGCAGGTACAAATCAAGCAGTACCAATACAATCCCCAAAATAATTGCGCCCCCATAAAAATACAGACAAATACATAGCACAAGACCCTACTAGTACCATTTAAACAAAATCACCCCACAAAGTAATTACAGTATCTCAAAAATACACTAATAGCTTTTACATTTTTATTTTTTATTTATTTTTTAAAAGCAGGCATTTTACATCTCTATGTATAGTTAAACAGGTTGGTGCTAATGTCATTGTTAAACTTTAGTAAAACACATACACACACCACACTGTTACAGACCTTAAGTAGAAGATGTTCAGCATCACCAGTCTGAGCTCTGCCCTTCATGTTTCCAGCCATGATGTCCTGATACAGCCCTGCGTGCCACAAATGTCAGTATGTAGTTCAGAAAAAAAGAGGCCTGTGAAGTTGGGGGGTTCTTATACTAGGATCACAGTGGTAATTATGCCTGGGCTCTGTGATTGGTGGGACTTGAAAATAGGCATCTGTTATAGGTTAGCAATACTTGTCCTTTGTTGTGTTTCAACTTTTAATTACTGGGTCTGTTTTATAATTTAACCCCACCTCTGTCACCCCTGGAAAGAATGTAAGCCCATCTCTGTTTTAGATTAGCCATGCCACAACAACCTCTGTTGTGTTTCAAACTTTTAATTACAGGGTCAGTTTTATAATTTAACCCCACCTCTGTCACCCCTGGAAAGAATGTAAGCCCATCTCTGTTTTAGATTAGCCATGCCACAACAACCTCTGTTGTGTTTCAAACTTTTAATTACAGGGTCAGTTTCTAATTTAACCCCACCTCTGTCACCCCTGGAAAGAATGTAGGCCCATCTCTGTTTTAGATCAGCCATGCCCCTCAACCTCTGTTGTGTTTCAAACTTGTAATTACTGGGTCAGTTCTGGGACCCCCTGAAAGAATGCAGGCACATATCTGTTTTAGATTAGCCATGTCACAACAAACTCTGGGGTGTTTCAAACTTTTAATTACATGGTCAGTTTTCTAATTTAAACCATCTGTGACCCCCTGAAAGAATGCAGGCACATCTCTGTTTTAGATTAGCCATGCCACAACAACCTCTGGGGTGTTTCAAACTTTTAATTACAGGGTCAGTTTCTAATTTAAACCATCTGGGAACCCATGAAAGAATGCAGGCCCACCTCTGTTTTAGATTTACCTCTCTACATTGATAGGCTGGCTCTAACATAAGCAGCATTTGACCATTCCCACTTTATTTATTTTTTGGATTAGCCAACAGTGTGGAGGTTTGACCAGACCGCCCACTTTGCAGCCCTGTGCAGAGGCCCCCTAACTGGCACTTGGGCATGAATGTCTGACATGTCCAGACCTGTCCCTCTCAGGCTCTGAAACCACTTGCACAACACTAAGTCATACTTTTTTACACAGCTCATAGGCCAAAACCCAGGAGCTAGGACCCAGACACAGGGCTAACACGTGACACCACGTGTTCACAAACCACGTGACACCCCCCATGCACGACACTTCCGGGGAGGGCTTTCTGGGACACCGGAAGTCCCAGCCACCGGATATGACGTCATTTCCGGGGCGGGACAACTGTCACTTTTAATATGGTGATTAAAGGTATCCCTTCCTACTACTTACGTTCCACTCTCTTTTTTTATTAACATTTATTGCTCTAGTTAATCCTTTTGAAGAACATTACCCATACAGATTAAGCCAATACAACTAATTGTATTCAGCTGCCATATAATGGTTAGGAACTCGCCTTTGCTTTTATTCTATTAAAGCTGAATGCGCTGAGCAGTGATTTCTAGTGGCATCATGGCCCCTACTGCCAAACAGGATTTTACTTTGTCAGATGGGAAGAATGTTAAAGGGCAGCTGCATTATCACAGCCGCAGCCACTGGAGAAATCGCCCCCTACATTGGCCTTTCCATTCTGAGGCAACAATATGCACGTATGCTGGTAAGGAGATTGTAAATAGATGAAAAACTCATAGCAGCAATTAGTTGTGTTAACGTCCTGAAAAATACAATGCACGTATTAATAAAATATGTTAAATGATTTGTATTTGCGTGCATCATTAACAGTGTTAAGTATGCATTTAAACACGCAAAACCACACGTGCAGACTGATAAAATATGATTCGTTTTCAAACACTTTTCCTATGATTTGTAGAAGTATGATTTTCTAATTAATGTTAATTAGGCACATTTCTATCTTGTCCAATATGAAAGTCATATCTGTCACTTATTCAGCGCTTACTCCCCCATACATCCTCTCCGCAGAGCACAGTTAAGTTGTAATAAATGTAGTTACTTTCCACTTTTTCTGTTCTGCTTACTAAGACACTTTCCTAGTTTAGCTGTAACTTGTAACATGTTGCCAAATCCTTGGCTTATTCATTGAGATCTATGCATTCAAATAGAGCATTACTGTTAATGTAAGGTGTTCTGTTCAAACATCTCCAGATGAAATTAGCATAGAGGGTGCTGAAAAGTTATTCATGCAGTAGGATAGTGATTAGGCAATATGATGTGTATTTTTCATGTTGTGAGAAACTGGGTATTTGTACAGTGTCCCCCCCACTTTTTGCCCCCTAGATACTGGTTTTTCTGGCTCTGATGGTGCCCTAGGCTCTGCTAACCAGACCCAGGGACTGTGCTCTGATTAAAAGCATATGCAAATCTGGCACAATTGTAACTGGCATGACAACCTACCTATACTTCCTGGTATATAAAAGGGCAAGGAGAGTTGTAGGCCCAGTGGATTTAATGCACTTAGGTGTGCACTGCTGTGGTGCTTGTTGTCATTTTAATGGCAGCCCTGCTTTGCTGGCTGCTTTGAAAAGTAAATTATATGCAAATTTGAGTTTGTAATCAAAGTTACTTCCAAAGTCTAAAATTACCTTATTTTTACATATAAGTCACCCTGAAGGTCTCTCGTAAGTGCCCCAGGGATAGTGTGCCTAGCAAATGTAAGCAGGGACATGATAAAATACGTATTATATACCCTGGTGAGGGAAGAACTGGCAATTTTGTTTTTCCCCATTGTAGTATGGTAGCTCAATAGGCTAAAATTGGGAAACTGTATTAAAGTTTAATTTTCACTACAAATGGGCTACAATTTCCATTCTTGGATTCAAAACGATCGTTAGAATAAATCCCAAAATTTGCCACTGTTAGATTTATTATAACTATCACAGAAAATGAGTTATACATCTTTCCTTTCTGAAAGCCAATATCCAGCTCTCCAGATGTTCTTTTCTGAATGGGCACCCTCTGCCAGGCTGATCCAAGCTGCTTTAATAAGGTGTGAAGTGACTGTAGTGAGACAATGGGACATTTGGTGAGTGGAGATATGCAAGCTGCAAAGAAACATGCAGGAAAGGGGCTGGGTGGCCAAACTGGTCTTCAATGGGAAAATCACACTTAGGACAGGACAAAGGCTCACCTCCTCTTCCTGTCTCCCCAGTCAGATGGAAGCCCCAATAATGAGATTACAGAAGGAATGAAGTGGGAGTGTTTAGGAAATAAGCCACACCCGCGAGATGGCTTAGTCAGATACTGACCTGGCAGAGATTTTCTCCTTCTTGAATCTTGGACCGTCATCGCGGCCACCAGCGTCCGCCAGATTGGCAGAAATCTGGCTGTGGCCATGCCGGAAGATGGCGGTAAGGTGGCACTGCCAGCAGCAGCGCCACACCAGTAGACCGCCACAGGCCGTATTATGAGAATAAATGGCCTGGCGATGTTCTGCTGGGGGATGCTGCTGATGGCAACAGCGCCCCATCCGGTCTCCTGCCGGAGGACCCCCTGACTACTTGTAAGTCGGGTGCTCGGCAGGGGAGGGTGGTTGGGGGTGTTGTGTGTGTGTTTGAGGGTGTGTGTGTGTATGTCTGTGCGGGTGTGTGTTGCGTTTTGTATGTGTGTGCATGTTTGGGGTTGTGAGTGTGTGAATGTTGAGTTGTGTGAATGCGTGTGATTGTGTTTGTATGCAAGTGTGTGCGGATGTGTGTGTGAATGGATGTATTCATGCATGGATAAATGGTGTGTGTATGCGTGTGAGAAGGGAGGGGCGTGTATGAAGAGGGGGTTGGAGAGGAAGGCAGGGTGGGGGGGAGACCTGGGGAGCGAGAGGGGGTGGGAAGCCCCCTATCAGTGACAGGGAAGGGTTTCCCTGCCACTGATAGTGCCTACCGCCATGGTTTTAGTGGCGCTAAGGATGCCACGAAAACCATGGTAGTAGGCGGGGTCATAAACCCGCAGCCGGGCAAGTGACGGGCGCTGGGCTGGAGATTTAAGTCTCCGGTCCGGCGGTCGTTACCGCCCTGGCGGTCGGTGTGGTACATCGGCGGTTTGGCTGCAGCCAAACCACCAATGTCATAATATGGAGGAGAGTACCGCCAGTCTGTTGGCAGTACTTTCCTCCATATTAACGCCAACCACCAGGGTCCTAATGACCCCCATAATGTGTTAATGTTTTTACATGCTTTACACACCTGTCTCTGAAGTTAAGTCTGCCAGCTCGTTGCCAGCTACTAAGGATTGAGCAAGGGATCAATTTACTAAGACCATTACTGGACCTTATATTGTGATTGTGGCCTTATTACTAGTGGTGTGTACCTACCAACCCTTACTAATAAACCACTTTCCAACACATGTGGTCCAGTCTGTTGCAGAAATACAGCATTTGCTCACGCCACAATGAATCTTCAGAAATGTTTATTTACTGTGCAAGAATAATGCATAAAAGCTCTCAATTTTAGGGGGTGAGCCAAGAGATGTTTCTGAAGGCTTAGGTGCTGCTAAGGAAACCGCCCATTTTTCTATTGATCTCGCTGCCAATTTGGGATTTAAAGTAATTTCTAATTTTAGCATGCTCTGTATAACTGCATTTGAGAGCCTTCAAAGCATTGTGTGCTGCTATATGAAATTTTGGGCCAAAGGCGGTCATTCCAACCCTGGCGGTCATCGACCGCCAGGGTGGATGACCACGGAAGCACCGCCAACAGGCTGGCGGTGCTTCCCTGCCCATTCTGACCACGGCGGTAAAGCTGCGGTCAGAAAAGGGGATCCGGCGGTTTCCCGCCGGATTTCCCCTGTCTGGGCTGAATCTCCATGGCGGCGCTGCAAGCAGCGCCGCCATGGAGATTCCGACCCCCTTCCCGCCACCCTGTTTCTGGCGATTTTTACCGCCAGGAACAGGATGGCGGGAACGGGTGTCGTGGGGCCCCTGGGGGCCCCTGCACTGCCCACTGCCTATGTTGCAGGGCCTTTCCCGCTGGGCCGGCGGGCGCTCCTTTAGCGGGCACCCGCCGGCCCAGCGGGAAAGCCAGAATGGCCTCCGTGGTCTTTTGACCGCGGAGCGGCCAAATAGCGGTGACCGCATGGTGGGCGGCGCGGTCAGAATGACCGCCAAAATCCTTTAACTTTACATTGGGCTAGAACTCAGTTCTTGGGTGGACCCAAATTATTCTCAAATTAGAGATATTGATTGGAATTGTATTTTTCTGATTTCGAGGGTATGGGAGATGTCTTAATGAGTGAACATATTGGCCCTCATTCTGACCCTGGCGGTCGGCGGAGAGACGGCGGTCGGACCGCGAACAGACCGGCGGTATTAAAAATGGCATTCTGACCGCGGCGGTCCCCGCCGCGACCGACCGCTACTTCTCCACTCCGACCGCCGCGGCGGTCATGACCGCGGGGTTGGAGTTTGCGCACTCCGGCCCGGCGGTCGTCCCAAGACCGCCAAGGGTATTATGACCCTGCCTACCGCCGCGGTTTCTTGCGGGCGGGAACCGCCGTGCGAACCATGGCGGTAAGCACTATCGGGGCCAGGGAATTCCTTCCCTGGCACTGATAGGGGTCTCCCCCACCCCCCACTACCCACCCGAGTCCTCCCCCCACACCCTCCACCCCCCTGCCACCCCCCAGAGGTGGTACGAACCCCCTCCCCACCCCCACCCCGACATGCACATACATGTACCCCGACATGCACACACCCCCAACATGCACATATACACACCCCCTACACACACATACACAACGGGGACACATACCCGCACACATACATGCCGACATGCGCACCTGCCGAACAGCACACATTACCCATAGACACAGCAGCACCCCCCGCCCGCATGCACGCACTCACACACCCCCTCTACACACTCACACGCACACCCCCATGCACGCCCACATCACACAACACCCCCCCACCCCCTCCCCTCACGGACGATCAACTTACCTTGTGCGTTGGTCCTCCGGGAGGCGACGGGAGCCATAGGGACGTGACCGCCAACAGAAGACCGCCAACAGAAGACCGCCACACGGAAATGTGGGTCGTAATTCTGTGGGCGGTGTTCTGCTGGCGTGGCGGTGGAGGTTGACCAGTCTCCACTTTCCCGCCGACCGCCAGTGTGGCTGCTGGCGGTTTTCCGGCGGAACGCTCCCAGCGGTCAGAATGCGCACAGCGGCACACCGCCGCGGTCGGCGGTCTTCACCGCGGCGGTAACTCAGCGGTCTTGCGAAAAGACCGCCAAGGTCAGAATGAGGGCCATTGTCTCATGAAATTGAGGTTTAATACCATCTTCAAACGAGTGAAATGTGGGAACACTTTAAAAAAACAAAATTGGGGTGTCTTGATTTTGGTGTTCAGATTTGTTTCCACACACGCATATCACGTGTGCAGGATGAAACTTACATTAGAAATAGGTAGTGTTACCTTGCTGAAGAAGTATGCAAGTAAATACACCAGCACACATCAGTAAAAAACTGCTATAGAGTAACATGCACAAGAAGTACATTCCTTAACATTCACCACAACAAACAAGTATGAAAAAGCCAGTAGGTCAGGCCTTGGTCAGCTGATGGGAAGGTTATTTTTTTAGCATGTTTTATTGAACGCATATGCCACAAAAATTGAAAAAAAAAGAAAAATTTAAATATGATGTCACGGAAACGTGGCTTCCTTATACTTACAATGACAGCTTTAAATCTAACAAACATTAACCAATGCCGCTTTTTTTACTAGTGATGAATGCTTATGGTGGATGGAAGCAAAATGTGAGGGGCAGTTTAACAAACCCATGAATGAAAGCCTCTGACCAAAAGCTCTCCTATGTTTGTGTATTATGTTCTGTATGTTTTTGTAGAAAAGTCTCCAAATCTAAACCTAAAACATGGGATATGTGTGTTATTGCAAGAGATATCATAACCCTTAACAATAACACCCTCAGTAACCAGAGATGGTATAAAAAATAAAAGGCTGAAAGGTACCCGACACAACCCATGACAAATTAACACTTCTCCCCAACACACACATGCAGGCAGACGCACTAGCAAGAAAAGACTTCACACCAACACAGAAACAGTCAGACGCACATTTACAAACACTCACAGAGAAGAGAATTGTTTTAAAATTGATATTAGAGATACATGCATTTTTTCTAGTTTAAGGTGATTTCACAGTAAGATTAGAGTGTGACTTTTGGAAGGATTTATTTGATTTTGAAGTTGGAGGTTTTCAACATTAAGATGCTGCTGCTTCTCCGCTGGCTGGTGCCCCTCGGATACAGAGAACTGATAGAGCTGTGTATAGTCTCTGTGACCTCTTCCATCCACACACATTGCATATTCAACTAACTAGCTACAACCACTTCGCCAAGTCATAGTGCTGTTAATCAGAGTTTTCACAAGCAGCTCTGGAACTCTGGGAAATTGTTTGAAAACCTTTGTTTTCTAAAGTTTTTCTTCTTTTTTTACCAGGACTGGGTGCGTCTGCCTCCCCCCTGCATACTGTTGCAGATTGCATTGCAGGATGATATACCGGAGAGTTTCTGTCACACACCTGTGTGTTGTCAGGACAATGTTAGGGTAGAGCTACGGGAAACGTTGACAATCACACAGGGGAATACATTTAAAACAAATTTCATTCTTCGCAAGTAAAATGCTAGAAGATGAAGAGCAAAAAATCTTAGCACCGTAATTTGCATTTATGGATAGAATGCAGCACTGTGCATTTCACAGCTACTTTCTTAAAATGCCTTGTGGAAGAACTCTAACCTCTTGTGTATTTCGGACTTAAAATCCTATCAAGTACAGAGGAATGTAGCTAGCCCAATGTTTTTAATACATTATTTGTCTCCTTTAGATGCCCATCAGAAACATTTAAGAATCATTTTCTTGTTGGTGGCCCACAATTGCTAAGGCCTTTTTTGTAGGTGAAACAAAAAATAACCTAATTTTCATTGAATGGACAAAATACCTTCTCAATCATTCTTTAAAAACTATTAATTTCACATGAACTATTCCATAAACGAGGAAGAATTAATTTATCAAGCATTTACATAACAATTACCATTCCTCTATAGAATGTGAACAAAGAACCCTAGAATCTATGCACCAAAGATCTAGCATTCTGACTGTCAAATATAACATTCTCTCGTTCAGCAACCCACCAACATCGTAATACAGTGGACGGACCACCTACTAGCTGGGTGGGGAATCCAATGCTGTTTAAGCCCTTAGTTTAATGGCGGATAGTAACCATTGTAAGTTACTAAAGTTATTTTCCTCCTTAATGTTTTTCCTTTTCACTTGATCACAGAGTTAGATGGGTCGTTTTAGCACTCAGGTTGGCACTCTACCTTTGAAAGTTTATAAAAGCCACTGGTCTTCATTGAAAGATGAGTCTGGTCTCTTTGACTTGTGTAAGGGAGGAATCCAAGACTTAAATCATGTTTTATTTATCTGTCAAATGTGCTATCTCACATTTGCTGTGTATTTCCTTTATATTTTAAAGTCAATTTAAAAAATTGCTTCGATTAACTTAATTATTTTTTACATCAGAAGAATTTGTTTATTATAGTGTCATTACATTTTTAAACTCATTTCTGAAACTTTTTTGAACGTATAAGTGTCATTATTATTAAATGTACTTATGTGCTGTTTTATACTAATTATTGCTGTCAGCAGAGGTCTTACTCAAATAAATAAATTCAATGATGAAATACATTTATGAACAGTCGCAGATATAATTTCGGCCCAGATGATTACATTTGTTTTGTGGAAAGGGGCCAATGGAAAGGAACATGCAGCAATGGTTGTTGCAAAAAAAACCTTCAAACTAACCAAGTGAAAAACAAATTGGGAAAAAGTGAAAAGCTTGACTTGAGACATGCAAAGAAATCTTAACAGGAGGGTTAAAGTGTCTTCATAACTCAAATGAAAGGAAGGCATTTAAGGAAGGTAGGAGAGTGTTAGACTAATTTGAAAGAAAAATGGCAGAGACTGTCCATGAAGGTGAGGAAAAACATGCAGTGGCAACATTATTTTTATTCATATGTTTATGCACACATTAACAACATACTTGTCTTTGACGATATTTCCAATTAAGAAGAAGAAGGATTGCAGCACAGAAAAGAAACTTGGATTTGATCGGTTTTTTTTTGTTTTTTTTTTAACTTTATTTTGCAGCAATAACCAAACAAGCCACAGACCTTAACATGAGCATCCAGCATTCTGCATCCATGCAGTACATGAATAATGAGACATGCAGAAAAATAAGCATGAAAGGGAGCAATCAAGACGATAAAGGAGAACCTTGAAAAAATTAGAAATTGAGAGAAAAAGTGAACACTAACCATTCATATACAAAAAGTATAAAAACTAAAACAGTACAGGAAACAGATGTTCATATAAAGTGGGTGTCAAAAACCTGTGGCCCCCACCAGTGAGATTAATCGAAAGGGAGGTGACATTTATTGTGAATACTGGAGTCAGGTGAGGATTGCAGAATGACTTTGAGTCTTCCTGATTAGCACTTCCGCTCTGTGGACCACTTTTCAATATGTTTTTCCTTTTACTACTGATGGAGTATTTACCAGTTATGCTCTAACTTGAAGTTCATGAACCTTCGGATGCATGCGTAGACTTCAAATAAGGAATTGGGTAACAATCAATCAACATTCATTTAAACATTGTAACCAATTTTTAGGTCACACACTAAAAACCCAAGTCAGAAATAAAGTTCAAACGTTTTATTACATTCATTACAAGTTATCACTCAGGTTAATGTAAACAAATTTCAAAAACATACTGTACAAATACAGAATAGCAATGCGGTAACTGAAACGGCAAAAATAATTCAAACAAATTAGCATAAGGCAAACAATGCAAAACATTAAAAGAAAAATCTGATGTTCTGAAAACAACTGTTGGTCCAATCTTGTGCACATTAGTGCAAATTAAAGATATCTAACTAATTTAGCTATGAGCAATTATAAATCTTCTAATGTACCTAAACAATTAATATGTCCCGACCTGAAGGACAGAAGGGCAAAGGGTAAAAAGCAAATAAAAGACAAAAATAATTTGGAAAAATGTCATTAGGGGCAAAAAGGAGATAATTAATGAAGGTGTTGCGTAGGCTCCCATTATTGTAAATGAGACTACTGGATTTTGAGCAGCAGAATCGCCTGCGGTGTGGGAGACTGAGTCTAACCCACTGCAGGTGACACCTGTCGCTCTAATCTGGGTTTTGCTCCAGCCAACTAGCAGTGCCTCATCTCTACCAAAGGATAGTGATGATTGGGCAGCCGAGCGCATGACATACTAGGCTTCTCAGGGAAGTCGTGGTCACTCAGGTCTCATCCGATTCTCTCATTTACAATTTAGTCTCATATATAAATGACAAACAGAAGCAGTTTATGTTTCAATAAAGAGTTTAATAAAACAACTGCATTTTAGATAGCAAAGCGTGAGCTGCAATACCCAGGACGACACAACATGACAGTATTAAAATTGTGATGAGAAGATTGAAGCATAGAAACAACGCTATCATATTGTCACTATAATCGATTGACTATTTCCTATCTAGGTTGTAATTTGAGCACAGCATGTTAAGCTCTAATTCTGCCCTTCAGGTTCTCCTGGGAAGACATCAACCCCCATACCTGAGCAAAGGCCTGTGGTCTGCGTTTAGCATCTGTAGTAAAGCATTCAGCAATCAGCATACATCCGTGGTTCCCTGGCTGGAATCTCCCTCTAACGTGTAAGGGACAAGGAAGTGTTTATATAATAACACAGCTGATGTTCTGAGAAAATGTCCCTACGTAAGGACGTGTATTTTCTACGAATGTTGGAGACTAAACTTCTACCATGTTCACCAGCAATGTACCGAGCTGCAGCCTTGAATGAAGCACTGAGTGATCAAGAATGTCTTGTTTGAGAACAGAGTGCTGGCCTAGGCAAAAACAGTTAGCTAGATGAAAATAAAACAAGACCGTCAAAATGGTTATTGTAATAATAATAAAGAAGCTGAATAAAATATATCTAGGTTAGAATGCACAGCAGCCTAGTGTGTTAAAATAATGTGCATGGAGCTATAACTAATATGGCTACACAAAACCCTCCCCTTGTCGGTTAAAAGTGGTTCAAAGCCAAAGCTAAAATGTAATTGCGAAAAAGCTCAACCTAAGATATATATATAAAAGCAAAGTCAATTCGGACAAGTTGAAGGGACACATAAGCATCTTATCTGACAATTTTAAAAAGGAGCATGTGGCATAAAACCGAATTTAAAGGGCAAGTCAATTTGAAAAGTTCCAATCTAGGTACAAGTCATGGATAATAGGAGATCTTCCACTTCGGCCGATGTTAAAATCGGAAAGTCCTCGCAAAGAAGGATCAAGGACCAAGTGTGTTCCATAGCACCAGTGTCAACCAAGGCAGCATCCTGTGGTGTGCCCAGTGATGAGTCGTAAACAAGTTCCTCCAGGAAGGGTAACTCATAAGTAGCTTCACATAGCAAACGCAACCTCAATGCGCATGTCCGGTAATGAACCCTCAGTGAGAACATCAACAGATCAGCGTCCACTGCAGGCAAGCGCTGCTGCGAAAGACAGTTTCCCAGTGCATGTTCAAAAGAGCACCAGAGGCACCAAAACATGGGCTGCACACAATGCAAAACTGGTCTGAATGACAAAGACCAGCCACACTCCAATTGCTCCAGGAGTGTTGCTCCAAAATACTGCATCATACGTTCACGACACAGCTGCGCTGATGGGAGCACCGTCATTTCTCCTCTGTGCGGCGGGACAGCCATTGTGCATAAAAACCAGCAACAGCAGAATGCCAGCTAATAAAGTCAAAGTTATTGGAAACCTCCTGAAAATGGTAGAGAAAATCGAGTGGATAGCTGAAGGTATCAAACCGAATACGGAGGAGAAGGTGTGAATGAAACCAGAACCAACAGCTTTGACATTTTTTGCAATTCCAGTTGTACTGGACGCATTAAATATTCGTCCCACGAGTTCACCAAAGTGTCTCAGAAAGTTTGTATTTAACAGGGACTGTATTTCTGCCAATGCCCTTTCCACTTGAAGTGCGTAGGTCTTGGGTGCGGATGTAAGGGCCACATGCTTTTGAAACAGTAAAGCCTTGAGTCTGCTCAACTTGTCAAAATTCACGTTTGAAGTAGCAATGTGAGGCCAAATATCAGCTACCTCCTTCATTTTTAGTAGGGGGAAAGAGTACATTCCCGCAGCATGTAGGGACCTTGGAGACCAAAACAACGTAAACTATTCCGGCCCGCATGCCACAACAGTCTTCACCATTGAGGAGGAGGTAGCTGCAGTTTGAAAGCATCTGGAACATAGGTCTAATCAAGGGGACTGGAACTCCCTTCAGATAAGAAGCCAAGTTCTCATCAGAGGCGTTATACGCCCCATGCAAGGACAGTTTTTTACAAACCATCGAATGGCTGACTGAAGTCTTGCATTCTCTACCGCTAAGAAAGACTTCTTTAATGCCATTGAAGCATTTGTATGAGAAGGGAAGCTCCCAGACCTCATGGATGTAACTATCTCCCAGCTTTTCATATCTGCCTACCGGAATGTGTTTTAAACAGGAGGTGAATTGAAGTGTTGAAATAGGCAGATTAATGACCCCATGTATTAACCATTCAGCAGATGGTATTTTGGCCAGAGTAAAAAGCAACCTTTCTAATTTCTCGATGTTAAGCATGGCATAAGTCGCTTCCTTCTTAGCCATTAGTTGTTGTTGTCATGTTAAATTAAAGGGAGAAAATATTTCCCTTGCACTGACATACTGCCAGGGAACGTGACCCGCCTTCAATGTTTGAAGTGTCCAGCCGAACTGCATAATGGGCCTGATCTGACTCTGTCCATTGGGTAAAGAAGACATATCTGATTGTATAAAGTCTATAGCAGAAGAGACAATATTATTTATGGTATATATCCGGTCGGACAAGGTGTTAATCCCATTATCCACAACTGCAAATGCCTTTTTTAGATTTTCCTGATCTATTTGTCTTAACCGGGCAGCAGCATCCTGTTGGGAAAGCTTCCAAATTTCATTATATACTGCATATAAGAAAGGCTTTCTACATGGTGTTCTGGGGCCTAACAGGAAGTCCTGTAAATCAGTAGTGTTAGACAAGAGACTGAGGTGTTCTGGCACAATTTTCCCACACTATGGCCCTCATTACAACCTTGGAGGGTGGCAGAAGCCGCCCGCCAAGGTTACACCGCCAAGCGCCCACCTATGCGGCTGCAATCTTGCCGCCCACATTACAACATCCCCACTGGGATGTCGGCCGTAACATTGCAGCCGGCTCCTGATGTGCAGACAGTGAAAAGAAGGGTAGGGCTGTGCCTGGGGGCCCCTGCACTTCCCATGCCAAGTGCATGGGCAGTGTGGGGGCCCCGCGACTCCCCTTCCCGCAAGCCTTTCCATGGCGGTCTCTACCGCCAGGTAGATTAACACCGCCGGGACAACGATGGCAGGAAACCTCCAGTCCCGGTGGTGTGAATGCAGTGCTACCCCCGCGGTCAAAATATGGTGATTTGTACCGCCAACCTGTTGGTGGTACGATCGCCAAAACAACCCTGGCGGTCTTTGACCGCCAGGGTTGTAATGAGGGCCTATATGTTGTAACTATGCCCGCATGTTCGGATGATAGGTAGTGAGGGTCTGCCCTACTCATCCTAAAGCCCCCGAGGTGTTAATAAAACATTGATGACACCCATTGGTATCTATTAGGCACAATAACCACCCGCCAGGACGTGTCATTGAGACATTAAGGGGCATATTTATACTCCGTTTGCGCCGAATTTGCGTCGTTTTTTTCGACGCAAAACTAACTCCATATTTATACTTTGGCGTTAGACGCGTCTAGCGCCAAAGTTCATGGAGTTAGCGTCATTTTTTTTTGCGTGAACACCTTCCTTGCGTTAATGATATGCAAGGTAGGCGTTCCCGTCTTAAAAAATGACTGCGATGCATATGCATCGTATTTATACTCCCGGGCAAAAATGACGCCCGGGAGTGGGCGGGTCTAAAAAACCCGCATTTGCGCCGGATTTTAGCGCCTGGGTCAGGGCAGGCGTTAAGGGACCTGTGGGCTCAGAATGAGCCCAGAGGTGCCCTCCCCTGCCACCCTTGCCCACCCTAGGAGGACACCCAAGGATGGAGGGACCCATCCCAGGGACATTAAGGTAAGTCCAGGTAAGTATTTTTTTATATTTTTTTTTGTGGCATAGTGGGGCCTGATTTGTGCCCCCCTACATGCCACTATGCCCAATGACCATGCCCAGGGGACAGAAGTCCCCTGGGCATGGCCATTGGGCAAGGGGGCATGACTCCTGTCTTTGCTAAGACAGGAGTCATTTCAATGGGGGATGGGCGTTGAAAAAAAATGGCGCAAATCGGGTTGTGGCGATTTTTTTGCCTCAGCCTGACTTGCACCATTTGTGGACGCCCATACGTCATTTTCCCCCTACGCGGGTGCTGCCTGGTGTACGTCGGTTTTTTTAACGCACACCAGACAGCGCCGGCGGCTAACGCCTGCTAACGTCATTGAATAAATACAGCGCCCGCATGGTGCTTCAGAATGGCGTTAGCCGGCGCTAATTGTTTTGACGCAAAACTGCGTTGGCGCAGTTTTGCGTCAAAAAGTATAAATAGGGGCCCAAACGTACCATTCTGGACCCATTCGTCAAGCTGATTTTCATTTGCATTTGTATATTTTTGCCATTTATAACATTTTGCAGGGGCAGGTATACTGGGCATGTTTAATTCCTTAATTTTAGCCAAGCCTACACAACTTGTTTGTTGTACTGTTTCATTCAAAACGATCATTTGTACAGGAATAAGGCATGCTCTGAACAAAGCTTCCTTTCCCCTAATTTGGCAATTTTTTGTTCCCCATATACTTTTCAGATAGATCGACTTCAGCCAATATTCATAGCCTTCTATAGACAACCGGGAAACAAAGGATTCTGAATATATACATTATGTATTGGTCATTAACATATGTATATCTTTGGTAGGTGGTACCTTAAAATAATATGACTCAGCTTTTTTTACATTGTGCCCAGATAAATATGCAAACTTTTCAGAGTATGTTTTAGAGCTCCTCTGTGGTGGAGTCGGACAATGTTCCCATTGTGTATAGTTAAAAATAGTTTGGGGGCTGCTCGCTCTATGTATGAAATGGTGTCCATAATAGTTATAGCAAAACATATCACCATAATTTTCTTTAAATTGATAAACATCCTCGCTTTCAAAGACAGTATAATATTGCAATTCAGTCATCATAGAATCAACTGTTTTCACATCCCAATCTTCAGAAACAATGCATGGTATTACTATATCATTCATTGATACTTTGAACACATACGCTATTTGAATGACTTCTGTGGGACCATATATATCAAACATTACTTTGTCCCATACAATCCCATCAGGAATTGGTACTGCGGAGATGTTCACAAAGGATAAGTCTCTTCGGACTTTATATGATGAAAAATGTGGTTATAAAACCTCCTCCACCAGTTCAACTGATTTTTCAGGAAGAAAGTGACCATGTATTAATAAGAAAAAGGTGATGACAAACCCAATCCAAAGTAAAAAGGCTAGGACAGTCAAAGAGGGCCATAGATATTTCCATGGAAAAATAAAATATGTTTATTTAAACCATGTGTTTAGCTTATGTTCACTTGACAAGTCAGCTGTCGAAGAGGCGAATGAGTCTAAGAAGTCATCGTTGAAATCAGCAAAATATCCAGAGGCAGTTCGTGCAAATGGTGGAGCCGTTGTCAGTGATGGAGTTGGTGTTTCCCGTGGTGGCACACTATAGATAGCACCATCCGTCTGTGTTGGAGTTGAGTCAACTTGGTCAAATATTTCTAAATTATTTGATGTTAGTGGAACTGATGCAAGATCATCTTCCACCCTCCCCAAGCTCTGAGAGGTGTCAGTGTTGGTATAAACAACTTGTAGAGGAACCTCTTCGCCAGTAGTGAGAGGGATTCGGGAGCTACTGGTTGTTCCTCTTGGTCGGCTGTGCAGGATCGGCCACATGGTGTAGTTTGACATTGTTGATGGAGAAAAAATGATTTTCTTTGGCACCTGCCAACGGTGGTAGAATTACAGTTCTGGTACCGTGTATCCCTAGTACTGGGACTGGTGCTCGATAGGAAGTGCCAAATTCCTTTTTCACAGCGACTTTCTCACCTACAAGATCCCCAACTTTGGGAATCCAGCCAGTAGATGTTACAGGCACATTCTTGATTCCTGTTGAGGCGGCACTGTTAGAAGAATTATTATAACGGAACTGTTGCAATTCCTGTAAAACAGTGACACGTTTATTTATGTCAAAGGGTATTTCTGCTGCCTCCACGCCAGGACCATCAAGATCCGGAACATACATTTGAGTTCCAAACAGGCACTCGTATGAAGTACGACCCCCCCAGGGACCTTCTAGGAAGATTAGTTAGTGCTCTCTGAACTCCATATGGTAATTAAGCCAACTACGACCCGTACCTAATACTCTGGCTGTTAAGGATTGCTTTAAATCACAGTTTAATCGCTCCACGACACTATTTCCCTCGGGATGAAATGGAGACGAGTACTGGAATTGGACCCCCAATGAAGCCATGGTGTCTCTGAATACCCTTGAGGCGAAAGCAGGGCCCTGCTCCGAAGGGAAAGCCGCAACTGCATATGTACAGACAAAGACTTGCAAATCTTTAATAACAGTCCGAGCGTCAGCCGAGCGTTGTGGCCACACCCATAAAAATCTGGAGCATGCATCAACAGCTACCAAAATATATTTGTATGCACTATCAGGTTTTAGGAGACCACCGTGGTCCAAGTACACACATTGTAATGGTTTGTTAGAGATTAAGAGGGGTGTCTGCGGCGGGTGCTTGGCAGTGGAAACTTTAATTTGCTGACAGATGTCACAACAAAGGACATAATGCTTGGTCTCTTTGTAAAGACCTGGCCACCAATAACGGGCCTGCAGGATCGAAATTGTAGCCGCCATGCCAGCATTGACAGATGCCACCCCCTCATGCGCTGCTTTAATCAACCCTGGTCTTATGTCTTTGTTGGGAATGTCCCTAACGCCTACACCTGGTATTCTAACTTCAGCGTTCAGGCGATCTCCCATTCAGTAGGAATATTTGTTAGGAAATCCTTTAGGATAGGGCATACCATTAGCCGTAGCTGTCACGGAAGCCCAAATGTCTGCGTCCGGTTTTGAACTCAAACGAGTCACTGCAGCTACAGCGGCCACTGCCACTGCTGACTTTGCTGCTTCATCAGCCAATGAATTCCCAGCAACGTGTATCCCAACGCGCTGGTGTCCAAGTGTATGTACAACGTGGGCATTTGGTAGCGTCTCTATAAGATCTGCTAATTTCCCACACAGAAGTCTGTGTTTGATGGTGTTGCCTTTGGAATCTCTGATCCCATTCTGGTGCCAATAATGCAGGTATTCATTAAAGGACTGGACAAAATAATATGAATCACAAACAATCAGCGTAGGCTGTGTAGGATCTGAGGTTTTAGTTCTGCCAGCTGTGCTGTGCAATCCCCTACGGTTTGCGTAAAAGTATGTAGAGGACAAAATGTATCACCTTCCATGTAGCCACTTAAGACTGCGCAAGCAGCAGAATATTGGTGTTTGGTACCAATTGCAGGTTGTGCTGAGCCATCAGGGTACATGACTCTATGATATTGTTCAATGGGCAATGTATTTGCTGGAACTGGGTATTCTATTTCATATGGTAAAAATTCTTGAGTTTGTAACTTTGGGTAAAAAATGTAGCCTACATCAGTAGCTGTCAGAGACGTAGCCCATTGTATCCAATGTGGATGCAATGCTTTTATGTTTGGAACGCTAGCTTTTGTAAAAGCCTCTAGGGCTGGGATTGGAGAATCGACAATAATGTGTTTCCCTTGGGCAAGAGGTCTTTCTTTAATGACAGCCATCTGCACAGCAGTGAGAATTTTCTCAGTGGGAGCAAAGCGTTGTTCTGCCGCTGAATATAAGTGTGATTTGTATGCAATCAGGACTGTCTTACCTTCACTGAATGTCACATAGGTGAAACCAGCTATTACTCTGATGACCAAATGTGTTTTGTTGTCCCTCGTGTGTAGGTGTTCTACTGCAAGCATATCTGTTTGCAACTCTCGAAGAATGCATGTGTGTTCAATTGTCCACAATTTACTTGAAAAAGTGGGGCATATTAGATCATATAAAGGTTTTATACGTGTAGCATAATCTGGAATGTAAGTTCTGCCAAAATTTAGGAAACCCAATAAAATTTTTAGTTTTTTCATCGTATTTGGTGGCTGTAACTGTGCACATTTCTCTAAGAATTGTGGCACTAGGCTCTTTCCTTCACTTGAGAGCTCATATCCCAGGAACAGGACGCTGAGGAAAGCAATGTTTGTTTTTTCAAATCTGACGACAATGCGGTCTACCCGTCTTAAATGTTGTAGCAATTCATCATCCGTAAGATAAATATCATCTACATAGGACAATTCTTCAGGGCCAATCTTGTGCAAAATTGCAGTGACATGAGCTGCGAACATTCCTGGGCTGTTCTAATACCCCTGAGCTAAACAAAATAATTTTTCTGGGAGCCTAGTGCACTGAAACTTGTTAAGTGTCTACTACTCTACTACCATTGGAAATGTCCAGTGTGGTTTTTAATTTTTTATGCACTATATTGTTCATTAGTGCTGTGCTATGCGAGTTTTGGATAGCATAAGTGCGTGTATGACTGTTTAAATGTCTGTAATGTAAGACTATTCTATATGAATGGCTCGGCTTAGCTACTGGGAATAATGGATTATTCATTGGCGAGACACAGAGTTCGATTACGCCCTGGTACTCTAACTGCTTGAGTATTTCTCTCACTGGTGCTTTTGCTTCATGTTTTATAGGATACTGCGGTTGCGGTTAAGGTTCACTTTTAATTGGAATTACATGATACTTTATCCCATCCTACATGATTTTTGTGTAATGCAGGTGCTTGTGCCAAAGCCCATTCAATGGAATAGGATTCGGCGAGTTTCTCTGGAACCAGGGGCGAGAAGGAAGGCTTAATGACTTCTTCTCTATATGGGCTGTAACGGACAAATTCAGGTGGCCAATCTTGTTCGGCCAACAAAACATCATATATGTTTACTATGCAATCCCAAAAGATTGCATCTATTAAGCGTTCAATGTCTACTTCTAACTGTAGCATTACTTTATACACCCTATCATGTGTGGAGACACACGTGTCCGCAGTTTCTACTTGTATAAAGTCATCAGTTGCTTTCACGTCCAGATGCTCTAGAAGATTCTGGTGAACTATTGTGACCTCTGCCGCGCTGTCTAGCAGTGCTAGAGCCATTTTTATTTTTCTTCAAGAGGACCCTCTTCCTGAGTGGCATGTCGGACTGTGACTGCTGCCACTTTTTTCTTTTTGAATTGTGGTTTTTGTTGGGAGGGTTTCTCTTCCTTTTTAACAGAAACCTCCGAAGAGCGTTGTGATTCCTGTCTCGGTTTCACGTACTCTGTCCGTCGCTCTGATCGCCCACCTCTCTCATTTCATTTTTCCGATGAGTCCTGAAAGGAACGAGATTGGCGTGTATCAGTATATTGATATCTATCAGGCATTTTTAAATTATCTCTGTTTCTGAGATTATGTCTATTCTGCGGGGTCTCCATAGGTGGAGATTCTCCCCTCTCTTTTTTAGGAGTTTGTTGCTTTTTATCCCAGCGTTTCTTATTACCCTCAGGTGCTTGCTTAGGGGAATCTTTACTCGATTTACCCTGAAATTGTGGTTTAGATGGTCTGGCCCCTAATCTGTCTCTACCGATACTAGAATATGTTTCTGCAATAATTTTGGGCAGCTCTCATTCCTGATCCTGTTGAGGAACGTCACAGAGCCGCATGCGCACTGCAAGCGCTACCGCTTCCCCTTTAAGATTACTTAAAATCATTGAGGATACTTGTCAGGAATAAGGCTGTGCGCGGTCCAGGTCCCGCCTGAAACTCCGCTGTGCGTATTTGCGGCGCTTCATGCGCACCACTTGTCATCCCCTCTTGTTCTAGAAGTGGTTATCAGCATCGCCTGCCCTGTGGTAAAGCTCATGTAGCTGCAGGGTCAGGACATTGGTAGACAAGATGAACTTATCAGTGCTATACTATGAATGGACTACAATTCCCAGGTTTCTAGAGGCAGCAGCCATCTTGGGGTGTGGCAGGCCTATAAAGCCCAGCCACACCCAAGCACATTGCTCTCTATTTTGAAGACTTCAATGCAGTCAGACCTCGTGGGTGTTCCTCTGAAGAAGAGCAGATTTCCTGCATGACAGATTGACAGCAAATCGGAGTATCCTTGTTTCCATGGTGAATTCAGATACGAGTAGGTTGTACTTGTAGCAGTAAGGTCTTGATGAGCCCAATCTTGAAGGGAGTTGTTATTTCCAAAAGTAAAGCGCCCCTTAGAACAACGACCAAAGCGCTTTCAGTCCAAAGAGTAAAGCGTTCCTGGCACGATGATAAAATCGCTTCAGGTCAAACGAGTAAAGCGGCCTTGGCACGACGATCTAAGCGCTTCGGACCACATGAGTAAAGCGCCCCTTAGCACAATGAGCAAAGCGCTTCAGGCCCCACGTGTAAAGCGCCCTTGGCACGATAATCAAAGTGCTTCAGTCCACACTAATAAATCGCCCTTGGCAAGATAATCAAAGCACTTCAGTCCAAGACAATCAAAGGTGCTTCAGGCCACACGAGTAAAGCGCCCTTGGCACAACAATCAAAAGCGTTTCAGGCCACACGAGTAAAGCGACTTTAGCACAACGAGCAAAGCGCTTCAGGTCACAACAGTAAAGCGCCCTTGGCACGACAATCAAAGTGTTTCAGGCCACATGAGTAAAGCGGTCTTGGCAGGAGGATCAAAACGCTTCAGGCCACCTGAGTAAAGCGCTCCTTAGCACAACAAGCATAGCGCTTCAGACAAAGCAAGTAAAAGTGCTCTCTGGCATAATGAACAAAGCACTTCATGTATGATGATCAGAGCGCTTCATGAACAATAAAAAAGGCGCTTTTGCCCAACGAACAAAGCACTTCAAGTTCAATGAGTAAAACTTTCCGGCCTTGGTAGTAAATGTGAAAACGTTTTGGAGATAATCAAATTATAGTTTCATTGTTTTTTGGGAAGCATAATATGTGAGATACATATTTAAGTCTTTGAGAATTTCTAGGCTGAGATTAAACGTTTATGTTATGAATGCTTAATTGTTACATGATTGATATTCAGAGTATGACCATAGTCCAAAGCTCTTGCCATCTCTAGGTTCAGAGGTTGCAGTTTGTTCTTGTTCCATGATTCAAAGAAGGAGCTACGCCAAATTAAAAAAAGGGTCTCAATCTGATGCCACGGAGACGCCTTTATTCAAGAGTCTATTGGTATGTTTATACTGTTATGAATGAGTATATGCATATTTGTTATAACCGTTTCTTTTCAGATCTCTCTCCCTGCAGTTCCCTATCCTAATTCCCTTCCCCCTGCCTTAATTCATCATAAGTCTGTGCCCTGATAGCTTTCTGAGTTGGTGATGCCGGGAGGTGGGCCTTTTGTTCAGTAGCATGCAGATCCTGAGGAAAGGGCACTGTGACAATACTGTGGCAAAATTGCCCATCAATTGCATCCCAAATCTATGGCTGGGGGAAGCCAGTATTCTTCTTGAATGTGTTTCAACACCTCCGGTAAATTGGCAAGTGTTGGTGTACCGTGTGCGGTTGTATAGAGTAGGGTAAATACCGTATCCCAGGTATTACAGTTATCTACTGTAGTGACCATCCCAAAGGGCAAGCACATTCTTAATATTCTATGTTTATCTTGAGATCCCGTATGGGAAAATACTGCCTCCAGTGCATTAATCTTTTGTGCTAACCAAAACAGAGTTTCCTCTTGTTTGGCGGGTACTTTACCCATAATAGAATGTACAGTCGCAGGATTTATACCTGGTGTTGCTGCATGTGGATGTGCTGAAGCAGCACGTTCTGGGTTTGTGTTTAACCTTTGCATTACAAATTGTACTAATCGTCTATATATCGCTATTAGTTCAGTATATAAACGACGAACCTCAGCTACCTCTAAATTTGCAAGCGCAGGATGTGGCGTATAAGTGGCCAATAAAGGCCAGGTAGGACCATCATTACTTAGAGAACCTAACCTTACTGGTAATATTGTGTGGGGTAGGGTACCATCAAGCCAATTATTATGTTCTTGATAAGATAAAGGTATTTCTAAATATGCATATGCTCTGTATTGTCCAGGTACGTTTGGAGGTGTATATTGGTGAAATGTATTCGTGTTCCCATCAACTGATGAAAATGTGACCCAAGAATAAAAAGGTTCTGTTCTATAAGCTGCATGGGCATCCACCACAAATGTGACTGGACCCCCCTGGGCCATTAGGCCATTCACTAATAAATGCGCAGTTAGAGGTTGTCTCATATTAACCACTATTTGTACTTGTTGTGGATTTGCTATTGTAGTGACACTATCAGTTCAGAGAAGGCACACCAAATAGAGCTTTCCTTTTAAAGTTCAAGCTCCAGCTGCAAATAGGATAGCCTACGCAGCTGGGGTGGAAATCCTCAGTACCACGGACGTCTCCGTATATGGGATTGAGGTGTCATTATATATAATGAGACAGAGATATTCCGGGGGACCCAAACATTAGAGCCTGACCAAACGTTGGCAGCGCCATGTCACGTAAGCTCTCATTATTCTAAATGAGACTACTGGATTTTGAGCAGCAGAATCACCTGCGGTGTGGGAGACTGAGTTTAACCCACTGCAGATGACACCTGTCGCTCTAATCCGGGTTTTGCTCCAGCCAACTAGCAGTGCCTCATCTCTACCAAAGGATAGTGATGATTGGGCAACCGAGCGCATGACAGACTAGGCTTCTCAGGGAAGTCGTGGTCACTCAGGTCGCATCCGGTTCTCTCATTTACAATTTAGTCTCATATATAAATGACAAACAGAAGCAGCATATGTATCAATAATGAGTTTAATAAAATGAATGCATCTTAGATAGCAAAGCGTGAGCTGCAATAACCAGGATGACACAACATGACAGTATTAAAATTGTGATGAGAAGAGTGAAGCATAGAAACAACTCTATCATATTGTCACTATAATCGATGGACTATTTCCTATCTAGGTTGTGATTTGAGCACAGCATGTTAAGCTCTAATTCTGCCCTTCAGGGTCCCCTGGTAAGACATCAACCCCCATACCTGAGCAAATGCCTGTGGTCTGTGTTTAGCGTCTGTGGTACCGCATTCAGCAATCAGCATACAGTTGTGGTTCCCTGGCTGGAATCTCCCTCTAACGTGTAAGGGCAAGGAAGTGTTTATATAATAACACAGCTGATGTTCTGAGAAAATGTCCCTACGTAAGGACGTGTATTTTCTACGAATGTTGGAGACTAAACTTCTACCACGTTCACCGGCAATGTACCGAGCTGCAGCCTTGAATGAAGCACAGAGTGATCAAGAATGTCTTGTTTGAGAACAGAGTACTGGCCTAGGCAAAAACAGTTAAATAGATGAAAATAAAACAAGACCGTAAAAATGGTTATTGTAATAATAAAGAAGTTGAATAAAATATATCTAGGTTTAGAGTGCACAGCGGCCTAATGTGTTAAAACAACGTGCATGGAGCTATAACTAAAATGGCTACACAACAAAGGTAAAAATTTAAGTTGTCAGCATAGCAGAAGCTCGGTCAAGAGTCTTTTTAGAGAATCAAGTGTAAGCCAAATCCACACTCAGCAAAGCATGAGGAATGTGGAAAGTCAGAGGTCTTTACCTCTCGAAGGCCAATGGAATCGTTGCTTGCTTCTGCCTGCAATCAATTAATTAAAGTTTTAGTTATTACTGCAAATCAGTCAGGAAACCCCTCCTTCAGTAACACTACTTCAGGTTTCATCTTCTCTCATCTCACTGTGTAACTTTGCAACATCACTGTGCGATCCCAAGGTGGTCTTGGGAAAGCTGCTATCCTTGGCCATTAATTGCAACCTATACAAATATGATTTCTTTTGATGTCTCTGTGTAGATCAACACTTGAGACATCATGGGTGACAGCAAGCTACACTATTCCAGTCCTTCCTCTCATGGCAAATCAAGCCATCACATAAATTTGTAATCGTGTCTTATCTGTGAGGCAGATCAAAATCTGACAGTTCGAACCAGGAAAGGTCTTCCGGACTACTCTAACTGTTTAATATCACTGTGATAGATATTTTGTCTATTCTCAAGTTCCATTTCTTCATTTCTTCTTCCCTTCTCTCCCTTCTTCATCTGAAATCTCTTATTTTTCATGTAAAGTCCAACTAGGATCAATGCACAAAGAGCAATTACCAGCAAAGGTCTCAAGATGCTTACAAAAATTACACTTCCTAGGATTTTCCAAAAGATGAAAATCCACTCCCTAGACCTTCCCAGGCACTTGTTGCTTCTAGCTCTTCCAAATCTCCAAGTCAAGTCAATAATGTTGTTAATGTATTTCTTCAGTTCCTTGCTGTTATCAGAAATGCAAGTACAACATTGTTGAACTTTCAACATCCGGAAGACTCCACCCTCATTAGTGAGAAGGATGTCTATTGCAAGACTATTTTGTAAAACCATTGATCTTATAGCAAACATTTCAGTATCTTCTAACAAAAAGGCACATGTGGTACTAGTAGACAACTTATCTACAATAGTTGACAACCTTCTTATCTTGAGATCATTTGAAATCACTCCCACAGATGGAGTCACTGCACCACAAATGTCTGCTACAATCTCTGAAGCACTAGCACCTCTCTTTGTTCTGGTGTTTGTCTTTGGTTCTCTCTCATGATCATCTAAATGTCCACATGAAAAACTGTTCCTAAAAAACATGTACTATACCATCCTTTAGGAAGCCTAAAGTACACATGATTCCCCCAAACAAAAAACACTCCAGGTATAGCAGGATCATATCCAGCCAATGTAAGGGTCCAACCACTCTTGAATGCAAACTCGTGTCCACATTCACTCTTTCCCAAAGATCTGGTGCCTGTTGTTGATCTAGGTCTATATATACATAATTTTTCTACATGTTGCCAATCTAGAGTCAAAGCAGCTTCATTTCCTGCAGCCACTATTTCAATCTCTTCACGTTCCCACCCTTATTCTCCTAAACCCTTATCTATTTTGCCGTTTCATTCCTCTTCTACTGTCTTCAACTTGACCCAAAAACTATTTTTTCCACTCTGGTCACGACACATGTTAAATTGTTTCTGCGATCAGTCACTGTACCAAATGTCACAGTGGGTTTAAGGAATCCTCCTACTGTCTACATTCTTTGGGAACTTTGTTCAAATGTTTCATAATAGGAACTTCTGAAAAGACCAAATCATAATTTGTATAATGATAATGGAAATGTTCGTGTTCATACAAAAGGCTAATAAACGGACTACAAGTTGTACCATAAGTTAAGGGAAGACTGTGATATGTGACTCCCACTTGTTTTGTTACAGCACTAGGTCCGTTGTCAGCATCTGAGTTTTGCATAGTCAACTTCTCTCTGCACGACCCTTCTGTATCGCCTTCATTTGTCAACTCACTTAGACACTCCTTCAAACCTTACGTGTGCTGTTTTCAGTAACTTGTTCATCCCCAGCAGCTTGACTAACCTGCTCCCTTTATCTCACTGTAACCGACCCTTCAGGGACAGGTGCCCTTTTATCAAGGGGACCTGGAACTTTACAACTATGCACTGCATGAATCCAGAGGGGGTGACCTCCACAATTCACAGATGTTGTGGTAACTAGAATATTCTGGAATGGACCCTTCCACCAAGACTCCAAGCACGACTTCCGAACGTGCTTTTTCACCATAACCCAGTCTCCAGAACATAGGTCATGGCACTGGTCTTGCTGCAGCTCTATTGTGGCTTTTCCAACCTGATGAAACAGAGAATGAACCTCATCAGCGAGTCATTTGCAGTAATCAATAACCATGTCATCTGTAATGTTCTCAAGCACATTTGCAGGCACAGCTGGTAATCTCATGGCTTGCCCCATAAGGATTTCATGGGGTGATAGACCAATCTTCCTGTCTGGAGTACTGCAAAGGTTCATCAGCACTAGCGGCAATACATCACGCGATTTCAACGCGATGAAAGCTCACACTTCAGCCAATCTGGATTTAAAAGTTCTGCTGACTTGCGCGACAAGACCTGAAGCCCCAGGTCGGTAACTGCAATGCAGTCTCTGCTCTACTTGCAAGGCTGCATAAATTAACTTTAGAACTTCACTATTAAAGTGAGTACCTGTGTCTGACTCAAGAGAAGTCTGGAACCCAAAACGTGGAATCAGTTTTCTTATGAACAGATTTGCTACTGTGAGACTGGTCGGGTAGGCATCAACCCAACAGGAAAAAATGCATACAATGACTAAGACTTATCTCAGTCCATAGCACACAGGTACCTCAATGAACTCTAGCTGTATCCTTTTGAAAAGACCCCTGATCTGCCTATGTGGCACAGTGTTACTGCGATTAGTTTGCCTAAATCCATCTGTTGACATGTAATGCACTTGTGACATAAAGCCTCTGCCATTAGTGTAAACCTAGGGTGTCCTGTGCCCCTCCCCCCTACTGCTGACCTAAACCCCCAGGCCTTTGTCCTGGAACCGCGGGTACTTACCTGCAATCTCATTTCTATCAAGTACCCCCAGTCCTCACAGGATTCCATTGCAAACCTAACGCCAACTTTGACCTCTGCACCTGGATGGCCCCCCATGTTGCTGGTGGTGCACTTTTGAGGTCACTTGAACTCTGACCTGTGGGCATCCTAACCCCTGAAGACTGGAACCGTAATTCTTGTACTTACCTGTTAAATGTGCTAACACCTCCTCAGAACTATATCGACTCCTATGAAAAATTGCACTGTCAACTTTTGAAATTGAAATGTATTACTTACATGTAAACTGCTTTATCTGCAAAACCCAAACAAAGTATATTTGATACATATGCCTGATACTTACTTACAACTGTACTTACCTGCAACAAAGATCCTTTGGTTGGAATAATCTCACCATTGCATCATATCCCTCGTTAGCTGGACAGTGATAATGCCTTGTCATAAGTGGTAATAAACTATTAGGCATCACAACTCTTTTATCACTTAAAACCCAAACATCCCCCTCATCGCGTTTGACACATCCTGCTCTGATTCATCTCTACTGTTCAGCATCTGACACTTCTTCTTGTAACCTCTTCACTTCCTCCCATGGATCTACAGCATTTAACAAGAGATTGTAATTTGTTTCACCTGATCCCCTATTAAGGTAGTCGCCATTGAACACACAAAATTCAAAACACAATATCTAGTCACTTCCCGCGTAATTATTTTCAACAGTGATGTAACAATTTTCTTTGTGGTGTGCTGAGGACTTGACAACTGCAATATGAGCAGGCAGATGTAAGGCATTCTGCAAGTTATAGACTTTCTCTCCATTTCTAATAGGAGAGCTAGAAGAGGTCATAAAACCTCGTTGGGACCACAACTGTTCAAAGACGTGAATAACATTAAAGCCTTTTTGACTATTGGTGAAAATGGTCACCTTGAGCAGGCCTGAAACACTGCATGCTTTCGTAAGGGTAATCAATTCTGCCACTTGTGCAGAAAAGACTCCTTGAAGCCAGGAGGCTCCAACCACATCTGAGACAGTACAGAATTCGTAGGCAGCTCTTAGATTTCCTTCACTGGCTTTCAAACAGGAGCCATCAACCAACATCACATAATCTGATTCAACAAATGGCATATCTTGTATGTCAGGTATCGGCTTGGTGCACATTTCAGTGAGATCCAGACAGTCATGCTCAATTTCATCAGTTTCATTTGCAGGTACGGGAACCAGGTTAGCAGATTTAGAGTTGTGCATCTCTGTAAATTCACATTTGGAGCAGCCAGTATGGTCTGCTCATACCTTGTAAGTGTGTTCTTTGTCAAATGTGTCTTTCTACGGGTTAACAAAATCTCTACAGAGTGGGGACAAAAACATACACTGGATGACCCATAAAATCCTTTCACACTGTACAATGCTGACATCCACAGCAGCAACTGATTTAAGACAGCCAAGGAATGCTGCAGCCACTGGGTCAAGTGTGGCAGAAAAATAAGCCACAGGTATGTGTGTGTTTCTGTGTAAATGAATTAACACTAAGAGAGCGTATCCTACCCTCTCACTGCAGTACAAAGTAAAACATTTGTTGTAATCAGGCAGTCCCAGAGCAGGGACACAACAGAGATTTTCTCTCAGCTCTGTGGAGGCATGAATGCAGTTGTCATCCAGTGGTACCTTATCAAAGACATCCTCTGCAAAGGCTTGGCCAAAAAAGAAAAGTTTGGAATCCACTGACGACAGTAGCTAGCCATTCCCAAGAACATCCTGACTTCTTTGTGAGTTGTTGGGGTATCCAATTTCAGAATTGCTGAGATTCTCTCCTGCAACACCTTCCGTGCACCTTACTCAATGTGATATCCAAGATACAAGACTTCTTTCTTACAGTACTGCAATTTGGATGGGGACATCCTATGTCCATTCTCAGCTAAGTGGTTCATCAGGGTAATTATATCGTATCGGCAAGCTTCTTGTGTATTTGACGCCACCAGTAGGTTGTCAATATACTCTATCAGGACTGAATAATAGGGCATTTCTAAAGTCTCCAGATTCTTCTTCAGAATCTGATTAAAGATGGACGGACTCTCTGTATACCCTTGTGGGACTCAACATCATGCCAAAACACAACTGCCAAACTGAAATACAAAGGGGAATTTGCTTTTCTCATGCAACAGTATGGAGAAAAATGCTTGCCACAGGTCAGTCACAGTAAACCACTCAGCTTCACATCTTTCTAAAGTCTTAGACAATGCAGTACTTTCTATTGATTTCCGCAGTCCCATAATGGGAGATTTACTAGGAATTCACATTATTTCTTTGAGTATCCCTTGCTTAATCACAGAGTCAATCACTGGGGTAATTTCTGCAATAGTTTCAGGAGTCAAATTGTATTGCAGTATTCTCGGATATTCAGCATTTGGTTTCACTATTATCCATACTGGCTCAACACCTTTGATGAGACCTATAATGTTTCTGGAAAGATCCCCGACTTCAGGTCACAGGTCTTTCAGACTCACAGGTTAGCATGGGATATAATATGACACCTGCCGTTTGATTCACAATTTTGAATTCTACATCGTCATCATGCCTCCTGGAGTGCAATAGATAAAACAATTTAGCTTACACAAGAGGTCACGTCCAAGAAGTCTCAAAGGACTTGAATCACACACCACAAATTGGTGATTATCTTTAAAGGATCCTATTTTTACAGGTACAGCTTCTGTAACAATGATTGTCATCTATCAGTCTGCAACACCTACAACTTCGATTCATTTTCCAGAGAGTGGTAGATTGGGAACCTCTGCTGCTCTCACAGTAGAAAGGACAGTAATAGTGTCAATCAAAAATTACTTGTGGTGGCCATTAACGTCACCTTCAACTTATGGACCCCTCTGGTCTACCTCTATGCACCAAATAAACATTAATCCTCCCTCCTCAGGCACTTTCATTGATATCATGGGGTACTAATTCACAAAAACGTTGGTATTCGCATTTGGGACCTAACTATATTGGGTCTGGGAATGGTTGCTCTTTGTTGGAGCATCAGGACTTGTGGAACCTGCATTGTCTGTTTCTGGGCTACATCAGAATTTTGGATTCTCAGATGTTATATCTGCTGCGTCTGAATCTGATTATTTCCCTCTGTCTGGACAAACCCACCATTGTGCATCTGATCATTATTCAGATTAAAGGGACATTCCCTCTTTGGGTAGCTCAATTACCTGTACATGTGACATGGGTTAGTGCTTTCCAAAGTCATCACACCCACATCTGTACTTGGCTCAATTGGAACACCTCGTCCTCTACCCTGCAGATGAAAAATGTTACCTCCTTGCATCATGGGAACTCCCTGATGATACACTCTCTGTATTCCACCAACGTCCCCTACAAACTGTGGAGTCTGACTCCTTTGAGCAACCTTCATCTGCATTATCATCAGCTTCTCCTTCAATTTTTTCTGTTTTAACTCCAGTTCGTCACTGCAATATTTGGCAAGTCACAGGACTGGATCAATAGATTTGTTCTGTCAACAAATCAAATGCTGCAGAATCATGTTATCTATTTCTGGCTTCAATCCCTGTACAAATCTGAACACAAAATGTCCCAGATCCTTCTCCTCAATAGTCTCTGTACCACTAAAATGTTTGAAAGCCTGAAGCAATCTCATATTAGGAATGAATCGACTCCTTAGATTCTTGAGTCGTTCTGTCAATTTTGAGCCAATCAATATCCTTAGGGAACACCTTTGTTTTCAAAAACAAAATCACCTTATAATACTTTGTCATCATAACTGGAGACAGAGACTTCGTCATGGATGTCTCATAGGTTCTTATTCAGGCCAATAAACAGCTAATTTGCATTTAGCTAATGAATCACTTGAAACACTAATGTCAAACAATGTATTCAAATCTTCCAATAACACTTTTGAACTCTTCACACATCTCTCAACCCATCTTTACTTTTCCACAGGCTTCTCTCACAATTTTGGGAAATCATTTGTGAAAGACAAAATGCCACCCCTACTCCAGGGTACGTTGACAAAACCTACACCAGGAACTTCTTTCATAGGAAGCATATGTGCATCTTCTCCACTCTCTTCTGCTCCAGGCGGAGGCAGCTCTATTTTTACTTTCTTTTGATCCTTCTTCTTTACCTATTGTCCTTCCCACCTGTCTAATTCACTCCATTTTTTTATGCAGACAATTAATTCCCCAATCTGTAATTTAATTCCTGGAGGTCTCATGTTTGTAATGTCTCGATGTGTAAAACTTAAATAAAATATATTTTCTGCAATGCTTTAGACTTATCCAAATCGACTTTATATTTCTGGGCTAAATCATCTAACCTCACATAAACTTGTCCTGTACGTTTTGTAATATCTTTGCATACAAACAGTAGTTCACCATCTCTTAAGTGTCTAATTCGGCTAATTCAAGCGTTCCAGGACCATTTTATTTACTTCTAAGGTTATTTTGGACGCATCTAGCGACAGTCTTTCTCTGGGACTTGAAGTGTTCTTCCACTGTGTCCTGAGTACCTGCTTCATTTTGAACATCAAAACTTTTAAGCCAATCATAGAATTCTTGTGCACTAAAGCCTCACATTTCTTCTGGTGTGTTAAGTATCATCTCTCCTCTAGAAGAGTTTGAATTGATATGATCTGGATATTAGCAACAGACATTTCTGAACTTGATAAGTTCATGTGTAATCTCCTGTTAGGGATACTACAGTCAGCATTCGGGGTAGTATTATCTTGGGGCAGGAAAAATGTAGCAATCCCTCAGGAAATCTTGCACTGGGAGAAAATCCTATTCAACTAGTAGTCGGGTTCATGTTTGAAGTGCATGAAGGGTTTATCTTGGGACTGAAGGAAGTCTTCTCATTGTTGTCATCATCATCATCAATTGTATAGCCTGATTAATTAAAATCATTGCAAGAAGGTACAAAATATAAATATAAAATTCATACTGTGTAAAATGTGATCCACATAAAAAAAGTTCATGACTGAGACGGGGAGACTATATGCACATTGGGTGGTTGTTCAGTTTTACTTGGAGCTGCATACAAACTTCCCAAATTTGTCCAGATCAGATGGTTCCTTTAAGGTGAGTGCCAACAATCTAGCCTCTGTGCAGGATCTTATGCCATGGCGGGGAAAGAGAGGTTTTAATAAAGTGCATTGTGCATTCATCAGTGCCGGGCAACAGCACAGTAAATGGATATAAGTCTCAGATTTGTAGTCGCAGAGCCTACACACTTTCATGTTGATGAGAGAGTTCCATTTCGGGTTAAACTCCTTTATCCTCAAGCCAAGCAGTCTTGCAAAGGCAATTTGAGATATACAGGCTTTCCTGATGCTGATGTAAGATATGGCTGTGGAGCCAGTTTTTGTGTGATGTCTATATAAGGGTGCGCCAGTGCTTCCTGTGCAGGAGTGCTATTCAATTTTTCCAAGTAATTTGCTCAGGAAAGCGTTTTTGTCTGTCTTCACAATATAGATTTGATTGAGATATGTGACTGTGCTAGTTTGAGCCGTGCTGTTTGATAAATTTGTAGTTTGTTTATTGCTGTTGAAAGGTATTGTGACCAGGGCTTTGTTTGTGTATCAAATATGTGACGTAGGGCTGATTTCAGGGTATTAGGGGGAGCCATGACTATCCTATTATAGTATTTCAGAAAGTCCCCCATCAGCGCCCATTGCTGCCCTTCCAGACGAACACTCTTTTATACATTTTTACCTGGAGCTTATCTATCAGAGCGGTGAATTTTCCGGAAAAGGCTTCATGACCATAGCTCAATGCTGGTAAGAAAACAGTTTTAAGAATTTGAAGTATTAATCTTGCGAAGGGACTTTCTAATAGATTGTTTAGCTGACACATTCTGGTTGTTATAAAGTCGGCCTTTGTCTTTAGGTGAAAAAGTTGGGCAGTGGGTGTTCCTGTAGCTGATAGTCAAATGCCTAGGTAGTTTTATGTATCCGAGGTGCTGATGGTCTGAGGCTCCAGCCTCCAGCGTAAATGCTGATGTTTCAATGACTCACCAAATATTACAACTTTTGTTTTGGTAGCATTCGCTTTCATTTTATTTGCCGTGTTATAGCTGTGCAAGGCTGTTAAGGCTTTTTGCAGGCCGATTTTGGAATGTTCCAGCAGGTTTCCAATTTTTGGTGGAATCAAGTTTGCTTGCTTAACCCCTTCTGTGCTGCGGACGTAATGGTTACGTCCTGCGGCACAGTGCTCATGTGCTGTGGACATAACCATTACGTCCTGGGCACTGAGCTCAGAGGGAGCGATAACACTCCCTCTGTGGGCTTCCCTCCCATCCCCACAAGGCAGGGATGGAAGGGGAAGCCCATCCCCTTCTGCCCCCGACCCCCTCCCACCCCCTAGTGACATCTGATGACATCAGCGCGCAAATGAGGGGAGCGACCCCTTGGGCAAGGGTCGCTCCCAAGGGGGGGTCAATATTTTTCAAGGCCTTTTCTTCAAGGCCTTTTCTGCCCCCCCTGGGGGTAGATCGGCCTATTGTTAGGCCGAATCCACTAGGCACCAGGGATCTTTTTTTTTTTTTTCTTTGTGTTTCTTATGTTTTGTTTTTAAGCTGGGGAGCGACCCCTTAGGCAAGGGTCGCTCCCTAGGGGGGCAAATTATATTTAGGCCATTTCTGTCCCCCCTGGGGGCAGATTGGCCTATTTTTATGAGGCCAGTCTGCCCCCAAGGGGGGCAGAAACCACTAGACACCAGGGAGGTTTTTTTTACGCCAAATTCATGGAAGGGGAGCGACCCCTTAGGCAAGGGTCGCTGCCCGGGGGGGGGAATTTATTTTAGGCTATTTCTGCCTCCCTGGGGGCAGATCGGTCTACTGTTATTAGGCCAATCTGCTCCCAGGGGGGCAGAAACCTCTAGGTGCCAAGGATATTTTTTTGTTTGTTTTTTTTGTGTTTTTTTTTTTTTTTAGAGGTGGGGAGCAACCCCTTAGGCAATGGTCGCTCCCCTGGGGGGCAATTTGTATTTAGACCATTTCTGCCCCCATGGGGGCAGAAACCACTTAGGCACCAGGAATTGGTGTGTGTGTATGCGTGTGTTTTCTTTAGGGGGGCAGCCCCTTGATTTTGGGTTTTAGTTTTACATTTGGGCTATGAGAGCTTGGCTAACTCTCAAAATCATCCCACTTGGAATGGTGAGGGCTGCACTTTATGGACTTTGGGACGCTGCCATGTAGAAATATCCACAAGACCTAGACACATCTGAAAACGAAACATCTGGGTGAATCCAGGGTGGTGTGTTTCACACGCACCCCACACCATTTTTGTACCCACAATCCCCAGCAAATCTCCAACTTTGCTGGAAATCACACATTATTCCTACGTTTTTGTGATGGAATCTTCCGGAATCTGCAGGAATCCACAAAATTCCTACCACCCAGCATTGTCTCATCTATACCGATTAAAATTCAGCTGCTCTTGTCAGCCTAAAAATGTTTTTTGCAAACTGCCCTTTTGGACCCCCTCAATATCGACAAGTTTTTGGCTCTTCCCTTTCACAAGCACTTGGCACACCTACACCAATGAGGTATCAGTTTTACCGAGAGACTGAGGGGAACTTTGGGTGGTATGAAACGTGTCCCAGTGCGGTGATCCAACACAGAAGTGTGGGAAAAATGTGATTTTTTAGCTAAATTTGAGGTTTGCTGAGGATTCTGGGTTAGAAAACATTGGGGGAGCCACGCAAGTCACACCTCACTGGACTCCCTCGGGTGTCTAGTTTTCAGAAATGTCTGGGTTTGGTAGGTTTCCCTAGAAGGCTGCTGAGCCCAGGACCAAAAACGCAGGTGCCCCCCGCAAAAACAGGTAGTTTTGTATTTGATAATTTTGATGTGTCCAGATAGTGTTTTGGGGCATTTCCTTTCCTGGGCAGTAGGCCCACCCACAAAAGTGAGGCACCATTTTTATCGGGAGACTTAGTGGAAGGAAATTTGTGGCTGCTTTCTGATTCCAGAACTTTCCGTCACCGAAATGGGAGGAAAAGGTGTTTTTGGCCAAATTTTGAGGTTTGTAAAGGATTCTGGGTAACAGAATCTAGTCAGAGCCCCACAACTCACCCCATCTTGGATTCCCCTAGGAGTCTAGCTCTCAAAACTGCAGAGGTTTGCTAGGTTTCCCTAGGTGCCGGCTGAGCTAGAGGCCAAAATCCACAGCTAAGTGCTTTGCAAAAAACAGCTCTGTTTTCTTTGTGAAAATGTGATGTGTCCACGTTGTGTTTTGGGGCTTTTTCTGTGGCGGGTGCTAGGCTTACCCCCACAAGTGAGGTACCATTTTTATCGGGAGACTTGGGGGAACGCTGGGTGGAAAGAAATTTGTGGCTGCTTTCTGATTACAGAATTTTCTGTCACCGAAATGACAGGTAAAAGTGTTTTTTTGGCCAAATGTTGAGGTTTGCAAAGGATTCTGGGTAACAGAATCTGGTCAGAGCCCCACAAGTCACACCATCTTGGATTCCCCTAGATGTCTAGTTTTAAAAACTGCACAGGTTTGCTAGGTTTCCCTAGGTGCCGGATGAGCTAGAGGCCAAAATCCACAGTTAGGTGCTTTGCAAAAATCAGCTCTGTTTTCTTTGTGAAAATGTGATGTGTCCATGTAGTTTTTTGGGCCAGTTCCTGTCGTGGGCGCTAGGCCTACCCCCACAAGTGAGGTACCATTCTTATCAGCAGACATGGGGAAACACAGAATAGCAAAACAAGTGTTATTGCCCCTTGTCTTTCTCTACATTTTGTCCTTTAAATGTAAGACAGTGTGTAAAAAAGATGTCTATTTGAGAAATGCCCTGCAATTCACATGCTAGTATGGGCACCCCAGAATTCAGAGATGTGCAAATAACCACTGCTTCGCAACACCTTATCTTGTGGCCATTTTGGAAATACAAAGTTTTTCTTGACACCTATTTTTCATTTTTTATATTTCAGCAAATTAATTGCTGTATACCCGGTATAGAATGAAAACCCATTGCAAGGTGCAGCTCATTTATTGACTCTGGGTACCTAGGGTTCTTGATGAACCTACAAGCCCTATATATCCCCGCAACCAGAAGAGTCCAGCTGACGTAACGGTATATTGCTTTAAAAAAATCTGACATTGAGGGAAAAAGTTACAGAGTAAAACGTGGAGAAAAATGGCTGTTTTTTTCACCTCAATTTCAGTATTCTTTTATTTCAGCTGTTATTTTCTGTAGGAAACACTTGTAGGATCTATACAAATGACCCCTTGCTGAATTCAGAATTTTGTCTACTTTTCAGAAATGGTTAGCTGTCTGGGATCCAGAATTGGTTTCTCACCCATTTCTGTCACTAACTGGAAGGAGGCTGAAAGCACAAAACATATAAAAAATGAGGTATGTCCCAGTAAAATGTCAAAATTGTGTTGAAAAATTGGGTTTTCTAATTCAAGTCTACCTGTTCCTGAAAGCTGGGAAGATGGTGATTTTACCATCGCAAACCCTTTGTTGATGCCATTTTCAGGGAAAAAACCAAAAGCCTTCTTCTGCAGCCCTTTTTCCCATTTTTTTAAAAAAAACGAACTTTTTTTTTTTCTTTTTTCTAATTTCCTGGTCTCCTTCAGGGGAACCCACAAAGCTCAGTGGAACTACATGTGAGTCAAGGCGGAGCAATACATTGAGGAGAGGATTGGTGCCCATAGCTTTTGGTCTTCTTTGAAAAATTTTGTGGGGATTCCATTGGGACCTGGGGTCCCAGAAATTTCCCTTGCAAAAGGACCTAGGCTTGTGGTTGAATTGGATCATATATGTCTGGATTTTCCTTTGTTTGTTCCGGAGAAAATACGTCAATGGCGTATAATTTTGTTACGTGTTTTATCCATGTGGCTTGGTTTATCACGTTAATTCGCTGCTCGCTCTGACCCATCTTCTTTTTAATATATCTCCATAAATCACTGCAATTGTGTTTTCTTGTCAGGGAGTGGATATGCATTGATTTTTTTTCCACCTGTTGGCATTTTAGTGAACAGATCAACTGCTTATATTGCTCTGTTTGTGTTCGTAGTTTTAATGGTATTTTTTTTTTTTTTCAAAGGGTCCTTAATTTTAGCTAGTGATTTTCTCGGTCTGCCACGTTCCAGCTTGCTTTCCCTTATGGAGCGATGCAGAAGGGCCTTTGTGGGGCGACATTGGATGGTGTTCATAGCTCCTGCTTGTGTTAAAAGACTGTTAGTAATAACTGGCCATTTAGTTCGGAGTTCTTCTACCGTCACTGAGAATAAGGTTACACTGTTTGAATTTGTCCAAGAGGTGTAAGCTTGTGATGCTATAGGACCCCATTTTATTCACCTGATTATTTGTTGATCATCGTCTCACTGCAAGTGACCTATTGACCCCCATTCTTCCATACACCTTGGATGCAACTTGAAGTGTGTTATAAGCGGGAGGTGATCACTGCCGTTTGATTGTAAAATTTCAAAGGACTCCAGATGGTTAATGGTTTCCTCTTTGGCAAAAATGTAATCTAGAGTGCTCTTGCCCTGGAAGGTTTTGGGAAACCGTTGTGCAGAAGAGCTTACATTTTGAGAGTGCTGAATGGAAGTAAGACCGTACTTGCTCAGAAAATGTAGAAGTTGTTGAGTGGGCAGGCACGTCGGATGGTCCTGATCTACAGTTTCACCTAAAAATCTGATATTGAAGTCCCCGCAAATTATAATGTTAAAGCCTGTGTAATCGCAGACTACTTCATCCAAGATGTCTACGAGTTGAGCCATACTTTCTGCTCTTGCTTGGCCGAAGATGGTAAAGTAGATGTTAACTTTAAGAGTTTTTGACATGCGATTATTTGGAGAAGAAATTTCAATTCTTATTATTTATAATGAGAGGTTATATGTGGGAACAGTGCTGGCTTTAAACTGTAGGTCGACCTTTACATAAATCGATAGCCGCCGGAAGGTCTCCCAAAAATATTTATTTTTACTGCCAATTGAGGTATTTCGTGGTAGCCTGGGTTAGCCAATGGAAAAGTTAGCCAGGTTTCTTGTAGGCATAATATGTCTGCTTGTTTTAAAAGTTGTTGCATTACATCAAAGTTTAAAAGTCTTTTCAGGCCTGCGACATTCCAGGAGATGATTGTCAAATTATGGGTGCTGCTCTCCGATCGGTTATTGTTGCTGTTAGGCATAATGCTGAGTTTTTGTTGTGGGAGTACTAATGCGCATGTTTGTACTGCTTACATTTCCTTGATCAAAGGCCATTTTTCTAGTGTAGGTTGTAGAATTTGCATAGGAGCAAAGTATGGAGAGTTTGGAATTCTGCTCATCCATCTTCAGAAGATGTATCCCTATTAGGATACTGCAGGTGATTGTTTTTTGGGGCTTGGCTTCACAAGGTGTTTTTAGGAGATAGGGATATTTATGGTGGCCCATCGGCTCCACCTTAATACCCCATTACTCTAGGTGCTGTTTGTTTTTCAGCACAGTTTCTGCCAGTACTAAAGATTTTAAAGTCATTACGGTGGATTCTCGATGATTGCTGTGCTCAGGTAGCACCCTAAATGCTACTCTCTCCTTGTCCTCGGATTCTATGATGGTTGGCTCTGGGAGTGCCTTAAACAGCCTTAATAGGTTAGATCAATACAGGATGTTGTGGTTTCCTTCAGAGCTATATTGAGGTGTGAGGACTAGCTTGACGGTGTGTGCGCTGTTCTTTTGTTCTGTTGCCTCCTGGATCGCTTCCTCAGTGTCTTTTGGCACTCTTTGTTTGTTCCCACTTGTCATATCTAATTGCTGTGTTCCAAATGATTGAGTCGATAGAGCTGGGGTTTCCGGTGTGTATTGCAAGGGGACAGCTCTCGCCCCTGCTGTGGTTCCCAGCATGGAATCAGATATAAATTTTGATGACAGTGCTGTTAAAGGTCCCCAGGTCTTGTTTGAGGTTATACTTGTCGTGCCAAGAGGGTGCACTTGAGCCTGTAGTTGCATCGGTTGGTAAGCGGCAGGAAAAGAGATTGTATTATCATGAGGTTCTTTAGGTTTTTTGCTTGTACTATTGTTGCTGGGTGTCCCGGCTTGAGCCGGTGGTGACGTGTGATGATTGTCCGATAGTTGCGGATGGTTCTGAATTTCTTGGACTTTGCTATCTTCCTGCAATTGAAGATGGGATATGTGCTTGGCATGTCTGGGGTTATCACCGTGTGTTCCATTCTTTGCAATATTTTTTTGTTCTTTGCTTTTTTTAGCCTTTTTCTTGCTCTTTTTGAGAGCGCTGTTGAGCAAGCTGGAGCTCTGTTGGTTATTGAATCATTCAATATGATTTTGCTCCTCTTCGTTTTCTTTAATTATTGGGGCAAGGTAGGTGGAAGTGCTAAGTTGTTCTTAAGTTCTTTCGGTGCATGTTCTCTGACATTTGGGATAGTGGACAGATTGTCTGACCCAAGCGGCAGGGCCAGGGGAGCGCTAAGGTCTATTTGGTTCAGTTCCGTCAATAGGGCATGGTTTACTTGTCTTGCTTGCACGATTTCTGGTTTTGGGGGCTTAGTGGAACTTAAACTGTTGAAAGCTGATTTACATTAAATGATCATAGAGGTCAAAACCTCAGGTAAATATGATAGTTTGTCTACTAATAGGTTGCAGGCGCATGCTGGTGCTATGGTATCAGAGCATGGCCCTCTTTGTTCCAAGATGGTAAACTTCGATTCTATTTTATTGATGGAATTAGCTAATGCATGTATCAAATCCAGTTGCATTTCTAGCTTGTCAGATTGCCAGGTGAGTGCATTTATTGCTGCTGTCAGAGTTGTATTAATTGATGCCAATAAGTTGCTGTGATCTATACTGGTTTGAGTAGTCAAGTTTGTTACCTTCGCCTGGACTTCTGTTGAATCCATGTGGTTATACTATGAGTCTGGTAATGTTGGATGCAACATTCTTGCATTGGTGGCTACCCGTCCGTTTTCCGCTGCAATGTGCGTGGCATGTAAGTGCAACAGCTGGGCTAATTGTCCCCCAGTGAAGCAAGGATTTATTCCTTCAAAGAGTGGCCTACTGATTTGCGGTGCGATGGGTGGAGGTGCTGTAGTGTCTCGATCCTGGTTATCTGGTGCAAAGTCTATGGAAGTGGCACTTGAAGGGTCAGTCTAGGAGACGTTGGAAACACGAGAGACGTATATGCTTCTATGTTTGGCCCCATCTTCGCAATTTAAGGCCATTGCCATTAACATCTGTGATACAGTTTGATGATATTTCAATAAATGTGTCATCTTTTGGCTGGATCGATCCATTGTGCCACTGGCCCCAATCTGTTACTGCATCTTGTTTGAATTTTTTTGGGAAATTGAGTTGTACCCCATTAGGGAATTGTTTGGTAGTAGGAACGGTTTTTAAGCTTTTGTGAAAAAGTGCAGAACTGACTTTTGAGTGGGTTCCTTTGCTCCTTTTGGTCGCTTACCCAATGTCAGTATTGTTTTTGCTTTGTCTTTGTTTAGCTGCAGTCGGTCACATTTTTGTGCTGGCCAAGCTGCTGTCTCTCTAATTGTGTCTCCAGGAATCTCTCCAGTGAGATTTTTTCATTTGTTGGGTTGTCTCCCTGTTGTAACATGGTGGGATCATGCGACCTCTGGAGCCTTCCAGGTTGAAAGCTGGTGCTTGTGCATGGGCGTGGCCCCCTCTGGTTTGCACCTTGTCGCTTTCCTTGGTGTAAGTTTGATAATACTCTGTATCGCTCAAAGCTGGGGAAGCAGATAATTTTGCAATGCCTTGCTGTTACTATTTTTGTTCAATAGATTTCAAATTTTCCAGGTGAACGGGTGTGAGCTTATTTGCCTTAATTGCCTTGATTGCCTTGGGTATATTGATCTCGATTTTAGTTTTGTTAGACTCTTTAGGCTCTTTTGACTCATTTGACTCTTTATGAAGCCCTTGGCATTGTGCCAGCTGGACATTGTTATGCTGCGTTGGTGGAACTGGCCATGGAATTTTGAGTGCCTGTGTCTATTCCTAGATGGTAAGAATTGAAGATGGCAAAAGGGTGATCTGAGATAGGCTGAAGGAGTGTTTGGAGTGGGCTTGCAATCTTTCTTGGTCTATCAGATTTGTGAGTAGGTAAATGGAGCATTAAGTTCCCATGGGGTGTGCAGCACTTAGGGGCTGTTACTGACAAGGCTGTTTGTAAGCAGGGTCCTCCGGCCTCTCCGCAAGCCGCACCCTGCACTAGCTGGGCCGCTTCCACTGGGGCTCCAGCGCGCACACTAAATGAAGCTGACTGCGCTCTCAAAACTAAACCTTAATCCTCTAGCTCCCCACATGTGCTGCTCTCCTTTTAGTCACCTTGTGCTCCCGCTCACCTTGCTGCTACCTTCTCTGTCCCCGATCTGGGTGGCTCAGCTTGGTTCGACCCAGCACCAAGGTGTTGCTCCTTATCCGGCTGATGGTAGGTGCTGGGAGCTGTCAGGGTTTCCAGAAGGCATCCGGCATCTGATGACCTGCTCCCCTTGCTCCCTCACTCCCCCCGTAGTCAAGCCCATGCAGGGGGAGGTAGGGCACTCTCGACTCTCGTGGGCTCCCTCACGCTTCCTTCCTTCTTTCCCCCCACCAGTAGCCAGGCCTAACGAGACTGAGGCCTGGGGGCTAGTCAGGCTTAAAGGTGCTTAGAGGCACTTGGGGGTGCTCTGTGCTCCGAGCTTAGGGCTCCTACCGGGTGCTGTGGCTGCAGTGTGCCAAGGCTACCTTGGATTATTGTGATTAACTGGGGTATTACTTCCCATAGGAACAGCCAATAAAAGTGTATTATTTCCTGTCGTTCTTGGACCATATAATGGTACAACTGAGCCTATTTTCACAGGAACAGTCAGTGCATCTGAAGAGGTTATAGCATTTGGACGCTGAGAAATAGTCATCCCTATATTCTGTCCTGTCTGGTTAAAGTTTGGTTCTATTGTTGTGGTAGGTATGTCAAAAGTCTAATTTCCCATTGTTGGAGTTACCACCACCATTTGGACAAAGCTATATGATGATGGACGATTCATCAGTAATTCACGTATAAAGTAATCATCCAAATCACTCTCACAATTGTCACCCTTATTCTCCTCATCATTTGTCATTTCCTTCTTTTTCTTTTCCTTTGGTCTGGTTTTTCTCTCATCTTCCTCAGTGAAAACAGGACATGGTTTAATTCCTTCAATTATGTCAGTTCTCCAATCTTTCTGCTGATTGTCCCAACTAGCATCCGCACAAGTTCTCATTGTTTTCCTTACTCTTCCATTGTACTCCTCTTTCTGTAGAACTATGGCCCTCATTACAACCTTGGCGGTAAATCCCGCTTACCACCGTGCAGAAGACCGCCAGCATACCACTATGGCCGCGGAATTCCGCTGCAGGTATTACGACCCACAGCTCGGAATCCGCCACAATACAGACACCCACACAAGTCCACCACACCAAAAGTCAATGATAAACTGGTGATAACCAAACTGACACCGTCACGCCAACAAGAATACGCCCACACTATCACGACCCAGGAATGAATGCGGCGGTCTTTCAACTGTGGTAAACCATTGGTGGTAAACACTGCCGCGCTCAAAATACACACACATATACAAAACACCACCACATTGGACAAATCGAAATATACACATACCTGATACACATACACACACCACACACCCAATCCAATATGAAACACACACCCAAATTACCCACAAACCCTTACAACCAAAAATCTAAAAGAAGGCCAGAGAGATACACTACCTTAAACAACAGCAGCATCCACAGACACACAACACCAACACTTACACAGCATCCACGCACCTCAAACAACACACACCAACACATCCCCTCACACATCACAACACACACTACCTCACACATCACCCACACCACATCATGGCACCTCAACGACACCCCAGGTTCTCTGAGGAGGAGCTCAGGGTCATGGTGGAGGAAATCGTCCGGGTAGAGCCACAGCTATTCGGAGCACAGGTGCAGCACACCTCCATTGCAAGGAAGATGGAGCTATGGCAGAGAATTGTCGACAGGGTCAACGCAGTGGGACAGCATCCAAGAACTAGGGATGACATCAGGAAGAGGTGGAACTACCTACGGGGGAAGGTGCGTTCAGTGGTTTCCAGACACCAGATTGCAGTACAGAGGACTGGCGGTGGACCCCCACCTCCTCCCCCACAACTAACAACATGGGAGGAGCAAGTATTGGCAATACTGCATCATGAGGGCCTTGCAGCAGTAGCAGGAGGACTGGACTCTGGTAAGGCAAATCTTTACTACTTTATCCCCCACCCTACCTGCATGCCATCACATACCCCACCCTTACCCTCACACCCATCACCCCAACAGCCCACAGATACCACACCAACACAACCCACACATCCCAAAAACAAGCCCTGCATGTAACACCAATGCATGGACACCCATCACAAAAGCATGTCCAGTACAGATACCCACACAGACCCCAAATCAACTATCACAGAAGGACCAAGCCAAGAATGCAAGCACTGGAGTAGAGGGTCACACACCCATTACACACAATGGCACACACAGGTGCAATAATTATGCTTTTACGCCCCTACAGGACCCCTACCCAACGTCACCGGACAGGAGGTGCCAGACATATCCAGTCCCCCCACAGAAGAGACCCACAGTGATGACAGCAGCTCTGCACAACTGGATCAAGATGACCAGCCCGGCCCGTCAAGGACCTCGGGACAGTCGGTTCCCCTGACACTGTCACAAGCTACCACAGAGCCACCCCCCTCAGGAAACACCAGCACAGCACCCACCCAGCGGGCCCATCCCTCTGTCCCCAGGACACGTCAATCAGCAGTGTGTCCACCACTACAGGGAACCCAGGCAACTCCACTAACACAGGACGATCAGGGACCATTAACAACACCCTGGTCACCATTGCAGCGGTGCTGCAAGACCTTGTCAACACCAGGAGGGACACAGCGGCACAACAAGGGGCCCCTGACACTAGCCTGGATGATGAACAGCCCTCCACCTCCACCGGCGCTAGTGGACAGGAGGCACCGCCACAGGAACACAACACCAGCACCCCACGCCCTGTAGATGGCGGACCACCCCGCAAACGGTCCCTGAGATCCAGGAACAAGACAGAGAACATTGCCAAGACCCCCACCAGGAAATAAGACCCCCCTGAATGTCACCCTTCTGTCCCACTATGTCACCCTGTCCATCCTTAAACTGCCATTGCTCAACTTCCTATGCCCCTTTGGACAATGCACCTGTGAAACAAATGGACTGGACTCTGCCATGGACATTCCCCCACCATCACCCCAGCCCATTTTACAACCCCCTCCACTTATTAGCACAGAAATAAACACACTTCAATCACAAAACAATCTGGAGTCAGTCGGTGCTTTCACAAATGTGTAATTGCAATATCTATGGAATATAGCAATGTCAATTTATTTATGCTGGCCTCACAATAGTGAAAAATTACTTTGGGAGTTTTTCACTAACAGGACATGTAAAACTCATAAGTACATGCTCTGCCTTTTGGAGTACGTTTGGCCTACCATACCTGTATTTCTGAAAATAGAATACATTGTTGCTTGTAAAACATATGAGATTTACTGTATTGCTCCTGTTGATGTGGTAGCATTCACCCCAATAGCATGTGCTCCCATCTCTAGTGTGTGCCCTGTGCTTAACCAATTTATATTTATATGTTCATTTTATGTTTTTATTTTGTGGATTGCATTCATGATAGAAAGGTTGTTTTACCAGGAGAAACAATTAATTACTGTCAGTGTTTGTTGCTGGTGCAAATTGTGTCACTGTTGATATCTCATGACAAACTAGATCAATATGTTGTGCGATGACTCCATCCTGAGGTAATCTCTGCTAGTTAGTGGCTAAACTGGCTTTAATTTCTAAATTATTTGAAAAGGGTGATTTATATAAATAAAATGACATATGTATTGACTTTGCAGCCGTAGGTCACAGGTTGAATTACTTTACAGGCAGATGTGTGTTGACTGTTGATCTTTTGCTATTGCTTGGTGGCTGGAGGTTATTCACTGTTAAGGGATGTTCCCTGGTCCTTTACACTCAAGTTAATATCCATACTTATTAATGCCTCTGTCTTATCTCCAGAAACCAATCAGTCTAACACCGGTCTTCTGGATTTAGATAGTTGGTGCCAGTGCACCCTTAGGTAACAGTTGTGATTTAGAAAATGTATAACATGATATGACAGGACTGTAGTATTCCAGAATAAGTATTCTAGAATTATGGTGAGAACGCTCCGCACGGAGGCTGAGTGGAGGTCGAGGAGACAGACGGTTGGTTTCTTTCATCGTCCGTCGGAAGGCTCTTCTGTGCGGAGCTTTGTAGATGGTTGAGCCAGATCTAAAGGACCTACAATAAAAAGAAGATTTCAATCTACTGACCTGAGTGCAGTTTCAGCTTTGTAATACCTTCCAAAACTCAACAGGACTGGAGTTTCTTCCACCTCTACTACATTGGGGTATAACCACGTACCCCTATCACCATTCACTTAAGCAGAACCAGGGTTTCACCTACCCTCTACTGTATTGGGGTGTAATCACATACTACTATCACCCTATACTCGACCAGGACCAGGGTTTCACCTACCCTCTACTACATTGGGATGTAACTACCTACCCCCTTAACATTGGGCCTAAAACACTGCCCCCACATCCTTAAACCCATAGGAAAGATTGATACATTTCACTGGGATGTACTCCCCTTAACACTGGGCTTAACACACTGCCCCCGTCATCCTTAACCCCATAGGAAGGATGGTCAAAAACATGATTCCAAATATGGATCAAGATACTAATATCACAACATTAAAATGTCACTCTGCATGTGACTCTAGCATCCAACCTCAAATTATACGTCTCTAAAATCAAGCATGGCTTTAAAACTTCAGGTACACAAACAATACGGTAAGCAAAATTTCATGTTAAAACATCATTTGGGTGCACCTCCCATGCGTAACATACACGCCACGACTCAACAACTTTAAAACATGTCAGTAACTGCATAACATTTCTCAATTCAAGACAGCATTAAAAATTAATTTCAGCAGCGGCAAGCATTGTCAGCATAAACATAACATTACTCAATTCAACCCAATGAATTACTTTACAGGCAGATGTATGTTGACTGTTGATCTTTTGCTATTGCTTGGTGGCTGGAGGTTATTCACTGTTAGGGGTTGTTCCTTGGTCCTTTACACTCAAGTCAATACCCATACTTATTAATGCCTCTGTCTCCTCTCCAGAAACCGATCATTCTAACACCGGTCTTCTGGATTTGGATAGTTGGTGCCAGTGCACCCTTAGGTAACAGTTGTAATTTAGAAAATGTATAACATGATATGACAGGACATAACCTGATTTCACTCCCAAGACCGTGTCTAAACTCAGAGGTTGGCCTTATTTCTAAGGGCTGCGTTAAAAGCATTCAAGATTCCTAGTTCTTGCCTCATTTCCACAAGACCGTCTGCCAAGCTATCTTGCATTTTCACTTTTCTGCCCTAAGAAGCTTGATTTTTAAAATACCATTCGAGAAGCTAGTAACTCTACACTTGCTCCTCCGCCTTACTGATTTTCTGAGTCATGTAGACTATACAGAGGATCTCCACCTAAAGCTAGGATCCTTGAGAGTTCTTGCCCAGTACACCCAGCATTCTAGTCATCACACTTGCAAGAGGCAAGGACTAGGTTTAGGCCACAGTACTGTATGATTTAAAAAAGGGCACAATCTCATGATTTAAGCAAAACAAGTTTAAATCAAAACAGCATCAGTGTCAGAGACTCAAGAGTTTAAAGTGGCTTAAGCATCAGTATCTTTGTCAAGAGACACAACAATACCGTTGTGGTTCCCACACAACCGACCTATGCTTACCAATTTCTGTAGACCACAGGCCATGTAGATTGACATAGAAAGTTTGGTCATATGTATAAAACCTTTGGCCAAGGATTTTACATTAAGAATATCACAGTTTCTGCCTTCTACGGCCTTCATGTTTCCGTTTATTTTTGCCAAATTAAAACTAGGTCTGAGATGTGATAGGAGAAGTCCTTTACCCATCTAACCGAAACGGGATTCTGCACCACAGGTAAGGAGCCAATAAGTATGAACTAGTGAGAGAGGAGCTTGGTGTTGATTCTGCAAGATCAGTGTACTTAACATTACTGATCATTGTAGGAGGCTGGACTGGCTTGTAGTGAGTACCAAGGGGTACTTGCACCTTGCACCAGGCCCAGTTATCCCTTATTAGTGTATAGGGTGTCTAGCAGCTTAGGCTGATAGATAATGGTAGCTTAGCAGAGCAGCTTAGGCTGAACTAGGAGACGTGTGAAGCTACTACAGTACCACTTAGTGTCATATGCACAATATCATAAGAAAACACAATACACAGTTATTCTAAAAATAAAGGTACTTTATTTTTATGACAATATGCCAAAGTATCTTAGAGTGTACCCTCAGTAAGAGGATAGGAAATATACACAAGATATATATACACAATAGCAAAAATATGCAGTATAGTCTTAGAAAACAGTGCAAACAATGTATAGTTACAATAGGATGCAATGGGGAAACATAGGGATAGGGGCAACACAAACCATATACTCCAGAAGTGGAATGCGAACCACGAATGGACCCCAAACCTATGTGACCTTGTAGAGGGTCGCTGGGACTATTAGAAAATAGTGAGAGTTAGAAAAATAACCCTCCCCAAGACCCTGAAAAGTGAGTGCAAAGTGCACTAAAGTTCCCCTAAGGACAAAATAGTTGTGTTAGAGGGAAAATGCAAGGAAAATACAAATCAGCAATGCAACAACGATGGATTCCTGACTGAGGGTACCTGTGGAGCAAGGGGACCAAGTCCAAAAGTCACAAGCAGCTCGGAGATGGGCAGATGCCCAAGAAATGCCAGTGGTTGGTGCAAAGAAGCTCTTACTAGGCTGAAGAACTGTGAATACTGCAGGAACGACAAGTGCTAGAGACTTCCCCTTTGGAGGATGGATCCCCCACGCCTTGGAGAGTCGTGCAGAAGTGTTTTCCCGCCGGATGGATGCCAACAAGCCTTGCTACACGCAAATCGTGCGTTTGGCGTTTTTGGACGCTGCTGGGGCCCAGGAGGGACCAGGAGGTCGCAAATTGGACCTGCAGAGAGAGGGGACGTCGAGCAAGACAAAGAGCCCTCACTGAAGCAGGTAGCACCCGGAGAAGTGCCAGAAACAGGCACTACGAGGATGCGTGAAATGGTGCTCGCCGAAGTTGCACAAAGGAGTCCCACGTCGCCGGAGACCAACTTAGAAAGTCGTGCAATGCAGGTTAGAGTGCCGTGGACCCAGGCTTGGCTGTGAACGAAGGATTTCCGCCGGAAGTGCACAGGGGCCGGAGTAGCTTGCAAAGTCGCGGTTCCCAGCAATGCAGCCCAGCGAGGTGAGGCAAGGACTTACCTCCACCAAACTTGGGCTGAAGAGTCACTGGACTGTGGGGGTCACTTGGACGGTGTTGCTGGATTCGAGGGACCTCGCTCGTCGTGCTGAGAGGAGACCCAAGGGACTGGTAATGCAGCTTTTTGGTGCCTGCGGTTGCAGGGGGAAGATTCCGTCGACCCACGGGAGATTTCTTCGGAGCTTCTGGTGCAGAGAGGAGGCAGACTACCCCCACAGCATGCACAAGCAGGAAAACAGTCGAGAAGGCGGCAGGATCAGCGTTACAGAGTTGCAGTAGTCGTCTTTGCTACTATGTTGCAGGTTTGCAGGCTTCCAGCGCGGTCAGCGGTCGATTCCTTATCAGAAGGTGAAGAGGGAGATGCAGAGGAACTCGGCTGAGCTCGTGCATTCGTTATCTCAAGTTTCCCCAGAGACAGAGACCCTAAATAGCCAGAAAAGAGGGTTTGGCTACCTAGGAGAGAGGAAAGGCTACTAACACCTGAAGGAGCCTATCACAAGGAGTCTCTGACGTCACCTGGTGGCACTGGCCACTCAGAGCAGTCCAGTGTGCCAGCAGCACCTCTGTTTCCAAGATGGCAGAGGTCTGGAGCACATTGGAGGAGCTCTGGACACCTCCCAGGGGAGGTGCAGGTCAGGGGAGTGGTCACTCCCCTTTCCTTTGTCCAGTTTCGCGCCAGAGCAGGGGCTAAGGGGTCCCTGAACCGGTGTAGACTGGATTATGCAGAATTGGGCACATCTGTGCCCAACAAAGCATTTCCAGAGGCTGGGGAGGCTACTCCTCCCCCGCCTTCACACCATTTTCCAAAGGGAGAGGGTGTCATACCCTCTCTCAGAGGAAGTTCTTTGTTCTGCCATCCTGGGCCAGGCCTGGCTGGACCCCAGGAGGGCAGCTGCCTGTCTGAGGGGTTGGCAGCAGCAGCAGCTGCAGAGAAACCCCAGGAAGGGCAGTCTGGCAGTACCAGGGTCTGTGCTACAGACCACTGGGATCATGGAATTGTACCAACAATGCCAGGATGGCATAGAGGGGGCAATTCCATGATCATAGACATGTTACATGGCCATATTCGGAGTTACCATGGTGAAGCTACATATAGGTAGTGACCTATATGTAGTGCACGCGTGTAATGGTGTCCCCGCACTCACAAAGTTCAGTGAATTGGTTCTGAACAATGTGGGGGCACCTTGACTAGTGCCAGGGTGCCCTCACACTAAGTAACTTTGCACCTAACCTTTACCAGGTAAAGGTTAGACATATAGGTGACTTATAAGTTACTTAAGTGCAGTGTAAAAATGGCTGTGAAATAACGTGGACGTTATTTCACTCAGGCTGCAGTGGCAGGCCTGTGTAAGAATTGTCAGAGCTCCCTATGGGTGGCAAAAGAAATGCTGCAGCCCATAGGGATCTCCTGGAACCCCAATACCCTGGGTACCTCAGTACCATATACTAGGGAATTATAAGGGTGTTCCAGTAAGCCAATGTAAATTGGTAAAAATGGTCACTAGCCTGTTAGTGACAATTTGGAAAGAAATGAGAGAGCATAACCACTGAGGTTCTGATTAGCAGAGCCTCAGTGAGACAGTTAGTCACTACACAGGTAACACATTCAGGCACACTTATGAGCACTGGGGCCCTGGGTTACCAGGGTCCCAGTGACACATACAACTAAAACAACATATATACAGTGAAAAATGGGGGTAACATGCCAGGCAAGATGGTACTTTCCTACAATCATGATTTCAGGTATATCTGGTCTAGACTGCCAAATCGTCCATCAAACAATCTTCCTTAATGGTGTTTGTTGGCACTTAAACCATTTGTCTACATCCTGTTCGATAAAGAAATAGTTTATATTAAGAAAAACTGGCACACATCCATACCATCTAACTCCAAAGAGCAGAAAACTCTTAATAGTATCCAGCAGTGCCACACTCAACTGCATTCAATATTGACCAAAACCATTCTGACAAAAAAGATAAACCACAAAACGAAAAAGTAGAAATCAAACAACAGAACTCAGAAAAGCAATGAAACTCTACAGTTACTATTCAGAGTCACCTTGGAGTATTTCACTTTGCACATGGTATAGCAGCAGTTCCTAGCTTTGACCAGACATTTACTCACTTAAAGTCACATTAGTTATCTATAATACAATAATATGTGTTTACAGTTACAGTGCAAGATATACACTTTGGAGCCTGTCTTGGAAATAAAGTTTATTTTACTACAAATAGCAACACCGTCAGGTTGCATTTCAGGCTCTCTACAACCATCTCTAAGCCTTGCCATTAATAGAAACATCCAAAGGCACATAGTTCTTCTTCCTGGTTTCTTTCTGACCTTGTTGGCCCTACGGTGGTAAAGTGGAGAAAAAAGGGATCATGAAGGGAACACATTAGGTGGGCATAAGTGGCACAATGCCCTTGGGATAGAGGGGGTACGTTTTAAGCTTGCATAGGGGTATCCCATGCAGAAATATAGGGGTAGATATCCAGGGCACCAAGTGAGAAATACCAACATGGGTTTGAGGACATGAATGGAGAGTAGGTCAATTCACTGGCATATAAAGACTGCTGTGGCGGCTTTCTGGATTTCTGGAGCCGTCTGGGCCCATGGGCAGAATACAGATTTGTCCTTTCCCTCTTTTCATCACCTCTGGCCAGGACATGGGGTACAGTCTTCCTAGCACACACTGAGCGTTGTACAGGGAGGAAGGCCTGTACACAGTTCCTAGTGAAAGTGTGACTTTGTGGTTTTGAAGATGTTTCCATAGGTCTAGCTCTATCTGTAGGCAGCAGGGAGACATCTGAAGGACCCTTAGTACAGCTCTTTATGACAAGGACCACCCCACACTCAACAATCGATAAAAAAGGCACCTGATTTCCAGCTTACCTCTACAGTACAGTCTAGTCATGGAGCCACTAAAGCAGAGGAGAGCTGGGGACCTGTAAAAAATCTAATTGGTGGGATCCTCAGGCAATCAAGAGGAAAACATAGAATCAAAGCAAATATATACTCCATTACCTGGTGGACCCCATCTCTCATAATCTGGTCTGCTGCGACCATTGACTATCATTTCTTACTGGCGGGAGCTCACAGATAAGAATCCAGTGAATGGGCACCTGTTGACTGACAATGACCTACCGCTGGACAAGCACCTCCTACCATTCTAAGGATACCATGGTCATAGGGTGAACATACTCCTTCCTATGGGCCTGCATTACCTTACTGTTCTGGGGAAACCAGTCTTTCTCCCTCCATGGTCTGGCTGGTACAGGTATCCAGCAGAGCAGGGACTGGGATTCCATTCACTGTGACTTCCCAAAGGTGATGCCAAACCAACCAGGATCACCAGCTGCCTTCTGGGTCCGCTTTCCAACTAAGGGATACTAGGACAGGCTCCATCCTCTCCTCCTGAGAATAACTTCCCCCTAGGGCTACATTAACCATTGCTGTGTAGTGCCCACTTGTGGGGGCTTCCTGGGGCACGCAGTGACCCCTTCCCATGCCTTGACTGGAGAAAGTCATAACATCAGGGTGGGAGAAAGGGTACCCTGAGCTTCTACCCACCAAAACCTTTCCTTCTTTGCTCTGAAGAGGACTGAGAATCATTCTCCTCTAAAGTCTTTTGGGGTGCTCTTTGAAACTTCTCTTTACTATACTGGCCTTCCCCTTCCTTCTGTGGAGGGGAACTCAAACCCCCCCCCTTGCTGTGATCACTTTGTGGCATCTTCTTTGACACACTGGTGCTGAGGTCAGCTTCATTGCCCGGATCCATGACGCGGAGAGCATAGTGCCTATGAGATACAGGAGCAATATTGTAAAAGAATTACTTAAAATGTGCTGATTCACTACCAAACTACAGAACATCATAAACTTTAACTGTACAGCCCTTCATCCTACCACCCAATGCCTTACCTGAAAATTCACAAAATCCACCCATGACTGTTAGGATTGCTTCTGGCTATTCCTGAACATCAGGTGAAATGTCTTGGGGATCAAACCAAACCTATTGATAAGGACTTCCTTAGTTCCTTAGCTAAAGCGTGCCACACTAGACCGCTAACTTCCCCAAGAGGAGATATGATATGAGAATCCAAATACTACAGAGTAGGTTATGCATGCCCCACATGTGTGCTGTTTGGTGTATTTCACATGTTTACATGTATAAAAGATTTAAATGAGTATGTCTTGTACTGTTCATTGTGAGAGTACTGTAGTCTCTTAGTCCTGATAATTATGAGTGCTGTTTCCCACAAGTGAGGTGCAATTTGCAAATAGGTGGACACCCACAAACAACTTATATAGCAGCCCGTTACAAATGGTGGCTATGATAACTATGCCTCTCTTGTATTTCCACAGGTATCAATGATGGACACCATAAATGATAGGTATCATCTTATGACACCACATTAGTAAGGTTAATTGCACCACATCACAGAGCATGTATTATTTATGCTTTCATTAGAGGTAGTCAAACAAGGAGTGTCCCCAGGTAGTCCACCTTGGTCCTGAAGAGGAGCCTAGGGGTAGGGCTCCGAAACGTGTAAACTAGAAAGTCAGGTACATTACATCCCCCACTTCCATAGCCCCTTTTTAATCATACCGTCTCCAAGAGATCTATTAAATCATTGGAATTACTAGGAGACAGGTATTTTTAACTCACCCAAGACCAAACCACTCTTATCGCCTTGTGATTCACTTTGACCAGACTACATCAGTGCTCCCAGGTATCCAGTAGGTCGTAGAACGCCCCGGTCCGTAGCGGAACGGGATGAAACCCAATGACGAAACATGCCACCAAGGGGTAACCCTGTTGGGTGAGGGATTTCTAACCGAAAAATCCTTTTTCCTATGTGTTCTGTGGTAGTTCTTTTAGCTGGGCCTCTTTTGTAATGTTTTACAGGCTATGAAGAGGACAGACCTAGCCCCACAACTCCTTCTCCCTCTTTGTTTCTGTAAATATAGGGAAATAAACATTCTAACTTTTACATAAAGGTGTGGTTATTCATGGCCAAGGGGGTCATGGTGTGTGGAAATTAATGACTCCCAAGATTATTGACGTCATTGATTGGTATTGCTATTGATTTCTATTGGGACTGAGTTTTATGGTGGGAACTACTCTAAGCGCAGTCAAAAGGTCCATCAAACCTTTAACGCGTCCCCTTATAACTGATGAAAATTGAGCAAATAATGTCAGATGCGCTAACAGTGGAGTTGACCAGCTGTGCTGGTGCAATTTAACTTTGGAAATCATACAGCCAATCCTTTCAAAGTTAAATCCAATTTTAATTGCTAGTGTTATATTTGGTGCTTGATAGAGCGGTCCGTACTAATAATTTTTCCTGTGTTCGGACGCTCTTTAGGCCGATGAATCTTTTGACTAAGTGGGAACTCTCTGTACTCTTAATCGATCAGTCGCATCAAATCAATAATCAATAACGAACATAAGCAATACCTTGATCAACATAACACTTAATGATTAATCCAGAATACATTTCGGCGAACCCTGACCTTTCAGCCAGGAATAACCACACCAGTTATTGCAAAGTTAGTGAATTTATTTCCCTATATTAACAAAGCTAGCACAATATAGATGTGTCTCAACACCAAATGATAAACATAAATGAACATTAATAGCTGTCCATAACGTCGGAACAAGTGTAATCTATGTAGCATTTGAATCACAAGGCATTCGATAATGGCAATGCAAAGCACTAATACGATAATCTGTAATGGGCTAATTGCGTACATTTAGTCAGCATAACAAGATCTCAAATTGCATCGTGCAACATATGGAATCCTCATCTAACCTCAAATTAGCATCGGCATGTGGGACTTCATGCAAAACAATTTAACAACATAAATTTAGAAAACTCCTAGCTAGGGCTCTTATCAAAATCAGCAGTTGGTTACCTAAAAGAAACACAATGCAATTTTACAATTTCCTTTCATATTTACCAATTACGATCAGCGTACAAGGAAGTCTTCGTCTCACAGGTACCGTTTCTTGATCAGCATGGGACGGGACAAAGGGGCCGGGGTGAGCGGGGCAATCGCCTCACGGCGGCAAGTTAAGACTACTACTTCATGCAAAGGGATAAATCAAAGTTAAAGTCTCTAGGGCAAGAATCATTAAAGTCTCTTTCTCTCGATTAGAGAAAGCATCAAAAGTCTCTCAAAATGGCGTCACAGCAAAGTGGGCCATAATAGCTACGAAGTCTGCAAAATGGCGGGTATCAAGCTGGTAATGGCGCTAATTTCTTCTCGTGCACCTGTTTTTTATAGACAACAGTTCGAATCCAGTAGGGTCTCCATTGGAGGGTTCATAGGTTAGCTTCAAATTGTCCAATCAAAAACGACAGTTCTCAAGCTTTTACTTAAGCATACATTATCCTTGGAGAAGGGGTACGCAAATCGCAACATTGTCTACCAATTAGCTCACTTTCAGAGCCTCCATTGTCCGCACCTGCAAGTCGACCTTGAATTAAAGAGAAAATATGCCAGGCTGGCACGAAACTTTAAGATAAGCATGTGAACAGTTTCTGTGGAAAAGTACAGCTTCAAGCAGAAATACACGTTTAATAGCACATTGGAAAAATACGAGCATCTAAACCGTGAGACCAGGCAACTAGGCCAAAGCCTCCGCTAAAGTAATGCTAAGCTAAAGCATTTCAAACAAGCAAATCGTAGCACACGTTTATGATTATGTCGGATTAGTGCAATTCTAATACACCACGTTATATAAAGCACGCGTATAAATGTTGGCGAACTACTCTAAGGGCACATTTTGTCCCCGTACAATCTTTATTAGTTCGGTTAATGTCACACATGATTATTTCACACTACGTTTATGCGTTAATAAATCAAAACCTTCATTTTCTGCTTCATCAATCCCTCCTCTGATGACTACTTGTCATCACACAAATTATGCCCACAAATTTTATTCCATTAAAATTCTGTCAGTTCCCTTTTCCTTTTAGTTCCCCTAGTTTGCGCTTTGTATTCTTCTGCCATTCTTTTCATAATTTTCTCCTCCTTTCTTCTTTTAATTCTTTCCATAATCATTATTATTCCCCTTTTTATTCCCCAAATTCCAAATACACAAATTATTACTATTAATATTCCTTCTATTATTTTCAATAGTATTCCATTCCAAATTCCCCCAATCCAATGTCCCACTGAAGCAAGTCCTTTTCCAACCTTCTCCCACACTCCTGGTTCTTTCAGTTCCTTCAAATCTGCACTTTCTTTTGTTAGATTAGCAAGCATAGTTTTAATTTTCACACTATTGTCAGGTATATAGGTACAACAGTGTCTTGCACCAAGCATTTTGCAAACACCTCCATCCTTTGCTAAAAGAATGTCTAAAGCAAGCCTATTTTGAAGAGTCATAGCTCTTTCCGCTGCAAGTTCAGCATCTATCAGGATTATAGCACCTGAAAACTTTGTCAACATGTTATCCACTATAGTAGACAACTTTCTTATTTTGATGGAATTCAGCACAACTCCCAATGAAGGAATCATTGCTCCGAATATATCACCTACCACAGCAGCTGCGGTCTCTCTTTTCTGGATACGATGGGATCCAGATGTCTTTTGAATCATCAATAGGTCATCCAGTTGATAAACCTTTGGGAACACTATACCCAAATAACATCTTCCCCACCATCCCTTTGGAAGACGATAATAGGCATTATACCCACAAATGTAATATACACCTGGAATGACAGGGTCAAGTCCGTCCATCATGAATGTCCATTTGGCCTTAAAGATAAACGTATGTTTACACTCACTCGCTCCTACAAAAATATTGTCATAATAAGATTCACCTCGATATATACAAAACTTCCCTACATGCCAAGCATCTAAAGCAATTTTCCCTTGTGTCTTTATGGCAGCAAAATCATAATTATCTACTGAAGTCCTCTTATGTAACTCCTTTTCTAATTTCGCCTTCATTTGAGCCCTTCTATCATCTGTGCGATCCAAAAAGCTTATTTCTACTGCAGAGAGTGAACAGGTAAGATTTTCCCTATGAGCGTGAGCCGTTTCAAAAGGTTGCATTGGCTCGAAAAATTCTCTCATAATTTTTGCATCCCAATCTTTTGCAGTCTGGCTTAGCTGTGCTATTATAGGAACATAAGCAAAGGTAACATCATAATTTGAGTAAAAATACTGTATGTTAGTTTGACCATAAAACCTAGACATTACTATACTACATGTAATCCCGTATGTAAGAGGCATGTGGTGATATGTCACCCCCTCCTTCACTGATGTCGGTATCTGGGTACACACATAACAATCTTTCGCATCCATTGTCTCAACATATTCTGTTAGTAAGCGATAGAAAACATTATACGAAAGCTCTTTCCTTTCATGCAAGAGTCTCTCATCCAGTGCTAGCCTCTTCAATGCGGTTAGTTCAGTGACAGTAACAGGAGCAATAGTAGAAGCCTCAATAGTCTCATTCCCACCCTTTCCATGCATTCCAAGCACAATTGCCATTATTATTAGTACACATGTAACTACCAAGCCTATACACACATATTTACAATATTTCTTTCTATTGTTTTGCGTCATGATCTGTATAGAATCAGAGAGTTAGAAGCACTTATAAATGAAACTTATTTAGCAATTTAGTTACAAAGCTGAGCGAGCGCAATGTTCACACCGTCTTCTTCAAGAGGCCAGTCACTTATCGGTTAGCAGCGTTTGTCTCAATTCGGCAATAACTCAGTCTTTATCGGTTTAGCAAATGTCTCATCCGGTTTAGCAATGTCTCAGCTGGTTGTTTGTTTCACGTTATATTGTAGCAAGCAATATCATTTATCACCCTTTCAATCAACACTGTCCATAAAACTTTTCTTTTCTATTGGTATCTCTTCTTCTTCTTCGTTCTCGATGCTTAGAGATACAAACTCGTCAGTCCAATCGTCATTGACTGCATATGCCCATTCAGGACCGGAATACCTTCTGTTCGGTATCCTTTTCCTTTTCAATTTTGCTTCTCTTTTTGATTCTGCTTCGCTGGTACTTTCCTCTTTTGTCAAGTCTTTTTCTTCACTCGAGGTTGGTACCACGACAGACACTTCTTTTCTTTTCTCTTTTACTTTTGGCCTTTCTCCGTCGTTCAAACCTTCTCCAGACTTTTGTTTTACTGGTGATATACTTAGTCTCCTCTTTGCACCATGTCCATTTGATGGACCTGCGACCTTTTCTGTAGAGGTTTGAACTTTTTCGTTCTGCTCTGCCTTGTCCCCTCCTTCAGGGGAATCGATCACGTTCTCCTTTTCTTTTTCTGTATCGTCTGTTTCTGGGAAAGCCCTCCTCTGATCAGGCTGTCCTGCCTTTTCACCTTTTTTCGAGCCCTTCGTCACCGTTACTTTCGTCAGGCTCAGTATCACTTTCAGCTGCTTCAGGTTCTTTGTCACCTTCAGCTGCTTCAGGCTTTTTGCTACCCTCAGCTGCTTCAGGCTCTTTGTCACCTGCAGCTTCTTCGTCGCTGTCTGAGCTTTCTCCTTGGTCTTCGCCAAGTGAGTCGGACTCGTCGTTCTCCAATAATATCTCTTTTTCTCCTGCTGCTGCTTGTTCGCTTTCAGTTCGCTTTTGTTCTGTCTCAGCACTCGGCACTGTTTTATCAGGCACTGGCAATTTCAGCGCTTCAACTTCCTCATCTGTGGGACACAGCACCTTCTTTGTGTGACTGGTGTGAATCCAGTTGGGAACCCCCGCACACTTCACAGCGGTAGTTGTCGTCAGGATCACTTGGAAAGGGCCTTTCCAACGGGGTTCCAGGCACGACTTCCTCACGTGCTTCTTCACCACGACCCAGTCGCCAGCTTTCAGTGCGTGTCCTGGACCTTGGATCGGTGGCAAGGTGGTTGCTTCCACCTGGTGAGAGAAAGAGCGAACCACGTCAGCCAGTCCTTTGCAGTAGTCTAACACCATATCATCTGTAATATTCAAAAGCGCATTTGCGGGAACTGCAGGAAGTCTCATAGCCCTGCCCATGAGAATTTCGTGCGGAGACAATCCGGTTTTCCTATCAGGAGTGTTTCTCATTGACATTAGCACTAAGGGCAACGCATCAGGCCATTTCAAATTTGTCGATGCACATATCTTCGCCATTCTTGATTTCAGTGTACCATTCATCTGCTCCACCAGTCCTGATGCTTCAGGGCGATAGCTACAATGCAGTTTCTGCTCAATGTTCAGCGCTTCGCAAAGTAACTTTATCACCTCGTTGTTGAAGTGACTTCCCCTATCTGATTCTAAAGAGATCGGGAATCCAAAACGTGGTATCAACTCTCTCAATAATAGCTTGGCAACTGTAAGGCTGTCATTTCTACGTGTGGGGTATGCCTCAATCCAGTGACTAAAAATGCACACAATCACCAACACATATTTCAGACCTCCATGCACAGGCATCTCAATGAAGTCCATCTGCATACGACTAAAAGGACCGCTTGCCCTACCAATGTGGCTCGCGTTCACAACCGTTCCCTTTCCTGGGTTCATCTGCTGGCAAGTGACACATCGATGGCAAACTGCTTCTGCAGCTTGACGAAATCTGGGGTTAAACCAATCAGTTTTGAACAATCTTATCATGGCATCTCTCCCTAGGTGAGCTTGCCCATGATAGAACCGCGCAAGCTGTGATAAGAGACTATTTGGCAAAACAAATTTTCCCTCATGTGAAACCCATAACTCGTCTTGTCTCTTTATACATTGTGATTTAATCCAGGAATCTCTTTCATCCTCCCTGACATTATTCTGTAGTGCTTTTAGTTCCTCTATTGTATCTACGACCTTCAAGGCAAATGCTTCAGCTGGTTCGAGTTCTGGCTCACTTATTGAGTTCCATTCATCTCTCAGTAATATACAGTTCAAGGCACAAAATCTTGCGACTTGATCCGCATATGCATTTCCCAGAGAAACATAGTCCTGTCCTTTCGTGTGAGCACTGCACTTTACCACTGCAACTTCAGCTGGCACTTGAATGGCATGTAACAATTCCCTTATTCTCTCCCCGTTCTTCACTGGGGATCCTGAAGAAGTCAGGAAACCTCTCTGTGACCATAGTTGTCCAAAGTCATGCACAATCCCAAACCCATATTGGCTATCAGTGTAAATGGTGACTTTCATCAATGCAGACAGTTGACATGCTCTGGTGAGGGCTACAAGTTCTGCTACTTGTGCAGAATAGACTCCTTGAAGCCATCCCGCTTCCAAGACCCCTGTTACAGTGCATACAGCGTATCCTGCTTTCAAAATCCCCATCCCGTCTCTTAGACATGAACCATCAACAAAAAGAATTTGGTCATTTTCATCAAGCTTAGTATCTTTAATGTCCGGTCGGGGTTTTGTGCAAAATTCAGTCACCTGAAGGCAGTCATGCTCGACGTCTTCAGCGTTCTCAATTTCAACATTTTCTCCAGGGAGCAAGGTTGCTGGATTCAACGTAGTGCACCTTTTCAGCTGCACATTCGGTGAGCCCAGAATAATCGTTTCATACCTTGTGAGTCTTGCTCCAGTCATGTGTTGCGTTCGGGAGCGGGTCAAAAGTATCTCAACTGAGTGAGGGACCATGACTGTTACTGGGTGTCCCATCACTATTCCTTCACTCTGAGTGAGGCTGATACCAACTGCTGCTACGGCGCGCAAACACCCTGGGAGTGCTGCTGCGACCGGATCCAAAGTAGCTGAAAAATACGCTACTGGTCTGTTTACGCCACCATGGGCTTGAGTCAAGACAGACAAAGAACATGCATCACGTTCATGGCAAAACAATGTGAAAGGCTTTGTGTAATCAGGCATACCTAAAGCTGGAGCCCTACACATGCACTCTTTCAATTCAATAAAAGCATCCATCTCATCTCCTTTCAGCTCAATTTGATCCAAAGCATCCTTCTGGGTCAGTTTCAGTAAAGGCTTCGCTAGAGTCGAGAAGTTGGGAATCCACTGGCGACAGTAGCCCACCATTCCCAAAAATTTCCTCACCTCCCTTCTCGTCTTGGGCGGACTCATCTGAAGTACACTTGTAATTCTTTCCTTCATTATCCTCCGTGACCCTTTCTCTATCTGGTGACCCAAGTATTTCACTTTCTTCTGACAGAACTGTAATTTGGAAGGAGACACCTTGTGTCCATTCCTTCCCAAATGGTTCAACAGAGCAATGGTATCGGCCGTGCAGTCGCTTTCTGTCTTTGATGCAACCAGTAGGTCATCAATGTACTGTACTAGGGTTGACTCGAATGGCAACTCTAACTCTTCCAAGTCTTTCTTTAGAACCTGATTGAATATTGACGGTGACTCAGAAAACCCTTGAGGAATTCGACACCAACTGTATACTCTGTCTAGGAATTTGAAACAAAAGAGAAATTGGCTGTCCTCATGAAGAGGCACAGAAAAGAATGCTTGTGACAAATCAATGACTGAGAACCACTCGGCATCGCAAGGGATCTGAAACATTATCACAGCTGGATTCGGTACAACAGGGCAGCATTTGACTATGATGTCGTTTATTTTCCTTAAGTCTTGCACAAGTCGGATCTTTCCACTTGGCTTTATTAGTCCCATTATTGGTGAATTACATGGACTGCTCAACACTTCTTTCAGTACCCCCTGTTTTACAAATTCGTCAATAAGTTGGGCAACTTTCATGAGGGTGTCTTGTGGCATGTGGTATTGTGGGGTCTGGGGAAAGATTGCATTGGGCTTTACAGTCACTTTCACTGGTTTCACTCCTTTCATCAATCCCACCTCTTTCCCTGTCATGTCCCACACTTCCTTTCCGACAGTTTCCCGTAATTCGGCTGGAATATCTTCTTCAGTTATCATCGGGAAAAGACAAATCAGAGGATACTCTTCATCTACCGTTTCCATCTCATCCCCCTCTACACTGTCCTCTTCTTCCCCATCACTGCTCGTCTGGATTGTTATTCCTTCGTTCGAACACATGATCGAACAACCCAATTTACACGATAGGTCTCTCCCTAACAGTGCTATTGGGCTTGAGTCACATATCACAAACTGATGTACCCCTTGATAGTTACCGATGCTGACTGGTACCGGATCTGTTATTGGGTTCGTCAGGTGCCTGTTTGCTACTCCCACCACTTGAACTGTCCTCCCTGAGAGTGGCAAATTTGGTACTTCACTGCTCTTAACAGTTGAACGTGTGGCTCCCGTGTCCACCAAGAATGAAACACGATGACCCATTACTTTTCCCTCTACGTACGGACCCTTTTGATCAACTTCTAAGGATGCTGCAAACACACAATCTCCTTCCTCTTCTGAGCTCTCACTCTCCCATACATTGTTTATTCCACTCTCACTGTGTAATGGGAACTGTTGTACGGTGCCATTTGTACTCATTACCTGACTCGAGACCTGTGGAGGAACCATCACTTGTTGCTGACTCATTGGTGCCAAAGGTATTTGCATTTGCTGATTAGGTACCATGGGTAACTGCTGTTGCATCGGCTGCATTTGCGTCATCTGCATACGAGGCATCTGCATCTGCTGCGGCTGCATAGGTTGTAATCCCTGCAATTGATTTATGGTCTGAAAATTTGGGTTTGGACCTCTCATTTTCGGTCCCCTCATTGTCTGAAATGCATTGACATCATTGTTTTGCTGACCAACACCTGCACCTGCACCTGCACCTGCACCTTCCTGCACCACCATCGGGCACTCGCGTTTCCAATGACCTACAATTCCGCACACGTGACACGGCATCACTTTCTTCATTGCCTGCACACCCGTCACAACAGTGTTTAAATCCGGACCATTATTCACAAAACCTCCTCTGCCTCTGCCTCTCGCCTGTGGCTGAAATGCCATGTTTCCCTGCAACTGCGGCTGCGGTTGCGGTACCTGCTGTTGGAACCCTTGCATCCCTTGCAAACCTTGCAGACCTGTCTGAGCTGCTTTCACCTCAATTTCGTCGCTACAGTATTTCGCGTAAGTCAAGACCTCATCAATCGGTTTAGACTGCCAACAAATCAAATACGACTTTATCATCTGACTTATCTCTGGTCTCAACCCTTCCACAAATCTGAACACAAAATGAAGCATGTCCTTCGCCTCGATTGTTTCCGTGCCACTGTAATTCTTGAACGCCTTCAACAACCTCTCATAGTAACTATGAATCGATTCTTTAGCCTCTTGGGCAGTTCGATCAATCTTCTGCCAATCCACATTCTTCGCGGCAACCTTCGTCTTCAAATGCTCAATCACCTTATAGTACAAACTCATCACCATAGTTGATGGTGCACCCGTCTCCCTGTCTCTCTCTGGTTCACTTGTCGGCCAACCTACAGCTCTTTTGCAATCCTCCCACAAATCTGCCGGAACCACGATCTCAAAGAGAGTGTTCAGGTCTTCCCAGAGACATTTTGCAAGCTTCACAAACCTATCAGTCTGTTGATACCATTCAATCGGCTTCTCTCTCAGTTTGGGAAAATCATCCGTAAATGACTGAATGTCGCTTCTGTGCCACGGTACATGTATTAATTTTCCACCTGCTGTCTCCCTCATTGGTAACATTGTTACTGTCTCGCTGCTCTGCGGTCTTTTCTCGTTGTGCTCTGTAGCACTGTCCCTCCTCTTATCCTTCCTCTTTACCCACCTGCTTTCCCACTTGTCTAAGCACCTCCACACTTGGGCACTCTGCAACAATTCTCTAAGGTGTGCCTTCATACCTGCTGACCTCATGTGTTCAAAATCTGTGGTCCCAAAATCTAACCTATAGCTCCTGCTCAAGTGTTTCGTCTTGCCTATGTCAATCCCGTTTCTGTCCGCTACTTCCTGCAAACTTTTATGTACCTTGTTCACTTCTTTCGTGATCTTTGGACATAGATACCTCAGTTCCTCTTCCGTGTAGGACTCTAACCTATTCACACCCATATTCCCTTCCACCAATTCTTGTGCTTCCATGTTCAGCCTCATCCTATTCAAGTAATCTTCTCCTTTCCCACTGTCTGAACTTTGTGTGGAATTCAAGCTGTTGAACCACTGTGTCAGCTGTTGCGCATTTACCCCCATCAGTGTAGCATTCACATCGACTGCCATTGATGGTTGCGGCAACTTTTCAGTATTCGATGTTAAAGGTATTATCAGTGGGGGACTCGACCTCACCAGTGTAGACTGAGCACATATGGGACTAAACTCCATCAAGGATCCAGATCCATTTGGCTGAGCTGCTATAGGAGTTATCCCTGGAGTGTTCTCTATGCACCTCCTTTCTGTCCCATTCTGCAGTATTGATCCCTGACCGCTCATACCTAAGTTAGTCTGACTGTACAGAGGTACCGGTGGACCTACAGTAATGGGTAGTGATATCGCGTCTGGGTTCTGTCCATTTCCCATGTTCTGAGGCATGTTCATCCCCATACTATGGGTCATCATTGCCGGCATGCCCATCTGACTCCCCGTCATCTGAGCATGAGCGTTTCCTCCCTGCATCTGCTTTTGAGGCATCATAAACTGAGTTGATTCAGCCTGTGTCATTGTTGGATTGTGACCATTCTGTACTCCCCTTACTGTTTGTTGTAGAACCATTCCTCCACTGTTGTCACTGCTGTAGTACCCTGGCATCTGCGGTTGATAATTTTCTGCTGGTTTCATTATGGGCACATCTGGATATATTCTCCTAACCTGCGGTATCTGCGGGGTGAACAGCAAACTCGGGTCCTTAGATCCCGATGGCGCTCCTGAACTCTGGGTTTCACTGTTCTGTACCGATGCCGGAGGGGCAGAACTGGTACTTGGACCTTGTCCATTCTCCGCATAAGGTGGTGGACGGTCGTTCAGCAATTGCATTATTAACTCCTCATCCTCTAACTCCTCTTCTCTTCTCAATTTTTCCTCGTCCTCTCTATCCTTGGAACACTTCCTGTCTGTCTTACAGGTAGCTTTCTTACCTGTCTCCTCTTCCTCCTTAGTAATTGCGGGAAACAATTTTATTCCCTGCAATACATCTGACCTCCACACCTTCTGCGCATTATCCCACCTAGCATCCGCTAGTGTCTTTTCTACCTTCCTCATCCTTGTTTCAAACTTATTTTTCTGTTGCTGTCTAGCCATTAATTCCCAGATTGCTAGAGCCTCAAACTGGGCTGGCCTTGGAGGCACCTTCATGTCGTACATTGTGAATCTCAAATTCTCTAGGATCCTTATATTGAATGTCCCATGTATCGGGAACGCTACACTCCCATGTTTCTCTGTCAGTTTGTGCCATTGCTTTAGCCAAAGACACGGAGCTACCCCTTTTTCCTCCATTACAATATAAGCTGGTGTACCCTCGGGCGGCGTCTCCTCTCCTACGCTCGCTTTGATGTAAGACTCCCCCTTCATCGCACTCCTAAATGCTTTAAGGAATTTCATTTTCTCGTCTTTTAATTCACAAAGTTTATAATCAATAGGTCACTTTTATTCCACAAAATTTGTAATCAATAGGTGACTTTAATTCCCGGAATACTCTTCGCTTGCCTTTCCCCTTCCAAACGAGCCCCACGGACTGCGTCCAATCCGTGCGCGAACCTTCTCTCCAACCAACCTATCCCAGCGCGGCTCCTAGTGACGTCACACTCACACACACTGCGGCTGACAAAGCCTCGCGGCTAGTCTTCCTTCACTCAGCTCCTCTCGTAACAACTTCTTGCATGTATCGCGAGCTACCAAAAAATAAAACAGATCTGTCGGTTTACTACAGGAGGGGTAACACAGTCGCTTCAGGACCTTAGGGAATTTTCACTAGCCTCGGCCGCTATTCCGTCTTTCTCGGTCCCCACGTTCGCAAGCAAATCTGACCCGCAGACCTACTCTCAACTTGTCAATGATCTGTTCTAGTGCACTTAGAATCTTGTCAAAGCCCGAAGTCGAAGTTTCTTCCACTCCCTAACACACGTACCGACTCGTTGACCAAGCCCGATCAACCTACTAAACCGCCCAGACCACAACATGGATCAACATACTCCGGAGTCTCTTGACCTCGCAGGGCCCGTCTCAACAACAACAACCACGTGGACCTTTTTATGCACAAAGCGCCACACGCACATGAAGTTCGACGACTTCCCTACTCTCACCGTCGGAGCCGCACCTCCGCTATTTCTATGAAGTTCGACGACTTCTCTACTTCTACACTCGGAGTCGCACCTCCGCTATCCTTTAAAGAAAAAAAAAATCCTCACAACCTTTTCACACACCCTGCGGCAATAAGCTGTGCAAGCGCAAGACCCTAACATCACTCATACCATCACTAGTACCGCCAACGCTGTTTCCACACCTCCGTTCTCTCCATTCGCAAGCTCCGAGATCCCGGGAAAGTCGCGGTGGACCTAGCCCATCATCATTCTGTCAATCAGTTTTATCCAAGAAAAATCTAATTCAACTTCTCGAATGAGGCCTCAAAATGCGTAACCATTAATTCAACACCATGTACTCTAATAGTACAGGGTCCCAAAAGACGAAACCGTCCTCTGCTACCATCTACTGATAGAGCGGTCCGTACTAATAATTTTTCCTGTGTTCGGACGCTCTTTAGGCCGATGAATCTTTTGACTAAGTGGGAACTCTCTGTACTCTTAATCGATCAGTCGCATCAAATCAATAATCAATAACGAACATAAGCAATACCTTGATCAACATAACACTTAATGATTAATCCAGAATACATTTCGGCGAACCCTGACCTTTCAGCCAGGAATAACCACACCAGTTATTGCAAAGTTAGTGAATTTATTTCCCTATATTAACAAAGCTAGCACAATATAGATGTGTCTCAACACCAAATGATAAACATAAATGAACATTAATAGCTGTCCATAACGTCGGAACAAGTGTAATCTATGTAGCATTTGAATCACAAGGCATTCGATAATGGCAATGCAAAGCACTAATACGATAATCTGTAATGGGCTAATTGCGTACATTTAGTCAGCATAACAAGATCTCAAATTGCATCGTGCAACATATGGAATCCTCATCTAACCTCAAATTAGCATCGGCATGTGGGACTTCATGCAAAACAATTTAGCAACATAAATTTAGAAAACTCCTAGCTAGGGCTCTTATCAAAATCAGCAGTTGGTTACCTAAAAGAAACACAATGCAATTTTACAATTTCCTTTCATATTTACCAATTACGATCAGCGTACAAGGAAGTCATCGTCTCACAGGTACCGTTTCTTGATCAGCATGGGACGGGACAAAGGGGCCGGGGTGAGCGGGGCAATCGCCTCACGGCGGCAAGTTAAGACTACTACTTCATGCAAAGGGATAAATCAAAGTTAAAGTCTCTAGGGCAAGAATCATTAAAGTCTCATTCTCTCGATTAGAGAAAGCATCAAAAGTCTCTCAAAATGGCGTCGCAGCAAAGTGGGCCATAATAGCTACGAAGTCTGCAAAATGGCGGGTATCAAGCTGGTAATGGCGCTAATTTCTTCTCGTGCACCTGGTTTTTATAGACAACAGTTCGAATCCAGTAGGGTCTCCATTGGAGGGTTCATAGGTTAGCTTCAAATTGTCCAATCAAAAACGACAGTTCTCAAGCTTTTACTTAAGCATACATTATCCTTGGAGATGGGTACGCAAATCGCAACATTGTCTACCAATTAGCTCACTTTCAGAGCCTCCATTGTCCGCACCTGCAAGTCGACCTTGAATTAAAGAGAAAATATGCCAGACTGGCACGAAACTTTAAGATAAGCATGTGAACAGTTTCTGTGGAAAAGTACAGCTTCAAGCAGAAATACACGTTTAATAGCACATTGCAAAAATACGAGCATCTAAACCGTGAGACCAGGCAACTAGGCCAAAGCCTCCGCTAAAGTAATGCTAAGCTAAAGCATTTCAAACAAGCAAATCGTAGCACACGTTTATGATTATGTCGGATTAGTGCAATTCTAATACACCACGTTATATAAAGCACGCGTATAAATGTTGGCGAACTACTCTAAGGGCACATTTTGTCCCCGTACAATCTTTATTAGTTCGGTTAATGTCACACATGATTATTTCACACTACGTTTATGCGTTAATAAATCAAAACCTTAATTTTCTGCTTCATCATGCTCCATGTGCTTTCTGCTTCCTGTGTTTACGATTAAGATAAATGGGACAGAATGCCACAAAAAGGATTACTTCTGCCTCACAGAGCACATCAAGTGCTGAAACATTGACTAGAGCACTTCACCTTGATATGTGGATCCGGTATTTTTAGCACGAGGCTGTTATTTGAAATTATTTTATACATTTAAGGAAACTGTTGTAAATATTTCAAACAGTGCATGAAAAGAGCAAATTTACTCCAAAAAGCATATTGCAGGACAAAAGCCTCAGATACTATTCTAATTAGGAAATATAATTGCTTTTAGATCTCCATTGAAGACATCTTTTTGAAGTAAATCCCAAATGGACACACAACACGTCTGAATAGAATTCTTAATGCAATGAATACTAATGTTATTGACCACACTGCTCTCTATGAGTTAAAGCCTTTTGTGCATTTGAAGTTTTAACTGAATTGATTTGACAGTGCACTGGAGCCGATTTGAGGCTAGCTTCAAGTAGCACTTAAAAACATTGGTAGAGTAAGAGGAAACGTGTGCATAATTCATTACTGCTCAGCTTAATTAGAATAATTCCTGGATTGGATAGCATGTTTAAAACCACAGACCAGCGCAGATTTTGCACATACGGCATATCTGGGGTTTCATTCATTGTTACTGGACCAACACAGCAACGGCTGTTTCTGCAATGAGACTTACTTATATCTTTCATTGCAGCATCTCATTTCCATGAACACTTTCACAGCAAAGAATATGTGTGCTCCAAACTACTCGTATTTTAGGTATTTTCATGTGCGCACATTCCAACGACAACATTGAACCACCGAGAGAGTTTAGTCTTTTCACCCCAAGAACAAAAAGAAGAGATTAGAGCCTGGGTACCAGCAAACGTTCATCAGGGGCCACAAAGTATGGTCTGTGATGTGACCGAGGGTTCAGTAATGCCAGAAGGGTGAGGGTTGGAGGAAGGAGGTGGAAGGTGGTGGTAGAGGAAGCAAATCATATACAAAGTGTGATCAGTGAGTCATGGAGTTATTTTGTGGGTTTCATTCTATATCACCCTCTAAATTAAGCTGCTAGTCTCCAGAAGAGTAATGGATTTGACAATTCTGTGTGATGCTGTATCTGAGTCGCTAACCTTCACTGCAGTAAGCAGAATGAAGTGTACAAAGGAAGTAAAATGATTACTGAATTGTAATGAAATAAATCTTAGGCCTCACAATCTCCCCACCCCTATAGACCTTTATCACTAAATATTAGGAGTCCTTAGAAAGAAGTTCTTTTAAGGTAGGAATTGCTATACAAATCCTTGACAAGGCCCCCTCCTCAACAAACTATGCAGTTCCTGGGATGGGCAGACACAAACATTCACCCTCCACTGCTAGATATCAGACAGTGGGAGAGTTGTAGCTATGGCACAATGAAACTTGACCTTTAATCCTGGCTCTATCATTTTTCCAAAATGTGCTCTTTTCTATTCTGTATTTAAAGTTTGGGCAGGTTCCACAGCTGAATGGCATTTCTTTGGTGAGAGTAGGTCCTGAATCTCTCCACTGAAACCACTCCCATACAAGTAGTTGTGTAGTGAGCATATGGAAAGTACGAAACCAGAAGGTATTTGTGTTTTATTCTCAGGTTCACCTTAAATAAATTGTGCACTCAAGGGTAATCACTTTCTAAACATATTTTGCTGCTCCTTTCTAAAAGTGATATGTACATTTTGTATCAAGCTAAACACTGGTATTAAGTATGTGAATAGAAAACAGGAGTAAAATACAGCAATTGCTTGATTTTATCATGGGGGAAAGAACACCCAGTCTCATTGTCCCCTCACAAAAATATGGTGCAGTGAAAAAGTTATGTATCTTCAAACAAGGAGTCATGCACTGTGATGTTGATGTTCCTGGTGCGCCAAATTCTTTGATAATAATCAAACCAAATTCTTCCTGTGCCTTTGTCTAATTATTGCCATTATGTGATAGAGATGGGCAAGCCAATGAAGACTTGATCCACCTCAAGCCCGATGTCTGACTCAACTCAAGGTTCCCTTTGATTCTTGAGCTGAAAACAAGCCCAGCCTTCATGTGAGTTATGTCTACCATCCACCCTCATGAGTCATGAATTATAGATAAAGCATTAACTTTTGATATAAAATGAGAGAGGGAATGAGATGCCCATTTAGTGCCTGAATTGCACAGTGTGAAAGCAGAAAACATGATAACAATCCTGGCTTCCCCATTTGACCAAACGGTTCAATCCTAGGCAATTGTTTTATATCACTTTGCCTTCCTTTACTTCATTATCACATATGAGAGCTTCCTGAAATATGTTCAGAATAGGTGCAGTTAATATCACCTCTACTTTTAAGTAGCGAGTGAAGCGAGCAAGCTCAATAGACAAACGGGTGGACCATACTATTCTTATGGAGGTCTATGCAGTGAGGAGTTAGTGGAATAAGGAAAGAGAGAAGGAAAATGGCTGATCCATAAAAAAATAAACAAAAGGCACATGAGACAAATTTAAGCATACAATACTGTCTGGGCCACAGAGTTTTCCTTGGCCCACTCATGCAGTCCCAGATGCACATTAGCCCAATTGGCAGGGTACCCATTGCTGATTGTCCTACAGTTGTCACTGAAGTATGGTTGCCGCAACTTTATCAGGAATCGATTTCAAGACTATGGCAACAGCATACATTACAAATTAAGAATATTTTTCAATGTGTGTGTGTGTACATTAGTAAGGGGTGTAGTCTTGGCGAGGGGGCAGAGCCATGGTGATTTAGGCTTTGGACCCCCAGTTCTGCCTAATTGGCTACCCTCTCCTACAGCAGTAAGGACCTCATGTGGTGCCACCTCCCACCTCACGAGATATTATTATTTGGAGTTCAACTATGTAGAGCATTCACAGCTGAGCGGGACATCTTGTATGTGCAGGGTTTCCAGTTCACTGTGTGATAGTGTCTCTTCACTGTGTGGTTGTGTGATGAGGCATGAAACTGAGTGTCGCACAGCTTCACCGCATGAGTTGGCAGCCTCACCTCCGTGTAGGGGAAGCCCTGCTGGAAGGTCCCAGGGGTCACGCTTTCAGACACAGCTGCCATCAGTGGTGATAGAAGGAGTCAGAGCCCACGAATTATAAGAAAGCACACAATGAGGTGTTACAGAGGAAAGATGACATGCTGGGTAAGAACACTGCTGCCTCGTGAAACCATCCTAAGATGGAGGTCAGCACTACACATGATTAGGGGGAGTACAAGTAAAGAAGGCAAGAAGAAGGGGGATATTAAGTACAACTTCTGAGGATTGTTTGAAAAAATGTCTTTCTTCGATGTCATTTTCACATCACTACAATATTTTCATCCTTCGGTTCTTACAGTGCAAATATCTTCTATTTTATGTAGGATTTGTTACTGGTTTTTATGACGTTTCTATGCACTCTCAATTTTCTCAAATACAAATGTGGTTGAGAGGTCTGGCTCCTGATCTTGGAAACTGGTATCTGGATTCTAACCTCAAGTTAAATAATAATCATTTAGCTTTCATGTAGTGCTTCATACCTCATATCTGCCCTATGTCTGTGCTATATCTAACACATTGTATTACTAACTTAAATGGTATTCAATTTACCAACTTTGGAAGGATGCAAAGCTGATTTGGAAATCGAACCTGTGACCTTCAGATGACAACAAACATCAGCAGCGAGTGTGACCTCACTCAGGCACACACTGGACACCCATGCCTTATATCATGTACGAACAGTATGATACACATTGTTGGGTGTCATGGTGAGTGAGTAAGGGTCCCCTTGGCTGCTCTGAAGACTGCACAACACATACCGAATAACTGATTGTACTCAGTGTTTGCTCCAAAAACTTTGTGCACTGATCATACACTACCTAGAGAAGCAACACATCCCTGACTTACTCAGAGTGATCTGAAACTTAAAACAGCCCCATTCATCTCATCAGAGCCATGAACATTTTTAAAAACTGCAAGCCTGAGTTGCAAAGCCGTTGGTACCTTACAGATCAACTTGCACAAGCAAGTAGATTCATTTTTATGTGGAAGTTAGTTCAACTTTTGATATCTCCAAAATTTAAACTTCTGAATGTATTTCCTCAAAAGCATATTTCACTTCCTCCTGTATGTGTGATACTACACAAGAGGAAATCTGCTCCCTGGGGCAGAGAATAGGCGTTCAAGGGCGGGGTACCCTGAAAAGTCTGTACACACCCACAAACCTGAGTTTGTGAATATTCATGGATGTTTTTTGATGCACTCCAACTCTAGAAATGGTCAGAGCCTGCACCCGGTCAAGGAAGGAGTAAATCTGTTTCTGTGGTGCTACTGTGACAGTTTTAATGACCCATTAACCCGATCCTAGAACCAGCCACCTCACCTATATTTTAGAACTAACAGGCATTCAAAATAATCCAGCCAAGCTCCTCGTCAATAAGCAAAAGCTGCAGAACGTTGTTTTTAAAATTAACATAAAAGCAGTTATCAAGAAAGTTCATAACCCTTTAACATGTGTATGCCTCTAAAAAAAAAAAAAAATCAAACAACAAAGTCTGCCACAGAGGTGGTCATTACAACCCTGGCGGACGGTGTTAAAGCGGCGGTAAGACCGCCAACAGGCCGGCGGTAAAAAAATTGGAATTACGACCGTGGCGGAAACTGCCAACAAAGACAGCCACTTTAACACTCTGACCGCCACGGCGGTACAAACAGCTTGGCGGTCACCGCCAACAGACAGGCGTAGGACAAAGTACCGCCCACAGTATCTCAACCTACCAATCCGCCACCTTTTCCGGGGCGGATTCACCGCAGACAAAAACACGGCGGAAACAGGACATCGAAGGGAAAATGCTCACCTCTACACACCCCACTAGGAACCAGGATGCCATGGAACCAGAGCTGCAGATCTTCTTGCTCCTCTACCAGGAGCACGAACGCCGGCAGTGAAGACCACAATGAGTACTGCACCTTCGACACAAGGGAGAGGGGAGGGAAAAAACAGACACACACACAAGCAACACCCCCACCCCCACCCTCACCCACGACAACACACACACCAATACATCATGATACATTATAGTTACACCCCCAACCCCCTCGGAAGAATGCAAAGACCAAAGAAAATGAGTGTAACCATTGTAATATATTAAAATGCAGTACGCAAAAATATACTTATATACACTATAAACAAAATATACACCAAGAATAGTAGTACAGGTAGTGCTCCATTGAAGTCCGTGGGCCCACACGGTATCGGCGAGCCCTACACAAGATCCCCGACCATGATGGAGAGAACACTGCAGGGGCATCAGATAGCAATAAAACAGGCACCTCAGGGGGAGGGAAAGGGGAGGCACCTCAGCCGGTTGAGTGCACAACGGCAAATCCACGAGGGGGCCACATGCCCACTGATCAATCCTGGGGAGTGCAAAGCCACCGTCTCTCAAGTCTCTACAGTGGGTGGTTTGCCCACTGTTCAATCCTGGGGAGTGCAAAGCCACAGTCTCTCAAGTCTCTACAGTGGGTGGTGTGCCCACTGCTTTATCCTGGGGAGTGCAAAGCCACAGTCTCTCAAGTCTCTACAGTGGGTGGTTTGCCCACTGCTTTATCCTGGGGAGTGCAAAGCCACAGTCTCTCAAGTCTCTACAGTGGGTGGGTTGCCCACTGCTGTATCCTGGGGAGTGCAAAGCCACAGTCTCTCAAGTCACTACAGTGGGTGGGTTGCCCACTGTTCAATCCTGGGGAGTGCAAAGCCACAGACTCTCAAGTGGATGACAGTCTCCACTGGTTCTGGAGGGGGCTTGGTGCCCAGAGAGCTTCATCCTGCCAAGGACTGAGGTAGTGGATGTATCTTTCCACCGGTTCTGGAGGGGGTTTGGTGCCCAGAGTGCTTCCTCCTGCCAAGGACTGAGGTAGTGGATGTATCTCTCCACTGGTTCTGGAGGGGGCTTGGTGCCCAGAGTGCTTCATCCTGCCAAGGACTGAGGTACTGGATGTATTTCTCCACTGGTTCTGGAGGGGGCTTGGTGCCCAGAGTGTTTCATCCTTCCAAGGACTGTGGTAGTGGATGTATCTCTCCACTGGTTCTGGAGGGGGCTTGGTGCCCAGAGTGCTTCATCCTGCCAAGGACTGAGGTAGTGGATGTATCTCTCCACTGGTTCTGGAGGGGGATTGGTGCTCAGAGTGCTTCATCCTGCCAAGGACTGAGGTAGTGGATGTATCTCTCCACTGGTTCTGGAGGGGGCGTGGTGCCTAGAGTGCTTCATCCTGCTCGTGACGGACTCAGCAGCGTCAGTGCCCTTGGCGCTCATGGGCCAGCGGTGCTTGTGGCTGTGGTGACCTGTTCAGCGGTGCTTGTGGCGGCGGTGCCCTGTTCAGCAGTGCTTGTGGCGGCGGTGCCCTGTTCAGCGGTGCTTGTGCCGGTGGTGCCCTGTTCAGCTGTGCTTGTGGCGGCGGTGCCCTGTTCAGCGGTGCTTGTTGCGGCAGTGCCCTGTTCAGCGGTGCTTGTTGCGGCGGGGTCCTTTGCAGTGACTCAGCTGCTGGCGGTCCTTCATGGCCCAGCGGGGCTGGTGCTGGCGGTCCTTCATGGCCCAGCAGGGCTGCTGCTGGCGGTCCTGTTTGGCCCAGCGGGGCTGGTGCTGGCGGTTGTGTTTGGCCCAGCGGAGCTGGTGCTGGCATTCCTCTCTGGCCCAGCGGGGCTGGTGCTGGCGGTCCTCTCTGGCCCAGCGGGGCTGGTGCTGGCGGTCGTGTTTTTCCCAGCGGGGCTGGTGCTGGAGGTCCTCTCTGGCCCAGCAGGGCTGGTGCTGGCGGTCCTCTCTGGCCCAGCGGGGCTGGTGGCCTCTTGGGCAGCAGGGCAGGTGCTGGCGGTGGCCTCCTGGGCAGCGGGGATGATGGCGGTGGCCTCTTGGGCAGCAGGGCAGGTGCTGGTGGTGGCCTCCTGGGCAGCGGGGATGATGGCGGTGGCCTCCTGGGCAGCGGGGCTGGTGGCAGTGGCCTCTTGGGCAGCAGGGCAGGTGCTGACGGTGGCCTCCTGGGCAGCGGGGATGATGGTGGTGGGCTCCTGGGCAGCGGGGATGATGGTGGTGGCCTCCTGGGCAGCGGGGATGATGGCGGTCTTCTCCGCCGTGCTGCTCTTCCCAGACCTGCTGACTTTCTTGTGGCCCTTCCCCACCTTGGAAGGTTTCGCAGCTGACTCCACACTCCCACCTGTACCCCTGGGAGCGGCTTTGGTGGCTGGAGTCTTCCCCCTCTCCCGCCGGGCACTGGCCAACTTTTGATGCTTGACAGGTGGGGGACTGTCCGTGCTGTGGCTCCGTGCCACACTGGCTGCCCTGGTGGGGTGGGTTGCCACAGGGTCTGCCAGAACAAGGGGACCTTGCCTACTAAACTCGCCCTGGCCTAGGGAAACCCACAGCCCACCTCCCCCACCCAGACACCTCCACTGCATGCAAAATCAGCAGAATGAGAGTGTACTCACCTCCTTGTGGCTGCTGTGATGCCCCCAAGCGCCCATCCAAATCCGGGTACGCCACCGCCAGGATCCTGAACATCAGGGGGGTCATGGTGCGACTGGCACCCCTCCCACGTTGGGATGCCATCCCCAGCTGGGCCTCCGCGTCTTCTTGCTCCAGCGGCGAATGTCCTCCCATCTCTTACGGCAGTGGGTGCTCCGTCTGTGGTAGACCCCCAGGGTCTGGACGTCCTTGGCGATAGCACGCTAAATATCTTTTTTCTGGTGGGCGCTGACCTACATGAATTGTACAGGGGGAAAAGAAAAGTTATTATCAAATGCACTGTCACAGTCATTGGCCCCCATCCCTACCCTTGCCATGATGCACATGCACTCACAGTCGTTTCATGCATACCTCATTCTCCCCCCCATTTTTCATCAACCCCACTCCACACAGACATAGCCCATACAGCATGCTCCCAGTGTATTTACCTGTTTGTCTGGAGGACCATAGAGTAGCGTGTACTGGGGGAGGACCCCATCCACGAGTTTCTCCAATTCCTCCGATGTGAAGGCAGGGGCCCTTTCCCCAGATGCACGAGCCATTGTCTCTTCCAGACCGAGGTCACAGCAGCACTTGCAGTGTAGGTCCTCTCCTGTCGAAGATCAGGTATCGAGTGATTGAACAGTCACCGCCGGCATACATCGTCATTGGTTCCCGAGACCCATAGGGTCCAATGTTAACCAATGCAGCATTAAGCCGCGGTCTTTGACCGCCTACCGCAACGGAGTACAACGCCAGCGCAGCTACCTCACATTCCATTGTCCCACTCTACAGGTCAGGCAGCGGCCATTTCAGGGGCCCACGTGGCTTAATTTTTAACTGCGTCACACATACCTAGGCCTAGCCTCAACACACATACAGGCCAATTTTCGCATTATGATTCGTGTTCTGTGTAAGCTGTGGGTACGTACCTCTGAGTTGTTTGACTCTGTGCTCGCTGTTGTCCTTCATAGGCACCGTCCGCTGGGACACGTGAGGAGATAGTGGCATCCTCAAGTGTACAGACCGCTGGTGGACCTGTCGACAATGGAGGAAAGACATGTGATCATCACCTACAGGCTTGACCGTGCCACAATCCAGGAACTGTGTGCCCAGCTGAAGCCAGACCTGATTTCAGCTATCCGCCATCCCACAGGAATCCCCCCTCAAGTGCAGGTGCTGTCAGTACTCCACTTCCTTGCAAGTGGGTCATTTCAAACAACAGTGGCCATAGCATCAGGGATGTCCCAGCCTATGTTTTCCAACATGTTGTCCAGAGTGTTGTCTGCCCTGCTGAAACACATGCGGAGCTACATCGATTTCCCTCAGGTGGAAGGAGACTTCTATGCCCTGGGACATATCCCCAACATCATAGGTGCCATTGATGGGACCCATGTTGCTTTGGTACCGCCCCTGCAGGAGTGAACAGGTGTACAGAAACCCAAAGAGTTATCATTCCATGAATGTGCAGATGGTGTGTTTGGCAGACCAGTACATCTCCCATGTTAATGCTAAGTTCCCTGGCTCAGTGCATGACGCCTACATCCTGCGGAATAGCAGCATCCCTTATGTGATGGGTCAACTCCAGAGGCATCGTGTGTGGCTATTAGGTGAGCACCTGGAAGCAAGTCAGTGGGAATGGTTGTCTGGGTCTGGGGATATCCCTACAGGTTAGTGTGTGTCAAACAGTTGTCCCTCGCCATTTGCAGGTGACTCTGGGTCATGGCTACTGACCCCAGTGAGGAATCCCAGGACAAGGGCAGAGGAACGCTACAATGAGGCCCATGGGCGAACTCAGCGGATAATAGAGCGGACCTTCGGCCTCCTGAAGGCCAGGTTCAGGTGCCTCAATATGACAGGTGGATCCCTATTCTCCTCACCAAAGAAGGTGTGCCAGATCATCGTGGCCTGCTGTATGCTCCACAACTTAGCTTTGCGACGACAGGTGCCTTTTCTGCAGGAGGATGGTCCAGATGGCGGTGTTGTTGGAGCTGTGGAGCCTGTGGACAGTGAAGACGAGGAAGCAGAAGAAGAGGACATGGACAACAGGAACTCGGTGATCCTGCAATATTTCCAGCGAGACACAGGTAAGAATACAAACCTGCCTACTACATGTACTTTAACACTTCTACCTCTCTACTGTCTGTCGTTTTCATCCAGTGTATGGTCACTGAGGTGTCACTTTCCCTTACGATTCCACAGATGTGTGTCCCACAGTGTGACATGTGCTTTGTTTCCTCATGGACTAGAGCTGTGTGACATAGGTATGTTGACATTACAATTGAAAGAGCATTTTGCCACTGTAATTGCTAATACACTATTTCGAAATCACAGACTGACTCCAGATTGTTTTGTGCTTCAAGGGTGTTTATTTAAGTGCTCAATATTGGAGGGGGCTGTAAAATGGTGAGGGGTGATGGTGGAGGAATGTCAATGGCAGAGTCCAGTCTATTAGTCTCACAGGTGCATTGCCCAAATGGGCATAGGAAGTAGAGCTGGGGCAGTTTGAGGATGGACAGGGTGACAAGGTGGGACAAATGGATGACAAGCAGACTGGTCTCATTTCTTAGCGGGGTCTTGACATCGTTCTCTGTCTGTGTCCTGGATCTCAGGGACAGTTTGCGGGGTGGTTCTTCATCTGCAGGGGGTGGGGTGCTGGTGTGGTGATCCTGTAGCGCTGCCTCCTGTCCACTAGCGCCGGCGGAGGTGGTGGGCAGTTCATCGCCCATGCTAGTATCAGGGGCCCCTTGTTGTGCCACAGTGTCCCTCCTGGTGTTGAGTACTTCCTTCAGCACCCCTACGATGGTGCCCAGGGGGGAATTGATGGTTCTGAGTTCCTCCCTGAAGCCCAAATACTGTTCCTCCTGCAGCCTGAAACTTGGCCAGTACCGTTGCCATCGTCTCCTGAGAGTGGTGGTAGGCTCTCATGATGGAGGAGAGGGCCTAGTGGAGAGTGGGTTCCCTTGGCCTGTCCTCGCCCTGTCACACAGCAGCCCTCCCAGTTCCCCTGTGTTCCTGGGCCTCCGTCCCCTGGACCGTATGCCCACTACCACTGCCCCCAGGTCCCTGTTGTTGTTGGGGTGATGGGTTAGCCTGGGTTCCCTGTAGTGGTGGACACACTGCTGATTGACGTGTCCTTGGGACAGAGGGATGGGCCCGCTGGGTGGGTGTTATGCTGGTGTTTCCAGAGGGGGGAAGGTCTGTAGTGACCTGTGACTGTGTGAGAGGAACCGACTGTCCCGAGGTCCCTGATGGGCCGGGCTGGTCATCTAGATCCAGTTGGACAGAGCTGCTGTCATCACTGTGGGCCTCTTCTGTTGGTGGTGTGGACATGTGTGGACCCTCCTGTCCGGTGACGTTGGGTAGGGGTCCTGCAGGGGTATAAAAGGATGTTTATTACATCTGTGTGTGCAATGGTGTGCAATAGGTGGGTGTCCGTGTACCCCAGTGCTTGCATTCCTGTGTGGGACCTTGTGTGATGGTGGTTTAAGGGGGTGTATGGGTATGTGCAGTGGGCATGCTTTGGTGATGGGTGTCCATGCTTTGTTGTTGCATGCAGGGGTTGGTGTTGGGATGGGTGGGTTGTGATAGTGGGACATTTGTGAGGAGTAGGAGTGATGGGGGTGAGGGTGAGGGTGAGGGTAGGGGTATGTAATAGTAAAGCTTTGACTTACCAGAGTCCATTCCTCCATCTACTCCTGCGAGGCCCTCAGGATGCAGAATCGCCAAGACCTGCTCCTCCCATGTTGTTAGTTGTGGGGGAGGAGGTGGGGGTCGGCCGCCAGTCAGCTGAACCGCAAGGTGGTGTCTTGACACCACGGAACGCACCTTCCCCCGTAGGTCGTTCCACCTCTTCCTGATATCATCTCTATTTCTTGGGTGCTGTCCCACTGCGTTGACCCTGTCCACTATTCTTCGCCATAGCTCCATCTTCCTAGCTATGGAGGTGTGCTGCACCTGTGATCCGAATAGCTGTGGCTCTACCCGGACGATTTCCTCCACCATGACCCAGAGCTCCTCCTCAGAGAACCTGGGGTGTCTTTGCCGTGCCATGGGGTGGTGTGGATGATAAGTGGGGTGATATTTAGTGGTGTGTTGTGTGAGGTGCGTGGAAGTTCTGTGGGTGATGGTATTGTGTGCCTGTGGATGCTTGGTAGTTGTTTGTGGTGTCTCTCTCTGGCCTTCTCTCGGTAATTGTTGTCGTAGGGGTTTGTGGGTAATGTGGGTGTGTGTTTTATATTGTAATGGGTGTGTGGGAGTGGTGTGTGTATGTGTATCAGGTGTGTGTATTTTGAATTGTCCAATGTGGTGGTGTTTTGTAAATGTGTGTGTATTTTGAGCGCGGCGGTGTGTACCGCCAATGGAATACCGCGGTTGAAAGACCGCCACTTGGATTCGTGTGTCGTGATAGTGTGGGCGTATTTCTGTTGGCGTGACGGTGGTGGTTTTGTTTTCGCCAGTTTATCACTGACCTTTGGTGTGGCGGACTTGTGTGGGTGTCTGAATTTTGGCGGATTCCGTGCTGTGGGTCATAATAGCTGTGGCGGAATTCCACGGCGCGGTGTGTTGGCGGTCTTCTGCACGGCGGTAAGCGGCTTTTACCACCAATGTTGTAATGAGGGCCATACTCTGGATAAAACAAATCCCTCCACAGAGATGCAAACACAAACCAGAGCCTATTAAAAGAAAAAGTAGTCCAGGAACCATGCGGAAAACATGGAGCTGGTATGTTCTCAGTAGTTGGCCGATACTCTCGAGGAGGGCTTAACACAGGAAAAAGCATGACATATGGGAAACCAAGGGAACTTTAAAAGGCAAGCCCACGAACGAATGAAAGTGAGGGATGTGACATGGGCGTGGTTTAAAGCCCAACAGAAAACCAACAGGTCAGAAGCGCTTGCGCGCTCGACCTAAAATAGGTCACATGTTTTTTTTGCTTTAGCTCTCTGTGTCTGAAATTACCTTTAGATCTGGATGTGTGTTTCATTTCATCATCTAGTCCATCATTAATTAAATATTTATCAACCCATAATGACTACAAGACACAGGTGCATGTGTGTTTTGTTACTTACAACTACAATTACAGAAGGGGAACCGATTAGTGCATTCCGCATTACACAATATGCAGTCTGTAATTAAAGCTTGTCACCTAACAAAGGCTCAAGAAACTAGAGTATTAGCCATCCCAACAAAAGAAAAACCTCTATGCCGAGATCTGCAAGTGAGAGGAATGTGATTAAAAAGTAGCTTAGTCCTATACAGTAATTCTAATTGCTCATCTAATATGCTGTGCATTATTTATTTATAGTTCATAGTATTCTACCTGACCACAAATTTCAATACAGGATCAGACACTAATGCACAATGATGAGGAGAAAGAAGTAGGTCTGCCTTAGGACCCATTATGACATCTACAGTATATTTGACCCTCCCACCCTTTCACTTGGTAGGAGCTTTGACAGCTCCCGCCAAGTACGAGCACACAGTAAGTCCATTCCCAGCGGGTGGGAGCAGTCGAACTGCTCTGACCTGCTGGGTGCTGACTTTTCATCTGTTTCACTTCCCGCTTTAAAGGTAGAAGCGGGAAGCCAGCAGGGACTGTGGGTGCAGTGAGGCCCCCATGCAACACCCAACAGGGCACTTTGGGTGCCCTTAGTGGGGGTCCCCGGGGTGAAAAAAAGCTGGAGGAAGGGGGCCATGTGCCCCCTCCCCTTTTAGCGATGGCCTGGACCCCAGGGGGTGGGGTACCCAGGGACAAGAATGGCCATAGGGAGGGGGTACACACAGACCCCTCCCCTTGACTAATTGCCTGGGCCCCGGGGGATGGAGTCCCTGGAGCCAAAATTGGCACACCTCCTCTTGTAGTAATTGTCTGGGCCCTTGGGTATGGAGTCCTGTGGCAGAAATCGGCCCAGGGAAAGGGGCTTCAGTCCCCCTCTTAGGTTCTCTGCATATGGGAGGTGGGCCTCTCGCTGGGCATGGGCAAAAGCAGTGAAAGGCGCAGGGGTTGGTGTCTGCAGGAAGTTGGCTGTAGGGCCTGGCCACAGCGTTAGCCGCTGGGCGGGGCATTAGTTATAGTTTCTTGAGATAAATATAACTATAACTGTTGAATTTCCATTGGTTTTGTGCATGTAAAATCTGAACCTAACAGTTCGTCCCTCTGACCTTTCGTTTCTTTAGTGAATTTGTAAAGTTTTTTAATTCTGTTTCCGAAGTATAACGTCCGTGCAACCTTTGGTTTTTGCAGTTTATATATATATATATATATATCTATATATATATATATATATATATGTATATATATAGATATATATATATATATATATATATAGATATATAGATATCTATATGGATATAGATATATATCAATATATATCTCTATATCTATAGCTATGTATTTATATATATATATAAGCTCGGCGAGGATGACACTATGTCAATCCTATGCTTAAAGATTTTGCTGTATAAATGGCAAAATACTTTGTCACTATCTAGCTCGGCGAGGATAGCACTGTGCTGATCCTATGCTTAAAAACTTTGCTAGATAAGCAGACATTTGAGGTGAGCAAATCTAGAGTGTCGCTGGTGCTGCAGAGTGCTCCTTACTAGAGCAACTCTCCACCTAAATTGGGAACTTCCCAGAGTTCTCCTTTGTTTTTTGCATAATTTATGCGTCACTCTAACCCTGAAAGGGCCTTGGTTTGACTTAAACTGGGTGCTCCCTTGTGTCTGGACACAGCTATACCCCTCTGAAGAGCTCTAATGAGAGCAAAACACGTGTCAGGGGTTGCTTTACTCATTCCAGGTTGGCTTGGATGGTATTTGACCAGTCCAAAGCTGTCATACTGTGCCTGGATTGGTAAATGGCTTTTGTCATTTTACAGATCGGCGAGGATGACACTATGTCAATCCTATGCTTAAAGATTTTGCTGTATAAATGGCAAAAGACTTTGTCACGATCTAGCTCGGCGAGGATAGCACTGTGCTGATCCTATGCTTAAAAACGTTGCTAGATAAGCAGACATTTGAAGTGAGCAAATCTAGAGTGTCGCTGGTGTTGCAGAGTGCTCCTTTCTAGAGCAACTCTCCACCTAAATTGGGAACTTCCCAGAGTTCTCCTTTGTTTTTTGTATATATATATATATATATATATATATATATATATATATATAGAGAGAGAGAGAGAGAGAGAGAGATAGATATATAGATATATAGATATATATATCTATAGATATATTACCATATTACCTACTGGCAGTCACCAGTAGGTAGTTTTAGTCAGGACCATGTTTCCATAGAGACAGTGTTTTTTGACTTGCCTATATCTTTGGCATCGTTTGACAAATCTTCACAAAATTTTCCAAAAAAGAGTCCCGATGATTCTTGTTGTGCATGGGACGTTTTAGGGAGATCTGTCAAATGGCGGCCAAGAAAAAGGGGGTTCAAAAAACATTGCGGCCCGTATTTATACTTTTTGACGCTAAACTGCGCTAACGCAGTTTAGCGTCAAAAAGTTTTGCGCCGGCTAACGCCATTCTGAAGCGCCATGCGGGCGCCGTATTTATTGAATGGCGTTAGCCGGCGCAAGCAGACCGGCGCTGCCTGGTGTGCGTGGAAAAAAACCACGTACACCAGGCAGCGCCGGCGTAGGGAAAAATGGCGCTAGGGCGTCTTAAAAATGGTGCAAGTCAGGTTGACGCAAAAAATCGCCTCCACCCGATTTGCCCCATTTTTAACGACGCCCAGACGCCATTTACATGACTCCTGTCTTAGTAAAGACAGGAGTCATGCCCCCTTGCCCAATGGCCATGCCCAGGGGACTTCTGTCCCCTGGACATGGTCATTGGGCATTGAGGCATGTAGGGGGGCACAAATCAGGCCCCCCTATGCCAAAAAAAAATATTAAAAAAAAAATAATTATACTTACCTGAACTTACCTGAATGTCCCTGGGGTGGGTCCCTCCATCCTTGGGTGTCCTCCTGGGGTGGGCAAGTGTGGCAGGGGGGGTCCATGGGGGCATGGGAGGGCAGCTGTGGGCTCATTTTGAGCCCACAGGTCCCTTAACGCCTGCCCTGACCCAGGCGCTAAAATCCGGCGCAAATGCGGGGTTTTTTGCCCTGCCCACTCCCGGGCGTAATTTTTGCCCGGGAGTATAAATACGACGCATTTGCGGCGCAGTCATTTTTGTAGACGGGAACGCCTACCTTGCATCTCATTAACGCAAGGAAGGCGTTCACGCAAAAAAATGACGCTCTTTCCTCATACTTTGGCGCTAGACGCGTCTAACGCCAAAGTATAAATATGGCGTTAGTTTTGCGCCGAATTTGCGTCGAAAAAAACGACGCTAATTCGGCGCAAACGGAGTATAAATATGCCCCTGCATTTCCCATCTAAATTCCCAAAGGACCTGTCAACGCATCTACAGCTCAAACCACTCAATGGAATTACACCGAATTTGGCAGAAAGCCAGCTGCTGGTATGCAGATTGTGCTTTTTGTTATTTGGTGTAAATCTGTTTAGGTGTTTAGGAGAAATCTACAGGCAAATAAGTATGTACATCTCTGGCCGCGATTAATCGAGAATTTTAGTGACTACACGTGCAAAAAGAAGCATTGCATTTGGCTGACTGCACCTGACTAGAAAGTTTTATTTCATGGGACACAGTCCCCGGGGGTGAAAAATTAAATTGAATGTGGCATAAGGGGTCAGGGTGAAGGTACTTTGATCCCAGGTGTGTGATATAGGTGTGTTTTAGGGGCAAATTATATGTTTAATATAATTTTGCGTCACAGCGTGCAATATTTGCGAAAAATTTTGAATTTTCACAAATTTAAATGAATTATTCGCAAAATATTCACAATTATGGAAACATTTGAAAGAAAAGATACAAACACATTCATACACTAAATCATTCACTCATACATGCACTCAGATCCTCATGCGCTCACTCACACTCCTCAGACACTCATGCACCCACTCATACCCACTCATAGACTCACACACCCACTTTCAGACCCACTCATACACTCACACACCCACACACACATCCACTGACAGAGACAGGCCCTCTGGCCAACCTGCACTGCGCACAGAAATAGGCCATGCGCGGGGTTGGGTGGTTATAAGGGCTTGGGAGCAAGGCCCGGCTGCAAGATGGTTGGATTATTGTGTAGTATTTTAAATTAATTTGCGTTAAAAACCATAGAAATCATGAAGGTTTCGGGGACTTTATAGTTAGGTTCTGAATGTACTCATACAGAACCATAGAAATTCAGCAGTTATAGTTTTTTCTCCACTTGTGGTGTCACCTTCTTCTCCTAAGAACTCAATAAGACACTATTTTCACCAGGCAATTGATTCAGTTGCAAAGGTTCAAGACGATATTTCAGGGGCTCTTCTCAACATCTTGGAGTGTTCCTCCAGTAGTTCGTCTAGGTTCATCCCAAGAACCTCAATAATCTGCAAAGCATTAAATTAAGAAGTGGCTGAGGCAGGGCTCCCTTCCGAGCATAGATCACAATTGTGCCCTAATTTAAGATCATGTGACCCACCCATAGATTTGACAATAGATTCTCCTCTGGGTACTGCCCTTGCTCTACCTGTCTTTGGCCATTATTCTATAAAATAATAAAGGTATGCCTACCTTTTGTCATAGTCAGAGTTGGGTCAGCCCTTCCTGCAAAGCAGGTAATGTAGGTGGCCTACCAGCTTTAACAAGTTTAACCCTTGGTACATCCCCAAATTCAAATGTTATCATGACTTTGACGACCGCACAAGTCCATCTCCCCCTGGACTGGTCTTTAGAATTGACAAGCTCTATGGCTCTGCCATCGCAAACAAGTGATCTCTTTCCAATCCAAAGGGCTCTTAGCCCAGACTCCAGAAGGGAGAGTTTTACTGATCAGGAACTGGGTATTTTGTTGGCCCATTTTCACTCTGCTATTGAGGCCCAAATAGATAAATCTCTGGGGAGGACACCGCTAATGTCATAAGGTGTGGCAGTAAAGGTTGAGCCAATGCCGCCAATGCAGGTCCCACCAAATACACAAGAGATGTTAGCAATAACAACCACACAGGATACTATAGCCAGGTCTCTTCTGTGGCAATCAAGCAAAATGGAATTGCAGCTCGATCTGGTTCAATCACTGGCAACCTACCTTACTGAAATTGGTGCCAAGCTTAGTTTCCTCAAAAAAGAGTTGAAACTCCTTGTGAATGTCAAATCGTGCCTGTGTTCCCCAATTATAAAAAAATTGAGTACACTACCTGAGATGATGGAAAATCTGGTCTTTTCTTTTGAGGCCAATAATCACACTAGATTAAGTCACAGGTTAAGTCACAGATTGTTACTATGGCTGAAGAAGTCGAACAGGAAACTAATTGTGGCTCCCTAAGGTGGCCATTTCCCCATTAGGTTATCATCATCAACAACCAGATGTGCAGGTGAAGTTGGGCGGTTCATTGTCTCTTTTTAATACCTTACCAGACTGCCAACGGGAGCCCCTGGCCAAGGTTGCTCCAGCGAACAAAGGTGGCCACAGTAACTACAGAAATAGAAACTGGATCCCAATCTGAGCCACAGTCATCCTCCTGCTTATCAAGAAGGGCAAAAAAAGTTTAAACAAACAATAAAAAAAAGCAGTACTTGCTTAAAAGAAACCCTCTGTCTGATAATCTAGCAAGATGCAACAAAACACAAACCCCCACAACAATCAACATTTCTACCCAATATTTGCCCCTCTACCCCAGAAATCATCTCAACCCTTGCTATTAACCTGGACACTGGCTACAGCTTCTATGGATGCCTGTGTATTAATTGAATCCAAACAGCCAAATCAGATCGGGGGAACAGGAGACAGACGACCATCCAGTAGACCATCTGGTGCACAAGCTTACCAGTAAACTGGATTTGTGGTAGTGTGGAATGCTAGGTGAAAGTGTCAGCACCCCAAATAGAGGAAGCAAACTTAAAGGAATCATTGAGATGCCGGTCATGCAAAGTGAAAAGGTGGACCAATGTACTCAGCTTGAATTTCAGGAGTCTGAATTCCAGGGCCAATTCAAGGGCTTACTAAAACCTAGACCTATATTTGACCAAGCGACTGGAAAAGAATCTCCATCAACTTGTGGAACTATATCTGTCCCCTTGGTGCATGGGAGAGAGAGGCCCGTACGGTCTACGGAAAACCCTGGGCTCCACTTGGTCTCAACCTGTCAGGAAGCAGTATTTGGCGAGCAACAAGGAATTGACACCCACATTCCAGCTGGTAATAGCCCCCCAGAGCAGCTTCTCCCAACGTGGTTGGGTCCTCCATATAGTTTTTTGCGGATCACTATGCCCCCATCCTTCCCAAGTGTGAAGCGGAAGAGAGCCCCCACTTAACACTCCTTTTTATTCCTCGATTCACTCCCAAGGGCTTAATGGATACCCTCAATCGAGGGAACTTGTTTTGCAGTTGTTTTCTCATATTCCTGCCCAAAAGAATATAACTTCTGATGACTTGGATTGGGTCAAACTTGATCCGCCTCTGTTAAACTCAACTGGGGATGTAAATAAGACATTCTGGAAAAGAGCTGCCCAATATAATGACGCTTGGGCAGAAAGAGGTGCCTTTGCAGAATAGACCTTCATGTTCCTGCACCAGCTAAATACCCACACATTCTCTTAAAACCCCCTTGAGCCTGAAACCAAGCATGTGTTCTGATCTGATAGATGCAATTGGGGGAAACCATTATGGGGCCACAATAGCAGAGGGCCAAGGGCCACTTTCTATTCACCGAAGGCATGATAGAAAGGAGGATTTACTTAACACAGGAAGGCTTGCCTGCCACATGCAGGTTAGGCAGCCGTAGATACCTCTATCTCGCTGGTCCCTGACGAAACGCCTATCATATCCTCGAACATCCTGTCAATGGTCTCCTGGAATATTGCAGGGCTTGGACCCAAGCTCGTCCAAGGGAAATGGGGGGAATTTATAGACTCTGCTGATATAATCTTGCTTCAAGAAACCTGTGAGATTTTCCCCGTTTACAGGTCCAGTTTTAATGATCCTGGTTCCATCATGTTCCATCTTGTAAGTCCAAACTAGGTAGACCCTGTGGTGGGTTATTAATTTGGATCAATGTCTCTTTAGGGTACCATGTTTCCCAATTAACCATTGATTCTCCTGAGCTGCTCTGCATCAGGATTTCTACACCAAACAAAATTGTTTTTTTGTTCTTTTAATGTATATAGTAGGAGTGTTTTCAAAACAGCTGATTCCCATGTCCTTCACCTTTTGATTGATTATATTTACACTCTGTTGAGGAAAGAAGCAGTTGTGATTGTGGCTGGAGATTTCAATGTATGTTGCAAACCACCTGCACTCTATTTTGAAGTAGCTGGAGCAGATGATCAGTTTTGGGATATTCTGCAAATTTCGAGCCCATGGTTGCCTATGCTTCTGCGGGCAGTCCTGCAGAAGTTAGATCCTCGTATGAGTTGTTGTTTGAGGGAATGCAACACTAGATCCAAGTCTAAATTACTTGAGCTGTATTGATACTTTTAACTAGATGTCCAATTTTGGGGGAGTCTTATTGAAATGGAAGTCTTGCCTAGATATGATAGTGACCACTTCTCTCTTTGCCTCTCCCTTTGCATTAGCCTCAAGGGGTGGAATAGCATTCTTCGACTTTCTCATGGTGGTCTTTGGGTCAGTAATAATCGGAGGAGAATTAAGTGGGAGAGCATTATGGTCAATTAATCTAAGTACCCCTTGCTATCCCGAGAGCTAGTTCTTATTTTGTCATACATGGCTAACTTTGAGGTAGGATCGGATATGATTATGGAAGCTCACCGCAGATGTTTTGAAAACCTAAAATGAGTCACTTCATCAAAACCTTTCCATGTAAGACCGTTCCTGTGAGTGCAGGTACGAAAAGAGCTGTAGGTTTGCCAAGAGTAAACTCCTCAGTGCTGTTAAAAGTGGGTCAGTGCAGGATACAAAATCTGCCAGAACAGATTATAAATTAGTTTTAAAACAAGCAAAATCTACTTGAGACACTGCTGTCTGGAATGATATTTTGTCCACAACACGCTCAGGGGATCAGGTAGCATGTTGGCATATAATAGCTCATGGCACTAAAACCCATAAGATGAAGCCAGAAGCTCATATTCTTCCCCAAGACTGCGTGACTCATTTTGATCTTTATATGGTTACAGTCCCTCGACCTTAGCTACCTCTGGAATCTCTGTTTTTTAACAAGCCCTTATTTCTCCTAAACCTACACTTCATTTAGAAACACTTAATGAAGGTTGGACATTTACAGTGGCTGAAGTGATTATGGCTACAAGATCTCAGAATGCAGAAAAGGAGCCCCGGTTAGATCAAATACTAGTGAATCTCTTCACATCCGAACCAGCAATTTGGACACCCCTACCTTACATGTGATTTTAATGCCATCTTAGCAGGATGTGATATCCCAACCCTTTGGAAATGGGCAAAGCGTGTTCCAATATGTAAGAATGGCTCGAAGACTGACCCTGCCAATTATCGCCCAATCAACATCATTGACTCAAGTAAAAAAAACATTCTGTAAACTTTTATTACTTCAGCTTCTTATTTGGGTCAAAGAGAATACAATTTTAACATAGTTTCAGACTGGTTTTCATCTCAAAACTAGTACAGGTGATCAAGTTTTTAGGTTTCAGCTAATAAGGTGGAAAGAGGTAGATATAAAAAGGTATAGCCTTTACTTTGTCTTTGTTGATCTTAAAGTGGCTTTTCACATGCTTCCTAGGGATAAACTATGGTGTACATTAGCCGACTTAGGACTACCCTGGCCTCTTCTTGACCTATTTGTTAGACGTCACCAGGACAGTTTTGCCCAAATGGGGTTTAGGTGGAGAAAATACTGACCCTTTTAAGATTGCCAGAGGAGATAGTCAAGGATGTGTCCTTGCCCCCACCTTGTTCTTACTGTTTATACATAGTTGCATTGATGACATTCTGGGTTGTGGCAATGAATCTCTCGTTCTAGGGTGAACTAAAATACCCGCTCTATTATTTGCAGATGACACTCTATTATTGCAGAAATCCCCGAAAGGGCCTAGAAATTGTATTGAACAACTTCAATAGATTTTGTAAGGACCATGGGCTAGTAATCAATGCGAGCAAGACAAAAATTCATAGTGTCTACCCTAACAAAGGATTCAGGGGTCAATTACGTTTAGATGGGAAAGGATTGGAGGAGGTACTAGATCTTAATTATCTTGGCATTCGCCTTTCTAGTTCAAACACTTGTGGATCCCAGGTCACCAAAAGTACCCTCATTTTAAAGCATAGGGTTACAGCCATTTTAACATTTGCAAACAGGACCTTTTTCCATCTAATTTCTCCCCTCCTCAGGTGGGGAGGGCTAAAGAAGTCACTGCTACAGAATGTGGAGCAGAACTCTGGGGACACGTTACCTTCAAAGATTTGGGGGTGACTGAGAATACATTTCTCAGAGCAGTCCTTAAGTTGCCTCAAGGTACGCCACTGATCTTTAAGCATGATCTAAGTTTCCAGTCTATTGCCCCTATGTGCATTTGAAGCCCATCTTGTACTGGCTACGGATTTGGTCAACACCAGAGCTGGTATAGAGTGAGTTTAAGGGAAGTTTTGGATAAATCTTTGAGAGGGGTCCGGAAACCCTTGCTGGAATATGTTAAACAGTCTTTATGCAGAGTTGATATGTCTCTGGTTGTTATGTTTGCTGTTGCCAAGACCTTGGAGAGTATATGGCCTTCTTAATATGATACTGCACTCTGTTTAATGTCAACATTTTATATACAGCGTACTATAGTCTTTCTTCCCCTAAAGTGTGTATTTTAACTGCATTGTCGTTGGAGCACATGTACTTTATTCAGTTAAGTTGTGCCGCCCACTAGGATTGTGCGTGTGCTCTTTCGTTATGATTGGGTTTTTCCAATGTCTTTGCATTTAGGGTTTATTTTTATGCCTTTTGTAGTAAGGTTTTATGTCTTAATATCTACTTGCTACAGATATTACTTTGATCTATAGTCTTGCAAATATTTTTGTATCCACAGAGTGACTCGCATAAACTGTATCTCTAGGCATAGTTCCATACTTGGTGATTGCATATGGTCACCTGCTTGCCCATCTAGCTGTGCACTTTGGCTAAGGGTGGATTTTTCATGAACCATATATATAGCATCTATACATTTTGTATTTAATATTGTATTTAATAATGCATTTGTTCATTTTTTTATATTTGATATTGTGTTGTGTTTTTTATATGTGTACTGATTTTATGGCCATTGGCTGAAAAAAAGTAAATAATGAAAGAAAAAGTTTAACCTCATCTGTTGCCAAGATAGAGCACCTCCCTCCACCCATGCATGTGCACCCGCACCCCCCCACACACAAAAATAGTAAAATACAAAATAAAGGAAGCTAATGGAACCAGGCAGAACACTTACATGGGCTCGTTCAGCGTGCAATTGAAATGTTTCCATGTAATTTTGTTGTCCCAGGGAGATGAGGCGCAAAAAAGGCCCAAAGGATTGGGAGGAGGGTGGTATCTACGCTGACTGGGGTTAGCATACATATCACCCCCTTCACTACGAGGGGTGTTTATGTCATCATCATAGACAGGACGAGGAACATATATTAACACATATACTCACTCATCTATACAGTCAACACAAGCACACACTCATCCATGCAGCAACTCTCACATTTAGTTGCTCACCCATACAGTCACTTACACACCCACTCACTCACCCATACAGCAACTCACATACCCCATCCCTCACCTATACAGCCTCCCATATATCTACTTACCCACTCATGCACCTCTGACACACCAACTTACTCACCCACACAGCCACACACAGTCACTCAGTCACCCATACAGCCACTCACACCCATAGAGCCACTCAGACATCTACTTCCACATGGATACACACAGTCACACAGCCACTCACATAATATATGTTACAAATAGTATCATTCATTAATAGTACACAAAGTTTGCTAATTTAACATTTGTAGTATCTTACTATATATCTCTAACACTCAGGGATGTTAGAAACGGGGCCTCCAGTTGGCAGTGGTTTGCACCCTTTCCAAGTAGAGACCCTCACTCTAGTCAGGGCAAGGGAGCCACACAGCTAAGATAAACCCTGCTCACCCCTTTGGTCGCTTGCCACAACAAGTCAAGCTTATCTCAGAGGCATTGTGTAAAGTATTTGTACACACACAAACACACACAACAATGCAGTGAAAATATTACAAAGGGATTCCACACCAGTTTAGAGTAATATCCAATATTTATCTGAGTAAAACAAAACAAAATCTTTAAAAATCACACAAGTAAAGATGTCACTTTTTAAAGGTTTAAATGCAATTGTAGTTTTTTTTTAAATCAATGAAGCACTTGACTGAGGCAAAGTACCTGAGATGCGTCAAAAAGACAAAGATGATGTGGGTCCAAGGGGAGCCGATGCGTCAAAAAGAGCCAGAGATGCGTTGGTTCCATATAGCTGCAGGGTAGATGATGCGTTGGTTCAAGATTGCTAGGCAGGGGAGGTGATGCACCAGTTTCTTATTGCCAGAGGGGAGGAAATGCATTGTTTGTGGCATGGTGCATGGGTTCTTTACTACAGTGCAGTGTCGATGAAGAAAATGGCACCCAGGGATCACCCATGCATCGGAAGTCAAGTCGCAATGCGTCGATCTCACAGCGATGAAGCAGGAGCTGCGTCGGGGCCAGGGCAGTGTGTCACGGACTCTTCTGATGCGGTGCTCAAAACCCATTCAGCAGTGGTTCTTCCGAGGCCCTACGTCGGAAAGTTGGGGCCTGCGTGGAAAGCCACAATCATCACGTGAAGTAGGGCCCACGCTTCAGTGGAGGCAGCAGCGATGCGTCGAATTCTTGCAGCAATGCATTGGTTCGGAATGGCACAGTGAGTTAATGTGTGGATTTTCTCTTTGTAGCTCCAAAAACCTCCTTCAAGGGCCCAGACTGGATTTGACACCACTTGGCAGGCGATGGCTCTCAGCAGAGGATCCCAGGTGCTGGCAGATGAAGTCCTTTATGTCCCTGATATATCTTAACAAGAGGCAAGCTCAACTCAAGCTGTTGCAGAACCTTGGAAAGCAGGATGTAGAAATATGTATTTTTAAATTTTGGGTTCAGATACCCCAAACTCCATATTTCTATCTGCTCCCAATGGGACTTTACATTTGAAAGATATTTCAAGGCAATCCGCTTGCTATCCTATAGGAGAGCTACGTCTTGCAAAAGTGAAAAACAAATTTAGCAGTAATTCACTATCAGGACATATAAAACACACCAGTACATGTCCTACCTTTTAAATACACTGCACCTTAGGGATGCCTTGGGCCAACCTTAGGGCTGACTTACATGTAGTGAAAGGGAAGGTTTGGGCCTGGCAAAGTAAACTCATATTATAAATGGTTTGCCTCTTACAAACTAGAACTAATTTGTTTAAAAGCAATGGCGTACAGCATATCTAGAAGCCTCTCCTAAGTAGCTACATTTGGGCTATCCTCTAGCAATCTACCCAAAATTGCATTTGAGAATTCAAAAAACATTTGTGTTAGAGCTACCTTTAATTTCAGACACATCTTAAAATTAGATCTATTTAGTAGGTGTAAAAACATAGTCATATATTTTTATGTACTTCAATGCTATTGTTTTTTATACATGTATATCTGAATATCACTGTGTGTACAGACATAGTTTATAATCAAATATGGATGCTGTTCCTTATTGATCTGATGGTGTACTTTAGTCTCAGTTATGCTTGCTAAGTTTCCTGGCTGGATGTCCTGAAGCCATTTTATTCAGGTTAGTATATTTACACATTTCTGCAAAGTGCAACCTTGTTTTCAGTGTCGGCAACTAGAAGCAGAATTGTTGAAGAATCATGAACTCAGTATGGTAATAAAAAACAAAAAATGATTTCAGGTTCTATTCATAATCAATATCTTGAGATTCTGACTAGCCACAGAAATGTTCTTCTTAGAATACACTCACCATCTGAGTATTTCCAGATTTCACACCCTAAATGTTGTCATAGACCTTTTCAATGAAATATGAAAAGTATATTTTTCTGAGACTCTGCAACAAAATAAAAAAGCTGAACCATCTATGATGAATTTTGTAGAAATAGCCAATCTTTTACTTTCTATTAATCTCTAAAATTGGCCTTTGTACAATTATTTCTCATTAAAAAAACAAGCAAAGCAATTATAGTTAAAGTTAGGGTTATATTACAAAATGTTGAATTAGAAGGAGGTAGAAGGGATGACAAATTATTTTGGGAGATTCCCCTGGTGTGTGTGTCCTTTTATATTCACTTTCAGAAAGAGGCAAGGTTTATGCTTGGTGTATGATATTCATAGGCATTTGATCTTTTAGTGGCATAGACAAAATTTCATGGATTATGTCTGCTGGCCATAGTTGTCTGCAAACTGTTAGCACCTTATTTACTGTTTCCTTTATCTTAAGGCAGTTATAGGATTGCTATAAGCCAGGAACCTTTCCCCTGGTTAACCAAGGCTCTCCCTTGTTTAAGTCAATCTAAGGACTGGCTTCAGCCAAAAAGGGAAAAAGCTGTCTTAATATAGAACAAAACTCTTTGGAAATTGGAGTTATGCTTTTCTTAATGAAGACAACCTTAAGACTGCCTTAATCAATGGAAAAACCTTAGTGATACAGGAGCTATGAAGATTCTTTCACTTTATCATTGTGTATTTCTGTCTGATACTCTATTCAAATTCAAATTAGTGGTCACTTGGAAAACTGTAAACTGCAAACAATGCACGGTGATTTGGATTAACAATTAGAATTAAGCCTAGTGCTTTGCGAGGCTTCGTGTTGTCCGGCGTCTGTTCCGAGAAGCTAAGCAGTGAGGCTTTGCAGGGCTTGGAGTTGCTTTGCATTCATCCCGGAAAGCAGTGTGGCAAGGCTTTGCCAGGCTCAGTGTCGATCCTGGGGAGTTGTGCGGAGAGGCTTTGCAGGGTTTGGCATAGCTGGGCTTCAATTCTGGTAAAGCTGGTATCTGTGCTGCGAGGCTTTGCGGGGCTTTGTGTTGCTTTGCGGTGGTTCTGATGAAACCCACAGAAGGCAGAGCACCTGAGGCCCCTCCAAAGATACAGGACTGGGGTGGCACGATTTGGCAAGGTAGACTCACAGATGGCAGAGTCCAGGTGCTGTAGCAAGTTAGTTGCAGCAGTCTTTGATGTCCCTGATACTGCAGAAGAACTGGGGGCTCATCAATCTACAGCAGACAACAGGACCACTAAAAGGGGACGCCTGAAATAACCTATTCAAGACCTCAGAATACAAATAAAGTGCAGAAGTTGAACATGATTAAATAAATAAATCCCCTACAAACATGATTCAATTATTACCTAACCACTGTGCAAACGGGGCCCAGATAGCTTCACCCATCCGTCTACTCGCGCGGCGCTTGCACGCATAAGAACCCATCTCTAGATAAAACGTTGAGCACATCCGAGCCAGCCAATGGTTAAAAGTTGGTGGGGTCGACTCCAGCCAATCAGATGCAATACAGCAGCGGGCCACAGACATAGCTAAAAACAAAAACCTCTGCTAATATTCTAGGTACACCACTCCATCAATTCCCAATAATACTAGTTGCGGCGTAGTTTCCACCTTCTGATGAATTAGCCTAGTTAAAAAGTTAGCCATATCAATAAAAAAATTCATGTAGCCTACTGCAGCTAAAAAACATATGTACCAGGTCGGCCGATACGCTCTTACATCTGGGACACACCACCTCCCTTAGTGGTCCTGTTGTCTGCTGTAGATTGATGAAATGAATTTATGTAATGATGTGTATTTATACAATGTATTTATTGTATTTATTCAACCTTCTCTTTGTTTTGGTGTCTGTACATTGTGCATCTTCAAAAAAAGAATAAAAAATAAATAAAAAAAAAGAACTGGGGGCTAGCCAGAAAGCCCTTGGGTTCAAAGATGTAGAGAACAGTAGGACAGAAGCAGCAGGCAGCAGGCCAACACAACAAAGTAAGTAGGAAAGTGCCAGTCCCTCCTACAGCAGCAGACAAAGGCCAACACAATAATGCAGTTGTATAATGGCAGTCCCTTCTGTCAGCACAGCAGCCCTTCTTCCTGGCAAAAAGTTGTTCGTTCCAGTAGAGATCTGATTTGGTGGGGTTTTTTGGTCCAGTATTTATACTTTTGTGCCCTGGTTCTGGAAGGTGGGAGAAGCTTCCAGAGGCAGGCCTTTTAAATGTCTAAACACCCTACCTCTACTGTCCTGGCTAAAAGCTGGCTCAAGTGACAAAACAGGGTTGTTAAGCCCTATTGTGGGAGGACAGGCTGTTTCTAGCATGGGTACCCCCATTTTTGGCCTGTTTGTGAGTGTTTGTCAGGGTGTTTTGCCTGTCTCCCTGGGATCCTCCTGGCCAGGACCCCAGTGCTCATAGTTTGTGGCCTATGTGTGTTGTCAGTATGCTTGACTGTGTCACTGAAGTTCTGCTTGGATTGGGGACCCTCTGGAGACCTCTGAGTGGCCAGTGCCAGCAAGTGACATCAGAGACCCCTCCTGATAGGTGCATACCTTGGTAGGTGGTCAATCCCTCTCTCAGGGCTACTTAGGATCTCTCCTCTGGGTGTTTCCTCAGATTCAGTTTGCAAGATTCCTCCAGGACTCCTCTGCATCCTCTACTTCAGCTTCTGACTGTCAGATCAACCGCAGACTGCTCCAGAAACCGCTGTAACTGCAACAAAGCATCCAGGACGACTCCTGTGACCTAAAACTTCAGCTCCATCCAGCATTTGCAACAGGTTCCAAGGTGTGCATGCTCTGAGGACTGCCTGTCTTCACCCTGCACCTGTCAAAGTCACCAGATCCTCGGAGTCTGTGCACGTTCCCAACACTTCCATTACAAGACAGCTCCAATTCTCTAATTAGAATTGTCACAGTCTAAGAGAGTCCAAGTGGGGAAAAGGGGATTAGGAATGGAACAGCTGGGAAGGAGACCTGTAGGAAGCAAAAAGGTTAAAACACACAATATCAAGATTATATCATATTAATCAATACTAGGCTATGACTTTAAGCATTGTCATTCTGAAAACAAGACAACCTAAGCATATACTTAAAATGACTAGGCTTCAAGATGACTGGATACCTGTGAGGGAATTAAGAAAGGTTAAATGCAACTTTCAAATTCAAGTATTATCTTTTGCATGAGGATCAGGAAATAATCTGAATGATTTCTAAACCATAATATGAATCGTGTTTGAGAAACTTATTATGTACACACAACATTACATCTAGAAGGCTAGCTTTTTTGTTCTCTCAAAATTGACGGAACATGAATTGCGCATATTGCAGATTTGTACAAAGGTTGTAAATACCATAGAATGATTGTGCACCATGAATAACATGAATTAGACTTGAGAAATAAATCACGCGTCTTGCCAACTCGAAAGCCACCAAGTAAATGCCTTAAAATGGTAGCGCATAATGAACACCATGATTTTAAACACAGAAAAGGAATCGCGCGGCTTGCCAATTCGAAGGTCACCATATGAATGTCAGTAAATGGTAGCATACAATGAATAACATGAATTACACACAAGAAATTAATCGCGCGTCTTGCTGATTCGAATACCACCATGTAACTGTCGGAAAAGGTTAGCACACAATGAATATCAAGGGTTAAAGCACAAGAAATGAATTGCGCATCTTGCCGATTCGAATGCCACCATGTAACTGCCAAGGAATGGTAGTGCACAATAAAATCAAGGGTTAAAGCACGAGAAATGAATTGCGCGTCTTGCCGATTCGAATGCCACCATGTAACTGCCACGGAATGGTAGCGCACAATGAATATTAAGGGTTAAAGCACAAGAAATTAATCGCATGTCTTGCCGATTTGAATGCCACCATGTAAATGCCATAAAATGGTAGTGCACAATGAATATCAAGAATTACACACAAGCAAAGAATCGCGCGTCTAGCCGATTCAAATGTCAGCATGTAAATGCCTTTAAATATCAAGCGCACTTTCACACGCACAAGAGCAAATAGATTTATCATATTAATTAGGCCCAAGAACTCGAAATACTTCGAAAACGGGATTGGGGGCCCAGCCCGACCTCCGTCTTACCGCCCTGATCAAGAATCACCCAGCCAAATGAAAGGGTGAGGCCTGGAAGATCAAGGTAGGCCTCCGGAACAGGAGCTCAGGAAGTTGCTGCTGCTCTGCACCGGTACCTCTGAATAGTGAGCACGTGGAGCTGGGCTGGCTCCCTTTTACAGAGTCTTAGCCCAGCCCACCAACCACACCCAGGCATGCTGCAGGGAAGCTTCTAGAAGGCCCTGGAAGGGGACCATACCCTGACACAGTCTGAAAGCCTGCAGCAGTACATTACATGTGAACAGTATTTATATGCATGCTGAACATAAGTCTTCAGGATTAAACTCTGCAATGCAAAAGGTTAAACAACATCATATCAGCACAATGCATAAATTATGTTAGCTTGAAATTGTTAGGTTTTTGCATTTTAGTCGCCCGTAGAGCGCGCACTGCCCTGATGTTGACAGCACCAGAAGAACTGAAAGAATCTCCCGTGGAGTGATGAAGTCACTTCCCTGCTTCTGTAGGTATCCTTCTGTGATGACAACCGGTACTAAGGGACTCCTCTCCTGATGACGAGCATGCTCCCTGGAACACAGGTGGTGAACCGAAGTGACCCTAACTGTCCAAAGGTTCAGCTGTTCCAATTCTTCGGAGTTAAGAGCTTGCCTCCCCATGCTGCGACAGTACTCCTGTGTACAGCATCTTCTGCAGCTCCTTGGGCTTCTGTGCACTTCTTCCAAAAGTTATTTGTGCACAGCATAGCCCAGGTCCCCAGCGCTCCATCCAGCTCCCTGAGTTGTTCTCCGGCGGCGTGGGACCTTCCAGTGTAGTGCTGCGACTGCCTCACTTTGCATCTTCTTTGTCCCCATGTTCTGGGACTTCCATGGGTGCTGCCTGGTCTTCTGAGGGATCTCTGAAGTGCTGAGAGTCCCCTCTGTCTCCTCACTCTGAGTTGAGACCCCCCAGGTCCCTCCTGGGTCCAGGCTTGTCCTTTTTGATGCAAATCGCGTACTTGCTTGAACCAAGGCTTGTTGGCCGAATCCAGCGACGCAAACAGCCTGCATCCAACAACTCGACGTGGGAGATCTCCTGCACCAAGCAGGAACCCGCAGCCATTTTCTTTGGTGCACTTCTGTACTTTTCCTCTGACCCGAGAATCCACTTTTGCACTTTCTTCTAGGTTGGCAGGAGCTCCTGTCTTTCCTGGACTCTTCTTCGACTCCTGGTTGGTCTGCTCTGTCCACAGGTCTTCAGGCCCAGGAATCCGTAATTTGTTGCTTGCAGTCTTGCTGGGTTCTTGCATAATCCTTCATCACGACTTGTAGTGTGTCCTGAGGAAAGTTGCTGTACTTTACTCCTGCTTTCCTGGGATCTAGTGTGGGGTATTTTACTTACCTTTGGTGTTCTCTTACAGACATGCATAATCATGCAGACTTGCATGACGCAATTCTCCACCTAAACAAAGCAATAAAGATTTTTTTTTTTACTTACTGTCGTCTCTGCTCCAATGGCATTCTATTCCAGTTCTTAGTGGCCCACACGCCCCCTCCATAATATGAATAGCAGCTCCGGAGTTGTGGATTCCATATGGCAGGTACACATACCAAGACACACAAACACAGTGACTGACATCGTGAGACCAGCAACATGGCTAATCACTATAAGATTTGTGATGCTTTTTCTGCGTTTAAGCATTGACTTTCTAAAATATAACTATATCTGTTTAAATACTTCCTATGGGAATAACGGAAAAATGTATTTGAAAAGCCTGAGGGCGGACGTTGCCCATTTCAACTAGACCTGATTTTATTCCATGCAGTGATGAACGAGCGGCTTTATTTGCTGCAGCCTAACACTGTGAACTGTCACTTTAAATTTATCTCAAGCCCCGTGTCATGTCCAGATCCATTTATCACGCACTGACATTTGTTTGTGGAGCAGCCAAGATTTCAGAGTAATTTGGCATTCTTTCTACGTCATTAAAATACGCAGATGTTCTTTTGTTTTCCAGCGTGCAGACCATATCGGCACTGGGCAACAGCCGTAGACAAAAGCCATGCATGTAGGGTGGTTTTATCTTTTTTTCTTTTTTAATGAAAAGGCTTGCTTTCTCTAATTGACGTCATTAATGTCCAGGGTTTTATTTCAGCATTTACGTCGGTTTGATTCGCCGTCTTTTCCCTTAAATAGCCAGTAATTAATGACATATGCTTTTGTGACAATACAGTATTTCTACCACATTATGAAATGCAATAACGGGATAGCACGTCAATTTAACAATCACAATATGGTTTTGCCTCCCAAAAACTTGCAGCGTTTTCATTTTTGCATGCACTGTTTTGAGTGCAAATAATCATTCAATAACGCACGCCAATAACCTGTAGTTTTACAACTCTGTCATGCTGTACAGAGATCGCATTTATCTTCAATAAACCCAAAATAACATAAAAGTCTACCACTTGAGACTGCAATAAACATTTTGGATGTAGTGGTATTGGTCACAATCAATCCTGTATACGCATTAAATGTGGATTTTCATAACTATCTCGTGTCCAGAAAGTCCTGATTTTATTAAACGCCCAGAGGAGAGTATGATGCTTTCAGTCCTTCCTATAAATTAAAGAGCAGCCAAGAGTTAACAACTAAATATAAAAAACACTAAGCATCAAGACGTATAATGGTTCAGTCGAACTAGATGAAATATTATCCAATCCCTATGCTCACAACATGTGGTATATATCTTTCTTGCTGGGAGCAATAAGTCCTGTTTTCCTGTGACAAGCCAACATTAGGCCTTATGGAATGTGAAGAATAACTGAAGTAACAGCATGATTAGAAGAAAACGGGCCCTCTCTCTTCAAATTTCCTCAAATTGCAACTTTCATAAGCGTCTCTTTGGCTTTATTAAAATCATGGCTTTCCTGACGTAGTTATGAAAATCCATTTTTTATGGCAAGAAGAGCCCCCTGTTACACTTTTTTGAAACATATCTGTAGTGAAGCTGCCTTTTTTGCATGGCCACCCTAGATTTTTCTTCTTTCTCTGTATCTTATCTTTGCTGTACTTATAGTTCTTTACACTTTACCCCTTCTAAACAGAAGTAAATACCTGTGCTCCCCCGTTAAATGCGTGAGAAGCGGCTTAACCCTAATTGGCATATTCATTTTCTATAACCATTCAAATGGATCACAGTAGACTGCCTCAGGACAGTCACCCACGCCTTAGTCACAAGCTTGACTGCGGCAACACTCTCTACTCCGGTGTTGGAGTGTGACTTTAAAATTAATATTAACATGAAAAGCTTGCAATATAATGTGTAATGAAACCGCATAGAAGATATGTTAACCTGGAAGAAAAATAAGGTACGCGTTTGAAATGAGCACACGGGGAGTGGCCACCAATGTATACGATGACTAAAGAAACTGACTAATAATGAATTACCAATATACTAATGTATGACTTTGTATTAGCATTAAGGATTATGTATTAGGGTCTTGTTAAATTAATCACTAGGCCTTAGTTAGTAAGGTTCTGGGCCTAGCTGCCTGGTCTCATATTAACTGATATTTTTTTTAACGTGCAATGTGCTGCTTTCCTGAAGGACACAAAGCTGTACTTTTCCAGAGGCTAGAGATATGTGTGTAGCCATAATAAATTCTTCTAATGGGACCCGACTTGCTCAAGGAGACATTCTTGCCGAATGCAACAGTGTAATTTGAAACAGGTGCAAGGCCTCCTGGACTAGGAGAAGACAATGGAACTACTGACTGGAGCGACAAGTGTAACTTTTCTTACCTGACATTCCACCCGTTGAAGACGTCAATCACAGGAGCCAATCAACTGCATGAGAACTGTCTTAGGTGAAAATTCTAGTAAGGTGTGTGACGGATTATTGGACAGAGATAACGATGCACCAAATATTACCCAATGGGAAATTAGAGACTTGTTCGACAACTTTGATATAACGGCGTGACCCAAGGAGAAATCAGCCATGACTTTGCCACTCCTGAAGACCTTCTTTGCCATTCTGAGAGACTTTGCCTTTGGCTGTCTGATACTTTAACCCATCCTCATCTAACCCTTTGCCTGTTATGCACTTCTCCTCCTTATGAAGGAAGAGTCTTCACTTGCTATGCCCTCCTGAGACTTACCTGTTTTATCCTGGCTGATGGGGAATCGACTGATGTCCTGAGGACGAAGACTGAAGACGCTTGCTGACCCGTTCGGATGGGTAACTATCTGATGATAAATTGTAATTGCATGTTTGCCTTTTCTTTCTAGGTACCAACTGCTCTTTTGATAGAGACCATGTTTTCCAAATTCATGTTGCCAAATTGTTTTGCACGAAGCCCAACATGCTGATGCTAATTCGAGGTTAGTTAAGGAGTTCACTAATATCGGATGCAATTAGACAAATGACTGAATTCTTGCTTTGTTGAATAATGTACTAATGATGCTCTGCTAAAGTTGACTCATGTTAATGTTGTGCTTTGTTCTAATGTTCATGATCTATGTTTTGATAAAGTTTTGCTCGAGTTGCCAAATTATAGTAGTTTTGATGTGCTTGCTATTGTTGAGGTGAATAAACATGATATTAGATTATAACTAATAGGGAATAAATATCCTAACTCTTACTAGATTTGTTGTGGTTATTCATGGCTGAAAGGTCCTACTTATTGCATTAAACGCTTTATCTAAGATGCAATTACTTCAATAAAACCTCATTGAACTATATTCTGCCTCTGATTGTCCTCACATATGTGAGACTAATGTAACTGAGAGAAATGGATGAGATCTGAGTGACCACGATTTCCCTGAGGAGTCAATTGTTTCATGCGCTCGGTTGCCCAATCATCACTGCTCTTGGGTGGGGATGACAAAACCCGGATTAGGCCGACAGGTGTCACCTGCAGTGGGTTCAGACTCAGTCCCACACAATGCAAGTGATTCTGTCGAACAAATCCAGTAGTCTCATTAGGATAATGAGAGCCTACGCAACACAGCCACAAGTACAAAGCCATATATAACGTCGGTCCGACCTACCTGAACCACCACGTCTCCTTCCACACCCCGCCAGATCCCTTCGCTCTGCTCAACTGGCTCTGGCTACTATCCCTCGCTTTCGGAAAACCACTGCTGGAGGATGATCCTTCACCTACTTCGCAGCAAATAGCTGGAACAACCTACCCCTATACCTCAGACAAAACCCACCATTCACCATCTTCAAGAAGAACCTCAAAATGTGCCATTTCAGATTTTCAGATGAGGCTCAACTCCCTCCCACCCCCGCCCTGCCGCCTTGATACTTTGAAACCCTCACCGGTGAGTAGCCGCACTCTACAAAAACTGATTGATTGATAGCATATGGTGCAGAAATACACCCCTGGCAGGGAAAGGTAAGTGTCACATGTGGACTGCCGTACATATTGTGCATTTCACTACAGTGGCAGAGAAATCCTGGGTTCAGGCCTACCCTGTGCAGCTTGACTATAGCAGTCTAAAGCTGCTGTACAGACTTGTCAAAATAACTCTTTCTGACAGGTGGGAAACCCTGCTTTTAAATATTCATAAATATTAATAAGTCACTGTAGGAAGCTGTACTGGTGTGTGGTGGATACCTATGGTGTTTGCACCTTATACCAGGTCCAGGCAATCCCTATTGGTGAATGATGACAGGGTCTAGGAAGCCCAGGCTCTCTAGTAGTAGCTGTGGTGAGCAGCCAAGATTTATCTACAACACATGCAAAGCTTTTGCAATACCACAATGATCACTCAGCAACTTATCACACATGAAAGGAACCACACCTACATAGTAACAAAAGGTAATTTATTACAGTAACAGTACACTAGATTAGTAATAGACAGTTGCCCAGTTGGAGGTAAGTACACATTTGATATACACAATGAATATTAGGAAATAGCACATAGGAACAACAAGCATTGGCAAGAAATACTGAAAAATAGTTAGGGCCCTATGGGGGGGCCAAACTCTATACTAAAATAGTGAAATGTGAAGTGAACCCCCCTGCCCAAGGATGTGGAGTAGTTAGAAGGAACCCCCAAAAGTGAGTACCTAGATGACCCCCAGCGACAAGGAGAGCGGAGATGAGAGGATTATGGAGGAAGAGTACCTGGAAAAGGGGACAGAGTCCAGTCCACACAGGAGTGTCCAGGAGGGGCATGAGCCACTACAGACCCTTCTGTGGATGAAGATCCAGGACGATGGAGAAAAAAGAAGATTAGCTGTGGAGCCCAGGAGCTGCAGAAGGTTCTTGGAGCCATGCAGATGATATCCCACGTCGGTTGCCGGGTCGCAGTTGGTCAGTGGTCAGGACGACCACCAACAAGCCTTGGCAATTGCAAGCTGGAGCAAAAGAAGAGCTGAAGAGGATCAGCAAGGTCCACAGGACTTGACCCTCAGAGGAGAGTCCGGGCTGACCCTCAGCAGTCGGGAGAGCCAGAAGAAGGAGTCACAGCCCCCACAGGCAACCTACTGGTAGCAGGCACAGTAAGTTGCAGTGAGACCCAATCAGCACACTTAGAGAGGAGTCCCACTTTGCTGGAGTAGCGGAGAGGAGACTTTCCTTGCAAGGATAAAGTGCTGGTGGTCAGGGCTACTTGGCGCCTGAAGATCCCTTAAAGCAAGAGTCAACGATCCTTGGTTGCTGCAAGAGTTGCAGTGCATAGGGGTAGTGTCCCGCAAGGAGAGGCAAGGGCTCATTGTCTCCCAAGTTGGACAGCAGATAGAGAGTACCAAGGGGACCACTCAGACGCACCACCTGCGTAAGAGATTCTTCCTGGAGCCGGATGGCAGAAGATCCCAACAGCCAGTCGTCGTTGCCTTTGGTGCCTGTGGATACAGGGGAGTGACTCCTTCACTTCAAGGGAGATTTCTTCTTACTTCTTTGGTGCAGATAAGTCTTGCTGACCCCAGAGGATGCACATCTATGGAAATATTCCAATAACGTGAAGGAGCAGGGGAAACAATGTTGCAAGGCGCGTTTGTCTCGGGAGCGGTTCCGGTGACCAGCAGCGGTTCTGGTGGTCAGGAGAAGAAGAGGACATTGCAAATGAGTCCTTGTAGAGTCCTGCATGCCGAATCTGGGGACTTACCCGCAAGGGAGTCCCTAAATAGCTCTACCAGTGGAATTGGTCACTCTGCAGAGTGACCACCTATCAGAGGGGGTGAGTGACATAAGTTACCTGTCCTGACCAACCAGACGCTCCCAGAGGCCTCTGCACATCCTGCTTTCAAGATGGCAGAATTAAGTGGCCATCTGGAGGAGCTCTGGGAACCACCTCTACGTGGTGATGGACAGGGAAGTGGTCACTCCCCTTTCTTTTGTGTGCTTTCATGCCAAAGCAGGGACCGGGGGTTCCTAGACTGGTGCAACCAGACTATGCAAGGAGGGCACCAAATGCACCCTTCAAAGCAAACCGGTGGCATAGGGAGGCTACCCCTCCACAGCCATGTAACACCTATTTCCAAGGGAGAGGGTGTTGCATCCCCTCTCCCACAGGAAATCCTTTGTTCTGCCCTCCCCTGCTTGAGCTTGTCAAGCAGAGGAGAGCAGAACCCTGTCTGAGGGGGGACAGCAGCATGGGCTGCCAGTAAAACCTTGAAGAATGGTAGGAGCAATACTGCAGGGTCTTCTAAGGAGCCCCCAGAGTGCATGGAATCATGCCATCAATCCTGGCATCGGTATTGGGGTATGATTCCAACATGTTGGATACCAAACATGCCCCGGGTTGGAGTTACCATTATGTAGCTGGACACAGGTAATGACTTGTTGTCAGTAAAGGGGTAAAATGGCTTCCCCTACACTTACAAAGTCCAATGCATTGGAACTGGAGTTAGTAGGGGCACCTCTGCTCATGCAGGGGTGCCCTCACACACAGGCACCTGCACCCTGTCCTTTGGGCTGGAAGGGTCTACCATAGGGGTGACTTACAGTGACCTGGTGTAGTGACCTGTGGTGAAAGGGTGCATACACCTTTTAAAGCAGGCTGCAATAGCAGACCTGCAGACACATTTTTCATGGGCTCCCATGGGTGGCATAATACATGCTGCAGTCCATGGGGAATCTCTGGTGTCCCAATGCCCTGGGTACCTAAGTATCATATACTAGGGACTCATAAGGGGCACCAGTATGCCAATTGTGAAGTGCACAAAGGTCAAAGGCAACCAAATTTGGAGAGAGAGAGCACAATCACTGGGGTCCTCGTTAGCCAAGCTACAGATTAAAAACTTAAATGTGCAACTTCAAGTCAAGTCAATCAAAATCCTCTTTATTGGGACTGTTGGTCAACTAAACTATACTACATTACCATAAAACATAGGGGCTTATTTACAAGCCCCTTGCACCACCGTTGCAGGATTTCTTTGATACAGTGGTGGTGCAAAGTAGTCCCCTACAGTGCACTAGATTTACAAACTGGCGTAAAATACAGCGCAAACATGGTGTCATTAGGGGATGCAGGACAGTGCAAAAAATCTGATGCATCAATGGTGATGCGTCAGATTCTTGTAAATAAGCCACATAGACCACTAAAAACCATCTAACCAATTATAAACATATATAAGATTTGCCAAAAGTGATTATCATATGTGAAAGCTATGAAGATCCATTCAGCCATAAAACTCAACCAAAAATAATCATTATTATAAAAATATGATTGGATCTCTTTCATTTATCACTATCTGTAAGATGTTCCCCATAGCACTTATTACATCAAAACACTGCTTAGCACATAGAAATCTCATTACTCTTAGGTGCAATCTTACATTGTATTACATAAAAATCGTTTTTTTTTTAAATGTCGTTGTAGGAAGCTGGCCTGGTTTGTAGTGGGTACCAAAGATACTAACACCTTATATCAGGGCCAGTTATTTCTTATTAGTGAAATGTAGTCAGTGTCTAGAAGCCAGGCTGTCTAGAGGTAGCTGTAGGCAGAGCAGCCAAGGATGAACTAGGAGACATCCAAAGCTCTTGCAATACCACTGTAGTTGCACAGTACTCACACACATGAAATACAATACTCAGTGTTACAAAACTAAAGGTACTTTATTTTATTGACACTAGGCCAAAAATACTTTGGAGACTATACTCCGTTAGGAGGTGAGTAAATAACACAATATATACACTAGTAACCAAAAACAGGTAAGTACACAGTAAGAAAACTGTGCAAATAGTGGAAATCACAATCGGTTGCAATGGGCAAAAGGGGAACACAAACCATATACTAAAACAAATGAAATGCGAAAGTCGCTTTCCCACCCAGGCAAGTGTAGTGTTTAGAGGGGCACTGGGAGTGTAAGAAAACACCAAAGGTAAGTAATAGGCCCCACCCCAGGGCCCAGGAAAGCAGGAGTAAAACACAGCAAGTTTCCTAAAACATACTAGAAGTCCTGATAGAAGACAATGCAAGAACCAGAACATACTGCAAGACACCAACGATGGATACCTGAATCTGAAGACCTGTGGAAGAAGGGGGCAAAGTCCAAGAAGCACAAAAGAATCTAGGGAGAACTGGAGCTCCTGCAAACCCGGATGAAGGTGCAAAAGGAGAACAACCGGTGAGAAGACGTAGTGCAGTAGTGCACCAAAGAAGATATATGGGGGTTCCTGGTTGGTGCAGAAGATGTCCCACGCCGATGGATGAAAGCAATCTGGTTTGCGTTGCTGGATTCCCTCAGCAAGCCTTGGTAAACGCAAAGCTCGTGGTTAGGGGAAAATGGCGCTACCAAGGACCAGGAGGGACCTGGTGGCCTCTACGCAAGAGGGGGAGACAGAGGGCGCTCTCAGCAACTTAGAGAGCCCTCAGAAGACCAGGCAGTGTGCACAGGAGTCCCACAGCACAGGGACAAAGAAGGTGTAAATGGAGGCCCACGAGCACAACACAAAGGATTCCCACGCCACCGGAGAACCACTCAGGAAGCTGTTCGTAGCAGGATGGAGTGCTGGGGGCCTAAGCTGTGCTGTGCATGAAGAACTTCTTGGAAGGTCACACACAAGCCTTGGCAACTGCAAGTCACGGTGTGCACAGGGGTACTGTCTTGCATGGGGAGGCAAGCTCTTACCTCCAGCAATGTTGGACAGCTGGATGTTGGGACTGTCAGAGTCACTTTAGTCCACCATCCATGTTGCTGGATCCACGCCTGTCATTTGGAGAGGGGACCCAAGCCACCGGTCATCACTGTAGAGAGGTGTCTGCTGAAGCAGGGAAGTGACTCCATCACTCCACGGCAGATTCCTTTGATTCTTCTGGTGCAAGCTGAACACAGGCAGTCCTCGGAGGATGAATGACCTGGAAACTGTTGCAGTTGCTGGCAGGAGCTGAAGATACAATGTTGCAGAAGTCATCTCAGCTTCTTTGTTGCAGTTTTATAGAGTTCCTAGATCACTCAGCGGTTAATCCGTCAGTAGAAGATGAAGTAAAGGATGCAGAGGATTCCTGCTGGAGTCTTGCAATCTGAATCTGAAGAAACACCCAGAGGAGAGACCTTAAATAGCCCTGAGAGGGGGATTGGTCACCTAACCAGGTAAGCACCTATCAGGAGGGGTCTCAGACATCACCTGCTGGCACCTGCTGGCACTGGCATGGTGGTGATGGACAGGGGAGTGGTCACTCCTTCTTCCTTTGTCCTGTTTCACGCCAGAGCAGGGGCTGGGGGTCCCTGAACCAGTGTAGGCTGGATTATGCAAGGAGGGCACCATCTGTGCCCTTCAAAGCATTTCCAGAGATCTCTGGGAGGATACCCCTCCATGCCTGTAACACCTGTTCCAAAGGGAGAGGGTGTAGCACCCCTCTCCTAAAGGAAATGCATTGCTCTGCCTTCCTGGGAATGAGCTGCTCAAGCCCCAGGAGGGCAGAAGCCTGTCTGTGAGGTGGCACCAGCTGGGTCTGCAGTGAAAACCTCAGAAGGCTGGCATGGCAGTACTGGGGATCCACTGTGGAGCACCCAGAGTGCATTGGATTGTGTAACCAATACTGGAATCAGTATTGGGGTACAATTCCCTGTTGTTAGACACCTATCTTGGCTGTATTCGGAGTTACCATTGTGAAGCTGTACATAGGTATTGACCTATGTGCAGTGCACACTTAAAATGACGTCTCTGCACTCACGAAGTCTGAAAAAATGGTCCTGGACAATGTGGGGGCATCTCTGCTACTTTGCACCCAGCCTTCAGGGTCTGAAGGCCTGACATATAGGTGACTTACAAGTGACCTGGTGCAGTGAAAATGGCTGTGAAATAGTGCATGCACTATTTCACACAGGCTACAATGGCAGTCTTTTAGAAGCCTTTGCATGGGCTCCCTATGGGTGGCTAAAGAAATGCTGCAGCCCATAGGGATCCCTCGGAACCCCAATGCCCTGGGTACCTAGGTACCATATACTAGGGACTTATAAGTGGGGGCCAGTATGCCAATTTGGAGTGAAATACTGGGTTACCAGCATGTAAGGAGAAATTTGGAACCAGAGAGAGCATGAACACTGGGGTCCTGGTTAGCAGGACTCCAGTGGCACAGTCAAGCATACTGACAAAAACAGTGAAACATACTGACGAGTAGGCCACAAACCATAGCACTGGGGTCCAGACTAGCAGGATCCCAGTGACCCAGTCAAAACGCACTGACAAACAGGCCGAACATGGGGATAACCATGCTACAAATAGGCTAGTTTCTCACAGTCATGCCTTTCAACTGTAATAAATGAACTATCCAATAATGCATGTACTTTGTAACACTTCCCATTTAAACCACATTTTGAATACCAACCCCACCGTTCCCTGCCACATATTATCTATGACCTTTCAAGAATAAACTGGACTTAACTCAATCCTACATTTTAAAACGATATACTTTTTTTTATCAGGAAGAATGAAATACACAGAAACAATGTTTCATTACTCCAAGAGTTGATCAAAGGAGACAGAAACCTTAATTTGAAAAGTATCTAAAATTGTGTACTCTGGACACAATTTCCATTTTATCACACAGTTCAGATTTGGACATTTTCACATTTTCACTGGAGATCCCAGAGTGGGGGAATCTAAAGAAAGCAACCCAGCTCTTTTTACCACCTGATTTCTCAGACTCAAAGCCCACCTCTAATCACTAGCCAATAAGTCAATTATAGGGTAAAAAAGCAATCTTGACTCCTCTAGATATTGAAAATATATTCCAAAATCTCAACAATAGCTTCATCGAAATAAAACAACAGGATACAATCTTGTTTCCTTTCTTATTGTTTGTATCATGGAAGATTTGAGGTGATTCAACAGTGATTTAAAACATTGCCCCTCAAGCTTATTCCAATCCTTAAACCCACCCACACAAAGAATTTCTGTACCAAATAAGAACTTTAGACAATAGCTTTAAATGCTAGCAGGACTGGTAAGAGATTAGGACCACCAAATTCTCTACAAATTTTCCGAAGTCCTGCTATACTCAGTAATCCACAAGTTTTTATTATATCTAAACAGACTTTCCAGTCTAAATTTACTGTAAAATGCCTGCTGAGATATTTATATAGGAATTTATTTTCCTTACCATGTTTTACTTATAAACCAACAGTATGGTTTAATCTCTTGAATAAATACCACCATTTTTGGGTTTTCCCATGTTTATGATTCATTTCTTTTCCACTCAAAACCATTGGAAAGCTCCCAGCCTTCTTGGTAAACTGGCTTGTGTCATATACATGATTACCAAGTCAATAGCATAGAGAAATACAGGGCACATGTCTCCCTCCCATTTCCTGTGACCCCGCATGTATATAAGCTAGAGCAGAGGGAACAGCCATAAGGTAGAGGGCAAATAGAGTAAGGGCTAATACGCAACCCTGGCCTAAGCCATTTTTAATTTATATTTTTTCAGATATTATGCATTCATGATCCAGTTCCACTCTTACCCAATCCTTCCTTTGCAAGTTTTAGGAGTACTAGTATCCCTCTTGGGATTTCCAGCTACTTCAATTTCTCTCAGAGTATTTTCCAAATCACCAGATCAAAGGCCACCCTGATGTCAAGAAAACAATAAAACAAATTTACCTTTATTTCTATTGACTTTTGGGGAATTGACCACAGACAAAGATTTAGGGCCATATTTATACTTTTTGATGCAAAACTGCGCTAACGCAGTTTTGCGTCAAAAAAATTAGCGCCGGCTAACGCCATTCTGAAGCACCATGCGGGCGCCGTATTTATTCAATGACGTTAGCCGGCGTTAGCCGCCGGCGCTGCCTGGTGTGCGTGAAAAAAAATGACGTACACCAGGCAGCGCCAGCGTAGGGGAATATGGAGCTTGGGCACCAAAAAATGGGGCAAGTCAGGCTGAGGCAAATTTTTCGTCTCAACCCGATTTGCGCCATTTTTTTCGACTCCCAACCCCCATTGAAATGACTCCTGTCTTAGCAAAGACAGGAGTCATGCCCCCTTGCCCAATGGCCATGCCCAGGGGACTTCTGTCCCCTGGGCATGGTCATTGGGCATAGTGGCATGTAGGGGGGCACAAATCAGGCCCCCCTATGCCACAAAAAAAAATAAACAAAATACTTACCTGAACTTACCTTAAGTTCCCTGGGATGGGTCCCTCCATCCTTGGGTGTCCTCCTGGGGTGGGCAAGGGTGGCAGGGGGTGTCCCTGGGGGCATGGGAGGGCACCTCTGGGCTCCTTCCGAGCCCACAGGTCCCTTAACGCCTGCCTTGTCCAGGCGCTAAAAAACGGCGCAAAAGCGGCTGGACGTCATTTTTTTGGACCCGCCCACTCCCAGGCGTGAATTTTGCCCGGGAGTGTAAATACGGCGCACATGCCTCGGAGTCACTTTTTTAGACGGGAACGCCTACCTTGCATATCATTAACGCAAAGTAGGTGTCCACGCAAAAAAATGACGCAAACTCCATGGACTTTGGCGCTATACGCGTCTAACGCCAAAGTATAAATATGGAGTTAGTTTTGCGTCGGAATTGCGTAAAAAAAAACGACGCAATTCCGGCGCAAACAGAGTATAAATATGCCCCTTAGTGTAGAATTGCCTTTTTTTAAAGTTCCATTGAAATTGAAATCATTGCTCTCTACCAGCCTTATAAACTTGAAAGTATACAGTTAGAATACAGTTCTGATCCTATATCCATGAATCTATAGTTTTTTGGATGTAAAAAATTACTTTTGTTACATATAGGGTTATATATATTGTTCATTATGGTCTCTTTTCAAAAACCTGGAATTTGCTCAGCTACTGTAACTGATTTAAAAACAAAGGTAAAAAACAGTCTCTATTTGGCTTAATAATTACGGGCAAAAGATTGACTGGTCCAGCTCCTCTGGGGAGAATGAAAGCCATAATTGTTTCCTTTATTTCCTTTGGCCTGTAAAATTCCTTATTGTTGGAAATGGCCCTTTTGGCAGTGTTATCCCCAAACCTTTTTGCCTTCTTCCTCCTATTTTTTTCAGATCTGTTTTGTTGGCTTTAGTACTCTGGGCACTTTACCACTACTGACCAGTGCTAAAGTGCAAGTGCTCCCTGTCTAAATGGTATTGGTGATTGGTCTTTCCATGATTGACATATTTGATTTACTAGTAAGTTCCTCAAGGTGTGCCCAGGTCCTGTAAATCAAATGCTACTAGTGGGCCTCCAGCACTGATTGTGCCTCCCACATGAGAAGCCCTGCAAACATTTGCTCAGTCCTGCCATTGTAGTGCCTGTGTGTGCAGTTTTAAACTGCCATGTCGACCTAGCAAGTTCACTCACTTGCCAGGCCCAAACCTTTCCTTTTATTACCTGGAAGTCATCCATAAGGTAGGCCAAAGGCAGACCCATGGGCAGTGTGCAGTGAAGTTAAAAGGTAGAACATGTGCTGCTGTGTTTTACATGTCCTGAGTGGAATACTACTAATTTTGTTTTTCACTATTGCAAGGCCTACCTCTCCCATAGAGTAACATGGGGATTGTCTTGAAATATCTTTTAAGTGTAATATCCCATTGGGAGCAGATAGAGATATGGAGCTTGGGTTTTTTGAATTCACAGCTCAAAAATACATCTTTTGGTGAAGTTGGTTTTTGAGCTGTGAGTTGGAAAATGCCACTTTTAAAAAGTGGGCATTTTTTTGCTTAACTGTTCTGTTTCTCTGCCTGTCTGCTGAATACACGTCTGGGTTAGCATGACAGTTGGGCTGTTTGTGCATTCACTCTAGACAGTCACATAAAGGGATTTGAGGTATGCCCTGCATAATCTGATGACCCATCACCAGGCTGATGGGTGTTCCTGAGCTAGAGTGGGGGGATGAGCTGACACTTGCACCTGAATAGGGCTGTGCCTGTCCTCACACAAAGCAGTCTCCAACCCCCTGTAGTATGTCTGGAGCCAGGGAAGGGAAATGCGTGGTCTTGTGCACTACAAAGACTTCTTTTTGAAGTCTGCCTACTTCAAAGACAGAAATGGGTATAAATACTGGGCCTCTGACACAATATAGTTATAATCCTTCTGGACTGAGGAAATTCTGCCAGGAAGAAGAACTGGATGCTGCTGGAGGGACTGCCACTCTACCTGTTGTTTTGTAGTGCTGGCCTGCTGCTTTCTGCTTCTGTTCTGGTAGTGGGAGGACTGGACTTGGCTTTCTACATTCTGCCTCCAAAGGTTCTCCAAGGGCTTGGACTGAGCTTGCCTCCTGTTAAGAAGTCACAGGGACATCGAAGACTTCATCTGCCAGTGCCTGGACTCTTCTGCTGAGAGTCATAACTTGCCACGGGGGGCAAACTCCAGTCCCTGGGCCCTTGTAAGTGCAAACTGGTGATCTGGAGGAGAGAATCCACACTTGACTGTGCCGCTCCAGAAGAATTGACCTGTCTTGTGGCTGCAGAATCAATGCAGCGCCTGTTTTACCGCGGTCCCATCAACACAGCATGTCTGGATTTTCCATGAATCGTCCCTGGGTGCCAATTTTTTATAGATCCTGCATCGCAGTAAGGAACCGAGGCCGCGTGTCTGGAAATAGACGCATCGCTTTTCCTGCGAGGAAAGAGTTGACGCTTCACCTCCCCTGCCAGTAAGGAACCGATGCATCGACTCACCTGCAAGCAAAGAATTGACCCATTAAACTGACCCGTTGATTTGCTTTTCCGGCACCTCACCTCCCATGTGGCCCTTATTGTCTTTGTTTTTGAGGCATCCCAGGTACTTTGTGCCAAAGAGATACATCAGTTGACTCTTATGACTTAAGACTTGCTTAGACTGGTAAAAACAGGTATTTTCCTAAACTGGTGTGGAGACCTTTTGTAGTGTTTTCACTGTTATTGTGTGTGCCTGTACAAATACTTTACACACTGTCACTGAGATAAGCCTAATTGCTTGAACCAAGCTACCAAGGGCTATCTTAGCTGTGGGACTCCCTTACCTAACTAGAGTGAGGGATCCTACTTGAACAGGGTGCAAACCACTGCCAACTAGAGACTCCATTTCTAACATTGGTGATCAGCAGTGAGGACAGAATTTGTATTTGTACTTTACGTACAGTGATTGGTGTACACTACTTCCATATCGCAGACCATTACACCCTAACATACTGGTTTGATTTTTCTCTCTTTGCAACTTTTGAGTTTTATTCACAATCATGTCTCAGTGTGGTTAGCCTCAGTTGGAGCTGCAGATTTGGTATTTGAGCAGGAGAGGTTGGAGACCTATTAAGTATTTTGGCTTAATAAGTTCTGCAAGGAGCTCAAATATCCTATTAAAGGCCTCACTAGGAAGCAGGAGCAACAAAAGGTGCAGAGGGCTTGTTTGGCACCAAAGGAGGCTGATGAGCACACAGAGGAGGAGAATGCTATTGTGGATAGAGAGGAGCAGAGCCTGCATGGGGATTTTGTGACTTAGAATCTGCATGGGAGGAAGGCACATTCCAGGGCAAGCCGCAGTGTTTCTATAAGAAGTCTGTTCCTAGAGGAAATGGAGAACAGGTGGGAGGCTGGGGGGCTCCAGTTGGAGCTTACCAGGCTCAAAAGAGAGGCAGTGAAAGAAACAATTGGCATTGAGGAGAAGACAATTTTAGCTCACAAGCTGAGCTTGAAGGAACTGGACTTGTAGAGCAGGTCCAGCACAGATGGTGACAGCAGATCTACAGTGCCCTTTGAAGGAAAGGTACACATACCCATAGATGTGGTGAAGGATTTTGTTGTGAGGGGGTTGTCATAGAACAGTGGTTTAGGAGTTATGAAGTGGCTTTGAGAATGAACAGGGTCCCTGAGAGAGACTGGGGGCATGCCTGCGAAAGTTCTTCTCAGTAGAGGGGAGGGGTTTTTATCTCTGCCACAATTTTAAGTGCTGTAGTTAATTGGAAAATCAAATATGAGTAAATACAAATTAGTCAGATCAAACGGCTCAAAGAGAAGCCAGTCCATTTCATTTTGTGATGCTTTTCTGAATGTATGCATGAATCCATCCAAAATTAGCATTTCCCACACACCCGGGAGTCCTGAAAACAAATAACATCATACTCTGTTAATAATTCTTCCATATTCATTTTTTCTTTTTCCCAGCTTGTTTTACTCATGCACATTCCACAGGTTGTGTGTGGAGTTTCTATCTTAATCTACGTCACTTAGGCTAAACTCATCACTGTTATCACAGCACAAATATTCAAAGTGATTACTTTACTCAACTCTATGGGTTTCTGTTAGACTTGCCATCTTTGGTGTGGTATTCCCCCAAACTTTTTGACATCAGCCCTTTACTTTTCTGAGCTCGTTTTTGTTGGCATTAGGACTTTGTGCACATCGCCCCTGCTAACGTGTGCTAAAGTGCTCTCTCCTTAAAACATGATAAACCTGACCTGCACCTAATTGGGACATTCCATTTACTTGTAAGTCTCTTGTAATTGGTGCTACCTGTACCCAGAACATGCAAATTAAATACTACTAGTGGGCAGCAGCACTCATTGTGCCACCCACTAACGCAGCACTTTAAAACATGACTCAGGCCTTCTACAGCAGCCTGTAGCACAGTTTTAAAGTGCTTTTTTGGCTTGGCAAAATAAATCTTTTGCCAGTCCTAAACCTTTCATTTGAACACTTTTAAATCACTGCTAAGGCCCTGTAGGCTCACAGATTCAAATTCATTTTTCCTATTGTAAGGCTATTTTATCCCATCACTAGGTTACCCTATAACATTTAAGAGTTGATAACGTCAGATTGGAAACGGAGAATGAAATTATGTTTACACTCAAATGAATTGTAAGGTTATCTTAGTGACTTTTATGGCACTCCCTGATAAGGACTGTGTTTAATGTTTGAGTGGGGATTTTACCTCTCTCAACTAATAATCTAATTTCTTACAGTTTCTCTTGCTTATTTTCTTTTATATTATGTTATGGACTATGACCTCATCGCCCCATACCTTTTAATCCTCCTTTTCGATTTCCCATTCATATTCCATTTTTATTTAATCCCTGTTACACCTGCTTCATTAATTCCTCAACCAGTAATTAATATAATAGAATGTTCGTAATTTCCTTTCCTTGTGGGTCACTTACAAACCCTACGTGTTTCAGGTCATTTGATTAGATCAATTCTATAGTGTTACAAATAGTAAACATTTGTAACATGGTACCTGTAGCTTGAAACCTTAATTTTATCCATTTTTAGCCATTCTAATTACATCCACATGCACACACACATTTTTTTCTCCTTGTATTCCCCTGTTTTGTCCTTTCTTAGGAACTTGGTCTGTTCTCAAAAACACCTTTGCAGAGTAAGTACCTTTTCTCTCATTCCTTTCTTCAAAAATGATGTCACGTTATTTATAGTCTTAGCAAATTCTCCCTTCTCAGAGTTTAGCTGTAGTAATGTTTCTTACATTCCGATGGTTACCAATGACATCTATTAGTTCTAGTCTATCACTCATTGTTTACTTCATTTATTCCTTCTCTTTTAGGGCCAGATGTATCAAGCGATATTGCATTCGCAAACGGTGCGAATCGCAAAATTCGGCCGTTTGCGAATGCAAAAATGCCTTTCAGAATGTATGAAAGGCATTCGCAGTGCAATTTTAAGGAATCGCTAAAATAGCGATTCCTTAAAATTGCTTCCCCATTTAGAGAATCGCAAATTGCGATTCTCTAAATAGGAAATCGCAAATAAGGAATCCTTATTTGCGATTTCCTAAGCACATGTATCAAGCATTTCCTAAATGCGAATTGGGCATTTAGGAAATGCAATTACCACCAACAAAAGTTTGGTGGTAACCATGTGCAAATTTTAAAAATGCATTTTAAATGCATTTTTATATTTGACATGTAGCGCACACATGCCCCTAAGGCATGTGTGTGCTTCACATGTCCGTAAAAATATTTTTGCAGCAGAGGGGGCCTTAGACCCCCAGCACCCTGGGATTTGCATTTCCTAAATTGCGAATTCCTAACTGGAATTCGCAATTTAGGAAATGCAGAACCAGTCGCAGCAGGCCCATAGGTGCAAATGGAGATGGATTCTCTATTTGCGATTCGGTAATAGCATTTGCGAATTTAAAAAAATCGCTATTACCGAATCGCAAAAATCATACATACCATTTTGCATTTCTTAAATAGCGATTTCTTAAAATTCGCTATTTAAGAAATGCAATTTGGTTTTTTGATACATCTGGCCCTTAGTAACAACATATTTTGATTTGATGTAGCCGAAATCTTTTTCCGTTTCCTTACTTCCTTGAAACCTTATGATCTTGGTTGAGTAACTCTTTCTTTCACACGTTTCCTATTATACTTTACCTAAATGTATGTTTTTCTTGTACAAGGTATAGGGCCTGATTTAGAGTTTGGTGTATGGGTTACTCAGTCACAAATGTGACACAAATCCCGTCTGCCATATTACAAGTTCATTGGATAGAATGCACTTGTAATGCAATGGACAGGATATCTGTCATATTTGTGATGGAGTAACATGTCTGCTGAACTCTAAATCGGGAACATAATCTCTCCGACTTTTTTAGTTACATGGGTTTGTACAAAATGTAAACAGATTTTTTTCCTTCTTCCCTTGTTCCCTTTGCATAATTCTCACCATTTCCTCAAGATTTCATTTCAATTATTTTCAACAGTGTTGGCATACAATCACTTAGTTTTGCAACTCTGAAGCATTAGATTCTAACAGAAAAAGTTCTCCATTGATACCACTTATATTTTGAATATCATTAGCAATTTGTGGCAAAGAGGACATTTATGGTTTGATAAATTCCAGATTGGGTTTGTGAAGCAGATCAGACAGCACAGTTTCAGAGCTTAACAATGTTTCTACTTCTGTTTGTGGGATTCCGCCCATAATAATTTCCTTGGTAAATGGCTTATTAAACTCTCTCCCACCCTTCTTGCTGAAAGTGACTAGAACTAGATCTGGATTTACCGGAATGGGGTTATGAACTCCAGACTCGCTGACTGTAGATGAAAATCAGTTAAGCACCTGGATATCATCGTAAAAAGAGGAAAAACTTAAAGGGTGCCTTAAGACCAATCTTGAAGGAAAGCACCTACTTGAGCACTACCGGACTAAGTTTGCAATTGTAAAAGCATGGAAGGAGGGAGTTCAGACGAGACAGGAAAAAGGTCTCTGAGGCAAGGGATCCAGAGAAAATTTTAAAAGTGAGAAACTGATGGGTGTAGGTTGCAATGACAAATATACAAACTCTTAGCACATAGGCCCTCATTGTGACATTGGCTGTAAATACCGAATACCGCCAAGCTGACTCCCGCCAGCATACCGCCGTGTAGGCAGACATCTGTCTGCCAGATTATGACACATACATACAAAACCGACAGAATACAGCCGCAACAACAAATCCGCCAGACCCAATGAACCTGATAAACTGCCGGTTTTGCCACCTATACAGTTATGCTACCAATACAACACCCCCCAAATAATGACCTACGCATTACCACAGAGGACATTCAACGGCAGTAAACCATTGGCGGTGCATACCGCTACAGCAGAAATGGCCACCCAAATATAAAACAAGACAACATTGGCCAGAACCAAAAACCCACACCTGACACAAATACACACACCCATCAACAGCACTATAAAACACCCCTCCACATCACCCACAATCCTTTGCAAACACAAGAAGACGGCTACACTTTGCTAAGCCAATCCTAAAGAGAACTGCACACACATATCATAATAATTACCTGTTCATCTGGCACACACCACACACCCCACCACTTCACACATCACCCTCTGCACAAAATACACACACCACACAACACCCTTGTCCCCACAAAGGTACCCCCGTTTCACCGATGAGGAGTTGCGGGTCATGGTTGAGAAAATAGTCCGGGTAGAGCCACAGCTGTTTGGAGCACAGGTCCAGCAGATTTCCATTGCCAGGCAGATGGAGCTATGGCGGAGGATCAAGGACAGGGTGAACGCCGTGGGACTACATCCATGCACAAGGGACAACATAAGGAAGAGGTGGAACGTCCTACGGAGGAAGGTGCGTTCCATTGCAGGAAAGTACCAGCTCGCCATCAGGAGGACTGGCAGTGGACCCCTACCTCCTCCCCCACAGCTGACAGAAGCAAGTCTTGGCAATCCTGCATCCTGAGGGTCTCACTTGAGAAGCCGTAGGACTGAATGCTGATGAGTCAACATTTACTACCTATCACCCCCCATACCTGCATGCCACCACAACCCCTCACCCTGACACTCATCACCCCACTCCATCCACCACAGTGCCCCACCACAATTACCAAAATGAAATGCCAAGCCCAGCATGCCATACCCACTGCATGCACATCCCTTCCAGCCCTGTACGTTCACCCACCACCAATGCATGCACAGAATGGAGAATTAACACTCCCACAAACCATCACCATACACAACCAAAGGTGACAGGGCAACAGCAAAACATTCAGGGAAACTAGTGATGCAGAATATGTCACAAACATGTAACATAATACACCACACAGTCATTAGCCCGCATCCCTACCCTTGCCATGACGCACATGCACTCACTGTCGTTTCATGCACGCCTCATTCTCCCCCCCTCATCTTCCATCCACACCACTCCACACAGGCATTGCCCATTTGGCATGCTCACAGTGTACTTACCTGTTTGTCTGGAGGACTGTAGAGTAGCGTGTACTGGGGGAGGACCCCATCCACTAGTTTCTCCAACTCCTCCGTGCTGAAGGCAGGGGCCCTATCCCCAGACACATGAGCCATTGTCTCTTCCAGACTGAGGTCACAGCAGCACTTGCAGTGTAGGTCCTCTCCTGTTGAAGATCAGGTATCAAGCGAGTGAACAGAGAGAAAATGGCGGTGACGTCCGCGGCGGTGCGTACCGTCACCACCAGCGTACATCATCATTGGCTCTTGGGACCCATAGGGTCCAATGTTAACCAATGCAGGATTGCGCTGCGGTCTTTGACCGCCTACAGCAACGGTGCACAACGCCAGCGCAGTTACCTCATATACCCTTGTCCCACATTACAGGTCAGGCAGACGCCATTTCAGGGGGCCACATGGCATTAATTTTAAATGCGTCACACATATCTAGGCCTTGCATACACGCTAATTCAGGCACATAGCGGTTTAAAAAAATTGAGGAATAAAGTTGTGTTAACATACCTCAGTGCTGGTTGACTGTCTGCTCGCTGTTCTCCTACATAGAGCACGTCCGCTGGGGCAGGTGAGGAGGTGGCGGCATACTCCGGTGTACAGACCGCTGGTGGACCTGTCGACAATGGAGGAGCGACATGTAATTGTCACCTACAGACTTGATCGTGCCACAATCCTGGAACTGTGTGCCCAGTTGGAGCCAGACCTGATGTCAGCTATCCGCCATCCCACAGGAATCCCCCCTCTACTGCAGGTGCTGTCAGTACTCCATTTCCTGGCAAGTGGGTCTTTTCAAACTGCAGTGGCCATAACATCAGGGATGTCCCAGCCTATGTTCTCCAACGTGTTGTCTGCCCTGCTGAAACACATGCGCAGCTACATCGTTTTCCCTCGGGTGGAGGATTTGCCAACAGTGAAAGGTTACTTCTATGCCCTGGGGCATATCCCTAACATCATAGGTGCCATTGATGGGACACATGTGGCCTTGGTACCCCCCGCCCCCCGCAGGAGTGAACAGGTGTACAGAAACTGAAAGAGTTACAATTCAATGAATGTGCAGATGGTGTGTTTGGCCGACCAGTACATCTCCGATGTGAATGCCAAGTTTCCTGGCTCACTGCATTACGCTTACATTTTGAGGAATAATAGCAGCATCCCTTATGTGATGGGGCAACTCCAGAGGCACAGTGTGTGGCTATTAGGTGAGGACATGGAGCCTATACAGTGTGACTAGGTGTCTGGGTCTGGGGATGTCCCTACAGGTTAGTGTGTGTCTAACGTTTGTCCCTCGACATTTGCAGGTGACTCTGGCTACCCCAACCTGTCATGGCTACTGACCCCAGTGAGGAATCCCAGGACAAGGGCAGAGGAACGCTACAATGAGGCCCATGGGTGAACTAGGAGGGTTATAGAGAGGACCTTCGGCCTCCTGAAGGCCAGGTTCAGGTGCCTACATATGACAGTTGGTTCCCTATTCTACTCCCCAAAGAAGGTGTGCCAGATCATCGTGGCCTGCTGTATGCTTCACAACTTGGCTTTGCGACGACAGGTGCCTTTTCTGCAGGAGGATGGTCCAGATGGAGGTGTTGTGGCAGCTGTGGAGCCTGTGGACAGTGAAGAAGAGGAAGCAGAAGAAGAGGACATCGACAACAGAAGCACAGTGATTCATCAATACTTCCAGTGAGACACAGGTGAGAAGACATCACTGCCTGCCACATCTGATATAATTGTTTCACCTCTCATCTGTCTGAAACTTTCACCCAGTGTATGGACACTGAGTTGTCACTTTCCCTTTCAATTTCCCAATGTGGGTCCCACTGTGCGACATCTGCTTTGTTGCCACATGGACTAGAGCTGTGTGACATAGGTATGTTGACAATACAATGAATATAGGATTTTTACACAGTTATTGCAAATACACATTTTCAAAAGCACAGACTGACTCCAGATTGCTTTGTGATTTAAGGGTGTTTATTGAAGAGCAAAATGGTGGAGGTGGTATTAAAGTGGTCAGGGGTGATGGTGGAGGAACGTCCATAGCAGAGTCCAGTCTATTTGTCTCACAGGTGCATTGTCCAAAGGGGCATAGGAAGTGGAGCTAGGGCAGTTTAAGGATGGGCAGGGCGACAAAGTGGGAAAGAAAGATGACAATCAGGGTGGTCTCATTTCTTGGCTTGGGTCTTGGCATTGTTCTCTGTCTTTGTCCTGGATCTCAGGGACCGCTTGCGGGGTGGTTCTCCATCTGCAGGGGGTGGGGTGCTGGTGTCGTGGTCTTGTGGCGGTGCCTCCTGTCCACTAGCACCAGCGGAGGTGGTGGGCAGTTCATCGCCCAGACTAGTGTCAGGGGCATCTTGTTGTGCCACAGTGTCCCTCCTGGTGTTGACGAGTTCCTTCAGCACCCCTACAATGGTGCCCAGGGTGGTGTTGATGGATTTGAGTTCCTCCCTGAACCCCAAATACTGTTCCTCCCGCAGCCGCTGGGTCTCCTGAAACTTGGCCAGTACTGTTGCCATCGTCTTCTGGGAATGGTGGTAGGCTCCCATGATGTTGGAGAGGGCCTCGTAGAGAGTGGGTTCCCTGGGCCTGTCCTTCCCCTGTCGCACAGCAGCCCTCCCAGTTCCCCCGTGTTCCTGGGCCTCTGTCCCCTGAACTGTGTGCCCACTACCACTGCCCCCAGGTCCCTGGTGTTGTTGGGGTGGTGGGTTAGCCTGGGTTCCCTGTAGTGGTGGACACACTGCTGCTTGACGTGTCCTGGGGACAGAGGTATGGGCCCGCTGGGTGGGTGCTGTGCTGGTCTTTCCAGAGGGGGGAGGCTCTGTTGAGGCTTGTGCCAGTGTGAGGGGAACCGACTGTCCCGAGGTTCCAGATGGGCTGGGCTGGTCATCTAGATCCAGTTGGACAGAGCTGCTGTCATCACTGTGGGCTTCTTCTGTGGGTGGAGTGGACATGTCTGGACCCTCCTGTCCAGTGACATTGGGTAGGGGTCCTGCAGGGGTGTAAAGGCATGATTGTTGCATCTGTGTGTGCCGTGGTGTGCAATGGGTGGGTGACCCTGTACCCCAGTGCTTGCATTCTTGTGTTGGACATTGTGTGATAATTGTTTAGGGGTGTGTGTGGGTATGTGCAGTGGCCATGCATTGGTGATGGGTGTCCATGCTTTGGTGTTGCATGCAGGGCTTGGTGTTGGGATGGGTGGGTTGTGATAGTGGGACATATGTGAGGAGTTGGAGTGATGGGGGTGAGGGCGAAGGTGGGGGTATGTGATAGCATGCAGGTAGGGTGGGGGATGTAATAGTTAAGATTTGACTTGCCAGAGTCCATTCCTCCAGCTACTCCTGCGAGGCCCTCAGGATGCAGTATAGCCAAGACCTGCTCCTCCCATGTTGTTAGTTGTGGGGTAGGAGGTGGGGGTCCGCCGCCAGTCCTCTGAACTGCAATGTTGTGTTTGAGACCACAGAATGAACCTTCCCCCGTAGGTCGTTCCACCTCTTCCTGATGTCATCCTGTGTTCTTGGGTGCTGTCCCACTGCCTTGACCCTGTCCACGATTCTGCGCCATAGATCCATCTTCCTAGCTGCACCTGTGATCCGAATAGCTGTGGCTCTACCCGGATGATTTCCTCCACCATGACCCTGAGCTCCTCCTCAGAGAACCTGGGGTGTCTTTGCGCTGCCATGGGGTGGTGTGGTGATGTGTGGGGTGGTGTGTGTTGTGATGTGTGGGGTGATGTTTAGGGGTGTGTGGTGTTTTGTGCATGGATGTTGTGTGAGTGATGGTGTTGAGTGCCTGTGGATGCTAATTTGTAGATGTTGATGTCTCTCTCTGGCCTTCAGTCGCAAATGTGGTCGTAAGGGTTTGTGGGTGATGTGGGTGTGTGTTTTATATTGTATTGGATGTGTGGAAGTGGTGTGTGTATGTGTCTCAGGTGTGTGTATTTCGATTTGTCCAATGTGATAGTGTTTTGTAAATGTGTGTGTATTTTGAGCGCGGCGGTGTATACCGCCAATGGAATACTGTGGTTGAAAGACCGCCACGTGGATTCGTGCGTCGTGATAGTGTGGGCGTATTCCTGTTGGCGTGACAGTGTCGGTTTTGATATCGCCAGTTTATCACTGGCCTTTGGTGTGGCGGATTTCTGTGGGTGTCTAAATTTTGGCGGATTCCGAGCTGTGGGTCACAATAGCTGTGGCGTAATTCTGCGGCCGCGGCGGTGTGTTGGCGGTCTTCTGCATGGTGGTAAACGGCATTTACAGTCAATGTTGTAATGACCCCCTTAGACTCTTTCAGTTTCTTTCTTTACATCTCTCCCTGACCTTTACAGGAAGGATTGAATTCTCTGCTATATCGTTAGGCTGAGCCTGACAGTAACATTATCAGGCAGAGAAGGCCTAAGGCCTTCGGACTTCATTTAATTTCTTGAAGGTCCATCAATGGGATCACAAATTAAATTTTTAACATATTAGTCGCATGCTGCATAGTGAGTGTTAGACCTGACAGCTTCAGGGTGGTCTTCCCTCTACTTTTTGCCTACCTCCCTCCATTTTCCTGATCCCCTTGTTGCTCATTTTAGGACCCTGCACACTTTTCAACTTCTGACCAGTGCTAAAGGGCTTGTGCTCTCTCCCCTAAACATGGTAACATTGACTCAGACCCAATAGGCATTTTCAATTGACCTATTTGTCCCTAGTAAAGTACACTAGATGTGCCCAAGGCCTGTACATTAAATGCTACTAGTGGAGCTGCAGAAATGATTGTGCCACCCACATAAGAAGCCCCTTAACCATGTCTCAGGTCTTCCCCTGCTAGGCCTGTGTGTGCAGTTTCACTGCTACTTCAACTTGGCATTTAAAACTGCTTGCCAAGCCTTAAATTCCCCTTTTCTTCCATATACGTCACCCATAAGGCAGACCCTCAGTAACCCATAGGGCAGGGTGCTATGTAAGTTAAAGGCAGCAAATGTACTCATACATTTTACATGTCCTGGTAGTGAAAAGCTCCCAAAGACATTTTTCACTACTATGAAACCTGCTCATAGGCCAGCATTTGAGATTCCATTATATGCTTTTAAGTGATCTCAGAGGAACAACTTGTCATATTTGGTATGGTTGGAATGGTAGTAAGAAATCCTACTTATTAGTGAAGTTGGATTCTATATTACTATTTTAAAAATGCCACTTTTAAAAAGCAGGCATTTCTCTACACTGCCATCTGTGCCTTACGGCCTGACTCCAATCCATGTCTGGTCCCTGCTGGTTGACAGCTCCCTCTGTGCATTCCACCCAGATAGCCATAAACACAGGACAATCAGCTGCATTTTCATTCATCTGCAAACAGATGGGTTTTCATGGGCAGGAATGGTGGAGGAGCTCTCTCTTACACCTCAAAGGCCAGTGGCCTGCCCTCACCCAAAGGACTGATATCCCTCACAGGACTCTTGGCAGACAGGGCTGGGTTGAAAGGAGAACTTGTGCTCTTCAAAAAGCACTCTTTGAAGTTTCCTCCATTTCAAAGGCACTTTTGGGTACATATACTGGGGCTGTGACCCCACCAATTCAGACGCTTCTCGACTTACAACTGGACTCTGTCAGAGGGACTGCCTTGCTGCCCAAAGGACTCATCTGGACTGCTTTGCTGGAAGGACTGCAGGCCTGCTTGTTGCCCTGCTTCCTGCTGACCACTGACTCTGCTGGAAGGACTTTGCCTTCCTCCTCAAGTGCTCTCCAAGGGTTCAAATTGAGTTTTCCTCCTGTTCGGACATCTCAGGGCTACGAAAGACTTCACCAAAGAAGAGAATATCCAGCGAGTTGGAAAGTTCACACAACACCGGCAACATTTGATGCAAAGTCTGCTGGATCAACGCAGCGCCTGCCTCAAGGCTGAAAAATCACTGCATCACCTGCCGAATCAATGCAGCACCTGATGCCTGTGCTCAGCGTATTCTGGGTTTTCCAGGCATTGTCCCTGGGTCTCAAATATCCCCACATTGCAGTGAGGAACCAAGGCAGCGCTCCTGTAAAACGACTCATCGGCTTGCAGCGTGGAAAGAAGCAACGCATTACATTTGCGTGCTGGAAAAATTGACGCACCGCTTTACTTTTTGACGCATCTCCTCCTCTGCATCATTAATTTTTACGCATCTGAGGTACTATGTGTTAAAAGGATTCAACGACTGATTCTTAAGGATTTAACTCATTTAAACCTTTAAAAATTGATACCTTGACTTGCGCATATAGGATTTTTGTCATTTTGGTCTTTTTTTATTCAGATAAATATTATCTATTTCCTAAATTGGTGTGGAGTACTTTTTGTGGTGTTTTCCCTGTGTTACTGTATGGGTTATAGGACAAATACTTCACACATTGCCTTCTAAGTTAGGCATGCCTGCTCTGTGCCAAGCTACCGGAGGTTGAGCACAGGCTAATTTAGGTTGTGTTGTGACTTACCCTGACTAGGATTGTGGTTCCTTCTTAGGCAGGGTACATTCCTCTGCTTTTAGAGACCCAATTTTTAAAAGTGAGTCATTTATAGGATAGTGGATGTTGACGAGGAATGAACATCAGATCCACGATGGGGTCAAAGATCGGACTCTGTGGCTAATTCAAAGAAGCATTCTCATTTGCAAACTTGGAGGATTGTAAGGAGTAGGCATTTTAATTCCAGAGCCAGAGTACTAGGAATTAGAACAATCAGTATATAACTGTCTGGAATGCTATTATCATTGTTATTATCCACTTTAGGATTTTGATTTTTCAGAATTATCTTCTCACGTTCAAAACAGGAGGCCAGCTGAACTAGCCTTTGGAATCACTTCTGAAGTCCTTGTTGTAGGTGATGATGCAGGGTTCTGCAGCAGGGCTGATCTCTGAAAGTTCCAAGCAGGCTCCAGATAGCAAAGCAGTCATTCCAGGTACAGCATCAGTCTGGCAGAGTGCACAGAAGGTCACAACAGCAGGCAGTCCTCTGAGAGGCTTTCCGCAGGTCCAGTAGTGAACTGAGGAGCAGATTTGAGAGCCATCTTTTTATACTCTGGTGCCCTGCTGCTAGAAGCTAGATAAAGTTACCAGAAAGGTTCTCTGAAGTTCCAGGAATTTCCAGCCTCCCCTCTCCCTGGCTCCTAGCTAGCTACACTGACAATACAGGGTTGTTAAGCCTATTGTGTGGTGGCAGAGCCCATCCTTATCAGTTGCAAGTGGGGCTGTGCTTAGCTCTGCCCCCATCAAGCCTGTCAATGGCCTATTAAGGCTGTGCTTTTCCGATATTGTGTGACTGTCTGGGGTGAATTCACAAAGTCTCAACTGTCAGTTACACCTAATCATGTGGCCTAAGGCATGTTACAGGCGCAGAGAACTAAAGGCAGGAAAATGCCAACTTATTAAAAGTGGCATTTTCAAACTTGTGATGGTAAATCTGAATTTACCTTTAAAGAGGGTTTATCTTTACAAGTTCATAGGTACCAAACATGATATATCTACCCACCTCTGGTTTAGGAATTGCAACTTATTCATTTTATTAAGGAATCCCCAATGTCACCCAATCAGAGAGGTGGGCCTCCCAGTAGTAAGAAAACACATTTTGAAGTTTTTCACTACTAGGACATGTAAAGATAAAAAGTATATGTCCTATGTTTTAATTACACAGCAGGGCTCAAAAAATCCACTCCACCCCTCGCATTGGCGAGTCTTATTTGATCAGGTAGAGCTATTTTTAATACTTACTGGTCCGTAGATGTTCTGTTCAGTTGAAAAGTGGAGGGGCAATAAAAGATGTCTTTAAATCTTGTTCTCATGTCACATTTGCTCTGTGTTCACAGACAGAGGTCAAAAGTCAGTTTTTCTTACAATTAATTTTCCTTCTGACTGCAGAGTTCCAGGACTTTGTAAGGGGAACTCTGTGATCTTCTGCTTGGAATGTAAAATAAAAGGATAAAGGGTGTCAGGTTTTTCCTAACCCACAAAATGTAAATGACCAAGTCAACTGTGCAAACATCTAAAAATATATTTCAGTAGTTGTGAAAGCCCTCTTTATATTTCTGTGGGATGAAAAATATTTTAATAGGATGAAAACAAATCAAAATACTTTACATGTTGACGTGCAAAAGATATGTTTCTGAAACCCAATTTTAACAGATTGTTAATACACTATATAGTTTTATCAGTAAAGCTGCAAGTTAGTGGAGACGTTTTTGGACATTTCTTGGAAAGTTATTGTGTGTAGATGACAATATATTACCACATCATGGTTTAGTAATATATTTATTAAAATTTAGTGCTTAAACAAACTGAGAAACATTCCTGCAGTGATGGCAATGTTGTTAGCATACTAAAAGAAGTCCTAGTTTATGTGAGCTAGACAACATGGGTATGTGGGCTACATTCTTGTGATGCATGCAGCAAACTTTAGTTTACTTAATTAAACAAAAGAGTTTTTTTTGTACTGCAGAAATGCTGAGCTCCCATATTTGAAGGTGCAATCATACGTGAGAATTAAGAAAAAAGCGACTCTGTAAATTATTGCCTAGGATCACACAATTTGAGACCCGTTTATGGGTCAAGTACATTACAGATAGGTCGAGTAAATTATTTAAGGTACTTGACCTGCAGGTCTAATAAACGTTTTAGGATTTTATGAGCCCAGCACAACACCCTGCCCTATGGGCTACCTAGAGCCTACCTTAGGGGTGACTTATATGTAATAAAAGGGGGGTTTAAGGCTTGGCAAGAGATTTTAAATGCCAAGTCGGCATAGCAGTGGGGCACTGCCTTCTGACTGCAATGGCTGGCCTGCAACAAGTTTTACAGTGCTACTTAAGTGGGTGGCACAATGAGTACTGCAGATCCACTGGTAGTATTTAGTTTACAGGCACTGAATATATGGTATACCACTCTACAAGGGACTTACATGTAAACTAAATATGCCAATCGAATCATGTTTTATGCAGAGAGTACAAGTAGTTTACACTGGTTAGCAGTGGTAAAGTGCAGAGAGTCTAAGGCCAACAAGCAAAACGTAGGAGGAGGAAGGCAAACGGTTTGGGAATAACCCTGTAGAGAGGGCCATTTCCAACACGGCTAAACCATTGTGCTAGAAACAGCTAGAGCCCAACAAGCGTGTGCACTCAGACATTGGGGAAACAAGTGCAGGTTTGAAAGTGAGACCTGAAAGAAAGATGATAAAGGCAGAGGAGCGGTTAAGAAATAAAATAATAGCAGAACTACTGACAGTAGTCTGACAACTCTACTTGACACTCATATTTCAGCAAGAACACAGCTGTCAACCTCTTTGTATATCAGCATTAATGCATGAAAACTCCACTGATTATGCCTTGAAAATAGTGAATATAAATTCAGAAGGGACATACTTATCATAGCTGGAGCACCTAGGAAAGAGAATGTACTGCTCCCAAAACAAGGAAAGAGAGGTTTTGTTACTAATGCAGAGTTCGATTTAATGTTTTTTTTTTTGTATATAGGTTTTTATTGGCATAGTCACAATACAGTGCAGTAAAGTGAAACAAAGCATTATTGAAATATTTTTGCTGACAACTTGGTTACCTCTGAAATATTTTAGTGATAAGCCTACATATAATAATACATTTGGCAAGCATATCGAAGCGTAGATGTTGACCCTCCACCTCTATCCCTCTCATTCACCCCATTGGCCAATCCAGGGCCCCACCACATCTATGCTGGATCCGGGTTCGGGTCTGCGACTACCCGCCACTATACTATCCCCTCTTGCATCCTACGAACACTAACATTGGGGCTGGTCCCTCCACTGCCCCATGAGGCGGCTGACACGATCATGGACCTCCCCCAGTCCTTGTCTGTCTATTGTTCAGGCAGTGTTAGCTGCCCTTTATTTTGCTCGGGCAGATTGTTCAGTGGTACATCTGCTGTGAGGGCCCTGTATAAATCAGAAACTAAGATGTGTCCCCCTCTCAAAAACAGCAATGCCTCTAGCATTTGGGAGGGAGTGGTGCCTCTGGAAACGAGGGCCAGATTTCTCGTGCTGTAGCAGAAATCTTTGCATACTGTAAGAACTGCCCCATGTCAAGACGAAATGCATCCATAGCGTCCGGTAATGTTATAAATCTACCATCCGGATATAAGTCTTCACCTGTGCCACACCCCCCGTTCGCCAGCCTGCCACCGTCATTGACTGTGCAATCTGTGGAAAGGGTTTAGGTATCCATATGGGTATATCATTTGTAAAGGGTGCACCACCCCCCCTAACAGCGCATTGCCACAACCCACAGACCCACCAAATTTTATTGTCGAGGCCCGCAGGCACCCCAATGCCAAGCATAAACAACTCCGGCCGCAAGTGGCTCCCACAATTCCCAGCTAGCATATGCTTTTCCCAGTTATTCGCTTTGTCAAACCAATACACCAGATGTTGCAGTTGTGTGGCAAGATAGTACCACTCAAGGTTGGACACCTCCAGTCCCACAGTTTCCCAGGTGTGTCAGAGCATGGCAAGTCTCACCTGTTTTCCTCCTGATGCCCACAGAAGCTTGACGATTAATCTATTTAGTTCTCGGAAGTCCCTTCTGGGCACATCATAAAACACCCCCTGAAATATAAATAAACATCTCAGGACCACTACCATTTTCACCAATGCCACCTTACCCATCCAGGAAAGGGGAAGAGAGTTCCAGTACTGTATCGTTTTTTCCAGCTTCGCTAAGACCCTCGTTATATTGAGTTTACTAAAGCGCTGCACCCTGTGGGCCAGTCTAATACTCAGATATTTGATGGTGTCCTGCGCCCAGGGGATCTCCTTTATCGGGAGATCTGCTGTTGGCATACTCAGCAGACGGGCCATGGGATATAGTTTTGATTTAGTCTTATTAACCCTGAGGCCACATATGGAGGTGAATTCTGACAACAAGGCCAGTAACAGTGGGATTGAGTGCCCTGTATGTCACAAATAGAGCAATGCCTCATCCGCAAATAATGATACTACATGCGTCTGCTCCCCAGCCCAGATTCCCCAGTCCCGCATGGACACTCACAACCGACAGGCCAGCAGCTCCATGGCCAGTACAAATAGCAGGGGCAAAAAGGGGCACCCTTGCCTAGTACCCCGATGTAACAGGAATTGCCTAAAAACTGTGCCACCCACCTGTACCTTGGCCACAGGCTGCACATACAATAACTTCATCCAGCTGATAAAATTGTCACCCAAGCTCATCCTGCGCATGACCTCCCATAAATACTGCCAGCTCAAGGAATCAAAGGCCTGCTCTATGTCAAGGAAGGCCAGAGCACAAGGGTCCCCCACATACCCAAGGGCATGCCACTCCAATGCCAACCACCGCAGGTTACACGTAGTATTCCAGCATGGGATAATCCTGCACTGGTCCTCGTGAATGAAACCAGGGAGATGAGATAATGTTACCTCCAGAACTTTGCTCAGTACCTTAAAGTCAACGATGAGCATGCAGAGGGGGGCAATATGATGAGATCTTCTCCTTGTCCCTACCCAGCTTCGGCAGCATGACTATGACCATCTCCTGCATTGGATTCTGGGAGCAGGCCTACATCAAAGGCCTCTATATATACTTCTAGAAGTTTATCTGCCAGGAATTCATCCTTACGCTGATAGTATTCCATGGGGAGGCCGTCACTACCTGGAGGCTTTGCAGTTCTCAGTGACTCAACAGCAGTTACAAACTCCTCCCTGGAGATCGGAGCCCCCCAACCGCTCCCTCACCAACCCAGAGGTGGAAGTAAGTTCCAGCCCTTCCCAATAGCGTGCTTCCACTTCAATAATTTCCAATGCTTTTCGGTAAGTGGCAAATAGTTTAGTTATGCCTAGCTGCGTGCAAACTTTCTTCCTCATTCCATTCCATAGGCCCACTACCTGGGGGACACCTAGGAGATGCAAAAGCATCCTGCTGACCTTATCGCCCTCCCTGCTGGTAGGTGGTGTGCACACATTAATCTAACTGTACCCAGGTTTCCAATATCTCCCTTCTACCCTCCATCCACTCTTTTAGAGATTGAGGCTTTTCCACAATCTCGCACTCCAGCTTACCTAGTTGGTGTTCCAGCAAGCTCAAGAATGTGGATAATTGCTGTCGCACTCCATAGGTCATTTTAAACACTCTACGCACAACACTACTTTTAAGCCACCCCAATTCTCCCTAAAGTAATTGTCCATAGTGGTTTGAACCATGTCCACAAACCCAGGGTCCGTATGGCCTCAGGTCGCAGGCACCACAGTGGGATCCTAGGCAGCCTCCTGGAAACCCCAAGGTGCACTAATAGAGCTGAATGGTCCAAAGGATAATGGGCTTGATAGGTGGCCTCTTCCACACGATGAAGCATGGAGCATGTAGTCAAGCAATAATCTTTATGACGATATGTACTGGCCTCAGGGACGTGACAGAAATATAGCTTAGATAAAGGGTTGCGCTCCCTCCATACATCCTGTAGCCCACTTTGGTCATGATCTCAAGCAAGGCGCTCGTCATGCCCGGTTTTGTGTCTGCCCTGGGTATTCCAGGTCCAGGTCACCATTCAAGATGCAATTAAAATCACCATGAGGGTCAGCTCCCCGTCCATATACTCTCCCACTTCTCTCGTCACCGCACCAAAAAATCCTTATTGTTAATGTTGTGCACATTAGTATTTACCAAGCACACCTCCCTTCCATCCAGCTTGCCCCGCACTATGATGTAGTGCCCATTAGGATCCAATATGGAGTATGAGCCACAAAGGGGACCCCAGGAGCCACCCACATAGGTGTTCCCCTGGCATAACTGGAATATGACGTGGTGAAGAGTTGACCCCTCCCCCTGTGCTGCAGAGCAGACACACAGCCCCCACACATGTGCTTTTCCTGCAAGAAAGCAACTGAGACTCTATACTGTTTCATGTAGTACACCCTTTGATGTTTAACCCACTCACCCAGCCCATGCACATTCCAGATCAAGAACTTCCATTTCCCAGCAATTTTTTCATTCAAATCAGACATCCCTGCACCCCCCTGAGGGGGTGCACTCAAACACTCATCCTAACATTCCACACAAGTATAAGCACTGTAGAAACGAGCAGCCAAAGTTTACCCATTAACACTCATACAACAGTCAACAATTTCCATAGGAACACCCCTTCACACACAGGCAGTGAAACAACTGAGGCCCCAACAGATGTGCCCAACCACTAAGCCCACCTCCCCATGCACCCCTCAAAAAACACATTGAATCTTACTACTTAAGAATTCTCTGGGTGAACTCAACACCCCAGTAGGTGGCGAAGACACTGACACTCAAGCCCCCCACTAGGTTTGTAGCCCACAGGAGTACCCCTCCAGCCTAGTGTCAAACATTCCTGCCCACTTGCACCCCGTTCACGGTCACAAACCAATCCTACATTGCACTGCAACTCGCAGTTAGGAAGGGAACACCCCTTCCTAAATGCGAATCACTATCCTGTTTTGCGATTCGGTAACCAGGCTGCCAAATCGCAAACCGGGGTTTGTGCATTGCGATGTGCTTTTTGCATGTCACAAACAGGGAAATTCGCACTCGCTGTCTTCCACTCACTCATCCAGTGTGTGCACAAGCGCCTGCAGGTTTGTAACCGTTTTTCTCAGGATGCCAACCTCCTGTTGGAGTCCCGAGACCAGGCCCTCTGCCTCAAGGACCCTCTCAGACCCCTTCCATAGATCCACACGCAAGAGGCCCACCTCAATTGCTACTGAGTAGACTTTTGACAATGTTTGGACCCTAGATCTCTTGATCTCTTCATGAGGTCAGCCAATGTGGACGCTGACTCCACAGTAGGCATAGCCTGCTTCTGCTGGTCCCCCTCTGCACCGTCAGTCATGAGTGGCATGGTGTAATTGCCCATTTTATTGGCTTGTACTGTTTTCAAGGATCCCGGGCACCAGTCTGCACAAGCTTGCTACACCTCACAGAGGCCGCCTTACCAGTCACCTACCCTGTGGCCATCCGTCCAGTCCCAGCATCCAGGCCCCTGTGAAACACTGCTCCTACAACAGGCAGCCTCTCAAAATTGCAGCATTTCAGCATCTGCACGCTGTGGTCAGCGCTTGGTAGAGGCTCAAAGGAGTCATGTTAGTCTCTCGAGGCCACAATGCAGATTAGTGATGCTCCCCCTCTCTCAGGGCTCCAACTGCTTCATTCACCATGTCGGCGATCGCTCCTCACCCCCAGACGGCCAGGGAGGCTCTAATTCAGCCCTGGTGCCGCTTCAAGCCTCCAGAGACCTGGGCTGGTTTGGGCCGGCAGCCTTGCTTCCCAAGGCTGCATCTGCGGGCCTCTCCACACGGGCCATGTGCTGTCCCTATGAGGTAGCCCTGTCCTGCCTCCACCAGCGCATGCAGTTGTTCGGGCACATATAGGGGCCTTGAGGGGTTGGGGGGGGGTGAGGGCACGGGTCCAAGGATGCAGCAGGATTTATCAATACTCGGAGCGACTAGGCGGCCATTTGCCTGGCCAGAAGTCCTGTTTTCTTTAATGTTTTAACTGTTTTAATAGGTCCATTACGATTTATGCTTGCGATTTAACCCTTGTCTGCCATTTAAATTAAAAGCAAGGTTGGAAGCATAACAGGAGACTCCTATTTTGCTATGAAATTAAGTATCAACAGCAGAAAAAACGTATCTGATCGGCTACTTGGACAGATTTGCTTGAAGGATATTGAATTTCACTTACTGACAAAAGAAAATCACACGTTTGCATTGCAACTTACAAATCTATTGAAATATTTCTGATAAGTTGTGTTTTCTTGGAAATGGTCTCTTTAGGTTTGGTGTAAAGACAGGTTTAGCAGTCTGCTACAGCCTATGTAAAGAAAAATATGTAAATAGAAAGGTGGTTTGGTTAGTTTCCCCAGGCATTGCTCATTATTATTCTTATTATTCTTATTCATATTATTAATTGCTATAATGTAGCTTAAGCAAGGCTGGGGCCGCAAAATTCTTTGATTTGAATAAGGCAGTTCACTTGAGGCATGTCACTATAAAATCTGAGGCAACCATCATTATTGTGAGTAAACTAAACAACTCTCTGGAAAGCCAGTCCACTGGCCCAATAAGACCGGTTCTGGCAGCGACTCTGTTGCCAACGATTACCTACAGCCAAGAAACCTTCCCGCGTCAGTTAGTACATACGCTTGATAAGTATCAAGTTAAGACTTACAGAAGAGTCTTCAACCTTCCTCCATATCGTCGGAGTTGCCTAAAAAGGCTGGAATTTGAACTGGTGGCCCAAACGTGGGCGAGTTTGGCAGCCTTTGTAAATTATTATCGCAGAATAATTAAGGTGCAGGCTAATAGAATGAAAGCAGCCCATTTTCAGCCAAAGTGGGAATCCATGATCACGATACCTACAACTTTCAATCAACACGCTTCAAACTGACCAAGAAGTGTTAAATGGCCCCAGCTCTCATGTGCCGTGCTCAAACATGCCTTGAAAAAATAATCCAAAATGCTGTCCAAAGCAAGCGACATAGACAAGCTTAAAAACATGAGAATACTGCAGTCTGTGGGGAGCAGTACTTAATTTGTAAATAAAAAGGTGCCAGTGCTCAAAGCCCTCCTCTTAAACCCGCGGCTGCGGCAATTAAATGTGTGAACATGGAATACTGCGGCGGCCTAATCCTGAAATCATCTCGGCCTCTTCAATCCATATAAAGCCACTTCCTGCCCCTTCAGCTCACTCTTGCAGCTTTCTACTTTCTCCCTTTGTGACGCTTTTTCGTTTTTCCCTTCATCCATCTTTCCCATTTGTGTCTTTTGCTCGCAGCAAATGCTTGAGGCAGAAGAGTAAGCCCCAGCCCTCAAAAATAGGTGCCGGGGCTCAGCACCGGACACAACAAGCACAAATTAAGCACTGGTGGGGAGGTCGTACTCAGTGCTCAATCGGATGTCCTTAGACCGCAACCCTACTTGTCAAGTGCCCTCCCTAAAGGCATCCTAAAACAAACCCTTTTAGCCAGGTTAATGGGCCTACTAATCAAGGAATTAAATCTGAGATTGCCTCTCTCAGGGAAATTGAAAATTGTTGACTCTGTATTTACAAATATGAATCTTTTTACCACCTGCTTTGTTGTTGTTGTTCTTAGGCTATGCTTCAGACTGCTAAAAACACATTTGATCGCCCACGGCGCCTAAACTTGTAATGAGGCCGTAAACTTGGTATTCAGTATCACAGAGCCGGTGGAGTTGGCAAAATTTGGTAAATACATTATTAATATGAAACAGAGTCTAAAGGATGCAATTTCCTAAGGATCATGCTTGATCACCATGACCAAGCCATTACTTCAGCTCATAATAACTTTTCCTAAGTGGCTTAACCCCACAGATCATAGACTCTACGCCGCACTTTGCACTCATTTATTGCTGCTAACATTTTATATTTCTCTAACATATCTCATCTTTGCTCTCCACTTTATTATTCAACTCACTGTGAGTGTTATTAACTTTAACTCTTGGGTTTTTATTAATTAAACGAGTTAATGTTTCTATTTTATATTGTAAAGATTTTCTAAACATTCTATCCATGTTCTGACATAACTATTGGGTAAAGTGTTAACTTATGAGCTGTGGCCAAGGTGGTACACCTCTCAGGAGTTCCGTCACCTATGGTCTAGATGTTCACAATTTTGGGGGGGAGGGATTGGTACTATGATAAGCACTTTATAGGGGTTGAGAGAGTCCACTAGGAAATAACATTTTAATGACCATGCCATTGAATAGTACAATTATAGCTTGAGTGTTCCTTTAAAAGAGCACATGCTGTGTGTAGTGGGCATTATAACAGCTGCATGGCATTCACGCTAATGGATGAGGTTTGCCCAGTATGATAAGCAATTTTATTGCCTGAACAGACTCAAAGATTTTAGCTCTTCAAGAAATAAAATACAAGGGCATTTCATTGAAGTTGGTCTCTGTGGATTTTCAATTTCTATTCCAACTGATTTTATCTGAGGGGTTAGCTCATTCAGACTGACCCTGATACGATATTGTCTTAATCATCAACCAGATCTAGCTTAATTTGATTGCATGTAAAATGGTATTATTCCCTTTTTATGCGTTTGAACGTACAAGTAATGGGTTTAATTAACTATGCATGATAAATAAATAAATAAAAATATATTAAAACAAATTGAATAAGATAGTGCATTTGCTAGCTGTGCCTGGTGTGACTGTGGTTTGGTGTTCTTATCTCTGGACAGAGAAACTAGTTTCAACATCTTCCTAATCAAGGCTTGTACCACTACACATTCCAAGGTTACAGTATAAATCAATAGCAAGAATAGCTGGGTAAACGAAATGGCATACATTTAGATTCAGCAAAGAAAAGACATCAACTGTTATTACATTTAGTGAGCATCCTCAGTGGGTACCCTAACTAACCTTCAGATTAGAATAGCATGTTTGGGTTTCATCCAAAACAATGTAGTCAACACAAATTTGGAAAAACATCTAACGATTGCTCTATCAAAATAAGCAGTTGGTACCTAGGAACAAAAGCAAATAGACAAAACAATCAATAACATCGCCTTATACCTTGCCTCAGTATGGTTCAGCAAACTGTGACAGTCTTCCTCAATTTGGACAATAGTTCGGTCATCAAGGCATCGGAATTCAGCATTAAAGTTCAGGAAAGCAAAGTGTCTTCACACAGTTCAGAAAGAGACATATCTAAGGGTTCAGGGCAGTTAAGAAGAATACGGTAGAAGGGCCTCTCGGGACCATTAGGAAGAAAATAGCTAAAGGCCTCTCTCCTCTCTGTGCAGTCTGGGTAATTTAGATTCCCTAAAACTACTTCTACGTTGCTATTGGTCAAAGAATTGTACGTTTACGTTTAGTCCAATGAAAGTAGAACCCCAAACCTAAGAATTTTCTAGTTCACTGTTCACATGTCGATGATTGGCTCCTCTTCTACTGTTCCCATTGTTGGGCTTGTCAGGTAACAAATTTGTATCAGCTTATACTCCAGTCAGTGCATCCACTGTCTGCTCCTGGGAAGGTCGCCTTTACACACGCTAAGTTATACAATGTATCCCTAGCTAGTACAACATATTGTAACAAGCAGTTCTCATGGGAAAGAATTCTAGCTACTAACATTCGGTCCATGAAATGGAAAATCACTGTTTTATTCTCAAAGCAGCCATTTTATAAATTGCCTAAGCAATGCATCTTGACATTAGGCCGCGCAACTAGGCCAAAGACCTCGCTAAATTAAGGCCTATGATTAACAAAGCAAATACATAATACATGACCATTAATATAACATACTACTACATTAATCCAAACATAAGCTCAACAATTTTACATTAATAAGCTGTTAATAAGTACAATCATGAATATTGGTCGTCATTCAAGTAGGCACAATTTTCAATGTGTGTATTATTTTTCTACGTTAACTCATTATCTATGAAGATTCGACACTCAGAATACATGAATATTCATTATTAAAAATTCAGCGTTAATGGGGGCATTCAAATTAGGGAGCCCGCAGAAATGGTGCAGTGGAATCTATGAAATTCCACTGTGACATTTCTAGTGACAATTATAACACCTGCACAGAGCAGGCGTTAAAAGGAGGCACAACATTATTTTTAATGGGCCTCCATGTACTTTGCAGGATCAGTGCAAAACACTTTTTTACGCTAATCCTGCAAAGTACAATAATAGTGTAAAAAATGATTACACTATTGTCCCTAACCTGTGCCATAGTGCACCGTATGTTAAATACGGTGCACACATGGTGGTTTAAGTGGGGCGCAATGGGCCGCAAGAAGAGTGTCGGAAGTGTTGAAAGGTGTTGTAGCAACTATCACTTGGCAGTTTAAAATACTTGGTTTATGCTGGGTTAAGAGTGACATAGGTGTTTCAAGAAAGGACACTTTGCATGCATGTGTAAAGCTACGGAGAAGATGATAACGCTGGTGGATGAAGAAGAAGCTGAACACAGAGAACTTATGATACAAGATGCAGGTATGGTATTCATGGAAGCGTTGATCCTAAAAGGAAGAGGACACACCCCAAAGCTGACATTGATGTCAATGATGGCACACACCAGGTCTTTGTACACAGTAATACCTGTATGATGCTGCGTGGCCAGGAGGACGGCTGGTGTCCATGGATGTTGTTTTGAAAGGATTCCAAGGAGCTGACATAGAAGTCATTGGTTTTATAACAGCATTAATCAAGTTTGCAGGATGGCAGACAGCAGGAAAAGTGTATGTTGCTCCTGATGGCCCTTTGATTCTAGGATGGTCATATCAATATGATCTTCAAATTATGGTGAATCGGAAAGCAGACAACCAAGTTAAGAGATTGATTAATGTGACTTGAAGGACATTTTAACTCAAAATGAACAGGTCTTTGAAAATAAATTGTGTGAGGCAACAGAATACACGCGTGAGATCAAATTAAATAAAAACTCAGTTCCTGTTAAACATGTTTCCAGAAAGATTCAGATGGCAGTAAGAGGAAAGGTAAAGGACATAATACAAGAACTCTTGGATGACAAAGTGATTGGAGCATTTGAAGTAACTGAGTGGCTATCCCCAGTGGTTAGCGATAAGAAATCTGATTTTGTGTTGATCTGCACAGCCTAAACCAGAATGTGGTAATAGATAATTTCCACTTGGCCAGCATAAATGTGATAATTTTTATGTATTTCTCATAACTGAGCTTGAGGAGCGCACACCATCAAGTAAAGCTCCATCTACATTCCAAGCATCTCACACCGTTTATAACCTCGGAGGGTATGTTTCAATTTTGCAGACTTCCATTTGGGTTGTGCTCAGCTGCAAGTGTATTTCAGTGATTCAGTAAGGTCATCTTTTTCCAGGATGAGATCCTTGTGTTTGGGGATGATGTGGAGGAACACAACAATGTCTTGGGTGAGGTGTTAACTTGAATCGGTGAGGTGGGATTAACCTTGCATAAAGAGAAGTGTGTGTTCCTTATGCAAGAGGTGGTGTATTTGGGTTACCTCATCATGAGGGATGGGGTAAAGCCTAAACACAGTTTGGTAAGTGGTATTGTAAATGCTGAAGTCCCAAATGACAGGGATAAACATAGGTCCTATATGGGCCTAGTGGAGTTACTCCAGATTTGCACAGCAGTTCGCCCATAAGACAGAACAATTGAGAGCATTATTGTGGAGGGGCAGGAAATTCCTATGTGGCATACAAGAACAGGCAGCTTTTCCACTGGTCAAAGACAATATTGCCCAAGTAGGGATTTTAGTACCATGTCAATCTGGTTTAAAAACTATAGTCACAGTGGATGGCAGTGCGGTGGGCATTGGAGCAGTTTTAGCATAAATCAATGGTAAGGTAGAAAAAACTGTGGCCTTTGCTTCATGCTCTTTGACGGATGCTGAGAGGAATCATTCCGTTATTCAGCAGGAAGCATTAACAGCTGCTTGAGCAGCTACATATTTCAGGGTGTTTCTACGGGGAAGTGTATTTTTATTATGGAAGTGTTGAATAGATTCTCATTATCCTAATGAGACTACTGGATTCGGGTGGTAGAATCACCTGTTCTGCGGGGTACTGAGTCTTATCATGCACCATATGACACCTGTCAGCCTAATCCGGGTTTATTCCAGCTAACTAGCAGTGCCTCATCTCCACCTAAGAGCAGGGATGATTGGGGAAACCGAGTGCATAACATGCATGACTCCTCAGGTGAATCGTGGTCACTCAGATCTCATCCGATTCTCTCAGTTACATAAGTCTCACATATACAAGGACAGTCAGAGGCAGAGTATAGTTCCATAAGGTTTTAGTGAAGTAACTGCATCTTAGATAATAAAGCATGTATTGCAGTAACTAGGACGATAAAGCACAATAACATTAAAATTGTAACAAGGAGAGTAAAGCACAAGACTTAACACTACCATACTATCACTAATTTTTGTAGAGATAGTTCCTACCTAAACTATATTAGAGCATGGCATGTTAAGCTCTAATTCTGCCTTTCAGGTTCCCCCTGGGAAGACATCATCCCTCATACCTGAGCAAGAGGCCTGTAGTCTACACAAGCAGCTGCAGCGAAGCAATGAGCATGCAGTCGTGGTCGTCTGGCTGGAATCTCCCTCTAACGTACATGGGTCAAAGTAGTGTTTTATAATAAAACAGCTGATGTTCCAAGAAAGGATTCCCACGTAAGAGTGTGCATGTTTCTATGAACATTGGAGACAAGACGTACCACTTTTGTTGGCATGCTATCTTACTGTAGCCTTGAGAAAGCACAGAGTGAAAGAAATATCTTGTTTAAGAACGCATTGCTGACCTAGGCGAAGAACAGCTAGATAGAGAAAATAGAACAAGACCGCAAATGTGGCTAATGTTAAAATAATAAAATGAAGCTGAATAAAATATATCTAGGCTAAGGTGCTCAAAGGCAGGCCTAGTTTGCTAAAATAACGTGTATAAAAGTATAGCTAAAATGGCTACACAACAAGAGGATCAAAAACATCTAATTAAAGTGTTGGGACCTGGAAGCATAAAGGATTGTTCTCGTAGTTAGGAAGATTGGCAGTCATGTTGCTGCAGGAATATGAGTGGAGAGTGGAGATGGAAAAGTGAAGTTGCTGACTGTCCCTCTTGTTTGCTTGATAAAGCCAATGAACAGCTTGAGTTGTCAAATTAAGAAGTGGTGGCCAGTCTAGATGGTGCCTCTGAAGGATTAGGAAATTCAGTATCAAAGAAGGACCAGATTATGGTGCAGGAGCTGGAGGAGACCCTCAAATGTGTTGTGAAATTGGTGAAAAGAATGGTATGGGGGAGAGTACTTTACTGGAAAGGGTAAAACCATTTCTCAAAAGGATAGATTAACTTTAAGTTCATGATGATTGGTTGCTGATGAAAGGAGAACGGTTTGTGCCACTGGAAACAGTTAGATCTAGTTAATTAGATTGGCACACTGTGGTCAGACTTTGACCATAAAGAGATTTAGTGAGAAGTTTTGGTGGCACTTGTGGACAATCAAGTCATAGACTGATTGGAAAAATGTGAAATCTGCGAAGAATCTGAAAAAAGGTTAAGAGTGGGCATTGGCACGTTAGAAGGGAACCAGCATTTATCAGAAGCTGATTGGGTGTGGGAGAAAGTATGTTTAGATTGTATTGGTCCTTTCACTTGTCTCCCTGATCACAACACATTTGCTGCTTATTGGTGGATGCACAGTCAAAAGGGGTGGAGGTCATTTTTGTGAAGTGAATCACCCTAAGTGCAACCATTGACGTTTTGAGTGAGGTGTTCAGAAGGGAGGGCATACCCACAACATTACTCACAGACAAATGACACTCAACTTATTTTGCAGGAGATGAATTGTGTTTTTTTTACTTCTTGGAGTAAGGCATGCATGTAAATCCTTGTATAATCCCAGAGGAAATGGACTAGTTGAGAGGGTCAACAAAATGGTGACGGGAACAGTGCAATTAGTGTGAACTGTGGGTATACCTATGCACAATGCAGTTAAAGGCATGTTACTGGCATATTATACTCCAATGAAAGCCAGTGCAGGGAAAAGTCCATTTGAAATGACGTGGGCAGGCAACCAGAAACCAAATTGGTGCCATCTTGAAATCATGAAACAATCTTAGCGAAAAAAAACAGGGCTGATTGAAAGAAGATTTACAGAAAAAGCTCTTTCAGGTGGGAGATTGGGTAAATGTTAAACGGAGTGGTGTTGAAAGGGGTTTGACCAAGTTTTGAGGTCCGTACAGAGTTGACTCTTTTGGTAGAAATTGTTCAAAACTGGATTATGGAAGAACCTGAAATCTCAGGAAAGTGGTTTTGTACCAAAGGCAGGGTGCGGAGACAAGAAAGTCTGATAATGTTGGAGGTCCGTGCTCTCCTTGGTTATTAATGAATGACGTGGAATTAGCAAATTTTTCAGAAGTAGTCAGATCCCGGGTTACAACAAATTGTCACATTCAGGGGAGAGGAGAGAAGTCAAGAAATAGATTCCAGCCTGGAAGGGAAGTGAGGACAAAGAGGCCTCCAGGGTATTTTGGAGACTATGGCCCTGATTCTAAGCTTGGCGGGCGGCGGGAACCGCCCGCCAAGCGGGAACCGCCAGAAGACCGTACCGCGGTCAAAAGACCGCGGCGGTCATTCTGGGTTTCCCACTGGGCTGGCGGGCGACCGCCAAAAGGCCGCCCGCCAGCCCAGCGGGAAACACCCTTCCTACGAGGAAGCCGGCTCAGAATGGAGCCGGCGGAGTGGGAAGGTGCGACGGGTGCAGTTGCACCCGTCGCGAATTTCAGTGTCTGCAAAGCAGACACTGAAATTCTTTGTGGGGCCCTCTTACGGGGGCCCCTGCAGTGCCCATGCCATTGGCATGGGCACTGCAGGGGCCCCCAGGGGCCCCACAACACCCCATACCGCCATCCTGTTCCTGGCGGGTGAACCGCCAGGAACTGGATGGCGGTATGGGGTGCCAGAATTCCCATGGGCAGCGGAAAGTCGGCGGTACACCGCCGGCTTTCCGCTTCTGGCCGCGGCTGTACCGCCGCGGTCAGAATGCCCGGCGGTGCACCGCCAGCCTGTTGGCGGTGCTACCGCCGACCCCAGTCAGAATGACCCCCTATGTTTGTAGTTAGGATGTGTTGAAGGTTACTGGGGAAAAAAGGATGTTGGGTTGTATCTGTTTAAAGTGTTTCCTTACTTGTATGTTTGTGTTTGTTATGACTTGTAGCTGTTGTGTTGTGTGTTCGTGTTAACAGGCCAGGAGTGAGTTCTATATGTGTCTAATGTTCAATATTTCCATAGCTGTACTTAAGTTGAGTTGTAATGGAATATTTGGTTCTCAAGGAAAAGGGATGTGTTATAATGTACTTAGCCAGCTTCAGCCATGCTGAAACTGCCATGGCATGCTTTGAATAAGGCAGTTCACTTGTTGCTGTGCCTGGAGTGAATGCAGTTTGGGGTTCTTATCACTGGACAAAAAAACTACTTTCAAGATCTTCCTGCGTGAGGACTCATGAATATATTACTACATTAATATTGTTATTAATAAAGTTCATGGCAACCCCAACGGGGTTTCCCCACGCTGGCAAAACAGGAAGGGCTAAAGTATTAATTATTGGAAGTATCATATATATTTCACACCAGCCAATATAACATCACTGAATGTGTCATTGTGTCAGCCTCCTTTTGCCATTACTTCTGCCATTACTGTTTTGGAAACGTTGTTTACATTTTAGATCAGCCTACAGAACCTCCATTTAATTTTTGACGTGTGTGTCAATATGCCTGATGTCATTTTGCCTTTTACTTGCATGAGTCCACAGAGGCATGGTTAAGATGGGAGCTCTGGCAGAGGGATGGGTGAGACCTCACATTGATAGAGACAATTTGCTTACTGAGGCAGTAACTCAGTGTATTCATAGTGCTTGGCAAACTGCAAACCCCTGTTACTTTCTGTTCTGAAAGTCAGGCAGCTCTCTTGACCCTGCTTCAATGCCACTGATGTAGTATAACCTTTATTAGAGGCCCTCGTGTCACAAAGGTGTTCAGAATGTGACAGTTTATGTTTTATGTTAATTGCAGTTTTAATGGTTAAACATTGAAAGCTGCACTGACAGCAATTTAAATGTGCACTTGCTTGTATTTCAGGCAGTGGGGGAACAACTTATGTTGCATTTGAAGTTAATCACATGTTAGAGGGATAAAGGGCCATATTTATACTTTTCGACGCACAACTGCGCCAACGCAGTTGTGCGTCAAAAAATCTAACGCCATTCTGAAGCGCCATGCGGGCGCCGTATTTATTCAATGACGTTAGCCGGCGTTAGCCGGCGGCGCAGCCTGGTGTGCGTCAAAAAAAATGACGTACACCAGGCAGCGCCGGCGTAGGGGAATATGGAGCTTGGGCGCCAAAAAATGGGGCAAGTCAGGCTGAGGCAAAATTATCGCCTCAACCCGATTTGCGCAATTTATTTCGACTCCCAACCCCCATTGAAATGACTCCTGTCTTAGCAAAGACAGGAGTCATGCCCCCTTGCCCAATGGCCATGCCCAGGGAACTTCTGTCCCCTGGGCATGGTCATTGGGGATAGTGGCATGTAGGGGGGCACAAATCAGGCCCCCCTATGCCACAAAAAAAATAAATAATAATACTTACCTGAACTTACCTTATGTTCCATGGGATGGGTCCCTCCATCCTTAGGCGTCCTCCTGGGGTGGGCAAGGGTGACAGGGGGGGGTCCCTGGGGGCATGGGAGGGCACCTCTGGGCTCCTTCCGAGCCCACAGGTCCCTTAACGCCTGCCCTGACCAGGCGCTAAAAAACGACGCAAAAGCGGCTGGACGCCAATTTTTTTGACCCGCCCACTCCCGGGCGACATTTTTGCCCGGGAGTGTAAATACGGCGCACATGCCTCGGAGTCACTTTTTTAGACGGGAACGCCTACCTTGCATATCATTAACGCAAAGTAGGTGTCCACGCTAAAAAATGACGCAAACTCCATGGACTTTGGTGCTAGACGCGTCTAACGCCAAAGTATAAATATGGAGATAGTTTTGCGTCGGAATTGCGTAAAAAAAACGGACGCAATTCCGGCGCAAACAGAGTATAAATATGCCCCAAAATGTATGTTATAATAATGTAATTTAGACTCTAGACCAGAGGTCTTTAAACTGGGGGGCTGGCCCCCCAAGTGGTCCTGGGGGGGGGGAGGGAGGTTGGCCAGACTCTGGCCAAAAGAAGCATTATACAAATAAAAGGCCTTTGTTTTAAGCAGAAGCATGTTATTGCATTTTTGAAACGGTAATACTACTTAACTGCAATGTTTAAATAGGTCTAGATATATTTAAACATTGACATCTCTATAAAATAATTGTGAACAATTCTGAGGGGGACCCAATGATTTTTATTTTTCAACTGGGGATGCACGGCATTAAAACGTTTGGAGACAACTGCTCTAGGTTAACAGTGCATATAGAAACAATATTGACTTCCTACTGATTATTGAGTTAAAAATGTGTGCGAAAGTGAGAGAAATGCACTTCTCGCTAATGAAATACAGTAACAAAGCTTTCCCATTTGAAATTGAATTTTTAGACTTGTCAGTTCTTGGCATGGTTTGCTATGTCTTTATGGCTTCTAACCTCCTGTTTTGATCCTGTGTTGAATTTTGTTTTTGCTGGGTTTAGGACTCTGGGTGCTTTACCGCTTCTGACCAGTGCCAAAGTGCAAGTTCTCTCTGTCTAAATTTATTGATGATTGGTTTATCTATGATTGGCATACTTGATTTACGAGTAAGCCCCTAGTAAAGAGCACTCTCTGTACCCAGGGCCTGTAAATCACATGCTACTAGTGGGCCTGCAGCACTGTCTGTGCCACTCACATGTGTAGCTCTATAAATATGTCTTAGAACTGCACATGCAGTGTCTATTTGCGCAGTTTTAAACTTCCATTTTGACCAGGCAAGTGCACCCACTTGCCAGGCCCAAACCTTCCCTTTTACTATACATAATCCACCCTGAAGGTAGGCCCAAGGCATTCCCCTGGGCAAGGTGCAGTGTATTTAAAAGGTAGGACATGTGCTGGTGTGTTTCACATGTCCTGATAAAGAAACACTGTTAAATTTGTTTTCACTATTGCAACAACCGTAGGGTAACATGGTGATTACCTTGAAACACCTTTTAAGTGTAATTTGCCATTCGAGGCAGATAGAGATATGGAGTTTGGGATCTCAGCACTCACAATTTAAAAATACATATTTTGGTGAAGTTGGGTTTAAAATTGTAAGTTTGAAAATGCCACTTTTAGAAAGTGGGTATTTTCTTGCTTAACCATTCTGTGCCTTTGCCTGACTGTGGAATACACTTCTGGGTCAGGGTGACAGTTGGGCTGTTTGTGAATTCACTCTAGACAGTAACACAGAGGGAGCTGAGGAGTGCCCTGCATATCCTGATGGGTCTACATTGGCTAGGGCTGACACTGGCACCTGAATAGGGCTGTGCCTGATCTTATACAAATCAGTCTCCAAGCCCCTAGAGTGTGTCTGGGACCAAGGCAGGAAAAGGCAGGGACTTGTGCACTACAAAAACTCTCCTTTGAAGGTTGCCTACTTCAAAGGCAGAAATTAGTATATGTACTGGACCTTTGAGACCACAACTTTGGAATCCTTCTGGTCTGAGGACATTCTGCCAGCAAGAAGAGCTGGATGCTGTAGGTGGAACTGCCACTCTGCCTGTTGCTTTGCTGTGCCTGCCTGCTGCATACTGCTTCTGTACTGGGAGTGAAAGGACTGGACTTTGGTTCTACATCCTGCTTTCCAAGGTTCTTCAAGGGCTTGAACGGAGCGTGCCTACTGTTGAGAAGTCTCAGGGACATCAAAGACTTCATCTACTAGTGTCTGAGCTCTTCTGCTGAGGGTCCTGACTTGCCAAGAGGTGCCAAATCCAGTCCCTGGGCCCTTGGAAGTGAAAACTGGCATCCTGAGGAAGAAAATTCATGCATCGACGCACCGCAACTGAAAATTTACGCAATGCCTACCTTGCGGTTTAAGAAATCGACGCAGCGCCTGCCTTGCGGAGGAAGAATTGATGCAGCTCCTGTAAGACCAACGCAGCGCTTGTGCCACTGCCCTTCCATCATCACAGTATGCCTGGATTTTCCACACATCATCTCTGAACATCACTTTCTCATCGACCCCACACTTAAGTTAGTAACCGTGGCTGCGTGATCGAAAACCAAAGCATCATCTCTCCTGCAAGGAGAGGACTGATGCATCACATCCCCTGCCAGTAAGGAACCAACGCATTGTCTCTCCTGCGAGGAGAGAATCAACACATCACCTTCCCTCCAGTAAGGAACAGTCGCATCAACTGCCCTGTGCAGTAAGGAACCAACACATCACCTTGGTTTTCTGACAAATCATCTTGTTTGCGGCCTGAATTGTCTTTGTTTTTGATGCACCCAGGTACCGTGTGTTAACAGGATACAACCGTTAATTCCCATGGTATCAGACTTTTTTAAACATTTAAAAACTTATATGTTTACATATGTATGTTGGATTTTTGTCGTTTTGGTCTTGTTTTATTCAGATAAATATTGACTATTTTTCTAAACTGGTGTGTTATTGCATGTGTGTGTGTGTGTGTACGAATACTTAACACGTTGCCTCTGAGTTAAGCCTGACTGCTTGAGCCAAGCTACCAAGTAGGTGAGCAGGGGTTATCTAAGCTGTGGGACCCCCTTACCCTGACTAGAGTGAGGGTCCCTACTTGGACACCACTGCCAACTAGAGATCCTATTTCTGAATGGTATGTATTACTCATAATAATGAATTGTTATTAATGCTGAATTTATGTTTATATTATATGTGTTTTACTAAAACGTATTAAATAAATGCATTATTGTGATTCCCCTGTGTTAGCATGAGTGAGGATTTTGGAAGCTTGTAAATTGCGACTGTGCTAGAAATGCTGATTAATTTCTTAATGTAAACTTTCTTTTTGATTATGTTCTCATGAGAAGCTTAACTAGTTGGTAATGGATTATATTGCTTAAGTATAGAGAGAATGTAGCGCAGTGTCCTTGGCGGAAGACCATTGTGGAACACAGACTGACAATGTATACAATTGTTTCAAACGTGCATGGAATCACACAGATGGAAGATGTTTCCTTGACAGACTTGGGAAGGAATTGAACTATTTCAATTTGGAGCCTTACTGTTAACTTCTATTGGATGATGCCCATTCAACGTGAAAAGAACTGATAACTTTGATGAATCAGAATGCTTTGTGAATTTTAAAATATTGATGGAGGTCTGAACATTAGCAGCAGTCCTGATCAGTTCTGAGCAGTCCCTGACAGATCCTTGTAGCCCCCAGATGCTGTCATGATGCTTGCTGATCCTGATGCTTTACTGATGAAGATTCCCTGAATGCTGTACCCTTGGAGAGGTATTTGTCTCTCTGCTATTACCTCTGAAATGCCCCTTTAGGCTTAGAAATCCTTTTTATTTCCCCATCAGAATACTCTTGACCTTGATTTTGATATGCTTGTCTTTTGCCTAACTTAGTTAATGACATGCAGCACAATATTATTTTTCCCCAAATCATTTTTGCCCTTTTTATGCTTTTTGTATTTTACCTACGTGTTTCTCCCCAAACATGTATTTCCCTGATTTGGTTAGTTGGAGGGTTGACCTGTGCCCAGTTAAAGACTTTTGACTCTGTTAATTTAAACTGACTGATGATTGTTAACTCTGAGCAATGTATTATCCCTGTAAACCAGATATTCTTGTTGATGACATGCATTATTCTTATTGAATGCTTAGTTTTATTAATGGTAGTTCGGCTAAATTTAATTTGACGCCTTACCTAACCCTTGGTGATTATGCATCTTTACAACTTGGTTTTTCACACTGTCTACATGACTTTGAGCTTGTGTTTGTAATAAATGTTTAATTGTATTTCCTGATTGGAGTTTTCCTACCATAGTTGTATTGGTCATGGTGTTTATATTTTTGAGGGTTGTATTGAAATTCTGTTGATGGTTTGTAGGAAAGTACCCTCTTTTTGGCATGTTACACTCAGTGTGTTTTTGACTGTCTCACTGGGATCCTGCTATTCAGGATCCCAGTGCTTATGGTTTAGGGCCTGATTGTCAGTGTGTTTTACTGTTTTCTAAATTTTCACTGGAGTCCTGCTAATCGGGACCCCAGTGCTCATGCTCTCTCTGTTTCCAAATTTGCACTACATACTGGTAACTCAGTATTTCACTCCAAATTGGCATAGTTGTCCCCCCTTATAAGTCCCTAGTGTATAGTACCTAGGTACCCAGGGCCTTCGGGTTCCAAGGGGTCCCTATGGGCTGCAGCATTTCTTTTGCCACCCATAGGGAACCCATGCAAAGGTTTCTACAGGACTGCCATTGCAGCCTGTGTGAAATAGTGCATACACTATTTCATAGCCATTTTCACTGCACCAGGTCACTTATAAGTCACCTATATATCAGGCTCAGTGCAAAGTACCAGTGTCTGAGGGCACCCATGCACTAGCAGAGGTGCCCCCACATCATCCAGGCCCATTTTTCTGGACTTCGTGAGAGCTGGGACGCCATTTTACGTATGCATCGGACATAGGTCAATACCTAGGTCCAGCTTCACAATGGTAACACTGAATATGGCCATGTAAGGTGTCTAACAACTGGAAAGTGTACCCCAATACTGATTCTAGTATTGGTAGCACAATCCCATGCACTCTGGGGGCTCCACAGTGAACCCCCAGCACTGCCATACCAGCCTTCTGAGGTTTTCCAGGCAGCCCCAGCTGCTGCCACCTCACAGACAGGTTTCTGCCCTTCTGGGGCTTGAGCAGCCCAATCCCAGGAAGGCAGTACAAAGCATTGCCTTTGGGAGAGGGGTTTTACACCCTCTCCCTTTGGAAATAGATGCTACAGGCATGGAGAGGTATCTTCCCAGAGCCTCTGGAAAGGCTTTGAAGTGCATAGATGGTGCCTTCCTTGCATAATCCAGTTTACACAAGTTCAGGGACCCCCAGTCCCTGCTCTGACACGAAACAGCACAAAGGAAAGGGGAGTGACCACTCCCTTGTCCATCACCACCCCATGGGTGGTACCCAGAGTTTCTCCAGAGTGTCCCTGGGTTTTGCCATCTTGGATTCTAAGGTGGGGAGGCACACTGAGAGCATCTGAGTGACCAGTACCAGCAGATGATGTCAGAGACCCCTCCTGATAGGTGCTTACCCAGTTAGGTGACCAATGCCCCTCTCAGGGCTATTTAGGGCCTCTCCTCTGGGTGTTTCTTCAGATTTGGAATGCAAGACTCCAGCAGGAATCCTCTGCATCCTTTACTTCATCTTTTATGGATGGAACAACCGATGACCGTTCCAGGGACTCTACAAAACTGCAACAAAGAAGCTAAGATGACTTCTGCAACATTGTATCTTCAGCTCCTGCCAGCAACAGTTTCCAGGTCGTGAATCCTCAGAGGACTGCCTGTCTTCAGTCTGCACCAGAAGAACTGAAGGAATCTTCCGTGGAGTGACAGAGTCACTTCCCTGCTTCAGCAGGCACCTCTATGTAGCGACGACCAGGTGCTTGGGTCCCCTCTCCAGATGACAGGTGTGGATCCAGCAACACGGATAGTAGACTAAAATGACTGTGACAGTCCCAACGTCCAGCTGTCCAACTTTGGTGGAGGTAAGAGCTTGCCTCCCCATGCAAGACAGTACCCCCGTGCATCATGTGACTTGAAGTTGCCAAGGCTTGTGTGCAACCTTCCAAGAAGTTCTTCGTGCACAGTACAGCTTAGGCCCCAAGCACTCCATCCTATGGTGCACAGCTTCCTGAGTGGTTCTACGGCGGCGTGGAAATCCTTTGTGTCGTGCTGCGTGGGCCTTCATTTGCACCTTCTTTGTCCTCATGCTGGGGGACTGCTGAGCATGCTGCCTGGGCTTCTGAGGGCTCTCTGAGCTGCCAAGAGCCCCCTCTGTCTTCCCCTCTTGGGTAGAGGCCACCAGGTCCCTCCTGGTCCCGGGCAGTGCCATTTTCTGCTAACCGCGAGCTTTGCGTGTGTCAAGGCTTGTTGGCAGAATCCAGCGATGCAAACCAGACTGCATTCATCCATCTAGCATGGGACATCTTCTGCACCAACCAGGAACCCGCATCTGTATTAATTGGTGCAATACTGACTTCGTTTTCTCACTGGTGGTTCTTCTTTTGCACCTTCATCCGTGTTAGCAGGGGCTCCTGCTCTCCTGGACTCATCAATGCTTCTTGGACTTGGTCCCCTTCTTCCACAGGTCTTCGGGTCCAGGAATCAATAGTTGGTGTTTTGCAGTCTCTTCTGGTTCTTGCATTATCTTCTATCACAACTTCTTGTGTGTTTCAGGAAACGTACTGTGACTTACTGCTGTTTTCCTCGGCTCTGGGGTGGGGTCCATTACTTACCTTTGGTGTTTTCTTACACTCCCAACGCCCCTCTACACATTACACTTGCCTAGGTGGGAACCCGATTTTTGCATTCCACTATTTTAGTATATGGTTTGTGTTCCCCCAGGGCCCATTGCAACCTATTGTGATTTTCACTAGTTGCACTGCTTTCTGACTGTGTACTTACCTGTTTCTGGGTACTAGTGTATATTTTGTGTAATTTACTTACCTCCTAAGAGAGTATAGTCTCCAAAGTATTTTTGGCATTGTGTCACTAAAATAAAGTACCTTTATTTTGTAACACTAAGTATTGTCTTTCAGGTGTGTGAGTACTCTGTGACTACAGTAGTATTGCAAGAGCTTTGCATGTCTCCTAGTTCAGCCTTGGCTGCTCTGCCTACAGCTACCTCTAGACAGCCTGGCTTCTAGACAAGGTGTAAGTACCCAGGGAAGCCTCCTACATGCCTCCTACATGGTTCTACTACCCTACTTGTTTGGTACAAAGATTCATCCACCTCTAAGAGCACTAATTCTTGCGAAGGATGAAAATGCTACGTACCGCTCATATCTTGCACAGAGCGCCCAGCAGCCCCCTGACCTGGTTACATGGCAGCTCATTTACTCTTCCAAGCCCTCTGCAGAGTACCTATCACTGCTACTAGGCCCCTCATATAATATTGTGAGTGCATAGCGACCCTCATACCCCTACTTAGATTATGACGATTGAGGGCAGCAGCCAGCCTGTCTCAGCCTGGGGCTAAAGGATCGGTAGGAATGTAGACCCAATGTGTCTCTGCTTGCAGCTCTGTAGCATTAGCAGTATGTCATCTCACCACAGAACCAAGGTAGGCACCACTGTTCTCTCGGTCGTATCCATGACACTGACAGGTACTAAAATGAAAGCACTTTAGTGCGAGCCAGTGAGCACACACTAAGGGGACTGTGTCAGCAGCACTAATGAGAGGGCTGCCTGTGCAGCGTCTACAAAACTAAACCTGACAATTGTCTGCTCGACCTATTTCCTGTTAGAACCTGGCAGCGTGCTTTTTACAGTTTTATTGTTTGCAGCACTTGAGTTTGTGCGTTGTTGGAGTGCACTACGAATATTATAACTAAAACAATCTGTCAATCTGCGGACATCAATTTGATTTGTCTGTCAAACTCTAAATGCGGTCATACACATCATTTACAGTTTGCTCTAAAGGGAGTCCTATTGAGAGGGGAGAATGCACTGCATTGCAGACACTCGAGGTTAGCACTGACCATATGGTCACAATAAATTACTGTGCACAATAGGAAATTTCCCATTTGACTTCTCTGTCTCGTTTTTATGCGGCCTTAACTGTGAGTACAAAATGCATTGTATCATAAATAGAGGTATCACACGTGACATGCGAAAACGGGGAGGTTGTATAATGTACAATTGTGCATACCCGGTTACCAACAGAGCTTGGGTTCCTGAACCAGCTCGATTCAAAACATGCCTGCAGAACAGAACTGCACAATAGCTTTTTATTGCAGTGTGCTAAAAAGAATGCATTGCTGGCTCTGGTTTAATGGAGGGGATTCTAGGCATAATGTGGATAACCATGGCAAGCCTATGCCCACATATGGTAAACTGGTGGCTCTGGCATAATCGTGGCAATTCTTGGCATTTTGTGTATCCATGGTAAAAAGGTGCCCATAACTCATATATTGTTGACCCCCTCATAATCATGGCAATTCTTGACATATTATAGGCGTGTATTCATGATGGATCCCACCCTTGAATTGTGTTGGTTTTACATATTGGTAATTCATGGCTTACGGTTGTATGATGGTACCTACCTCTGAGACAATGAGTGGCATAATGGTGATCGCCATAGTGCCAGCCTCCATAGCATGATGACAGTCCCATCTGGAATACTACTGGCCCTAGCATAATGGTGATACTTCTTGGTACGTTATCAGTGTCTTAGGTATGATGATATGCCCATCACAGGTATGATGCTGACCCTGGAGCAATGGGGCTAATTCTTTGCATTTGTTTAAATACAAGGTATGATGGTGCCCACCTCTGGTATATCGCCATATAGCTCCATATCTACTAAGATGTGGTGCTCTTGTGCTCTCTCCCTGCACTGGCACAGTTTTGGCTGCCATGTGCCAATGCAGTCACCCTTGCACCATATTGTGAGGGTGTCTATGTTGTAGAAAGCATAGTTTCATCCAGTACAAATACTATGCTTAAGGCATTTCCCAGTTTGTACGTATGCTGTAGAATGCAGCACACATGCAAACAGGGGAAAAGTAGTAGAAATGAAAATATTTGTTCATGTTACGTCTGCTTCAAGGAGGTGAAGGGTTTTGGCGCAAATCCCTGCCTACAGTTCTTTGTTAGACAAGGATTTGCATCAAACGCCAAGCGTGGTTGCATGAGAATGCCCATGCACCAGCCATGGAGCGCCCTTTTTATGCAAAGTACTGCAATGCAGCACATTGTGCAGTCTTACATTACTTTTGACTAAAATCCAATGCAATTGTAAATCTCACTACTAAACTTTGCATCAGCTTTGTGTTAAAAAAGTAATGCAAACCTAACACAAAGTGTTTGTAAATCTAGGACATACTGTTCCTGTAACTTTGGTCAAAACTCGTGGAATTTAAAGACAATATCAGCAAGGGTTTTGGGAATTGAACGTTTTCTATATTTGGGCAACTCTTGTCTACATTTTCACTCCTGCCTGCCAGCTAACCACTTATTCTCAAATGAACACCTCCATCAACAATGAATTCTCCTTTTGCCAATTCCAGTCCTTTCTGTGAACTTAGCATAGACAGCCCTGCTCGTTCAGTGTTTACCTAGGGTAATGAGCCTACCATTATTTCAGTTTCAGTACTGAGGCCTTAGTAGTCTCTCTCCCTTTTAATGGAATAATAATGTACTTTTAGTACAAAAGTGAAATGTTAATGTATTTTTAGCAGGGGTCAGCGGAATGTTTTGTCATCTTCAAAGTGGAGTTCTGGACAAATTCTGCCCATTGCCAACAGGTGAAATTTTGATCCTGTGGGGTTCAAGAAAATACAAGCTGCAAGTGAGATTTGGCATCTCCAAGCGTGATTTTCTAATGCGGGCAGCCACAAGCAGCTGTGATCAGAGGTCTGCCTCTTTAATAGATTTGCTGCCACTCGACTAGATTTTCTACTCGAGCTGCAGTAAAATCAACTTCAATAGCCACATGTTTGTGCACCTATTTTTAAGTGGTACTCACGCTACCGGGGGCTAAATTGCAGTTTGAGCTGCATATTTTCTGAAAGTTGGTGGAACTCCATGGAATCTTGCAGAGTTTTTATGTGTTAATGCGTCCTTCTATGATAATTTATTACACATCAGGACTCGTTTTAGGCCAATGAATCTTTTGACTCAGTTGAGAGACACCTTAGGATGAGATAGCTAATCAATATATCAATCAATATGTCAATAATGTCATCAATATGTATTACCACAATGCATTTTACTTTAGTCAAAGACATTAATCAACTCAAGACACCACCATGACCTTGCAGTCATGAATAACCACACCAGTTTGGTAGAATTTTATGAGGTTTGTTCCCTATTGATTACAATTCTAAGAGCAAGTGCATTAATTTCAAAAGCAAAACACTCAATACCATTGTCATGATTTGGTAACTCGATTAAGACTTAATCAAGGCAAGGAACGCAATTATTAGAACATAACACAGAGTCAACATAAATCAACTTTAGCAGAGTGTCATTAACGCGTCAGTTCAACAAAGCATAGATTCAGTCATTTTGTCTATTTGCGTCGGTATAGTGAACTCCTGTCCTAACCACTTATTAGCATTAGCATGTTGGACTTCATGCAAAACAATTAAAAACATCAATTGGAAAACATCTAGCTATGGTCTCTGTCAAAAGTAAGCAGTTGGTACCTAGAAAGGAAAAGCAAACAGACAAATCACAAGTTCATTGTCATAGTTACCCTCCAAGGTTTGGGTCAGCACTCAGGTTCAGTCTTCGTCTTCAGGACATCAGTCGATTCACCATGAGACTCAGCTCACGGGGAAAAAGGGGCACTTCCCTCATAAGGAGGCAAAGTGTAAATGGGCAAACTAAGGAAGTGGATGGTTTAAATAAAACCAATAAGTCACCAAACAGAGTTTGGTGACCAAACACCAGACAAAGTTTCTGGATCTAATGAATAGCATTTCCCTACCCAATCTCTTAGTCTCCTGCTCCCTAATTCTAATTCTAATTCACTTCCTGGTGACAGAGGTTTTTATCCCTTTTTCGTTGTACATTCCCCTAAAACTTGATTGGATAGTTGTTGCACCCCACTATCTTTAGCCAATTGAAAACAGATTATGGGGGTCATTCTGACCCTGGAGGTAAATACCGCCAGGGCGGAGGCTGGCGGTAGGACCGCCAACAGCCTGGCGGTGCTCCGCCGGGCATTCTGACCGCGGCGGTACAGCCGCGGCCAGAAGCGGAAAGCCGGCGGTGTATCGCCGACTTTCCGCTGCCCATGGGAATCTGCCATGGCGGTGCAGCTTGCTGCGCCGCCATGGGGATTATGACACCCCATACCGCCATCCTGTTCCTGGCGGTTCGCCCGCCAGGAACAGGATGGCGGTATGGGGTGCCGTGGGGCCCCTGGGGGCCCCTGCAGTGCCCATGCCAATGGCATGGGCACTGCAGGGGCCCCCGTAAGAGGGCCCCACAAAGAATTTCAGTGTCTGCTTTGCAGGCACTGAAATTCGCGACGGGTGCAACTGCACCCGTCGCACCTTCCCACTCCGCCGGCTCCATTCTGAGCCGGCGTCCTCGTGGGAAGGGTGTTTCCCGCTGGGCTGGCGGGCGGACTTTCGGCGGTCGCCCGCCAGCCCAGTGGGAAACCCAGAATGACCGCCGCGGTCTTTTGACCGCGGTACGGTCTTCTGGCGGTTCCCGCTTGGCGGGCGGCTACCGCCGCCCGCCAAGCTTAGAATCAGGGCCTATGTCTTTAAATCTTTCACCCCACATTAGTTCACAGACAGTTTATTGGTCCATATGATTGACGTCTTCAGAGGTAGCACATCTGGTATGATTTCATCCTTCTATAATTCTTTGCACATCTTTTGGCCAGTAGCTCCATTGTCTGTACTGGTTTGAACGACCTTGTACATTATACTAATCTATACTGTTGCATTTTAGTTAATACATTTCTACAAACCATATGAATTTAATGAGAACGGATCTACTATAGTTACATTCAGCTTCTAGTTTGAAGAAAACAAGAGGTCATGTCCTTTTGTGAGTCAGCACACTGCACGTTTAGAAAAACACAGTTAATATGAGAGCCAGGCAGCTAGGCCTCGACTCATGCTAACTAAGGCCTACAAGATTTATTAGCAAAACTTTAATAAAATATTCACTAATAATTAGTACAAAACTATTCAAATGCAATATGTTCTAAACATTAGTCATTTTCATTAGTCCCCATATTCATTGGCAGCCACTCCCCGTGGCCACATTTCAAGTGCACGTTTTAGCAAAATATACTAGTACAGTTTCTATGCGGCATTATTATACATTAATTCATAAACATTTCATGTTAATATAGATTATATAAGCTACGCTCTCTCAGTCCTTCCTCTGATGACGTTCGTCATCACATAAACCTTTCCCTTTCAAGCTTTCATTTAAAAATTTTCACTTTGCGCATAATGCGCATTTCAACATCTTGACCTTTGTGTGAACTCTCCCAAATTTCATTAAACATTTTCTCCCTTTTATTTTCTTTGTTTCTTTTATTTCGTTTTGTCCAATTTCTTTTAAATCTTTCATTAATTTGACATGCTCCCCACAAACCCAATAAACAAATCAAGACAATTAATAGACCCCCCAATATTTTTTTAAGAACCCAGTTCCAAATATTACTAAACCAGCTCCCTACTCTGGCAATTCCTTTTCCAACTTTCTCCCAAACTCCAGGTTCCTTCAGTTCCTTCAAATCTGCACTATCTCTCATTAGGTTAGTAAGCATACCTCTAATCTTTTTTACTATTATCAGGAATAAATGAGCAACAATGACCCTCATTAAGCATCTTACAGACTCCACCGCTTTTTGCTAAAAGTATGTCTAAAGCAAGCTGATTTTGAAGAGTCATAGCTCTTTCCGCAGCAAGTTCAGTATCCATCAGGAGTATAGTCCCTGTAAAATTTGTCAGCATGTTATCCACAATAGTAGACAACTTTTGAATCTTAATGGAGTTTAAAATAGCCCTCACTGAAGGAATTATGGCTCCAAATATGTCACCAACGACAGCAGCCGCTATTTCTCTCTTTTGTCTAGCTTGTTGTAATTCAGACAATTTAGGTATTTGTTTTAAGTCATCAATCTGGTAAATCTTTGGGAAAACTATCCCCAAATAGCATGTCCCATACCATCCCTTTGGAAGACGATAATAAGCATTAAGTCCACGGATATAATAGATCCCAGGGATCGCTGGATCCTGTCCATTTAACATGAATGTCCATTTACTCTGAAACAAAAACAAATGCCTGCATTCACTCGTTCCCACAAATAAAGTGTCGTGCTCAGATTTTGGCCTATATATACAAAGCCTTCCTACATGTAATGCATCTATAGCTAATTTGCCTTGCGTCTTTATTGCAGTGTAAGCATAGTCATTTGCGTATGTGTGCTTTTCTAGTCCTTTTTCTAGCCTTTCTTTCAGTGCTTTGCGTCTATCATCAGTGTGATCTAAAAAGCTTTTCTCTACAGGCGTTAGTAAGCAAGTCAGATTGTTGCGGTGTGCATAAGCTGTCCCAAATGTCAGTGTAGGTTCAAAGAAACCTCTAACTAATTTTATACTATGATCTTTAGCTAACTTGTTCAGAAACTCAATCACAGGCACAAAAGAAAACACTACATCCAAATTAGAATAAAAATATTGCACATGTTCCTGGTCATAGAATCTTGTTAGTAGCAAACTTCAACTTATCCCGTAGGTTAAAGGCAGACTATGATAAGTGACCCCTTCTTGTACTTATGAAGGAATCTTTGTGCACACATAACAGTTTCTCGTATCCATTGTGTCAACATACTCATTCAGCAAGCGATAGAAAACATTGGTAGAAAGTTCCCCCTTTGAATTAGTTCCCTCATGCAAGTGTTTTGTGTCCTGCTCAAACTTTTCCCACGGTGTTATTGTAGTAGTCTCAGGCTTTGAAGCATTGTTAGTCACTTTCTTATCCAACCATGGCATTCCCACAATCACACCCACAATTATTATTGCACACACAATACCTAAAATAACACTTAACCAACAACACACTTTACCCTTTTTGCTAAACCCTCTAGTGTAAGCCATGATCTGTAATGAATCAGATGTAGAATAACTCAAAACAATCAACTTGAGGATGATTTAAAAGCTCTCTTTTTTTTTTCTTAATGCGAAGTCTCTCTTTCTCTCTGCGTGTATTTACAGCGTTTCACTCACCCCAGGACCCTTTTGCCAAATCAGATTAGCAGCTTGTCATAATCGTTTTTTCAAAGTCATATCAGGTTATCAGTGTCACATCCGGTAATTTTTCAGTCTCTTTTCTCAGCTTTTCAGCTTTCAAGTTCAATTTTAATTTTAACACAGTCTCTTTCTCTGTTTGAAGTCAGGTACCGTAGCATTGGCCTGGTACTTCTCGATCAAAGCAAAATGCTAAGAATTCTTGTTGCCATTCAGATGTTGTTGCATATGCCCATTCAGGACCTGCGTACCTTCTGTTTGCGACTCTTTTTCTTTTCAGCCTGCGTTCACTTTGCAATTCTCCTTCACTCAAATTTTTTTTTCTGGTTGTATCAACTTTTTCCTCTATTGTTTCACCTGGAACGACCTTTTCCCTTGCAGATTGTTTCTTTGGCCAGTTATCACCTTTATGCATCTTCTTCCTGTTTGGCCTTTCAGGTCGCTGAACAGCACCCTCCTCTTGTACTATGGTGTATTCTCTTGACGGACCTGCAACTGGCTCAGGAAGTGTTGGTGTGCTTTGACCTCCCTCTGCTCTTTCCCCCTCTTCTTCTTCTGGGTCTGTAATGGGATCAAGTTCTAACCCGTATCCGTCTGTTTCTGGGAGAACCTCTCCTTGTTGCGGTTCTCCTGCTGCCTCTACTAAGATAGGCTCACCGTCACCTCTCTCGAACTCTTTTACTGTTTGAGGAACTAAGCCGTCCTCAGTGGGTTCTCCTGTAGTCTCAGTTCCTCCTTGAATACTCTCCCGCCCTGAGACTTCCTTTTCTGGAGTTGTTGTTTCGGGCACTTCAAGTTCCTCATCAGTCGGACATGTCACCTTCTTTGTGTGACTGGCATGTATCCAGTTTGGAACACCTGCACACTTCACAGCAGTGGTTGTTGTCAATATTACTTGACATGGCCCCTTCCAGCGCGGCTCCAAACACGACTTCCTCACGTGCTTCTTGACAACCACCCAGTCACCGGCTTGCAGGGTGTGACCTGGATTACTGATTGGTGGCAATGTATTGGCCTCCACCTGGTGGGAAAAAGAGCGTACCACATCAGTCAAACCTTTGCAGTAGTCCAACACCATATCATCCGTGATATTCACAAGAGCATTTGCAGGTACTGCGGGTAACCTCATAGCTCTGCCCATCAGTATCTCGTGGGGAGATAGGCCTGTCTTCTTATCAGGTGTATTTCTCATTGACATCAGCACTAAAGGCAATGCATCTGGCCATATCATATTGGTAGCTGCGCACATTTTTGCCATTCTCGATTTCAAGGTACCATTAATCTGTTCCACTAGTCCTAGATGCTTCGGGGCGGTAGCTACAATGCAGCTTCTGTTCAATGTCTAATGCAGCACACAAGAGCTTAATAACCTCATTGTCGAAGTGTCTACCCCTATCTGATTCTAGAGAGACCGGAAATCCAAACCGTGGTATTAATTCTCTGAGCAACAGCTTTGCTACTGTAAGACTGTCATTCCTACGTGTAGGGTATTCTTCAATCCAGTGACTGAAAACGCACACAATCACCAACACATACCTCAAGCCTCCACACACAGGCATCTCAATGAAATCCATTTGCATCTTGCTAAACGGACCTCCAGCTCTCCCAATGTGGCTCAAAGTCACCACAGTCCCTTTTCTTGCATTCATCTGTTGACAGATGATGCAGCTATGACAGGTAACCTCTGCGGCTTGTCTGAATTTCGGATTAAACCAATCAATTTTGAACAACCTGATCATTGCCTCTCTCCCAAGATGTGCCTGTCCATGATAAAGCCTTGCAAACTGTGACAAAAGGCTGTTTGGCAAAACCAACTTCCCCTCCTCTGAGACCCACAAGTCATCTGCTCTTTGTATACATTGCATTCTCTGCCAGGAGCATTTTTCCTCTCTGCTAGCACGGCCCTGCAGTGATTTTAGCTCATCTAGTGTACCAACCACTCTTAATGCAAAATGTAAGCAAGTTTCATTTTCAGTTTGCGGTAACAGTTCCCACTGATCCTTGAATGATATACAGTTCAATGCGCAAAACCTTGTGACTTGATCTGCATAGCCATTTCTCATTGACACGAAGTCCTGTGACTTAACGTGAGCATTGCATTTCACCACGGCAATTTCAAGAGGTAACTGAATCGCATGCAACAAATCCTTAATCTGTTCGCCATTTTTCACTGGTGAACCAGAAGAGGTCATGAAACCCCTATGTGACCACAATTGGCCAAAGTCATGTACAATTCCGAATCCGTACCTGCTATCAGTATAGATAGTGACTTTCAGATTTGCACCTGCGTGGCATGCCTTAGTAAGGGCAATCAATTCAGCCACTTGTGCGGAATATACTCTTTCGAGCCAGGAGGCTTCTATAATACCGGTGATTGTACACACAGCATAACGGGCCCTCAGTATTCCGATTGAGTCTCGCAAACAGGATCCATCAACAAACATAATGCAGTCATTTTCTTCTAACTGCGTATCTTTAATATCAGGTCTGGGTTTGGTACATAGTTCTGTTACCTCAAGACAGTCGTGCTCCACTTCCTCTGCATTGTTAATCTCAGTGTTTTTAACAGGGAGTAGAGTTGCCGGGTTCAACACAGTACATCTTTTCAAGGAAACATTAGGTGATCCTAGAATAATTGTCTCATATCGGGTAAGTCGGGCATTTGTCATATGCTGAGTTTTAGTTTGGGTTAGCAGGATTTCAACTGAATGTGGAACCATTACTGTTAGGGGATGTCCCATCACTATGCCTTCACACTGTGTGAGGCTTTGACCAACTGCTGCAACTGCGCGCAAACAACCCGGTAAGGCTACTGCGACTGGATCCAAAGTAGCTAAAAAATATGCTACAGGGCGGTTTGCACCTCTATGGACCTGTGTTAAGACAGACAAAGAACAAGCATCACGTTCATGACAGAACAGTAGGAAAGGCTTCGTGTAATCAGGCATACTTAAGGCCTACACATGCACTCTCTCAATTCCATAAATGACTCAAGCTCTTCCTCGGGCAGAACTATGGTATACGGGTCATCTTTAGTTTCCTTGCCTGTCAGTTTTATCAATGGTTTAGAGATAATCGAAAAGTCGGGTATCCACAGGCGACAGTAGCCCACCATACCCAAAAACATTCTGAAATCCCTCTTTGTTGTCGGGGGGATTCATCTGCAGTATGGCTGTTACCCTCTCTTTTGATATTCTCCTGGAGCCCTTTTCAATCAAGTGACCTAAGTACTTTACCTCTCTCTGACAGTATTGCAGCTTCTTTGGAGACACTTCATGTCCATTCTTTCCCAAATGGTTCAGTAAGGCAATTGTTTCATACCTACAGTCACCTTTTGTTCTGGATGCAATCAGCAAGTCATCAATGTATTGCACCAGAGTCAAACTGAAAAGCAGTTCTAACGACTCCAAGTCATTCTTCAATATTTGATTGAAGATGGAAGGTGACTCAGAAAACCCTTGAGGAATTCTGTACCAACTGTACACCTTGTCCAGAAATTTAAAACTGAATAGAAATTGTATGTCCTCATGAAGAGGCACCGAAAAGAACGCTTGTGACAGGTCCACAACTGTGAACCACTCTGCATCACACGGAACCTGAAACATGATTACTGCTGGATTCGGCACTATGGGGCAACATTTTACCACAATCTTGTTTATTTTCCTCAAATCCTGCACAATTCGAACTTTCCCACAATTCTTTTTCAGACCCATTATTGGTGAGTTACACGGGCTGCTCAATACTTCCTCCAGAACTCCTTGCTTTACAAAATCCGCAATTATCTGCGACACCTGAATAAGGACATCTTGTGCCATGTGGTACTGCGCACCTGGGGAAACACTGCATTTGGCTTTACTTGTACTTTAACCGGTTCCACTCCTTTTATCAATCCCACTTCCTTTCCTGTCAGGTCCCACAATTTCTCTGTCACCGTTCCCTGCAATTCAGCTGGCAAATCAGTTACTGTAAGCATCAGGAATAAGGTTATTAGAGGATATTCCTCATCTGCGGTCTCTGTCTCCGATTCTGGAAACTGCCCGTCATCCCCCTCATCATCTCTGTTTGTCTGCACCTCAATCCCTTCATTAGAACAAGTAATCGAACACTTCGTCTTGCACAGTAAGTCTCTGCCCAGTACGGACACAGGACTAGAATCAAAGACTACGAACTTATGCAGTCCCTGGAAGTTAGCAATCTCAACTTGAACTGGGTCAGTAATCAGATTTGTCAAGTACTGGTTTGCTACTCCTACCACTCTTATGGTATGCCCTGAAAGTGGCAATTTCTGAACCTCTGCACTTCTGACTGTAGAGCGTGTAGCTCCCGTATCAACTAAGAATGAGACCTTGTGACCCATCACTTTTCCCTCTACATAGGGACCCCTCTGATCTACTTCTAAGGATGCTGCAAGCCTGCACTCCTCACTGTCTGAACTATCATCTGACCACTCATCATTCATTGCATCCTCACCACGCAAAGGGAATTGCTGCACTGTGTTATTTTGACTCATCATTTGGCCTGTGACCTGCTGAGGAATCATCACCTGTTGAGGGTCCCATTGGAGCTAATGGTAATTGCATTTTCTGTCTAAGTACCATGGGAACCTGCTGTTGTACCTGCTGCATTTGTGCCGGTTGAATATGCGGCTTTTGTATTTGCTGCATGGGTTGTAACCCCTGCATCTGAGCCATGTTATTCTGGAAGTTTTGAATTTGACCTCTCGATTTTTGACCACTCATATTTTGAAATGTACCGACATCAGTGCTTTGTTGAACAACACCATCCTGCACCATATTTGGGCATTCCCACTTCCAATGTCCCACGCCCCGCACGCGTGACAAGGTGACATCTTTTTCATCCCTTGTACGTCATTTTGAACCACAACAGTATTCAAATCTGGACCGCGATTCACAAAACCTCGACCTCGGCCTCTCGGTTGCACCTGAAATACACCATTCCCTTGCAGTTGCTGCTGTACCATCTGTTGAATTCCGTTTCCCTGCATACCTGCCTGCGCTGCCTTAATCTGCATCACCATCACTTTCTCCTTCAACTTTCTCTGCTTCAGTTCAATCTCGTCACTACAGTATTTTGCATACTGCAGCACCTCATCAATCGGCTTCGCTTGCCAACGGATCAAATGATTCTTAATCATCTGGCTCACCTCTGGTCTCAGCCCTTCAACAAATCTAAATTCAAGATGGTTCATGTCTTTCGGCTCAATAGTCTCAGTGCCACTGTAAAGCTTGAACGCTTTCAACAACCTCTCGTAATAAGCATGAATTGACTCCTTAACCTCCTGTGAGGTCCGATTGATTTTCTGCCAATCAGTCACTTTCGGCTTCAAAAACTCAATCACTGTATGATAGTACTTCATCACCTCTTCGGTAGGTGCTCCAGTCACCTTATCCCTTGCTGGCTCCTGTGTTGGCCAGTCCACACCTCTCTTGCACTCAAGCCATAAGTCAGGTGGAACAATGATCTCAAACAAGGTATTCAAGTCCTCCCAGAGACACTTTGCAAGCTTCACAAACCTGTCTGTCTGCTGGTACCACTCTATTGGCTTTTCCCTTAACCTGGGGTAATCATTTGTGAATGACAAAATGTCTCTTTTGGACCACGGTACATGGACTAGAACCCCTCCAGCTGTTTCCCTCATTGGTAGTATCTTTACTGTCCCAATGTCCGGTGAGGCTTTAGTCTGACTTGATCCCGGACTGTCACCTTTCTCCTTATCTCTTTTCTTTGCTCATCTGCTTTCCCACTTTTCTAAGGCTCCCCAAATCTGCGCACTGTGCAGTATTTCTTTAAAATGCACTTTCATTCCGGCAGACCTCATGTGCTCAAAATCCTTAGAGTCAAAGTCCAGTCTGTAGCTTCTTTTCAAATGTTTAGTATTCTCAATGTCTATATTGTATTTGTCTGCCAGGTTCGCTAACCTCTGATGTACCTTACCCACTTCTTTAGTGATTTTGGGGCACAGATATCTCAATTCTGCTTCTGTGTATGACTCTAATCTGTTCACCCCCATTGTCCCTTCTACTAGTTCGGCAGCTTCCACTCCCAGTCTCCCAAAATTTAGGTATTCTTCTTTTTCTGGCTTCTCCACAGTTACCGCAGTCTTTTGTGAAGCATGGGTCTTTTCTAACCACTCATTCAACTGTTGCACAGTAAAACCTTGCAACAAAATATTACCTGAATGCATCATTGGCGACTGTGAGGCATTTGTACTTATGGTCTATGGGATCAGCATACCTAACCCTGCTTGCCTCATTGCCTCTAAAGGTGCTTCAGTCGGACTAAGGTCTAACAAGGACCTGGGTCCTTCAGCTGATTGCTCTCTTGGTGCCATTAATTGGGGAGTTCCTATGGACCCTCCTCTTATTGCCTCTTGGGTCATCATTCCCTGATCACACATACGAGGCTTACCCTGTGCATACAATGGTACCGGGGGGCCAACTGTGATAGGTAGCGATATGGCAGCTGGTGTCTGACCTAGTCCCAAACCCTGCGGAGCAGTAACTCCCAACACTTGGCTCACTGTGGCTGGTGCAGGTACTAACGGAGATCCTGCTGCTGGACTATAACCCGGAATCAGTGGTTGCTGCGGCTGGGGCATCAATTGCGGAGCTGGCTCAATCTGCACTAACCTTGATTTTGTATATATCGGATCAGGCGGCACCATTAGATTCGTAGTAGTCTCTAATACTGGGACGTCTGGATAGATTCTCTGTATCTGCGGTGGAGGTTGCAACTGTATCTGCATATCTGGCACAGTGGGTACACTGACACCACTTTGTGTCAAAACCGTATCACTAGTCTGTACTGTATCAGTAACTCCCTTATCCTGCATCTGGTTCCCAGGACCCGCACTAGTGCTCGGGGCATTGTGGTTTTCTGCATACGGTGGCGGGCGATCATGCAACAATTGATTAAGAAATTCCTCATTGTCTGAGTCATCTTCCTTTATCCAAGACCTCTTAGTCTCTTTTGGTTTGCTAGAGCTCTTATCTGTCTTACAGGTGGTTTTCTTTCCCTGTGTCTCGTCTTCTTGTGTTATTGCTGGGAACAATTTGAGTCCGTCAACTATTCCCCTTCTCCACATTTTGCTCTCATTGTTCCATCTGGCCTCAGCTAAAGTGTTTTCTGCCCTCCTCATTCTCCTTTCCTGGCTTTTGTACACTTAACATCCACCTCAAATGTTCTAAAATTCTAATATTGAACATTCCGTGTTCCGGAAAAGCCAAACATCCCTCCTTTTCTGTCAATTTGCGCCACTGTTTCATCCATAAGCAAGGCGTGACTCCCTTTTCATCCATTACTATATAAGCGGGAGTACCCTCGGGCAGTGTAGGCTCCCCCTCACTCACCATAATGTATGCGTCTCCTTTCAGAGCGCTCCCAAAAGCCTTGATAAAATTCATCTTTGCGTCTTTTCTTTTGTTTTGAAACTAATCAGTAAGTGACTTTAATTCCCAGGACACTCTTCACCCGCCTTTCTCAACCTATTGCCTCTCACGGACGGCTGCCAATCCGTGTGCGACCCCTCTCGGTAACTGGCCTATCCCAGTGCGGCACTACTGACGTCACACTCACACACTGCAGCTGACAAAGTCTTGCGGCTTGTCCTCCTCACACTGGATTCACACCAAACTTATGCAATATTGCAAGCACCTATAACAACAACAACAACTCAAATTTGCCGGTTTACTACAGGAAGGGTACACAATCGCTTCAGAACTTTACAGAGATTTCCCTTGAAGCCTCGGCCGCTACTCTCTCCTTCTCAGTTCCCACATTTGCAAGCAGAATTCAACCCGCAAATCCTACTCTCGACTTGTCAATGGTTTGTCCTAGTGCACTTTAGAACTTGCCAAATCTCCATCGAAGTTTTACCAACCAACCATGTGGATAATTTTTGGAGCACAAAGTGCCACACTCACATGAAGTATGCCGACTTCCCTATTTTCATACTGCGGAGCACGCCCACTCCTGCTAAAACAACATTACCTAGCCTAAATACACACAAACCTCACAAATCACCTGCAAAATGCATAAGCTGAGCAAGCGCAAATTGTACACCACACATGCTAAAACGCCGAAAACATTCCCAACTCACTTAGGCAGGCTCCAAGATCCTGGAAAAGTCATGGGGAATTTAGAAACACATCATATCTCCAATTTGCATTATCTCAGAAAAACAATTTAAACAGTAATTCTCCGTCCTAGGGCCCCAAAGGGCCAAACCGTCGCTCTTCTGCCAGAATTGTTAACGCGTCCTTCTATGATAATTTATTACACATCAGGACTCGTTTTAGGCCAATGAATCTTTTGACCCAGTTGAGAGACACCTTAGGTCGAGATAGCAAATCAATATATCAATCAATATGTCAATAATGTCATCAATATTTATTACCACAATGCATTTTACTTTAGTCAAAGACATTAATCAACTCAAGACACCACCATGGCCTTGCAGTCATGAATAACCACACCAGTTTAGTAGAATTTTATGAGGTTTATTTCCTATTGATTACAATTCTAAGAGCAAGTGCGTTAATTTCAAAAGCAAAACACTCAATAACATTGTCATGATTTGGTTACTCGAATAAGACTTAATCAAGGCAAGGAACGCAATTATTAGAACATAACACAGAGTCAACATAAATCAACTTTAGCAGAGTGTCATTAACGCTTCAGTTCAACAAAGCATAGATTCAGTCATTTTGTCTATTTGCTTCGGTATAGTGAACCACTGTCCTAACCACTGATTAGCATTAGCATGTTGGACTTCATGCAAAACAATTTAGAACATCAATTTGGAAAACATCTAGCTATGGTCTCTGTCAAAAGTAAGCAGTTGGTACCTAGAAAGGAAAAGCAAACAGACAAATCACAAGTTCATTGTCATAGTTACCCTCCAAGGTTTCTGTCAGCACTCAGGTTCAGTCTTCTTCTTCAGGACATGAGTCGATTCGCCATCAGTCAAAGACTCAGCTCATGGGGAAAAAGGGGTACTTCCCTCATAAGGAGGCAAAGTGTAAATGGGCAAACTAAGGAAGAGGATGGTTTAAATAAAACCAATAAGTCACCAAACAGAGTGACAAAGTTTCTGGATCAAATCGATAGCATTTCCCTACCCAATCTTCTAGTCTCCTGCTCCCTAATTCTAATTCTAATTCACTTCCTGGTGATAGGGGTTTTTATCTCTTTTTTGTTGTACATTCCCCTAAAACATGATTGGATAGTTGTTGCACCCCACTATCTTTAGCCAATTGAAAACAGATTATGTAATTAAATCTTTCACCCCACATTAGTTCACAGACAGTTTATTGGTCCATATGATTGACGTCTTCAGAGGTAGCACGTCCGGTATGATTTCATCCTTCTGTAATTCTTTGCACATCTTTTGGTCAGTAGCTCCATTGTCTGTACCGGTTTGAACGACCTTGTACATTATACTAATCTACACTGTTCCATTTTAGTTAATAAATTTCTACAAGCAATATGAATTTCATGAGAACGGATCCACTATAGTGACATTCAGCTTCTAGTTTGAAGAAAACAAGAGGGCAGGTCCTTTTGTGAGTCAGCCGACTGCACGTTTAGAAAAACGCAGTTAATATGAGAGCCAGGAAGCTAGGCCTCGACTCATGCTAACTAAGGCCTACAAGATTTATTAGCAGAACTTTAATAAAATAATCGTTAATAATTAGTACAAAACTATTCAAATGCAATATTTTATAAACATTAGTCATTTTCATTAGTCCCCATATACATTGGCGGCCACTCCCCGTGGTCACGTTTCAAGTGCACGTTTTAGCAAAATATACTAGTACAGTTTCTATGCGGCATTATTATACATTAGTTCATAAACATTTCATGTTAATACTGTATAGATTATATAAACTACGCTCTCTCATATGTAAATAAGCGGAATTCCATGGATTAAAAACTCAGCACGTCCCGGCCATCCCTAATTTTGGTACAAAAGTTGAAGTCCATAAAATCATGCAGTATACAGATGAATTCTAGTTCGCTCACATCCTGTCTTATCTTTTCAATTGTTATCACTTTTCTAGGTGCACCAGAATCTTCTACTTCCAGTTGTAAAAAGTCACATTGGGGTTAGTTTCCTTCTCTTTCATAAATCTTAAACATTACATTCTTCATTCCGACCACCCTTCTTCTTCCATGCATCCAGATACTCAACTCTTATAATGGTTCATACCATAAAAACAATTTTAAACATGAATTTGTCATTTCTGTGCGATATCTTTTGTAACGAAAAAAGGACATATCTTGCCTATCATCTTTTCCTCAAAGTAAATTCTCCTTTTGAATATTTCCAGGATTGTATCACTACTGTTTAATCCAGCAACATATATGTTTCCTCTACCCCACCCTAGCTTCTCTGAGGTCACGATCTATCCAATTTGTCAATTTTTGTGCAAGATGGAAAATTACTGTCTTTTTACAATTTTCTTTCATTATTTAGTGTTTATTCCATTCTCTGATTGACTTTTAAGGGATTTCGCTGTTTCAAATCCTGATCTCACCTTACAGGTTTGTGGCAATAGTAGACACAGGGGGTCATTACAACCTTGGCGGTAAAAGCCGCTTACCGCTGTCAGAAGACCGCCAACATCCCGCCGCGGCCGCGGTAAACCGCCACGGTCATTCTGACCCACAACAGGCAAACCGCCAAAATACAGACATCCACAAAAGTCCGCCACACCAAAGGTCAGCGAGAAACTGGCGATGACCAAACCTCCACTGTCACGCCAACAGAAATACGCCGACACTATCACGACACACGAATCCACGCGGCGGTCTTTCAACCGCGGTATTCCATTGGCGGTACACACTGCCGCGCTCAAAATACACACACTCTTACTAAACATAGCCACATTGGACAATTCAAAATACACACACCTGAGACACATACACACACCACACCACACCCACACACCCAATTAAATATAAAACACACACCCACATCACCCACAAACCTCCACTCCTAGAGAATCGGTACCACGCACAGAGAAATAGATATCCGAGCACCCAGACGGGCATATTACATTCACCCAGCAATATTACCACGCACTTCACACAACACACCAATACACATCACCACACTTAGCACCACACAATCCACCCCACACATCACCCACACCACCCCATGGCACTGCAAAGACACCCCAGGTTTTCTGAGGATGAACTCAGGGTTATGGTGGAGGAAATCGTACGGGTAGAGCCACAGCTCTTCGGAACACAGGTGCAGCACACCTCCATTGCCAGGAAGATGGAGCTATGGAGCAGAATAGTCAACAGGGTCAACGCTGTGGGACAGCACCCAAGAAATAGGGCCGACATCAGGAAGCGGTGGAACGACCTACGGGAGAAGGTGCGTTCAATGGTATCCAGGCACAACATCGCGGTTCATCAGACTGGCGGCGGTCCACCACCTCCTCCCCCAGAATTTACAACATGGGTGGAGCAGGTCTTGGCGATCCTGCATCCTGAGGGCCTCGCAGGAGTATCTGGAGGAATGGACTATGGTAAGTCTCATCTTCACTACTTCATCCCCCCCACACCACCAGCATGCCAACTCATACCCCCACCCACACCCTCACCCCCATCACACCTACTCCTTGCAAATGTCTCACCATCACAACCCACCCATCTCAACACCAAGCCCTGCATGCAACCACAAACCATGGACACCCATCACCAAAGCATGCCCACTGCACATCCCCATCCCCCCCAAACCACCGTCACAAAAGCCCCCACACAGGAATGCAAGCACTGGGGTACACGGGCACCCACCCATTGCACGCCATGGCACACACAGATACAATAACCATCCCTTTATACCCCTGCAGGACCCGAACGCCATGTCACCGCGCAGGAGGGTCCACAAATGTCCACTCCACCCCCAGAAGAGGCCCACAGTGATGACAGCACCTCTGTCGACCTGGATCTAGATGACCAGCCCGGCCCATCGGGGACCTCGGGACAGTCGGTTCTCCTCAGACAGCCACAGGCCACAGCAGACCTTCCCCCCTCTGGGAACACCAGCACAGCACCCACCCAGCGGGCCCATCCCTCTGTCCCCAGGACACGTCAATCATGTGTCCACCACTACAGGGCACCCAGGTTAACCCACCACCCCAACAACAGGGACCTGGGGGCAGTGGTAGTGGGCACACGGTCCAGGGGACAGAGGCCCAGGGAAACAGGGGAACTGGGAGGGCTGCAGTGCGACAGGGGGGGGACAGGCCCAGGGAACCCACTCTCTACGAGGCCCTCTCCTCCATCATGGGAGCCTACCATCATTCCCAGGAGACGATGGCGACGGTACTGGCCAGGTTTCAGGAGATCCAGCTCCTGCAGGAGGAACAGTATTTGGGGTTCAGGGAGGAACTACGAACCATCAGTTCCGTCCTGGGCACCATTGTAGGGGCTCTGAATCTGGTAGTCACCACATTGCGGGACACTGTGGCACCACAAAGGGCCCCTGACACTAGCATGGACCAAGAACTGCCTACCACCTCTGCCGGCACTAGTGGACAGGAGGCCCCGCCACAGGACCAACAGGCCACCAGCACCCCACCCCCTGCAGAAGGAGAACCACCCCGCAAGCGGGCCCTGAGATCCAGGAAGAAGACAGAGTAAGATGCCAAGACCCCTGCCAGGAAAGGATACCTCCCTGATTGTCATCCCACTGTCCCACATTGTCACCCTGTCCATCCTTAAACTGCCCCTGCTCCACTTTCCACAGGCATTTGGACAATGAACCTGTGATACAAATAGTCTGGACTCTGCCATGGACAATCCTCCACCATCACCCCTCACCGATTTGCAACCACCCACCAATATAGAGCACTGTAATAAACACAGTTATTGCACAAAACAATCAGGAGTCTGGCTGTGATTTTGAACAAATGTATTAGACATTAACATGCCAAAATGCTTATTTACATTGTGATGCCAACATACCAATGTCACACAGCTGTAGTTCATGGGGAAACAAAGCAGATGTCACGCAGTGGGGCCCACATCTCTGAAATCGGAAGGGAAAGTCACAACTCAGTTACCATACACTGGGGAAAAGGACGGACAGTAGAGAGGTAGTAGTGTTTAAGTATATGTAATATGCCGGTGTGTATTCTTACCTGTGTGTCATTGGAAATACTGCTGTATTACTGTGTTCCTGTTGTCTATGTCGTCTTCTTCGGCTTCCTCGTCTTCACTCTCCACAGGCTCCACAGCTGCTACAACACCACCAGCTGGACCATCCTCCTGCAGAAAAGGCACCTGTCGTCGCAAAGCCAGGTTGTGAAGCATACATCAGGCCACGATGATCTGACACACCTTCTTTGGTGAGTAGAATAGGGATCCACCTGTCATATGGAGGCACCTGAACCTGGCCTTCAGGAGCCCGAAGGTCCGCTCGATCACCCTCCTAGTCCACCCATGGGCCTCATTGTAGCGTTCCTCTGCCCTTGTCCTGGGATTCCTCACTGGGGTCAATAGCCATGACAGGTTGGGGTAACCAGAGTCACCAATTAGCCACACACGTTGCCTCTGGAGTTGACCCATCACGTAAGGGATGCTGCTATTCCGCATGATGTACGCGTCATGCACTGAGCCAGGGAACTTGGCATTAACATGGGAGATGTACTGGTCTGCCAAACATACTATCTGCACATTCATCGAATAATAACTCTTCCTTTTTCTGTACACCTGTTCACTCCTGTGGGGGGGAACCAAAGCCACATGGGTCCCATCAATGGCACCGATGATGTTGGGGATATGTCCAAGGGCATAGAAATCACCCTTCACTGTAGGCAAATCCCCCATGTTTGAAATGACCCACTTGCAAGGAAATGGAGCACTGACAGCACTTGCACTAGAGGGGGGATCCCTGTGGGTTGGCGGATTGGTGACATCAGGTCTGGCTCCAGCTGGGCACACAGTTCATGAATAGTGGCTCGGTCAAGCCTGTATGTCAGTATGACATGTCTTTCCTCCATTGTCGATATGTCCACCAGCGGTCTGTACACAGGAAGATTCCGCCATCTCCTCGCATGTCTCAGCGGACGGTGCCTATGAAGGACAACAGCGAGCACAGAGTCAATCAACCCACAGGTATTTAACCACAGCTTGCACATAACATGATTCTCACTCCATTGAATGCTTTGTATGAGTGTTGATGCAAGGCCTGGGTATGTGTGACGCAGTAAAAAGTAAGCCATCTGGGCCCCTGAAATGGCGGCTGCCTGACCTGTGAAGTGCGACAATGGGATGTGAGGTAAATGCGCTGGCGTGGCACACCGTGGCGGTAGGCGGTTGAAGACCGCGGCGCAAAGCAGCATTGGTTAACATTGAACCCTATGGGTCTCATGAGCCAATGACGATGTGCGCCGGCGGTCGCGGTACGCACCGCCGCGGTACGCACCACCGCGGGTGTGACCGCCATTTTCTATCTGCTTAATCACTCGATACCTGATCTTCGACAGGAGAGGACCTACACTGCAAGTGCTGCTGTGACCTCGGTCTGGAAGAGAAAATGGCGCATGAGACTGGGGAAAGGGCCCCTGCCTTCACAGCTCAGGAGTTGGAGAAACTTGTGGATGGGGTCCTCCCCCAGTACGCGCTACTCTACGGTCCTCCAGACCAACAGGTTAGTACTGAGGGAGCATGCTTTATGGGCAATGCCTGTGTTGAGTGGTGTGGATGAAAGATGGTGGGGAGGGGAGCGATTGAGGCATGCATCAAACGACGGTGAGAGCATGTGCCACATGGCAAGGGTAGGGATGGGGGGCCACTCACATTGAATATGCAGAAGGTGATGACTATTTTTCTCCCCCTGTACATTTCACATAGGTCAGCGCCCACCAGAAGATCGATATTTAGGCGTGCCATCGCCAAGGACGTCCGGACCCTGGGGGTCCACCACAGATGGGGCACCCACTGCCGGAAGAGATGGGAGGACATCCGCCGCTGGAGCAGGAAGACGGCGGAGGCTCAGCTGGGGATGGCCTCCCAACGTGGGAGGGGTGCCAGTCGGACTTTGACCCCCCTGATCCTGGCGGTGGCCTACCCTGATTTGGATGGGCGCGTGAGGACATCACAACAGACACAAGGGGGTGAGTACACTCTCATTCTGTTGACTTTGCGCGCAGTGGAGGTGTCTGGGTGGGGGAGGAGGGCTGTGGGTATCCCTAGGCCAGGGCGATTTCTGTAGGCTAGGCCCCTCCGTAAGGCATGGCCCTGTGCCCCCGCCCCCCACCTCTGTAGGGTGCCTAGTACAGCTATTCATGGCCCTGTGTCATCTATGTGTGCAGATGTCGTCCATAGGCTTGTAGGCCATGTCCCACGGATTGAATAGTCGACCCCAAGTGCGCGGCGTAGTGCAGGGGGCTTCTGTGTCTGTCCTGTCCGCCAACGGTGTCGCCAATGCATGCACTCAACATGTCTTTATTTCCCCCCCCCTTTTTTTGTGGTCTTCCTGTTCATGTGTGCATTAGCATCATCAGGCGGAGGAGAAGTGGCATCGGAGCACGAGGGAGCTGCATCCCACATGGCCATGGAGGGCCATGCAACGGACTCCGAATTCACCAGTGGGACAGAGGGCGAGGGGAGCTCCACAGTGGGGACTCGGGCAGACATCAGTGACACCGACTCGTCCTCTGAAGGGAGCTCCCTTGTATTGGCGGCATCATCTGTGCCCCCCGCAACAACAGGTACAGCCGCCACCCACCGCACCAGCACCGCCCTCCCAGCAGCCCCCCAGCGTTTTCCCCGTGCCCGCTCGCCCAGGAAGGTGGGCATCTCCTTCGCCCCAGGCACCTCAGGCCCTGCCCCAGTCACCCCTGCTGCCCTCAGTGAGGAGGTCATTGACCTCCTGAAGACGCTCACTGTTGGGCAGTCTACCATTTTGAATGCCATCCAGGGTGTAGAAAGGGAGGTGCACCAGAGTAATGCATACCTGGAGGGCATTCATTCTGGTCAGGCTGCCCTTCAGCGATCGTTCCAGACTCTGGCCTCAGCACTGATGGCAGCCATTGTCCCTGTCTCTAGCCTCCCCCTCCAACTTCCTCCACCCATACCCTATCACCTGTACCTCTGCCTATCCCAGGGACACCATCAGACCAGCCTGCACACACCTCAACACCCAAGGGAAGCTCAGGCAAACATAAGCAGCACACATCACACAGGCATTCACCCAAGCAACATCCACATACAGACATACCAACACCCACTGCCTCCACTGTGTCCCCCTCCTCCTCGTCTCCCTCCTCCTTCCCTGTCACGTCTCCACTCACACCTGCATGCACAACATCTTCAGCCACTACGTCCCTCAGCAGCACACACACCAAAAACCCCCGCACATGTGCAGTCACCACCCCCACTGCCATTTACACATCCCCTGTGTCCTCTCCCAGTGTGTCTGTGACCCCCTCTTCCAAGATACACAAACGCAGGCAGCCACCCACCCAACAGCCATCCACCTCACGACAGCTTCCAGCCCAAGCACCTGCACCCAAAGACACCAAACTTACAACGCCTACAACCACAACCTCTTCCTCCACTCCCATACCCACTACACCTACCCATCCCACTGCTCCTAAAAAGCTTTTCCTGTCCAAACTCAACCTCTTTCCCCCAACTCCCCCACCCCGTCCATGTCATAGGACTACAGTCAGCACCACAGCCACGACAAAACCGGCCCCTGTCATCACAATCTGCCATGGACTGTGGAGTGCCCCACCCTCCAGGGCAGCCAGTTCGGTACGAAGCCAAGGCACGGGCAGCCCACCCCCGGAGAAACATCCCAAGATAGGCAGTGGCCGGCGCAAGAAGGTGAAAACACCAGGGACTAAAACCCCTACCATGGCTCCGGCAGGAAGTGTGGAGACAGCTGGCACACCGCCCAAGGTGGGGAAGGGCCACAGGCGATCATGGAAGGCTGGGAAGGGCAGCACGCCTGACAACACCGCCATCAGCCCAGCTGGCCAGGAGGGCCCCGCCAGCCCCATCCCAGGTTGGCAGGAGGCCACCAACAGGCCCGGCACAGCTGCCCAGGAGGGCCCCGCCAGCCGTAGGACAGATGGGCAGGAGGGCCCCGCCAGCCGCAGGACAGGTGGCAAATGACCTCCCCGCCATGGCCGGATCCGCTGCACTGGGCCCTTCATCTCAAGCACCGCTGCACTGGGCACCGCCGTCTCAAGCACCGCTGAACTGGGCCCTTCATCTCCAGCACCACTGAACTGGGCCCTTCATATCAAGCACCGCTGCACTGGGCACCGCCGTCTCAAGCACCGCTGAACTGGGCCCTTCATCTCAAGCACCACTGAACTGGGCCCTTCATCTCAAGCACCGCTGAACTGGGCCCTTCATCTCAAGCACCGCTGCACTGGGCACCGCCGTCTCAAGCACCGCTGAACTGGGCCCTTCATCTCAAGCACCGCTGCACTGGGCACCGCCGCCTCAAGCACCGTTGAACTGGGCCCTTCATCTCAAGCACCGCTGAACTGGGCACCGCCGTCTCAAGCCCCGCTGCACTGGGCACCGCCGTCTCAAGCACCGCTGAACTGGGCCCTTCATCTCAAGCACCACTGAACTGGGCCCTTCATCTCAAGCACCGCTGAACTGGGCCCTTCATCTCAAGCACCGCTGCACTGGGCACCGCCGTCTCAAGCACCGCTGAACTGGGCACTTCATCTCAAGCACCGCTGAACTGGGCCCTTCATCTCAAGCACCGCTGAACTGGGCCCTTCATCTCAAGCACCGCTGCACTGGGCACCGCCGTCTCAAGCACCGCTGAACTGGGCCCTTCATCTCAAGCACCGCTGCACTGGGCACCGCCGTCTCAAGCACCGCTGAACTGGGCCCTTCATCTCAAGCACCGCTGCACTGGGCACCGCCGTCTCAAGCACCGCTGAACTGGGCCCTTCATCTCAAGCACCGCTGAACTGGGCACCGCCGTCTCAAGCACCGCTGCACTGGGCACCGCCGTCTCAAGCACCGCTGAACTGGGCCCTTCATCTCAAGCACCGCTGCACTGGGCACCGCCATCTCAAGCACCGCTGCACTGGGCACCGCCGTCTCAAGCACTGCTGAACTGGGCCCTTCATCTCAAGCACCGCTGAACTGGGCCCTTCATCTCAAGCACCGCTGAACTGGGCCCTTCATCTCAAGCACCGCTGCACTGGGCACCGCCGTCTCAAGCACCGCTGAACTGGGCCCTTCATCTCAAGCACCGCTGAACTGGGCCCTTCATCTCAAGCACCGCTGAACTGGGCCCTTCATCTCAAGCACCGCTGCACTGGGCACCGCCGTCTCAAGCACCGCTGAACTGGGCCCTTCATCTCAAGCACCACTGAACTGGGCACCGCCGTCTCAAGCACCGCTGAACTGGGCCCTTCATCTCAAGCACCGCTGAACTGGGCACCGCCGTCTCAAGCACCGCTGCACTGGGCCCTTCATCTCAAGTACCGCTGGCCCATGAGCGGCAGGGGCTGGCCCGCATCTGTGTCGGGCAGGGCTGCACGAAGCACTCTGGGCACCAGGCCCCCTCCAGAACCAGTGGAGACTGTTATCCACTTGTGAGACTGTGGCTTTGCACTCCCCAGGATGTAACAGTGGGCAGCCCACCCACTGTCTGGACTTGTGAGACTGTGGCTTTGCACTCCCCAGGATGTAACAGTGGGCATGGAGGCCCCTTGTGGATCTGGCGTCGTGCACTCATCTGGCTGAGGTGCCCCCCCTTCCCTTCCCCCTGAGGTGCCTGTAGTTTTGCTATCTGATGCCCCTGCAGTGTTCTCTCCGTTGGAGTCAGGTATCCTGTGTGGGCTTTGCCCATGTGATTTGGGCCCAGTGGTCCACGAACAATGGCTGCTACAATGCTTGGACTTGTACATTTATGTATATAAGAGTTTTTGATGTGTATATATATTTTTTTGGCAGTAATACAATATATTCCAATGTTTAGAATCATTTCCTTTTATATTTGCATTCTTCCGTGGGGTTTGGGGGGTGTCACTCTGATGTGTTGCTATGCATTGATGTGTGTGTTGTAGTGGGTGAGGGTGAGGGTGGGTGTGTCGCGTATGTGTGTACCCGTAATAATTTCCCGTCCCCCCTCCCCTGTGTCGTAGGTGCAGTACTCACCGTTGTCTTCTGCGCCGGCGTTCGTGCTCCTGGTAGAGGAGCAGGAACACTATCGCTGGGAGTATGTGGAGTTCGGGTTCCATGCTGTCCTGATTCCTCGTGGGCTGTATGGAGGTGAGCGTTTTCCCTTCGAAATGGCTGTTTCTGCCGTGTTTTTATCGGCGGGGCTACCGCCCCGGAAAAGGTGGTGGATTGGTAGGTTGTGATACAGTGGGCGGTACATTGTCTACCGCCTGTCTGTTGGCGGTGACCGCCGCGCTGTTTGTTTGTACCGCCGTGGCGGGCGGTGTGTTGATGTGGCGGTCGCTGTTGGCGGTTTCCGCCAGGGTCGGAATTCAATTTTTTTTCCCGCCAGCCTGTTTGTGGTTTGCCCGCCGCTTTAACACCGACCGCCAGGGTTGGAATAACCACCACAGTGTCGAATTTACAGCTATCTGTTGGTATACGTGTTGAAAGGAGGAAACAATATCCAGATTAAGAGATATTTGTTTATTTGGAATGTAGTCTTTATAACTATCAAAAGCTTGGGTCCATAACGTGTAACACATAGAAAAGCATTGTTTCCCCTGCCTTCCCTGGCACCACCCATCTTTCTCAGTGTTCTCGAAATTAGTGTCAGTTGCCCTGTATCTTATCCCACTTCTTTGGGCATCCACTGCTTTGATAGACAGAATGCTCTACCTGTTGGGATCAATCCAAATCTGATTTCCAGTCTTTCACTCTCAGAGGACTCGCTGCACCCCGGGTCAGTTCAATATTATGCTTAGCCTCCCGTGCTTTGATCACCAGCCAGATATTCTGATATCAGTTCCAGGAAGCCTCACCTTTCATAGTCAATAGGAGCCATTTCACATTTAGGGAGACCTCAATTGCTAGTCTCTGTGTCATTTTCTGTACCACTTCTTGTAGGATGATGGCCTGGTTTGTAGTGGGTACCTTGGCTACTTACACCTTATACCAGGTCCAGTTATCCCTTATTAGAGAAGTAGTAGTGTTCTAACAGCTTAGGCTGATAGAGGTCGCTATAGCAGAGCAGCTTAAGCTGAACGAGGAGACATGCAAAGCTCATGCAATACCATTTATAGTCACACAGTACTTATACACAAGTAAAGACAATACTCAGTGTTACCAAAAATAAAGGTATTTATTTAGGTGACACAGTACCAAGAATATCTCAGAGACAATACTCCTTCTGGAGGTAAGTATTATACACAATATATACACTAGACACCAAAATTAGACAAGTAAATAGTCATAGAACAATGCAAACAGTAGGAAATCCTATAGAATGCAATGGGAGAAAATAGGTCTAGGGGCAACACAAACCATATACTAAGAAAGTGGAATGCGAATCACAAATTCCCCCCTAGACAAGTGTAGTAGTGTTTGCAGAATCGTTGGAGAGTAAGAATACAGTAAAGGTAAGTAAATTACCCCACCCCAGAGCCCAGAAAAGCAGGAGTAAAGTACTGCAAGTTTCCTTAGGACACACTACACCTCGTTTCTTGGATTTTGCAGCAGCCAAACAAGTCTGCAAAGAACAACTGCTGGATTATTGGACCTGAAGACCTGCAAAGAAGGGAAACCAAGTCCAGAAGTCGAAAGAAGTTCCAGGAAGGACAGGAGCCGCTGCCAACCCAGAAGAGGGTGCAAAAGAAGAATCCCCGGTTAGTCGAAGACTGCAGAAATGCACCCTAGGAAGATACCAGCGGGTTACTGCATGATGCAAAAGATGTCCCACGGCATGAAGATCGTTGTAGATGAGATTTTGTGTTGGAAGCCACCAACAAGCCTTGGCTACGACAAAAGTGCATTTAGCGTCAAAATGGTGCTGGATGGACCCAGGAGGGACCTGGGGGCCTCAACACTGTGTGAGGAGGAAGAGTGGGCTCTCAGCACTTTAGAGAGCCCACAGGATGCCAGCCAGCACCCCCAGGAGCCACAGGACCCAGGTTCAAAGGAGGTGCAAAAGGCGGTTGATGCAGCACAACAAAAGAAGGTCCCACGCCGCCGGAGAACAACTCAGCAAGTTGAGCGTCCCAGGATGGAGTGCTGGGGAACTGGGCCAGGCTGTGCACGAAAGAAGTTTACAAAGAGTGCACAGAGGCCTCAGGAGGTGAAGAAGATGCAGTACACAGGGGTACCATCGCTCTCAGGGAAGGCAAGGTCTTACCTCCTCCAAATTGCATCAGCAGGACCTCAGGACAATCTATGTTGATGATGTCTACCCTCTGTGTCTTTAGGAGCATGCTCGTTGCTGTGAGAAGGGTCCCAGGGTACCAGTCGTCGTCTTGGAAGGTGCCTGCTTGGAGCAAAGGAGTGACTCCGTTACTCCACAGGAGATTTCTTCGATCCTTCTGGTGCAGGATGAAGACAGGGAGTCCCCAGAGCGTGCACACCATGGAAACTGTTGCAGTTGCTGACTTGGAGCTGAGGTTGCTGAAGAAAAGTGTCTCTTGTAGACACTTTGTTGCAGTTACAGCGTTTCTTGGAGTAAGCTGCGGTTGATCAGAGGTCAGAAGAGTCTAAAGTTGTTGCAGAGGATTCCTGAAGGAAACTTGCAAACAGAATCTGAAGAGAACCCACAGGAGAGACCCTAAATAGCCCTGAGAGGGGAATTGGCTACCTTATCAGGTATGGACCTTTCAGGAGGGGTCTCTGACGTCACATGCTGGCACTGGCCACTCAGAGCCCTCCAGAGTGCCCCCACACCTTGGAAAACAAGATGGCTGAAGTCTGGGACACACTGGAGGAGCTCTGGGCACCACCTCTGGGGTGGTGATGGACAGGGGAGTGGTCACTCCCCTTCCCTTTGTCCAGAACAAGGGACAAGGGTTCCCTGGACTGGTGTAGACTGGTTTATGCAAGGAGGGCACCATCTGTGCCCTTCAAAGCATTCCCAGGTGCTGGGGGAGGCTACCCCTCCCCAGCCTGTAACACCTATTTCCAAAGGGAGAGGGTGTAACACCCTGCTCTCAGATGAAATGCTTGGTTCTGCCTTCCTGGGACTGGGACTGGGCTGCCCAGACCCCAGGATAGGAGAACTCTGTCTGTGAGGTGGCAGCAACTGTAGCTGCAGTGCAAGCCTCGGAGAGCTGGTTTGGCAGTACTGGGGGTCCATGGTGGAGCCCCCAGGATGCATGGAATTGGCTCCCCAATACCAAATTTGGAATGGGGGGACAATTCCATGTTCTTAGACATGTTACATGGCCATATTCGGAGTTACCCTTCTGAAGCTATATATAGGTATTGACCTATATGTAGTGCACGCGTGTAATGGTGTCCCCGCACTCACAAAGTCCGGGGAAATGGCCCTGAACTATGTGGGGGCTCACACTTAGTATCTTTGCACCTAACCTTCAGCAAGTGAAGGTTAGACATATAGGTGACTTATAAGTTACTTAAGTGCAGAAAAATGGCTATGAAATAGTGTGGGCACTATTTTACACAGGCTGCAATGCTCACTATGGGTGGCAAAAGAAATGCTGCAGCCAATATGGATCTCCTTGGACGCCAATGCCCTGGGTAACTAGGTACCATATACTGGTTAGCAGAGCCTCAGTGACACAGTTAGGCACTACACAGGCATACATATTGGGCCATAAACTATGAGCACTGGGGTCCTGGCTAGCAGGATCCCAGTGAGACAGGCACAACATACTGACATATAGGTTTTTATCTATGAGCACCAGAGTCCTGGCTAGCAGGATCCCAGTGACACAGTAAAAACACACTGACACACACTCACAAACAGGTCAAAAGGGGGAGTAACCATGCTGGAAAGAGGCTACTTTCTCACACTTCTCCCCAATAGAGTTGTATAATCGGGCACTCCCATAAGATGTGAAAGAATGTGCCGTCTTGACCATATCCCAACAGGCAGAGTGCAAGGTAGCCCCTCCCTACCTTCTGGAGTAGCACCCTAGAGTAGGAAGATCTGTGAAGGATTCTCAGTTGTACCAATCTGAAGCGAGTGTGAATCACTATCTCATGAGGGCTACGTCATCAAGAGCTCCCAGATCTCACTCCCAGCCCTCTTTCAATGCCACCATGGGGGTCAGGGGAGTTACTAGCAACTTTTTTATACATTGGTGATGGCCTTATCCGTTATGGGATCCGAGCGGAAGAGATCCTCTGTGACGCTGCCTCTGGCAGTTGCTCCCCTTCTGCTACATGTCTCCCAAGGGCATTCCCAAGTTTTAGGTGTCTATATCTCTCAGTCTCTTCCATGTCATACTCCTGGTGCAAGGACTCAAATCTGATTAGTGATTGCCCCCTCCATATATTGTCCAGGTACTCCATGCCATTCAGGGCCCACTTCGAGAAACTCTTCAAGTTGCCCACCTCTGTAGGAGGTCGCTGTCCCATAATGGGGTTTGATTAGTGAGCTTGCCCTCCCCCATCCTAAGAAGTGAGTGGCTTCCCTCCGCACTCTTATCACTGCTTGGGTATGCATTGGTATGTCCCGCTCCTTGGCCTGTCAATATACAACTCCTGAAGGACCCCTGTGTCCTATAGCCTTTCTATCTACCCAGTAGGCTGATTCGCCACGGTCATCAAACACCCAGTCATTAACTACCACAAATTTGGTTGCCCAGTAATATGTTAGTAGATCTGGACCTGCATGTCCCCCATTGTAAACGCCCCATTGGAGTTTGCTCAGTGCTATGTGTGAGCTATTGCCATTTCACAGCAGTATTCTAACTTTGTGTTCAATTTTTAGGAAGTAATCAGGAGGGATCTTAAAAAGTGTGGTTTGGAATATATAGAAGAGATGTGGTAGGGTCATCATTTTGTATAGAGCAGCCCTGCCCATTAGTGTTAGCAGTAGATTCCTCCAGTGTTCCACCTCCCTGCGCAGTCTATCAAGTTGCTGGAACAGATTTCTATGCAGGAACAAGGTATCGGAAGCCGTCTAGCCCCAGGAGGGAGGTCCTGGGGTGCCTCCCACCAGGGAGAAGATCAGTAACTTTGTACAGTTGATATGATATCCCAAATGTACCCTGAAAATGTCAAATATTTACAATATTCTGTCTACAGAAGGGGTATGCTGGGTAATTTAGAGCAGTATGTCATCTGCATACAGGGAAATGTGTACATCCCAGCCCCCGGTGCTGCATATTCGCGATATGAGCGGGAATTGGTGGACCAAAGCCGTTATCGACTCAAGTACCAGTGCAAATAGCATAGGGGATAGGGGACACCACTGTCTCATGCCCCTTTGTAGGGGTAAGACATTGTTAACTCTTGCCTTCACCAGTAACAAGTGTTTTACCCAAACACAAATTTTAGGGCCAAAGCACATCCTTGCCAGAGTGGCAAAGGTGTCCACTCAATGCTGTTGAATGCCATTCTGGCATCTAAAGCAATGAGTGCCTCCTGTTCAACCTGTGATGACCCGTAAGATGTAGCACTCCTTTTAGGCATCTCAGATTAAGTTGCATACTCCTATGTGGCAAAAGCCGGATTATTCCGGGTGAATCACTGAGGCAATGACTTTGATCAAACTGTTTGCTAGGGCTAAAGCCAGTACTTTAGCTTTCATGTTAAATTGGGATATAGGTCTATTTGATTTGCAGTTTGTCAGCGGTTTGCCTTTTTTAGGAATGACCACAATAGGTGCTATTCTTTCGTCCTCCAGAAGACTTCCCTGTGTACAATCTGCGTACAAAATGGCCAGAATGTTGTTCTGCATTTTAGCTGCAATGCCCTTGCATTATTCTACCAGTAGGGTGTTGGATCTCACCGCCTTCCCTGATTAGAGGCTGCAAATTGATGCCACTATTTTATCTGCTGTCAAATCTTCCTCTAGATCCTCCCGGTCCTCATCTGTGAGTCTCACAAGGTGTTTGTCTCCCAAAAAGTCAGTTTCGTAAAGTGTTGAAGAAGTGGCAGCTTTTGGGGCACTAGTTCACTGTGGTATTCCATCACTTTCAAGGACTTCTAACACCCATGTGTCCTTGATCTCTTCTGTCCAGCCACGATAGTGGTTTGTTGGCCTTGTTTCCCACATTGTACAGCTGGTGTTGCGTCTCTAGTGCATAGCTAGAAGCCCTGTCCTTTGCCAGCTCACACAGTTCATGCTGCCTGAGTCGGAGTCATGGTGAAAGTCTGCATTTCCATCTGTTAAGATCTTGGCCTCCAGAGGCAGAATATTTCACTCAATGGTTTTGTATTTGGGTTTAGTCACTTTCTTCTTACCTCCAATTAGGGCCTGCGCATGTCCACGTGTAACCGCTTTAAACACTTCTGACAGGACATGCTCGGAGTCCACAGTCCCTTTATTGTCCCTGTAGTAGCATTACACTCCTTCCCTGAGTTTTATTTTACTATCTCTGTTGCCCAGATACCACAAGTCTAGTTTGGGAGGCAGTGTGAGGCCGAGTGATCCGAGATCCCCTGCACCTTGTGTGTTTCATCTTGAAATGTATTTGCATGTATGAACTGCATGAGTATATGATCAATTCGGGAGAAGCTACTGTGGAATGATGAAAAATATGTGTACTGTCTTTTTTGTGGATTGTGGGCATGCCACAGGTCTGTCAGTCCCCTTGTGTCCATAAAGGGCCATAGCGGCCCCATCTCAGATTGAGGAGCAACCCTGTTCATTCTATCCACCCCAAAATCAGCTACAGCGGTCATGTCTCCCCCAGTATCAGAATACCAGGCGGCAGTTCTAAGATTAAGGTACTAATGACAGCAAATGTCTTCACGTGACGTCTCAGTGGTACGTATAGAAAACAGACAATGAGCGTGAAGCCCTCCCAGTTTCACGTTATAGCCACATATCAACCAAGATGGTCTAACCATGGGTGGTTAAGGATAAAAGGCATTGATTTCTTAATGAGTATACCGGCTCCCCTGGAGTCCATCATTTATCTGATAATTGCCAATAAGACATAGCCGAATCTGTCCAGAGCTTTACAGTGATTACCTTGGAGATGTGTTTTTCTAGTAGCAATACCAGGTCTGGGGCAGGTAGGACTGCAGTGTGCCTAACTCTACTGCCCAGCCAATTTACTTTCCATGTCAGTATACTCAAAGATCACTGTGTTTGTGTCCCCATAGATGTATCAGTGATGTATATGAGTGCCCTTGTTCCCACAAGGCATTCAGCACCAGCATTCTATCTCTTTGCATTTTGTGTGCTAGTTCAATTTCATCTAGTATCGCTGTATATGAGGAACCATAACTGTAATACAATATATTGTAAGTCTAAACATTTGTCCCAAACATATAAATTCCCCCCGCTACCCTGCGCTGTGGGCCCATAACTACCCACTTTCCCAACCTGTAGGATGCCTGTCATCCCAGAAAGTTGAACAGCAGCAGTGGGAAGGCTAGTGTTGCCTCACCAAGATACAGTAAAATGCATGATCGGATTATTGCATTCCTTACAACAGTTATGTGATCATGTTTCTCACCTGTTTAAGTCCCATAATCTCCCAGCCCTAGAAAAGGAGAGCACCCCTTCACTCTGGGTCAGAATCGCTGGATCCTAGCAGTTGCATCTCTTAATGTCTCCAGGGGATCGTAATGAATCCCACACACATCACTAACCAGTTCATAAAGGTTTTCCTTCAAAGTTTCTGCTGCTCACATGTCTCCTGGGGGTTCGTGTCTCCGGTGTACCTCTGGGGATGTAGAGTGTTTGTGATCCCCATTCATCACCCCGTCATCTTCCCTTCTGTTCTCAGTCTCCTTTCCGGCCTGCTACAAGCCACCCCTCTATCCAGTTCAATGCCTCTTCCAGAGAACTAAAGTGCCATGACTTTCCATCAGCCACCACGAGCAGCCTGTCTGGTTAAAGCATCATGTATTTAAATTCTTTGGCCCTGAGCGCTTTCCTCATCTCCTTGAAGTTTCATTGCTGTCATTGAACTTGCAGTGTAAAGTATGGGAAGAGTCATACAATGGCGTTTTCATATTGTGGGTCATCACAAGAACGGGCTGCTTGGAGGATTGCATCTTGATCTCTGTAGTTGAACATACTGGCTATAATTGTCTATGGTGGGGTGGCCAACCTTGGCGGGGGACTTTTACCCTAAGTGCCCTTTCTATGGAGAAGTGGTGGATAGCCTCTTGGGGCGAAGAGTGTTCACTATGACGTCTTCCAGGAGGAGTTCAGCACTGGGTCCCTCAGCTCCCTCAGGGTCTCCCACCACCTGCCACCCGAATGTTGTTGCATTTTGCTCTTCCTTCTTGGTCTCCCAACTTGGTTAATATGGCGGCATTCATTTTGTTAGACTCTGGACTTGCTCTTCAAGTCTTTTGGGACTGCAGCCCATAGATTTGTGTCTCTGCCACTGTGACTTTGTCAGTGATCTTTCTAAAGTCTGCTTGCAGGAGGTTGATGACCGCATCCAGCTTGGGCTCTATTGTGCCCCTGAAGTCCTGTATGGCAGCCATGATTTTGCACAATGATGGGTCGTTCGTGGATAGGGTCTTCCGTCTCTTGTCACCAGTAGTGTCCTCTTCCACAGCATTACCAGAGGTCATCATTATCACTGTAGATTTGTCTAGGTAATTGGGTTTAGGGCCTTGATTCCTCACCCTGTCCTTTGGTCCCCAGCTGTGGGGCATCCTCATGCAACATTAAGCGGGCATGTCATTCCTCTAGCCAGTCCATACTTTCTATCAATGGTTATGGTGTAGCGCATGCATATTTTCAAATCACATACTTTGAGCCAATTCACTCTGAGCACATCTCAATACTGGGAGGGGTCTTGGGACACCAAACCAGTGTTGGCCGCATTGCACAGCCCAGGACTCTCAGCTGTCAGTCAGGTTCAGGTAAATGTCTCAACAAGCTGCCAACACCACTTGTCTCCTGCTTTGCCTTCATGTGTCAGGGGCAGGATAGATCATTGCCTTTGGGCATAATCGGAGGCAGTGTGTCTGTCCCACTAAGCCAGCAAGTATTAGTAGTGCCCACCACTTCATTTTGCCAATATCACTCCCCCATGGCCGCCAATCGTATGTACAGTTCTCAATCTGTTTGCATTCCCACTTGAATTAGATCATCGCATCGGGGCCAGGCTGATTGCTGACACATGGTCTGCCACTTCAAGTCCTCTGATGGGGCCACGACAGGGAGTTCTCACTCGGAGGTCCAATGTTCCCACTCCACTCACAAGTCCTGTCGTCTTGGGGGCCCTAACCCAGGTAGGTGCTTGTTTGCTGCCCATCCTGCTCCCACATTATCAGGGCTCAACGGTGTCCTTGTGAGAGTCACCCCTGTCTCAGCACCCTCCAGGACCGGGGTTGTCACTCTGAGGCCAGGTAGGGTGCCTCTACATAGTGTAAGAAGGAGGCTACTTTGAGAAACACTTGAGTGGCAGCTTAGTAGCTCTCTCACTGCCCCGCCTTAAGTCCACCCCGCTCTCACCTTAGTTTACCTTCTAATGGATGGGGAGAGAGGGAGGCCAAGAGAAATGACCAGGAATCTTGTTGTCTTTTTACGGGGCCTCTGCATCACCGTTAGCCATCTTTGCAGGCCGTATTTCTCAGTTTGCATCACCACACTAGGGCTTGTTAGGGCCTTAGAAAACTACTGTAACTCCTCCGGCCGATTGGCTAGGGACACAGGACCCACTGCAGCCACAGATTGGTTGGGCTCAGCCGGATAGTTGGACAGATGTTAGGGATTCTTCACTTGCTGATCACAGAACAGTTTTAGGGTGTGGCCATCAATGTTGGAATCAAGCCATGCCCCCTTCTTCCCTTTTCCTGTTCTTCATTTTCTCCCTTTAGATGTGAGATATTAATTATTTTTTCATCAAACCAGTCAACAATATATGACAAGGTTAGACATCATGGCGGTCATTCTGACCGCGGCGGGCGGCGGTTGCCGCCCGCCATGTGGTTACCGCCGAATGACCGCTCCGCGGTCAGGAGACTGCGGCTGTGTGAGAAACTAGGGCTGATTGCAGAGGCCCCATAACTTTTTGCCCCCATTTTCCACTTTATGCTGGTGTTTTCCTGACTCTGATGGTGCCCTGGGTACTGCTAACCAGTCCCAGGGCCTGTGCTCTGTGTACAATGGATATGCAAATTAGGCTAATTATAATTGGCTAAGTTAACCTACCTATAAGTCCCTAGTATATGGTAGGGCATGTAGGTTTAGGGACCACAGCATAGGTGGTGCACACCTAGGTGCATTGCTGAGGTGCCCAGTGTAATTTTAAAAGCAAGCCTGCCTTGCTGGCTGCTTTTAAATTAAAGTTATATGCAAATTCGACTTTGGAATTAAAGGTACTTCCAAAGTCTTAAACTACCTTATTTTTACATATAAGTCACCCCTAAGGTGTGCCCTATGTGCCCCTAGGGCTGGGTGCCATGTAACTATAAGCAGGGACTTTATAAAAATAGATTTATAAGCCCTGGTGAGGTAAAAACAGCCAAATTCGTTTTTCCCTCATGGAAGTAAATGGCCTTCATAGGCTAGAATGGGCAGACTTTATTTTAAATTTTAAAGTCTCCTTAAATGTTACATACCAAGAATTTGGTATCAAATTGATTGTTGTAATAAATCCCACAACTTCCAGTTGTGGGATTTAATATAACTTGTCCAGGTAAAAAGTTTAGACTTTACCTAAAAAGTTGCCAATTTCAGCTCTGCATTGTTTTTGCTGCTGTGCTCTGATTGGCCAGCCTGCAGCAGCTTCTGCCAGGCTACTTTAATGAGGTGTGAAGTGGCCTGGCTTCACACAAAGGAATGTGCTTGGGGGAGAGAATCTCCCCTCAGCAGATGGTGAGGCAGGAAGGGGGAGGGCTGCCAAACTGGTCTTCAAAGGCAGAGAAGGACATCTGGAGCACCCAGCAACACCCCCACATCCTGCAACCCCAGACAGCTAGGTGCCCCCTTGATTAGATTAGGAGAGGGCAGGAGAGGGGTGTGTTTATGATTTTTAGCCACACCAGTGGGTGGGCTCAGCCAGATCTCTCCTCCAAAAATCAGATTCATCCATTTTGGATTTTTAGAGACTGTTGCCTTCTGGGATGGATTTTTGCCACACTTCCCAGGAAGTGGTCATCACAGGGGGACGACCCTGTCCCTGATTGGAGAACCAGGGCCCCCCTGCTTTTCACCCAGAAGCAAGGATAAAACTGGCAGACCTGCACCCACACCTCAGATCCCCTCCAGAATTCAACAAGAAAGGAACTAAAGAAGAAGAAGGACTGCCCTGCTGGACCCCTGGCCTGCACCTGGACCCTGCACTCAGAAGGACTGCACCAGCTGCACACTTGGGCTTCACCACAAGAAGGACTTTGCCTGGCTTCAATTGGTTCAAGGAGGGACTCCCTGTTTGCTACAGGTGAAAAATTGCTAAACCAGAGTCCCCTGCACCAACTCCTGAAGAAAGCGACCAGCTGACCACTGTCCAGTGGCCAAAAAGGAGTTTGCGCCAGGTGCATTCTGGGAGTTGAAGTCCGCACCCCCCAAGGACCATCACAGAACTTCTGGACCCTTGGGGTGAGCTGTGGACCCCAAAAGAACCTTAAAAGAACATCTGGGTGAAGCCCCAGAAGTTTGGAAAAGATTTGAGAATTTTTGGAAAAAAGCTCCAGAGAGGGACCGACCCGACGCGGAAATTCTAGCCGGCTTGGCTCAACCGCGACCCGGCCTGCCTTCGTGGTTCGTCCCGTTAAAGAAAAACATCAAAAAAAGAGACTAAGTCCGAACGTAAAAAGTTGACCGGGACCTCCCAGCCATCGTATCCGAGAAGGGCTCCATGGACGTCGGATCAAGATCCAGGTTTACCCCGGTCGAAGGATTTTCATCTCGAAAAAACGACTAAGTCCGAAGGTAAAAATCACCACCGAGGAAACCGACTTCGCGTATCCGGACAAGGGCTCCAGGAGGTCGGATCCAACTGGCAGGTTCGTCCCGGGGAAGAAAAACATCAAAAAAGAGACTAAGTCAGAAGGTAACTTTTTAACCGAGGCCTCCCGCGACTTGTAGCCGAGCAGGGCTCCATCGCGGTCGGCCTGAAAGTTTGACTTTGCCCCGGTCCTGGTGCAACCAGATGACCCGATTGGCGCTTTTTGTTTCTAAGCGCTAGAACATAATAATACTTTAAAAATTCATATCTCCGGTTCCCCTGAACCGATTTTAATCGTTTTTGTGTCATTTTAAAGATAAAAATATAAGCTATTTTTATAAATTGGTTTTGGATTTTTAAACTGTTTCCTGTGTTTTATTTAATTACTGTTTTGTGATATTTGAATGCTTTACACTTTGTCTCCTAAGTTAAGCCTTGACGCTCGATGCCAAGCTACCAAGGGTAGAGCTGGGATTAATTTACTGAGACCTAACTGTACCTATGTGGAGGTTAGTGGCTTGTTGCTAGGTGTAGGTACCTACCTGCCCTACCAATAACCCATTTTCCAACAGGCTGCCATTCTGGCTTACCCGCTGGGCCGGCGGGCGACTGCCAAAAGGCTGCCCGCCAGCCCAGCGGGAAAGCCCCTGCAACGAGGATGCCGGCTCCGAATGGAGCCGGCGGAGTTGCAGGGGTGCGACGGGTGCAGTGGCACCCGTCGCGATTTTCACTGTCTGCCAAGCAGACAGTGAAAATCTGTATGGGGCCCTGTTAGGGGGCCCCTGCACTGCCCATGCCAGTGGCATGGGCAGTGCAGGGGCCCCCAGGCGCCCCACGACACCCGTTCCCGCCATCCTGGTGAAAACCGCCAGAAACAGGCTGGCGGGAAGGGGGTCGGAATCCCCATGGCGGCGCTGCAAGCAGCGCCGCCATGGAGGATTCCCTGGGCCAGGGGAAAACCGGCAGGAAACCGCCGGTTCGGTTCCCCTTTTCTGACCGCGGCTTTACCGCCGCGGTCAGAATAGCCCAGGAAGCACCGCCAGCCTGTTGGCGGTGCTTCCGCTGCCCTCCGCCCTGGCGGTCAGGGTTGGAATGAGGGCCCATATGTGCAGTGAAAAAATACTTCCATTCTGACCCTCCTCACAGAATAAAATGCCTTATAAATATATGTTTTGTTATGTGCACTCCGTCTTTCAGCCTTGAAAAAGCCCCATGTTTCAAGATCTGGGTAAACCGCTTTCTTTCATGTTCTGAATGTCTTTGATTTGAATATGAGGCGATCTCCTGCATAAGCCATTTAGGCAGCCAGTGATGTGGATCATGATGCTGGTACATGCCCTCTAAGGAAACCATCAAAGAGGAAAAATCTAAGACAAAAAGACTCCTGAGAATTGCCAACAGCAACAGCACACCAAGACGTTCAAGGAATCCAGAAAACACACAGGACTATGGACTAGGGAGGAAGAGGAACAGAAAAGAACGAGACAAACACTCAAGAACACTGCTACACCCAGTGGTGTTCTAGCAAGATGTATATGCAATAATATAACCTGGAAGAGAAACAAGCACTCAAAGGAAATACAATACATTCTCAATCTTATCCTGGGCTAACTCAATTTGTACCTCTGAAATGGTGACTATGATGGATTGGACAAAAGGCTAGGAAATCTTGTCCCATCATGATGCTACAACTTTCTGCCTCTACTCATTGTCCTCCTTGAAGGCATAGAAGAAGCACAGATGCCCTCCTAAGCCCCTGTAAAAAGATTATCCCAAGAACATGCCACCATTTCGAAAAAAAGACAACAGCGATGGCACCTACTTGCCATGTTTGCACCCCAGAGTCCTTAGAGGATGCAATCCATGACCATGTCTAATAGCATATCCCACTTTCTGGGCTCCAGGTTTGTCAGAAGGCAATAAGAAAAACTGTATCAAAGATGGGGCATGGACAGCAGAGACTGGTTCCAAATATGTATCGCAAACAAGACAAACTGCAGCTACCCACACACTGAGGTAGTGTCACAAATACCTGAAGCCCCAAAATCAGGAACACCTTGCACCACGACTGGGGGAGGAGGGGGCCTAACACAAGAAACACTATCAAAAATATAAGGTTTCAGTTGAGAAACATGAAACACTGGATGCAGTCACCAGGAAGGCAGAAGCTGAACCTAGACTGCAACTGGATTTATGAACTTGACCATCGGAAAGGCTTCAAGGAAACATGGACCAAGTTTAGGATGTCTACTCTGAAGAAGTAAAAAACAAAGGACAACTAGACTTTATTTTTCGACAGAATGATCAAGATCTGCACAATGATGCTTGTCTGTCTGATTCTTTATGCTTTCTTTAGCAGCTAATATCATTTCTCCTACCTTATTCCATACAGAAACAATGGGGCAGATTTATACTCTGTTTGCGTCAAATTTGCGTAATTGTTTTTTAACAAATTTGGCTCAAACATAGGTCCATATTTATGTTTTGACATTAAACACGTCTAAAGTCAAAATATAGGAGTTTGCACCATTTTATGGATGTGTGCACCTACCTTGCATCAATGAGATACAAGGCAGGCGTTCCCATCTAAAAAATGGTGCTATCCCCATAGCCCCATATTTAACCCCCATGCTAAAATGAGGCACGGTGGGAGGAGGGGCCAAATAATGTTGCAAAGCTTGCTTTGCACCATTATTTAATGCCTGGGTCAGACCCGGCGTTAGGGGACCTGTGGACCCATTTCCATTGTTAAACACCATGGAATGGGTCCACAGATGCCCTCCCTAAGGCCCAGGAACATCCACACCAGAGTGACACCAGAGGATGGGGGACCCCATCCAAGGAAAGTCTGGGTAAGTATTTTTTATCTCTATTTTTTTTGCCATCGGGCCCTAACTTTAGGCCCCCTGCATGGCACAAGGTGCAAGGGCCATGGCCAGGGGACACTTGTCCCCTGTGCTGGACATTACGGTGGTGGTCATGACTACTGTCTTTCCTAAGACAGGAGTCATGTTTTTGGTGGATGTTTACCAGGAAATGGCACTAGTCTGGTTAAAGGCAATTTATTTTGCCTCTAACGAGGCTAGCGTAATTTTTTTACACACAACCCCCTCTTTCCCTTCCGCCACCCCCACTCGACTAGCGTCTCCTTTTAAGACGCTAGCCCAAGTTTAGCGTCGGCATGCACTACTCCTTTAATATGGTGCCCGGTTGGTGCTGTGGAGTAGCGCAAGCTGGTGCAATACTTTTTGCCGCAAAACCGCGTTTGCGCAGTTTTGTGGCAAAAAGTATAAATCAGGCCCTAAATGTTCTAAAAAACACAGAAGTTGTTGGTACTAAGGATTCAGTGGATACTATTTAGGACTCTTTCTTGATTGGAGGCCTTGAGGATAAAACCAAAGCTAAAACTCCAGTATCAGTATGTGTGCTATTGTTGTAAGCAAATTCTGCATAGGGAAACACGACCATCCTATAATTATGTGTAGCAGTACAAAGGCACTGCCAAAATTGTACTAAGCTCTGATTTGTATGCTCATAAGACCATTTGATTTGGGATGAAATCTGGAAGACAAAGCTCCGGGAATTCTAAGGTTGAACAGATGGTCTTCCAAAATCTCAAGATATACTCTGGACCTCAATCAGAAATATTTAGAGATGGTAGTCGAGGAAGATGATAGACATCCTTAATAAATCAGTGTGCCATATCCTGTGTAGTGGACATCTTAAACGCTGAAAAATGGGCCATCGCGAAAATGCATCCACAGTCCTTATCATACAAGTGAAACGATCAAACTTTGGCGGATCATCTACAAAGTCTATCAAAATGGTGTGCCATAGCTCAGGAGCAATTTGCAATGGACATAGAAGACCACATGGGCTTGAGTAGGAAGCTTTAAACTGGGCATATATTGCACAAAAAGACGTATATTGTTTCACATCCTACACAACCGTGGGTCCACAGAAGGACTGAAGAATTAAATATAACATATTTTTCTTGCCATGATGTTCCACACTCAAATGTCATGACACAAATGTAAGGTTGTTCCATTGCAGATCCGGTATGGAAACAACAGGGCTTTCTCAAGCAAGTATAGCTCATCTTGTTCTATGATCGTAAAGTTCTTACATAACTTCCATAATTCTTGATCCAGAAACAGATAGACCTGCTTGACTTTATCAAAAAAGGAAGTGGCAAATTAAAGGATTTGTTCTGGAGCCAACATAGTTTGTGCTTAAAGCTCCTGACTGGAGGAATATCAGCAAGAGAGAGCATCAGTAAAACCAGTACTAGAAGCAGGAATATAGGTGCTCACAAAGATGAACTGAGGCAACAAGTATGATCAACTGGCTTGACGACTGCTTTGACACTAGAATTATTGCAACACTTGACGATTTTGATGATCAGTTCTGATTTAAAACGTTAATTAAGAACCTTGAAGCAGGTGCCTCCACCTTCCTCAGACTTCCTTTCTGGCAAACAATTTCTTTTCTATGACAAAGTGGTTTTCTTCAAAGGAAGACAAAGTCCTGGAGCAGTAGAAGACAGGGTATTCTAAATTATTATTCTCTTGCGGTTGTAGCAACACCGCACTTATAGTTCTCGCTGAGGTGTCTGTTACCACTACAAACCCTTTTTGCAGGGTCTGGTTGTCTCATTACTGAGGCTGTGGGAAAGATTTCCTTCAAACACTGAAAGGCCAGATTCATCCCAAGGATACACAGCCTTCAATTTTTTCTTGTTCAGCAACTGGAAACTATTGCAGGAATGAGTAGAAAATGTATGAATAAACTGCCTGTAAAAACTGGTGAACACTAAAAAACTCTGGATTACTTTAACTGAAGAAAGGGACGAACAATTAGATACGGCTTGAATCTTCCTATGACCCATCACAAACCCTTTGATGTTATTGTAAATATAAGGTAAGCCACCTCAGTTAGTTTGAATAAACATTTTTCAAGTTTACAGGTTAAGGAATTACTCTTCAGTTGTTGGAGCACTTCACAAACGTGTTGCTGGTGTTCTTCCATGAAGCAAGAAAAAATGAAAATATCATCCAAGTAAACTGTTACTCATACATTCATCAGATCATAAAAGATGTTATCCATAAAGCACTGGAAAATTGAAGGGGCACTGTTCAAACCAAAATGGATTACTGATGTTTAAAGTGTCCCTATGGAGTTTGAAGGACTATTTTTCACTGGACCCCAGCCTTTTGTTCTCAACAAATCATATGCCCCTCTAAGATTGAGTTTGGAATACACATGGGCACCTCCCACGGACTCCTGTATATCCATGATTTAAAGATGTCAGTCCTTTATAGTAAACTTCTTCTGACCCCTATAGTAAATAAAAGGCATAATTTCCTTTGACTTCTTGGACACAATGAAAAGAGGAGACCCACTGGGCGATGTTAAGCGAACAATAAATCTATTATCCAAGTTCTCATCAAGATACTGACAGTACTTTTTTCAGACTAAGTACATTCTGCCATATGGTATTTCAGACCCTGGTATCAAATTAATTGCACAGCCACACAACCAATGTTGTTTTAGGGACAAGCTTAACCGTCTCCATCATAATAGACATGGTGATATTCAGGGACTGAAGAAAGATGGGTAAGATCTATCTCAATCTTTTCATAAATACTCAGCTCTCCTTGATCTTTAGTCTGCCTGATATGCAGACAGTTTTGAACACAATAGTCAGAGCTGAGAGACAGAATCCTGGTAGACCAACTGACACACAGGTTATGGAAAACCAACCAAGGCACTCAAAATTTACAGGATGATTAGGCAAAGCTATCACTTAAATTCCAAACTCTGATTATGATTAAACAGCACAACTTGTAAAGGCTTGGTATACTAGGTAACAAATGGGTACCATCCGCTGTCTGAACATTGTCCGCTTTAGCCCTAATTTGAGTGGGAACATTCTTATTTAAAGCCCACTCCTGATCCCTGAACATTATAACAAGTTCACTATACAATAACACAAAAACATAAATGGAATAACAATCTAATGGAAATAGGCAACAAAAATAGATGAGCATTTTCAGGATTTCTTGAAAATGCTGAAGACAAGGAGGTAATGCATTACCCATACCTTCCTTCCTCTGTAAGGATGGGCTTAATCAATACCTGCTGCCTTCACAGGTCTAATGAGGCATTGACAAAGTAAGTGACCGCACTCCCTACAATAGTTTCTGTTTCCATCTCTTTTCTTTGGACAAGGGTCTCATGTGGCTTCAGTAATTGGACTGGGAACAGTACTTTCAGTTCTCTGAGGTGGAGGCCGACTTGAGGCTGTAGCAAATGACTGACACTAAACACCTTTCCTCTCTTTCATCTGCTCATTGAGATGGTGCTCAGGATATGATGCCGATTCAATTGCTTCTAGATTAACTCGCCTTTAATCTTTTCTTCCAGCCCTTTCAAAACAAGAATAATAAAGTTTGTTCCACCTAAGTTGTTCCTCTAGCCAAATGTTTGAAGAAAGTTACATAGGACAGGAGAACATTCTGTATGATCTGTTGAATCGTACAAAGAGCCTCCTCTACAGAATTGTCCAAATCTGGCCTATCAAACATACAGTGAAAAACCAATAGGAAAGCAGAATAATCACACAGACTTGAGTCACAGTCACCAAAGGTGTAGCGCAAGCCAAGGCTACTTGAGGCGAACAAATAATTATTTATTGCACCTTAATCTTGAGGAAATTGGATAGACCAAAAAGAAAAATGAACTGTCAAGGAGTCCAGGAATTGTTTAAGCTTCTTTGGGTCCCTTCTGTGGATGTGTTTTTTTTTTTTTGGTTCATGCTGAAAAGTTTCATCGTTTCACCGAACTGATTTATTGCTAGTGCACCCTTCCTGCGTATATGCTGCAAGCACTCGACAGTGATGCTCTCCCCAGGGTTTTTCACCTATGTGTGGAAAATTGTAGGAGATGCACGCGGCTCTCCTGCGTGCTGCAAGGAACCCAAAAAGTGTGCTGGAGTTGGAGTATCAGAGACACACGGCCTGGGAAATGCTGAAGCTCACCTACGGGCCGCAGATATGCTGCATCGCTGAAAGGAATTGTATTAAGATGCTCAGGTCCTCTATGCGTCCCGGCGGTTCAAGTGTGCAGTTAGGTGGGGTTGCTAACCATTCTATTGGCGCTCCCCACTGTTTGTTCTCCCATACAGCTGCCGTGTCCTTTCATAGCTGGAAAGTTTTGTTCCCTCATCGGATTACTCTTTGGCAGCGTGAAACCTCCTACATGACAAGCAGCAGGAAGGCAAATCCTCTAAGCAAGGACCTCCTTCTAGTGTCCCTGCCTCCCTTAGATTTAGAGACTCCTTCTCTTCAGCAGTCGGGAGGAAAGTAAAACAGGACTACAAGGTGAACAATAAAAAGCATACCTTTAGAGATTTACAGTCAACACAGAATATGCATAACACAAATTTTAATCCTGGGCAATATAAGTTTTTCTTTATATTTATATTTTGGAAATACATAATCACAGCAGCTAGCATCACCAAGCTCCCACCGTTTTGGATGAAGTGGAAGAACCTATTATTCCCTGGAAAGAGTGGTTAAAACTGTTCCGAATCATACCTCATAGCAATTGGAGGTGAAACATTCTCGTAGTTAAGGAAAAAACATATATTGCTACATAATTTAGGAATCCAGGAAAGGAGGGTCCATGAAAATATAGTGGAATCGAGTGAGGAAGTTCAGGAATACTTATTTCAGATGACATTTAATAAATTGGAGTAACATTTTGATCAGATAAATATTGTGTTAGAAAGACACAAGTTATTTTGTAGAGTTCGGAGGAAAAAGGAAAAATTTGCGTGTTACATCGCAACTTTGAGGAGCATGGCTAACTTGTGCAAATTTGATTTCCTATGTGAGTCCTTTATCAGAGACCAATTAGTTTGGTGCACCAACATTAATGTCCAAGAGAAAGGTTTAACAAAGAACCCATATTTGAATGACATAAGAGACATTGCTAAAAGTATAGAACATACAGAAGAATACACAAAAGAAATGAAACAAAGCAATGTTTTGGACACCATCCATGTGGCAAAGAATCATTTGAGCAGTGAAGTCCAAATGTGAGAAGTTGAGGAATGAAAAAGACCTTCGGAATCTCAAATAAAAAAGAAAGTAGATAATGAGAAAGGAGAGAAAAATAAATGATACTGCTGTGGAAATTATAATCCTCTAACTAATAATTCGAACTGTTCAGCCAGGCGTCTTATCTGTAGGAAATGTAATTGGAAGGGTCATTATGCTAGTATGTGTAAAAATTTGAAATTAGATAAAAAAGGTACATGTAATTGAAGAAATAGGTGAAAGCAAATATGTGTTTCAAGTAACAGACACATTAGGAATGGAAGCAACTATCCCATATGTGACATTTCATTAGGTGGTGTAACATTAAAAGACTATGTTGATTCATGCTCACCATACACCTTCATTGATTATGATGTTTTTCAAGAGAAATTCAAGGGAAAGGGCTAAGTTCTTCAGAAGGCCAACATTAATCCTGGAAAGGGGGTACAATAAAGACCCCATACCCTTAGTAGTAATGTTAACTATGCTTATAAGTTGTAAAGACCTTTCTATGAGAGGAAATGTTGACACAGACTGGTGTAAGGAGTTTTTGGAACTGTTTTCAGAAGGCCTAGGCCACTCAAAATTCTTCCAGCATAAGATCATACTGAAAGGTAATGCTGTACCAGCAATACACAAAGTAAAACCAATTCCCCATTTATTGCAAGATCCCTTGCAGGAAAAACTAAGAAAATGAGTTCAACAAGATATCATAGAAACTATTGAGAGTTCCCTATAGCCTGCTCTGATAGTGGTAACTCAAAAATCTGGTGGCCGAGGACTGTGACTGTGTGTTGATTTAGAAGACTTTAGCACTAACATTGGGAGGACAGATTTCCACTTCCTAGGATAAATGAGATCCTAAAGGCCATATTTATACTTTTTGATGCAAACCAGCGCTGCGGTGGTTTGCGTAATTTTTTTTACCACCGGCTAACGCCATTACTACGTGCCATGCGGGTGCCTTATTTAAGGATTGACATTAGCCGGCACTGGGGGCTGGTCAGAGTAAAAACAAATGACTCTAACCAGGCAGTGCCGGCGTAGGGGAAAATGGGGGTTGTGCATCAAAAAATGGTGCAAGTCAGGTTTGAGTCAAAAATCATGGCTCAAACCGGACTTGCACCATATTTTGTCGCACAACCCCAATTGAAATGACTCCTGTCTTAGCAAAGACAGGAGTCATGGACCCTTGCCCAATGGCCATGCCCAGGGGACTTCTGTCCCCCTGGGCATGGCCATTGGGCACTTTGGCATGTAGGGGGCCCAAAATAGGCCCCCCCATGCCACTTAAAAAAAAAGAAAATCATACTTACCTCAACTTACCTGTACTTAACTGGGATGGTTCCCCCCCATCCATGGGTGTCCTCCTGGTGTGGTAGAGGGTGGGAGGGGGTGTCCCTGGGTGCAAGGAAGGGCACCTCTTGACTGCTTCCATGGTCAGAGAACATGGAAATGAGCTCACAGGTCCCTTAAAGCCTGCCCTCACCCAGGCGTTAAAAAGCGGCGCACATCAGGCTGGGTGCCTTTTTTTAAGGCCCACGCCCTCCTTTGCATCAAAGTGATGCGGGAGTATAAATAAGGCGCACAGGCCTTAAAGTCATTTTTGGGACGGGAACGCCTACCTTGCATGTCATTAACGCAAGACGGTTTCCCACATCCAAAAAATGATGCACTCAGAGGTTTTTTGACGTCCGCGGAGTCGGGCATCATAGTTTAAGTATGGGACATTTTTGACACACATTCGGCACAAACAGAGTATAAATATGCCCCTAAACACTTTAGTATAATCAATGTCTCTTCAGCATACCATCAGATCAAAGGACACCCAAAATCCAAATCATTAACTTTTTTTGTAACTCCTTTCGGAGTTTTCAGGTACTGTAGGATGCCGTCCTGCCTTGTGTCAGCGGCTGCAGTCTTTTGCAGGGTTATGCATCAGTTCCTGGGGAAAATGAAAATGTGTTATTTTTCTAGCATGACATACTAATTCATGGAACCACTGAAGAGAATCATTATAAAACTCTATGGCAGGGCCTATCAGCCCTCAGAAAAGCAGATTTGGCCATTAGAAAAGAAAAAATGTCAAGTTTGCGTGGATTCAGTTGACTATTTAGGACACACACAATATTTTGAGAAGGTGGAATCTTTTCTCTCTCACGCTGATTGAAAGGTGCAATATTATTAAAGGAAATATTTTACCTAAAGTATTGTATCTTTTTCGTTCATTACCTCTGAGGGCTTGTACTCCTAAATGTTAGGTAATATTACTTTGTTGCTATGCTGTATCACATGTTATTTTGAATACACTCAGACATTACACACCAGTTAAGGAAGATACCATCAATTTATTAATTGATACTGGGGGAAATTGCTAAGAATTACTTAATTAATTTTGCAAAGTCAAGCTATTACAAAACATGTGCTTTAAAGTCATTAGAAACACAATTAAACTATGCAATGGATAGTGTAAAACATTTAATATAGTAGAATTTCATTGTTATACTTGGTTGTGGCAGTCTTGGGTCTTGCCCTCCATTTTTGGTGATGTTTATCAGAGTATGGCCAAAGAAAAGTGTTAAGTGGCTTATAGATGGCTGCGATGGAAATACAGTTCACCATTGTTTACAGAACAAATACAGGCTACTGAAAGATACTTTAAAAAAATATCTTCAACATAGAAGTTTTATATAGAAAACCAATATATTTAATTTTAATATGAATAAAAATAAATTCTGACATATTTTGCAGGATACCTTTTATGAAATATTTCTGGAATGAATATGATTTCGATATACATTCAACAAACTGGAGTAGTATTTTAGGTGTAAAATACCCAAGGAATGAAGGTAAGTGAGGATATGCTTTGTGGCTTTTGGTTAGTTTGAAAACACAACATTACAAGATGTTATTTAATTTGTATTATGCACCTGAAAAACTCTGCAAATGGTAATGTCATCATAATTGTTGTCTAAGATATTTTAGAGGAGTTGATATGCTACATATGTGTGGAGGATATCCAAAATTACAATTATTAGGAGCAAATGTTTGGATTTGCAAGAGTTTTAATGAAAACTCTCTACAAAAATTGATACTGCTTGAATACGAAAAGTGCAGGAACACTGGTAATACTAGAGAAGTAATGACATGTTTTTTGTGGCGATTGTAATTTACCATATTCGCACTGCTTCCAAATGGTTAGATCTAGAGCCATCTACTTACTACCAGAGGAAAGCTTGATTTTTAGCCTCTTTCCATATTGAAAGTGCTATATTGCAACGTAAGGGAAGAGCTGCACTGAAGAGAAGGAAACATTTGAGGTCTCCTCTCACAATGGACTTTCCAGTCACAGGTAGTAAGAATTTAATTTTATATTGCATGATATTTTATTAATTTAATGTATTTCTTTGCTTGTAAATGCAAGAATTGAATAGATAATTGTTCTTACAGTTACGGTTTTGATGAAATATATGCTTTGTACAGTTCTCAATAAAACAAATCAACATAAAGTAATCAACCAATGTACTCCACTGAAAGCAAGTTTATTGTGCATTTGAGACACTTTTATGGTGAAACTTAGAGGATCCATGTGAGAAAACAGGGCTGATTGCAGAGGCCCCCTAACTTTTCCCCCCCATTTTTCACTTTTTGCTGGTGTTTTCCTGAATCTGATGCTGCTAACCAGTCCCAGGGCCTGTGCTCTGTATAAAATGAGTATGCAAATCAGGCTAACTATAATTGGCTATGTCAACCTACCTATAAGCCCCTAGTATATGGTAGGGCATGTAGGTTTAGGGACCCCAGCATAGGTAGTGCACCCATAGGTGCACTGGTGAGATGCCCAGTGTCATTTTAAATGCAGGCCTGCCTTGCTGGCTGCTTTTAAACTAATTAAAAGTACATCCAAAGTCTTAAACTACCATATTTTTACATATAAGTCACTCCTAAGGTGTGCCCTATGTGCCCCTAGGGTTGGGTGCCATTGTAGTGAATGGCCTCCATAGGCTAGAATGCAGAGACCTTATTTTAATTTAGAAAGTCCCCTTAAGTGTCAGATACCTTAAGTTTGATATCAAATTAATTGTTATAGTAAACCCCACAACTTACAATTGTTGGAATGAATGTAAGTTGTTCAGGTAAAGAGTTTTAAACTTTACCTGACAAGTTGCCAACTTCAGCCCTGCAGTGTTTTGCTGCTTTGCTCTGATAGGCAAGCCTCTGGCAGCCTGGCGAGGCTGCCTTGATGAGGTGTGAAGTAGCCTGGCCTCAGCATAATGGAATGTGCCTGGGGTAGGAGAACTTACCTCAGCAGATGGAAAGGCAGGAAGGGGGAGGGCTGCCAAACTGGTCTTCAAAGGCAGGGAAGGACATTTGGAGCAACCCAGCACCTCTCTCACATCCTGCAAACCCAGCCAATTAGGTGACCCCTTGATTAGATTAGGAGCGGGCAGGAGAATGGTGTGTTTAATATTTTTACCCACAAGTGGGTGGGCTCAGCCAGATGTAACCTCAAAAAATCACTTTCAGCCATGATGGACTTTTGAGGATTGTTGCTCCCTGGGATTGATTTTTGCCACACTTTCCAGGAAGTGGTCATCACATTGGGGAGGACCCTGCACCTGACTGGAGAAACAGGACCCCCCTGTTTTTCACCAAGGAGCAAGGATAAAACTGGCAGACCTTCACCCACACATGAGATCCCTACCAGATTCCAACAAGGAAGAACTACAGAAGAAGAAGAACAGCCATGCTGTACCCCTGACCTGCACCTGGACACTGCACTCTGGAGGACTGCACCAGCTGCACACTTGGGCTCCACTACAAGAAGGACTTTGCCTGGCTTCAACTGGTTCAAGAGGGACTCCATGTTTGCTACAGGTGAAAAGTTGCTAACCCGAGTCCCCTGCACCAACTCCTGAAGAAACTGACCAGCTGACCACTGTCCAGTGGCCGTTTTGGAGTTCTGGCCAGGTTCATTCTGGGAATTGTAGTCCTCAAGGAGCATCTCAGAGCTTCTGGAACCTTGGGGTGAACTGTGGACCTCAAAAGAACATCTGGAAGAAGATTTAGAAGTTTGGAAAACTTTTGGAAAAAAGCTCCATAAAGGGACCGACTCGCTGCGGCAACTCTAGCTGGCTTGCCTCAACTGCGACCTGGCCTGACTTGCAGGTTTGTCTGGGTGAAGAAAATAAATAAAAAAGTGACTAACTCCGAATGTAGAAAATTGATCGGGACCTCCCAGGCAGTGTATCTGAAGAGGGCTCCAGGGACGTCAGGTCAAGATTCAGGTTTGCCTCGGTCGAAAGATTTTCACCTCAAAAATATGACTATAGCCAAAGGTACAAATCTCCACCGAGGGCTGACATGATGCGTATCGGAAGAAGAGTTCCAGGAGGTCTGATTAGACTGGCGGCATGGTCCTGCTGAAGAAAATCTTCAAGAAAACGACTAAGTCTGAAGGTAAACTTTTGACTGAGGCCTCCCGCCAGCTGTGGCAGAGAAGGGCTCAATCACGGTCGGCCTCAAACTTTGACTTTGACCCTGTCGCGGTGCGACCAGATGACCAGATTGGCACTATTCGTTTCTAATCGCAAAAAAGCATTAATTCCTTATACATTGGTATTGGATTTTTATTGTGTTTTGTGGTTTACTTATTTACTGTTTTGTGATTTTTAAATGCTTTTCACATTTGTCTCCTAAGTTAAGCCTTGTCGCTCGTTGCCAAGCTACCAAGGGTTGAGCTGGGTTTAATTTATTGAGACCTAACTGGACCTAAGTGGAGGTTAGTGGCCTATTGCTAAGTGTAGATACTTACCGTCCCTTACCAATAACACATTTTCCAACAATGCACAACACAAAAATGAAATACTGTATTGAAATAGCTGAATTTGAATGAAAGCTATACTCAGTGAAATATTGCTGGTTATCCTAGGAAATCCTGTTGTAGTAATAGTATTAAGAACTGACTACAAAAGTTATAAACATTTGAAATTTTACCTGAATGCATTTTCTTTTATATGTGAAAGAAAAAGTCAGCCAGTGATGTGCTGAACAAAGCTGGAACATGCCCTCTTAAGAAATCGCCTATAAGGAAAATGTCAAGGTAAAAATCCTCCATAGAATTTCCCACTACAATAACATACCAAGATCTAAAAGGAGCATAGAGAGCATGGCATATTATGGACCAACAAGGTAAATGAACTGGACAATTTTGGGCCAAGACTCAGAAGCATTGGGACTGCCACAGTGGTGTTCCATTAAGGTTTATATACCATAGTATAGTTTGAAAGAGAAATTAGCACTCACGGAAAGTAGATCCTCCATCTTAACCTGGGCTAACTCACTTTGTACCTACAAAATAACAAAAGTGATGGATTAGGAAAAAGGACTAGGAAATACATCCTCATCATGACACTGTAACTTCCTGCCTCTACCCACTGTCTTCCATAAAGACACATGAGAACCCCTTATGTCCCTTAGAGAACACTACCCAAATAACATGCTGCTGAGGCGAAAAGAGATAAGTGCGTTGGCACCTACCTTGCTCTTGTAAGAGACGTGTTCCAAGGGTGCACCTGAAAGTCCTTAAAGGACAAAGGACTTCAGGGCTCGAGCACTTAACCACTGCTACCAGTTCTAAAGTGCATGTGCTTGCTCCCCTAAACATGTTAATATTGTTGTATACCTGACTGACATATTTGACATACAACTAAGTTGTTTGTAAAGTGGTATACCATATACCTAGGATCTGTATTTGAAATGCTACTTGTGGGCCTGCAGCACTGATTGTGCCGCCCACATTAGTAGTCTTTCAAATGTGTCTTGGGCCTGCCATTGTAGGACCTGTGTGTGCAGCCACTTCAACTTGGCATTTAAAACCACTTGTCACATCTTAAACTCCCCTTTTATTACATTTAAGTCACCCCAAAGGAAGGCCCTTATCAACCCAAAGGGCAGGGTGATATGTAAGTAAAAGGTAGGACATGTAACGTTATGCTTTACATGTCCGGGTAGTGACAAGCAGCCTATATCATTATTCATTACGGCGACACCAACTCCTCCCATAGGCTAGCATGGGGAATTCCTGAATATATTTTTACGCTGGAATTCCTTATCAGAGAGGAGTAACTTTGTCATGTTTCACATCTTTGAAATTGTAATGATAAACTCCATTTACTGTCAAAGTCAGATTTAACATTACTATTTTAAAAATGCCACTTTTAGAAAGTGGGCATTACTCTGCACTTACCGTCGTGTGTGCCTGACAGCCTGTCTCCAATATACATCTGGGCTGGGTGACATCTACATTTGTGCATTCCCTCCAGACAGTCACAGGGCGCTCAACTGCATCTGCATTCATCTGCATACTGATGGATCTTTTTGGGCAAGAAGGATGGAGGAGCTCACACTTCAAAGGGTAGTGTCCTGACCGTACACAAAGCACTGATTACCCCCACAGACAGACTGGCACACAGGACTGGGTTGAAAGGGATCTTTGTGCACTTCAGATTTATTTTGAAGTCTTCCCCTACATCAAAGGCACTTTTGGGTATGAGTACTGGTTCTCTGACCCTCTAAAATCAGACACTTCTGGATTTTGAACAAAACCTCTGTCAGAAGGACTGCTATGCTGCTAAAAGGTCTCAACTGGACTGCTTTTCTGCTTGTTGCCCTGCTGCCTGCGGCACCCTGACCCTGCTGCAAGGAGAGCTGGACTCTGCCTTCTCTCTGAAGTGATCTTCAAGGGCTTGTGACTTACCCCCGTCAAGTCTCATAAAATACTGCACCTTATCCTGTCGTGAGGACACTTGTGAGTCTGGCAGCCCAAACTTGACAAAGATCAGCAAGGGCTGATCACTAAAATCTGCAATGGTCCAGCACTGTTCTGGTGGACATGTAACGATCTCCGAGGCCAATCAGTGCTCTGCACTGATCCAATTTGTTGTGACTGGTTCCCAACGGGCTCTGGTGAGTTCCGAAAGTGCTGGCTCCTTTCCTCCTTTCCTCCTTTCCCAAACCCAAGCATCCTAGGCGGTTGGAAGATGCCACAGTGCCAAAGGAAGCCCACTCACTGCGACCTGGCTGGGTTGCCTTGACAACCGGAGCTGCGCCTGCATCAACGCATCAGTTACCTGTCCCCAGGATTATCACTATACCCTGATGCCAGCGGCTCCGAGGTAACGGGCCGGATCAGTGAATCCCCTTTTGGGCTGTAGACTGCTGAATCTGCCCCTATGACAACCGAGTGCAGCCCACCACTGCCCTCACTGCTTCAAGAGAGAGCATTTGTAAGGAGACCAGACCTGTAAGGACATTACAGCCGACCTGTGTGATATCTCGAGCAGCTGGGTGGTGACACAGATATAATGATCTTGAGAGAACAATCATAACTCTGCTAAATTCAACATATTGGAGCATATAGCTTTGCGTTACCACATTGAGGAAGTGGTTTGATTTGCTCTAACACTACTGTCAAGAATCTAAAAGAAGCAAATATATTTTCAAGCACTGTGTTTACTTTATGAATGTAACAGGATAACTTGAGAAATACATATTGGATTTTTATCGGTTTGATCTTGTTTTGTTGATAGTATACCTACATATTTTTCTAACTGTGTAGTCATTGTGGTACTGTGTGTGTGTTGCACAACTACTTTGCACATTACCATTACAGAGGTTGAGCACTGGTTATATTTAAGTGTGTACTTAGCTTACCCTCACTAGAGTTGTGGTTCCTGTCTGGCCTGGTTTTATACCTTAGCCAAACAGGAATCACATTTCTAACATCATGAGAGGTCTAACACCATACCTGTCAGTCATAAGGAGCAAAACACATTTTGGCTGTCCATCCATAATCAAGAGTATTGTCTCCATTGTCATCTTAAGAAGTTTAGGGGCCCTTGGCAAGGCATACTTTAGGGGCCCCACTCCAGAACAGCATAGTATTATATTGCACCTTTTCTGCTAATTCAAGCCCCATGATGGCGAGCAAAATTAAATACTATATTAAAGGTTGAGTTGGATGAATCAATCAATCAGGGGACTTTTAAAATGCACTACTCACCCGTGAGGGTCTCAAGGTGCTGAGGAGGTGAGGGGGAGAAGTTGAGGGGGGGTGCTTCTACTGCTCAAACAGCCAGGTCTTGAGAAGTTTCCTGAATGTAAGGAGGTCTTTGGTCTGGCGCAGGTGGGTGGGAAGAGTGTTCCACATTTTGGCGGCGAGGTGCAAGAATGATCTACCACCGGTTGTAGTTCTGCGGGGTCATGGGACGGATGCAAGGGAGAGGTCGTTGGAGTGGAGATGCTGGGTCGGGGTGTAGAAGGAGAGTTGTCTGTTAAGGTATTCTGGTCCAGTGTTGTGCAGTGCTTTGTGAGCGTGGTTGAGGAATTTGATGGTGATTCTCTTGGTGACTGGGAGCCAGTGCAGGTTTTTCAGGTGGTCTGTGATGTGGCAGTGGCGGGGGATGTCCAGGATGAGGTGTGCAGAGGTGTTCTGGATGCGTTGCAGCCTCTTCTGGAGTTTGGCCATGGTTCCTTTGTAGAGGGCATTGCTGTCCATTTTGCTGCTTACGAGGGCTTGGGTGACTGTTCTTCTGGGTTCGGTGGGTATTAATTTGTAGATTTTTCAGAGCATGCAGAGGGTGTTAAAGCAGGGAGTACGCCGCAGTTGATTTTGGTGGCCTCCGAGCAGAATGGGGGGAGGCCGACTCTCTGGGTTCTGCCAGTGAGAAAGGAGGTGACCCAGTCCAGGGCTCTGTAGCGGACAGATGTGAGAGGAATTCTGCTTTCCCAGGGGGCCCCATGCCTTAAAACATCTCTGCTTGTCTCCAATTACTGTACATCTGTAGGCAAGGGTTTGTCTGCAATACACTAAATTGTGAAGTATACCTTCAACAAAGCAACAGAGAATATTTTGAAACATTATATAGGATGAATGTTATAAATGGCATTAAAGAAATCAAAAATTGTGTGTGTGTTTAGCAGTCTTAACTCAGGGGTGAATTTGCAATAGCTGTGTACAAATGGAAGAAAACATTATGGTTGTGAATTGCTGAAATTATTATTGAGTGAAAGCACTCTCTCTAAGCCAAGTCTTAATCCTTGAGCAATTGTTGCCCTACACCCCAAAAATGAGAGTCCTTTTCTCTATCCACAAAAAACTCTCTCAATCTATTTCGAACATTAATAGTGCATTGCGCTTGTCAGTCCTGTCGCCAAGGATCTACTTATAGTCTCAAGTAGCCTCCCCCCTACAGCCTGTTATCAGTAGCACAAAGTGAGCATGAGATTTAGGGCTAGATGTAGGAAGAAATGGGTTTGCGAGTCGCAAATTGCGAGTCGCAAATTGCGAGTCGCAAACTCATATGCAGGATGGTGTCACTGACACCATCTGCGAATCGCAAGGGGGTCGCAAAGACCCACCTCATTAGTATTAATGAGGTGGGTCGTAATTTGCGACCAACTTGCGATTCGCTGCACTCACAGGGATGGTGGCCTGCTGGAGACAGCAGACCACCATGTCTGTGACTGCTTTTTAATAAAGCAGTTTTTTTTTTTTATTGCAGCCCGTTTTCCTTAAAGGAAAATGAGTTGCAATGTACTCGAGAAAATGAAACTTTTTTGTTTAATTTTTTCAGAGTAGGCAGTGGTCCATGGGACCACTGCCTGCTCTGAAAAAATATTTTCAGAGCCATTCACAAAGGCGAAGGGGTCGCATGGGGACCCCTTCCCTTTTGTGAATGGGTTAGCACCCACTTCACATGGGTGCTAACTGCGAATTGCTTTGCGACCGGTCACAGAGCAATTCTGCATCGCGATGCGAATCGCAAATAGGAAGGGGAACACCCCTTCCTATTTGCGAGTCGCATTCCCATAACCAATTTACTAACTCGCAAAATGGGAATGAGCATCACAATGCGCGTTTTGCATGGCGCAAACAGCGGAATTCACTGTTTGCGCCATGCAAAACGTTTTGTACATCTGGCCCCTAATACCATATGCTAAATGGCAGAATTTAGAAACTAATGTGAATTAAAAAAAAAACAGAATTTATGAAGTCTTTAAAACATCAAAATCATCATCAGTCAAATCTACTTTTCAGGCCATCGAAGGAGCCCTGAAAAAGGAAACAATAAAGCAGTAGGAAAGAGTACCACAGAAAATATATTTAGAGGCCAATTGTATTCCAAGGGGCCTCAATATTTTGATATTCCCACCCTCTGAGACAACAGCCCCAGACAAAGTCAAGCGATGGGAGCATAACTTACGGGAAACATCAAATAATATGTTCTGACAGGTAATCGATATTGCCCAAGAGGAATAGGAGAAATACAAAGATTAAGTTGACACTTTAACCAAAATAAATTGAGGAGGCAAACTGGTGAGTCACAAACAAAAAATGGCAAATACTTAATAAAGTTATTGATGAGTATGAAGAGGACACAATCAACTGCAAAAATAGAAAATTCTGACTGGACTAACTGAGCTATCAACCGGTGTGAGTCTTTAAAATTTCCTTGGAGTAGGACAATGTCAAAAATGGGAGCCCAGTCTTAATACCTATGAACATGTCTAAGAGCTCATTAAGATCACACATTTAATCACCAGGAGAGGTAGCACCAATAACCAATTACGGCACAGGTGTGAATGTTTTAGAGGATGCTCACAGACATCGATTAAAAATACATGCATACAAGATACAAAAACTAGGTTCATACCTACGTATAGAAATGAACCCTCAACATCAGGAGTCTTAATATGAACCGAGAGGAAGGAACAAGTGAAAGCGAACATCAAACTAAGTAGTGACTATTCTGTCTTCAACCACAATAACAAACTCCTAAATTATAGTATTAAAAAAGACTTGCTCTTCTGCCCAACAGCTCAATGGGATTTAGTCAACACTAAAACTGATCTCTATAAGCTCATGCATTTACTAAAATTACATACACATATCTTGCATAAATCTACCTCCAGTCTTACAAAACCATTAAATCGCAAGGCAAGTGATTTGAATGTTCAGGAACTGGAAGAGATTCACCTATTAACGACATTATCAGAACCTGCTGAAGAGGGTCCAGCTGGGGAAACCACTAGCATACTAACAACAATAGAAGAACTGGGCATAGGCACATCCTGTACGAAAGTAAACAAATTCACACCCAGATCAATATTTGTCCTTGTACTCCTTCCAGCCAGCGATGTTTACCCTTTTCAAACAGCAGTCTTAATACATTTGGAAAAGAATACAAAAACTATTGCATGAAGGAACAATTTCTACCATCTAATATTACTCAAAAACAGACTCATGCCATCGACCAACTTAAGGGGAATACACAGCTACGACAATATAGCAGAAATCAACCAACAACTGGCAGACATGACTTGCTACATGTGAATGTCATGTAATCCAACTTGTAATATTCAGAAGGAGCTGCTAAATCATCTGTAAACATGGTACCACAAAGGTGTCATAAATAGGAGGAAAAGCAATATCCATATATGAAACACCCAGTTATTGCAATGATGTATGTTTTACCAAAGATCCACAATCCCGTCTTTCCTCCAAAGGGAAGACCAATATTTGTGGGGATTGACTTTATTTGCACACACTTCGGAGAATATATTGACTTTGAGCTCCAACCTTTTATAAAGAGCTTTACTTCAATCATTAGGGATACCAAAGATGCTCTAAGAAAACTGGAAAACCTTTACTGCCAGGAGGATTAAATCCTGGTGACTATAGATGTAGTCTGACTCTACCCTTTTGTGGGACATCAAGACAGAATAGAAGCTGTGAGATAAACTCTGGCAACTACATTGGCACACATTACTTGGAGAGGAACGTAATGTCGTTTGAGTTGCTAGATTTCAGTCTCATGCATATTTTCATCACATTCAATGTGAAGATCTTCCTACAACAGTGAGGAACTACAGTGGGGGGCAAATATGCCTTCTCATATGCATGTCTGCTCGTATATGAGGTGCATATATATTGGCTCTGGGAGGAACGATGTGAACATCTCAACAACCACCTTATCTTTTGGGGAAGATATGTAGATAATGTCCTACTGATATGGTAGGGTTCCCAAGAGATACTACAAGACTATGTCAAACAACTATCCAGCAACAAATGGGGCACAACAATAACATCGACCTTACCGAGAATAAAAGTGACATATCTGAATCGAATACTATAGATTGATAACAATAAAATTAACAGTAAAGTACATTGAAAAAGACACCTAATACTCCATCTACAAAGTTGCCATCGCCAAAAACTCTTCAGTACATTAATAGGTGAATTTCTCCGGGCAAGAAGTAATTATAGCAATATGAAGAATACATATCAAAATCACAGGAAATGACAAACGTTTAAAGATGCGAGGATATGCTTAACCTCTCTTGGATTATCCAACAATTAACTTGTTTGCTCTAGATCACCCAGAGTTGCCTCAAGATCGGCAATCACAAGACTCTGTACAACCAAAAGAACCAATTACATTCATCACAGAATACAGCAAAGGTCATCGCGAGATAAAAAAATCCTTTGTAAGCATTGGTCGCTCCTTAACAGCAACCCTCAGCTATGGATGGAACTTGATCATGTCCCCAAATCTGCTATAGACATGCACCTATCTTTAAACAAAAGTTATGTAGATCATTCTTTAAATATGAACGAAAATAACTGAAAACCTTCTTGGACATACCTTGGGGCTTTAACATCTGCTGGGACTGCTCAATCTGCAACCTCGGAAAGAACAAGGCTTCTGAGCTTTCTGTAAGCAATGGCCACACACCGAATACTGGATTGGATCAACTGCAACAGCACCTATGTGATCTATACCATCAGGTGTTACTGTAACAAAAACTACATTGATAGCACAATAAGATAATGAAACTAGGCATTCAAGAATATTATAGAAACATTCACAAGACAGAACAAAAATCACAGCAGGCTGAAAACTTTGAAGAGTATCACCAACACTAGAGGTATTTCAAGTACGCTAGAATAGAGGAAATATGGGAAAACTCCAGAAGAGGTACCCAGCAACTGACATTAAAAAAAGGGAACTTGAACATATCCTGTGATTCGACACTGTATGTAAAGGGCATAAAAAAGTAGACAGAAATGCAATATTGGCTCTATTAAAACATAAATGAATCCCCTGTAACCTATGCTACTATGGAACATTCTGTACAGATCACCAAGCCTCATCTTCTCTTAACAAAAAATACTCTAAACACAACAGACAAGCTGGATAGGTCCCCAGCAAGGGCAAACATGACTGTCCCAAACCTGGTTATTATATGTGTAGCACATATTTTAGATAATGCCATGCCACTCCAACCTACATGGGACTCCAACTATTAATGGAGTCTACTATAGTAAAGGTATACTTACCACTGTCCAGGTGGGCTAAAGATTCCATCACTAGACTAGGTAATTGTGAATCAATAACATAGTATGACAGAAAACATCTCTTTCATTCTAATGAAAGGGGTTCTAGGAGTCCAAGCAGTGCTTTGTAACATCTAGTAGCTACTTACCCAACTCTGCCTCATAACTGATGCTCTTTTGTATAACCTTCCACTTTGACTTAACCAGCTAAATTGCTTACTAAAGTAGTAGCTTTTCTAAGGACATTATTGAGACTGTAGACTGAAGTGAAATAGACTGCTATACTCAATGATGGATGTTAGTTTTGTACCACTATATATAATCATGCATTATCTACCAGTGAACTGTCAACTTAAGATTTTGTACTTATAAATTAATCATACAGAGTGCATTTTGTATTATAATGAATATTTTACTCATCACTGAATTCTGATTTGTGACCTCCTGATCCCCCAGCTTTGTTGAACACCCCCCCCTTATGGACAGATGGACAGGGAAGGATTTGAATACCTTGTGCAATGTTCAAAATGGAATATCATGACATGCATGATAATGCACTCTGTCATTTAAGTTGTAATGTGGACCAAACAATGTTCAGTCTCTGAGCATGTGATGCAATCACACACTGTAGCATGAATAAAAGTTTGGAAATATTTTTTATTTCCACACAGTCATCCAGTGATCTCACCTTTACTCTTGTATGTAACATAGTGCATCATTGAAAGATCCATAACATTAAATAGATACCATACAATTTAGCAATAGCATCTCCTTTCGCTAGCAATGCAGGTGCCACAGTCATTCAACAACGTAGCAAACTATAAAAAATAAATCTATTACAAACAACCAATTACCAACAAGATCAACGCTTATTAAATATGGCAGCCAGGGGTGTAACGAAGGCCCCCGCAGCCCCTGTGGAGCAGAGGGGCCCCAGGGTTCCTTTTTTTTGGAGGGGGTCCCCTCAGCATCTATGCCACATAATTGTGTGACTTTGAAAATGCGGGCAATAGCATGGAATAAGAAATAGTTAAATGTTCGGAAAAGCCACTCTGCTTTCCTGAGCAGGCCCCTGCATCGTTGGAGGGGGGGTCCACCGTTCATGGGGCCTCCATTGATCTCAAGACCAATGAATATCTGTGCGATCTGAGAGACGCTCTCATCACATTCTGCAAGGTGGGGTGGCCATCAGTTACGCCACTGATGGTAGCTCCTTGCAATCAGAGTACACCACAAATATCTCTTTCGTAACCTGTAACTGCTCCATCACTGATCCAGAAAAGACTTTGCTATAACACTGGGGCCATAGGAAATCCCCTTCCCAAAGATTTAGAAACAATACAGTCTATCTCGAAATTTTTAAATGTTAAAAGCACATAGCAATATAAACTAAGTCCAAGATAATCCAATGATGAGTAGGTAAACCCATTCCAATATGGCAATATGAAAGGTCACAGTAATCCAATCTGAATCAGGTTTGCGTGTCACAACAATGGGGGAGACTCATGGTGATTCCTTCTGCTTCAAATTTCTTTAGTTATTTTTCTCCTTAGGGCCTCAAAAGGAAAGCAATCCTGTGATGCAGCTTCACCAGCTACACTATTCGGTCTGTGTGTAACTTGATCTATCTCCCTTTTAGGCATCTATACCTTTGAACACATCTGGGAGTTCAGCAAGAATGTGGGCTACACCTTCTTGATGTACTCCAAACGCAAACATGACTATTCCCAGTGCTTCTGCGGTACATATCCTAGCAGCTTTCCATGGCCTTCTTCTAAGATGTATATTGGGGAGTTGATAATTTGGGGCCCTTGAGAGACTGTGGCGTGAAACTTCCCTCTCAGTCATAGGAGTCTATCCTGTCCCTATGCAAATACTTTGGTTGACCTCTTTTGTAATGCTGGCGCAGGTTGCAGAGTGTTGTATACTTCGACGGACATCAAGTTTATTGATGCGCCAGTGACAAGGGTGGATGTCACTTGATGGGGTCTGACTTTAATCTGGCACTGGCGTCTATATGACGTTATGGTGCTGTGGCCATCCCAACTGTGAATACTGAGTGCACTACATATTCATCCATGTTCCTATGGTGGCTTTGGGGCTCGACCATGGTGTTTACTGACGTGAAAGTCACCTTTCCTCTGGAGGAGCAGCAGACCATTGCAAAATGGTTGAGTTTTCCACATCTAGCGCATTTCCGTCTCCTCGCTGGGCAGTCTATTGGATGATGTGTGGGACCTCCACAGTATCAACATGTTTTAGATTGTGGACCAGGCTTTCTGGATTTGCCAGGCTGTGGTTGCGGTGAGACTGCATTGACGGGCTCGGTTTCACAGTCCATTGCAGGGCTGCTTCCATGTGGGAGGCGCAGGCTTTCAACAGTTCTTTGGTACTCCCCATCATGAGGATGTCCTCCAAGGATTTCCCCGACTACTGCAGAATCAATTCCCTGAGCTTTGCTGCAGCACATCATTGTATTATTTGTCCTCCTAATTCTTTGCTTTCATCTGTGAAGCTGCATGTGCTTGCTAACTCTTTGAGTCGCTTGTAGAAAGCGTTGATGGCTTCCTCCGCCTGTTGCCATGCTTAGTGGAAGGTGAACCTCTCATGATATTGATTTGCCATTGGTTCAAAATATGCATTTAGTGTGGCTATGAGTGTGCCATGCGTCTTTGGCATGGCTTCAGTTATTGTTTTTGAGAGTCTGTGGATAGTTTTGTCCCGTCGGTAAAGGATCATAGCCCTTTTCCTGTTGCCCTTAGACTGGGTTGCTTCAAAATATAATTTCACTCATTCCACCTAGTCTGTCCATCTGGGTGCCTGCACAGACGGGGCCCCTTCCACCACAAACAGTACAATTGTGGTATGTTCAGCATGACCTAAGGGCGTGCAAGGGCAGGTAAGCCTGCAGAATGCTGTTGGGCAGCCAGCACTGTGCTTTGCATTCTATAAGTAGCGTGGACTGGTTGCTGTGGCGGTGTCCTCTGGCATCTCTATGATGGCTGGGCGGGGTGTGGGTCATATTTGTTGCCCTTCAGGCTGCTGGTACACTTTCTCTTATGTGTGGTTATGGTGAGTGCACCATTGGTTCTTATGACCTTATGTACTCTGGCAAACTGCATGTGACTTGTGGTTAACTCTGTCTTCTGGGTGGCCTGCAATCACCTCTCCGAATGAATGATAGTACTAGGGCCTGGGATGCTTTCTTGCTGAGCCACACATAGTCAGTAATAGAGGGAGGGCTCACAGGGACTAGAACGCTGGTTGACAGGCACACTGAAATCGCAGCTTGTAGCAGAGGCCCCTCCCCTGGGACAGTGTAGAAGGAGCAGGCTCAGCAAATGGGGTAATCCAGTTGGGCCGATGTGGTGCCATTCCGATGGATAGGGTGGCTCAGAAAGCTTCCTCTGGTACAGCGATGCACAGTTCGAATCAAAGGCCTTTGATTCGACACGTGGCAAAAGCATTGCGCTTCTTGGAAGGAGGGTGCGGCCAATGGATTGGAGAGCCTGCACCGGGTGGAAGCGGTACAACCCCCATTGCCACAGTTGTGTCCTCAGCAATGTTCCCTGTAAGGTGTGCGTGCGAGCGCGCGCGCACCTTTCCTTCCCCCATCGCGCAGGCCCCTTTGGCAAGCGCGCACGTTGTGCTGTTATCTGGTCTCTGCCGTTCAGCACTTGCTCAATGGCTTGCACTACATCGCCCTTGCAGAGGTGCAGGATGTCCTCCAGCCGGCTCTGCCGGTGCTGCGGGAAGACCTTGAGAAGGATCTCTAGAGGGTCCCTCTGCTTGGATGGAGCGGCCGGAGCGCCTGGGCCATCTCTGCACCACTCGGCCTCGTTTCCGGACTCTGGGTCGGAGGAGGAGATCGAGCCTGGGCCAATCATGTGGGGCGGACAGCACCAAATGCACCAAGAGCCCCATGGATGTATCAGGATCTCCACTCATGTTAAATTTGATGTAGAGTGCACTAGCATGCCACATTTACATAACCTAAACAATTTTACATCTATAAGCAAGAATGTTGCCTGCTATAACCTGCATTATGAAGTATACATTCAAGCAAGCTATGGAGAATTTCTTGAAATATTATATAGGAGGAAGGTTTTTAATGTAATTTAAGAAATCAAAAACTGTGGTTGTGTTTAACAAATAATTCAGTGGTTGAATATGGAATAGCTATGTATCCAGTGGACAAAACATTTGGGCTGTGAATTGCTAAAAATATTGTTAGGTGAAAGCACTGTGTCTAACCCTAGCTTTAACATTTCAGAAGTAGTTATCCCCACTGTTCAAAAATAAGCGTCTTTGTCACTATCTACAAACAAATTCTCTCAACTTGTTTTGGGTACTAAGAGTGGTGGCACTAAGAGTGTCAGCCTCTCTCTAAGTAGCTGCTTTAGTTGACTATTTTTACGATGAGATCACAAATTCAGATTCTACATTCTCCTTCTATTTTTAGGTATGCAGTATTTTCTTTGCAGATATACATAGATGAGTAGTTGACATTGCTCGCATACATGAAACAGCCTTCCTTTCAAATGTTAATTTATCTGAACATTTTGTGGAAAGAGTTCAACAAAAAATGCAAACAGGAATGTTGACATTAGACATCCCTGTTTTGTGTCTTGTAAAATTACAAAAACATCATGTGGACAACCATTTATCAGCAGTTAATTCGCTCACTAAATTCATTGTTTTCAGTGTAGTTCGTTCATATGCTTTATTAACCCACAATGAATTAATAAACCATAAGTGGCACCTATTATGCCCCCGTGCCAACTGTTGTCTGTGCTCAGGCTTCCTGCTGCTCTTCCTATACCCTCCTCTGCACATTCTCAGTATGTACTGTATTGTATCCATGTACTCTGCGGTTTCTTCCCCATCCCCTATTTACCCATTTTTGTCTCCTGGTATAAGAACAAAGGCGGTCATTTTGAACATGGCAGGATTTCCTGCCGTGTTCAGGCTGACGGTCTTTCAATCGACCACCAGCCTCCTGGAAAACCCGCTGGCAATATAATGTTTTCCCCGCCAGACCGGTGGGCGGAGACAGTGTCTCCGCCCGCCGGACTGGCGGGGAACATGGGTGCAACATTGAGGGCGGCTCCATGAGCCGCCGCCAATGTTGGTGTGCGGCGGGTGCAGCAGCACCCGTCGCGCATGTCACTGCCCGTAAATCGGGCAGTGACATGCGCGATGGGAGCCTGCACGGGGGCCCCTGCATTGCCTATGCAAAGTGCATGGGCAGTGCAGGGGGCACCCCTCCGCCATCCTTTTCCTGGCGGAATATCCCACCAGAAAAGGCTGGCGGCATTTGAAACATTATCAAAAGGGTAGCGCAGCTATCTGGCGGATGGTGTTTCATCCAGCCGCCAGGCTGCCTGGCGGTGGGTGACGTTGACATTTCATTATGTGGCGGCTCGGCCCGCCATGCCGGCTGGCAGCTTCAGCCACCACTGCCAGCATGGCAGACCGAACCGCCATGTTCATAATGACCGCCATAGTCATTTTCAGTTTTGATGTATATTTTTTGCATTTTTTTTCCCTTTTTGCTATATTTTACCTCTCTTCCCTGTGGTGTAGTATGTTGTTTCACTACAGGAAAAAGGTAGTATGATGAGTTAGAACCAAAATTATATTTGTTATGACACTTTACCCATAGAAATTTCAGTGGCCCCTTCTGATATTGTATAAATAATATACACTATCAGAAGCCGTAACATCATACTAGTCTTGGAAATGAGGCGTTAAGAGAATCATACATAATTTTGAACAAAAGAAAGCTGGCACACTAGATAGAATTAACAGTACAGATATGCTTTTGGCCTGATTTATGTGTTGGGCGGATGGCCCCTTATTCTGGATGGAGAATGGAGTAAATTACTCCACGCCCTGTTGGAGGAACTCCCACCGACACATTTATAACTGACTGCAAGACAGGTGGTTATTATTATGCACAGCGGTTCCTGCCAATGCTTTACACTGTTTGGTGCAGTGCTTCATCATTCTGACACAGCCCTGTATCAAACAGTTTTCCTTCTTTATTTTCAAAAAGAAAATTCAAAAACAGGATTTAAAAATAATAATAATAAAAATTGTAATACTCTCCATACTCTCCACTCTCCCATGGCTAAGGGAGCAATATTACCATTTTGCTGTCCAGGGGCAAACCCTGTCTGTGATGGACCATAAATAAATGGCTATGCATCCACAGATCCTGACTGGATGGGCAGACTGGCCCATGCTCCATAGGGGAGGTTTGGCTTTGGTAGTAGTCACCCCCAAACCAAACCTATAGTCTGCCTGGACCTGTGAATCCCACAACTAATTCTAACAATTTTTATATTTACTTCATCTGGGTCCTTTCATGGTCCCTTTTACTATTGGTTGTTGGGGTCAGGGTTGCCCTACCTTGCCACCTTACAGGGTGTTTTAATTTTTGTTCAGAAGATAGCGACCATGCCCTGCATCCTGTCATGGCTGCAAGTGTAGTTTTCTTCTTGTGGCAGCAAATTAAGCGACTAAGATTCACGGTACCAACTCTGAAACTGCAGATCCAAGAGAAACCACAGAGAAAAGGCCATTCAATAGGACCCCTCTTTTTAATATTCATGGCTTTGTGTAGAATTTGTGACTCTGTAAGTCTACTGAATCTTAGAGACTGCTGAAAAGATTTACACAAAACCAACAAAAGCACGCTTTCTGAGTGAAGTTCTGTTTTCATGCCAAGATTGTGAGTCCATTTGCTAGCTTGGGTGTAGGAAAGACCAATTTCCTATGGAAGCTAAAATGCAAAAACACATCCTTTTTCTACCACCTTATCTTTTTTTTCCTACACGGATTTGCAAGAAAATTGGTACTGTGAACTCTGCTGATTATGGCATGTGACTGGCCAATTTGGTGCAAATCAGTTGATAGGGTGAAAAGATATTTAGTGGCAAATGCCTTTTTTTCAATGGAAAGTTAAATGAAAAGTTCAACTGAACGATAAGTAAATATTAATATATTTATGAATATCCATAATTAAACACCAGTTCAAAAGAACAGATGCACTCCTCAAGAGTAAAAAGTTGGTTTATTGCACATACAGAACGCACAAACACTCAACACATTTTGGCATTTGCCGAGGTGCAGGTGGCACAGTTTCTAGGATTCATATGTTTAGGTAGATAAAGTTAGGTCTGCTTTTCCATAGATGGAGAGTTTTTATGTTTGCTAATAACTTTGGCCCTGTTTTACAAATCTTCCCAAAGCTTTCCAAAAACCAGTTTATAGACCTCCACTCATTCCTGCAAAGTTTTGGGGTGAGACGTCAAACAGGGGCTAAGAAAATAGTGGTGGTCCAAAAATGTAAAATCCCCCTGCATTTTCCCTAGACACCTTTGGACACACCTACAGCGAAAACTACTGAACAGAATTACACCAAATTTGGCAGGAAGCTAGACTTAGTCCACAGATTATGCTTTTTGTGATTTGATGTAAATTCGTTCAGTTGTTTTTGAGAACAGAAAGGTCAAAAATAATTGCCTATTTTAGCAGTTGGGCTGTTGAGGGTCCTACGAGCCTCCCACGAGAGCAAGAAATAAAAAATTGAGCCTTCGGATTGGTCAAGAGGCCCATTTTTCCTGTGAGCCTGCACGCTCTCATGTGATCGAGAGGCTCCTCTGAGTTCCGCAACTGCTCTGATTGACTGGCTTTTGGAATGTTAGAAATAAAATGGCTGCTGCTATTAATGTTTACTGTGAAAGATTGGAGGTGTTGTGGAAATGAAATAAAAAAGATATATATGGGGGCATGCTGTCAGCCTAAGTTTAGAAAAGAGGTGTCTAAGGGATAACTAATGTGCAGAAAATAAATGTGTATTGTTTTTAACTAATATTTAGAATCTCACTGGACTCTTGCAGGATTGCGAATAGTAAAATGAGAGATGAGTTCTCCATATACTCCATTAGTAGGAATACATATTGTGGTCATTGTTTTTTAAAGTAAGTGTGTAAGAGGTAAGTAGTGTGATGAGTAAATGGTGGATTCTTCTTTTCAAAAAAAGTTACAACCTTGTGAGACTCTTGCTAGATTGTGAAAGGTAGAAAGGAGTAGCTGATCTTTGAAATCACTGTAGTATGCACATTTGCTAACTGTGGGAAGGAGTGTTACTGGAGATGATGTTTATCAGAGTGTACTATTTATGCCTGTCTACTTTGCAAGAGTTGTGAGTAGGGTATAGTCTCTTCCCACATCTTCCTATGCACATCCAATTTCAGAGAGAGGGATGCTATCAGGCAGGGCACTCCCTAGACAGAGCATACTATGCACAACTATAATCCAAGAGAGAGGTCTCAGCAGAGAGGTCAGTCCCTCTCCACACAGTCTACTACACACATCTGTCATCTGGGATAAAGGTCTGACAGAAGTGGCCAGACCTGTAATCTGAGAGAGAGGTCTGACAGGAGAGGCTAGTCCATGTCTGCACCCCACATCACATGAGACAGAGGTCTGAGAAAACAAGCCAGTCCATGTACATAGCCTAATACACACATCTGTCATCTGAGAGAGGTCTGACAGGAGAGGCAAGTCCATGTACACACCCTAATACATGCAGCTGTCATCTGAGAAAGAGGTCTGTCAGGAAGGAGTAGTCCCTCTCAACTCACTAATACATCTGTTGTCTGAGAGAGATGTCTCAGCATAAAAGCCATTGTCTCTCCACACACCCTACTATGCACACCCGCCATCTGAGCGAGAGGTGTGGAAGGAGAGGGTAGTCTCTGTACACACCATACTACGTACATCCATCATTTGAAAGAGAGGTCTGACAGGAGAGGCTAGTCCATGTACCTACCCCAATGTGCGCACCTGCCATATGGGAGAGAAAGGTGTGACGGGAGAGGACACATTCTAATACGCACACCCATCATCTCAAAGAAATTTGTCAGCAGAGAGAGCAGTCTTTCTTAGTACACCCTACTATGCACACCTGTCATCTGAAATGGAGGTCTCAGTGGAGAGACCAGTCTCACTCAACACACCGTACTACACTCATCTGTCATCTGAGATAGAAGCCTCAGTGGAGAGGCCAGTCTCTTTCTACACACTCTACTACATACACCTGTCATCTGAGAGAGATGTCTGGAAGGAGAGACTAGTCCATCTATACACCCTAATACACACACTCACCATCTGAGAGAAATGTCTGGAAGGAGAGAGTAGGCCCTGTACACGCCTTGCTATGAACACCCATCATCTAAGAGAGAGCGGTCTAACAGGAGAGATCAGCCTCTCTTCCCACATCCTACAGTGTACACCCATCATCAGAGACTGAGATGTCAGTGGAGAGGCCAGTATCTCTACTCAACATACTACGCACATCTGTCATGTGAGAGAGAGGTCTCAGTGGAAAGGGCAGTCCTTCAAAACACATTACTACGCACAACTGTCATCTGAAAAAAGAGGTCTCTGTGGAGAAGCCAGTCTCTCCCCACACCCTATGACACACATCTTTTATGTGAGAGATAGGTCTTGGTGAAGACAATACTCTGTCCTACATACTGCTGTATTCCCAGAATTTGTTGTGATCATAAAAAAGGGAAGCAGTGCAAAACAAAATACATGATAAAAGTAGAGGGTAGCTATCAAAAGACCTGTTTTAATTAACTGATTAGAGGCTCTTGTGAGAGTACTAAAACCTTAAAATGTACTGCAGAAATCATGTATCCATATGAGAATTACAAGAAATCAGCAAATACACATTCATTACTGAAGTATTGAGGGGCATATTTATACTCTGTTTGCGCCGAATTTGCGTCGTTTTTTTCGACGCAAATTCGACGCAAAACGAACTCCATATTTATACTTTGGCGTTAGACGCGTCTAGCGCCAAAGTTCATGGAGTTAGCGTCATTTTATTGCGTGAACACCTTCCTTGCGTTAATGATATGCAAGGTAGGCGTTCCCGTCTTAAAAAATTACTCCGATGCATATGCGTCGTATTTATACTCCCGGGCAAAAATGACGCCCGGGAGTGGGCGGGTCTAAAAAACCTGCAATAGCGCCGGATTTTAGCGCCTGGGTCAGGGCAGGCGTTAAGGGACCTGTGGGCTCAGAATGAGCCCAGAGGTGCCCTCCCCTGCCCCCAGGGACACCCCCTGCCACCCTTGCCCACCCCAGGAGGACACCCAAGGATGGAGGGACCCACCCCAGGGACATTAAGGTAAGTCCAGGTAAGTATTTTTTTTTGTGGCATAGGGGGGCCTGATTTGTGCCCCCCTACATGCCACTATGCCCAATGACCATGCCCAGGGGACAGAAGTCCCCTGGGCATGGCCATTGGGCAAGGGGGCATGACTCCTGTCTTTGCTAAGACAGGAGTCATTTCAATGGGGGATGGGCGTCGTAAAAAAATGGCGCAAATCGGGTTGTGGTGATTTTTTTGCCTCAGCCTGACTTGCACCATTTGTGGACGCCCATACGCCATTTTCCCCCTACGCCGGCGCTGCCTGGTGTACATCGTTTTTTTTAACGCACACCAGACAGCGCCGGCGGCTAACGCCGGCTTACGTCATTGAATAAATACGGCGTCCGCATGGCGCTTCAGAATGGCGTTAGCCGGCGCTAATTTTTTTGGCGCAAAACTGCATTAGCGCAGTTTTGCGTCAAAAAGTATAAATATGGCCCTGAATATTTATCTGTTTAATACTCACACATATTTCACATTTTGTAAACTATACATTTTACTCTGTTATGTTACAATGCATATAGACACATAAGTAATTAATTTACTTTAAAAAGAAGCAGAAATTCACTGAAGAATCAAAGGTTAATGTAACATTATAGTTAAATGCAATAAAAATATGTGTTTTTGATTTTAAAAAAAACTCGAAAATTCACTGAAAAAAAAAAAAGGTTAAAGTAACGTTATAGTTAGGTGATTTTCTCAGTGAAAAAGTAACACAGTTATAGTTAGCAGCACTAACTATAACTTGCCCCTCCATGCACTGCTTATGACCTCACATATTGTCTATACCAATGGACTACCCAATATGCCCACAGGACGGGGGTGACTATCAACACACCTGCACAATTGTCATGTGGGACTGATTAAAGTTGGGCTATAGACAAAAAGGTCCCAGAGCTCAGTAGTTAATTAACATCAATTGAAATATTCAAAATAATTGTAGATAACCTCATAATTCCCTGTGGATGCTCAAATGTATGCACGAAATTCAAAAGAAGGAAAAAGATCAGAAAAAATTCAAAAGTGCTGGTTTCACAAAATATTTAAGTATACATAACCTAAACAATAAACTCTACCTTAAGTAGAATCAAAATGCTTAAAGCACATCACACCAAAACTTACTCAAGTTCATAAAATTCTTGTTCCTAAAGTTCTCAAAATGCCAAATCAATCGTATGTTGAAAATGCATCAAATTTGGTTTAAGTCAGGCTAATCGGGGCAAAATCTGATGCCTCCACACCAGTCTTCTGATGTCAACATTTGCATAACTTTGGGAAGACGCAGTTGATGTGCCTCCATTATCTGTCTAAATGACTGGCTAACCACTAGAGTGTAAACCTATATCTTGGAAGTAAATAAGCAGTCAAAATCTAATTGTTGAGAGCTGAGTACCACCAAAGCAAAATCCTGTCAACATGCTGACCCCATCTAGCACAGTGTACTCCCTACTTAATATTTCTCCTTCTTTGCCAACCAAAATAAATATCCAAATGACTTACTCCACTTGGGGACACAACGGCCAGACTGGCCCTGTTATATTAATGAAGAGAGCACCAGTCACATGTACCAAAAGTCTTTAAATTTGGGCTAAAGTTGATTATCAAATGAGTAAAGGGTGTAAAGGTATATGTTGTCATGTACCTCAACATAATTATTAGAAAATTAGGTTATTACATACTCTCAATATGTGTACAGAATAGATATGTATGGATTACAAATGATGCCCATGACACGCAAAATAGCCACAAAGTGTAATCCCTATTCATCATTAACATCAATGTGCTCATCTCTGTGTCGCCCGTAGTCGTGACAGACATACAATAAATACAATTGGTGAAAATGGAAGACATAATTACAAATGATGCCTTGTAACCTATACAGAGTTATTCTAAACATATATTGACAGTATGACACATTAGACGATTAATAATTGCTGCCTTTCTGGACCATCCATTTTTCACCTATTTGCATTTCATGTATGTAGGAGTTGATTATGCGTGATATTGCAAATAGCTGGTGTATGATATGAAACTTTTACCAGTTGTATATTCTATAATTATGCTTGCCATTTTCACCAATTGCATTCATTGTATGTCTGACACGACTACGGGTGACACAGCGATAAGCACATTGATGTAGGTTAGTACCTGGTGCACACACTCTTCCATGTTAGGTGTAAATTGTCATGCTGACAAAAGTCCCTCTAATAACTCAAGGCTGCTTACAAAAGGTAGTATCTACCTCATAGAATTATTCTCCTGTAACTTTTTCTGCAGAACCAAAAGGTTCTGTGGAGCATAATGAATACAAGTCACCTGCCAATTGCACACAGAGTTATTCTTGAATGCAAACATTTATAACATGTTCAATACCTCTACACACTTCCTTTCATCTTTTATTTTTGTTATTCCACTTCTACTTGGTCACTGTTTAGCAACCCTTTACAGATTTCCTGTAAAGAAGTCCAATTTGGTAGATTTTGTTTACAGCGTACCCCCTTCCCATATGGTCTGCGGTGGATTCAGAGACCGACACAACAGCCCATCAAGGCATTCAACAATCTGCTCTCAATGCTTTTCATTCATTATTTATTTAGTAAATTATTGTCAATTTCAAGACACACACTCCCTACTGAGCAATTTGTACACACCATTGTGCTTTCCAGTTTCACACTACAGTCTCTTTTGTTCCCTTCCCCCACACTCTTTTAGTTCTGATTCAATATAAATCATATTTCCAGTAGTCTCTGCCTACCAGAAGGTCAGAAGTTTACAATACTTTCTCTCAAAAGCATACTAGCTTCATGTTAACTGTAGTAGCTGTGACTGTCTGCAATTCCAAGAATATCCAAAATAACAGAACATTTTTTATTTGTCCAAAGCCAATACCAGAGTTAGTTACTTTTTTTAAATAAAGTCACTACTCAATTTTAGTTCCCTGCACATCTCCAACATTCCAATCAAATATGCTCTTTTATATTTTACTTACAGTCCTCCATTTTAACTGCCTTTTTTCTTCAAAAGTGCATCATTCTGCTGCTATCCTGTCATGTGTGCTACTCCTGATTGTCTCTAAAATGGGCAGAGTCTAGGTTGTGGGCCATAGATTTGTGTTTTGGTCACAGAGAGAGCTAGAAAGAGTGGCACTGACATGGACCTAGGTTTAAATAATGTAGACATTACTCGGGTTAGCCAGAGAGGGTTAAAGTGGCATTAGTTGCTGCTTTTGGTCGAAAGCATTGCAGATTGCCAACATCCAGACCTCCTGAGTGTGCACTGTGGTGGCAATGGCCTGAGCACAATTACTGGGGTAGGACTGGAAATTCTAATGATAAATTAATGACACTTTCCCCACGTAATTCCTTGGTGTTCTCCAACATTTGTCAAAGACAGAAGTGGCAGCAGTCAACTGAATTGTATCCAAGAAACATGTCAATAAAAATTTTATGCATCTCTCCGAGACCACAACATTAGCTCTACAAACCATAACAACTGACATTTCGATAGGGACGGAATATATCAAAAAGACAGAATCCTTTTCACAGATGAAGAACAGTGTGTTCTATGTATAATTAGCACATCATAAACACAAAGGCTCTTTTCAAAGCCAACCCTTTTTCCAAACACTGGCTCTTTTTATTTTCAATTCCTTTTTTTTTAATTTCTCACTCGGATCTGTGGATCCTTCATGGATCCCCAGTCAAACAAGTGATCTGCCTGGTATTTTGTGGGAGGATCAGGAAAGGGTCTGTGGATCCGATGTTTCTGTATGAATGTATGAGTGGTTTGGTTGTGTAAGTGCCTATGTGGGTCTGTGAGTGGGTGTTTAAGTGACTGTATAGGTGTGCACAGAGCTGTGTGAGTGGGTGTGTGAGTGCCTATGTGGGTCTGTAAGTGGCAGTGGTATTGTGGGTCTGTGACTGGGTTTATGAGTATGTGAATGGGTGTGTGAATAGGTATGCGAGTAGGTGTGGTAGTGGTTGGTGAGTGTGTGAGTGCAAATGGGCATGTGCGTGCATGAATGGATGTGTGACTAGGTGTGTGACTAGGTGTATGAGTTGTTGTGTGGGTTGTGAGTGGGTGTGTTGGTGGTTTTGTGGGTCTGTGAGTGGAGGTGTGAGAGTGAATGAGTGTGATAAGTATGTGAGTGGGTATGGTAGTAGTTTTGTGAGAATGTCTGAGTGTGTGAATGGGTCTGGGAGTGAGTGTATTTTTTTTAATTGTGGTTTGGATCTGTGGATCTGTCATGAATTTTCATAGGGGATGCTCTGTGCACCATGGTGGATCTGCAGATCCCCGCACACCCAAAACAAACATTTTTGGAAAATGACTTGCCCATGAGGCATCCCTCTGAGACTCTCCCATCATAGCCATGGGATCAGGTTACCTCTATCCGGAATCCTAATATCCTATTTCATCTTTATCCCCCCCACGGGACCATTTATTAAAACAATGAGCTTTTCACAGTTAGTTCACTCTGTCAACATTTTCCAATAGATGTTAAGAAATACAGCTTCTGCATGAGGCCTGGCAAAACTAGGCCAAAACACTTGCTAAGTAAAGGCCTACAATTAATAAGCAATGACATATTTTATAACCTTAAATATGGCATATTACTACATTAATACATTTTCAATATTTCATATGTGTTAATCATTCATCTAGTACATTTCGGCCATTCTCCCAGGTCACAATTTTAAATGTACACATTATTTTTTTCGAACTTAATAATTTTGTACAGAATTCATTATTCAAAATACATAAACATTCATTATTATTTTCTAACTAAGACATCTGCTTCAGCAGTTCCTAACTATAACTATATGCTGGTGACTGCCAGTAGGTAATATATATTCATGCAGGACACCGATATATATATATATATATATCACTAAGGTCCTCCGTTGCACCATTAACAAAAGGAGCCAATGCTTGTAGTGTTGCTGAATAAGAATTTATTCTATGCAGTGCTGCCATTCGGTCCCCCCCCTGTCTTAGAAGAGTTACATTTTTTACAAAGAAAACGAGGGCTCAATTTACACAAGTGATGAGCAATCCCTATTGAAAGTCACAGATTTGACCCTACAAACTACGTTGCAGGAATTGGAGAATGAAACACTTGGCATACAGCCATCCACTTCAGTGGAATCAATATGTGAAGCACATAACATACACATCTCTGGAGATGCTCCTACGAATTTCAAGCTAAAATCTAAATTTATACCAAGGATACAGAGGGATGCAGTTTACATGTTTAGTGACCTAGTGATCCAAGACCTTAAACAGTGTATGCAAACTCCAAAAAATACGTTCCAGATTTGAAACAAAAGAGGTACCATGAACTTATGAGGAAAATTAGATCACTATCAGATTGTATCATTCAGAAATCTGACAAAGGAGGTAATTTGGTCCTATGGTCAAGCAATAAGTACTTATTGGAGGCCTACAAGCAACTTAATAATACTGAATGCTACGTAAAGACTTCTAGTGAGCAAATGAAAGAAATGCACAGAGTACAATCAGGAACAACTGAATTGGCTTGACCACGGTCTCCTTTTTCATGAAGAACATCACTTTTTGAAAACAGACAGACTGAGAACTCCTGTTTTGTACATAATACCCAAGATTAATAAAGATAAGGAGAACCCGCCTGGATGATCCACCATTTCTATGATTGGGAGTGCATTTGAGAATACCTCTAGATACTTTGACTACTTCTTTGCCCTCAAGTGTGGAAGATACTGGAGGCTTCCTCAAAAAATCTATGATATTTTTGGGGAGGAACATTATTTATTAATTACTATGGATGTGTCCTCGCTCTATACAGGTGTTCGGCATCTTTATGGAATAAGAGCAACACAATGTTTTCTAGGGTCCAGGTCACTGAATTTGTGGAAATACAGACAAATGTTATTAAGGATGATGCAATGGTGTTTAGAGGGCAAGGAGCAATTCCTCCAAATTCGCGGTACGGTGACGGGAACCTGCTTCACCCCAGTTATGCTAATTTGCATATGGGCTAGTGAGAGGAGCAGGTGGTCAGAGCTGAACATCACCTGGAATGGAATACATATGTGATACATTGGAGTGGGTATATCGATGACTACTTCATTGTATAGAAGGGCACCAAAGAGAGAGTACACAGTTGGTTACTAAGAAAATCAATGACAACAAGCTACATGTGAACATTACATGCACTCTAAATCAAACAGAGGTGAATTTCCTAGATCTCACTGTGTATGTTAAAAACAATTAGGGGCATATTTATACTTTTTGATGCAAAACTGTACTAACGCAGCTTAAAAAAGTTTAGCACTGGCTTGCACCATTCCTGAGCGCCAGCCGGGCACCATATTTATGGAATGGCGCAAGCCTGTGCAAAAGGTAGGCTGGCGTGAAAAAAAATGACATTAGCTGAGTGGCGGTATTGGTGAAGGGGGTTTTGCACAAAAAAATCATGATAGGCTGGTTAGAAAAACAATGCCTCTAACCAGCCTAACGTCATTTTCTGACGCAAAACCATCAATACCACATGAGTCATGCCCACCACCCCAATGGCCAGGACAGGAGACCAGTGTCCCATGGGCATGGCCGTTGCACCCTGTGCCATGCAGGGGGCCCCAAGTTGGGGCTCTGATGGCACTTACATTTTAAAAAAAATACTTACCTATATTTACCATACTTACCTAGGATGGGGTACTCCATCCTAAGGTGTTCTCTGGTGTGGGTGGGGGTGTTCCTGGGGCTTGAGGAGGGTACCTGTGGACCCATTCCATGGTGTTTAACTATGGAAATGGGTCCACAGGTTCCATGACGCCTGCTCTGACCCAAGTGTTAAATAATGGTGCAAAGCAAGCTTTGCACCAATATTTAGCCCCTCCTCGCATCCGTGCGTCATTTTAGTATGGGGATAAATATGGGGCTATGGGTTTAGAAAGTTTTTTAGATGGGAACGCCTACCTTGCATCTCATTGATGCAAGGTAGGTTCACACATCTACAAAATGGTGTAGCTCCAAAGTTTTGACGTTAGACAGGTCTAACGTCACAATATAAATATGGAGTTAGTTTTTCGCCGATTTAGCATCAAAAAATGACACAAATTTGGCGCAAATGGAGATAAATATGCTCCTCAGTTGGAAAGCAAGCTGTTTAGAAAAGCAACAGCAGGCAATTCTTTATTGCATACCACGAGCTTTCATCTCAAGAGATTGATCTAGAGAAAATCTAATGGGGAATGCTTAAAGATCAAACATAATTGTAGTGAACCAGAGGAAGAAACTATGGCATTAGAAAACTCGGCCAAAAGGTTTACAGCAAGCGGCTATACAAAAACATGTATTGAGGAAAAACAAAGGAGAGCAAGGACCCAATCGAAAGATCAGATTTTGTTCAACAGGAAAAAGAATACAAAAAGTAATGGTGATTCACGCTTTAAATGTATCACTACTTGCAATAGGCAAGAGAGCAAGGTGAGGCTCATACTACATAAACTTTTGCACCTCATTTAAAGTGATCCAATAATAGGGGAAATAGTGCCCCGCAGACCGCAAGTAACCTTTAGGAGAGCTAAGTCGATGTGGGACATTTTGTTAAAAACTAACCCAGAAGACTGTACCAAGAACAACAAAACTTAGTTAGATCAAAATCCTGGTTTGAAGAAATGCGGAAAATGTAAGGGCTGTATGCATGGCACCACTGTGAAGACCTTCAAATTACCATTGTTCAGACAAACAGAATAATCAGGGGCAACTATCACTGCAAAATCAGCTATGCAATCTTTGCTCTACAGTGCCCTTGTGGCCTGCTCTATGTAGGCAGAACAATACTTCCTGTCCATAAAAGAATTTTGCAACAAATAAAAAACCGGGATCAGTCATATCCTGTTGCCAGGCATTTTGAAGAATTCCATCACAGTGACAACACAGGTCTGGCGTGCTATATAATTGATGCAGTTCCTCAGAATATCAGAGGTGGTGACATGGAAAAAACTCTGAGAAAGCTTGAGTCATGGTACATCATTGAATTAAGCACTAAAAGCCCAAATGGCCTCAACACTGAAGAAAATATGTATACAGATTTGTGATTTTGGTACATGATAGATATATGATTATATCTTGTGTCCCTCCCTGTAGATATGAAGCAGTTTTTAATATTTACAGTTTAGTTTCAGTAGTCGTGTGTGTGATTTTAGTAGGTATAAATGAATAGGTTCGGTTTGGAGAATGTCCAAGTAAGATATGATGGCCCACTTGAGCTTTATTACGATATCAAATAAGATGATAAGGCTGTTCTATGTTCATTGACGTTTGACAATGGCGATTTAATATGCAAAACGTTTTGGGTTATTCATGATTGGTATTTAAACATTTTATCTTCAGTAATTGACATCAATAAGTGAATACTGTGGACAACTCTGGAACTTTCCTAGTGGGGGTTGAGCCTGTGTATACTGGGGTTGTCATTGGCAGCATGCACACAGCATTGTGTAAGTAATTACCCACTTGGGATTGCTATCATCAGGAAAGTGGAGCTCTCAGCATATGCAGCAATTGACAATTTACTAATAAGGTCATATTTTGTTTGATGTTAAGAAAGTAATATATTGTGCCTAACAGCAATATTATTAGAATATTATCTAAAATGATTTATAATGAATATTCAATTTGTGGAAATGCCCTAATCCGAGCTTGTAACCAGGAGTCTGTTTTTTATGTTTGTGCTCACATCATGGTGTAAAAATTTGCCTCAATGGGGCTTCTGTACCAGTGAACAAGTTTACGGAGTTAGTAGAAACATGTCAGATTTATTGGTTTTGGCAGCACCGCACTGAATAAATTCTTATGCAGCAACACTACAAGCATCGGCTCCTTTGTTAATAGCCCAACGAGGGATCTTGGTAATACAATATTATTGAGAGGGCTGGTTCTCATACAGTCAAAGCGCACCCCGTTCAGGAGCACAGCAGCATTTAGCAAACTTTGGAGGCAGCATATCTATCTATCTATCTATCTATATCTATCTATCTATCTATCTATCTATCTATCTATATCTATATGAATATATATATATATATGTAACTTTTTATTTTACTTTTTTCACCTAAAAAACAAAGGTTACAGGGACAGTATCATTAGGCTCACATTTTAAACATACAAAACCATAGAAATCACCTGTTAGAGTTATTTGAGTTAACTACGACCTATGCCCTAAGGTAACTATTACTTGTCCGCCATGCACACTTTTTCCTTCAATAATTTAACTGAAAATGTTTCATTGATATTTTTATTAATGTTATAAAAGTTGTAATGAGTGCTGTAATATCTGGGGTGATTAGCAGTGCATGGCGAGGGTGCAACTTATAGTCACCTTAGGGCTCGAGTTATAGTTACGTGGAATTACTCTGACTCTAACTGCTGAATTTCTATGGTTCTGTGTGAGTAAATTAAGAGCCTACCTATAGCGTCTTTGTAACCTTTGTTTTTTAAGTGAATTTCTATAGTTTTTTTTAATTCTATTTCCTAACAATAACGCCCTTTAACCCTTGTTTTTTCGGTGAATTTCTATTTTTTTACCATAAAGTAATTTTAATTACTATATGTTAATCCAACCGCTGCTGCGCACAGCCTTCGGTTGTTCGCAGAGGGGCTGTGGCCATGCCCTGTGACCAACTACCCTATAGCCACCCAACCTCATACCATGCACGGCCCTCAGCAGGGGTTGGCCTCAGGGCCTGTCTCTCTGGGTGTGAGAGTAGGTGTGAGAGGGTGTCTCTGGGTTTGAGCGTGGGTGTGAGAGTGTCTGTCTGGGTGTGAGGGTCCATGTGGGTGTGAGAGTAGGTGTTAGAGGCTGTCTCTGGGTGTGAGAGTGGATGTGTAAGTGTCTCTGTGAGTGGGTGTGCAAGTGTCTGTGTGGGTCTGTGAGATGGTGTGTGAGAGTCTGAGTGGGTCTGTGATGGGGCATGAGTGAGTGGGATTGTGAGTGGGTGCATGAGTCACTGAGTCACTGATTGGGTATGTAAGTGTCTGTGTGGGTCTGTGAGTGTATGCAATAGAGTGTGAGAATGTATATTTTTTCTAATCTTTTTTCAGATTACCCAAGGTGCTGAGCTGAGGGCACAGAGTTGTAACTCCATGAACATGAAAAAATATGGGTTTTGGGAATGTTAAAACTAATGATAGGTCACTCAGACAGCCCAGATGCCTCCATGGGATCAGTACCTCTACCCTGACCCCTTCTACACTATTTGCCCTTGCGAATTATCCACCAGGACACAGTCCGCATTTTGAGAGTGGAGGCCACAAATTTCTTCACAGATTGTGACCCACCAATCACAGCATTTCTCCTGTCCCGAGGGTTTGCGAAGCTCTGAGTAGGTGTTGCGAATGATCGACACCCCTATGTATAGAAATTTGGTTTCATTTAATAACTAGAAAACTACTGAATGGATTTACACCAAATCACAAAAAAGGGCCCAAAAAATGAGCTTTCTGCCACATTTGGTGTAAATTTGTCCAGCGGTTTGAGCTGTAGTCGAATTCAAAATCCCCATAGAAATTAACATGGGGAAAATGTGTTTCAGACACATCCTTTTTCTTAGCCCCTGCTTGACAGAGCAACCCAAAGCTTTCCAGACAGCAGCTGAAGTGAGTTTGGAAATGTTTTTGAAGATTCATCAACCGGTGTCAAAGAAGTAGGTAAGTCAAAAATTGCTTTTCCTATGGTAACTAGGTCCTAACTCCAACTACCTCTATATATATATATATATATATATATATATATATATATATATATATATATACATGTAAGTATATAAATATATGTATATATATATATATGTATATATATATATATATATATATATATATGTATGTATAGAAATATATATATATATATGTATGTATATACATATATATATGTGTGTGTGTGTGTGTATATATATATATATATATATACAGGTGCCAGTAGGTATTTATAGTTTGGACCCAGTTTCCATAGGAAAAGCATTTTCTTTTTTACTTCGCCAGTAGGTAGTTATAGTTAGGACCATGTTACCATGTTTCCATAAAAAAAGCTCTTTTTGACTTGCTTATACCTTTGGCACTGTTTGAACAATCTTCACAAAATTTTCCCAAAAAAGTGTGCTGGTGATTCTTGTGCCATGGAAACTTTCGGGGTGATCCATTAAGTGGAGGCCGAGCCAAAGGGAGGTCAAAAAGGTTGTGTTTCCCACGTTAATTCCTGTAGGACCGTTAGAAACTACTACAGCCCGTACCGCTGGATGGAACTACACCACATTTGGCAAAAAGCTAGCATTCGGTATGCAGATTATGCTTTTGTTTATTTGGTGTAAATCTGTCCAGTAGTTTTTGAGGATATTAAAGGGAAAATTTATTTGTGTATCTACGGATGCAAATCCTTCTCGAATAAATCATGAAAGTGTGTGAATTTTCGTGAACGCACATGCAAATATAAGACTGGTAATTGACTGGCAACAACCTGACTACAAATTTGCAACCGCCGTTTTATGTTATCGGAGAGGGTCCCCGGGCTGAAAATAGAAATGATAAGTGGTATAAGGGGTCAGGGTGGAGGTACCCTGAACTCAGAGGTATGATATAGGGGTGTTGTAGGGTTTAAAATTATTTTTCTTCATCATGCGCGATATCCTCTAATACCCTCAAATATCTTAGGATATTTAAGGATATTCAATAATATTAGAAAATGAAAAATAAAAAAAGCATTTACAGACTGATTCATACACTAATTTATTCCATCATACATACACTCAAAGGCTCATGTGTCCACTCACACATCTACTCAGGCACTCATGCACCCACTCAGACCCACTTATAGACTTACAAGCTCACTTTCAGGCCCACTGAGACACTCACACACCCTCTCACAGATCCACTAACAGAGACAGGCCCTGGGGCCAACCTCTGCTGCGCACAACCGAAGGCCGTGTGTGTGGTGCAGAGTTGGGTAGTTATAAGAGCTTGGTGCAGCCAGGCCCTGCAACCAACCCCACCGCACATGGCCAAAAGCCATACGTGGTGTGGGTTGGAATAACATACAGTAATTAAAATTACTTTATATTAAAAAAAAAATAGCAATTCACTGAAAAATCCTAAGGTTACAGGGAGTTATAGTTAGGTTTTGAATTTACTTATACAAAACCATGGCAATTCAGCAGTTTTAGTTAAAGTTATTTCAAGTAACTGTAACTCGAGCCCTAAGGTAACTATGACTTGAGTCTTCACCATGCACAGGTAATTACAGAGGTGTGAGGGCACAATGAACAGCTCTGAGTGGCCAGTGCCAGCAGGGGACGTCAGAGACCCCTCCTGATAGGTGCTTACCTTTCTCTGTAACCAATCCTCCTCTGAGGGCTATTTAGGGTCTCTTCTGTGGGCATCTAACCAGATAATGAATGCAAGAGCTCAGCAGAGTTCCTCTGCACTTCCCTCTTCAATTTCTGCCAAGGATTGACCACTGACTGCTCCAGGACGCCTGCATAACCGCAACAAAGTAGCAAGAAGACTACCAGCAACATTGTAGCACCTCATCTTGACGGCTTTCTCGACTGTTAATGGTGGTGCATGTCCTGAGGGCTGTCTGCCTTCACCCTGCACTGGAAGCCAAGAAGAAATCTCTCATGGGTCGACGGAATGTTCCCCCTGCCAACGCAGGCACCAAACTTCTGCATCACCGGTCCTCTGGATCCCCTCTCATCCTGACGAGCGTGGTCCGTGGAACACAGGAGCTGGATCCAAGTGTCTTCGGCAGTCCAGTGGCCCTTCTGTCCAAATTTGGTGGAGGTAAGTCCTTGCCTCCCCACGCCAGACAGTAATCCTGTGTACTGCGTGAACTGCAGCTGCTCGGGCTTCTGTACACTTTTGCAAGACTTTGTTTGTGCACAGCCTAGCCCAGGTCCCCAGCACTCCGTCCTGCATTGCCCAACTTGCTGAGTTGGACTCTGACGTTGTGGGACCCTCTTTTATGGCTCTAAGTCAACCATTGTCCTCAGATCTTCTAAGTGCCTGCTCAGGTGCTTCTGTGGGTGCTGCCTGCTTCTGCATGGGCTCTCTATGTTGCTGAGTGCCCCCTCTGTCTCCTCCTCCAAGGGGCGACCTCCTGGTTCTTCCTGGGCCCTGGCAGCACCCAAAATCTTCAACTATGGCTCTTGCAGCTATCAAGGTCTGTTTGCGGTCTTTCTGCGTGGAAACAACTCTGCATCCTCCAACACGCCGTGAGAAATCTTCTGACCAAAGGAGAAGTTCCTGGCACCTACCGTTGTTGCAAAATCATCGGCTTCCTCCACCAGAAGGCAGCTCTTTTGCACCTTCATCTGGGGTTTAGTGGGCTCCTGCCACCCCCTGGACACTTGCGTGACTCTTGGACCTGGTCCCCTTCCTTTGCAGGTCCTCAGGTCCAGGAGTCCATCTTCAGTGTTTTGCAGTAAGTTGTTGTCCTTGCAGAATCCCCTATCTCGACTTTACTGTCTTTCTGGGGTAGTAGGGTAACTTTACTCCTACTTTTCAGGGTCTTGGGGTGGGGTATCTTGGACACCCTTAGTGTTTTCTTATACTCCCAGGGACCCTCTACACACTACACTAGGCGTAGGGTCTATTCGCAGTTCGCATTCCACTTTTGGAGTATATGGTTTGTGTTGCCCCTAGGTCTATTCCCCCTATTGCATTCCATTGTGTTCTACATTGTTTGCACTACTTTTCTAACTGTTACTTACCTGATTTTGGTTTGTGTGTATATATTTGGTGTATATTACTTACCTCCTAAGGGAGTATATCCTCTGAGATACTTTTGGCATATTGTCATTAAAATAAAGTACCTTTACATTTAGTAACTCTGAGTATTGTGTTTTCTTATGATATAGTGCTATATGAAATAAGTGGTATAGTAGGAGCTTTGCATGTCTCCTAGTTCAGCCTAAGCTGCTCTGCTGTAGCTACCTCTATCAGCCTAAGCTGCTAGAACACCTCTAAAATACCAATAAGGGATAACTGGACCTGACTCAAGGTGTAAGTACTACAAGGTACCCAGTGTAAGCCAGGCCAGCCTCCTACAGAGTTGCCCTTAGGAGGCAGGTGGGACGAGAGGGACTCTATATCGGACTTTGTTATTGGAAGGGGAAGTCATCGGTTACCTTCGTAAGAAGGCTGAGGATTTTTTCAGAATTAATCAGGGGTCTGCCTATACAATTGTAGTTTGGGATACCTTTAAGGCTGTAATGAGGGGAAATATTATAAGTCCTGTTAGCTATAGAAACAAGCGGTATAGGGAGGAACTGAAAGTTACAGAGCAGGAAATCCTGTTATGTACCACTCAGTATGTAGAGGAGGGATAAGGAGCATTTGAACAATAGGATAAGTCAGTTGAGGCAGCAGATGGAATCCATTTTGCAGTCGAGGATTACTAAAAGATGGGAGACAAGCAAGCAAGCCCAATTTGAATATGGAAAAAGCATTGGAAGATTACTAGCTTGGAAGATTAAGAGGGATCAATCACGGAATGGTGTAAAGGAGCTAGTGGACAGCCAGTCAGGGTTAGGCTTATATCCCCTGATGGTATATAAGAGGCCTCCAAAGGTTCTTCTCACAACTCTACACAGAGGAGATGGAAGTGCGGGATGACGCAGTTGGTGATTGGTTGAATATAGACATGCTTCCTCGTCTTACAAAGGGTTAGCAGACTCAGCTGACTAGACCTATCACTGAGGGGGAAATAAGAGCAGTGTTAAAATATAGAGTAAGAGGGGGAAATGGTGGGACCAGATGGCATCCCTGTTGAGTTTTACAAAGCTTTGGATGATTTCATAGTTCCATTAATTCTTCAATTCTTTTCAGAGATTTTTAAAGAAGGAGTCCCATTGCCTGCTTCCTAGTGTGAGGCAACTATCTCTCTTATACTAAAACCAGGGAAATCCCCAGTGAGATGCGAATCCTACAGACCAATATCTTTGCTAAATAGCGATTATAAGCTATTTGCTAAAATATTAGCAAATAGGTTAGGTGGGGTGATAAGCGACTTGATTCACACAGACCAGAAAGGTTTGTTTCAGAATAGATTCCTGTATAAACAAACGTTAAATTTAATTGGCACTATTTATTTAGCTACTACTTACCAATAACCCCTGGCTGTTATAGCCCTAGATGCAATGAAGGCTTTTGACAGAGTCAATTGGAATTATTTAAATACGGTCCTTAAATGAAAAATTTGGGCACTAAGTTCTGCCGGGCAATTAGATTGATTTATCATGCACCAGAGGCTAGGGTTCTGGTAAATGGGAAGCTAACTGACTCCTTCAGGATCCTTAGGGGTACTAGACAGGTTGCCCCCTTTCTCCCCTGTTGTTTGATTTGTATATAGAGCCTTTGGCTAGAAGGATTCGACAGAATCCTAGAATTTCTCCCTTTAGTAGCAAGGGGTGGGTGAAGGAAGTTGCTCTATTTGCTGATGACCTCTTAGTTTATACCTCTAAATTATCTACAGCCTTACCAACTTTATGGAATACTGCAGAGGAATATGGAAAGATCCCGGGTTATCATATTAACCCCAAAAAACTGAGATAATGGCATGGAACTTGAAGGCTGATAATTGGAATATTACTAATTCCCTGAGGTATTTAGGGCTATCAATTGTGCAGGAACTGGAACCAAAAGCGGTGGTTAACATCAAGACAGTGGCAACAGAATGTAGTAAGCTAATGTCGGGATGGGTACACCTTCCTCTTACAATTATTGGAAGGGTCAATTTGGTCAAAATTATAATTTTACCTCAGCTGAATTTCATTTGTATTTCTACCCCCTTACAAATGGATACAAAAAAAAACCTGGTCATGCTTCAACAGTAAATAAACTCTTTATCTGGGCGCAAAAAGGCCCCAGAATCTCATGGAAGAAATTGCACAGAAGAAATGGGGGGGCCTTACACTTCCTGACATACATTACTATGCATGGGCATTTCACCTTAAGAATGTTAGAATGCTATTCTCCTCCCCGGACCGTTCAGGGGTTGGAGAGATGTTTAAATTCATTGTAGCCACAGAAAAAGGGGCAGTAAAACACTTTCTATATAAACTGCGTGACCCTAAATTCTTCAAGAAAGTGAGATTGAAAATATTACAAGATGCAGCTAAAGCTTGGTACAAGTTGTGGCAAGTGGCTAAAATAGAGTATTATAGTCAATGGGCTCTGGTTTGGGACTCCCCGGGAACCCCCAAGTGCTTAACAGATGTATTGGCTTTGCCCAGTAAGAAAGCGGGGATTTAATTTTGGGGGGATCTAGTTAGGGATGGTTCTCTACTATCTTAGGAAGAACGTACGGAGTGGACAAGAGGAAATCTCTCCAGGTTGAAGTACATTCAACTAAGGAATTGGATACAGAGGGTCACAGTAAGTCTGGGGTCTGCAACTCGATTAGAGGATGATTTAATTAAAAATCATTGGAGGTTGCAGAAGGTTTCAAGTTGGCATTGGAGTATATTGGATACGTTGGATGGTGACTTTAAGTTACTTGACTCCCTTTTTGGGGGACGTGATGCCCCCGAGTCAAGTACAAGTATGGTGGAAAACATCAATGCGTACATTATTTAAAGTAGTTAAACCTGCCTCATTAAGGACAAATGATCTTTTTACCCTGCACAGGGCTTTCTTCTCCCCTGTAAGCTTTCTAAGATGAGAGGGAGAGAGGCAGTTAACTGTGCAAAATGTGGCTTACTGAGGGAGTCCGATATTCATATGTTCTTGGAATGTCCAGCAGTGTATAGCTTCTGGAAAAAGGTATGCAAAACGATCTCAAGCATTGTGAGGCAAAATATTTCAGTTGGTCGTCCTTTAGTAATTTTTTGTATACTGGATGAAGGGAAAGCAAGCAGCAGAGCGACGAAGACAGTATTATTCCATGCGATACTCTTGGCCAGGAGGGAAATTTGTTGGGAATGGGCATCTGTGTCTTCACCTTCATATACAGACTGGCTTGATGCCCTTATTGGCACATCAAAGATGGACATGGAGGCGAACAAATTAAATAAGGAAAAGAAAGTAAAAATATGGTCACAGCTTCTGGAATGGAGGGATAAGGGAGAGTAATACACGATTGGGGTGCACTATCATGTTTGCGTCCTATTATTAGGGGACAAATTACTCTCTTTCCTTGGATGCAGATTCCTGCACTAATGCTCAAGTGAGAGAGATCCGGGCCCCATGGCATTAGTCATTTCCACATACGAGAGGGTACGATCAGGCGATAAGGAGTCGACTAGGAGCCAGAGGTGTGTGAGGACAAAAAAAATATATAAAAAAAGAGTCTTAAATCTTAGAAATCAACAGTTGTCTCTTGTTTCACAAAGTACCAGATTTGCGTAAAAAAGAAGAACACGCACGGAGACCACAGAGGAGGAGATGAGTGGAAATAATAGGATGTGCATCGGAATTTCCGGCGCGGCACAGACAATGCGTTGTTTCTTTTCAGACTGCAAGAGGTTTGCGTTGATTTTTGGAGCACAGTCTTGGTTCATTATTGCGATGTGGGGATCTTTTTGATGCCCAGGGTCGATGCTTTGAAATCCTTGGTGTGTGGGACAAAGTCACAGGCGTTGCATCGATTCGGTATGGCGATGCCTCAAATTTTCTGTTGCATGGCAGGCGCTCCATCGACTCGTCACTCAGGTAGTCGGGCTGCATTGTTCCAGTTCAGCTGTGCGCCGATCCGGTAGGGCTGCGCATCTAATTTTCCAGTTGGAATGCAAGTGCTGCGTCGATTCTTCACGGGGGAAGTCGGGCTGTGTCGTTCCGGTTCAACTGCACTGCAATTTTCTTGTCGCAAGCCAAGCTGTGTGTCGTTTCCGTCAAGTTGTGTGTTGATTTTTGGCGTTCCCTCAAGAGATTAAGACCCTCATTACAACCCTGGCAGTCGGTGATAAAGCGGTGGAAACACCACCAACAGGCCGGCGGTAAAAAAATGGAATCGTGATCACGGCAGAAGCTGCCAACACAGACAGCCACGGCGGTAGCAACAAACACCGTGGTGGTAACCGCAAACAGCTAGGCGGAAGACAATGTACCGCCCACTGCATTACAACCCGCCCATCCGCCAGCTTTTCCAGGGCGGTACCGACACCATCAAAAGCACAGTGGAAACAGAATACAGAAGGGAAACCACTCACCTCTCAACACTCAAGGAAGAACCAGGACGCCATGGAGCCCAAGCTGCAGGTGTTCCCCATGCTGGTGTATCTTCTCATATACCAGGAACATGAACGGCGGCGATGACAATCACGGTGAGTACTGCACCTAGTACACAAGGGGGGGGGGGGGGAAAGAGAGTGACACACACACGCAACACCACCACCACCCCCAACACAATACACACAAACACAAGCAACAACATTACATACACACCCCATAACCCTCTGGAATAACGTAAGGACAAAAGGAATGGAGTAAAATGAGTGTAATATCAGTAATTATTAGAAATACGTTCATAAAGATAAAACAGTATGTACAATATATACAATAAATAAAAAAGGCTGGACAATGGCCATTCAAAAATTGTCCATGGCCCACTGGGCCAAACCACATAGTCCAAGGCCACACTTGACTCCTGCCTCAATACAGAGAGAACACTGCAGGGGCATCAGGTCATAAACACACAGGCACCTCAGGGGGATGGGGAATGGGGGGCACCTCAGCCGGAAGATGGGACAACGCCACTGCTCCTGGAGCGGGCTCCATGCCCACTACTTGGTCCTGGGGAGTGCACATCCACAGTCTCTCAAGTCTCTCAAATGGGTGGTTTACCCATAGCTTGGTCCTGGGGATTGCAAAGCCACAGTCTCTCAAGTCTCTCAAGTGGGTGGTTTGCCCACTGCTTGGTCCTGGGGAGTGCAAAGCCACAGTCTCTCAAGTAGATGGCTTTGCCACTGGTTCTGGAGGGAGCCTTGTGCCCTGTGTGCTTCATCCTGCCAAGGAGGGGCTGAGTGGATGCCTTCTTGCACTGTTCTGGAGGGGGCCTTGTGCCCAGTGTGCTTCATCCTGCAAAGGAGGGGCTGAGTGGATGCCTTCTTCCACTGGGTCTGGAGGGGGCATTGTGCCCAGTGATGCAGATGTTTTGGAGTGCAAGGTCACAGTCTCTCACCTGGGTGTCACAACAACAGCTTCTGCAGGGGCCAGGGCACACTGCAGCCCATGTAATCACCACTACACACTGCTCTCTGGTGGTGACGGCTGCTCAGTGGATGCCAGTTGCGGTGCAGGTGGCAGTGCTGGCAGTTGTGGTGGTAGCCTCCAGGCCTTCACCTGCAGCCTCAGACGGCTGCCCAACGGGGCTGCTGATGCTGGCAGTGGTGCTGCTTGCGGGGGGCAGGTGGCGGTGCTGGCCACAGTGCAGGTGGCGGTGCTGGCCGCGGTGCAGGTGGCGGTGCTGGCAGTTGTGGTAGTAGTCTCCATGCCTTCACCTGCAGCCTCGGACGGCTACCCACTGGGGCTGCTGCTGCTGGCAGTGGTGTTGCTTGCAGCGGGGCAGGTGGCTGGGCTGACGGGTGCCTCCTTGGAACCTCTCACAGCTGCAGAAACCTCAGTGGCCGTGGAATGGGTGGCTGAAGTGCTGGGCGAGTTCTGGCCACCCTGGCCCAAGGTGAAGGACGGGGAGGGGGGAGGGAATAGGTCAATGTTGGCAAGGAAAAGCTTCTTAGGGACACTGGGGTGGGAAGAGGGTGAAGGTTTGGGAGTGGAGGAAGAGGGAGTGGTTGTAGGAGGTGTCAGTCTGCTGTGTATGGTTGTGAGGTGGATGCCTGTTGGGTGGGTGTGTGCTTGCGTTTGTGTACTTTGGGAGGAGGGGTCAGAGACACAGTGGGAGAGGACACTGAGGACGTGTGCATGGATGTGGGGGTGGTGACTGCCAGTGAGGGGCGTGTAGTGATTTGCGTGCTGGTGATGGAGGTAGTGGATGAGGATGTAGTGCATGCAGGTATGAGTGGAGACGCTACTGGGAGGGAGGTGGTCGAGGAGAAGAGGGACACAGTGGAGGCAGTGGATGTTGTTGCGTCTGCATGGGGATGGTGCTTGTCTGAGTGCCTATGAGATGAAGTGTGGTGCTTGTGTTTGCCTGAGCCACTTCTGTGTGTTGATTTGGGTGATTGCTGGTCTGAAGGTGTGCTTGGGATAGGCTGAAGTTGAGGTGATTGGGACTGGGTAGTTGGAGGGGGGAGGCTGGAGACAAGGAAAATGGCTGCCATCAGTGCGGAGGCCAGAGATTGGAATGTTCTCTGTTGGGCCGCCATGCCAGAGTGAATGCCCTCCAGGTATGCATTTGTATGTTGCAAATGCCCTGCTACACCCTGGATGGCATTCAGTATGGTTGACTGCCCAACAGAGAGGGATCTCAGGAAGTCAATAGCTTCCTCACTGAGAGCAGCAGGGCTGACCGGGGCAGGGCCTGAGGTGCCTGGGGCAAAGGAGATGCCCACCCTCCTGGGTGAGCGGGCACGGGAAACACGCTGAAGGGCTGCTGGGAGGGCGGTGCTGGTACGGGGGTGGCAGCTGTACTTGTTGTTTGGGTGGGGACAGAGGTGTCCGCCCCCATCAGGGAGGAGGAGTCGCTGTCGGTAGTGTCCCCTCCTGCCTCCATCGTGGTGCTCCCCTCACCCTCCGATCCACTGGTGCCCTCACCGTCGGTGGATTCGGCCTCCATTCCCATTTGGGATGCAGCTCCTTCCATCGCCGGTGCCTCCTGCTCCTCCGCCAGATGATGCTAATTCACACAAGGACAGGGTGACAAAACCAAAAGAGGGGGAGAGACAGAGGATACACTTGGTCAATGCAGGCAACAATACTACTGTTGGCATACATAACACACAGGGAACAGCCCTATGCACTAGGCCATGCACTACCAGTTACAATGCCAGTCACCAGCCCAAGGGGTACCAGGCCTAACGCCATTAGCTGCACACCTGAAACCCACACGACCCTGCCCATTAGTAGAGGCCCACTAACACTATTGGGGTTGGAGTGCTTCCGAGCGTGCCCAACATGGAACCTACCCTGCCATGTTCGCCCTGGCCTAGGGGCACCCACAGCCCACATCCCCACCCAGGTTACACCTTAACGAGTGCAAACTCAAGAATCTGAATCTGTACTCACCCCTTGTGGCTGCTGTGATTCCTTCAAGCGCCCATCCAATTCCGGATAGGCCACCCTTGCAATGGTGACCAGGGTGGTGTGGATGTGTTTGAGGTCCTCCCTGAGCTGCAGGTACTGTCCCTCCTGCAGCCGATGGGTCTCATGCAACTTGTACAGTATCTGGCCCATGGTCTCCTGGGAATGGTGGTATGATCCCAGGATCCCTGCAATTGCCTCATGGAGAGTGGGTTCCCTGGGCCTGTCCTCCCCTCTGTTGCACAGCAGTACTCCCAGCTTCCCTTTTGTCCTGTGCCTCTGTCCCCTGAACCGTGTGCCCACTGCCACTGACCCCAGGTACCTGATCGTGCTGTGTTTTGTGGGGTTGCCTGGGGTCTCTGTAGTGGTGGACACACTGCTTCTTAACGTGTCCTGGGGACAAAGGGATGGGCCCGCTGGGTGGGTGCTTTGGCGGTGTTTCCTGATGGGGGAGGCTCTGTGGTGGGTTGGGACTGTGGCTGGGTAACCGACTGTCCAGAGGTCCCTAATGGGCCAGGTTGGTCGTTCTGATCCAGGCGTGCAGAGCTGCTGTCATCACTGTGTGCCTCTTCTGTGGGGGGACTGGATGTTGCTGGTACCTCCTCACCGGTGATGTGGATTGGGGGTCCTGTGGGGATGTAAATGCAGTGTTATTGTTTCTGTGTGTGCCATCTTGTGCATAGGTATGTTTCCCTCTATGGTTGTTATTAGCAAGGCAGCTTTGGCTTGTGTGAGTTGTGCTTGGTTTGGCTAAGTGATTGTCACTAGTGCTCATGCTGTGGTGATGGGTGTCCATGCAGGTCTGTGATGCATGCCCATGCATTGGTGTAACATGCAGGGCTTGGTATTGGGATGGGTGGGTTGTGATGGTGGGGTATATGTGAGATGGTGGAGTGATGGGGTGAGGGTAGGGGTAGAAGTTTGTGATGGAATGCAGGTAGGGTGGGGGGAGTAGTAAAGATTAGACTTACCAGAGTCCAGTCCTCCTGCTATTTCTGTGAGGCCCTCAGGATGCATGATCGCCAAGACTTGCTCCTTCCATGTTGTTAGTTGTGGGGGAGGAGGTGGGGTCCACCGCCAGTCCTCTGTACAGCTATCTGGTGTCTTGCAACCACGGAACACACCTTTCCCCATAGGTCGTTCTGCCTTTTCCTGATGTAATCCCTTGTTCTTGGGTGCTGTCCCACGGCGTTGACCCTGTCCACGACTCTCCGCCATAGCTCTATCTTCCTAGCAATGGACGTCTGCTGTACTTGTGATCCAAATAGCTGTGGCTCTACCTGGATGATTTTCTCCACCATGACCCTTAGCTCCTCCTCTGAGAACCTGGGGTGTCTTTGTGGTGCCATGGGTGTAGTGTGAGTGGTATGTGTGAGGGTGTGTGGGGTGATGAGTTGGGGTGTGTGCTGTGAGGTGCGTGGATGGTGTATGGGTGATGGTGTTGTGTGGCTCTGATTCAGTGGGTGCTCCTGTCTTGTCTCTATCTCAGTTGGCAATATTTTTTTTTGTTGTAAGGGGTTGTGGGTATTGTGTGTGTATGTTTTATATTGGATTGGGTATGTGGGTGTGGTGTGTGTATGAGTGTGTCAGGTGTGTGTAGTTTGAATTGTCCAATGTGGTGTAGTTTTGTTAGTGTGTTTGTATTTTGAGCACGGCAGCCTGTACCGCCAATGGTTTACCGCGGCTGAATGACCGCCACGGTGATTCATGGGTCATGATTCTGTGGGCATATTTCTGTTGGTGTAACGGTGTGGGTTTTGGTACTGCCATTTTATCACTGACCTTTAGGCTGGCGGACTTGAGTGGGTGTCTGTATAGTGGCGGAATTCTCTGTGTGGGTCATAATATCCCTAGCATTATACCGCCACGGTCATGGGGTGTTGGCGGCCATCAGCACGGCAGTAAGTGGCATTTACCGCCAATGTTGTAATGAGGGCCTAAGTCTTTTTGGCCCTGAGACTTCAGAAAACAGGAGGCAAGCTCACTATAAACCCTTCGAGAGCACGTCTCAGCAAAGTCAGAGGTCAGCAAGGCAGCAGGGCAGCAGTCCTTATCAGCAAAGCAGTCCAGAAAGGACGTTCCTCTTGACAGGTTGCAGGTTCAGGTCCAGAAGTGTCTGATTTGGTGGGGTCAAACCCCACCCAAAAATGCCTTTGAAATAGGGGAAACTTCAAAGAGTGGTTTTGAACTTCACAAGGTCCCCTTTCAGTACAGATTTGTCTGCCAGGGTCCCAGTAGGGGGTTGGGCAGTCCAATTTGTGAGGGCAGGCTACTAGCCTTTGAAATGTAAGTGTCAGGCCCTTCATCCTTTAAGCCCAGGAAGACCCATTTAGTATCCATATGAATGGGGATGTGTCTGAGTGTCCTGTGTTTGTGGTTGTCTGAGTGAAATGCACGAGGGAGCTGTCAACCAGCCCAGCTCAGACATGAATTTTAGACAGGCTGTAAGGCACAGATCGATTTTAAGTGCAGAGAATTGCTCACTTTTTAAAAGTGGCATTTCTAAAATAGTAATAAAAAATCCAACTTCACCAATAAGCAGGATTTTCTATTACCATTCTGCTCATACTAAACATGACTGGTTTACCCTTTGCGATCAGAATCTACCACTCAAAGAGTATGTGAGGGCAGACCTAATGCTAGCCTATGAAAGAGCAGGCCTCACAGTAGTGGAAAACAAATTTAGGGGTTTTCCACTACCTGGACATATAAAACACACATGTACATGTCCTGCCTTTTACCTACATATGTGTGCATGCCACCAACTAGGCACTCACATTTGTCCACATCATGTTTGTTATGACTGTCACATTCAATGGCATACCACTGTGTAGCAGTGTTGCAGTCTGGCATAGGTGGCAGCCTACTCTTCATCACTACTGTGGGAATTTGTATGGCAACACCAACCCATTGGTTGCATGTGAAGGGGCAGGTTTACGGATCTCCAGATTACTCAGGTCATTGTGCACATGGATCAGGCCCCTGACAATGTCATAAGTTTATGTAGCCAGAGCAGTGGTGTTAGGGTGTTTTGAGCAGAGATCTAGCCTCTCCATGATTGCTAATCAGCAGAGCAATGCACACTCCCCTGCAGACAGACACATGCACAATTGTGATCAAACAGACCGGGGTATCACATTTTCCTGTGCGGTACTTGATGTCAGCGTTCCCCTCTCAGGTACAGAGGACTGGGTTCTTGCACATGTTGGACATGTCTCATCATTTGATGTCCTTAGTAATTTCCACGGGCAGCTTGGTTAGGGGTTCTATCTCTGTTGTGACTTCTATTTTGGGAACGTGCCAGGGGACAGATGGTGTTATCTGTCACTGCCTCCTGTTATGTCATGCAATGGGTAACTACCAGGTTATGGTAGTGGCAAACATGACTGGGTTATGTTCTGACCTGGCCAACCTCTCTGTACATATGTTGGCTGTTCAGTTCATGCGTAGACATCGATGTGTTGCACAGTCAGTATTGGTCTATGTGTGTTCCTGTTTTACCGCATTACTTGTAAGGTATATATTGTCTCCTACATTCTTTAGGCTGCTTGCACATTGTACACATCTCTTACAGCAACATTGTCTGATCAAACATGGGCAGGATGAAGCATGTGCCTTGTGTAAATTGTGACCTCCCATGTTGTATTTGCAAATATCTGTGGGTATCTCTCAGCTGTCCATCCACATCCTCCGTTGAACATAGATTTGCATTTATTCCAGCATGCCACAACACACGTAACTCTTACCACAACAGAATGATGTTGATGTGTGAAATCATGTCATTGCTGATTTTTTTCATTAGCCAAATGCAAAATATATGGTTACTTCTACTCCCATTCATTTTTTGATGGGTCTCTGATATTTATGTACATTGCTGGACTTAGTTGCACATTCCACACCTGATTGCATGTTGGAGCCCAAAACATGTATGGGACAATTTGTAACTGTTGCTACCTTGCACCTGTCGCGGCTTGCGGGTGTTAAAGGGGAGGGGCAGGGGAGTGTGCGCAGGGGAGCAGAGGGGACTGCCTGGGGGGTAATAGTAATAAAAAAAATGTTAAAAAAAAATAAACTTACCTTGGCTCCCGCGCCACGTGCCACTCCTTTGCTGGCTGCAGGCACAGGCTCCCAGCCTGCCCTGTGGCCAATCCGGACGCTCCTTGATGCAGCATCAGGATTGTCTGGAAGCAGCCATGGCACTCTCAGGCAGACTGGGGGCCTGTGCAGGTTCTCTCCAGCCCAGCAACAGTGTTGGAGAGAGCCCTGTACGCATGTGTGCTTGGCCGGCAAAGACGGACGGCCAAACACACATGCGCTCTGAGGGGAAGTGCTGGGGGAGTGCTGAGTACTTCCCAAGCACTCCCCCTCAGAGCACGTCACCCCCATGGCCCGCCCCTTTACAAGGAAACGATAACACACATTGTTTATCGTTTCCTTGTAAAGGTTGACAATGAGTGGTGTGTATTGCTATGTGCTGTGTGATGTTGTTATACAAAGCATACTAGGTAACTATACTAACACGTTAAGCATTGTTGGTACTAGCAAACCCTTTACTACCTAGGGCAGACACCCATACAGTCTTCACATGTTTATCTGGAATTGCTGTAGGCATGTGTCAAGGCAGCAGATCTGTGTGAAAAGTGTGTATCTTATGTACATAGAGATTGTAAAACACCCAGACAATTATTTGGTGGTCATATTTTTGGATAGTGATTTAGCACCCATAGCTCTGCTTCATTTGTTTGGCAACCCATAGCACGCTCCAAAGTAAACGTGTGTGTGCCACAAGTGAGGTACAACCCACCATGTGTCAGGGTTGTGCCCAATGCCAGTGTCAGGACATAATCCCATGGATATACAGTGCAAACTCTGCCTCTAACATTGGTTACAATCCCTGTACAATTACTGAAGGTCCATGGTTACAAATGATGTCCCCCCCTTGTCACACATGCACTGTGCAGGCAAAGCAGCAATCACCCTGAGATGTGACATCCTCCTCCTCGTTGGGGACGTCAACCTTTTCCTCCCAGGGAGCATTTGTTCTTATGCATACGTTATGGAGGATTGCACATGCCAGCATTATTTTCGATACCGATGGTGGAGCACACAAGAGGCTTTCTCCTGTTAGGGCCAGGCATCTGAACCTTGACTTCAAAAGCCCAAATGTCCCCTCCACCACATTGTGTGTTTTTCTGTGCCTTATGTTATATGTACACCCTTCCACTATTGTGGGATTGGCAAATGGAGTCATTACCCATGGCTCTATGTCGGAACCATGATCGGCTGCAAAGGAATGAGAGAAGATGTGTTGGTGCCCGCCGCCGCGTCCCGTAGCTCCGCCCCCCTCGCACCCCATTGGCCGCCCCGCTCCCACCTCCCAGCTGCTCCTCCCTCCCTCTCCCACTCATATGGAGTCCGCGCAGCGGTAGAGAGAGCGACCTCTGACCCTGTTTACCAGGCAGGTCGCTCCACTCACCGCCACGCAGCCCCTGTGAGACCGCTGACCGCTGCTTTATTCCTGTTTCCTTTTGCTGCCTTGTACTGCTCCCCTCACCTTTTTCTGCCCAGTTTGTGGTCCTAAATCTCTGTTTCCCTGCGCACCGCGTCTCCCCCTCACCGCCCGTTTCCCGCCGCCGCGTCCCGTAGCTCCGCCCCCCTCGCACACCATTGGCCGCCCCGCTCCCACCTCCCAGCTGCTCCTCCCTCCCTCTCCCAGTCATATGGAGGCCGCGCAGCGGGCGCGCCGCTGGCGCGCCGAAGGCTCTCCTAAGGCAAGCCCGTCTGCGCCCGTCCGCGCCTGGCCCGCATCCAGCGCCAGACCCCCTAGCCCCCGCAGAGGCCAGCCCACCCGCAAGACCTACAACGCCGCCACTCTCATCGCAATCAACACCGGCCGGACCCCCGGCTGCTGCAGAGCCACCCCTAGACGCACCCACGGGCCCTTCACCTGCCATTCCTGCAAGTTCTCCTGCATTCAGACACGGACCGCACCCGCCAAGCCAAGCACCAGCAGCAACCACCTGAAGTGCATCCTGCTCAACACCCGCTCTATCCACAGACACGCCGTGGAACTCTGGAACCTGCTCGACACCACATCTCCAGACGTCGCCTTCCTCACAGAAACCTGGATGAACGCCTCCTCAGCGCCCGACATCGCCATCGCCATCCCGGAGGGATACAAGATCACCCGGAGGGACCGCGTCAACCAGACAGGAGGAGGCATCGCCATCGTCCACAAGAACACCATCCGCATCACGACCAACTCCGACGACACCCTCACAGCCGCCGAACATCTCCACTTCCAGATACACACCGACCCCAAGACCACACTCAGAGGCACCCTCATCTACAGACCCCCAGGACCCCGCACACAATTCAGCGAAGACATCGCAGACTTCATCAGCCCACACGCCCTCCCCTCCGCTGACTACATCCTCCTAGGGGACCTCAACTTCCACCTGGAGAACAACAACGACAACAACACCACCACCCTGCTGGACAACCTCGCCAACCTCGGACTGAAGCAACTGGTGAACACCCCCACCCACTACGCTGGACACACGCTTGACCCAGTCTTCTCCTCCAGCAAGAACATCTCCTTCAGCCACTCCACCGGACTCCACTGGACAGACCACAGTTGCGTCCACTTCAGCTTCAGAAGAACCACGACTCACCACCACCCACAACAGGCTCCCCGCAGGAGCTGGAACAAGATCACCACCGACCAGCTCTCCACATCACTGAGCCAGAACCCTCCCGCCAGCTCAGCGGATCCCAACCAAGCAGCCAACAACCTCACACAGTGGATCACCAACTGCGCTGACAACCTCGCACCTCTGAAAACCCATCCCACCAGGCCCAACAGCAAGAAAGCCTCCTGGTTCAACAACGACCTCAAGAACTCCAAGAAGAACTGCCGCACCCTTGAGAAAGCCTGGCGAAAAAACCCGACCACAGACAACATGACCGCCCTCAAGCACGCCTCCCGCAAACACCACCAGCTGATCCACACCACCAAGAAGACAGCATTCAAAGAATGACTAGACAACAACGCACACAACAGCAAGGAACTCTTCAGCATCGTCAAAGAGCTCTCCAACCCCAGCGCCGGAAACAACGACATCACTCCCTCACAAGACCTCTGCGACTCACTCGCCTCGTTCTTTCACCGCAAGATCGCCGACATACACAACAGCTTCGGCGCACAGACCACGCACCCAACCACCAAACCGACGCCCCCCAACACCACCCTCCGCGCCTGGACCCCGGTCAGCACCGAAGACACCATCCAGATGATGAACACCATCCATTCCGGTTCTCCAACCGACCCATGCCCCCACCACGTCTTCAACAAAGCCGACTCAGTCATCGCACCCCATCTCCGGGACATCATCAACTGCTCCTTCAACACCGCCACCTTCCCGGAGAGCTGGAAACATGCCGAACTCAGCGCCCTCCTGAAGAAACCATCAGCAGACCCCACTGACCTCAAGAACTACCGCCCCATCTCGCTCCTCCCGTTTCCTGCCAAAGTCATCGAGAAGACCGTCAACAGACAGCTAGCCGCCTTCCTCGAGACTAATGGATCCCTCAACCACTCGCAGTCCGGCTTCCGAGCCAACCACAGCACCGAGACCGCCCTCATCGCAGCCACCGACGACATCCGAGCCCTGCTCGACAACGGGGAGACAGCGGCCCTCATCCTCCTGGACCTTTCCGCAGTGTTCGACACTGTCTGCCACCGCACCCTAGTGCAGCGCCTCAGCAACATCGGAATCCAAGAGAAGGCACTAGAGTGGATCATCTCGTTCCTCGCCGGAAGAACCCAGAGAGTCCGCCTCCCCCCGTTCAGATCCGAGGCCACCAAAGTCAGCTGCGGTGTACCACAAGGATCATCACTCAGCCCACTTCAACGTCTACATGAGCCCCCTCGCAGCCATCGCACGCCAACACAACCTCAACATCATCTCCTACGCCCACGACTCCCAGCTGATCCTCTCCCTCACCAACGACCCAGCCACCGCCAGAACCAACCTGCACGAAGGGATGAAAGACGTAGCCGAGTGGATGATGAACAGCCGCCTGAAACTGAACTCAGACAAGACGGAAGTCCTCATCCTTGGATCATCACCCTCTGCCTGGGACGACTCCTGGTGGCCCCCTGCCCTGGGCAGCGCACCCAAACCAATGGACCACGCACGCAACCTGGGCTTCATCCTGGACTCCTCCCTCTCGATGACCAGACAAGTCAACGCCGTCTCATCATCATGCTTCAACATCCTACGCATGCTCCGAAAGATCTTCCGATGGATCCCCACCGAAACCAGGAAGACGGTCACCCAGGCACTCGTCACCAGCCGACTGGACTACGGTAACACCCTCTACACCGGAACCACGGCCAAACTACAGAAAAGACTCTAACGCATCCAGAACGCCTCCACACGCCTCATCCTTGACATCCCCCGTCACAGCCACATCTCCGGACACCTGGGAGACTTGCACTGGCTCCCCGTCAGCAAGAGAATCACGTTCCGTCTCCTCACCCACGCACACAAGGCCCTCCACAACCTGGGCCCCAGGTACCTCAACAACCGCCTGACCTTCTACACTCCCACCCGCCAGTTACGATCGACCAGCCACGCCCTTGCAGCCGTGCCACGCATTAGAAAAGCCACCATGGGAGGAAGATCCTTTTCCTACCTGGCAGCCAAGACTTGGAACTCCCTCCCCATCCACCTCCGCCTGACCCAAGACCACCTCTCCTTCAGGAAGCAACTCAAGACCTGGCTGTTCGAGCAGTAGCGGTCCCCCCCTCCCCCAGCGCCTTGAGACCCTCCGGGTGAGTAGCGCGCTATACAAATTTCTTGATTGATTGATTGATTGGTGAAGCTTAATAGTGGTTTGGAATATACCATGGCAGTTGTTAGTTGTAGGTGGAGTGGTGACTCAGACTTGCTTGTGGTATAGTGATTGTCCCTGTTTTTTTAAATGGTTTCATAAGTCTGTGTTTATGGACATGACAGTCTTGGGTAGCGGCTCAGGGGCCTGGGAATTCTCATATTAATTCCAACCTGATGGTTAAACCATTGAAAAGATGTGTTGTGTAGTCCATATTTGAGGCAGTGTCCTATTGTTGGATGGACCTACCCCCTCCTTGCACCACAGTGGTGTCAGATGTAGAGACACCATGGTAGCCCTACAAAGCCAAACTGTGCCCTCCATGTTAACATGTGTACTACGCATGCAGTGCAACACTTAGTGACACTTTGTGGTGAATGATGGCTGTGCCAGCCATCAAGTGTACGAGGGTGTGAATCACATTTGTAGGATGATCTAATTTGGTGCAGTAGTATCACCTAGCTTCCAACACATGAGTTATCTCATACACTTTCAATGCATGCAAAGTGCAGACTTTGGGAGGGGGCACACCTATTTGTCACATGAGTCCCTATGTAAGTTGCATGAAAGGTCAAGTATGTCCTCTTTACTCCTACCGAGTCCTACAATGGCATCCATGATTTTTACTGTTTTGCACAAGCTCTGCATCATGATGGACCGTTTCTAGTATACGGAACAGGCATGGTGGTGTTAGGGGGCACTAAGGGGGCGCATGTGGGGTGGCACTGGAGTAGGTAATTCACCATGATTCTGCTCCATGGTCTTTCATGGCAGGTTAATTTGTATTCCTATGTGTGCGACACAATGCAGCAGACGGATGTATGTCCACAGCAGAGGCTTGCACACCATGATTTACGTAGGGCTATGCCTATGTGTGACTTTCTTTACATGGCCATGGCCTATGCAATTGACGTAGCTGAGCTATTCTTTGTTTGGTGTATATGTGGGATCTGTATTTAGTTGTCAACCCGTGGACACTTGTAGTGGTTTGTGGGCAGTTTCTGTATGCAAAGGGGACATGGGCCCTCATTACAACATTGGCGGTAAAAGCCACTTACCGCTGTGCAGAAGACCGCCGACACACCGCCGCGGCCGCGGAATTCCGCCACAGCTATTATGACCCACAGCTCGGAATCCGCCAAAATGTAGACACCCACACAAGTCCGCCACACCAAAGGTCAGTGATAAACTGGCAAAAACAAAACCTCCACTGTCATGCCAACAGAAATACGCCCACACTATCACGACCCACGAATCCACGCGGCGGTCTTTCAACCGCGGTATTCCATTGGCGGTCCACACCGTTGTGCTCAAAATACACACACATTTACAAAACACAGCCACATTGGACAATTCCAAATACACACATCTGATACACACACCACTCCCACACACCCAATACAATATAAAACACACACCCACATCACCCACAAACCCCTATGACTAAAAATTCTGAAAGAAGGCCAGAGAGAGACAGCACCAGCAAGAACAACAGCATCCACAGGCACACAACACCATCACCCACAGAACTTCCACGCACCTCACACAACACACCACTACATATCAGCACACTTATCACCACACACTCCACCACACACATCACCTACACCACCCCATGGCACGGCAAAGTCACCCCAGGTTCTTGGAGGAGGAGCTCAGGGTCATGGTGGAGGAAATCGTCCGGGTAGAGCCACAGCTATTTGGATCACAGGTGCAGCACACCTCCATAGCTAGGAAGATGGAGCTATGGCGAAGAATAGTGGACAGGGTCAACGCAGTGGGACAGCACCCAAAAAATCGGGAGGACATCAGGAAGAGGTGGAACGACCTACGGGGGAAGGTGCGTTCCGTGGTCTCAAGACACCAACTGGCGGTTCAGCGGACTGGCGGCGGACCCCCACCTCCTCCCCCACAACTAACAACATGGGAGGAGCAGATCTTGGCGATCCTGCATCCTGAGGGCCTCGCAGGAGTAGGTGGAGGAATGGACTCTGGTAAGTCAAATCTTAACTATTACATGCCCCACCCTACCTGCATGCCAGCACATACCCCCACCCTCACCCCCATCACTCTAACTCCTCACAAATGTCCCTACATCACAAACCACACATCCTAACACCAAGCCCTGCATGCAACAACAAAGCATGGACACCCATCACCAAAGCATGCCCACTGCACATACCCATACAACCCCCTAAACCATCACCACACAAGGTCCCACACAGGAATGCAAGCACTGGGGTACATGGTCACCCACCCATTGCACACCATGACACACACAGATGTAATAACCATCCTTTTATACCCCTGCAGGACCCCTACCCAACGTCACCGGACAGGAGGGTCCACACATGTCCACACCACCAACAGAAGAGGCCCACAGTGATGACAGCACCTCTGTCCAACTGGATCTAGATGACCAGCCCGGCCCATCGGGGACCTCTGGACAGTCAGTTCCCCTCACTCAGTCACAGGCCACTACAGAGCTTCCCCCCTCAGGAAACACCAGCACAGCACCCACCCTGCGGGCCCATACCTCCGTCCCTAGGACACGTCAATCAGCAGTGTGTCCACCACTACAGGGAACATAGGCTAACCCACCACCCCAACAACAACGGGGACCTGGGGGCAGTGGAAGTAGCAGTGGGCACACGGTCCAGGGGACGGAGACCCAGGAACACAGGGGAACTGGGAGGGCTGCTGTGCGACAGGGGGTGGACAGGCCAAGGGAACCCACTCTCCACGAGGCCCTCTCCTCCATCATGGGAGCCTACCACCACTCCCAGGAGATGATGGCAACGGTACTGGCCAAGTTTCAGGACACCCAGCGCCTGCAGGAGGAACAGTATATGGGCTTCAGGGAGGAACTCAGAACCATCAGCTCCACCCTGGGCACCATTGTAGGGGTGCTGAAGGAACTTGTGAACACCAGGCGGGACACTGTGGCACTACAAGGGGCCCCTGACACTAGCATGGACGATGAACTGCCCCCTACCTCCGCCAGCGCTGGTGCACAGGACGCCCAGCCACAGGACCACCACACCAGCACCCCACCCCCTGCAGAGGGAGAACCACCCGCAAACTGTCCCTGAGATCCAGGACAAAGACAGAGCACGATGCCAAGATCCCCGCCAAGAAATGAGACCACCCTGATTGTCATCCTACTGTCCCACTTTGTCACCCTGTCCATACTTAAACTGCCCCAGCTCCACTTCCTATTCCCATATGGGCAACGCACCTGTGAGACTAATAGACTGGACTCTGCCATGGACATTCCTCCGCCATCACCCCTCATCATTTTACTACTCCCTCCAATATTGAGCACTTAAATAAACACACTTAAAGCACAAAACAATCTGGAGTCTGTCTGTGATTTCGAAATAGTGTATTAGCAATTACAGTGACAAAATGCTCATACAATTGTAATGTCAACAAACCTATGTTACACAGCTCTAGTCCATGAGGAATCTAAGCAGATATCACCCAGTGGGACCCACATCTGTGAAATCGTAAGGGAAAGTGACAACTCAGTGCCAACACACTGGGTGAAAAGGACAGACAGTAGAGAGGTAGTAGTGTTAAAGTATATGTAGTAGGCAGGTCTGTACTCTTACCTGTGTCTCACTGGAAATATTGCTGGATCACTGAGTCCCTGTTGTTCATGTCTTCTTCCTCTGCTTCCTCGTCTTCACTGTCCACAGGCTCCACAGCTGCAACAACACTGCCATCTGGACATCCTCATGCAGAAAAGGCACCTGCCGTCGCAAAGCCAAGTTGTGAAGCATACAGCAGGCCACGATGATCTGGCACACCTTCTTTGGTGAGTAGAATAGGGATCCACCTGTCATATGGAGGCACCGGAACCTGGCCTTCAGGAGGCCAAAGGTCCGCTCGATCACCCTCTTAGTTCACCCATGGGCCTCATTGTAGCGTTCCTCTGCCCTTGTCCTGGGGTTCCTCACTGGTGTCAGTAGCCATGACAGGTTGGGGTAACCAGAGTCACCTGCAAATGGCGATGGACAACTGTTAGACACGCACTAACCTGTAGGGATATCCCCAGACCCAGAAAACCATTCCCACTGTCTTGCTCCCAGGTGCTCACCTAATAGCCACACACGGTGCCTCTGGAGTTGCCCCATCACATAAGGGATACTGCTATTCCGCAGGATGTACGCGTCATGCACTGAGCCAGGGAACATGGCATTCACACAGGAGATGTACTGGTCGGCCAAACATACCATCTGTACATTCATTGAATGATAACTCTTCCTGTTTCTGTACACCTGTTCACTCCTGTGGGGGGGGGGCAAAGCCACATGGTTCCCATCAATGGCACCTATGATGTTGGGGATATGTCCCAGGGCATAGAAATCACCTTTCACTGTAGGCAAATCCCACACCTGAGGGAAAACGATGTAGCTCTGCATGTGTTTCAGAAGGCCAGACAACACTCTGGACAATACGTTGGAAAACATAGGCTGGGACATCCCTGATGCTATGGCCACTGTTGTTTGAAAAGACCCACTTGCAAGGAAATGGAGCACTGACAGCACCTGCACTTGAGGGGGGATTCCTGTGGGATGGCGGATTGCTGACATCAGGTCTGGCTCCAACTGGGAACACAGTTCCTGGATTGTGGCACGGTCAAGCCTGTATGTGATAATCACATGTCGCTCCTCCGTTGTCGACAGGTCCACCAACTGTCGGTATACCGGAGGATGCTGCCATCTCCTCACATGTCCCAGCGGACGGTGCCTATGAAGGACAACAGCGAGCACAGAGTCAAACAACTCAGAGGTACGTGCCCACAGTTTACACAGAACACCATTCATACACAAAAGGTGGCCTGTATGTTTGTTGAGTCTAGGCCTAGGTATGTGTGACGCAGTTGAAAATTAATCCATGTGGGCCCCTGAAATGGCGGCTGCCTGACCTCTAAAGTGGGACAATGGTATGTGAGGTAACTGCGCTGGCGTTGTGGCGGCGCAATGCTGCATTGGACCCTATGGGTCCCAGGAGCCAATGACAATGTACGCCGGCAGTGACGGTACCCATCGCCGCAGACGTGACCGCCATTTCCTATCTGTTCAATCGCTCTATACCTGATCTTCGACAGGAGAGGACCTACACTGCAAGTGCTGCTGTGACCTCGTCTGGAAGAGACAATGGCTCGAGTGTCTGGGGAAAGGGCCCCTGCCTTCACATCGGAGGAGTTGGAGAAACTTGTGGATGGGGTCCTCCCCCAGTACACGCTACTCTACAGTCCTCCAGACAAACAGGTAAGTACACTGGGAGCATGCTGTATGGGCTATGCCTGTGTGGAGAGGGCTGGTTGTAAGAAGGAAGGGGGGAGAGTGCGGCTTGCATGAAACGACGGTGAATGCATGTGCCACATGGCAAGGGTAGGGATGGGGGCCAATCACTTTGATGGTGCAGTTGGTAATAACTTACTCTTCCCCCTGTACAATTCATGTAGGTCAGCGCCACCAGAAAAAACATATTTGGCGTGCCATCGCCAAGGATGTCCGAACCCTGGGGGTCTACTACAGACAGAGCACCCACTGCCTGAAAAGATGGGAGGACATTCGCTGTTGGAGCAAGAAGATGGCGGAGGCTCAGCTGGGGATGGCCTCCCAACGTAGGAGAGGTGCCCGTCGCACCATGACCCCCCTGATGTTCAGGATCCTGGCGGTGGCCTAAACGGAGCTGGATGGGCGCTTGAGGGCATCACAGGTGGAGAAGTGTGGCACAATGGTTAGAGCGGCAGACCATGATGCAGAGATCTGGCCGGCGACCAGGGTTCAGTTCCCGCCTCGGCGGATCTTGGGCTCAATTCCCTTGGACCAGATAATTCTCGCCTTGGTGCCTAATCTAATTAATGGGTCCCACTCTGTAACTCTGGGCAATAGCTTGCTTAATCTCCACAATGGCCCTGACAGCGCTTGGATGCCTGGCTTCACCCTGGGGGTGCGCAGGAGTGGGCGCCTCACAGGGAAAAGCCAGGAGGGGTTCCACAGCGGTATGCGTACAGCACCTTGAGACCCTAACGGGTGAGTAGTGCGCTATACAAGTGCGAAGTTTACAGTTTACAGCAGACACAAGGGGGTGAGTACACTCTCATTCTGCTGACTTTGCGCGCAGTGGAGGGGTCTGGGTGGGGGAGGTGGGCTGTGGGTTTCCCTAGGCCGGGGCGAGTTCCGTAGGCAAGGTCCCTCCGTAAGGCAGGCCATGTGGCACCCCACCACACCTCTGTAGAGTGCCAAGTACACCTAGTCATCCCCCTGTGTCATGTATGTGTGCATATGTCGTCCATAGCCTTGTAGGGCATTTCCCAGGAAGTGAACAGTGGAGCCCAAGAGCGCGGCATAGTGCAGGGGGCTTCTGTGTCTGTTGTGTCTGCCAGCAGTAGCGGTAATGCATGCACTCAACATGTCTTTCTTCTGTCGTCCCCCCCTTTTTGTGGTCTCCCTGTTCTTGTGTGCATTAGCATCATCAGGCAGAGGAGCAGTGGCACCGGAGCACTAGGGGGCTGCATCCCACATGGCCATGGAGGCCCACACTATTGACTCAGACTTCACCAGTGGGACGGAGGGCAAGGGGAGCTCCACGGCGGGGACAGGAGCTGAGACCAGTGACACGGACTCATCCTCTGATGGGAGCTCCCTTGTGGTGGTGGCAACATCTGTGCCCCCCCATCTACAGGTACAGCCTCCACCCCCCTTCCAGCACCACCCTCCCAGCAGCCCCTCAGCCTTCGCCCCGTGCCCGCTCACCCGGGAGGGTGGGCATCACCTTCGCCCCAGGCACCTCAGTCCCTGCCCCAGTCACCCCTGCTGCCCTCAGTGAGGAGGCCATTGACCTCCTCAGGTCCCTCACTGTTGGGCAGTCTACCATTTTGAATTCCATCCAGGGTGTAGAGAGGCAGTTGCAACAAACAAATGCATTCCTGGAGGGCATTCATTCTGGTCAGGCGGCCCTTCAGCAAGCTTTTCAGACTCTGACCTCAGCACTGATGGCAGCCATTGTCCCTGTGTCTAGCCTCCCCCCTCCAACTTCCTCCACCCAGACCCAAACCCCTGTACCTCAGCCTATCCCAAGCACACCTACAGACCAGCATGCACACACGTCAACACACAAGGGAAGCTCAGGCAATCATAGGCACCACAGATCCCACAGGCACTCACGCAAGCATCACACACATGCAGACACACTAACATCCACGGCCTCCACTGTGTCCCCCTCCTCCTCATCTCCCTCCTCCCTCCCAGTCTCGTCTACACTCACACCTGCATGCACTACCTCTAAAGCCACTACGTCCCTCTCCAGCACACCCAACACCACACCCCACTCATGTGCAGTCACCACCCCCACTACCATTCACACGTCCCCTGTGTCCTCTCCTAGTGTGTCTGTGACGCCCCCTCCCTAGATACACAAACGCAGGCACACACCCACCCAACAGCCATCCACCTCACGACAGTTTCCAGCGCATGCACCTTCACCCAAAGTCAGCAAACGAACACCTCCTACAACCACCACCTCTTCCTCCACTCCCAAACCCCCTCCAGCTACCCGTCCCAGTGTGTCAAAAAAACTTTTCCTGTCCAACCTTGACCTCTTTCCCACACCTCCCCAACCTGTGAAGCATCAGAAGTTGGCCAGTGCCCGGCGAGAGAGGGGGAAGACTCCAGCCATCAAAGCCGCTCCCAGGGGTCCCGGTGGGAGTGTGGACTCAGCTGTGACACCCTCCAAGGTGGGGAAGGGCCACAAGAAACCAGGAAAGACTGGGAAGAGCAGCACGGCGGAGAAGACCGCCATCATCCCCGCTGCCCAGGAGGCCACCTCCAGCACCAGCCCAGCTTCCCAGTACAGGACCGCCAGCACAAGCCTAGCTGCCCAGGACAGGACCGCCAGCACAAGCCCACCTGCCCAGGACAGGACTGCCAGCACAAGCCCACCTGCCCAGGACAGGACCGCCAGCACAAGCCCACCTGCCCAGGACAGGACCGCCAGCACAAGCCCAGCTGCTCAGGAGGCCACCGCCAGCAAAAGCCCCGCTGGGCCATGAAGAACCGCCAGCAGCTGAGTCCCTGCAATGGAGACCGCCGCCTCAAGCACTGCTGCACAGGGCACCGCCATCTCAAGCACCGCTGAACAGGGCACCGCCATCTCAAGCACCGTTGAACAGGGCACTGCCATCTCAAGCACCGCTGAACAGGGCACCGCCGTCTCAAGCACCGCTGAACAGGGCACCGCCGCCTCAAGCACTGCTGAACAGGGCACCTCCATCTCAAGCACCGCTGGTCCATGAGCGGCAAGGGCACTGACGCAACTGAGTCCGTCACAGGGTGAATGATGCACTCTGGGCACCATGCCCCCTCCAGAACCAGTGGAGACTGTCATCCACTACCTCTGTCCTTGGCAGGATGAAGCACTCTGGGCACAAAGCCCCCTCCAGAACCAGTGGAGAAAGGCATCCACTACCTCAGTCCTTGGCAGGATGAAGCACTCTAGGCACAAAGCCCCCTCCAGAACCAGTGGAGAAAGGCATCCACTACCTCAGTCCTTGGCAGGATAAAGCACTCTGGGCACAAAGCCCCCTCCAGAACCAGTGGAGAAAGGCATCCACTACCAGAGTCCTTGGCAGGATGAAGCACTCTGGGCACAAAGCCCCCTCCAGAACCATTGGAGAAAGGCATCCACTACCTCAGTCCTTGGCAGGATGAAGCACTCTGGGCACAAAGCCCCCTCCAGAACCAGTGGGGACTGTCATCCACTTGTGAGACTGTGGCTTTGCACTCCCCAGGATTGAACAGTGGGCAAACCACCCACCGTAGAGACTTGTGAGACTGTGGCTTTGCACTCCCCAGGATGTAACAGTGGGCATGTGGCCCCCTCGTGGATTTGGCGTCATGCACTCAAGCAGCTGAGGTGCCCCCCTTTCCCTCCCCCTGAGGTGCCTGTTTAGTTGCTCTCTTATGCCCCTGCAGTGTTCTCTCCGTCACGGTCGGGAATCTTGTGTGGCCTCGTCCATACCGTGTGGTCCCAGTGTTCCACGGACTTTATTAGAGCACTACCTAGACTACTATGCTTGGTATATATTTTGTACATGGTGTATATATATGTTTCTGCCTACTTGCTTTTAATATATTACAATGGTTACACTCATTTTCTATTGTCTTTGCATTCTTCTGGGGGGTTTGGAGGGTGTAACTGTGTTGTATTGATATGCATTAGTGTGTGTGTTGTGGTGGGTGAGGGTAGGGGTTTTGCGTGTTGCGTGTCCCTGTTTCTTCCCTCCCCCCTCCCCTGTGTCGTAGGTGCAGTACTCACCATGGTCTTCGCCGCCGGCGTTCGTGCTCCTGGTAGAGGAGCAGGAAGACTATTGCAGGGAGAATTTGGAGTTCCGGATACATGGCGTCCTCCTTCCTTGTGGGGTGTGTAGAGGTGAGTGTTTTTCCTTCGGAATTCCTGTTTCCGCCGTGTTTTTTTCCGCTGTGAATCCACCCCCGGAAAAGGTGGCAGTTTGGCCTGTCATAATAGTGTGGGCGGTACATTGTCTCCCGCCTGTCTGTTGGCGATGACCGCCGCGCTGTTTGTTTGTACCGCCGTGGCGGTCGGAGTGTTAAAGTGGCTGTCTTTGTTGGCGGTTTCTGCCACGGTCGTAATTGCAAATTTTTTACCGCCGGCCTGTTGGCGGTCTTACCGCCGCTTTAACACCGACTGCCAGGGTTGTAATGACCACCATACCTCCACTTGTCTACACGTGGTGTGCCAGGTAGGTTGTGGCTGTGTTAGGTACATGTAGATGTATGTTTTTATGATGTGCAATTATTGTGGTGTTAGTGTGGCATTTTGTATATGTATTGTTGCCTGTACATCTGTGTTCCCCTGCCCATGTGTATTTAGTGTGGTGTATGTCTTTTTTGTGCTACATGGATGGTGTATTGTCTGTGTAATGATTGGTATGGTGGCTTGCCTACGAGTAGGCCATTGCCACATTGCCCATCCTGGAACTGTTCATTGATAGTGGAATGGCCGAATATGTAGGCATCATGGACACTGCCGGGATATTTTGCTAGGATGTTAGTGAAGAGCACACGGTGGTCCATAATGACCTGCATATTGATCGAATGGGTATGCTTGCAGGTCCTATATAGGTGTTTGGTTGCTGCAGGTGGCACCAGTTGCACATGGATACAGTCCATTCCACACAGCACATGCGGAAACCCAACAATTTAGTCAAAAACTTGCTTGACCTCCTGCTGCAGTTGCTGGGTGTTTGGGAAGCATATATGGTGGAGTCTGAGGCATATGATTGCATCCAGGACCTTAGGTAGGAAGACCGAGAAAGATGGCTGGGACATACCTGCCACTTGCGTGCCCGTTAACTGAAAAGATCCAGATACCAGCATATGAAGGACAGCAAGGAGTTTTGTCATGGGTGGAATAGTTGTAGGAGTTTGCACCCTTGCTGTGATATGTGGTGCAATGTGGTGCAGCAGGTATAGAGTGGACTACCAGTTCAGTTGGTACATCCTGACGACATCTTATTCCCTAAGGACAGGATGGTTGTCCGTTGTCTGAAGAACCTCTCCTGCCTTCTGCGCTGCCTTTGTGGCTGCTGTGGTGATGTTTGGGGTTGCTGTGGTGGTGGGACCTGCTGTAAACGATGGATTGAACCCAGATCTGTGACTGGGGGTGAGTGTTTGAAAAGTTTCAGCACTACTTCAATCATCCTTTTGTTTTACCTTTATAAAAAGTGGTATTTTAAAAGTTGTAATCATACATCCAACTTTACCATTAAGGAGTATTTTTAGGTACCAAATATGACAGTTAAACTCCTTCTCAATCAGGACTTAAACCTAATGGATATATTAAGGAATCCCTAATGTTATCCTATGAGGGGGTAGGCCTGTCAGTACTGAAAAAGGAATTTGGTCGTTTTGCACAACCAGGACATGTATACGCCCTCCCTTTTTTTTTACATCACATCCTGCCCTATGGGCTATCTAAGGCCTACCTTAGGGATGGCTTATGTATAATAAAAGGGGATTTTAAGGCTTTGCAGGACGATTTAACTGCCAAGTCGACATGTTAGTGAAACTGCAAATACAGATTCTGCAGTGACAGGTCTGAGACATGTTTAAAAGACAACTTCGGTGTGTGCCACATTCAATGCTACAGGCCCAACCATAGCATTTAATTTACAGGCCCTGGGCACATTTAGTCCACTTTACTAGAGACTTATAAGTAAATTAAATATGCCAGTTTTGGTTACACCAATGTCACCATATTTTAGGAGAGTGAGCACATGCATGCAGGGAAAAGGTTTAGGGAAAGGCCACCCTAAAATGTCAGGACTAAAAGTTATTTAATAGTTAAACGCCACAATCTTAAAAGGTCAATTTTTTAAGAGTGCAGAAATTGCTGCACGTTATGTCCAGTGGCTGCGGCTGCAGCGGCCTAACTCTTATGATGTGATACCGGCCAGTTAAAGTGCTTGAAAAATGGAACATGGTATGTGGGACACAGGCCCTGCTGTGGGTCTTAGTTTGATCGCAAAATGCATTCAGATACAGCCTGACTATTTAAAGTCCTGTCACAAAACACACTCAGATGTGGGCTGACAATTTAAAGTGCAATCAAGGGAATTTGGGATGTTCAATGGCTACTCTTCCCTTTGATTCTTCATGCGATTAGCCAGTAATGCTGCCATTAGGCTATTGCTGAGATTATCCAGAGTGGAGTGGTGCCACACAGTTAAAATGCCAAGTGCTTAAAGGATACAAAGCGTGCAACAAAGTGTGCATCCAAGAGTATATGCTTTTTGTGCTTGCTACTTTGTGTCACAGTATTTTATGCCCCGATTTGAGCAATTTCACCGTATGGGCGATATACATAGGCAAGCATACTATTATCCGAACGCTCAGGCCTTGTAAGTAGAAAAGAAGGGTTTGATGACATGACCTGATTATTTAGATGTTGAAGATATTGCTTAAGATCTTCTTATGTTCAAGTTGTATAGGCAGATACACAGTAGGTGCTGGAGAGTTTCTTCTTGTCTGTGGCACAATCTGTGCATCATGATGAAATTGGGGTTGAGATCCCTGCTAGTAGTGTGTTGCTAGTTGGAGATAGGCCAAACCTTAAGGCTAGAAATATATGAGTTTATGAAGCCCTTTGATTGTTTCAAATAAGTCATGCATGCTTGCCTTTCTTTAAGGATTCCTTGTCTTTGATCTACAATAGTAATTTTATTTGTTTCTTCATAGCAAGCCTCAAGGCATGGTGGAGTAGGTTTGTGCTCCAGGGATCCTGAGCATTCACTGTTTCAAGTGCTTTGCCACTAGTGTGAGTCCAGGGATTCCTTTTGCTGCCTTGCTGAGTTTCTTTCCAGATAAGGGATCTTAGGCCCTCATTATGACATTGGCGGTAAATCACACTTACCGCCATGACGACTGCCGCCAACATACCACCGCCGCAGCAGATATCAGTTCATCATATTATGACACTCACATACCAATCCATCACTATTTAGCCACAAACACAATTCCGCCACACCAAAGGTCAGTGATAAACTGGCGGTATCAAAACCCACACCGTTACGCCAACAGAACGCCCACAACATTATGACCCACAAATCACTACGGCGGACATTCAATGGCAGTAAACCATTGGCGGTACATACCGCTGCGCTCAAAATACACACACCCAAACAAAACAACACCACATTGGACAATTCAAACTACACACACCTGACACACATACACACACCACACCCACACACCCACACCACTATAAAACACCCACCCACATTACCCACAACCCTTTACAACTACAAACCATTGCCAACAGAGAAAGACAGCAAGAGCACTCACACAACCAGAGCCACATACCACCCTCACCTATACACCACCCATGCACCTTACATCACACACCCCAACACATCACCCTACACACCCTCACCTACAATACTCACACAACACCCATGGAACCACAACGACACCCCAGATTCTCTGAGGAGGAGCTAAGGGTCATGGTGGAGGAAATCATCTGGGTAGAGCCACAGCTATTTGGATCACAGGTGCAGCAGATATCCATTGCAAGGAAGATGGAGTCATGGCGGAGAATTGTGGACAGGGTCAACGCCGTGGAACAACACCCCAGAAAAATAGATGACATCAGGAAAAGGTGGAACGAGCTACGGGGGAAAGTGCGTTCCACTGCAGCAAGACACCAGCCCGCTGTACAGAGGACTGGTGGTGGACCCCCACCTCCTCCCCCACAACTGACAACATGAAAGGAACAAGTCTTGGCAATCATGCATTGTGAGGGCCTGGCAGGAGTAGCAGGAGGACTGGACTCTGGTGAGTCAAATCTTTACTACTTTCACCTCCCTACCTGCATTCCATCACATACCCCCACCGTTACCCTCACTCCCATCAATCCAACACCTCCCACACACCCCACCATCACAACCCACTCATCCCAATGCCAATCCCAGCATGCACCACCAATGCATGGACACCACTCACAGACCTGCATGGACACCTATCACTAAAGCATGCACACTAGAGAGAATCAGCTAGCCCACCACATAACAACTCACACAAGGTAAAACTGCCAGGGCAATAACAACCATAGAGGGCAACCCACCCATGCACAATATGTCACACATAGAAATAATAACACTGCATTTACATCCCCACAGGTATCCGAGCCAATGTCACCAGAGAAGAGGTGCCAGCAGCATCAATCAATCAATCAATCAATCAATCGCATTTATAAAGCGTGCTAGTCACCCATCAAGGGTCTCAAGGCGCTGGGGGGGGGGGTCAGTGCTCGAAGAGCCAGGTCTTGAGCTGCCTTCTGAAGGAGAGGTGGTCAGGTATGGCGCGAAGGTGGCTGGGCAGAGAGTTCCAGGTCTTCGCTGCCAGGAAAGAGAAGGATCTTCCTCCGGCGGTGGCTTTGCGGATGCGGGGTACGGCTGCCAGGGCCTGTCCGGTGGAGCGCAGAGTGCACGGAGGGGTGTAGAAGGAGACACGGTTGTTGATGAGTTTGGGTCCAAGGTTGTGAAGGGCTTTGTGTGGGTGGGTGAGTAGTCGGAAGGTGATCCGCTTGTTGACGGGTAGCCAATGGAGTTTTTTCAGGTGTCCGGAAATGTGGTGGTGGCGAGGGATGTCCAGGATGAGTCTTGCGGCAGCGTTCTGGATCCGTTGGAGTTTCCTCTGCAGCTTGGTGGCGATGCCGGCGTACAGGGTGTTCCCGTAGTCCAAGCGGCTGGTGACGAGGGCGTGGGTGACGGTCTTCCTGGTGTCGGTGGGGATCCAGCGGAAGATCTTGCGGAGCATGCGGAGGGTGTTGAAGCATGCCGAGGTCACCGAGTTCACCTGTCTGGTCATGGTGAGGGAGGATCCAGTCCCCCCCACAGAAGAGGCCCACAGTGATGACAGCGACTCTGCTCGCCTGGATCTGGATGTCCAACCTGGCCCATCAGGGACCTCCGGACAGTCGGTAACCCAGGCACAGACCCACACCACCACAGAGCCTCCTCCTTCAGGAAACACCACCACAGCAACCACCCTCCGGACCCATACCTCTGTCCCCAGGACACGTCAATCATCAGTGTGTCCACCACTACAAGGACCCCAGGGCACACCACAAACCTAAGACAATCAGGGACCTGGGGTCAGTGGCAGTGGGCACACAGTTCAGGGGACATAGGCACATGACAACAGCGAAGCTGGGAGGACTGTGCACCTGGGGAGGACAGGCCCAGGGAACCAACTCTCCAGGAGGCACTCACCGCGATCCTGGGAGCATACCAACATTCCCAGGATACTCTGGGCCAGATCCTGGACAAATTGCAGGAGAACATGTGGCTGCAGGAGGGACAGTACCAGGGGATCAGGGAGGACTTGCAGGCCATTTACACCACCCTGGTCTCCAATGCAGAGGTGCTGGCAGACATGGCCAACATCATGAGGGAGGCAGTGTCCCACCAGCGGGCCCCTGCCACTAGCCAGACAACTGAACAGCCCTCCACCTCCGCTGCCACTAGTGGACAAGAGTCCCCACCACAGGGCCAACAGGCCACCAGCACCTCTCCCCCTGCAGAAGGAGAACCACTCCGCAAACGTTCCCTGTGATCCAGACAGAAGCCAAAGACTATTGCCAAGACCCCCGCACGGAAAGAAGACTCGTGATTGTCACCCTTGTGTCCCAATCTGTTACCCTGTCCACCTTGAACTGCCATTGCTCCCCTTCCTATGCCCCCTTGGACAATGCACCTGTGCTACAAATAGGCTGGGCTCTACCCTGGACTTTCCTCCATCCTCGCCCCAGCCCATTGCACTTCCCCCTTTTCTTCAGAGCACTGCAATAAACACACTTTGAAAAAACACAAATATGGAGTATGTCAAATGATTTAAGTATGCATTTGTTTAACAAGGTTTAAACATTGCAATTCAACTGTATAGTATGGTATACATAGGAAAGACCTGTAGTTGGCTGCAGTGAACACATCAGGAGCGATAGTGGGGCACCAACATCTCCAAAAAGAGTTGCCAAAGGTTACAGTAAGTGGGTATAGAAGTGTGAAATCACAGCCTTCCAGTGACAATGTAAAACAAAAAACTTACAATGAAATGTAAAGTTACACTGTCTTGCCTGTGTGTCATTGGAAGTATTGTCTAATCACTGCAGTTCTGTTCTCCTCAGCCTCGTCCTCTGCCTCCTCATCTTAACTGTCCACAGGGGCCACTGCTGCCACACGGCCATCTCCAGCCTCCTCCTCCTGCAGAAAAGGCACATGGCGTCTCAGGGCAAGGTTATGCAACATGCAGCATGCCACGATTATCTGGCAGACCTTCTTAAGTGAGTAGCACAGGGGTCCACCTATTAGATGGAGGCACCGAAATCTGGCCTTCAGGAGGCCGAAGGTACGTTCAATGATCCTTCTTGTTCGCCCATGTGCCTTATTGTAACGTTCCTCTGGCCTTGTCCTGGGATTCCTCACAGGGGTCAGTAGCCATGAGAGGTTGGGGTAACCAGAGTCACCCGCAAATATCGTTGGACAACAGTTAGCCGCACACTAACCCTTATGGCCCAATACCATTCCCATACACCAACATCCACTGGGTGGGAACCAGGGCTCACCTATTAGCCATACCCTGTTCCTCTGTAGTTGGGCCATCACATTTGGGATGCTGCTATTCCTCAGGATAAAAGCATCATGCACCGAGACTTGATACTTGGCATTGACATGGGAGATGTACTGGTCCGCCAAACCCACCATCTGCACATTCATTGAGTGAAAACGTTTTCGAATTTCTGAACACCTGTACATGTTGCCGGGTTGGGGGGGGGGGACAAATGCAATATGTGTTCCATCAATCGCCCCAATGATGTTGGGGATATGTCCCATTGCATAGAAGTCAGCCTTCACTGTGGCCAAATCCTCCACCTGGGGGAAAACAATGTAGCTGTGCATGTGTTTAATCAGGGCAGACAACACTCTTGTCAGCACTATTGAGAACAATGGCTGTGACATTCCTGCTGCAAAGCCCACTGTCACTTGTAAAGAACCAGTTGCCAAGAAATGGAGCATAGGTAGCACTTGCACAAGAGGGGAGGATCCCAATGGGGTGACAGATAGCAGATATCAGGTCAGGCTCCAGCTGGGCACACAGCTCCGTGATTGTCAAGTCTGTAGATGAGGATAATGTGCCTGTCTTCCATTGTTGCCAAGTTCACTAGGGGTATGTACACGGGGGGATGTCTCCATCTCCTATTCATCCACAGCGGTTGCAATATATGTGACAAAAGAGTGAGGAGCTGGTCATAATATGTGCATTGTAACCACTACAGTTCTGTGCATGATGTGATATTTTAATGTATTTAGTGGCATGTGTCCAGAATGTCCAATTGTGATCTGTGATGCAGTTATGATCAATGGCCTACCCCCCCTGAAATGGCATCCACCTGTCCTGTATGGAGGGACAGGTGGAAGTGAGGTAATTCCGCTGACGTTGTGCACCATTGCAGGAGTCGGTCGGGAACTGCCGTGCAACTCCTTAATTGGTTATTATTGAGCCCCATTGGGTACAGTGGCTAATGGTGATGTACGTCGGTGGTGAGAGTATGCACCGCCGCGGACGTCACCTCCATCTGTTCTCTCACTTGCTACCTGACCTTCAACAGGAGAGGACCTACACTGCAGGTGCTTCTGTGCCTGTGTCTGGAACCTACCATGGCCCGTTTGACTGGGGAAAGGGCCCCTGCCTTCACCTCGGCACAGTTAGAGCGACTGGTGGATGGGGTCCTACCCCGGTACGGACTGCTGTATGGGCCTCCAGACCAACAGGTGAGTACAATGTGAGCACAATACATGGTCATGAATGCATGGAGTGGTGTGTGTGAAGGCCTCATGTAGGGAGGGGTTGGCGGATGGGCACTGGGCAGTGTGCAGCATGTATGCAGGCGCCATGTCTGTGCGTAAGGGGATGGGAAGGGCTATGGTAGGCCATGAGTGTAACAAACAGGACGGTCTAACTAATACCTTTCCCTCTGTGTATTTCTCTGCAGGTCAGCACCCATCAAAAGAAGGGTATATGGCGTGCCACCGCCAAGGATGAGCAGACCCTGGGGGTCTACGGCAGGCAGAGCACCCACTGTCGGAAACGGTGGGAGGACCTGAGACGCTGGGCACAGAAGACGACGGAGGCCCAGCTGGGGATGGCCTCCCAACAAGGAAGGGGTGCCCGTCGAACCCTGTCCCCCCAATGGCCGGCATACTGGCGGTGGCCTATGCGGAGCTGGATGTTACACTTGGGGGCATCACAGCAGCAACAAGGAGTGAGTACAGTGCCCATCATTACGAATTACGCCTGGTGGGGTGGTATCCAGGTGAGGGATGTGTGCCTGTGGGTGCCCCTAGGCCAGGGCTGACATTGCAGGGTAGGTCCCATGTTGGGCAGGGTTCTGATGTGAAATTGCTCCAACCTAGCTAGGAGGCATCCTGTACTGGGCAGGGGTGTGTGGGTCTCAGGTATGCTTTAGTTGGCGGTATGTGTCCCTCCCCATGTCCTGGTGACTAGCATTGTTACTGGTAGTGCATTGCATATTGCGTAGGGCCCTTCCCTGTGTGTGAGGGTGGTGTGTACGCCAACGGTGGTGTTGGTGCAGCCATTGACCAAGTGTATCCTTTGTCTCCCTCTCCCCCTTTTTGTTTTGTCATCCTGTCCTTATGTGCATTGGCATCATCTGGCGGAAGAGCAGAGGCACCAGTGATGGAGGGAGCTACATCCCACAGGACCCAGGAGCCAGAGTCCTCGACGGGGAGTGCACCAGTGGGACTGAGGCCGAGGGGAGCACAACAGCGGAGACTACAGGGGACAGTTTGGACATGGATACCTCCTCTGATGGAAGCTCACTGGTAGTGGCGGACACCTCTGTGCCCACCCCAACTACAGGTACAGCAGCCACTCCCGTACTCGCACCACCCTCCCAGCAGCCCCCAGCGAGTTGCCCGTGCCCGCTCACCCAGGAGGGTGGGCATCTTCTTCCTCAGGCCCTGCCCCAGTTAGCCCTGCTGCCCTGAGTGAGGAGCTATTGACCTCCTGCGATCCATCTCTGTTGGGCAGTCAACCATTGTGAATGCCATCGAGGGGCTGGCATCCCAAATTCAGCCGACCAATGCATTTCTGGAGGGCATTCACACTGACTTGTCGGCCCAACAGAGATCAATCGAGGCTTTGGCCTCCTCTCTGATGGCAGCCATTGACCATGTTTCCACCCTTCCCCCTCCAATCTCCTTAACCCAATCCCATTCCCCTCAACCCCAACCTATCCCAGGCACACAGGCAGACAAACATGCACACAGGACAACACAAAAGAGTGGCACAGGCAAACACAGGTACCACACTTCGTCCCACAGGCACTCGCACAAACACCATCCAGAAGCAGATATACCAACATCCACTGCACCCAATGTGTCCTACTCCTCCTCGTCCTCCACCTTCCTCCCAGTTGCATCTCCACTCACACCTGCATGCACTACATCCTCATCCACTACCGCCATCATCAGCACACCTATCAGAACACACATCTCACTGGCAGTCACCACCCCAACAGCCATGCACACGCCCCCTTTGTCTTCTCCCACTGTGTCTGTGCCCCTCCTTTCAAAGTACACAAACGCAAGCACTCAGACACCCAACAGCCATCCACCTCACAACAGCATCCCACCCATGCACCTGCACCCAAACAAAGCAGACAGACACCTCCTACAACCTCTCCCTCTTTCTCCACTCCCAGACCTTCTCCCTGTAGGAGGCTGGCCTGGCTTATAGTTGGTACCTGATGGTACTTACACCTTGTGCCAGGTCCAGTTTTCCCTTATTAGTAGATTAGTAGTGTTCTAGAAGCTTAGGCAGATAGAGGTAGCTATAGCAGAGCAGCTTAGGCTGAACTAGGAGACATGCAAAGTTTCTACTATACCACTTATATCATATAGTTACTATATCATAAGAAACACAATACTCAGGGTTACTAAAAATAAAGGTACTTTATTTTAGTGACAATGTGCCAAAAATATCTCAGAGGATATACTCCCTTAGGAGGTAAGTAAAATACACAAAATATACACACAAACCAAATCAGGTAAGTAAAACAGTTAGAAAGTAGTACAAACACTGTAAAAAACAATAGGATGCAATAGGCCTAGGGGCAACACAAACCATACACTAAGAAAGTGGAATGCGAACCACGAATGGACCCCTAGGCTAGTGTAGTGTGTAGAGGGTCGCTGAGAGTGTAAGAAAACACTAGGGGTGTCCAAGATACCCTACCCCAAGACCCTGGAAAGTAGGAGTAAAGTACTACCATTTCCCCAGAAACACACTAAACTCGTGATAGTAGACTTTGCAAACACCACAACAGACTGCAAAGCACTGAAGACGGATTCCTGGACCTGAGGACCTGCAAAGGAAGGGGACCAAGTCCAAGAGTTGTGAAAGTGTCCAGGGGGGGCAGGAGCCCACTAAACCCCGGATAAATGTGCAAAATGGCTGCCTCCTGATGGAAGAATCTGAAGATTCTGCAACAACAAAAGGTGCTAGGAACTTCTCCTTCGTGCATGTCCCATGGAGTGCTGGAGGATGCAGAGTTGTTTTTTTGGCAAAGGACCGCAAACAAGCCCAGCTAGCTGCAAGAGTCACAGTTGAAGAAAAAGGGTACTGCCCTGGCCCAATAAGGACCAGGATGTTGCCACTTGGGTGAGGAGACAGAGGGGGCCCTCAGCAATGTAGAGAGTCCATGCACAAGAAGGTAGCACCCACAGAAGCACTTGAACATGGGCTCAAGAAGTCTGAACATGGCAGTCATCTCAACACTGCAAAAGAGGGTCCCACAAAGCCAGGGTGAACTCAGGGAGCTAAGCATTGCAGGACAGAGTGCTGGGGACCTGGGCTTGGCTGTGCACAAAGGATTTCTTGGAAATGTGCACAGAAACCCTAGTAGCTGCAGTTCATGTGGTGCACAGGATTACTGTCTGGAGAGGGGAGGCAAGGACTTACCTCTTCCAAATTTGGACAGTTGGACCACTGGAGAGTCTGGGTCACTTGGGTCTACCACCTGTGTTCCAGGGGCCATGCTCGTCAGGATGAGAGGGGTCCCAGAGTACCGGTGATGCTGAAGTTTGGTGCCTGCTGGAGCAGGGGGAAGATTCTGTCAAACCATGGGAGATTTCTTCGTGGCTTCCAGTGCAGGATGAAGGCAGGCACACCCAAAGCATGCACCACTAAGAAACAGTCGAGAAAGCCGGCAGGATTAGGCACTACAATGTTGCTGGTAGTCTTCTTGCTACTTTGTTGCAGTTTTGCAGGCGTCCTGGAGCAGTCAGTGGTTGATCCTTGGCAGAAGTCGAAGAGAGAGGTGCAGAGGAACTCTGGTGAATTCTTGCAAGTCGTTATCTGAGGTAAAGCCCACTTGAGAGACCCTAAATAGCCCTCAAAGGAGGATTGGCCACCTAGTCAGGTAAGCACCTATCAGGAGGGGTCTCTGATGTCACCTGCTGGCACTGGCCACTCAAAGGCCTCCAGAGTGCCCTCACATCTCTGGATTCAAGATGGCAGAGGTCTGGGACATACTGGAGGAGCTCTGGGCACCACCCCTGGGGTGGTGATGGACAGGGGAGTGGTCACTCCCCTTTCCTTTGTCCCGATTCATGCCAGAGCAGGGGCTAGGGTTTCCCTAAACTGGTGTAGACTGGCTTATGCAAGGAGGGCACCATCTGTGCCCTTCAAAACATTTCCAGAGGCTGGGAGAGGCTAACCCTCCCCAGCCTTTAACACCTATTTCCAAAGGGAGATGGTGTAACACCCTCTCTCCGAGGAAATCCTTTGTTCTGCCTTCCTGGGATTGGGCTGCCCAGACCCCAGGAGGGCAGAACCCTGCCTGTGGGGTGGCAACAGAGGTAGCTGCAGATAAAACCCCAGAGAGCTGGTTTGACAGTACACGGGGTCCATAGTGGAGCCCCGGGGATGCCTGGGATTGGCACCCCAATACCAGATTTGGCATGGGGGGAGAATTCCATGATCTTAGACATGTTACATGGCCATATTCGGAGTTACCATTGTGAAGCCAAATATAGGTATTGACCTATAAGTAGTGCACACGTGTAATGGTGTCCCCACACTCATAGTCCAGGGAATTTGCCCTGAACTATGTGGGGGCACCTTTGCAAGTGCAAGGGTGCCCTCACACTTAGTAACTTTGAACCTAACCTTCAGCAAGTGAAGGTTAGACATATAGGTGAGTTATAAGTTACTTAAGTGCAGTGAAAAATGGCTGTAAAATAACATGTGCGTTATTTCACTCAGGCTGCAGTGGCAGTCCTGTGTAAGATTTGTCTGAGCTCCCTATGGGTGGCAAAAGAAATGCTGCAGCCCAAAGGGATCTCCTGGAACCCCAATACCCTTGGTACCTAGGTACCATATACTAGGGAATTATAAGGGTGTTCCAGTGTGCCAATTAGAATTGGAAAAATGGTCACTAGCCTATAGTGACAGTTTTAAAGGCAGAGAGAGCATAAGCACTGAGGTTCTGATTAGCAGAGCCTCAGTGACACAGTTAGTCACTACACAGGTACACACATTCAGGCCACAAACTATGAGCACTGGGGTCCTGGCTAGCAGGATCCCAGTGAGACAGGCAGAAACAAACTTACATACATGTAAAAATGGGGGTAACATGCCAGGCAAGATGGTACTTTCCTACACAACCACCCCCCCCCCCCAAACGAGGGACAATAAGGCTAACCTTGCCCAGATGAGTCTTCATTGGCTAAGTGGAAATATCTGGAGAGTCCATCTGCATTGGAGTGGGGACTCCCAGGTCTATGTTCCACTGTATAGTCAATTCCCTGTAGGGAGATGGACCACCTCAACAATTTAGGGTTTTCAACTTTCATTTGTTTAAGCCATAATAGAGGTTTGTGGTCTGTCTGAACAATAAAGTGAGTACCAAACAGGTATGGTCTCAACTTTTTCAGTTCCCAGACCACAGCTAAGGCCTCCCTCTCTATGGCAGACCAACACTTTTCTCTAGGGGTCAACCTCCTGCCGATAAAAGCAACAGGTTGATCCTGACTCTCAGTGTTAAGCTGTGATAGAACTACCCCTACCCCTAATTCAGAAGCATCAGTCTGGACCATGAATTTCTTGGAGTAACAAGGGCTTTTTAGGACAGGTGCAGAGCACATGGCCTGTTTGAGCTCATCAAAATCCTTTTGACAGCTAGTTGTCCATAATACCTTTTTAGGCATCTTTTTGGATGTGAGGTCAGTAAGAGGGGCAGCTATGGTGCCATAATTCTTAATGAACGTCCTATAGTACCCTGTGAGGCCTAGGAAGGCTCTCATCTGTGTTTGAGTTGTAGGGGAATCCCATTCCATAATAGTTTGGATATTCCCCTGAAGTGGTGCAATCTGTTCCCCACCTACCAGGTGGCCAAGATGAACCACTTTTCCCTGCCCTATTTGGCACTTAGAAGCCTTGATAGGGAGGCCTGCCTTTTGCAGGGCCTCCAAAACTTTCCACAAGTGGACCAGGTGATCATCCCAGGTGGAGCTAAAGACAGCTATATCATCTAGATATGCTGCACTAAAGGCTTCCAATCCTTGGAGGACTGTGTTCACCAACCTCTGAAAAGTGGCAGGTGCATTTTTCAATCCAAAGGGCATAACAGTGAACGGATAGTGCCCTCCAATGGTTGAAAATGCTGTTTTAGGTTTAGCATCTTCTGACAAATTAATCTGCCAATACCCTGCAGTTAAGTCAAAGGTGCTTAGATACTTGGCAGAAGCTAGTGTATCTATCAGCTGATCTGCCCTGGGTATAGGGTGAGCATCAGTTTTGGTTACTTGATTGAGACCTCTATAGTCCACAAAAAAACTCATTTCTTTTTTACCATCTTTACTGTGAGGTTTGGGGACAAGCACCACTGGGCTAGCCCATGGGCTTTCAGAAGGCTCAATCACTCCCAAATCTAACATTGGGGGTCATTCTGACCCCGGCGGTCATAGACCGCCGGGGCCAGGGTCGGCGGGAGCACCGCCGACAGACCGGCGGTGCCCCGCAGGGCATTCTGACCGCGGCGGTTCTGCCGCGGTCAGATGCGGGAAACTGGCGGTCTCCCGCCGGTTTCCCGCTGCCCTGCAGAATCCTCCATGGCGGCGGAGCGCGCTCCGCCGCCATGGGGATTCTGACACCCCCTACCGCCATCCTGTTACTGGCGGGTCTCCCGCCAGGAACAGGATGGCGGTAGGGGGTGCCGCGGGGCCCCTGGGGGCCCCTGCAGTGCCCATGCCAATGGCATGGGCACTGCAGGGGCCCCCGTAAGAGGGCCCCACAAAGTATTTCAGTGTCTGCTATGCAGACACTGAAATACGCGACGGGTGCAACAGCACCCGTTGCACCTTCCCACTACGCCGGCTCAATTCTGAGCCGGCGTCCTCGTGGGAAGGTTGATTTGCCCTGGGCTGGCGGGCGGCCTTTTGGCGGCCGCCCGCCAGCCCAGGGCAAATCCCAAAATACCCTCAGCGGTCTTTCGACCGCGGAGCGGTATTTTGGTGGGGGAACTTCGGCGGGCGGCCTCCGCCGCCCGCCGATGTTAGAATCACCCCCATTTTCTGTACCTCTTGTTTAACGCAATCTGACATGGCCAGACTCCTATAAATCTTACTTTTGACAGGTAAACTGTCTCCAGTGTGGATTGTGTGCTCACACCAGGTAGTTGTGCTTGGGATTAGTGAGAAGAGGTTAGAGAACTGGTCTAGGAGATTTCTGGGGTAACATGCCAGGCAAGATGGTACTTTCCTACACTCCCTCTCCCCACCCCAATGTTCCTAAGCAGCTTTTCCTCTCCACCATTAACCTCTTCCCTACCCCGTCCTTCAAGTCTGGCCAGGGTGTGTAAAACCCAGTCAAGCACCTCAGCCACCCCGTCCACAGGCCCAGTAGTGTCCATAGCAACTCGTGGTGGGTAAAAATCCCGGGCACCAGGCAGCCACACGGAAAGGGTGCCTACCCAAGTGCTGCCTGGTAAGGCAAGGTGCCACCCCCAGCTGCTGGCAAGAAGAACAAGGAGCTATCTCCAGCTGCTGCCAAGAAAAGCAAGGAGCCATCCCAGGCTACTGGCAAGAAGAGCAAGGAGCCATCCCCAGCTGCTGCCAAGAGGAGCAAGGAGCCATCCCCAGCTGCTGCCAAGAGGAGCAAGGAACCATCCCCAGCTGCAGCCAGGAAGGGCAAGGGGCCTGCACCCGCAGGAGAAAGGACAAGGGGCCTGGTGCTGGGACTCAGTCGGAGCCCCCACCACCAACCATGGTGGTGCCAGCCATCTGAGGCTGCAGGGGATGGGCAGGAGCTTCCCCTCACAACCACCAGCAGCAGCACCACCACCACCAGTGGGCAGCCATCCAAGGCTGCAGTGGATGGGCAGGAGCTTCCCCCCACAACAAGCAGCAGCACCAGTGGGCAGCCATCTGAGGCTGCAGGGGATGGGCAGGAGCTTCCCCCACCACCAGCATCAGCAGCACCACCACTGAGCAGCCATCACCGCCGGCGGACAGTCTGTAGTCCTGCATCCATGGGCTGTTGTGCGGCCTGCACCCTGCTAATCCTGTAGATATGACACCCACCTGAGAGACTGTGACCTTGCACTACCCAGGATCTGCATCACAGGGCACGATGCCCCTCCAGAACCAGTGGGTATGCCACCTACTCACCTCATCCTCCCCAGGAACAAGAGCACAGGGCATGTTTCCCCCTCCAGAGCATGTGGGAAAGTCACCCACTTGAGAGACTGTGGCCTTGCACTCCTCGGACCAAGCACAGGGCATGTTGCCCCCTCCAGAGCATATGGGCAAGTCACCCACTTGAGAGACTGTGGCCTTGCACTCCCCAGGACCAAACACAGGGCATGTTGCTTCCTCCAGTACAAGTGGTGCTGTTCCATCTGCCGGCTGAGGTGACCCATCCGTTCCCCATCCCCTTGAGGTGCCTACCTATTTTCGAACTGATGTCCCTGCAGTGTTCTCTCCGTGTTGTTGCAGGAGTCAAGTGGGGCCTTGGACTTTGTAATGTGGCCTGTGGCCCACGAACATTGAGGACTGGGCAGTGTCCCTTGATTTGAAAATATGTATATACTTTTAGATTGGATGTACGTATTACTACTGTATTTATCTTATTACACTCACTTTCATCTATTTGTGTGGTACTTGCATTATCTCAGAGGGGTACAAGGTAAATGTGTTATGTTACTGCATCTGCGTGTGTGGATGGTGTTGGGGGTGGGGGTGTTGCATGTTGCGTGTGTGTCATGTTGTGTGTGTGTCACTCTCTTTTTCTTCCCCTGTGTGCTAGATGGCTGACTCACCGTGGTCGTCTTCGCTGTCGTTGGTGTTCATAGTGGATCATTGGGAATATATGCAATTCAGGCTCCATGGCGGTGTGGTTCTTCCCTGAGTCTCCACAGGTGAGTCGTTTCCCTTCTGTGCAGTGTTTCTGCCAGTCTTTTGATGTTGTTGGCACCACCCCCGAAAAGGTGGTGGTTTCCTGTGTCTTGATACAGTGGGCAGAACATTGGCTTCCGCCTGGCTGTAGGCGGCTACCGCCGTGGTGCCTGTTGATTCTGCCCTGGCGGTCAGTGTGGTAAAGTGGCTGTCTGTCTGAGCTCTTTCCACCATGGTCATAAATTTAGCGGTATTTACCACCAGCCTGTTGGCGGTATTACCGCCACTTTATCACCGACTGACAGGGTTGTAATGAGGGACTTAGTGACCCTAGCTTAGTCTCTCTGAGCGAAGACATGTATTCGATAATGGCACCTTGCTGTACTAGCCCTTCGTCTTCTAATCCAAATTCAAGGTGGATTTGTACAGGTGAAGTGTGTTGAGGAAGATGAAATATGAGGCAGAAGGCCTTACCTGAGAGTCGTTCATGAATAAGCTGAGCTTTCCTGGGAAGGCTTCTGGCCCATAGGCTAATGTTGGGATCAACTTACCTTTAATTGCTGTTAGAGCAGGCTTCTAGGTTGGTGTAGGAATCATGTGGACTGGTTTTTGGAAGGTGCTGATGAGGGATGCCAATTGGGGTTTCATTGTGTTTAGGAGGAACCTGGGGAAATCGTGATGTTGAAGCCATACCCCTAAGAATTTGTAGCTAGGGCTTTTTTCCTCCCAGGTTGCTTCCCGGGTACCATTTCCCTCTCTTTCTCTGACCATCCCCAAAGGTTAATATATTTATTTTTCTCTAGGTTCACTGTCATGCGGTTCTGTTCACAATAGAGGGTCAGCACATTCAATAAACCTTGCAAACCAATTAGTGTTAGATTCAAGAGCACTATGTCATCAACATATTGTAGCGACCTCAGTAGTTGGTTACCCAATTTCAGGAGGTAAGAATGTGCTTCACTCAGGCTTTTCTGAAGTCCGAATAAAGAGGGTAAACAGTAGTGGTGCGAGAACCCTTGCTATAAACTATAAACCTTGCTCAGTTTTAATCGATAGGGAAAGGCCCTTATTTGTGCCACACTCACTTTTGCACAAGTTTCTGAATATAGGAGCTGCAGAGTGCGTGCCCTGTCAACCTGGATCAAATTTGTAGATTGATGATGGGAGCCCATTTGGGCCCGGAGCCCTATTTCCTCTAAATTTCTTAATCTGGACTTCAATTACCATTTGACCTCTGACCTGATTTTGGTCAGGAAACTGCTCCCCCACGCCTGCAGCACCACCAAGCTATCCCCCTGCCCTTGACCCTGCACGCGCTGCCAATCGCGCATTCGAGGCCCTCCTCCACCCGCAGGCTTCCACCTGCTCCTCATCCCTGGTGTCTAGTGGGCTCTGGTAAGCTTCACTAGACTTGTGCTTTGTACCGTCTTAAAATGATTGTGACTCGTGTTCTGTGCTTTGAATTGTTGTGCCTTCGTTTATTTGTGATTCGTGTTCTGTGCCTTGAATTGCTGTGCCTTCGTTTATTTGTGATTCGTGTTCTGTGCCCTGAATTGTTGTGCCTTCGTTTATTTGTGATTCGTGTTCTGTGCATTGAATTGTTGTGCCTTTGTTTATTTGTGATTCGTGTTCTGTTCCTCTGAATTTCTGTGCCGTTCCCTTTTGCAGTTTCCTCAGCTATTTTGCCGCTTTTGCCCCTTGTGCGCTCCCCCCATCCCCTTGTCGGCTCTGCTTGAGCCGCTTTCCCCGCCGCTGCCTCCCTGCGGCCCGCCCCCTCGCGCCCCCATTTGCCACTCCCTCCCGCCTCCCAGCTGCTCCTCCCCCCCTCCCTTCTTAATGGCGGTCGCTGCAGATCGAGGGTGAGCGACCTCTGACCTGATTTTGGTCAGGAAACCGCTCCCCCACGCCTGCAGCACCACCAAACTGTCCCCCTGCCCTTGACCCTGCACGCGCAGCCAATCGCGCATTCAAGGCCCTCCTCCACCAGCAGGCTTCCACTTGCGCCTCATCCCTGGTGTCTAATGGGCTCTGGTAAGCTTCACTAGACTTGTGCTTTGTACCGTCTTAAAGTGATTGTGATTCGTGTTCTGTGCCTTGAATTGTTGTGCCTTTGTTTATTTGTGATTCGTGTTCTGTGCCTTGAATTGTTGTGCCTTAGTTTAGTTGTGATTCGTGTTCTGTTCCTCTGAATTTCTGTGCCGTTCACTTTTGCAGTTTCCTCGGCTATTCTGCCGCTTTTGCCCCTTGTGCACTCCCCCGTTCCCTTGTCGGCTCTCCTTGAGCCGCTTTCCCCGCCGCTGCCTCCCTGCGGCCCGCCCCCCTCGAGCCCCCTCGAGCCCCCATTCGCCGCTTCCTCCCGCCTCCCAGCTGCTCCTCTCCCCCTCCCTTCTTAATGGTGGTCGCTGCGCGTCTGCGCCGCTGGCGCGCCAGAGGCGCACCAGAGGCAAGCCCGTCTGCGCCCGTCCGTGCCTGGACCGCGCCCAGCGCCACCCCCCTGGTCCGCGAGACCCCTGCATCTCCAGATGCCGCTACATGCCCGACCAACTAAATGCCCTCAATCCCGGCCGCATCACAGCATGCTTCCAGTCCTCACCAAGGAACACCCACGGACCCTTCGCATGCCATAGCTGCAGATTCACCTGTATCAGAGCAACGAAACCTACAAAGACCGGAACAAATCACCACCCCTGCATACTCCTCAACACCCACTCCGCACGCAAGCACGCCATCGAGCTCTGGGACCAGCTCGACTCCACCGCCCCAGACGTAGCATTCCTGACCGAGACCTGGTGGAACGACTCCTCGGCGCCCGACATCGCATAGCCATCCCGAACGGCTACAAGATTATCCGAAGGGACCGCACCAACGGAATCGGAGGAGGAATAGCCATCGCCCACAAATCCACCCTCAAGGTCTACACCCACACTGACGACACCCTCAAGACTGCCGAACACCTACACTTCCGCATCCACACTGACCCCAACACCACTCTCAGAGGAACGCTCATCTACAGACCTCCCGGACCACGAGCATCCTTCAGCAAATCCATCGCCGATCTCACCAACACCCATGCACTCATCTCAATGGATTACATCCTCCTCGGGGACCTAAATTTCCACCTGGAGAACAACAACAACACCAACTCCACCACTTTGATCGACAACCTCACAAACCATGACCTCAGACAACTCATAAACACACTAACCCACATCGCCGTCATACGCTTGATCCCATCTTCTCCTCAAGTGCCCACGTCACCTTCAACCACACCACCGTACTCCACTGGACCGACCACCACTGTATCCACTTCACATACAAGAAACATACCGAGCACCATCGCACCCAACAACCACCCCGCCGATGCTGGAGCAAAGTTACTGAAGACCAGCTTACCAACACCCTCGCCCAGAACCCACCCTCAGACCCCACCGACCCAGACACCGCCGCCCACAACCTCACTCGGTGGATCGACGACTGCGCCAACATCCTTGCACCACTCAAGAAACCCACTAACAACCAAGCCAGAAGAAAAGCCGCCTGGTTCAACGACGAGCTCCTAAACCCCAAGCGCGACTGTCGAAAACTAAAAAAGGAATGGCTTCTCAAACGCACACCTGACAGCCTCACAGCCCACAAGGACGCCACCTGCAGACACCACCGACTCATCAGACAAGCCAAACTATCCCACTTCAAAGACAACCTGGATAACAACGCACATGACAGCAAAGAGCTCTTCAGCATCGTAAAAGAACTCTCCACCCCAGCGCCAACGTCACATCCCTCCATCCCAAGAACTCTGCAACGCACTGTCCACCTTCTTCCACCGAAAGATCATCGACATCCACGACAGCTTCAATGCCACTCCCACGCCAGACCCCACCCCGGAAAGCTCCACCTGTGCAAACCACCTGACCTCCTGGACCAATGTCAACGACACAGAGACATGTAAGATCATGAACTCCATCCACTCAGGATCTCCGTCAGACCCCTGCCCCCACCACGTATACAAGGCCGACTCGACCATCGCCCCCCAACTACGGAAGGTCATCAACATCTCCTTTGAAACAGCGACTTTCCCGGAAAGTTGGAAGCACGCTGAAATCCGCGCCCTCTTCAAGAAGCCCAAAGCAGACTCCAACGACCTCAAGAATTTCCGACCGATCTCCTTACTCCCCTTCCCAGCGAAGGTGATTGAAAAAATAGTCAACACACAACTAACCAGCCACCTCGAAGACAACAACATCCTGGCTCCCTCCCAATCTGGCTTCAGACAAAACCACAGCACTGAGAACGCCCTTCTCACCGCCACAGACGACATCAGACGTCAAATGGACAACAGCGAAACATCAGCCCTCATCCTCCTGGACCTATCTGCCGCCTTTGACACAGTCTGCCACCGCACCCTGAAAACTCGCCTCCACGAAATCGGAATCCAAGGAAAAGCCCTTGACTGGATCATCTCATTCCTCTCCGGGAGAACCCACAGAGTCCTCCTCCCCCCCTTCCACTCCGAAGCCACCGACATCATTTGCGGCATCCCCCAAGGCTCATCCCTCAGCCCGACGCTGGTCAACATCTACCTGGCCCCCCTCGCACAAGTAGCCCAACAATACAACCTCAATATTTTCACCTTCGCCGACGACACCCAGCTCATCCTCTTGCTCACCAAAGACCCGCGCACAGCCAAAACCAACCTCCACGAGGGAATGGAATCCATTGCCGAATGGATGAAAAACAGCCATCTGAAACTCAACTCGGACAAGACGGAGGTCCTCATCTTATGACCCACTCCCTCCGCCTGGGACGACTCCTGGTGGCCTACTGCACCGACACCAACCAACCACGCATGCAACCTGGGCTTCGTCCTCGACTCCTCCCTCACCATGTCTAAACAGGTCAACGCAGTCTCCTCTTCCTGCTACAACACACTCTGCATGCTCCGTAGGATCTTCAAGTGGATCCCGATAGAAACAAGAAGAACGGTTACACAGGCCCTCAGAAGCTGGCTAGACTACGGCAATGCACTCTACACAGGCATCCAAGCAAAAGACCTACTACGCCTCCAACGCATCAAAAAAGCCTCCGCCTGGCCGATCATCGACGTACCCCGCCGCAGTCACATCTCCCACCACCTGAGAAACCTTCACTGGCTCCCCGTGGACAAGAGGATCACTTTCAAGCTTCTCACCCACGCTCACAAAGCACTCCACGACACCAGACCAACCTACCTGAACGACAGACTCAACTTCTACACCACCACCGGTCAGTTCCGCTCCGCAAACCTCACCCTCGCCGTCGACCCCCGCATCCAACGAAAAACCTCCGGCGGCAGATCCTTCTCTTACCTCGCCACCAAAACCTGGAACACGCTCCCGACCAACCTGCGACAGATCCAAGACCTACTCACCTTCAGAAAACTCAAGACCTGGCTCTTCAATCAGTAACTTCAACTCCCCCCCCCCAGCGCCTTGGGTACGTAGAGCGCTCTACAAATTCAATGATTGATTGATTTGCGAGACACGGAGGTTAGGGAAGTTACTCTTGTTGCCTTTGTATTTGTTGATGATTCTCCAGACTGGTACAGGCTGACCAGGCTTGTAAGGGGACATGATTGCCAGCTGTAGAAGTCATGCCGCGTACTAGCTGATCACAGCCCAAAGAAGTGTGTTATTCTTTGGCAGGCGTAAGAGACATCAACCCAGCCTTGCTCGCACTTTGCTTTTATGACTGCTTTTTTATACTCTATCCTTAATGCTATAAATGTGGATGAGTAAGATCCAAGTTCGTATATGCGGTGCTTTGCTACTTTTAAAGTTTACTTCTGGTATTTAAGCGTGTTGTTGAACCATTTGTTTTTGGCTGAGTGTTGGTGGATCAGGCGCTAACATTTGTTTCCACCCAAATAGTTTTTGAGTTCTTCTTTCGTTTGTCCTAGGAGGCTAATGGATTCCAGAGATCCCACCTGCTTTTTGGGCCAGTTTACTTCAATCATTTGTATTTTTCCCAGGCAAGCTCCGACCACCTTACTCGATTCCATGTTGTTCCTGGGAGCCTATGTTACACCTCTGAGTGACATATTTGTTGTCATTTTCAGGTTGAGCATTGAAGCGCGCAAGCGCTGCTTTTCCTGATGTGTTGCTATGTATCTAGGCTTTTAAACACGCTGTTGGTCTTTTTCCCTTACGCAGGGTCATCCGCAGTCTTTTTGCCTCCTTCCTCCTGGTTTTTCTGACCTCTCGCTGTTGGCTCTAGGACTCTGAGCACTTTATCATTGCTGACCAGTGCTAAAGTGCAGGTGCTCTCCCATCTAAAGTTGGTATGATTGGCTTATACCTAATTGGCATATTTAATTTACCCTTGTACAGTCCCTGTACAATCCCTGTACAGTCCCTTGTACAGTAGTATCTCTATACCCAGGGCCTGTAAATTAAATACTACTAGTGGGCATGCAGCGCTGCTTGCGCCACCCACTGAAGTAGACTTTCAAACCCTGAGTAATCACAGGTCCCCGGAGGGGCCCACGCACAAAAGTGTATCCTGACTACTGCTTATGTTGCAGAGTAACTAATGTGTAACGTTCCGATAACTGCTAAGGTAGCAGGATAGTACTGATATGGGATGTTTGGTCTAATAATTGAGTTGTGTACAATACAGTTTATTTTCATATAATCTGGTGTTGTGTTTCCTTTGTGGTGGGGATATTGCGCCACGTGTGTTGTGTGTGTTGTGCAAACGCTTTACGCATTGCCTCTGGGATAAGCCTGACTGCTCGTGCCAAGCTACCAAGGGGGTGAGCAGGGGTTATCTTGAACGTGTAACTCCCTTGCCCTGACTAGAGTGGGTAAGTTCTGCCTAGCTGACGTGCATACCCTAGCCAACCAGAAACCCCATTTCTAACACACGCCCACTGCGTGCCCATCACTATTAATTCTTTGTGGGCTTGCCTTTCAAAAATCCTTTGTTATCATTGGTAAATGCTTTATGTTTGTCCCTCCTTGGGGCGGTTTGGTTACTGCCTCGGGGACCGATCCTGTTACATGGCTAACTGTACTTTTGCCAATAACTTTTACTGCAAGTGAACTTCTTTTGGCTTTTGTGCCTCTCCTTCGCAAACATGCTCACGGCGGCACTGGCGCTTTGAATCTGCTTGCTTATGTTAACTGTTTTACTTTTTATTTTCAGTTTGTGTCGCAACAAAAGTCCAGTTAGAAATTATTTTGTTTGTTTTTGCTCGTTGACACTGTTGACAAAAGATGACAATTAACTTGTTTGAAACGTGCAGAACCTATTGCATTGCAAATACTTGTTTTTCTCGCAGTCAGCTTTGTCATGTGAACATGATTAAACAGCAGATAGTTTCCAAACGCTGAGGGCACTCTTTTCAGCAGCCAAGAGGAAACAAAAAAGTGGACTCTCATGTAACAGGCCACTTCTGGTGTGTGTAGGGGGCCTGGGCTGGGCAAGGCAGGATGTTGTGAACAACAGAGACTTTCCTTTGAAGTTTGCCTACTTCATAGGCAGAAAAGGGTATAAGTAGTGCCCCAAAACCACATACTTTAGACTTCTTCAAGATCACTTGAACCATGAGGAACCCCTGCCAAGGAGAAGAGCTGAAGAGCTGAGGATTAGTGTTGCCCCTGCCTGTGACTGTGCTTTGTTGTATTATCCTGCATTTCCTGCTTCTGCCTGTGAAAGGGGAAAAAGAGCATTCCTGCTTGTGAAGAATCTACAAGGGCTTTGACTGAGCTTCCCTTCTCTTTGGAAGTCTCAAGGTCATCAAAGACTTCCTCTGCCAGCACCTGTACTCTCTGCTGAGACTCCTGCCCTGCCAAGTGGTGTTCTTTCCAGTCCCTGGGCCTATGAAAGGTGAAGTTGGCAGACAAGAGCTGAAAATCCATGCATAGAACGCCGTGCGGGGAAATTTTCGAGGCACCATCTGCAACACGGCTGATAAAAGATGCGCTGCTAGCTTTGCTGGTAAAATCGACGTTCCACCTGCATCGCGGATGCTGATAACGACGCAAACCCCACGCAGTGTGATTTTCTAACACAGTGCAACAGGATTTTCCACGCATCATTCCTGAGCGTTTAAGTCAACCAGACTCTGCGCGGATTCAAGGTGCCCAGTCCAGAAATCAACGCATCGTCGACCCAACCGGAGAAGAAAGATTGCACGCCCTCCTTTGCAAAGAAGGAATAAACGCCTCGCTGCCTCTTCCAATGCACGCTTGCCCATGCGGCTTTATTTTTTACGCTAACCAGGTACTTTTTGCAAAATAATCGTTTCCATTGTTTTCTATGGAGTAAGACTTTTATTCTTTTGAAAATTCATATCTTGACTTTTGTATGCTGGATTTTTGTAGTTTTGGTCTTGTTTTATTTAGATACATATTGTCTATTTTTCTAAACTGATGTGGTGCCCATTTTGTAGCGCTTTCACTGTTTTACGGTGTGTGTTGGTACAAATGCTTTACACATTGCTTCTGAGTTAAGCCTGCCTGCTCATACCAAGCTACCAAGGGGATGAGTGGGGGGTTAACCAGGTGTGTTTCTCCTTTGCCCTGACTAGATTAAGTGTCCTTGCTTGGACAGGGGGTAACCTGACTGCCAACCATCACCAGGATTAGTTGAAAGAATTATCTGCAAGATTGGTGCAGGGCAAGTTACCCCTCATGCTATTTCACTACTCCTGTTGGGTTATTTTTATCAAACTACTGCAGGCAAAATTCCCTTAGATCTCAGACATGTTATTCAGGGGAAACAATTAAGCCTTACTCCATTTCCACTTATTACAGATTTAAAGCCCTGTCAGCCCTTGAGGACCTAGACTGACTGAGTAGAGAAAACATAGAGATGTACAAAAAGGAGGCACCTGTGATAAATACTTATGAGGGGCAGAAAAGGAACGATAAGTCATCTAGGACACAAACTGCTACTGCTCGTAGCAGCATAAAGACAGTAATTTCTAATACACAGGAACAGAGCTTATTGAAAATGGAAATAGGTTTACTATTTTGGAACGTGGCAGGTCTACGTAGTAAGCTTAACAATGCAGAATGGGTAAAGTTTATTGAAGAGTTTCTCTTTTTATGCTTACAGGAGACTTGGCTTCTGAATCCTATCCATATTAACGGATATAGAACATATAAATCAGCCGTCCCCTCAAGACACAGGAGGCCCAAAGGGGGTTTATGCACATACATTTCAAACAAGTTCCCATTGACAACCTGAATATGCCATTTGCCAACCCATACTATCCAATGATTGTGTGTGATTTAAGGAGGTTGATTTATCTAGTGGTTGTCAACTTCTATAATAATGACCTAATGTGTGAAGTTTTTACTATCTTAGGCCAGCTGGGAGATGAGTTAGAGAAAGGTTGTGTAAGTGCTAGAAGAGAAAGGCTCATAATATGGGGTGGTGACTTCAATATCCATCTGTGTAAGGAATCCTCAGAAAAGGTATGTGACTTAAATGAAGAAGGTATTGGGCCTCGAGCACACTTCATCCATAATCATCAAGGAGATGCCATGGATGAATTGGGGTATAAATTTGATCTGTCTCTCATAAATGAGATTTGGGGGCAGATGTAGGTACAAAAAAATTAGCGACTCGCAAATTTGCGAGCATGTGCGACTCGCAAATTGCGTGTCGCTAATAGGAATGCAGGTACAATGTCTGTGTACAATTTGCGACTCGCACCCCGAGTCGCAACGCAGATAGCGAGTCCACTGTCTGCAAGGTCGCTTTTTGCGACAGCGCAAAAAACGGACTCGCAATTTGCGAGTGGGTGTCGCAAATTGTGAGTACCATGTAAATTGATTGCAGGTGCTGCAGAACACTCCAGAAACCACTCCAGAACACTCTGGAAACACTTCCTGGCACATGGTGATGACATCACAGCCAGGAAGTTTACTAATACACCTGGGAGGAGGGAGGACCACACCCATTTTAAACTGCTGAACAGCCAACAGGAGGAACAGCAGCTACAATGGCAGAAACACCAAGAAAGAGAAAACTCAAATTTTCTGAAAAGGAGCTGAAGGTGCTGACAGAAGAATGCTGTCAGCACTATGATGATCTCTTTGGAAAGGCAGCCCTCAATGTGCCAGACTCAACCAAAAAACAACTCTGGCTGGAGATTCAAGAAAAAGTGAACTCCCTGGGGGTGAGCCACAGGAGTGTGGATGAGATCAAAAAGAGGTGGTATGACCTCCGCTCCCGGACCAAGGAGAGGGTGGCAGAAAGGCTCCGGGAGATGAGAGGCACAGGAGGGGGACCATCATCCGTACCACCACCCACACCCCTGGAGGAAAGGGTGGAGGAGACCCTGGAGCAGGAGGCAGTGACAGGATTTGGAGATCTGGACACCTCTGAGCCCACTACATCAACCGGTGAGTACCATGTGATATGCCTGTACCCCCATCAATGCCATACCCCCACCCACCATGTACACAGGGGCATGCACAACCAAGATAGCTCCATTTCAGGGTAGCAAACACCAGAATGATGCATTATGGGCAATGTAGTCAAGTAGGCAATAAATAGGCAAATGTTTATTAGGAAGTGTGCAACAGATAGTATACACTGACAGTATGTTCCCCATGTCCCACAGGTCTCCCACAAGACACCACCACAAGCCACAGCAGCCAGCCCCATGAGGACAGCACAGGAGCTGCCACCACTCCCACCTGCACCACCAACACCATCCCCATGATATCAACACCTGCTGCAACAGTGGTTCAGGAGGCTGCACCAGCAACAGCCAGGAGTGCCACAGTAGAGCACACAGTGCATCCACCGCTGCGCATGCGATGCAGGTTCAGGAGAGCAGGGCTGCAGGCTGAGTCAGGCCGTCCATCTACCACCATCACCGAGGCACAGCTGCTCCATGGTCAGCGCCTGCAGAACAATATGTTAGGGAGAATTAGTGGGGTGCTGCACCGCTTTGTGAGGAGCAATGAGGCCAGCATGCAGCAGCTCCATTCCCAATTGGACGTGATTCGCACAAACACTGGGGACCTAGCCCTGTCCATGAGGGAACTGGTGGCAGGACTACTGTTACAGAGCGAGGGTGGGCGGCGCAGGGACCGTCAGCTGCTCCAGAGGCTGGACAGGATGGCCACATCAATTGGCAGACTGGCAGTTAACACCACTGGCCTGTCGAGAAGGACAGTTGGCCTCCAAGTTGAAATGGGCCACTTTGCAGGGGATGTGGCTAGAGGCCAGGGCCGGATCACACAGGTGATCGATTTAATGGAGGCACGGCATCTGTCCAGGGGCACAGGGGACACCCCCCAGGACAGCGAAGAGGGCTCTACAGTGAGCAGTGTCTCTGCCAGTGACACTAGGGTGCTCCGGAGTGGGAGTACCAGGCAGAGCACTGCAGAACAACCTGGGACCAGCCAGGCTGGCAGAGGCCACCGTAGGACATAGACTGAACCCTGTCCCTGATGTTGGGGCACATGACGGCAATGTGCCCCATGCATGGTTTGCTTTTTGATGTTCATGAACAGTTAGTCATTGTAAATAGTTCAATTTCTGCACATATTAAATAGTTTTTTTGTTCCACTTAACAAATTGAGTTTTTGGTCAATAGGTGAGTATGGTTGAAGTTGACACGTACCTTCCAAAGTATTGGGTTGCGATGTGTTGCCGTCTCAGTCTGCCTTGATTTGCTATACTCCGATCCCCATGATGGCGATGTGGTTGCTCCTGCTCTTCATCCTCTGAATCTGGGTCTGCAGGGGTGAGAGGTAGCCCACGTCGGGTGGCAATATTGTGAAGGATGGCGCATGCGACAACAATTTTGAATGCTGTAATGGGGGTATACTGGAGGGCACCTCCACTGCAGTGGAGGCATCTGAACCTTGTTTTCAGCAATCCGAAGGTGCGTTCTATTATGTTCCTGGTCCTCTTATGTGCACTGTTGTATCGCCTCTCGGAATCATTGCTGGGTGTTAAGAACGGAGTCATTATCCATGGCCGTAGTGCATATGCACTGTCACCTGTTGGGCACAAACATTACACTGTAAGAAAGTCCTGCTTGGAGTGCACAGTGACCTGTGTGTATGTCTACGAGGTGTATGCAGCTCTACCTAGGAGGTATCTGTCTCCAAACTCCCCACGTTCCAGGCGTTGGTGTATCCCACTGTGCCTAAAAATGTAGGAGTCATGGGTACTGCCTGGAAATTTAGCAACAATGTCGGTGATGACATAATGAGCGTCACAAACAACCTGAATATTGAGTGAGTGGGTACACTTTCTGTTGCGGAAGAGATGTTCCAGGTTTGCAGGGGGGCATATTTGAATATGTGTCCCAGCTACACACCCTATGACATGGGGAAAGTTGGCAATCCGGTAAAAGTCCAGCTTGGTGCTGTTAATTTCTGCCTCATTCCTGGGTAGGTATATGAAGTGAGACGTGTGTGAGTATGGCATCTAGGAATGCCCTGAGGAACCTTGACAGTGCACTTTGAGATACCCCACCTGCCACAGCAATGACCCCCTGATAGCTCCCTGAGGCCAAGAGGTGCAGTGAGCATAGCACTTGCACATGCGTAGGGATGGCGCAGCCGCAGAGAGTCTGGCGTTCTAGCTGTGGTTTTAGTAATTCAATGAATTCTAGGATGGCTGCGCTGCTAAGGCGGTATTTGTCATATATCTCTTCCTCAGTTTGCTGAAAAAGAGTCTGCCTTGTTCTGTAAATCTTTTCCTGTCTCTGGCTCCTGCTCCTCCTCCTCCTCTGCTGGGCTGCGTGGACTCTCCACCTCACTGCTATCAGGTATATCTCCGCCATCTTGAGTAACCCAGATGCCTTCTGGGTCTCCTTTTATACTTTGGTAATGGTTACCACCTGCTCTGAGTTAGTGGTAAACGGGACATGCAAACTGGGCTTTTTGCGACTAGTCGCAATTTGCGAGTTGCAATTGCATATGGTTTGCGACTCGCAAATTGCGACTTCCTATTTGCGGGTCGCAAAATGGGGTTGCAATTTTTGAGAGTCGCTAACGGCTCACATTGCTTTTTGCGAGTCGGAAATGGGATTTTTGCATCCCATTTCCGATTTTGCACAGTCGCAAATAGCGATTCGGGCCATTTGCGACTCGCAAAACTTTGCTACATCTGGCCCTTAGTGTAATGAGCCGCAATTTAAATCCACCTTTAACAGCAGAGGAGCTGGTACAGTGATAGATTTCGTATTAATGTCCATCCATCAGTGACCACTATCCACAGAGCCTACAGATCTCTTTAACACTAGGTAAACAGTGCCAAAAGGATAATGTTGATTTGGTTAATGATATTGAACTAGTCTCACGTAATGGGTATTTATCACGCTCGTCCCAAATAGAACCACAAAGCCTTCTGAAACAACTGATTAGTGATCACAATACAGATTTCGGGGTATGCCTCAGTGATGACGTAGATCCCCCGAAACGTATTAGTGCATTCACCTCGATTTCTCGAGGTGTGAAAAAAGCTCTCACTAATAATAGGGGGAAGTCGGTCAGCAGCAAAATAATGGCTGGTTTGATTCTGTTTGCACTAAGGGACATAAAACATTAAAGAAGGCCTTAAGCAATCCAACCAGATGCCTGAATGAGGTTCGTATGCTTAGGCATGAATAAAAGGCAGCAAATAAAAAACAGGACTGTCTGAAAGAAGAAACATGGGAATTACTCCATAATGCCAGTCTCAAACATGATAACATTATTTTCTGGAAGATAATAAATTCTCCAATGTCGGGGGTAAGAGAGGCTCCCAGAATGGAGATTGCCAGAATGGAGGGAGAATTGATTGGTCACTTTTCCAAGATATACGGTTCCGTATTTGAGACAGACCCACATGAGTCTTGGACTGGTGACACCACCGAAAATGATGCCCGCTTGATCATAACACCTCTGTTTAGCCAAGAGGAAGTCGCAGGGGCCCTTAATGCAAGTAAAGGTGGTAAAGCTCCAGGCCCTGACGACGTCCCAATGGATCCGTATAAGGCTAACAATCAGCTATGGGGCCCCCTGCTGACTCAGGTTCTGAGAGCCTGTTGTATCTCAGGGTTTATACCATCTTGAGCAGAGTCCATTATTGTCCCCATATTTAAAAAGGGTGACCACCTCAATCCAGCATGTTATAGACCCATTTCACTCCTCGACTCGCTAGCCAAAATAGCTGGTCAAGTTATTCTGAATAGACTACAAGAATAGGTGTAAACAAATATCTTGTCAGAATTACAATATGGATTCTGCCCAGGGATTGGAACGATGGTACAGGGTTTGAATCTAAGTGTTATAATTTGGAAATACACTAAGATTAAGGAAGGTAATTTATATTTGCCCTTTTTAGACCTGTCCTCAGCATTTGATTGTGTGGTCCATAATACACTATGGAGCATCTTGAATGATTTAGGGGTAGACCAGACAATTATCTATTTCATAAGGGAGCTGTACACAGGAAGCAGAGCTAAGATGAGATATGGGATAGGAGGGGAATGTTTTAGATAATTTGGCATACACAAAGGAGTACGTCAAGGTTGCGTATTAGCGCCTTTTTTTATTTTCGCTATATATAAACAAGCTGGAGTTAGAGCTAGTAAATAAGTGTAAATATCTTTCCCAAATTGGACATCGTCCGATTCCGGCCCTACTTTATGCAGACTATGCCGTCCTTATGGCACGGACTCCATTAGCCCTCCAGCGACTCTTAACAACGTGTGTTAGCTACATGTCAAAACTGGGCCTCAAAGTTAATCACTCCAAAACTTATATTTTGAAATGTGGCAGAAAAATACTAAAGAGCCACGATATCATTATGCAAGGTGGAAAAATTGATACCACAACAACATTCTCCGACCTGGGAATCTTGTTTGATAAAGAAGGTTCTAGGTCACCCTGCGTAAATGCCAGAAAATCACAGTTTATTAAGACTAATATGGCTCTGAAGAACTTTTCAAAACAGCTAGGGACGATTACCCCACAGAATATGCGAAAAATCTACAGAGCAGAATGTATTCCCACTGTCACATACGGGCAGGTGTTTGGGGATACACTAAATGTAATACGCTTCAAACAGTGAAAAATGATTTCCTGAGATTCCTTTTATCTGTACCAAAGGGTACTTCCGCATATGTCTGTCACACAGAACTGGGGGTCTCCTTTGTAGTTGATTTAATAATGGTACAGCCCATATTATTAATGCAGAAAATATGGATTTCAGAACATGCAGGCTTAGACTGTGCTGTTCTGCGGGATTATCGGACCTCTAGATTTTCTTTCAGAGTCCCCTGGTTGAAGTATATCAAGACTTTTTTCAAAGATGTGGGATACCCATAATATTATGAAAATCCAGAATTACTGGCTGCAGTAAGCACTAAAGATCTGAGGACTTTGTGCCTTAAGCACCTAGCGGATTTGAGGTGGACAGTGGAAGTGCAAAAACATAGTGTTATGAGCAATCAACTAATTTTGACCGTGGATGGCATGCCGCCCTACCTAAAGTATGTCATGAGAACCAGGCACCGGTTTGTTCTTACTCGTTAAGACTAGACACGTTTAATCGTCTGGTAACTTTTACTACTATGAATGACTGGAGCGCAACATTAAGGACCTGTCCCTGCGACTCCGTCTCATTACAAAGCACAATACATGTCGTGCTATTTTGCAAACTGTATGACAGGCAGAGAAAAGGATATAATCCCTCCCTTAAGATCCTCTCACATACGCCAATGCCGTCCAGGGTATCTTAATCTTCAGACGCTTCCGTCCATTGAAATATGCTGTGCCTTAGCAAAATTTTTAAATTCCGTATTCACTGCTAGAAAGAACTTAAATAAGATCATAATTTGAATTTGCTGGATGTTCTTTCATTGGGAATTACTATGATTAACGTATTTATCCTGCTTATTTGAGGGTATTATTTTATATCATATGTTTTATTTATCACCACACATGAAGAGTCTCTACATACTTTTTAGCTAGTTTGAATTTTTTAAATTATACTAGTAAATCTGTTCTTAGCAGAATATTGCATTTTTTGACAGTACTGAATTTTAGCTTTCATTAAAAAAAAAAAATGATGATACTCATACCGAATTTTAACAGAATTTTAGCAAAGAGCACTCTGCCTAAAAATTTTAATTGTCGCCGCTCATAGTTAAATGAGAATGAGAGGGTTTTAGACTAACCAGAGACTTACTATGAAATGTGTTACTTTATGTGTTATGCTTTTATGGTCTTTTGTGACCGAATAAATAACTTTTGACTGACTGACAGCCAACCAAAGACCCCATTTCTAACAGCATCTAACTACGTACAGTGCTGGAGTGGTGATTTCCAGGTTATGCCAAGCATCCTGTGAGGCGATAGAAGTGCAGAATGAAGCACACATAGAAATAGAAATGAGAAAAAATAAAGCTATTTCTCCTTACTACGCCTCACCTTGGGAGGTGTCACATTTTAAAGCATTCCCAGTTATGCTAGTAATGGTAAATCTGGGAATGTGTCAACATCCATGGGTGGGTGTGTGGGAACAATGAGGCTACATCCATGGAATGCCTCCCTGGGGCAGATTACCGCATCACAGTGATTTGTGATGCGCTGCGTTATTCCAGGTTTCTCAAGCCACTCAGGGCCATGCATGGTGCCTTGTACGCCTCGATAGATCTTACTTTAGAGTTGCATCACCCTTGCACCTCCTTGTGTGGCACAAGGGCAATGCTACACATTGATAAATATGTCCCCTAATGTGGATTGACTAAGCATTAGCCTCTTTCACTCCTCCACGAAAGAAAATAGCGAAAAGTGCTTAGGTACCTGTTAAGCACCTCTCCTTATTCTTTTCCCATCTGTTCATTTGTTATGGAAATTGTATGAGTAGTGAGTGTGGTAACAAGACCTGCAACATCTTTATATGTTCCAGTAATGCTGAGTGATAAAAGGTGACAGAGGATACGTGTTTTCGAAAAACACCTTGTGGCCATTGATGGTACAGAACATATTGATGAAAGGAACTAAGCCCTGCTTTATAACTGCCTTGTTGTAGATGGGAACCAACTCTTTGAGGGATGGGACGTGTACATTGAGACTGAGAAGAGAATGAATAACCCTAATACAACAAGAAGCATTATTCTGGAGGGGCATATATTTATCTCCAGTACGGGGCACCTGTAGTGGAGGCATATGCAGTCTATGAAAGTTAGCAACAATATGATCATTCAATGATACAAACAAAATGACATATGACCAGTTTGTCGAGCCCAACGTGTGCTAAAGCTCAAGTAAGTATTGGATTGTGGTGTGAATATCATTGGTTTGGCTGAACAACAAAACTTGCATATGTTAATTATTCCAACAACAACAACTTTATTCGCCAAGTTGCCAGGAAAGTTAATCAAAATCACAATAAATAAAGTATTAAAATAAGATCCTGAGAGAAAATAGCTACAGATACAAACATCATAATACTATAAAATCCATATACAGATCCAGACGGGAAACACCGGGAAGAACGAGTCCGGAACCACGAGGTTGTGAAAAACGAAAGCAAAACAATGCTTTCGTTTTCCACGACTCCCTGGTTTTGGTACCTTAACCACACATGTCTGAACAACGTACATGCGTGGTTAAGGTACAGAAGGGAGTCGGAGTGGACGCAGTGAAGGAGGAGGTAAGTTGGGCTGGGACTGGGGCTGTTTTTGGGGGGGCCTGGGGGTGATTATGGTTTAGGGGGGGCAGGGTTTAGGTTTTAGGGGCAGGGGTGGGGACTTGGGGTATTTTTAGTTTTTGGGGTGGGGTGGGGGCTGGGGGTGAATAGGGTTTTGCGAGGGGAGGGGGGTCGGGGTTTAGGTTTAAGGGGTGGGGTGGGGGGCTGGGGTGGAACCTTGCTGGGTTGTGCATGATGATTGCTAATGCCTTTACCAGGAATGAGTTTACAATGAGGTCATTGTTCTGACCTCATTGTTGAGCCACGGGTGGTTTAGGCACCCGTGGTTCCGACATATAACCAATCCAGACAATAAATAATTAAAAATAAGAAGAAGATAAACAAAGTTATAGTGGGTAGGCTTAATTATTCCACATAGAGCACCCTATTTGTTTAGCAAACACTAAGAGAAACTATTATAATATACTGGAGAAATACAAAGATATTTTAAAACAATAACCTGGATGAAAATGTAATCTAAGAATTAAAATATCTTAAATAAAAGGGCATAATCTGTTAACCAGAAAATAAGAAACCTACCTCTATCTGCTAGAAAGGATGTGCAGGAACGTTTGGGCGAATGTTTACAATAGGCATAATTTAACCTTTTCATCCATCCCAGAGGTTGCCCATGTGCCAACAAGGCAGTCTTGTAACAGCCTTCCATGATAGTTGCTACAACACCTATGAAACAATCCTGGAACTCTGTTTCCAAGGAAACCTCAATAAATGAGCATTAAAGGATAGGCGAGCCACTGACTGAGCTCTGCTTGAAGGAGGGGGGATCGGTTTGGGGTGTAACACTACCCAAATAAAAGTATTTTTTAGGGTTCTTAACTCCTAACTCAGTCAATATCCACACTCAAGGCAATTAGAATTTTGAAGACAAGCATGACATATCTGAAAAATGATCCATAAGTATTACTATATATATATATATATATATACAAACACACGTACACGCATCTATCTATCTATATATATTTACATATACACATACATATATGGTCGCCGCTGGGTAGCTATAGCTAGGTCAGCTGTTCCATAGGAAAAATGTTTTTTGTGCTGCTAATCATTTTGTCACAGTTTGGCAAACCTTCCAAAATGGTGCTACTTTTAGAGTAGTTTGTGCATGGAAAACCTTGGGGTGATCTCTCAAACAGGGGATAAGAAAAAAGGGTGATCCCAAAACGTGAAATCCCCGTGCATTTTCCATAGACTTCTTTAAGAAGGGCTACACCAAAAACTGTTAAATGGAATTACAGCGCATTTGGCAGGAAGCTAGAACTTGGAACACCCATGGTGCTTTTCTGGGTCAAGCCTATGTTGCATGCGCTTGCGCATGCGTATTGCTTGCGAGATGCTTTAGGAATTAGAAAAGGGCTTGGAGCCCCGTCCACGTCACGTCAGTGTCTTTCATTGGTTTGTGGGCTTGCTTGTTAAAATCTGCTAGCTTTCATTAATGGAAGGCACGCATACGTCATGCGTTTTCCAGTGGTTAGCCCTCCTCGAGCGCAGCGACCGAATAAAGAAAATATGCGAGGCTCGCTGTTTCCCATCAGGTTTGTGGACTACTTTTTCTCTGTTTTCGCGGCACGATCTCGTTTGTATTTCCTTTCATAAGAACAACTACTGACTTTGTGAACGTTTGCTTAGAGAGGCGATCTCGAGAAGGAACAGGAACAATAGTTGTTTTACTTCCCTGGACCACTAGTAAACCTTGAAAAATGGTTGGTAGAAAGGAAACTGAATTTACTTGGGCATTCTGTATTAGTTTACAGTATGCAAATCTTTTCTTAAGACCTGTGGAAAATCCATGCACATAAGCCACTGGGACTTATGCTGGTCTTATGTTTGAATAGTTGGGAAGTGACATTCATCTTTAGTTCAGTATGCCATACTCGCTTCAAGACAGGTTGCGCTTACCGGAGCGCGTCACAGCCGGAACCGATTGTAGAACACGCTAACACAGTATAAAACTAAAGAAAGTAAAGCACCAGAACTGAGGCTTATACTGTGTGCAAGCCAAAGGCAAACTCACTCCTTTGCAGTCTGAAACACTGGACACTCCGCGCATTCCATAGGCTGGGTATGTCCCGATCTCCCTGATGTCAAGGGAGAGATCTAAGATAGAGGCACCCTCCTGGAGCATGTGATATTGCCTGCTTTTATGTAGCACTAACATTTCAGTGGGGAATGAGTGCTGCAGATGTAGGCGTTTTTTATTTGGGCAAAGAAGTGTGACTTGCGCAGTATTCTGAAGGTTAGTTGGGTAGATTGCCTGTGAATTGTTTGGGGGTTTACGGGGCTCATTCCGGAGTTATCGATTTTAGGACTGTGAGTCTTGTTCAGTAGTCTCTGCCTTTGCTTTGGAAAAGAAGGAGATTTGCACGTGGTTGTGAAGTCGGAGCACACGGGGCAGCAGACAGATATTCTATCAAAAGCATTGCTGTGGCGATATTGACTGCAGGGTTAGATGTCTGTGGAAACGTGCAGTATCCTTATGATGGCCAGTGATGTCTGATGTACCCTCATTTGAGAGACAAAACTTGCAACATTTGTTTGATTTTTTTCAAGGTCAGATAATCCATTTATTTCACAGGCCCTACTACAGAATACTGCCATAGCCTAATTTTCAACTTTATTTTCCAACAAAGACTGTCTTCGTTTTAGTACCTTAGTGCAGATTTGTGATGTTTAGACCGAGATAATTAGTTATAGGGAAATTAAGCATTTATCCCACCAAAGGCGTTGAGTTCGTGCTGGATTGGATTTTAGGCTGTAATTTAATCATTGAGTACATCATCTTCGTGGTTCTATAGCAGGTGAATAGAACTATTGACAGTAGGGCTCCTGATCTAAAAGAAATCAAAGAGGTAATAGCCAGGGCTTTAAAAGCCTTCATAATCTATTGTTACAGTTTTAAGAGTTTAGCTGAAGAGCAAGATGATTACCAATCCTGGCAGCAGCCACAAAAAGCCTTTATCACCTGAGGGGCATACCTGAATTTGGGCAGCATAAAGTAATGCAACTTTGGCAGACCTTAGAGCCTGCTGATGGATATACCACTGGACTTTAGACGCCAACACATCAGCTTAATTTAAATAAACGGCTTAGTGAACAATGGTCATGTATGTGAGAGTAACTCTTTTGCAGACTTGTAGCCAATGGAGAGCAAGGATGATTGAGGAAATTTAATTTCTCTTGAGTAATTTAGGTACCAGTCTTGCAGCACCATTTTGCTATTTGCAAATAGGTCACCACTTATTTCTAATGCAGCCAGATAACCACATCTTCTTAAATGAGGTGCGATTCAACCAGCACGTTCACAACTGTTATGTGCGGATGAAACTCCACATCTGTTTCAAAATATTTGTCTGGGTAAAAAAAGTGGTGGGCACCCAGAGAGAGTTTTTGGTCAGTTTAGATTCCAGATGATGTAACTGTTTTAGCCAGATGAAGACATGGTTCCATTGCTGAAAGTCAAATCTCAGAAGCCACAAGGTCCACCGTTTTCTCCTTCCCTCTTTCATTTTTACATCCCCCCCTTTTTTAGGGTCAAGCCTGCATTGCATGCGCTTGCGTATCGCTTGCGAGACGCTTTAGTAGTTAGAAAAGGGCTCGGAGCCCGGTCCATGTCATGTCAGTTTCTTTCATTGGTTTGTGGGCTTGCCTTTTAAAATCTGCTTGCTTTCATTAGTAGAAGGCATGCATACCTCATGCCTTTTCTGGTGGTTAGCCCTCCGCGAGCACAGCGACCAAGTACTGAAAATATGCGAGGCTCGCTGTTTCCATCCAGTTTGTGGAATACTTTTTATCTTTTTTTGCAGCGCGATCTTGCTTGGCAGAAGTCGAGTGCTTTGCATGACATCAACCCTGTTACATAGTTAATTGCACTTTTGCCAGTTATGTAGATAATTGCACTTTTGCCGATAGGTTTCACTACGAGTGAACTTTAGCAACGCGATCGCGCTCTTTTTTTCCATTTAATATGTCAAGAAAAGTCCAGTTGGGTGTTTGCAACTGCTAATAGCTCTAACTCGGAGAAATGCGAGACCCGTTGCATTGCAAATGCTTGTTGTGATTTGGTGTAGATTCGTTCAGTAGTTTTGGAGAAATGAAGGGTCAAAACTATTTGTATACCTGGATGGTTGGATCAGCAAGAGGCTCGAGAGACTCATGTGGAAGCCCCAAGTAAAAATTGGAAATTTATGATTGGATTGCCTTGAAGGCGGTTCCAGCCAATGTTAAATGATGCCCGTGGGGCCTGCCGACATATCTAAATGTGGGGGTGGGATGTCAGTCAGAGGGACAGAATAATTTACTCTGCTGTCTTGACAGATACTCCATCCTCTAAACCCTAAATCAGGCATTTGGATTGCAAATAGGTCATAATGTGATGGTAATAGATCGAATATCATTGAAATAGTACGCACAGCCATATCTACTAATGTAGCACTATCTAACTTTACATCAAAATCTTGAGCCAAATTAAAAGATGCACAAACACATGAACATGCAAACTATTGATTTTTATTCCTTCATGCATTGTGGAATGTCTTGGAAATTACAAGTTTTTCGTAGTTTTCACTTGGGCAGTTGAAATCGTTTAGAAATTTGTACTGGTGGGTGACCTTGTATATAAATGTTATGCACATCCCTGCTGTCTCGCCTTGCCACCGTGGCTGTACAATTTTGTATCATTCATGCAACAGAGAGCCACAGATTTACACACAGCACTGCACTGCATGACATTTAGTAAATATCAACTTTGATATATTTGTAGCTATCATCATTGGAATATTGGGACATTCTGAGCATAACAGTGGCTATTCTTGGCCAAAAGGTGCCACTCCTGATAAAATGTGAGATAATTGCGACTATTCATGATATAACAGTGGCCATGGCATAATGGAGCCCACCCTTAATATATTAGGAGAAGTCTTCGTATTAGTTTGGCTATCTATTGTATAACAGAGGCCCAACACAGTAGTGCCCCTATACTTAAGTTGGGCAGTCTTGGCATAATGGTGGTTCTTTGTGGTATATTAGGGGCCCTGGCATAGTGAACTTGCCCTTAGCATACTGTTAGCATTTTATATATAATTCTGGCTATTCTTAGTATAATGGTATGTGAAATGCTTGCTATATAATGGGTATCACATCTGCTTTGATGTGATGGTAAATCGGTACGAAAAGCATACAAAGGGCTGATTACCCTCTACTGTTAGTCTGGAGCCAGGGCTGGAATGAAAGAGAGACCTGTGCACTTCAAGAAGCTGCTTTGAAGCCAGTTCCACTTTAAAGGCACATTTGAGTATAAGTACTGGGGCTCTCACCACACCAAATCAGATCACTACTGGACCTGTAAAGACCTCTGCCAGGAGTAAGGACTGTTGTGCTACAAGGATTGCCACTCTGCTTGACTGACTGTTCTGAGGAACTGCTCAACTGCTTTGCTGAACTGCCCAAGCTGCTTTCTGATCTCTGCCGTGCTGGGGATAAGGACTGGACCCATTGCGCTTGAACACAGAGTGACTCCAAGGGCTTGCTGGCTTGCCCCCTGTTCTCCTGCAGTCTCAGGGACAACAAAGACTGCCTACAATGCTGCTCCAGCTGCTGAGCTATCTGTGAGTCCTACTCTTGCCTGAGGTGCCACCCCAGTCGTGGGCCTCAAAAAAGGATTTTGCAGCTGCTTTTTAGCAAGTAACAACACAGGTGCTGCCCTGCTCGTAAACTGACAAACTGCCTATCGACAGCAACACAGTGCTGATTCGGTGGCTATGTAGTTCCTCAGCTGCGCATTGTGATGCAGGGCTGATCCGAGGACATCGTTCAACACAACGCATCCAACCGACTGCGCAGATCGGAACTGACAAATCCAATCAACCAATCGAATTTCAGCGGGCTCTGCATGAGTCCTGGAGCTGGTCTGCCCCATCGCGGTTGGCCAGAACTTTGGATTTACCCCAGTCTAGTATGACCTCAAGTAACATTTTAGTGCTACTGACTTCTAAGCACTATTTTGGTTTATTTTTAAGAATTCATATTTCAACTTCTTCTGATTTAATTTTTGTCGTTTTAGTCTTGTTTTCTTCAGATATATATTCTCCAGTTTTCTAAACCTATGTGGAGTCTTTTGGTGGTTTTTCATTTTGTCACTGTGTGTGTTGCACAAATACTTTACACATTGCCTCTTTCGATACGTCTTAAAACTGGCATCCTTGGTGTGGTTTCCCCTGACTTTTTGCATTCTAACCTCCTGTTTTTCTGACCTTATTTTCACTGACTTTAGGATTCTTAGCACTTTACCCCTGCCGACCAGTACTAAAGAGCTGGTGCTCAATGCTCTAAACTTGGAACTATTGACTTATCCACAATTGGCATACTTAACTTACTTGTAAGTCCCTAGTAAAGTGCACTATAAGTGCCCAGTGCCTATGGTGTCCTGCAGCATTGATTGTGCCACCCACTACAGTAGCCCTGTAAACATGCCTCAGACCTGCCACTACAGAGCCTGTGTGGGCAGTTGTTAAACTACCACTTTGACCTGGTAAATATCCCTACCTGCCAGGCCCAATGCGTCCTTTTTATTACATATGTAACCCCTAAAGTAGGCCCTAGGTAACCCAGAAGGCAGAGTGCATTGTATTTAAAGAGTTGGACATGTAGTTTTCACAACGGCAAGGTCTTCCTCTCCCATCCGTTAACATTGGATTTGGCTTAAAACATCTGTTAAGTGTCATTTTCAATTAAGAAAAGATACAAATGTTGAGTTTGGTGTCTTTTGACTCACAGCTTAAAACCACAACTTATAGTGAAGTCAGATTTTAAATTGTAAGTCTGAAAGTGCCACTTTTAGAAAGTTGGCATTGTCTTACTTTAACCAGTCTGGGCCTCTGCCTATCTCCGAATACACGTCTGGAGTGGATCACAGCTGGGCTTTGTGCATTCCCTCTAGGCAGTCACACTCAAGGGGGGCTGGTGTGTGGCATTTGCATCCTGATGGCCCATCACCAGGCTGATGAGTCTTCCCGGGCTAGACACTCCACTCACGCCTGAATAGGGCTGTGCCTCTCCCAACACAAAGGGCTGCATAACATGCTGTAAAGTGTCTTTGAGCCAGAGTTAGAAGGGCAGGGACCTTGTGACCTTCAAAGGCCTCTTTAAAGTCTCCCCCACTTCAAAGGCACATTTGGGTATAAGTACCAGACTCCAAACCCCACCAAATCAGAACTCTGCTGGAGCCAAGGACATTCTGCCACGAGGAAGACCTGCTATGCTGCCCGGCGGGAGTGCCACTTTGCTAACTGCATTGCTGTGCTGGCATTTGCCTGCTGATTACTGTGCTGTAGAAGAGACTGCCACTTTGCTATCTGCTCTGCTGTTTCTTGTTTGGGATTGAGAAGGACTGGACATGCTCTCTACATCCTTGAACCCAAGTTTCTCCAAGGCCTTGTTGGCTTGCCCCTGTTCTTGCAGTCTCAGGGACATCAAAGAATGCCTGCAACATTGCTCCTGCTACTGAATTCTGCCACCTGTAAGTCCTACCCTTGCCTGAAGAGTCCCTGTCTAGTCCTGTGCCTCAGAAGTGGGTTCTGCAGCTGTTTTCCAGAAAAAATGGCACATCAATTTGACTGCATGAGAAAAATGATGCAGCACCATTTATTTGACACCGTCTGTGAGGTTCGATGATGGCGCAGTGCTATTCCTTCGACACCGTCTATGAGGCTCAATGATGTCGCAGTCCTGATCCTTCCACACCACTTGTGAGGCCTGTCTCTGATGCATCAATCAAACTGCATGGAAAATATAGACACATTTTGCTCTCGACATCAACGCTTTGCTCCATTCCTGGTACTTTTTTAGCAGACCTTGCTTTTTTTCTGTAGCTGGCCTGCACTCCATTGCGGTCAGCCTGAAATTTGGATTTGTTTAGGATTTGCCTGACAAGGTATGTGGTCCCTGCTTGGACAGGGTGCATACCTCTGCCATCTAGCGATACTATTTCTAACGATAATCCTGCCAGGAGGTGAGCAATTTTTATCTCTGGGTGTGTATCTAGCTTGCCCTAACTAGAGTGGTGATTCCTACTTTTACAGGGTGCATACTCTGACAACCAGAAACCCATTTATAACACTGGTGAGCAGTGGTAATGGTAGGACTTGTGTTTGTACAATACCACATTGTAACTCAATGTTCACTATAACTCTGCACTAAGACAATTTTTTTTTTTTTCAATTCTCCCTGGTTGGCATCTTCTGCAAAGTTATGTCGCTCTCTAGGGAAGCTACAGCTGCAACTGAAGGGATTTATTTCGATCTGGCTAGGCTTGAGGGCTACACTGTGAGACAAATTCAAATGTTTTACAACGACTTCCAAGTTTCTACAAAAGGCTTCACTAGGAAGGTGGAGCTGCATAAAGCTTTGAGGGCGTGGGTGGAGATCTAGGCTGCAGGAGATGGAAACTAAGAGGAGGACCAGGAAATGCTTTAGGAGGATGATGAGGAGGACAATCTGAATCTGGAGACCTAGGTGGCCCTGGAAGGAGCTGCAGAAAGGACCAACAGTTTTCCAGCACCAATGGTGGTTAACAGATCAGGTAGCTGTGTCTCCTCCAGGAATTTGTCCCCAAAGGAACTGGCAGACAGGAGAGAGGAAAGAAGGCTAAAGATAGAGATTGCCAAGTTGGAACAAGCCTGTGAAGAAAGGAGGTTGGCCATGTAGTAGAGGAAACTTACCCATGAGCTCACCCTCACAAATCTGGACACAAGAGCCCTACAAGTGGGGTCCAGAAACAGCATGGGTGGCAGCATACCTGCAGTGTCCACTGGTGAGTCAAGAGTTTAGATACCCAAGGATGTGGTGCCCTGCTATTTGGTGGGAGGTGACATAGACAAACTGTTTGCAGCCTATGATGTGGCTCAGAGAGTGCACAAGGTCCCAGAGGAGGTCTTGGGTTGTAGTTTGTGGAGGTACATGCCCATAGTGGGGAGGGATGTACTTCTCACGAGGGAGATGGGGGATCAGGTGCCCTACACTGCTCTGAAGGCTATACGAGGCACCTGGTTTGGGCTGACACCTGAAAAATACCAACAAAGGTTTGGGGCCAGTCACAACATTGGATCACAGAGTTGAGTGGATTGCTTGGACCACACTAGCAAGGCACTGAAGGGCTAAGTAAGTGGCAACAAAGCAGAAAATTATGAAGGGCTGTACAACTTCATTTTGAAGATGTACATGTTTGTTCTTTCCTTTCCAGAGCTGCATCAATACCTGGTGGATAGTAAGCTTTCTGACCCAAGGAAGCTTGCTGAGGAGGCGACATCTGGGTCAGCACCAGAGTGTTCAGAACAGTACCTGGGAGTGACACTAAGAAGGGTGGTTCAAGTTCCCCCCAAGAGGTCAAGAAAGACCCAGACAGGTCTCAGGATAAGGAGGAAGTAAAGGGTTCCCATGTCACCTCTGAAAAGAAGGAGGGAGGTTCTGGTCGGCGGTGGCCCAGGATGCCCCACTTCCAATCCCCTTGCTTTGAGTGTTCCCAAGAGGACATAAGCAGAGGAATTCTGTCTATCCAGAGTGACGCATCCACTAGCAGGAACTCTACAGGGGTGGACAATATGGCCTTAGGGGAAAGTATTCCTCTAGGGCAGATCATAGAACATGCTATGATCTCCTTCAGCTGGGAGATAGACTCAGAGGGTGAAAGTCGTCACTTTCACCAGGTCAGATTGGGGTCCGAACCACTATTCTAAGGGATACTGGGGCAAGCAGGACCATGGTTGTGGAAGAGCTAGTCTCCACAGAGCAGTACACCAGTGAGGTCCATATGTGACTCTAGCCCATGGGGAGGACTTCTTCTAACCTATGGCTCTGGTGTGCCTAGAGTGGGGTGGGAAAGTGACCCAGAGAAGTGTTGTAATGAGTCCCTAGATTCCCATTGACTGCATTCTGGGGAATGCGTTGCCCACAGTGTCAGGGCAACCGGGAGGGTGGCAGCTACAGGCACCATGACTGTTCAGTTTCTTGCGGGTACTACACCTCACTAGAGAGTGTGAACCCCAGATTTAGGGGAGGAAAGACTCACCCATGACTCCTGTCCAGCCTAAGGGTACAGACAGTAGGTTAAAGGACCAGTGGCAGGATACCACCCCTGAACTGGTGGGAGGTGGAGTGGAAAAAGGATGCAAGGCATCTGGGAATACTTCCCCCTCTCTGAGAAACCACAGAGGACAGAGACCCCTGTATGACCTGGTGACTGGCTCTTGACACTGATGTCTGTCAGTAGCTTCTGTTTGTTGCTGTCCCTGTGGACAGAGTTTTCTTTGGGTTTGGGACAGAGGTCAAACCGGAGGGGCTGAATGGGTCATATACTTTGTTGGCCCTGGTGGTTCTGTCTGCCTACTAGGATACATCTGTGAGCAAGTTAAGGTTAGTTGTGCACAGATGAGGTTCCCAGGTAAGGAGAAGGACTCCCCATGGGTTAGCTTAGTGGCCCTCAAAAGCATTAACAGAGGGATTCAACTGAGTTCAGAGAGGCATAAAACTGACAAGTATCCCTGAAAAAGTGGGCCGCTGTCCAGGTTCTATTGCCCTAAGCAGCATAGTCCATCAAGGTTTTGATTAGTCTACCCCGGCATAAGGCTGGAGGGGTGGGGTTATGTTGGAAATGGCCTTTTTGACAAAATGACCTCAAACGTTTTGCCTTTCTCCTCCTCTTTTTCTGGCCTTGTTTTTATTGGCTTTAGCACTCTGAGCACTTTACCACTGCTAACCAGTGCATGCTCCCTCTTCTCCAAACATAGTAAAATTGGTTTATACTTGTTTGGAATATTTCATTCACTTGTAAGTCCCTTGTAAAGTGGTATACCATAGACCCAGTGCCCGTAAATTAAATGCTACTAGTGGCCATGCTATGTTTTTAGTCAACAAGGGAGCCCACAAGTCAAAAGGGACCAGAGTATAGGATTTTTAAAGAGAACAGCAGGCCCTTACAAAAAATATCGAAGTGATGGGTTCATAGAAATACAATGAGTTCTATGCATAACTGAAACAATATTCATTTATTTGAATAAAGAATTTACCGGTTAAAATTCAGGGAAGGAAAAACCGGAAGTGTAACTTCCAAGCAAGCACATCTTACATAAATACGTCATATACACACCATCATATCATATTAATCATATGTGTGAGCATTAATCAGCCTTAATAGTATGTTTATGTAAATTTGTTCAAAAGTTCAATTACTTTTTTCAAGGAAACATAACAAATCAAAGTATCTGTGTAAATAATAAATGGTACCCATACTCATACAAGGAACCATACTGTAAATTCACAAGTGAGTCAGGGTACAATTGTTAACGTTTTGATCCCCATAACCTGAATGAAAGGGATCATCATCCCTGCAGCATTGATTGTGCCACCCACTTCAGTAGCCCTTAAACATGTCTGAGTCCTGCCATTACAGAAAGTGTGTAGTTTCACTACCACTTTGACTTGGCATTTGAAACACCTTGCTAAGCCTTAAACTCCCCTTTTATTACATATGTCACAAAGAAGATAGGCTCTAGGTAGCCCATAGGGCAGGGTGCTATGTAAGGAAAAGGTAGAAGCTGTACTTTTGAGTTTTACATGTCCTGGTAGTGAAAAAGCAATTTTTCACTACTGTGAGACCTACTCTTCCCATAGCCCAACATTGGGAATTCCATAATCCACCTTTAAGATGTAGTTCCTGATCAGAAAGGAATAGCTACATCATGTTTCATATCTTTGGAATGGTGATGATAAATCCTCATTACTGGTGAAGTTGGATTTAATATTAATATTTTAGAATTTCCACTTTTAGAAAGAGGGCATTTCTCTGCACTTACTGCTCTGTGTGTCTTGCAACCTGTCTCCAATACATGCCTGGAGTGGGTGACTGCTACACTTTGTGCATTCCATGTAGACAGCCACAAACACAGGAAGGTTAGGTGTGTTTGAACACTCATCTGCATTCTTATGGTTCTTCCTGGGCAGGAAGGGTGGAGGAGAGATGACACTTAAAAATTAATAGGGAGTGCCTGTTCCCACAGAAAGGGCTGAATACCCCCTCCTGATAGTCTGGAGTGAAGGCTGAAATTAAAGGGGGCCCTCTGTACTTTAAGGAGCTGTTCTGAAGTTATCCCTACTTCAAAGACACACCTGGGTATAAGTATTGGGGCTCTGAACCCACCAAATCAGATCAGAACTGGACCTGTGAAGAACTTTGCCAGGAGTAAGCACTGCTGTGCTACAAGGATTGTCACTCTGCTTGACTGACTGTTCTGAGGAACTGCTTTACTGCATAGTTGAGCTGTCCCTGCTGCCTGCTGATATCTGCCCTGCTGATGACCAGGGCTGTAACTATCTCACTTGGACCCATTGTGACTCCAAGGGCTTTCTCGCTTGCCCCTGTTCTGCAAGCTGAGGGACATCAAATATTGCCTGCAACTGTGCTCCAGCTGCTGGGCTCTGCCATCTGTGACTCTGTGCTACCCCAGTCCTGAAGTGGGTTTTGCTGCTGCTTTTCCGCAAGAGCCGTTGCTCCCGGCCATTGTGCCACTTGGAACAGATGTAGTGCCCATCCACGCCAATGCAGTGCAGATTCAATGACGACGCAGGATCCCAACTGTGAGGTTTGACGACGACGCATTGCTGTGACCTTTTAGTGCTATTGACTTCTAAACACAATTTTTGGTTTATTGTTTAAAATTTCATATCCCAAATTCTACTGATTGGATTTTTGTCATTTTGGTCTTGTTTTACTCACATGAATGTTCCCCATTTTTCTAAATCTATGTGGAGTCTTTTGTGGTGTTTTCATTGTGTTACTGTGTGTGTGTGTATTGCACAAATATTTTACACTTTTCCTCTTTAGATAAGCCTGCCTGCTCTGTACCAAGCTGCCAGGTTGTGAGCACAGGGTATCTCTAAGTGTGTACCTAGCTTACCTGGGACTAGGGGGGCGATTCCTGCTTGTAAAGGGTGCACACCCTGACAACCAGAAACCCAATTTCTAACAATCTACCAATCTCTCATCCAGATCAAATGAAGATTTTCCACTTTCACAAATCAAAAATCCTGCAAAGTTGTAGGAATCACTCTCTTCAAACATAAATTCTGTCCATCAACAAACACATCAAGGAAGTTGCACCTACAAAGACTTTTGATAACATTACAATTGTCCATTGGTTGCCATGTAAGTACATGATTATAGTAAAGAGGGAAGGAGGCAACTAATGGACACCATTACTTACAGACCTTTGGAAACATATCAACAAATTCTACAAGGAAAATAAGAATGTGGATAATGAAACAAAAACAGATGTATTCATTCTTCTATGTGAGGAGTTCAGAAATCCAGATACCTTCGATAGCCCATGGCATACCTACTATCCTGTTCTGATCCTATAAGAGCATAAATGAGCGAGGCAGGGAGTTGGAAAAAATAGGCGATGTGTCAAAGATAAATACAGCTCCTTCTCCTTTCGAATTAACAAGTAGAAGATAATAGCTCCGCTTCTTAATAAAAATTTCAGGAGTATGTATACACTGACTCTCTCAAACAGCCTGTAAATCAAAATGTAAAGGGTTACAATAGAAAAAAAGGGATTAATACATATTTATGACAATCAACTGACAAGAAATGGAACTTATCTATTTCCGCTGTAGTGTTAATGAGCCAGAGGGATTACCAGGATATAAACCTGCAGCTCACAAAACCAGCAACTAATTGAGGAATATAGATGTCAGTGTAGATGGATGAAGCTGGAACCAGAGAGTGCCCCCTAGTGAACAAAATTAATTACAGGGCCTCAGGAGGGAAATGGGGAATAAACAAATACTTGGGATAAGGAGTGAGGAAGCGAACTAGAATGACAGTGAAACACTACAGACAACCATGTCACATTACAAGATGTAATTTTTCTCTCTTACAGTGTTCTTATACTGCTCCTGCTACTCCTCCCCTAAAGGACCCTTGGTGACCCAGAAGTGATGTTTAATTTTGTTACAGGGATCGCCATGTTTGTAGCCTCAGTTTGTAAAATGTAGTTTCCATCTCCCTGTTGGCTACAGCCACCACATCAAATTGCTTTTAAATTCTCTCTTCTGGCTAACTTTCTTCACATGGGTCCTGACAGTACCCTCCCCCCTCACCCTGATGATCCCTGCCTTGAGGGAGAAGACCCAAAACAAATTTCTTATGAGCTTTGAGACACAATTTGGCCTTTAATCTGGGAGCACATACAAAGACAGAAGGTTCTCTGGACCTCATTGTGATGTTGTCCCTCTTCCAGGCCACAAAACACTAGAGTCGACCGTAATGGATCTGGGAGCCAAGGATACACTCTATCATACTCTGGGGACCCATCCACTATCACCAGATGGAAGAGCAGATTTGTAGAGCGGGACTCATCTGGTTTCACTCTGGATGCATGGATCACTGAATGCACTCTCTAATGCACTGGTAAGGACAGCCAAAGGCCAAGGAACCCACCGATTTTGTAATGGCATAGGGGCACACAAACCTGGAACTTAACTTAGGGTAAGACCTAGATATTACTAAAGACTTGGTGAATGCCAGACCTTATCTCCTACATGGTATTGTAATGCATGTTAGTGAAATACTTGTACCGTGCTTTGATCTGAAGAAGATGCTGATGGTTTGAGTGCCTAACAGATTGTGGCCCTCATTATGACATTGGTGGTAAATGCCACTTACCGCAATGCTGACTGCAGCCAACATCCCGCCGCCGCCACGGATATCCGTTCACCATATTATGACACGCACCAATCCGTCACTATTCAGACAGGGACACAAGCCAGCCAGACCAAAGGTCAGTGATAAACTTGCGGTATCAAAACCGATACCGTTACGCCAACAGAACAACGCCCACAACATTATGACCCACGAATCACCATGGCGGACATTCAATGGCGGTAAACCTTTGGCAGTACATACCGCCACGCTAAAAAAACACATACAAAACAACACTACATTGGTCAATTTAAATAACACACACCTGACACCAATACACACACCACACCCACATACCCACACCACTATAAAATACACACCCACATTACCCACAACCCTTTACGACTACAATTTCCACGAGATAGACACCATGACCACAGACAAGACCAGAGACACACACCACCATCACTTATACACCACCCACGCACCTTACAACACATGCCCCAACACATCACTCTACACGCTCTCACCCACACCACTCACACTACACCCATGGCACCACAACAACACCCCAGATTCTCTGAGGAGGAGCTAAGAGTCATGGTGGAGGAAATCATCTGGGTAGAGCCACAGCTATTTGGATCACAGGTGCAGCAGATATCCATTGCTAGGAAGATGGAGCTATGGGGGAGAATCGTGGACAGGGTCAACGCCGTGGGACAGCACCCAAGAACAAGGGATGACATCAGGAAGAGGTGGAACGACCTACGGGGGAAGGTGCCTTCCATTGCAGCAAGACACCAACTCGCTGTACAGAGGACTGGCGGTGGACCCCCAGCTCCTACCCCACAATTAACAACATGGGAGGAGCAGGTCTTGGCAATCATGCATCCTGAGGGCCTGGCAGGAGTAGCAGGAGGACTGGACTCTGGTAAGTCAACTCTTTACTACTTTCACCCCCCTACCTGCATGCTGTCACAAACCCAACCCTTACCCTCACTCCCATCACCCCACCACCTCCCACACACCCTACCATCACATATCACTCATCCGAATGCCAAGCCCAGCATGCCATACCAATGCATGGACACCACTCACAGACCTGCATGGACACCTATCACTAAAGCATGCACACTAGAGAGAATCACCTAGCCCACCACATAAGAACTCACACAAGCAAAGCTGCCAGGGCAATAACCATAGAGGGTAGCCCACCCATGAACAATATGTCACACACTGAAATAATAACACTGCATTTACATCACCACAGGTATCCCAGCCAATGTCCCCGTAGAAGAGATGCCAGCAACATCCAGTCCCCGCACAGAAGAGGTCCACAGTGATGACAGCGATTCTGCTCATCTGGATCTGGATGTCAACCTGGCCCATCAGGGACCTCTGGACAGTCGGTTACCCAGGCACAGTCTAACACCACCACAGAGCCTCCCCCTCAGGAAACACCACCACAGCACCCACCCAGCGGACCCATACCTCTGTCACCAGGACACATCAATCAACAGTGTGTCCACCACTAGAGGGACCCCAGGGCACACCACAAACCCCAGGCAATCAGGGATCTGGGGTCAGTGGCAGTGGGCACACAGTTCAGGGGACAGAGGCACAGAGAAGCTGGCAGGACTGCTGTGTGCCAGGGGGAGGACAGGCCCAAGGAACCGACTCTCCAGGAGGCACTCACTGTGATCCTGGGACCATACCAACATTCCCAGGACACGCTGGGCCAGATCCTGGACAAGTTGCAGGAGAACATTCGGCTGCAGGAGGGACAGTTCCAGGGAGGACTTGAAATGCATTAATCCCACCCTGGTCTCCATTGCAGGGGTGCTGGTAGACATGGCAAACATAATGAGGGAGGCAGTGTCACACCAGCTGGCCCCTGCCACTAGCCAGACTACTGAACAGCCCTCCACCTCAGCTGCAACTAGTGGACAGGAGGCCCCGCCACCCGACCAACAGGCCACCAGCGCCCCTCCCCCTGCAGAAGGAGAACCACTCCGCAAACGTTCCCTGCAATCCAGGCAGAAGCCAGACACTATTGCCAAGACCCCCGCAGGTAAATAAGACTCTCCTGATTGTCACCCTTGTGTTCCACCCTGTCACCCTGTGCACCGTGAACTGCCATTGCTTCCCTTCCTATGCCCCCTTGGACAATGCAGCTGTGCTACAAAATCACCCCAGCCCACTGCACTTCCCCCTTTTCTTCAGAGCACTGCAATAAACACACTTTCAAAAAATACAAGTATGGAGTATGTCAAATGATTTAAGTATGTATTTGTTTAACAAGGTTTAAAAATTGCAATTCAACTGTACAGTAATGTGTACACTGGAAAGACCTGTGGTTGGCTGCAGTGAACACACCGGGAGCGATAGTGGGGCACCAACATCTGCAAAAAGAGTTGCCAAAGGGTACAGTAAATGGCCATAGAAGTGGGAAATAACAGTTTGTCAGTGACAATGTCAAACCAAAAACTGTCAATTAAATGTGAAGGCACACTGTCTTACCTGTGTGTCATTGGAAGTATTTTCACATCACTGCAGATCTGTTGTCCTCATCCTCTGCCTCCTCATCGTCACTGTCCACAAGGTCAACTGCTGCCACACGGCCATCTCCAGCCTCCTCCTCCTGCAGCAGAGGTACATGTCGTCTGAGGGCCAGGTTATGCAACATGCAGCATGCCACAATTATCTGGCAGACCTTCTTGGTTGAGTAGCACAGGGATCTACCAGTTAGATGGATGTTCAGTGATCCTTCTTGGTCGCCCGTGTGCCTCAATGTAACGTTCCTCAGCCCTTGTCCTGGGATTCCTCACAGGGGTCAGTAGCCATGAGAGGTTGGGGTAACCTGAGTCACCTGCAAATATCGAGGGACAACTGCTAACCACACACTAACCTTTATTGCCCACACCATACCCATACACCAACATCCACTGGGTAGGAACCAGGGCTCACCTATTGGCCACACCCTGTGCCTCTGGAGTTGGTCCATCACATTTGGGATGCTGCTATTCCTCAGGATAAAGGTATCATTCACAGACCCAGGATACTTAGCATTGACATGGGAGATGTACTGGTCCACCAAACACACCATCTGCACATTCATCGAGTGAAAACTTTTTCGATTTCTGAAGACCTGTTCATTTTGCCCGGGGGGTGGACAAATGCAATAGGTGTCCCATCAGTAGCCCCAATTATGTTGAGGATATGTCCCATTGCATAGACGTCAGCCTTCACTGTGGCTTCCACCTGGGGGAAAACAATGTAGCTGCACATGTGTTTAATCAGGGAAGACAACTATCTAGTCAGCACTATTGAGAACATTGGCTGTGACATTCCTGCTGCCAAGCCCACTGTCACTTGGAAAGAACCAGTTGCCAGGAAATGGAGCACTGATAGGACTTTCACAAGAGGGGGTATCTCAGTGGGGTGACGGATAGTAGATATCAGGTCAGGCTCCAGTTGGGCGCACAGCTCCGTGACTGTGGCCCTGTCAAGTCTGTAGGTGAGGATAATGTGCCTGTCCTCCATTGTTGTCAAGTCCACCAGGGGTCTGTCCTCGGAGGATGTCTGCATCTCCTGTTCATCCGCAGCAGTTGCAATCTATAGGGCAAAAGAGGGAGGAGCCGGTCATAATCTACACATTGTAGCCACTATAGTTCAATGCATGATGGGATATTTTAATGTATTAGTGGCATATGTCCTGTATGTACAATTGTGAACTGTGACGCAGTTATGATGCATGGCCTGCCCCCCCTTGAAATGGCATCCACCTGTCCTGTACAGAGGGATGGGTGGAAGTGAGGTAATTCCGCTGACATTGGGCACCGTTGCAGGAGGCGGTCGGGAACCGAGGCGCAACTCCTCATTGGTTATTATTGGGCCCTAGGGGGGACAGTGGCCAATGGTGATGTACGCCGGCGGTGACAGCATGCACTGCCGCAGACGTCACTGCCTTTTCAATCTGCTCACTCACTTGCTACCTGATCTTCAACAGGAGAGGACCTACACTGCATGTTCTGATGTGACCTGTGTCTGGAACCTACCATGGCCTGTGTAACTGGGGAACGGGCCCCTGCCTTCACCTCGGCGGAGTTGGAGAAACTGGTGGATGGGGCCCTACCCCAGTACGGACTACTGTATGGTCCTCCAGACCAACAGGTGAGTACAATGTGAGCACGATGCATGGGCCATGATGGCACAGAGTGGTGTGTGTGAAGGCCTCATGTAGGGGGATTGGCGGATGGGCCCTGGGCAGCGTGCAGCATGTATGCTGGGCCATGCCTGTGCATAAGGGGATGGGAAGGGCTTTGGTGGGCCATGAGTGTAACAGGCAGGACGGTCTAACTAATACCTTTCCCTGTGTATATTTCCTCTGCAAGTCAGCACCCATCAAAAGAAGGGTATATGGTGTGCCATCGCCAAGGAGGTGTGGACCCTGGGGGTCTTCGGCAAGCAGAGCACCTATTGTCGGAAACGGTGGGAGGACCTGAGACGCTGGGCACTGAAGACGGCAGAGGCCCAGCTGGGGATGGTCTCCCAATGAGGAAGGGGTGCTCGTCGAACCCTGACCCCACTGATGGCCGGCATACTGGCGGTAGCCTATCCGGAGCTGGATGGGCGCTTGGGGGCATCACAGCAGCAACAAGGGGGTGAGTACAGTGCCCATCATTACAAATTACGCCTGGTGGGGTGGTATCTGGGTGAGGGGTGGGTGCCCCTAGGCCAGGCCTGACATTGCAGTGTAGGTCCCATGTTGGGCAGGGTTCTGATGTGAAATTGCTCCAACCTAGCCAGTAGGCATCCACTACTGGGCAGGGGTGTGTGGGTTCCAGGTATGCTGCAGTTGTCGGTATGTGTCCCTCCCCGTGCCCCGGTGTCCTTTGTCTCTATCACCCCCCTTTTTGTTTTGTCATCCTGTCCTTATGCGCATTAGCATCATCTGGCGGAGGAGCAGAGGTACCGGCGACGGAGGGAGCTGCATCCCACAGGACACAGGAGTCAGAGTCCACCAACAGTGAGGGCACCAGAGGGACGGAGGGTGAGGGGAGAACCACGGCGGAGACTGGAGGGGACAGTTCGGACAAGGATACCTCCTCCGATGGAAGCTCCCTGGTGGTGGCGGACACCTCTGTGCCCACCCCAGCTACAGGTACAGCCGCCACCCCCGTACCAGCACTGACCTCCCAGCAGCCCCTCAGCGAGTTCACTGTGTCCGCTCACCCAGGAAGGTGGGCATCTTCTTCGCCCCAGGCACCTCAGGCCCTGCCTCAGTTAGCCCTGCTGCCCTGAGTGAGGAGGCTATTGACCTCCTGAGATCCATCTCTGTTGGGCAGTCAACCATTGTGAATGCCATCCAGGGGCTGGCAGCCAAAATGCAACAGACCAATGCATTTCTGGAGGGAATTCACACAGGCTTGGCGGCCCAATAGACATCAATCCAGGCTCTGGCCTCCTCTCTGATAGCAGCCATTGTCCCTGTTTCCACCCTACCCTCCTCCAACTTCCTCAACCCAATCCCATTCCCCTCAACCCCAAACTATCCCAGGCACACAGGCAGACGAACATGCACACATGAGTGGCACAGGCAAACACAGGCACACACACAAGAGTGGCACAGGCAAACACAGGCACCACACTTCATCCCACAGACACTCACACAAACACCATCCAGAAGCAGACATACCAACATCAACCCCAAACTATCCCAAGCACACAGGCAGACGAACATGCACACATGAGTGGCACAGGCAAACACTGGCACACACACAAGAGTGGCACAGGCAAACACAGGCACCACACTTCATCCCACAGGCACTCACACAAACACCATCCAGAAGCAGACATACCAACATCCACTGTCTGCACTGTGTCCCTCTCCTCCTCGTCCTCCACCTCCCTCCCAGCTGCATCTACACTCACACCTGCATGCACTATTTCCTCATCCACTTCCGCAATCGACAGCACACCTATCAGAGCACACACCTCACTGGCAATCACCACCCCAACATCCATGCACACGTCCCCTGTGTCCTCTCCCACTGTGTCTGTGCCCCCTCCTGCCAAGATACACAAACACAAGCACTCAGACACCCAACAGCCATCCACCTCACAACAGCATCCAGCCCATGCACCTGCACCCAAACACAGCAGACACCTCCTACAACCACTCCCTCTTCCACCACTCCCAACCTTCTCCCTCTCCCCGCCCCAATGTTCCTAAGCAGCTTTTCCTCTTCACCATTGACCTCTTCCCTACCCCTACACCCGTCCTTCATGTCTGGCCAGGGTGGGTAAACCCAGGCAAGCACCTCAGCCACCCAGTCCACGGGCCCAGTATTGTCCACAGCAACTCGTGGTGGGAAAGGATCCTGGGCACCAGGCAGCCACACGGAAAGGGTGCCTACCTCAAGTGCTGCTAGGAAGGTCAAGGTGCCACCCCCAGCTGCTGCAAAGAAGAGCAAGAAGCCATCCCCAGCTGCTGCCAAGAGGAGCAAGGAGCCAACCCCAGCTGCTGCCAGGAGGGGCAAGGGGCCTGCACCACCTGCACCAGCAGGCAGAAAGGACAAGGGCCTGGTGCTGGGACTCAGTCGAAGACCCCACCACCAACCATGGTGGTGCAGCCATCTGAGGCTGCAGGGGATGGGCTGGAGCCTCCCCCCACCACAACCAGCAGCAGCAGCACCACCACCACCACCAGCAGTGGGCAGCCGTTCGAGGCAGCAGGGGATGGGCTGGAGCCTCCCCTCACAACCACCAGTGGCAGCAGCAGCACCAGTGGGCAGCCGTCCGAGGCTGCAGGGGATGGGCTGGAGCCTCCCCCCACCACAACCACCACCAGCAGCAGTGGGCAGCCATCTGAGGCTGCAGGGGGTGGGCTGGAGCCTCCCCCCAGCAGCAGCAGCACCAGTGAGCAGCTGTCAGAGGCTGCAGGGGATGGGCTGGAGCTTCCTCCCACCACCAGCGGCAACATCAGCATCACCACCACTGAGCAGCCGTCACCTCCGGCAGAGAGTGTGTAGTCCTGCGTCCATGGGCTGTTGTGCGTCCTGCCCCCTGCAAATCCTGTGGGTATAACACCCACCTGGAGACTCTGACCTTGCACTCCCCAAGACCCACATCACAGGGCACGATGCCCCCTGCAGAACCATTGGGTATGGCATCCACTCACCCCATCCTCTCCAGGATTATCACAGGGCACAATGCCCCCTCCAGAACCAGTGGGGAAGACACCCACACAACCCATCCTCTCCAGGAATCAGATCACAGGGCACGATGCCCCCTCCAGAACGAACCAGTGGGGAAGACACCCACTCACCCCATCCTCTCCAAGATGAAGATCACAGGGCATGGTGCACCCTCTAGAACCAGTGGGGAAGACACCCACTCACCTCATCCTCCCCAGGACCAAGCACAGGGCATGTTGGCCCCTCCAGAACCAGTGGGCAAGTCACCCACTTGAGAGACTGTGGCCTATTACTCCCCAGGACCAAGCAGTGGGCAGATCACCCACTTGAGAGACTGTGGCCTATCACTCCCCAGGACCAAGCAGTGGGCAAGTCAACCACTTGAGAGACTGTGGCCTTGCACTCCCTAGGACCAAGCAGTGGCCAAATCACCCACTTGAGAGACTGTGGCCTTGCACTCCCCAGGACAGCGCACAGGGCATGTTGCCCCCTCCAGGGCCAGTGGTCTTGTTCCATTTGCTGGCTGAGGTATCTCCGTTCCCCGCCCCCTCTGAGGTCCCTGCCTGTTTTTGAACTGATGCCCCTGCAGTGTTCTCTCCGTGTTGTTGCAGGAGTCAAGTGGGGCCTTGGACTTTGTAATGTGGCCCTGTGGCTCATGAACATTGAGGACTGGGCAGTGTCCCTGATTTGTAAATATGTATATACTTTTAGATTGGATGCACATATTACTACTGTATTTATCTTATTACACTCACTTTCATGTTTTCATGTGGTCCTTGCATTATTCCTGAGGGGTACGGGGTAAATATGTTTTATTACTGCATCTGCTTGCGTTATGGTGTAAGGTGTTGGAAGTGGGGGGGTGTATGTTGCATGTGTCCCTTTTTCCTCCTCACTTCCCTTGTGTGCTAGGCGGCTCTACTCACCATGGTCGTCTTCGCCGTCATTGGTGTTTGCGGTGGAACAGGACATAGAAAAGCATTGGGAATATATGCAGTTCAAGCTCCATGGCGGTGTGGTTCTTCCCTGAGTCTTCACAGGTGAGTCGTTTCCCTTCTGTGCATTGTTTCCGCCAGGCTTTTGCTGTCGTTGGTACTGCCCCGGAAAAGGTGGCGGTTTCCTGTGTCTTAATACAGTGGGCGGAACACTGACTTCCGCCTGGCTGTAGGCGGCTACCGCCATGGTGCCTGTTGATTCCGCTCCAACGGTCGGTGTGGTAAAGTAGCTGTCTGTCTGAGTTCTTTCCGCCATGGTCATTAATTTGGCAGTATTTACCACCAGGCTGTTGGCGGTATCAGCGCCACTTTATCACCAACCCCCAGGGTTGTAATGAGGTCCCATATCTCTTGAAATAAGCTCACCACCAAAGGGTTAACTATTGGAGACATTGCTTGAGGCAAGATGCATGGATTTAAGTCATGTGTACAAAAAAGGTGAACAACCCAGGGAACTATTCAAGGATTTGTTAAATGCAAGTTATTTCACTGAACCCAGAGTTCTTATTAATTTATTAGAAAATATCTAAGAAATTGTACAATTGCTTGATTTCAGTTTCTGACTGACTGTTGGTTTATGTATGGGACCTGGTAGATTTGAGTTCATCGTTCCCACTAGTTTTGATAAAAAGCCTCAAAATAATGATATAAACTGAGTACCTCTGTCTGTAGTAATTATCCCCAAAATACCATTGGGATTTGAAAACATTCTCCAAACTCTGTTTTGCCAGTTCACAAGCTGTAAGAATCCCTTAAATGTCAATAAATTGACATAGTTTTAAGAAGTAATCCATCACTACTAACAAAGTATTGTACCCTAATAATCTTGGTAAATCAACAATCAAAATCAAGGTCTAAGGATGTGTAGGTATGGGTTTCAAAGGACATGTGTGTTTCATGTTTTTTTTCTTTCATCCGTGGTATCATTTTCCTCATCCGAAAGTGTCCTGCCACAGGACAGAGTCAAGATGGCAGTGCAGCTATCTTACCCATGCCTATATGCAGTGCCAACTAAAAAGAGGTGGGAACTGCCACCTGAAAACTCGTGCCTCTGGAGACAGAACCCAGGACCCAGTTAAGCAGCTATATCACAGAGACAATCTAAATTAGGCACAATAGATTAGACACAGGTTCAGTAGAGAGAACTTCAGGGCCCTGAGTCCCCCCTCAGAAATGCAAATCTGCTGATAAACAAAATGTACCCCAGCCGTGAAGCATACAGAAAAATTGTTTTACATAAGAGCAAGAAATACTGCATGACTAAAGAGATGTTTACAAGAACAGCAGGCACAGCGCATGGGCAGTCAATACAGAGAGCTATTCAGAAGGTCAGTATCACCACGTAAAAGCCCCACACACAGGACTGATTTGTATATGGCTGGGTCCAAACTGGGGTGGCATGGTGAGCAATAGAATGATGGATTAAACCCAGATCTGTGACTGGGGATGAGTGTTTGCATTGTTCAGCACTCCGTCAATCATCCTTTTGTGTTTCTAAAGTTGCCCAAAGTGGGAAGGGTATGCCGAGACGTGGGTCCTGTGCTCACTGTGCCACTGGATTCAAGCTAGCCTGTCTGATGAAGGTTGATACCCTGAAACCGGTACCAGAATGCTTGTTTCTGGTCCAGGGAAGACCTGGCCTGGCAGTTTGTGCTGGACTGTTCCCATGAGGAACAGGGTCAGGACTGATTTGCTTATGGCTGGGTCCAAACTGGGGTGGCATGGTGAGCAAAAGATCGATGGATTAAACCCAGATCTGCGACTGGGGGTGAGTGTTTGCATTGTTCAGCACTCCGTCCATCATCTTTTTGTGTTGCTAAAGTAGTCCTCACATTGTAACCAAAATATTGTGCTTCAGGCATATCTTGAAGATCTTGAGAACTCGTTGATGAGACAAAATATTAGAAATGGAGAGGTCGCCAACTTAAAAAGAAGGTAAGGACTTAGAAGCTTACATAAATAAACCATTCCTGCTCATCCTATTGACCCTGAACCGATAAAGCATCCTGATAGGTCACACTCACCATTCAGAACCTGCATCGGTAAGGGGAAATGCAACCACCAGACTTCTTAATCTGCATACATTACTTTCTTCAGGAACAGGGCATTATGTTAGCTTCAAAATCCTCTGAACCAATCTCTTTTGAGGAAAACAAACATCACATCTTCTAGGACCTTTCAGCCATAACCCTCCAGAAGTGACAGGAGTTTCAACCAGCAATGGATTAGCTCAAGTATAAAGGGATCAAATACTGATTGGGCAACCCTTTTCATATCAAATTTTAGTGACAAAGGGGCCTCTATGAGCTGAGGACAATAACCCAGATATAAGGCTAAGACACGGCAATGCCTCAACAACGAGACTAGATGGAGGAGGGCCCTTGTGTGATAAAAAAAAGCAATCCTAGATGAACTACAATATAGAGATTCATCTGTAACCCACAACTGCTATTTGTAGGAGGCTGGCCTGGTTTGTAGTGGGTTCCTTGGGTACATACACCTTATACCAGGTCCAGTTATCCCTTACTAGTGAAACGTAGTAGTGTTCTAGCAGCTTAGGCTGATAGAGATAGCAGAACAGCTTAGGCTGAACTAGGAGACATGCAAAGCTCCTGCAATACCACTTATAGTTACACAGTACTTATACACAAGTAAAGACAATACTCAGTGTTAAAGGTAGTTTATTTGGGTGATATGAGGCCAAACAATATCTTAGAGGCAATACTCCTTCGGATGGTAAGTATTATACACACTATATAGACATAAGACAATAGGAAATGCTATAGAATTCGATGGGAAAAAATAGGTCTAGGGGTAACACAAACCATATACCAAGAAAGTGGAATGCGAATCATGAATTCCCCCCTAGACAAGTGTAGGGTGTGCAGAATCGCTAGGAGAGTAAGACTACAGAAAAGGTAAGTATATTACCCTACCCCAGAGCCCAGAAAAGCAGGAGTAAAGTACTGCAAGTTTCCTTAGGACACACTACAAGTCATGATTAGAGTTATTGCAAGAACCAAAGAAAGTCTGTAAACAAAAAATGGTGGATTCCTGGACCTGAAGACCTGCAAAGGAAGGAGACCAAGTCCAGAAGTTGAAAGAAGTTCCAGGAAGGACAGGAGTCCATGCCAACCTAGAAGAGGGTGCAAAAGAAGAGTCCCCGGTTGGACGAAGACTGCAGAAATGCACCCCAGGAAGATGTCAGCGGGTTCCTACATGATGCACTGGATGTCCCACGTCGTGAAGTTGGATGCAGGCTCAAAGTCGCGTTTTGCATCAACCAGGCGCTATCTGGACCCAGAAGGGACCTGGGGGCCTCAACTCTATGTGAAGAGGAAGAGCACTTCAGAGAGCCCTCAGTTCACCAGATAGCAGCCACGGGAGTCCCAGGACACGGTAACAAAGGAGGTGCAAAGTACGGTTGGTGCAGCACTACAAAGGAAGGTTCCACACCGCCAGAGAACAACTCTGCGAGGTAAGCATCGCAGGATAGAATGCTGGGGACCTGGGCCAGGCTGTGGACGAAGGAATTTTGCAAATAGTGCACAGAGGCCTCAGGAGGTGACGAAGATGAGGTGCACAGGGGGTACTGTTGTTCTGGGGGAAGGCAAGGTCTTACCTTCTCCAAATTGGGACAGCAGGACCTCAGGACAGTCTGTGTTGACGGGGTCAACCCTCTGTGTCCCAAGGAGTACACTTGTCGCCAGGAAAGTAGTCCAAAACAACCGGTCATCAACTTAGAAGGTGCCTGTGTGAGCTGGGGAGTGACTCCGTCACCCCACTGGAGATTTATTCGGTCCTCCTGGTGCAGGGTGAAGACAGGGAGTCCTCAGAGCATACACACCATTGAAACTGTTGCAGTTGCTGGCTTGAGCTAAAGTTGCAGAGGAAAAGTATCCCTTCTGGATACTTTGTTGCTGTTACAGCGGTTCCTGGAGCAGGCTGCGGTTGATCCGAGGTCAGAGGATGAAGTCGTAGTTGCAGAGGATTCCTGCTGGAAATCTGCAGGTAGAATCTGAAGAGAACCCACAGGAGAGACCCTAAATAGCCCTGAGAAGGGGATTGGCTACCTTATCAGGTAAGGACCTATCAGGAGGTGTCTCTGACGTCACCTGCTGACACTGGCCACTGAGAGGCCTCTAGAGTGCCCCCACACCTTGCAAAGCAAGTTGGCTGAAGTCTGGGACACACTTGAGGAGCTCTGGGTGCCACCCCTAGTGTGGTGATGTACAGGGGAGTGGTCACTCCACTTTCCTTTGTCCAGTTTCGTGCCAGAGCAGGGACAAGGGGTCCCTGAACCGGTGTAGACTGGCTTATGCAAGGAGGGCACCATCTGTGGTCTTCAAAGCATTTCCAGAGGCTGGGGGAGGCTACCCCTCCCCAGCCTGTTACACCTATTTCCAAAGGGAGAGGGTGTAACACCCTCCTCCCAAAGGAAATGCTTTGTTCTGCCTTCCTGGGACTGAGCTGCTCAGACCACAGGAGGGCGGAACCCTCTCTGTGAAGTGGCAGCAGCTGTAGCTGCAGTGCAAGCCTCAGAGAGCTGGTTTGGCAGTACTGGGGGTCCATAGTTGGGCCCCCAGGATGCATGGAATTGGCTTCCCAAAACCAGATTTGAAATGGGGGACAATTCCATGATCTTAGACACCTTACATGGCCATATTCGGAGTTACCATTGTGAAGCCACATATAGGTATTGACCTATATGTAGTGCACGCATGTAATGCCGTCCCCACACTCACAAGGTCCCGGGAAATGGCCCTGAACTATGTGGGGGCACCTTTGCTAGAGCAAGGGTGCCCTCACACTTAGTAACTTTGCACCTAACCTTCAGCAAGTGAAGGTTAGACATATAGGTGACTTATAAGTTACTTAAGTGCAGTGAAAATGGCTGTGAAATAGTGTGTGCACTATTTCACGTAGGCTGCATTGGCAGGCCTGTAGAAGGGTTTGTCTGAGCTCCTTATGGGTGGCAAAAGAAATGCTGCAGCCCATAAGGATCTCCTGGAACCCCAATGACCTGGGTACCTAGATACCATATACTAGGGACTTATAAGGGGGGTCCAGTGTGCCAATCGAATTTGGTAAATGAAGTCAGTAGCCTATAGTGACAAATTTAAAAAGCAGAGAGAGCATAAGCACTGAGGTTCTGATTAGCAGAGCTTCAGTGACACAGTCAAACACTATACACACCAGACACATTAGGCCATAAACTATGAGCACTGGGCTTCTGACCAGCAGGATCCCAGTGAGACAGGCAAAAACATACTGATATACAGGTAAAAATGGGGGTAACATGCCACCAAAGATGGTACTTTCCTACACTAATGGTGAACGATAGGTTTCTTATAAGGGGCAGGGAGAATGTACTACATGGTCTAGCCAAGGATTGAGGGGCGAGAAGACATACCAAATGAAGAGATGTGGGCGGGCTCAGGGCGGGGAGGTGCAGGTGACAAGTGCAAAAAGTGTCAGTACCCCATGCGAGTAGTCCGTAAAAGGGAAAAGACAGGAGTGCATCCAACCCTTTAGTATTCATGTAAGAGGGAAGGGCAGCAAAGGATATTAGAAGTTATGTGTTTTAGGGCCAGATGTAGGTAGGTGGCAAATTGCGAGTTGCAATTTGCTAGTCCTTCCGACTCGCAAATTGCAACTCGCAATTTGCTATGCAGAACGGTGTCTCAGACACCGTCTGCGAGTCGCTATGGGGTCGCAAAGACCCACCTCATTAATATTAATGAGGTGGGTCGCAATTTGCGACCCCATAGCGATTGAGGGCACTCACGGGGATGGAGGCCTGCTGTAGTCAGCAGACCTCCATGTCCGTGACTGCTTTTAAATAAAGCAGTTTTTTTTTTCAAAGTGCAACCCGTTTTCCTTAAAAGAAAACGAGCTGCACATTGAAAAATAAACCGAAACCTTTAGTTTCTGTATTTTTCAGGGCAGGTAGTGGTCCATTGGACCACTGCCTGCTCTGAAAAATTATTTTTTATGCCAGACACAAAGGGGAAGGGGTCCCATGGGGACCCCTTCCCGTTTGCGACTGGGTTACCATCCACTTCAACTGGATGGTACCTGCGATTCCATTTGTGACCGCTTTCGCGGTCGCAAATGGAGTTGCATCGCATTGCTAGTCGCAAATAGGAAGGGAACACCCCTTCCTATTTGCGAGTCGGAAATGCATTTTGAGAGTCGGTTCCGACTCGCAAAATGCATTTCTACATAGCAAAGTGGCTTTAGCGACTCGCAAACGTCGTTTTTCGCCGTTTGCGAGTCGCTAAACCTTTGCTACATCTGGCCCTTAGTTCCCTAGTTTAACAGGCTTGAGATGGAGTGGGTTCCCCAACTCATGAATGTATCCTAAACAAGGCATGCAAGATGCACAAACTCAATAACTGCCTGAATGAGTATCAACAACCGCTTGCTGCTGAGATTAAAATAACTAGCCTAAATGTTAAAGGGATGAATGGACTTGCAGAAAGGCTTTCATTCCTCTCAGTCTGTAAGACAAGAGCAGTGACATCTGCTTTCTGTAGGAAACCCACCCCCTCGAGACTGTCCTTGCCTACGTCTGAAGAGGTTTCCAAGACAGTATCATCTGAAAAAGTCGGGGTAGCCTTTTTACAAGAGAACAACATTAATGGTAAAGTCAATGGAGTGGTGGCTGAAGAGAAGGAGATAGTGTTAGCACTCTGAGTAGTAGTAGGAGAGGAGTAGTTGCCTTATCATTTGTCCCGAACAAGGAAAAATGAACTTTTCTGAGATCAGCAATCATGAATAAAATGCAAATCCCAGCTACAGATATTCTAACTGGTAGAGAGTTTGATATAGTCATAGATAATGCTCTAAACATATCTGCACAAGGAGTCCACCAGACTGGGGCATTCTTGTCTGAGGAGTTACTATGGTTAAGGAACTGGGATTGAACAATATCTAATGGACTGTTCTCACAGGTATGATGAACTTTTTATCTGCTGCCCACAAGAAATATTGTAGACTTGACGTTGTTGTGGTGTCCCCTTTCTAATACAATACATATCTCAGAGATATGGATCTGATCAATATCTGACCATGCCACAATACACATAATCATGGAACTAATAAGGCAGCAGAAATCACTAGGGAGGTAGATGCTGAGAGACAGCCTTGTTTACAGTGAATACACCAGGGCTCAAGTCCTGGAGGCGCTCACGCTTTTCATCCTGGAGAATGATAGGGAAGATATAGGGGCGAGCACCCATTGAAATGCTATGAAGCCTTCAGGTAAAGAACCACTAATCTTGCAGAGAAAGCAAAGAGAAACTCACTGAGGTGGAAGACCAGGTAAGGGAGCTAGAGGAAATGCATAAAAAGTTAGGAGCACGTAAAGTCTGGCTTAGGCTCACAGTAGTACAAGCTCAATTTATAATTCTTGACACTGATGGAGCTTTTACCTGTTATGCTCTGAATGAGGTCAACGAACCTTTGAGTGCTGCAAAGGGTTGAATAAGAAACATGGAAAACAAGTTCATCTAGCATCATCAAATTATAACAGTTTAACTAATGTGGCCACACATTGCACACCCAAGTCGGAAATCAAGTTAAAGAGTTTTATTACAAATTAATACTCAGGTTAATGTAAACAAATCTCAAAAACATACTGTAAAGATACAGAATAGCAATAGGATACTCAAACCTCCTGTACTGGAGTCAGATCAAAATAAGACATACAAACAGTTCAGAAACAGCAATACAAAACATCATGAATAAGCCACACTCAGTAAGCATTTGGAAAGAGAGAAATTGAGGTATGTACCTTTTAAGGTCAAAGGGAATTTGCTGTTGCATCAATTAGTGAAACTCCTAGTGAAAGCAACAGTTCGATTTGATCATGCCTCCTATGATCAGGAAAGTTCCCGTTCCATCCTCTCATAGTTACATGGGATACTGTGTAACACAACCATCCTTTCCCAAGCCCATCCCGGGAAGGTGAATGTCCTTGGTTTTCCTTATGACTTTGCAACAACTGTAAATGCAATTCTCTCCAAATCCCTATGTACCTCTTCAAGACTAAGATCCTCATTACTACCCTGGCGGTCCGAAGATCGCTAGGGCCACGGTGGCGGTCTCACCGCCAACAGGCCGGCAGTGAAGACCACCACATTATGAGTGTGGCGGTTTGGCCTCTGCCAAACCGCCAAATCCCCGCTGGTACCGCCGGGGTGGTTGGACAGGGGGCCGGAGATCAGCATCTCTGACCCGGCGGTCCACTGAAGACTGCAAGGGGTATCATGAGTCTCTTTTCCACCATGGTTTCCGCGGTGGTAGCACCACCACTAAAACCCTGGCGGAAAGGCTATCGGCGACAGGAAATTTATTTTCTGTTGCCGGCAGATGACTCCCTCTCACCTCTTCTGCAATTTCGATACCCCCACCCCCATACCATAACAGCACCCCCCTCCCGCACCCCTTCTATAACAGCAACCCCAGCACCCTCTCCCCATACCCCTTCCATAACAGTACCCCTCTTCCATAACAGCACCCCTTTTCCCCCACCCTACCCTCCCTGCATACACTCATTCACCAACACTTACATACACGCATTCAGTCACACACATACATACACTCATTTACTCACAATCATACATACACGCATTCACACAAGCATTCCAACAGGCACTCACTTCAACAATCATACACGCATTCAAACACCCATACACACACGCATACACAATTACATTCACACAAGCATACAACATCCACTCACACAACACCCCCCACCCTCCCACCCCCTTCCCTGTAAGACGATCGACTTACCTTGTCTAGCGAGGAGGTTGTCCGCCAGAGAATGTGAACAGGCGCTTCCACCGCCGGCAACACCCCACCATCAGGACACTGCTACGCTGTATTATTGCCCGCAAATACAGTGGGTGGAGTTCTTTTGGCATGGCAGTGACGGCGATGGAACCACCTCTGTGCCTCCGACCGCCAGCAAGACTACTGGAGGGTTTCCACCAAAATTGTGGCAGAAATCCTTCAGTACTCGTAATATGGCAGTCAGAAGACCACCAGCACTGGAGGTCTTCTGGGGCCATGGCTTCAGCGGTATTAGGAAAAGACCGCCAAAGTCATAAGGAGAGCCTAAGTTCTCAAGCTCTCTATGAATAAGATAATAGCATCTCTATTTCCAAACTAACATTTCTCTGCACAAAATACCTAAAAGAAATGACATGTTAGCAGAAAATGGAAAACAGTTTCTTACGTTCAGGAAAAAAATGATTCAGGCCTAGTTCAGCTAACAAAAAGAAAGGCATTCATTGCACATTTCATTCATGTTATATTTACCTCTGCATGTTAATATTTTCAACATAAAATCCTCATTACAATAAAAAAGCAAAACAAAATAAATTGTTAACGAATGTGAACGAATATGATGGAGAACTATGGCCCATATTTTAAAAAAAGTAGCAAATCAGCGCCACTTTTCTTTTGCCCTTCTACCGGCACCTAACAATACCATGGTTGTGCCGTATTTATAATACCATGCGCCATGGTAATCGTTAGCAAAATAGTGTCAACATTTTTGATGCTATTGTGGTGCTTTGCTACACTAGCTTCAACAATTTTAACGTTAGTGTAGCAAAGTGCAAGGAGTCCCATAGTTTACTATGGGAGCATCATTTTAACACCTGATCTGAGCAGACGTTAAAAACAACGCCAAAAATGGCTCAGTGAAATCTTTTAAATTTTCCTCTGCCATTTTTGCGGGCCTCCTGGCTCCAGAACGCCCCCCTTACATACATTATGCTTGGTACAGGCATTATGTGGGGCAAGGGGTTACAAAGTGGAAAAATGCATGAATTTCGCAACTTTGTAAATATGGTGTGGCAGAAAATCAATTTTAGCGCTGCCTTAGCGTTAAAAAATGATGCCATGGCAGCGCTACGGGCTCTTAAATGTGCCCCTTTGTTTCTTTAATGTTAATCAATAATTTCAGTATAATATTATGAAATCTATCATTGTTTTAGAAGTTCTAAGCAATTAGGATGGTTTCAGAACCACCATAAATTATTATAATTCAATTTGTTGTATTATAACACATGGTTCTTGTTTCCTACACTATTGTGAATGCACCCCATAATGGGTGTCAAGTGCAACACTTTACATTCAATACTAGATACATTCCTACAGTCAAATTGATAATATGGTCACATATAGGTCACATGTAGGTCATGATTGTGACATCAAAGATGATAGCAATCTCCACTATTCCAATCCCCCCTATGATGGCGAATCAAAGCACCACATCTATCTGTAATCTGATGTTCTCAATGAGACGGATCAAAATCTTAGAGGCCGACTCAGGAAAGGTTTTCTGGATGCCTCTAACTGCTTAATGTCATTGTAGATGGTTCTTCTATTCTCAAGTTCTATCTCCTCCTTTCTTCTCTCCATTTCTCCTTTCCTCATCTTAAATCTCTTGCATCCCTTGTAAAGTCCAAACAGGACCAGCACACATAGAGCAATCTTCAGCAAAGTTCTCAAGATGCTTCCTGTGACTCCACTTCCCAAGTTTCCAAACCATTTCCAATGGCAGAAACTCCACTTTCAATAGCTTCTCTGGAACCTGTAGATTCTAGCTGTTCTAAGTCCCCTTTCAGGTCAGCATTGCTCTTAATATACTTCCTCAGATATTTAATGTTCTCAGGGATGTAAATACAATATTGTTGAACTTTTTAACACCTGGCAGACTCCTCCCTCTTTTTTTTAGAAGAATGTCTAGTGCAAGCCTGTTCTGCAAAAACACTGATCTGATACCAACCATCTCACTATCTACTAACAGGCAGTCTCCTGTAGCATCATTAGACAGCTTATCTACAACTGTTGACAACTTTCCTATCTTCAGATCATTCAAAATCCCTTCTACAGATGGAATCAGTGCTTCAAAGATGTCTCCATCTGAAGCACTAGCTCCTCTCCTAGTTCTGGTATGTGTCTTCATTTCCCACACACAATCATCTAAATGTTCTACATGAAAAATCTTTGGAAAAACTATTCCTAAATGACATGTACCATACCATTCATTGGGCAATCCAAAATAAACACAATTTCCACAAATAAACTCCAGGTATGGCAGGATCCTGTCCAACTAACATAAAAGTCCATCCAAACTTGAATTCAAGCACGTCTGTACTCACTTGTCCATACAAATTTTGTGTTAGTTTTTTATTTGGGTTTACGTACACACAATTTCCCTACATGTTGCCAATTCAGGGTCAAAGCAGCTTGATCTCCTGCAGCTAGTTTGTCAATCTCCTCTTGTTCCCAAACTTGCACTCCTATACCCTTCGGCACCTTTGTCATAATTCCACTCTTTCTATCTTCAACTTGACCCAACAATTCACATTCTACATTGGTCTATATGCAGGTTAAATTGTTTCTGTGGGCATAAACTGCACCAAATGTCAGGGTAGGTTTAAATAATCCTCCTATCATGTCTATGTTCTTTGTTCTGGCAATGTTACTCAAATGTTTCATGATGGGAACAAATGAAAAACAAGGTCATAATTAGAATAATAATACTGGAAATATTCCTGTCCATACAAAAGGGTCATCAGTAAACTACATGAAATACCATATGCCAGGGGCAAACTATGATACCCTCACTAGCTGGGGCAGGTAATTGCATGCACATGCAACAATTCTTTGCATCCATGGTGTCAATGTACTCATAAAGCAACTTGTAATAAACATTTGATAAAAGATCTCCTCCAGAAGTATCTACATGCAACTCCCCCTCATGTATTTGTTGTTTTCTGTCAATAACAGGCGTTGTAACTTGTGGTGCGCTAGTTGATCTAATGTTTCCTACTTTAGAATGGGTAGCCAAACTTAACCCTATAAGTAATGTGATCATTACTATAACTGAAATAACAAACTCCGGCACACATGTATTTGTTTCTACTATGTTTGTTTCTATGCTCCATGGCTTGTCTTGATGCAGACCGGTCTAACGAAAATGCAGCAGCAGCAACAGCAATTGTTTGTTTCTGTTTTCCTTTGAGCAAAGCAAAAGCAAAAGCAAACACTGTCCTTTTAGTGGAAAATTACAAATTGTTATAACAATATCCTCTTAAATCTAATCTGTGTTCTTTTTAATCTACAAAATGTCTTTAATAAATGAGCAGTTCAAATTCACTAATAATTGCTCCCAGAATATATTGTCTCAGTCCATCAAGTGGCAATGCAAATTCAAAGTTCAGTTCTACCACAAGAATCAGTTAAAAATATGGAGAACTACATTTATTACATATTAATCAATATTTTTTCAGCAAACATTTTATGAAATCTATTATTGTTTTAGGATAAATAACCTCTAAGTAATTAGAGGATGATTTCAGAACCCCATAAATGATCACAATTCGATTATTTGGATTATATCACATGGTTCTTGTCTCCTACTGTATAGTGATTGCACCGCATAATATGTCCAAGCATTTTATGGAATACTACAGCACCCTGTATACAGCATATGATAAATCAAAGGACACAAATAAGTACTGCCTCTGATCTGTGAGCATAGCAAAACTCACAAGCTCCCAGATAGACACTGGTAAGAAACTCAATACTATTAATAAAGGCCTCTCAGGTATTGACAGGTTATTACTTCATAAATCTCTAGTCTCAGTTAGGTTCATGCCATTTCGTATGAGACCTAAAGCCAGACATTGAAATGGATCCTCAGCCAACTACAAAATTATTTCAAGGAAACAGGTAAAACTACAGGCTGCAGGTGCAAGTCTCAACTATTGTGTTGCTGAACCCGGGAACGATACCCTCTACTGTGTTTGTCCTACAGGACCATTCTCTTATTCACAGGAATTCTTGCCAACAGACTTTGCCCACATATGCATAGCCTAATAGATCAGTATCAGGCAGATTTTATCCCAGGTAGAAATCGAGCAGATAACACCAAACACATTTTGCGTGCTGGAGATAATGTTAGGCGAACTAACAGTGTCACTCCTAATAATGATTGATGCAGAACAGGAAAAGCATCCACTGGTCCTTCATAGCAGAGACCTTAAATGCTTATGGCTTTGAGATTAAATTTAAAACCTGGGTCTTCAGTTGCTTCACTAGAGTTGGATCAATGGTAAATATACAGTCCCATTTGACAACAAAATAGACAACTCAGTGATGCCCACTCTCACTCCTCTTGTTCACGTTATACATGGAGCTAATGGGCTTAAAGATGAAGGAAAATGCATACATCAAAGGGGTAAACATAGGATAATATAAGCATAAAATATGTCTATATGCAGGTGATGTCCTGGTATCACTTACTGAGCTACTGCTCTCAATACTGGTAACTCCATAGGAAATAGATGCCTTAGGCCAAATGTTATAATTTAAAATTAGAACACAAAACTCACAAATCCTCAACTTTTCTACTTCTGCAGTGCACATGGGAATAACTCCAGGCCAAGTGTCCTCTGATTTGAAACAAGGACAACATTCAGTCCTTGGGCTTTAAAAAAAACTGCATCCCTTCATAAGACTTGTAAAAAATTATAAACATCTTGTCCTTATGTTGCCTTCAATCAAGGGTGATTGGTGGCTACCTTTGATAAATGACAGCAGCACCTAGACTTTTTTTCCTGATGCAATTTTTACTCCTACGACCACCACCTGGTACTCTTAAAAGAGTGCAAAGTCTTATCAATAACTTTATTTGGTAAGGAAAGAGGCCAGGCTTAGTAAAAAATAATCATGCACCCCTACCGAAGAGAGAGAGGGATCACCTACCCAAATGTGGGAAATGACTACTTTGCAACATGATAGACTGGAGGATGCAGAAAGCAAAAAAAAACTGATATTTTATAGACCAAACAAAGGAGGAGAGCGGCGTTTGTAGAATACCATTGCTGCCAAAGAAACTCAGCTTGGGGACTCTATTCGCCCTGCACAGTTAGAACTCCATAGCTACAAGGGACACAATAATGATAAAGAGGAAATTCATATCACTCCATTGACTTTTATACCGCTAATAGGCGACCATGAGTTCATTCCCATGAAAGAGGTTTTTCATATATTAAAATGATTGCATTAACACAACATTAACCCCTCGGGTGCCTTGGGCGAGCTGGGCTTGCCCTCGGCTACGGTTGCCATGTGCTGAGGACGAGCCCAGCTTATCATGCACCCGACCCATGGGGGAGCGCTAGCGCTCCCCCTGATGACCTCTCACCCACACACCCTCCGGCAATCTGATATTAGCGATCTCACAGAGCGCCGACGTCATCAAATGCTACCGGGGACGCACTGTAAACCATTTGCTTGCAGCGCGATTGGAAAGAGGACGTCAGGTGTGTGAGTCCTTCTCCTTTGGGGGTTTGGAGGGGGGAAAACAGACATGGGGGAAAGGAGTTACCCTTTGTTTTTTTGGTGCTGGGGGGCGCCCCCTTTGGCAAGGGTCACCCCCTAAAGGGGACACAGAACTGTTGGCCGTTTCTGCCCCCCTTGGGGGCAGATTGGCCTATTTTATTAGGGCCATCTGTCCCCAAAGGGGGCTGAATCCACTTAGGCACCAGAGATCTTGTGTATGTATGTGTATGTTTTGTGCAGGTGGTGGCCCCTTTGGCAAGGGTCACCCCCCCCAAAGGGGGCACATGACTGATGGCCGTTTCTGCCCCCCAAGGGGGGCAGAAGGCACCAAGAAGCCAGGGAATGTTTTTTTGTTGCCCTTTGTTTTTTTTGTGCCGGGGGCGCCTCCTTTCTCCAGGGTCGCCCCCCAAAGGTGGCACAGAATTGTTGGCCATTTCTGCCCTCCTTGGGGGCAGATCGGCCTATTGTTTTTAGGGCCACTTAGGCACCAGGGATCTTGTGTGTGTTTGTTTTGTGTGGGGGCGCCCCCCCCCCCCAAAGGGGGCACATTACTGATGGCCATTTTTACCCCCCTTATGGGCAGCTCGGCCTATTTTGGTAGGCCCGAATCCACTTAGGCACCAGTGAAAACTTAGAAATGCTTGATGGCGGGTGTTTGTCAACTGGCAAAGTATTTGTATTTGTGATTCTAACAGTTTATTTCTCCTTTTTGTTCTAGTTCAAAGCTTTTACTTCCTTTCCTGTGGATCCTTTCGGTCTTGGCAGTAGTTGACCTGCGATTAGCTTAGTTGCATGTTTTAGGTAATTAAAAGCAATATACTCCAAACGAGTATTGTTGACATGCATGAATGACATGTTTGTAGGTGGAGAACTCAATGCAGGATTGTTTGTGAAATTGTCCTTAGATTTGTGCACAATGATATTTGTGTTGCCTTATGTCTAATTTGCTTTTCTTTTTTTCTTTTTAGTGGGATATCATTGATGATTGCTGTGTCTGTGCAGAGTAGATGCTGGTGAGTCTAGCTTTTTGAGGCAAGTGACTGGTATAGTTTTTGAGTACATAACTCTTTTGATAAAGCCACACTGTCTTTATTACTTATTTTAGACAGTGCTAGTTGTTGTTGACGCTTTTGTCAAGATACACTTCTTCGAAAGGATCATGGCTAGCCGCAGAGTGACCACTCAGCAGGTTGTTGGCATGCTTTTTGAGTCATCTTCTGACCATGATTATGAGACTGACTCTGCATCTGAGGCAGAGGAGGTAGTAATGGATTCTGGCAGTGAGTTTAATGTCCTAGAGGAATCTTCTGATGAGAACGCCACTCTCAGTGCAAATGAAGGGCCTGTTTTAGAGAAGGACATTGATGTGCCAATAGTTCAGCAGTGTGGGGCTGAAGGGCTTCCCATTGGAAGACCTGACACCTGGATTGCCTGTCAATTTCTTTCAGTTATTTATGGACAATGCATTTTTGGAAGAGATTGTGAAGCAGACTGATTTGTATGTGGAGCAGTATTTGAGGGACAATGCTGCCAGACTTAGGCCTCAGTCTAGAGTTACCCAGTGGATTCCCACAAATCTGGAAGAGTTAAAAAAGTTCCTAAGTTTGACTTTTTTGATGGGGTTGATAAGGAAGCCGTCACTGGCTTCTTATTGGTTTACTAGTCCCATGATGGCAACCATGACTCGTAATTGGTATTTGCTTCTTCGGATGCTGCATTTTGTTTACAATGCTTTAGCCTAGCCAAGAGATCACCCTGACTGTGACTGTCTTTTTAAGATTAGGCCTGTCATTAGGCCTGTCCTTGATCATTTTGTAGGTCGATTTTCAGAGGTATATGTCCCAGGGAAAGAAATATCTTTAGATGAGTCTTTGGTCCTGTTCAAGGGGTGTTTGGTTTTTAAGCAGCACATTCCTACCAAGAGGGCCCGGTATGGAATTAAATTGTATATGCTGTCAGAAAGTAATAGAGGATATGTGTATAATTTCCAGGTCTACACTGGTAGAGATTCTAGTATTGACCCCCTGGTTGTCCGCCCACTTTTGGAGTTAGTGATAAAATTGTATGGGAACTTGGTAGACAACTGTTTAACAAAGTTCACCATTTGTATGTAGATAACTTCTACACTGGAGTGCAGTTGTACAAGGAATTGTTCAGAATGGACAGTGTTGCGTGTGGCACAATCCTCTCTAACCGGAAAGGCTATCCAAGGGAGCTTGTCTGTAAAAAAACTTGAGAGGGGACAGTGCAGTGCCTTGCGGAATGATGAGCTGCTAGCTCTGATATTTGCAGACAGAAGAGATGTCTACATGCTAACTACCATACATGATGAGAGTACTTCACTTGTGGCTGTTTGGGGTGAAGTTGCTGAAGTTCGCAAACCTGTGTGCATTTTAGACTACAATAAGCACATGGGTTGTGTTCATAGAGTAGACCAGAGGTTGGACCCTTACACTGCTATTCGTAAGTCTTACATTTGGTATAAAAAGTTGGTCATCCATTTGTTTAATTTAGCAACTTTTAATGCTTTTATTGTGTTCAAGGATTGTTTCCCTGAGTCAAGGATGAAATTTGTTAAATTTCAGGAGTTAGTGATAGAGAGCCTTATTGAGATGAAACAGGCAAGAGTTCCTAGAGTAGCAGTGGTGGAGGATGTGGCTAGATTGAAAGAGCGCCACTTTCCTGATCACATTCCTCCCACTCCCAAAAAAGACTTTCCCACTAAGAAATGTAGAGTCTGTGCCCCAAGAGGTATCTGGAGGGAGACTCTGAACTACTGCCCTGATTTTCCTTCTAAGCCTGGGCTGTGTGTGGCAACACCCAAAAGAATTATTGGGAACTACCATGAGTGAAAACTGCCTGTTCTGTATTGTTTTATATATTTTGTTCAGTTTTATGGTTGGCATTACTGTCATGCATTTAGTTACAACTTTTGAGTTTGTAGTTTCGTACTTATTTGTAATTAGTTAGTGGTTTCTTTTTTGTTTAAAAAAAAGGGATGGCAGTGTGCATGGAGTGGCGCTTGTCTGGCAGTGTAAATAGTGACTTGCTGTTGACCATTGGAACACACTGCCAGCCAAATGCCAGTACACACACTCCCATCAGCTGGTGTGATTGCTGTATCAGGAATGTGGGCATATGAAAATGATGGGCCCTTGAATGGCGCTGTCTGCTGATACGAGTGTTGTAATGTGCTAGGCCGGCAGATGACGGCGTGAATGGTCTTTTGCATGTCATGTACGAAAGGTGTGTGAATGGACTGTAAAGCGGTTGGTGCCTTGATGCGGCTTTATAGCTCACGAGCTGTGAGTCATTGGTTCAGTTTTTTTGGCCTTTCAGTTATTAACAGTGAATTTCATTTTTGAGAAATTTCTTGTTAATAAAATTTGATCTGCTGAACCATCACTCACACTTGTGCCAAATCCAACCAGTACGTGTGGTAAAAATGACTGTGTGGTAAAAATGATAAAACGTGCTCCTGTGTAATCAGGTGTCGGAGCACACCCGTGACATGCTAGGTGTCTCCAGTGAGACCCCGATGATGAAGCATGCCACCAACTGTGTTGGTGGGTGACGGATCTTCTTAACATAACCTAAGTGTGTTTCTTTTCACATGTTTAGTGTTTGGAACATCACAGTAAAGACGTGGACACATCAAAATGATCTATTGCAACACTACCTGTTTTTCGGGGGGGGTCACCTGTGTTTCTGGTCCCGGGTGCGGCGGTCATCTAGGGAAACCTACCAAACCCAGACCTTTTTAAAAACTAGACACCTCGAGGAGTCTAGGGAGGCGTGGCTTGCTTGGATCCCCCAACATTTTCTTACCCCTCCTCGTCTGCAAACCTCAAAATGTGCTTAAAAAAGCATATTTTCCTCACTTTTCTTTGTATGATCACTGCGCCGGCATAAATTTCCTACCACCCGCATTCCCCTCAGTCTCCCAAGTAAAATGATACAGAGTTAGTCTAAAAATGTATAAAATAAAAATTGTGCTTATCAACTCGCTGTGCTATTCCCTCAATCTCTACACGTTTTTGGCCTTTTCCTGTTGCAGGCACCTGGGCCACACACACAAGTGAAGTATCATTTTTATCGGGAGACCTGGAGGAACGCTGGGTAGAGGAAAGTTTGTGGCTCCTCTCAGATTCCAGAACTTTCCATCACTGAAATGTGAGGAAAAGGTGTTTTTTGCCAAATGTTAATGTTTGCAAAGGATTCTGGGTAACAGAACCTGGTGGGAGCCCTGCAAATCACCCCATTCTCAATTACCCTTGGTATCTAGTTTTAAAAAAAGTATAGGTTTTCTAGGTTTCCCTAAGTGCGAGCTAAGCTAGAGGACAAAATCCACAGCTAGGCACTTTGCAAAAAACAGCTTAGTTTTCTTTGGGAAAATGTGATGTGACCATGTTTTGTTTTGGGGCATTTCTTGTCACGGGCACTAGACCTACCCACACAAGTGAGGTACCATTTGTATCGGAAAACTTGGAGGATCGCTGGGTGGAAGGAAATGTGTAGCTCCTCTCAGATTCCAGAACTTTCTATCACCAAAATGTGAGGGAAAAGTGTTTTTTTTTTTTTTTTTTTTTACAAATGTTAATGTTTGCAAAGGATTCTGGGTAACAGAACCTGGTGAGAGTCCCACAAGTCACCCCATCCTGGATTCCCCTAGGTGTCTAGTTTTAAAAAATGCACAGGTTTGGTAGGTTTCCTTAAGTGCCGGCTGAGCTAGATGTCAAAATCCACAACTAGGCACTTAGCAAAAAACACCTCTGTTTTCTTTGAGAAAATGTGATGTGTCCATGTTGTGTTTTGGGCAATTTGCTGTTGCGGGCACTAGGCCTACCCACACAAGTGGGGTACCATTTTTATTGGAGACTTGGGGGAACGCTGGGTGGAAGGAAATCTGTGGCTCCTCTCAGATTCCACAACTTTCTGTCACCGAAATGTAAGGAAAAAGTGTTTTATTGGTAAAAGTTTGGAGTTTGCAAATGATTCTGGGTATCAGAACCTAGTGAGAGCCCCACAAGTCACCCCATCTTAGATTCCCCTAGGTGTCTAGTTTTAAAAAATGCACAGGTTTGGTAGGTTTCATTAGCTGCCTACTTTGCTAGAGGCCAAAATCCACAGCTAGGCACTTTGCAAAAAACAGATCTGTTTTCTTTGGGAAAATGTGATGTGCCCACGCTGTGTTTTGGGGCATTTCCTGTCACGGGCACTAGGCCTACCCACACAAGTGAGATGCCATTTTTATTGGGAGACTTGGGGAACGCTGGGTGGAAGGAAGTTTGTGGCTCCTCTCAGATTCCACAACTTTCTGTCACCGAAATGTGAGGAAAAAGTGTTTTTGGGCCAAATTTTGAGGTTTGCAAAGGATTCTGGGTAACAGAACCTGGTGAGAGCCCCCACAAGTCACCCCATCCTGGATTCCCCCAGGTGTCTAGTTTTAAAAAATGTACAGGTTTGGTAGGTTTCCCTAGGTGCCGGCTGAGCTAGAGATCAAAATCCACAGCTAGGCAATTTCCAAAAAACACATCAGTTTTCAAAGTAAAAATGTGATGTGTCCATGTCGTGTTTCCTGTCACGGGCATTAGGCCTATCCACGCAAGTGAGGTACCATTTGTATCGGGAGACTTGGGGGAACACAGAATAGCAGAAAAGTGTTATTGCCCCTTGTCTTTCTCTACATTTTTTCCTTCCTGTAAGACAGTGTGTAAAAAAATACCCCCCAGAATTTAGAGATGTGCAAATAACCGCTGATTCTCAGCACCTTACCATTTTGGAAATACAAAGGTTTTCTTGATACCTATTTTTCACTCTTTATATTTCACCAAATGAACTGCAAGGTACAGCTCATTTATTGGCTCTGGGTACCAAAGGTTTTTGATTAACCTACTAGCCCTATGAATCCCCACAACCTGAAGAGTCCAGCAGACGTAACAGTATATTGCTTTCAAAAATCTGGCATTGCAGGAAAAAGTTACAGAAGTAAACGTGGAGAAAAATGGCTGTGTTTTTTCACCTCAATTTCAATATTTTTTATTTCAGCTGTTATTTTCTGTAGGAAAACCTTGTAGGATCTACACAAATGACCCCTTGGTAAATTCAGAATTCTGTTTACTGTTCAGAAATGTTTAGATTTCCAGGATCAAGCATTGGTTTCACACCCATTTCTATCACTAACTGGAAGGAGGCTAAAAGCACAAAAGATAGTAAAAATGGGGTATGTCCCAGTAAAATGCCACAATTGTGTTGAAAAATGTGGTTTTCTGATTCAAGTCTGTCTGTTCCTGAAAGCTGGGAAGATGGTGATTTTTAGCACAGCAAACACATTGTAGATGCCATTTTCAGGGAAAAAAAACACACACCTTCTTCTGCAGCCCCTTTTTCCAATTTTTTTAAATAAAATTGAAATTGTTGCTGTATATTGGCTAATTTCTTGGGCTCCTGCAAGGGAACCCACAAACTCTGGGTACCTCTAGAATCCCTAGGATCTTGGGGAAAAAAGGACACAAATTTGGCGTGGGTAGCTCATGTGGACAAAAAGTTATGAGGGCCTAAGCACGAACTGCCCCAAATAGCCAAACAAATAGCCAAAAAAAGGCCTGGCACCTGAGGGGAAAAAGGCCTGGCAGCGAAGGGGTTAACATAACGGCATGCAGATGCAACTTGTGGAGCTCTACAAAGTTCATTTACATGCGTCTATAGCTGCCTTGCCTTACCTTGCGGCATGGAGGCATTCCGTGGAGAGAGTATTTATAGGGTCAAAATGAAGAAAAGAGAGGATCTACTGTTCAGGCAGTATGTCTCAGGAAAAAGAAAATAGAAAGAAGTGTTGGGGTTAGCAAACAGTGATCAACCTTGCAGATTCTTTGAGCGCTATAATAAGGAATATTGAAATATGTGAATGATGTTACCTAAGAACTGGCATGTTTGGATACACAATGGTTGCCTCAAGGAATTTGTGGGATCTCACCCGTCTATAACATACAAACAGCAAATTTAGGATTACAACCAGTAAAATAAAGGAAATGATTAATTTTGGAAATGTGGGACCCGTAAAGCATGTGATATTGGACATAATGTGACTGAATATACCATGTTTGATGGTCAAAACACATTAATAAAGGAAAGGATCTCCTGCAACACAGAATTTGTGGTTTTTGTTTTGGAATGGTGTTTATGTGTTGGATTGTAGCTGCAAGAAGAAATATATTAAAAGTACAACTTAGAAAGTGAAAATCCACATATTGCAACACTTGAGAGCAATAAAAAAGCATGACAAAGCCTGCACCCATTTCAAAACACATTTGGGATGTAATTCAAGGGGACATTACTGAATTAAAGTATTATGATATCAAACATATAAAGAAGGATCCAAAAGGGGATTATCGAGAACTACAATTAAGCAGACAAAAGTCTATTTTGATTTTACTGTTGGAAACAGATCACCATTGGGGACATAATGCAGATGCTGAATCACATGTACATTTGTAAAGTAAAATTTAATTAACAGCAGATGATGATATCTTAAAAGATTTAAAATCTTGTTACCTACCAACATCCTTGAGAAGTAACAAGTGAAGAAATGAAATGATGAACTGAATGTTGTTACACCAAGAAATATTTTTGAATTATTGTTGAAATGTTAAATTAACTCTAGTGGTTCTGCTGATGGGAATGTTTTACTCCCTAATGATGGATAGGGAAATTAAATAATTCTAGTTGGTTAGATATCGATTGGGCGATACAGATATAAATGCTACTTTTTATAAAGTCAGGAGTATATTGCTACACGTTCCATATATCGATTTGTGATACTAAGTTATGTAACAATTGGAATGTTGTTTTTCCTTCATGCCCTATGCATTTTGAAGTGAAAAAGGATTAATTGATCTTATGCACTTTAAAATATTTAATTCACTTTAATTAAGCTTCTTTGCACTTAAAGAACAGTTAAAGCTGCTATGATGGAATTAGTGCAATATGTTCCAATTGATTATGAACATTACCTTATAGTCAAATGTATTTCCACATTGTGAGATTTTTTTTACCTAAGCATTGTGTACTTTATATTGAAAGATGTCTGATTGCACTATGCAATTAGAGATGTGATTTTGGCTACATGTCCCTATATTTGGAATGCTCTGTGATGAAATCAGTGCAAAATATGTTTAGTTAAATGGTTATGGACATTGGTCTGGAGTTAGGCTTTATGTACTTTGAAGTGGAAAGTGATTCATCAAATGTATGCCCATTTGGTATGTTCTGTGTTGAAATCAGTTGAAAAGGAACTTGGTTAAGTGGGTATGCACATAAGCCTGGAGTTGAGTGTTTGTTTGCATTATGAGATAAACTATGCACTTTATGTCAAAAAGCATGTGATTGCACTATATGATTAGATACATAGGGCCAGATGTATCAAAGGGTTTTACCCATTCTGTGTCAATGGCAAAATGCTTTGATACATATGGCCCATAGTTTCAACTGTATGTCCTCATGTTTTGATGGGTTGGTCTCCTCTTGTGTGTGTTAAAACATTATTTGAGAAAATATGCACAATTGAACTTTATTGACCATTAGGTTTGTAATGTAAACAATGTGCTCAATATATGGGGAACAGTAATATGCATGGTGGTGAAGGGTTGTAATATGAAATAGTTCAAAAAAATCAATTTGATGGCAAAATATATTTGTAGAAAGACGGAAATCACCATATGAATTGCATAACTATATTGTGCTAAAATTTATTTATTGGGCTATTAAAGATTTATTGAATACCACAGAGAATAGTGTACAAGACTGTGTTTTTTGCCTATATGAGACCTGATGTGGTGGGAACACAATAGCATTTATGAAGTAACTTAGGGCCACATGTAGGAAAGTCCGAGATTGCGACTCGGAAATTGCGAGTCAGTCCGACTCGCAATTTCCGAGTCGCAATCTCGGAAGCAGAACGGTGTCTCAGACACCGTCTGCGACTCGCTATGGGGTCGCAAAGACCCACCTCATCAATATTCATGAGGTGGGTCGCATTTTGCGACCCCATAGCGAGTCCCTGCACTCACAGGGATGGTGGCCTGCTGAAGTCAGCAGACCTCCATGTCTGTGACTGATTTTTAAATAAAGCAGTTTTTTTTTTCATTTTGCAGCCCGTTTTCCTTAAAGGCAAACGAGTTGCAAAATGAAAAAAATACCAAAACCATTTTGTTTCTTTTTTTGCAGAGTAGGCAGTGGTCCATAGGACCACTGCCTGCTCTGAAAAAATATTATTGTCGACATTCACAAAGGGAAAGGGGTCCCATGGGGACCCCTTCCCTTTTGCGAATGAGTTACCACCAGTGTGAAACTGCGAATGCGGTCGCAAAGCAATTCTGAATTGCGATGCGAGTCGCAAATAGGAAGGGAACACCCCTTCCTATTTTCGAGTCGCATTCACAAATTGCGAGTCGGTACCGACTCGCAATTTGTGAATGTGCATCGCGTGAGGCCGTTTGCATGGCGCAAACTGCGATTTTCGCAGTTTGCGACATGCAAACGCCTTGCTGCATCTGGCCCTTTGTGATGTTGGAAAATGGTGGCACAAATTTTCCCTATTAATGATTACATGAGCAGTCTAGTTGCCTAGCTGGAGAAATAGTCAAAGGACTGGTTTTCTATATACTTTGATAGGGTGAATTTTAAAATCATTGTCTGATCAAAGGCATCAGCAAAACATGTCGGCCATGTTAATTTAATTGATTTTACAAGATGGGGTTTCAATAAAAGAAGAATGCAGAAGCACAGAATCCAATATGCTACTTTGTATTGGAGGGGAAATGACTCATGAGAGGGAAGGAAGTCAGGATAGTCCAACTTCAACAGTACCAAAAATTTGTCATTACATTGTACATATCTGCAGGCATTGTTTATCCCATTCTATTTTGTCATGGGTATTTTTAACAGCATTTAAAGAAAGAATGCAAGGGGTTATGCTTTGTTGTGCATTAAATGGCATTGCTGAGGTGTGATAACATATAGGAGAGTCTGTTTCTCTCTGTGGCATTTAAACCTGCATCCTGTAAGGCAGTAAACACTGTTTTTCTTATGTATTTTTTACAGCACATGTGAATGGACATGCATTAGTGAGTGAGATCACATTTTTGTCCACTGTCATAAAATGTTTAGCATGTCTGTTTGTGTTCCTGTGTATCTATCTATCTATCTATCTATCTATCTATCTGTATATTCACTGAAAAAAAACAAAGGTTACAGGGACGTTATAGTTAGGCTAACGTTTTCACACATACAAAACCAGTGAGATTCAGCAGTTATAGCTACCTCAGCTAACTATAACTTGCGGCCACTTAATGCACTGCTTATGACCTCACGTCAATGACCATTTCATGAGGGGGTTGACAACTCAAATGACATCACTGATGACATCATCCAGTGAGTGTAAGTGGTTGTACAGATGTGTGAGCGGCTGTACAGGTGACTGGGTGCATGTTTGCTTGTATGGGTGAGTGACTGAGTATGTTTCTGGCAGTGTTTCTCAGTGAGTGAGTGGGCAAGTTAGTGCCTGTAAGTGTGAGTGAGTGGAAGTATCACTAGGTTTTTGCATAAGTGTGTGGATGTGACAGTGACTTTATGGGAGAGTGAATGGATGTGTAAGTAGCTATAGCGGTTACTCACTGGGGGTGTCAGTGGGTGAATAAGTGACTGTATACGTAAGTGACAGGCTGTATCATTGACTGTATGGGAGAGTAAGTGAATTGGTATGTTAGTGTCTGCATGGGTGACTGAGTGACTGTACAGGTGAGTGATTGGGTGTGGTAATTGTTGTACAGGTGAGTGACTTTGTGTGTAAGTGTCTGTTTTGAATAGTGAGTGGCAGTTTCTATGACTAAATAGCAGTGTGTGTGGGTGTGTGAATTCTTGTATGGGTGAGTGAGTGGGTATATTTGTGGCTGTTTGGGTATGGTATTTGGTTTTGTGAGTTGTTACACAAGTGTATGAGTCAGTGTCTGAGTGGCTATAATGAGTGTGTGAGTCGGTGTGTGAGTAGCTGTGTAGGTGTATGAATAGCTAACTTAGTAATGTATGGTGAGTGAGTCTTTGTGTTAGTGGCTGTGTGAGTGAGTGAGGGAGGAAGTGTCTTTTGGTAGTCTTATGGGTGTATGAATGAGTGTGTGAGTAGTTGTGTGTGTGGATGCACAATTGTTTGAATGGAGGTATGAGTGGATGTTTGAGCTTTTTTTGTGGATGATGTCATCAGTGATGTCATTTGAGATGTCATCAGTGATGTCCCTGACAATGGCATCAATAATGTATTATGTGACGTTATAAGCAGTGCATTATGGGGGCACAAGTTATAGTTAGCAGAGATAACTATAACTGCTGAATTTCACTGTTTTTGTATGCGTGAAATGTGAGCCTAACTATAACCTTTGTTTTTTCAGTGAATTTGTGTTTTAAAAAAATGGTATTTCCTAACTATAACGTCCCTCTAACCTTTGTTTTTTTTTCAGTGAACTTAGAGGATTTTTTTTACGTAAATACATTTTGATTACTATACGTTACTCCAGCCACCACTATGGCGGCAGTTGGCCGCAGGGCCTGCAGCCAACCCCTTTAACCACACAATCTTGCGCTGCGAACGGCCATTGGCCTTGCACAGTAAAGGTTGACAGCAGAGCCTGGCCTGTGGCCAGACCCTGCAACCAACCCCTATAACCACCCAACCCCCACTGCTCACAGACTTTGGCTGTGCACTTCAGGGTTTGGCCGCAGAGCCTGGGGCCAACCTATATAGCCACCCAACCCCACGATGCACACAGCCTTAGGCCATGTGCAGTGGGTTTGCCCACAGCACCTGGCCTGCTGCCATCCCCTATAACCGCCCAACGTTGTGCTGCTCACCGCCTTCGGCCTTGCGCAGTGGGGGTTGGCCACCACACCTGGCCCACAGCCCCCACCCCCCTGCGCAGGCCGATCGCAGCCCCAGGGACCCCATCCCCCATGGCCAGGTCTAAATATTTTTTTCTTTTTTGTGGACGGGGGCCACAGGGCTTCCATCCCATGGCCAATCTCTGCCCCAGGAACCCCATCCCCCAGCCTAAATATTTAATATTTTTTGGGGGAAGGGGGCTGTGTGGCCCCCTCCTTAGGCCAACATCGGCCCCAGGGACTCCATCCCTCAGCCTAATTATTAGTTGTTTTGTGGGGAGGAGGGTGGCATGGCCCCACTCCCCAGGGCTGATCTCGAACCCGAGGACCCCATCCCCCAGGCCCCATCTAATTAATAATTTTTTGGGGAGGGGAGCTGCGTGTCCCCCCTCCCCAGGGCTGATCTCGGCCCCTGAGGCACCATTCCCAGTAGCCCAGCCATGGGGACAGTGGGGGCAGCCTGAAGGCCTGTCCCAGCTAGCTCCCCACCTCCTGTAGGAACCGGCACTGCTGTCACAGAAAAGGAGCTGCTAAAGCAGCTCCCTTCCTATGGGAGCAATGTTCCTCTGTTTCCCTGCCTGCATCTTGCGGGCAGGGAAACAGGAAACATCCACTTGCAGTGAGGGAGAGCAGTTTCACAGCTCTCCTACACTTCAAGCAGAGTGTTTGCTTTGACTTGGTGGGAGCTGTCAAAGCTCCAACCAAGTCAGAGCAAACCACCATGTCCCGGCGTCCCGGCCCCGGGACATAGCAGGAGCCGGCCCAGGGGGATAGCGGTCCCCAGGGCCATCAGGGCTCCTCAAGGGCATAGCCCCCCTTCAACTAAAATAGCCTCGGGAAGTGGTGGTACCCAGGGCCTGGGGGTCATTGTTTTATTGAAGTTCCAGGGTTGGCAGTCTGTGGGCCTGTGGGGCCCACCGTGTTTAATTTATTAAAAGCCCCAGGGAGGTGGCGGTCCCCAAGACTGCAGGGGGCGGGCAGCCCCCCATGCTTAATTTATTTAGTTCCACAGGGTGGTGGTCCCCGGGGGAGTGCGTGGCCCCCCTGCATTAAATTTGTTAAAGCCCTGGGGAGGTGGAAGTCCCTTGGGCTGCGGGGGGCAACTGCCCTATAAAAAACACACCCACATCACCCACAATCCTTTGCTAACACGACAAGATGGCTACACTTTGCGACGCTAATCCAAAAGAGAACTGCTCATACACATCACAAATACCAATTCATCCCATATGCACCACACCCCCCACCACACCACACATCACCCTCTGCACAACCTACACACATACCACAGAACACCCATGTCCCCATAACGGAACCCCTGTTTGACCGATGAGAAGTTTCGGGTCATGGTTGTCAAATTAGTCAAGGTGGAGCCACAGCAGTTTGGAGCATAGGTCCAGCAGATATCCATTGCCAGGAAAATTTAGCTATGGTGGGCGGTCGTAGACAGGGTGAAGGCCGTTTGACTACATCCACACACAAGGGACGACATAAGGAAGAGGTGGAATGACCTACGGGGGAAGGTGCGTTCCATTGCAGCAAGGCACCAGCTCGCCATCCAGAGGACTGGTGGTGGACCCCCACCGCCACCCCCACAGCTGACAGCATGTAATCCTGCATCCTGAGGGACTCACTGGAGTAGCCGGAGGACTGGACACTGGCGAGTCAACATCTACTACTTATCACCCCCCATGCCTGCATGCCATAGCGACCCCTCACCCTGACTCCCATCAACCCACTCCATCCAACACAGTGCACCACCACAATTAACAAACCTAAATGCCAAACCCTGCATGCACATCCCTTCCAGCCCTGCATGTACACCCACCACCAATGCATGCACAGCATGGAGAACTAACACTCCCACAATCCATCACCATACACAAACAAAGGTTATAATATAGGGGAAGCTAATGATGCAGAATATGTCACAGAAATGTATCAAATGTAGAACATACACCACTTACATCCCCACAGGTGCCCCAGCCAATCTCGGGAGCGAGGAGGTGCCATGGCTACCCAGTCTCCCACCAGAAGATGCCCCCAGTGATAATAGCAACGCTGGAGCTCTGGATCTGGATGAACTCCCTGGCCCATCAGGGACCACTGGTCAGTACAGTACCCCTGCCCACACCCAGTCCACTACAGAGCCTCCCCCATCAGAATCCAACACCACAGCAGCCACCCAGCTTATCCACACCTCTGTCTTCAGGACACATCAATCAGCAGTGTGCCCACTTGTACAGGGACCCCAGTCCACACCTCATACCCAAGACAATCAGGGACCTGGGGTCAGTGGCAGTGGGCACACCGTTCAGGGGACAGAGGCACCGGGCAACAGGGACACTGGGAGGACCACCGTGCACCAGGGGGAGGACAGGCCCAGGGAACCGATTCTCCACAAGGCACTTACCAATGTCCTGGGTTCCTACCACCAATCCCAGGACACAATGGGCCAGATCCTGAACAACATTCAGGAGAACAAGTGGCTGCAGGAGAAACACCATCAGGAGATCAGAGAGGACTTGCAGGCACTCAACACCACCATGATCTCCATAGCAGAGGTGCTGGCAGACATGGCCAACATCATGAGGGAATGGACAGCATACTAGTGGGCACCTACCATTAGCCAGTCTATTGACCAGCCCTCCACTTCTGCTGCAGCTAGTGGACAGGAGGCCATGCCACAGGACCCACAGGCCACCAGTACCTCTCCCCCTGCAGAAGGTGAACCACCCCGCAAATGTTCCCTGCGAACCAGACAGAAGCCAGAGACACTTGCCAAGACCAAGACCACCACCAGGAAATGTGACTCTCCTGATTGTCCCCCTTGTGTCCCACCCTGTCATCTTGTCCACTTTGAACTGACATTGCTTCCCTTCCTATGGGCCCTTGGACACTGGACCTCTGCTACAAACTGACTGGAGCAATACCCTGGACTTTTCTCCACCATCACCCCATTGCATTGCACTTTACCCTCAATTATATAGCACTACAATAATCACCCTTGATAACAATTTGAGTAACCCTGTTTTATGTGTCATTAATGTGCATTTGTGTGAACATTCACATCAAGTCCAAATGATCTGAACACTGTGATAGCTAACAAATAATGACCTGGAACAGTCTGTAGTGATCACATCAGGACAATGTTGTCATATCACCATCTGGAAAATGAGAAGCCATAGGTGACAGTAGGCAGAGATGCAAAGGAAGTGAATGCGATCATGCCACAGGCACACAGACGGACTGCTGTATGGGCCTCCAGACCAACAGGTGAGTACACCTTGGGCACAATGCATGCAGGAAGGATGCAAGGAGACATGTGTAAAAGCATTGTGTCATGGAGGATGTAATGTGGTGGTGTACATGGTGTGCACCGGCTGGTGTGTGTGCCAAAGGTGACGGAAACGGGATTGGTGGGCCATATGTGTGACAGGCTGGATTTTATGTGTAATGGTGTCCTCCCGTCTGTATCGCCTTTGCAGGTCAGTGCCCATCAAAAGAAGGGATTATGGCGTGCCATTGCCAATGACGTGCAGGCCCTGGGGGTCTATGGCAGGCGGGGCACCCACTGTTGGAAACGGTGGGAGGACCTATGATGCTGGGCACGGAAGACCGCGGAGGCCCAGCTGGGAATGGCCTCCCGCCGAGGAAGGGGTGCCTGTTGGAACCTGACCCCCCTGATGGCCTGCATACTGGCGGTAGCCTACCCAGAGCTGGATGGGCACTTGAGGGCATCACAGCAGCCACAAGGGGGTGAGTACAGTGGGCATTACTACAATATTTGCTAGGTGGCATGGGATCAGGGTGGTGGGTGTCAGTTAGTGGATGCCCCTTAATGTCAGGCCAGACATTGCAGCGTGATCCAGCTCAAGGGTAAAGGGTTGAAAGGGAAAAGAAGGTAACCTAGCTAGGTTGCATTCCATGTCAGACAGGGCTTAGTGGGTCCAAGGAGGCATGCAGTTGGCGGTGTTTGGCCCTCATGTTGCTGTGGCATCTAGCCAAATCAATGGCAGTGCAATGATTAGTGCTCAATCCTGATCCCTGTGTGTGACAGTGCTGTGTATGCCAACAGTGGTGTTGGTGCAGTAATTGACCCTGTGTTCTCTTTCTCTCTCCCCGCCTTTATCTTCTGTCATCCTGTCCATGTGTGCATTATCATCATCTGGCGGCGGAGCAGGGGCACCGGCGACAGAGGGAGCTGCATCCCACAGGACCCAGGAGGCAGAGTGCATTGACACCGAGGGAACCAGTGGGACGGAGGGCGAGGGGAGCACCACGGAAGAGAAAGGAGGTGACAACACAGACTCAGATACCTCCTCCGATGGAAGCTCCCTGGTGGTGGTGGACACCTCTTTGACCACCCCAGCTGCAGGTACAGCCGCCACCCCCGTACCAGCACCGCCCTCCCAGTAGCCCCTCAGCGAGTTGCCCATGCCCGCTCACCCAGGAGAGTGGGCATCTCCTTCACCCCAGGCACCTCAGGCCCTGCCCCAGTGAGCCATGCTGCCCTGAGTGAGGAGGCTATTGACCTCCTGAGATCCATCTCTGTAGGGCAGTCAACCATTGTGAATGCCATCCAGGGGCTGGCATCCCAGATGCAACAATACAATGCATTCCTGGAGGGCATCCAAGGTGGACTTGCAGCCCAACAGAGATCGAGTGAGGCTCCGGCCTCCTCTCTGATGGCACCCATTGTCCCTGTCCCTACTGTCCCCCCTCCATCTACCACTTCCCAGTCCCAGTCACCTCAACCCCAACCCATCTCATGCACACATACAGATGAGCATGCATACAAGACAACACTCAAGAGTAACAGAGTCAAACACAGGCACCACACTTCAACACACAAGCACTCCCGCAAAAACCAGACATTTGCAGACACAACCACATCCACTGCCTCCACTGTCTCCCCCTCCTCCTCCTTCACAGTCACGTCCACACTCACACCTGCATTCACTGCTTCAACAACCACCACCATCATCATCACCACACCAAGCAGCACGCACACCTCACTAACAGAAACCTCCACAACATCCATGCACGCGCCCCCTGTGTCCTCTCCAACCCTGTCCGTCCCCCCTCCTAAAGCACACAAACGCAAGCACTCAGACACCCAACAGCCATCCACCTCACATCAGCACACTCCCCATGCACCTGCACCCAAGTCCAGCAGACGTACTCCTCCAACAACCACTCCCTCAACCTCCACTCCCATCCCTCGTCCCACTTCTCGCCCCACTGTCCCTAAAAAGCTTTTCCTTGCCCAACTTGATCTTTTCCATCCCCCTCCCCCTGTCCTGCCCATAAGAGCAGGGTCCCAACGACCCAGCCGAGCACCTCAGCTAAATAGTCCACGCGGACAATGGAGGGACATCCTAGTCGTGGAGGCCAAACAGTGATGGTTCCTACTCCACCAGCCAGGAAGGGTAAGGATCCCACAGCCACTGCCATGAAGGGGAAAAAAGGCCTCGACTCCTGCCATGAAGAGGAAGGAGGCCGCACCCCCTACCATGAAGGGGAAGGAGGCCGCACCTCCTGCCATGAAGGGGAAGAAGCCCTTGACTCCTGCCATGAAGGGGAAGGAGCCCACACCTCCTGCCATGAACGGGAAGGAGCCCACACCTCCTGTCATGAAGGTGAAGAAGCCCTCAACATCTGCCATGAAGGGGAAGAAGCCCTCGACTCCATCAGAGGCTGGCAGGGTGACACCACCAGTGGTCACGGAGCCCTCACCTCCAGCTGAGGCAGTGCAGCCCACTCCTCCCACAGAGGCTACCCAGGAGGCACCTTCACCTGCTGACATAGTGCAGCCCTCACCTCCAGATGAGACAGTGCAGCCCTCACCTCCAGCAGAGGCTGCCCAGGAGGCACCTTTACCTGCTGACACAGTGCAGCCCTCACCTCCAGATGAGAAAGTGCAGCCCTCACCTCCCACAGTGGCTGCCCAGGAGGCACCTTCACCTGCTGACACAGAGAAGGCTTCACCTCCAGCAGAGGCTGGCAGGATGACACCACCACCAGTGGTCACGGAGCTCTCACCTCCAGCTGAGGCAGTGCAGCCCACTCCTCCTGCAGAGGCTGCCCAGGAGGCACCTTCACCTGCTGACACAGTGCAGCCCTCACCTCCAGATGAGACAGTGCAGCCCTCACCTCCAGCAGAGGCTGCCCAGGAGGCACCTTCACCTGCTGACAGAGTGCAGCCCTCACCTCCAGATGAGACAGTGTAGCCCTTACCTCCAGCATAGGGCATGTAGGCTACCCTCCTGCGACTGCTGTACAACGAGCCCCCTCCAGAACCAGTGGGAGAGTCACCCAACTAAGAGACGGTGGCCTTGCACTCCCCAGCACAGAGAAATGGGCATGGAGCCCCCTCCAGAACCAGTGGGAGAGTCATCCACTTGAGAGACTGTGGCCTTGCACTCCCCAGGACAGATAAATGGGCATGGACCCCCCTCCAGAACCAGTGGGCAAGTCACCCACCTGAGAGACTGTGGCCTTGCACGCCCCAGCACAGAGAAATGGGCATGGAGCCCCCTCCAGAACCAGTGGGAAGGTCACCCACTCCAGAGACTGTGGCCTTGCACTCCCCAACACAGAGAAATGGGCATGGAGCCCCCTCCAGAACCAGTGGGTAAGTGCCCCAACTCAGCTAAGGTGCCCCCCACCCCGCTTCCCCCTGAGGTGCCTGCCCACTTACAACATGATGCCCCTGCAGAGTTCTGTGCAGTTGATGTCAGGAGACTAGTTGGGCCTTGGACTGTGCCCTGTGGCTATGTGAGCCCTTCGTACTTTGGACTCGGCACTGGCCCTTTGTGGACAATTGTACATGTCATGTTCATGTGGTGGCTTTTCCCTTGCTAATACATTTTCAGTACTTATGAAATCTGGTCCATGTTTTATTGTGCTGTGTGTCGTGTGCGATAAGTTTACGTCTGGAGCTGGTTGTGTGTTTGGTGTGTGTCTGGTGTGTGTTGTGTGTGTGTGGATCGCTCTTGTTTTCCTCTCTCCCTCCCTTGTGTGCTAGGCGGCTGTACTCACCGTCTTTGTCTTCATCGCCGTTGGTGTTCCAGGTGGAGCATGGCGTAGAAGAGCATCGGAAAGACTTTCAGTTCCGGTTCCATGGCGGTGGCGGAGTTCTCTGTGTACTTTTTGGTGAGTCTTTTGTTTTCTATTTTCGGTTTCTGCCAGGCTTTTGATGGCATTGGCACCTCCCCGAAAATCGTGGCGGTGTGTTGTGTCATAATATGGTGGGCGGTACTTTGTCTTCCGTCTGGCTGTTGGCGGCTACCTCCATGATTAGTGATGTTAACGCCCTGGTGGATGATGTGGTACATTAGCTGTCTATGGGAGTACTCACCGCCATGGTCATAATTTGGCGGTAATTACCACCGGCCTGTTGGCGGTATTTCTGCCACTTTATCACTCATGCCAATGTCATTATGAGGGCCTTAATCTCTTCAGGAAACTTCTTGTGCGCCCAAAATCAACACATGGCCTGCCAGAAAAGAGACAGACTGCCTTTTGACTGAGAAATCGATGCTCAGCTGAACAGGAACAATGCAGCCTGACTTCCTGAGTGGAAATTTGACACAGCGCCTGCCTTGCGATGGAAAATTCAATACATCGAATACCGAATCAATACAATGCCCTTGCCTTCTTCCAGCGTGTCAAGGATTTCCCTGCATCGTCCCTGGGCATCAAAAAGATCCCTGCATTGCAGTGAGGAACCAAGACTGTGTGCCAAAAAACAACGCAATCCCCTTGCAGCGTGGAAAGAAACGACGTAACGTCTGTGCTGTGTCAGAACATCCAACGCACACCTTATTTTTCCACGCATCTCCTCCTCTGCGGTCTCCATGTTTATTATTTTTTACCCAAACCAGGTACTTTGTGTAACCAACAAACAACTGTTGATTTCTAAGAATTAAGGCTCTTCTAAAACTTGCAAATGTGATATTTCAACTTGTGCCAATCTTTGTTGTTTTGACCTTATGTTACTCAGATAAATATTATCTATTTTTCTAATCCTGTGTGGCGTATTTTTGTGGTGTTTTCACTGTTCTTGTATGATTTATTTCACAAATACTTTACACATTGCCTTCTAAGTTAAGCCTGATCGCTCAGTGCCAAGCTACTAGAGGGTGGGCAGAGGATAAATTGGATTGTGTGTGACTTACCCTGACTAGGATTGTGGTCCCTACTTGGAAAAGAGTGTATACCTCTGCCAAATAGAGACCCCATTTCTAACACATATGTATTTTCAATGTATAATGTTTACTTATCATATAAAGTGGTAGGACACCCTGCATTGGGATGAGTAGCACTATAACAGAAATAAAGCAAAATAGTGGTATTTAAATTATTTGTGTGAATACTGGGTAGACCAACACATCAGGCCTTTTTACAGTGTATGCACATCTCTTATAAAACCATGGGGAAGTTATAACAAGCTCTGTGCCTTTGCTTTTCATTCTGTTGCAGTTAGGTGGAAGGCTTCAGACAGCTGCTAGCTAGGCTAATCAACAAAAGGAGGCCTGATGGCCCTTTAGTTTCGGCCTTTGTCCAGAGGCAATTTTAAATAAGAAAGCTCCCTCCCATCCTCCACGTTGCTGCTAGAAGGAATGAAAGCACACGACCTGCAGGCGCTGCTGAAAGTGTCCTGCTACACTAGGACTAATTCACCATATTTTGTTCTAGCCCAACTTCGTGGCAGGGTGGATGGCGTTCACCCTGTGAAAATATGGGTTTGACGCTGTCCACCTGCGTGTATCCCCAGCTTGTGCCCTGGGTGTTTACTTTTTGTTTCACACAGAGAATGCTTTGTATTTATGTACTAATTGCCAAAGTAATCTGTGGCAATTTGCAGCTCCAAGGTGATAAGCATAAATGGGCTTGACCGCTTACTGCTCCACCAGCCAATGCAGCCCAGGTCTTACAACAAAACAGAATCTTGGAAAAAATATTCTATATCTCTTTTGTTCATTTTAGGTAACTACTTACCCAGAGCAGCGTGTGGCAGGGGCTAGGCGGTGAGGGGGGTGGTGAGGAAAAATTAATAATAATAAAAAAGAAACTTACCTGAATGCGCTGCCACAACCACTGCGCAGCTCTTCTTTCCTTTGCCGCAGGCACAGGTTCCCAGCCTGCCCTGCGGCTCATCTGAACACTGCTGTCATGCTGCTGGCAGCATGACAGCAGTGTTCGGATTGGTCGGAGCGCCTAGCCAGGGCGCTCCCAGGCAGACTGGGAAGGTCTGCCTGCTCTCTCCCCCGCACTGCGTTGCCGGGTTGGAGAGAGCTTAGTGCGCATGTATATTTGGTCGGCCTGAGACAGCTGGCCAAACATACATGCGCACTAAGGGGGAGTGCTGATCACTCCCCCTCTTTGCTTGTCACAGCCTGAAACTTCTATAATAAAACGATCATAAACGCAGTTTATTATCATTTTATTGTAGAACTTTAGCAGCTGCTGCGGTTGGCAGGGGTGACGCTTCACTTCCCTAACTGAGGAGCCGCCCCTGCTACATACATACATAACCGCAGGCCTAGATTAAATATGATGAATCATACAAGTTAAAGAAACTGATGAGAAATTCATTCTGTTAGGTTAACAGTATGAAACCACAATTGGTTCATGTAACCAATCACTGAAGACGTTTTGTGTGTAACCACGGAGGAAGTAGGAATAACCTTTCATTTGAAGGGTTTTGCAGCAGTTGCAAGATATTTTAGAAGTTCTCATTTCTCTGTGGAATTTGTGATATTCTTCTTTTCGCATGCACTTCATTGCTTGGTTTTAAAAGTGTCATTCTAAGTGTCGCAAATTTGGCAGCTGAATATCATTCATAAGTGCACTAAAACAATGGAAATATCACACATAAGCAATCTGAAATTTGGCAGCTATGGTTATAAGTTTCCCGATGCTCACGTGGGTGTCATTTCTGATATTTATATATTTACCTCGTCTTCGTTGCTTGATTTTGCTTGCGAGAAAGTGTGACTCGTAGGTGTTAAAATGTCAGTCATAATTACACTGAAATTACGAAAATGTCACATATAAAACCTTGGCAGCTATGCATGTGTCCTCGCGGCTGCCCTGGAGAGGAGACCAATGTTTCGGACCGTAGCCCCCTCGCAGCCTCACCTCCTTTCGGTAACTCTCTCCTCGCTGGCTGGGCTCCCACTAGGCCGGGCCTGGCTCTGCTCATGATCAAATTCTCGTGCCCCAACTTTCGCAGCAGGCAGGGCTCTGTTGTCCCAGACAGATGACCCTCACCCCTAGATACCTGCACTCCAAAAATCTTAAGGCCTTCCTGCATGCTACCATTGTGTCAACTCCATCCTACTGTAGTTTTTCTGATGACTCTAGAGTCTTCTCATTTAAATATTTCGCCCTATAGGCATACTTCAGGATGGCCTGTGATGACTTCACCAGTTAATTACAGGAATAGCCCAGCTGAAGTCATCAGGAAGATCTTCCTTTTTGACTAGGGTGGTAGCCCCCCCAAAAAACCAAATCATAATCTCCGTGACAGTCCTCTGGACTGTACCACCTACCCAGTCAGCTACCCCTCCAACCCCCTATTATGGTGCCCTTAGATAACCTCTCCCTCCTTCGTGGGTGTTTATAAATGACTACTGCTCCACCAGAAGTTCACAAAAAGCGTCGTCACTATATAGTTATTATCACGCCACCAGTGCCGTCTGCTTCCGGTCACTTAATACAAACAATGTTAAATAATTAAAAATATTAATCGTACATTAGTTCTGAGTTGAATCCTGTGGAAAAACGTGGCACACCTCACATGTTTGTCAGCTCTTTGGCATGTGAATGATATACCGCGTTTCCTAAAATGATAGTCAAATCAAAATGTCACTGCATTTCAGCATCAGCAAGAAGCAAATTGCTGCTTCTGCAGTGTCGTAGTCGCAATCAACGCTCTTTTTACATATTGCTACAGGTTGTTATCATTTTAGAGACTTTACATGACAACCTAAAAAATATATTTGGTTATTGTGCATAAAATAGTTCGGGCCGTCGTTTTGGTAAAAGTGCTTATGCTGCCATCAGGCGACAACAATTTGAATTGCATGCAATCATCCATGTTATTTACTACTCTCGTTTTAAAGACTTGAAACTTCATGGGCCTTGAAATTGCATTCAAAGAAAGCCCTTCGTGTACTGGGTCAAAATGAACGCATGGGCTTTGTAGGCTTGTGGCGTTGAGGGTCTTAACAGTTAGATATTTTTTTTCTAAGACTCATGGAGTGAAAATGTAAAAGACTGAGGCTATTTTTCCTCCCTGTTGCATGGTAATAATAGGTGTTCTCGAAAGTGTAATGAGATTATTTTAATGGATAAAAAAAAGCATTTCACGAAGAGGCGTCCGTTTTTTTGATAGTGTGTCATCGTTATTCTGAGGGCAATGATTATAAGTGACTTTACTCGGTTTTCTTCTCATTCTGCTTTGTTTTCCGTTTTCTCTCTTTTGCTGTCCACAAAGCTGTTTTTGCCTTCTCTTTTCAAAATAACATGGCTGTAGGATCTTGGGAACCATGCTCGCATGCATTATGAAGAACGACATAGATACATGGTATATGGTTGTATTAACTGGCCCCAGGCACATGCACCCGGACCTTTTTATTGGCAGGGTCACCTGGCCTGCGATGCCTGTGAGTGATGGGTGTAAGGTGAGTGTGACAGGCCAGCCCTCAGGGAGTGGCTGGTGACATAGCACAGTGCAGACACAAGATCGTGTCCAGCAGGACACTACATCCCTCCCAAATGTTTTTGAAAGAAAAACAAACGAGTCTATTAGCCCCTTGGTCCTTAATAAGTAAACTTACAAGGGGACACGTATAGGTCAATGTAACTTATGACTCTTTTAAGATGTTCTTACCATAGCTCCAGAACAGAATCAATAATCAATACACAATAATCAATAATCATTAGTCAAGTCAACAATCAATGGAGTCAGTAATTATCACACACCATGACTTTTCAGCCATGAATGACCACACCTTTAGTAAAAGTTTAGTAAGTTTATTTCCCTTATATTAACAATACTAAGTCATGTAGATTAATCTCAAAATCAAATAAAAATTGCATATAATACTAATATTGGTTAACCAAAAAGATGAAATAAACAAACTAATTAAAGCTTGAATCACAATACATTCTAAAGCATCAGTGCAAATCCTTTGTGAAGACAACTTTAATAATGCAACATAATCCATAGAGTTCAGCAAACTAGTTTGTCAACCATTGTCTCTGCAATTTGTCACCCGTCATATAGATAGCCTCAACTAGCCCAGATTAGCATCAACATGTGGGGCTTCATGCAAAACAATTTAGAACTCAAATTTAGAAAACATCTAGCTGAGGAAAACTAACCAAGACAGCACAGTTGGTACCTAGAAAGAAAAGGCATAAAAATTCAATTTAGTCATATTGTCATATCTACCTATCCACGGTATGGGTCAGCAAACAGAATCAATCTTCGTTCTCAGGTCATCAATCGATCAGTAAAACATCAGGCTCTCAGTCAGAGAGTATGAGCCCAATGACAATCTCGAGTCTCTTCTTCTCAATATTGCATCTCATAACGGGATAAGATCTGAAGTCTTTTTCCTCTGTCGCGTTGTTATATCAAAGTCACCCAAACTATCCCTAATTTCCACATTGTCAATTAATCGTAAGTTACTACTCTATCCAATAGCTTTTCTATACCAAATCTATGAATTCTAATATTTAGCCTCTCACAAGTCGTTGATTGGTCCGCTTTACGATGTTCTCATCATCCGGCTCGTCAGGTATCAAATTTTTTGCATCTTCTTCTCCAGCCCACAGAGGAGGATTGGCTACTGAGAAAGGTAAGCACCTATCAGGAGGGTTCTCTGACGTCACCTGCTGGCACTGACCTCTCAGAGCTGTCCATTGTGCCCTCCCACCTCTGCATCCAAGATGGCAGAGGTCTGGGACACACTGAAGGAGCTCTGGGCACCTCCCCTGGGAGGTGCTGGTCAGGGGAGTGGTCACTCTCCTTTCCTTTGTCCAGTTTTGCCCCAGAGCAGGGCTGGGGGGGATCCCTGAACTGGTGTAAACTGGCTCATGCAAGGAGGGCACCATCTGTGCCATTCAAAGCATTTCCAGAGGCCAAGAGAGGCTACTCCTCTCAGGCCCTTCACACCTATTTCTAAAGGGAGAGGGTGTAACACCCTCTCACAGAGGAAATCCTTTGTCTGCCTTCCTGGAACTGGGCTGCCCAGGCCTCAGGGAGGCAGAAACCTGTCTGAGGGTTGGCAGCAGCGGTAGCTGCAGAGAAAACCCCGGAAAGCTAGTTTGGCAGTACCCGGGCTCTATGCTGGAGCCCCGGGGATGCATGGAATTGTTCCCCCCAAAACCAGAGTGGTATTGGGGTGACAATTCCATGATCCTAGACATGTTACATGGCCATGTTCGGAGTTACCATGGTGACGCTACATATAGGTATTGACCTATATGTAGTGCACGCGTGTAATGGTGTCCCCGCACTCACAAAGTCCAGAGAATTTGCCCTGAACTATGTGGGGGCAACTAGGCTAGTGCCAGGGTGCCCTCACACTAAGTAAATTTGCACCTAACCTTCACTAAGTGAGGGTTAGACATATAGGTGACTTATAAGTTACTTAAGTGCAGTGTAAAATGGTTGTGAAATAACGTGGACGTTATTTCACTCAGGCTGCAGTGGCAGTCCTGTGTAAGAATTGTCTGAGCTCCCTATGGGTGGTAAAAGAAATGCTGCAGCCCATAGGGATCTCCTGGAACCCCAATACCCTGGGTACCTAGGTACCATATACTAGGGAATTGTAAGGGTGTTCCAGTGTGCCAATCAGAATTGGTAAGCTTAGTCACTAGCCTGCAGTGACAATTTTAAAAGCAGAGAGAGCATAAACACTGAGGTTCTGGTTAGCAGAGCCTCAGTGATACAGTTAGGCACCACACAGGGAACACATGTAGGCCACAAACCTATGAGCACTGGGGTCCTGGCTAGCAGGATCCCAGTGACACATATCAAACACACTGACAACATAGGGTTTCCACTATGAGCACTGGGCGCTGGCTAGCAGGATCCCAGTGACACAGTAAAAACAGCCTGACATATACTCACAAACAGGCCAAAAGTGGAAGTAACAAGGCTAGAAAGAGGCTACCTTCCTACATGCAGGATCTTAAGGCCAGGCAAAAATGAAGTCAGCAAAAACAGACGGTCTGAAGACAAAATGTCAGAGGGAAAACACGCCAATGATGTCAAGGCTAACAACCAGCATATCCATATAATGGTGCACTACAAAGGGGCAGTAAAGCCCAATATACTGCATGTTTAGGCCTGGCATTCACCAAGAGCTTTGGATTGCAATAAAAATGCATATACTATACATACATACTTACATTTGCATTCAGAAAGCCCTCTACAGCCTTTGGTCTGTTGCTGTGGAATTCATATTTTGCTCCCTCTCACCACTGCATAAAGCATGGGAAACAGGGTAAGCCCACTTCAGCCAATGTGCAGAAACACACAATACGAAGTTCCCTTCGTGGTGCAGAAGTCTTGTGTAGTGTGGGTATTTACATTACAAAAATAGATACCCATTTTTGGTTTTTAGTCAATCTTTTTTTTTTTTTAGACTAGGTACAGCAGCTCACTCTAGCGGCCATGTCAATATTCAGCCATCCCTGTCTTGTATGCTTAATTCATGACAAGACACAAAAAACATGCCACAAATGAAGTGGCTGTGAGAACCTGACTAGCTTAAGTTAATACAGTACAAGAACTATGGTTCTCTGGGTATTTGTTCATGTTAGTATAGGTCTATTCAATTAATCAACCCCTGTAGTTCACATGCTTACTTCAGTACACAATGACAACACAGAGCCTTTCTAAATGTAGGTATTATATTTCTTTATTTTCTTTTTATACAGGTTTATAATTTACAGTGGTGCAGTGCTCATAGTTGCAGAGATGTGAACAATAAAGTATGATGTGTATACAAGACCAATGTCCCCTAATTTGTGAGTGTAGAAATTCCATTACAAATCCAGTTCTTTGTGTCTTTGTATTGGACTGAATCAACATTTGACAGTCCCTGAAAGTAATTCACCATGTAAATTCAAAAATTAGGGGACATCCCATATATATTACCAATTGCCGGTCGCCACTAGGTAGTTATAGTCAGGACCTAGTTCTATAGAAAAATCGTTTTTGTTTTGCTAATTACTTTGGCGCCGTTTGATGAATATTCACAAACTTTTCCCCAAAAATCCAACGCTCACTTCAGCATCTGTCTGTAAAGTTTCAGGGTGATCCGTCAAGCGTGGCCGAGAAAAAGGGGGTGCCAAAACACTTTTTCCCCATGCATTTTTTCATAGGGATTTTGAACAGGAATAGGTCCCGAACCACTGGACGGAATTACACCAAATTTGGCAGAAAGGTAGCTCTTGGTCCAGAAAGCAATCTTCTTGTTATTTTGTGTAAATTTGTTCAGTAGATTTTGAGTATTTAACGAAAAATCAATTTTGTATATAAAAGGATGAGAAGGCTCAGCAAACCCTTCCAGTCTGTTGCTGAGATCTGATTGGCTACCAACAGTTCAACAAGGAATTGTTGGCAGCCATGTTTGGACTCAGCTTCAGCTGAGTCCCAGAAAAAAAGATACAAAAATTAAAAGGGGCCAGGGTAGGGACACTCTGACCCCTTAGTTCTGGCACTGGGGTCCCTGAGGAACCCACAGAGCAAAATAGCATTTTTTTAAAACAAAATTCGGTAGAAGACTCAGTGAATCTTGAGTGGGCTTGTTTAAAGTCAGCCCCATGTGGGCCAAAAACAATTGCGGGCTCCCGCGCTTATTTTCATAAAGCTTCCCGGTGGGCCAGGTCCGGGTGCATGATAAAAGGGGGTGCACAGGGCCCCCCCTCATGGGCTTGCTAAAGACCTGGGGACCGCCACCTCCCCGGGACTGTAGAGAAAATGAATGCGGGGAGCCTGTGTGTCCCCACAGCAGCCCCAGGAACGTCACCTCCCTGGAGCTTAAATCCTAACCAGTGCGGGGAACAAGCAGCACCCCCGTAGCCCCAGGGACTGCCACCTCCCTGGGGCTTTAATGAAAATGAATGCAGGGGGCTCGAAACCCCCTCATAGCCCTATGGACCACCACATCCCCAGGGACAGCCACCTCCCTGAAACTAATGTTAAATTATATACCGGGGGCCGCGTTGCCCCCCACAGTCCTGGGGACCACCACCTCCATGGGGTTTAATTAAAATGAATGTAGGGGGAGGGCTGTGCAGCCTCCTGCAACCTTGGGGACCATCACCTCCCTCGGTCTGAATTAAAAGAAGGAGGGGATCCGTCATGGACCCCCGGCCCCAGGGACCACCAACTCCCAGGGCAAGTTCACATTGGAGGGAGCCCACCTCAAGAAGCCCATCTCCTCTACATAGCTGTTTGCTTTTGCAAATATGCGTACACGGAAACAGATGAAAACATTGCTCCCACAAGCTCGGAGCTGCTATTTCAAGCAAATCCGTGCTTGCAGGACCACTTCCGGCTCTTGTACTATGCGGGGTGCCAGCTTGGACCACAGAGGCCTTGAGCGCCCCCCGCGGTCCTCTAGGTTTAAAAATAAATAAATAAAATGGCCTACTGGGACAACTATTAGACTGCGACTCGGTAGGTTGAAGGTTCAAATCCTGGTGGTCATGCATGTAGGAAAGTCATTCTTTTTGGTATGGTTACCCCACTTTTTTGCCTGCTATCAGTATGGTTTGACTGTTTTCACTGGGATACTGCTAACCAGGGATTGTGCTCTTTTTGTTTGCCTAGGACTTTGCACACCCCACAGTTGGCATACTGGTGCTCCCATATAAGTCCCTAGTATTATATGATACTTTGGTACCCAGTGCATTGGGGCACCAGGGGTTTCCCATGGGCTGCAGCATGTATTATGCCACCCATGGGAGCCCATTGCAGCCTGTGTGAAAAGGTGCATGCACTCTTTGACCACAGATCACTGCACCAGGTTACTGTAAGTCACCCCTATGTCTGCCCTCCTAGCCCAGATGGCAGGGTGCAGGTCCCTCTATGTGAGGGCACCCCTGCATGAACAGAGGTACCCCTATGAACTCCAACTCCATTATACTGGACTCCGTAAGTGCGGGGGAGCCATTTTATCTGTGCACTGGACACAGGTCACCACTACCTGTGTCAAGCTACGTGATGGCAACTCCGAACCTGGGCATGTTTGGTATCAAACATGTTGGAATCATACACCAATACTGTTGCCCATATTGGTTGTATGATTCCATGCACTCTGGATGGCTCCTTAGAGGACCCCCAGCATTTTTCCTACCAGTCGTCTGGGGTTTTCTGGGCAGCCAACACTGCTGCCACCCCTAAGACATAATTCTGCCCTCCTGCTGCTTGACCAGCTCAGGCAGGGGAAGGCAGAACAAAGGGTTCCCTGTGGGAGAGGGAGCTAACACCCTCTCCCCCCCTTGAAATAGGTGTCAGAAGGCTGAGGACGGGTACCGCGGGGTTGGTGCTCAGAGCTCCTCCAGGTGGCCACTTGATTCGGCCTTCTTGAATGCAAGGGGGCAGAGGCCCCTGGGAGCATCTGAGTGGTCAGGTCAGGCAGGTGATGGTCACAGCCCCCTCCTGATAGGTGGTCATCCTAGTAGATGACCAATCCCCCTTCCTGGGCTATTTAGGTTCTCCCTCTTGAATGGGTCCTCAGATTCGACATGCAAGATTCCAGCAAGACTCCTCTGCAGGGTTTACTTAATCTTCTGGGCCTGCAACTAGACCCTCCAGGAACTGACAACTTCAGCGAGGACTTAGCTTTGCAACATTGTTTCTCTGGTTCCTTCCAGCAACTGCAACATTTCCCCGGCTGTGTATCCTCTGAGGTCAACAAGACTCCAGCCTGCACCAAGAGGTTAGAAGGAATCCCCAATGGAGTGAAGGAGTCACTCCCCTGCATCTGCAGGCACCAACTGCAACAATGATTGGCCGCGTGGATCTCCTCTCCTCCGGAGCTGCATGGATCCTTCATCAGAAATTGTAATCTGGAATAGTCCCCTTGTTCCTCTCTGTCAGCTGTCCAGCTTGGGAGACGGTAAGCCCTTGCCTCTCCTTGCAGGACCGTACTCCTATGCACCGCAACTCTTGCAACTACTAAGGCTTGTTTGCTCCTTCTCCAAGGGATCTTCAGGCTTCACGTAACCCCAGCCCCCAGCACTTCTACCTGACAAGCACAGCCTCCTCTCTGCTGCTCCAGCGACCTGGGACTCCTCTTCAGGTGTGCTGGTGGGTCTAACAGCAACTGCTATGCTTGCTGCCAGTGGGGTGCCTGTTGGGGCTGCCTCCTCTTCTTGTGACTATCGCAACTGCTAAGGGTCATCCCACACTCCACTCCTTGGGTTGAGTCCCCTGGGCCTTGCTGGTCCTCTTCAGCCTTGTAACTCGTCTTGTACCTCTCTTGCATTTGCCAAGGGTTGTTGGTGGTTCTTAGGCACCACTGACCCACTGCAACCAGACAGCTTACGTGGGACACCATTGCATCACTTCAGGGACTCCTCTATAGCTCCTGTGCTGAACAGCTGGTCTTCATCATCAACCGTCGACCTGGTCCTGCATCCACAGAAGGCTGGGTAGTGGCTCCTGACACCACCGGACACTCCATCACAAACTGGACTGGGTTGCTTTCCAGGTCCTCTTCTGCCAGGATCCACCTTTGGGTTCTTTCAGTCTTGTCTGGCTCTTGCACAATCCTTCTCATGAGTCCTCCTGTTGGTTTTGGGAAAAAACAGGTACTTTCCTCTGCTCTTCTGGTCGCTGGGGGTCACTCTGGTACTCATCTCTTGGGATTCCTAGTTCCTCCAGCTCCCGTCTAATGATTCTACATCCTTGAGTGGGAAACTGTTTCTTGCATTGCACTTTCTTAGTATTTGTGTTGGCCCTCCCCTAGGGCCTACATTATTTTCTATTGCTTTTGCCAGTGCCTATTGCTTTTTATGCTCTTTGTTGAATACTAATGTATATATAGTAGTATATTTACTTACCTCCAGTTGGGGGAACTGCCTGATAGTATTCTAGTGCTTGTGTTACCACAATAAAGTTCCTTTATTTTTGTCACACTGTGTGGTTCATTCAGGTGTGATAGTGCTGTGTGACTATAATGGTATTGCATAGGCTTTGCATGTCTCCTAGATAAGTCTTGGCTGCTCATCCACAGCTACCTCTAGAGAGCTCTGGCTTCCTAGACACTGCCTACTATTCACTTATACTGGATACCTAGACCTGGTATAAGGTGATAACACCATAGGTGCTCACCACACACCAGACCAGCTTCCTACAGTGCACTGCTAATTACCCCTGATATTACGGTACTCATGACAACTCTTATAACATCAATAGAAATATCAGTGAAACATTAGGAGTCCAATTATTGAAGAGAAAACTGTGAATGGGGGGTGCGCGAGTTATAGTTACCTTGGGCCTCAAGTTATAGTTACTTGAAATAACTCTAACTGCCAAATTTCTATGGTTTTGTACAAGTACATTCAGAATCTAACTATAACGTTCCTGTAACCTTTGGGTTTTTTTTCAGTGAATTTCTAAGATTTTTTATTTCTATTTCCTAACTATAATGCCCCTGTAACCTTTGTTTTTTCTGTGAATATATGTATATATATATATATATATATATATACACACATTATTGTTCACATCGCTGCACCTATGAGCATTGCGCTGTCTGCCACACTGAAAATATAAACACCTATCAAAAGAATATAATGAAATATAATACCTGCATTCACAAAGGCTCTGTGCATCTTCGTGCTCTGGAGTAAGCATGTGAACTACAAGAGGACATTAAGTGAACAGACCTGTACTGGCATGCAGCATATCAGGTATATCAATTCTTTCCTGTCCTCGAGCACAATGAGGCATGAGGAAGGCAGCCTTTGTAATTGCCAAGAAATTTAACCACAGCTGTTGAGGTGGTCCAGTTCATTCACAGACTAATCAGACTAAGGCTTAACTGAGCACCCCAGGAAAGACACTTCCATGTGCGAGATTCAGGCGTCTGAGAATTCCTATGATTAGCCACCCTATTTATGTTCTGCAATGCACTCTCATCTTTAGAGAGTTGCAGCATTTTATGATTTGAGCATGTATGCCTACCTCGTGCTTAGTGAACACATAAATGCGGAACTGGTCAAGAAGAGTCAACAATAGATTTATTTGTGCCTTGCTTCACCATCTTCAAGATGGAGCGCTCATTGGTAACACCGGATTCAGATGAAAACTGCCATTAAAGCACCACTAGCACTAATCTTAATCATCACACAGGATTATAGCAGGACATATGGACTAAAACCTTGTTTTCCAGCCCAATGATTACTGTTCATCTATAATTATTTTTATGAAATAACTTTATTTCGTCTAGAAAGCCATACAAATATGCATCACAATAAAACAAATACATTAGTAAATACAATAGGCAAAATCCTACACATCATGAGATCATAAACAATACAATTTAAAAAAACTTTGAAAGTTTTAGATAAAAATACATTGCAAGAAGTAATCAAAAGTCGCAAGCAGCAATAATCATAATATGGTAAAATGACTTGGCTACCATTTGATCAGTGAGAGTTATGGGTGGTAAAAAATACCATTTCTTAGAGGCCCAGCTCGCAATTTGAAGCCTAGTGCTAATATTCGCAGTAAGACTCAATTTTAACAAGCACCTAAACAGGAAGTTCCTTCATTCCCAAAATCGATTGATAGCAAACACAATCTGTTCACTCGTATCGCTTTTCAAACTCCTGAGTGTATCCCACTAATTCCTAACTCCGAGCAGCTTGCAGAGTGCAATGATTCACTTTGATTGGGGCTTTCCATAAACAGGAGGACAAAAAAAAAAAAAGTGTGCTTCCGCCTCACCTTACTATGGACAGCGTGGGCCATTGTTAGTTTGCCGGCATATTTTCTCCGTTTCTCAGTAACAGAATTTAGTGGCAGTGTGCCCAGTCTAAATGTTACATATAAACGGTGTTTAATTTGTGCTCGTTGTTTCCGGTCTGGAGCACCCGCACTTATTTTTGAGGGCCGGAACTTATTTTTTTGCCTCAAGCATTTACTGCGAGCAAAAGACACATATGGGAAAAGAGAAAAATGAAAAAGGGCCACAAAGAGAGAAAATAGAAAGCTGTAAGAGTAAACTGAAAGGGCAGGAAGCGGCTTTAAATGAGTTAAAGGAGCCTAAGATTATGTCAGGATTACACTGCTGCAGTATTCTGTGCTCGAACATTTAAATACAGCAGCTGCGAGTTTCATAGGAGGGCTTTGGGCACCAGCACATTTTTATTTACAAATTCAAGCACTTTTGCTTCGGTCCTCTTTGGGATCAACAAACATGAAGAAACATGTTGACTAAAAGTGAGAGGACAATTATGTCTGTGAATAAAGTTGTATATATTGTCTGTGTTTAGACATTTGTAATAGCATCAGTGATATTCCTGGAGTTGGGCAGAGTTCCTCTAAAAGTAGGACTGGGACAGTTACTTATAAGGTTGACAGCAGGTAGACAAAAAAACATTATCTGGTTGAGTTTACTCTTTATCTCCCAGTCACTTTGTACTAAGTCACTAGAAGAACAGAAGCAGGGAAACCAATGATGACATCATTGGCATTGTGGGTTTTGTATCTCCCTTTGAAGGAGGAGTGGTTTAGGAGGATAATCACTTCCTGTTGGAATTAATGCCTTTTGATGGTTAGGGATGGCCACAGATTTGGCCTGGACATCTCCTTCTTCATATCACTCAGACCCATGGATGCCTCTAATGTATTAAATATAGATGAACACACCGTGATGGAGACTTGGAGGCCAGGGGACTACCTGTCCCACATTGCTGTGTGCCTGGAGGTGCTGAAACCTGTGCACGGTAGGAGCAGACTGCCCTGAGTACTTATAGGACTGCCATCATCCCACCTCGTGGGACACTGTGAAGGAGACTTGGAGGCCAGGGGACTACCTGTCTCACACTGCTGTGTACCTAGAGGCGCCAACACCTGTGCGGAGAAGGATAAGCCTGCCCTGAACCCTTATAGCGATGTCATCTATCCTGCTGTACAGGATGACGTGAAGGAGCCTTGGAGGCCAGGAGACTACCTATCACACGCTGACACGTGTGTGGGGGAGAAGCAGGCTGCCCTGAGCGCTTATAGTGCTGTCATCTATTTCTCTACGTGGGATGCATGTGTTCGAAGCCTGGGCTAAAGGCTGGCCTGTCTGCACCCGTTAGTGACAGGAAGAGGCAGGGCATGGCCACTCCCCTTGGCTCTCCCTTCCAGTAGAATAACTATTTATGGCAAAATAAGGCCATGGTTTAATCGCCAAAATTTGGACTGTCTTAGTGCTCGCTTGGCTCTTCATCAGCATTTACAATCTCGGACTTATCCAGCAGGGCTGGCTGCATCCAGGGAGGAAATTGCTTGATTGTGGCAGTATATTTTGCTGTGACTGGTGCAGATCTTTCGAGCTCCCTGCCTGACGTTAACCATCTTGTAATTCATACTATCAGGGGACAGCTTGAATGGTGGTAGTGAGCCTAAGTAATTGACTTACGTGCATAAGAGCTGAAGGCATTTAAGAGGATGGTAAAGCAGAAGGCGTGTGATAAACTGATGGTGTGGGTTGTGTCAGGAAATTGCCCAGGCATTCGACAGGGAACTGTACTATGGACCAAATGGATGAACTAATTGAGGAGGTTGAGGGCTTACTTGCCCTCAAAGACAAGGCAGACTCCAGTGGAAAGTGGGAGAAGGGGGCTACTGAAAAAATACATTGTTATATTTTAAAAAGTCAGAAAAGACAAATGCTCCAGTCAAAGCTTTTGGTGAAATCTAACCACCACCCCCTTCTGTTATTGAAGTTCACTCAGAAACCCCCCTGACAGCCCCCCAAAACGAACAGTATGAGAAAACCAGTGACTATGGTCCTGCGCCAGACGGCGCAAAGGAGGTATAAGCCACTACTAGCTCACAGCTAAATCACCTAAGGGGCGAAATGAGTATATGAGTAGATTAAGTCAAGTACTAAATGAGAAATTAGACAGTGTGTCAGTCCTGGTAGCAAACAATAATGCATTAACCCGGCACCACTAAGCGCCTTTTTGAAGTGCTCCCACAACAGTCCCCGCACCAAGGCAATAAACATTGGAAGGCACATAGATTCAATTCAGGAGCTAACGCCGCTCTTAGAACAGAGCAGCCTGTCTCTAGATTGTTTGATGCAGGGAAAGAGGCAAATTTCATCACTAACCCTTTCATTCTGAGGAGGCAACTGGTAAACACCACATATAGGCAAAGTGACCTAGCTAAGTGCAGCACACATAGGATGATCGAGAGTATTAAACCTTTAGATAAACCTCACACCATATACCTAATAAATGTCTGTAAGTAAACACACAAGAGTCACTCTTACATAAAATGCCAAAATCGCTGCACCATATTTACAAAGTGCCACAATGCATGCATTGTGCCACTTTGTAACCCTTTGTGCTACATCATGCCTGCACCAGAATAATGTATGCAAAGGGGGCTTTCCCCCTTTAGGGAGGCCCAAAAGATGGGCTAAAGAAATCTTAGATTTCTTTGCGACATTTTTTTCTGCACTTTTAATGCCTGCTCACAGCAGGCATTAAAAGGAGGCTTCCATTGGTTACAATGGGCTTTTGGGTGCTTTGCAGGATTAGCATCAACATTTTCTAGGCTAATCCTACCAAGTGCCAAACTCATCAAACATTCTGACGCTAGTCCCTTAACTAACGCAATGAGGTGCCGTATTTTAAATACGGTGCACATATGGTGGCATTAGGGGTGCTAATGGGCGCAAGAAAAGTGGCGCTGCATTGTGTGCAGCGCCACTTTTCTTAAATATGCCCCTTAGTCTTGCCACCAAGTTGGTTCTATGGCTAGATCAAGGGCAGTCCCAGGTAGGGTGAGTAACTCGTCTTGTGTGGCAGCCCAGTTAAAGGATCTGGCTGTAACCCTGGGCTTAAGACTAGTGAATGAGAATACCAGTTTTGCTATCCTTTAAAAGAGGAACATTCACAAGCCATTTAGATTACATATTCCTCGATCAAGCACTCTTGCCATTTCTTATTGATATGACCATGGTTATGAGAGCTGATAGTGATCACCAAGCACTCAGTGCTGAACTTGATGCTTATCCATTTAAATGTAATAGTCTGGCACCTAAAATACTGATGAATAACATTGAAGTAACAATAGAAGGAATGTAAAATAGTCAGTGTTGGCAAATGATAATAAGATTCAGGTTCAAATTTACAACTTGTTCATAGAGCGAAGGGCCCCTGTTGAGTTTTAAGATTTATCAAAGGTTAACTTTGTCACACTACACTGCCAACTGATGGAGCAAATGAGAACACTCTTTACAGAAGTAAGACGTAGGTGGAGATGTGCAAAAAACTCACATAGTTTGTATATAAAACCAGGTCCTAATGCCAAAAATTCTCTTTCAGAAGCAATAAAAAAGGATAACAACACTGAAAGAAGAGCTGCAAGGAGGATTTACAAGGCAACACTCAGGAAAGGTGAAAGGAATTGGGAGGCTAGGCAATAGTTGGACCTAACTAATGCCTTGCAGGAGAAAAATACGAAACTTTTTTTTAGAAGTTGGAAGATTCATTAACCATTGACAACCACCTTGAGGCAGTAATCCAGCATGATGCGTGAGTAACTCACTTTGAGGAACTCCATGGTAAATGGCCTTGTGACATGATGCTGGCAGCAGATCACAAAGTTGCAAGTGCTGTCCAGGCCCCTATAAATAAGGTCAAGGGAGACTTTAGAAGAGAGTCCACCAGCTTTAAATTGGAAGAAATGGCTCAGGCCTTAAAATGACTGTAAAAAAGTTAAGGTCCATGGATTGGACGGTATTCAGTTTGGATGGTATTTCTGGAGACCTGTACCTATCACAACCTGAGGTCTGAGTACAGTACCGAAATGCCTTAAGTAATGCCGTCATGAGTGGAGAAGGGATTCCTCCTACATGGTGTAGTGTTGTGATAGTGCTGACATATAAGAAGAGTAGAGATTTACTGCACAATTACAGACCAATAAACCTAATTGACATCAGCCAAAATATATTTTTGTAGGCAAGGTTTGGTAAGGCTTCAGTCCTGGATCTCCTACCATCATATTCTTGAGGATTCTCAGGCTGGGTTTAGGATTGGGGTTAGTACTCTTGATCAAGTCTTTCGGTTTAAAATATTGTGTTGGAAATACATTCCCTTAAGGCAGGACCATCTCTATGTTGCCTTCATTGATTTGAGTGCATTTGATGTGGTCCAGAGGGCCACCCAGGCTCTCTTATACATTGTTGCCCGTTGTGTGCGCCTGGGGCATAGCCCCACTCAGCGCTATATATAAATGGGGAAAAAGCTGTGTAGTGTTTTTTGAGTTCCCAACCAAAGTAACACTGTGTTAGTGTGTTTTTTTGGGCTTCACGCCATATGCAGTGTGCACTTCGCCCCACAGTTGGGCCTCTAGTGAGGTTTGTGACCTTCGCTACATGGGCAACAAGGGCAGAGCACCCATGAGTGCCACCGGCCGATTGTCATCTCAAGAGCCCTAGCTATGCTGCTTTCCACCAGCACCATTGAAAGGTGCTGCCTGCGGCCACAGCAGGACACCTGACACAGGTGCGACATGCCTCCTCGACTTTGGAGCTGGTGAAAGGAGCTCCCCACCACCTATGCTGCATTGCAGCACAGCGCCGCCCGATCAGCACAATGCTGTGCATGAGACAAGGCACGCCGGCACACCACAGTCAGGCTGAAGGGAGCTGGAGCCCCGCCCACCATGTGCAAGGAAAGGCCTCCTCACCTCTGTGTGGACCAGCTACCTGGGGGGGCATTGAAGACTTAGCAGATATGCCTGGAAAGGGGTGGAGAGAGACACCAAGGTAAAACTGTAAACTTTGCACTTGTATAGTGCACTACTCACCCGTTAGGGTCTCAAGGCGCTGTACACATACAACTGTGGAACCCCTCCTGGCTTTTCCCTGTGAGGCACCCACTCCTGGACAGCCCCAGGGTGAAGCCAAGCATCCAAGCGCTGTGAGGGCCGTTGTGGAGATTAAGCAAACTATTGCCAAGAGTTACAGATTAACCCATTAATTAGATTAGGCACAGAGGCGAGAATTATCTGGTCCAAGGGAATTGAGCCCAAGACCCGCCGAGGTGGGAATTGAACCCTGGTCCCGGACCAGATCTCTGCATCAGGGTCTGCCGCTCTAACCATTGTGCCACACTTTTCCACTGAATGGAAGTGAGAACCACCCACACCCCCATGCCTTCTGCGGGCACCAGCATTTTGAAGGAATACAGGTCCAGGACGGTCCCCTATGACGACATCACCACGGCGTAAGTGCAGGGCTGATCACACCCCATAGAGACTCAGTAATGCTCACACTGAAGAGAAATTGAGTGTACCACAACAGCATGATAGTGTGCTCTCAGCTCACACCTCAGGATCACATGCATCAGTGATGCAGCTACCACCATTTAGCCAGTTATCTGATACCGCCACAGCAGCACCACTGGCTCGGTAGATTGCGCCACAGGAGAGGAGGGTGGCACCGTCCGGAGATCCCTGATGTTGCACTTCGGAGGTGACGGTGACTTTGACGCAGCGGTTGCAGCCCTCAATAGGTATTACAACCCACAAATCAACTGTGATTATGAACACTTTAAGTTGCGACAAGCTAAACAGACACAGGTTCAGTGGACATGTTTTACACAAGGCTGCAGAAACTCGCAAGTTCCTGCTTGGGACTCGACCAACACGAGGAGATTGGCACGCAAATCATCCAAGGATGCCGCAAACATGTTGCGCAAACTGATCCTCCGGCAACCTGGTATCTCCCTGGTCAATATATGGATCTTGGCAAGATCGCACAAGCTATCAAATATCCACGCAGAAGACATGGCTGCAGCGAACAACATCTACAGCAGGACCCGCCAAGGCCTCAGCAGTCAAGGAATAACAGGTGGATGCAATTCAAGGGTGGCAAGCCCCTTTGAAAATGCCCAAATCCCACAAACTAGACAACAGGTGCTGCGGAAATCGCGGGCCCAAGTGCAAAACACCCAGAGTCAGCCCAGCGAAAGGGAAGACCTGCTTGTGCTGCAAGAAAGCAAACCACTTTGCCAAGGTCTGCAGGGGCGGGAGACTTCAACCATGTGCGAGCCACCTGAAGAATACCACTGCAACACTCTTCCAAATGTCACTGGGTGAAGACCCCGGAGAGGAAGGTCAGGCTGCTACTCCAAGGCCAGAGATGTTAAATGATGAGAAGTAGGAGGACATCTTTGTCATGTCCTTTGCCGGGAGGACAAGCCAGAAAAGTAGGTCACCACTGATGTGCACCTTTTACATCAATGGTGTCCAGATGGCCACGCTCATCGACACCGGCACATTGGTAAATGTGATGGATGCAGAGCAATACAACTTATTGACACTGCCTCCTCCACTGCTACAGTGCAAAACAAGGATCTATACTTATGGGGGCGTGGATCTGCTACCCCTATGGGGTACAATGGATGTCATCATGCAAGGAAACAACCGCTCAATGAAAGGGACGTTTCACGTGGCTGAAGGAGGAAGAGCGACTGTGCTGGGATGTCACACCATGAAGACCTGGAACTGGCTGCTAGAACTAATGCCTGACAGCAGGGAGCATCACCACGTCCTTCACCCATGTGGGCCTCTGGCGCTACAGGAGGCTGAGCTTCGGAATCTCTGTCAGCAGCTGAAGTCTTCCAAAATGCCATTATAGAGACACTCTCAGGCCTGTTAGGCGTCATCAGCCTAAACAATGACATTCTGATATACTCAGATAAGCTGGAGGAACCCCACGTAAGGCTAAGGGTGACACTCCAAAGGCTTGCAGAGGCGGGTTGACACTGTACAAAAGAAAATGCTCACTCTACAATAACTCAGTGAACTTCTTTAGTTATGTGTTTTCCCGAGATGGGCTGCAAGACCACTGCAAAAAGGCATAGGCGATCCAGGACGCCCCTGTCTCACAGAATCAAACCGAGGTGAAGAAGTTCCTCAGGATGGCAACCTACTGAAGGAGGGTCATCCCTAATCTGGCAACCATAGCTAAACCCCTCCCCCAACTAACCCAAGCAAATGCTAAGTGAGAATGGGACTGCAATCAGACATTGCATTTCGATCCATCAAGGAAGCCCTCCTCGACTAAGCCACAATGGCTTACTTCCACCCACACAGAAGACCAGATTTAGCTGTAGACACCAGCCCAGTTGGGCTCAGTGCCATCCTACTGCCGGAGCAACAGAGTCAAGAGTGGGTGCCGGTGGCCTACGCAAGACAGGCCCTGTCAGCTGTGGAGAAAAGGTATACCCAGATCGAAAGGGAGGAGCTAGCTATCCGGTGGGCATGCTAACATTTCCATCTATACCTGTGTAGGCATGAATTTCAGGTGGTTACGGGCCACGAGCCGCTGGTGTCCCTCTTTGCTTGCACCGCCAGACTTGCCCCACTGAGGATTGAAAGATGGGCAAGACTATTGCAGCCATACCAATTTCAGGTCACCTACCAGTCAGGTATCAATAATCCGGCTGACTATCTGTCAAGGCACCCTCAACCGCCTGCCAAAATGGAGAACGTAGAAGATGAAGCATGGACAGAATATTTCATACAAGCGGCGGTACAGCTGGAATGCCCAAAGGCGCTCACCGTATCCAAAATCGAGGAAGCCACAAAAGAAGATGTCAACCTACAGAAAGCTAACGATGTGCTGACGAAGAGGAAGTGGCACTGCTTCCTGGAAGAATCCAAGACGCTTACTCTTGATGAGCGCTAAGTGAGGCAACAGTTGTGGCTAAGACCAAAGCTCACTTGCACTGCAAGGTGTGGTTCCCGGGGATAAACGCCATGGTGGAGGAGCGGGTGAGATGATGTCATTCATGCACCGTAACCACAACAAGCCAGCCACTGGAGCCTGTTCTTAAGAAAGATCCCAGGCGTGGGCCAGGCTGAGCATTGACTTTGGGAGTCTTCCAGACAGACATCTGACAGCTGTGCTGATCGACTCATGCATGCGATTCCCAGTGGTCGAGTTGGTGACATCAACGTCATTTGAACATGTCAAACCATGCTGGAGAAGACGTTTGCAATCCTAGGCCTGCCCGAGGAAATAAAAACTGACAATGGCCCTCCCTTTCAGGGTCAGGACTTCTTAGACTATCTGGACGTCCCTTGCCATCCAACATAGAAGAATTACTCCTCACTGGCCCCAAGCAAATGGGGCGTTCGAGAGGTTTATGAGAACTCTGAACCAAGAGCTAAGGATAGGGGTGGCCCAAGGGGAGAACTTGGAATGCTGTCTCAATCAATTCCTGACGGCGTACAGACAGACATCACACAGCACCACAGGCTGCGCTCCTGCCACACCATTATTCAAAGGCCCCCCTCAAGACTGCATCCCAGCTGACAATAGTTCTAAACCAGGGTTGGATGTGGACAGGATGCAGCAGCAACAGAGAATCACCAACTTAAAGGCAAGTGAGACATCTCAAGCCTCCGATCTCCAAGTAGGTGACAAGCTAATCCTGCAGGACAGACATCCGGGGTGGAAATTCCAGACTCTGTATGAACCTGAGGCATGGGAGGTCGAGAAGATGAATGGGACTATGGTCACAGCTCACCGTAGAGGGAGGCGTGATACCCAAAACATCCTGTGGTTCAGGCAAGCATACTTGGCAGGAAGTGATGGCAGGAATGGAGCTGCTGGTAAGATGGTAAAAGGTGGAGGGAACTACCTGCCAGCCCTGTGGCGCATCCAGAAGTGATGGCACCATCGCCAAGCAGGGAGAATGAAGAATCGCCATTGCCCCTAAGAGCCCCGGCAGCGGGTGGGATCGAGGACTTACCCAAGAGAGCTTCCTGCCCTCCTGCACAAAAACAATCAAGAGAGGGGTTTTTCTCTTTCTGTGCATGCTGCAGAATGCAGCACATATATAAAGAGGAAAAACAGGGATAAATAAAGATATTTTTCCCTGTTGCATCACTTATACACCACCAATGAGATGGCGTAGGAATCTTATGCATTCTCAGGCTTGTAAATCTATGAATACATCAGATTCCTCAGCGTTCCATGGGTGTTGAGTGGGAACATCCATAGCAACCCCTATGAAACACCCCTTACACGCAGCTTTATGCATGAAAGAGTCTGTATTTACAAGGCCATGAAAAGCCACGCAAGGTGGCTTGCGTGGCCTTGTAAATATGGAATAACACACTGCACCACCGGGGCATCAAAAAAAATTACGCTCCAGTGGCGCAGAGTGCTGGTAGGGACTAGTAAATGAGGCCTGAAATGTTTTACTTATACTGATGACATTTTATCAATGTAGAATTTATAAGTTGCATAATATGTATGGTTTAATAAAATTAAGTAATAAGGTACATTTTATATTTTCCTTGTGTTAACATAATTGAGGCCTACACATTTTGCAGTCATGTGAAGTGATGAATTATTTTTTTTCATACTGTGAAGTCTTCTTTCAGATTCTGTTGCCATGAGAAGCAAAGTCCTTTCGTAATAGGTCTATTGTTTAACATTGGAAAATCGTACCCATTTGTCCTCAGAGATGTTAAAGTGCAGGAACATGGACTGAGTTCATATGCATTTGGTTAAACCTGCTTGGAGTCACACAGAAATGACGTTTTCTCATTACAGACTTGTGAAATTGTCGAACTGTTTTAACCTTGAGTCTGGTGATAATTTTTGATTGGATGATGCCTATTTAACGTAACATGAACTAACACCTTTGACAAATAGGAACACGTTTTTGTGAAATGATATACTCATGGACAATTGGAACTTCGAGCAGTCCTGAGCAGACTTGGTCAGCCCCAGACACTTTCCTGATGCTCGTAGATGCCTTGCTCACCAGATGTTTTGCTGATGAATATTCCCTGAATGCTGTACCCTTGGATAGGTATCTTCCTCTCTGCCATTTGCCATTGCCCCTTGAAGTACCCTTTTAGGTTAGAAACTCCACTGTGCTGAAGCTTTTCTTTTTTTTATGTCAGTTAGGAAACTGTAGCCCAACTTCTTCTTTTCCCAAATTATTTTTGTCCTTTTTGTATTTTGCCCATGTGTTCCTCCCCATACATATAGTTCTCTAATCTGCTTAGCCGTAGTGTTGACTTGTGCCCAGCCAAAGATTATTGACAGTGCTAATTTGAATTGACTAATGATTGTAAACTCTGAACAACGTGTTATAACTGTATCGCAGATATTCCTACTGACTTTATATATCATTCTTCTTGAATGCTTAGTTTTGGTGATGTTAGTTTGCCTGAATCTATTTTGTCGCCTTGGACAACCTTTGGTGATTGAGTCTCTTTATAATTTGGTTTTGCGCATTGTCTACATGACTTTGAGCTTGTGTTTGTAATAAATCTCCCTCCCAGATTCCCCCCCACAATTTAAAATAATATTTTGGGCTGGCTGGTATGGCAGGACCCAACATGGACCATTGTGAGGTCTAGCGGAACTCCCAAGAGTTCACATGGGGTCTGCACTGGGTCCCATGGAATACATATATATAAAAAAATAAAAAAAAAGTCCAGTGGTCACAAGTGAAAGAAAGCCCACTCTCTAGACACTTGAACCCCCCTTTATAGTCAAGCCACTATAATGCACAGTCGTCACCCTGTACCAGACATTTTGTAGCTAGCAGACCACTCCTGGGTATCAAGCAGGCAGGAGTGGCCATACCCATTCTATCCACAGTGTCTATCCTGGTCAAACTGTTTGTGTATAGCCAACTTGCTGTGGGCAATCAATTGGACACAGGTGCCTTAGCCCTTAATACACACAGCGTTCACCATACACACAACTCTTCAATGGGAGCCCAGTCCCTCCAAATACTCTAGCTCCCCTAGGAGGCAAAACTCTTAAGAAACACAATTTTTATTCTGTATCAAACTGTTTGTGGATAGGTGACCTCTTATCGCAATCAGTTAGAGAATGGAGGGTAATCTCCTACAGACAGTCTTGCCCTGTACACAAATCTTCATGGAGAGCTCACTTCTCCAAGACCCTCAAGCCCCATTAACCTGCCAAGCCCCATGTATGCACAGCCTTTGCTCTGTACAGAAGCCTTTACAGATCTTGTGGGGAACCAAAAACGCATAGGAAGGCAAGTATCTGCTGTGCATGATCTTTGCTCTTTGCACAACCCATCACAGGGAGCACATTCCTTCTAGACACCCAAGCCTCTACAAAACATAGCCTTCGCCCTCTACTGAACCCTTGGCAGGTAGCTGACACCACATTGGCAACCAACCACACAAGTGAGCAAGTCTTTGCTGTGCTCTATCTCCACCATTTGTACTCCCTCACACTCCCAAACATCATTAGGTGGTGAAACCTTTATTATGTAAATTATTACCCTGTCTTGAACTTATCACACATAGCTGATCTCTCTTCTAAAAACAAGGAGACACAGGTGGGAAAGCTCCTGCTACACACTATGTTTGCATTGTGCACAACTGCCCTTGGAGAGCCCACTACCTCCAGATAATTAATGCCCTTGGGAGGCCAAACACCTACTAGACACAGCTTTCCCCAATTACACATTGTTCAGGAATATAATGAGTGAATAACTCACGTACATAGTCAGTGCGTGCCTCTAAGCATTGTTTTAATATTATATGCCATACTCATAATGTCAGCTGAACTCCTTGAAGACCACCTAGCCCTAATGGAAGACCAAGCTACTACAACATACAGCCTTGGCTCTATACCTAACCCTTCATGAATAGCCAACCTCTTATGGGCAATGAAAAACACATGGGCAGGCAACTACCTAGTGAGTATGGTCTTCGCCCTGTGCATGGACAGCCCACTTCCTCGAGAAACCAATGCCCCCTTAAGTGGCCAAGCCTCGGGCACACGATCATTCCTCTGTACACAACCACTTACAGAGATCCCACTCTCTGCAGACACTCCCTTGCAACAGAGTACTTTGTCTGCTAAATTCAAAATCATCTCTTTTGTTCTTATGTAAAACACTACATCAATATGATGCTGGAAGTTGTAGTACTTTATCCTTTGCTGTTGAAGGTTATACTGGTCATTAACGTTCCATTCCCTTTTTAAAGGCCTGTGCATTTGGCTCAGCCTTATAATACTGAAGAAGGCCTTTGATGACATCTATAATCTGCTACAGTAGGTCATAGGAGCATATTAAGCTGTGCTGTCTTCATGGGCCAGAATGTTCTATTAGCAGTCTAGGCCATTGCAGTTGAGTATTACAGCCGTTAAATTCCTACCACCTTGATGTGTACGTTTAATTTGCATACAGGTGTTTAACTTTGGAATGTGTCTTTACCGACTGGTATAGTCTGGCACAACAAGCCACAAATCTATGTTGAAGCATTGGGTTGTTGACACCACTGAAGGCAATGGACCAGCACAGACTGTAAACATTGATATATGCCTACGGCTTTCAAGATTACAATGTCTAAATCACCAAGCTCTGCCTCTTGTTTTTCCTTCCGTCTCCATAGCACATGACAAAAAAAAAAAAGAGAGAGGCAGTGACTGTGGACCATAGTACACAGGGGTCTTTACCCCGCCCTCCTTCCATTGCACATATAGCCACTTGAGCCTCAGAAGGAAGGAGAAATTCTGCTCATCTCATGCATCTATCTTGTGTGACTGAACAAAGAAAATCAGATCAAGCGCAGAGAGATCCAGGGTGTCAGTTTAGCTTCTTTTATCACCTCTTGCTGTATATTCAACATTGTACAGCTGCAGCATGGCACACAGGTGTAATTCTTTGACAATTCCAGCAGGGCCTGTGAAACAAAGGATCCAGACCCACACAAGTTTAGACCTTTGTGCCTCCTCAAAAGCCTCTGTTGTTAATTAGGCCATTCCACTTTCTTGGGGTGGAATGTTCTATGAGCCTTCAGCCTACCATAGGAGGCATACCAGTGTTTGAAAGTTCACTCCCTTGTTATTCTTCTTTTTTATGGGTGTCTAATATTGAAGTGGGCCTCTAAGGTGGGTGTACCCCGATGCAACGGTCTATAAGGTCATATTAGGACATTCTGTTCTCCTGGGCCAAAATCTTTTTATACCATTAAAGGCAAATTAAGCTAGCTAACATGGGCATTAAAGTGTTACACCTTTGCTATTGTTTTTTTCTTTAGGTTGGACCTATAGCAGTCAAGTGGACTTAAAACAGTCATTAAAGGCTGCTACGCTGCTCTCTCAGGCTATATTAACATTAAAAGATATGAGGAACAAACAAATATTTTTTCTATTCTTGATCAAGTAAAGGTGGTTCTAAAAAGAACCAGGGTGGGGGATATTGTTTCTTTTTTTAGCAGAACATATTTACATTTTTTACTTTTAGGGTAGACCAAAACAGGGAAAAACAGGAACCCAGAACTTAGACAAAAATACATTACTTCTTGCATGCATTTTTGTGAGCTCTGTTCAAGTCTTGTCTTTCAGACGCATTTTGCTCACCAACTCCCTTGTTATTCTTCTTTTTTATGGGTGTCTAATATTGAAGTGGGCCTCTAAGGTGGGTGTACCCCGATGCAACGGTCTATAAGGTCATATTAGGACATTCTGTTCTCCTGGGCCAAAATCTTTTTATACCATTAAAGGCAAATTAAGCTAGCTAACATGGGCATTAAAGTGTTACACCTTTGCTATTGTTTTTTTCTTTAGGTTGGACCTATAACAGTCAAATGGACTTAAAACAGTCATTAAAGGCTGCTACGCTGCCCTCTCAGGCTATATTAACATTAAAAGATATGAGGAACAAACAAATATTTTTTCTATTCTTGATCAAGTAAAGGTGGTTCTAAAAAGAACCAGGGTAGGGAATATTGTTTCTTTTTTTAGCAGAACATATTTACATTTTTTACTTTTAGGGTAGACCAAAACAGGGAAAAACAGGAACCCAGAACTTAGACAAAAATACATTACTTCTTGCATGCATTTTTGTGAGCTCTGTTCAAGTCTTGTCTTTCAGACGCATTTTGCTCACCAACTGCAACTGCAATTATTTTTGCCTGTCACTTCTCTTAAAATTTGTGTGGGCATACTGGATCCATGAATTAACAGATCCTGTGGCACCGAAGATGAGGCAGAGGTAGGTTTTAGGTTTTGGGGTGGGGTTGGGGGCTGGGGCATTTTTGGTTTTGGGGAGTGGGTGGGGGGTCAGGGGTTTTTAGGTTTTAGGGTGGGGTTGGGGGGGTGGGGTGTTTTTGGTTTTGGGGAGTGGGTGGGGGGTCAGGGAGTTTTAGGTTTTGGGGTGGGGTTGGGGGGGTGGTTTTTTTTTGGTTTTGGGGAGTGGGTGGGGGTTAGGGGGTTTTAGGTTTTGGGGTGGGGTTGGGGGGGTGGGGCGTTTTTGGTTTTGGGGGTGGGTGGGGGTCAGGGGGTTTTAGGTTTTGGGGTGGGGTTGGGGGGGTGGGGTGAGGGATGTAGGGTGAATGTTGCCTATTGCTAATGATTTTATCAGGAATGCCTTTACAACTAAATATCGTTGTTAAGGCATTCGTGGTAAAATCATTAGTAGTAGCAACGAGGTCGGTGTTCCGACCTCGTTGTTAAGGCAGTAGTTGTTTTTTAAGTCGTTGTTTCGTCGTACAATCTTCTAGTTCAGATTCCATGCCTTTGAATTTCGCCCTGGCGTTAACTTGATCTGGAGAAATGTCTGAGCAGTCCCTGTGTGCCCTGTAAGGTGACATTGATCGGCTCCTCATCCATCGTCTGCGCAGTCCGTGGCAGAAATTAAGCTGTTATTCCTATATAGGTGCAACCCTGGCGGAAAGTTGTCTCTTTCTTTTCATTATGCCAGAAGCACAGAGCCATGAAGAACACGGACTACTGTTGAGTCCAAACTAAAGCCCTGAAAGGGGAGTCCTGTCCATAGAAATCAGTTTACAGAGCTGGGAGGATCGGTGGGACAGTAAGGAATCTGAAACTATAATATCCTTCTACCAGATAAGGTATATCTGAAGGTAAGTAACTTGTTCATGTGATAGAGACTTCTCAATGCAGATTCCTTAACTTTGAATACATACCCAAGCAGTACCACCCCCAAAGGTGGGTCTGCAAATCAAGCTCATACTACATCCTGCAGGATTTAACAGGAAAAGTACCTATCCCTATGGACCTGACTGCTTAACCAGTAGTGTTTGATAAGCGTGTGCAAGGATGCCCACGTTGCCACCTGACAGATATCTGACTTCAGACTCCACAGGGCCCGAAGGTGCTCCAGCAGAGTCAGGCTGCCTATAAAGGAGGTCCATGGCCTCCTAAAATTCTCAAAGTTGAGCAGGGGTCACTCCGGCTCCTGGAAAATCGGGGAGCCACTGAGGCGCCTCAGGCACAGGTTCCTCGGAACGAGGCCTAGAGTGCAGACGCTCCCTCATTTTGTCGGCCGATGAATGAGAAGTCAAAGAACGCTACAACTTCTTGCTCTGCTTCTTGCGTCTCAACTTACCCGATCGTCCTGAGTACTTGGAGTGGGACGATGGAGGACTCCATGATCGCTCCAGGGACCTTCCTTTCTACTGTGTTCTCAACTTGCACGGAGTCTACCATCGGGCCAACATCAGCTTCAAAGACTGCTTCCTCAAATCCTTCAGAGGCATGGCCTGACACTCGGAGAACAACTTCGAGTCGTGGTTGTGCTTCTGGTAACACACGAAGTGCAGATCTGTCACCAGCATCACCTGATAATATGACCCACAGGGCATAAATACGTCCTTCTTCGATTACATATTTGACGCACAAGGAGTAGAAAACTCAATAAAATGTTCAACAAAAAGGGCCAGTCAAGTGACTGAGGGGCAGCCCTCTTCAGATTGGCGCTAGCTGGAGAGGAAAGAAAAGAACTGACGTCAGCGCCCTGGGGTTGCTCCTATATGGGACCTACATCGTCATTTGAGGTGTGGATGATGCCGATGATAGATGCGAAGCCCATCGACCCTACCCAGTGGCGCGCAGGGGTACTGCTCAGAAAATTATATGGATCAAGCAAACACCTGGAGAAAATTAAAAGGTAAGGAATCTGCAACAAAAAGTATCTATCAGATGCAAAGCATTTAAATGCCTATCCATCCCACTGGTGCCAAAGCACTATTTCTGCTACTTCCTCAGCTAAAATCTTTCTTACATAATTTACATGTAACAATTTGAGCAGAAACCCTTTTTTGCACCTCAGGGATTGCAAAGAATTCCACAGTTTCCTGAGTGGGTCTGGTCCCTTCTTCATTGTTGTTCACATCATGGGATGGATGTGGTAATGGTGGAATGTCTTCTCCAGAAACCTTTCCTGCTTTTTCTTCCCCAAAAATTACAAAAAAACACTTACACAAAATTGTAAGAGACAAAGTCAATTCTCTGCACTTAAGGGTGAGAAATAAAATGGCTACTAACCGAGAGAAAGTATAAAACTAACGAAAATACTAATATGAACCAGAGTGAGTTTATTACTATAAAAAGGAAAAGGATCCAATAAAAATCAGCCAATTTAATGTGTCAAAGGTACTGCAACACATTAAAATCCAGACATTTCACAAAAACACTGAACATCTTCTTATGTCATTGAGTAAACCTATAGAGTCAAAATAAAACAATACTCCTTCATAGTAAATAGACAGCTTTGTTTTAATAATTGTAGACCTGGGTGGAGCTCACAGAGTTCCGCTATGTTGAGTTCCACAGAGCAGGCCAAAAACTGCGAGATTCTGTGGAATTGCTTTAGCAGGCAGAGCTGCTCATCACGCCAGCTTGTGCTATGTTTTTGACATTTAGGAGTACTATGTGCATTCTCGGACTAGAAACTGTGTGCAAATGGCACCACGTGGTTCACTTGGGCGTGGCTATTTTATTTTCTTCTGTTTCTGTGCATGGTGCTGGGCCCTGTATTGAATCCACCCATTTTACATAAGGTTTGAAGATTCTTGTTATCCCTGCATTATCCTGTTTTTTTTCTAGATTTCATGTTTCTGTAGCTTACTCCTTTCTGTCTGTACTAGTCTATAGCTTTCTTCTGTTTTGTTAATAAGCTTTATCTCTCCCTTATATATCTTGTGGCCTGGTACTGTAAGACTAAAAGAACAGATCTAAGGACAGGTACTCTTGCATGTCTAAGTAAGCTTTTCTACGCATGTTTGGTGAGAAGGTTTTCTTTTCTTTGCTCATGCTCAAACAGTAAAACGAGAGAGTGGCCATGGTCATGGTGGGCCCCCCACCTGCCCCACATGCTGTGTTGTATGCAGTATTAATTTATACAGTAACATACCATACCAGCGGTTTTGATGACACTGCATCATGGCTAGAAAGTAATATGAGGATGGTCCCATTACAATTGCCATCAGGACCTCACCATATGACCTTGATTGACCAATTATTCCACCTCTTTACTGTGCTTTAGTCACTTAGCTCTGTGGTTGGCTGGACTTGAATACCTCGCTTCTGTAACATAGTTAACCAACAAAGTTCCTAAAGTGAATGATAGGAGAAGATAGAGCTGTAGTGATTGATTGAAGTTGAATTTGCTTTTTTAAAAGTAACAAGGGGAGGCATATCTGGCATCTACAAAAGGGAATGTTTTTTCCAGCCACAACAACTACCAGTGCCAGGGCCAGTGGCAGCACCAGTGCGCTGGAGGAGGCAGCGGTTGGAGGGGGAGGACCAGCGGCAGTAGGGATGGACATTGTTAAGCCATGTTTTCTTTTTAACAATAAAGATTATACTCACAGCAAGTGTGTTGCTTGTGAACCTCCTCTGCAGACAAAAGGTCATAATCAATGCTTCAAATTATGGGTTGATGGAAAAAGGAAAAGAAGGCTAGACGGCTAAAAAATTAGGATGGGTGAAATGGTATGTGAGTGAAAGGATGTGTAGGTAGGGAAAAGGGCGCATAGGTGGGTGAGAGGAGCTGCATGGGTGGGGCAAAGGATGAAAGCGTGTATGGATGAAGGGATACCTGGGTGGGTGAAGAGTGGATGGGTGAAAAGATGTTCAGGTAGGTGAAAGGACGAGAGGATGGGAAACTATGTGTGGGTAAATGGATGGATGGGTGAAAGCATAGTTGAATTGGGGGATAGGTGAATGTACGGATGGGTGATATATGGATGGATGGATTGGAATGGTGAAAGAGTGGGTGAGAGAATGTAAAGGTTAAATAATGTGTATCAAAGAGTGAATAGAACAATGAAAAGATGAATGGATAATTGCTCTGTTGAAGAAATAAGTGAGCTCTTCTAGAGAGGGGCGTGTTCACATACTTTGCTGGCTTTGCTTGTTTATCAAAGCTTTGCTTCAAAGTGGGGATATTTTTAAATCTGTCTACTCCCTTACCTCACTGTATTTGTTACGCAAGGCAGATATGTATCCTGACATCCATCATCATTCACCACCATCCTGCCCATGGCATTTAGTCAACCATGTCATGACCTAACTGCAGCATGGTTGAATTCAGCAGTACAATAGTGTTGTCTGTGCAAGCAATGTGCATCTGCTTCAGTCAACGCAACATTTACAATGTTTTAAATGCATTGCAAACTGCAAACAAGGTGTGTTTCCCTTCCCTCCCAGTGCCCACTAAGTCATCACCCACTACTTCAGTTAAATAATATTTCCTAAGTTCTGTTCCAGCCACCCAAAAACATTGAAAGATCCCTTTTGGGATGTGTCACATTTGTCTGGACAGGTGATTTATATTTCATGGCTTCCATAATGGATTTATGCCTGTTCAAAAAATTTCCCTTGCAACATTCGTCAACTACAGTGAGGCATGTGTGGGTAAAAAAAAATGGCTCTGTGACTCATAATCAGCCACACCAAATTCCAGTGGCCCTAGGTGACCAGCAATGTACTGCTACTGTGCCAATCTAATTTTAAACAATGGTTTGCACAGCTCACTATTTACAATTTGCCTTTTTTTCTTTCTTGCTATAGCTACTTCTGGTAGTGCGCCAGCAAGGAAGACATCACAAGCGAGGTTCCACTCCCACCTAGGTAAACTCCAACTGTAGGGTTAGTCAAAGGATTATCCATCACAGGCAATTAGATTGAAAGAAAACAGAGTCAGTGGGTTATATTATTTATATCATAACTTTAGAAAGAATGAGACCAGACTACCACATAACACAACAAAGAAGACCTAATATAATTATAAGAAATCTAGCAGCAGCAACCTCTTCTGAGCAATGGAGAGCTAGTATTCAATTAAAACTAAACTTACCAAATCCTTGAGTCAGGTGAAGTGGACTCAGAGCTAGGAGTGGAATGGGCTTGAATAATGATGTTGACGAATGATGCATGGGTGGGTAAATGGGGCCAGTGTGTGCTATTGCTCGGACAATAGAAGATCCTACAGTGAGTTGGTGTCGCTTTTACCACACCCGCTCCACCAAATGTGTGATCCACTTATGGTGTAATACTAAGCCACACCTCAATAAATCACATAGCCCGGTGTTAGGGGGTTCAATGAATGGATGAAATAATGGATTTGGAGAAAGGTGTGACAAAAACAAACACTACACATTAACAATTTTCATCAGGGTGCTGAGCAGCACACCATCATCAATCCTTTCTGGAAGGAAATGAAGGAATGAGTATGACACAGTTCAGTTAAATGCATTGCAAACAGTCCTTCAGCCCCAGAGACCCAAGATAGTAAATATCTAAATGTTCCATCACCCAGACTTGAAAAATACAAATTATGGTGGAGTGACGTGAACCCACCCAGTTCTAAAAACTATGACTATTGAAAGAAAAATGATTCTGAATTGCCAAAGTGGGCGGTGCATCTGCCTTCTTCTGGGAATGTCTATCACTATTGGATGCCTGGCTGAACCTCTCCAGTAGGCAAGCAGGAGTGCTGAGCTTACGCCTTTCATTTGTGCAGAATAGGAGAAGGCATGCAGACTGAAAAACAGAAGCTGTATTGTAGAGTCCAGGAGAAGGACAGAAGGAAGGTAAGCTTCCTGAGAAGTCAGGAGTGTGCCAAGAAGACTCAGAGGCAGAGCAAGAACATAAGAGAAGTTTCATGTTTAAGGCAGCAGTGCAGCACACACACTCAGCAGCATTTCCCAAATCAACGCACCTCTCTCCAGTCCGCAGAGCTGAGTACTAGGCCTCAGAGTCATCATCATCATCATGGTTTCCCTTTGAAGTCGATAACTTCTTACTTGTGGCTGTGAGGTAGTCCCACCCTGAGTCCTTCCATTCTACTCCTGACTCAGAATACCTCCGTCCCATTCCCAACCCATGTGAGATAGACCTGTAGTGCACTGCTGTTGAAGAACAAGTAGAGAAACAGAATTTGAGTATTTTGTTGTGTAGTAGATTTGTGTTTGTTAACCAAAGTGACTGGGCTGGTCTCTGAAGAACCAGAAAAAAAGAGTGGATGATCCATCAGGTCCAAAACATTGCAAATCATCAAAATCAAGTTTATTAATTGTTTGAACACCCTCTCTCAGTGTCAGCCACCACATAAATCACCACTCATTGGTGCTGTAGTGTTAGACCTGACAGCCTTAGGGTGGTCACTCCTAACTTTTTGCCTGGCTCCCTCCACTTTTAAGATACTGTTTTTGTTGGTTTTAGAACTCTGCGCACTTTACCACTGCTAACCAGTGCTAAAGTGCATCTGCTTTCTCCCTTTAAACATGGTAACATTGGATCATACCCAGTTGGACTATTTAATTTACTTATAAGTGCCTAGTAGGATGCACTATATGTGCCCAGGGCCTATAGATTAAATGCTACCAGTGGGCCTGCAGCACTGATTGTGCCACCCGCTTAAGTAGCCCCTTAACCGTGTCTCAGGCCTGCCGTTGCAAGGCCTGTGTATGCAGTTTCACTGACAATTCGACTTGGCATTTAAAAGTACTTGCCAAGCCTAAAACCCCCTTTTTCTACATATAAGACACCCCTAAGGTATGCCCTAGGTAACCCATAGGGCAGGGTGCTGTGTAGGCAAAAGGCAGGACATGTACCTGTGTAGTTTACATGTCCTGGTAGTGTAAAACCCTTAAATTAGTTTTTACACTACTGTGAGGCCTGCTCCCTTCGTAGGCTAACATTGGGGCTGCCCTCATACATTGTTTGAGTGGTAGCTGCTGATCTGAAAGGAGAAAGAATGTCATATTTAGTATGGCCAGATTGGTAATACAAAGTCCTGCTGACTGGTGAAGTTGGATTTAATATTACTATTTTAGAAATGCCACTTTTAGAAAGTGAGCATTTCTCTGCACTTAAATCTTTCTGTGCCTTACAATCCACATCTGGCTGGGCTTAGGTCACTGCTCCCTTGTGCATTCACTCCAACACACCCCAAATACAGGGTACTCAGCCTCACTTGCATACATCTGCATTTTGAATGGGTCTTCCTGGGCTTGAAGGGTGGAGGGCCTGACACTTGCATGTCAAAGGACAGTAGCCTGCTCTCACACAAAGGACTGCCACACCCTCTACTGGGATCCTGGCAGACAGGATTGAACTGAAAGGGGACTTTTTGCACTTCTAAGCTACTCTTTGAAGTCTGCCCAACTTCAAAGGCATATTTGGGTATTTAAACAGGGTCTCTGCCCCTACCAACTCAGACACTTCTTGGAGAAGAGAACCTGAACCAGATCTTGCATCCTGCCAAGACCACCTGCCTGGCTGCTCAAAGGACTCATCTGACCGCTTTCTGCGAAGGACTGCTGCCTTGCTGTTGCCCTGCTGCTCTCTGGTGAAGTAGTGCCCTCCTAGGGCTTGGATAGAGCTTGCCTCCTGTTCCCTGAAGTCTCAGGACCAAAAATATTTTCTCTCTACAAGAAGGACTCCTTGTGCGGCGAAATTCGACGCACAGCCTGCCAGAAACAATGCACAGCCTGCACTGCAGTGAAACTTTCACCGCACGCCGAACCAGAATGATGCAGCCTGACTTCGCAACAAGATTGACGCTGGCCTAGTGTAGTGACTGGAAATTCGTCGTACGGCCTCACCGGATCAATGCATAGTCGAGCCGGAATGATGCAGCCAGACTTCCAGAGAGAAATCGACGCAGCGCCTGCTGTGCGGTAGAAAATTAGATGCAACACCTACCTGATCGACGCAGCTCCTCTGACTTCATCCTGCCAGCGTCGGAAATCCACTCATCGTTCCGAGGCTTTTGAAAACGCTGCAACCCGCAGTGGATCCACGACCGAGCACAGGAAATTGATGCACAGCCGGCCCTGCGTGAAAACTAAACGACGCATCGCCATGTGCGGCCCGAGAAATCGCCGCACACCCCTTTGTTTCCATGCTTCTCCTCTTGTGCAGTTCTTTGCAGAGATTTTTCACGCGAACCAGGTACTTTGTGCTTGAGAGACTTTGGCCCTCATTACAACCGGGATGGTAAGTCCCGCTTACCGCCGTGCGGAAGGCCGCCAACATACCGTGGCGGAAATCCGCTACAGGTATTACGACCCACATCTCGTAATCCGCCACAATACAGACACCCACACAAGTCCGCCACACCAAAGGTCAGTGATAAACTGGCGATACCAAAACCCACACCGTCACGCCAACAGGAATACGCCCACAGTATCACGACCCACGAATCAACGCAGCGGTCTTTCAACCGGGGTAATTTATTGGCGGTACACACCGCCGCGCTTAAAATCATCGGACAATTCTAAATACACACACCTGATACACATACACACACCACACCCATACACTCACACCACTATAAAACACACAACCACATTACCCACAACCCCTTACAACAACATTTTTGTGAAGAAGCAGAGAGAATAGCAAACACAACACAAGCATCCCCAAGCACACAACACCATCACTCATACAACATCCATGCACCACAAACAACACACCCCAACACAACACATCACAACAAACATCACCTCACACATTACCCACACCACATCATGGCACCTCAAAGACACCCCAAGCTTTCTGAGGAGAAGCTCAGGGTCATGGTGGAGGAAATCATCCGGGTAGAGCCACAACTTTTCGGATCACAGGTGCAGCACACCTCCATTGCTAGGAAGATGGAGCTATGGCAGAGAATCGTCGATAGTGTCAACGCAGTGGGACAGCACCCCAGAACATGGGATGACATCAGGAAGAGGTGGAATGACCTACGGGGGAAGGTGCGTTCAGTGGTATCCAGACACCAGGTAGCAGTACAGAGGACTGATGGTGGACCCCCACCTCCTCCCCCACAACTAACAACATGGGAGGAGCAAGTTTTGGCAATACTGCACCCTGAGGGCCTCGCAGGAGTAGCAGGAGTACTGGACCCTGGTAAGTCATATCTTTACTACTATATCCCCCAACCCCACCTGCATGCCATCACATACCCCCCACCCTCACCCCATCACTCCAACACCTCACATATGCCCCACCATCACAACCCACCCATCTCAATACCAAGCCCTGCATACAACACCTCTGCATAGACACCCATCACCAAAGCATGTCCAGTACAAATACCCACCCAGACCCCAAAATCACTAAGTACACAAGGGCAAACACCATAATGCAAGCACAGGAGTAGAGGGTAACACACCCATTGCACAAGATGGCACACACAGATACAATAACTATGCATTTACACCCCAACAGGACCCATACCCAACGTCACCGGACAGGAGGTGCAAGACATATCCAGTCCCCCCACAGAAGAGGCCCACAGTGACGACAGCAGCTCGGCACGCCTGGATCAAGATGACCAGCCCGGCCCATCAGAGACCTCTGGACAGTCGGTTCCCCTGCAACAGTCACAAACCACCACTGAACCTCCCCTCTCAGCACCCACCCAGCGGGCCCATCCCTCTGTCCCCAGGACACGTCAATCAGCAGTGTGTCCACCACTACTGGGACCCCAGGCAAACCCACCAACCGAAGACAATCAGGGACCTGGGGTCAGTGGCAGTGGGCACACGGTTCAGGGGGCAGAGGCACAGGATAACAGGGAAACTGGGAGGACTGCTGTGCAACAGGGGGAGGACACTCTCCACGAGGCACTCTCCAACATCATGGGAGCATACCATCATTCCCAGGAGACCATGGGCACGATACTGGCCAAGTTTCAGGAGACCCAGCGGCTGCAGGAGGAATACTTCCTGGGGACTTGAAGTCCATCAGGACCACCCTGGTCACCATTGCAGGGGTGCTGGCAGACCTGGCCAACACCATGAGGGACACAGTGGCACACAAATGGACCCCTGACACTAGCCTGAACGATGAACAGCCCTCCACTTCCGCCGACACTAGTGGACAGGAGGTTCCGTCACAGGACCAACAGGCCACCAGCACCCCACCCCCTGCAGAAGGAGAATCACCCCACAAATGGTCCCTGAGATCCAGGAACAAGACAGAGAACATTGCCAAGACCCCCGCCAGGAAATAACACTCTCCTGACTGTCACCCTTTTGTCCCACTTTGTCACCCTGACAACTTTGAACTGCCATTACTCCACTTCCTATGCCCACTTGGACAATGCACCTGTGAGACCAAGAGACTGGACTCTACCATGGACATTCCTCCACCATCACCCCAGCCCATTGCACACCCCCCTCTACTTATTTGCACAGAAATAAACACCCTTGAATCACAAATCAATCTGGAGTCAGTCTGTACTTTCACAAATGTGTAATCGCAACCTCTCGGAAATATAGCAATGTCAATGTTCATGTTCACATACCAATGTTACACAGTTGTTGGGCAGCAGTAAACATAGCAGAAGGCACAAAGTGGGACCCAGATCTGTGAAATGGAAAGCCAAAGTGACATGTCAGGGTCCATACACAGAGGTAAAAAGGCAACGTCCTACAGTAGTATGATATGTGAGAAGCAGTGCCATCCTCTTACCTGTGTCTCACTGGAAGTATTGCATGATGATAATGTTTCGGTTGTCTATATCTTCTTCTTCTGCCTCCTCTTCTTCACTGTCCACAGGCTCCACAGCTGCCACAAGACCAACATCAGGCCCATCCTCCTGCAGAAAAGGCACCTGGCGTCACAAAGCCAGGTTGTGCAACATACAGCATGCCATGATGATCTGGGACATCTTCTTCGGTGAGTAGTATAGGGAGCCTACTGCCAGATAGAGGCACCGGAATCTGGCCTTCAGGAGGCCGAAGGTGCACTCTATTATCATCCCAGTTCGCCCATGTGCCTCATTGTAGCATTCCTCTGCCCTTGTCCTGGGATTCCACACTGGGGTCAGTAGCCATGACAGGTTGGGGTAACCAGAGTCACCTGTAAATATCGAGAGACAACTGTTAGACATCCTCCAACCCTTAGGGACTCTTCCATACCCAGAGACCTATGTCAACTGTGTTGGGACCTTGGGCTCACCTATTAGCCACACACGGTGCCTCTAGAGTTCCCTGATCACATAAGGGATGCTGCTATTTCTCAAAATGCAAGCGTCATGCACTAACCCTGGATAATTGGCATTCACATGGGAGATGTACTGGTCTGCCAAACACACCATCTGCACATTCATAGAATGGTAGCTTTTGCTGTTTCTGTACACCTGTTCATTCCTGCGGGGGGGGACAAATGCCACATGTGTGCCATCAATGGCACCAATGATGTTGGGGATATGTCCCAGGGCATAGATATCACCTTTCACTGTGGGAAAATCCTCCACCTGAGGGAAAACAATGTAGCTTCGCTCGTGTTTCAGCAGGGCAGACAACACTCTGGACAACACGTTAGAGAACATTGGCTGTGACATCCCTGATGCCATGGCCACTGTTGTTAGAAAGGACCCACTGGCCAGGAAATGGAGTACTGACAAGACCTGCACTAGAGGGGGGACTCCTGTGGGATGGCGGAGAGCTAACACCAGGTCTGACTCCTGGATTGTGGCACGATCAAGTCTGTAGGTGATAATGATGTGTCTGTCTTCCATTGTCGACAGGTCCACCAGGGGTCTGTATACCAGAGGATGTCGCCATCTCATCACCTGCCCCAGCAGACGTGCCCTATGGAGGAGAAGGGTGAGCAGAGGGTCACACACCGCATAGGTTTCACAAGGCTGTTTAGCACAATCGTGATGTAATCGGTGTGTGGCACTGTCTATCCATATTCCTGGCCTAAAGTGCTGTGATGCAGTTAGTTGCCCTGCCTTGTGCCCCCCTGAAATGGCGGCTGCCTGACCTGTAAGGAGGTACAAGGGGAAATGAGGTAACTGCGCTGGCGTTGTGCAGCGTCGTGGTAGGTGGTCGAAGACCACGGTGCAATTCAGCATTGGGTATCATTGGCTCCTGGAACCCATAGGGCCCAATGACGATGTACGCCGGCGGTGAGTGTACGCACCGCCGCAGACGTGACCGCCATTCTATCTGTTCACTCACTTGATACCTGACCTTCAACAGGAGAGGACCTACACTGCAAGTGCTGCTGTGACCTGAGTCTGGAAGGGACAATGGCAACAGTGTCTGGGGAAAGGGCCCCTGCCTTCACTGCGGAGGAGTTGGAGAAACTGGTGGATGGGGTCCTCCTCCAGTACACGCTACTCTACGGTCCTCCATACAAACAGGTGAGTAAACTGTGTGCATGGTGGATGGCACATGAATGTATGGAGTGTCATGGATGGAAGAGACGGGGGCAGAGGCCAGCATGTGAGGATGGTGAGTGTATGTTTTTCTGGGCCAGGGTGGGAGGTTTGTGGCCAATGAGTAAGAAGAACTGGACAGGGGAGTAACATCCATCCTTACTTCACTATTCCTCTAGGTCAGCGCCCACCAGAACAAGGGCATTTGGTGTGCCATCGCCAAGGAAGTGTGGACCCTGGGGGTCTACCATAGAAGGAGCACCCACTGCCGCAAAAGATGGGAGGACCTGCGCCGCTGTAGCAAGAAGATGGCGGAGGCCCAGCTGGGGATGGCCTCCCAACGTGGAAGAGATGCCCGTCGCACCACAACCCCCCTGATGTACCGGATCCTGGCAGTGGCATATCCTGACTTGGATGGACGCTAGGTGGTGAGTCCAGTCTCACTCAGCTGACTCTGCACGCTTTATGAGGTTTCTGGGTGGGGGAAGTAGGCTGTGGGTTCCCCTAGGCCACGGCAGACGCGCCAAGGTAGATCCATTGTTTTGCAGGCTCAGTGCCACTCCAACCCCAAAAGTGGTAGTGGCCCTCTACACCTAGTCAGGCTCCTGTGGGTTCCAGCTGTGCATCAAATGGGTCTAGGCAGAGACCACCATGGGCATGTGCTTTTCCCCTGAACTGTTAGTGAACGGGCTAGTGCATAGGGCTGCTCCCTGTGTGTTTTGTCCGCCAACAGTAGTGGTGTTGCAGGCATTGACCATGTGTCTCTTCTGTCTTTCCCCCCCCTTTTTGATTTGTCACCCTGTACTTGTGTGTATTAGCATCATCTGGCGGAGGAGCACTGGCACCGGAGCAGGAGGGAGCTGCAACCCACATGGCCCTGGAGGGTGAATTTACGGAGTCTGAAGGCACCAGTGGGACGGAGGGTGAGGGGAGCTCCACGACGGGAACAGGAGGAGACACCAGCGACAGCGACTCCTCCTCTGATGGGAGCTCCTTTGCAGTGGCGGGCACCTCTGTGCCCACTGCATCAACAGGTACAGCCGCCACCCCCCCTACCAGCACCGCCCTCCCAGCAGCCCCTCAGCGTGTTTCCCATGCCCTCTCACCCAGGAGGGTGGGCCTCTCCTTTGTCCCAGGCACCTCAGGCCCTGCCCCAGGCAGTCCTGCTGCCCGCAGTGAGGAGGCTATTGACCTCCTGAGATCCCTCACTGTTGGGCAATCAACCATTTTGAATGCCATCCAGGGTGTTGAGAGGCATTTGCAGCAAACATATGCATACCTAGACGGCTTTCATTTTGGCGTGGCAGCCCAACAGAGAGCATTTCAGGCTCTGGCCTCAGCAATTATGGCAGCCATTGTCCCTGTGTCCAGCCTCCCCCTCCAACTGCCACTACCCAGAGCCAATCCCCTGTACCTCAGCCTATCCCATGCACACCATCAGACCAGCATGCACACTCATCAACACACAAGAGTGGACATGGCAAACATAAGCACCACACTTCCCACAGGCACTCACACAAGCACCATTCCCATACAGACACACCAACATCCACTTCCTCCACTGTGTCCCTCTCCTCCAGGTACTCCTCCTCCCTCCCAGTCTCGTCTCCACTCACACCTGCATGCACTACATCCTCAGCCACTACCTCCATCACCAGCACGCCCATCACCACACACCGCTCACGTGTAATCACCACCCCCACTACCATGCACACGTCCCCTGTGTCCTCTCCCAGTGTGTCTGTGAGCCCTCTTCTCAAACTACACAAACGCAGGCACACACCCACTCAACAGCCATCCACCTCACAACAGCCTCCAGCCCATGCACCTTCACCCAAATTCAGCAGACGTACATCTCCTAAAACCACTACCTCTTCCCCCACTCCCAAACCCCCTCCATCTTCCCGTCCCAGTGTGTCTAAAAAACTTTTCCTGGCTAACTTTGACCTCTTCCCTACACCTCCCCCCCCTCGTCCTTCCCCTAGGGCCAGGATGTCCAGATCCCAGCCCAGCACCTCAGCCACCAAATCCTCCAGCACTGTGGTCCCTGCAAGTCCTGTAACATCACAGGCGGTACCCATCAGGGCTGCCAGTGTGCCACCTAGCGAGGCCAAGGATCAGCCCATTCCGCCACCTGCCAAGGTGAAGAAGGGGCCCACATGCCGTAGGGAAAATCCACACCAACCACCCAGCAAGGCCTCCTTCAAGCCAAAAAGGGGACAGTGCCAAGGGCCCAGCAGCGACATCCAAGGTGAGGAAGGGACACAAGGCTAAGGGGAAGTCAGCACAGAGCCTCCGGCTGAGGGACTGGTGTTACCCCTTCTGGCAAACAGAACAGCAACCTGTACTGCAGTGGACACTGCCACCTGCACTGCCACCTGCACGTCTGCTGCCTCAGCAACAGTCCCCAGCATCATCCTCACTGGGCAGCCGTCCAAGGCTGCAGGAGACGTCCTTCTGTCTCCCTCCACAGGTGCTGACAAATGCACCACCGGCAGCATCGCCACCACAGATACTGCCTCAACCACCAGCCCCGCTACGTGCACAGACAGTGCCACCACAGCCGACATGGACAACATTCCCAGTGGACAGCCGTCCGAGGCTGCAGGAGATGTCCTGGAACCTGCAACGCATACATGAGGCACCACAACCAGCACTGTTAGTACCAGCAGTTGGCAGGCAAAGTCGCAGCAGGGTGGAGTGTGTCTCTGACTCCATGGAGTATAATGCTACCTGTTCTTAGGCAATCTAGTGGCATACACACCCAAGTGAGAGAATGGGACCTGCCACACAGCATGTGCAGCACTCTGGGCACATAGCCCCCTCCAGAACCAGTGGACAACAGCATCCACTACCCCAGTCCTTGGCAGGATCAAGCACTGGAGAACAGCATCCACTACCCCAGTCCTTGGCAGGATGAAGCACTCTGGGCACTAAGCCCCCTCCAGAACCAGTGTAGAACAGCATCCACTACCCCAGTCCTTGTCAGGATCAAGCACTGGAGAACAGCATCCACTACCCCAGTCCTTGGCAGGATCAAGCACTCTGGGCACCAAGCCCCTCCAGAACCAGTGGAGAAAAGCATCCACTACCCCAGTCCTTGGCAGGATGAAGCACTCTGGGCCCCAAGCCCCCTCCAGAACCAGTGGAGAAAACCATCCACTACCCCAGTCCTTGGCAGGATGAAGCACTCTGGGCACTAAGCCCCCTCCAGAACCTGTGGAGAACAGTATCCACTACCCCAGTCCTTGGCAGGATGAAGCACTCTGGGCACTAAGCCCCCTACAGAACCAGTGGAGAAAAGCATCCACTACCCCAGTCCTTGGCAGGATGAAGCACTCTGGGCACTAAGCCCCCTCCAGAACCAGTGGAACATGTCACACACTTGAGAGACTGTGGCTTTATACTCCCCAGGATAAAGCAGTAGGCAAACCACCCACTTGAGAGACTGTGGCTTTGCACTCCCCAGGATAAAGCAGTGGGCAGTGCACTCCATTTGAGAAACTTGAGAGACTGACTTTGCACTCCCTAGGACCAAGCAGTGGGCAATCCACCCACTTGAGAGACTCTGGCTTTGCACTCCCAGGACCCAGCAGTTGGCAAACCACCCACTTGAGAGACTGTGGCTTTGCACTCCCCCCCCCCCAGGACCAACCAGTGGGCAAACCACCCACTTAAGAGACTGTGGCTTTGCACTCCCCAAGACCAATCAGTGGGCATGGAGCCCCCTCGTGGAGCAGTGGCATCGTCCCTTTATCCGGCTGAGGTGCCCCCCCTCTCCTTCCCCCTGAGGTGCCTGTTTATTTTCGAGCTGATGCCCCAGCTGTGTTCTCTCTGTTTAGAGTCAGGTATCATGTGTGGGCTTCACCCATGCATTTTGGGACCACTGGTCCATGGACAATGAATGGAACACTATCCAGACTTGTGTAGTTGCTGTACATATTTGTATATAATGATCTGTTACAGAGCTGTTTCCATATCTGAATTTTCGATGATTACACTTTCTACAATCATTTAATTTTGTACTTGCGTTCTTCTAGGGGGTTACGGGGTGTATATGTAATGTTGCAGCATGTATTTGTGTGAATGTTGTTGTGGCCTGTTGGCGGTCTTCCCGCCGCTTTAACACCGACCACCAGGGTTGAAATGAGGGCCTTTGTTTGCTTTTAAAAGTTTTAAGACACTTTATATCACTTTTCAGTGATATCTCATCATATACTTATTGCATTTTAATCGTTTTGACCTGCATTTATCCAGATAAATATTATATATTTTTCTAAACACTGTGTGGTGTATTTTTGTGGTGCTATATTGCATTAGTGTATGATCTATTGCACAAATACATTACACATTGCCTTCTAAGTTAAGCTTGACTGCTTAGTGGCAAGCTACCAGACGGTGGGCACAGGATAATTTGGATTGTGTGTGACTTACCCTGACTAGAGTGAGGGTCCTTGCTTGGACAGGGGGTAACCTGACTGCCAACCAAAGACCCCATTTCCAACATTGGTGATCAGCGGTGAGGATAGGACTTGTATTTGTGCAGTTACATACAGTAGCTAAGTATTTCACTACTTACCCACAGTTAAAGGTCAACTTGATTTTTCATCTCTTTCTGCAAGTTCATTTTTCCTGACAATTGTTTTGACTAAAATCCTCACTCAACATGTCTCAGGCTAGGTCTCAAGCAGGAGATTTTGACCCAGCCCTGTTGGAGACATATACTGACACACAGCTGAAAGGGTTCTCCTGGGATATGGGAGCACACACACAAGGTGCCTCCAGAAAGGAGGAATTTCAAATGGCACTGAGGGCCTGGGCAGAAGCCCATTCAGAGGAGTATGCTGAGGACCCCCTCAGAGGATTTTTTGCCATCAGTGGATAATGTTACCACTGCAATTGTGCCCCCTGCCAAACCAGGGAGCAGTGTCTCTGATCAAGGCCTGACCGCAGAGGAAAGGAGAGAGGAGAGAGAGTTTCATTCGCAAATGGCAAGGCTGAAAATTGAGGCTCAACAGGAATAAAGGAGGGCAGAGAGAGCCTTGGCTGAGAAGCTTTTGTTGGCTCACAAACTGAGTCTCAAGGAGTTGGATCTTAAGGCAAAGCAGTCTGAGTCCAACAGTAATGGTGGCAGCATACAGGCAGGACCTGCTGGAGAAAAGAAGGTTTGTATACCCAAAACAGTGGTGCCCAGTTTTGTGGTGGGGGATGACATTGATAAATGGCTAGCTGCTTATGAAGTTGCACTAAAGGCTCTTGTGGTTCCTGAAGAGCAATGGGGTACGGCTATGTGGGGGTATGTGCCAGTGATTGGGAGGGACACACTCCTCACATTGGACCCAAAGGATCAAAACACATTCTCACACATGAAACCATTTTACTTGCCAAGTTTGGACTGACCCCTGAGAAATACCGTCAGAGGTTCAGGGACAGCACCAAACAGTCCACACAAACATGGGACTTTCCCAGTGAAGCACTGAATGGATGGGGGTGGGCTGCAAAGTAAATGATTACACAGGATTGTATAATTTGATTCTGAGAGAGCATATGCTCAGTACTTGTTTTACAGATTTGCACCAGCACCTAGTAGACAGTAAGCTGACTGATCCCAGGAAGTTTGCTGAGGAGGCGGACCTCTGGACTAGCAACAGAATGTCCAGAAAGGTTTATGGGGGGGCACCTACAAAGGTGGTCAGGGTTCCCATCAGAAGAAAGAGGGGGGAGAAAAACTTAAAAACAAGGAGTTCTCAAAAGGCCCCCTGAACAGCTCCCAAGGGAATAGTGGTAACCATTCCCGGTCTGATTCCAAAAGTAAAGGGTTCATTGATCATAAGACAGGGATGTTTGTATCCCAATGTGCAAAGTGCACTAAGTATGGGCACTCTGAGAGCGACTTCAAGTGTCCCAAGAGGGCACAGCCCCCCAAAGGAGGGCATACACCTGGGTTGGCTAGTGTAGAGCTCAGGGAAGAGGTGGTCCCAGATAGTTTTGGGGAACAGATAGAGGTAACCCTAGTGTCCCTGGGGGATGCAGAGATGGTGGCAAAAGTCCACATGCCTGCCAATACTTCCAAGCATAGGCAGTGGGTCACCATCAATGGGAAAAGGGTGGAGGCTCTGCGTGACACAGGAGCCAGCATGACCGCTGTCAGGGGTCAGTTGGTGTCAGCAGAGCAGCTCCTCCCAAATACATTCCACCAAGCCATAGTCGCCGACAATCGTGAGAGCCGCCTACCGGTAGCTCTGGTTTCCTTTGAGTGGGGGGGGGTATCTGGTACTCTAAAAGTAGCTGTGAGTCCTGCCATGCCTGTAGATTGTCTGTTAGGCAACGACCTTGAGCACACTACCTGGAAGGAGGTAGAGCTAAGGTCTCACTTGGAGATGTTAGGATTGCCTGAATGGTTCTGCATGACCACACAGTCCATGGCTGCCCAGGAGGGAAGTCAAGGGTGTTGAGAGCCTGGAACAGTGGCCCAGACAGCTGCCAAGAAGAGGGGCGAGGGGTGCGGGAAACTAGTCCCAGAAGTTCCCACGGTGGTTGACTGGGTTCCTAAGGAGGAGGCCCCCGAGCCAACTGGGGAAGACATTGCCGCCCTAGGTGACCTACCTGAGCTTCCTGGCTGGCAAGTTGAGGGTGGGCCCACCAGGGAGGAATTCTGCAAGGCACAGAAAAGTGTCCCACTCTTGAGAGTCTGAGGCAACAGGCAGCAGGTGAAGCCTCTGGTGATCACCATATATATTGGGAGAATGATCTCCTTTACAGTGAGCTTAAGGTTGCAGCCAATGGGGCAGCACGTGCGCTGGTGGTCACCCAGTGCTACCGGACCTTCCTACTGGGTCTGGCTCATGACATTCCCTTGGCAGTACATTTGAGGCAAAGACAAGACCTTTGCCAGGTTTGTCTCCCACTTCTATTGGCCCCGGATGAGGACAAACTCAGATGTCTTCTGTAGGTCCTGTCCTACCTGCCAGGCCAGTGGGAAGACAGGGAAAAAGCTAAAAGCCCTCCTGAAACCACTCCCTGTCGTTGGCTCCCCCTTTGAAAGGGTGGGCATCAACATTGTTTGTCCATTGGACCTCAAAACCGCCCGAAGCAACAGGTTCATCCTGTTTTTGGTGGACCATGCTACCCGTTACCCAGAGGCAATCCCTCTGAGGGACCGTAAATGCAACGGTGGTGACCAGAACCCTAATGGGGATATTTACCCATGTGGGATTCCCAAAGGAGATTGTGTCTGAAGGAGGCACAAACTTCATGTCTGCATACATGAAGTCCATGTGGGATGCGTGTGGTGTAACCTACTATTTCACCACACCCTGTCACCCCCAATCTAATGGCCTTGTGGAGAGATTCAAGAAGACCTTGAAAGGCATGATCAGAGGCCTCCCTGAGGCCCTGAGTCATAAGTGGGACGTCCTCCTACCATTCCTTCACTTTGCTTACAGAGAAGTACCCCAGTAGGGGGGTGGGGTTCAGTCCCTTTGAGCTTATCTATGGGTACCCTGTGAGGGGACCCTGAAGCATTGTCAAGGAGGGGTGGGAGAAAGCTCCCAAGGCACCCTCTCAGGATGTGGTCAGCTACATGCTGGCCCTCCGCAACCAGATGCATTGCTTCTGGAAAACGGCCAAAAGTAACCTTGAGGCCAGTTAAGAGGTAATGAAACGCTGGTATGACCAGACGGCCACCCTGGTGGAGTTTCAACCTTGAGACAAAGTGTGGGTAATGGAGCCAGTAGAGCCTAGAGCTCTCCAGGACTGCTGGTCTTGCCCATTTGAAGTAAAGGAGCAGAAAGGGAAGGCCACTTACCTATTGGACCTCCAATCCCCTAAGAACCCTCTAAGGGTGCTCCATGTCAACCGACTGAAGCCTCACTTTGAGAGGACGGAGGTCAACATGCTTCTGGTGACAGATGAGGGTATGGAGGAAGAGAGTGAACCTCTCCCCGACCTCCTCTCTGCCAAGGAATGTGGTGGGTCAGTGGAAGGTGTCATTCTCTCTGACTCCCTGACCCTAGACCAGAGAGGGAACTGCTACCAGTTACTGGAACAGTACTCCTCCCTGTTTTTACTCACCCCTGGACTCACACAGCTGTGTGTCCATGACATTGACTCAGGAGACAGTCCCCCTGTAAAGAACAAAATTTACAGGTTGTCAGATAAGGTGAAGGCCAGCATCAAGGAAAAAGTCTCCAAAATGCTGGCTCTAGGGGGTTGTTGAGAAATATAGTAGTCCCTGGGCCAGCCCTGTGGTGCTGGTACCCAAGGCTGCTGCACCCAGTGCCAGTCCAGAATTCCGGTTCTGCGTGGGTTACCGGAGTCTCAACTCAGTCACACGGACTGACACTCACCCCATCCCCGAGCTGATGAGCTTGTACACAAACTAGGCGCTGCCAAATTCCTCAGTACTTTTGATCTCACATCAGGGTATTGGCAGATTGCCTTGACCTGAGGGGGCTAAAGAGAGATCTGCATTTTCCACACGAGAGCCATTACCAATTCTGGGTGATGCCCTTTGGCTGAAAAATGCCCCCGCTACCTTCCAACGGTTGGTCAACGGGGTCCTAGCTGGCAAGGATGCCTTCTGCTCAGCCCACCTGGACAACGTTGCCGTCTACAGTGACAGCTGGGAGGAACACCTGCTCCACCTCCAGGAGGTGCTTCAGTCCCTGCAACAGGCAGGCCTGACCATCAAGGCCAGTAAGTGCCAGATTGGGCAGGGTTCAGTGCTGTACTTAGGACACCTAGTAGGTGGTGGCAAGGTGCAGCCCCTCCAGGCCAAGATTAAAACTATCAAGGGCTGGCAACCACCTAGAACACAAACTGAGGTGGAGGCCTTTTTGGACCTCACTGGTTATTACCGTAGATTTGTCAAGGGCTGTGACACCCTTGACAGAACTTACACCCAAGAAGCAACCTAGGTTGGTGAATTGGAAAGAGGATTGCCAGAAAGCCTTTGACTCCCTGAAGGAAGCCATGTGCACGGCCCCCTGCTCAAGGCTCGTGTCTACCCCAAGGAATTTATCGTGCAGACAGACGCTTCAAAGCAAGGCATAGGGGCGGTCCTAGTACAGCTAAATGAGGAGGGCCTAGACCAACCAGTAGTCTTTATTAGCAGAAAACTATTACGAGGTGGGCTGCTATTGAAAGAGAAGCATTTGCTGTGGTCTGGGAACTGAAGAAGCTGAGACCATACCTGTTTGGGACTCACTTCTGGGTTCAGACAGACCACTGGCCCATCAGATGACTCATACAGATGAGGGGTGACAATCCTAAACTCTTGAGGTGGTCCATTTCCCTTCAGGGGACGGACTTTACGGTGGAGCATCGCCCAGGGATAGACCACGTCAACGCTAATGGTCTCTCCAGATACTTCCTCCTTACCGATGAGAGCTCCCATGAGGTTGGGTACCTCTGCCCACTTTTAGCTGGGGGGGGGGGACACATGTTAGACCGGACAGCCTCAGGGTGGTCACCCCTAACTTTTTGCCTGCATCCCTCCACTTTTTAGATACTGTTTTTGCTGGTTTTAGGACTCCACGCACTTTACCACTGCTAACCAGTGCTAAAGTGCATATGCTCTCTCTCTTTAAACATGGTAACATTGGATCATACCCAACTGGACTATTTAATATACTTATAAGTCCCTAGTAGGATGCACTAACTGTGCCCAGGGCCTGCAGATTAAATGCTACCAGTGGGCCTGCAGCACTGATTGTGCCACCCACTTAAGTAACCCCTTAACCTTGTCTCAGGCCTGCCGTCGCAAGGCCTGTGTATGCAGTTTCACTGCAAATTCGACTTGCCATTTAAAAGTACTTGCCAAGCCTAAAACTCCCCTTTTTCTACATATAAGACACCCCTAAGGTATGCCCTAGGTAACCCATAGGGCATGGTGCTGTGTAGGCAAAAGGCAGGACATGAACCCGTGTAGTTTACATGTGCTGGTAGTGTAAAACTCCTAAATTAATTTTTACACTACTGTAAAGCCTTCTCCCTTCATAGGCTAACATTGTGGCTGCCCTCATACATTGTTTGCTGATCTGAAAGGAGTAGGAAGGTCATGTTTAGTATGGCCAGAATAGTGATACAAAATCCTGCTGAGTGGTGAAGTTGGATTTAATATTACTGTTTTAGAAATGCCATTTTTAGAAAGTGAGAATTTCTCTGCACTTAAATCCTTCTGTGCCTTACAATCCACGTCTGGCTGGGCTTAGTTGACAGCTCCCTTGTGCATTCACTCTGGACACACCCCAAACACAGGGTACTCAGCCTCACTTGCATACATCTGCATTTTGAATGGGTCTTCCTGGGCTGGGAGGGTGGAGGGCCTGACACTTGCATGTCAAAGGACAGTAGCCTGCCCTCACACAAAGGACTGCCACACCTCCTACTGGGACCCTGGCAGACAGGATTGAACTGAAAGGGGACCTTGCACACTTCTAAGCCACTCTTTGAAGTCTCCACCACTTCAAAGGCACATTTGGGTATTTAAACAGGGTCTCTGCCCCCACCAACTCAAACACTTCCTGGAGAAGAGAACCTGAACCAGAACCTGCATCCTGCCAAGAAGACCTGCCTGGCTCCTCAAAGGACTCACCTGTCTGCTTTCGGTGCTGCCTTGCTGTTGCCCTGCTGCTCTCTGCCTGTGGTGAAGAAGTGCTCTCCAAGGGCTTGGATAGTGCTTGCCCCCTGTTTCCTGAAGTCTCAGGACCAAAAAGACTTTATCTCTACAAGAAGGACTCCTTGTGAGACAAAATTCAATGCACAGCCAGCCAGAAACGACTCACAGCCTTTACTGCGGTGAAAATTTCACCGCACACCGAACTGAAACGACGCAGCTTGACTTCGCAATGAGAAGATCGAGGCAGCTCCAGCGTAGCGACCGGAAATTCAACGCACGGCCTCACTGGATCGACGCACAGTCGAGCTGGAATGACGCAGCCCAACTTTCAGAGAGGAATCAACGCAGCGCCTACCGTGCAGTAGAAAATTCGATGCAACACCTACCGGATCGAAACAGCTCCTCTGACTTCGTCCTACCAGTGCCGAAAATCCACGTATCATCCCCGGGGCATCTGAAAACCCCGCAACCCCAAGAGGATCGACGACCAAATGCCAGAAATCGACACACAGCCATCCCCAACGCATCGCCAGGTGCGGCCCAAGACTTCAACGCACACCCATTTGTTTCCACGCTTCTCCTCCTCTGCGGTTCTTTGCAGATATTTTTCATGCAAACCAGGTACTTTGTGCATGAGACAGACTTTGTTTGCTTTTAAAAGACTTAAGGCATTTTATATCACTTTTCAGTGATATCTCAACATATAGGGGGTCATTACAAGTAGCCGCCCGCCAAGCTGTAACCGGTGGGCGGCCGCCAATGCGGCCGCACTCCCGCGGTGCCCATTTGGACATTCCTGCTGGGCCGGCAGGCGGAAACCAAGTTTCCAACCGCCGGCCCAGCGGGGATGTGGGGCGCAACATGGGAGCCGGCTCCAAATGGAGCTGGTGGTGTTGAGGCCGATCGACGAGTGCAGTTGCACCCGTCGCACTTTTCACTGTCTACATAGACAGTGAAAAGCCGCATGGGGCCCTGTCAGGGGCCCCACGACTCCCCGTACCTCCAGCCTTTTCCTGGCGGTTCATACCGCCAGAAAAAGGCTGGCGGTCGGGGACTCGTAATCCCCTGGGCAGCGCTGCTAGCAGTTGCCCAGGCGGATTATCACCGCCGGGGCAAATCTGGTGGAATACGGCCGGCCCGGCGGTGCAACCGCGGCGCTTACACCGCAGTCCTAATAGGCCAGGAAGCACCGCCAGCCTGTTGGCGGTGCTTCCGTCATTTTAGCCCTGGCGGTCTCGTACCGCCAGGGTCAAAATGACCCTCATAGTTATTGCATTTTAATCGTTTTGACCTGCATTTATCCAGATAAATATTATATATTTTTCTAAACACTGTGTGGTGTATTTTTGTGGTGCTGTGTTGTGCTAGTGTATGATTTTTTGCACAAATACTTGACACATTGCCTTCTAAGTTAAGCCTGACTGTTCAGTGCCAAGCTACCAGAGGGTGGCACAGGATAATTTGGATTGTGTGTGACTTACCCTAACTAGAGTGAGGTTCCTTGCTTGGACAGGGGGTAACCTGACTGCCAACCAAAGACCCAATTTCGAACATGTAGTTAGTAGTTACCTCTTCTAATCCATGTATAGTGGTAGGTACACAATTGTATTTCCTCTTTCATGAAAGCAACACATTGGAATTTGGCATTGACAGTCTTATAAATCAATGATCTTCTGGGGCAGCCCTGCAAGATGATGCGAATAAAAGGATAATCATGTAAGGGAGGGAGGCATTGTCTCCAATGTCATGAAGGGAACGGGGAGGCTTCTTCACTGCACACTGGTCCAACTCCAATCTGGTCATACATGTGATTAAAAAATAGTGAGGGAGCATAAATCATGCACAAACATAATGTTACACTAGCTATATCTTTAGCTTTTTTTTAGGCAAAGAAAGAAGTTTGATGATAATTAAAAATCACTACAGTGGCATACTCAGTTAGGGAAGTAGAGTTCCTCCTCAAACTCAGGTGGTTCGCCAGAAGTTGGTCAGCTTAAACACTTGATTCTGACCAGTCCTCCTTCTCCTCCTGTGCTGTTTCAAGAATGGTGTTGTGTGGTATGAAATGTTAGTTCATTTTGATCATGGTCAATCTCTATACATTTTATGGTGACAGACTGGTCCCTCTCTGAGAACTGCATTGGCTGCACTGAACACACACTCCGCAGACACACTGGCAACAGGCCAAGCCGGGTACTTTATTGCCAGCCTGCTGAGCACTGGTCATTGGCGCATATTTGCAAACCAATACACCAATGAGTTTTGATCCACATAGACCTCTTTTGGGTCATCCAGATACTCCTGGAACATCCTCTCAATGGTCAGTGGTACTGCCACTTGCTCAAACTAATTTGCCTTTGCTTCTGCACTGCACTGGACTTTAGACCTGTCACTTGAAAGGCAGAGGTTGGGGCCAATTCTTCTGTTCTTGTAGTTGCGGTTTTTGCTGGTGTTCTTGTTGCTTGTGTTGGCTGCAGTGAGACAAAACTGCCCTCTCCTGAAGTTGAAGGCAGCACCCCAGAACTTCTGCCTGGGAGTAGGACTCTAGTAAATTCCAGCCATTCTTCTTCCAGGTCTCTAGCTTGCTCAACAATCCACCTCTTGTATTTTGAAACATCTGCGACTGCAAACCTTTCAGACACCTTCTTTAGCTGTTCCTATAGCAGATAGCTTGGTCCATCGTACTGTCCTTCTTGCTAACTTCCAGTGTGAAAACCTCAAAAGGGAGTAGCATCTGTGTCAGGCATTTGACTATGCCCCATTTGTCCTCATCCATAATCATAGCTTTGCCAATTATAGCCCCTCCTCTTGGAACTACATAGTCATTGATCTGTCTGAACTGCTCAAACAGATGTTGCAACATGTAATAGGCCGACATCCAATGTGTTGGCACCTCCCGTATGAGGACCGGAAGTGGTACTCCATTAGCATGCTGAATAATCCTCAACTGCTTCCAAGCTTTAAAAGAATGGCTGTAATGGGTGCCAATTCTTCTGCAGGTGGTCAATATGTTGTTGAGTATGTCTTTTAAAAAAAAAACTTCTGTACAACCAGATTGATACAATGCGTCAAACACAGGCCCCTGAAATAGCCACCATCTGATATGGCCTTGATTACTGCCATTGTCCGTGGAAACAAATCCAATTCTGAGACCTCTGGGTCGCAGCCGTCCAAACACCTTACTGTTAAATGTATCCAAGATGTTTGCAACTGCATGGGATTTCTCCATGGTGAACATGGTTACTGTTGCATGCCGCTAAATGCCCTTAAAGGTATCTGTAGTGCTGAGTCCTGTAGATATCTGTTGCCTAGCCCCCGCAGCAGAGATCTAGTGTTCAGTGATACACATGTAATCAGTTGCTTGACAACTGGTCTACTTGTCTGTCATCAGGTAGATACTGTCAACAGCACTTTCCTGCAAAGCTTGTCAAACCAATTGCAGCACATCGTGATGGAGTACTGGAAAAGCAAGTCTGGCAAAATGGGTCAGACTTGGGACCTTCCATTTCAGACACATGACCACCACAAATTCTACAAATGTCACTCCTTCCACAAAAGAAAAGGAGAGGAGGTCCAGCTCTAACATTTAGGCAGCTTCCCATTGTACAAATGGGCCTTTGGGTGCTTGTGGTGGTAGGGTCCCCTCCTGTGTAAACAATTCTGTCATAGTAGCCTGGATTTTCTTCTTTTCTGGGGCCACTGACACAGGCAACTTCAGAGAAGCAGGAGGTGGTAGACTCAATGGGCATCTTGAGGCAGTCACTGTATGCAGTGGTGTCTCCATGAGACTCTGAGCCTTGTGCCATTTTGAGGTCACTGAGGCGGGTGATGCTGGCGCACTGCCGGGGACAGGGTTACTTTGCGTAAAAATGTCAGCCTCTTCTTCCTCATGACCAGCAATTGTGATCGGACTTGGAGTGGATTATTAATTGCTCTCCTCACCTTCACAATGACCACGTTCAGCATTTTTGTTAAGGTGCACCTCCCACAGGAGTGCGTGATGTTCTTTCAAATGGGTGATTCGGCCTCCAAGTCCATGGTGTTAACTGGGCTTACCTGGACGAACACTTGCATGGCAAATCAAGCATATTGCAATCTTCTCCTCCTGTTTCCTAAGCGTAAAAAAGTCCCACACTGGGGAGGAATAGTTTCTTGATGTGGTAGTGCCAATGCCTTAAGAAGAAATCGAGGTAGGTGGGTGTGTCATTGATTGCCTTTCTTCAGTGCATACTTCTACTGGGGTAGGGGTTAGTGCAGGTCTCAGCTGGGTCTTTACAAATATGGAAGCTGACAGTGGGTCCTGTGACACATACCTCAGAGCAGGTTGAATAGAAGGGGTAATGTGGTACTCCTCTGTGCCAGCTTCCATAACAATGACTGGCTCATTGCCATCCTCCTCCTCCTCATCCCTCCAATAATTATAAGGCTTTCAGGAACTTTTCTATTCCCATGCCTTTCCTGGCATCTCCATGCCGGTTTCCACTCTGTGTCCAGATCATCACCATCAGAAGGGATGCTTGAAGAAGATGGTGGAGTACCCTTCCTTTTTCTTGCTGGAGACCTGAGATTCTAAAAGAGGACCTTTTTGCTTGGCAGGAAGCTCAACCTCCTTTTGTGCTCTAACTTCTGGAAGATCTACTATTGCTGGCTATAGTTGCTGCTCACTTTGCTCTGTTTCCTGAAATGAATGGGTACTACTTAGTAAAAGGGACAAATCCAATTCAATGTCACTGCTCGTCATCGTTGCCATGATTGCAGTGTTTGTCTCGTTCGCATACATGATGTTAGGCTCAGGTTGGGGTGGTGCCATTGATACATGGGCGCTGCTCCCAGGTTCCTCCCTAGAGGTCGTTGCGGCTGGCACAAGTCTCCCAAAAAAAGACTATGGTCAGCACATCAGTGGCTGAAAGCTGCTTCTTCTCACTGGCCACTTTCTTGGCAGCACCCTTCTTTGCGGCCATCTTAAAGTGATCAGTTGGCAGTAGCACTGTGCTGCAAAAGCAGAAGAGATTGGAGGACTGATGGCGTGTTGTGTGGTCATGTGCTTTGGACAGGCGTTCAGTTTGGCAGTACTGTGGGTGATGTCTTCTCTTGTGCACCTAAAAACAAACAAGCAGGAAAAACACAGTGAAACATGTTATTTTTGCAGTTTGAATAAGTACAGACAAAGACAATATCATTTAGTGTTGTTGGTTACTATAGTAATAATTAACAATAATGTATCCAACCGTTTTAAAGTCATACCACACCACCATAACAGAAAATTTCATTTCCAATCAGAATAACTCAATAAACATATATAGCTCTTTGCTTTAAGTGGATCTATTCTAGAGGAGACACCTGTGGCAGTCAGGGAGGTGCATGGGTAAATGGGATAATCCTAAAAAAATTAAGGCTAGTGTGTCCCCATGGCATGCAAGGTGGTCCAGGGAAAATGGAATACTAATTAAAAAATGAATGATGGTGGTGTGTGCACCTACTCCATGGCAGGCAAGGAGTCCAGGGGATAATGGAATTATACCTAAAAAGTGAACGATTTTATGTGGCCTCGAGCACGTGCACTTTACATTAGGTTGAGGCTGGGATCGTTACCATTACGCACTTTTACTTGTAGGTGGTCCCAACAGGATTTCCAACAAGACCTATGCCCAATGGGCTGTGGGTCATCAGAATGTATTGCTCATGTGTTATTTCATTGTCCCGCATATGCTAAACAGCGGAACCAATGGATTATACCCCTTTGCAGATCCATGGGCATTAATAATCGGCATTTAGCTCTTAGGATCTGAAAAACGAATACCCATGGGATTGTGGTATGTGCGTTGGCCAGATTTTTAGATGCAATTTGGCATGTAAGAGCAAATTGTCTAGAGGCACCTTCTAATGCACTACACTAAAATAAGTTTAAGCCTGTAGACAAAAATGGGTATGTTATTTTTATAGGGAATATTTGATATTAATCTCAAGATTGTTATATTGTGTTTTTAACTTTTTTCGTCTATTTCTAGTCTATTGGGTGAAGACTTATCATTGCTTTTTATATTGATGGATTCTTATTATTTAGATTATGTCTTAGAATTTAGCATTCTGCGTTTTTATCGTTCTCTTTGAACATTTATAGATAGAGTGTTTTATACTATGGTTCCAATTTATTCCTATATGTGTATTGTAGGACGTGATTTTATGGTATGTTTATTACCGAAATAAAGCTAATGAATGAATGATGTTGTGTGGCTGTGCACTCATTGAAGTTAGGGGGTGGATGGATTGAGGGAAAATGGAAAAAAACGAAAAGCAAGAAAAATAAGTTTAAAAAAGATTACAAAAATAAAATAATAAAAATGAAATTAAGTAAATAGAATTGGCTTACAAATAAATACAAATAAAAAATGGAAATAAAAAACGAAAATGAATTGCTGATGCTTGTACAGGAGTATGAGAAACTTACTGGGAGGCAAGGGGCTACAGGTGAAAAATGCCTGTGATATAAAGCAACTTTCATCATATTTATAATATAGATATACTACAATGATCCTCAATCATATTATTAAACTGATATCACATGCAAGCCTATGGCAAAAGGACACTGGCTGACAGCCCAAAATGGCCGCCAGGCACACGGTCAAACAACAAAAGTGAGCAAGGAGTCATAGAGAAGAAAGAACACATGCGAGGCCTTGGCAAAAGCACACTGGATTGCTATACAAAATGGGCACCGACCACATGGTCGAACAATAACATCGAACAAAGTGCACCTACAATCCTATGGCTAAAGCACATGAGCTGGCTGCATAAGCACATAGGTGGGTTGCACAAGCACATAGGTGGGCTGCACAAGCACACTGGCGGGCTGCACAAAATGGCCATCGGCCACATGGTTAAACAACAACAGCGAGCAAGGAGGCATGGCAAACAAAGAACACATGCAAGCCTGTGGCAAAAGCATATGGGTAGGCTGTCAGCCACATGGTCAAACAACAATAGCAAGCAAGGAGGCATGTAGAACAATATGCAAGCCAATGGCAAAAGCACACTGGCTGAGTATACAAAATGGCCTCTGGCCACACAGCCAAACAAACAACAGCAAGCAAGGAGGCATGGAGAACAAAGAACACGTGCAAGCCTATGGCAAAAATACAGTGGCCGAGTACACAAGATGACCTCCGGGCCCATGGTCAGATCAACAACAGCATGCAAGGAGACATGGAGAAAGAAACAACACATGCAAGCCTATGGCAAAAGCACACTGGCTGAGCACACAAAATGGCGCCAGGCCACATGGCCAAACCAAAAAATAGCAAACAAGGAGGCATGGAAAACAAAGAACACATGCACGCCTATGGCAAAAAAAAACACTGGCTGGCTGCACAAAATGGCCACCTGCCACATGGTTAAACACCATCAGTAAACAAGGAGGCATGGTGAACAAAGAACACATGGAAGCCTATGGCAAAAGCACACTGGCTGGCTACACATAATGGCCACCAGCCACATAGTCAAAGAAGAAGAGCAAGCAAGGAGCCATGGAGAAAAAAGACCACATTCAGGCCTTTGGACACAAACTACACAAAATGGTCAATGGCCTCATGGCGTGGAGAACAAAGAGAAATGGTGGCCTTTGGCAAATACCCACACACTGGCCAGACAAAGGAGGCCTGGTAACACTGAAGAAAAAACTGCCAGTAATTCAGCAATACCAAGCATAAAAATTAAATGAGCTATAATTTGTTTACAGCAACACACATTCTCCTGTGGCATCAAATATTACCCCACATATACACTTTTTGCAGCAAAAAGCATGACATACAAACAATAACCAACAATTGTAATTTAATCCAATGCCATCCCTGCTCTAAATCACATTTTAATTAAAATAACGTATACCACAGAAACCGTTCTTTCATGCACTGAGGACTAGTACACCGCCTACTGGCTGGATGGCCCAGTGGCAGACTAGGCCACATAGTAAAATAAATTAATATTGCAAATGCAACAAACATGGACAAAAGGCACTGAGCTGTGCACCGTTTTTCCTTTACAACAGGTAAAAAATGGAATGCAAAAAATAACTAGGCCTCTACTGAAACTCCGAGCCACCCACCACAATGAAATTTTAAAATAAAATATAAGCACACAAAAAAAACTTTTTTTTTTTAAAAAGGGCTTCTCACACTAAAAAGCAACTTGAACTGTCTGTTGGAGTAGATAATCCACTTGAAAACATCTTTTCAAGTAGATTTAGCTGCTTCTACAGTACAGAATCTGCCCAGGCTGTACCAGTGGTTGCCCATGAGTGGCACTATAATGGTGCCTACTCGGCTGGAAGTCACCTGGGGATGGTGCTAATTTTTGCACGTGCTTGCTAACAAGTAGCAGAAATTACCCTCATACAGGCTAGCAGCAAAAGAAAAATTCTATTATGCGCTGGATGGTGGAATTTGGTGAACTCCATGTTACTCTGCGTAGGGTGGAGTGCCCGCATGCTGCAAATCCTGCAAGCACAGCTGATTATACTGTCTGGGCCTAAATAATTCCTGAGTCATGCTGTACTACCATGGGACCAGGAGCAGGAACAAAACGTATGCAGGAGACCTGCAGGACACTTTCATTAGTTCTATGGGTGCCGCTGAAGGATTGCTGTACTTTATGGAATGTAAAAAAAAAATAAGTTTTAAAAAAAAAAAAGTGAAAATTGCTATTTAATTGGCCACTCAGAAGACAATAGTAAAAAAAAATGGAATAAAGGTATACAAATGCATGATATTCTGTGCACAAACACACTTTGTGTCTGGAAATGGACTGCTATAGAAGGACATGTACAACAATGGACTGGCTACCCATGGAAGGTTTGGACTCACAGTATGGTTGGTCACCAAGCCGCATTGCCAACCCTTGTTTGCACATAGATGAAAGGTGGTCGCAGCTGGATAGAGTCCAACAACCTCAGAAATTCGCCTGATAAGATATTTCGTTTACACCTTTAAAAGACCCTGTACAATTATCACACAAAAAAAAAAGAAAAAAAAGGTAAAAATGCATTATGTTAAAATAAGGTAAGGTAATAAGATCTCTAGGTTTAAAACGCTCTTCAATTCACTGAAAAAAGATGAAAGGTTAAAGAGATGTTATAGTTAGTTGACAATGTCAGTCATAACAATCTTTTAAACCAGAAGACTGCTGAAATTAGCTAGTCATAGTTCAGCAAGCAAACTATAACTTGCGTCCCCACCATGCACTGTTTATGACCTCAGACATTACACCACTCAAGACATGCTCAATGACATCACTGGTGACATTGATGAAACAACTATATTGACTTAAATGACAATGACATCATTGGGCATCAATGAAATAACTATATTGGAAAACCATTGTGAAAAATATGAAAGAGGAGTTTATGGTTTGTACAGAATCAGAGTCTGCCCCCCAATAAGATTGTGAAAGCCTTTAGTAAGCTTACATCTGCAATAGCAACTAACAAGTGAGTGACTAGTAAGGACTTCAAGAAACAGAGACACAGTATAGGTTGGCTTGACCATTGTTGTACACAGGCCAATGGAACCTTGAAGAGGGCTCTACAGCGGATGCCAAGAAACAAAGAGGAGGTGAGTTCACTAAGATACAAAAACTTGGTTCGCCCTGTCCAACTAGTCACTGATAGTTCTCAGGAATTTTGCAATAAGGTGGCAGATCATTTACAGAATAAACATTTGAACATTGTAGCTCGTTTTAAGGCTGAGGCAGTCGGGCTCCTCCCAGTTAGTGCTGACAAAGCTACAAATAGTCCCTCAACATCTACTAAGTCAGTCGTTCCCCTGATCTCTGGCACTCAGGTGAAGTAACTTCTTTTCTGGCTGAATTCCGGTCCGCCGGACAATCCTTGCCCCGGATCACATCGCTGGGTTTCTTGAAAAGGTCTACAATCTTATTCTTCTTACAGGACTCTTTTTTTCAATCCTGGACGGAGGCGATAGTGGTGCCCCTTAAACTTAAAGAGGCCCACTGGAGAACTGGAAGACATGAATAATATACTCCTGATTTCCCTTCTTCCTTTGTCAGTTCAGATATTAGAGAAATATCTGAATCTAGAGTAGATAACATTCCTAGAGTCTCAGGATCTCTTGGATCCTTTGCAGGATGGTTTTCAGAAAGGCCATAACACAGAGTCTGCCCTGTTGGCTGCCACTGACACCATTTGTCAGCAGGTTGACCAGTGAGGTTCCACCATTCTAGTGCTGTTGAATCTTTCATTCGCATTCAATACAGTGTCTTCTCCCAGCCTGGTACAGAGATTGCGCCAGGCTGGTTTGAGGGGGACTGCACTGGCTCTGATGGAATCTTTTCTTTTTTTTTTAAATCAGATCTCTCACAGTGATCTGAGGTCAGTTTAGGTAAGGCCAAAAATCAAAAAAGGGACTAAAATAGTGGGAGGTTTTAGAAAAAAAGAGAGAATGGTCCTGTGCATAGTACTCCCATATAAATCGCACAACAATGAATGCACAGTTCCATAAAAAACAGAATGAAGATTAATCCCAGTATGGGAAAGCCAAGCAGGTCCCAGTGAAGATCCTAAACCAGGAACTAGAGCCCTCACTCACCAAATGGTGAAATGCTTCATCATCGGGCTTTGCTCCTCGTCAGGCCGGCGCTGCAATGCCTGAGGGGGCCCCTCAAGGGGGCTCTTTGCCGGAGATCTTTTATTAAGGATGTTAGCCGGTGGGTGAATGCATTTATGTGAGATTGGTGAAAAATGTGGTTAAAAATGACTAGAGGGCAAAAAACCACAGGAAGTATTTATTCAAAATATATATAAAAAACAGCCTTGTGTTCCTGATTTAGGATCTTCACTGGGACCTGCTTGGCTTTTCCATACTGGGATTAATCTCCATTCTGTTCTTTATTGGACAGTGCATTCATTGTTGTGCAGTTTAGATAAGGTGCTTCTCAGCTCCCTTGTGGGGTGCCTCAGGGCTTTTCTTTTCGCCCAACGTGTTTAATTTTTATGTGGTTCCCCCTTGCTAAACTGATCCGATCCTTTGGCTTCCAGGTGTTGTCATATGCTGAGGACATGCAAATGACTGTGTCTATCTCTGATAATATACTTGGGGTGGCAGAGAGGTTCAAACTTTGTATGATTGATAATCACTCATTGGATGAAAGAGAAATGGCTTAAACTAAATTTCAATAAGACTAAGATCCTGATCTTTGGTGAGCAAAATTTGTTCTGGTCAGATGAGCGGTGGCCTGAGACCTGTGTTCCCCCCCCCCCACCCCCCAGTTACAAAAGCTAAAAATCTAGTGATGCCCTTGATACTTCCCTATCTTTTGATGCACAGGTGAAGAGGACTCCCAGCTCCTGCTGCTTTATCAGTAATATCTTAAGGAAGATCTTTCCTTTCATCCCTGGAGTGCTCAGGATTGAAGTAGTCATTACGCTTATCAGCGTGCATCAACTACAGCAATGCACTATATCTTAATATTAACAGAGGTACCTTAAATAGACTACAGTTGATTCACAATGGAGCTGCCTGTCTGATTCTGGATGTCACTAGACGTCAATCAGAAAAGGGATTTGTTCGCTGCATTGGCTACTGGTTGCGAAACATGCAGTTCAAAGCTCTCTGTTTGGTTCACAAAGTTCTTCCCGGTCAAGGGCCTTAACATTTGAGAAGGGTATATTACCAAGAGACAATTGAGGTCTGCCTGAAAAAAGGTAGCAGTACTGTACTGAGGTGTTAGAAAGTGAGGTTTGCGGGGGGTGCTTGAGAAAATGGGACTCTGTGTTGCAGCAGTTAGATTATGGAATTCCCTGTCCACCAATATCGCAGGTCTTTCCTCTCACAATGCCTTTCGACAGAACTAAAGAACCTGGATCTTCTCTTGGGCAATGAATAGTCTTGCTGTCTCTCCGCTGGTGGACTCTCTGGTTATCTAGCGCTTTGAACCTGTTTGTATAGTATGTGTTATAAGTTCAAATTTCTATTTCATTTAAATTTACAAGCAAGCGATTGGACAAAGAAAGAGAACTACAAGATCAGGCCTGGACCAGCCTAGAACAAGCAGCAGAAACAAAAGATACTATCTTGTTTTGGAAAACTATCAATTCCCTCTTCCTCAATGACAATACAGATCAGATGGTGAGGTACTAGTCCCGCCGATGGATTGGACAAGTCACTTCGGTAGCATATTTAACCCACAGAATGAACAATTAATTAAGGTGATAAAAGTGCCATAATGTTAGTATCATTACAACCAATTAGCCTACAGAAGGATATAATTTCTGTTGAAAAATCCACAACTGGGAAAACCCCCAGCCCTGATGGGATCCCAGTGGATGCTTTTAAATACTGAATTGCCTTGTGGACACCAATACTAACACAGATATGTAATGCCAGAGCACAAAGCTTAATTCCATCTATCTGGTTAAATAGTGTAATTCCCCTTATATTTTAAAAAAAGTGGACGGGGGGACACTAAATGTTATCCACCCATGTCTCTCCTAGATTCATCTGTAAAAATAATGGGAAGAATTGTATTGGAGAGATTAGATACCTCAGCAACAGAAAATCTTGCTGACAAATTGTCAGCATGGGTTTAAGAGGGATATGGGTACCACAGAGCAATGCATCAATTGACACCTCCTCATTAGCAAATATACAGTAGCGAAGCATGGACATATTCATCTATGCTTCACTGACTTAAGTGGTGCCTTTGAGTTGGTCAACCACAAACAACTGTGGAAGACCATAATAGAAATAGGTACCCCAGAAGAAATTGTATCACCTCTGTCTCAGATGTATGCCTCTTTAACAGCACAAGTAAGATACAGGCTAGAGGGGTAATGTACCCCAAGATTCAGGGTCACTAGAGTCATCAGGCAAAGCTGTGTCCTTGCCCACTTCCTATATCGGCTTTACATAAATGGGGTGATATATCACTACAACACGTAGAAACCGACGTTCCTAAAGTGGGCTCACCCCCCCACCCCAGTACACGTGTATGCTGATGGCACAATATTAATATCTAGAACGCTAATGGTCTATAACAGCTGATCAATAATTTCATTACTTACATGGAGCAGAAAGATCTAAAACTAAATCTGGCAAAATATTTGTAATGATACATGGTAAGAGGAAAGCAAAAAAGCCTCATTATGTGAGTGGCCACAAACTAGAGGAAGGGCAAACCTTTTCGTATCTGGGCATACTTTTCTCCCAAACTGGTACATGGGGCCCCCATTTTGGAATTGCAAAACTTAAATATACAAGAGCAATCGAGGCCTTGCTCAGATTCGCCAAAAATAAAATAGGGACTAAATCAGTACGGGAAATGGTGCACCTGTATAGGAGTAAATGTATTTCTATTGTTATGTATGGGCCAACCTATTGGGTTTGGCAGAGTCACCAACTGTGCAATCAATTGTGATTTTGTGTAGACATTCGGCTTTCTCCGCTCAGTATCAATGTACATTACTCTTACAGAGACCTGGACACGCCTTACCTTGGAGACTTAATTCATTTAAGTACAATTACTAGCTGGTCTGGAGTAAGGTATGCACCAAGTTTACTAAAGAAGTTATCGAAGACTGCCTTGCGCTTGAGCACTGTGATAATATTCCTTGTTTGGCCCATATGGGCAGGTTACTTAAAGAAATCGATGTAAATATTTCCATTGAGAGTTCTGCTAATATCTTGCAGTTTAGTAAAACAAAATAAAGACCTGAAAATGATTTTGTTTGTTTTTTTTACAAAGAAACACGATATTAGAAATGTTTTTTTTTTAAACAAAGGAAGAGGATATTGAAAGAGCACATATAGAGAAAAATTGACTGTATCTAAGTGTGTTTGTCTCGGGTAGTAAAAAATTATGAAATGATTCATGCCATATTCATAGGGTATTAGAGGACCATTTTGATGCTGCATTCTATAGACTTGACGTTTTAAGACTCAATATACCTACCTGCATTGTGAAGGCAGAAACTTTGAAGGAAGTAACTTTACGAGATGATACACACCAGATGCTTACTATTTTCAAAATAATGGAGGCACTGCTTTATCTATGGCAACAGAATGGCATACAGTAGAGGCATTAATGAGAGGAGCATGCATCAGGAAAGTATATGAGGGGCAAATATGCCTACAGCTGGATATTAACAAGACTGACAGGCAGGTAACAGCCCGGTAGTGGCAGGTGTTATAGGAACCGGAACAAAATGGGAAATTATTGGAGGGTATACTTGTGTAAAGGCCTATACAAATAAACCTGACACATTTTCATGTCGTACTGCCAGAATGTATAGAGAAAAAGAATGCTGGCTAGGCTGATGAACAGGGAAGCTGAAAGACAACCCATCCTATGATGTTGTTTACCTTAATAGTCAGTTACAGTGTATACAAGCAAAAATAAATAGGGCCTTCTTTGAGTATCTACAAAGTTTATACACAAAAACTGAGAAGGTTGACCTACAAATAACACTTACTTGCATATGGACTTGGCACATTTAATGGGGAAGAACAAAAGGCATTAGATACCCCCATATGTAAGGAAAGGTGTTGGTCACATTGAAAAAAGTGGATTTTTGGACGACCTCTGGCACAGGGGGACTCCAATTAGGGTTTTACCAAACATACGCTGGAGTGATACTTCATAAAATCCCAAATGTATGTAATGAATCCTTTGTGAGAGGTTGGCTCCCTAATATTTTGGAGCAGTCTTGGGTGCGGTGGTCCTTAATTTTGGAAAGGAATTGCAATTATGTAGATCATGTAGGCAATTAACAATGCTTCCTGTTGATACCAATATATTGAGTAGAGTCATAGCTAATTGGGTATTGGAGTGCAATAGTGGATCTGGTTCATCTTAACCAGTCTGGATTTATCCAAAATGTAATTCTAAAACTAATCTGCATAGACAATAGCATACACAATGCTGTCTAGAACTGGCTGATGATGCCTACATTGTGGCTTCCTTGGCCATCGAGAAAGCTTTTGGGGATTAACGCTTTAGGTGTTTGAAAACATAATTTTGGTCCTTTAATTCTCAATGGTTGTCTTCTTGCATGAGCCAGAAAGGATAACTACATCTCTGATGGCTGGACCTATAGCCTGGTACACATCAGGTATGCCCACTAGTGCCCCTCTCTTTGCTCCGATGATGGACCCACTAGCTTGTGTCTGCAGAAAAGGACTACGAGAATGGAGAATCAGAGTAGGTACTGGCTTGCATGTTACATATCAATACGTGGATGACATATTAGTTTACCTGAGGGACCATTTTGCCTTGTTCCTAGGAATGCTCTGCATCCTGAATGAGTTTGGAAGCCAATTTTAGAATGTATACCCAGTTGTCCAACACTGGGCTGCTCACCTGGCAGCATGAGTCCGCATGGAGGGGATGGCCACTCTGCTGGAATTGTCATTGCAGACTGCTGACCTAAAATATTTGGATATTACAGTGACATGTGATAAAGAGGAGTATATGAAACTGAACATGGGCAAAGTAATCTGCGAAACTCAACAATCAGTTGAGTTCTGGTCGAAACTGCTCCTCTCCTTAATGAGCAGTGCAGCAAGGATGACTGTGTTGCCTAAATGCTTTTACATTTTTAAGGGGGGGGAATCTACGGTGCTTCACAGGAAGCCTTTTCAAGAACAAGATATTATAATAACACCCCAGTTGTGGGTGGGAAAACAGCCTCAAAATAATTTGAGTCCACTGAAACTACCAAATAACAGTAGTGAAATTGAAGTTCTATCACTTGACATCCCAGCTGAAACAACCACCTGTCTGGATGGCTGAGACACACTGAAAGGACGGTGAGCTTCTAGATGGATGTAATGTTGACATGGAGCTTAAATGTCTATTTCGTCCTCCATTGGTGCAAAGAAGTAGGATTTCTTATTTAATCACATGTATGGCACCATTGTGGGCCTAGTTCACCAGACTGGTGGTCAAAAACACCATATGTTGAATTTAATTTTTTGTGGTGGTTCCTGTAGTTGTGTACTTCCAGAATTTAAAGCAGTAGGTTGGATATCTAAAGTCTATGCCAAAATGGGTGACAAAGGTGGGGAAAGTTTTACATACCTTTTAGGAGACCAGGACACATTTTGAGCTGTTTCAGGAAACTTTCCCTTCTACACTAAACTGATTAAAACTGGGATTCCTTGGTAGACCACTAGAATTTGCAAACTTGAGGGCATTGTTTAACTTGACCTCAGAGGGCACCCATTAACAGCACTATCTAGGGAAATGATTTATGGAAAATCTGTGTCTAGATCTATAGGTTAGGACAAATTAGGATTGGGACTATCACCCCCTCCCCAACTGAGAGTGAATGGAATACAGTACTAGCAAATACACCAAGGTGTCGAGTAATCTACAATTTCACCTTAACAACCAAAAGTATTTTAATAAAATATACATTATACCATGTTGTGCCTGCTTCGTGACCTGGATAAAGATTGGAGAGGGATGAGCAACTTCAGATGACTTGGTTGTGTATAACGGTTGGTATGTTTGGGTTAAGATATTTGAAGGCCTACAAAAGGAGATCGCAAATATGGTTAGATTTGACTTTAAAAATTGTATACTGGACTGGTATCGGAGTCCAAGGCGACACGTTCACCTGACAACTGGGACTGATCTTGGCTAGACAGCACATTTTGATTCATTGTAATCATGCCATTAGTCCAGACTTGGACTTTTGGTGGAGGGATGTGAATAAATGATTGCAGAAGAATTCCTTAAGAAAGTGATCCCAACTCAACTCAAGATAAGAGATGATCTGGTAAAATGGAGAGAGAGATACAGGACAGTTTAATCCCACAATCAACTTTGAGAGTCTCGAATTAATAGGTTTGATCCACTGCATACTCACTAAATGATTATGCTATGTGAGCTTGCCCAGACCTACTGCTGTGTGATATTGTGGCTTTCCTCCCACAAAATGTACAAATTACAACTTAATGCAATGAACAATGCCATGACCTATTGTACTGTAAATAGTTTTATTTATTTTACTAAGTTTCTGACAAAAATAAATAAAATGTTTACGAATAAAGAAAAATGAAATAAAGAAAAATGAACTAGCAAAAAAAATAGTTACGCAGCAGTGAAATATGCTGTGACATGTATGCATTTTTAAATATTTGAAACCATATATCGGTACAGATACATGCAGTAAAGCAGCGCTTCTTCCTTGGAGAAGACCTCGGCAGGTGAAGCTAGAGCAGCATTGATGGGGGTAGGGAACCCTCACTACTGCCCCCTTTCAGCTTAAGCCAGACACTGCTGTCTAAGATGTCTCAGTTGCTTTTCCTCCAGAGGACTAATGCCGCCCATTAAAGCCTGAAGCACCATAAGGTGGCCTAATTGTCACAGAAAGAGGCCAGACAAACGTGGATGGGTGATTTTGCTAAGGAGTTTACCATGAGACTCTCCCACCTCCTGGTGCAAGAAGCACTTTCTTGGCACCGCTAATCAAGTGTCGGTCAATAGTATATATCACCATCTGAGGCCCAGTCTGTTCTTTCCTTGAGACCTCCTACAAAAGTCAAGGTCTATGGAGTGGCCCAAACACCACAGAACAAAGCAGTGAACATTCAGTAGGGAACTCAACAAAGAGCAAACCGGAGCTTCCACAACCCTCACTGCTGTGGCTGTTGGCACCTACCCAGTTTCAGCCATACAAGCGTAGGTAAGAGGTATGCATCTGTGCGTTTTCTTTTGTGGCCACAGAAGGGAGTCCTACTTCTTCTTCTCCAAAGGCTTTCCCCAAAACTCTGAAGTGTCACAGGGCGACACATGTGCAGTGTAGGAAGTATGTCACCACTGTGCTGTTGTGCATAGGTTGACACTGGTACAATTACACTTAAAGCATATTATTAATCGGGGCATGAGCTTGATTTAGTAACCAAATGCTGAAGCCAAATATGCTGGGACCATATTTATCTATATGAAACAGAGTGATAGCTTAAAAATGGGCTACTTGAAACACCATCTAAATATCAAAATTCATGAATCAGCTTTGCGGATTTTAGGAAACAAAACTGCTGCTCCTCGGTTGGGTTTTGGAGGCTGCAGTATGTTTGATGAAACGACCACTGACAGTGCATGCAGCTCAGATCTGGTTGAACAGCAATGATCCCTAACTCAGGACATAGCAAGTTTCATTACCATGCAGTTGATGGTCAAAATGAACATGTAAATGTTACCAGTTCAAGACATCCATGACCGCCTAGCACTGTAAGTGATGACACATACAGTGATGACCCAAATTCTGGAGACGCAAGAACGGTTCATTCGAGCTTCTTGAGCCACCATCAGTGCAATACGCTCTTAAGTCATGCAAAACTCTGCAGTGCTCCATATCACAATTTAATTGATAAACATACAGCTATTTGTGTTAGAAAAATGTTGATCCAGTATTTGAAATTCATACCGGAAACATCTATAGTGCACAAAAAAGTTCTTAGTCTAATAGTAAAGTAGAATCTGATAATGTCAAGGCTACTACTACTGTTTTAACAGATTCTTTTACACCAATGAACCGTGAAAATAGTCATCTTTACATTGAACAGTGAAGATCAACAAGAACAATGGGAGTTACTAAACTCTTTGAAAATCACTTTGTCGCCCACCAAGAAAATTAGGGAGTTGAGATGATACCTGGAAGAAGGTGCCATTGTTCAAAGATTTAGAAAGATTATTGAGGACTTGTTTACCAAGTGTTCATCAAGTCTCCTGCACGAAAGTTCAACTTTGATGAAAGGGCATTGGTCATGGAAGGTGGAGTGGTCATGTTTTAACCACTTAATGAAGTATAGTGGCTCTTGGTCCTTAGCGATTGTGTGACATCCAATTATATCAATCACCGGTACAGAGACTACAAGTATATAGTGGCTGCACATGTAAAAAGTGACTTCTTTTGCAACTTTTAAAGACATGGTAGCTATCACCATGCTAAGTACCATGTGTTGTTGATGAATGTTGAACGTTCAAGGTGTCAAGTGCTGACTGACAACGAGGTTTAAGTCTCTAACACCATAAAGCTGAACTCAAAAAAGAGACTAGAGGATAAGCTACTGAACATGCTGTTTAAGACAAAGGCTTCCCTCCAAAATGTAAAAAGGTGATTCTTGAAGCGCGGCAATGATAGGCGAGAGAAGCAAGCAAATGACGCATCTAGTGCTGGAGGGTGCCTTGACTGACCCCGAAAGTGCGGATATGCGCGCACAATTTTCCTTCACACTCTGGCTCCTAGGGGAATAACTATGAACTTAGCAAATTACGAAGTATTCAAAGAAAAACGTCATACTGATTCAAACGCTGAGTACTGTTGTTTCTGTACCGAGTGCGAACACTCTGAGTGAACAATTAATTTTATCTTTTAGTGTGTATGATACGATTGCATTACAAAGACTACTTCAAGTGCCTTTTATATAGAGCTAAATGTAAACGAAAATGCACTTTTATGCAATTAGTTTTCAAATACATCCTTGGAGTGGAATGCCTGTGATGCGGGTACCTCGTGCGTTGCACTGGCTTGCTCCCATGTACACTTGTATGACTGCGCACACAGCCTTTGCTGCAGTGTATTAAGACCCATCTTTGCAGCACAAAGTAGGAAAAATACAGGCAACATAAATGGCCATCCCTGTGTTTTCTTAGTCAACATGTTGCACTGTCCTTCCTTTTCTTAATACTACCTCCGACAGAGTGCACATTCGACTTATTGGTAGATGCTTATGCTATAGTGTGGATTTGACTTCTATGCGTCAAATAGTGTTTCGTGATCAGCCTTTTCATATCTATCCGCTTCACTGAGTACTCGCACACACAGACATATGTTTTGTGGTATTCCTTTCACTTGCAATACTTCGTTTCCAAATAGTTCCCATTAGTAACTCTACTGTGCTGAATGCCTTTCACATGTACAAGAAAATCCTGTATGCCAGATAAAGTGACCAACAGTGGTAGCAACATGACTTAATTTACCCTCTAGGGCAGAGGTCTCCAAACTTTTCAATGCTGCGCCCCCCTAGTTGAAAAATAAAAATCATTGGGCCCCCCTCAGGATTTTTCACAATTATTTTTATAAACATGGCAATGCTTAAATATGTCTAAACCTATTTAAACATTGCAGTTAAGTACTGTTACCTTTTTAAAACTGCAATAACATGCTTCTGCTTAAAACAAAGGCCTGTTATCTGTATAATATTTATTTTGGCCAGAGTCTGGGCCCCCCCTGGGATCACTTCAGGCCCCCCTAGGGGGGCCCGCCCCCCAGTTTGAAAACCTCTGCTCTAGGGTTATCAAACAAATATACAAAACTCTTGCTATCACTCCAGGGCCGAAAAATGATCAAATGGTAAATGTTACAACTCTTTTTGCATTCAACCTACAAAAAATGAGCAAATTATGATAGATAAATGGCGATTTCTGGATACTCCAGTGAGAAATATTTCTAAAAAATAATAAAATGCTACTTAAATATACGGACAGAAATATAGATAATTTCATAACAAACGTCGACCAACTGAATTAGTTAAGCTATCCCTTGAACCAATATGAGTAAAAACAACAGCATCAAACTCGAACTGAATCAAACTGCATTACCCCCTTAGTGATTCCACGTAGTCCACGACAGTGACACCAGCAGCTTTAGGAGGGAGGGGGCAGGCGGGAAGCACACACACACTCATTCTTACACACACACACACACACACACACACACACACACACACACACACACACACACACACACACACACACACACACACACACACACACACACACACTCTAACACCATTCATAACATTCAAACATGCACCAAACATTCATTTTAAAAGATCACACACGCACATCCATTAACAACCCTCATAACATTCAAACATGCACACACCAAACATTCATTTTAAAAGATCACACACACTTACCTTCAGCCTCGGAGGTCCCAGGAGGGTTGGGCTGCTGCCTCACCTCATTGGCTGACCCTAGTCCCCTAGGGGACTGGGTTCCCAGGAGAGAAATTTAAAAGTGACAGAAGAGGGTCAGAGTAGAGGGACCCTCACCCCATGCGACTGATGGAGGTGTCTGTGAGAGACTTCAAGGGCAAGATATTGTCCAAAAACAATTTTGTTTGGGTGCAGGAGAATCTGTGGATCCACAGTGGTGCTCAGCGCGACCCCCTGTGTGCTCTGCTGCAAATATGTGGATCCATAAAATGAATGAAAAAGAAAGACTTAGAGACATATTTCTGAGATGTTTGCGCCATGCTTACTCTGTGCAAGGGAGGCGTTCCATAGAGACTGCCAGGCTGTTCCCATAAAACTCCCCTGGTTTTTTCTGAATTTTCAGATTTACCAAACCAGGGAATGAATCAAAAAGATACTCTTCCTCAGGAGAGGCATAACGAGGAGAAATATCTTTATTTTGCCTTGTTTTTTCTCTTTCTAGGTGAAGCACTCTGCAGCACACACAGAAAGAGGAAAAAGCAGAAAGGTATCCCTTCCTGCATAAAAACAATCCTGCATGCAATGGTGCAAGGGTGCCTGCATTGTCTCTAGGCTGCCAAAAGGGTGCCAGCAGTAGAAAAAAAGGACGGAAATGTGGCATATTGGTTAAATACAGTGCCTTCCTGCCCTCTTCCTGTGATGTAGGGCAGCGCCACAAGTTGATTTCCTGCGCTGCCCTGCAACACAAAACCCATAAATTTGGGTCTTGGTGCATTGCATTTAAACAAACACTACATAAGTTACCTTACCTTCATTTTTAAGTTTTATATTTAGTTTTAAAATATATAATAAGAATTAATGTGTGAATAAAATGTATTTATAAATGTGTGAAAATGTATATTAGTATATTGAACTTATGGGTGAAATTCTGTTACAATTTAAAATGTCAAAATTTACTAAAAAAAAAAAAGAAGGTTACAGGGACATTATAGCTGGGAAATGGATTTACAAAAAAATAGAAATTCACTGACAAAAACCAGAGTAATTACTCCACATATTACATCACTGATAACATCTTCCAGCACATCCCTGATAATATCACTGCAACATAGTAAAATTATTGATGAGCCAACTGTGCATGGCGAGGCACAAGTTATAATTATCTTAGAGCACAAGTTATAATTACTTGAGATAACTAGAACTACTAAATCTCTGTGGCTTTGTATGTGTAAAATCCAAATCAAACTATGACCTCCATGTTTTTTTCAGTGAATATATACATATATGTAATCTTTATTTTCTTTGTGAATTCATGTATATATATATATATATAGCTATATTTACTGGAAAAACCAAAGGTTACAGGGAAGTTATTGTAAGGTTCTGAATTTACTTGTACAAACCATAGAAATTCAGCACTCTTTGATGTCTCCAGGTGAACCATGACTTAATGGTTTGTTGAGATCGAAAGATGGTGGATGAGTCTAGAAAAATCATATGCAATATTTATAACTAAATGTTGCTAAGCCTTAATATTAAAGAATGTCTGGAAATTAAACCATTAAGATGTCATCCAATTTCAGCAGAAGTCCTATATATGTGTCCATTTGCTAAAAGCAGTGAAACCATTTTTTAGATTTTGTTTTTTATGGATTTCTAAAGACAAAAGCATGGTATGATAGAAAAATCACTCATTCGTAGCTTCAGAGAGCTCTAACCGTACCTCACTAGTTACTCTTTATTGCCTAATGAGCTTTTTTCTTTTGGAGAGGGTTTATATGGAGATATTCTTTGCACCATGAACTATAAGGCCTGCATCAGAGCAGCTCCTTTCCTCTCTGCCTCGCTTTACCACTCCCGATTCACTGGTCCACAAAATCTTACAATGCTCATCAGTCATAAGCGTTTTGCACAAATGTACACAGCACTTTCAATGCATGATGTAAGAACCCTATTCAGAGGGCCACATGGCAAGCAGGAGCTATTGGCCCCAACTGTGGGGGTTGAGGCCTTTTTCTCCTGATGTCCTGGAGCCCAACCTTCTCTGGACTCTGAGAAACTGGGCAAAGTACCCCTTCAGCACTTGACTCAGAAAAAGTGTGATCCCAGCAGTCCAAGGATCCCTTGGGGAAAGGTGTGGATACAGAGGAACAAACACAGGCTCACAACTCAAAATACATGCAGCAGCAGCATAAAATGACTGTCCCACCAAATAATCACTTTTATGAAAAAAAAGTATTTCTATTTTACTACCAGTAACACAAAGGTAAATAGATTTATACACAACTACAAACTCTCCCTAAGAGAAGGGCGCTAGTGTTTCATAGTCAGCTGCCTGTCTTCCACACCCTTCTCGCTCTAGAGATCATGGTTATTCCTCATTCACTTTAGGCAACATCCAGAAGGCGGCCCATTAGTAGTCCAAGTCTCAAGAGTCCACTCAGACTATGGTAAAGTCAAAAGTGTTCCCGAGCTGAAGCACTCTCTAGCAAGCAAGTTTCTCTGGATCTGACTTGGCCCAAATTCAGTCTTACCATACCTGTAGGAATAGAGCATTCAGTTCCCTAGCACATCCCCTATGTGGATGCCAGGGGCGGCAGCAGCAGAGGCTCATCCAGGTTAGTTCACTGCACTTGGCCTAGGCGGGTTGCACACTGGGATCCCATATGCGGTTGCACTCCTGCATGACCGCAGATTCTTAGGGCTCCTCCTGGGAGGGTAAGTCTTTCAGTCGAACCCTCAACAAAGAGAAGATGATGTGAAGTTCCTGATGCTGGTTCTGCATCCTGATGTAGGGTGTGGGGGATCCCACAATGATCTCAATCCTCCAGTATTGCTCCTGGTCAGGTTGCACTTCTTGCTAGCTTCCGTGACCCCACCCTGGCATAAGAGGTCAACACACCTCTGCTATATATGCATATCAACCTGATCAGCACAGCAGATGCCTGCACCCCACCCCAGCATACAGGGTCACCAACTCCTCACCGTGATAGGGCTATGACCTCCTCCACATGGCAATTCATCCACGGTGGCCCCTCCTGGCATACAGGTGTCTCCAAATTCTCATTACACACAGGGTATGGGCTGATTGGCACAGTGATAATGGCAGTTCACTTTGCAGCTCCTTCTGCCATACAGGGTTACAGGCCCCTCACTGCAAATGAGCTCTGGCCTGACTGGCACAGCGATATCCAGGGCCCACTTCACAGTGGCCCCGCCTGGAACCAAAGGGGTGCAGAGTTTGCCCTGCACACTGGGGAATGACCCAATCGTTTCCTCACACTTTGCACAGGGAATACACTCTACAGGATTCTCCAATGGACCTCACTGTCTTCAACATTCTTCCCTTCTTCAAAGGGCACACTGGTTTTCGCAAGCAAACTGACACTAGTGCTCCAGGCTTTAGGGCAGGTGTTCCTGGATTTCCCGGGTGATGTCCCCTCACCCATAAGGAAGACTAGCAGGCCTTAGCCCTTAGTTCTGGTTAGACGCAGAATTTTTGCAGAGCTTCTCCTCCTCACAGTCTGACTGGCTATTTTGCAGATGAAATTTTTGAGGTCTCAAGCTTGCCTTTTTATAGTCCATTTCCAGACACCAAATATGATTTAGGGTCTGCGTCTCTGAAGTTCAATATTGGGGTTCTGCTTCTTTTGAAGTGCAGAGTTCTCTTCCTCTTGAAAAGCTGTCTTTTACAATAGGAGAGCATCCTAAGTCCATATCCAGACACCAAATGTGAGTTAGAGTCCTAGTCTTTGAAATTTATGTTGGTGGTCTGCTTCCTTTTGAAGAATCCACTCCGCCCTCTCTTGCTCATGAAAGCAGTCTGTCATAGCAGGAGCGACTCCAAAGCTGTTATCCTCATAACACAGGCAACAGGAGTGACTAGAGTTCACACCTGACTGTCAACCACAGTGTTATGTGTGGCGAAAGGTTAGCCCATGGCCTCAGCCCAACTCCTTATGCTTCCCTTATTAGCCCCACCTCATTACTGAGATGTGCACAGGTGTCTTCCTTGTGACCTCTCTCTGAATCAAAGAGCACTCTTTGAAATATATAGAGGACGCGTGGCTACCCCCTCTCCAGTGTGTCCCACCCAGCTTACAGGAATCTAGCAATACACAAAACTATCTAGGGGATTCCTCTGCCTCCTGATGTTAAGTCATGCAGACCTGCGTCTCTCAAAATGCTAATCCCAGGCATACACACACACAGTATATATATTTAATATACACACAGACACCATAGCACTGTATCCTTTCTGTATTGTACAAGACAAAGGAACACATGCACCCAGCACATAGATTTACCATGTATGCACTGCACAGAGCAACACCCTTCATGTATTGTACTACTCACAGGCACAGATACACCCAGCACAAGCATCTACAATGTATATACACACACTGCACAGTACTGCATTATCCCTGTATTGTACTTTTTCTAAACAGACATACCCCCAGCGTAGATACACCACTTCAGCGCTGCACAACGATTTACAACAACCCAATGTAGGCCAAGGGGTGAATTATGCACACAGCACTGACCCTGTAGACCTTACTCCAGTGACACAGGTTAATAAGGACCTGTTCACTCAAACTGATCAGTAGACGGCCACCACCTCGCTCATGCTGCTTTAATTCTGGTAACTGCAGTACCCTTTTTCACCACTATAAAGTTAGCGCTTTGGGGGCCTTCCGGTCCAAAGAGAACACAATCCGTGAGGCGACCTACGTCATGGTGCATATGCAGGAGCCATGCTTGCTATGGCAACAAAATCCTCATTAGGGATCCAGACATCAGGACAGATGGGACACTCAGGGTAAGGGTACATATCCATTACCAGGTGGAGGACATTTCAATCCCAAAACAATATTTTACATGAATTACAGTTTTATCAATCAGTTTGCAAAAAAGGAAGGGAGTGAAACTGATCACATTTATTATCTTTAATAATATGAAGAGTATTCAAACCACTACTAATGAATTAATACAGAAAATAGTGATTTGTTATTTAGTATACTGAAGAACAAGTAACTTACCTTTGGGTACGATATATCTGGTTGAGACATATTATAGTTGCAGATTCTTTACCTTAGAATTTCCCCCCAGGCATCAGACTACGGAAGATACGGAGATTTTTCTTCAAGAAGCACCCCTTCACACCGTCCGGTGGCGTTGGTCAATTCCTCGGGCGTCGTAATGACGTTGCAGTTGTGTGTAGACCCCACTCCGGTGCACTAGTGTCAGTCTCTTCTCACAACTTTCCATGCCAGTAGCACAGAGTCTTGAAGAACACTGAGAATCCTGTCCTTAAAAATCAGTTCACAGAGCGAAGAGGATGAGTGGGTCAGTAAGGAATCTGCAACTAGAATATGTCTATACCAGATATATCGTTACCGAAGGTAAGTAGCTTGTTCATCAGATAGCGACTTCTAGTTGCAGATTCCTTACCTTAGAATAGATACCCGAGCAATACCGTCCACAGTGGTGAACTGCGAACTAAGATCACACCAAAAAGTCCTGCAGGACCGAACGGCCGAACTAGCCATCTCTGTGGACCTGAGTAGCTAGGCAGTAATGTTTAGTGAATGTATGCAGGGATTCCCACATCACTGCTTGGCATATATCCAGGACTTGAACTTCGCATGCTAACGGCGTGGTAGGAACAGCTGCTCCGGTGGAATGAGCACACAAACCCACAGGGGGGGTTTCCTTTTTACCAAAGTGTAGCACATTTTGATGCCGGGGACTACCCATCACGAGATGGTCCTCTTCTGCACCGCCCTTCTTTTCTTCGCACCCACATAACCCACAAAGAGTTGATCGTCCACCTGGAAATCTTTGGTACGATTGAGGTAGAATGCCAACGCTCTTTTTGGATCCAGGCAGTGCAGTCACTCCTCCTCATGAGAGGGATGTGGGAGAGGGAAAAAAGTAGGCAAGGTGATTGATCGGCCTACATGAAAAGGTGTCACCACTTTGGGATGGGAGGATGCCCTGGTACGAAGCACCACTTTGTCAGGATGGACAGCTAGAAATGGTGGCTTCGAAGAGAGCCTGGAGCTCACTCACTCTGCGAGCAGAGGTGATTGCAATCAAGAAGGCAGTTTTTAGAGTCAAGAGCCGCAGGGGACAGTTGTGGAGCGGCTCGAAAGGAGCACAAATGAGATATGTGAAGACCAAGTTCAATTCTCACTGGGGCATTATGAACGGGATAGGAGGGAACATATGGGTGAGTCCTTTACGAAACCTCCCAACAATGGGAGATTTGAACAGAGAAGGTTGGTCTGGCAGCCTTAAAAAGGCAGAGATGGCAGACAAATAATCCTTGAGGGTGCCCAGAGCAGAGAGAGAAGAGGAGAATCTCCGAGACAGGTACAGAAAGACGATCAACAGACTTGTTGATACACTATGACACAAATTTATTCTAACAGGCCTATACCGTTTTTGTGGAGGGATGCCTGGCTGCCAAGATAACATCACAGACTTTGGGCGGAAGGTCGAAAGCTGTCAACTGCCACCGCTCAATCCCCTTGCAAGGAGGCAGAGATTGGACAGGTTTGGGCGAAGGACCGTCTCCTGCTTCTGCAACAAAAGATCCTCCTAAAGGGGCAGTCTGATCAGAGGATCAATGGCCATGCTCTATAGGTCAGGGTACCAGACTCTTTGTGCCCAGCCTGGAGCCACCAGGATTACTTGGGCCCGGTCGTGCCTGATCTTCTTCAGAACTCTGGGCAGAAGTGGTACTATCCAGAAAGCGCAAAAGAGGACTGAGCTCCACTCATGATGAAAAGCATTGCAGGAAGAATGCTGCCTTGGAAACTCTAACGTGCGAAACAGCTGACATTGCGCATGTTCTACATAAGCAAACAGATCTAACAAAAGATCTCCCCACTGCTGAAAGAGACCTTGCATCACCTCCAGATGGAGACGCCATTCGTGATGGACTATACATCGAAGGGCTGAGTTTGTCTGCTCTGGTGTTCAGCCTCTGATCTCCACCTCCCCATGTGGCCACCCCATCCCAGGAGTGACGCATCTGTCACTACTGGTTGGGAAAGGGAGAGTGATCTGCTGTTGACTCAATCTGGATTAGATAGCCACCACTGCAGATCTAGTGCAGTCCTCTCCGAGATCTGGACCTTGTTCGAGAGATTCCCCTGATGCTGCACCTACTAGAACTTCAGGTCCCAATGCAGAGCCCGCATATGCCATCTGGCATGTTGGACCAGCAGGATGCAGGCCATGATGCACAGCAGCCTCAGAATCATTCTTACCGAAATCCAGGATAGAGGCTGAAACATCAGGATTATAGCCCGAATATCCTGTCCAGAAAAGCTCAGATGAAAGGGAGTCAGGTGTGACTCTCGCACATTTATAGTGAACCCCAAAGAATGCAGGAGGTTTGCCGTAATCTGAAGGTGGGAGACCACAGCGTGGGGCGAGTTTGTTTTCAAGAGGCAGTCGTGAAGGTAAAGGAAGACTCAAACACCTAACCTGCGCATATGAGCTACAACCACTACCATCACTTTCTTGAACACCCAAGGGGCACTGGTAAGGCCGAAGGGGAGCATGGTGAACTGAAAGTGCTTGTGACCTACCACGAATTGCAAGTAATGTCTGGGCCGGCAGGACGGGAATGCGGAAATAGGCATCCTGCAAGTCCAATGCTACCATCCAGAGTCCAGGGCAGACAGGACCTGAGCTAGAGTTGGCATTTTGTACTTCTCCTATTTGAGGAAGATATTGAGGGACCGAGATCTAGGATAGGGCGAAGGCTTCTGTCCTTTCTGGGCACTAGAAAGAAGCAGGGATAACCACCATAACCTACTTCTGGCATAGGGACCGTCTCTATGGCACCCTTGGCAAAGAGAGCCTTGACTTCCTACCGGAGAAGTGCCAAATGATCCTCCGACAGAGGATTGAATGATGGCAGTATGGTTGGAGGGGAAGTCTTGAAGGGAGGGAGTAGCCCCTTAGGACAATATGGTTGGAGGGGAAGTCTTGAAGGGAGGAAGTAGCCCCTTAGGACAATTGACAACACCTAGCTGTCCTTGGTGATGGATTCCCAGTGGGGAAGGTGATGGTGAATCCTGCTGCCAACTGGTTGAGGATGCTTCAACATACTAGGAAGGCTTGGAGGCAGTGGAGGGGGTGGACTGGGTGGACCATAGCTCCCTGATACACGAGCAAGTGGGATCCCATGACCACACAGAGGCTTTGAAGCATGCATGGGTCGGTGGCCAGGTGCCCCTTCCATAGCCACTAGAGGGGCAAAAGCAGACTGTGGGGGGCACGGAGCAGCTACGAGGCCAAGGGACCGAGGCGTAGCTTGGGAGTCCTTAAAGCGCTTGAGCGCTGAGTCTGCTTTGTCTCCAAAGACAGGTGCCATCAAAGGGCAAGTCCATCAGTGATTGCTGGACATTCCCTGAAAAGCCAGAAGTCCTCAACCAGGCATGGTACCTCAAGGCCACTGTTGATGCAACCGATTTACCTAGTGAGTCAGTAACAGCTTGGGAGAAAACCACCCGGGTCTCCTCCAGGATTCGAGGCAGCACCTGCGTGACCATATCCCAGAGATTATGGTAGTATCGCCCCAAAAGGCATGTGGTGTTCAACATTCTCTTCCCAAGGTTATCCAGTCTTTTTGATTCCCTATCCAGGGGAGCGGAAGGGAACACGCCAGATGATGAAGAAGCCTGGATCACAAGGCTCTTAGGCATAAGATGCTGGGTCAGGAACTTCGGGTGGTCGGCATAGGCCGATGGTGCTGGGCAACCGTCCTATTCACAGGGGCCCCTGTGCTGGCTTTGGGCCAGGTACCCAGTAGGATGTCCGTAAGGGCTTCATTAAAGGGAAGGAGGAGTTCCAAAATGAAGCACCTCAGTCAGGAGGTTAGTCCTGACCTCAACAGAAGGAAGCTTGAGGTTCAAAACCTCAGCAGCCCTTCTTAGCACCATGGAGTATGCAGCTTCCTCCTCTGTAGCTACAGTAGGGGGAGAAAGCATGCCATGCAGGTGTCAGGAGAAGTATCTAATCCGCTAGCGTCACCCAAATCCTGAACCTAGTCCATGTCAGGGTCAAGCTGGTATTCTAAAGGGTTCAGTGACCCCTCTAAACTATCCCCATATCCATACCCTGAGAAAGAAGGGTCTGGATCCGCCCTGGACCCAGGAGAGCCCATGAAAAATTGAATCTGTGTTGAGCGGTGTTGTTCCCGCTCCAGGTCGTAGCGGATACGTATAGGATCGACGTCGATTGCGGGCCCAACTGACGTCGGGCGAGTCGATGTCTGTCAGGACACGAGGGAAGGTCCCGCTGGCACGACCGGCATCGGTACAGATTCAAGAGCAGATCCAGAGGTGCACCCCGAGGCCGAACAGCTGGCGTGGAACCCGAGGGGGCCCTCACTGACTTTCCTGGGCCCAAAGGCACCAAGGACAATTTGGTCTGCCCAAAGATGAGGCACATGGCCTCACAGAACTCTTTCAACTTGGCTGGGTGGCAAAGGCAGAGGTCCAGAGCGTTGACACTCTTTCCACGTCTCGTCTTCTGAGCAACAGGGTGAAGTCAAAGAACGTTTGCCCTTCTTCGACTTCTTTTTCTTGTAACCCAATCATCTTGAAGACTTGGATGAAGAGAAGTAGTGATGACTCCACAAGCAGTCTCCTGACTTTCCTCTCGAATGAGACTGGGAGCGAAGCGGAGTGAGGTGCCACGACGCCAAGAGCTTCAGGGACTGCTCCCTCAAAGCCTTTGGGTTTATGGCCCGACGTTCGGAGCACGACTTTGGTTCGTAGTTGTGTTCCAGACACCAAAGGCAGCAAAGATGCGGATCCGTTACCGACATCAATCGGTGACAGGAGTCGCAGGGTTTAAAACCGGTCTTCCAGGACATCCCTCCACACATCCAAAACTCGTCAAAGTATTTGAGAAAAGTGATAGTTAGTCAAAAAATGACTACGGGTAGCTCTTCTCCTGATCTGCGCATAGGCTGACGCGGAATGAAAAGAACTGACAGCGCGCTAGGGGTGGCACCTATATACGACTGTGAGGTCATCACAGCGACCACAATGCCAGCGGAATCTACCGTCGCCACTTGATGGAGCAGAGTACTGCTTGAAGAAAAATCTCCAGATCCAGTCTGACGCCCAGGGGAAATTCTAAGGTAAAGAATCTGCAACTAGAAGTCTCTATCAGATAAGGATTTGCGTTCACTGATATCATCATATCAGTTGTGGAGCCTGATAGTCTTTCATTTAGGCTAATATTTACTGTTCGTGCAATGCAAACTAAATATAAATTGAATTAGTACATTTTTAATGAAAGGGGTCACCTTAATGGCTGTAGAAATAGTCCACCTTCAGTCTTTTTCTTATAATTATTTTAGGGAATACCATTATGAGTTCTGTGATCACTAATCAATTCACATCCATGTATACAGGGTGTTTTATGTGTCATTGTAGATGTTTTATATCTAGTATATTCCACCAATCGGTAGGTGGTGTAAATATGTGGTTTTAGGAGCACCCTGGAAATAATAACACTGGAGGGGGTTACATGCATTTTGGCTAGGAATTATTTTAATCAACTTTCATTGTTAGCTGTGAATAAATGAGAAATTTAGCCAATGAGAAATTAAGTGAATGGGGGAGATGTACCTAATCTTATATTTAATTCTTTCTGGAAGGTACACAGTACGTGTCAATCAAGATTTACTCAAAAAATAAGAAGCTGAGGGGTTGAATAATATGAGAGTGAGTAAAATGTATTTTAAGAGCAGCTATGGGGTTCCCATGTTGTGACAGAATTAAACACAAGCATTACCTTTTGACTCTGTCCACTAAGTAGTTTTCCAAAGAAGCCAACATCAAAGTCAACATTTAAAATGTAGCAGGTGCAATTTTACATGGGAGACAAACAACTAGGGAGGTCGTAATTTGTATTTAGTTGTTAGAGCTCCATTTATGTACAACCAGCATAGTTTCAGGAGGCAAGAATGAAACCAAGCTGCTTGTTATCCACCGGATAAAGTACCTCTTTTGTACCTTAGAAGAATACAGCAAGTCACCAAGGAGTTCTGTGACCTAATAGAGAAACACGGCTGAAGCCAGAGTTCGAAATAAGGTCTACGAATTTCGCGGTGTCTTGTAATATCCTCTTAACGTATGGTAGAAGGTACATTAGTCCTTACAATATACGGTGGCACCATAATTTTTCTCACAATCTGTAATGCAATATAAAACACACCAAAGAGAAGTTATTAATTTGTTGCAAAAAGATATTCGAGTCAGTTTAAAGAAAGTTAGATGAAAATGCTGTAACTTAGAATTTGTGAACACCTGAACAGAGATTTCTCTTTCCTTTAATGACCTATAGTGCATTAAAATAATCATGAGACCATAGATAGCTTTTTCTGATCAACTTTGTGTCTATCATAAAACCAGAACATAAGAATGAAATTCCGGTTGTCGTTTTTGATGTTTACAGTGCAGCTGTAATTATGCTCTGTAAACCGCCATTCAATTTGGCTTCTGGCTCTGGTAACTGCCACCATGACATCACAACTGAACTGTAAGAACCTATTAGGGTTGAGAAGCTGCATCATTTTATTACATGTGACTCGAGAAGTCCCAACTCGACTGTAATAGAGAAATTAGAGAAAGCATTTTATACATACATTCTAGGAACTAGTTTAATTTAAGTCTAGATGGTTCTCTTTTTTAATGTTAGATAAACAATCTCTTGTGGAACAATTGGCAAATAAAGGCGCCTTCTTTGCGGTGTTGATTCACATTTAGGCCGACATGAATCATCTTTTAAAGCACACGTGGACCAGTTGACAGGAGGGACTCGGTACCTATTTTTCAGTGTCACAGTCGAAAGCTAGATTAAACGTGACCTCAAGGATCATCTTCTAAGAAGTTTCGACTACCAGCGCCAAAAATTTAGAGCACTCTAACGAAAAAGGTGAATTAATGCAGGTGACATCATAAAGGCAGGTTGCGTAGTATAACAAGGCATTGTTCTTTTCACCACCTTGCTGTACCATTTCACATTTGTATATAGAAGCACAGCCGACTCATACTGTCCTACGTGCTACTAGTTTTAAAACTTAGACAGACTGCTCCGTTTTATTTGTTCATTTAAACCAATGCCCAAAAATGGAATTTCTAAATCACTGTAGCAACCCTTTCTTCCTACGTTCCTTTAACATACCCACTTCCTTGACTATTCTCACCACTAAGTCCATCAATGTGATTTCGATTTGTCAACAGTATGATAATTCACTAGCACGGAAGTTGTGGTCCGGCACCTGATCAAAGATCTAAAATGCCTAATTATTTGTTTTGACAAGCTAATGGGTGCTTTTTTCTGTTTTCAGTGCTCCAACTGCAGACGTCCGACAGTTCAATGGTAATGTTGTGCTGGGAAAATTTAGAATTTTTGTTAATCAGCAGATAAGACAGGTGGCATATTTAAGATAGTTTTTTCTTAAATTAAAGGCTACAAATATGTGGTCATATAGGCCGGTTGTACTTGGGTCTGAATGCTCTTTTCATTTTATCCCCAACGGTCATTACTTTTAAGAGCTAGCAATGGTTCCTCCGTATCTACCTCATTCGTGCCTGATCATTTTTTTTCAAGATCTTTGATTTGGGGCCGAATGTAGTTACAAGCACCAACAAAGTGGATGTACAATTGCTTATTAGTGTTAGTCAAAACTCCCAGTTGGTGAAATACGCCATTCCGGGGACATGTTTCACTGATTTCTTAGGACAGGGGTTTATTGGACGGTGTAAAATAGTCTGTGTTTGGAGCAAGTCGTCCATATACAGAGGAAACACCCCAAAGCGAAGTTATGTTGCAAATTCCACCTGTCACTTTTAGAATGTTAGACAGTACTTTATCAGTGTTCTTAGAAATCAATAAAATTACCTTTTGCTCTTAGTTATGGTTTTTTAAGGTTAATCTTAAATTCAGGCTTGATTAGTGAAATCACTCTGCAGTTTCCGGGTCACTGTATAAGGTATCCTAAACTGTCCACCCACTTTAGTCATATGGCTTATCACCTCTAAAGTCTCATATTAAGCAACTTTAGTACATGATGACAACATTGAGCGCGTATAGGCTTTGAGATGCTGTGTCTAATGAATATTGTGTAGTTGAATCATATCCATTGAGTCCTTCACATATTATGTGATTTCAGCAATAAAGGATATATGTAAATGTGTTTAGATAGATAGACAATAGGTCATCAATGGGGTAATAAGTAGATAGTGGAGTGTCTGAGAAGTGTGGTAAAATTACATTTTCCTGATGGAAATCCAGTCCCTTTCTATGTTCAGCCTTTAAGTATCAGCTTCTTAGATTCTTGGTGATGTAGTCTAGTTGTCAACAATGGCTTCTGTTATGTAATTATCTCATGGCTTCTATTTTCAGAAAGCTTGTTTTCTGAATCACAATGTTATACTGTTGGTGTAACTGTGGTCATTATTGGTATTTCGATGAAAGAAAGATGTAAATTTAACTTATAAAGTTAAGTTTAATACGTCTCCACTTGTTAAGCCAGACAGAACTAGTTTTTGAACAGGAATCATACATCCTAGCATGTCCGTTGGGATGGAGTCTAAATTGTTATGGAAGGCAACATAGTTTGGAGTGATACAGTAACCCTTGTTATAAAAAATTATCATCCTTATTTTGAGAAAGAATTGAATTATATTTATTCCAATTAGAACTGGGCCACCAGAGTGCAAGGGGATAGTCATGTGCTTGCAAATTAATTTCATTTCTGGACATCAGAGGTCAAATATTAAACACTAGAATTTGAACCTCCTGTGTTAATAAAAAAATACAGGGTTGTAGAACATTTGCCTCAGAGTCTACATTTCCAGTGGACTCTAGCAAAAATAATTGCAACTCCTAAACATGTGATAAACACATAAAAAATCTGTTAATTATACTTTTAGAACTTAACCTGCAATGCCTGCTATCAAGTTAAATTGCAGATTTTCTTACACACTATGGAGTATCAAAATTAACATTAAAAATAATCCTCACAAAAAAAAAGACAATAATAGGTCTATACAAGTGTTTAATAATTGTGAAAGCAAGATTTTGCAGGAGGTCAATTGCAGCACATTATTGTTGTCGGGGTTAATTCCCCAGCAGTAGTTTGAGTATTTTTGTACCCAAGTTAAAGAGAGTTAATTCCTCACTGGGACAGGCACAGAGCCAAGGAGTAGTGTTGCACAAGTACATTGAAAATATAAGTGAAACAGGTGCAGTGCTGTTTTAACTTACGCCAACAAGAACAATGTGACCAAGTCAATTCCCTGACTATCTATCTATCTATCTATGTGTGATTCTTGGGCTAATTGACAGAAACAAATATTGTTGGAGCAATAGCTTCAAGGTTTATATACAAAAAAAAACTTTTGATCTTGAAACTGAAGGCCTTTTGCTCCCTTTGGTCAGATCATTTGTTTAAAAATCTTTGCCTAGAACAGTGGTTAGCAAATGTTAACACAAACACCCCTCTCAAACCAGACATTGGTGACAATGACAACTTTATCCTTCAAAGGGAGTGTTAAAAAAGTGTTTTGAAATACAAAACCTAACTACAAGTGCAGAAGTACAACTTGAGAACAAAAATAAAGCTGTGATCATTCTAATCAAAACTGAGCAAACAATTTTTCTGTAGGCCACCACAGGGTATCGTGCATGTTTTCAAGAAAGCATTTTGTTATCACCTAACATAACTACTAAAGTGCTGTGAATGGAAATGTGATTAACAATAAAAACAATCAAAAATACATCATCTTTCTATCCATATTTTACATTCAGAGTGATAATTAAAGGTAACCCCTTAGTTAAAGGGACCATGGGTGTGTAAACATTATGGCCGTATTTAGAGTTTGGTGAACAGGTTACACTGTCACAAACGTGATGGATATCCTGTCTGTATTTTTACAAGTGCATTAGATCTTATGGATCATGCAATATGGTGGAAGGGATACAGTTTCACTTGTGCCACTGCAACCCACCCACCCAACTCTAAATCAGGGCCTAAATGTACAATGTCCTCTCGCTCTTTCTTTTCAAGATTCTTTAAGTCTTGTCATTGTTTTGAAGAGGACATGTTCATTACAAACAATTGAGAGCGCATATTTACTGTGTATATTTTGTGATTTATGAAACAATTAAAACTGTGTAAAAGTGTTTATATAACTGTGCACTTAAATAATCCCTAATAAGATGACAGATAACATTTTTTTTCTATAAAGTACAATGTTGTACAGGGATGTTGGATCTTTGGCTATTTTGTGGCTTGATTCTTTGTACAGAGGCCATAGTAGTGTGTCTGGAAAATCGCTCGACAGCTAAAATCTACGAATAGCATTGCTTTGAGCAAGTGGGAAATGAAAGATGGGTAGTACACAATCAAATAAATTAGAGTGTGAAGGACGTTGTAAACATAATCTGGTACATTCGGCCCTATGCTAATCTCTAAAAATACGCAGTGCAATTCATTTATATTAAATACATCTAGTAAGGTAAGGAATACAACAAATCTATGGCACATTGGCATCACTTATTGAAGGTGCAAAATAATAGTAAGCAAATAGTCACACGTCAGGCAGCTTCTTTTGAGTACAGTGCGTAATTACACATTAAACAGTTAATAAAACCTGCTGAAAAATAAAACAATACATGGCTGCCAAGTAGATATGCAACATAACGTGCAACAGACTCCCTCCAGTCAGAAGGGCTGTGTACAAAAGGCCAGCAGGATATTTTGCTTTATGTATGCTTTCCTTCATTTGAAATGTCTCTTTATTCTGTTCCGTAGACAGGCGTAAATCTGCAGAGGTTCATAAGGCAGTGATACAAGCTCTTGTGGAAACGGCAGGGCTACCCCATCACTGAATCACTTCAAGCAGGTTTGATTGAAGTCAGTCATCAAGGTTGCCCACAAATGATCTGCAAAAAATATATATTCAAGATTAGGCAAAAAGTAAAAAACAAGAGTATTTGTGTTTCAAGGTACAGGCTTAACTGTACGCAGAAACAAACAGCACATCAACTCAATTAGTTGTTGAAAACCTTTTTGTTCCAATAACAGGGTTATCATACTGAAATCAGTGGCACTGCTACTCTGAACAAAATAACAATTCATCTATGTCACAAAACTCTTATTTTCTATAGAATGAGAAGATGGTGGCCTTGTGGTTCGAGCTTTGAAACACAAGGAACCAGGTTACAATCCCTGCCTTGATTCAAAATCCTGTGATTCTGGGTTAATTACTAACAAAAATAATGCATATGGTATGTGGTTCTGCTGTGAAGCGCTCCAAATCCGCTGGACAACTTGTGCGTCATAGAAAACTGAAAGAAAAAAATATAACAGTGTCCAGAAGTCTGTAAGCATTACCTTAATACTTATGGTACATTTGCAGCCAAACGCAAAACCTCAGATTTTTTTTTTAATCAAATGCCTATTATTTGCTTGAAAAATGCATTCCTCAGAAATGCTTTACCTTCTTCATTAATTTCACAAAATCTAGAACTATAAGATTAACTTAAAAGATCACCTGGCCTTAAGTGATGTAGTAAATTGACGAGAGGAAAGGACGCAACACATGTTGCAAGTTATCTACATATATTTATTAAATGTTAATGAGTCAAAAGGAGACCGACAGAAGCAGCTGCACCACCTCAGCTGATCACTACGTCTTAGGATGAGGTATTGGCACATGGGAAACATAAAACATCTGAGAGGGATAGAGAGAAAGCACTGAGGTACAGCCAGGAAATACAAGTCAATGCCATAGGTAGTCGTCCTGCTTGATATGACCAACATTTGCATCTAATTCTCTAGTGCAAATAAGCTTTGTCGCACATTGGTGCACCATACAATAGTTCTATGGTTTCAGTCAATATTTATTGTCAAAACACTGTCTCATAGAAATATGCATGCATAAAGTGATCACTAAAAACACTAAATCATGAAAAAAATGTATTTCTTAAGTAAAAAGGTACTTAGACTTCATTACCTTATTTATCAATCCAAATCTACAGAAGCGTTTACCCTTATTAAAATGTAACATAATTAACCCGTATGCTATGTTGTGAAGGCCTCACCCAAAAGCTGTCTTTAAATGAGGCCCTGCACGCTAAGTTTTCATAAATATTTGTATATTGCTTAAAAATTGACAAATTAATTTTTCTTTTTTTCCTATCTTCTTTGTTTTGCTCTTACCTGTGTCATGGTCATAAGTTTATATACTTTTCACAACGCAAATGCCTTCTAGAAACAACAGAATGAATAGAGGATGTGTTATGATTTAGTTCTCTTACCCATTCGACATACTTCAAATATAATAATGTATTTAAATGTTAATTTAATCTTCATAAATTGTCTCTTTGTGAATAGGTTTTGTCACTAGAAGTGTATGAGAAATGGAGTAATCTCACAAAGTAATGTGATGTACTTACCTTGGCTTGTTTTGTCTTATAGAAAAAAAGCACTGAGAATACGAATCAAATAAATAATCGTGTTATAAATTGTAGTCAAATGTATCTTATGTTTAGGATGTTCTTTGGAAGGCTTGCTAAATCGAAGGAAGCTGTCCTGTTCCTACAAATACATTGTTTTCCTATTGGTCCAAACGATGAGTTATCAACGTGAGTCGCCACAAACTGTTGCATTCTACTGATACATACTGTGGTATAAACGCATGTTCCCAGACTAGAGATAGAGCTCTTCTTCCTAGACATGCTTGAGAGTCTCTTTCTCAGACTTATTTGAGAACCCTTTGACTCAGACTCTTTGCTGATGCATCTGGGAAATATATTTGGTTCTGTATTTTGAATCTGTGCTTCTTTGAGACCCTATTGAGTTTCTCGAACCTTTCTTTATGGAAAATTCTGTTCCAGCCTTTCTGCTGCCACCTTTCAAATTTAGAGCTCTTTATGGGTTCTGTTGATGTTTTTGTCCACTCTCTTTAGCTTAGAACAGGGATAAACATTATAAAACGAACACCATACTTTGTTCTCTAATTGTATTAATATTCATATTGAAACTCTAATGATCTGCCACTAAAGAATTCAATTACTAAAAGAATTTAAATAAAACTTAAAACAATCAAAATCTCATTATTGACTCCTATAAAATGCAATGATGTTTGAAATGATAGATTGCTGATTTGCAGTTCTTTTTTTGGTACTCGTACTTACTCTAAAGATCTAGCCTCTTGGGCTCAGTGGAGTGCGGGAACGTCAATCCTCTTATCAAATTGGAATTTAAATACTACTGATTGAGGTTCCCAATAGGCTCCAGGGCTGATCAGAAATCCCTCTCAAACCCATCTAATACATTTTTTTTTAAATCAACTTTGAATAAAATGCAAACACAAGTGCTATACCTATTTCCAAGGAGCTGATTGTGAACAAATTTGTATGTAATTAAGTAAAGTTTCTAATTATTATAGAAATGCCTTAATGAATTAATAAAGCAAAGACAGAAACTTTGCCAGAAGGTTCCAGGAGTTCAAGCCAAACTTGAGCAATGAGGCTTGAATCATAGTGCAAGAGGGAACTGAAAAAAGTCTACTATTGGGTCTAGTACCAGTAGCTCGGCTCCAGAGATGTATTATTGTTCTAATTTTCTCAGCACAGCTTTTCATAGGGGATAGTGGGAACGCCCTCTGTACTTCAGATCTAAAGGCTTCAAAAGATTTGCTGTGGACAAAAGTTTTGATTTTAATGAGGCAAATTTGGTTTCCTGGCACACATTGTCTTCAAAATGTAACCCCAAATATTTATAAGAACTCAATTCTTCTAGGGCGACATTTTGGAGATATGAGGGGCTGTATTACAAATAATGCACCAGGAGTGCAACAACCATGTGTGTCCTTTGTGTACGCCCCAAGGATACTATGGAATTACAAAAGGGGCCCATAGATGCTTGTGCAGTCCCTTCTATAATGTAGCTCCAGCACTACCTTCAGGTGACTTTCATTACTTTACAAGGGTGTGCGGCCCTAAGTGAATGAGGGAATCACTTTGCCGCTATACCCCCACTGGACGTGGCAGTGGTAAAAAGGCCATTAGGAGGAGCACCAACAGTGCACCACAAAAAGGTGACATAATGTTGTGTGCCTCCTTAAGAAGGCCCTCAGGATTAGGCAGTCTGCTAGGGAATCACTCTGCCTTAATTAAAGTGCTAGTGGAATGCGCCTGCAATGTAAAACATGAAGCTGCTTGTAAACAGCTGGTTCGTATTTCACTGAATGCGGCGCCCTCAGGGCAAGCACAGGTTTGTGGCTGCTGTGAGGGCAACATATTAATAGTAATGGGGCACACTGTCCTTGTTAGTACCTGGTGCACCTATTTAAAGGTGCAATGGGTGTAAACAAGGGCAGTGCGCCCTATCTGTAATACAGGAACTGGGGCGCTTTTTGAAACCGGGGTCTTTGTTTTTTCCGCATTGACACTTGATTTTACAGTATTCATGTAGAGCTGTCATCTTCTCTCGCAGTCCTACAGGGTTGTAATGCATGATCACATAATCATGTGTGTATCAAGTCAAAGGTGTGCTAGCCCCCAATTTTAGTGTGAACAAGTGGGTCTCTGACATTAATCAAGTAAATTCTCAAACAAAAAAGCATAAAATCTGAAACCCATATTTAACTGGTGTGCCGTAGGAGGTTTCTATTTTTTAGTTTTCACTATTTTGTTTTTCTAGACATATCCTGAGTGAACATAGTTATTAGCTGAGTTTGGTCTAGCTACAGTTTCTCTGTGCTCCCTATCAGTCCAGTTTTTCTTTTTTGTACAATGTGACCTTGGATACATTCGAAATTTCTCCATCCTCCAATTATAACCAGGAACCATTACATGACCTTACAGTTTTTGGGGTACCATACATGTCTAATTATTATGTGAGTACCACTTTGACCATATACCTCATTCAAATTGTCTTTGCTTTGTACTGTTCATTGCAGTTTTTCTTCTTATGCTTGATTCTCCAAGCCTTTCTTGCTCTATCTGGTTTCTACTTTTCTTCGCTGGAATATTTTTTGTCACCCATGGTGAAAGACTGATTTGTGGTTTCCGTGCTCTAATCATCTCAAAAGGGTGAAAATACATTAGTGCCACTGATTGCGCTGTAATTGCTTATTGTTAGAAATGGGGTCTTTGGTTGGCAGTCAGGTTACCCCCTGTCCAAGCAAGGACCCTCACTCTAATCAGGGTAAAAGAGAATCACCCTCAGCTAACCCCTGCTTACCCCCTTGGTAGCTTGGCACGAGCAGTAGGCTTAACTTCAGAGTGCTAGGTGTAAAGTATTGTACCAACACACACAGTAACTTAATGAAAACACTACAAAATGACAACACAGGTTTAGAAAAATAGAGAATATTTAGCTAAACAAAGACTAAAACGACAAAAATCCACAAGTCAAGTTATCAATTAAAAAGCAAAAAAGAGTCTTCATGTAGTTTTAAACACACACTAACACTGTTAGCGTTAGAATGTACCTTGGGTGCGTCCAAAATAACCCAGCAATGCAAGTGTGTGTCAAAAAGGGCTTGTGATGCATCAATTTCACTCACGAGCGAGCCCTTGCGCTGTTACTCCTTTTGTCGGGTCGGGGTGCGTTGTTTCTTCTCTCAGCAGAAGAGTGATGCGTCAATCCGGTCAGCACTCTCGGGTCTGGGCAGGCCTCGTGTTGTTTTTACACGCCCAGTGGTACTTGCGTCGGAAATCCAGCTGCACGATGATCAGAAAACCATGCATCGCGGGTTGCGATCTCACCAGCCTCCGTCAGCGATGCTGCGCATCATTTCTCCGGCTCCGTGCGTCGATTCTTCGGTCCAGTTGCAGGAGAGTGTCGATTTTCAGCCACGAAGCAGGCGGCGCATCGATTTTTTAGCCGCAGAACGGAGTTGCTTCGATCTTTTCCCCGCATGGCGTTCTGTGCGTGGATTTCTTCCTCTTAGGTTGCTGGCTTCTCCTTTCAGAGTCCCAGGAACTGGATGGGCACCACTTTGCAGAGTAGGAGTCTCTACAGAGACTCGAGGTGCTGGCAGAGAGAAGTCTTTGCTGTCACTGAGACTTCAAATAACAGGGGGCAAGCTCTAAATCAAGCCCTTGGAGATCTTCACAAGATGGAAGGCACACAAAGTCCAGTCTTTGCCCTTTTACTCTGGCAGAAGCAGCAACCGCAGGATAGCTCCACAAAGCACAGTCACGGGCAGGGAAGCTCTTCTTCCTCAGCTCTTCTCCAGGCAGAGGTTCCTCTTGGTTTCCAGAAGTGTTTTAAAGTCTGTGGTTTTGGGTGCCCTTCTTGTACCCAATTTCTCCTTTGAAGTAGGCCTACTTCAATGCAAAGTCTCTCTTGATTGTGAAATCCTGCCTTGCCCAGGCCAGGCCCCAGACACTCACCATGGGGCTGGGGACTGCATTGTGTGAGGGCAGGCACAGCCCTTTCAGGTTTGAGTGACCACTCCTCCCTCCTAGCACAGATGGCTCATCAGGAAATGCAGACTGCACCCCAGCTCCCTTTGTGTCACTGCCTAGAGTAAGGTGCAACCAGCCCAACTGTCAAACTGACCCAGACAGGGAATCCACAAACAGGCAGAGTCACAGAAATGGTTTAAGCAAGAAAATGCTCACTTTCTAAAGGTGGCATTTTCAAACACACAATCTTAAAATCAATTTTACTAAAAGATGTATTTTTTAATTGTGAGCCCAGAGACCCCAAACTCCACATGTCCATCCACTCCCAAAGGGAATCTACACTTTAATCAGACTTAAATGTAGCCCCCATGTTAACCTATGAGAGGGACAGGCCTTACAACAGTGAAAACGAATTTAGCAATATTTCACTGTTAGGACATATAAAACGCATTACTATAAGTCCTACCTTAACCATACACTGCACCCTGCCATTGAGGCTACCCAGGGCCCACCTTAGGGGTGTCTTGACATGTAAGAAAAGAGAAGGTTTAGGCCTGGCAAGTGGGTACACTTGCCAAGTCGAAATTATAGTTAAAACTGCACACACAGACACTGCAATGGCAGGTCTCAGACATGATTACTGAGCTACTTATGTGGGTGGCACAACCAGTGCTGCAGGCCCACTAGTAGCATTTGATTTACAAGCCCTGGGCACCTCTAGTGCACTGAACTAGGGACTTACTAATAAATCAAACATGCCAATCATGGATAAGCCAATTACATACACATTTTGTAAAGGAGCACTTGCACTTTAGCACTGGTTAGCAGTGGTGAAGTGCCCAGAGTAACAAAAACAGCTAAATCAGAGTCCAGCACACATCAACAACCTGGGAAACAGAGGCAAAAAGTTAAGGGAGACCACGCCAACGATGAAAAGTCTAACACTTATCTAACGTCCATGTTGCTGGCCTCTGTCACTGGAATATACATTCTGCTAATTCCTTGCATCATTCTATTAATTTGGGGATTGTATGGTACTATCCTGCTATGTTTGATTACATCTTGAAGTCGTCTTTACATTGTACTCCATTGTCTGTGATAGTCTTGTGGTGTTCCCTCCCTATTGAAGATTTCTAGGAAGTGTATTTCTCATTGTTACTTCTCTGAGAAATTTCTTCGAGGCTTGCAACAATGGTTTCATACTCTGCTTCTAACCCTTCTATTTCAGTGGCATCTGGCAGTCAAGATAGACAGTCTACAATCTGATTTTCCAAGCTGAAAAATGTATCTATCGATCTATCTATCTACTTTCTACTGCATACTAGATGCACATTTTATGAGCCTTGGTGAGGCTCTGTATGCCCCTTTTGGTTCTAATACACAGAATAATGGCCTGTGATTGTTCACAAAAGAAACTATGTCCCACAAATATGTGAAATGTGTCACTGCCCATATGCTTGCCAATGTTTTCTGATTATTATTGTGTACTTTCTTTCAGTTGCATTTATTGTTCTTGTAGCAAATGCTAATGCTACGTTTTCACACACTCATTTTTGTGTTAATGCAGCACCTATGTTGTAATTGCTGGTTCAAACGTCAGAATAATTTTCTTCTTTGTGTTGACTGGTCTTAGGACTTTTCCCTGCAGAATATGTTCCTTTACGTTCTACCTTTTTACGACCCCTAACAAATTCGAACAGTTGACGGTTTTTTTAACTAATTGTTTTTTTGCCGAGTTTGTAACGGATTTGTTATTGTGCCACAATGCCAAACAAATTTGGAGTAATATTCCATTACCCTTAAGTAGGATCTTTATTGTTCCTTGTTCTCACCGCCAGCTATCATTCTAATTGCTCTCAATAAATCTTGTTTCGGCTTAAATGCTTGCCCAGATCCAACAAATGCTATATATCCATCTGCTCCTAAAGATGTCATCATAAAATCTCGCTTTCAGATAGTTATTAAACATTTCTTCTAGTCTGACCATAATATATTGACTCTCCTGGAGTTTCGATGAAAAGAGGTGGTTTGCTTTTGAATTCATGGTGTGACTTATAGAGTGTGACTAACTGACACCATATACATGAGTGTGAGAGAGAGTCTATGTGTGTAGAATGCGATTATAGTGTGTGTAGCTGCAGTTGTGCATACCTCCAATAAATGTCAATAAATAGTTACTCATGCTATATATAATCAAATTGCAAGAAACTGACTGAGGGGATGCTATATATGTGGGTTGTCTAGTATGTGATTATAGTCTATGCACTCCACTTTTCCATATTAAATTGAGATGTTTTCGCTTTAATGTGAATCCAGCTTGTGACAGTATTCTCAGTATTTAGTCCAATGTCTTATTGTACTCCTCTTCATCCTTTCCAAAGGCAAGTATGTTGTCCTGGAAGCATTCACTACATGTTTATTTTTTTAAACAATTTGTGAATTAATCTTTGAAACACTGAGGCAGATGTCACTAATTCAAATGTCAATCTTTTAAGTTGGTAAAACCCTACTGAAGTTATGAAAGTCGTGATTTGTTTAGATTCTGGGTATAAGTAATTGTATGCTGATTTTCAAGACCATTATGGTGAAAATCACTGCTTTCAGCAGTGTTATCAAGATTTCAATTTTTCGGCAACTGGAAGCTGTCCAGTTGAATATTTTTATTTATACAGACCCAGGCAAACCTGCACCTTGCCACTGTTCTTTTCCTCGATCTCTAACTTCGAAAAAGACAATTGCCTCTACTTGCACTTCTTCAATTAAGTCATCCTTTTCGAGCTTCCTTAAAATGTCCTTCACTTTCTGCTTTATTGTTACTAGTACTGGTCTCAAGAAGTGAAGAACTGGAAGGGCTCCTTCATTTACCCTCATTTTATAGACATAACATTTTCATTTTGAGACTTCATTCTCAGTCACCTATGTTTTTCTATGAAGACACTACTGCAGCTATTTATCCTTGAATGTGTTCCACAAATCCTGGTTTCTATTTGGTACTATTGCTTCAATCTTAGTATTGATGGTCCTTTTTCTGCTACATATTTAGTGATTGTGCACATACCCTCCTTGAATTCGATGTATACTTCCAAAATCCTATCAAGTCTACCCTCCCACCAATATACTCAACAACTCTTCAATTACTCTTCTACAACTGTCTCTCTGGCCATTATTTATTTGCATACTTTTAGGAATAATAGTGCAAAATGAAACTCAGTCTACCTCTAGTACTTCAGCCTTTCCGTAAACGCCCTTTGTACAGCTTGGTTTCTTGATAGCTGTTTCATCAGTATTCTCCTTGTTCTCTGTTTAATTCAGAAAACATTTTGTAGATCTGTTATGTTAGCGTCCTCTTCTATATATGTGACATTTCTATTGGCTCTGAACCTAAACCTGCACATTTTTGCAAAGAGTCACCTTCTGTTGCAGGCATTGCACCTTTTCTCCTGAGCTGACCATAGTTTACATCAATTGCACCAAATGACTTACTCATCAGAATCTGTAACACACCTTGTTACCTGCTTTTTCTTTGAACCTTCGTATATGCATCTGTGTGTTCATTTACTTTTATTCTTGTTTGTATTTACTACCCATCATTTTTTTACTTTGACCACAGGGACCCCTTTCTACTTTATGTTCCTTTATGCAAAATTCCCTCAACATTTTGACTGCTCCTGTAGTTTTAGAATAGATATTGCTTCAGACAGCGTTGCAAGTCCATTCGAAATAATCAATCCTGTACTTCAGAATCTCTGTATTGAAATATTCATTGACCCCCTACCAACTGTCAGCTGTCCACAATCACACGCTGCCATCTACTCTCCAGGACATAAATTAATCTATGCTTTTGGTTTCCTTTTGAGGTCTTGTTTAAAACCTATGTATAATCTAAGCCTTTTATTTCATACACCATCTTTGCCCTTTGCAATGTTAAATGCTCTATATCCGTCTTCTCCTAAAGAAGTCATAATTGAAGCTCTTTTTCTGCTTGAACTGTAATGTTTGTCATGTATTGCTTCCAAATAGTTACCGAACATCTCATTCCAGTCTAACCATAGTATATGAGGCTCTCCTGGAGTTTCTAAGAGGAGAAGTGGTTTGATGATTGACCCCATTATGTGATTGATTGATACTATATATGCGTGAGAGTGTGTAGTATATGATTGTTGTGCACGACCTCCTATAAATGATAATGAATACTTTCTCATATTATATTCTCACAATGAAAGAAACCTTTTTGCTTGTCTATGTCTGTTAAAAGTATTCTTACTTTGGACATCAAGGGCCATATTACACAATGTGCCCTGGGCATTTTCAACTTCTTTGCGTGCCCTAGGGCACTTTAGTATTACAGAAGGGGCAGCAGATGCATGTGCGTCCCCTTCTGTAATACAGATAGTGCTGGGGGTCTTATAGCACGCGGGCTATAATTCAAGGGCGTTTCCATATTTGCATGAACGTGTGGCACCATACAAATGAGGGAATCTCTTTACTTCTGCACCTGCGCCATATTAAAATCACAGGCGCAAAGGCAAAGAAACGATCAGGAGGTGCACTGACCGACCGTGCGCCACAAAACGGAGGTGCGCGGTCAGTTCACCCCCTGATGGCAACCCTCAGGAGGGGGTAAATAGGGTCCTTTGGACCCCCCAGACATCCCCTTGCAGGCAGGTTCAGTCACTCACTGCACTCACCTGCAAGGGGATCTGTCACCCCTCTTAAAAGTGCTGGTGGTTGCTGTCGGCACAGTGAAACACAGAACGATTGCTTCAAAGCTGCTCCGTATTTCACTTGAGTGGGCTATTTCCAGGGCAGCGTGAGTTTGCAGCTGCCCTTGGGGCAGCGCATTCATGCTAATTCAGCACACTCTCCTTGTTTGTGCAAGGGGGGCACCTTTTGAACGATACACTTGGTGCAAACAAGGAAAAATCGCCATATGTGTAATACGGACCCAATTTGTAATCCTTTTAGTTAATAATCAATTTGTTTATATGACAAATTGCAGAATGGCTGAATGCTAGACAAAGTTGTCCTGCCACATGCCTGACCATAGGCTTCATATGATGTCTCAATGATCGTCTTCCTGCAGGCACTGACTGTGGCAGCAAGTACCCTTCAGACCAAGTCGTTCTATTGCATAACTGCTTAGCTATAAAAGAGGCACATCAATGCCTGCACATACGTTGCAGCTCACCTCCCTCCTTTACGTTCCTGAAACAACAGACAATGGCAGTGTTAGCCGAACTTCAAGAAGATACTGCGCCAACAACTCGCCAAGATAGTGATCGGTTTCCTAACGCAAATGGGCAACAGCAGAGTGATTCCTATGCTTGTCACCCAAAGATAAGGTGACATGATACATGGTGCAAATTATCATTAACTATATATATATGTTTACTAAATGTTTATGTGTCAAAAGAAGACCAGAGACCAACAGGAGTGGTCACACTATATCAGTTGACTGTTAGCCTCATTAATCGTCTGTGTCAATCTTAATATTTATAGGATTAAAGGGAGCTGGCGGAGCATGACACAAGAGAAATGGAGAACGTCCCTTGATTAGTAATAAAAGATTTATATAGCACACACCACAACTAGGTTATCCCTTTTGAGCCAGCTTTTTGAAAGAGAAACTTATACTTTTGAATCCCTTGATAGGGAATTGGTGACTACAGTCACGGATAAACAGATTTCAAAATCTGAATTAGCAAGAAAAATACAGCAAAAAAGTTTATAAATGTTGTGAATTAACAAAACAACCATGTTACAATAATGGCAACTGCAAACAAATACTTTTTGTATGACATTTGATTTTACCAAATAAACTGAAGCCTTCTACGATAAAAAACTGAGACATCAAGCTGAAAAAGCATTGTCATCTAAGCAACCTCAAATCAATCACTGCCCTGGTTCACAAATTAAGCATGTAAAATAATCTTAGGATCTCTGTTACATGTATTATATGTCAGAAAATGTGAATAAGTAGTGCTTGGCACATCTCTTACAAACCTGTTGGAGCTGCTCATGTTGCATATTTTATTGGGAAACAGAGTTGTATTAAGTTGTATACTACTCTATGCTTCAAACACAATGTGGGTTCATGTTTTGAAGTGGTTAGTTGGTCTGAGTGAAACCGACTCTACATAGACACAGGTTGCACCCTATGTGTTATGGTTGTTAGGATAAACTTCCAACAGCACAACCTTTCACAAAGTATGCTGGGGTTATCCAGTGTCCATTTAGTACCCTCTGGGCAGAAAGCTGGAGTGTATCCCCCAGTTTCTGGAGCAGTGTCTCACTGTGGGACAGCGTTTCCTAAAGACAGAATATAGAGAAAGAAGCACACATACAACTGGGTAGCCTCCTAAAGCATTCACAATTAAAGTATATGTTGAGAAAGGTAGGCAAAGGTTTGATCAAAAACAAAAGTTACATAACATTGGGAAAAATTCCCAAACATATTGGCCTATTGAAATCGTCTTAGCATTAGGCATAAGTGCAACACTCAAAGTTTTTTTTTAAGCATGTGGGATGGATTATTATCTATCTAAAGTGTATGGTATTTGCTGATCTAGAGTGCCTTCATGAACATAAGGCTCGTTACAGAGCTGCAAATGTACTGCTTACACCCTAGTACATAGTCTAGCTTAGACACTAGTATGTTGTCAAAGACTTTCACACGGACACACTTTTGATTCCAAAAGGAGGACTGGATTTGAGGCAAAGATGCACAGATGCTAGACAGACAAGTTACTTACCTCAGGTAACGCATTATCTGGTAGTGACAATATCAAGTTGCAGATTCCTTTCCTTAGTATTTCCCCAGGCATCAGTTTGGTTCTGGAGACTTTTCTTGAGCAGCATCCCTGTGCGCTGTTAGGTGGCGTTGATTGGCTCTGTGTATTTTGTCTACACCGGATATGACTTTGTGGATCCCCGGCATGTTGACGTCAGTTTCTTTTCACAACTTTTCACACCAGAAGCGCAGAGCCATGAAGAACACAGACCACTGGTTTGTCAAAACTGAGGGCCTGAAAGGGGAGTCCCTGTCTCTATATATCAGTTCGCGGAAGATGGGTGGGCCGGTAAGGAATTTGCAACTAGATACTGTTTCTACCAGACAGGGCATTACTTACCAAAGCCTGTGCATCTGATAGACACCTCTAGGTGCAGATTCCTTACCTTAGTATAGATACCCAAGATACCCCGAGGTGGGTCTGCAAACTAAGATCATACTGGAAAGTCCTGCAGGACCGAACAGGCAAAATGCCTGTCCCTACGGACCCGACTGTCCAGGCAGTGTTGTTTGGTTAACGCTTGCAGAGATGTCCACGTTGCCACCTGACAGATGTCAAGGACTGGAACTCTGCATGCTGACTCAGTGGCAGCAGCTTTAACTCTGGCAGAAAGAGCATGTACACCCTCAGGGGGTTGCTTCTTAGCCAGTACGTAGCACATTTTAATTTTAGGGCAGAGAACAACCCCCATCTGGAGATGGTTCTCTTCTGCCCTATCTGATCTTTCTTCGCATCCACATAACTACCAAAGAGTTTATCATCAACTCAGAACTCCTTTGTACGATCAAGGTAGAACGGCAACACTCTTTTTGGGTCCAGACCATGGAGTCTCTCCTCTTTCTTAGAAGTAGGCAAGGTGATGGATTGGCCAAAATGAAAGGGACTAAGCTCTTTTGGTCAAAAGGATGCCCTTGTGCGAAGCACCACTTTGCCAGGATACATGGAAATGTAGGACGGCTTGGAGGGCAATGCCTACAAGGAAGGCTGTTTTCAGAGTGAGAAGCCTGAGAGGACAATTGTGGAGAGGCTCAAAGGGAGCACACATTAAAATGTTAGAACTAAATTCAAATCCCATTGGGGCATAAGGAATGGAGATGAAGGGAACATATGAGTAAGGCCTTTAAGGAACCATTTACAACTGTACATTTGAACAAGGAAAGTTGATAAGGCAACAGCATAAAAGCAGAAATGGCAGACAGATAACCTTTGAGAGTGCCCATAGCAGAGACCTGCTGGGCCAGAGAAAGGATAAACAACGGCAGAAAGGGGTCAACAGACTTTTCTGTGCACCATGCCACAAATTTTTACAACAACAGTCGTACACCATTTTGGTGCAGGGACGCCTGGCTGACAAAGGCGGAAGGTCAAAAGCTGTCAACTGCCGCTGCTCATTCTCCACGCAAGAAGGCGAAGACTGGACAGGTTCGGGTGAAGAACCCTCCCCTGCTTCTGTGACAGAAAATCCTCCCAAACGGGCAGTCTGATCAGAGGATCAATGGCCATGCTCAACAGCTCAGAATACCAGACTCTTCGTGCCCAGTCTGGAGCCACAAGGATTACCTGGGTCCGGTCGTTCTTGATCTTCTTGAGAACTCTGGGCAGAAGTGGTTTGGGCCGAAAAGCGGACAGGAGGCCTGAGGTCCACTCAAGACGAAAAGCGGCGCTGAGCGATTGCTGCCTTGTAAACTCCAATGCGCAATACTGCTGAAAGAGACCTTGCGCCACCTCCAGATGGAGATGACATTTGTTATCGACTAAGAATTGCCGGTTGAGTTTGTCTGCTTTGACGTTCAGAGAGCCCGCCAGATGTTGAACCGACAGTGAAATGCCCTGTTCCAGCCACGTCCACAGGCGCCGAACCTCTTGAAAAAGGGTTGACAACCCCACCCAGTCCTGTTTGTTGCAGTACCACATGGCAATCCATGAACACCTGCACTATCTTCCCTTTGAGAGAGGGAAGAAATGCTTTAAACGCTAGTCTGATTGCCAGGAGCTCCAACAGGTTGATGTGGAGTCCGGAATCCGCCAGAGACCAGATGCCTCTGACGTCTGCCTCTCCCAGGAGTGGTGCACCCGCAACTACTGTCAGACCTAATTGGAGAAAGGAGAGGGATCTGCACCTAGCCCAATTGCGGTTTGTTAGTCACTGCTACAGATCTTGTGCAGTTCCCATCGAGATCTAGACCATATCCGAGAGACTCCCCTGATGGTGTGCCCACTGGACCCTCAGGCTCAACTCCATAGCCCGAATATGCCATCTGGCATGTTGCATCAGCAGGGTGCAGGAGGCCATGAAAATCCAGGCTCGGGATGATAAGCCCGAAACTGCACTGTGTTCAGAACAGCTCTGATGAAAAAGCGTCTGAGAGGGAGTCAGGTGTGGCTTTTGCATGTTTATAGTGAACCCCAGCGAATGAAGGAGGTCTGCCATAGTATAAAGGGTTGGAGACGAAAGCCTGGGGCGAGCCCGCCTTCAACAGCCAGCCATCAAGATAGGGGAATACTGAAACCCTTGATACGTGCAAATGAGCTGCAGCCACCACCATCAACTAGGTGAATACCTGAGGGGCGCCGTAAGGCCAAAGGGGAGCACAGTAAAGTAAAGTGCTTGTGGGCTTCCTTAAACTGCATGTAATATCTGTGCGCAGGCAGGACAGGAATATGAAAGTAAAAGTCCTGCAAGTCCAATGCTACAATCTGGTCTCCTGAGTCCAGGGCAGATAGAACCTGAGCCAGTGGGAGCATTTTGAACTTCTTCTTGAGGACAGAGATTCAGGGACCTAAGGTCTAGGATACAGGGGAGGCCCTTGTCCTTTCTGGGCACCAGAAAGTAGTGGGAATAACAAACATGCCCTACGTTTGGCATAGGAACCCTCTCTACGGCTTTCTTCGCCAAAAGAGCCGTAACTTTCTCTCAGAGAAATGCCAAGTAATCCTCTGTCATACGATCATAGGATAGTGGCATGGAAGGTGGATCCCACATCCCCAGCCATGCAAAGGTTGGGCAGCATGTGCAGCATGGTGGCTGGAGTGGAACGGATGCGGCTAGGCACCCATTCCGAAGTGATGAAAGGGGAGAAAAGCAGACTTAGGGCGACAAGGAGACCCCATGAGGCCCAAGAACCTGGCCATAGCTTGAGAATTCTTGATGCGCTCGAGCAACAAGTCAGCTTTCTCTCCAAAAAGACAGGTGACATCAAGGGTTATGTCCATAAGATTGGCTTGACATCCCATGAAAAGCCAGACATGCTCAACCTGGCATGGTGCCTCAAGGCCACTGTTGAAGCGACCACTTTACCCGGTGAGTCGGTTGTGTCCAGTCCACATTGGATCGTGTATTTTGCTGTGTCGATCCCATCAGCAATTGCTTGGGAAAGTACAGACCAGACCTCATCCAGTACCTGTGGCAGCAGCTGTGCAACCGTATCCCATAGCATGTGGGAATAACGACCCAAAAGGCATGCGGTGTCCAAAGATCGCAATGTTAGTCTGGAGGAAGAAAACTTCTTCTTCCCCAATGTGTTCATCCTCTTGGATTCCCTATCAAGGGGTGCTGAAGGGAACGTGCCCTGGGAGGTGGATGCTTGGATAACCAAGCTCTCAGGGGTGGAATGTTGCCTCAGGTAAGCCCGGGTCACCCGTTGCAGGGTGATAGCCGCAGGCAATTGTCCTGTTCACAGGAGTTCCTGTGCTGGGTTTAGACCAGGTACCCAGTAGGACATCTGTATGCGCTTCATTAAATGGGAGCAGGGTGTCAGATGATGTAGCGGAAGGCTGAAGCAACTCTATCAGGAAGTTAGTCCGGACTGCCACCGAAGTCAGCTCTAGGTCCAGGATCTCAGCTGCTCTCCGCACCACCACTGAATGTGAAGCTCCCTCCTCCATAGCCACTGTAGGGGTAGAAAGCACACCAGTATCTGGGGATGTATCCAGTCCACTGGCTTCACCGAGGTCCATATGTCAGCCAATGGGTTCTTGAAGCGGTTATTCCAAAGGGTCCAGCAACCCCTTCCATTTCTCATTGTAACCAAGCCAATAGGAATAAGGCTCAGGATCCGACACAGAGGCCAAGTGCTGGAGTCAGTGTTGTACGATGCCCTCCCAGCTCTATCTCAGAGTTGTAAATGAGGATGTGGCAGCGCATGAAGCGTCAACGTCGGGTCTGGTGCCAGGGAAGATAGAGGTGGTATGACCGGTGTCGGTCTGGATCCAGGAACAAATCCTTAGGTGCCTCTTGGAGCCGAAGCTGCCGGCGTGTAACACGAACGGGCCCCTTCTGCCTCTGCAGGGCCCGAAGGCACACCAGGGGAGTAAGACTGTCCAAAAATGAGGTGCATGGCCTCATAAAACACCTTAGGTTGGGCAGGGGTAGCTCCAGTTCCCGGAAACATAAGGAGGTGTAGACTTGGCCCGGACGTAGACTTCAAAGCGGGAGGCCTAGATCGACAATGTTCCTGCTCCCTTGTTTCTTTGACTGACGGACAAGGTGAAGTTGAAGCATGGTTTGCTTTCTTCGACGACTTATTATGCCTCCACGTCAAACAGGGAGGCCCCCAACTACTCCTGAGAACTTCCTCTAGACTGAGACCGGGACTTGCGTGGAGCACAGGATCGGGCCACCATCAGCTTTAGGAACTGCTCCTTGAAAACCTCTGGATTCATGGCCTGACACTTGGAGCCCGACATTGGGTCGTGGTCAGCCTCCAGACACCAAAGGCACATGAGGCACAGATCCGTCACAGACATCGCCCCATGGCAGGATCTGCAGAACTGGAACCCAGTCTTACATGAAGACATCCCTCGACTCACCAGGAGTTGAAATACTCAGAAAAGCTTGACAAAAGTTTGAAAAAGACCAGTCAAAAAGCGACTGAGGGGGTAGCTCTTTCTTTGGATCAGCGCTGGCTGGCTCACAAAGAAAAGAACGGTCGTCAGTGCACCGGGGTGGTGCCTACATAGGACCCATGATGTCATTTCCAGCGCGGATGACACCAACAATGGACGCAGAGCTGATCAATGCCATCTAACGAGACACAGGGGTACTGTTCGAAAAACATCTCCAGATCAGACTGAAGGCAGAGCGAATTCTAAGGTAAGGAATCTGCAACTAGATGTCTCTATCACATACTAGATTACAGAAGGTACTTTCAGATACCAACTGAAAGGCACTCTATGAATGCATGTATATTTAGAATTTTTATGAAAAACAAAAGGTAATGCCTAATGCCAGGCCTAAAAAATGGCATCACTGGTGTTGGTTGGCCAGGATGTGTTGAGGTTTGCTTCTGGTATCTTTTTGGGTTAGTCCCACTTTTAACAGTCTGAGATTCATTATGTTTAAATACTTTACTGCCAGTCTCTGAGACAGAAGACTGTGCCTATTCTCAACACATCGATAACTGCAGACAGAAGAACAGAGCTCCAAAAAACAGATATTTTGTGTCCTATTTGGAGAAATATGAGTTAGTGGCATTAGAGAACTTGGCAAGAAGTAAAACAGCAGGGAAGTGTAAAGAAATCAAAACATCCAGGCTGGAACCAACTTTGAACAGGCATTATGTCATATTCTGTTATCCAAAATAGTGTGGTACCCCTCTGTAAGGTAAGCGTTAATGGATACCAGAAGGCGTAATAGGCTGTGGTATGTGATCTTTTATCTTATTTCTTCCACGCTTTTTCTCAAGATATGTCTCTGTTTATCTCTCCTTTCTCAGGTCTTGTCTTTATTGATGGGTAGTCTTGGTCTTGTTTCTTTCAGGTTCTTCCTAACTGGATCTTCTTTCCTTCAGGTACTCATCATGGAATTCCACCAACGACGACACCGCAAGGGAGAGAAAAAAGAAGCTGTTTTTCTTTTTAGAAGGTATGTTGGTTGGTAGCTTATACTTCTATTCTCCTGTCTTCTCTTTTCTTCTTCTGTCTTTTAATTTCTCGTTATTTCCCCTGTTGCTTTCCCTGTGATGTTAGTGCAATTCTTTCTTTTCCCTCTCTCTTCACTCGAACCTTCTCTTTTCCTGTATCTCGTGGTTCAATACTGTCCTTGTATGTTATACCTATGTTTGTTTCTTTCTGGGGTTAGTAAAGTGCTGTCCTTTCAACCCTGTGCCTTCCTGTGTTTTTGGTTCTTACGGATTGTGCGTCTTTTATTGTTTTCTTTTTATCCCCTTTTGTATCCTCTTTTCGCGCGCCCCCCCCCTTCCAGTTATTTATTCCATGCACTCAGTTTCCCCACTGTTCCTCCCCATTCCCCAGTATACACCCCGTACATGCTCTGGCCATGTTCTTCCTAGAACGTGGCCAGCTCCAGCGCTTCCTCTCCCTACGTCTTCTCCTGTTAGCGATTCTCATCGGGGCTGTCACGTCTCACCGCGACCGTGATGTAACTCTCCCTTTCGAACCAGAGGCTCGCCGTCTCCTGAGGACACCGCTTCTGCTTGCCTCTGCCATCCTCTGTCTCCTTGCCGCGATTTCCTCTCCCGATCGCTGCCTCCTCCTTCCTTCGCGTTACCGTCCTCCTCCCCCGTTGTTCTGACACTGACCTCTTTTTCCCAGCATGGGGCTTTTGAAAAGTGCACCCTACTACACCCTCCTCATAGGAATTATTCAATGTACCATTATCTCACTGGAGAGCCTAAATGTTGTGTGTTGACCTTTAATAGCCCACACCACCTAACTTGCATTTCCTAGAACCTACAGAGTTGACACCAGTAATCGCAATACATGTCAAGAGGATGCATCTGGGCTTTGCCTCTACGGCTGCAAAGAAAAATAGATTAACCTTCTGATTAGACAGCACATTTGTGATACCAAAATTACATTTCTATGGGGAGAGTACTCACCTTGTGCGCAGGTATCTTAAAAATACTCAATGTATCACAAAAAAAAGGCGCTGGCAGAAATGGTTGTAAATAGCTAAACCACTGGCAATCGCTATGAAAAGCATTCAAAACCATTGTTGTTGTGAGACAGAGAAATGGCATCATACAGAAACAAAATCAGTCTTGGTCAGTGGCCCAGGCACCAAACCAATTGTTGGAGAAGACTGCTCTGCAAGAAAGGGTAATCTTGAAGACTGAAGAATGTTATAAATCCTCTCTAATGAGCTATTTTTCAAGGGAAGCACAAAGAAAAAGCAGTTATGTCAATCTTTATGTCTGGCATAAGTTCTTTTGCTTTTATTAAAATAAAATTATATTTATTAATAATATATTCTTACCTCTAGGAGCTTTAAGTCACCACTCTCCATCCATTGATCTGTTATTGTGTCATTCATATGTTTCTTCTGTTAACTACAGCTGACAGCATTAGATATTGTGTCAGCCCACTTCAAACATTGACTGACTTCACTGCGAGTGACAGTATTCTGCCATTTAATAAAGAGCACGTCCAAAAACAAAGTAGTATACTAGAGACTACAATGAAAATGTGTGTTTTTAGAAACCAACAAGTATTTTTACTTTTAGCCAAAAGGCAGGAGCTTCCTCAACAAAAACTTGCCAAAACCATCACTAAAACAAAACAAGCACCAACAAAGCCAAAAGGTTGGTAACTAATACCGGGCTTATTGGTTTTGCCAATACTTATTTAAGCTAGTATTTCAAATAAGAATGGGAAATGAGAAACAGCCTTCTATTGGAGAAGTCTCACTCGCTAGCAGGGACAAGACTACTTAAGAGTCTATAAATGCTCCGACTGCATGAAGCAACAGGACAAACAAAACAGTATCCACAGTAACGGCACAGAAAGAGAAATTAGCACGTCTAATAGAGGGAGAACATAGAGTGGTGCAGGAATTGGAGATAGCTACAAGCAGAATGAAACATAGGGGAGCCAGGTGACTGAAATAGAAGCTAACTTAAAGGCAGTGGTTTCCCATAAATCATGTGCCGTTTAGAGGGAATCCAAACCAAAGATGGAAGTTGAGATCAATTGCAGAGTGGGATCTTGACAAGGTTACCACAGGGCTCACAGATGTAGGAGAGGACTAGAGTGTTGAACTTTGTAAGAAACTGGGTTACTAGTTGAGGGGATGAAACTCTTCTTAATAAGGGACCCCAATTCCTGTCAGGGTGAAGTCACAAGCTAACCCCAAACTAACCTGTGCTGAACCCTCCGGTAGCTTGGCACAAAGCAGTCAGGCTTAACCTCGAGGTGTTGTGGAAAGTATTTATGCAGCCCTTCAAAAAGTAATGACGTGAAAACACAACTAAAGGGTAATAACTGCCAGTCCTATACCTTTACATTTGGATATATCCAACCAAATACATATTGACAACATAAACAATAAGCCAAATAAATGTACTTATCAAGACATTATTTAAATCCATTGTGCATTGATAGTTAATTTGGCTTTTCAGTATATTTCTCATATTTTCCACAAATTGCTCATTTGTGGTACACAGTATGCAATCATGAAACGTATTCATACATCATAATAGGTATGATATGTACAGCAAAGTGGTACCCATCCTTTACCACACAACGAACACTAAAACTTCAACTCACTCTCACGTCTCCCTTTCATTCCTCACACATACATCAACTGTAAACATTGTATCAAAACATTAAAAACATCAGGTGGGACATCAACAGGAAAGACATAAACACATCACAATACTCAGGTTGTGAACAATTAATGGCTTGAAAGGCACAGTATATCCATTTTAGTAATTGTACACTAAATTCTGCAAAATGCGCAAATAGTCAATCTATTGTCAGTTGAACTTTACAGCATTGAATCCTTTCCAAAAAGGAGAAAGAAATCTGCAGATAAAGAGAACTTTTCTTGGTGTCCCTAGCGTTTTCTTTTGTGTGAGTAGTCTTCGTGTCCCTACTATCTTAGCACCAATGCGTGATTATGTGTGAGACCAAAAATGGTCATCAACCTTCTTCATGGTGCAAAGATAAGGAAAAAAAAAAAAGCAGGGGAAAGGAAGAGTAACCTTGAAGGGTTACCACCTGTGGATCAATAGTCAGAAGATAGGGCTCAATGATCAGACAGTTCATTAGACTCAGTGTACTCTGAACCCAAAAATAATCTTAATACCCCGAAAACGTTTCAGGGGACAATTACAAGAGGAAGCAAATGAGACAATACATTCTTCAAGGATGTAATGACATACTAATGAATTACTAAAATGCATTCATAAATTGAGTGATTTTGAGAAATAAAAAAGCAAATGGGCAAAGAAACGTCAAAAGAAAAAGAAACATCAGAGGGGGCTGAAGTAAAAGGAAAGCCACCTCCGGGTCCCCATATGAAGGAGAATATTTGGCATATCCATTGAGAGAAACCCCAGGTGGACGGTATATCCATGTGCCGTGGAGTAGGGAAGATCATGCAGCATTTACGAACAATTTCCCAAAATTGAGCGCAAACCCTCTGCAGTGGTACATGCACGTGGAAAGATTTGTTAACATTTCAAAAGTGTTGCAGAATGGTTGGAATACATTTTTGATACTGTTTTTCTAAATTATTTATGGGCTGAATGGCAAATTGCTGTACAATGGCCAAAGTCAGAGCCACAGGGAAATGCCCGCACTAATGCACCATTGTTATTGTGATGGCTAAATATAATGAGGTAATTACTTTCTTGAAAGGTACAGTTCCTCCAGAGGATTTGGATTATATGAGAATAAACAGAATTCAGCAAGAGGTGAAAGAGTCAGTGCATCTATTTATGAATGGCTGTTGAAGACATTTCAACAGCACACCGGTCAATTAAACCTTGATTTGAGTGACATGACATTCTTTATCTCACAGTCTTTTATTGGGTTGAGACCAGAGATGAGCCAGAATATACAACAGTGTGCTTTCTTAGCAGTTAGTCACTGGATGAAATTCTAAAATACGCAAGCTGTTGTAGTGACGAATAGGAGATGAAGTGAAGAAGCGTAAGGAAAGATATATGTTAGCCTAGATGAAATTGGCACAGAAACAGTTTCAGAATCAGTCATTTGCAGGAAATGTTGGTACAATGCAAGGTATTGGTTTTCAGAATGAAATGCAGGGGATTGTTTTTAAAACTTGACTTCAAGGTGGTAGGGTTGGTTCTCACTGTAGAGGTTGAGGAGTTCTGTTTGATTTTAATTCTGGTGTAGATGTTGCAATGTTGAAGAAAATGACTCCTTGTCATTTTTGTTACAAGATTGGGCACTGGAAGGAGTGTAGACTGATAGCATGAGTGAAAATAACCAAACAGTAGAAGGAAGTCAGATGCAGAATGTACCCATTCAGCAAATGCAAGTGCCAATGCAGACACATGTTCCAATGATGCAGGTCCCAAAAGCTCCAACGGGTTTAACAAATGTGGGTAACCCCAGATTTAACATGAATCAAGTGCTTGAGTAAATAACATCCCATTTCAGACCTAGACCCCAAACCTTTCTACAGTTCCCTATGTTGGATAGTGAGACCTTTGGTTCTTACAATTCACACTAACAGGAGGAGTGGGAGAGGGGGGTGGCATACTTGGCACAGTCTTAGAGGTAGACCAGAGTGGACCATATGTAGGAGTAGAGGTAAATGGCCACCAAGCGTCATTTCTTACTAACCCCAGGGCTACCCGTTCCACTGTTAGAACAGCGGAAATCCCAGATCTACGCCTCCAGTGAATGAAGATTCAAGTTGTAAGAGTTACAAAAAAACAGATTACCAATCTAGTTTCAGAAGAGGTTCTTGTAAAAATAGGTTCATTTTAGGAGAAGCACTGGTTTGTTGTGTGTGACTTAAATCCTGTAAACCTACCAGGAAGAGAGCTGTGTACAAGTTAAATTGTACAATCTATTACACATCGAATGAGGTTGAATTACAGACACATGATGAGGATGTAGAGTTTAAGTTGGCCAAAAAGAAGGCGTAGGACTGTATCCAGTGAGAACAGTAGAGGAAGTTGTCCCTTGATTAAAAAAACATACTGGAACCCAGAAGTATGGGATTTTAAAGTAAACAACATCGGACTAATCACAGGTGTAGAACCAGACCATATCACAGTGAACCCCACTGTATTTATTCCGAGACCACTACCATACAATGTGACCCCAGAGACAATTACTGATGCATGTTGAGAAAAGGAATCTTAAGCGACTGTTGGGAGCCCTTGTAATTTCCCAGTTATGGACTTGCAGAAACCCAATGGCAAGTATAGGATCATACAGGATCACGGAAAAATTAACAACAGTGTTGTTCCATGCTGTTCCAGAATCCAGCCACCATTTTATTCCAAACTCTGTGCACTGCAGAATGGTTTACCGTTGTGGATCTTTGTCAAGCCTTTGTCTCCATCCCATTGCCTTAAGACAGTCAATTCTTGTTCTCATTCCTGCTTTGCAAGAGAGTTTTGGCAAGGTGCAGAGTTCCACAAGGGTATACTTAAAGTCCTTTCTATTTCAACCACATTTTGAAGAAGAATGTTGAGTCTCTGCAGCTGCCTTGTGATTCAGTTCTTATATAGTATATCAATGACCTACTTGTGGCATTGAGAAGTAGAGAAGCTTGAACCATGATACCATTGCTTTGCTCAATCACCTTGCTGAGAATGGACATAAAGTGTCTCTGAGCAAACTGCAATACTGTCAAGAAGAAGTTCAATACTTGGGACATACCAGTGAAAAGTGAAAGAGAAAGGTGTCAAAGAAAATAATCCAGACATATTAAGGATGTGTGTACCAAAAACACAGAGAGAAGTCAGGATGTTCCTGGGAATGGTTGCCTACTGTAGACAGTGGATGCCAAACTTTTCCCTAGTGGCTATGCCTTTACTGAGACTGACACACTAAGATGTGCCTGAACCCCTTCCATGGGACAATGAATGCTTGAAAGCTTTCCTAAAGCTGACAGAATCTCTCTTTCATGCCCCAGCGCCAAGAATACCAGATTACAGTAAAATGTTTGCATTGTTTTGCAGTGAGAGGGAGGGCTGCACTCTTCTCGGTGCTTACTCAGATGCATGGAGATTCAAGAAGTCCTGTGGTTTATTTTTCAATTACCCTTGGCCCTGTAGCCGCAGGGCTGCCCGGCTGTCTAAAAGTTGTGGCAGCTGTTGGTGTCAGCACAGAGAGGTGGGAAAGTATAGTGATGGGGCATCCTTTAACTGTTATGGTGCCACACTCTGTGGAGATTCTACTTACCAGAATGAAAAGACAGTATATGAGAAATTCAAGACTTAAAAAATAGAAGCAGCAAAACTTTGCATCAGAAAACTCTATTTTGAAAAGGGGTTAGATTTTAAACCCATCTTCTATACTCCCTTTAGCAGAAATAATGCAAATAAGGATGATTTTGAGCATGATTGTGCTGTGCCAAGACCTACAAGATGAACCATTGTTTGAAACTGATTATGTCATTTTTGTGGCTGGCTCATGTCAGAACCAATGAAGGTGTCCTGAGAGCATCTTAGAGCTTATGCTGTCTGTACAATTCAAGAAGTTGTAGATGCTTTATGGCTTTGAGGTGTTACTTCAGCACACATTGCAGCGTTGATTGTCCTTACAGCAGCTTGCAATCTATCAGCTCAGATGACAGTGATTATATTTACAAATAGTCAGCACGGCTTTAGTGTGGTCCATGAATTTGGACAGTTATGGTCATAAAGTGGTTTCATTACTTCATCTGGCTCACCTATAAGGAATGGTGAAAATGTAAAGAGATTTTAAAAAGCACTGCAGCTTCCAACTGAAGTTGCGGTTGTTAAGTGTGCAGCTTACAGAAGATGCAATGGATATGTCACAGCTGGAAACAGATATGCTGACAAAGTTGCATATTATTGTGCACTTGTGGCCTTCACATTTAATGGAACATGTAAATCTGAAGAGGACATTTTCTTTTCAGTGTTATCTGTAGGTGATACATGGGAAGAGCTCAAGAAATTGCTGGAAAAGGTTCCAGAAACAAAACAGCAGGGTTGGATCAGGGCAGGATGTGGGAAAGACACAAATAACATGTGGTTTTCAGCAGACAGGAGACAAGTGTTACCAGATGTTTTATCGTCCCACATGACATCACATTTGCATGGCTTCACACAGTTAGGGAGACACGATTTCGGATTATTCATACAAAACTAGTTTTAATCCTAGACTCAGGATGCGTGCAGAAGAATTGTGCCACTCTTGCATAACATGCCAACTGAAAAGGAAAAGAACACCAGTCATCCTGGGTCATGTTGGGAGATCAGGTGGTCCCCTTTCAACAGAATACAGATGTACTTTATCACAATGCCTCTTTGTAATGGGCTGTGATATGTCCTAGTTATGGTGTGCATTTTCTCTTGATGGATGCAAGCCTTTCCAAAGCAGAGAAATGACAGTCTCACTGTAGTTAAACTAATGAGAGGTAATACCCAGGTACAGAACGCCTGTTTCTCTGGAGTAGGATTGCCGACTCAATTTAACAATGAGGTCCTTATGATGTTTTGTGCAGCATTACAAGCAGAGCAGAGATTGCACTGAAGCTATCATCCAGAGGCATTGGGGTTTGCTGAATGGCTCAATGGAACTATAAAATCCCTGTTGGTGAAAGTCAAATCATTTGAGGAAATTTGCTGGTGCAGAGCCCCATGAAGTCAATGCTTATCACCACAAGCCGAACTACCAGAGGTCTGAGCAGAGATCCGAAACTGAGATGCAGAGTCTCTGTAAGGGCATAGCGTCAAGTTAAAGTCACCACAAACAATGTACGGTAGTGGCCAAAGATGAAGCTTGGTCAGCAAAAATTAAAGACCCTGGGATCATCTGTATTAAGTCCATATACATCACAGATGGTAAAATGGACATTATCTTTCCGAATAGTCCCCAGCACCCACAACCCCCTGAATCCGTCCTGAGATGTAAAATTCCCCATTTATGATCCTGCACTAATAGAGTGACACCCGTTTGAGCAAAGGTAAAACATGAGATTGACATGACTTGATAGCCGAACTCTGAGTAATGAGCTCTCTGCAGATGACAGGTGCGCCTCCTGGAGACACATAATATGTGGATTGAGAACTCTGAGCTCCTCTCGTACCAATTTGCCAATTTGCACTTATCTGGAGACTAGACTCCATTGATATTCCAGGATAGGATATGTAGCTGCTACTTAGTACATCCACTATTATCGACCATGGACATTGTATTGCGAAAACCACAGGCTACCTCTACACCTAACAGACCAAAATACCTGTACTCATAAATTATCTAACCAAACACACAAATATACATAGTTCCATTTCTAGCCAGGTCAAACAGAGTCCCTTTTCCTACAATTTCAGCCCCTGTGTACCATGCAGAAGACACCCCCAATCAAAAAACACAACCTCTACACACCCCCAACCCCACCCCACATCCCAGGTTCTCATAAAGGTGAACCAACCAAGCCCCCTTAAGCTGTGCCCTAAGAGAAGAAGGGCCATTCCCCAACCATTAGGGTTAGTCATGCCTTAAGGCTAATAGCTGAAGTCAGCACCGAGGCCGCCGCGCAAGTGGCATGCACAGAAATGAACAATACTACCAAGTGTAAATCCAAGAACTCCCCAGTACAGAAGAACAGGTGTGGATAAGAAGACAGAAGCTTAAAGGAAACAGGAAGAACAGAACAGAAAGGGAAAGGCGAGTGAGACAAACCTCTCATCTAGTGACCAGACCAACAACCCACCTGAAAGCCTGGGACAGACTCAAAAGATGCCTCCTCCCACCCCCATCCTCGATCCTTAGGCTGAACCCGTAAGGCCCCACCCCATTGCAGGCCCTTATGCCTACAAAGATGAAAATCAGCATTCCCACAGGACCAAAGCAGAGACCAAAGTGCAAAAGCGAATAAAGAATTGGAGGCCCAAAAGGATGAGACAGAAATAACCCAGAGCGAAAGTCAAAAGAGACCAACTACTCGTCCAGTGCAGCAGAACAACCCCCCACCTGAAGTAAAGCCCGGCCAGTTTATAACCCCTTATGCCAACAAAAAGTGAAATCGGCATTCAACCCAGAGCAGAGACAGTTCTAGAGCAGTTTCAGCCACCCGGCTACCATTTTGTTAATAATTCCTGTACTTTTTGGCCCTCATAGCAGTAATAAGTCTGGCCCTCCATGACGATTTGCAAAGAGGCAGGCTACATAAGAGAGACAGAAGCCCCAAGCTTCCAGAGGGCCGGGTTATGCTCCCAGAGTTGCCAGCGTCTCACAATGATCTGGTGGCAGCAATCCAAATAGACAAGAAAATTCATGCAACAAGCTTTGAACAGTGATTTAGGGGTGGCTGTATGGTAGATCTCTTCACGCAGGATAAAGTTCCTAATACAGACGAGGATAGCCTGAGGGTAACAAGAAGGGTTTCTGGGTGGTTTAAATAGAAAGTGGTGCGCCCTCAGAATTAAACAGTCATATCTCAGTCATTTAGAGCAGGAAAAACATATTGAAACAGATGGACTACAAAGCCACTTGAGTCATCTCCTTCCATTCTTTCTGGAATACCTAGGACCCGTACATTGTTTTTGCGTGATCTGTAATGCAGGACTTCAACCCTAGACGGAAGAGCAGTGAGCTGGGAGGCACGCCGAGCAATTGCTACATTGTCATCTTCCTGAGCTATTTGGAGGGCCACCTGGAACGATTCTGACCTACCAGCATAGTTCATTTACAGACATTTTTATTTTGTTTTGTGCTAGAAAAAAAAAACATTGTACAGCACACCACTTTGAAGTCAGCAAAAGAATAGTAAACACCAAGCTCCCTGGAAGACAAAGTCTAACGTTTGACCTGTCTTTGAATGCACAGAAAATGTGACAAGAGAAAAACAAGATTTAAAGGACTATTTACATAAGGTTCAGTACTGGTGGAAGAATGGGACAAACTCAAGCTGGACACCTTAAAACAAATAAAGTGAGCAAATAGAAATCAAGCAAATGCAAGTTTCAAACCAAAAAGCCATTGGTAAGCAATGGGCCGAATGCATCACCAGGGAAGCTTTCCAAATGTTGCCAGGATGTCATTAGCAAAACAGACCGAAGGGCTTTCTGGTAGGTTTCAACCTAAAAATGACTCTGGTACACACTACCCTTTCATCGGGACCCACATTCTCAACATATTGTTTGTTGAATATATATCCGAGGACATGTACTAGTCCAAAGGCTCACATCATTTTAAGGCATTACCCTAATGTTTATGCAAGATATCAGCAAAGAAACACTGCACCGAAGAAGTTAGCACATAATAACAAATACACATTAGAGCCACAGTCCCTGTTCCAGATATGGATAGCCTTAAGGCTTGACAAAGAATCAGTACGTTATCAGATTTTAAATCAGGAACTTAATGAGGACAAATCAGTGTTTTTTAATACAATTACAAACAAATACAATAACTATTCTGATCCAAAGTTTATCCAAAATTGGATAACTTTAATTCAACAATCTGGCCCAAAAGAACGAGTTACTTACCTTCGGTAACGACTTTTCTGGTGGATACATTAGCTACCTGTGGATTCCTCACCTAATGAATACTCCCATTGCGCCAGCACTCAACGGAAATCTTCTTCCTAGCTTCTGCACGTCGACGAGGACGTCACAGTTGCCCACGCGACGCCGTCTGACGTCATACAGGCAATAAGAGGTCCTCGCCGACATGCGGACGTCAGTACCAACATTTTAATAATAGGCCATTGAGATGAAAGAACAATAGTAATATTTAATGATATTCCAAGCAAACACATCAAGTAAATAAATATATGAACTATATATATACATATAAACATATATACATAATATATACCAATCCTCAAAACCAAGAGGAGCACACTCAAGAATTACTTGGTTAGACCAAACAGGCAACGGGGAGGCGGGTGGGACCGTGAGGAATCCACAGGTAGCTAATGTATCCCCCAGAAAAGTCGGTACCGAAGGTAAGTAACTCGTTCTTCTGATGGATACAACTACCTGTGGATTCCTCACCTAATGAATAGAGTCCCAAAGCAGTACCGCACTCGGTGGTGGGTGCCTGAATGGTCAAACCAAGAAATCCTGCAGCACTGACCGTGCAAAATGGCCGTCCCTTCTGACCTCAGAGTCCAAGCAGTAATGCTTCGCAAAAGTGTGAAGGGACGACCAAGTTGCGGCCTTGCAGATGTCGACCACAGGAACACCCCTAACCGAGGCCGACTTAGCTCTGGTGGAATGAGCTCTTATACCATCAGGGGGATCCTTCTTTGCTAAAGAGTAACACATTTTAATGCAAAGAACAACCCACCTGGAGAGTGTTCTCTTGTGGACTGCCTTTTCCTCTCCTCTTTCCCACATATCCGATGAAAAGCTGATCCTCCAGCCTGAAATCCTTTGTCTTGTCTATATAAAAGCTTAACGCCCTCTTTGGGTCCATTCGGTGAAGTCTCTCTTCTTCCTTTGAAGGATGAGGCGGAGGACAAAACGTGGATAGAGTAATTGTCTGGGCCAAATGAAAGGGTGAATTAACCTTCGGAAGGAAAGCAGCCTTGGTCCTCAACACCACCTTATAGAAAGATGTATAAGGGGGTTTTACCGATAGAGCCTGGAACTCACTCACTCTCCTTGCAGATGTAATAGCAACCAGGAAAACTGTTTTAAGAACTAACAATCTTATGGGGCAAGAATGCATAGGCTCAAAAGGGGACCCCATAAGGAAAGTTAGAACCAAGGACAAATCCCATTGAGGCATAACGAAAGTATTTGGAGGAAATTTATTCATAAGGCCCTTCAAGAATCTAAGTACTAATGGAGATTTAAATAAAGAAGGCTGGTCTGGAAGACAAATAAAGGCTGACAAGGCAGACAAGTAACCCTTAACAGTAGCCACTGCACAACCCCTCTGTGCTAAAGACAAAGCAAAAGATAAAACATCCGACAAATGAGCACGTAAGGGATCAATCTGTCTCTCTCCACACCATACCACAAATTTAGACCACCTATTAGCGTAGATAGATTTAGTGGAGTGTCGCCTGGCCGATAAAATAACATCCACTACCTCAGGCGGGAGAGAAAAGGAACTCAGGTTGTCCCGTTCAATCTCCAGACATGAAGGTGCAGGCTCTGGAGGTTGTGGTGTAAAACCTGCCCCTGCGACTGCGAGAGGAGGTCTGCCCTGAGAGGGAGACGGAGCGGAGGGCACAGTGCGAGTTGGAGAAGGTCGGAATACCACACCCTCCTTGGCCAATCCGGAGCAATTAAGATGACTTGGGCCCGGTCTTGGCGAATTTTCCTCAACACCCGAGGAATCAAGGGTATGGGGGGGAACGCATAAAGCAGCTGGTCGCACCAGGTCATCTGAAACGTGTCCCCCAAAGCTCCCTGCACCGGATACTGGAGGATGCAAAATAACTGGCAGTGCGAGTTCTCCCGGGTGACAAACAGATCTATCCGAGGAAACCCCCACATCTGGAAGATTATCCGGACTTGATCTGCATGGAGACGCCACTCGTGATCGGCCGAGAAATGGCGACTGAGACTGTCCGCATGTACGTTCAAGACTCCGGCCAGATGATTTGCTACCAAGCAAATCTGATGGTCCTTTGCCCAGGACCATAGCCGAAGAGCTTCTCTGCAGAGAAGGTACGACCCTACCCCTCCCTGCTTGTTTATATACCACATCGCAGTAGTGTTGTCCGTCAGGACCTGAACCGACTGACCGCGAAGGGATGGGAAGAAGTGAGAGCCAGACGTACAGCCCGCAACTCCAACAGATTTATATGAAACATCTGTTCCACTGGAGACCAAAGCCCCTTGATCTCCAGGTCCCCCAGATGAGCTCCCCACCCTAGAGTGGAAGCATCCGTTATTACAGTGGCCACAGGCGGAACTTGCGAGAACGGCCTTCCTCAGGAAAGATTGTCGTCCGCAATCCACCATTTCAAATCCATGGCAGCATCTCTGGAGATCCTCACTGAGCCTTCGAAATCCCCCTTGTGTTGAGACCACTGCTTTCGGAGGCACCACTGAAGAGCCCTCATGTGCCAGCAAGCATGCGTGACCAACAGTATGCAGGAGGCAAACAGACCGAGCAGATGTAGGACCTTGAGGACTGGAATGACCGCTCCACTTTGAAACATTGGAACCAACGCCTGAATGTCTTGAATCCGCTGAGGCGGAGGAAAGGCTCGATTCAATGTTGTATCCAGTACTGCCCCTATGAACACGAGGCGCTGAGAGGGCTCTAGGTGAGATTTGGGCACGTTCACCGAAAAGCCCAGGTCGAACAACAACTGGGTTGTCGACTGCAGATGATGCAACACGAGCTCCGGGGACTTGGCTTTGATCAACCAGTCGTCCAGGTAAGGGAATACTGCTATCCCCTTCCTTCTGAGCTCTGCCGCAACCACCGACATCACCTTCGGGAAGACTCGAGGTGCTGAAGTAAGACCAAACGGAAGGACCGCAAACTGATAGTGCTGCGACCCCACCACAAACCGGAGATACTTCCTGTGTGACTTGAGTATCAGGATATGAAAGTAAGCATCCTGCAAGTCGACAGACACCATCCAATCTCCATTGTTCAACGCCAAAAGCACCTGAGCTAGGGTCAGCATCTTGAACTTTTCTTGTTTGAGGAACCAATTCAAGATCCTCAGGTCCAGGATTGGTCTCAACCGACCATCCTTCTTGGGAATCAGGAAGTACCTCGAGTAACAACCTTGACCCCTTTCCTGCTCTGGAACCAACTCCACCGTGCCCTTTGAAAGGAGGACTTGAACCTCCTGTTCTAACAACAGGAGGTGTTCTTCTGAACAATAAGATGGGCGGGGCGTGATGGGGGGCGGAAACTCCCGAAAGGGAAGGGTGTAGCCTTTTCTCACAATGCTGGTAATCCAGGAGTCTGATGTGATGAACTCCCACTTGTGGAGAAAATTCAGTAACATCCCCCCTACAGGAGAGGAGTGAGTGGGAATTGGTGGAAGCCTAAGGCTGCTTCCCCTGCTGCACCCCTCCAGAGGAAGAGGCAGAGTGCTGCTGAGAGGCTCCCCTGGTACGGACCCTACCCCTCCCTCTAAAAGATCTATAGGAGAGAGCAGAGGTAGGCTGCTGGAATTTCCCTCAAAAGGAGGAGGAGGAGGAGCCACGACCAAATCCTCGAAACCTCCTAAAAAATCTGGAGGAGGCAGAAGAAGTGACTTGCAAGCCTAGCGACTTGGCCGTGGCCCTGCTCTCCTTGAACCTCTCTAAGGCCGAATCCGCCTTGGCACCAAAGAGCTTGTCCCCATCAAAAGGAAGGTCCAGTAGGGTCGACTGTACATCTGAGGAAAATCCTGAGTTACGAAGCCACGCCTGCCTCCTCGTAACTACAGCAGTGCCCATTGCTCTAGCCACAGAGTCAGTTGTATCCAACCCAGATTGGATAACCTGAGTTGCAGCTGCCTGAGCATCCGATACCAGATTCAATAGCCCCTGAGGGACTTCCGTATGCGTAGATGCAATTTCGTCCATCAGAGCATAAATGTACCGTCCTAAAATACATGTAGCATTGGTGGACTTTAATGCCATGCTACATGACGAGAACACCTTTTTGGATGCCATATCCATCTTCTTGGAGTCTCTATCTGAGGGCACAGTTGGAAAAGAGCCAGGAGCAGACCTTGCCGAGCAGGAAGCCTGGACCACCAAGCTTTCAGGTGTCGGATGTCTGGTAAGAAAACCAGGGTCAGCCGGTGCAGCCCGATACCTCCTAGTCACAGATCTATTAACAGCTGAAGAAGACACCGGCTTCTTCCAGACTTCCAAAACAGGTTCCAGCAGTGCCTCATTGAACGGCAAAAGTGGTTCTGCCGATGTAGAGGCCGGGTGCAACACCCCTGTCAACAAATTCTGCTTGGCTTCAGTCACCGGCAAAGGAAGATCCAAGAAGTTAGCTGCCTTCCTGATAACAGCATGAAAAGTGGACGCCTCTTCTGTATACTCCCCAAGAGATGACAAGTCCCACTCGGGGGAAGTATCTAGGCCACTAGCAGTGTCCAGCCCATGGAGACCCTCATGAGAGTCCTCAATCTCTCCTTCCTCCAGGTTCTGTCTCTGGTACTCCTGTTCCTCAAGGAGGCGAAGAGCAAGCCTCCTCGAGTGCAGCCTCTCCTCAATCCTCGGCGTCGACATGGCGTCAGCAGATGTCGAAGAATGACGCCGATCTCCGGATCCGTCAGATGCCGAGTCTACAGGCACCACAGGTACCTTCGGCGCCGAACAAGGAGTCGGATGGAGAGAGGACTGCTTCGGAGTCGTAGGAGGTCTAGACGGCGCCACTGGTTGAAACATCGAAGCCGCCGGAGCCGAAGTTGTCAGAGTCGAAGGCTCAGGAGCCACCGGAGACGATCCAGACGCCGAACCCACGTTCCCCAAGGGGAAAAAGGGCATAATAGGTGCCGGTCGAAGGGGAGCCGGAGCACCCATGTTGAAAGTCAAAGGGCCCGAAGGCCCAGCCGGTCCACCACCTGGAGCCATCTGCTGGAAGATGGAGAACATCGCATTTAAAAATGCGGTATTATCAGCTCCAGGGGCCGGGAAAGCCTGGTTCGAAGGCGACACCGACCTCGACGTCTGCAACGTCGGAGAAAACATTTGAGGCTGCGGAACCTCAAACACTGAAGGTGGTTGGCCCGATGACCCGGGCGAAGTCGGTGAGGCTGGAGAAGGCAACGGCGTCGACGGATGGGGAGTGACAGTGGGACTGACCTCCCAAGTCTTCCGACGCCGAGTCGATGGTGACCTTGACCGGGACCTCTCTTTACTCGACCGGCGCCTTGATTCTCGACGACGCCGGGAGTCCCGATGACGCCGATGAGACTTCGGTGATGAGGATTTTCGATGGTGGCTCTTTTCCTTCTTTCTCGACTTCGCCAGAAAAAGCTTGGCCTTGCGCTCTTTCAGGGCTTTAGGATTCATATGCTGACAAGAATCACACTTGTCAACATCATGATCGAAACTAAGACACCACAAACAGTCAGAATGTGGGTCAGTTACTGACATTTTGCCCCCACACTCACGACAGGGCTTGAATCCTGACTTTCTCTGCGACATTGTAATCTCAGAGAAAAAATAGATCCAAAAAACACACTGTAACTGTTGAACAGCAACAGTAGCTCCCTCGAAGATGACCGTTTCGAATGGCACGGAAAAAAGGGAACGGACGTCGGCGAGGACCTCTTATTGCCTGTATGACGCCAGACGGCGTCGCGTGGGCAACTGTGACGTCCTCGTCGACGTGCAGAAGCTAGGAAGAAGATTTCCGTCGAGTGCTGGCGCAATGGGAGTATTCATTAGGTGAGGAATCCACAGGTAGTTGTATCCATCAGAAGTACCAGTTTTACACAGGAGGTTGATGACATAAAACAAAAATGTATTCTCCAGTTACAGGGTATTGTATTTTGCACTTGAGAAAAGTTGGGAAAATGGAGCATAGTGCTTTTAGATGTAATAAGTGACTTTCTCCGAGTCAAATAATAATTGCATGTTCAATTATTCAAGTACACTGGGAATAGTTATTTTTCTGAACGTCTTCTTTAGTTGGCTCAGATCCTCCGACAGAGTTCATTGTTTTGGGGACTCTTTGTAGGGACGTAGGTTAATTAATTTGCATATATTATGCTTCAGCTTATGCCAAGAGCCTTGTAATAGGAAAGCAGAATGAGTCAAGCTTTTAGAGCTATGAGGGAAGCATGAATTAGGAAAATGTGCAGTAATGAAGAGATAACTACACCTGGGCCATAATGAGAGACTTTCAACAATGTGCAGCATCTTTTGCTACTTTAGGACAAAATGAGCTTGGTTTATTAAATATCCATCCATCCATAATTGCTATGTATTATTGTACAATTTCAGAAACACACAAGCATTTACATCAGTGGTTCCCAAACATTTTCAAGCCGCTGATCCCTTGACCTATTGGCCGTTGGTTACGGCTCCCCTTATGTTACTTTTTTTGGGGCTGGTGTGGGATGTAAGCCCGGCCTAGGTAGTACTTCCATTTTTCTCCCTGAAAATAATTGGGATGAAGCAGATGAATGTATTGTAATAATAGATATAACCAAATAAAAATGTAACAGTTGTTTAATAGATAACTTTTGTTGGCTGAGTCAGAAACAATCCTCTTCAGCACTGTGGTCTGCATGCCATATGGAATTTTTTTTAACGATTTTTTCTTTTGAAAAAATGCTTTTGGTGCACCAAATAGTATGCAATTTGCAGGAGGCCTCCCCATTTTAAATAACTGCCACCCCCACCCACTGTTACTACTGTTATGTCAAAACATATTCTGTTGTGTTGTGTTTCTGTAGTGAGTAATAAAATAAATAATTGATTGGAACGGCCAGTCTTTTCTTGCACTTTGAAGATTTGTTAAGCCGCTTTCTGCCAATGTTTTCTTTTTTGTTTTGCCACCACTGTTGCATAGTAAAACAATGTCCATGAAGATTATGACCAATAGTATTTGTGTGATGCGTATATGATGCTGAAGGAAATCATCACCAGTTAAAAAGGCTTTCTCTGGCGATTTTATTATTGCATTGAAGGCTGAAAAGACATTCACCTGTCCTTTATAAGGATTATACTTACAATGACATTGTGCCATCCTTTTGCATTCAGGAAGGAGGGTATGTCAGATTTTGTTTTAATGTTATTATAGCATGCCATCACTATTGATGGCTTCAAAGATCAGTGTTAGGTAGACCGACAGAATGATGAACTTTAAAGAATTTCCATTGACTGTCACCGAACACATTTTCCTTTCCATCCAGCAGTAAATGGAGAGGTCTTCAGTGAAGACTGATTACACCTGCATCTGTCTTACAGAGTACAAAGAAGTCTTTTAAGAAATTCACAAATATAATTGCAGAGTATAACTGCTACTGCCTCTAAAAGACATTACTTTGCATTGAGAAATTTCAATGTAATGCGTGTACTTTGAAACACTACAGCAATCCACCCCGTGTCCCTTTGGTTGAGTGAGTAGGTGAAGAAACCTCCCTGCTACGATGCACCATGAAGATTTTGATGTTGCATTCTTCCCAGAGAGGAGATCACTTGTCTGTCTGACCCCGCACCCCATAGCCATCCCTCTCACACATTCAATGCAGGGCTGGAAAAATCTAGAGACGTGTGTTCATTCTTTGATACAGCTAGAAAGGAAGGTCTTCCTGCTGAGTAGCAAAATATATATAAGCAATACTTTATTTTCTTATCAGTTTGAGACATATCTTGTTTACTGAGTTAGTATACCGTTAATGTGAACTGCTGCTGTGCAGAACAAAACAAACATCAAAAGCTGATTGGGGCCCTAGAAAAAAGGCATTTCATTTGTCCAGGTAAATACTTTGCGAAGATCTTTCACTGTGAAGTATGTGGCTTGATGGCAGAAATTGTTAAGCACTTACCAACAAACAGGATGAAAACCCTGCCTAAGTAATTATTATTTGAACTTTGCAGCTGGCTCCTCGCTATATTTAGACTAATGCAGTGGTTCCCAGACTGCGTGTGGCGCCCCTGGCTAGTTTAGACGGGAGCCGTGGCGCACAGATTGGGAACCACTGTCCTATGACATAGCAAGCATGGGAGCCACATCTGCGCATATTCTTCACACGCAGGGTGATCATTGAAAGCCATATGGTGTTGGAAAGAATGCTTACATTAATGCCAGGCACTGGTGAGCTCTCATGCTCCATTCCACACCATCATTTTAATACCACTGTGCCATTCCAGGCAAGTGCAAATCAGTCCTCCTTGGCAGTTCGAGGTTGACTGTTCCTGTTGAAGCAGGATCAAAGCTGACTGGCACATGGCTGTTCTAATCTGAGGTCGCATCATGAGCAAAATACAACTGATTTTGACATGGGATTGAGTAATTGCCAGTGGCTGAGGATCAAGGATTATTTACATATGGCTGGATCTCATCTGAGGTAGCACTGTTGACAAAAAAGATGGATTGGGAAGTGGCCAAAGTAATTACCAGTGACTGAGATTAATTCAAGCGTTCCATCCATCACTTTTCTGTGTTATTTATTGTAAGCCCTTTTAGATGTTAGACTGTGTTAAATGGTTTTTATTGTAGGACTGTGGTAAACAAAGCTTATTGTTCAGCGGATGTGAACCCTGTAGCTGTTGTAAATCAGTGTTTTTGTGAGACTGCTTGCAGAACATTAATTCCTTTCTGAATGCAGGTTCTGTAAAGATGTGAAGGTGATGGCATCATCTTCAGTAAATGCGGAGACACCACATCCTGCCACCCAGGACCTTCAGAGATCATCCAAAGCCATGTCTGACCAAGGACTTCTCCTCGGTCCGATTTCAGGTCACAACAGTGGGTACCAGCCATTTCCAATGGTGGTGGGAAATTACAAGGGCCCACAACCAGGCACTATCCAATACGAAGGCAATGTCTTCTGACCTTAATATTTGCTATTCCCACGCTCTTCATGCCACTCTGAGAACCTTGCCACTGAGCACCCGGCTGGGAAGCAGGAATACCTCCCAACGGGGGCACTAAAATGCTTGCAGCACCAGGAGGCTCAAATGCCTCTTTTGCCCAATCTGGCTATCTCGTGTGCCCACACAAAGCCATGTCTGATTCTGCTGAGTCGAAAACCCAAAACAGAGAGTGCTGGAGGCATGAGCTCCAAACCAAGGCAGATGCCTGCCAAAAAACTCCACTCCTGGATTCCAGGAGTGGAGTTTGGCAACCCTTGGCAACCCTTACAAATCAGAAACCACCACCTGGAGTGGAAGAGGCACTGTCAACTCGTGGCCTTGTTGACTATGTCATGGCTCCACAAAGTCTGTTGCTGAAGGCCACCAACTTTCTAACCACATTGAGCTTGAGCAGTCAGCATGGCAAGCCATTTGCGGATCCAGACTGTTCTCATGTGCACAAGCCAGGAATCACCATACCCAACAGTACAACTCACTTACCAGCTCCACTTCCCGAATTCAACAAAGACACCAGTGAGTCATCGGAGGACAGGCTGTTCTTATTCAGTCCAGGTGAAGCAACTCCCATAATCTTGCAGCAAATTGGTGACTACTGTTTCTTGCCTAGTTCTAGAGTCCTGGAGAACAACGTGGTAGGTGAGAAAGTCCCACCAACAGCAGACCCTCCGAAGTTGTGTCTGTTCATTACACTTGAGGTCAGCCAGTTCAGAGTGCCCCAGCCTCACACTGAAGCCACAGAGGTCAAATTTACAAAAAATGATTATGTGGCTATTTCATAGGAGTGGCACGCGCAGACAATGATGCATGAATATTCAAACCAAAGCTTTTGAGAGAAACTAGCAGTCTGATGGGATGAGGAGGGTCCATGATTATATCACCAACTTCGGTGTAAAATGATGCATGGTGGTGGGTCTGATCTAATTGATTTATCAATTGGGACAAGGCTTTAGGGGACATGGCAAGGATTTTGCAGGCACCATAAATTCTCTTTAGGTTTCATTTTATGTTCTTCTAAAACAAATGCGTTTTCTATACCACCTTGTGTAGCACCTTCCCCTTCTTCACATATACCTCCTTTATTAATCCTCAAATTCTGCAGCTTGTTTGGAGAGTCACTCATTGTTTGTGACCACCCAAAAGGAAACACTTATTTAAATACTGTATTGGTACCTCTACTCAGAAGCTTCTCTTCAAAGGTACAAATAGTTTGGTGGACAGCCACTGTTGGTTTTGATGGCCATTCCACAACTTTTTTTTTTATAGAATGGGAGTTTGCGTCTGAAAAAACAAGAAGTCCTTTCCCAGGGTGTGAAAGTCATTATTGCTTTTTTCTGTTCCTCAACACCAGGCTTTTCCTGGCTGTGACAGAAATAAAATATCGAAAGAAATGACAAATCTGCCTTAAATGTAGCATGTGTTGTGATGACACAACTCAGAGGGCTCCCTGCTCAGTCTGGCTGTCGAAGTAAGCTTTCCAAGAACCGAGTCAAAGGGGCTCTGTCAACGTAAGCTTACTGTCCACACATCTCTAAATGAGGCAGTGAGTTTGAGTATCCTGTCCCCCAAACTCTAAATCTAGTTCTCCGTCACCAAATTAATTTAGCAATTGAAAGGGGCAATGAGACTACCAATGCAGGAAATGGGAAATATTTATCCAGGAACCCAAACATTGGGAGCGAGGGGGCACAGATGTGGGCAGACTCAGGAGAGGCGGTACGGAATCCATGAAAGCCATGACCAGCCTGTAAATGTACATTTTATTTTCACAAACTTACACCAAAGAAATTGACAAGGAGAATATGATGATAAAGCTATTCAGACTTTCTTTAATGATCACAAACACAACATTCGGTGTCTGGCGTGAAAGCATGAAACACTTTACAAACAGTGCTTACCCTTTTTCTGATCAACCCTTATCTTTATATTATTCTTCCACAATTTTATGCCAAGACTGTCATTAAAACCAAGGTATGGAGGCTTCAAGTTCGGAATTAGTACATTTGAAATTAGATAAACTGTTAAAAAAATGTTTTTTTTGTTATGATGAACTACAGCCACCAAGTTTTACTAGGGAGAAATCACACTGGAACTTTGAGGTAACTGGAAGTTCAAGAGTGTTACAGTGCACGTTTTGTAAGTGGAATGGATCTTCCTCTATTGCTTTGTTTGTCTCCATAGGCAAATCACTTAAGTTTGACAGCACTGTTGTCTCCAGTTCTGACAGACCTGAGTGTGTCTCAAACAGGATGAGCTACACTCTCAGCTACTGGCTTATCTTTCAACCATCAGGTGCCTACACTAACAGACCACTTTTCCCTATTTAGTACCACAACCTTCTCTGAAGCTCCAAGTAACCCCCTCAGCAGATGTCCACATTTAGATGCAAGTTACTGCTAAATAATGGATTCTATATTTATACTGGGGTCTATATCATATCAAATATCATATATGCAAATACTACGTTTTGATTTAAGACGAGTATGAAACATTATAGGTTTGACGTGTAAATAAATATGGAGTGTAAACAGAGAGCATACGTATTTCAATAAAGCGTTTATCAAAGCAGGAGTATATATTAATTTACAATAAGTGTTAAGTCGCACATATAACCTTACCAGTGTATATGAGAAGGCCATGGTGACTGGGATGGAGTCGGTGTTGATAACGAAGTGGAAGATGGACTCGCAAGCATTGCACTGTAGATATTAGAGGCAACCACAAGTATGCAGAGAAGTATGGGGCCAATGATGGCACCTTCAAGGCCAAGGTAATAAGCTCCACCAGCAACTGCTAAGCCCGTTAAGTAAGGATGACCACCCCTGGAATGTTACAAAGATTGAAAATTGTTTCAAATAAGAGCATACAGATTTACAAACAACATCTATTTCACTTGTTCAATGAGAACACTAAACGGCAATATAGTGAGATATCAATGTTTTAAAATGTCTTTTGACACTCGTTCAATAAGGGTTTACTCATAATGCATTTTAGAAAATACATGTACTCTCGTTTTTGTTCACAGAACCAAATACTACACTGACAATCCAAAAGAAGCAAAATACATTTTAGAGAACATTTTATCAGGCAATCCATTGATTCATAATGTTTCATTAGTATTTTGTTACTTTTGGGTGTAGAGTAGCCAGTCTAGGCTGACATTACTGCAAATTTAAACAGTTAATATTTTTAAATGTGACCAAACGTATTTAAATCCATACATACAAATGCTATGTGCTGTGACGCCGGAGATTTTCGTCATCTAATGTACCACTATTTACGAAGTATTTCTATATATCAAGGGCACATTTTCTGTGAAAAATACAAAACCTTAAAATTTGGGAGGAGACAGATACTGAAGTTCTTGAATGGCAATAAAAAAAATTATAGTCTGAAATTAAGAAGGGGCAACAGATTTTCAAACAACAATTTCTTACAATTTTTGTTTTTTTGTTGCTTGAAAAAACTACACAGCAAATATGTAAGTTGATACTTCTCATAAAAACAAACCTAAATATGAAACATTACCTACTGAAAATTAGTAGAGAACAAAGAGAAACTGCCTACAAAAAGCTCCCCCCTTCAAAAAGAAAAAGAAAAAGCCCTGGGGCCCTAGGGCTAGGCCCTGTGGCCAACAGCGCACAGTGGAAGGCCTTGTGCACTTCGGGGTTGGCTGTCTTTCAGGGGGTTGTCCACAGTGGCCAGGCCCTGCAGCCAATCCCTGCCACGCACGGACAATTGCCGTGCACGGCAGAGAGTTTGACTTATGTATTGTAAACTTATATTGCTTAAAGTTAAAAAAAAAACCAAAACTAAGAATTCACTGAAAAACACAAAAGTTACTGTAGCATTATAGTTAGGTGTGATAAAAAAATTCGTTTTTTTAGTTATGAAGAAAACTTACAAATTCATTGAAAAAAAACAAAAGGTTAAAGTAATGTTATAGTTAGGTGAATTTTTCATTTAAAACATTACCGTTTTAAACCAAAAAAAAAAAAAAAAAAAGAATTTGTTACAGTTAGCACAGCTGACTACAACATGAACCCCTGACATGCACTGCTTATGACCTCACATGGTATCACTCATGACATGTTCTATGACAGCATTTATAACATCACTGAAGGTATCTCAAATAACATCACTGATGACAACATACAAGCTTGTTTTGTACACATTGCTCTTTAAACGGGCATACCATTACAGCTATGAAAGTAAGTGCAAAATAGCTCAGAAAAAAAGGAAGCATATTTACTGCCATCATACATACAACCCCCACAGGTAAGGCAATCTTTTGTTATTTGCAACATTGACCCTATACTTTACACTTCAAGGATAGTCAAGTTTATGTTGACTATAAACCACAGATGAAAGGATAAAGTATCCTACACACGGATTTCAATCTGTATACAACAGCTCAAGAGAAACCAAGTCTCTCCAGGTACTCAAGTCCTAACACATAACGCATGCCCTACTACAGACATTCTTCAACTGTATCAAACCCCTGACAGTCACTGAACCTACAATGAGAAATGAACTTGATATGAGAAGAAAAGTGGGTACTGTTAACAGTGTTTACTCTATGGAGAGAGTTTACTCTGTACCACACTATTTGCGGACAGTGAAACTCTCATGAGAAATACACACCACGGTATTAAAAAAATATCCTGTAAACACTCCGTACACTATGCAAAACCTGTCCTAAAAGCAACTATTCACTTAAGATAACCAAGGTCTGAAGGTGCTAAAAACCATACTATCTGCAGCCTTCATACAGTGGTGAAAACATTACAGATGGCCCATCTTATGAAGCAATACAAGCACATGTACATAGGTTAGTACCTTGTCACACAGTCTTCTATATTAGGTACAAATTTACATGCTGAGATGATTCTGTCTAATATCTCAAGGCTGCTTATGATACCTCTACACACCTATGGTGAATTAGGAGGACATGCGTTTTGTGAACACTTACACCGATTAAGTGGACACAGGCCGTACAAAAGTAGGTAGAAAAGTAATACGGTACTTACCAGCCACTATGTAAACTATAAAACAAACACACTCAGTGGAAAATGTCATCAGTGATGTCATAGAACATGTCATGAGTAATGTCATATGTAAAGTCATAGCAGTACATGATGGGGGCACAAGTTATAGCTATGCTAACTATCAGTGGTGAATTTCTGTGTTTTTTTTTTTTTTAGCTCAAAACGTTAATGTAGTCACTTATCACTCATGCCTTTTACATAGACTTTTTATATTGGATGTAGCGGCAAAAGAGCTAGGCAGACTGTAATTAAATTTTAAAGCAATGCACAATAGACTACGTAGATCTTTTTCGCTACTGCTAGAGATGTTATGAAGTGGTTATGAAGTTATAAGGGTCACAAACCTAGTGATATTTGTGAAGCATAAGACTGCTAAAAGAAGCAAAGCATCCCAACAAATAAAGTAGACTGCATGTGTAAAGTCTCAGACTTATAACATCAACAAATGAAAGACCCATTTAAGATCACATGCTAATGAAAACCAATAAACAAATATATAACAAATAAAATACATCTTACTCTACGTACATTTTCTTTGCATGCTCTCTGGCTCACAAAATAAAAACATGCCCAACAAGCTAAACAGAAACCCTCTCCCTTATGCACTCCTGTACAACAAAATGGAACAGTGAGCTACACAAACTACTAAATGGAGGCCATAATAATTGGCCACTAGAAGAAAAGAAAAAAAAATCTAAATTTTTAAAACAACATTTGGCTTTCATTCACTTTGGGCTCCATATGTAGCACAATCATGCTAAAAGTAGCAAGGAAGCCCAAATAATAAACTAGACTGAATAACTAAACAAACAACTAAGAGACACATTTATGGTCACATGGTTATATAAACTAATAAACAAATACATAACATACAATAGATAAAAATAAAAAAAATCATAATAAATCTGATTGACACACAGTAGTTATAGCTGGGATTCCCAGAGATAAGAGTTCCTTATAACTTTGCTCCCTAATAACTTCCACCCATTTGACGAATCTCCGCAAGACTTTCCAGACCTATGGCATTTTTCGACATTTTGTGATGATGTAAATTTTTGTGTATCATAAAGGGAATGAACAGACAAAAGGAGGGGGGATCCAAAACATTTTTTTTTACACCAACGCTTTTTCCACAGGCAATAGTATTTAACGTAGCAAAGAAACGGCTGAATGGATTTACATGAAATTAGGAAAGATTATACATTATGGTGAGCAGCTGATCCATTGAATAATGACTACCTAACAAAACTCAGGTTATTTTAAGGCCATTTTGCCAGTATTCTGGCTTAGGACCTAGAAGTATTAGGTTTTATATATTTCCGTGCCTATTACCACTTCAGTAAAGTGACAATAGGTAGGGAAAAATAATATGCTTCCATATATTTTAAAAAAAATTAAAAAAATACTGAACTGAAAAAAACACTGCAATGCACTATTTATCAGTATAGTAGTACAGTGTAATTACAATTTTTAACATTTAATTCTGTGAATGAAAAAAAAAAAGTGTACCGAGTACTGAGGAAGTACCTAACAAATGTCCTAAAAATATGGTACTTACTTGTTACTAGAATAGTACACCGTACACTTATTTAAAAATAAGTACAAAAAAATCTAAAATATTCCTCTACCTACCCATAAAACACAGCCAACGTGTAGTAAAAAAAAAACATGCCTCTCTTTTCTCTTGCTTGGTAAATCTGGAGAAACGCAAGGCAGTGAAATGCTTTGCTTTACTTTGCACACCACAATCTACATTGCTGCTAAATTTCACATACATCCTTACGCCACTCTACTGTACACCACTCCACTATATGCTATTCCACTCTACGCCACTCCAAGCTATTACACTATATGCAACTCTACTGTGCACCACTACACTATGCTCTTACACTGAAAGCACCTCCAGTCTACATCACTCCACTGGACACTACTCCACTATACGCTATTCAACTCTACATCATTCCAATGTATGCCACTCCACTGTACAATATTCCACCCTCTACCACTCCACTCTACAACCCTCCACTCTATGCTATTCCACTGTACATAAATACTCTCTATGCCACTCCAGACTATGGTTCTCTACAACACTTCATTCCACACTATTCCACTGGATGCCACTCCAAAATACAGCACTCCACTGAATACTATTACACTCTACCTACTCCACTGTATGGCACTATAGTGTACACCACTCCACTGTACGCTAATCCACTATATGCTTTTTACACTCTATGCCACTCCGCTGTACAACACTCCACTCTACACTATTTCAATGTACACTACTCTACCTTATACCATTTCAGTGTATGCCACTCCACTAAACACTACTATACGCAATTCCACTCTACCTCATTCTACTACATACCACTTTATTGTGCAATACGTCACTGTATGCTATTTCGCTGTATGTCACAATACTGTACACCACTATATGCCATGCCAGTGTATGCCACTCCATGCCACTCCATGATACGCTAGTCCACTGGACACCACTACACTGTATGCTAGTGCACTCTACCCAACTCCAGTTTATACCACTTCAGTGTACCACTGCAGTTTATGCTACTCCAATCTCTGCCACTCCACTCTACACTATTCCACTGTACGCCACTCCACTCTACGCAATTCCACCGCATGCTACTCCATGAGATGCCTCTACAATTTATAACAGTTTCTTCAACACTACGTTACGCCACTTCAATGTATGCAATTCCACTCTACGCTAATCCACTATATCCTACTCCAGTCTAGACCACCCCACTCTACGCTATTCCACTCAATGCCACTCCAATGTACAGTATTCAATTGTATGCCATTCCACTGTATGCTACTCCATTTTACGGTAATCCACTCTATGCCACTGCAGTGTACTCCACTCTAAGACATTGTCCATTGTCCTCCACTTCATAAATCCCCACTATATAAAAGTTTACTACACTCTATGCCCCTCTACACTTTATTCCACTCTATCCCCATGTAATCTACTGTCCAACATTATAACCTTTTTACTTTTGTGGACCCCCACTGTATCATTACTGAAACCTGGGGACCCCCAATAAGTGATTTTTGGAATCAGGCCCACCCCGCCCCCCCACTGAATCATTACTGAAAGCTGTGGACCTAATCTGTTAATATTTTTTTATTTTTTAAGCGGTCGCGGACCTCCTAATAAGGCTTCATGGACCCCCAGGGGTCCCCAGACCACAGGTTGGGAACCACTGGTTTAAGCCATGTAGCTCCTTTTAAAAATGTCAGCTATGGGTATGTTTCCAAAGAAAGCCATGGTGGCTTTCTTCTTCCTGGTAGTATGTGCTCTGGGAGTGACAGGATTTTTTTTTTGCTTTAGCATAACAGGTTTGAATACATTTAACTAGCCACCTAGCTATGCTGTTTTTGGATACTGGATTGCCTTTATGAGGTAACGAGAAAGCTATAAAAAGTTGTTTAGTCTTTTTGAACTCCTTTGTTCCATCAATGTAGAACATTAATGCATATTTAATGTCTAAAGTGTGAAGAGCTCTTTCAGCAACTGAGTCAGGCTGCGGGAAGAAGATTGGTAACTTGAGGGATTGATTAATATGGAATTGAGAGATCACCTTAGGAAGGAACTTCGGACTGGTGCAAAGAGCCACCTTGTCTTTATGAATCTGAAAGAATGGCCCTTCCAAGGTTAGTGCCTGGAGCTCACTAATACATCTGAGAGACTAAAAAGGCCACTTTCCCTGAGAGGTATTGAGGAGGACACGAGTGAAGAGGCTCAAAAGGAGGACCCATAAGTCTACTAAGGACAATATTGAGGTTCCATGTTGGTGCACATGGAGCATTCTTGGTAGAATGAGCCTTTTAAGACCTTCCATGAATGCTTTAATTACTGGAATCCTAAAGAGGGATTTGTGTTGTCTATTTTGTAAGTATGCAGCTATAGCTGCATGATGTAAGCAAATAGAGGTGTAGACTAAATTAGCTTTTTGTAAATGATCAAGTAACAGACAATGTCTTGGACGGTAGCTTTGATGTAATTAATATGCTTGGGCCGATAGCAGCAAACAAAGCGCTTCCACTTTGCAGCCTAACATGCTCTGGTAATGGGTTTACAAGCTTCTCTAAGGATGTCCATGCACTCTGCAGGCAGATCTAGATAACCAAACTCTATGACCTCAGGAGCCAGGTCACAAGGTTGAGAGATTTGGGGTCTGGTTATCTGACCTGAGCTTGGTTTTGAGTGAGAAGGTCTGGCCTGTTAGAAGTTTCTTGTGAGGGACTACTGAAATATTCAGTAGTGTGGTGAGCCAGGGCTAGCATGCCCATGTTGGCGCTACAAAGATCATTTTGAGAGATGTTTGCCTTATTTGTCGAGCTAGAAATGGAATGGAGGAGGGAGACGGGTAAAGCACAGGCAAATATCACTGACCAGTTCATCCATAGAGCATTGTCTTTTGATTGAGGGTGTGGGCAACTGGAGGCGAAGCTTAGGCATTTTGTGTTTTCTGATGTGGCGAAAACATCTATCTAAGGTGTTCCCCACTTTCCGAAGTAATCTTGAAGGACTTGTGGGTGAGCTCCCATTCGTGGACTTGTTGCTGCATCCTGCTGAGCAGGTCTGCAATGTCACTGTCCGTTCCTGAGTGATCCTTTGCGACTATGTGAATGTGATGGTGGCAAGAAAATTTCCATACTGTCTGACAGAGTTATGACAATTGGAGTGACCTTGTTGTCTGTGTGGACTAGGACAACTTTGTGAGAGAGGTGATGAATAAATGCTTTTAAGGCTAGAAATAATGCCTGAAGCTCTAGGAAGCTTGTGGTTATAGATTGATAATGAGAATCCCAATGGCCCCACACAGAGAAGTCCTGAAGGTGAGCGTCCCAGCATGTGTGTGAGGCCTCTGTTGGGAGAGTGATCTTACATACAGGGTCCAGAAAAGGCAGCCCCTTAAGAGATTGGTAGTGCTCCACCACTGTAAAGTGGTGAGTATGCAGTCTAACAACAAATCTTCCCGGTGTCCTTGTGATTGAGCCCATTGACGAGACAGACATTGCTTTACAGGATGCATGTGGAGTCTGGCATGGGGAACGATGGCAATGCAGGAGGCCATCATCCCTAACAGTCGCATTATGGTCCTAACCGGGTATGAACAATTCTCTCAAAAATGTGGAAGGAGAGACTGAAAGTTGTGAACAAGTTCCGGATTGGGGTATGCAATCCCTAATTCTGCATTGAGTATAGCTCCTAAATATGGCTGTATCTGGAAAGGTTGAAGGTGGGATTTGAGCAAGTTGAGTGTGAAACCTAGGCTGTGCAGCAGGTCCACTGTCATGTGAGTGTGGTGTAAGCATTGTGACAACATGCTGGCTTTGATGAGACAGTCGTCTAGATAATGGAACACACGTACATTTTGTCTTCTGAGATGCGCTGCTAATATTGTTAATCATTTTGTGAAGACCCCTGGAGCTGTGGTAACTTCGAAAGGTAGAACCTTGAATTGATAGTGTTTTCCTGCAATCACGAATCTGAGGTATTTGCGATGTGCAGGGTGAATGGGTATATGGAAGTGGGAATCCTTGAAATCCAGAGCAGTCATAAAGTCACCCTTTTGTAGAAGTGGGACAACGTCTTGAAGAGTGACCATGTGGAAGTGTTCGGATAGAATTTAATGCTTCAGGGGCTTAGGTCAAGAATGGGCCTGAGAGAGCAGTCTTTTTTGGTAATAAGAAAGCATGGAGAGTATACTCCTGTTACTTGATATTGTATTGGAACTGGCTTGAAGGCTCCTTTGAAAACAAGTGATTGTACTTCTTGTGTGAGAAGGAGGTGTTTCTGCAGGAGCTTTTGAGACTGAGGGGGAATGTTTGGAGGAGTAGTAATGAGCTCCAGATCATAACCATGTTGGATAATGGATAGGACCCATTGGTCCGAAGTAATGTTGACCCACGGTGTATAGAAATCTTGAAGTTGTCCCTCAACAGCTGTGGAGTGGGGGAGGTGGGGGGAGGGGTGTAGGCATAGGGAGTCACTGCTTAGCTGTTGAGGTACAGGAGCCGGTGGTAGTCGTCTTACCTCTACCTCTTGCACTGTTACCTTTATAGGTGCCTTTATAGAATCCTTGTGAGTAGGGGCTGGAAGGCCGTCTGACCTGAGATGTAGAGGCCTCTGAGGTTGTGTTTTTTAACCACCTCTTAATTTGGGGTGAAGAAAAGTACCTCTTTGTGAGGAAGATAGGAAAGCGCCCATGGCCTTTGCAGTGTCTGTGCCTTTCTTCAGCTTCTCAAGGGTGGAGTCCACTTGAGGGCCGAAAAGATGCACCTTATCGAAGGGCATATTTAATACTGCTTGTTGTACCTCAGGTTTGAAACCTGAGCACCTAAGCCAGACATGTCTCCTAACTAAAACGGCAGTGTTGATACCACGTGCAGCAGTGTCCATGGCATCGAGGGCACATCGGATGGCACAATCTGTTGCCCCATTTTATGGTGTTCAACTGGGAGATTTTGTAGGAACTCCTTCATTTCATCCCAGTAAGCCTGATCATCTCTCACAAGTAAAGCTTATGAGTTGGCGATACACCAGTGATTGTCTGCTTGCGCAGCCTCTCTTTTAACTGCGGCATCAATCTTTTTACCTTCCTTATGAGGGGGAGGAGAGTCCCCGGTGGCTTGACTATTGGCCTGTTTACATATTGTAGTCTCCACAATAGAATCTGGTGGGACTGGAGATCTTATATATAGAATTCAAGGGTACAGCCTTGTACTTTTTATCATCCCTAGGAGTGATAGTTATAGAGCGAACTGGGTCCTAAAATGTGTTGTCAGCATGACGACGCATGCCAGGGAGCAACCTAATATCCCTATGGGTTGACGTTAAGGTGTCAAAAAGAAAGTCTTGCCCAATAGGGTCCCTGTGAAGGTCGACATTGTGGAAGGCAACTGCTCTAGCAATCACTTGTTGGGAGGATGGAGCATCCTCTGGTGGTGAAGGTCGTACAGGGTATAGATCTGGATCCATATAGATTGTGAGATCAGGGTCATATGTATCCCAAGGATCTAGGTCCTGGTGTGCGTCACCTAATTCTTCCCTAGTGAATAACGGGGAACCCTGTGGTGTTATGTCTGCCTCAGTAGGGAAGGTGGGTGAATGAGGAGGGGATGAGGGTGGAGGAGACAGAGGTGGTGGAGAAGGTAGTGGAGGAGGAGGAGGAGGGGGACGAAGAGGAAAAGACTTATTAATGCTGATTGCTGTTTCCTTGATCTTTGGAGGTAGTGATTTGTCCAGAGCCTCCTGAAAAGATAATTTTCTCTTGATGGTATGGGGGAGATGCAATGATACATCCTGTACCCTCTTGTTTTTGGAGGCGGCGCTGACAAGCATCCTTAGTCGTAAAAATGTGTTCAACTGGAGATGGAGTGGCCAAAGACTGACTAGAGTCTTTCAGTTCTGAAGAAGTCGAATCCATTGTTTTTGGCACCAAAGTTTTTGATCAGTGCCCTTTCATCAGTACTGAAACTGAGGTGGTGCTTAGTTGGCTCGGTGCCCAAGTGGTCGGTGCCAAGGTTCATGGTGGAATGAGACCGCTGTCTCAGACCAAAGATGTTTAGGTTGAGGCAAAAGGCTTTGATTTGGCGATTTTCAGTGCCAAGTCAGAAGGTGGGGCATCACAGCCAGTTTTTCAGAGCCAGCCATGGCCCGAAGGGAGTTGCACCTGTGTGACTTTTGGCTTTGGATGTCTGTCTGGACGCCGGAGTTCTGGATGGAGAAGGGCTCTCCTGTTCCGGCTACTACTGGGCGTGCTCCTCCTCAAAGATGTCCAGAGTGTCTTCTGGGGTCAGGTGCGCCATCTCTAGTCATCGAGCCCTCCGGTCCTGAAGCATCTTTTTCAACCGGAAGGATCTGCAGGCATCGCAGTTGGCCTCTTGAGGGAGATACACTGGTTACGCATGAGATGTGCGGGAACTTGCTTGCATCGAGGGTAGAAAGAAAAAGGCATTTGTTCCATCAGCACAACATGCTGTTCAGTGCCACACGACTGAGGTAGGCCCGAAAGGGTGAAGAAGCCCGGAAGGGTGCTTGGTTGGTTCCCAAAACGAAGGAGTGAGATGAAGCTGATAATAAATAAGCAAGATTGACGACAGTAGCGTTGATTTAAGAAAAGACAGAAGAAACATTTTGAAACTGGAGCAAAGGGAGAACGGAGCAAAGAGACACACGTCCAAATCCGACGGCAGAGAGAAAAGAATCAAACAAAGGAGTTGATGCTCATCCACAATATCATAGAGAAGGTGGAATCACTCGATTCTGTGACTCAAAAATGCTTTTTAGAAAGAAAAACAACTTGCAACACTCCAAACAACACTAGATGGCAGAAGCATGCAGATCATGTGTATCTACAACCACACATGCCATCGAACAATGGCATTACCTATGCCCAGGGCCTATACATTAAATACTACTAGTGGGCCTGCAGCACTGATTGTGCCTCCCACTTAAGTAGCATTTTAAACATGCCTCAGGCCTGCCATTGCAGCCTGTATGTGCAATTTTAAACTGCCATTTTAAACAGGCAAAGAAAACCTTTTGCAAGGCTCAAACCTTCCTTTTTAATACATATAAGCCACACCCTAAGGTAGGCCCTGGATAACCCTATAGGCCGGTTACAGTGTATTTTACAAGTCCTGGAAGTGAAAAAGTCAAATTTGATTTTCACTAATGTAAAGCCTACCCCTCCTATAGGATAGCATTTGAATTACCTTATTACAGTGTAATTTCCAAACAGGAACGGGTAAGCCCTGCATGTCTGGAATTACAATTTAAAATCCTTACTTGTGGTGAAGTCTGTTTTAAAATTACAATTCTGAAAATGCCACTTTCTCTAGGTCACATGGCTGGGTGTGGGGTGACAGTTTGGCTTTGCGTATTCATCAAACAGCCACACAGAATTGGAAGCTTAGGTGTGACTGGATGAGTCATTACTGGAAGGATGGGAGGAAGGAGCTGGACCAGCCCCACTTACAGTTACATAGGCTGTGTCCTGTCTCAACACAAAGGATGCATACCCCCTGTAGTTAGTCTAGAGCCAGAGCCAGGAAGGCAGGACACATGCGCACTTCAAAGGCAAGGCTCTAGGAACTTCACCCCACTTCAAAGTCACAACTGTGTATAAATAACAGACCTCAGAAACCAACTTTTCAGCACACTTCTGGACCTGTGGCTACTCCAAGAAGAAAGACTGCTGTGCTGAGTAAAGGGCTGCCACTCTGCCTCTTGAGTGCATGGTTGAGAAGGACTAGACCTGCATCTCTTGAACCCAAAGTGACTCCAAGGGCTAATTGGCTGGCCTCCTGACCTGAAGCTCCAGGGACACAACAGATTTCCAACAACCTTGCATCTGCACCTGGACTTTGCCATCTCTGAGTCTACCCTGCCAAGTGGTGCCACCCCAGTCCTGGACCGCCGGATGTAATCTTAGGTGCTCTGCCAGCCTTTGTGAATTCAGCAGAATCAATGCATCGTCTACGCTGTGTGGTGCAAACCCGAACAGAACCGAGGCACTGCAGCTGCAGTGTGGATTGGATCTGTCACAAAGACCTGCATCACAGTTCTTCATAACTGCTGCACCATTTGGATTGTGTGATGCATCTTCATCGCAGACCATGACATTTCTCGTCATCAAAAGCCTCAACGAAGATGCCATTCTCCGTATCGCAGCTCTTCATAACCGATGCATTGGACAGCGCAGGCCCTCTCATCGGAGCCTCGCCGCATCTTGGAAATGAGGCATTACTTCGACTGCACATCTTTGACATGGATCCTTGCAACGCTCCACAAACTAGGATTTAAGGTTCTCTTTTCAGTTGGCCTAACTGGGTTCTCTGTAGCTAGCCTATGCTTCGTGGTGGTTGGCCTGAACTTGTGACTTTGCCCCAGTCCGGCACAACCAGATATCCACAGTTGGCACTTTGTGCTTTTTGCTGCTCTTTTCACTAAAATCTTCAAAATTGCATATCTCCAGTACTACTGATTGGATCTTTGTCATTTTGATCTTGTTATATTGTTTTAAAGAAAGCTCACATTGCTTTTAACTTGGTGTGGGATCCTTTTTATGTGATGCTTTCACTTTATTACTGTGTGAAGCACAAATACTTTAAACATTTCCTCTAAGCTAAGCCTGATTGTTCAGTGTCAAGTTACACGACTGTTGAGCACAGGCTCATTTAAGGCTGGCTTGTGCCTTACCCTGGCAAAGGTTGTGGTTGCTGCCTGACTGGGGCTCACATCTCAGTCAAGCAACAACACAATATCTCACATTTACACTATGCTTCACCACTCCACTTTACTGTACAAGACTACCTCGCTCTACCCTACTGTACATCAATCCACTCTATGTAGCTCCACTGTTTGATACATTACTATATGCAGCTCCACTCTACAACACTGTACACCACTCTCCGACACTTTACCGTCTATCGCTATACTCCACAGTACAACACTGTACTATACTGTATGCCACTGTAAAACACCAAGCCGCTCTATGACACTAGTCCAATAAATGACACTGTACACATGCACCTCTTTGTATGCCACACAACTCTTTGTATGCCATTTTACTCCATCCAACTTACCCTACTCCACTGTATGCCAATCCACTTTACTGTACACCACCACTCTGCAGATCTCAACTAAACAGTGTGCCAATGTACTTCACTGTAGTCTACAACACCTTCCAATACTGAATGACACAGTACTTTAATTTATGACACTTTACTCAACTGTATGCTATGCCTCTCTATTGCACTCCACACCTCTGTAGTCGGACACTACTCCACTATATTCCACGCTACACCGCCGTACCATACTCTGCTCTACAACGTTCTACTGTCCGCAACACCACTGTATGCAACTTCACTCTACAATATTCAACTATGGTATGGTATACTATGGTACTATGGCTGTATGATATCGCACTCCACTCTGCTACACTCTTCTCCAGTGTACTTCCCAACACTCCACTCAACAGTTCTGCAGTCTGTTTCACCCTACTTCACTCTAAAATTGTCTATTCCACTCTATGGCAGTATACAACACCCTACTTTGGTGTATGACTTACCAGTCAACCGTAAAACTCGCCACTCCAGTCTAAGATATTTGACTCCACTATATGAGACACCATGCCACTACACTGTATAACACTTTACTACACTGTACAATAAGCCACTCCACTCTACAATACTCTGCTGTACGACAATGGACTTTACAACACTCTCCTCCACTCAACGACACTGGACTCATTTTTATTAAAAGATTAAAAAAACACTGAAATTCAATAAAATAAACAAGGTTAATGGTTATAGTTAGGAAAAGTGTTTTTCCCCTCTTAAAAAACAAACTTAAACAACACAAACAGTTATAGAGTCATTCACAACTTATCCACTACCTTCAAATTATTATAAGTAGAGCTCCTTGGATCCACACTTCCCATAAATTCCACTTCAGGCCATTTTGAAAAAGTATCCATCAATACGTTCAAATACACATTACATTCTTCTTCATGCCATACCGGACCCATGATATCACTCTTAACCTTCTCCCACGGCACACACAGACAATTAATAGGACATAATGGGCACCTAAATGTCACTGAGATTTGTCTGAACTTTCACAATCAACACAATTCTTAACAACCTCTCAATTTCCATCTATCTATACCAGGTATCCAGTACCATTTTGTCGCATGACGCCGATGACAGATGTGGAGTCGACCGACACCACTTAAAGTTGTGTAGGGGTACTGCTCGAAGAAAAATCTCAGGATCCAGACTGACGCCCAGGGGAATTCAAAATGTAAGGAATCTGCTTCTACAAGTCTCTTTCAGATATTCGTATTTAAATCTGTCTTGGCTGATTTGATTCAAAGTTCTGTCCTGTAAAATATGTATTTAAATTCTGTCATGGATGACTTGATTCGAAACCTTGTCCAGTCATATTTAAATTCTGGCTTTACACTTTCAGGACTGTTTGGTTATGACTCTGTGCAACGTGATTCAAATTTGGACTGATACGTTTAATATTTTGCTCATTAGACGCAATAGGAATATCACAGACTTTATTTTGTGATGTGTCAACTGACATTCCTATCTCATCAGAATTATATGGAGGCGGACGATTTAACAACAACTGGTTTATAAAGTAATCATCGTCTGAATAACTTTCACAGACCTCAGTCTTTTTCTATGTTTTGTTTGTTGGTTCTGGCTTTTCTGACTTTTTCTTTGCCTTTGGTTTAGTGCTTTCTCCTTCTTCACTAGTTATAACAGGACATAATCTAATTCCCTCTATAATGTCTCTCCAAGCTTTTAGCTGATTATCCCACCTTTCTTCAGCAACTGTTCTTATTGCTTTCTTTACTCTACCCTCTTATTTCTCTTTCTGTCTCTGATGAGCTAAGTCTTGCCAAGTATTAAGTGCCTCAAATTGGGAAGGTCTTGAAGGTGGTTTCATCTAAAATTACATGTCTGTTAACCGTTCAGTAATTCTCAAATGAAATGTTCCATAGCGAGGAAATGCTAATGCACCTTCTTTCTCTGTCATCTTGAGCAAAGGTTCAAGCCACAAACATGCATGAAGACCTTTGTTGGACATAACATAATGACTTGTTGTACCTTCAGAGAGGTGAAGTCTCTACTTCCTCACTAACTAGGATAAACACATCACTTTTTAATACATTTTTCAATGCTTTACAGTACTACGTTTTCAGTATTTCAATAAATTTGCAATTCAACTTTTCGTTCGCAATAAGAAATATATTTGTTCCCACAATCTCTTGTGCTGTTTTCAACCAAACGCAGCGCAACACTCTGTGATTAAGTCCACCAACACCAGCTTGGCTTCACACCAACTGACCAATACCAGTGCAACACAATGTGACATTAACTCACTCCTTGCAGCAGCTCACCCTACTTTACAACTGCTCTTCACACAAACCTAATGCAAAGTAATGCAAGCAAAAACCAACAACAACTGTTTGCATACTACAGGATAGGGAAATCAAACACTTCAAAGAAGCATAGAGAAATGCCTTCCAACTATGCTTTCACACTAGCACAACGAATGAGACTTGACCAGCAGATTTCACTCCAGTTGATCCAGTTCCTCCATGTGCACTCAGGATTCACTTAATACCAACCACCCTCATTCACTCATGTAATACTATTGGTACTGTCAATGTCGCACAACAAGCACCTTACATTGCAAACCATAAATTAACTAAGTGCCTTCTACACTTGTGCGTCATCCCTGGATCTTAAGCCACAACAGACTCGTTCAACAACAGCTACAACATTTTAGCAAAAAGTGCCACACACATTCAAAAAGCGCCATACACCGTCACCACATCACACTTCACCGCAATCTTAAGCCAACGCAAAGCAAAACGCAAACCCCATTAATACTCACACATCTGCTGCAAAGGAACGAAGCTGGAACTTCTTCAATCCAAACAAACCATGCGAACAAAAATGTGAAGTTCGCTAAAAAAAAAATCTGCATTTTAAGACTAAGGGTCCCCTAACATTAGCTCTATCTCTCTCTCCCTCTTGTGGGAGTAAACCACTACTTTGCTACCAAATTTGATGACACATTTCCTTTACATGTATGCTTTAAACAAGGTTGGCAAACCTTTTCACCCTTACTGTAGGTAAGAGATAGGGGCATCACAAATCAACAAAACATTTAGCAATTTACAGTATAATCAATGTCGCCACACAAGAAAACCCTAGGCAAAATAAACTGAGAGGATTTTATTAGAAAATAATCCACAGGTGAATGTAAACAAGTCTCAAGACTGAACTATAAAGATATAGAATTGCCATGGAGTTGTACCAAGAGGTGGAAAAAGCAAAGCTTAATCAACATTAAACATACTAAGCACTCTATTAGTGCAACACAAAATAACAGAAGGACTACTTGATGGTCAGAAAACACCTGCTGACCAGCCCTCCTTAACATGAGGGCAAACAAAATACATCAAGATTAATATAAAGTCCAAGGGAAATCCATATATGGACAAGTCAGAAACGGACGTGCTGGGCTAACAAATCTGAAGACAAAAAGTAAAAAGGAAAAATAGGACAAAAATAATTTGTTAAAGCGACATCTGGGTCAAATAAAACTAACTAAATTTGCGAAAACATAAGTAAAAATAGAAAGTATCAGCATTTGGAAGCTCGGTCAAGAGTCTTTTCAATCAGTGTCAAAAATCAAAATCTTCTCTAACAGCATCTGAGAAAGGGTGAGGAAAGAGGGCATTGTGGTCTGTATCTCTTAGAGTCCATAGTAAAGTCCAAGCAGGGGCCACCAGCAAAAGTGACAAGGGGCAGGTGGCTCAGGGGCGTCAGGACACAAAAGGAAGGATGACTAGTGTCCATGGGAAAGGGCAAGTATTCGAGTCAAGCAAACAGAAGAGTGCTCAAGCTGGGTACAAATGGAGAGTGTTCTAAGTTCATTAGAAAACAATAAATGAATGTCCAAAGAAACTTCTGATTCATTGAAATGTTCAAGGCAAGGTAATCAAAGGATTCCTCTATCCAATCAAAGTACATCAAGTCATATATCTGCAACATCAGGAAAGAATCCCATTACCAACATGAGAAAGGCATCCATCTTCCTCTCCTGTATGAATCTGAAACAATTGTATATATCCATGTCCATAGTTTATTCATGTTCTGGATTCAAGGTTACTTTCTCAGGCTCTCTATGTGTAAAACAATAGAACATCTATATCCAAGCTAACACTTCATGGGAACAAAGTCTAAAAGGAATAACACATTAGCACAACAAAAAACAACTTTCTTGCGTTTGGTGCAGAGGTCTGGGGCTTTTCTGACTGCAACAGGTTAACTATTGGAGAGAATAGCTTTGCGAGGGCTCTATGTGCTTGCCCTTCCAGCACTCTGCTGATCCCATTGTTTTTAGATCTGGGCCTGAGACGGATAGCCGACCTAATTATTTTAAGACCACTTCTATATTGGGTAAGGCTATGGACCGTCCCAGAACTGGATGTTTGTAAGACCTCACTTTTAGATCTGCTAAAGTGCCCCAACTCAACTTCTATCCCTTGGGATAAACATGTATCTAGATGGTTTAGCAACCTGGGCCTCGGAGATTTTTGGGAGAAACCCCACAAACTTGAGAAAGCCCACTCCAAAGTGTTGAAGCGCGTATATTGGTCTTATGTATGGAATTACTTCATTACCCGTAGATCTCACGGTTGTCTAACAAATCTTTTTATTGATGTCAAGTGGTACCCGCAGTTTGAATCATATCTAGACATTATACCTGATATCTTAGGCAGAAGCTTATATGCTAGATTCCGCTCGGGGTCCTTGCCGCTGAAGTCTTTGATGTGTAGATGGGGTACAAAAACAGCAATCGATATATGTCCCGCATGTGGTACAACTTCTGAAACAGTTGAACATTTTATTTTTTTTGTTCCGCTTATTCTTCTCCCAGGTCTAAGTGGATTCGTAGCATTTGCCGGGAAATGGGAATAAGAGATTGTGCCTCTGACTTGAGGATTTTAAAAAGTCATTGTTCTACGGTTTTAATACATGCTGTTAGCAAGTATTTACTAGCAGCATGGCGTATACGTAACTCTGCTATCAGCAATGTGTTTTAATTATGAGAAGACAAGTTTCTTTAAATGTTGTAGTGGGGGTTCTGTTCTTTTTGTGTATTGTTCATATGGTTTTTTATTGGAACTGCATTTTATATCTTCTTCATTCTACTATTTATTGTGTATTCGCTTTGATGATCCACTGATCGAATAAAGCTTGTGTTAATAATAGGACATCTATATCCAAGCTAACACTTTATGGGAACAAAGTCTAAAAGGAATAACACATTAGTACAACAAAAAACAACTTTCTTGCGTTTCCGCAAACCACTGTAGCCAAACTAAGCAAATAGTTATATGGCACACTTTATTTCAAATAAAACACAAACATAAAAGTTATGATCTTTTCATTAAGAAATCTTAATCTTAATTAATACTGCGGTTGATTAGCACTGAAAAATGACTTGTGAAATCATAACGTTAAGTGCAAGGAACAGCTGTGTTAATCATTGTATAGGGCACTCATCATTAATTGCAAAAAACTCTTTATTGTGTTAATAAAATATGTTAATTAACATCTAAAAGTAGCATACGAAAATAAAATGAAATATTGTACTTAAAGTGTTAGGTCTTTACCACATCATAGAAAAGGGCTAATCTACAGTGAATGCACATCAATATAGGCTTTTCAGCACACCATTTTAGAACTTAACAGACATTATTACATTAAAAAGCTAGCGTAGAGAATGAGGGGTAGCTTTGTTAATTGGGCCAGTGGGAATCTCCATTCTCCATTCTTACCAAACAGCCAGGCCCCATCGAAGGACAGGCTGGAAGTCTCTATAAATTCAGGTGGCACACACCCAAAACGTAGCATCAAAGTTCAAGATCGGTGCCCACAACCCAAGCAGTGCAGTCCATTGTGTTAAGACAGGATCTCTAACCATGTTTAACCGCATCCTAGCCTTCCTCAACAGCTACTCTGAAGGAGTTCTAGAGATTCTCTGGCAGGGCAAAATTTCACTCACCACATCCCAGAGTGCATTACTGTAATGTCATAAGAATCACATACTGCTCAAACAGCTCAAGGAGAAGAATGCAAGAGAGACACCTCTACTGGGGAGAAACCTTTCATGCCCATGGATTCAATTTTCTTGGAATTACTCTAAACTGGAGAAATGCATTCAGATTCACCTTACTCACTTGAACTATTAGAGTCTCTAAAGTCGGATGCTGAGTCAAAATGGCTGTCATTGTTTTTTTAGCAGGGAGAAAGAGATGTTGCTATTTGCCTACCACAATAGATGAAACATGCTCTACCTGGAAAATATCCAATATATTTTCTTGAAGGGGTCAAGGGAATTGTTTTGGTTAAATATTTTGTGGCCGATTTGAAGCGTTCAATCTTCCCCAAGTACCAAGGATTATCACCAATTAAGTTCGGGATTAAGCGGGAAAACAGACACCAGCTCATCCTTAACTGCATCAACCGAGCTAGTTTCTCTTAATTCAGACCCACATGTGCAGCCTCTATTGCCACAATGGAGCTCTTTCAGGTCATATGCCTCAAAGAGGCAGATTTGCCTCTTTAGTGAACTGTGTGCCTCTCTTACTTCTGAATGATAAGTATCAACATAATGGCATGAGGCAAAAAGCCCAGTTATTCCTGACCTACGAGAAGAAAGAAAATCAGTTGGACAGCAAAAGGTGGAGGTTGAAGATTCATGCAGTGAACTGGTAGATTAACCTTTGTGCTTGCAGAGGCTCAGTAGACCAAGAAAGCTCAGATGTTATCTGTTTCTACACCAGGAAGTTGACTTAAACATGTATGGCATATAAAAATTTATCTCTGTGGTAGTTTTGCTAACTTTTCCAAGATACTCCACATTTTTGGCAAAATTTAAGAAAGAACATAACCTGTGAAGACAGAAGCTCATATGACTAAGATCTGGTTCAAATCTTGGATAACTTGGGGGAAGAAAAGCACACTAGTTGTAAAGATGCTATGAATACTTAGACCACAGCGACTCAGGTGGATGACTTGCGCGGGAGCTTCTACTGAGAAAAATACATGATATTATGCAGATCCAGTTGATCACAATGAAAATTATAGCCCCACATTTTAATGCCAGAATATCACCCATGCAACTTTACCCGTGTGGAGTGCATGCAATATTAGTGAAAATGCAGCAACAGTATAAAAGGTATTCAGACAGCTTGTATCACATGGTATGATTGTGTCAGCTAACGCATGATCACATTATACACTTAATAGTTTGTATTTAAATGTTTGTTCAAAATATTTGAATGTGCTCAACGGCCACGAACTGTTGTAGAAACCTGACATGACACCAAATCAAGATTAGATCATTACAATGCAATGCCAAGCCATGAAAAGTGCAGAAAAACACTTACCCAGATATGTCCGAATAAATAGCTGTATCCACAAAGTACGTTGGCAATAAGTGTGAAACTAGCAGCAGCACTGCTTTACAGCTCTCTCCCTGTGCAAGCCAGAGATCTAAGACCGCAGGTACAGCTGCCCAGTATGTTCCCAGGAAAGGAACTGCTCCGAGAATCGCTGCCAAGGCTATCATAACAAAAAGTAATAAAATCATTGGGGAAAACCAAATTAAAAAAAAATCCATCTTCCATTCAAAATTTTACATTCCCATTCACACATAATTAACCTACAAAGAATTGTCACATGACTGGAACTAGTTTGACACTCTCTAAGAAAAGAAGTTGCCATTGCCAGTAATTTTAGTTATTCTAGGTTCACCCGTGTCACCACGTACCTAATTATGGTTAGATGTACATCACCAAAACAATACCATTTATTATTAACAAGTACAGGATCTACTGTGCTGCTGGGAATGCTCACGGTTAGAAATGGGGTCTTTGGTTGGCAGTCAGGTTACCCCCTGTCCAAGCAAGGACCCTTACTGTAGTCAGGGCAAAGGAGAATCACAACTGGTTAACCCCTGCTCACCCCCTTGGTAGCTTGGCACGACCATGCAGGCTTAACTCTGAAGCAATGTGTGAAGGACTTGTACCAACACACAGAGTAATACAGTGAAAACACTACACCCAACCAGTTTAGAAAAATAGGCAATATTTATCTAAATCAAACAAGACCAAAATGACACAAATCCAACATACACAAGTTAAAATATTAATTTTCAAAAGAATAAGAGTCCTACTCCATAGAAAGCAATGTAAACGTTAATTATGCACAAAAGCACCTGGTTTGCATCAAAAATAAAGCTGCACGGGTGAGCGTGCTTCAGAAAAGTCAGCGATGCATGGATTCCTTCCTTGCAAGGGAAGCCCTGTGTCGTTTCTTCTCTGGTCGGGTCGGCGATGCATCGTTTTTCTCCCTCACAAGAGAGCGATGTGTCGATTTTTGGACGGGGCACCTCGAATCCGTGCAGTCGGGTTGACTTTGACGTCCAGAGACAGTGCGTGGAAAATACTGTTGCATGGTGTTCGAAAACTGCGGTGCGCGGGGTTTGCATCATTATCAGCAGCCGCAAGCGGGTGTTGCATTTTGTTTCTCCAGCGGCGATGCAGGCGTAGCATCGATTTTAGCCACGAAGCCAGCAGCGCGTCGTTTATCAGCCGCATTGAGGATGGTGCAGCGAAAATTTCCACGCACAGCGTTCTGTGCGTGGATTTTCAGCTCTTGTCTGCCAACTTCACCTTTTAAGGGCCCAGGGACTGGACAGGGCATCACCTGGCAGTGTAGAAGTCTCAGCAGAGAATCCAGATGTTAGTAGAGGAAGTCTTTGTTGGCCCTATGACTTCAAAACAGGAGGCAAGTTAAGTTCAAACCCTTGGGGATTCTTCACAAGCAGGAATATACCACCGAGTCCCATCTTTGTCCCATTTCACAGGCAGAAGCAGCAACTGCAGGACAGCCCAACAAAGCACAGTCACAGGCAGGGGCAGCATACCTCCTCAGCTCTGCAGCTCTTCTCCTTGGCAGAGGTTCCTCTTGGTTCTAGAAATGATCTAATTTTCAAGGGTTTTGGGCTCGATACTTATACCCCTTTCTGCTTTTGAAGTAGGCATACTTCAAAGAAAAGTCTCTGTTGTTCAAAAGATCCTGCCTTGCCCAGGCCAGGTCCCAGACGCACACCAGGGCGTTGGAGAGTACATAGGGAGAGGGTAGGCAGAGCCCATTCAGGTGTAAGTGACCACTCCTCCCTCCACTCCAGCACAGATGCCTCATCAGGATATGCAGGCTACACCCCAGCTCCCTTTGTCTCACTCTATAGAGGGGATTCACAAACAGCCCAACTGTCAAACTGACCCAGACAGGCAATCCACAAACGGGAAGAGTCACAGATTGGTTTAGGCAACAAAATGCCTACTTTCTAAAAGTGGCATTTTAAAACTAGCAATCTAAAAAACAACCTCACTAAAAGATTTTTTTTTAATTGTGAGTTCAGAGACCCCAAACTCCAGATTTCTATCTGCTCTCAAAGGGAATCTGCACTTGAACATTATTTAAAGGCAGCCCCATGTTAATCTATGAGAGAAATAGGCCTTGCAACAGTGAAGACTGAGTTTAGCAGCATTTCATGCAACACACATCAGTACATGTCCCACCTTTAACATACACTGCACCCTGCCCCTGGGGCTAGTTAGGGCCTATCTTAGGGGTGTCTTACATGTTTGAAAGGGAAGGTTTAGGCCCGGCAAGTAGGTTCACTTGCCAAGTTGAATTGGCAGTTTAAAACTCCACAATCAGACACTGCAGTGGCAGGTCTGAGCCATGTTTACAGGGCTACTAATGTGGGTGGCACAACCGGTGCTGCAGGCCCACTAGTAGCATTTGATTTAATGCTCTGGGCACCTCTAGTGCACTTTACTAGGGACTTACTAGTAATTCAAAAATGCCAATCATGGAAAAGCCAATTACACATACATTTTACATAGGAGCACTTGCACTTTAGCACTAGTAAGCAGAGATTAAGTGCCCAGAGTATCAAAAACAGAGTCCAGCACACATCAACAACCTGGGAAGCGGAGGCAAAAGGTTAGGGGAGACCACACCAAGGATGCCAAGTCTAACAGTCACCATGTGATATAAAGTCACAAGAAGAATGAAGACAATGCACCGGAGTTTAGCAGATGGGTTACTCACCCATAATGGTGACGCATATCCTGTTCGTCAAAATATAAATCCAATTATATCCTTTGGGATTTATATTTTGGTGGATGGAATATCTGTCACCGTTTGACGGAGTAACCCGTCTGCCAAACTCTAAATCAGGCCCAATATCCTAAACATATGAAAGATTTCTCCAAGCAGCTAGCTTGAAGTGAGAGGAGCTGCAGTTCTGCATGCAGTGCTGAATTTGGGGTGTCTCTCCCTTTTGGACAGATCACCCCAATTATGATCCACAAAGGCCCTACAAGCCTTATTCCTAATAACCTTGGACGGCTACTTAACAGAACATTGGACATGTTCTTTCTGGAAATAATATCTAAGTCAGTCTCTGAAGCAGTTACCAGTGTCAACTGTGAAATACCCATTGAAAAGACCCAAAGGCACTATCTCAGAAAGTGCTGTCAGGTTGCAAGGAAAGACTGTCTACTTTTTGAGTGCACAGAGGACTTCTGTATTACAGAAGGGGCTACATACAGACCACTGACTAATCATGATGTTGCAAGAGTACATCTTGCAGCAATGTGATCTCAAGAGAGAGTAAACTCATACAAATGAGGAAATGTCGCCCCACAGCCTAATTTGTATTGTTGATGGGGGTCTTTGGGCAAGCAGACCATCAGGAGGTGCACTAACTGTGTGCCAATTGGGAAGCACAGCATAAGTAGTGAACACTCTAAAGCATATTTTGGGAAGGGGCACAACAGTGCAAGGGATCATCCAGATATCGCCCTAGAAGAGAATGCAGTCGAACATGGACAGATGTGGTTGGGAGGTTCCTGGCTGCTCTTTAAAATCCAGTCACAACTGCCATTGAAAGAAGAACTGGCAGTTGCATATTTGAATGCTATGCCCAGTGGTGTTCAACATCACTCCTGCACCAAGGTAAGCAGGCTTTTTTCCCCCTTAATGTGGCCCATGGTCCTACTCTGGACAGATACTTTGGATCTAGGTGGTCTGAGGCATACTAGAATTGTTTGCATAATACCCCAGAGGTCTTGGGAAAAAGCAGCCTTCAACCGCTAAAGTAGATGTATGCAGTGAGAGAGCGAGCATCACTAGATGAACAAGTGCCTTCTGTGTATTAAGGCTTTGCGAAAGACCTGAGAGGGTCCTTGTGGGGAAACGGGGAGGAACGAGAGAAAGAGGAGCAGAGAGAAAAAGAGAGGGGGGTGGATTGGGAGGAAGGAGACGCTGAGTGTGGCAATCCTGAATGCAACCAGACCATTTGCGGGAAATCCCTCTATCCACCTATGTAGCAGGGGAAGACAAGATTTTAACTGCTTCTCCGCCAAACTAACGAGCGGTTTATTTCAAAGCTAGAACTTTATTTAACCCACCAAGGAAGTAGATTGCTGCCCATTCTGTTACCATGCATGTGGTGTGTTGTACTGGGCTGCCGCCTGTCAAGAGCTCTTTCTGGTCTCTGAGAGTTACTACAAAGAAATTGCTAGAAGTCACCTGCTCAACACCTTGCACATCAGTTACACCAGACTGACTGGAAACATGGCAGGACAATGGTGGATATTCTTAAGATGCTTAGTGATGTCACCTTCATGAAAATGTGTAAGTGTAGTTTGTATTGCATTCTGTGTTGCAGAATAACCTTGGTTACACCTGCGGGCGCCCACTTAAAAGAGACATCAAGTTGTTAAGGATAGTCTTTGCAAGCTCCCCCTCTTGAAGACAAGCCCTATTCTTTTTTTGAGAGTGGTTGAAAAAAATAAAAGTATGCGGACAAGGGACTCTGTAGGAATTTTGGAGTTCACTAGATAAAAAGCACTTTGGAAACAGGTTTTAAAACTCTTCTTTGGACAGAATCATCTGCACCATACAAAAAAGCAACCATGTAATTGTTAAAAGGACTGAATTAGTGTGGATGACAAAGTAACAGCAAATCCAGTGTAAGTCTCAACACCTGATTTGTAAAGCTTTGAACACTAAGGAGAAAAAAGCATAATCGTCTGGCTTATTCCTCTTAATACCAACCAACTGTACATGTTTGGTCAAGACCGGAAGCTGTCAATTCCAAAATGGAGACTATCTAAATTGGAAGGCAAATCTACAAAGGATGCAGGGGCGAAACTTTCAAAAATCCAAGGGAAGATCAAAACATGTCTTAATGTAAAAAGAAGCTGAAATAGTACTTACTTCAGTCAGTACTAGACTCAGTGTTTTCAATATTTGTTGTATATATAGTCTTGTTTGTTTGAATTTAGATTTCTTTTTTTTTTTTTTTTTTAACTTGACCCATTTAAGCAGTGGACAGCTATAGGCCAACTGTAATATGCACCTTTCCAATGGTTCTTTGGCGGAGGCCGCCACCTGATTAATGGATGCGCCCTTAACCTAGCAGAAATCATCATCATCATCTATGGGGAGAACAAAAATGGTCTCGTTCTCCACATATTCTTCATCTTTCTGGGAAGACCTGTCTTCACTTGATTCAATATGTGGCACTTCCCAATACATAACCTGCTAGGAGTTTATTGGGGCAGGAGCCCGTATATATCACCAAAAAAGGTGGGGGGGAACCCTGCAATTCACTAGGCGGTAAGGCAGGCTGAAGGCTGGTATTGGACCAGTAGTTATTTGTCATGCTTGGGGCACTAGAGTTTTGAGAAGTGGGTCAAAGCGGGCAGTGCACCCTGTCCTGGTCAAGAGGGTCAATTTTTCCAGTTGGGCCCTAGCCCATGGAGCAGTAAAGCATGCAAGCGCTTTTAATGAGAGACTAGAAAAATGGGACCACCGGGGTTCCCAGCTACAGAGTTGTTTCCGGCATCTGCCGCTCTTCGCAAAGAACAAAACAGACCCTGTCCCAGCAGGGCATCCGGCTTCCATATGGAGTGGGGGGCTGTTGGTGACAGGGGGCTGCGGATCAGCAGTCTCTCGCACACAAGTGTTTCAGTGGAGGCGCAGTCCGCTGATAAGTGACACAGTGAGCGTCACCAGTTGCTCGCTCTCTAGCAGGCAACGAGGGCACAAAAGTACACAGTTCCACAAGGTTAGTGAGGCAGCGAGCAGAGCACTTACTGCCCCGCTTCGCTGCAGCCTAAAGTGTACGCTGTGAAAGGAAAACATTAGCAATCTGCAAATGTACAATTGTAAGGTTAGTAAGGCTGTGAGCGGAGCTAACACACTCCCACTGCGGACCAAATTGTATGCTGTGGAAGAAAAAGTTAGCAATCCATAAACCCACACTTAAAATCACAAGCAGTGGCAGGTACAGCGCTTTCCAGCACCGCATTACCGACATGATTGCTAAAAAAGAAACGTTAACAACATGTATGAGGTGGCAGTAACAAGAAAGGTACTTATCTCTGCTGGAAGAAGGAAAGAAAGAGGAAGTACCTCGGGGGCGTTCAGTTTTATGGGCTATTTCTGAGTCTTTAGATTGGTTATTGTTCTGCTTGGTCTCATACTTCCTTTTCCTAGGGGGTCTTGGGAAAGGTAGTTTCTTGAACACTAGTGGAGGTATTAAAGGAATATAAAGTTTGAGCATAACCCCTGCCTCCATGTATTTAATAGAACTGAAATTTTCCTTTACCTAAGCTAGCATTATTTACATTTACAGGCATTCACATTTTGTGTTACAAAAAATGATATCTTAAATCTGTCACACTCACTGTACCCCAGCAAGATTTTCATATATTTCACTTTTCTTTCACTGAATGAAAAGTGAGAGGAGTTTCTAAACACCAATCCCCCTGCAACAATTTGTCAGACGACATAGCCTGATATTTGACTCCTGTCTTTGAAGCGCGCAAATGTGACAAGATAAACACATAATTTAAAGGCACCTTTATACATATTGCATGTAATTTTGTGACCCACCAAAAAAAACGCGCTCACGGACCCCACCGTGGGCAATGACCCATAGTTTGGTAAACACTGATGTGGTAAATTATTCAAACCCTTTATTAAGATTTATAGCTCAAATTAAGAATGGAGCACACCTAAACAAGTGAAAGGGATTACAATTTCTAGTACAATACATGGAATCCATAATACTGTTGAGAAATTTGATAAATAGTCGTACTGTGATTTAAGAGAAAAATAGACCTACGCTGTAAGACAATGGTGTATGATGTATCCGAGACTGTACTGTTACAATACTTTTAATACCAAGCATATCTATAAAATGTGCATGTGTACAACAAAAAATTTGTGAAAGACCAACAAGAAATATTTATAATAAAGCCAAGTCAAGAATAAGCAAGAACACCACACATTTGTCCCAAGACCTATGACTTAGTCACAGCCTCGTATTTTGTGTTTTGGCAATGTGCAAGCCTCATGTTGCAATAAGTTCATCAGTAGCCGAGTAATATCCAATTCATTGGTTTGTTGCACTGAAAGTTCTTGTCATCCAATGTGGAAGATCGACATGTAATTTAATAATCCATTTCAGACCGATGTAGAAAAAAATTTGTAGATCAACAATCCAATTCAGCCATAATCCAATTCAGCCGACACGTGTTTCGTCCCAAGCGGGACTTTATCAAGGCTTATTTTTCTGTATTCTTTGTAAATAGAATGTCCTGTTTCAGATTGAGTAAATCAATTTAAAGGCGTTACATACACGGAAGGACTTTCGACACAGTCCGAACGGACTACAAACTAGGTTACGCAGTGCATAAATCACTCATACCTGTGAACTGTACATTTGGATTTTATTGTATAAACAACTACAGCTCTACAGTGCTGTTGCATCTAAATTGATTTACTCAATCTGAAACAGGACATTCTATTTACAAAGAATACAGAAAAATAAGCCTTGATAAAGTCCCGCTTGGGACGAAACACGTGTCGGCTGAATTGGATTATGGCTGAATTGGATTGTTGATCTACAAATTTTTTTCTACATCGGTCTGAAATGGATTATTAAATTACATGTCGATCTTCCACATTGGATGACAAGAACTTTCAGTGCAACAAACCAATGAATTGGATATTACTCGGCTACTGATGAACTTATTGCAACATGAGGCTTGCACATTGCCAAAACACAAAATACGAGGCTGTGACTAAGTCATAGGTCTTGGGACAAATGTGTGGTGTTCTTGCTTATTCTTGACTTGGCTTTATTATAAATATTTCTTGTTGGTCTTTCACAAATTTTTTGTTGTACACATGCACATTTTATAGATATGCTTGGTATTAAAAGTATTGTAACAGTACAGTCTCGGATACATCATACACCATTGTCTTACAGCGTAGGTCTTTTTTTCTCTTAAATCACAGTACGACTATTTATCAAATTTCTCAACAGTATTATGGATTCCATGTATTGTACTAGAAATTGTAATCCCTTTCACTTGTTTAGGTGTGCTCCATTCTTAATTTGAGCTATAAGTTGTTGGTACAAGTTCTCTTGTCCCAGAATACATGTTTGACAACAGGCATGTTCAGAATGTATTGAGCACCAATACTATACTCTACACTAATGGGAATGTGAGGCCATATAGCAAGGTTTTCTGTTGTCATGTTAATTAATTCCTTTATTAAGATTACTAAACTGGTCACTTGCTCCTGCCATATGCTGGTCACCTCAAATCTCTAATTTCACATATGCCTAATCCAGCAACACTTCTTTTGTGAAAAATAGGATAGGACACGAGTCCATGATATAGATAAGTCACACTGCCACAGTGCACGTTTAACTGGGGGAGCTGGGCAAAGACTGGGTTAGTATGTTCTAGCACACTGAATGCTGTACAACAGTGCAGACATGAACTCACCTCTGCCCTTGTGACAGCGCATCTAGGTTGTATGATGAAGTAACACGTGCCATTACAATGCATGCTGTGATAATGCCGTCATTACAATGCATGAGTCTTAAGCATGCGTGCTTTTAGAATGAAAATGATTACCAAGCATATGCCTTTAGTACGCATGCCTTTTCAACAAAATTTTGTTGTAAAGACATATACGTGGTAAAAGTTTCATGACAAGATGTAATCCCTGCGCAGTCACTCTGTGCTGGACCTTCCGATAATGTGTGTGTGTTTTTTTAAATGAAAACGAGCAGTAAATGAACACAAATCACGTCCAACAATAGCGCTGGCGCAGACCTAGCGCCGTGATAATTCCACACTCAAGTATGCATCATTACCGAGACAGCTGATGGCCGTCCTGCCATAACGAAAATAGAAAACAAAACTGAAACTGAAGCCAGATAAGTAAAAAGAGGACTGCGCGGAGACGCGCATCCTCACTCCCCTGCTCCCACTCCACTTAGTACGGAAAGCAAGCCGATTGGTCGCCCCATGGAGGGAAAATGCTCCCAATATGAAAGGCACACACAGTGAAAAAAGATCAATGTAAATAGAATGCACTTAACTGGCTGCGAAGCAGCAAAGAAAGAAGAGTTGTTTGGTGTGAGGCAACACTTTATAGACGTCCTCCTCTATGGTTATCACGTGATATATACAGACATTGGGAAATGTAGTTTTTTGTTTTAATCATTTTCGTTTGGCTGCTGTTAACCTGTTGTTTGCCCAGGACGAGGTGATCTCGTCCAAGGCGCTGGTTCCCCGGTGCCTTGGACAAGATCACCTCGTCCTGCTATGGGCCCCAGGGGGGAGCGCCAGCGCTCCCCCCGATGGCCAGGCACACCCCTCCCATAGGCAGGGATGGAAGGGGAATCGCTTTCCCTTCCACCCCCGTGACCCAACCGTGGCGCTTGATGACGTCAGAGCGCTATCGCGCAGGCCTTCCCTCCGGTGCAAACCCCCCCCCCCCCTAGACACCAGGGATTGTTTTTTTGTTTTTGTGTTTTTTTATTTGTGGGGAGCGACCCCTTAGGCAGGGGTTGCTCCCCTGAGGGCCAAAAATTTCTAGGCCATTTCTGCCCCCCTTGGGGGCAGATCGGCCTATTTTTATTAGGCCAATCTGCCCACAAGGGGGGCAGACACTAGACACATTTTTTTTGTCATTTTCACTTGAGGGGAGCAACCTCTTAGGCAAGGGTCGCTCTCCTGGGGGACGGGGGGGGCAAATTTGTTTTAGGCCATTTCTGCCCGCCTATATTTATTAGGCCGATCTGCCTCCAAGGGGGGCAGAATCCACTAGGCACCAGGGAGTTTTTTTGGTGCCAATTTCAGGCAAGGGGAGCGACCCCTTAGGCAAGGGTCGCTCTCCTTGGGGGGCAAATTTATTTAAGGGTCATTTCTGCTCAACTTGGCGGCAGATCAGCCTATTTCTATTAGGCCTATCTGCCCCTTAGGCACCAGGGATTAGTGTGTGTGCTTTGTTTGGGGGGGGAGGGGGAGCAGCCCCTTGGGCAAGGGTTGCTCCCCATGGGGGCAGATTATTGTTGGCCATATCTAACCCCTTGGGGGCAGATCAGCTTATTTTTGGAAGGCCCAGAAAGCCCTCCAGAGACCAGGGAAGTTTTTTTTTTTTAAACAAGAGGTTTGGGGCATGGCCAAACCCCCACTGCAAATAAATGGGGCCAAAGTTGTTCTGCCCACCAGTGGGCAGATGGGGCAATTATCCCCGATCCACACCCCAGGGGGCAGGAAGTCTAATAAATGCCAGGGAATAAAAATAAAAAAAAAGTGGGGTGGTGGCTACCAACCAGTATGGGCATGGTTATGCCCCCACCCCAACTGAAGGGGGTAACGGTCTTTCATCTCTCCCCCGTACACTAAAACATCTTATCCCACGGCAAGCAAGTGGACATTTGATTATTTGGGGTTTTGGTTTTACATTTGGGCCATGAGAGCTTGGCCAACTCTCAAAATAGTCCCACTTGGAATGGTGAGGGCTGCACTTTTTGGACTTTGGGACGCTGCCATGTAGAAAAATCCACAAGACCTAGAAACATCTGAAAACTAAACATCTGGGTGAGTCCAGGGTGGTGTGCTTCACATGCACCCGCACCATTTTCTCACCCACAATGCCCTGAAAACCTCCAACTTTGCTGGAAATCACACATTTTTCCCACATTTTTGTGATGGAACCTACCGGAATCTGCAGGAATCCACAAAATTCCTACCACCCAGCATTGTCTCATCTAAACCGATAGATATTCTGCCCCACTTGTCAGTCTAAAAATGTTTTTTTCCAAACTGCCCTTTTGGACCCACTTTGGTTCCCCCTCAATCTTGACATGTTTTTGGCTCTTCCCTGTCACAGGCACTTGGCCCACCTACACAAGTGAGGTATCATTTTTACCGGGAGACTGAGGGGAACATTGGGTGTTAGGAAATTTGTCCTGGTGCGGTGATCCCACACAGAAATGTGGGAAATATTAGATTTTTTTAGCTAAATTTGAGTTTTGCTGAGGATTCTGGGTAAGAAAACACTGGGGTATCCACTCCCTGGACTCTCTCGGGTGTCTAGTTTTCAGAAATGTCTGGGTTTGGTAGGTTTCCCTGTATGGCTGCTGAGACCAGGACCAAAAACGCAGGTGCCCCACCGCAAAAACACTTAGGGGTTTATTACAACTTTGGACGAGGTGTTAATCCGTCCCAAAAGTGACGGTAAAGTGACGGATATACCACCAACCGTATTACGAGTCCATTATATCCTATGGAACTCGTAATACAGCTGGTGGTATATCCGTCACTTTACCGTCACTTTTGGGACGGAGTAACACCTCCTCCAAAGTTGTAATAATCCCCTTAGTTTTGTATTTGATATTTTTGATGTGTCCAGATAGTGTTTTGGGGCATTTCCTTTTGCGGGCACTGGGCCTACCCACACAAGTGAGGTACCATTTTTATCGGAAGACTTGGGGGAACGCTGGGTGGAAGGAAATTTGGGTCTCCTCTCAGATTCCAGAACTCTCTGTCACCGAAATGTGAGGAAAAGGTGTTTTTTTAGCCAAATTTTGAGGTATGCAAAGGATTCTGGGTAACAGAACCTGGTGAGAGCCCCACAAGTCACCCTGTCTCGGATTCCCCTAGGTCTCTGGTTTTCACAAATGCGCAGGTTTGGTAGGTTTCCCTAGGTGTCGGCTGAGCTAGAGGCCAAAATCCACAGGTAGGCACTTTGCAAAAAACACCTCTGTTTTCTGTAGAAAAATGTGATGTGTCCACGTTGTGTTTTGGAGCATTTTCATTCGTGGGCACTATGCCTACCCACACAAGTGCGGTACCATATTTATCAGGAGACTTGGGGGAACATACAGTAGCAAAAAAAGCGTTATTGCCCCTTGTCTTTCTCTACATTTTTTCCTTCCAAATGTAAGACAGTGTGTAAAAAAGATGTCTACTTGAGAAATGCCCTGTCATTCACATGCTAGTATGGGCACCCCAGAATTCAGAGATGTGCAAATAACCACTGCTCCTCAACACCTTATCTTGTGCCCATTTTGGAAATACAAAAGGTTTCTTGATACCTATTTTTGACTCTTTATATCTCAGCAAATGAATTGCTGTATACCCGGTATAGAATGAAAACCCACTGCAAGGTGCAGCTCATTTATTGGCTCTGGGTACCTAGGGTTCTTGATGAACCTACAAGCCCTATATATCCCCGCAACCAGAAGAGCCCAGCGGACGTAACCGTATATTGCTTTAAAAAATCTGACATTGCAGGAAAAAGTTAGAGTAAAACATAGAGAAAAATGGCTGTTTTTTTCACCTCAATTTCAATATTTTTTTATTTCAGTTGTTATTTTCTGAAGGAAACCCTTGTAGGATCTACACAAATTACCCCTTGCTGAATTCAGAATTTTGTCTACTTTTCTGAAATGTTTAGGTTTCTGAGATCCAGCATTGGCTTCACACCCATTTCTGTCACTGACTGGAAGGAGGCTGAAAGCACAAACAAAATCATAAAAATGGAGTATGTCCCAGTAAAATGCCAAAAGTGTGTTGAAAAAATGGGTTTTCTGATTCAAGTCTGCCTGTTCCTAAAAGCTAGGAAGCTGGTGATTTTAGCACTGCAAACCCTTTGTGGATGCGCCTTCTTCTGCAGCCCTTTTCCCCTATTTTTTTTTATTTAAAAAAACTATTTTGTCACTGTATTTTGGCTAATTTCTTGGCCTCCTTCAGGGGAACCCACAAAGTCTGGGTACCTCTAGAATCCCTAGGATGTTGGAAAAAAAGGACGCAAATTTGGCGTGGGTAGCTTATGTGGACTAAAAGTTATGAGGGCCTAAGCGAGAACTATTCCAAATAGGCAAAAAAAGGCCTGGCACAGAAGGGGGAAAAGGCCTGGCAGCGAAGGGGTTAAATAAAGAGCATAGAAAGTGAAGCATAATCCTCTCTTCCGTGTCCTTAATAGAATTGAAAAATTCTTAACGCGAATGCTAGAAACTCACTGACTGATTTGTCCAACAGTAACCAATGGGTGTCCTGCAGCACACACGTAAGCCAATCGGCAACTACCAGGAAACGGCTGCATATGCAACACTTTTCCATATTGGTTAAATGCTTCATCACGTGCAGGGCCCAATTCCACTCAAACAATTCCAAGGAAGCATCAACGCTGAAGTACTGGTATGAAGTTTTCATTAAAGTTTATGAGAAAGCGCTGGTGCAACACCCTCTGCAGCCGCATTCCAATGCCATTACTGGAACACATACTACTTTCACCCCAAACACACCCCGCCCATTCAGAAACAAGCCACATTCAGCCATGTATGAACAAAAACACACCAAATCACAGCCAGAACCAAGCCAATGCGTATACAGACGATACAAACACAAGCCTTGAGCCCTAAAACCTAGAAACCCTAACCCACACCAACCCTTAGCCATAAAAACTAGCCCCAAATCCTAAACACTAATCCTAAACCCTTCAAACTAACAGTTCTTTGCACAAGCATTAAAAAAGCATAGCATGAGCACACCATCGAAATTATGTTGCGCTCACAGAAAACAACATGGACAGGACATGAACCAGAGCGCCAAACCTGTAATTCGCAGACTTGTTTAAAACACATATGCCTTTACCATTCATGCCTTTACAACGAAATTCGTTGTTAAGGCATCCATGATAAAGGCATATTCGTTGTAAGATCCTGCATTTAAAGGCTTGCTTCGTCAAGACGCAATTGTGATAAATCCTTCATTTTAAAGCCATGCGTGATTCAGCCTTTGTTGTAAAGGCTGTTTCCTGCACATTAGTTTTTGAAGAAACTGCCCTACACTTCAGAGGGGGACATAGATGTCTCTTGGGCCCAGGGGAATCCTCAATCCGCCATTTCAAGAATCACCCTTGTGCATATGCCCTAAGTGCAGCTTAGCTGTTTGAAGTGCAGTCAGTGCACCAACCAATGGCTCCTTTGCTTCAGCACCCATACCTATAATATGGCATAAGCAAAGGAGTCCCTCATTTGCCAAGTTCCACAACCACTTGTAAATGAGAAAGACCCCATTGGGCTTGTGCTGGCATTACATGTAGCACCAAGCACTGCAGCCCCTTTTGTAGTACAAAAGTGGTCCAGGTGTGAGGGGCCCACAAAAAACATGTACTCAGCCCAAGTTCACCCCTGGGCCACTTTCTATATTACACCCCTGTTTGTCAGCCATACATTGCAATTCACTCCTGTAGTCTAAGGCAGCAGATATAGCAAGTGGGTTCTTACCTCATCCATGATCACTGAAGAGCTTAGTAACAGTGAGGGTTGGAAATGCTTAAAGTAATGTCAAAACCGATGAGAAACGAAGTTATAGAGGAACATGGATGAGATGAATGTGATGAAAATAAATGCAGGAAAGGAGGATGTAAATGGGGAAAGGTCAATAGTTGACATGGGAAAGAGCAGGGAACCATACAGCAACTTAATATGTCCTACTGTTTTGCTTAGCATATGTATGTACTGTTGATATAACATGATGGGCTAAAGGGGACTATGACTGGAAAGGGGACTATGACCGGAAGGGCTACGCTGGATTCCTCACTATTAAGCCCAAATCTAACCACAAGGTGAGAGCACCGAGTAGTCAGAAAAATATTTGCAGGGTACTCATTTTCATGGTGCCAATTTTTAAATGGAAGTCGCAGAGGATGTACACACTTGGTGCCTCAACCGATAACTTAACCTCCTCCAGTAAGTGTATTTGTTACTAAAGTGCTGTTTTCCCTTTGCTCAACTCACTTACTACAAGCCTATCATCTTGTGAGGTTTCCTAGGTTTATGTCAGGCATTTTAACTGTAAATTAAATAATATGAAAAGATCAACTCCAGCCTCAATATATTACTTTGCAAATCAAAATGTGTTGATGAATAGAAACTGTTCTTACAATATTTCAAGAAATGTGCAGTGAAAAGTTGTTCTAGCAGTGTTGTGCATTCATCTTAGCGTTTTATTTAGGCACACATTTTAGCTCCAGGCCTGTGGCCTGTGCCCTTTTACCTAGTTACATAGTTTATTTCATTTATTCATTTTATTGTATTTCAGTATGGCTTGCTATTAGCAGAGATCTTTTTATTTCTAATCAACTGCTTTTCTGTGAAAACACTGTAGGTTCTTTGACCAACATTTCATCCTGTGCCTCAGCTCAAGGCTGTACATGATAGTTTACGGAGTACGGAGAATACAGAGCCAACCTTCTAAAACCTGGACACAGGATCATGTCAGGCCTATTCTCAGAACACATGTTTTGTATTAAAAAAACACCACACATGCCAAAAGGAGGTTAGACGGGATTCCAGCCAGAGCCACTGCATGCTATCTGCCCTCTTGTTGACTGCTACACCTACCCTGGTTCTGTCTTCCAGCTAATCAGGAGGATTGCCAGCGGAATAACGGACAGACTCCTGCCACGCTCTGGGGTTGGGACAGGGATGGGCAGTAGGGCTACACAACAACATGTTGGGACTTTTCATATTTTTCACGCTAATTGTCACAATCATTTCTGTGCTATGTATCATGCTCTTAATAATCCCAGTGCATGATTTATATATGAGGATGCAGTTGCTTCAACAAAATATATTGAAACGTTCCTTGCACTTTAGTCACCTTCATGAAACCTTGGGGATGTGAGAGAAAGGTGTGATCTGTTGACTGCGACTTCCCTGAGGAGTCTAACTGTTACGTCTCTAGGCTGCCAAAAATCATCTTCACTTCCTAGGTGGGCATGAGGTGCTGATACCTAGCCGATGCAGTCAGGCCAACAGCTACAATTCAGTGTAAGAGTGACTCAGTCACTCACACATGGCGGCACTGCTGCCCTAAACGCAGCTGTCTTACTCCCATGGTAAAAGTTTTATGACATGACACCACCAACATTGGTCTGGCACTAATTTTACAGGTCTCACGAGTATCTCTGTCTCTCACATGGTAAAAGCACCCCCTAATTACCTTCTTAGGAAACAATAGTTGTTTTAAGGAAATTCCTCCTCAGCTATATATTAAGCTGTAGGCTGTGTAACCTTGAACTTTAAAAGAATTCCCCATTTTGGTGATCCTGACTCTGAATTCTGTCTTTTAATATGGTGGAATCACAACCAGTAAACATAACAGCAAACTGTAGACTACCAGTCATGCAGTATTTACTTGTAATAGCTTCACTGATAAGGGTAGGGAAGTTACGATTGTGGGAGAGGCGCACGATGTGTGCCGCACAGAAACCTTTTACTCATGGGTCATTCTTCCTGCAGTCAATACAAATACATGTACATTTCATACACAAAGTTGCAACTGTACCTCAATGGTACAGAAAATACCAATTCCTGAAGATCCTTCTAACAAGACTGGTTCGCAGGTGCCCTTCCTACACGTAGTACAACATTTTAGATTAGGCAGCTTAAGTAATGACAGACAACATGGCAAACAATGGCTACATATACACCACATCCCAATATACAAGATATGCTGGTAGCAGAAATACGTACATTATATATTAACCTCGTAGGTATTTATAGATGCATAATACAATTCGTAATGCAGACATTAAACACCGCCCTAGCAAGGGCTGCTCCAGCTGGCAATCAATTGGCTATAGCAGGAATAAATCAGCAGACTGTAGATTATGGGTTCACTCCCACCAAACGGGAGGAAATTCTATTTTGGATTGCACAAAAAATAAATCAGCTGGAAATCTTGTTTCCCATAATGGGACCCTATGATAAACAGATTTCTCACAATGTGCTTGCCTTTTAGGATGGTTCCCACAATAGACAACTGTGCCACCTGGGGTTCAGTCTTTGCTGACATTTATACCACTACGCATGGTACACAAACCATTGGGATTCATCCGGAAGTGTTAAAACAAATTCAAAATGAACACGGGGCAGCCCCTGCCCTGGACGCGGGGATGAAGTTAATGCATAACTATGAAACGGTATCTTCCGTTATTTTAAGTAATATTAAAGGGGAAATAACAGCCTGAGCAATATGCCAGCGGCTCAGGGACGATCTTCAACAAGATCACAAGCTGCCAAAGATTATTTCTGGAACTTATACTAGTATAGGTCGGGATAGTCTGTGGCTCAGATCAAATAAACCACACTTACAAGGTAATTCCGGCAAGGATAATACCAAGCAAGCACAAAAGGGCTCTAAAAAATGATGGGATAAACAAATCTAATAGAGAAAAAAGGGATCAAAGAGGAGGATCTCTGTAAACAGAGCCCTTAGGGGAAAAAAAAAAACCATTTAAGAAATAAGGAAACTTTAAAAAATCCTGACAGATACCAATATACAATCTTGAGCCTTTCAGCGCTCACCCGATAAACGCAGCGAGAGAGGAGTGTGTTAAGAATTCCAAAACAAGTATGTGAAACAGAAAAAGGAGTCACAAAGCTCTTTGTACATTTTCACAAAAAAGGAAGAGAAACTTCTGCAACAAAAACCCCAGTTTAAAAAGAAAAAGGTTGCGGCTACTTCAGTGAAATATGCCGCACATATTGAGAACACTACTGAAGCACAGGATGTAGGCAGTGACTCTGCTAGACAGTGCAGCAGAGGTCACGATATGTTGGCAGGATCCTATGGAATTCTGGATGTTACAAGACTAACAGCTTCCTCAAAGCTAAAACAGCGGATAGGCGCGTCTCCCCTCCCGACAGGATTTATAAATTATGTATACAAATTGATGTGTGCACCGTTAAAGTCATTTTTTGGGTGGAGCTTAACACTTAGTTATGATATCATCCTGGCAGGAAAAGATTGGCCACCTGAATTTGTCCGTACACTCCCACATGGGGAAGATGTCATTTTGCTTTCTTTCTCAGTCAATGTTCCAGACGCAGTAAAAGAAGATTATGCCACAGATTGTGCATTGGTGTAAGGACCAGCACTGTACAGCAATCATGTTTTTTTTTTACAAATAAGATCCACTCCACAGATCCAACCACGATACCCCATTAAACACTAGGCTAAAGCACCAGTGAGAGAAATTCTCTCACAGCTTGAGTACCAAGGAGTGATCGAAACCTACATCTCTTCAAAGGGCAATCCTTAGGTTCCTGCAGCGAAACCAGACCATTCCTATAGAATAGTCTTAATCACAGGCACTTAAACAGCCATGCATGTACATATGCCATACAATATTCAATGAGCACAGCACTAATAAATATCATGGTGGGCAAAAAAAAAAATAAGAACCTTGGATATTTCCACAGTTTTTTTCTACCAAAATCTAGCATCTGAAAGCTGGGATTTAAGCAGTTTCACAACACTAGGGTCTCAAATGAAATTCTGAAAACTCCCTCAAGGGATTAGAACAGTGCAGGACTTTTCGCTGCAGTGTGATAAATATTTCATGATATTGATCCTGAGGTGCTGCCGTAGGTCGATTACATCTATTTGACAGACGACGACTTCACTTAGCCCAGGTGGATCGTATAGGCTTGGGATTTGCTGCGTTGGGCTACAAGTTTGATTTCATGAAAATGAAAATTGCTTTTCTTAGTGTCCTATTTTTAGGGTACAATCTTTCAAATGAGGGAAAAAGCCTGGCACAACAGTTTTCAGAAAAATGCACGCAGTCATAACCCCCAAATACTCTTAAGAAACTACAGTAATTGCCTGGTTTCTTTAATTTTGGCAGAACCAACATTCTAGAATATGCAGAATGCATAAAACCACTTTATGACTTAATTCGGCCAGATTTTTCAAGCAAACATTGGGCACCACAACACACATGAATGCTTGGGGCACTACCAATTGACATGCTTTTGCATGTAACAACAAAACAAATGTGTTAATCCGGGTAATTCCTGGTGCCATAGGGTTCATCTATCTTACATTCAATGAAAGTGACACCATACCCACTGTGTATATACAGGGAGTGCAGAATTATTAGGCAAGTTGTATTTTTGAGGATTAATTTTATTATTGAACAACAACCATGTTCTCAATGAACCCAAAAAACTCATTAATATCAAAACTGAATATTTTTGGAAGTAGTTTTTAGTTTGTTTTTAGTTTTAGCTATGTTAGGGGGATATCTGTGTGTGCAGGTGACTATCACTGTGCATAATTATTAGGCAACTTAACAAAAAAAAATATATACCCATTTCAATTATTTATCATTACCAGTGAAACCAATATAACATCTCAACATTCACAAATATACATTTCTGACATTCAAAAACAAAACAAAAACAAATCAGTGACCAATATAGCCACCTTTCTTTGCAAGGACACTCAAAAGCCTGCCATCCATGGATTCTGTCAGTGTTTTGATCTGTTCACCATCAACATTGCGTGCAGCAGCAACCACAGCCTCCCAGACACTGTTCAGAGAGGTGTACTGTTTTCCCTCCTTGTAAATCTCACATTTGATGATGGACCACAGGTTCTCAATGGGGTTCAGATCAGGTGAACAAGGAGGCCATGTCATTAGATTTCCTTCTTTTATACCCTTTCTTGCCAGCCACGCTGTGGAGTACTTGGACGCGTGTGATGGAGCATTGTCCTGCATGAAAATCATGTTTTTCTTGAAGGATGCAGACTTCTTCCTGTACCACTGCTTGAAGAAGGTGTCTTCCAGGAACTGGCAGTAGGACTGGGAGTTGAGCTTGACTCCATCCTCAACCCGAAAAGGCCCCACAAGCTCATCTTTGATGATACCAGCCCAAACCAGTACTCCACCTCCACCTTGCTGGCGTCTGAGTCGGACTGGAGCTCTCTGCCCTTTACCAATCCAGCCACGGGCCCATCCATCTGGCCCATCAAGACTCACTCTCATTTCATCAGTCCATAAAACCTTAGAAAAATCAGTCTTGAGATATTTCTTGGCCCAGTCTTGACGTTTCAGCTTGTGTGTCTTGTTCAGTGGTGGTCGTCTTTCAGCCTTTCTTACCTTGGCCATGTCTCTGAGTATTGCACACCTTGTGCTTTTGGGCACTCCAGTGATGTTGCAGCTCTGAAATATGGCCAAACTGGTGGCAAGTGGCATCGTGGCAGCTGCACGCTTGACTTTTCTCAGTTCATGGGCAGTTATTTTGCGCCTTGGTTTTTCCACACGCTTCTTGCGACCCTGTTGACTATTTTGAATGAAACGCTTGATTGTTCGATGATCACGCTTCAGAAGCTTTGCAATTTTAAGAGTGCTGCATCCCTCTGCAAGATATCTCACTATTTTTGACTTTTCTGAGCCTGTCAAGTCCTTCTTTTGACCCATTTTGCCAAAGGAAAGGAAGTTGCCTAATAATTATGCACACCTGATATAGGGTGTTGATGTCATTAGACCACACCCCTTCTCATTACAGAGATGCACATCACCTAATATGCTTAATTGGTAGTAGGCTTTCGAGCCTATACAGCTTGGAGTAAAACAACATGCATAAAGAGGATGATGTGGTCAAAATACTCATTTGCCTAATAATTCTGCACTCCCTGTATATCACACTTATACTCCAAAGCAGAACAGCGTTTTGCACCCACTGACAAAATATTGACTGCAGTTCAGATGGCAGTCATAAAGCGAAGACCACTAGCTCAGGGAAAACACATTATTGTCATTACCCTGATTCCAGCCCTTGAGACTGTCACCAAAGCAAGCATTCCAAACGCTACATCACTACCATTCACATTGGATCCCATGGGTGACTTCCCTGACTGCCACTGATATTGATTTTGTTTTTGATGCCACACTTCAGACCCAATAATTTTTTACAATATAAACTAGAATATCCGATGACCCCAACATTTTGCCCCTTGACCAATACAGAATCATCATTTAAACTGATGGCTCAGCTCAACCAGCTGTAGGTACCAAGCACCAATAATCCACGGCTTGCGTAGCTGTTTGTGGAGTGATGAGAGATGGTGAATTCCACCATTGACAAACCTACACGCAGACCTTAGGAGACTGCACAGCACAACTTGCAGAGCTTAAAGCCTTACTTCTGTCACTGGAACACACAGATACAGAACTTTCTACATTGACTGTCTGTGATTCATATTACTGTGTCCAATCACTGGCTCCTTAATGGGTTCAGAAATTACAAGGAAAAAACACCATCAAACACAAATTTATACGGGGGAAGATGGCTGATCTGATGGAGAAGCTACCATGGGTTCACCTACGTACTACATATATTGGGTCATCAATGTGTTTGAATACAAGCTGTAGGAAACTCATTGGCTGATGAAGCTGCCAAATCTGCAGTTGCTACAGCATCTGTTGTTGTGATTAGTTGTTCCCGGATGAGGCTGGATGATGAAACATTTGCTGCTATGAAAGCTTTGGCTGACTGAAAGCCCTTACCAAAAGGATATCCTGCAAAATATTCCTACCAATTAAGGGCCCAAAACATTGCATTTGCAACAGTATTAGGGGTGGGCGATCGCGTGATCCCCAACCAAGACCAAACATCAGAGTTAATCAAAGCAGCACATAAAAGGGTTGCTTCTGCCCATGCTGGTGTGGCGGCTACCATCTTGTTTTTGCAAAAACTTTATTTGTGGCCGGGTCTATACAAACAGATCAAGCAGTATATCCTTAGTTGTGACATTTGCCAACAGATTAAAGAGTGCACCATCAAACGTACACCGCAGACACCTCTTTCGGTTTCCAACAAATCACTACATTGCGGTCCCTTCCAGTCTGATGGTGCATGCAAATATATTTTAGCTGCTGTAGGTTCACGCTCCAAATTTCTATGGGTGTGACCACAATAATCGTCTGACGCTCAAACTATTATTTAGGATTTGCACGTCTTTATTGGGACATATGCAGTTGCAGCATTCCACTAGAAAACGGGCCCTTATCTTTGCCTCCAGAGCATTCAGGGACACCATGGCAACAATGGGTGTTCAATTGCATTTCCCATCTCCATACCATCCAGAAGGAAGTTTGATTGTGGAGTAGAAACAATTAGACTAAGTAATCCTTAACAGCAAGGGTACTAAGTTCAGGTTGTAGTAGCTTCATCACCTGTATGGAGTCCAGAGAGCACTAAACAATCTGTCCAGAAGATCTTTGGGAGAACGTACCCCTTATGAAGTCCTGTTTGGGATACCCATGTATGTCCCAGATCTAGATGCCCTGATGCGGTAGTGGCAGAAACTGCTTTTTACATAAATGAACAAGACACTGTCTTGCAGGAACTACAACAGTTTCATGATGAAAATTCATCTGCACATGCTGCCACCATGTAGAGAATAAAGGAGTTGCCAACACCCACTGGCTGGATTCCGAAAGTTGGGTATCTGGTTTATGAAAAAGATTTCTGTAAAGGAGGAGATTGACCCATCAATATAGAGCACTGGTTGCAGTCCTGGGAATACAGTCATTCTACCACTGCTGACTTGTTCTAAAGAAAACATGTTTGTTTCAATTGACAACATCAAACTGCACCATGTGGTTGATCCTGCACAATAGACCAAGAGGACTCCTGAGAGGTTCCTGTGCCTCTATCACTACTTATCAGGATGTACCTCTTCAAGCACTCAACAATGCTTAAATGTTTTTTCCCTGCTACGGGGAGGGTGGAGAATGAACTTCTGTTGATTCCTGTCACCACTTCATTGACAGGAAATGTGCAAAATTCAGATTTACATTCTTCAAATGCAATGCAAACAGATGGAATCGTTTGCTACGAACCACCGATGGATACATCTATCAGTTCTCTTTCACCTGCTCCGGCTTCAGTTTTTGCAGACTGGTTCTGATTACTTTGCTGACACACATTATTTCTCTTCAAACTCTTCAGCATCATCTACAGTACCTGTATCAAAAGCACGTAAACTCTTCAACTGGCTTAAACGTAACTATCTTATTCGTTCATGGTCCTACCCGTGGATACTTTTAACTTTGTTTGCATTTCTTCTTTGGATTGGTTTTGTCCTCATTTTCTTTCTGCTGATATATGGTCACTATCTTCCTGAACGCTCTGCTGAACTGGTGGATGAGGTTTTAAAACGTAATCTATCTTCACATAAGGTCCAAAGAGACGTGTCCTTTGTTCCAGTTCCTTATGGGATTGTCTGGGATAAAGTACCATTTGATATCTTTGGCTCCATGGAAATTATTCAAATTCCATATGTATTTAAAGAATCAATATATTAGATTATTATACCAGGGGCTGTTTCTGATGACTGGAATGTAAAAACTTGATTATATGCTTTCTAAGCTTCAATATTATAGTGTATTTGAAAGTGAAGATGTAAATATGACAACACCGAATTATGGGGAACTGTTTTGTTATCACCATAACAATTATAATTTATTTTCTGCACTGAGATGGTACCCCAAGAGTGATTTACAATTATACACAATGGGAACACTGTCCAACTCCACCAGTCGTCAGTTCCAAAACATATACAGAAAAAAGTTTTCATATTTTCCTGGGCACAATGTTAAAAATGCAGAGTCTGATTATTTTAGTTTGCCCCCTTCCAAATAAAGGAAAACATCGCTAACAGACAATAAATTATTTAATTCAAGTTCTTTAACCCCTTCTGTGCCGCGGACGTAGTGGTTACGTCCCGCGGCACAGTGCTGCTGTGCCGAGGACGTAACCACTACGTCCTCGGCACACAGCCCAGAGGGAGCGCTCTCGCTCCCTCTGTGTGCTTCCCCCCACACCCCCAAAGTCAGGGATGGAAGGGGAAGCCCTTCCCCTTCCACCCCCGACCCCCCCACCCCCCCATAATGACGTCAGCGCGCGATCGCGCGCTGACTTCATTATGGGGATTTCGCCGCACAGGAAGCCATTTGCTTCCTGTGCGGCGAACGGAGAAGAGGTGAGTTCCTCTTCCCGGTGGGTGGGGGGTTTGGGCTAAAGAGGCACCGGGGGAAAGGAAAGGCTTTTCCTTTCCCCCGGTGTCTCTTTGAGCATTCCTGCTGCCCGATCGCATTGCGATCGGGCAGCAGGAATGCCCACTAGACACCAGGGATTTTTTTTTTTTGTTGTACTTTCTGTTTCTTGTTGGCGGGGAGCGGCCCCTTGGGCAAGGGTCGCTCCCCTTGTGGGGGCAAATTGTTACGGCCATTTCTGCCCCCCTTGGGGGCAGATTGGCCTACTTTTTAGGCGGATCTGCCCCCAAGGGGGGCAGAAACCACTGGATCACCAGGGATTTTTATTTTCTGTGTATTTATGTTGGGGGGGGGGTGCCCCCTTGGGCAAGGGGCGCCCCCCCAAGGGGGCAGAGAACTGTTGGCCTTTTCTGCCCCCCTTGGGGGCAGATCGGCCTATTTTTTTTAGGTCCATCTGCCCCCAAGGGGGGCAGAAGCCACTTAGGCACCAGGGATTGTGTGTGTAGTGAATGGGGGGGCGCCCCCTTGGGCAAGGGTCGCTCCCCTGTGGGGGGCATGTCCTTTAGGGCCATTTCTGCCCCCCTTGAGGGCAGATTGGCTACTTTTTAGCCAGATCTGCCCCCAAGGGGGGCAGAAAACACTAGATCACCAGGGTTTTTTATTTTTATGTGTATTTATGTGGGGGGGGGGTGCCCCCTTGGGCAAGGGGCGCCCCCCCCAAGGGGGCAGAGAACTGTTGGCCTTTTCTACCCCCCTTGGGGGCAAATCGGCCTATTTTTTTTAGGTCCATCTGCCCCCAAGGGGGGCAGAAGCCACTTAGGCACCAGGGATTGTGTGTGTAGTGGATGGGGGGGCGCCCCCTTGGGCAAGGGTCGCTCCCCTTTGGGGGGCATGTCTTTTAGGGCCATTTCTGCCCCCCTTGAGGGCAGATCAGCCTATTATTTTTAGGCTGATCTGCCCCCAAGGGGGGCAGAAACCACTAGAACGCCAGGGATGTTTTTTTATGTGTTTATTTCTGTGGGGGGGCGTCCCCTTGGGCACGGGGCGCCCCCCCAAGGGGGGCATTGACCTGTTGGCCATTTCTGCCCCCCCTGGGGGCAGATGGGCCTATTTTTCTAGACCCACCTGCCCCCAAGGGGGGCAGAAGCCACGTAGACACCAGGGATAGTGTGTGTGTGTGTGTGTGTTAGTGGATGGGGGGGGGGTTTGGGCAAGGGTCACCCCCCACTTTGGGGGCACATGTACCCAGGCCATTTCTGCACCCCTTGGAGACAGATCAGCCTATTATTTTTAGGCTGATCTGCCCCCAAGGGGGGCAGAAACCACTAGAACGCCAGGGATGTTTTTTTATGTGTTTATTTTTGTGGGGGGGGCGTCCCCTTGGGCACGGGGCGCCCCCCCAAGGGGGGCATTGACCTGTTGGCCATTTCTGCCCCCCCTGGGGGCAGATGAGCCTATTTTTCTAGACCCACCTGCCCCCAAGGGGGGCAGAAGCCACGTAGACACCAGGGATAGTGTGTGTGTGTGTGTGTGTGTTAGTGGATGGGGGGGGGGCTTGGGCAAGGGTCGCCCCCCACTTTGGGGGCACATGTACCCAGGCCATTTCTGCACCCCTTGGAGACAGATCAGCCTATTATTTTTAGGCTGATCTGCCCCCAAGGGGGGCAGAAACCACTAGAACGCCAGGGATGTTTTTTTATGTGTTTATTTTTGTGGGGGGGCGTCCCCTTGGGCACGGGGCGCCCCCCCAAGGGGGGCATTGACCTGTTGGCCATTTCTGCCCCCCCTGGGGGCAGATGGGCCTATTTTTCTAGACCCACCTGCCCCCAAGGGGGGCAGAAGCCACGTAGACACCAGGGATAGTGTGTGTGTGTGTGTGTGTTAGTGGATGGGGGGGGGGCTTGGGCAAGGGTCGCCCCCCACTTTGGGGGCACATGTACCCAGGCCATTTCTGCACCCCTTGGAGACAGATCAGCCTATTATTTTTAGGCTGATCTGCCCCCAAGGGGGGCAGAAACCACTAGAACGCCAGGGATGTTTTTTTATGTGTTTATTTTTGTGGGGGGGCGTCCCCTTGGGCACGGGGCGCCCCCCCAAGGGGGGCATTGACCTGTTGGCCATTTCTGCCCCCCCTGGGGGCAGATGGGCCTATTTTTCTAGACCCACGTGCCCCCAAGGGGGGCAGAAGCCACGTAGACACCAGGGATAGTGTGTGTGTGTGTGTGTTAGTGGATGGGGGGGGGGGCTTGGGCAAGGGTCGCCCCCCACTTTGGGGGCACATGTACCCAGGCCATTTCTGCACCCCTTGGAGACAGATCAGCCTATTATTTTTAGGCTGATCTGCCCCCAAGGGGGGCAGAAACCACTAGAACGCCAGGGATTTTTTTTTATGTGTTTATTTTTGTGTGGGGGCGTCCCCTTGTGCACGGGCGCCCCCCCAAGGGGGGCATTGACCTGTTGCCCATTTCTGCCCCCCCCTGGGGGCAGATGGGCCTATTTTTCTAGACCCACCTGCCCCCAAGGGGGGCAGAAGCCACGTAGACACCAGGGATAGTGTGTGTGTGTGTGTGTGTTAGTGGATGGGGGGGGGCTTGGGCAAGGGTCGCCCCCCACTTTGGGGGCACATGTACCCAGGCCATTTCTGCACCCCTTGGAGACAGATCAGCCTATTATTTTTAGGTTGATCTGCCCCCAAGGGGGGCAGAAACCACTAGAACGCCAGGGATTTTTTTTTATGTGTTTATTTTTGTGTGGGGGCGTCCCCTTGGGCACGGGCGCCCCCCCAAGGGGGGCATTGACCTGTTGGCCATTTCTGCCCCCCCTGGGGGCAGATGGGCCTATTTTTCTAGAACCACCTGCCCCCAAGGGGGCAGAAGCCACTTAGGCACCAGGGATAGTGTTGTGTGTGTTTTTTTTGTTTGAGGGCTGTCCCCTTTGGCAAGGGTCGCTCTCCATGGGGACACAGTACTAAAGGTATTTTTTGGCTTCCTTGGGGCAGACAGGCCTATTTTTTTAGTAGGCCCATCTGCCCCTATGGCAGAATCCACTTAGGCACCAATTTCTAAAATGTTTCATGGTGGGGTGTTTGTCAACTGAAGAAGTCTTTGCATTTGTGATAAAAAATGTTTTCCTCCTTTTTGTTCTAGTTCAAAGCTTTTGCTTTATTTGCTGTGGCTCCTTGCGGTTTTGGCGGTGGTTGACCTGCAGTTTGCACAGTTGCATGTTTTAGGTAAGTAAAAACAATTTACTCCAAAGGAGTATTGTTGCCATGCATGAATGACATGTTTGTAGGGGGTGTACTAAATGCAGGATTGTGTGTGAAATTGTCCTTAGGTTTGTGCACAATGATATTTGTTTTGTCTTATTTCTAATTTGCCTTTCTTTCTTTCTTTTTAGTGGGATATCATTGGTGATTGCTGTGTAGTTGCTGGTGAATCAAGCTTTTTCAGGCAAGTGAGCGGTATAGTTTTTGAGTTTGTAACTCTTACTAACAAAGCTACACTTTGTTACTTGTCTTACACAGTGCTGGTTGTTGGTGGTGAATTTGTCCAGTTAATTTTAGCAGGAGAGATCATGGCTAGCCGCAGGATGACCGCTCAGCAGGTGGTTGGTATGCTTTTTGAGTCACAGTCTGATCATGACTATGAGACGGACTCTGCATCTGAGGCAGAGGAGGAAGTCAGAGATTCTGGCAGTGATGTTTCTGTTGGAGGGGAATCTTCTGATGATGAAGCCACACTCAGTGCAGATGAAGGTTCTGTTTTAGAGGAGGACATTGATGTGCCAATAGTGCAGCAACCTGGGGCTGAAAGGTTTCCCGTTAGAAGACCTGATGTCTGGGTTGCCCCAAACATGGAGCAGCCAGAGTTGCCTGCCTTTACTGGTCTCCCGGGGTGTAACGCCAATACAGAGAACTTTATGCCTATCAATTTCTTTGAGTTATTCATGGATGATGTGTTTTTGGAAGAGATTGTTGAGCAGACTAATTTGTATGCGGAGCAGCATTTGAGGGACAACGCTGCTAGACTTAGGCCACACTCTAGAGCTGCCCAGTGGATTCCCACAAATTTGGAGGAGCTAAAAAAGTTTTTGGGTTTGACTTTTTTGATGGGGTTGATAAGGAAGCCGTCACTGGCTTCTTATTGGTCTACTAGTCCCTTGATGGCAACAGCTATATTTCCAGCTACCATGAGTCGTAATCGGTATTTGCTTCTTCTTAGGATGCTGCATTTTGTTGACAATGCATTAGCCTTGCCACGAGATCACCCAGATTCTGACCGTCTTTTTAAGATTAGGCCTGTCCTTGATCATTTTGTAGATCGGTTTTCGGAGGTCTATGTTCCAGGCAAAGAGATAAGTGTGGACGAGTCTTTGGTCCTCTTCAAGGGTCGTTTGGTTTTTAGGCAGTACATTCCTAGCAAAAGGGCACGATATGGAATTAAATTGTATATGCTGTCTGAAAGTAGGACAGGATATGTGTATAGTTTCCGTGTGTACACTGGTAGGGATTTCAATATTGACCCCCCTGGTTGTCCTCCCACTTTTGGAGTTACTGAGAAAATAGTGTGGGATCTTGGTAGACGACTGTTCAACAAAGGTCACCATTTGTATGTAGATAACTTCTACACTGGTGTGCAGTTGTTCAAGGAATTGTTTAGAGTGGACACAGTTGCTTGTGGCACAATCCGTTCTAACCGGAAAGGCTATCCAAGGGAGCTTGTCTGTAAAAAACTTGAGAGGGGACAGTGCTGTGCCTTGCGGAACGAGGAGCTGCTAGCTTTGAAATTTTCAGACAAGAGGGATGTCTACATGCTAAGTACCATCCATGATGAGAGTACTTCCCCTGTGACTGTTTGGGGCCAGGTTGCTGAAGTGCGCAAACCTGTGTGCATTTTAGATTATAATAAGCACATGGGAGGTGTAGATAGAGTTGACCAGAGGTTGGAACCTTATACTGCTATTCGTAAGTCTTATGTTTGGTATAAGAAGTTAGCACTTCACCTCTTCCACTTAGCAACCTTCAATGCTTTTATTGTGTTTAGGGATAGGTCTCCAGACTCAAAGATGACATTTGTGAAATTTCAGGAGTCAGTGATAGAGAGCCTTATTGTGGTGGAACAGGCCAGAGTTCCTAGAGAAGCAGTGGTGGAGGATGTGGCTAGATTGAAAGATCGCCACTTTGCTGAGCACATTCCTCCCACACCCAAAAAAGACTTTCCAGCTAAGAAATGTAGAGTGTGTTTTCGAAGAGGTATCCGGAGGGAGTCTCGAATGTACTGCCCAGATTGTCCTTCAAAGCCTGGGCTGTGTGTCGGTGCTTGTTTTAAGAATTACCACACCCAGAAGAATTTCTGGGAACAACCATGAGTGTAAACTCATGTCTGTTTTGTATTTTCATGTGTTTAGTTTCATGGTTAGCATTTCTGTCATGTTGTTAGTTAGAGCTTTTGTGTTTGTTGTTTTGTAATTCTTCCTACTTAGTTAGGGGTTCCTCTGTTTAAAAAAAAAAAAAAAAATATGATGCCATTGTGTGTGGAGTGGGGCTTGGCTGAGACTGTACATATTGACTTGATGTTGGCTACTGCAACACACTGCCAGCCAAACACCAGTCCACACACTCCCATCAGCTGGTGTGATTGTTGTATCAGGCATGTGGGCGTATGTAAGTGATGGGCCCTTGAGTGGCGCTGTCTGTCGATGTGAGTGTTGCAATGTGCTGGGCCCGTGGCTGGCGGTGTGAATGGCCTTGTGTGTGTCATGTATGAAAGTTGTGTGAATGGACTGTAAAGCGGTTGGTGCCTTGTCGCGGCTTTACAGCTCACGAGCTGTGAGTCATTGGTTCAGTTTTTTGCCTTTCAGTTACTAACAGTGCTTTTCATTTTTGTGAAAGCTCTTGTTAGTAAAATTTGATCCACTGAACCATCACTCACCCTCGTGCCAAATCCAACCAGTATGTGTGGTAAAAATGACCAAACCTGCTCCGCTGTAATCAGGCGTCGCAGCACACCTATGACACGCTAGGTGCCTCAGGTGGGACCCCGATGATGAAGCATGCCACCAACTTGGTTGGTGGGTGAGGGGTCTTTTTCACATAACCTAAGTGTGTTTCTTTTCAAAATTTTAGTGTTTGGCACATCACGGACGTATGTGGGCACATCACGGACGTATGTGGGCACATCAAAACGATATATTACAAAACTACCTGTGTTTGGGGGGGGAGAGGGCACCTATGTTTTTGGTCCTGTGTGCGGCCTTCATCTAGGGAAACCTACCAAACCCAGACATTTTTTTAAACTAGACACCCCAAGGAGTCTAGGGAGGAGTGGCTTGCGTGGATCCCCCAACATTTTCTTACCCAGACTCCTCTGTAAACCTCAAAATGTGCTTAAAAAAAGCATATTTTCCTGACTTTTCTTCGTACGATCACCACTCCAGCACAAAATTCCTACTCCCCAGTGTTCCCCTCAGTCTCCCAAATAAAATGACACCTCACGTATGTGGGTCCCCAAAGCAGAGTCAGTCTAAAGATGTATAAAAGAATATGTCCTTATAAACTCGCAGTACTATCCCCTGTATCTCTACAAGTTTTGGGCCTTATTCTGTTGGAGGCACCTGGCCCACCCACACAACTGAGGTATCATTTTTATCGGGAGACTTGGGGGAACGCTGGGTGGAAGGAAATTTGTGGCTCCACTCAGATTCCAGAACTTTCTGTCACCGAAATGTGTGAAAAATGCGTTTTTTTAGCCAATATTTGAGGTTTGGAAAGGATTCTGGGTAACAGAACCTGGTCAGAGCCCCTCAAGTCACCCCATCTTGGATTCCCCTAGGTCTCTAGTTTTCAGAAATGCACAGGTTTGGTAGGTTTCCCTAGGTGCTGGCTGAGCTACAGGCCAAAAACTACAGGTAGGCACTGTTTTCAATGAAAAAATGTGATGTGTCCACGCTGCGCTTTGGGGCGTTTCCTGTCGCGGGCGCTAGGCCTACCCACACAAGTGAGGTATCATTTTTATCGGGAGACGTGGGGGAACGCTGGGTGGAAGGAAATTTGTGGCCCCTCTCAGATTCCAGAACTTTCTGCCACAGAAATGTGAGGAACATGTGTTTTTTTAGCCAAATTTTGAGGTTTGCAAAGGATTCTGGGTAACAGAACCTGGTCCGAGCCACACAAATCACCCCATCTTGGATTCCCCTAGGTCTCTAGTTTTCAGAAATGCACAGGTTTGGTAGGTTTCCCTAGGTGGCGGCTGAGCTACAGGCCAAAATCTACAGGTAGGCACTTTGCTAAAAACAGGTCTGTTTTCTGTGATGTGTCCACGTTGCGCTTTGGGGCGTTTCCTGTCGCGGGCGCTAGGCCTACCCACACAAGTGAGGTATCATTTTTATCGGGAGACGTGGGGGAACGCTGGGTGGAAGGAAATTTGTGGCTCCTCTCAGATTCCAGAACTTTCTGCCACAGAAATGTGAGGAACATATGTTTTTTTAGCCAATTTTTGAGCTTTGCAAAGGATTCTGGGTAACAGAACCTGGTCCGAGCCCCGCCAGTCACCCCTCCTTGGATTCCCCTAGGTCTCTAGTTTTCAGAAATGTACAGGTTTGGTAGGTTTCCCTAGGTGCCGGCAGAGCTAGAGGCCAAAATCTACAGGTAGTCACTTCGCAAAAAACACCTCTGTTTTCTTCCAAAATTTTGGTGGTGTCCACGTTGCGCTTTGGGGCGTTTCCTGTCGCGGGCGCTAGGCCTACCCACGCAAGTGAGGTATCATTTTTATCGGGAGACTTGGGGGAACGCTGGGTGGAAGGAAATTTGTGGCTCCTCCCAGATTCCAGAACTTTCTGCCACAGAAATGTGAGAAACATGTGTTTTTTTAGCCAATTTTTGAGCTTTGCAAAGGATTCTGGGTAACAGAACCTGGTCCGAGCCCCGCCAGTCACCCCTCCTTGGATTCCCAGAGGTCTCTAGTTTTCAGAAATGCACAGGTTTGGTAGGTTTCCCTAGGTGGCGGCTGAGCTAGAGGCCAAAATCTACAGGTAGGCACTTTGCTAAAAACAGGTCTTTTTTCTGTGATGTGTCCATGTTGCGCTTTGGGGCGTTTCCTGTCGCGGGCGCTAGGCCTACCCACACAAGTGAGGTATCATTTTTATCGGGAGACGTGGGGGAACGCTGGGTGGAAGGAAATTTGTGGCTCCTCTCGGATTCCAGAACTTTCTGCCACAGAAATCTGAGGAACATGTGTTTTTTTAGCCAATTTTTGAGCTTTGCAAAGGATTCTGGGTAACAGAACCTGGTCCGAGCCCCGCCAGTCACCCCTCCTTGGATTCCCCTAGGTCTCTAGTTTTCAGAAATGTACAGGTTTGGTAGGTTTCCCTAGGTGCCGGCTGAGCTAGAGGCCAAAATCTACAGGTAGTCACTTCGCAAAAAACACCTCTGTTTTCTTCCAAAATTTTGGTGGTGTCCACGTTGCTCTTTGGGGCGTTTCCTGTCGCGGGCGCTAGGCCTACCCACGCAAGTGAGGTATCATTTTTATCGGGAGACTTGGGGGAACGCTGGGTGGAAGGAAATTTGTGGTTCCTCCCAGATTCCAGAACTTTCTGCCACAGAAATGTGAGGAACATGTGTTTTTTTAGCCAATTTTTGAGCTTTGCAAAGGATTCTGGGTAACAGAACCTGGTCCGAGCCCCGCCAGTCACCCCTCCTTGGATTCCCCTAGGTCTCTAGTTTTCAGAAATGCACAGGTTTGGTAGGTTTCCCTAGGTGGCGGCTGAGCTAGAGGCCAAAATCTACAGGTAGGCACTTTGCTAAAAACAGGTCTGTTTTCTGTGATGTGTCCACGTTGCGCTTTGGGGCGTTTCCTGTCGCGGGCGCTAGGCCTACCCACACAAGTGAGGTATCATTTTTATCGGGAGACGTGGGGGAACGCTGGGTGGAAGGAAATTTGTGGCTCCTCTCGGATTCCAGAACTTTCTGCCACAGAAATGTGAGGAACATGTGTTTTTTTAGCCAATTTTTGAGCTTTGCAAAGGATTCTGGGTAACAGAACCTGGTCCGAGCCCCGCCAGTCACCCCTCCTTGGATTCCCCTAGGTCTCTAGTTTTCAGAAATGTACAGGTTTGGTAGGTTTCCCTAGGTGCCGGCTGAGCTAGAGGCCAAAATCTACAGGTAGTCACTTCGCAAAAAACACCTCTGTTTTCTTCCAAAATTTTGGTGGTGTCCACGTTGCGCTTTGGGGCGTTTCCTGTCGCGGGCGCTAGGCCTACCCACGCAAGTGAGGTATCATTTTTATCGGGAGACTTGGGGGAACGCTGGGTGGAAGGAAATTTGTGGCTCCTCCCAGATTCCAGAACTTTCTGCCACAGAAATGTGAGGAACATGTGTTTTTTTAGCCAATTTTTGAGCTTTGCAAAGGATTCTGGGTAACAGAACCTGGTCCGAGCCCCGCCAGTCACCCCTCCTTGGATTCCCCTAGGTCTCTAGTTTTCAGAAATGCACAGGTTTGGTAGGTTTCCCTAGGTGGCGGCTGAGCTAGAGGCCAAAATCTACAGGTAGGCACTTTGCTAAAAACAGGTCTGTTTTCTGTGATGTGTCCACGTTGCGCTTTGGGGCGTTTCCTGTCGCGGGCGCTAGGCCTACCCACACAAGTGAGGTATCATTTTTATCGGGAGACGTGGGGGAACGCTGGGTGGAAGGAAATTTGTGGCTCCTCTCGGTTTCCAAAACTTTCTGCCACAGAAATGTGAGGAACATGTGTTTTTTTAGCCAATTTTTGAGCTTTGCAAAGGATTCTGGGTAACAGAACCTGGTCCGAGCCCCGCCAGTCACCCCTCCTTGGATTCCCCTAGGTCTCTAGTTTTCAGAAATGTACAGGTTTGGTAGGTTTCCCTAGGTGCCGGCTGAGCTAGAGGCCAAAATCTACAGGTAGTCACTTCGCAAAAAACACCTCTGTTTTCTTCCAAAATTTTGGTGGTGTCCACGTTGCGCTTTGGGGCGTTTCCTGTCGCGGGCGCTAGGCCTACCCACGCAAGTGAGGTATCATTTTTATCGGGAGACTTGGGGGAACGCTGGGTGGAAGGAAATTTGTGGCTCCTCCCAGATTCCAGAACTTTCTGCCACAGAAATGTGAGGAACATGTGTTTTTTTAGCCAATTTTTGAGCTTTGCAAAGGATTCTGGGTAACAGAACCTGGTCCGAGCCCCGCCAGTCACCCCTCCTTGGATTCCCCTAGGTCTCTAGTTTTCAGAAATGCACAGGTTTGGTAGGTTTCCCTAGGTGGCGGCTGAGCTAGAGGCCAAAATCTACAGGTAGGCACTTTGCTAAAAACAGGTCTGTTTTCTGTGATGTGTTCACGTTGCGCTTTGGGGCGTTTCCTGTCGCGGGCGCTAGGCCTACCCACACAAGTGAGGTATCATTTTTATCGGGAGACGTGGGGGAACGCTGGGTGGAAGGAAATTTGTGGCTCCTCTCGGATTCCAGAACTTTCTGCCACAGAAATGTGAAGAACATGTGTTTTTTTAGCCAATTTTTGAGCTTTGCAAAGGATTCTGGGTAACAGAACCTGGTCCGAGCCCCGCCAGTCACCCCTCCTTGGATTCCCCTAGGTCTCTAGTTTTTAGAAATGCACAGGTTTGGTAGGTTTCCCTAGGTGGCGGCTGAGCTAGAGGCCAAAATCTACAGGTAGGCACTTTGCTAAAAACAGGTCTGTTTTCTGTGATGTGTCCACGTTGCGCTTTGGGGCGTTTCCTGTCGCGGGCGCTAGGCCTACCCACACAAGTGAGGTATCATTTTTATCGGGAGACGTGGGGGAACGCTGGGTGGAAGGAAATTTGTGGCTCCTCTCGGATTCCAGAACTTTCTGCCACAGAAATGTGAGGAACATGTGTTTTTTTAGCCAATTTTTGAGCTTTGCAAAGGATTCTGGGTAACAGAACCTGGTCCGAGCCCCGCCAGTCACCCCTCCTTGGATTCCCCTAGGTCTCTAGTTTTCAGAAATGTACAGGTTTGGTAGGTTTCCCTAGGTGCCGGCTGAGCTAGAGGCCAAAATCTACAGGTAGTCACTTCGCAAAAAACACCTCTGTTTTCTTCCAAAATTTTGGTGGTGTCCACGTTGCGCTTTGGGGCGTTTCCTGTCGCGGGCGCTAGGCCTACCCACGCAAGTGAGGTATCATTTTTATCGGGAGACTTGGGGGAACGCTGAGTGGAAGGAAATTTGTGGCTCCTCCCAGATTCCAGAACTTTCTGCCACAGAAATGTGAGGAACATGTGTTTTTTTAGCCAATTTTTGAGCTTTGCAAAGGATTCTGGGTAACAGAACCTGGTCCGAGCCCCGCCAGTCACCCCTCCTTGGATTCCCCTAGGTCTCTAGTTTTCAGAAATGCACAGGTTTGGTAGGTTTCCCTAGGTGGCGGCTGAGCTAGAGGCCAAAATCTACAGGTAGGCACTTTGCTAAAAACAGGTCTGTTTTCTGTGATGTGTCCACGTTGCGCTTTGGGGCGTTTCCTGTCGCGGGCGCTAGGCCTACCCACACAAGTGAGGTATCATTTTTATCGGGAGACGTGGGGGAACGCTGGGTGGAAGGACATTTGTGGCTCCTCTCAGATTCCAGCACTTTCTGCCACAGAAATGTGAGGAACATGTGTTTTTTTAGCCAATTTTTGAGCTTTGCAAAGGATTCTGGGTAACAGAACCTGGTCCGAGCCCCGCCAGTCACCCCTCCTTGGATTCCCCTAGGTCTCTAGTTTTCAGAAATGCACAGGTTTGGTAGGTTTCCCTAGGTGGCGGCTGAGCTAGAGGCCAAAATCTACAGGTAGGCACTTTGCTAAAAACAGGTCTGTTTTCTGTGATGTGTCCACGTTGCGCTTTGGGGCGTTTCCTGTCGCGGGCGCTAGGCCTACCCACACAAGTGAGGTATCATTTTTATCGGGAGACGTGGGGGAACGCTGGGTGGAAGGAAATTTGTGGCTCCTCTCGGATTCCAGAACTTTCTGCCACAGAAATGTGAGGAACATGTGTTTTTTTAGCCAATTTTTGAGCTTTGCAAAGGATTCTGGGTAACAGAACCTGGTCCGAGCCCCGCCAGTCACCCCTCCTTGGATTCCCCTAGGTCTCTAGTTTTCAGAAATGTACAGGTTTGGTAGGTTTCCCTAGGTGCCGGCTGAGCTAGAGGCCAAAATCTACAGGTAGTCACTTCGCAAAAAACACCTCTGTTTTCTTCCAAAATTTTGGTGGTGTCCACGTTGCGCTTTGGGGCGTTTCCTGTCGCGGGCGCTAGGCCTACCCACGCAAGTGAGGTATCATTTTTATCGGGAGACTTGGGGGAACGCTGGGTGGAAGGAAATTTGTGGCTCCTCCCAGATTCCAGAACTTTCTGCCACAGAAATGTGAGGAACATGTGTTTTTTTAGCCAATTTTTGAGCTTTGCAAAGGATTCTGGGTAACAGAACCTGGTCCGAGCCCCGCCAGTCACCCCTCCTTGGATTCCCCTAGGTCTCTAGTTTTCAGAAATGCACAGGTTTGGTAGGTTTCCCTAGGTGGCGGCTGAGCTAGAGGCCAAAATCTACAGGTAGGCACTTTGCTAAAAACAGGTCTGTTTTCTGTGATGTGTCCACGTTGCGCTTTGGGGCGTTTCCTGTCGCGGGCGCTCGGCCTACCCACACAAGTGAGGTATCATTTTTATCGGGAGACGTGGGGGAACGCTGGGTGGAAGGACATTTGTGGCTCCTCTCAGATTCCAGCACTTTCTGCCACAGAAATGTGAGGAACATGTGTTTTTTTAGCCAATTTTTGAGCTTTGCAAAGGATTCTGGGTAACAGAACCTGGTCCGAGCCCCGCCAGTCACCCCTCCTTGGATTCCCCTAGGTCTCTAGTTTTCAGAAATGTACAGGTTTGGTAGGTTTCCCTAGGTGCCGGCTGAGCTAGAGGCCAAAATCTACAGGTAGTCACTTCGCAAAAAACACCTCTGTTTTCTTCCAAAATTTTGGTGGTGTCCATGTTGCGCTTTGGGGCGTTTCCTGTCGCGGGCGCTAGGCCTACCCACACAAGTGAGGTATCATTTTTATCGGGAGACGTGGGGGAACGCTGGGTGGAAGGAAATTTGTGGCTCCTCTCAGATTCCAGAACTTTCTGCCACAGAAATGTGAGGAACATGTGTTTTTTTAGCCAATTTTTGAGCTTTGCAAAGGATTCTGGGTAACAGAACCTGGTCCGAGCCACACAAATCACCCCATCTTGGATTCCCCTAGGTCTCTAGTTTTCAGAAATGCACAGGTTTGGTAGGTTTCCCTAGGTGGCGGCTGAGCTAGAGGCCAAAATCTACAGGTAGGCACTTTGCTAAAAACAGGTCTGTTTTCTGTGATGTGTCCACGTTGCGCTTTGGGGCGTTTCCTGTCGCGGGCGCTAGGCCTACTCACACAAGTGAGGTATCATTTTTATCGGGAGACGTGGGGGAACGCTGGGAGGAAGGACATTTGTGGCTCCTCTCAGATTCCAGCACTTTCTGCCACAGAAATGTGAGGAACATGTGTTTTTTTAGCCAATTTTTGAGCTTTGCAAAGGATTCTGGGTAACAGAACCTGGTCCGAGCCACACAAATCACCCCATCTTGGATTCCCCTAGGTCTCTAGTTTTCAGAAATGCACAGGTTTGGTAGGTTTCCCTAGGTGGCGGCTGAGCTAGAGGCCAAAATCTACAGGTAGGCACTTTGCTAAAAACAGGTCTGTTTTCTGTGATGTGTCCACATTGCGCTTTGGGGTGTTTCCTGTCGCGGGCGCTAGGCCTACCCACACAAGTGAGGTATCATTTTTATCGGGAGACGTGGGGGAAAGCTGGGTGGAAGGAAATTTGTGGCTCCTCTCAGATTCCAGAACTTTCTGCCACAGAAATGTGAGGAACATGTGTTTTTTTAGCCAAATTTTGAGGTGTGCAAAGGATTCTGGGTAACAGAACCTGGTCCGAGCCACACAAATCACCCCATCTTGGATTCCCCTAGGTCTCTAGTTTTCAGAAATGCACAGGTTTGGTAGGTTTCCCTAGGTGGCGGCTGAGCTAGAGGCCAAAATCTACAGGTAGGCACTTTGCTAAAAACAGGTCTGTTTTCTGTGATGTGTCCACGTTGCGCTTTGGGGCGTTTCCTGTCGCGGGCGCTAGGCCTACCCACACAAGTGAGGTATCATTTTTATCGGGAGACTTGGGGGAACATAGAATAGCAAAACAAGTGTTATTGCCCCTTGTCTTTCTCTACATTTTTCCCTTCCAAATGTAAGACAGTGTGTAAAAAAGACGTCTATTTGAGAAATGCCCTGTAATTCACATGCTAGTATGGGCACCCCGGAATTCAGAGATGTGCAAATAACCACTGCTTCTCAACACCTTATCTTGTGCCCATTTTGGAAATACAAAGGTTTTCTTGATAGCTATTTTTTACTCTTTATATTTCAGCAAATGAATTGCTGTATACCCGGCATAGAATGAAAACCCACTGCAGGGTGCAGGTCATTTATTGGCTCTGGGTACCTAGAGTTCTTGATGAACCTACAAGCCCTATATATCCCCGCAACCAGAAGAGTCCAGCAGACGTAACGGTATATTGCTTTCGAAAATCTGACATTGCAGGAAAAAGTTACAGAGTAAAACTTAGAGAAAAATTGATGTTTTTTTCACCTCAATTTCAATATTTTTCTTTTTCAGTTGCTATTTTCTGTAGGAAACCCTTGTAGGATCTACACAAATTACCCCTTGCTGAATTCAGAATTTTGTCTACTTTTCAGAAATGTTGCGGTTTATGGGATCCAGCGTTGGTTTCATGCCCATTTCTGTCACTGACTGGAAGGAGGCTGAAAGCACAAAAAATCGTAAAAATGGGGTATGTCCCAGTAAAATGCCAAAATTGGGTTGAAAAATTGAGTTTTCTGATTCAAGTCTGCCTGTTCCTGAAAGCTGGGAAGCTGGTGATTTTATCACCGCAAACCCTTTGTTGATGCCCTTTTCAGGGAAAAAACCACAAGCCTTCTTCTGCAGCCCATTTTTCCAAATTTTTTTAAAAAAATGAAATTTTCACTGTTTTTTGGCTAATTTCTTGGCCTCCTTCTGGGGAACCCACAAAGTCTGGGTACCTCTAGAATCCCTAGGATGTTGGAAAAAAAGGACGCAAATTTGGCATGGGTAGCTTATGTGAACAAAAAGTTATGAGGGCCTAAGCGCGAACTGCTCCAAATAGCCAAAAAAAGGCTCGGCACAGGAGGGGGAAAAGGCCTGGCAGCGAAGGGGTTAACAGTTGGCTGTAGAAGGCTATGAAAACTGGATGAAATCGATTGATTTAAATAGTGTGTGGGAAACAAAAGATTGGCAAATACAGTGTAGGGAAGCTTTTCCATTACAAATTATATTTCTTAATGCCACTATTCATCAAACAACCGGTCTAAGATTGGACGAAATAAAAAAATGAAAGTACCCAGTCTTCCTTCACCAGCTAAATTTGATAACTGGCTAAATATTTTACATGTCACTGAAGAACAGGTCAATGACTGGGTTCTGAACGGCACCTTTAATTCAACACTTTCACGCCCCAAAGGGTGGTTATTGTGGCCAGTGGACACAAATGCTTGTCAAGCATGTTTTGTTAATAGCACACCTGCTTATTAGTGTGAGCAGACCTGACCCTCGTTACGTCGCTACACAACACTCGGGTATTATAACAACATATAGCATGGGCAAACTTTGTTAACAATGGTTAAAATCTTCCACATTAACAGTTGTAAAAACACCTAATTCTACTTTCAGAAGATGTAGACTTACAAGATGTCTTGCTAGGTCCTAGAAAAGCATGCTGAAAATGTTTCTATTATACAATATACAATGATATTTGGAAACTTTCCCAAAAGGAGGCTGCAGCCTATTTAAGGCAAACAGGTCAGGAAAACTTGCAGAAAGCTCTAGCCGTTGCCGATAATGGTATGAACACATTGTCCAACTGCATTTACACTTTAAACGTGTCATCAGCAATTGGCATAATTCAAAATGACATGTCACTTTTACACCATGGACAGAGTCAACCTAGGACCATTATGCAGCTGAGTTGGACATTACAGGCTCTTAAACATGCCCTGGCAGCACAGTTAACTCAGTTATTTACCACATTCAATTTAACACGGGAACAGCAGATAATGGCTAAAAAGAAGCTAGTTACATCATGCTTAATAATAAAAAGTTGGAAAAATTGACCTTTACTGAGCTGGATATTTCATCAGCAATGAGGTTAAAACATGGAGTGATTAATCTGCCAATTTCAATATTTCAATTCACTTCATGTCCGAAATATTTTCCTGTAGGCAGATTCTAACAACTAGGAGACTGTTACGAGGTTTGGGATCAGCTTTTTTATTACTGATGTTTCAATGGCATGAAAAAGGTCTGTCTTAATGGTAGTGAATGAGAAACTTCAATAAGCCATTCCATAATTTGAATCAGATGTCCTTGCACAGAGCATGAAACGCTTCATTTGCAAATTTGGCTTGTTATCTTAAGGGTATCCCTGTGCCTTTGATTCACCCAGTCTTCTAAATGCTCTTGACTGTGAGATACGTGATGCTGGGTGATCATGACTGCCTTGGTAACAGACCCAGCATTGTTTATGTAATTTTGGTCTCTAGAATTGTGACTTGTTGCAGAAAAATACTTTTTAGAAAGTAGCAGGCATGGTCTCATATTGCTACGAATAATGTAATTTTTGAAAAGCCTAACACCCTTAAGGCTCTTTTGTTTCAAAAACACATGGTGGTCACATCTGCCGGCAAACCTTATGGCCTCCAAGCGGCAAGGTCATCTGCAGAGATACAGTCGCTTTTAAAAAAGAATATTCCTAAACATATTGGTGAATTGATCAGTCACATGTTTTATGCGTCTAACACTGCTGGGATTGTACACTTTAAGGCTGCTGGTCCTTGATTTGTTAGCACTTTCAAAGCAGTCTTTGGAGTTATACCTTCAGCCATCCATTCACTCTTTTTGAGAATTTCTTGAGGATTCCCAAAAGGTTTGGCATTAATTGGCACTATTCTGCTGTTGTTACTTTTGATCCACAATGGCTGCCCCATCTCAACAACGAGAAATGTTGGCGGTCCCACAAACAAACTTGTGTCGTGATCACATGATGCAATACTTTGGAGCATCACTCTTGGAAGAACTGGCATGGAACTGCTCACTGTTATTCTGGTCCGGTCCTTAATTGTGTGCAGTTTCGCGTTTGCTGTCTGTGGTGCCCCTTCCAATATGCACCAAAAATGTGTCTTGCTTTGCAACATGTACCTTCGTTGGATGCAGATGTGATGATGTTCTCCATGAGGGTTCATTGCCTGATATTGGAGAGATTGAAGTTGTTGGGGGATGCCTTTTATGAGCCACCCTTTGTGGATTTACTGGCTCCTGATGCTTTACAATCTGGCACTATGCAAAATGCTGCCTCCTCAGCCGGACCTGTGGATGAGGCAATGGAACATGTCTGCTCCCTTCATCTTTCCTCTGGTACGCTGGTCAACTTATTGCCTGCTGTAGAGGGTGGGGTCTTTTCTGTATTCCGTAACTTTTGATGACATCAGAGATTTCCTGCGGGGCCACGATTATTGTTAAATTTGACATTTTTTTATTGACATTTATTTTTTATTCAAATTCTAAAATTGCCCCTTTTAATTTGCAGGCCTTCGGGTTGCCCTGCTTGTCATCTTGGACATTATGGGCCTGATTACAACTTTGGAGGAGGTGTTAATCCGTCCCAAATGTGACGGATATACCACCAGCCGTATTACGAGTTCCATAGGATATAATGGACTCGTAATATGGCTGGTGGTATATCCGTCACTTTACCGTCACTTTTGGGACGGATTAACACCTCCTCCAAAGTTGTAATCAGGCCCTTTATCTCTTTTATGACTATTTTTAGCTTGCTTTTATATAGAACTAGTTTTCGCATAGGTTATTTTAGGTTTGGACCCTGTATTCTTGTTACGACAATGGAGAGGGTTTTGTGGGTTAATCTTAGCATTTTATTTGCCACACTTATTTTAACTCCAGGCCTCTGCCCTTTTACCTAGTTACATTTTATTTCATTTATTAATTTTATCCTATTTCAGCATGGCTTGTTCTTAGCAGGGATATTTTCTAAGCTACTGTTTTTCTGCGAAAACATTGTTGTCAGTTCTTTGCATGACTTTTCATCCTGTGCCTCTCCTCAAGGCTGTACATGAAAGTTAACTTAGTATTGCCGGCCCAAAAGTATAGAGAGTAAACAGCCAATCTTCTAAAAACCTAGACATAGTATCACTTCAGGCCTGTTCTTAGAACACAACATGTTTTGTTATAAAAACACCACACAGGCCAAAGGCGGTTATAGGGGATTCCGGCCAGAGCCACTGCATGCTGTCTACCAACTTGCTGACAGCTACATTGACCCTAGCTTTGTCTTCCAGCTAATTGGGAAGCTTGCCAGCAGAATAATGGACAGAATCCTGCTACACTCCAGGTATGGGGGCCGGAGTGCTCCTTTAGACTGGGACGGGCAGTAGGGCTACACAAAAATATATTCTCAGGTTTCAAGATCAGGGTGTAAGTAGAAATCACTATACTCATGCTTATTCCAGGATGATGGGACTTTTCATATTTTTCACGCTAATGGTCACATTCATCTCGGTGCTATGTTTCATGCTCCTAATAATCACAGCTAATGTTTTATACCCAAAGATGCAGTTGCTTCAATCAAATATATTGAAACTTTCCCTGCATCTCTATTCACCTGTCATACGTGTAAGACCTTGGTGGACATGTGATAAAGGGCTGCGATCTGTCGACCACGCCTTCCCTAAGGAGTTTGAGTGTTATGTCTCTAGTTTGCCAGAAATCATCTTCACACCCTAGGTGTGGATGAGGTGCTGCTAGCTAGGCGATGTAGTCACGCAGACAGGTCCCTTGCCGCCCTAAACTTAGCAGCCTTAGCCCCATGTTAAGAGTCCTACGACAGCAGGGTGCCATATTTGCGCTTCAATAAGACTTTCTCTATGAGAGAGTTAATTGACAACTGATCACAGGTATTTTAGTATCTAATGAGGGCTTGGGGAGGGTACTTAAGGTAAATGCAGTCAGTCTTCCCTTCTCAAGGATTACTACAGCTGTGTAGATGGAAAGCACTAGGCAGCTCTTTAGCTGAGCTACCTACCTCAAAACAAATTATTGGTTACAACACTATTTGAAAAGAAATATTACACTACCCTTATGAGTATTTCAAACCCCTATGCATAGTTCTCATTAGAGGTTTTTTTTAACTGCTCGATCTTATATGAACGTCAAATCAATCATAAAAAACAGAAGATTATTATATGAGCATTCAGTAATTCAATAATACTTTACTTGCTCTTTTCATTTAAATCCAAAACAACCGTTACCGGAAGGTATAAAAACAATGTTGATCCCAAAGATTGTGTGGGTCAGCCACGTGTATAGTCCGTAGAAACAAGCCATTTTCAGGGAAGCATCAAACACACCTCTGCAAAAAAACAAACAAAAAGACTGTGTTTTATTAAACCAAAGTAAATGTTGTCAACCCATATACTCTAGACCTGAAGACTAGGAACATGTTACTTACCATTAATGCCAGGCATACTACAAAGCAACATGTGGTTAACCACGTAAACCTAAAACTTTTCCCAAATTAAAGGATTCAGAAATTTCTAGCAAAAGGCTACCAAAACCAACATTCTGATCCATGCACATGTTTTAACCAATAGAAAACCATAAAAATTCAGCAGTTATAGTTATAGTTATACTTATCTGAAGAAACTATAACTTCTACCGGAAAGAAACGTTAGGCAACGAGTTGTAGTTTCTCAACATAAATATAACTAAGTATAACTATAGTTGCTGAATTTTAAAGATTTTAAATGAGTAAAACATCAATCTAACTATAACGTCCCTGTAACCTGTTTTTATCAGGGAACATACATACACACACACACACACACACATATAAATACACAGACACACACATACATCTATACATACACATATACCAGGATATGTGTCAGTCAAAAGTAAGTAGTTGTAGTAAGACCTAGTTTCTTAGAAAATGCGTTTTTTGACTTGCCTATATCTTTGGCAGAGTTTGACGAATCTTGACATAATTTCCCCCAAAAAAGTGCCCTCTATAGAGTCTTTGTGTGCACGGAAAGTAACGGGATGATCCGTCAAGCGGGGGCAGAGGAAAAGGGGGGGGGGGGGGTAAAAAAAAAAAAAAAGTTCGGTGTGGTTGGCCACAGGGCCTGGCCTGCAGCCAGCCCCTGCGGCTAACCGCTCTAACCACCAAACCCAACGCTATGCATAGCCTTTGGCCATGTGCAGCAGGAGTTGGCCGCAGGTCCGTGTGCCCCCCCCCCCCCCCCCACCTCCACCAGACAATTTCAGCCCCGGGGACACCATCCCCCAGGGCCAGGCCTTCTAAAACACTTATTCATGTTTTTCAGATCTGCAGGCAAGGAAACAGAGGAAACCTCCACTTCCAGCAAGTGAAAGCTCTTTGACAGCTTTTTATTGCTGGAACCAGAGTGTTTGCTCTTAATTGGTGGGAGCTGGCAAAGCTCCTGTCAAGTCAGAGCAAACAGCTACACTAGGAGTCTGCCATAGGGATATCATTGGCTCCACAGAGGGGGTTGGGGGGGGATGAAGAGTCACTTTGCCACCTCCAACGTTAAGTAGCCCCCGGGAGGTGGTGGTGTTCCCAGGGCAGACCATGCAGGTCTCTGCATCCATTTACTTTAAAGCCCAGGGAAGGTGGTGGGTCCCCGTGGCTGAGGGGGGGCAGCACTATACCATATTCATTTACTTTAAAATCCAGAGGAGCTGGCGGTCCCCCCGGCTGCAGGGAGAGGGGCTCTCCCCCCCCAAATCCAAAATGTAAATGCCCCCAGGACCTGGCCCATCTTGGGGCTGCATTTAAACAAGTGCGGGAGGCCACACTTTTTTTCCCTTCATTTCCACCAAAAATGTACAACAAAAAAAAAGCACCGCCGCTAAGGGGTCAGGGTGTGTCCCTATGCGGCCACCTTTTCTTTTAACATCATTGCCAACACTTTCTTGTTGAAGTGTTGCAAGCCAATCAGATCTCAGCAGAAGATCAGGAGGGTTTGCAGAGCCTTTGCATCCCTTTATATCCAAGTTTGGATTTTCTTTATTTTCCGAAAAACTACTGAATGGATTTACACCAAATAACAAAAAGATTCATTTTTGGACCAAGGGCTACTTTTTTGCCAAATGGCAGATTTGGCCTTCTACCACATTGCCAGACCACCCTAAAACTTTCCAGACACATCTGATGTGAGCATCAAACCGGTGCCAAAGATATAGGCAAGTCAAAAAGTGGCGACTGCCACTAGGATATATATATATATATATTTGTGTTATCTTCACTGAAAAATCAAAAGGTTATAGGGACGTTTTAGTTCTTATATATATATATATATATATATATATATATATATATATATATATATATATATATATATAAATAAATTATTCACTGAACAAATTAAAGGTTATGTGGACATTATAGTTAGGTTCTGAATTTACTCACACAAAACCACAGAAACTCAGCAGTTATTGTCAGAGTTATTGTGGGTGTCCTGGCCCCAGCCAGGGCACCCACTATTCCTTGATGGGGACTCCAGGAGGAGCCTCAAGGCCCACGCAGTCCCAGCTGGCTCCCTTGCCTCCTGCTGGTGCCGGAACTGCTCGTGCACACAGGGAGCTGCTGAAACTGCAGCTCCCTGAGTGCTGGAGCAATCTTCATTTCTTTCCCCGCTTGCATGACAGCAGGTAGTGAAACAGATGAAATCTCCTCTTTCAGCAAGCGGGAGCATTTTTTAAAGCTCCTGCCTTCTGAAAGCGGAGTGTTTGCTTTTGCTTGGCAGGAGTTGTCAGCTCCTGCCAAGCAAAAGTAAACAGATAACTCCGTAGGGTGGGCACCTCGGGAGGTAGCATGTGCTGGCCCTGGGGGGTGGTGGTCCAGAAGGGCCATGTATGGCTCCAGGAGGGGTTCATGCGCCCCCACCTCCTCCATATTTTCTATTTGGTCCCGGGGAGGTGGTGGTCCCCAGGTCGTCTGTGCAGACCCTACCTTCAAATTTCTTTGCAGCCCTAGGGGGTTGCAGGCCTCAAGATGGGGGTCCGTGTGTCCCCCCACCAGTATAGAATATGCCACCCTGGGGAAGACGAGGTCCCTGGGTCACGCAGGGATCTGCACATGCTCCTGCCCCTTTTTAGGTGGAGCACAGCAACACGCAAGCACTGCTTTTCTGACGTGTTGGCATCTATAGGGGCTTTTACTCACACGCACTGCATCCCATCACTATCCCTCGTTCGTAGGCTTGCCTTTCAAAAATCCTTTGCTTTACTTTTGTCCCTCCTTGAGGCAGTTTAGTTACCGCATTGGCCATCGATTCTGTTACATGGATAATTGCACGTTTGCCGATACGTTTGACCTCGAGCAAACTTATTTTTCCTTTTGTGTCTCTCCTTCCCGCTCATGGCAGCCGTGACGCTTTGAAAAGGCTCGCTTATGTCAAGTGTTTTATTTTCCTTTTTCAGTTTATGTGGCAAGAAAAGTCCAGTTAGGAATTTACAACGCTAATAGCTCTAACGTGAGCAAACGAGACACCCTTTGCATTGCAAATGCTTGTTTTACAGCAGCTAAATATTAAATTCCAGTCACCAAGTTTTTTTGTTGCAGTTCACTTTACAAGCAAGTGTGGTTGGTTCTGCATGGAATTTATGATGCTGTGATTTTACAGAATACAAAAAACTTTGTGTAAGCAATGTGGTTGGTGGGAATACAAAAAGTGTTTTATAAATAAGCATTGTTGACGTCTGCATGGTATTTGTGCTGCTGTGATTTTTACAGTATACAAAAAGCTCTTTGTAAGCAGGCGTGGTTACTAGCTGCTTAGTAAATGAAGCTTGCATATTACTAAAACAGACACATGCCTTGTATAATTTAGCTACTGTTATTGTTTACAGGTAGGTGGTAAGGGTAGTTTTTTCTAATCTTAGTGGCCTTTATTGTACAGATTGCATTTTCTCGGCAACAAAAACATGCCGTAACATTTTCCCCTTCTTTTTACACAAACATTCTTAGTCTGGCAAAATAGCGAGTGTGTGTAAACAGGCTCCACCGAGGCTAAATAACAAACTCAGAACTGACCACTAGATATATTTTCCGCCCTTTTTGCCAGATCAACAAAATCCAATCGGAACAAAGTTTCCTTCACTACAATAAATCTGAACCCGTCACAGTTGTCAGTCATAAATAAGAAACTTAAAATAGGGACGAGGGTACCGTGGTTGATGGGGGTCATATGTATGCAACATACCAGTTAGTTCAAACATGCGTCTGGGAATACAGCAGTACGTGGCATGACATTGTGTGGTCATCATGTCCATGCATGACACATATGCACTAACAGATGCTGCTGCCAGCTGGTCGCACTCACATATTAAAAAACATTGGAGAGCACCTACAATACGCTCTATTATCAAGAATAGATGTCAGTATCTATATTGCTGACCGAGTAATATTTCAATTGATGCACCTGCGGCGATTGTCGCGCAGTATGCAGATTCACCTCTATGTCATTGTGCGCTCATATTTTAGTATACAGCCGTTGACCTACCACATCTTTGTCACAAAGCACAATATGTCTATGCACATGTTTTGGAGAATCATGCATGCACGCACCAAAAAATATCACTGCATGTTTACTCGACGCTGCTGATAGTTTGCCATGCGGTCTCATGAATGTGGCATGATGAATGCTATTTATGCCATGCTTTGAATTCTTGGTGTCTTGTTTGATAGCACATATTGCTGACACATACCCAGTGTTCTGACCCATGTTGAGTAAAATCGCTTACCATGACTAAAGCATTATGGTGTGTGTGCATTGATCATGCATGCATCCTTTGAACCAATAGTTGCAATGGCCATACAAGCGTGTTGTATGTTACTAAAAAAGTGCACCCATTGGAAATAGTACTATGATGTTGAATACAGTGTTTTATGACTGGCTAAAGCAGAGTCCCAAAATGGATGCCAACACTTCTTGTTTTAAGTGTTGGCAGCCAATCAGATCTCAGCAGGAGATCTCCCTGGATCCGTGGCCCTAGATATACAAATTTATTTTCCTTTTAATAGCTCTAAAACTACTGAATAGATTTATACCAAATACAAAAGTGTGATCTGTGGACCAAAAGTCACCTTTTTGCCATATTTGGGGTAATTCAATCCAGCGGTTCTGGCTTTATGCGTGTCGAAAGACCTACGGGAATTAACATGGGAAAAGCTTGCTAAAACTAATTTTAAAAACTGCCACAAAGCAGGGTAAATTAGACTAGCTAGGCGGGACTACAAACACTCTCTAACCAGACCCAGAGAAAACTGGAATGATAAGATCTGGCAAGAGATGCTAGCCGCAGTAAAGAGAATCGATAATTGATTATTTCGGCATACAGCAGTGTATGCTGAGAAGGACTGTGGAAGATCCTATTTTTATCATATTAATCCGGACAACTGGGTCTCCCACTTTACTAAGCTTTATGCTCCTGGGAATTGTAAGGCTCTTGAGGCAAGGCAATAGGCATTGCCTCTGCTGCCACAAGCAGGAGGGGCGGTTGTTGATCCGGTTTGCTTCAGCCTTGATGATACAGTCAGGGCTATTGATTGTTTGAAAAATGCCAAAGCACCTGGGCCTGATAAAATTACTGGCAATTTATAGGAAACGGAACCCGTGGTTTGGTCTTGTTATATAAATTTGCTATCGAATGCCATATCAGTGGGAGGGGTGGTCCCAGATTCACGGAGGAGGCCAAAATCATACCAGTTTATAAGAACAACTTATAAACTGGCTGGAGGGTAAGAAAGTTTTGTCCCCACTACAAGCAGGTTTCCGACCAGGACTAGCACTTCAGATCAGGTCTTCAGATTAGCAGTCCTTAACTGGAAATTTGTATCTTTGTCTAAGCAAAGGCTCTATGTAGCGTTTGTCGACCTTAGAGCTACATTTGACCTGAAAGCGGGTGTTCCTGGTAATTTGCTAAAGTAATAATCAAACCTCATACTAAGAATTTTGCGCAGGTGAGGTGGGGCAGCTGTAGAGAACTGACGGAATACATCCCTATTGAACTTAGAGTTCAGCATGGGTGTGTGCTTGCACCTACGTTATTCACACTTTATATGAATGATGTGGTGCAGGCATTTCTTAACTGTAACAATGATTTGTCAACTTTGAATAATGTGAAGGTTCCCATTCTCCCTTTTGCAATTGATTCTCTGCTAATTTCTAAAACGCCACTGGGTATGAAGTGCCTTATTGACAATTTTGTTAACTTCTGTACAATGAGAGGCCTAGAGTTAAATGTGAATAAAATGAAAAATATGATACTGAGCCATGGTAAAATGAAAAATACTATAATATGGGCTGGAGGTGAGACATTAGAGAGGGTAAACAGTTTTTACTATCTTAGAGCTAAACTGAGTGATAAACTTAAGTGTTCATCTCAGTTAACCAAGAGTTCATTAATAGTCAAACACAGATCTAACGCTGGTGTTAGACTATAAGAGGACTAACTCTCGCTCAATATCACCGGCCCTAGAGGTCATTCGAGCTAAGGCCCAAAGTGCTGCACTATTTGGTGTCAAGATTTGGGAGTATAGCCAAACAAACTGCCTGGCGAGTGTTGAAAATAAGTTTATAAGTAAGTTACTTTCTGTACCAGTAAGCACACCACTCCTTCCTCAACCTGAATTTATGAGTAATTTCTGACCTGGCAGCATTTAAGCCTCTGGTTTATTGGGTCCGAGTTTGATTCACCCAGCTATTGAACAGTTATAGAGATTAGTTAGTGGACTAGCTTAACATTGCTAGCTCTAAGAAGGCCCAGTGGTTGAGATTCGTTTTTGATTGGCTGCATAGGTTATCTTTGTAAAGCTCACCGCCAAACTTTGAAGACTGGGCTTATAACCAAGAACTACAAGTATTGAGGGGGGATAAAGTTCAACTAACGTACTTTTTTTTTAGTTTCAATCTACCCCTATTTTTTAACCTTTTTTGGACATAGTTACCCCTCCATTAGCAAGGAGTCTCTATGTCCGTTTCAGGGTTGGCTCTTAGCAGTTGAGATCCTACACTAATAAGTGTGGTAAGGATGCTGGTTCTGATGTGTGTCCACAAAAATGAAAGCCCATGCATTGTTCTTCCACCCTGAATATCGGGGGCTACGCCGAAATTGATTCTGCCAATCTGTTAGGAGATACAAATTAGCCTTGAGAATTCTGAAGAACGACACCAAATTATCAACTGTTTTCTCAGTTAGCCGGTTCTTCATGCATTTTTGGTGCTGTTTGCAAAAATCGATTTCAACAAATGTTGTTTTATTTATTCATTATGTTTAATATTATTGTTTTTATTTTACATTATTCTTCATATGGTTTTTATTGTTTTAGAGATTGTATTACATGATAAACTGTAAATTATCATATTTTTATTCTTATGTGTTACTTTGATGGCTGTGAACAACAAAATAAACTTTTTTTTTTTTTTGGATAATGAACATGGGAAAAGCACTTTTTTTTACCCTCTTCCCCCATTTTTCTCAGCCCCCGCTTGTCGGATCATCCCTAAACTTTCCATGCACTCTTTTTGGAAAATCTCGAGAAGGTTGGTCAAGTAATGGCAAAGATACAGCCAAGGCAAAAAACGCTTTTTACACACATGTATCACTGAAAAAAAAACCAAAGGTTACAGGGGCGTTATAGCTGGGTTCTGAATAAACTTGTGCAAAACCATAGAAATTCAGCAGTTATAGTTAGAGTTCTTTCAAGTAACTAAAACTCACGCCCTATGGTAACAAAACCTCGCGCTTTTGCCATGAATAGCTGCTTACTCCACATAATATATCATTGATGACATATTCTATACCATCTTTCATATTCTCACTGCAACATCTGCTACAAAATTATTGATGAGACAACTGTGCATGGCCTGCAGCCAGGCCCTGAGGACAACCCCTAGAAGTGCCCAACCTTGCACCGTAAAGGGCCTTCTCTCGTGCGCAGTAGAGGTTGCCAGCAAGGGCTGGCCTGCAGTCAGTCCCTGTGGCCAACAACCCTAACCACCCAACCCAATGCTGTGAAAGGACCTTTGAGCATGCATGGTGGAAGCTGGCCAGAATAGGTGTGAGAGGCTGTATCTGGGGGGTAAGAATGGCTGTCAGAGTGTGTCTGGGTCTGAGAGTGCGTACATCAGTGGTTTAGTGGGTGCGTCAGTATGTGTGCGGGTCTGTGAGTAGGTGCATCAGGGTGTCAGTGGGTATGTGAGTGGGTGTGTGATGGTCTGAGTGGGTGTGTCAGTGTGTGCGTAACTGTCTGAGTGGGTGTGTGAGGCTCTGACTGGGGCTGTGGGGCTGTTAGTGAGTGCATGAATGTCTGAGTGGGTCTGTGAATGGGTGCGTGAGTGTCTTCATGGTTTTGTGAGTGGGAGAATTTATTGAAAGAGACAGAGAGAGAAAAAGTGGGAGAGAGAGAGAAAGAAAGTGAGAGGGAGAGAGAGTTTATCAGGCTTTGATGTCTGATATGCTTACAATGTGATATTTGTCTCCAATTTTTTTTATTTTATTTATTTTAAATATAATAAATAAAAAATATGTTTTTTTAATTAAAATAAATAAATATGGTAATGAGTCCAGTTCTGTGTGCGGGGTCCCAATGGGACCCCCTTTATTTTTTAAAATATTTGCCCCATGTGAATTTCATTGCACAAGCTTGTTCGCGAATACCTTGCGGCCAGGGATACAAAAATTTGAATTTCCCCAAATTTTTCAACACACCAATTAGCAAAAAGCACAATCTGCGTGCCGACAGCTAGCTTTCTGACAAATTTGGTGTAATTCCGTCCAGTGGCTCGGGCTGTAGACAAGTTGACAAATCCTATGGGAATTAACATGGGAAACACAACATTTTTTGAGCCCGCTTTTTTTGGCCCCAGCTTCACGGATCACCGCAAAACTTTCCATGTGCACCAAGAATCACCGGGCCACATTTTTTTGGGAAAATTTTGTGAAGATTCGTCAAACGGTGCCAAAGATATAAGCAGGTCAAAAAAAAGCTTTTTTATGAAAACATAGTTTTAACTATAAGTACCTAGTGGCGACTGCCACTAGGTTATCTTTATATATATATATTTTTTTTGTTGTTTCACTGAATAAACCAAAGGTTACAGGGACATTATAGTTCAGCTCACATTTTAAAAGTACAAAACCTTAAAAATTCGCCAGTTATAGTTAAAGGTATCTCAAGTAACTTGTGTCCTAAAGTAACTATAACTAACACCCCCACCATGGACAGTTTTTTTGTCAAAAATTATAATGCAAATATTACACTGATATTATCAATGGTGTAGTCAAAGATTTGTGGGTAATTAGCAGTGCATGGTGAGGGTGCGAGCTATAGTTACCTTAGGGCACGGGAACATGCACGCACGGGGAACATGCACCCCCCCATTTTAATGAAAGCCCTTGGGAGATGGTGGTCTTCAAGGCGCTGGGGGGGCGAGGGGGTGTCACACGGCCCCACTGCACATTATTCCAGCAATGCCCCAGAGAGGTGGTTCCCAGGGTAGAAATCCTTACCCCACATATTTAAGAAAAGCCCTGGGGAGGTGGCGGTCCCCAGGGCAGTGGGAGGGCACAAGACCCCCCACGCATTATTGCTGCAACGCCCCGGGGAGGTGGTGGTCCCCAGAGTAGGGGGTGGCACATGCCCCCGCGTATGCAATGAAAGCCTTGGGGAGGTGGTGGTCCCCAGGGGAGCGGGGAGGGAGGGGGAGGAGGAGGCACACTGCCTCCTTCACATTATTAGTGCAATGCCCCAGAGAGATGGGAGTCTGAAGTAATATTGATGCAGGAAACCGGGAAGACAGTAATCCATATTTATTTAAGAATACTTCTCAAGGAAGAAAAGGAAACTCCAGCCACTCCTGCTCTGCTCCTTCACCAACTGTCATTCCAACATTCCAAGCAGTCCCATTGATGGAGCAGGGGCGGCCATGAAACCATGTAACCATGTAACATGTTACCAGTAAACAAAGATCAAGAACAACAAAATACAATTACACAAATAATATGATACATTTTAAATACATAAAAGTTTTTTTTTTTTCTTACTTATTCTTAACACAATACCACACCACCTTCCTCTTCCAGAAAAGTAAATATGTACACATTTACATTACTTGACTTTGACAATTCTATTGAGATTCCACACACGACCATCATCTAATTTAACAGCACCACTGTAAACTTCAATAACCTTAAAAACTCTACTAAAGTGAGATTGCCCTCCTGTAATTTTCCCAGGTAACTTGACCTTTACCAAATCACCCACTCCAATATGTAACACTTTTACAGATTTCCTCAAGTCATACACTTGTTTTCTTTTCTCCTGACAAGACAAATGTTTGCTCCTTGCTGAATCTCTCCTACCTTCATAATTGAGTTGTTCCTTAGTATAAACTTTAACCCACGGAGGATACACCATAGTATGTGGTATACGTTTCTTGAACATGACAAAAGGGGATTGGCCCGTGCTAGTGTGTGGCTTGAACCTATATTCCTCAACCTTCTTCTTAATCATGAATTCCCAATCACACTCTAATTGATTTGCCAACTGAATGGTCTCCTTCAATGTCCTGTTGAAGCGTTCCACCATCCCATTTGTCTCAGGATGGTACAACACACTCTTTCTATGCAGAATCCCTCTTTTACTCAAAAACTCACACATAAGTTTAGATGTGAACTGAACCCCATTATCAGTCAAAATGGACCTGGGATTACCTTCTTTACTAAAAACGTCTGTGAGAAATTCTACCACAGTCAAAGAGGACTCCTCTGAAGAGATCATGATCTCTGGCCACCTAGAAAACTCATCCATAAGAACTACAACAAATTTTGAATGCGATTTATAGTTCAACGGTCCTAAAATATCAATAGATACTGAGTCCCACACTTCGTTAGGAGCTTTTTTGAGTATCATAGGCTGAGTTCTAACTTTCAATGACTTATCTGCGACATTACACTACACACAATCACATACTTTTCTTTCAATATTTAAGTCCATGCCCGGCCACCAGTATACTCCTCTCAGTCTTTCTTTAGTTTTACAAATCCCATGATGACCACTATGGGCAAGATCCATGATGCGCTCACGCAAGTTACACGGGGGAATTAACCTTTCTCCTCTCAATACTATTCCATTCTGAATGGACAATTCATGCCAAATTTGACTATAATTCTCACTTATTTTCTCATTTTTATTTAAGGCCCGTCCATCCAAAAGTAAATCTCTGACACGGGAAAGATTAACATCATCCTCCATTCCTTGTAACCATTCATCCTCTGTAACACACCCATCAGTGACAGCACATACCTTAACATCCTCGTCAACCCACCAGGAATCATCAGAGTCATCTCCATCCCAATCAATATTCTTCATTCTTGATAAACAGTCCGCTGCTTTGTTCTCACACCCCGGAACATACTTCACATCAAAATGGTAATCCTGTAATCCAACAATCCCCTTACAAATGCGAACCGAAACATTGTCCAACCCCTTCTTCCCAAAGATCTCGCGTAGAGGTTTGTGATCAGTGCATACTTCAGAGTCCCTTGGGCAGTGGGGGAGGGGCATGGTTCCCTGCATATTGAATGAAAGCCCCAGGGAGGTAGCGGTCCCTGGTGCAGCGGTAGGGGCCAGGAGCCTCCCGATTTTTACAACAAAGACCCCTGAGACTTGGCCCATCTGTGGGCATTATATTAACAAAGCGCAGGAGACCGCAATTCATTTTTGTTTTTATTACACAGCGGATCCAACGTGACTCAGTTTGTAAAATGTTTTTCAACCCTGGTGGGTATCTCTGGGTAGTTCAGGGTGTTTGTACCCTGGCCTCTTTGTTTTTTTTTACTTTTACCTTTTTTTCTCTGGGACTCGGCTTAACCAGAGTCCCAAGATAGCTGCTAACACTTCCTTGTTGAATTGCTGGCAGCCAATCAGATAACAGTACAGGGAAAGTTGGATCTGTGCAGGATCCTCTTCCCTAGATACCTATATTTTTTCGGCCTTACAAAAAGCGTAATCTGTGCAAAAGAAACTAGCTTCATGCCAAATTTGGTGCAATTGCATTCAGTGGTTCAGGTTGTAGACGTGTCTAAAGGTCCAATGGAAAAATGAAAGGAGAAAACGCGTTTTGGGACCCTCCCTTTTTCCTTGGCCCCTGCTTGATGGAAGAGCGTGAAACTTTCAAGAAAGAAGCTGAAATTAGCAAAGTATAAGCTTTCAAAATTAAGTGAAGATTCGTCAAGCTGCGCCGAAGTTATAGGCGAAAGCTTCCTATGGAAACTAGGCCCTAAGTATAAATACCAAGTGGTGACAATCTGCAGCAATGAAGACACCTGCAAAGGCCATCTACAGGTTGTTACATTATTTAAAAAGTGAGGCTATCCTCTGAATAGCAATCTGCAACAAATTAACAAGTCTTTGCAGTTAGCCAGGGAAGCACTTATTTGGAATAGCAACAGAAAAACAAAAGTGACAGAATCCCCTTTGTGGTTGACTATCAACCATCAGCTCCCAACTACAGAAATATAATGCAAACAACTTTTCCCTTACTATCCTCTTGTGAAAAATTGCAAAGGCTTTATCCAAAACCGCCAGTCATTGCTTAACACAGAGCTCCCAATTTACGATCACTTCTTGTGAGAACTGAACTTAAGCAAGCTGTGACAAATGCAGGAGTTCATTGCTGTGATTCTAAAAGGTGCATCACATATGAACACTTTTTACAAACATCATCAGTAACTAGCTCTGTTACCAGAAGGACCTATGGAATATGACATCTAACATGTCGCTCAACATGCACTATTGTGATTCAGTGCCAAACCTGTAAAAAACACAATATGTAGGCCAAACAGTGAATGAGCTTCGTACACGATTCAGGAACCACAAATCAGCAATAATTAACAAGAAACTTGACCAGCCTGCAGCCAACCATTTTAACCTTGTGGACCATTTACTATCAGATTAGAAGATTTTCCCTGTGGAACATGTCTTAAAGGAAGAACCAATGGACATCAGAGAAAAGCTGTGCAGCCACTGAGCAAACCACACACACACACACACATTTTGGGCAGGACTTGCAAAGCACTGACATCAATGAGTTGGTTGTCTGCTGATTTCTTAGACAACAAGAGAGAGAATTCGGAAAGGGCTAAAACAATTAAGGAGACCCTTTATCTTGTTGTGACTATTGATAAACACAAATAAAGCAGGGTTCACAGTGGGAATAATGTGAATTACTTTGTTCAACTAAGTTATAATTAGATTGAATCCCTTTGCGTATTCAACATACTGAGTAACACTAAAGAGAGAGAGAAGCATTTACACTCTATAATAAGAGCCAGCACCAAGATTAAATACTTAATTCCAAATTTAGAATTCAGTCCTAAATATATGATGAGCTTCATATGTACAAAGATCTAGCAGAATTAATGTGCAGATGCACAAACCAACAGTGATGAAGACTGTAGACAGCATTTTACCAAAAAAAAGAACAGCCCCTTACAAAGCCTTGTCATTGTAATCACTGTCATACAGTAGACACTCAGCAGTGAAAAAGAACGTTTTGGTCCTAATGGGAAATGTGTGCCTGGAACCGGTCATCAGGACAACACAAGTCAGGGAAGAAGAAAGTGCCCATATTACATCACTCATGACACAATAAATAGCATCATTGGTTCTGTCACTGATACCATAGTGATATATAGCATAGAGTTACCCATGAACATGTGTGGGTCTATAGCATGGAAATAGCTTAAACCCTGAAGGTAAGCTTAGTTGTGCATGTTTATAGTTATATGGTGCATTGTTTAGAAATAACTGACATTTGGGGTGCAGGTATTCTTCCATCTTTCATAAGATAAGGGCTTACAGAGGCATGCTTGAAGTAGATTGTGGTTTAAAGCAAAGGCTTCTTCCAAAAAATCAGTAAGAAAGGCCAAAACATGTGTTGACAATGGAATATTCATTAATGGATATCTTGGAAGATGCTTGTGCTAAATAGTTATGATACAGTGCTGCAAGCAAATGCAATGTAGCAAAAACCTTTATAATGTATGCTTGTTTATTACCAAAACTTTACTAAAGATTTTGAGGCACTGCAGACTGTTGAATAATGTAGAGTGTAGGCGTATCCCAGTCTGAGCTGATTTGCCTCAAAATGGCGTTCTAAGCATAGTTCTAAGGATGTGTGCATTTGTACCCATTCTATGATTGTGTGTGGTGTATAGAACTAAAATGTAGAAGGTTATCTCTGGAACTTGGCAGAAGGTGACTTTTCATTGGCAGATGTGTACCTGTCAACAACTGTGGGTCATGTGAAGATTTTAAGAAGGTAATCCCATTAGGAAAACAGAAAATCGGTCACAGAATAGGGTGTAGCATTCAAATCCCCAAACAACACAGTCACAATGAAAGGATAATATCAGTAATGTCATTAATGTTGTCATTTAACATATCATGAGTGATTTAGTATGTGTAGTCATAAGCAGTGCACGGCAGGGGTGCATTTTAGAGTTAATTGACTCAACTATAATGCTGTAATTCTTTTTGTTTTTAAATATGAGTTTTTTTAAACGTATTTCAGCACCTAACTACAAATGTTTTTAACCTTTAATTTTTTCAGTGAATTTCTAGGGTTTCTACTTTTTTTTTTAACCATGATTTAAGTTCCCTTGCCATACCTATTTAAAATGTAATTTTAAACTTTTGTTTTTTTAGTATATATTAATACATAAAGAGTAACCGTGTAATGTTGTTGATTGTCAAGTACTGCAATGGGTTCTGGTGCAACATAAATCAAAAGGAATCTGAAGTTAGAGTCTCTACCAGAAAAAGCATTGCCACAGGTAAATAACTTGTTCTTCTGATACAGACTTCTACCAGCAGATTCCTCACCCTAGAATAAATAGCAAAGCAATACCTCCCTGGAGGTGAGCCTGTGAACTGCCTCAAAACAAATAGTTCTGGCGGGCCAAGCATGCGAAATACCCATCTCAACAGACCTGACGGTCTAAGCGGTAGTGCTTTGTGCCCGTGCGGACTGACACCCATATGGAGGCTTGGCAGATGTCTAGGGCAGGAACCTCACATGCTAGCGCTGGAGTAGTGGCCTTGGCCCTGGTTGAACAGGCCTCAAGCCCTCAGGAGGCTGTTTTCTAACTAGTGCATAGAACATTGTGATGCAGAGTACAGTCTATCGACAGATGGTCCATTTCTCCACTGCCTTGCCATTTTTTGCTCCAGTGAATCAAATAGAGTTGATCATTGGTGATGGAGTCGTTCCTCCAACTTAGAAGGATGAGATAGAGAAAACAATGTAGGCCATGTGATGTTCTGGTCGACATTAAATGGCGTTACCACCTTCGGCAGAAAGGAGACACGTGTCTGAGGAACCAGTTTGTCCAGGTAAAAGCTGATATATGGAGGGTGGCCTGACAGAGCCTGAAGCTCTCCGACCCTTAGGGCTGATGTAACACCCACTAGAAAGACTGTCTTGATCGTCAGCAGCTGCAAAGGGCAGCTGTGCAAAGGTTTAAAGGTAGAAAACAAGAGGTATGTCAAAACTACACTGAGATTCCACTGGAGAATAACAAGAGACAGGAGCAAACAAATGTTGCATCCTCGAGTCACAACCAGTGACTTGAACAGGAAGTGTTGCTCTGGCAAACACAGAAAAGTTGAAATAACCGAAAGGTAACCCTAAACAGTGCCCAGAGCCAGGCTTTGCTGGGCTAAAGACAACACAAACAGCAGCATCTCTAACAGAGATGCAGAAAAGAGGGTCCACTTGTGGTAAAAAACACCTAGTCACAAACTTGGCAAGTGTATGCAGTCATAGTTGAGGGATGCTTGGCTGCAGGCATGACATTAAGACCTTGAACGAAGATCAAAAACTGTCAACTGTTGCCACATATCCAGGCATGAGGCTGCAGAGTGTGCAGGTTTGCATGCAAGACTCTCCCTGTTATTGAGATGGGAGATTGACCCGTAAAGGCAGTCGGATTAGAGAATGAATGCTCATACTCAGGAGTTCTGGATACCAAACTCTCTGTGACCAGCGACAGGCCATTAGGATGACTTGGGCCGGGTCAGTCCTGATCTTAAAAACTTGGGGCAGGAGTGGTATTGGCAGAAAGGTGTACAGATGCCCAGAGATCCAATGAATGCAGAACATGAATCTGAGCCGCTTTGAAAAGTAAAACATGCAAAACTGCATGTTCTGGGCACTGGCGAACAGATCAAGTCATGCTTCTCAGCAATCTTGAAAGAGACCTTGGGTCACCTCCAGATACAGATGCCATTTGTGGTTTGTGAGGCATTGATGGATGAGTTTGTCTGCACTGGCGTTCAGAGATCCCTCCAGGTATTGTATGAGATGAGAAGGAAGATGTCCTGACATTTCAGCCATGTCCAGGGGCGCAGGGTCTTCGGGCAGAGAGGCCACGACCCCACTCCGCCCTGTGTGTTGCACTACCACATGGTGGTAATGTCAGTGAACACCTGAATGAGCCTTCTCCTGATGGAATTGAGGAAGGCTTTCAATGTCAAATGGATATTCCTCAGCTCCAGAAGGTTGATATGGAGCGGAGATTCCACTGGAGACTAGATGCCTCTTATGTCCACCTCTACCCACCCCAACCCAGTAGTGACGCATGAGTCACCACTGTCCGCTACGAGTTAGGAAGCAGAGGGGCTTGCCACTGACCCAATCACTGTTCATCACCCGTCCCTGCAGATCATCTGCAGTCTCCTTCGAAATCTGGAGAGATTTCCCTGGTGCTGCACATACTGGGACGTCAGATCCCATTGCAGAGGCTCCATGTGCCACTGGGCAAGCTTCACCAGCAGGAGGCCAACAGACCCAGCTGACTCAGTCAGCCTCACTGAAATCCAGGACTGAGGTTGAAACATCGGGATCACAGCCTGAATATTCTTGATTCTTTGCTCTGGAATACAGGCACAGAACTCCATAGTGGCCAAAATTGCACAGCTGAAAGGGAGCGTCTGAGAGGGAGGCAGGTATGTCTTCAGCATGTTAATAGTAAACCACTACAAGTGAAGAACGTCTGCCGTAGTCTGGAGGTGGGTGACGACTGCCTGGGTGAGCCCACCTTCAGCAGCCAGTCATCGAGGTAGGGGAAGCCTGGTACCCCTGACCACCAAAGATATGCTGCAACCACTGATATCACTTTCGTGAACACCCGGGGGGCACTGATAAGACCGAAGGGGAGCACAGCGGACTGGAAATGATTGTTGCCTATTGTGAGCCGCAGGCAATGCCTGTGAACTTGCGGGATAGAGAAGTGGAAATATACATCCTGCAAGTCCGACACTACCATCCAGTCTCCAGGACAGACATAAAATCCACGTTCTACTCCTGATACTGACACCCTCTAAATGGCTTCTTTGTCCAACAGAGCCTGCACTTTCTGACAAGAAAGGAGAGATGGTCCTCCCTTGGCCAGTCTGGGAATGGTGGCAAAGGGGGAGGGGTTTCCACGATGGGAAGGCATAAGCCCTCTGCACAATGTTGAGCACCCACTTGCTGGTGCTTATTTTGATCCATTGGGGCAGGTCACACCTAATCCTGCTGCTGTTAACGGGATGGCTGTGTTTTGGACGGGAGGGCTCACTGAAGCAGATGGAAGTCTATGGCAGCAGGAGGGGCAGGGACTGGCTAACATGATGGGCAGGGCTTGGGTTCCCTCTACAGGATCTACAACCTCAGCCACAAAAAGGCTGGGCAGCCTTCTGGGCCAGAGATTAAGGGTAGTATTGCGGACGCCCATAGGGGTCCCAGCCCTGGCAAGTATGGGAAGGCAAAGAGGTGCCCAGGGATCTGGCAGTGACCCGCTCTATTGCGGTGCCATCTTTGTAACTAAATAGGCGTGAGTCATTGAAGGGTATATCACTCAGGGATGATTGGACATTACCAGAAAATCCAATGAATCTCAATCAGGCGTGGCAGAAAAGAGCCACAGTAAGGACCATGGACCTGCCTAGGGAGTCTGTGGTTGCCAGTCCACACCTGATGGTGAATTTAGCTGCTTACCGACCGCCCACAATTGCTTGATTCAGGATGGCTCAACCCTCTTCGGGAAGCATGGGCAGCAGCTGTTTAACCAAGTCCCATACAGCATGGGAATATCAGCCCACAATACACGCAATGTTCACTGACAGTATGGCCAGGTTGGTGGAAGAGAATATTCGCTTCCCTAAAGTATCAAGCCTCTTGGATTCCCTGTCCGTTGTGGTGGGAGAGAATGCACTTGGGTTGACCTTAGCGTATGAGGACTGCACCACCATGCTCCTCAGGAAGGAATGCTGGATGAGGAAGTCTGTGTCTCCTGGGCAGGATGGTGACAGGCAATTATGCAGTGAACAGGAGCCTCTGCGCATCAGTAAGGGTTTCATTAAAGAGGAGCAATGGTTTAGCAGAGACAATAGTCTTGACTGGGACAGCTGGCAGTTACAGGTTAGGGATGTCCACTGCCCTACACATCACGGTCACAAAAGATGTGCCTTCCTCTGAAAACGGGACCAGGAGAGAAAGAATGCCAGAGTCTGGGGAAGTATCCAGAACACTAGTGTCCACCCAGCTTTTCTTACCCATTTTCTTCCACTTCAGGGTCATCCTCAGAGGCTCTATCCCTCTTTCCTATCCCACCCTTTAGGAAGTGTCTGTCAAAGGGTGGCAAATCAAGGGGGTTGGTATGACCTGCATGACGATAGTGTTGAGGTCAAGTAGCATCAGGGCGGTGCCATCTCGGAGTCTGAAATTGGGATAGGCGTGTCGTTCAACAGTGCCGGTGGCATCTGGGATTGCGTTGGAAATACGGGGGCTGATGTGGGTAGTGGTACCTGTGACAGCTTCGGATAGGATCCAAAGGGCCCTGCTGGCTGGCATCAGAGATGAACTACCTGGCGATAACCCAGCAGAAGCACCTCTCTGCTCCATAGGTTGGAGGCCCAAAAATGGTGTGAATGGCATCATAAAATTCTTTCAGTTCGTGGCCCTTTTGCGGGTGATGGAGGACATTGGGAGCTCCCGGGCGACCCGTACACTTGTGGGTACGGCCCTACCTATTGCAAAAAGGGACATTGCTGGCCACTGGGAGTCCCCCAGTTGTTACAGCAATGGAAGAGGGGGATGGATTGGTGCGCCAAAATGGAGCGACCCGTCTACCAGGCAAGGGGATGTGAGGGCAAATATCACAAGATCTGGGATGCATGGCTGGGCCCTACCTGAACACTCTATTCGACCAATGTATCAAATGGACCTGTTAACCTATGAATCTGTACCTAAATGTGATACTGAGATGATGAACTGTGTCTTCATGTTGTTATTATTATATATATAAATAAATAAAAATGTCAGTTCAGCAGGAGTCACTCTGGGTAACTGAGGGAAGTGCGGAGCAGATCTGCCCGCTGCCGCCTCCATATGTGAATTGCAGGAGCATGTCGTCTGGACAGGGAAGTCGAAAAACCAGACTATGATTAAAAAGTTTTGGAGTGGTAAAACAATAACCCCGAAGGAACTCCACTGAAAGTAGCCCTGAGATCTTCCTCTGGAACTGGCGCAGAGCCTTCTTTTGCTGTGCCGCCAGGAACTTCATCGCTCACTCCTGAATCTCCTTAAGTGCACTGACTTGCAGTCTGGGTAGGTCTTTGGGTCGTGGCCCAACCCCAGGGACCATAGATTGATAAAGTGGGGTTCAGACAGACATCTGTCTGTGACATTCCACACAATTTACAAGACCTGTAGCACACAGGGAGCAACTGTTTACAAAAGGGTTGACAAAAAGTCATAAAAAGTGGTACAAAGTGACAGCAGTAGCTCTCCAGATCCATAGGGAAAGAAGTAATTGATGTCATTGAGCCAGAGTGGCACATATATGGACACTGCAATGTCACTTCTGACGTAGAAGATATTGACACTGAGCCAACAAACCCCACTTACCGACTCTCAGAGATATTGCTCAAAATGTCCAGATCTAGTATGACGCCTTGGTAGTACTATAATGTGAGAAATCTGAGGTCAGAAGATTCTATTAGAATCCAAACTTTTGTGATAAATGCTGCAGCCACAGAATCACATAAATGCACTAGTTCTTCACCATAGTTCATTTTAACAGCAGTTTATTCACAAAAGATAAACCTAAATATTTTAAGTCCAATCAAGGCCCACTAGCTGCTAGCTTTTTTGAGTTCGCTACCTAAAAATAAACATGGTCACGTCTCACCCACCCTCTACTGCTGGGGGATCGCATTGTCTAAAGTTAGACTTGGAGTCTCACAAATTTCATATTGCAGGATCAGAAAAAAACGGCTTCCTCCAAATTTCTTGAATCTACTTGAAAACCTGCATTCCTAAACCAGAGCTGGCCACTATTTCAGTGCCCAGACCTTTCAAGAAGATCCTTTTATAGGGATGGTGTCAAGAAGGAAGACCCAGGGATGAATGATGCATTCCTAACTGGATAGCAAGGACTCCGAGCAAAAGATGGCATACAGCCTGCAAGAAAATCTTGCAGCCAGTTCTACAGATTACTAGGTGAGGGTTTCTCCTTCAGTTATTCTTGGTCCAAAAATATCTAATGAAGCCAACTTGTCCATCACAGGGGGAGGATCAACCGCTGGACATTCAGTTCTGAAATCCTGGATTCCTAGTTCCAGGTGGGACTACTAAGAACAAACGTTTGCTTATGAGAGATCTGTGTCAAATCGTGTTTCTCAAGGAAATGGACAAGAACAGATGGCAAGGTTGCATTCTCTTTATTTAGTACAATGTGTCTCCAATGTCAGTGCGACTTCCAAGTATGACTGAAAAAATGTGAAGGAAGGAGAACTTGTGCCTCTTATACCTCCCAGTGCTTTTGCTAAATTTTGTCCCTTTTGTTCTCTGGGTGGGTCTGAACACTAGGGGACGCTTACCTCTTACACTTCTTCTGACCATGTGGGCAAACAGCTGAGTGGGAGCTGCTCTCCTCTTCAATAGCCACCTGCTAAGCATGAAAGCTGTGATTACTGTAGCAGTGAAAAAGGAGTCTTGAAAGGTGTCTACTCTGTTAGACTGCGTTTGCAACAGACATAGTCCATTGGGTGGAGGGCACTAGACCTTTACAGAGGGACAGACGTCACCTCACAATACAGCATAGATGCAGCAATATGCCTAGAATAAAGAGACCAGCTAATTTCTTTGGTTAAACAAACTTCCCTGCAAAGATGAGGCGCTGAGTTTGACTTGACAGTCCATGGTATTCTTTGCAGCAAGTGGTTTTGATGCTGGGCACTTCACACTGTTCCCTTTGATATTGACAGAGGCTTTAAAACTTTGTAATGATTATTCTCATCACTTCAGTGGGGCCAGTGAGGATGAACTCAATGAGGGATTGGTACATTCTTGCTCTGTATGCAAGCAGGGCAGTTGCATAGAGAACCTGACAGTATATTAGCATACAGAGTGCAGACATGCATCATATTAATTTCCAGTAACAGGTAACAGACACCATGCAGACCAGCGGATGTAAACTTCTAACAGTGGGATATGCTTCACATAAAGCTAGAGTGCATTGACACAATCATCCAATCTGAGGGACTGAGGAGTTAAAAGGTAAGAAAACAGCAAAACCTTGGACACAAAAAGTTCTGAAAAAAAGAAGTGTCTATACCCTTCTAGGAATTCACTGGACATAAGAGAAGAAAGTTCCAATTAACAATGTTGGGGAGAAATGTGTAGGAGTATTATGTATGTCCTTGGAACCAGTATGAAATGTAGTCGATTTTACAGTGATTCTAACTGTTTTAGATCCAGCCATGAGAGTTAAGGATTTAAAAAATAAGAAAGTTGGCTGTTGTACAAAAGTGAGTAAAATAAATGATGCCACTGCCATTGTCCTTTTTCAAGTTCACTCCTGGGAAGTTTTTTGAAACAGCAAAGACACGGGAGCAAAGACAGGATGTAAGGCACTATAGATTTAGGTGTTCCGGGATTGTAAATTAAATCATATGCTAACTACACAGGGTTGTTAACCCATTCACTGCCAGGCCTTTTTTCGGCTATTTGGGGCAGTTTGCGCTTTGGCCCTCACAACTTTTTGTCCACATAAGCTACCCACGCAAAATTTGCATCCTCTTTTTCCAACATCCTAGGGCTTCTAGAGGTACCCAGAGTTTGAGGGTTCCCCTGGAGGAGACCAGGAAATTAGCCAAAATAAAGAAAACAAATTCGTTTTTTTCCAAAAGAACGGAAATAAAGGGCTGTAGAGGAAGGCTTGTCTTTTTCCCCCTGAAAATGGCATCAACAAAGGGTTTGCGGTGCTAAAATCACCACCTTCCCAGCATTCCGGAACAGGCAGCCTTGAATCAGAAAACAAAATTTTTCAACATAATGTTGGCATTTTACTGGGACATGCCCCATTTCTACTATTGTTTTGTGCTTTTAGCCTTCTTCCAGTTAGTGACAGAAATGGGTGTGAAACCAATGCTGGATCCCGGACAGCTAAACATTTCTGAAAAGTGGGCAAAATTCTGAATTCACCAAGGGGTCATTTGTGTACATCCTACTAGGTTTTCCTACAGAAAATAACAGCTGAAATAAATCAATATTGAAATTGAGGTGAAAAAACAGCCATTTTTCTCCACGTTTTACTCTAACGTTTCTGTACGTTGTCAGATCTTTTAAAGCAATATACCGCTACATCTGCTGGACTCTTCTGGTTGTGGGGATATATAGGGCTTGTAGGTTCATCAAGAACCCCAGATACCCAGGGCCAATAAATGAGCTGCACCTTGCAATGGGTTTTCATTCTATACCGGCTATGCAGCAATTCATTTGCTGAAATATAAAGGGTGAAAAATAGGTATCAAGAAAACCTTTATATTTTCAAAATGGGCACAGGATAAGGTGTTGAGAAGAAGTGGTTATTTGCACATCTCTGAATTCCGGGGTTCCCATATTAGCATGTGAATAACAGTACATTTCTCAAATAGACGTCTTTTTTTACACACTGTCTTACATTTGGAAGGAAAAAATGTTGAGAAAGACAAGGGGCAATAACACTTCTTCTATTCTGTTTTCCCCCAAGTCTCCTGATAAAAATGGTACCTCACTTGTGTGGTTAGGCCTAGTGCCTGGTACAGGAAACACAACATGGACACATCACATTTTTACAATGAAATCAGACGTGTTTTTTGCAAAGTGCCTAGCTGTGGATTTTGGCCTCTAGCTCAGATGGCACATAGGGGAACCTACCAAACCTGTGCATTTTTGAAAACTAGACACCTAGGGGAATCCATGATGGGGTGACTTGTGGGGCTCTCACCAGGTTCGGTTACCCAGAATCCTTTGCAAACCTCAAAACGTGGCTAAAAACACATGTTTTCCTCACATTTTGGAGACAGAAAGTTCTGGATTCAGAGAGGAGCCACTAATTTCTTTCTACCCAGCATTACCCCAAGTCTCCTGATAAAAATTGTACCTCACTTGTGTGGATAGGCCTAGTGCCCGCAACAGGAAATGACCCAAAACACAACGTGGACACATCACATTTTCCCAAAGAAAACAGACCTGTTTTTTTGCAAAGTGCCTAGCTGTGGATTTTGGCCTCTAGCTTACCCGTCACCTAAGAAAACCTAGCAAACCTGGACATTTCTGAAAACTAGACACCTAGGAAAACCCAGGATGGGGTAACTTGTGGTGCTCTAACCAGGTTCTGTTACCCATAATCCTTAGCAAACCTCATAATTTGGCAAAAAAAAACTTTTTTCTCACATTTCAATGCTTCAAAGTTCTGGAATCTGAGGGGAGCCACAAACTTCCTTCTACCCAGTGTTCCCCCAGGTCTCCCTCACTTGTTGGGGTAGCCCTAGTGCCCGCGACAGGAAATGCCCCAAAACACTATGTGGACACATCAAAACTATCAAATACAAAACTACCTGTTTTTGCTGGAGGGGAGGGAAGAATGGGGCACATGTGTTTTTGGTCCTGGCTCAGCAGCCATATAGGGAAACCTACCAAACCCAAACATTTCTGAAAACTAGACACACCGAGGGAATTCAGGGAGGTGTGACTTGCGTGGATCCCCTAGTGTTTTCTTACCCAAAATCCTCAGCAAACCTAATTTTTCCCACATATCTGTGTGGGATCACCGAACCAGCACGAATTTCCTACCACCCAACGTTCCCCTCAGTCTCCCGGTAAAAATGATACCTCACTTGTGTAGGTGGGCCAAGTGCCTTTGACAGGGAAGATCAAAAAAATGTTAAAAATGAGGGGGAACCAAAGCGGGTCCAAAAGGGCAGTTTGGAAAAAAAACGTTTTTAGGCTGACAAGTGGGGCAGATTTATTATCGGTATAATTGCGACAATGCTGGGAGATAGGAATCTTGTGGATTCCTGCAGATTCCAGAAGGTTTCATCACAAAAATCTGGGAAAAATGTGCGATTTCCAGCAAAGCTGGAGGTTTGCAGGGCATTGCGGGTAAGAAAATGGTGCAGGTGCATGTGAAGCACACCACCCTGGACTCACCCAGATGTTTAGTTTTCAGATGTGTCTAGGTCTTGTGGACTTTTCTACATGGCAGCGTCCAAAAGTGCAACCCTCACCATTCAAATTGGGACGATTTTGAGAGTTAGACAAGCTCTCATGGCCCAAATATAAAACCAAATCACAAAATAATCAAATGTCCTCTTGCTTACCGTGGTATAAGATGTTTTAGTGTGTGGGGAACAGCTGAAAGACTGTTACCCCATTCAGCTGGGGTGGGGGTATCGCCGTGCCCATACTGGTTGGTAGCCACCACCCCACTATTTTAATAGAAATAGGCCGTTCCGCCCCACGGGGGCAGAAAAGGCCTAAACATGTGTAAAGAAAATCCCCCAAAAATGATCCCTGGCATCCAGTTGATTTCTGCCCTCTCCCGCCTAATTAGAAAAGGCAGAAATGCCCTTGGAATAATTTGCCCCCCTGAGGAGCGGCCCTTGCCCAAGTGTCTGCTCCCCTTTTACATAAATAAATAAAACCCTCCCTGGTGTCTAGTGGGCATTTCTGCTAATGCTGAGAGAGATTTCAAAGAAAAGGAAAGGCTTTTCCTTTCCTTTGGTGCCTCGCTCGCCCCCTCCACGTGATCGGAGGAGAAATGCCTTAGCGGGTGGGGGCAGCCTCTGGTGATCGCGCACTGAGGTCATCAGACGCCACAGGGGAGTCTGGGTGGAAGGGGAAGTGATTCTCCTTCCAGCCTACCCAGGGAAGGGGGGTACTTGGCCATTGGGGGTCGCTAGCAGGACTTAACATTTATGTCCTCAGCACCTGAGCGGTTAAGCTGTCTTTCTACTTGTGTTTTTTGTTTAAACAATATTAGCTGATGCCACCTTTTTTCCTGAATTTGTGTGGTCAACAAGAAGCATGTAATACAAAATAATTGATTTTAAGCTTGTTTTGTTAATGGACAATGTGCATGAATGAAACTATTAATTGCAGATTATTAAAAGGAATCAGTTTACCTTATGGCTTCCTCCACAGAATTGCCAACTATATTTGAGGATGGTCCAGGTTGAGAAAGAGGCGTCAAACTGATCACCCATTTGACCGGCTTGTAGTGCTCACCACTGGAACTTAACAGGTAAAACAGCGTGGTAAGAAAAATAATCTGCAAAGCAAAACAATATTTAGAATAAAAACTGCTAATTATAACTGATATAGTTATGAGAACAACATGAGTGTCTATTAGGTAGGTGAAGATATTTTTAGGCATTGTATAGCACAACTGAAATATCAGAAATGGCATCAAACTGCACTTTGCAAGTATTTGCTTTACTCAAATTGTGAAGCAATTTGCTTTTTCTAATGTAAACATAACTTTCATACTATCTTCTTCAAAAACAGAATTTGATTTGTTTGCAAAAAATGTAAATGTGGTCAGAAATATGGCCAAGCACATGTAACCGTGCATCTCCAATCTCCCTTAGCATCCTGCACAATCCTGGAAATTGACCTAACATCTAATATTATGGCTTCTAAACCCCTAAGAAGTATCCTATCATGAATCCATCGGGCCCAGACTCTTTGACACATGATAGTCCGGTTCTCCAGCGATCTGATGACCATTCTTTCCTCCATAAGGGTGATGGAAAGAGCCAAGATGGTTGTGCCTTTGAAACTGTAGCTGTGGCCACACCTGCGCCTGAGCCGTGGCTACCTGTCTCATTGCCGAGACGTTGTGAGGCAAGACATCTACACTATGGCAGTACCTTGCAGACTGCTGGTCTGGGGTGCCCTGCAGACTGTGGTGAGACCCGGAGCGGATGAGACGAGGGGGTCTGCGATAAGGGACAGGATCCTGCACTGTTCTTTTATTAGACAGCTGAGTGAACAGTACACTGGGGGAATCACTTCTTCAGCTATACTCTGCTGGTGCGAGCCCATGTGGGAAGCTGTTTGCTTTATGGCATAATTGTTTTTGACTACAATGCATAGGCCCTAATTGTTGCTGTCCATAGTAACTGTCTCAAAATCTACCTTTGGGCCTCATACATACATGTCAGCTGGGCGATCCTACAGATCACATTGTACCACTGAAGACGCTTGTCAACATAGAGACAAGTGAGATCTAAAATTCGAACAAGGTGAGAGATAAGTCAGATTCAGGCACAATAAGTGCAGAATACATTGAAGAGAGCACATGATTCACATACTAAGGAGAGCTTGGTGGACTTGACTCCTTATCAACTGATCAGAGGGGGCCATAAATGAACTAAGATACATTTGGAGTATATGGAGTCTATTGAAATTAACCTTCTGTAAGTTGACCTTAATAAAATTGCTGACCGCACCAAAGCTACTGAGATTGGAACGGATATCATAACAGACAATGATGCTCAGATGTAAATAATCATGGTCACTCTCCAGGATACCATGAGGATATCTGTGGCAAAGGTCAAGGATGATGACGGTTTTCTTGTTTTTCCTAAATGGCTGAGTCCTTTGCTCAAGATATTTCTGAAGAAGCAAGTTCTTCATGTGGTACTGCCTGTATATCTATGTTGTTTTCAAAAGAAGAAGCATACCAGATCCGCACTCTTCCTTTAAAACCGTGCAATTATTTCAAGGATTCTGAACTTTGTGGACTGCGATGCTACAATACAACATGGTAGGTGTTCCCCATCCACCCACTTTGAAGTCACAGAGAAAATAGTAATGCCTGATTGCACAAAATGGACCAATAAAGAGAGGAAATGCTTCAAAGCAGATAAGGATATTTGGAGACCAAAATTTGAAAAAAAAGCTTTTGTTCTCAACAAAGGTGAAAGAGATCCATGTGGGAAAGTCTTACTTCTTCGGATCCCCCAATATGAAATGGGACTGACTGAAATAACTGGAAAAAGGTGGGGTGGAGGTGCATCTTGGGAGCTGAAAAGGTGTGGATTGCCCAAGAACACTGCTCAATGTGGGAGCATGCTGGCGGAGGACCAGGAATAGACATTATACATGAGGAATCCTGGAGGTCTGCTTTGATGGAACCACAATGAAGTACACTCAAGCTATGATGCATCGGAGGATTAAGGGGGTGGGAGGATACCAGCTGGATCCTTCCTTCTTTCCAGCGCTCCCTTACCCTCTGGAAATGGGTGGCAGAGGTCATGTGTGGACTGCACTTAGCACTGACTGGATGCGTGGCTTGGATTATGATAGGATGCAAGATACTTTGATTTTTTTTTTTTTTCTGTTGTTGGGCGTATAGTTTTTATCACTCCTGAGTAGCAGGAAGGGAGGTTCTCTTTTATGAGACCACACCTTGATGTGCAATTGGGATTTGCATGTTTGTGTGGCCAGAATTCAGAGTTCAGTTACAACTAGTGTATAGATTTATTTATTTTTCCTTTTTGAGCCCAGCCCTGGAGATTCTAAGAGACTGGATTGATTGTGGGGCTAATGCAGGTGGGGGGAGGGGGAACAGGGTGGGGGAAGTTGCAGTAGTAGTATTGTTCTTACTTAGATCGGGTTAAGTTATTAATGCTAAATTAGCTGTCCTGGAATACAAAAGGCCTTAACTATTTTCACAAACAATATAGGGCAGTGGTTCCTATCCTTTTGACTTTTATGGACCCCCCCCACCTAATCATTACTGTAATCCAGCGACCCCATCTAAATCATTATTGGAATCCGGAGAACCTCCACTAAGTTCTATTTGGAATCTGGGGACCCAGGTCTAAGCAATTTTTGTTGTGTTGTATGTTTACTGAAAGAATGATGTGAAGGTTGTAGTGTATGTGCAATAAGGACAAAACATTTGAGGGCCAGAAGAACAGTGCAATTGCTAGGAGTGCAATGAAGTGCCTGTTAAACAATCCTGTGAAGTGGTATTTATGAAGCACCTTTAATAAGATCCAAGCAATTGTGATGATCTCAACTGAAAACAAATACACAAAAATACAGAACCAAGCATCCATCAATCAAATACACAACAGATTAAATGTTTTTATGCATTTCACAAAAAAATATTTAAAAAACCTTAAAATTAAATTGTAATAGGTAGGTTGGAGCTATTCTAAATTCAGTTGAGGGACCCCATCACCCATAGTATATTCTGTAAGATGCACATGCACTGCTCCAGGAATCAATTCAAGGATGCAAACAATTTTTAGCCTCCAATTTCAAACTGCTTTACCTTTACAGAAGGTTTTAAATTTTTCAGTTTTACATTTTGCTTCTTTGTGTATATACACTTTATTAATCTGTTAATATTTAATTTTCTAAACAGTCACAGACTCCCTGAATGGCTTAGTAGAACCCCCATTAGTCCCCGAACAACAGGTGAAGAACCGCTGATAGAAGGAACCCTAGTGCTTTAGAAAACCAGCTATAAAACAGCTTTTTTTTTTAAGAGACCCGACTGTCAGCTTCCGAGAATTTTAGTTTGGCTAAATAATTGAGGGGGCAATATTACTGCTCTTATTGTTCCTACCCCAGTAAAAAGGGGAGTTGATTTGGATGGATTAATATGTCCATTTAGAGATATTGCAGTCCACTGTGGACCAAGACAGAAGATATTTGTGGGTGAATCTACATTGATAAATTGGGCTTTTAAATGTATTTGCGCCAAGATTTTTTTCTTTTACCAAAACACCAGACACTGTCAATTTTTGTGCGAGTATTCTCCAGTTAGGGGCAGGCTATTTTGATTGTGTTCTACACACAGTTAGACAAGTATTCCAGACTGGCTGACTGTAGGCTACTGGAAAGAGTTTTGGGAAAAGTGGATATCGGGAAGATCTTTAAGTGCCCAGGTTTTCACAACCTAAGCTATTTTTATTCTGTCCTTCCTAAGACCTTTAGGATACTGGATTACTTCTCCATGAGAAGGTAAACTGAAGGTTGTAAAAGGTGAACACTTGGCCAGGGAGTTGTCCGATCACTCTCCTCCCCAGATGGAACGTGTGTGGAGTAGGGCTAGAAAGTAAAGTGCTGACTTTGACTTGAGGATTAATTGGGCAGGGAATTTTGCACCATGCATAAGCAAGAGGTCCAGAGCTACAGGAATACAAGCCAGAGTACAGTGTCTAGGAAGTCCTCTGAGTAGGAAGCCAATAAAGCAGTAATAAGAGGGTTCTACATTTGTAAGATGTACGGACTGCAAATCCAACTTGAACCCAAGTTGAGGGAGCTGGAGTGTCAACTGGACCTAGGACCTGGAGATGTGAGACACAAGCACAACAGATGCAGGGTTGATTGCGGATCAGCACACTCTGCAGACAGCATATGATAGATTCAATAAATTTGTTCACACAATAAATGACCACCGCCTCCAGTGAGAGGGAGATGAAGTAAGTAAAAAGTGTGCAAAAAAACCTAGACCCAATAGCCACTGCATACAAAGAGAGTTTGTGGGGAATATTTAGTCTCAAGCTGGAATCAATTATAAATTTTAGAAAAACTTGACTCAAGTTTATATATGGATGGGGATGCAAATGGTAAAACCGTAAGGCAGTATTTTGAGGAAACTGTCCTGCTGCATCTGTCTAGTAAACAGTACTGTGTGTTGGAGCACTGTCTGTCAAGTGTATAACTCTTAGAAGTGATTAAAAGAATGTGCTGGGTTAAAGCCCCCAATATAGACTGTATCCCGATCGTTTCATAGGGAATTCTTAGGCATTCTAGTGGATAAACAGTTTTGCCAGAAACTTTAAGAGAGGCATGGTTGGTGCTCACTTCTAAAATGGGTAAAGACCCCACTGAGTATTTCTTATATCAACTGTTGTCAATGTTAAATGTTGACGCAGAAATACTGAGAAGGGTGTTAGTGACTCACCTGGCTGGTGTTGTCCACACTTTGACCTGCAATACGGTGATTGTGCAGTTGACTTACTGGGCATATTGAAGGCATTTTACTTCACAGACTGGTAATTTCTGTTTGTGTCCCTACAGTGATACAACTTCAATCCAAACTTTAAGTCAAGGATCAAAGACTTTGGCAAGACAACCATGGTGAGGGTTGAAACAGGAGGTGTAATCTCTGACAAATAGAAAATAGGCAGAGAGATATGCAGGGTTACTCTCCTTTCCCCATTATTTTTTTTAAACTGCCCAATAGAATTGACCCCAGCAATACATATTCATATGCATAAATTGAATTTTTACACAAGTGGATCTACAAATGTAATCCCACTCTATGCAGAGGAATTCGACCCGAATACCCTACAGCAAATGTCCCTCTTTGCATGGATTTCTGGACTGATCATTAACTGGCATCATAGCTGTTTTCATTTCTGCCTCCCAATTCAGTTTGTGATTTGTGTGCGCAATTGAAAAATGTTGGCTTTAATTATCTGGGCATTTGGGTCACACAGGACTACAGACCTTAGAAGGGAACATAGGTCGGGTTATTAAAGGGGATGTATAACTCTGCAACCTTCTGAGCAAAACTGCCCTTATTGCTGATTGGGAGTTTAGCTTTAACCAAAATGAACATGGGTTAAATCGATCTTAGACGTGGTCTGGCAGTTCAGTCTTGACCCTGCTCCCCATGGAGCAGTCCAGCCTGATCTGCATATGGCTGGGTCCAAACTGGGGTGGCATTGTGAGCAAAAGAACAATGGATTTAACCCAGATCTGCGACTGTGGGTGAGTGATTGAAAAGTTTCAGCACTCTGTCAATCATCCTTTTGTGTTGCTAAACATACAGAACTTCACATGTGATAATCTAAAAAAGTCACTGAAGATCTGCTGATTCCAAGGAGGGTCTGCTGATCTTGTGCTATATTTTAGTACCACCAATTTGACCAGAGACATCTCCTACACAGTGTTCTTTTTAATACAAAATATGTTCAATTTCAAAGTCACATTTAGTGAGTTCTGGATGGAATCTGGAAACCAGTTTTTATGAAACTGCTAGAGAAAGACCCTTCACTTTGGAGTTGCAATTGTATTTTTCACTCCCCCTACCGATTTGTACCATCACAGACATGGCTTCTTCTGGAGAAGACACTGCCGATGTCACGCATTCTGTCACTAAAGGCAATAATAATGAAGCACAAAGTGTATAAAAAAATTGAAGGATTCGAAATCTCCTTTAGGATCCCCTGAAAAGATTTTTTTTTATCCCAGAAGGAAAAAAATACAATGAATTGAAAGGGGTATAGCTTGTCTTTGTGACAAGGTTGGTAACCTCATCTTGAGAATATCCAGAATCTGCAAGTACCTCAAAAACGTGCTAATGATACAGAGAAAGTTCAGGAAGATGTGTCATCCTCTTGCTACATCTGTGTAGGGCACCATCCAAAAGTGTACGAAGAAACCATGCCAACAAGCGATTAAGCACTGCATGCTACATGGGAAGCGCTACAAGGGAAACATTACCTTTGAAAGCACACACCACTGTCTATTTGCAGCTCTGTAAGTGTATGCAAATCATATTTTTTTTTTAAATGTTTATCCTACTTGTTTGCTCCATAGACAGGTTTTTTTTAACAACATTCTCAATTTGCTCTTACAAGCTTGAATAAAATGTTCTTGTTAAAAAAATTGTCTTTTCAAGAGGCATATGTCCTAAATGTTACTGCAATAACGGAGAGGGTCCCTCATGCTCCCTACGTATTTTGGGCCAGATGTATTAAGCCCTCTTACGAGTTGGTAAATCGTTCCCAACTAGTAAAGGCCTTTTTTTCATCCTTTCAAAATGATAAATAGTTGGGGGCTTGAAAGGGACTTTTATCTTCTATTTCATATCTGTAAAGCATTGGATTTTGTTTAATCACAAATGTGGTCACAAATCATTCAAGTTACTGACCACTTTGCTTGAATGGTAAAAGTTTCACAAAAGAGATCCATCCCTCACAAGGCACCTTCTTCTTGGAAACGTTGGGAAGCCGTGAAGGATGTCAGGCATGATTTTCCATAGGGGAAGGTCCACTACAAGGGCACTACTGCCTCTGCTTCCAATGACGTTTTCAATGCAGCAGCTGCTAATTCAGTGGATATGGCTGCTTTAAACAACATACAGAAATTACTGCTTGGGTAAGAAACAGCAGGAATGGATGTCTCCTTTCTCTTGCAGGCCTCCATCCCTGCATGTGGGGCCAATCACAGGAGAGCATGAATTGCAACCTGTCTAATATTTATTAGAGAGGGCTTTTTGGCCCTCCTTCCCCCAAAAATATGCAATGTGTGATGTAATATATTAGTATGTAGGTACAATCGCAAATTGTACTCCTATTCGCAAAACAGTAACTGTGCAAAATGCGCACCCCTGGTTTGCAACTCGGAATAGCACATCTGACACACTGTGAGTTTCCTTTGGATTTTAACAGCAGGGGTGCAAACAGGATCTGGTAAGGCCTATGCATACCTCTAATACATCTGAGCACCACAGAGTAGAGCTTTTTGCCAAAAGCAGTGGGACTCTGCCTGGCATCACCTCCAGTGCAGAGCGGGACAGGCCTCATGCTATGCCTTGTGCACACCTCCCTAGCAGCCATGACCTGTGGCCATGTGCACTGGCCAGTCGGCTGTAGGGTCTGGCTTCTAGCAGTGCCCCCAACCCCTAAGACGCACAGCCTTTGCTGTTGGGGGGTGAAGAGTGAATGGCTGAGACTGGGACTGCCCACGGTCAGATTCACCACCTAGATCTGGTGCTCCCAAACCCTGATGTGAATAGCAAAGATGAACTGGTCCTAGAGATTACCACAGACTCTTGCTCATCTCCTATGCGCCAGACCTTCTGGGGCACAGAGACTTTAGCCGCATGCAGCATAGATTTGCCACTGGGCTTCTCTGCTGCGAGGGCATGCATCTAGATCCTTCACCAGTCTTCAGTGGATCCTCTCCAATACATAAAGCTTTCAGACTGGCTTTTGGCATATTTACGTTTCGAATTTGTGGATGCTGAAATAACTTAATGAGTGCACACACCCTAGGAGCTCCCACAGTTTCACAGATCCTCTGCAGGATCAGTGGATCAGACGTAATTTTGAAGGGGTCAATGTTTATTGTAAATTACCATTGACCATGACACATTGACCACAACACCTCCTAAACACGTTTATTGCTGTATGAAATACATCACACACACACACCCCTTACACTCAATGTGGGCTTCACACTACCTTCTCGGATCCCCAACAAAGGTCCATTCATCCGAACTACCACCAGAAAATCCACTAGACACTTTAATGTCACCTTAAATAAACATTACACTCATTTGAACACAGATATCACCTAAACACATTTATCGGTACAAACAATATGTACAAATAGTACTTAAAAACTAATTTTATTTCCTGTCAGATACATAGACACCACGGGAAGCCAAATGGGCCATTATGAGCATTTCGCTGGTGTCAGAGGATGCATTTTTCTACCACAAAAAAATACAGCTTTGCTCAAATTATTCACAGAAGTCTGCTCCATGCGCCCTCCCGCCTCCTCGCCATGCCCCCACCCCCGCCCCCCACTCCGACACCGTAAGCGGGGAACTGGAATAAAATATGAAACAAGAATCATAAAATAGCTCATGGAATGAGGCGTAAGGTTCAACTTGCAGACGGTTTTTTTCCAAAAAGGAAGGGAAGCAAGGGTTAAATTATGCTGACATTTGTAACTTCTCCGGAGGAAGAGAAAAGAACAAACGAATGCATTTTGGAGTTAAACTGTGGTATTCCCATTCTTTACAACAAACACCAATCACAATCTATGTTGTAAGCCTTTCTGTACCATGGTTTTATTCTGCAGCTTTGACTCACTGACAAGCATATAACAGTTTCATATGTAAGAGTTACTTCGGCAGGCATCAGGGGAATTAAAGGGCATCAAGTTTTTTGTTAGAAATTATGTCAACGCACCAGCATACGTAATTTAAATGTTCCCATTGTAGCACTGGTTTATTGCCAGGGCTTCTGATGACACTTAAAATGAAATAAAAATTTCGTAGTCTGATGTACTTGATCCACAACCCTTCCTTTGTGTTCACGAACGGAAGAGGTTGAAACAGTTTCAGTCACAAGTTGATAAACCTCACAGAAATGTTATAACGGCGATTTCATCCTAACTTAATGCAATCCACAACATTTAACAATTTCCGATTTGTTGTGATCGGCGTGTTTTGTAAAATTGAATGGCCTTAACTAAAAGTGGAAACAAGTGTTCTGAAAAACATTTGAAAATGGACTGAACAGTGTCTTTGACACGTGCATAAATCAGCATAAGTCCCATAGCCTTTTCTGGCCATTCTATAACATGACTAATCTGATTTACAGTATTCCAACATATCCTAGAATAAACACTATGGTTGACATTCATCCATGCACACCCACATAATCAGGCCTCCTCACCATCAGTGCTGTTCTGGCGTCGACCACCCACAAACTACATATAAACCCCAAATTTTGGGGTTAAGAAGACTTTCCTTCAACTTTGGATGCTGCTCGATTTCATATTGATTTTGCTGCTCATTTAGAACTTGGAATTATTCTGATTTTGCACATCATCCTGTGTTGCTCTGTGTGCTGAAATCCTTCATGGAAATTAGTTTATTAATTTGCATTTACGATTTCTGTACTGCACCTTTTGATTTTTTTGTAATAAATCTTTAAAATGTTTACTTCTGACCTGGTACTAAACTATTGAGTCCGTCCTTACTAAGTTGACTGTATTTTGACATCCTCGAAGGTGCCTTATTTCGGGGACACATTGCTTCGTGAAATTAGGGTTTAGCACGGTCACCGATTTATCCATCCATTTTTTTTTTTTTTTTTTTTTTTTTTTTTTTTAGAGTTTACAATTTTACGTGTTCCCACCACCCAGAGAGCCAGGAACAACTAGCAGATTAACAATCAACATTTCCCTATGATTTAATCCTATGAAATCTGCCAGACACTTTTGTAACACAAACATTAAAACAATTACTGAACAGATTTACCCAAAACCGCAAACATTGTATTCGGAGCAAAGATTTAATGTGTTGCATTTAGATTCAGTCGTTTTACCATAGTGGAAAGCAAGAATTCCTTTGGGGGGTAGAATTTAAAAAAAAAAAAGTTGTTCCTGTACCCCCACCCCCTTCAAATCTCTCCCATGGATGGATGAACATAAAACTTGAAATGTCAACATATAGCACAGATGTCTTATCTGGGACACCATTTTCGGGCAGATTCCTAAAATATTGCCAAGGTCCTTAAAGAAGAATGAAAAGATTTTTCAATGAAAAATAAATCTTATCCATCAAACAAAATTGCTTTCGCGGACTATGAGACTGATTTAGATTCTGGCGGCTGGATTACTCCTTCACAAATGTGACAGATAATCCATCCGCCGTATTACTATCTCCACAGCATATTATGGGATCGTAATACGGAGAGCGGGATATCCATCACGTTTGTGACTGAGTATTCCCCATCGCCAAGATCCAAATCAGGCCCTATGTAATATGTGAGATATATATATATATATATATATACACACACATTCTGTAAATTATGTCCCCAACTACCAGCAGGCAAAAAAATTGACCTATTCCACAAGTTTGTCATGGATGATTTGACAACCCAAGAAAAAAGTGGTATAACAAAAGGGACAGGGGAAATGTTAGACCAAAAGATTGCAATGACATTGTAGCCTTAAAAGGAACTTGTCATTGATCATCAAACCACCAGACAAGGGGGTAAATGTTGTGTTGATGGATCGTGCCACATACTTGATAGCAGAACAACAGCAACTAGACAATACAACTCACTATAAATGTCTTCCTCAGAGTCCAATAAAACAATCCGAAGATCATTCAAAATTGAAAATGTGGCAGAAGAAAGACCTTCTAGATTGGAATGAATACCAATGCCTCCACACGGAACATGAAAAGATTGCCAAAATATATGTATATATATATGGGGCGCGGACAATACAGGATGAATTTGGGAAAGAGATCAAAAAAATTATAGAGATTTGTCCAAAGTGGATACCCATTAAGTGTTCTGGAACATGCCAGAGAAAGGCCTTGCAAAAGCAAAGGGATTCCTTACTTTACGAAGAAGACAAAAGGCTCATCCTCAAAGATGGAAAGGTACAGAGACTTTTCTTAGAGTTTAACCTAGCCCAATTAAGTATCAAGGGATCCTAAGAAAGAACTAGCATATACTGGAGAACGATGAGCACTTGAAAGAGGTCATCGGGTCTGGTCCTCGAATATCCTCCAGACAAACAAGGATGGTGGGTAATGTAGGAAAGTCCTCCCCTTTGCCCTGGTGGCCTCCTAACTTTTTGGACAGAAACTGGTGGTTACTGAATCTTGGCAGTGCCCACGGGTACTGTCAACAGTCCCACGGCCAGTGCTAAGTGTAAAGTGGATATGCAAAATAGGCTAATTATAATTGGCAGTATCAACCTACCTATAAGTCCCTAGTATATGGTAGGGCATATATGATTAGGGACCCCAGCGAAGAAAGGGCACCCGTAGGTGGACTGCTGAGGTGCCCAGTGTCATTTAAAAGGCAGGCCTGCCTTGGTGGCTGCTTTTAAATTAAAGTTACGTTTAAATTCGACTTTGGAATTAAAAGTACTTCTAAAGTCTTAAACTACCTTATATTTACATATACATCAGCCCTAGGCCCCACCAGGGTTGGGTGCACTGTAAGTATAAGCAGAGGCCTTATAAGATATGTTTTGTAAGTCCTGGTGAGGGAAAATAGCCAAATTCGTTTTTCCCCTTATTGTAGTGAATGGACTCCATAGGTTAAAACAGGGAGACTGTTTTTAATTAATAAGGTCTCAAAAGGAGCTAGTTTATCATGTTTGGTGGCAAACTTATTGTTATAATAAATCCAACAACTTGCCATTGTTGAATTTAATATAAATAGTTCAGGGAACATTTCACAACTCTACCTGGACGTTGCCAAATTCAGCTCTATAGTGCCCTTCTCTGAATGGCCAGCCTCTGGAAGCATGATTAGGCTTCAGTGATGAGGTGTGAAGTGGCCTGGGCTGAGGACAAAGGAAGTGCCTTGGAGAGAGATCTGTCTCAGCAGATGGTGAAACAGGATGGGGGGAAAGCAGCCAAACTGGACTTCAAAGGAGGGAAGGACATTTGGAGCAGCTCAAGACCTCCCCAATTTCCTTCAAGCCCATACAGCTAGGTGCCCCCGTGAATAGATTAGGAGAGGGCTGGAGAGGGGTATGTTAAGGAAACTTAGTCACACCAGTGGGAGGATGCAGCCAGGCCTCACCCCCAAAATTGAATTGATGCCATTTTGGATTTTTAAGGAATGTTGCTCCCTAGGATTGGATTTATGCCACACTTCCCAGGAAGTGGTCATCCAAGAGGGTGGTGGCCTGCCTATGATTGGGCAGTTGCCCCCCCATCCTTTCCACTCTAGGAGCAAGGATAAATATGGCAGAGCTGCACCCACAACTCAGATCCAGGAACAAGACTAGAAGAAGAAGTATTGCCCTGCTGGATCCCTGACCTGCACCTTGACACTGCACTCTGAAGGACTGCACTAGCTGAACACTTGAGCTTCACCACAAAAAGGACTTTGCCTGGCTTCAACTGGTTCAAGGAAGAACTCCCTGTTTGCTACAGGTAGAAAATAGCTAACTAGAGTCCCCTGCATCAAATCCTGAAGGAACTGACCAGCTGACCACTGCCCAGTGGTCAATTTTTTAATCTGAGCCAGGTGCATTTTGGGAGTTAGAGCCCTGACTGACAAAGCTTCTGGAACCTTGGGGTGAGTTATGGACTCCTAAAGGACCTTCAAAGACCTTCTGGAAGAAGATCCATAACTCTGAAGAAGATTGGAGAACTTCTGGAATAAAACACCATAAAGAGACCGACCCGGCGTAGTGAGTCAAACCGGCTTACATCGCCCCGGCCCGACTTGCAGATTTGTCCAGCTGAAAAGCTCCGGAGTCCCAGACTTCCAGGATTTCACTGGGTGCTCCTGGAAAGGCAATCCAACGATGTCAACTCAAAATCGGCTTGCTGTAGAGGGTTGTCTCACGTTGGAGAAAAAAAGCTCCAAAAAATTGACATCGTCCGAACGTAAAAAGTTGACGGGGACTTCCCACGCAGCGTGTAAGAGGAGGGCTCCAGGAACATTGAATCCTATTGCAACTTCGACCCAGACGAAGATTTCCATCCTGAAAAATCGTCTAAGTCCGAAGGTAGAATTCTTCACCGAGGTCTCCTGTGACGCATATCCGAAGAGGGCTCCAGGGAGGACAGATTGGATTAGTGACTTTGTTCCAGTGAGAAAAATCTTCTAGAAAAAGACTAAGTCCGAAGGTAACCTGTTGACCGAGGCCTTGTGCTTGCTGTAGCCGAGTAGGGCGCCATTGCGGCCATCCTCAAATTTTGACTTTGCCCGGTTAAGGTGCGACCAGATATCTCCAATTCCCCTTATCCAATTTTATTCGTTTTGATATCAAATTAAAGATAAAAATATTTCCTATTTTTATAAATAGGTTTTGGGTTTTTAAACCGTTTCCTGTGTTTTATTTTATTACTGTTTTGTGATATTTGACTGCTTTACACATTTTATCTCATAAGTTGAGCCTTGTTGCTATTTGCCAAGCTTCCAAGGGTGGAGCTGGGGATAATTTATTGAGACCTAACTGGACTGATTGGGGGTTCGTGGCCTATTGCTAAGTGTAGGTACTTACCTGCCCTTACCAATAATCCACTTTCCTACAGGTAGCATCCCAAAACAGTGTTTCCTTGATCCCGGAAAGAGGAAGGATTGGCTAACTAAAAGAATGAAGCGGCTGTCAAATTTAACTTCTGTAAGGCCTACCAATATGGATTCAATCAGAAATTCTATAAAATATTTGAGGGCCGCAGCAACAGGATTCCTGCAAAACAGACTATGTTGTGTATGTGATAGAATTGATTGCAGTCACACTATGTAGGGAGCACAAGTAAGAAGTTGAGGATCAGGATTCTTCAGCACATGTGAGCCAATAAAAATGTGGACAGGAACTACTCTATGGCTAGCACTTTGCACACCATCATGGACGGTCCATAGCAGCAGTCAAGTACTATGGGATCAAGCATGTTAAAGCCCATCCATAAGAAGAGGATAGAGAGAAGGCACTAAGGAAACAGGAATCCAGGCTGGTTAAGATATTAGGCAAAGTAAGCCTTGTTGAGACACAATATTGATGGAGTTATGTGCTTTAATATGTGCCCCAGGATTCCTTTCCTCTTCATTCCTTCTAAAATGTTCAGTACCTTGAATAATGGTTGCTTTTATAATCTTTTTGGGCCATACACACTGTAAATATGCACACTGCACTTTGCCTTGAAGGAGGTATATTTTTAGTGAATATCCACCTTGGGGAATATCTATTCCTCTCTTGTTGTATGTTGCACTCTCTCTGAGAGGTTGTAATGGGATTCAGTTGATATCACTTGGATTGAACTTTGACATCTTGCACTTCTCTTGTTAATTCCTAAGAGGAGCCTGTAACTACCTGATCCCAAAATACGGTGCACTTACTCACTTCTTATTTGGTTGAAGCTTTGTAGAGGGAGTTGAGAGTAAAATTTGTTTTAATACGCTCATGGATTCCCCTTGGGAAGGTCTATTATATCCGACAGAAGTCATTTCAGGAGCACATAGCACTTTTGTTGCTAATATAATATCTGAACATGTTGCACCGTCTCTTCCTTGTGCTCCCGTGACAGCAGAAGTTAATTTAGGAGCACTTTGGTTGCTGCCATAATATCGTGGCATGTAGCACCTTTTCTCAAGTAATAAAAGTGATAATGGTTAAGTTCTCATAAGCATGTTGCACTTTCCCTCACGGAACACATGAGAATGGTTATGCTTTGAATAATCACAGTATTAAAGCACGCTGCACCTTCCCCTGTGGACATTTTCTGTAATTGTCCATTTATAAATAAACCTTCATATACATGGGAAATGCAGTAAATGCTTAGAAAACACTAACTCTTTTTCGTGTATTTGTCCTTTATGGATATTTCATTAGTACTGTAATCACCTTACAGGTACTACCTTTATGTAGAGAGAGAGTTATGCCAAAAAGCTATTGAGATATGTGCAATATTAACCCTTTGAGCATTCATCACATTATGGATATTTTATCATTACTGTAATCAACTCAAATGTTGTACTATGATTCGGAGAGAGAGTTACTTTGAAAAGCCACTGGGATATGTGCAATCTAATTACTTTATCTCTATCAGTTATGAGAACTATTTATTGTTAAAACAGCCTTGGGATGTGCAATAACTGAATAAACTATAAGGATAATTCTTCTTTCACTATTATAACTGGTCATGTTTCAGCAATTTAATCTTAGCCTTCAAGACAGCCATGAGAACTATTTATATTTTAAAGGCTTTGGAATGTGTAATGGATTATGAAGATAATTCCTTCTGATTTGCCACTATTGATTAGATATGATCGCCTTAACAAATTATGTGTGAAAAATGTTTTGGCTTTTCACCACATTAGAAATTACAGACACACAGAGCTCTCAAATAATGTATTATTTAGGTCATGTAACAGGATCTGAAGGTAGAGAAAACTGTAAACATTGAAGAAAGACAATCCAAAAGTGTATCACACTTAGGCACTGACCCATCTGGGTCTAAGGTATTATGTTACCAATGATTCATGACTGTCTAAGTTCACAATAAATGAAAAAGAAAGAAACATTTTCAATGGGAAAAGTTACTGATTAGATTTTCTTCGTGTGGTGTGGTTTGCCATTCACGACCACGGAATTCAAAATGACGACTAAGCTAAAAACTGGGGACTCAACATTTTAGTGTTTTGTGGGGCAGGGACAACAAAGAAGGACTGTACCAATAAGTAACGGTCTCCATGATAGTATCATAGGCCCAGTTTAAGGTGTTTAGCCGAAACATGTCGGCTGCGTTATTCTTTGTGCACCCCTGTATGATGACTGTTGAAAGCTTGCAATAAATCATACAATTAATTTGCACTACCTAAAGCCGTGGAGCTTTCTGTAGCTTTGTGTGTGCTGCTGAACTATGGGTTGGGGAAGCAACTGCATGGAAGGATATAAGTGTGTATATATTCATATATATTTATAAAGAGAAACACACACATTTTTGGGATTTGCTTACCTATAATGTTGACTCCTACCTTTTCTTATTTTCATAAATAAACTATTCCAATGCTTATTTACCACTTTTCACCCGTTTCATTTTTTTTATAACTGTAATTAATCTTTTTTTCCCTCAGTTGGAAAGAATAAGCAAATTGGTAAAAATTATTAGGCCCATTAGAGTGCAATGTAAAAGGTTGCTAACATAACAGGTGTAAGAAAATGTAAAAACAAATATTTTAAGAGATATTGTACAAATTGTGACAGAAAACAAGAAAAATATACTGGCGGAATTATATTTCCCAAGAGGCACCTGAAGGTTTCTAAAGATTGTGAAATAAAGCAAACAAAAAACACATAATATGTAAAAAGTGATATAGGTCTAAAGAATGTCCAGCTGAAGCATGTTGGCACTTTTAATTTCAGCAAGAAGTACAGAAAAATAAAAAAAGTAGTTCCAGCTGGGTCATGGGTCATCCACATGTAATCAATGTAAATGACAACTATGTAAATGTTCTGAAAAAAAAGTCAAAATTCTGTTTTATTTCAACTTAACTTTTTCACCACCGTTTGTTGAATTGTTCCTTCATATTCTAGTTTTATGATTCAGCCTCAGCTACAAACTTTGAATCATACTCAAAGTTTTTGAGTCCCAGTCTTAAAAATTATTTTTGCAATAACATCTGCTCAGTTATTTGCTTAACGTTTCCTAAATGTGGATGCCTGTAATTGTTCAGCACACCATTCTGTTTATCACATTTCCTCTTCTTGATCCTAAATTATGAAAGTAACTGCAATCCAACATTAAGCCCAAAAGTATGTTCACAGTTTCCCTGGCCACAACCAGAAGGCACAGTATCTTTTTACATAATCTTGCACGCTGAGTAAGTTGGGATAACTAGCTGACTACATTAAAAATAAACAGATACCCTTCAAAAAATTAAACTCTTGAAAATCATACATACCAATGATAACACAAAGTTAAGAAGTGCTGTTCCACTGTAGAAGAGGACTGTCACTAGTGTAGTCACTGTGGTGAAAAACAGACTCATGTTTCGGCTCATCACTATCCAAAGAGACTCTAATATCTGGAACAAAACAAAAGACATAAGCAATGTGAGTGTGCATCCCTCCTGACTATCTCTCTTACACACACACACACAAACACCCACACACACACACACAGAAGCAGACAATACTACCATAAACATGCTAAAGTTCTATACTCAGTCACTATAATGCTTTTATTAAGTTTTTCAGCATATAGAAATTAGAACAAACAGTTTCCAGTAGTTACTGCTGATAACAAACATGTCATAGTGATGCTACAGTAGTATTTGTTTTAGGATTTTACCCCAACCACAACTGCAGTATTCTTTTTTGGATGCAAAGTACGTTAAGGCACGTCTTGAGATGCCAATAAGTAAGTTGTGACTGGTCTCCAAATATCTCTGAAGCAATTAAACACAAATGATGGACGGAATGCGGAACCATCCATCAGCCAGGCCAGCTTGAATCCAGTGGCATTGTGAGCCTGGAACACACTTCTGGACATACCCAGTGCACTTAAGACGACAAAAGTAAACAAACACAAATGTTGGATGGAATACGGGACCAATCAAACATTCACCCCAGTCACAGATCTGGGTTTAATCCATCAATTCTTTTGCTCAGCATGCTACCCCAGTTAGGACCCAGCCTTACGCAAAGCAGTCTTGACCCTGTTCCCCATGGGAACAGTCCAATCTGAACTGCCAGGCCACCTGTGGTGGTGTGCCTTCAGTGTGCCTCCTAAGGGACTGTTTGCCTCTCCGCCCATGTCCGTAATATGGCGCGGTGCAGAGTCAAAGTGATGCTTTTATTTACAAGGGGCCATGCCCCATGCAAATGCAACAATGCCCTCTCAAGCTAGAGCTGGTGCTACGTGTGTGCCAGGGCTATCAGTATTACAGAAGGGGCCAAGAAGGTGCACAGTGGGTATACACATCGAATAGACCCCTGAAGGACTATAAATAGTAAGGCCCTGGTTAAGCAAGCATCACTGAAACAGCCAAGTCCATTTCCCCTAATTGGAGTGTGTGAAAATATATCTCTGCCCCCAAAACTTGTGAAAAGCACAGAACAAGTTGGACTTCGCAAAACTGTACGGTTTTTGTAGTTCACACTACTTTTCCCAAGTAATTGGAAATGCTAAAAAGGGAGATGAAAGGGGAGGCACAGTAAGTGGAGTGAGAATGATTAGAGATGGGTATAAGTTTACCTGCAAAACACAGTTGCTGGAGGGGGTCGCTAAAGAGCTGGCAAGCAATATGGCAGACCTTGAGTGAGGCTTCTGCCATCCGGGGCTTTAGTCTGGCATCATCCTGCCACTAGTCATTCGTGGGATACCCACATTAGACTGTGATAAGTAGCAGTCATGGTGTCCGCCACCCTCAAGACGTGCACCGTTATGGGGAAACCTTATGCTAAGCAAGCTAAACTCCACTTGGACACCCGCAGATCTACCTGTACCTCTGCTGGCAATGATGATCAGAATGGATTGCAAAGCTCCTCCAGTGCTGATGCAGCCGATTTTGCCGATGTGAAGTCCCTTCTGATCACTATGCAGCAGAGTCTAAACTCAACTAAATCCAAAATGAACACTATGTGCTCCCAGATGGATGCCATCACACACTGACTAGAAAAACATGACGGTCGTCTCACCGAGGCTGAACAGCGAATTTCCACAGTGGAAGATATTGACTCCCATAGAAGTGAACTATTAAACATGAAGAAAGTCCTCAAAGTGATCTCTGCCAAGAACAAAGACCTGGAGGCGTGATACCAGCGGAGCAATCTGCGCATTACGGAGATTCCCAAAACAACCAACACAGGAAAGATGGAGGAGTTTGTAGAGCACCTCCTTACCGCACTATTCAGAGCGGAGGCTTTTTCCAAGTTACTGGTGGTGGAGAGGGCAGACAGGGTGCTGGCGGCACATCCCTCACCCCCCCATGCCAACCCCCCCAGGGCAAGACTGATCATCATCTGCTTGCTAAGCTATTGCATTAGGGATACTGCCCTGCACCTTGCTAGAGAACAGTGATCGCTTCAATACAAGGGCAACAATGTAGCCATATTACCTGACTCCGTTGCTGTTCAGAAGGCTCGCCAGAAGTACGGGCCCATCAAAGAGAAACTGCAAAAAGCCAACATCCAGTATGCAATGCTCTATTCGGCTCAACTACGCATCACACATAAGGGAAAGCCCCACATTTTCAACAACCCACAGCAGGGTGCGGAATTTCTAAAGCACAACTTGGACTGCGTGTCCTCATCTGGTAGGCCATTGCAATCTTCCAGACCCTCATCGCCGCTCTCAGAGGTGCGATAGACCAGCCGTAGCAGGACGACAATCAGCACATCAGGTGGACATATAAGTGACTATAAGGCAAATAACATGGTTGTATAAAGAGTCCAGCCTTTCCTAGGACTCTTAAACGCTAGCACCTACTAGTGTAATGAGATTCGGTCCTTTTAAGGGACAATCTTGCCCTCGTCACCTACGGCCGTCACCATTTCACTCACTTTAGGTTGATTCTGAGCTGAGAGGCGTTTGAGGACTTCACATGTATGCCCCAGACACCCTCATTAAAGAAAGGAGGAACTGCCTGGCTCACTGGCTCAACACCCTGAAGGATACTCCTTAATTTGTTCTTGCTTCTTCTTCCTGTCTATCTTTCCATCCATTCCAGCTGAATATACATTTCCTATATTTCTCTCTCACAGAACTTCTGCCTCTTTTGCTCCCGGCCTGACCCTGGCTGCCAGCGCTTATATTACTTCTTTACCTTTCTTTTCTTTCTCTCTCTATCACTTCCAAACAAGCTAGCTTCAAATTCCACTATTCTTGAAATATTGTTGTACATGTCCTTAGGATGAAATTACTGGCACTGCTTTTGAATGCTATGCTGTATCTAGGTTTTTGAGAGGGGAGTTTTTTCCTGCCGGGGTTGGGTCGTCAGTGTGGGTGGGGAGTGGGAAAGTTACATTTCTTTTTTGTGCACACACATATGCTTTCCCGCCAATGTATATGCCAGTCCTGCTGCTATCCATTGGGTGGACCCATAACAAATGCATATCACAGCAACACTCCACTGGATATGGCTGACCGAGGCTAGGCACCGCACACTACTGCATGGCTTCAGTATAACTGCTTGACATGTAATATCAGAGGGCTGGGTGACCTGCCCAAGCGCCAGCACATACTGGCCTATCTAGGTAGGCACAATGTTCACATGGCCCTATTGCAAGAGTCCTATTTAGGGTGTTCTGAACATGACACGTTTGTGCCGAGATAGGCATCCCATCAATACTCTGCGACATACTCTACATATGTGAGCGTCACCACAAAACGTATATGGAAGAACACCCCATACGTTCCAAAGGGTGCACTCAGTGAGGTCCCCCCCCCCCCCCCAAGCACCCCCCCTACCCCTCTGAGCCACAGTCACTACATTTTAGTATGGGTAAGACTGGCTTCAATAGCCATCACCATTGTGAATTGTTATGGTCCGAATACAGATGACCCAGGATTCTTTGATAGGCTCTGGGGAGGTATTGCAGACACTGGCTCCACGCACAGTGTTTGTTGGGGAGATTTTAATGTTACATTGAATTTGGATCAGGACTGTCTCACACACTACCCCACCCTCAAGCTAACGCAAGGAGGAACATCCATTGCCACTGTGGAGTAGAATGGACTTCTAGATGCATGGAGAACTCTTCATCTCCGACAAGCAAGGGCATATTTGACTCTGGGGTTCATAATAGCAGTCCACAATTGACTACTAGCTCATTTGCAAGGGCCTGGGGACCTGGTTTCAGGAGGCTACCCATTTGGCACGCCCCGATTTGGACCATTCCCAGGAGCTGAAAGTGCTTTCTCCTCCAGGTGCCACTTCCTCACTCACTTCTTGGGACTCTTCCCGCCACAGTTTTTAGACAACATTTTGGGAGGAACTCAGACAAGAAGTAAGACTTTTTCTAATAGAAATAAGGATCCTGGCCCACAGATCAGCACCATATAGGAGACCAGCAAGGTCACAATTCGAGGGCTCTGTGTGGCTAAGAGCAGAAGGATCTTGCGCTCGACCAGAGACCATTTAAGGAAAATTGAAGTTGACATTAAGGTTCTCAAGAGGAGGCTGGGGGATCCCCCAAACCCAGATTTAGCCGGAAGCTCAGGGAGTCTATATCTGAATATCAGGACACAGTGGAACAGGAATGCTTGTTTCACTAGCAATACTCCACAGCTGGGGAATAGGGCGAGGGGGAATAGCTAGGGAGTGCACTGGCAACTATAAAACATCACCTCCGAGGCAGTAATGCCATCCTTGAAATACAGGATGATGGTGGCACCGCCGTCTGAGACTCCCCGGAAATACTTAAAGTGTTCTTGGTTTTCTACCAGTGACTTTATGCCACTTGCAGATTACAAACAGTAGGCACAAATGCTTACTTAGAAGATGTGACCCTGAGCTGGATGAGAGATATACAGAGGGAATTCCTTTCAGCTGACATAGAAGAAGATGAAATAAGGGAAGCCATCATGCAGCTACGTTTTGAAAAGGCCCCTGGCTTCAGGCTGATTTCTAGAAGACATTCTCTGGCTCGGTGGTCACGATCCTCAAAAAAAGGTAGGCAAGGGAAGCTGGCCTGTTGCTGCCATCCATGTGCGAGGTCGAGGATTAATGTTTTACTTAAATCTGGCAAACCAGCTGAGTGTCTTATAGGACCCTCTCTCTCATTAATTGTGATGTCAAAATACTAGCCAAGAGCCTCACAAATAGGCTTAGCCTACTGATGCCTTTTCTGGTTTTCCTGGATCAGTTTGGGTTCATCCCAGGGTGATGTATCTCACATAATTTGCACACTTTATTTGCGCTTATGCAAGACACAGACCCATAGCTGGCCACTGCTGTGGTGTTCCTCCATGCAGCAAAAGCTTTTGATTTCAGGGAGTGGGATTATCTGATGGTTGTCCTGAGGCGCATAGGGATCCTAATCACCTTTATGACCTAGATCGCCTTGTTGTGCTCCCAACCGACAGCAAAAAATACAAATCAACTGAAAATGTTTGCTCCCCCTTTCATATTGAACGTGGCACCCGACAGGGACGTCCCCTGTCACCATTCTTATTCGAGTTGGTGCTGGGATCTCTAGTGGACAAGCTGCAACAGGGCCATCGTGAGTAATCATCATGTACCCCACCAGACATATATTGATGTAATTATATGCTGTTGATTTCACAATTTGTATTAGGGAGCCACAGGTCAATCTTAATGCGATCCTCTGAGAATTTGGGTGCTTTGGTGGTCTGTCAGGCATCCAAAATAATTGGGGAAAATCATACCTTTTTTGCCTAATCCCAGCCACGGACCCCTTCCACCTGGACTTCCCACTTCAGTGGTGTGATACTGACCTTGGATACCTAGGCATAGTATTATCTAAAGACGGAGGGGAGCTGATTCAGGCTAACTATGGGACCACCCTAGACATGATTATAGATATACTCGCAAGCTCAATATCACTGCCACTATCCCTTGCAGGCCCAATCCATCTTATGAAGAGGCTGCTCTATCTTTTCCCCAATATTCCCTACTTGCCAGGGCAGCAAATTTACAAAGTGCTTAAAACACAACTGATAAGATTAGCTTGGGTGAGTAAACAGCCACATACACGATGGAACATACTTATACAACCCTTTTCGAGGGAGGAGTGCTTTGAAGGCCCATAAATGGAGTTCTATTTTCTATACTATCTGTAAGTATAGGCCCCTCTCTTACATGCTGCATCTGGCAGTTGAACAAGGCTACATGGAACACATCCCTGTATCTGCCTTTATGGGAATGTGTGGCAGCCTGTCCTGCGCTCCGAAAGTTGCCCGCACCACAGCGGCATGGTAGAACCTGGCAAACAAACTCAGCAAGTCACTGCTCTACTCGCCTCTCATTCCTTTGCCTTACCACTTTGCCATACCCGTCACTCATTAAATGGCATTTAGGGTCATATTCCTTAAGGTCAGAATCAACACATGGAGGGACCTTTATACAGACAGCTTTATTGACCGTGAAGATTTCTTTGATGGGGCAACACTGACCCGACTAGACATATTTTATTACGTTGGCTCTGACACATTGGGGCCATCACTCCTGACTTTCCCTGTGAGCCTTCCTCTTTCAGCACACTATAGATCCTGCTCCACTTCTCGACACTTGGTATTGATTCTTTATCACTCGGCACAACTTGGTTCCCCAGACACAACTGGGAATCCATGGCTGTGGTGGAAATAGGAACCTGGCACAGCCTTACATACAAACAATGGTGATACTGCTGTCAACAGATGGGGCAACTAGCCTCAAGTAGGAGATTATGGATTATTTATTTTAAGTTTCTGCATTGTACGTACTCCACCTCTGCTTCACTGCACGGATATTAACTGAGCCAGGATGACAAGTGCAGGAGTTGTGGGGCAGAAGGTGCAGACGTTATGCATCTGGCTTGGACCTGTGGCTCAATCCAGGAATTCTGGGGGGAGACTGCTGCCCTAACTATCATTATAGGCAAGACTGTACACCTCACACCGCTAATGGCGTTATTAGGGTACACTGAAGACATAGAGAGATGCTTCACAAAGTATGCTGCGCTCGCACACCTCCTGGCAAAGCGCAGAACAGCGTGCTGATGGGGCAGAGCCGAGCACCTAAATTTAAGGAGAGGCTACATTATCTCAAATATTGTGAAGAGGAAATCCTCACATATGCTGAGCTGCTCCCCCCCCAAGCTCACGAACCCGGGATATCTGGGCTCCTCTCCAGACATACTTAGAAACACAGGCTCCTGTGGGGGCAGTAGGGGACACCCAGCAAACCCCAGACAAAATGTCTGAGATACAGTTGGAAGGTAGCCAGCTGCCCAAAAGCGGTTGAGTGGAATACACTAACGCCTCATTAATTTGTAGGCGGTATCTGAATGACATTCATACATTGAGGCTGCAGCTTGGGCCACCCGCCCAACCACTTTGCTGCTGCACCATACTTCACTACTTTCAAGTAAGAAATGGGTACGTTGACCTACCGCATGGACAGACACACTGCTAGATAGTTTGCTCACGGGTTGGGTTTGGCAAACCATGCCCACTAACTACAAATCACCTTGCCATTTAATATACTGAATATGTGCACACTGTTCTTATAGTAACGTCTGAAAGTTTCAAGATGATCCTGTAATGCTCAATGTCTTGAAACACTTAATAAAGAAAGTTTGAAGATAAATTAAAACTTCCAAAAAAACAATTGTTGGAGAATGTCTCTCAAACATTCGTGCACAAAAATGACCACGTTATTGTGGGTTTTGATGGACTTTTGCTACAGCAAAAATACTTTTAATAAACATTTCTCAGCAGCTTTTTGTGAAAACTTTGCCAAATTAAACAATTATAAAAACTTGTAACGGTTTGGGCAGCATTTTAAAACTTTGATTACCACCAATAAAGCACACTCACTAATCGACGTCACTCATTTTCATATCACGTCATCTTGAGGCATAACATTTTCAAATAAAACAATGATACCATCTCTTTTGTCTTCCTTCTACAATCTATGTAAAGCTATGAATAACTAGATTATTTCTTTCCATCTAGGTACTGTACAACTTAAACACTAATTCTTAAAATTGCTGATTTACCCACCAAGGCCTTCAATCAATGAAATGACAAAAACGCCTTCCATTCTCCAAGAAACTAAACCGATTCAGTTGTGTAATAGTCACACTTCTAATTTACCCCAGAACTGGGGTGTAAAGTGCCATATACATTTGTAGTTCTAGATATTCCGTTATTGCCACTGGTCGCCAGTGAGGCTTTACATGGCCAACCTGCTGGCCAACAGTGTGAGTTGGAGACTTAACTGACACTTATTCTAGACTATACGTATTCAATGGCATTGCACTACACTGCTCCCACATTGGCAGGCGATTTGGTAAAAAAATGTCCAGGGCCTACCCTGTCAAATTCACCTAAGCTATGCATCTGATAGATGACACTATTGATAAACCAGTATTAACTGCACACTTGTGTAAATGGTTCGTCACCTCTGTACGAGTGGAGAAAACGTGTATCCTTGTCCACTGGCAAACAGTCAACTCTGCCTACCAAAGTGGTGCTGATTGTATAACTGACCAAAATTGCTCACAATGAACAGAATATAAAGTGACTAATAGACTGCCAGAGTTAAACCAGACTCCATCTGTTCGAGACATTGTTACTGCTAAGGAAGTCTGTGTTTGCTAGTCCAGTACATGGGGTCAACAGAGTAGTTTACTCAGAATGTGGCATGATATAATTTTACTTCTCTCCTATCAGGTACTCCAATACAGAGCAATATACTCTACACTAGCCCCTGTCACTGCCAGTAGTGCCAAATACTATCACACAATAGAGGTGTGACACTTTGCTATTCCAGATCATGTAATGCAGTAAATATAGCCTGAACCCATTCAATTTCTTTTCAGTAAACTCAATATGTTGTTCATGAGCTCTTCTCAAAAATATATAGACAGAGTCACCATGTGGTAGACTGTCATAAATGTGTTGGTGCTAAGCACCTGAAGGCACCAGCACAAATTAAGCACTGGTTTACAATATACTGACTACACTGATCTACAATATGATCTATGTCGCTAGAACCAATTTGTAGATCTACAACAATCAACCTTGATATTTGATTATTTCACCACTACCCCTACCCATTAGATCTCCTTTCGATTTTCCATCCTTGTTTTCCCTTGCATTTCAGAAATTACTAAAACACATATGCAAAAAAACATATCCATTAAAAAATAGTTTTAAAGATGTCGGTCTGTACTTCACACTTGATGGTTCTACCGAAGTGGAATGAGTTAAACAGCCGGGACTTCTTAAAATGCAACATTAACTGTTTAGACAATACAGCCAAAAATAAAAATTCGAGGAACTGATGGAAAACCAGAATTTTTATGTTTCCACTCTAATTTTGTATTACTGTCTTCACTTATTGTCATTAATTCCTTAAATGCTTAGAAACTGCCTTCTTTAATCAATTTCTTTAGTATCTTCCTTAATGTGCCAGTTGAAGACCACATCTCTATCTCACTTTTGAGTCTCACCGGTAGACAATATTTGCTAACTGTTGCCTATGACATCTAGAGTACAAAACAATACATCATATAGGTTTTGGTTTAAGCCCTTGTTCATGATTGAAAAATAGAGTATTTATAAATCCATCCAATCTGTTGCTTTCCTCCCTGTTCATGTGTTTGTCCTGCCCCATAAGCTTTTTTGTTTCACACTGCACCAAAATGGATGACTTGTATTTTTCCACTGCTGTAGGAAGCAGGCTACCTGTGTAGTGTAACAGATAGTCCAGGTGACCCTTATTGATTTACAGGGGTTAAAATAATAATCCCAAAAGCTCTGTTTTGTGGTATTGCGAGCTAGCAGTTTAGGGTTATCAGGGTTTAGTGCTAAGCATGTGTTGAACACAAAAAGTCAAGAAGAAACAACACCAATATGTAAAAAATATAGTTATCTTTATAGAATGTTTCAATGCCAGAAAATCTTCAAAGAAGGTAAGTTCTGTTGCAGAGAATCAATTTTTGCAAGTAAATATCAAGTTCTCTCAAATGCCCTCTTACGAGGTGAAGGACTTCTTTTGGGCAAAGTACTTTTGCTGCATAGGGGTCTTTGCAGTCGAATCTCAGGGGTCCCCTTTTGGTTGTAGGGTGCGAGGGAGACATGGTCACAAGGAATCCCACCAGTAAACCTTTACCTGAGCACAGGCACTGGCGATCCGTTTAGCAGGAATTCTGAGCACCTTAGGTTGAAAAGCCTCAGTACCAGTGGCAAAAACTTGTGGTGTCAAACTTTAGTTGGCATGTTTCTTGTAATCTACATATTGTCATTCATACACACTTCATCTTCCCAAGATCTACATATCCTTATCTTGGTGACACTATATAAAATTTTTCAACGTAATATTTTACATAAGTGATTCATGTCTAACCAACGGTATTGTATTTTGAATCTCACTGGTACTGCATGGGGTGTCCATGTACATATATGGCGCTGACATAATTTAATTGTGTTTATATCTCAGAAACACTGGATAGTAGTGTAAAATATTCTTTCTCTACAGCTTATGCAGTTGAAGTATTTTACCCAGAGGAAGTCCTCCACAGCACAAAAAGCTTAGCCCTACCCCCTGATAAGCCTAAACTGCTAACTCATACTACCACAAAAGAGAGCATTTGGTATTTTTATTTTAACCCCTGTAGACCAAAAGGGTCACCCTGACTATCGGCATAGCAACCTCTTACATTCGGTGCACAGCATAGATAGCTAGCTGCCTAGTACTGATGATTTCAGGGGACCATTTTTTTTTATTTTTTAGATCAAGCGTACCAGACACTGAAGGGTAACTAGTTGCAAAAGGCCTGTTATGACTTATCAAGAACCTACAAGGGCTTACAGCTCATCCCATTGCTCACCATTGGTGGGCTTTACTATCACTTTAATTTGGTTGCTTCTTATTCAATGGCTTTTTTTGTTTAGGTCTATCCATCTCATGTTTATCTCTCCCTTGAAACATATCCTCTTTACCATCACTCTGATTGGCATGATTCTATGCTTCCACCACTCAAATACTTGTACACCAAATCATATATTCATATATTTCTTCTGTTTTCTTGAAGACACTAGACTTCTATCACATGATGTTTCCTGTGAACAATGATTGTGTCTAAACTCATGTGTTTTTACATGTGGCTTTGCTGTGTAATTTATTTGTACTAAAGGCTGAGCCGCCTTTTCAAATGTAATTGTAGATGTTTTAAGAGGGTTAATGTCAAAAGTATTTCCTAATGCTTCAATGTATAATAATAATGTAAGAAAGGTACAGCTGTTAGTAAACAGAAGCTTTATGGCTGCTGCGTTACGATGTTCTGGTCTGGTCGAAATCTGGTGGATTTTTTTTATCCGGGAAACATTATGTGTCATAACTGCTTTTCTTATGTTAAAGCTTGTGTGCTGTCCTCGCTGCTTTACTTCATTTTAATTTTTACTGGACCTTTCACCATGTTGTTTAATCTAGATCAGGTGTCTCCAACCCATCGATTGAGAGCTTCTTGTAGCTCCCAGACACCTTCAGAGTAGCTCGCAGCCTTGAGTTCAATTTTAAAATAGCACAAGATCAATATTTCTTTTGAGGTTCAGGGAAGACTGCCATTTTACATTATCATCATCATCATCATCATCATCATCATCAGGATGTAGATAGCAGGGCCTGGTAATGAGCAGTGCTCTATCAGGTTTATGATCAAGGCTGAGTAACAGAGGTGAACAACTGAAGGTCTGAGGTATCTAACTCTTAAATAAAAGTCCTTGCCAACTCAGTATTGGAGCTGTGAACAAAACGATGTTTCTTAATGCTTTTACATGTCAGAAATTTCAAATGAAATGCTACATTGATGATTAAGTTAACTCTTCATTTTATTTGTTTCCCATTTTAAAAGTGTTGCATCTACAAGCAGCAGCCCTCTTGCTCCAAGTGGCCAGTATATACTGTGCATGAGTGCAGAACAAATATTCTTAATATGAATTTGTCTGCAGAATATTTTTCTGCACTGTAAGTTTCTCCCATTTAAAAAAAAGTGTGTATGTATGTGTTATACTTGTAACAGTGCCACATTTGGCGCAAGTTATGTCCTGTGCTACAAGTATATACAAGACAGTAACTCAGTCACCCACAAAAAAATACCCCATTCCTAGACACACATGTTAATACATCACCTAGGACCACACTTTCACTGACACCCATGGAAGCCCATAGTATCTGGCTCTATGGACATTGGGCATTAAGCTAGGCATGGGGGAGTCTGGAAACAATGCACAAGTTGTTTAGCCTTCAGTAGCTCACTTGGATTTTCACTGACCAGACGTAGTTCTCACTACAGAAAAGTCTGGAAACCCCAAGGTTGCTTGTGGAGCATTTTTTAATGAATGCTGGAACAGTCTGCTGTTTTACCCTCAGTCACTGATCACAGGAAAGGACAGCTTCATGCAGCAGAGATAATGTCTACTCTTGGGGGACGCGCTAATCGCCTGGAAGCGGCTGGGGGCGGGAGCCAGGCCCCGTGCAGTTTTGGACCACAGGAGGAGGGGGGGGGAGTGGCCCCTTTAAAAAACTTTCACGTGCCCGCTGCCGCGGGACGCGCTAGTCGACTGGAAGCGGGAGCCAGGCCCCCGGTGCAGTTTTGGACCGCAGGGGAGGGCGGGGAGCGGCCCCTTTAAAAAACATTCATGCGCCCGCGGGATGCGCTAACCGCCTGGAAGCGGCTGGGGGCAGGAGCCAGGGCCCGTGCAGTTTTGGACCGTAGGAGGAGGGCGGGGAGCGGCCCCTTTAAAAAACTTTCACGCGTCCGCTGCCGCGGGACGCGCTAATCGTCTGGAAGCAGGAGCCAGGCCCCGTGCAGTTTTGGACCGCAGGAGGAGGCCGGGGTGCGTCCCCTTTAAAAAACTTTCACGCGCCCGCTGCCGCGGGACGCGCTAATCGCCTGGAAGCGGCTGGGGGCGGGAGCCATGCCCCTCTGCAGTTTTGGACCGCAGGAGGAGGGTGGGGAGCGGCCCCTTTAAAAAAACGTTCACGCGCCCGCGGGACGCGCCCGGGCATAGCCCGGGCCAAGGGCGGGCCCGTCTTACGCCCGTCATCGCCCGTTAGAGGCTGGGCTGGGCCACCCCTCTTTCGTTTCCTGTGGAGGGTGAGTATATATATTTATTAATACTTGGTGTATATTTGGAGTTTTACAGTGGATTTTTAATAGTTTTTAATTTTTTAGATAGCTTTGTTTGTTGCTTTGTTGTATGAAACTTTTTCATTGAAAAATGGGCAGGAAAAGGGGTCCGTTAACTGGTACATTGGGGGGTGGTGATGGTGGTGGTAGACAGGGAAATGGCACCACTACATTGGATTCCTTCCTCGCAAGAGCAGTCGGGGTTGTAACAAAGCAAATCGATTTAGCAGAGAGGAGGTTATCCATGGAATTGGAGGACTGGTGTCAGGTCCCAATTGATAGTAGTCCTTGGGAGGGCATGGGTGTGGAGGTGGCTTATCCGGGGGGGGACCAAAGTGCGGTTATGGCGGCTGCTGAGTCTGTCCGGGGTGAGCCAACAGAGACAATAGAGGGTTCTGGTGGCCAAGGCCCCTCCAGAAGAAGCAAAAGACTTTTATTATCTTCTCCACCGGCCTGCCCCGTGAACAAATGTAGCCCCCCCGAGGAAAAAAAGGTCTTAAAGAAAATGATGCCCAAGTTGAAAACACCTCTCTTGGAGCTCCCTAAGGGTACGAGCAGTGACCCTGCACCTTGCCAGCATCTGGGTTGTGATGTAACTATTTTATTGTCAAAATTCCAGGAAATGATCCAGGAGATTTTGTCCCCTGTTGTGGCGAAATTATCAGCCATAGAAAAAGCTGTTTCTCTGATATGTGTGCAAGGAAGCCAAGGGAGGCACTGTGCTGGTGGTTGTGTGGCCCCGACGAGGCAATCTCATTCTAGTGAGAAGTTGTTCCTGCCGGAGGAAGCTGCAGGGTCCTTGGGGCCTCTGGGAAAAACATCTCAGCTATTGGCTAATCCTTCAAATTCTGGGGGTCAGGGGGCTCGCGCTGAGATTGCCCCGGATGCACCGACTTCTCTACTAAGGGTTGATAGGACTGTCAATAGGCTTAGTTGTAGTAGGCAGCCTGATCCTGAATCTGTGGGAGATGGCGGGGGTCGGCCAACAGCTGGTTGGGAATGATAATCCGAATCCGCTGACGATCAGGCCTTCATTGGCTTGTTTGGATCTCCCCCCAGCTTGTGCCCCCTATGTGGTGGTGTTGACGAATGCACCTGCTCTTGCTCCTGGGGTAACTGAGTCTACGGCCCAACTCACAAATAAGGTTTGATACTGGTTGAGTAAGAACTGTGATTTTTCATGTAAGGATTTTAAGGATATTCTGTTTTCCAGAAGAATTGGTTGGGTTGGGCCCAAAAATAAGGTGGGGAATGAAGATTGTATTATTATAAATGTTAAAAGCCCTGACTCAAAGGCTCCTCTCTACTTATCGTCCTGCTGTTCAAAGAGCAGGTACAATAGGTATGGTCCCTCTGGGTTATTTTTATGACCACATGCGATTGAGTGTTGGAGCTTCTCTTGGCATTGGTAGGAATCCCCCTCTAGGTCAGAATAGCTTGCAGGCAACCATCAGAAGAACTGTCACCAACAGTAACTCATGTTTGGAAGGGGTGGATTGACAACGCGCCGAGACCCTGACTACGCGGGTAGAGGTGCCTCCACAGTGCAATCTTATTTCATGGGATATTGCGGGGTATGATGCCAAGTTATCTGATCAGGCGTGGGTCAGGTGTGTGGTTAACTATGATGTTATCATGCTTCAGGAAACCTGGTCGGAGGGGATGTCTGTGTGGGATGGGTATGACAGATTTGCAATTCCAGCTGTGCAGTCTCTTGGTGGCCGCTCGAAAGGTGGCTTGGTTACCCTTATACGCCTCTCTAAGATAGTGGGTGCTTTTCAAATTAACTGCAACCACCAGGGTATATTGATGGTATGGGTAATTTTTTCCAACAACTTTAATATTTTGCTGGTAAACTTTTATAATGCTGTGTGGGATGTGTGGTGCCAAATTGGGGCCCTGTTCTCCGTTCTTCAGGTTCTGAAATATAGAATGGAGGAGGTGGGGCTGGAATTCTGTGCTATTGTCTCTGGAGATTTTAATGCTAAATTGGGAAGGCTCAGTACTGTGGTTAATCCCCTTATGTGTGACTGCGAGGATTATTTAGTGGATGGTCTGCAGGACTCCAGAGGCAGGGTTCTTATTAAGGAACTTAAGAAGATGGGCCTTTTGAATTTTTGTGATATAGAAGCAGTAGGCACTCACCAACTTCCAACCTATGTGGAAAGAGGGTCTGGAACCACTATTGATTATATTTTTGTGTCTCCACCTATGAAAGATCTGGTGATCGGGGTGAGGTGCTAGGGGAGTGTTTTAGTGATCATAATCCCCTTATAGTGTCCTTTAAACTCCCTGGGTCCCTACGTAAATTAGGACGAGGAGGGCATGTAGCTGTGGAGATAAGGGACTAGGGTAGGCGGCTTGGGTGGAAACAAGTAGATTCCCAAAAAGTTGAAGGAAGGGTGGTGGGGGAAAATTTACATCTAATTATGGAAACACTCTTGACAGAGGCTCCCAATCCTAAGACTGTTATGGATGCAATAACAGTAGTAAATGCAGCAGTGAGAGACTGTCTATTATCAGTAGGCAGCCACCCCAGTAAACGCAAATGTGGCTGGTTTGACAAGGCCTGCTATGATGCAAGGGCAAACCTGAAGCTGGCCACTAGGAAACATCCTAGAGATTGGGTCCCCGTAAAAGAAGCTAGAATTAAGTATAAAAGGGCCCTGAGGGATAGCAAGTTAAAACAAAGATAAAGCCTGGGAAGAGTTAGAGCGTGCCATAGCTCTGAAGGAACCTGGCTTGTTTTGGAAGGTGGTAAATATAGGTTCCTTTGGAACAGAAACATCTGAGGGCCTTGGCTGTAACATCGCCCCGGAGGCCTGGGTAATTCACTTTTGTAGAATTTTTTAGGGTACTCCCCTAAGAAATAATTGGGATAATGAGTATGATATGGCCCCTAACTTAGCAATTAGGTTTTCGCTCCAGGAGGTTATTCATGCGATACAGAGTAGCGCTAGTAATAAAGCTCCGGGCCCGGATTCGATCCCTATGGATTTGTATAAATCTAACCCCCCAGTTATGGGCACCTATTCTCTTAAATGCTCTCAATGCAGCAGTTACTGTGGGCATTCCTGCCTCTTGGAGATTAGCCTGTATTGTTTCAGTATTTAAAAAGGGCGATCAAAATGATCCTAAGTCCTATCGCCCTATTTCTCTCCTGGACTCTTCTGCGAAGATCCTGGGACGGATTATTTTAAGGCGTCTAGAGGCCTGGATGATAGGAAATGATATTTTAAGCCAGGACCAGTATGGCTTTAGGGAAGGCCTCGGTACGCGAGAACAATGTCTTAACCTACTGATGATGATCGGTAAGTACGCGCAGGCCAGTAAAGGTACCCTCTATCTTGCTTTTATGGACCTTAGCTGTACCTTTGACAAGGTGAACCAGTCTATATTGTGGGAGAGGTTAAATCAGCTAGGGTTGGATCCTAATATTGTAGAGCTGCTCCGGTACCTTCACTCTGGAACGGTTGCAAATGTGAGGGTGGGGCCTAATGGGGAATGCTCAGAGGCGTTTAAGCTTTCTAGGGGTGTGCGCCAGGGGTGTGTTCTGGCTCCTACTTTGTTCCTTCTATATACAAATGGACTGTCTGATTTTTTGATGGAACATTGTAGGGATGTCCCAAAGGTGAATGGTACTGATATCCCTGTGTTGACGTACGCGGATGACACAGTCCTCATGACCCGCACTATGAATGGTCTCCGGGAAATAGTTAGAGCTTATGTCTCCTTTATGTCAGCTCTGGGTTTGGAGATCAATTTTAAGGAATCACATTTTATGGTTTGCGGAAGACCCTTGAGCAGGGTGGAGGTGCAAAGGATGGAGGATCAAATTATTAGCAGGATCCATGAGTTCCCATATTTAGGGGTTATTTTTGATGAGAAAGGATCTTGGAAAGCCGGTATTGCCAGAAGGGGTGTGCTTTTTCATGCAACAGTTGGTGCAACTTTTGACTTTGCTGTAAGGGTAGGTAGCAAACATATCAAGCCTCTGCTTGAAATTTATAGGTGGAAATTCCTCCCTGTCCTGCTGTATGGTGCGGCACTTTGGGGGTATAGGGATACCCGAGCCCTTACGGTAGAAGAAAATCGGTTCTGCCGAAGGCTATTGGGAGTTGGACAAAATATCCCTGGTTTTTGCCTTCATCTGGAACTGGAGCTTGAGTTTGTGCAGGACACTATCCAGTTGGCTCCCCTTCTGTTATGGATCTCAATCTGGAGTAACGAACATGCCACTCTTAATAGGGATATCTTAAGGGATTGTTTAGCTTGCGACAATGCAAAGAATATTCCCTGGCTGACGCATATAAGGAAGATGGCCCATGATCTGGGGCGGCCGGATTTGTTTGATTATCCTGAGGGCCTGACTAGTCGTGATAAGAAATGGGATAAGGATAATTTTTTGAGAATACAGGAGACCAAGAGGGAGGGGGGAGGCTTTATGGAAAAAATCAATCAGGGATTTTATCATGCTAAAGATGTGGGTGGGTCCTGAGCGCTATCTCTTAGAGATAAAGGATGTGAGGGAAAGGTCTCTTATAACTCGATTCTGTCTGGGGATTATTAGAAGCAATCTGTGTTTCCCGTTAGGTCAGTATGGGGAAAAATCTATCAGACCTTGCCCCTGTGATGGAGTATCCCAACAGACCTTGCCCCATTTTACATTGTTTTGTGTTTTTTATGCACCGTTTAGAACTCAATTTTTATTACCTCTCCTAAGGCCTAAGGGTTTCGTGCAATATCGTCCTGCTTTTATGTGGTTGCAAATGGCCTAAGCTGTATTGGTGTGGAAGGGCCTGGGATCAGTCCTGAAGGGAGCTATTACTTGGCGTAATAATGTAGAGTTTTTAGAATGAATTCTTTTAGTTTATTGTTTTTTATGAATGAGGTCTTATATGTTTATATTTTTGATGGGTGGTTTTTATTGAATATGGTTTTTATGTTATATTAACAAATGTATTGGTGATTATTTGTTTTAATGGATGAATTGTTTCATACCGAATAAAGTCTTCTTCTTCTACTCTTGATTTTCCCCAAGAACGAAATTCTGTAAATTATGTTAATTGCTTTAGAGACCCAAATTCTCTGAGATGTTACTGAGCACAGTTCCTTTGAAACATTTGCTGTGACTTTTGTGATACTTAGCAACAAATTCTGTTTATTTGTCTATTTATTTAGTCTAATTTGGTGTTGTAACAGTCATTCAATGCAAAAATGTTTATCAATTTATACCTTTGCTTTAATATACAGTTTATGTGCACCTCACTACAGGTTGCAGTGCATTTGCATTTTCTTTAGCTTGGATTGTACTGTCTATTGTAATTCCAGGAGACTTTTGATATTCATTTTAAATCATCCCATAATTTGCACTCTTTATCCTGTTTGATTTCCATTCTGTTTGATGTTCATGCTTGAAGCTCATGGGAGAAGGCACTGTAGAAAGGTAATATCCCAGCACACCACAAACTTCCCTGGGTTGGGGAGGTTCCTCTGCTGCGTTAAAGGGGATGTATCAGACCCTATTGTTTTAGAGCAACAGAAGTGTTCTTATATTAGTACTAAGTTGTATGCATTTGTATTTGAAAGGCATTTTATTTCAAGTCATGGAGGCTAACAGTATGCAATCATCCTTTATTCCCAACTCACAGCAGCAACAAAGCAAGAACTTAGAACCAAACACACTATTCTAACATCACTATAAAACCACCACGCCCACAGCCATCTTCCATCTTTTGTTGCTGCTCAAGCATCAGATTAGTATTAAGTTTTATCTATGTGATTAGGTGCATTAAGTATGAAATATTGACAGTGTGATTGGATTAAGTTGGCCTTTTCTGGGTTAGGAAACTTTTTTGTGTTTACGGATGAGATTTTGGTATTAGTCTATAATTGGTATCTCGTATTTTAGTTGTTTCAGTTTTGAGTGCCTGGGTTTTGATGTATATTAATTTTTAATGTACTAATTTCAATTTTGCATGGTTTGAAAGCAATCTTTAGGTTTAGAGCGCACCCATTTTCAGTGTAGGTTTTTCTATGAGTTGCCCATCAAGATTCAGGCAGTTGAGTTTGATTGCTATAGGGATTGACTAACATGCACTTGCAAGCTTTGAAAGGCTTACCGGCGGATCGCACTCTGCGATTCTACACACTCAATGAGGAAAAGCTGTGTGTGTCACAACTGCTTTCTTGAATACCTCTTTCGGCATAGTTCAGGCACAATGCGTACGCATCATCACATGAGCATGCAGCGGCCATTATGTTAACTTAGGAAAGGCCCTACGATTTTGTAAATGTATTTGAGGCACCATATTTAGAGAAGTAAATGTGACAGGTACGTTGGTTTCATCGATGCAGTGCTGACAAACGCTGGTTTGAAAACAGTAACTTTGGAATATTTAGAGTTTAAAAGAGCCAATTTGTGGAGAGATTTTCTTTAGTAAGCGGTTTAGTAGGAATATGGATAAGGAGTGTGAACTATTAGTGGGAAAGCAGATAAGAATATTGAGGAAAAGTTACCGAGTATGGTGAATAAGGCATTTGTAAGCTTAAAAGGTAGCTTATACACCTGACTTAAGACTCCCAAGATGCTGGTATTTTTGAACAAGTATGGACAAGATACCAGAAGGAGTTTGCATAAATATTTAAAAGGACATCAAGGTATGCTTTTGGATGCCTATGGCCCTTTAACTAAAAATTGTGATATAATTAAGGAGGTGCATGTTGGTGTTGCTTCTTTAAATGAAAGCAACATGTGATGGGTTCAACACACGGTCTATATTGTGGGCGACGCAAATGCAGCTCTGTATTTTTGAAAGACGGAAAAGTCTATTAACGAAAACTGACCCGAAGCTGGCTGAGTTGGAAGGAAAGGAAGGGGGGAGCGTCTTGTAATATGATGCTCTTTGCCAAAGATTTTGTTAAGGATATGTCCTGTTATGTGGGAACTTTTAATTCAATACAAAAAGCCCAAAAATATATAAAGACAGTTTTTGGGAGGTAAGGGTTTTAAGCACGGATGAAGAACGTGTGGTCAATTCTCTGACAAGGTATTATTACATGTGCTTTGTTCGCACAAAGTTTCAGACCCGATTATGGAGAGCAAAGATTTGGTTGGTTTAACCCGCAACAAGGCAGGGCAAATTTTCCCATGGAGATGGGAGAGTCAAATGACCTTATTTCTATTCCTGCAAAGCTGGACTGGCAGAACTAGCCCTTTTTTAAAGAGATGGAAAGCGATTACAATAGATCCATGGGTGTTACAAACTGTTAAGGGGTTCAGGATAGAGTTTTTGGCAAAGCCTGTTCAGTATCATGATTCTCGAATTTTAAGGCTCCGTGCAGAGGAGGAGACTTCAGTGGACAAAGAGGTGAAGACTTTTCCCCAAAGGAGCAATAAAAATGGTGGAGGACAATACAAAAGTTTTTTTTGAGCAATATCTTCTTAGTAGAAAAGGACAAAGGAATGAGACCTGTGATAAATTTCAGGGACTGAAACGATTTGTTAGTTTAGAGGCATTTAAAAATGGAGGGGATTCATTTGCTAAGGGATGTGTTGAGGAGGAACAATTGTTGGATATGAAGGATGCTTATTTAACTGTTGCAATTTGTTTTGAGCACAGTGATTACTTAAGGTTCAGATGGCAAAGGAAAGTTTGGAGGTTTACATGTCTCCTATGTGGTCTGATATCAACTCCATGGTGCTTCAGGAAAATTATGTGGCCAGTGGCGGGCAAGCAGAGGAACATACGATTATGGCGGTTCAGATCCTTGAGGATGTGGGTTTTGTAGTAAACAGAGAAGTATTTTCTGGTTCTGAGTCGGGATTTGGAATTTGTATGTTTTCAGATACACCCCTTGCATTGTGTCTTGTAATTACCAATGGACAAGGAGAAGAAGATTCAGGGAGGTGAATGGTATGCATTTTTTGGAAAGATGTCACTGCATCAGTTGATGAAGCTTCTTATCGTCTGCCTCGATGTAGGCTACTTTTCTAGCTACCCTTCATTACAGGGCATTGCAGAAGCTGAAATCGTATCATTTAAGGATGACTTAGTATTACTCACAGGAGGCAGAGATGAATCAGGATTGTTTAATTGAGTTGGATTGGTGGCCTGACAAAATGGAGGCATGGAATAGGAAAGCTATCTTTGGAGATGTATCAGCAAGAGACTGACACCACTTTGGAAGGCTGTGGAGTGAGATACGGTCTGCTGTCAACAAGCAGAAATGGACAAAGACAGAGAGGAGTTTGCATTTAAATTGTTTAGGACGCCATGCAGGTTCTTTTGCAATATGACGTTTGACCAAGAATCAGGTGAATTATTCAATTTTGCTCAAAATTGACAATGTGCCAGCAGTGAGATATGTGAACAAGTTAGCAGGACTAAGGTCGATGGTTTAGAAAATCTAGCGAGAGAATTCTGGGACTGCTGTCTGAAAAGGCTCAGCAACTGTCTCACTGTAGTATGAAGGGAAACAGTTTTTACCACGCAAAGTAAGTATATTTAGGGAGGGACCAGTCCCCGCCACTCCATTGTAACCCTTCCTTACTATGCCAGTCCACGCTATTCCACTATACTATGCTTTTTCACTCTGTGCCACTCCTTTGTACCCCATTCCAGGCCACTCCAATGTATGCCATTCCACTTCACTACACTTTGCTATTCCACTGTACGACACACCACTCTACACCTCTCCACTCTATGCTATTTTACTATGTGGCTTCCCACTTTAGGTCACTCCACTCAACGTTACTCCACTCTACACCACTCCACTCTCTGCTATTCCACTGTATGCCACTACACTCTACTTCACTCCACTGTATACCACTCCCCTCCACACTCCATTCTATGCCGCTTCACTGTACACTATTCCGCTGTATGCAACTCCACTGTATGCCACCCCACTCTACAGCACTCCCCTGTATGCTAGTCTGCTTTAACCCACTATACTATACGCTATTTCACTGTATGCAACTAACTACACTCTATGCCACTCAACTCTATGCCACATGCCCTTTGTGCTATCATAAACTGTTGTGCTATTCAGTGTTGCCAACTCCTATGTACACAGAATCTAGCATTTGGGGGGACCTGTAAGTACCAGCAACATTTCTGCTGATTCAGCTAGGTCCTCTGTGATGTTCTCATCTTTCCTAACTGCTTTCGTTGTATTCTATTTAGCTACTGCCCAATCCATCATATTGCCAAGGCAAGTGCACCTTGTAGGCGCCACTGGGCACTGACAGTGAATCCTAATTTTACATTTGGCAAAGACCATACCCAGTCCTGCAACACTATTTCTCATCTTGTCGCTTTCCCTCATGGGATAAGAGCTAGTAAGCATTCCTGCTGTGCCAATTCAGAAAAGCCCCCTGCAGCATCCATAGTTTCCTCACCACCTCAGTCTAGTACGTCTGTACTTTTGGGCAGCTCCATATTATGTGACCAAAGTCTGCTTTACACCCACAGCATCCTAGGCTTCTCAGTGTCTAGCACAGCTAATGTATAATGTGTGCTTTCTCCGTCAGGGCTGTAGGCACCATGTGCTAGTCACCAGAGATTGTGTAACATGCTTTTCTGCCGGATATAAACCTACAGTGGTTATTGTGCACTAGTTGCTAAATCACACATAAGATTTCCAAGAGCTTAGTCGGTATTCTTGCATCTTCATTAGTCACTGATAGCAATCAGTAAGTTCCCATTCTGAAGGCTCCCAGTTTGACTTTGGGATAAAACCCAAAGCTGCTTTCCTCATAGTTGTTGGGTGTTGCTTTTTCTCATATTAGTCAATAAATACTTCCAACAATCAGTCTGCAAGCATCCCAGGGAAGGCCTGTTATAACAACATGGAAGCCATCACTACTCAGGGTCTTACCCGTCCGCATATCCTGTATTGTAGTGATGACACTGTTTTAGTAATTGGGCAACATACAACATTCAGGTGAATAGCAGGAGCATTGCATATCAGTCTGATGTTGTTCTCCATGTATCTAACATGTCACTTTTGTTCAAAATTTCATCTGAGGAGCCCATAGTGTCTTCCTGCCAGTGTGTCTGTCTCTTTCATGTTCACATTAACTCTGTATCTGAATAGAGCATAACTATCTCCAATACTATCCAGAAAAAAAACCTTTGTTGTCCACACTGGACACAAACATGTTAGAATGGTGCAGGTCATGTCCATCCAGCACACCATGCTCAAGCAAGTACCTTCCATCCTCATCAGTCTTCAACTCCTTCATTTAAATGGCACACCTGCAGCCACTCATGTCAGCACTCATCACATAATTAGCATAATTTATTACATACACTTGCCCCCATTATATTTCTATGTATCATATTCATTTCTTCCTTCACCAAGCATGTCTCAAAGCACTGCACTTCCTATTCCATGTCTCTTCAGATAAAAATATGTTTGAAAATGTAGATGGTGGATGTAGTTCTTTGTGACATCTCACCCCCAGAGCACAGAGTCTTTGTTTGGTTTCTTATAATTCTCACCCATGTTTTGGTCTCTTCGGGTGGCTGGAGGATTTAATAGTTGAGGATTCCAGTAGAAAGGGGCTAAACAAGTGGTCTTGCCAGTCAAACAGTATTAGAGCATTTGGATTTAGCTATCTTTCTTCAGCAATAAGTCTAAGTTTGATTCTTTTTGTTTGAGTTGGTGATGATTATAAATGGTGGAGATTATTGTTGGGCAGGTATGTAAATAAGGACAAAGTGTCAAAACGTATAATCTGTGAACCTCAAATGTCTGTTCACGCCTAAGTCATTGCATGCCACCACTAAATTCCGATTTCACTTTGTAGACCCTCTTTATTGGAACTTCATACCACCAGACATTTTAGGCACACACTCTAAGAATTCTAAACCACACTGAAAGGTAAATTTTTGCACTCTTTGAAGAAGTAGGTGATTGCTTCCCAGGTAGCTGTAAACATACTCCTCTTGCTGTAACTGTTATTTTATAACCGCAGGATCCTCTGGATAGTTATATTTCACAGCTTTAGTTATTTTTTTATTAACATTCTCAACCACAGAATTGGTGAAAGTATTCACACTGATCAAGCCTAAACAAATATGATGATAGACTAAGCAATGAAACTGTACGAGACTGAGTTCAAATTAACCTTAAATCTTTGATAAGAACTGAGGACTCAAGAGCACTTGTGGTACCTAGTGAGTTATGTATGTTAACCACTTTGGCTAATTTGCCTTTTGCTCATTCTCTGTGACACAAGAAGGACCATGAAATAGTCTGCTAACTGCTAGGAAACCTGACAACTATATAACGTTTAAGCTTTTTACTCCAGGTAATGTGTTAGCATTCGAGGAAGTTATGGGTACAGTGTTTATTCATAATATATATGGCCACCCCAAAACACGCCCTTTCTCTTCTGAAATGCATATTGTATAACCACTTTGATTAAAGACTTAGGACCTGATTTAGACTTTGGCAGATGGTGTTACTCTGTTGCAAATGTAACGGATATTCTGTCCGTCATATTACGATTCCATTATATCCTATGGAAGGAAAATGTCACTTACCCAGTGTACATCTGTTCGTGGCATTAGTCGCTGCAGATTCACATGCTGTGCACAGTCCGCCATCTGGTGTTGGGCTCGGAGTGTTACAAGTTGTTTTTCTTCGAAGAAGTCTTTTCGAGTCACGAGACCGAGGGACTCCTCCCATTTCGAGTCCATTGCGCATGGGCGTCGACTCCATCTTAGATTGTTTTGCCCGCAGAGGGTGAGGTAGGAGTTGTGTATGCTAGTAATAGTGCCCATGCAATGGAGTGAATGCGTATGTACATAATAAAGTTTTAAGTAATATATTTACAAATGTACAAATGTTTAAGATCTACTTCTAAACGGCTACAGGCTCCCGGGGAGGCGGGTGGGCGCATGTGAATCTGCAGCGACTAATGCCACGAACAGATGTACACTGGGTAAGTGACATTTTCCGTTCGATGGCATGTGTAGCTGCAGATACACATGCTGTGCATAGACTAGTAAGCAGTTATCTCCCCAAAAGCGGTGGTTCAGCCTGTAGGAGTTGAAGTAGTTTGAAATAATGTTCTTAATACAGCTTGACCTACTGTTGCTTGTTGTGCAGTTAGCACATCTACACAGTAGTGCTTGGTAAATGTATGAGGCGTAGACCATGTTGCTGCCTTACATATTTCGTTTATTGGAATATTTCCAAGAAAGGCCATGGTAGCACCTTTCTTTCTGGTTGAGTGTGCCTTTGGTGTAATAGGCAGTTCTCTTTTAGCTTTAAGATAGCAGGTTTGAATGCACCTAACTATCCATCTAGCAATGCCTTGTTTTGAAATTGGATTTCCTGTATGAGGTTTTTGAAAGGCGACAAATAATTGTTTTGTCTTTCGAATTAGTTTTGTTCTGTCAATGTAGTACATTAGTGCTCTTTTGATGTCTAATGTATGTAGTGCTCTTTCGGCTACAGAATCTGGTTGTGGGAAGAACACTGGTAATTCTACTGTTTGATTTAGGTGGTACGGTGAAATTACTTTTGGTAAAAATTTAGGATTGGTCCGTAGAACAACTCTATTTTTGTGTATTTGAATAAATGGTTCTTGAATGGTAAATGCTTGAATCTCACTCACTCTTCTTAGAGATGTGATGGCAATTAAAAATGCAACTTTCCACGTTAAGTATTGCATTTCACAAGAGTGCATGGGCTCAAAAGGTGGTCCCATGAGTCGTGTTAGGACAATGTTGAGGTTCCATGAAGGAACTGGTGGTGTTCTTGGTGGTATAATTCTCTTTAGGCCTTCCATAAACACCTTTATGACTGGTATCCTAAACAATGAAATTGAGTGCGTAATTTGTAGGTAAGCAGAAATTGCTGTAAGATGTATTTTAATGGAAGAGAAAGCTAGGTTAGATTTTTGCAAATGTAGTAAGTATCCTACTATTTCTTTTGCAGATGCGTGTAAAGGTTGAATTTGATTATTATGGCAGTAATAAACAAATCTTTTCCACTTATTTGCATAGCAGTGTCTAGTGGTCGGTTTTCTAGCTTGTTTTATGACCTCCATACATTCCTGTGTGAGGTCTAAGTGCCCGAATTCTAGGATTTCAGGAGCCAAATTGCTAGATTCAACGATGCTGGATTTGGATGTCTGATCTGTTGTTTGTGTTGTGTTAACAGATCTGGTCTGTTGGGTAGTTTGACATGAGGTACTACTGAAAGGTCTAGTAGTGTTTTGTACCAAGGTTGCCTTGCCCATTTTGGTGCTATTAGTATGAGTTTGAGTTTGTTTTGACTCAACCTGTTTACTAGATATGGAAGGAGAGGGAGAGGTGGAAAAGCGTACGCAAATATCCCTGACCAGTTCATCCATAGAGCATTGCCTTGGGATTGATCTTGTGGGTACCTGGATGCGAAGTTTTGGCATTTTGAGTTTTCTTTTGTTGCAAATAGATCTATTTGAGGTGTTCCCCAAATTTGAAAGTAATTGTTTAGTATTTGGGGGTGAATTTCCCATTCGTGGGTTTGTTGGTGATCTCGAGAGAGATTGTCTGCCAACTGGTTCTGAATCCCTGGAATAAATTGTGCTATTAGGCGAATGTGGTTGTGAATCGCCCAATGCCATATTTTTTGTGTTAGGAGGCACAACTGTGTCGAGTGTGTCCCTCCTTGTTTGTTTAGATAATACATTGTTGTCATGTTGTCTGTTTTGACAAGAATGTATTTTTGAGTTATTATGGGTTGAAATGCTTTTAGCGCTAGAAATACTGCTAACAGTTCTAAGTGATTTATGTGAAACTGCCTCTGATGTATGTCCCATTGTCCTTGGATGCTGTGTTGATTGAGGTGTGCTCCCCACCCTGTCATGGAAGCATCCGTCGTTATGACGTATTGTGGCACTGGGTCTTGGAAAGGCCGCCCTCGGTTTAAATTTGTACTGTTCCACCATAGAAGCGAGATGTATGTTTGGCGGTCTATCAACACCAGATCTAGAAGTTGACCCTGTGCTTGTGACCATTGTGATGCCAGGCACTGTTGTAAGGGCCGCATGTGCAATCTTGCGTTTGGGACAATGGCTATGCATGAAGACATCATGCCTAGGAGTTTCATTACCATTTTGACTTGTATCTTTTGTGTTGGATACATGGCCTGTATTACCTTGTGAAATGTTTGAACCCTTTGTGGACTTGGAGTGGCAATACCTTTTGCTGTGTTGATTGTCGCTCCTAAGTATTGCTGTGTTTGACACAGCAAAAGGTGTGACTTCGCGTAGTTGATCGAGAACCTAGCCTGTGAAGGGTCTGTATGACATAGTTTGTGTGCTGTGAACATTGTCTTAGCGTGTTGGTTTTGATTTACCAGTCGTCTAAGTACGGGAACACATGTATTTGCTGCCTTCTGATATGTGCAGCTACTACTGCCAGGCATTTTGTAAAAACTCTTGGCGCAGTTGTTATTCCAAATGGCAACACTTTGAATTGGTAATGTATTCCTTGGAATACGAACCTTAGGTATTTCCTCTGTGAAGGATGTATTGGTATATGGAAATACGCATCTTTTAGATCTAATGTTGTCATGTAGTCTTGCTGTTTGAGCAGTGGGATTACGTCTTGTAACGTGACCATGTGAAAGTGGTCTGATTTGATGTAGGTATTTAGTGTTCTGAGATCTAGTATTGGTCTCAGAGTTTTGTCCTTTTTGGGTATTAGAAAGTACAGTGAGTAAACTCCTGTGTTTTTCTGTTAAATTGGAACTAATTCTATTGCGTCCTTTTGTAGCAATGCTTGAACTTCTAGTCCTAGAAGATCTATATGTTGTTTTGACATATTGTGTGTTTTCAGTGGGACGTTTGGAGGGAATTGGCGAAATTCTATGCAATAACCATGCTGGATAATTGCTAAGACCCAAGTGTCTGTTGTTATTTCCTCCCAAAGTTTGTAAAATTGGCTTAGTCTTCCCCCCACAGGTGTTATGTGATGGGGGTGTGTGACTTGTGAGTCACTGCTTATTTTGAGGGGTTTTGGGGCCTTGGAATTTTCCTCTATTTTTTGGGAATTGGCCCCCTCTAAATTGCCCCCGAAAACCTCCCCTTTGATATTGACCCTGGTAGGTAGGCCTTGTTTGTGAGGTTGTGGTTTCTGTGGGTTGACCTCGAAACCCTCCCCTAAAAGGTGTTTTCCGAAATGTGCCTCTGCTCTGCGGGGAGTAGAGTGCACCCATGGCTTTGGCTGTATCGGTGTCCTTTTTGAGTTTTTCGATGGCAGGGTCTACCTCCGGCCCAAACAATTGCTGTTCATTAAACGGCATATTGAGCACAGCCTGCTGGATTTCCGGTTTGAACGCAGAAGTGCGCAGCCATGCGTGCCTTCGTATTGTGACTGCAGTGTTTATTGTCCTTGCAGCTGTATCTGCTGCATCCATGGAAGACCGTATCTGATTATTTGAGATACTTTGTCCCTCTTCCACCACCTGTTGCACTCTTTTTTGGAACTCCTTGGGTAAGTGTTCGATGAAATGTTGCATTTCATCCCAATGAGCCCTGTTGTATCTTGCCAAAAGTGCTTGTGAATTGGCAGTACGCCATTGATTTGCTGCTTGTGCTGCAACTCTTTTTCCCGCAGCATCAAATTTGCGGCTTTCCTTGTCTGGAGGTGGAGCGTCGCCTGAGGTATGAGAGTTGGCTCTCTTACGAGCTGCCCCCACAACTACTGAGTCTGGTGTTAGTTGTGTTGTAATATATATTGGATCTGTGGGCGGTGGCTTATATTTTTTCTCCACCCTCGGAGTTATGGCTCTGCCTTTAACCGGATCCTGAAAAATTTGTTTTGAATGTCTTAGCATTCCTGGGAGCATGGGAAGGCATTGATACTGGCTATGGGTGGAGGATAGGGTGTTAAAGAGAAAGTCATCCTCAATTGGTTCCGAATGTAAGGAGACATTGTGAAACTCAGCTGCCCTTGCGACCACCTGTGTATAGGATGTACTGTCCTCAGGTGGTGACGGTTTTGTAGGATAAGAGTCTGGGCTATTGTCAGACACTGGAGCATCGTAGAGGTCCCATGCATCGGGATCATCCTGACTCATTGTGGTATGAGCTGGTGAATGCATCAGTGGTGGAGTTGTTGCTGGTGATGCATGTATTGATGGTGGTGGAGACGGTGGTGGGGTTGTTTTCCTTGCCACCTTTGCCTGTGGTTGCTTGTCCTTTTGTTGAAAGGCAAGTTTCCTCTTTATTTTGATTGGGGGAAGAGTGGTTATCTTCCCTATGTCCTCATGAATATGAAGCCTTCTTTGTGTGTAGTCAGGCTCTACAGCTTGAAGCTCCTCTCCAAATCTATGTAATTGGGAGGTTAATCCTTGTTCCTCTGTATAGGAACTACTTTTCGGCTCCGAGGCTGGCTGTTTCGGAACCGAAACCTTTTCTGAAGTCTTTTTAGGCTCCGAAGAAACCACCTTTGTTTTCGGCGTGGTGTCTCGGTGCCGAAATTCTTCGGTGCCGCTGTCTCTGTGCCGAAGTTTCTCGGAGCTGCTGTCTCGGCTCTGAGGTTGCTGTGTGGCGGTATCTCGACCGGAGTCGGATGACTTCGACACTAGCATGCCCTTTTTCGGTGCCTTGGATGGGTCACCTAGTTTTCGGGTTAAGCCATGGCCTGTTGGCGGTGGCGTCCCCTGGGCTTTTGTAGACCTCTCTTGAGTCTTGATTTTCAACGTCTTACTCACGGTTTGGTGTGTTTCTTTGGCGTCGAGTTCTTCAGAATCCGACTCGCAGATAGAGAAAGCTTCTTCTTCCTCCTCGAAGCGTTCTTGACCTGTCGGCGTGGACGCCATTTGCAGTCTCCTGGCTCTTCGGTCTCTCAGCGCCTTCCTCAACCGAAACGCTCGACAGGCTTCACAAGTATCCTCCTTGTGCTCGGGGGACAAGCACAAGTTACAGACCAGATGGTGATCAGTATACGGATACTTGTGATGGCATTTTGGGCAGAAGCAGAATGGGGTCCGTTCCATGAGCCTTGAAGTCGCACGTGGCCGGGCCGACCAGGCCCCGACGGGGATCGAAAAAACCCCAAAGGGCCACCGGAGATCTTCAGAATTCGGTGTCAATTTGTTCTAACTAACCCGATACCGAACGCAAACAATACCGACGTTTTTTTCCGAGATTCTAACTAACTTTCCGACCCGAAACACGGAGCGAAAAGGAACACGTCCGAACCCGATGGCGGAAAAAAAACAATCTAAGATGGAGTCGACGCCCATGCGCAATGGACTCGAAATGGGAGGAGTCCCTCGGTCTTGTGACTCAAAAAGACTTCTTCGAAGAAAAACAACTTGTAACACTCCGAGCCCAACACCAGATGGCGGACTGTGCACAGCATGTGTATCTGCAGCTACACATGCCATCGAACATTGTAATACAGCAGAAGGAATATCCGTCATGCTTGTGATGGACTAACCCATCTGCCAAACTCTAAATCAGGCTCTCAGTCTTCTCAATTCCTCGAAGATCATGTTACATTAATATTTCAGGTGAGGGCAATGACATGTTTCCAAGTATTCCTGAGCTTTACTCACTTTAAAAATACTGCAATTCACTTGGAAAGCAAGGTTGAATTTGTATTGTTAGCATGCAAAAATATGAGAATGTATTAATCCTAAAACTCCAGTGAACAGAATGGTGAGGAATCTGCATTCCCAGTATACACAAGAAAGAAAGCAAGTAACTGTAAGAAATTGGATTATTATTTGAGTTGGGTGAATGCCCACCTCAAGGAATAATCACAACTCCTCAGGATGAACCTTCAAGGCCACTTAATTAAACTGAACTCAATCCCCTGGTAGCTATGGCTCAGAGCAGACCGGATTAATTTGCTGAACCTATTCAACAACCATAAATTAAAAGACCTATGGAGGCTCTACAACCACACAGGCAAAGATTTGTCTTGTTTCTCTCACTTCTTAGCATGGACTACACATACTAGTTGACGAGGCTCATGCCAGTGTCACCTTAAACCCTTCCATCAAACCAATTCTGGATTCAGATCATGCAGGCTTATTCCTTCAAAACAACATCTCCCAGACCACACCCAAACCTGAATCATGAAGACTGAATAACCTTCTCTTAGAAGAACTCACAATTAGGGACAAGATTAAATTATTCAATTCATAGAAATTACAGAACTCCGGCCTAACCCCAGATCCTTTGGGATGCCCTCAAATCCACCATCTACGGCCTCATGTTCAAACTAATGTTGTGGAAAAATAAACAAGACAATCATAATTTAGATAACCTAGAAGAGCAAATAAAATCTTTAGAAAAAGATCTTAAACAAAACCTAGACTATACAAGTATAAACCATTTAACAAAATTAAAGTATGAATATAATAAAATTCCAAGCAACTAAGCACATCTTATTGTACAAAGACATAACAGTATCTGCTTTTGTGGACAGAATAAATCAGGGGAAATACAGCCTCTTACCTGAAAAGAACATATTGTAGGCCTACAATAACTTCCATCACCAATGATTGAGGCACACATCCACAAAAAGAAGGATATTTTCTCTAATTCTAAAGACTTCTACCACTACCTCTACTTCAAACCCCTACGAGTCTTGCCTAAAGTACCTTAACAATTTCCCCATCACCAACAGACAACAAAATAAAAAAAACACACAAAAAAAACATTGCATGTTGTGAAATTTTAAATGCGATAGAGAAACTAATAACAGGGATGGCACCAGGCCCTGATGGCTTCCCAGACTCCTTTTATCAAACCTGCAGACCCTCCTTCATCACTCTCTTAGAGGATCTATGTTCCTGCTTCTCTGGTACAGTGACTGGTACCATTGCAAAAGTCACCATAACAGTCATTCCTAAAAAAGGAAAAAAAAGGCCCCTCCTACTTCAGAACTACTGCCCACTATTCCTAATAAATACTGATAGCAAAATGTACCTGAAAAACCTTGCACTTAGGTTGGAACCTATTCTCAGAACAACTATTCATTCAACACAATTGGGATTTATCAAAGGCAGGTTCAGTGCACGTAACATCAGACTCTTCAGTCACGTAATTGAGACAGCCCACCTTCTCATTCGTCCTGTCTGCACAATTGCATTAGATGCAGAAAAGGCCTTTGATAAGGTTTTGTGGTCTTTCCTTCAAGCCGGTCTAACTTCTCTAAAGGGATCCTTGCCCTTTGTAAGGCGCCTAAGGCTAGAATAAATATTAAGAGAGCACTATCCAACTCCTCTAACCTACAACAAGTTATCAGACAAGGTTGCACCCTTTCTTCTCTTTTGTTTTTATTAAACATTGAACCACTCCTTATAAACATCAGAGTGAACCCCGCTATCCCTGGCATCCCATTTTCTGCAGGCCCACAAAAAGTGGTGGCATTTGCAGACAACATTCTTCCGTTTACAAGTCAAGCATATTCAGCTTTACCTAAAATCACGTCAACCACCAATGACAGTGCCCAAGTCTTCAGGTACTCCCTTAATAGAAACAAAACTGAGGACTTACTTCTAAATGCACATTGCTCAAGCCCAGTCATCAAAGAGTATGGTATAAATGAGCCCCTAACAAAATAAAATAACCAGGCATTTTGTTATGTTAAAATCTCAGAGAAGCCTTTAGATTACAAAGAAAAATTACCCTTACCAAAATTAAAATCATATTAGACAAATGGTCTTCCAGATTCATCATCTGGTAGGGATGAACAGAAACCTCAAAATTATAATCACTCACCCCGCCCACTTGTAAACTTACTTTCTGATTACCATGCTTTCAATCTATCTTTCAGATAAAATTTTTTTGCCAAATCACACATAATGCTTACCACGTTGCTGCGGAAATCCAAAAAAGTAGAATTGCGCTAAAGAAACTAAGACTTCTAAAGAAACCTGGAGGTTTAATCCTCTCAGACCTTAGAAGACACCAGAATTCATTCTTCGCAAGACAAGGATTCCTCTGGTTCTCCCTACCAGATACCGCTCTTCCACCTTGGCTTGCCACTTAAAAAAAATCTTGCTCTCCCTTATCTCACTTACCACCACCGACAAAATAATGAAAGAACACTCACAAATCATTCTCTCTAACATGGCACAGACTCTTCAGAATATTGACAGCAAACTCTCTAATAAAATGCATTTCTCCCTCCTGGCCTCACTATGGCATATTGACTAGCTGAAATCAGAAAGTAGGACACAATTTCTTGAGAAACGGACCCAAAAAGGTATCTTATTAATAGAGGATCTGAGATCTCCCTCCACACCAGTACCCTTTGCACACATTAAATACAAATTCGAACTCGATGACTTAGACTTTCACCACTTTCTAAAAACCAAAGCCATTATTTCCAAATATAAATCTCCAGAAACACCTGATTTCCCTAACACATGAAGACACTAGCAAAGGGAAGGCACTTAGCTTCCTAACTTTACTCGAACACCCACATCGTCCTTTCTAACAAATCTAGAAGAGCAAATGGGAATCGATCTCAGACAATATGAACAATACACATACTACAACACTAAACTGGTCTTCCATCTGGGCTAACCTCATGATCAACAACATCTGCTCCCTCCTTTGCTCAATACAGGTTTCGGACTGCTTATATGGCCCACTGGACCCCGCTAAACTTTAAAACTAGGTCTCAATGACTCAGACGTGTTGGAGCTGCAAAAGAGAGAGGAACTATACAACATATGATACTCAACTGTTCCTATTCTAAGAAATTCTGGTCTGAAATCAGCGATATCTCACAAATCCTACATATAAGTTGGACCCCTTACCTCCCCTCTATTGTTCTTGGTATCTTTCCCTCAGAACCTCATCTTAGGCTGGATACAGAAGAATGCACCTTATAGGATATCCTTATCTCAAAAAACAAAAAATCTGGTCAAAACTACATTCTTGCATTTCCAACCTAATATTAGCTTAAATGCCATTGCACCACTCTACCTCTTTCCTTACGCCCACCGCAACCCCCAGTTAGCCCTACCCAATACCTCCTTCCCAACCGTCCATATCACCCCTTTCTTCTAACCTTCAGCTCGCAACCCCCCCCCCTCCACTATTTCTCCACTGTTGCCCTGCTGTCTCTCTTCTGTCTATCCTCTTGCCTCTCTTCTTCATTTACCTCTTCATATTTCAATATAACCCTGGGGCTGTCCCACTGTTATCTACTATACCGTACCCGCATAGCACCACACTCCTCTAAAGCATATATGACCTAGGACGTTATAAATCAATGTTACTTTGTTACATTACATCACACTGACTACTAGATAGTATTCTCAATACTAATTGGCGATGTACCCTATTCTAACCTCATTCCCCATTTTGCGATTGTCCCCATCTGTTCTATACCAGTTCTATATCTATAGATTGTCTTACAACATTTTCAATAAAAATGATTCAGAAATTGAAAAAATATCAATGAAGCCAGTGCTAGGCCCTTTGAAAATGGTGAAGGACTTGTCGCACTAAGAAAGGCACATATAATATGCACAATATTGGACATGTTGCTAGATACGTCACCCAATAAATGGCCATTTTCAAACTGAAGACATGGTTTCCTCTTAAGCAAAAAATCCTATACTGTAGGCAACATTATTTGTTAGTCATATTTACAAACTTAAAAACTCACAGATAGAAATGTTTCAATGTTTTCATGAATGAAGGAGGCAATATCTTGCCAGTCCAGAATGTCCCCGAGCCAACTATTCTGCCGCTGTATGTGGATTTTCTGCCATTTGTGCTTTCCAGAGCTGGTAATATTCTGTGACAAAGGCATAAGAAAACAAACTGATTAGAAGAACCACAAAGAAGGGATAAAAATATTCCAGTTCTGACATTCACTGAATAGTCAATGATGCATTTTGTATTTTAAAATGGGAATTAATTAATGAAAGGCTTGCAACCACTCAAGCTAAGTGCTATTTTAGCATTATGATAATCACAAGACAATATCTAAGATTCTGCCAATTAGAAGAACATTGAATTTGAAGCACCCAGTGTTTCCTGGTAGCACAGTTATGCCCTTGGTGCACAAATACTGCGACTTTATCCCTTTGTCCACAATGCTGAGTCCAGAGTACCGTCCACGTAGTGACAAATTCATCAGTGATCAATATAAGGCATACATGATTTTCATGCACTAAGACATACCTTAACAAACCACGAGTGATATAGCCTGTCCCAGAGCTCCAACACCTGCTTCTCGATAACAGCAGTATTGTTGACTTTCTCACCCAAAATCTTATGAAGCTGTAAAAAGTTACAAAAAGGCTCATTGATGAATATGCATTCAAGCGGGTTTTCCCAAAAGATAATTTTTGGCCATTTTACAGTGAGTTCAGTGAAATGAATCTATTTTTGAAGAGCTAGACATAAAACTGACACTATACATACAATGAAAGGATTCTATTGTGTGCTACAAACGACTTCTGCAGAGAGCCCATATGCAAAATATACTTAACCGCTTTAGTGCTCAGCCTTTTCCCACCAGTGCAGAGCCCTTTTTTGGTTGGGGTAGTTTGTGCTTGGGATTCCATAACTTTGTTCCAAAACAAGGTATCCATGCCAAATCTGCGTCCTTTTTTCCATCATCCAGGGGATACTAAAGGTAACCACGGTTTATGGATTTGACTGATCAGGAATGATGAAATAGGCTAAATGGAGATACATTTTTATTTTTTTGGGGAAAAAAAATAAAAATCAGGAAAATGTTTATGGTTTTCTAAAAATGGCATCAACAAATGGCTTGCTGTGCTAAAAAGGCTCCCTCTTCCCAGCTTCCAGGAACATGCAGAGTTCAATTTAAAAAAACTATTTTTTTACCACACTGTTGGCATTTTTCAAAGGGGTAGCCCATTTTTCCTATTTTGTGTGCTCTCAACGTACTTCCAGTTTGTGGTGGAAACTAGTGTGAAACCCATAGGTGATCCATGAAAGCTATATATTGCTGAAAAGTAGACAATTCTGTATTCAGGAAGGGGGGCATATGTGTTTTTTCCAAAGAAACTAACTGTTGAAATAAACAAAATATTGAAAATGAGTAGGGGAAAAAACGCCCTTTGTGACGTTTTCATCTGTAACTTTTTGTCACAATGTTCAATTTAGAAAAACAACATACCATTACCTCTGCTAGACAATTCAGGTTGTGGGGGATATACAGGGTTTGTATATTATCCAAGAACACAATGTATCTAGAGTCAACAACTGAGCTGCACCATACATTGGTAGTTCATTGTGTACCAAGTATAGACTAATTCATATGGTGAGATATGTAGAGTGAAAAATGGGTATTAAGGAAATATATCTATTTCTGAAATGGGCACAAGATATGGAGTTTAGAAGCAGAGGTTATTTGTACAGTTCTGAATTTGTGACTACTCATTCTAGCAAAGTACTTAGAGGGCATTTATCAAAAGGTCTTCTTTCTTACACAATGGCTTTCTTTTAGAAGGCCCAAATGCAGCAAAATCTAATTGGTTATAGCTAATGCTCTACTATTCTGTACTCGGACATGTCGTTTAATAAAAATGGTACCTCACTTGTGTGGATTGGCCAAGTGCCCATGGCAGGTTACAGGCCTAAACACAACATGTAAACATCACATTTTTCCACCCAAAACTGACCTTTTTTCCTAATGTGGGAAGCTGTAGATTTTGGACCCCACCTAAGCTGGTTCCTAGGGATACCTAGCAAACCTGCACATGTTTTAAAACTAGACACCCGAATCCAAGGTGGGGTGACCTGCACGGCTCTAACCAGCACTGTTTTTGGCCAAGATACCCAGCAAACCTCAAACTTTGACTAAAACTTTAATCTGCAGGGAGCTGCAAACTTTCTTTCATTTAGTATTCCCCTAAGTCTCTGAATGCAAATGGTACCTCAAATGTGCAGATAGGCCTGGTGCCCGCGCAGGAAACAGCCAAAAACGCAACAAGGATTCATCATATTTTTCCCACTCAAAACTGACACTTATTTTGCAAAGTCGGTAGTTGTGAGTTTTGGTCCCAGCTCAGCCGCACTTAGGGAAACCTAGCAAATCTGCTCATTTTGGAAAACTAGACAACCAGGAGAGTATAGGGTTGCATGACTTGCATGGCTCTCACTAAGTAATTTTACCCAGAAGCCCTTGCAAATGTCAAACTATTGTGGAAAAAAAAAAAAAAAAAAAAAATGTTCCTCACATTTAGTGGCAGAAAATTCTGTAATCATCGAGGAGTACATACTTCCTATAGCCCTGAGCTCCTATTTGTCCCTGAAAAGAATATCATCTCACTTGTGGGTGGGCTACAACACCAGGCCACAAATGGCCTTCAAGAGCTATGTGGGATTATAAGCAATTATGGTAGCTGCAGTATTTGGGGCAGTGCTCTGGCGCCAACCATTCAAACCGAAGAACTGTAGACATTTTTGAAAACGAGAATCAGGGTATGGGGGGGGGGGGGGGGGGGGGGGGGGGGACTGCACCTTGCGTGGATCCTATGATGTTTTCTTATTCATAATGTTTTGCAAACCTCAAAGTTTACCTGAAATCTCAAATTTTCCTTACATTTCTGTAATGGAATGGAAACTTTTGAAATCTATGAAAATTCTACCACCAAACAATACCCCACTTGTGCAGATCAAAGCACTCCACCACTTCCCCACATTGACCTCGGTTTGTTCTATTCCTGTTGCGGGCACTAGACCTATCCACACAAGTAGTGCAGCGTTTTTATAGCTGGCCCCCACCACTATATTAAAACAAATCCCTGGCGATTAATGGGCTTTCTGCCCAAAGAAGGTGGGGGTGGATTGGGGGTCATCACCTTCATCTGCAATCCAGGTAGTCATGTCTTTTTGAGTGGGGCATGGCTATGTTAGGCTGGGCAGTTCCCACCTTACATTTTTCCTGATGTCTAGAGGCATTTCTGCCCCTCCTCTCCTGGGGTGTAAACAGGAGTAATCAACCCCTTCAACCTCCCAGGGAGGGAAGAAAGACTGTCTACGTTTTTGTGGTAGGGGCATAGCCATTCCCATTGTAGGCAGCCCCCATTGCTATATTTTTTAATCTTTAAAAAAATAACATAGCATCTAGTAGGCTTTCTGCCCTGTGAGTGTGCAGATTGGGGATAACCATCTCACTCCCTCCCCTCACAGGGGGGCAAAAAGATGGTTGCCATATCTATTTGGGGTAGGGGCATGGCCATGCCCTGGTGGGCAGCCCCCAACCACTATAAAAAATTTTTTTTTAAACCCTAGTGTCAAGTGCGCTTTGTGCCCAACCCAGGGGAATATACTCGGGGGTTGGAGGACCACATGACCTTGACCAAGGTGCCGCTCCCCAAACTGTGGTGCCTCATGGGTGCATCCTTGCTTGGGGACCATTCTCACAAGCAGGGATCCAATGGGCAGAGGAACCATTGAAAAGGGGAGATTATCCCCCTTTCCAACGATACCTCTACCAAGGAAATCAGTGCTCAGGGTGCTGAGATATGCCCCCAAGCACTGATTCAGTGAAGGTAAAACAAGCCCATTAGCTCGTTTTACTTTCCCTTATAGAAGTAACTGTCCGCTCGCTCTGTGAGCTGACATCACAAAGATTAAAAAATAAAAACACAATCAGGCTGCTGGGGAAGCTCTTCCTAAGCAGCCTGAGCTGCAGGGGGAAAAAAGGAAACCCTCTGGTGCAAAGCAACAGAGAGGCCTTTCCAACCAGCCCCAGTGTTGGCCAGTACCTGACAGATGCACTGGGGAGGGGGTGCGCGTTTCGGCCATTGGCAGACACCTGCACCTAAAGGGTTAAATAATATCTTTGGGGAGGGCACTCCAAGGTAGTTATTAGCCAGAGTGAACATTTTTTGTTTCGGCTGTCATAAAAAGCAGCATATAGAGAAAGTGATCACAGGTTAGAGTCACTATAAAAATAATTTCCTGGTAGTGCTATACCAATTTCAGGAAATGTGGTGAGTTCCAAGGTGATTTTGACCTCTGCTGGAATTTGATTAACCATCTGGAAGAGTGAACCATTTTCGGTCATGTTTTTCTCATGGAAATTATGGTTAGTGGTCGAGAATCTAATATGAGGATACATTTTCTATCAAATCACAATCATCTTCCGCAACCATATAAGAAAAAGGGATGACAACGAGTAAAACAGGTACTGCAGCAGGTTTCTGTCAGTTGGCTACCCACTGTTCTATTCTAGCTTCTCCACAGATTTATAACGAAAAACTGGAAAACTGACGTTCCTCACTGATGACAGACATAAAGCCCTCCTTTGATCTACTGGTTTCTGGAATAAGAGCTGTAGAACAGAAAGACTTTCCTAAGGAACGAACTAACGGACTGTAGAAAATGAACAAAATTAGTTTTTTCTTTTTTCGTGAAAATTACGATTACTGCTTCATAAAGAAAAATAAGGACCCATTTACTATAAAATCACAAACACCTAATTTACATGAGAAAGAAAGTCTGCCACACTGAGTGAAACATTTCATTAAAACTGCAGCATTAGTCTACAGCTGACTCTAATATTAAGTCTTGCATCACGATAGAATTCCAGTGAACAACTAGAATGCCAATATTCTATAGTGATGCTGCTAACACAGGAGCGGGGAAATTTGAAACCTTTCCTAGAGAGCAGGCTTACCTAAATAAACATTAAGGGTCTAATACAGATATTAAAGCAGATGTCCCCCAACGAGGTGGTTATAAATAAGAGTTTATGTCATTTATGGAATAATGTGTTATAAATGGCCTCAGAAGGAAGAGCATCTGGAATATTGCCATTCTGCGGCTGCAGCGTTTTCTACATAATTAAGGAATTTGCTGCATTTGCCACATAAGTCAATATCTTATGAATAATCTGCAGATTTTAATAAGAAAATGTTTCTAGCGCCAAAAAGATCAGAAGGTACTAAAAATGTGGCAACAAGTGATCCCGCATAGTGAAAGGAGGCCCTTCGCAACAGTTGATAGGTTATCTTTCTGCTGCTAATTTCTGCATTTGGTTATTAAACAGGTACTAATGAGGTGAAATGTTTGCCCAATGTTACCATGAGCAGAAACAGTGAAGCAATACAATCACAAAATGTGCCGCACAATATTACATAATTAGCATTTTCTTAATGCAGAATTTAGTCAATACTGCTTCATAAATTAGTCCTCCCATGCAGCATAATTCCAGTGGGCTCTGCAAAAAGTGACTGACAGAGATCTTTACCGAAACACAGCATTCGCTTTTCGCTTCTGTTCTCCCAAGACTATCCATCGTCTTAATTGCTTAATACTACCTCAATTTAAAAAAAATGAGATTTTCGTAGGTATAGAATGGTTTCATAATCCTCCATTTACATCAATTTGAGTAACTACATTAACGCACATTTTGAAACATCATTCTTATTGTGAGTTAAATAAAAGGAACTGATAAAACGTTTAAAATTAACAAGTTATTTACCTTCGGTAACGCCTTATTTAGTAGAGACTATCTGGTCTATTCCTTCCCTTAAAATATTCACCAAACGGGAGACTGGTTCGGGTATAGAACTCTGCCCTGTTGCTCTGACAGGAGATCCTCCTGAAAAGGCAGCCTGATAGGAGGACCGCTGATGCCATATTCTCTGTGCACAATCTAGAGCCACCAAGATGTCTTCTTCAGAACTCGAGACAGTAGTGGTATTGGTGGGAGAGCATACACCAGTCCTGAGCCTGACTTGAGACTAATTGCACCTCCAAGCAAGAGCCACCTTGGAAACCCCAGCATGCATAATTGCTGATATTGCCTGTTCTCGAGGGTGGTAAATAGATCCAACCAAGGTTTTTCCCCAGTCGCAGAAGAGACCTCGCGCCATCTCCAAGTGAAGATGCCATTCATGATCCACAAAGCACTGGTGGCTGAGTTTGTCAAACCCGTCCGTTCACAGACCTCATGTGTTTTAGAACCAGGAATATGTCCTGATGTTCCACATGTCCATAGAGTGCAGGGCCTCTCGGCACAGGGTCCAAGATCCCACCCTACCTGATTTCTGGACTAGGTTGGAGAGATTCCCTTGATGCTGCTCCCGCCTCAGAGCCGGCATATGCAAGCGTGCATACATTGCCAGTAGCCTCAGAGTAATTCTCACCGAAATGCAGGATAGAGGCTGAAACATATGAATTATACCCTGAATATCCCCGACTCGCAACTCTGGAGGATAGGTGCGGAATTGCACTGTGTCAAGAACATCTCAGATGAAAGAGAACATCTGAGAAGGAGTCAGGTGTGACTTTGAAACATTTATGGTGAACCTCAGCGAATGCAGAGGGTCCGCCAGATTCTGGTGGTGGGCAAAGACTGCCTGGTGCGAGCCCGCCTTCAACAGCCAGTAGTCGAGCTAGGGTAAGACTAGTAAACCCACATAAGCTTTATTCGGTCACCATTACCATCAAAGTTACCATTAAAAAACATAAATAATTAAGAACGTAAGAAATTTAAAAGACCAACAATTACAAAAAAGGTATAATCACTCCCACTTCATGTGCATATGATACATATTTACAAGGATTTAGAGTTCTTAAGAAAGCAAATACGTGTATACTAAGCAGCCACAAGGAACTTGCTAACCGCAGAGATCAAAACAGTTGAAGTATCATTTTTTTAAATCCTTAAAGCAATATGACATTGTCTTATGCCCAAGTTCCGGCAAATTGTGCAAATCCACTTATGCCCGACAAAAGAACATAAAGGTGGTCATTTTGACCTCGGCGGTCTTTTGAGAAGACCGCTGAGGGACCGCCGTGCTAAGACCGCCAGTGGTGGCCAATTTCCGAATGGGGTATTAGGACTGCTGGCAGCTCTCCGTCCTTTTCCGGACGGAGAGCCACCAGCAGCCATACTGGCGGGCGGCGGGGAAGTGGAGGTTGCTCCAACTCCACGTCAACAGAACACCGCCCACCGAATCACGTCCTGTGATTCGGCGTGGCGGTGTTCTGTTGACGGTGTGGTGTCGGCGGAACAGCCCCCATGGCACCTGTCCCCTCCCGGAGGATCGGCGGAACAGGTAAGTTGATCGTCCGTTAGGGGAGGGTGGTGGGGGGGTGTTGTGTGGGTGCATGGGGGTGTGCGTCTGTGTATGTAGAGGGGGTGTGTAAGTGCGTGTATGCTTGCGGGTGTGTTGCGTGTTTTGGGAATGAGTGCGTGTATGTCTGTATATGGGTGTGCGTGTCTGACTGAGTGTGTGGATGTAGGCATGTATGTTGGTGTGTGTGCGTGTGTGTGTGTTGCTGGTGCCTGCGTGCGTGTCATGTGTGTGTGAGTTATGTGATGTTGGGGGTCGGGTGGGGAGGGGGGCCCTGCCACCTTTGGGGGGTGGCAGGGGTGGTGTAGGGGAGGGAGTCAGGGTGGGGGAGACCCCTATCAGTGCCAGGGAAGGTATTCCCTGGCACTGATAGTGCTTACCGCCATGGATTTCATGGCGGTTCCTACCGCTGGAAATCCACGGCGGTAAACCGGGTCAAAATACCGGTGGCGGTATTGTGACGGCCGCCGGGTTGGAGACCCAGGTCTCCAACCCAGCGGTCGTCTCCGCCCTGGCGGGCGGAACGGAGAAGCGGCGCATGACCCTGGCGGTAACCGCCATGGTCATAATACTAAAAAAAAGACCGCCAGCCTGTTGGCGGTCTTACCGCCGCTTTAAAACCGTCCGCCAGGGTTGTAATGACCCCCAAAATGTTCAACAGATTCAACACACAATTACGACAGGCAGGGCATTGGTCGGAAGTAGAAGACAACAATCCCCATCTGTTTGTTAAGGACATAGTGGTAAACACCCAAAATGAAAGCGAGCATACAAACAGACTGGTACCCCTGACCTCAGAGATTTACTGCCACCACCGCCATCACTTTCGTGAACACCTGAGGGGTGTTGGTAAGGACAAGGGGTAGCACAGCAAACAAAGTGCTTGTGGCCTACTGTGAACTGCAGGCAAAGTTTGTGGGTCAGAAGGACGTATATATGGAAATATGCACCTGGCAAATCCAGCGATAACATCCAGTCTCCAAGGTCCATGGCTAACAGGACCAGCCTGCCTTTCCTGATGCAGCCAGGAGAGAAGATCCTCTGTCAGCGGATCTGAGGGCAATGGCATGGGTGGAGAGAGTCTCTGTGAATGGAAGGGCATAGCCCCACTGAACAACTTGGAGTACCTACTTGTCTGAAGTTATGGACTGTTGCCGTGATGGTATGAGGCCACATTTAAGAGGTTTGGAGACTGGGGCTGTTAAGGGGGTTACTGTGGGGGGAGAGTGGCGGGCTGGCCATATTTCTGGCTTTGGGTTCCGCAAGGTTTGCCCATGGCCACAAACGTTCTGGGCGGCCTGTTGGTTGTAGTGGCTGGGTGAAAATGGACTTGGCCACAAAAGGAGTCTAAGGCAGAATGAGGCTGGTGTGGGGCAATGGTGAGCCCCAACAACAGGCCGGTGGCCCTACTGTCTTTGAAATGCTCAAGCTCCAAAATCTGCCTTGACACCCAAGCTTCAAATCTGCCTTTTCGCCGAATAAGCATATGCCATCGAAGGGAATGTCCATAAGGGATGTCTTTAAAGCATAAACATCATTCCTGTGGGACTCATTCAAGACCCTCTAAACCTCTTAATGATTTCAAGGAATTCAATAGTTACTGCCACAAAGTTTCTTCTACATCAACCAATGTTGAAACAAAATGGAGGAAGAAAGAACAAAGGACTGCTAATGGCTTTCTGTCACTTACATATATTAACAATTCACATGCAGAAATATGTGAGTAAGTGAACAAAGAACAGATAACCCAATGCTCAAAAGTGAACAAGCATTTACAACCCATACATTAAGACACTCCCTGGTTTTACACATTATTCAATAGTATAAATATTTGGCTGCTGTAAGACACTCCACAGTCTCCGCTGCTATCATTTTGTCTGAAATACAAAAGGGGAATGTCAAGATTTCCACCCTGTGTAATTTTAAGGGTCACCCCAGGACCAACTCATCTGACCATTCAACCTGCATACAAGGGAGACAGAAGCCGATTTCAATTTTCAATCCCAATTATTCTTAAAACATGATAGTCTAGTATTCAACCATGAGTGATATATCCATATATTCCACAACTCACTAGTGATATATCCATATATTCCACCACTCACTAACTTGCGAGTCTGGACGCGCCATTCATAGTCTGCCGTTTTGTACCTAGTAATCAATATCCTGCATATAAAAGTGTGAGATCAAATCAATGTATATCTCATAAAGCACAAATTATCACCACAAAGTGTGTGCCACATTTTCATAAGTGAAATAATTCTGTCGGTGATGGTACTCTACAACAATCACAAGCCATAGTATTTACACAAACGTCATCACCAGTGAAGACAGCAATGAGAGAAAAGCATTCGACAAATGAAGGGAGCTCTACATTTCTTGATAATGGCGGTTAGTTCCTCCAATCAATAATAGTAGTAAAAATGTAAGCCTATAGTGGGAACACATTAGTAGTCACAGCCACATATTATAGGAAACTACATTTTATGCCTAACATTGCGGACTGATGCTACAGCACAACGATAATCCTGTTGAGTAAAACAATTCTAATTAGGTTGGCTGTTGTATATCAAAGTTTCAACCTCTCATCCACCAAAATGGATACATTTATGCCTTACTGTGAGGTGAACACATCCACTTCACAGTCTGCCACCATTAACTCTCTGCGTAAGACAAGGGAAGATGTGGTAGACGCTGTTGACTTAGTGCCCCTTGTGCCTAACCAACAACTAGACTGCCAACCCTCTGTGGCCATGTTGGGGGAACTACTTCTAGTAAACTTTTGCTATTCACAATCCTGAATCCATGTAGAATTACTAAGGAACAATTTTAAGGGGGTTAACTTTTCTTGTCAGAATAGAGCACACATGAGGGGTGGCGGGGTAGGGGGGAGGAGAACACAGATGTTCTTAGGCAACTGTTAAAGGGAGGTGTAGTGATATGCAGTTAATATCGAAATGAGACTTGTTTCAAATACTAACTGTAAATCTCGTATGTAGATATCGACCTGTTAGGATCCAATCCAGCTGACTGATTTAGAACTGTTCCTAAATGTCTTTGGTTTTTAAGTGGGGACATCTTTAAACTGAGCTTTATCAAACCGACCTGTTGCCCTATCACTTCAAGAGAAGAAAGACGTCTGAAAATGTGTTTCTCCTACCACTGCAAGTGTCTGCGCTCCTAATCTAATTAGCTCAGATCAGTCTTCTTCACTATATGATACATAATAAATGATTGAACTAATAAAAAATGCTTTTACACTGCCTTTTCTTGTTTTGTAAAAGTGAATTCTGACATACTTCAATGTTTTACCCTCATTCATCATAATCCTATCAAGCAGGACATTAAAAACATGTTTACAGTCAGTTAATTTCCATTACCATCCATTCCAAATGTTCAGATATCCCTGCCCATCCACCGGGAGAAATAAATGTAATGCCTGTGCCTGGGACCTCTGAGCAGAGTTTGTCCACAAGAGTCAGACCTGGGAGTCCTAGAACCTCATTGAATAGAGGAAAAGTTAAGAATTATTACTTCACAACCCTCGAACCCCGGCAATGTTTTATTCTAGCATGTCCTTTGGAGTTTTCGCTGGGTCTCCGTCTAGACAACAGTCTGAGATTTCGTCTAGACCTAAGAAAACGTCTGACCCTGAACAGCCTACCACCAACACCTCTCTCATTGATGGTACTCTGGCACTACTAAGGTCACTTTTGGCAACAAGAAGCCAGCACAAGTGAATCAGTGCTACAAGCTCCTTGTCTGGATTCCTTTTGCAATAGTGGTAAGTGAAAACCTTCATGGCTATTACAGTACCTCATACTGTAACACGAGGGAGCCATTTCAATACAACTTTAAACAGAAAGCATTCATAGAACTCCAATTCTTCAAATTATGTCAACCATTTTTAGTTTATTTTCTTGGAATTCCCTTTTACAGCCTTCTTCTAGCAAGGTTTTTGGCGGTTGCACTTTACAATGTTGTGCATAACCCTGCTTTACAGTGAGAGTTTGTAATATCCCTTAAAGTTTGTCTGCAAAACCAGATCCCAAGGCAACTCTTGAACCATGATCCCCACTGAAAAGCCATATGTATCACTTCATGTTCCAGTTCAAGGTTCTGTACCCTTGCAAGAAAAGACCATGAATTAGTAGGCTCTACAATTATTTTGAAACTGATGAAGAGGTCTTCTCACATATGCTCTTGACAACATATCGAAAAAGATCTACCAAAGGCTTCAGAAGAAATCAATTTTACAAAGTACGGTAAATATGCATCTTTCAATTTACCACAAACAAGTATTGGCAACTTCAATTAATTTGACATTTAGAAACTTTTTTGTGCAAACATGTCTGGCTTGTTTTATTACGATTGGTTACAGGTACTTGAGGTGACGAAGTCCAACAGTAAGTCAGCGAGGGGGATGAGCAAAGTCCTTAGAAACAGTAATCTCTGCAGATGATGCAGGCTTCTGTCAGTTTCGGGCACCTTTATCCTTTGCTAAGGTTTCCTATGTAAGTGGTCCTGATGCAAAGGATACAGGATGCTGAAGATGCTCAAGGATGCTATGGATGCAATGCGATTAAGGGGTTTTTCCTGAACCTGTCTATCCACGATCTATGAAAGGGATGAAGTGGTCCTAGTGTAGGGAGCTGGGTTCTGGTTTAGGTACCCCCCCAAACACACACTTATTGCCTCCGTTTTAGATGCAATTTTTACTCAAGTGTAATGGGTTCCTGCTAACCAGGACCCAGGTGGCAGAGTTCCTTCCTAAAACAAGACCAAGACACCTGGTCACTTGATCCCCAAGTGACCAGGCCCTTCAGCCATATAAGTTCCTAGCTAATTGTACCCCCTGCACCTAGTGCATGGGTACTGAAGAGGGCCCCCTCAGAGCTGCAACATAAAGTGTGAGACTCTGAGGGACCCAATACCAAACTTGTGCAGACTGCCAATGTAGGCTGCATGACAAGATACTCCGAAAACTGAAGACACAACATGGCACACACTTGTGTGCCATGTCACCTACTGCACTGCTTGTAATATCTGTAAGTCACCCCTACAGCAGACCTTCATCCCTAAGGCAGGGTGCATTATACAGTATTACAAGTCAGGACATATTTACCTGAGCAATTATGTCCCTACTATGTCTGTCGATTCTTAAGACATAGTAAGTGAACAGGAAAGCCATTTTAAATCCATGTGCTGAACACTGGTCAATATGAGTTCTCCAGCTACATTATAGCTTCTTTGAGCATAGGGATGTTTGGTATCAAACATCTTGCTTTAATAAACCCTCAATGATTCCAGTGATGGATTTATTAACACTAAAAATAACAGGTGATAGACAGAACGTAGCCCAAATCACACATTCACCCCGAGTCATAGATGTGGGTTTAATCCATAATTTTTTTTTTGCTCACCATACCATTCCAGTTTAGACCCAGCCATATGCAAATCAGTCTTGACCCATGGGAACAGTACAGCCCGAATACAGACACCCAAAGGGCACCTCAGAGCTGCCCCGTAAAAAAAACTACCAATTGCTGGTGAGCTCACTGACCGGTTCTGGCCAGACTGCCATGAACAGACAAGAACCTGCCCAAGGTGAGAGCCTCCACTCTTGAGAAGTCCGAAACAAAAGCCTGTCCGAGCTGGGGTGTTACCCACCCCTCCCCACAGGATAACCTGCATTCCAAAGCAGGTGCTTCCTGAAGCCCATCGCCTTCGGTCTGCAGATCTGGCCTTCCTCAGAGGAAAATGCCGACCCCTCTGCCTCAGAGCCCGTTTGGCACCTGGACAGGTGGGAAAATTAGCTATGCAGGATGCGTGTTGCATTTTCAGGCTGGACACACCCCAAGGCTGACCAGCCTGAAGTGGACACAGCCTAGAAAATTCTGCAATCTTGCGTGTGGTGGAATTTCACTCCCCTTACACCCTCTAAATTAAGTATTTAGGAGGCCCCCTGATACCAGGACTGCAGATCTTCGCTGGACATAAAAAGGAGTAGTTGTTACGGTTTCGGGCAGGTCTGATCAGGACTCTGGTTGTGGTTGGGGCACCCCTTGAGGTCTCAGAATATCCTAAAGAGGTAGTGTACTGAAGCAGAAAGGCAGCTAAAGGAATGCACAGAAAAGGATAGCTATGGACAGGCACAGGAAAGTAAACGCAGAGCAACCCTTGTGTGAACAAACAGGAAACGGATTACTAATAGACAAACACACAGGGGTTGTACACAGGGTAGGGCGCAGAACGTCCCACAGCAACAGGGAATGTCAATGCGTCTGTGCAGTTTGCTCTTACAGATAGTCACCCCGCCAGCCCCATAGAAAGGAGGCAGCAGAAGTGAATCTGTCTCTGGACCCTTAGAGCACAAACAAGGATAGTACTTACATACACAAGACAAGCTCTTGTGAGTCCAGCTGGAAACACAGTGGCAACTCCTGGATAAACAGCAATGGCACACTGTCACTGTTAGGCACGAAAGACAAGGTATAACACTAGACAAGGATGGGGGCTGGAATTGCCTCCTGGAAACCAGGAGCCAACCCCAGTACAAAGGAGGAGACTTATAGACTGGTGACGACTGATAGAACACTTACCAGACACAAATACTCGAGAGGAAATGGAGACAGAAGGAACAAACTAAGAGACAGAGGCAGGAACTGTGAATAGGCTCATGCTGAAGCAAATGCAGGACTAGGACTGGAAAACAGGGCGCAAACATATGGCTGGAACAAACAGAGACAGGAATGGGAAACAGAGAGCAGGCTCTGGCTGGAACAAGCAAGGACAGGGCTGGAATACAGGGAGTAGGAATAAGCAGTAAACAGGGCTGGGAAACAGAGAGCAGGTTCAGGCTGAAACAAGGCAGGAGCAGGACGGAGAAACAGGGAGCAGGCTCTGGAAGAAACAAACAGGTACAAGGCTAAGAGTTAGGGAGCAGACTCTGGCTGGAACAATCAGGAGCAGGGCAGAGAAACAGGAAACAGGTTCAAGCTGGAACAGATCAGGAATAAGACTGGAACAACATCCGATAAGGGGTCTGTAACACAAAGGAATCTAACTCCAATGCACGACGAAGGATCTTGAGGAAATGGCTGCTTGTAAGCAGTTCCAAGCTGCAGAAAACCCCAGGTGGAATCACATGACTGAGCTGCACAGGAGAGGTCTCAGGTGTCTGTAGTTTCAGACACTCGCAAGTCCTGGAGGAGAAGATCCGGTGAAAAGGAGCAACTGGATTTCTCCCATAGAAAACAATTTTAAACAGAGTCCAGGCTTTCCTGACAACCAGGCTGTGCATTATGGGATTTGCAGTCCCAGGAAGCAAATCTAACACTACAAAAGCATACCATGGCGAAAAGAGAAACAAACATGAGTCAGGAAGGGACTCTAGATAAGTGTTCAAGGTGATTCCCAGGCTTCCGACAGTCCCCTTACAACGCCCCCTAGAAATGGGATGACAGAGTTGTAACAGTAGTGGACTAGAAGCCTGCTAAACCTGAGAACCGAGCAGCACGACTGACATGGCGCCAACCCTGCCAGCCTGCCTGCTGCACCCGACCCTCGAGGAGTAACTGACCTGTCCTGCCGCTGCAGCCTCCAAGAAACTAGGAGAGCTGCCAGTGCTTCATAAATCCCCAAGAAGAACTCCCTTGGAGTGGGGGAGCTGCTCCCCTGCATCTGCAGGCCCCTTTGGAAAGAACTGTGAGGACTGGGACCACCAAAAACACGATGCCAGACATGACCACTGCATACGAGCCACCTAGTTCGAGCTGAAATGGGCCAACAGTGTCAGCGTCGTCCCCAGGCCCTCCAAAGACAAAGCTCATCCAAGTTTGCCCTCTGTGGACTTCTCAACAGCGTCTGCAGTCTGATTCTGCAGATCCCCCCCCCCCTCCGCTTCACTGTAACTGCCTCTGGTGACAGTGACCTGATGGTCCACTGCACCCAGACATAGAAGAAGAGGACCATTGGTGTCCCTATATCCCCTAGGCTGTGAGCCCCCAGCCATTCTGTTGGTTTGGCAGAACTGGACACCCCAGTCCAGGCCTGCAGCCTGTTTCTTTCTGTAGGCCTCCTGCACTGCGACCACCACCAGCGATGGTAAACCTGACAATCCTGGACCAAGGAGATCAGGACCACTGGTATACCTATGTTCCCGATCATTGCAAGAACTGAACCTTCTAGGTGGTTCACCCAGACTGGACTCTCAGCCCACCCCTGAGGAAACTTTGTGACCGGACCGATCCCTATAGACTTAAATAGAGCAGCCAACACTGAACTGCAAAACTGCACCTGGCCACCCCTGTGCCGCTCGAGGTTACCTGTTGATGTGGCTTTGGACCTTACTACATACTTACCTAAAGTTCAGGAGACTGGTCCTGTACGTTGCTGTACTATTCCTGTATGCAGTGCTTGTTCTTCTTCCATAGGATGACATTAACTCATTTGAAAAATGCATTGTTTACTTTTACAAACTCCAAAATTTCATAACTTGAGAAAGTGCTACCTGAGTCCGGTGATCTTGGTATCAAAGTTTTCTATAAAAGTATGTGTTATTTTTATAAATTGGTGTTGGATTTCTTTATTGAGTGTGTGTCTCACTTACTGCATGAATGTGTGCCTTATATGCTTAGCACTACCCTTTAATATGCCTAACTGCTCTACCACACTACCCAAAAAAAGTATTTGGGATGTCATTTGAGCCTCTGAGATACCTCTAGGGATTGCTTGGACTCTTTGTACAGTGTACCTCATTTTGGTCCACTATATAAACAGCCAGCTTCCTACACCTAGTCACAAGGGCATTGTCCCTCAAAGTCCTCTTGGTCCTGGTAGAAGTCAGTCCAGTTGCTACTGGACTATTAGTCACCTGATATTGTGGTCGTAGCCAAAATTCTTCGCTGGGCCACAGCTCGTCATCTGGGAGGCAAACACACTCTGATGACTCTCTCTGGTCCAGCGGATTCGGGTGCAACTTTAACTGCCTGGTTCCAGTCTGTGATGGTGCACGACAGCAGTTGGCAGTGGTCTGAAGCTTCGGGGCTACCAACTTGTCACAGCAGATTTTTCAACTGTTGTGGCCCTCTGCTGCGAACAGGTCAGCCAGCTGACCCTTTGAGTCTCTTCTTCCCGCTTCCAACATGGCAGAACCCTTTATCGGTGTCCGGAGCTCTGTAGCCCAGCCCAGAGGTGCGGCTACCAAGAGGGCTACTAGCCCCGGAAAAAACTGTTTGGCAACTGTTTTTCCCTTCTCTGGCTCTAGTGCCAGCCTGTCTACCTATACTATGGAGTAGCCTCTCTCCCAAGTGTTACCCACTCGCTCTTCAAAGGGGGTTTCTCCTTTGAAACTTGACTTTTGGGCTATAATCAGTATGGCTTTCTGCAGGAAGGAGGTAACACCTCTATCCAGTGCAGGCTTTGATTGTCCCCTTTCTTGGGAGTCGGTAGCACATTTCCCCATGAGGTCTCAGGGATAGGCTCCTTGTCCAACCATCGAGGGCAGAGGAGACCAAAGGCAACAAAGTGGCATATTGCAACGTGTTACATTAATTTCTATTTGAGAATCAAGTCAAGCTTGATATAACAAAATGTTTGATACCTTGGAGTATTAACTTTGGATGCACCATACAAGAGTTAGCACCGGGTGTAACCCTGTACTCGCCAATGGGATGACTAAGTCCTTCCACAGTTAAAACAACATTTTGCATTTTTATTGCCAGAACATGTAAATTACACCTTCTACAAGTGAAATATGCTTGACTTTGACTTAGGACTCCCTTGGACCCCCATGAGTGTCACATATTGCAGAGGGTGGTTGGGCTTTGCCATTGATTTAAAGGGCAAAGTTGTGTTAGCAGTTTAAAACTGCTCTTCCAGTCTGTAATGGCAACATGGCAGACTTGTTTAATCTGTGCCATCCCCAGGGTGGCACAACCAGGCTGTCCCTGGGGTGACCCTCTAACGTACGACACCATAGACTAGGGACTTATAGGCAAGTTTGCTTATGCCAATTGGGTATAAGCCAATGTAGCATACACATTTTAGGGTTAAGACACTGGTACCAAGGTCTGCTTAGTAGGCCTCAGTACACTCTCAAAGTAAAAAGAAACAGTAGCATCAGTCTAAAACGGTGGGGGTGACCATACAAAAAGTGGCATTTCCTCACCTGGTAGTTATCATCTAAGTGTAAGAACCTGGAAAGGCAATCTGCATTGGTATGGCAAGTCATACATCTGTTCCACTGTAAAGGCCATACTCTGTACAGAAACTGACACTTCAACAACATGAGTTCTCTCATTTCAACTGCATCAGCTCTCTGAGAGGTCTGTGGTCAGTTTGAACTCTGAAGTGAATTCCAAACAGGTAAGCTCTCCGCTTCTTCGGGGACTAAACTTCTGCAAAGGCTTCCCTCTCAATGGCACTTCAACCCTGCTCTCTGGGGAAGAGTCACCTGCTAATAAAAGGAACTGATTATTCGTGTGCAAAATCATCTACCTGGGACAACCCTGCCTCTTACCCATATTAAACAGTATCTGTCTGAACAATGTATTCCTTACTGAAGTCAGGTGCCTTTAAAATAAGTGCTGAGCACAGAGCTTCCTTGGTGGTGTCAAAAGCCTTTTGACACTGCTCAGTCCATATCCCATTTCTGGGTTGCCTCTTGGAGATAAGTTCAGTTAGTGGTGCCATTATCTAACCATAACCCTGAAAAAAACACCTATACTACTAAGTCAGGCTAAAAAAGGTTCCATCTTGGATCTGAAACTTAGGATCTTCCTAGGTCAGATTTTATTTTTCTGGATCTTGGGTTGAAGAGGCTATCCGTGGCCTTCACCAACTTGAAGGCACAGGTACACAACAGAGCCCTGCCCTATCTGGCACTTGCTTGCTTGATCGTCAAGCCTGTATGCTGCAGGTCCTGAAGCACTTCCTTGAGGTGGGCCAGGTGATCCTCCCAGATGGAACTAAATACATCTATATTGTCAAGATACGTTGCACTGAAACTCTCTAGACTTGATAGTATTCGGTTTACCAACCCCTGGAAGGTGATAGGTGGATATTTCAAACCAAAAGGCATCACTTTAAATAGAAAGTGACCTTCAGGTGTGGAAAAAGCAGAACTACGCTAAGCTCCTGGGGTGAGGGCTATCTGCCAATAACCTGATATCAGATCAACAGTACTCAGATATTTTGCTGCCCCAACTTATCAATGAGCTCATTAGCTCTTGGAATACGGAGGGCATCAGTCTTAGTGACTGCCCGGAGGCCCCTTCAGTCCATACAGAACTTCATCTCAGGCATTCCTCCTTTAGGATTGGGCTTGGACACCCGTACCACTGGGCTTGCCCATCGCCTACATGATGGCTCAATCACCCCCAATGCCAACATCCTGCCAACTTCAGCTTGATGCTGACCTTGACCTGGTCAGAAAACCTGTACATTTAGCTCCTGACAGGCAAGCTGACACCAGTGTCCAAATGATGGATACACCATGTTGTCAGACCTAGGGTCAGAGAAAACCGTCCAGAAAACTGCTTCAATAACTTATAGCAATACCTTTGTTGTTGTTCTGTTAAGATGGGGGAGAGTACTACTCCTTCCACAATTCCATCTTTGGTATTAGAGGGCAAAAGGTCAGGGAGATGTTCACTGTTTTTTTCTTCCCTCCATCTGTCACCGTCAACATTGTGATGTTGGCTCTGTCGTGGTGTAAGTTAAGCCTCTTCATATGGACGATTGTAGGTGACTTCCCCCTCTTCTCTATTATGGGGTCTGGCCCAGTACACTTGCCCTGCAGGGCTGTGTGTGCCACAGGCTCTAAGATTAATTCCAACTATTCTGGTTGGTACTCAACCACGGAGGACTTCTAGTCATACCAGTGTTTCACAAGCTTCTGGCTGGCCATTCATTTATTATTTGCCTTATCTGTGTACTTTCTCATCCTGGAGTGAAGATGAAGCACAAAGTCCACTATATCCTGCTTTGGTTCCTTGAGGGTTCTCTTGAAACCCTCTCTACTAAACTTAGTGGACCCCGCACAGGCTGTCTAAACAGCAGCTCAAAGGGACTAAAGCGGACTCCTTTTTGGGGGGACCTCCGTGTAGGTGAATAGAAGGCATGAGAGAAAGGCATCCAACCTCTTCCTTGGTTTCTCAGGCAACCCCTGGTTCATGCCTTTCATGATCTTATTGAATTGGCAAACTTGTAAGTCACACCAATTTCATCCCACATAGCCTTCTGATAGACAGACATAACATTTGTGCCTCTGAGTTCACCTCCTTAGGGAAGCCAACCCTGGTGAAGATTCCAAGGAGGACCCTAGCCATTGCAGCAACTATCCTAAGGGGAATAGCCTCTGGATACCTGGTGGCATGTTCCTCTACCACCAAGATAAATGTATTCCCTGAGGCTGTTAGGGGCTTAGGGGACCAACAATGTCCCCTAAGCTCCACCCTTTAAACAGAATCCCCATCCCTGAAAGAGGTATAGAGGGAGGATTTGGCTTGCCACCTGTCTTGCCTCTAGCCTGGCAGATGATACAGTAGTGACAAAACTCCTCGACTGTCTCAAACATCTGGGGCCAGTAGAACTTATTGTCCAGCCTCTCCCAGGTGGCTTTGTCTGCCCTAGGGATCCAGCTAAGGGGGATATCATTGGCCAGGTTAGGAAGTAATTCCCTGTACTACTAGGCTACCACCAATTTTCTGGGTTGGGATCCTTTGCCTCCCTATACTGGAGGCCCTCCTTTAGTATACCTTGCTGCTGTCTAACAGCTGTAACAGGTCCTCTGGAGTAGGGCCTATGCTTTGTCCTTGACTGAGGTGCTATTGGGAGGGACTTCCTGCTCCCTGGAGCGGTGCCAAGTCTGGCAAGTCCCTTAGGGCAGCAGTGCCCTATTCAAGTGCCAGGACTTCCTCCTGACTGCTGGGCTCCTTCGGACCCTCCAGAACTTTGGAAGGTGGATTGCCAGCTGTCGTACCACCTCTCTTTGCTCTAGGGGTCAAGACCACTGTTTCAGGCCCTTGGACCTCTTGACTCTCCATCTGTGCTCTGTGGTCACACATACCTGTTCGAGAAGCACTCAGAATTGTTACATGCGTTCTTCTGTCTACCTCTGCCCAAGTACAGATTTCCAGATCCTTGCTTCGCAGGTAATCTACTGAGATGGCAGGGGGCACAGCTACTTTATTTGTGCCAGTCAATCCTTTCCACTCAAAGTCAATCACAGCCACAGGGTGCGACTTCGTGACATTGTCAGCAATGGCAATCTTGTGCCCTTCCTCTGGAAGGATCTTGTTTGGGGAAACCAGCTGGTCTATCAACTTGTGTTACACTGGCACATGTATCCCTCAGAGACTTTGCAGCCACCCCATTGATTTTTGGCCACAATGGGTTTCGCATTATATATTTGTAATTTTATGTCTTGGATGGATCTGATCTACAAATTAGTTTGTCAACAGTGAAAATGAAGATCCTGTGGGTCATATTAGCACACTGAATTAGTGATTTCCATTTACAGATACACAGGATCTTGTCTCCTGATACACATGCTTAATGAAGCAGATACGTTGGTCAGGATATTAAATATGGCCACAAACATTCAGAGGAAATCCATCTTTTCTATTCAGATATTTTTCCAGCATCTAAGCCTATCATGGTGAGTTTATACTACGATATCTTTACTCAATCAACAAGAAACATGGCAAAGATTGTAACAGTAGTCATAACCTCGCCTGGGCTAAATCCATGATGCCGCTTCAGGAATAAGAACGCTGTAGGTTCTAGCCAGAGGAGACTTTTGTTGTATCATGAGGTATAATGGTGTATTAAAGATTCAAAGCCTCTTTTTGCTTAAAATAGCAGCCAGGTCTCACTTGAATTAAACAATTTCAATCCACACTTATTCTGGAAAACCTTCTCCTCAAGTTAAAATGACTCTTTATAATTTGAAAGTACTGAGGTGCCGAGCAATATTTGATGAGATGGACCAGTTACTTACCTTCAGTAATGCCACTTCTTGTAGAGACTAAATCTAGATGCAGATTCCTTACCTTTAAAAATCCTCCCCAGGAGCTAAACTGCATCCAGAAGATTTTTGTGAGCAGTACCCTCTACTAGTCTGAAGGTAAAATCAATTGGCTCTGTTTTCAATGTCGGCATTGTCTGCACCAGAAATGATGTTGCAGTTCCTATATAGGTGCCACCCACGCCAAGTTCTTTTTAAGACTTTCCATGCCAGAAGCACAGAGCTATGGAGATCATGGACTACTGGTGTGTCAAAACTAAGGCCTTGAAAGGGGAGTGTCTGCCCCTAGAAATCAGTTCGTAGTGCAAGGAGATTGGGTGAGTCAGGAAGGAATCTACAGATAGATACAGTCTCTAGAAGATCAGTCGTTTCCAAAGGTAAGTAACTTGTCCATCTGAAAGAGACTTCTAGCTGCAGATTCTATACCTTTGAATAGATACCCAAGCAATGCCATCCCCGGAAATGAGTCTGTAAACCAGTTTCAAATAAAGTCCTGCAGGACCAACTGTGCAAAGTGTCCACCCCTATGGACCTGACTGTACAGGCAGTAGTGTTTGGTAAACGTGTGCCGAAATGTCCACAATGTCGCCTGACAGATGTCCAGGACTGAAAGTCCGCATGCTAACGAAGTGGTCGCAGCTTTAGCTCGAGTAGAATGATAACACAAACCCATGGGTTGCTTTTTGGTCAGTGTGTAGCAGATCGTAATGCGAGAACGGCCCATCTGGAGATGGCCTGCTTCTGCACCGCATGACTTTTCTTTGCACCCACATACACTACAAAGAGTTGGTCATCCACCCAGAACTCTTTTGTACGGTCAAAGGATAACACCAACACTCTTTTTGGGTCCACGCGGTACAGTCTCTCCTCTTCCTTAGAAGGATGTGGGGGTGCATAAAAAGTAGACAAGGTGATGGATTGGCCTACACGAAAGGCGTGACCACTTTTGACAGAAAAGAGTCCCTATTGCAAAGCATCATTGTCAGGATAGAGAGAAAGGTGGGGTGGCTTAGATGATAAGGCCTGCACCTCCCTCAGTCTGTGGACAGATATAATCGCCACAAGAAGGTCTATTTTCAATGTAAGAAGCCTTGGGTGACAAGTGTGGAGGAGCTCGGAGGGAGTGCACATCAAAAAGTCAGAATCAAATTTAGATCCCACTGGGGCATAATAAATGGGGAAGGAGGAAAGTTATGAGTAAAACAAAAAAGGTTGATCAGGCAACCGCAAAAAGCAGAAATAGCAGACAAATATCCCCTAAGAGCTCTGCTGGGCAAGGGAAAGAATGAACAGACAGACTGTCTTTGTACCATGCCACATATTTCTTCCAAAGACAGGTAGATACCATTGTGGTGGAGGGATACCTGTCTGCCAAGATTATGTTCCAGACTTTAGGAGAAAGGTCAAAGGCTGTCAAATGCCACTGCTTAATCTCCATGCAAGAAGGAGGAGAGTGGACAGGTTGTGGTGACGACCCCTCCCCTGCAGCTGCAACAGAAGAGCATCATGAAGAGGCAGTATGATCAAAGGATCAATGGCCCTGCTCAGTAGCTCGGGAACCAGCCTCTCCTTCCCCAGTCTGGAACCACAAGGATTAATTACACCTGGTCATTCTTTCTTTTTCTTTTTTTAAACATATTTTATTGTAGTTTTATTCAACCATTGTTGGGTAGACATAATACAGTACAATACAATACACAATAATCTTGGTATCTAATGCCTGAAGCCAATCCTGATCCTTATAATTCTGTTCCTAAAAAAAAAAAAAAGATTTTTTTTTTTTAAAAACAAGAACTAAACAATTCCCCTCCCCCCTTAGGTGAGCCAATCAGTACAGTGTAGTAGCAACAGTGTACCTACACGTGTCATGTCCGGGGTATGAGATTCCACTCATTGTATATGAGGACAATGACCTCACTCATCGTACCCATACCTCCTGAACTTGCAGTCGTGAGCGAAAGCCCTCAGTAGTTGGGGCAAAAGTGTGGCTCAATTGCCTATCCAGTAGCCCCTCCGTCAGGGTCAGGATTTGCCTTGCTTTCCTCCCTAAGGGCTTCCAACACTATCTCCCAGCCCTGCGCTACTTCTGGTGGTCTCAGTCCTCTTTTGGCCTCCCTATGAAGAATACTCCCTTCACAACCAGCCCCTTTGGTCAGTTCTCTTGTCCATTGGGGTATTCTCGGACCTACTGGGTTCTTCCAGGATATCGCGATTTCCCTTTTTACCAATAGATAGGCCAGGTCTTGAAACTTGTTAGTAACCTTGTACTTGGCGGAATGTGGGAACCATCCAAGCAGGCAATGGCCCATTGTGCAGGGGATTTCCCGTCCTATAGTTTTAGCCACGATCCTGCTCACCGTCGCCCAGGATACCTCCAACTGAGGGCAGTCCAAAAACATATGCTTAAATTCCGCTCCCGCCAATCCGCATCTCAGGCATCCTACTACTTCCGTTCCAAAGTATCTATGGATCCGACCGGGGGTAAAGTATGCCCGATGCAATACATAGAAGTTAATAAGCTTAAATCTGGCATTTCAGGTCAATTTGGGATGCGCCCCCAGTCCCCATCAGTAATGTCAGGCCCCAGGTCCTCCTCCCATGTCGATTTAAGTTGGGTCAAGGGTAGGGTCTTGTCGGCCTGAATCCTGCTGTATAGGTTCGACACTGCTTTATATTTACCGGAAGATGTCGCCAAGTATGTACAGGTTGCTTGTGTAGGAGGCTCCCCCATCCCTCCCCGCCAATGCCTGCGAATACTGGCCGCAATAGCACCATGCAGTAAGAAGTGACCTCTCGGTAGCTCGAATTCTGCTCTAAGGGCATTAAAGGGTAACAGTGTCCCTCCTTTAAACAATGTTCCAACTGACTGAATTCCTGCCTCTAACCAAGTCTGAAACCCCCCCCCCCCTCCAATCACCCCAAAGATGCAAAGCCCGCAAGGACAACAGAGGAAGCTCCGGGGAGTAAGGGGTTTTAATCTTAATTTTGCGAAGGAAACTTTTCCAGCATTAAGTCAAAAAATTTAATTCTGGGGAGTCTTGTCTCCCATCACCCGAGCAACCCAATAAAACCTCAAATATCCTAGCCCCTGGAGGGGTGAACGGTTGCACTCTAGCCTCTGGTTCTACTCTACTTGCAATCCGTTGCGCCAACCACTGGAGTTGCGCTGCCAAGTAGTAAGCTTCAAAGTCCGTAACCGCTAGCCATTCTCTTCTGTCCACCACCCCATAGGAATGCAATGACCATTGACTCGAGTTCTTTAAATATGGCCTTGGGTATCCACACCGGTAGTACAGTAAAATGGTATAATAGATGTGGTAACACTATCATTTTAAGAATCGCTACCCTTCCTGCTACAGATAAAGGTAAGGTTTGCCAAAAATCCATACTGGACCTTAGTGATCTCAGTGAGCCCCCACATTACTCTCTAGAGTATCTTGCGGGTCGTAAAAGATCTTAACACCCAAATAGGGAAGACAGCTTGGAACCCACTTGACCATTCCTTGCCCCAACGGAGGCACCACTGAGGATCTCAAAGGGAACAAACAGGATTTATCCCAGTTCACTCCTAATCCAGAGTGTCTGCCGAACTGAGCAAGCATCTGCTGTGCCCGTGGCAGATCCCTGTGTACATCCTCCAAGAAGATCAATACGTCGTCTGCATATAAGGCTATCTGGTGTCTCTCACCCCCTGCTAGTATTCCGGGACCACCCCCCACCGCCACTCACCGCAGCCGCCAATGGTTCCATTGCCACCGGAAAAAGCACAGGCGACAGAGGGTATCCCTGTCTAGTGCCCCGCCCAACCGCAAAGCTTTTGGATATTGTCCATCCAGTACGTACCCTGGAAGTGGGTTCAGTGTACAACAGTCTTATCCAAGCAATATACTTGGGCCCCAATCTGAGCCGGGCCATCACCGCATAGAGAAAATCCCATTCTAGACTGTCAAAGGCTTTTTATATGTCTACCGCCAGAACCCCGGGTGTTGTACTATCCGAATTCTGATCCCTCATGATTGCTACCAATCTGTAAATGTTATCCGCTGTGTTTCGCCCAGGGACAAATCCCGCCTAATCTGGGTGTATTAAGGTTGTCATATATGGGAGAAGTCTAGTGGCCAAAATCTTACTGAGGATCTTATAATCAAGGTTCAACATAGATAGTAGCCTGTACGCACCAGTCTCGGTAGGATTTTTTCCAGATTTTAGCAAGGGTATTATCATCGCTTCCCACGTTGATTTTGGTAATACCGCTCTCTCTTTCGCGGTCCCATACAGAATCTCCAACTGCGGAACTAACAAATCTATGTAGGTGGCATAGAATTCGATAGGGAGGCCATCCGTCCCTGGTGTCTTCCCCCCTCGCTAATTCCCCAATGGCCTTCTTAAATTCCGGCTGTGTAATGGCCCCACCCAGCTGCTCCGCAATTTCTGGCGGTATTGACTTAAGTTGCATCTGGGATAAATAACATTCAGTAGCGTCTCTGTCATATCTGAGATTACTTGTATATAGTCGTTCATAGTAGGTCATAAAGTGTGTATTAATTGGTTCCTGGTCGTATATATGCTCCCCTCTTTCTGACATCATGTCGAGTATGGTTGAGTTCCTATGAGATTGCGACACCACCCATGCCAGCATCCGGCCCGTCTTGTCTCTTTCCCCGTGTGCCCTAGTAAGGTAATTTCTGTAATCAAAGCAACTGAGACACTCTACACATTCTGCAACAGTTGCTTTAAGCTCTAGTATGGAGTGTTGTATGAGTGGATTTTCAGGTCTAACTTTTTCCGCCTCTCTCAGCCTAGATTCTGCCAGCTCAGTATCCCTAAAAAGAGTTCTGCAAACCTCTACTGCTCCTGCTATGCATCTTCCCCTCACTACTACCTTGAAAGCATTCCATTCAATCAAGGGATTACTAGTCGAGGCCTCATTGTCCGTGAAGAATTGGGTGATATGTTGTTTCAACTCCCCCTGAAAATATGCATCTTCTAATGATTCAGACTTCAGTCTCCAAGTGGGGATGCGAGGGGGGGGGGGCAAGCTCCATCTCAGAAATAGCAAGAGAGGGTTATGATTGGAAATAGTGCAGGCCACATACTCAGCATTAGATATAAGCAAAAAGATCTCCGGCGTACAAAAAAAAACATCCAGTCTGACATGGAGCTCATATAAGTGAGAGAAATAAGAGTGGTCCCTAAATATAGGGAGCAACCTCCGCCAGGCATCTATCAGTCCCCAGTTTGTTTGCTGTGACAAGAATTGCCGTGCCACCCTCATCAAAGGGGAGTCGCGCAGCAGGGGGTGAGCGGTCCATCGTAGGGTCTGCACCAAGGGCGCATTATAAATATGTAGCTAAGTGGCCTGATATGCGTGTGAAGAATTCACCTTGGTCGGAGTTTGGTGCATATACATTAATCAATGCTAATTCTCTTCCCTCCAACCGCCCCGAAGAGCAAAAAAGCAGCCCACCAGATCTATGAGACTATCCAGCATCTGAAAGGGGACCCCAGCCCTTATCCAGATTAATGTTCCTCTCGCAAATGCGGAGTATGTAGTGTAATATGCCTGTCCTCTCCAACGCTTTTGTAATGCCTTCCCTTCTTTGTGAGTTAAATACATTTCTTGGAACATTGCAATCTGAATCCCCCGCCGCTGTAAGTATGAAAAAACCTTGTATCTCTTGGTCATCGTGTGCATGCCCCTTATATTTCACGAGAGGATGAGTCTAACGCTGCCATTTCAATGCCTCCCATTCCACCCTAGCTATGCCCCACACTGTGTTATCATCTATAATTAAGATCCCTACCCTCTCAGGGTACTGCTTCCACTCAACTGTTATTTCGCACTGTGACTCACCTAACCCCATAAACTGACCCCAACAAGTAACATCCCAACTCCCCTTCCCCAGGACAAACGTTTGAACGTCTCTCATCCAAACTCAATAATTATTTCAACTAGTCTATCGAAACAAGGGGTACTCCTAGTTCGTAAAAGGAGTGTGCCATAGCGCCAATCTCCAGTCCCGGGCTGCTGGTCTCTCATGGAATTAAGGACGCAGCCTCCTTCTGATTGGTGAATCATTCCACCACCGAGGTATCGCGCGCTACAGCGACGACAGTCATAGTTGTAATGGTGCAGAGGATTTTCCATGCCCATTCCAAATTGTTGCATGGGAGCTCAGAAGTGAACCCCTCAGATGATACAGTCGGATGTGCCTGGTGTCACGTCTCGGACGGACCTGTCTGATATGCGCGATACTACTGATTCTTGATCTGAATCTGACTGGCCCAGCTCTTCAGTTATCCGTACTTGAGCTCCAAGTTCCGAGCCGTTCAATGAGGCGGCTGCCTTCATTGCTTTTTGTCTTTCCTTTTGCATCTCTATATGGGAAGGACTACCCACTTTCCGGAGGTTGTTCTGCCGACTTCCCTTTTGCCGTTCTGTAAGCGGGTCCCTTGCCAGGAAATCGCTTTCTATCGGTGATTGTTTATCCTTCCACTGCCAAACCTCTTCGGATGTAGTAAAAAACTGTGTGCCCTCTTTAGTCACTACCCTGATTTTTGCCGGGAACACCCCATATTGAAACCCTAGTTGGCGCAATATTTGCTTAGCCTCTACGATCTCCTTTCTTCCTGCTTTGGCTCAACAAGTAGTCCCTGTCCCTGTAATGAAGAAGCCTGGGTATTATTGGTCTTTGGGGGGCCCCCGAGGGTGGGGGGCGCGTCGGGACTCTATGCGCTCTTTCAATCGCGAAAAAAGGAGAGAGTCCATCATCTGCCACTCCCTCCTTTAGCCAGCCCTCTAGGAACTCCACTAAGCCAGCCCTTTCTATGCGTTCCCGCATACCGATCACCCGGATGTTATTTCGCCGTGATCTGTTTTCTGCGTCCTCAGCTCGCAATTCCAAGTCTCGGATTTGCTTCTCCATCTGTCGCGCCGTCGTAGTGGAATCTTTAACCTCTGGCAGAAGCTCCTTTAGCCGCCTATCCTTAGTGGCTACCTTTTCGGCTAGGCGGCGGTGGTCATCTTTAAATACTGTGAGGTCTGTGGCCAGGGCATCAATTTTCCCTCCCAGGGCCACTCGGGAGGCTGTTATGGCCAGCAGTACATCCTGAAGCGTGGTGTCCCCGCTCTTTTCTTCAGGAGAGGTGTACTTTGGTCCCGGCCGGTCCATCATCTCCTCCGCGTATGTCCCACTTCTTTGTTCTACGTCCCTCTCTGGCCAGTCCTACCCATCTTCTGGGGTTCCTTTCCTATTCCCTCCCGCCGTTGGGAACAGGTTGCCGCTTCCCCCAGTTCCTTATAGATTTTCCGTGCGTCAAGTTTGATCTGCGCTGTTGAATGAAATTTGCTGCGTCCCCTGGCTTTTACCCCCTCGTGGAGGTCGTCTCCCATCTGCAGGTGGGGCAGCCTGTGCCCCCTGCGCTCCTTTTTCCAGACCGGGGTGTACCCTGGGCCTTCTCCCTGTCCCGATCAGATTCTCTCACATACTGGGATGTTCAAGATCCCAAGGGACATCTCTCCTCTTCTTGCCAGGTTCTCAGCTATTGACTGCCCTGGATCCTGCCCCGCCGGCCCAGTCCTCAAGGTTCTTCCCTGTACTCGGGGTCTTCCGCAGCACTCGCAGGCTCCGGTGGCCCGACCGGGCTCCACCGCCGCTGCAGCGCAGGTGCTGCGCCTCCGCTGGGTGGTCCCGCCGTCGTCAAAGGCAAGTGCTGATGCGCCCCAATCCAGGTCCGGGGAGCCCCCGTCTCCTGACTCTCCACGTTGGGGCCCCCAATCCAGATGGGCGGCTACTGTACTGGCAAAGGTCCCCCCGCCTCAGGTCCTTCCCATCGCCGCCTTCATCCGCGCCCCGGCTCACCTCGATCTCTTCCCGTCGCCGGGCCTCCGCCTCCGAACACTCGGAGCCCACGGCTCCACCACTGGCTCCTCTCTCCCATCGACAGTGCCGCCTCTTAAAGCCAGGTAAACCCCGGCGGCCCCCTCCTCAATCAGCGGTCCACGGGCTCCTTCTCACCAACCGCAGCCACCATCTTGAACTTCTAGCCGCATTCGGCCACACAGGACTCCAGCTTCGCTCCTAGTGCTCTGCGTGGACCGGACGTCTCACATTCGGTACCGAAGCCTCCCCGTTCCTTCCGCCACACACTCAGCTGGGATGGGGGTCCGCAGTCAATCAGGATGGGCCAGGGTGAGAGATTGTGAGTGGGAGCCTCACAGAGAGGCTTCTTCCGCCATCGGCGCAAGGCAACGCCCCCCCATGCCAGGTCATTCTTGATCTTCTTTAGAACTCTGGGCAGGAGTGGTATGGGAGGAAAGGCGTACAGGAGACCCGAGCTCGACTTGAGATAGAATGCATCTCTGAGCGACTGCCGCCTTGGAAACTCGCACAAAACTGCCAACATTGTGTATTCTTAGCAGAGGCAAACAGATCTAACCAAGAATCTCTCCACTACTCAGAGACCTTGTGCCACCTCTGTATGGAGACGCCATTCGTGATCCACTAGGCATTTTCTACGGAGTTTGTGGGCTTTGGCGTTCATAGAGCCCGCCAGATGTTGAAACGCCAGGGATATGCCATGCTGTTCTAGTCATGCACAAAGGCGGAGAGCCTCTTGACACAGGGTCCACAACCTCACTCCACCCTGTTTGTTGCAGTACCACATGGCAGTGCTGTTTGTAGGAGGATGGCTCAGTTTATGTTGTACACCTATGGTGTGGCACACTATACTGAGTCCAGGCAACCCTTAGTGATAGTGAATAGGTGTCCAGATAGAAGAAGCTTTTCAGGAGTAGCTGAGGTGAGCAGCTAGAGCTTATCCAGGAGTAATGTAAAGCACTTGCAATACCGCAGTAGTCAGACAGTAACTCACTCACAAGAAAGAACCACCCAAGTGTTGCAAAATAAAGGATATCTTATTACAGCGCTGCTACTAAACTGGCATTTGTATATCTCCCTTTGAAAACTTCACACAATATATACAGAAAATAACCATCAGAATTAGCATAAAACATACAGGGCCCTATGGGACAGCCAAACCATATACTAAAAAAGGTGGAATCTAAAATAGTGACTCCAACCAAGGTAAGTGTGGTAGTTAGCAAGGGACTGGAGGCAGATAGAAATACCAGCTGTAAGTACAGTAAGTGTCTCTAGCAACCAGGTGCAAGGTAGTCACCAACTCAGTTGTCCCTTGGCTAACATAGAGAGCAGTGGTTGGAGTTTGTGGAATTCAGGACCCTTCCAGTGGACCCAGAGGAAACCAGCAGACAACAGGATGGATCAAGAGTGCCCCCACCCCTGGATACCCAGAAGACAGGAGTACCTACACCAGGACCCGGATGCAGAGGGAAGAAGGGACTCTCTCAAGTCTGTGGATGCCTCTGTTTGTCCAGCTGCTGTCACAACCTGTGGACCAGGTGGATGGAACCTATGGATGGATTCCGGATGTGAAGGACCTGCAAAGGAAAGGGACAGAATCCAGCACCCTTGGATGTGCTGAGGGGGTGCAGGTGGCAATGCCCACCCTCCTGAAGATCAGGTTCCAGCAAGACAGTGGAAGAAGAAATCCAGCTGTCAGGTCCAGGAGCTGCAGAAGATCCCAGGAGTCGCCTACCAGCCGTCCCTCAACTGTCACCGATTGTAGGAGGGTCAGTGATGATCCAGGTTACCAATAAGCATTGGCAAATGCAACCAGGAGCTGAAGACGAGTTTGCAAAATGTTGGGAACCAGCAAGGTCCAGGAAATTCTACCCAGCGGGGGGAGTCAGGGCAGGCCCTCAGCACACAGGAAGGCCAAAAGAAGTGGATGAAATCCGAACAAGTGACACACAGGCGACACAGGAGTCACAAGGAGGCCTTGTCAGTCCAAGAAAACAGAAATCCCACATTGCAGGAGTTTCAGGACAAGGGCTGATCTTTAGATTGCAAAGTGCTGGAGGCTGGGGCTTCTTGAAGCCTGAAGATCTCCCGGAGGAAGAGCCAACAAGCCTTGGCAAGTGCAACAGTCACGGAGCACAGGGGCTCTAGACCAGTGACAAGAGCAGGGGCCCACAGTCTCCTCATTTGTTTAGCAGAAAATCAGGACCCAGAGGAGGCCACAGACACACCACCTGTGTTGCAGAGTCATTGGATGCCCATGGGACAGCAGACCCCACCAGCTGGTCGACGTTGTGTTGAGGTGCCTGTGGTTGCAGGGGAGTGACTCCTTCAGACCAAGGGAGATTCCTTTGTGCTTCCTGGTGCAAACAGAGCCCTTGTGACCCTGGTGGATGCACAGCCTTGGATGTTGCAGAATTCTTGCAAGATCCGGAGAAACAATGTTGCAATGGGAGCCTTCCCAACAGAAGCAAGCGGTTCCAGAGGCCAGGAGCGGAAGATGTCTTGCGGAGAGTTCCTTGGAGAGTATAGCTCGATGAATCTAGGGACCCACCTGGGAGGGAGACCTTAAGAAACCCTAAAAGGGGGTTGGTCACTCTCTGCAGTGACCTATCTATCAGAGGCCTGGCTGATGATGGGTGACACCCTGAAATTGGTCCCAGGATGCTTGTTTAGGTCCAGAGAGAACCTGGCCTGGCAGTTCAGACTGGACTGTTCCCATTGGGATCAAGCAGGGTCAAGACTGAATTGCATATGGCTGGGTCAAACTGAGGTGGCATTGTGAGCAAAAGAACAATGGATTTAACCCAGATCTGTGACTTGGGGTGAGTTTTTGAAAAGTTCCGGCACTCCGTCCATCATCCTTTTGTGTTGCTAAAGTTGCACTAAGTGGCCAGGGTATGTCCAGACATGGGTCTCTTGCTCACTGTGCCACTGGATTGAAGTTAGCCTGGCTGATGAGGGGTGATACCCCAAAACCGGATCTAGGATGCTTTGCTTGTTTCCAGTCCAGGGAGGACCTGGCCTGACAGGGCTAGACTGTTCCTATGGGGAGCCGGGTCAAGAATGATTTGCTTATGGCTGGGTCCAAACTGGGGTGGCATGGTTAGCAAAAAAAAATGGATCTTTCCCAGATCAGTCACTGGAGGTGGGTGTTTGAAATGTTTCAGCACTCTGTCCATCATCCTTTTGTGTATCTGTCAGTACTGTCAGATCTGGTTGGGGAAGGGAGATGAGCATGCCTCTGGCCCAATCGTGGATCGTTAACCACGACTGCAGATCTTTCGCAGTTCCCTTTGAGGTGTGACCATGTTGGAGAGTTTCCCCTGATGATGCACCCACTGGAACTTAAGGTCCCACTGCAGAGCACCCATATGCCATCTGGCATTTGTCATGAGCAGGATGTAGCTGGCCATGAGGCTCAGCAGCCTCAGAGTCAGTCTCTTCGAACTGCACAACAGAGGCTGAAACATTGTATCATAGCCTGAATATCCTGATCTCACCGCTCGGGAGGATAAGCCCAAAACTGCACTGTGTCCAGAACTGCTCCAATGAAAGAGAGCACCTGAGAGGGATTCAAGTGTGACTTCCGCATGTTTATAGTGAACCCCAGTGAATGCAGAATGTTTGCCGTAGTCTGGAGGTGGGAGCAGCCATACTAGGACAAACCAGCCTTCAACAGGCAGTAGTTGAGATAAGGGGAAGACTGGAAACCCTGATTTCCACAGATGAGCTACAACCACTGCCATCAAGTTGGTGAACACCTGAGAGGAGCTGATAGGCCAAAGGGAAGAACTGTAAACTGAAAATGCTTGTGACCTACCGTCAACAGTGAGTAACATTGGTGGGCAGGCAGGATGGGGAAGTGGAAATAAGCGTCCTGCAAGTTCAAAGCTACCATCAAGTCTCCTAAACCTAGGGCAGAGAAAACATGAGCCTACGTGAGCATCTTGAATCTCTTCTTGAGGAGGGAACTGGGGGCTCGTAGGTCTAGTATTGGGTGAAGGCCGTTGTTCTTTTTGGGGACCAGAAAGCAGCAAAAATAGCAACCACAGACTACTACTGGCACTGGAACCCTCTTTATGAATCACTTGGCCAAAGGAGACGCAACTTCCTCACAGAGAAGGGGCAAATGATCCTCCATCATCTGAACTTAAGATGGCAGCATGGATGAAGGGGTAATCCCGAAGGGGAGGAAGTAGCTTCTTCGGATTATCTGCATGTCTGAAGTAATGGATTGCCAGTGAAGCAGGTGATGGTGAATACTGCCAACTAGCCCATGGTGTGTGTGTGTGTGTGTGTGTGTGTGTGTGTGTGTGTGGGGGGGGGGGACTTGGCTGTAGCACGAGAATTTTTTAAGACCTTAAGCGCCAAGTCTGTGTTGTCTCCAAAAGGGCAGGCGCCATCAAAGGGCATGTCCATCAAAGAAGCCGGGACATCCCCCATAAGCCAGACATCCTCAGCCAGGCTTAATGTCTCAGGGCCACTGTCGTGAAACCGCTCTGCCTAGTGAGTCGGTTGTGTCAACTCTGCAATGAAATGTGAACACTGCTGCATCTCTCCCATCAGCAAAAACCTGAGAGTATACCTCGGGCCTCCTCCAACCAACTGTATCCCACAGCATAAGCCAAAAGGCATGCAGTGTTAACTGACTGCAATGCAAAGTTGGCAGAAGAGCACATCTTTTCGAATGAAATCAACCTTTTGGATTCTGTGGGGAATTGGTTTGTTGGTTGACTGGAGTGTGAGCCCTGGTGAAGCAAGAGCCACAATCATGTGCAGGTTGAACCAAAAAAAGGTAAGATATTAACCTGTGCTTAACCCTGGATAGCTTGGCACAAAAAGAAATCAAGTTAAACTTGGAGGCAATGTGATAAGTATTTATGCAGTACACAAACAGTAATACGGTGAAAACAACACAATAAAAATCCCAAACCAATTTAGAAAAATAGGGAACATTTAAAAAAATGATTTGACACCAAAACATCAAAATCCTATAAGTAGTACAGCAGATATGAAGTCCTCAGTTTTAGAAATTGGCTAATTGGGCACATTTAGCACCACAACCAAGGGTCCAGGAATGGATGGAGACCTCTTGGGGTTTCAAGACTCACTCGGGCTGGGTCCAGGTGCAGGTTTAGAATGGTGGGAGCCTGTTATGTCCCTGTTGATCTGAACAGGAGACCAGCTAAACTAGCCCTTGGAGTCACTTCTAAAGTCCTGTGTGCAGCTGGTGATGCAGGGCTGGCCTCTGAAAGTTCCAAGCAGGCTCCAGGCAGCAAAGGAGTCCTTCCAGTTACAGCAGCAGTCAGTCACATCAGCCGGCAGTGCTCTGGGAGTCCTTCCGCAGGTCCAGTGGTGAACTGAAGAGTGGGTCTGAGAGTCCTGTTTTTATACCCTGGTGCCTTGCTCCTAGAAGTTGGGAGAAGTTTCCAGAAGGGTTCTCTTAAGTTCCAGGAATTTCCTGCGTCCCCTGTCCTTCACCGACAATACTGTGTGTTAAGCCTATTGTCTGGTGGCAGAACCCAGCCTATTCAGTTGCAAGTGGGGCTGTGCTTAGCTCCGCCCCCCACCAGGTCAGTTTATGGTTCTGCTAATCCTTCTAATGTGTGACCACCTGGGGTTAATTCACAAAGTCTCAATTGTCAGCTACACCCAGTCATGTGACATAAGGCAGGCTGCAGGCACAGATGGCTAAGGTCAGGAAAATGCAAACTTTCTAAAAGTGACATTTTTTTAACTTGTAATGATAAATTCGACTTTACCATTAAAGAGAGTTTATCATTACAAGTTCATAGATACCAAACATACCATATCTACCACCTCCAGTTTGGGAATTATAGCGTTTTAATTATAATAAGGAATCCCCATTGTTACCCCATGAAAGGGGTAGGCCTCTCAGTAGTGGGAAAACAAATTTGGGAGTTTTTCATTACAAGGACATGTAAAACTAAAAGAATACATGTCCTTACACAGCACCCTGCCCTGTGGGTACTTAGGGCCTACCATAGGCGTGACATATGTAATAAAAGGGAAGGTTAAGGCTTGGCAACGGGTTTTAAATGCCAAGACGACATAGCAGTGGGACACTGCTTTCAGGGTGCAATGGCAGGCCTGGGACAAGTTTTAAGGTGCTACTTAAGTGGGTGGCACAATAAGTGCTGCCGGTCCACTCGTAGCATTTAATTTAGAGGCTCTGGGCATATGTATACCACTATGCAAGGGACTTACATGTAAATTAAATACACCAATCAGGTGTACGCCAATCGAACCATGTTTAGAGGAGTGAGAACATGCATTTTAGCACTGGTTAGCAGCGGTAAAGTGCAGAGACTCCTAAGGCCAACAGAGCACAAATCCAGACAAGATGGAGGCAAGCAGGCAAAACGTTTGAGGGAAGATCACCCTAATGCTGACAAGTCTAACAGACTCTCTATCGGGGGAGCAGAAGGGAACGCGCCTTGTGAAGGTAAGGCTTGGACCACCAAGCTCTCCTGGGAGGGGTGATGCGTCAGTATCTTGGGTCCGAGGGGTGGGGTGATGGCACCGGGCAATTGTCCTGCTCACAGGACCCCTATGCTGGGTTTGGACCAGGTACCCAGAAGGACATTTGTGACGGCACTATTGAAAGGGAGCAGGGGTTCTGAGGTGGAAGCTCCTAGTTGCAGCATCTCTGTCAAGAGAATAGTCTTGACAGCCACCAAGGTTAGCTGAAGATCCAGGACTCAGCTTGTTTCCACTGAAGAAGGGGGAGAAAACATGCCAATATCTGCAGATGTGTCCAGCCGGCTGGCTTCACCCAAGTCCTCACACCAGTCCATTTCACTTTTATAAGGCTGGTATTCTCAAGGGTCCAGCGACCCCTTTAATTTTTCCCCGAGGTCTAGCCCGGTGAAGTAGGGATCAGGATCTGAGCAAGGAGGCAAAGCACATGCCTGCACTGGAGTTGGCATTGAGTGATGCACTTCTGGCTCCATGTCTGAGTCAGGGTTAACAATTGGGATGGTGACACCCGGAGCGTCAGCATCGGGCCTGCACCGGGAAAGGCTGAGGTGGTATGACCAACACCAGTCTGGATGCAGCATTGGATCCCTGGGAGACCCTCAGCAATGAGGCCAAAGCCACCGGCGTGGAACCCAAGAGGGCCCCTCTAACCCCACACAGGTTGATGGTGCTCTAGCAGGGTCAGTCTGCCAAAAAGTGAGGCGCATAGCCTCACAGAACTCTTTAATTTGGGCAGGGGTTGCTCCAGCTCCCGGAAACTCGGGGAGGCATGGAGTTAGCCCAGCCACAGGTTCCACGGAACAAGGCCTAAAATGAAGACGTTCCGTTTTCACGCCAGCCGAAAGATGAGGAAGAATACTTCGACTTCTTCCTTTTCTTCTTATGCCTCAATTCACCCAAATGCCCGGAACCTTCCTCTCAACCAAGCACTCGAACTGCGCAGAGTTGCCTGCTGGGCCACCATCAGCTTTAGAGACCTCTACCTCAAAGTCTTCTGATGTATGGCCTGGCATTCGGAGCACGACTTCAGGTTGGGCTCTAAACAGCACAAACACAGAAGGTGCAGATCCATCACGGACATCACCCGATGACAGGACCTGCAGGGCTTCAAACCTGTTTTCTTAGAAGGCATCCCTTGAAACAGTTTGAAAAATTCTCGAAAAAGAGTTCAACAAAAATGGAAAAAAGCCCAGTCAAAAAACGACTGAGGGGTAGGATTCTTCGGATGAGCGCTGGCTGACAGAGAAAGAAAAGAATTGATGTTGGCACACCTGGGTGGTGTCTATATAGGATCCACAGCATTTCCTGAGCAGACGACGGACAGAGTGCTGCAGTCCTGAGTTAACACTCCGTCTTACATGCCATGGGTACCCTAGGAACCATTTACTAGGGGCCCATAAGTAAGTCAGGCCTTGGCAACAGGGTGTATCCAATTCGACATGCAATTTGTATAGTGTCAAAACACTGGTACTGAGATCTGGTTAGCAGGCCTCAGTGCACTCTCAGAGTCCAACGCCCGCAGCTAATAGCCCAATTGGAACAAAACGTTGGGGAAGGAAACTTGGAAAAAGCCTGTTTCCTTACAGGTGATGAAAAGAAAATTGATTTTCTATATAGGAGAACAAGGGGTTTGGGAGTGTGAAAGAGCAAAGACATTAAGGGGGAGATTACAAACAAAATAAAATTATGTATAGAGGGTAAGCCATGTTATGAAATGCTGGGGGCATATAAGGAGCCATTTAGTCAGATGACAGGGGTTAACAGAGAGGAAGATATATCTAAAATCTGACCATGCATATGTGCAAGGAAGATTAAGCAAATCAGTGTTCCTTGGCCTGTCACAGATATGATGTGCCAAACAAATGTTACAAAAGAAAACAATAAAACGAGTAGGGGAAAATAGCATTATACTAGCTGTAACTAACTTTGCAGCATGCTTCCAAGTAAAGCAAGAAAACGCAGCACATTTTGAAATCCCCTTAAAAAGCTTATATGTTCCTTTCTAAGAGCACCTATATTATGTAAACACTCAAACTACCACATCAATGTAAAGTGTGGGATTGTGTACGACCAAATTATGCAGCAGGGTTCACTAAATTATGCGGCAAGAAAAGCCAAATTATGCAGCATTATGAGTCACATTGTATAATACTATTACTTCATTATTTTGCCATTTCCTAACACTTCCAATCTCTGACCGGTTATAGCTTTCCCCTCATTAGTAGCAGTTTAACATCAAAACACAATAAAGAACAGAAAGATGATCTGAATGGTCTTCCACTCCGCTGCAACACGCCATTACATTTTAATACCTATTGATTCTTTTGAGCTAGAAACACTTTCTTATACAAATAAGAAGATTATGCAGCAGATGATGGATAATGTGGAAAATCCATAATTATGTTGAAAAAATCACAGTCACAAAATTGCTTAATTTCAGTGGTTTTAGGTATAGTGCAATTCAATCATGGGTCGCAAGTCAAAAGTTTCCTTTCGTCTTTCGGCTATAATATTAAGGGACTACAGCTTTAAGGAGAATATATTTTTGAGGCAGGTTGGAATTAGGATGAAAGCAGCTAGGAGAGCCAGCAGTGTCACTGTTGTAGATGTTAATGTTATCCGTTCGAAGCAAGTCTTGAAAGTAAACTGTGTGTACCTTGTTTGTTATCCACTCTCGTCCATACTGATGTACGTTGCTGGCGGCGGAATTGAGAGCTTTCTGTACCACTTGAGCTTCAGGAAGCCAGCTTTGAAAAACAAAGAACATATTAAAAAGCAACATAAACAATCATGCAAAAGGAGAGAATAACAGAAGATACCATCCACTCAATTCAGCTAACATTTCAATTATTGCCAGAGGTTACCACAATCAGCTAGGCGATGGAGGTGCAACGGGGCTCATGTGGCTTTTACGGGGTAGTGTGTGTGTGCTCGCTGTGTACAGCCCCAGGGCACTTCAGTATCACAAGCGTCTGCGGCCTCTTTTCTAATAGTGCTAGCTCTGGAGCACGAGTAGCACCAGCGCTATCGTAGGCGAGCATTACTGCATTTGCATGAGGACATGCATGGTCTCATGCAAATGAGGAATTACTCTGCCTCTGAGCCTGTGCTGTAGTCACAGTGCTGGCGAAGAGGCGAACATGCTCTTCAGGAGGAGCACTGACACTGCGCCACAAAAAGGTGGCACACTCTAAGGATACCTCATATGGGCAGGCCTTTAGATGTGCGAAAGGGGGGTCCCATGGACACACCACATATGCCCCTGTAGTTGGGGATCTCTGTGCCCTAGTTAAAGACCATGTGCGTGTCAATTGCACTGTGCAAAAGGAAGTAGGTGCTTAGTTTTTCACTGAATGCACTGCCACCAGGCCAGGCATGGATTTGCAGCTGCCTTGAGGGCAGCGCATTTTGCATAATAGGACAGGCAATGCCAGTCTGATCCAAGTGCACTTATAGAAAGGTGGGCCAATGGAGCAAACAGGGAAAGTGAACCCCTGGTGTAATACAGGCCTGGCTTGGTGCTACAATAAATTTATTCTAAAGTCGCTACTACTTAAGGAAATTAAACTCTGTGAGAAATAAAAGGGTAGTAGTTTTCACCGCATTAGCGAATGAGAAGCATTAAGGTTCTCAATTTCTCTTTGGTTATTTCACCTGCTGTCGGAGCAGGCTGTCTGTCACAGGCAACCAAGAATATTCCCAGTGGACGTCTCATTCAAAACTGGTGGTAATGAGAAGCTGATATTATCCGATACAATCCACCTGTGCAAGGCAAATACTCTTTGTCAAATAGGCTCAGTATGTTTAAAGGTCATGCATGATTTTATGTTTTATTTTACCCTCATTCTTCAGTCAATGTATCATTATTTAAATATATCCACTGTGATTACTCACCATATTCCCAAGTCTTTCCCTATATTCATGCAACTGAAAAACATGAATTTTTTACTTCAGTGAACCATTCTTTATATCAGCTTCTTTCTTATTTAGCATTTATTTACTGTATTTAGAGTACACAATAGGCATCAACCATTCATAGATTAAATGATTAAAGGGCAATAATTGGCCAACATGGCTACATACTATCAAGCAACAAAAGGAATATATATGTCGGTATTAGGCCCACCCATTCTAATCATACACAAAGTGCTAGTCAGTCTGAGTTAGTCACCTTATGCCACAGTCAACTCAAAGTCATCACTCTTTTCCATTCCCATCACTCACGTGCTTGAAGTAACTAGCTGCAACCTAACTAATTAAAGGTCACTGATACTGTATCTAAGGAGAGTAAATTCACAAAACACATCATCCCAGTCATTGTTTTGCATCACAAAGTAGAAATGGGGTCTAGATATCACTGTCCTGCAGTCTATATATCTCAGCATGATAAGCCATTCTCCTCGAGTTAGTCTAGTAGAAGAGCCTTACTGCTGGAGTATGCATACCTTAGCCATTGCCAATGCATCTGATAGCAATTTATTTTGATGATGTCAGGCCAAGTAGGTTAGTGATATCACATAGTTGGACTAATCTTTAGAAAGAAACTATCAGGATGCTTTATGAGTAATCTTTCTTCAGATCACTGCCTATAGTAAACGGCAAAGAACGAACATGAATAGAGAATATGGCAAGGGCCACAGTTAGGCTTTGCACACCCCCACCATAGAGGCATTCGTAGTAGTCCTGCCTTCTACATTCTGTGATGTGACTAATGTCAGTGGCTGAGGATTTTAGGTTAGCTAAATTTAAGTTGGGTCTCCCTCGGACATCTGTCATGCATCCATAGTAGTTGGGACAAGTCTTCTTTCAAATAATCATATACAGGACAGACTGTTTTTTTGCGTGACCTAAAGAAGCAGAGAAGGGCGAGGTGATCATGATACAATTCAGAGACTATCCACCTATGTAGACCCCATCAGAGTAAGTACTCGAGCATCGGGGTCATGGGCATAATATAGGAATTAGGGTATAATTCGGCTTCTAGGCAGTGGGATATTTGTGAGTATTTCCAATGTTGGATTTGCTAGAGTATAAACTCTTACCTCAAGTCTTGGAATGACTCTGGTTGACAGTAAGATAGTAGTTAATCAATCGCATTGATACCAACTTGTCTCAATGCCTCCCAAATTGCAGTAAAACCACTTATATTGATAGCTTAATTTTGTCAAACAGATGCTCGAACATGAAGCCATGGATTTAGATGTAAGTATTTGTGTGTGGTTTCTCATGCCAAAGATGGTGGAATAATGATGCTGTTGACCTTAAAGCCTTAAAAGTACACAGAAGGGAAATGTCTGGTCGAGCTCCCAGAAGATGTGTTTCAACATCCACCCAAAGCGTTGTCTATTGAGAAAGATCAAATTTTATTAATATATTAGTGGCATAGAAGTTAGCATATTATGACGAATGAACATACATTTAAAGACTTAACTGAGAAAATAACAAGAACTGTAAAATGTGCACGTTTGAATTATAGTGAACCATAAGGCCACCATCTGTATTAAACACTACGTTTTAACATGAGATTTTAACATTTTATTAAATGGAAGTACTAAAATGAGTTAATGTTAAGAAAGTTTTATTACAATATAGATTAAGAATTGAAGTATTAAATGAATATGAATCAATCGCACTTATACTGATTAAATGAATTTTATTAACGAGTTACAAGTGTGCAGAAAAATAAATGCATGTTTAAAATTGTTTTAACAGGTTATAAATAATGTTTGCAATTTAAATAATGTGCTTTGTATATATGAACTGTAAGGTGTGCAATAGGTTTATTAATGTATTGAATGTTTCAATGTGTATTAAGGGTTCATAGCTTGATTAGGCCTGAAAGATTCATTTTGCAGCAATAATGGAAAATGTCTTGTTTATTCTGTCCACTCTGACCTGAATTATTTTCCTAGGCTGTAAACGTCAATGTTGAATGTCCTTTTGTATTGAAGGCAAGAAACATGTTTTAGAATCAACAATGTTGCTTTATTTGTTCTAGCTCTCAAACAGGACAGGAAACTAGTACTTCTCATGTGAAAAGTATTAGTTTAGTTAATTGTGCGTCGTGAGAAAGGATCTCAATTAACAAATAATTAGAGAATGTGATATTTTGCTGGAAACGTGTGAAATCATCCTCTGACAATGTACTTTTGCTGAGAAGATTTAAAATAGTAACAGAATTGGTGGTGCTATTTGCAGCCATTGGATGCTGAAACTGATGTCCGAAGCGCACCCACTTGAAGGACCAGTCAAGAAGACTGTGGTTATATTAATTAGTGAGAGTCTTTAAAACTTGGAGTTAGTTCCACTCCTGCTTCGATTCTGTTCAGAACTCTGTTGGAGTTTGCTTAAGTTGTTGTCACTCTCCTATTCTTTAAGTCCCCTGATCAGTTTTCTTGTCATAGTCTTAAATACCCTATTCTGTTATGTGGTTCAGTACTAATAAGGCCAATTAATCCTGAACTGCTGATTTGTCTTATGTGCTGCCCGTATTCAGCACCATCCTGCTGCCACTGTCAACTGATGCGGAAGAAGTTGACTGTCCTACCTGACGAACTACTCTTGTATGCTGTCCCATGAGGAAATGTATAACTAAATGGGATTTATTTTTTCCTTTTCAGTTAGGTACTCCCACCAACGTATTTTGCTTTTGCCCACATGTGTTAGCCCGTTCCCACGCATGCAAGTCCAAATTTGTGTTAGTGACGGGAATGGCCACGCTCTGAAACAGTAAATCTGAAAATTAATATTAAAATGTAATTTGATACTTTACTTATGTAACCATAATTTGTTTGAAACCTAACAATAATGTGCATATTGTGCTCTTGTTAATTTACACTATTCTTTTTGAGTGTCTAACAGTGCTGATGTTTAGTAGGTTAAATCTTTTCAGACGTTTGGGAAAGCCTATGGTTTTCATTATGTTTATAATTTAGTTTTGCACACCATAAATGTGACATTGATTTTGGGATTGTAATAAAGCTTTGAACCTTTATTTGGATAGGAGTTTGATTTAGTGTTTACATTTTTATGCCATCTAGTATTGTTTAATGCATAATATAATTGATTTGTGATTGAATGATTCTGACTACTACACTGTTCGCCAAAGTCAAAGATTCAGTAGACTTCTAGAGGTGAGATTGGTGGTGTCTCATCTGAGCGCATGGTGGTTATTGAACCTGAATTGGGGAGAAATTCTTTCCGGGCCCAGTGCTCCCACACTATCTTGTGTGTGGAAGTTTGACTGCAAGTAGGATGTAGGCTGTTATAGTATTGTAGTAGGCCCACCCCCCTGGCTTGTTGCTCATCGTTAGTTTGGGGGCATTCAGTTTCACTCTCAGTATCTGATGACCAAATCCACCACCATTTTGATTGCCTGAACTTTCCTCCAGAATGATAGTTTATAATTAGTCACAACATGCACTATTTACTAATTTCAATGAAAATGAAAGCTCTGTATCGTGGTGGTTTTGGACACTGGCAAAGCCTCATACTTTCCCCAAGTTTATCCTCTAACCAGACAAATATGTGCATTTGTAAATTTTTGTTTTCAAGTGCTGATGGAAGACCTGTGGGTCACCACGAGTAAGCAGTATGGTGTACTCATATAGTAGTCACTTAAAATCATTCTCCTCTATATAAATAGTTCTGAACTCTCCCTTACGACTAGTAAGAACAACAATACTGGTAGAGGACAATCCTGTTGTACCCCTTTGCGGATTGAAAAAAAAATAAAACAGAAAAGCGTCTTAGTGAACTTCTTCTGTCAGGGATCCATACATGAGTGCCACTTGACCTGTACAATCCCCTGCAGATCCCACCTCTTGAGGGTTCTGAGCAAATAGCCCTACTCAAAGCAGTCAACTGCTTTTGCGGCATCTGAAATTAAGGCACTGGCTTCTTCCTGCAAATACTTTGCTGATCAGACTAAGGGGGTCAGTGTTCTCAGACTGAGGTGAACAATGACCCGAGGCAAACCCCACTCTTAAACCTAGTAGCCAGCATTTTGACAAGGAGCTTTAGCTACACTAATCAATGATACAAGCCAGTACATATCATTGCAGAATGCCTTCCTCAGGATTAGGTTTACAGAGATCACAGATTTATCGGATAATCCAGTCAAGGATCCATTCGTTTCAGCTTCCTTTAAGGATTCCTAGAGTAGGTCAACAAGTTGTCACTTGTTCTATTTGCAGAATTCCCCAGGGAAGCAGACAAAGAAGAAAAGTGCATCTTCATGTCTTGTGGGAAGGGAAATAACTGATCCTCTGAATCATAAGTAGCTGGGAAGTTGAGTCAGTAGTAGTCTGCTGGCTTTTCCACAGTGTTCACAATTATGGAATAACTAAGCTGAGAGAGCATATTCTGCTTTCAAAGTAAAGAGGGAGTTGCATTCTATTTTCACTCATTAATCAACAGTACAGTTGGTGTCTGGAAGACATCGAGTATATGTTAATGTCTGCGTTCATGCAGAGGCTTACAATTCTTTTTGTTTCAATTCAGATTGCTTTTTTGAGAATAACTATATCCTTCATTAGTGGGCCTTTTAATGTGACCTTGCCTGCAGCCCACAACAGCTGCTTGAACTACAGAAATGATGCCAACCAGTCTACCGTTTGCAATTATGCAACTGCCACGAAGCATGTTACAAGTTAAGGGGCATTTGTTTGGGATTTAACTCAAAATAGATAAACAAACAATAATAATAGTGCGTCTTAACTCACACCGTCCAAATGTTAAATGTAAAGTGTGCTCATTAGTATATGTAGAGCAGGCAGCAGCAGAGCAAGCTTTCCTTACACATGCAACAGGCATAGCATACACAAATTAATGTAAAGCCATCAGGAGGCTATCGTAGATGCCTTTTGAATCACAACAGACTATGTTAACATGTATGGGGCAGTAGAAGTCTGCTTTGTAACCATTCTCCCAATGGCAGTGTATACAAAAGAAAGGGTGAGCGAAGAACAGAAGTTAGGCCTAGATGCTTACTTGGGGTTTGGGACATGAGACTGCTTGTGGTACCTTTGTTATCACCAGAACTATTCTGTCATCTCCCAGACACCCTCTATAGGCCATCCAGCCCCTTCCTCTTCTACTTGCCATGGCACCCCCAGCTCTAAATTGTAAGCCTTCAGCTTGCACAGTCACCCTCAGCTGACTTAAAATTAAGCCCAGACAAAATATTTATTATGTTGGGGTAATTTGTGTAGTTTTGCACCACACTGTTTATGATGAATTTCTGAAATTATGCTATTACGCCACACTGCGTAATTACACAAAGTTCTCAGCAAACATTTATCTCACGTGCTTGGGAACAATGTGACTGGGCAGAATGCAAGCTTATGTTGATCGAGGCACTCATATTTTTACATGCTTTTCTTATGCAAAATGTGTTCAAGCATCACCAAAATGATCCAAAGATGCATGTCTACCTCAAAGGTAACCTTAAATTTGCATGCCACATAATTTTCCCCAAAATTCACAGAATTACACAAAAGGAAACTGGAATGTTGCTTTAAACGTCTGCTTCCCATTACATATTAGGGGCCGAAGCAGAAACTTACCTTACTCCAAATAGACTTTTGAGAAGGGGAATGGGAAGATGGAAAAGGGTGCCCTTAAGTTCTATGCCAGCTAACAAAGTCCAAGCATTCATTGCCAGCAGTACTTTGCTCAAAGAGAGCATTTTGAACATTTGCCCTGCCGAGTGAACAAGTTCAGAAGGCAGAGATCCAGCATGAGTGAGAGACCTCTTCTTCTTGGCGGTCCACAAAATCCATTGCCCCCTTTCTTCTCAAGGTACCACTTATCTGACCCCTTTGTTCAGTAAGGCAAGTGACTCTGCCTCATAGGTAGCCAAAACGTGTTCCAGTACAGCCTCATTAAATTAGAGCAAATGTTCCACAAAATGAGTTTCTGCAGCTTTACGTCACACTATGGTAACGGAAGATACTTCCTCTTTCAGGACATCATAGATGAAAGGGATGTAGAGTTCTAAAGCGGTATCTAGGCATTTTTTAAGTCAAAATAAAATCACAGTAAGAAAGACAGAGCAAACTGTTGGCTTCGGAGTGATCATTTCCCAAGCACCCATAACGTTTATCAAACATGGTTGTGGCGTCATAGTTGGAGACAAAACTAACTCATTCTTCCAGGCAAATTTCTGGGCCCAAGGAAAAGACTGTTCTTCAAAGCAAACTTTGACCTTCTCTGGTGCAACCCAGATAATTTTAGATGACTTACAGGGTGGCACTGGTAACGTCTCCAAACACTGTGCCAATACCAGCTTCAGCGACAAAGTTGTGGTTGGCTTGGGCATACAGAGCATGGCATTGCTTTCCATTATGTGTTTTGAGTTGTGGAGGCTAAAATCTGTGGCGGGGTGGAACCTGTGGCATCAAGGTCTGAGCCATCAAGGCCGAAGGAGCTGTCCCGCCATCAATAAGAGCTGCCGAGGTTACTAGACCTGTCAAAGATGAGAGACACAGTCTGACGGAAGGCGTCAACCTGTGCGGTGTCAGCAAGACTCAGAAATTCCTGGAAAATATTAACAAGCTTTGGAAAATGCTCCAAAAAAGAGGAAACGAGAAAGAGACCAGCATTGGGGACCAGCAACATGACTCCCAACGGTCCCAGGAATGGGACAGTTTCATCACGGAAGATGATTTTCCTTCCTTAGGGACATATTTGTGTTTTTTGGAGAGAATACTTTTTGTAAGGTATTTCCCTCACAGGAGACATAACCCATAGGAGAAGGGCTACTATTTGGCATGCTTTTAAGGTCTTGGCCCAGAATAACTTTGATTCGGGTGCATCAGATAAAGATGAATGGCAGGCTGCTATTTCATTGTAGAATAAAGATGTTCTGAGTATTCTACTAAGACATCAACTTGAAGCAGGTATGAATGCTGAACCCTTCATTAGGAGACATTTCACCTAGTTTTGTATGAAGCCCCAAGAGCACGCTCTGGATCACATCATTGAGGCGTAAAAAAAAACAGGAACTGACATTAAGTGTGAGCCTATTAAGCACTGGAGACATCATGTCTCACTGGCAGAGTCTTAGTTGGAGAAGCATGGAGCCACCTCGCAGCACCGCAGAGGTACTGCTGAGAAAAAGGTTTGCCGCCATAAGTCTGACCGTAGGTGGAATATTCTTAATGCAAGAAATCTGCAGGAAGATGTATCTACCACAAAGGTGAAGGCAAAAGACAAAACAATAAGCATTATAAAGTGCTAACATTGATGGAGTAAGGATATTAAAAGTAAAAAGTATAAAGACGCACTAACAGAGGAAAGAAGAAAAGCGAAATAGAAGTCCATGCTCACTTAATCAGGTCTCTATCTGTACAGAGGATTAAGCGCCAGTGGGATACGAAAGTATATACAAGTGACAAGGAGAAATATGACCAGTTGCAAAAATAAAAAAGGAAAAACAGAGGAATGCAAAGTAGTGAGAGACAGGGAGCTGCACAACAACCTGACAAAGAAAGAAGAGAATACAAATTCATGCAAAAAAAAAAAAAAAGGGAAGCAAAAGGACTTTTCTATCACCAAGTTAAACTTACTTTGCCCACTCAGGGTGTTTGGAAACGGTCTCGTTGATCAGATTGCTTGTGACTTCAATGATGTGAACACTTTCCTGGTGCACCTATAATTAAAAAAATAAACAGTACCAACTTAAGAAAAAGCATACTTTGCAGAGTTGTTAATGCGGTTGAGGTTTTTAGGGTGAGTCTTCAGATGCAGAAGAACGAAAAACCATTCAGACACATTCTTTAACAAAGAAAGGGAGAAGCGGAAGTTAGTCACAATGGCAATGCAATGAGGAAGATCTTAAATAATTTGAGGGAAAACTTGAGACTTTCGACTCTTTATAATTTATGCAGACTGCCTTCTTTACTTTACGTCTATAAACAAGGAGGGCATTTTATTGTAGAATAGTAAAGGAGTGAATGTTGGATCGAGGTACTATGAGTAGAATAAGTTATTTTGTGATCTCGAAAAATCTAGATTAATCTTTTACTTCAAGAGGGAAAAGTATTAATTTTCATTCTAAGACATTTAAGTGACCAGGAATGGCTGGCGTCTACAATATCTCATAAACTTAATTACTTTTCGGGCAAAGTGTATACTTTTTTGTCTTCCGCTGGTGTGAAGGAAATGAGTAGGAATAACCTGGAAGACAAAATGGTGTGACCATATTTCAAACGCTCACTGTCAATGATAGTTGGAAAAGCACTTGACAACATGGATGTTTAAGAAAGTAAAAATAGGCACTGGAAATGAAAAATGTGAGTAATTCTGGGTAATTGTGGGTAGGAGCTGTAACAATGATAAAAAAGAAACCTAACAGATGTGAGCAACCATGAACGAGGGTTTTCTCTAGAGAAACTACTGTAACTCTGACAATTCCTCCTTCCTTGTAAAATAAACATGATTTTTTAATAATACCAAATAAAAGAGAATACACACGCACGTTTGTCCTGAGCGATGTGTTTGATTCGTAACTTCCGAATCTTAATTTATACGACTTGGAGAACCATCACAGTGGACCTGCATTAAGTTCTGTGTTATGATAAATGTGAACCAGATTTTTTAAAGCCTTTTCGCTGGAACTAAAAGCAATTCTGTTATTCCTTGCAGAAGTATGTAGTTGGTCATACATTGACAAATGTCAGAGAACAGTTAAGTATTCTACGATTTGTAAATAGGCAGCTTATTTGGAATACAGAAAATACCATTAAGGGAGGCTACTCTAGTAATAAAGACCTTGGACCATGCACAAGAAGCATCTTAGTGCTTGATTGAAAGAGTATGGTGGACAATTCCAATTGTGATTCCTTTTGGTAGACTAAGTTTAAGCTTAAATATTTGATCATCCCTATGAAAACCTTTAAGGAGACCACGTCTTTGGTTAGAGTCCAGAATCTTTAATTCAGGTTCCTTAAGATGGCAGTGCTGGGGAATTTACCTCTGTGGTCTTACAAGCAAACATTCTCAATATTTTCACTTGATAAATGGCAGCACACAAGAACTGCCTCTTCAAATGAAGGTAACTTGTGGGCTAGGGGCTTGGTCCTGCGTCCAGATGTTTGAGGACATGACAAACAGCTGTCATCTGAGTGCTGATCACTGGCCACAGTTTTAAAAAGTTTTTGTAATATCCTTTGTGTTTCGTTGTTATCCTACTACACTAGAAGGTGTTATCCTGGTGAATTAACAGGTGTTCCTGTCATCAATCATATGCCTTTTCTTAGAATCGAGCTTGTAAGCGCTATACAGCCTGTTGTAATCTCTCTGTGGGCTTTTAACCACGCCCACTCTTGCTACTCATGTTGTTGTTGTGCTTGTCTTAAATGCTTCATTTTTATTGGTGCATTTGGTGAAATGTCCCTCCATTGCGTGCTGAGTTCCCTCACCTGGAGGGAGCTAAGTGAACATTCCTAACATTTCTGCTGGCCATCACACTAGTCATGCTTCCTCCTGTTACAGAGTGTGATGGCCCCTCCTCTGGTTTCGGTTTGCCTTTCATCCCAGCCGCGATCCTTTGCTCATGGCAGTGGTGGTGCTTTGAATCGGCTTACGTCTGTTAACTTTTTTACTCTTCATTTTACTCGAGACCAATTGGTTTTTTTTGTATTGTCTTTTCAGATTCTTAAAAGGACATCAAAACACACTGAATCCTGTTTCATTGCAGCTGACAGTAAGTGGACGTTAACACTTGAATGGTGTAGAATACATCCGAAAGTGACATTCAATGCCAATACATTTGAGTACTCAGAAGCCATTACTTTAGACCTCTGCCGTACATATTATTATGCACAGCTAAACTCTTGTAACAAAAGCACTGGAACTATTGCTTGAAGTTAGTGAGTTGAGGTACTGACAAAATCAGCTCAAGTGCAAGAATTTCTGGAGCATCAGACTAAACAATATTTTTCTGTTTGGCTGCTCCCCTTCACATAACAAGACTGCATTTTTTTCAATTAAAGGGGATTCAGCTTGGTGCCTACTATTGGCCATTTCTGGTGGAGCCAGAAGCCAGCACGCAGTTCCCTTAATGTAAAACCCGTCCTCGGTGAAATGTTCTACTGCTAAACAAATGTATCATGCTAGCTGACAGCTGGTTACCTGGTGGGTTAGATACACAATGGCGTACACACACGTCAGCAACACTGTGTAAATAACACCGTGATTGTGCAAACAATTTACAGTTCACAAAAATTCCTTATATTCACCAAGATGTTGACCACTGTGATAGAGAACTAGGCAGCTGCATGACTCCGCTTTGTGCAGTCGCCCTTCCGGATGAATGTGCGGGCACAGCCGTGGTCCATCTTATTTTTTGCCTCAACCCAGCATTGTGCTGGTGGGGCCAGAGGCATAGTCGTGACAGCATGTCTCTACTCCCAAAAGTAGGAAACCCCAAATCCTCAGGCTTTAATGTCCCATTCTCAAGAGCTGAATCCCTGTGTGGCAGGCACTGTTACCTGCACCTAGTCTGACTTGACAAAGGAAAAAAGTGTTCAATGACAAGGAAGTGCTTTGTGAAATTGAAATAATCCAATAGCGCACTCCTCTGCCCCCACAGTATATAAAAGGGGTGCGGTATGGATCTTCAAATACCTTTGAGAATGAATGAATACAAAACAAGATAAACGTCCCTTTTATAAATGAAATGCTAGGTCGTTCAGTACCGTAGGCCAACAAACACTGGCAAAGCCAATAGGTCTGGGTTTAATGTGCTAAGGCGTGCCGCTTTAGCACATTAGAGTCAGACACCTAGGAGAGATCCAGGAGGAGTGGAGCTCGGTCTGCAATTGTAAAGTAGCCCCTCTTCCAGTACAATGCATAGGACCGATATGAGGTTGAAGGATACACCGAAACAGCCAACAGTATTAGATGAGGGAAGAATATTCCACTGGGCTAAGACGTGATTGAAAAAGTCTTGTTACGAAATAAACTACTTGAAGAAAAGCAGTGGTTAAAAGGGGGAATCCAAAACCCACTTAATCGATGTTGTTAGCGAGAGGTCTCTTTCAGAGCATCAGTGTCAAAATCCAGACCTAAAAGGTTCAGTTGAGGCACTCGATACTGATAAGGTATTCAACAAAAACTTTCAATTTTTTTTGTGGTAGAAAAAGATAGCAGCAAATATGCAATCACACACGCAGAGAAATAAGATGTACCCAGTTTTTCTTAAATCTTTCCTCACTCAAAGGCTAGTTAAATTATTCTGGGATTCTATTGGTCAATCAGCCAGGCAAATCAGTGCCATACAAGCCTTAAAACTACATTTGTAGTTTTGGAAAACTCAAAGACACTAAGGGGGTGATTCTGAGCTTGGCGGGCGGCGGGAGCCGCCCGCCAAGCGGGAACCGCCAGAAGACCGTACCGCGGTCAAAAGACCGTACCGCGGTCAAAAGACCGCGGCGGTCATTCTGGGTTTCCCACTGGGCTGGCGGGCGACCGCCCGCCAGCCCAGCGGGAAACACCCTTCCACGAGGAAGCCGGCTCCGAATGGAGCCGGCGGAGTGGAAGGGGTGCGACGGGTGCAGTAGCACCCGTCGCAAATTTCAGTGTCTGCTAAGCAGACACTGAAATTCTAAGTGGGGCCCTCTTACGGGGGCCCCTGCAGTGCCCATGCCATTGGCATGGGCACTGCAGGGGCCCCCAGGGGCCCCACGACACCCCATACCGCCATCCTGTTCCTGGCGGCCGAAACCGCCAGGAACAGGATGGCGGTCGGAATCCCCATGGCGGCGCAGCAAGCTGCGCCGCCATGGAGGATTCCCCTGGGCAGCGGAAAGCCGGCGGTAGACCGCCGACTTTCCGTTTCTGGCCGCGGCTGTACCGCCGCGGTCAGAATGCCCAAAGGAGCACCGCCAGCCTGTTGGCGGTGCTCCCGCAGACCACGGCCCTGGCGGTTTTTACCGCCAGGGTCAGAATGACCGCCTAAATCTAACTAAGTGGCATTGTCTGAATGTAACCTGCAACAGGTTTGTATTCTTGCAGGAACAATTCAGCCGTTCATCCTTCTGAGATTGACACATTGAGGACCAAAGTTCATGCTATTTATAGTACTTTATAACGTTAAAATATCTGGTGACCAGCACTACATAAATAATGTACTATCATAATCATCGGAGTTTTGAGCAGGCAACCTTTAAGAGCACCACAACAGTGTGTTAGTCAAAGCCGAAACAAGGCCCAGAGAAGTCCTCATAGTGCAAATGCTCATGGCCTATCAAGTCTGAAGGAGTTTAATGGTTATTATAGGGGGGATTTTGCAAAGAGATTATACAACACATTTTGTGCCCTGATGAAGGCCTTTTCTGCTTAAATAACAGCATTTGACATAATACTTTAAGTCTTTACCTCGAGTAAAATATATTTTTTCCCAACGTTGAAAAGAAAAGAAAAAAAACACTTGTGAATGGGAAATCACAAACCACGAACCTTAATGTCCTCGAGTAACAATGCAAGTTTCGCACTAAACAAAGTGACTTGCCGAGGACAATCTAGCCAGTTGCCATAATTTATTACTCATTTTACAGAAAAGCGAGTTTTGAAAAAACAAGTCGCAGAACGAACTATGATTTTTGAAAAACATTCTCTTTTTTGTAATGAGACTTTAAAGTACTCACTGTCATCACGCAAACAACGGTACAAATCTCCAGTATGGAGAAGTGAAGTAACACCCTGTTTCGGGGTCACCTGTGCGATCCCACTCACCGTTCCCTCAGTGCACCGCAGGTCACATACTCCAAGCCCTCAGCCGTTCCAATGCCAGGAACCCCACAAATGCTGTTTGCCAGAGCACTCCAGGAGTAGATATTTTATTGATGAAATTTATAAATGATACTGTACTGATCGTTGGTGAACTAATGTGTGATTTTTCGAATTAAATGCTATAAGACGGGTGACTATTGTGAATGGCCACCATAATCCATTTTGTTTTCTACTTAGGCTAACTTTAGCTAACTTTGCAGTTGTCTTTCATTGCTCAATGCTTACTCAAAAAAGTGTGTTTAACAGTTTGCAGACGTGTAGACAGCTACCTCTAGGGCTTTTTTGTGTTATGTCTTACAAGGTCAGATTTATTAGGTCTTTGCTAGAGTTGGACTGTCCTATTGTTTAGAAAATGTCACTAACGTTCTTCCTCGAGGATGGAAGTAGATACAACATTGTTAGAAGTTTCTTCCTGAACCTGAGATTCTGATGAGTTGGAACAATGGGTCCACAGACGAGACGGAAGAGAAGAAAAAAATGTTATATATTGTGTTTAGTTAATGATTTCTTCAATGAGAAACTGTCAAATGAGAATTCAATGTACTATGAATGTGTAACTTTTAGTTATCTAACAGTTATCTTTAGTTATTGGCTAAATGTACAACACTCCATGTCCTGACCAATCATGAGTTTTGTGAAAGTTAATATAATGTTTTGTCACTTATTCTTGGGTGTTAGAGAGAGAAAGAGAGAAGAGAAGAGTCAGACCAGCCTGTAAGAGATTTTGTAGAGAATTTCCAGTGATATTTCCAGAGTTAGATTAATGGGGAGGTTTGCAGTCATGTAGATTCAGGGGATTTATAGATCACTCCAACTGATAGTGTCCCCTTACTGAAGCAATCTTCTTGTTAGTTATCTCATGGGTTACTTATAAATTGCAAATTGTTATATGTGTCTTTTGTTTTACAGGTAGCAGCTGCAACTTGTGAATTGATTGCTGCATAATAATATTATTTTTGTTATAACCCGAGTTAGTATGTTTTTCTAAATGTGTTTCTAAAACTTTTACATGAAGCCCAACATGTTAATGCTAATTAGTGGTTAGTGAGGGAGTTTGTCCCTACATGCTCATGATTCATATTGACGTTCTTTGATTTACTGCTTCAATGTATATTATCTCACTGACGCAGATATTGGTGTTATTAAGTTGGGTTATAACACTTGAGTAAATTTGTTTACTTGCTTTAATTAAACTCAGATATATAAGGTGTTCTATTCAGCCATTGATGATTCTGTATGTATATCATTTGTGTTTGAGAATTATTTTTGTGACTTTAGCATTGTTAACATGGTGAAATAAATGCGTAATCCTTCTTAATAAACTGGTGTGAACATTGCAGTGTAATTAGATTATTTATTTGTTTATTGATGCTTATTGTGAATGATTATGCCATGCATCGACATCCCCTCTAATCAATGTTGTGCCGGTTCATCGGCCGACGGAGCGAGATCCACTATTTTGGTCTGAGATAATAGCTAGGATTTCTCCGCGCTTCAGCAGTTTTTGGTAGGAGAGTTACGGTTATGTCATTATTAGATGATGTCATGAAAATGTCATAGTTCGTGAAAGAATCTTCTTGAAATTGTTTTTACAATATATTTTTTTCTGAAATGTTGTACGGATATGAGAAAATTAGTTGCTAGTTGCCTAAGTGACTTTCCCCAGTCCTTGGAGATACTCTACGTTGAAGGGTATGTTCCTAGTGATGTTTGATTGAACGAGTGAGGTGAGAATATTTTGCACTTACACAGCTTGAGCTAATTTGCAGTTGACTGAGGTGTTCATGAGCTCCGAAAGAGTGGGCGTACTCCAATGGAGTTTATAGGGTGTGGGCGCACTCCAATAGGTATGAGAGTAGGGAAGCAGCGTTCTTCATGTGAGTGTGGCGATTAGTGCAGGAAACATTTTCCACGTGGTTGTTGATAAGACGGACCTAATGAGAGAGGTCTAAGACTCCGGAGTATATTGACAAGTGTAGTGAGAACTTGGTATATGTTGTAATTTGTCTTTTTAGTAGATTGATCCGGCATGGTTGGTAAGTCGAGTTTGTGAGATAATTCGTGCATTTGAAATTATAACTGGGATTTGGTGAGTACTAAGTGCACTAGGGCAATAATCTAATGTTCAGTTGAGAAATGAAATTTGCAGGTCGAATTTTGCTTACAAATGTGGGGAACTGTGAAAAAGAGTACCTTTAGATGAGAGAGCTGAAGGCGAAATTTGGAAGGTTCCTGAAGCGATGGTGTTACCCTACCTGTAGTAAATAGACAAATTTGTTTTCTTATTTTTGGTTTAAGGTTTTGCTCGTGAACTAATATTGCATTGGTTTGGTGTGTTAGTTGTGTGCAAGTAAACCCGAAAGATTTTGACAGCGTCTCAGCAGTCGAGCTGAGAGGGGGATGTGTGTGTATTAGTGTGACTTGAGTTCTGCCGCGCTGGGATAGGTTTGTTAGGTAGAAGGGTCGCGCACGGATTCGTCCATCAGTCCAATATTTGTGTAGTGCGATTGGAAGGTGAGAGTGTTGAAGAGGATTGTGGGATTGTAGTCACTCTTTCTGATTGGTTATTTTTTTTAAAACAGATTCGTTGTTCATTTTGTTTTATTTGGAATAGATTTTGTGAATCATTATTCTGATTAAATTGTTTTGGAATAAATTTGGTTGAAGATGAAGTTTTTCAAGGCTTTAAGAAGTGCCTTTAGAGGTGATGAGTATATTCCGGCATGAGAGGGAGAAATTTGTCCACCAGAAAATATTCCAGCATTTATCGTGACTGAGGAGAGGGGTACGGGAGCATGCCTCTGGTTGAAACATTGGGTTAAGATCACAAAGAAAGAAGGTTGTTTAGCTTTACCATTTTCTGGAACATTTAATTTGAAAATTTTGGAGAATCTGAGGCAGAAAATGTACAGTTTAAAACCTCCTCCGAGACCAGCACAGTATGAAGCCTTAGCGAATTGGGAACGAGTAGCTAAACAGCAACAAGCATTGAAATTTGAGAGGAGAATGAGGAGAGTAGAAAAGACACTAGCAGACGCTAGATGGGATGAGGAGCAGAAAGAGTGGAGAGGAGCAACCCTATAGGGAATTAGATTATTTCCTGCAAGAACAAAAGATGATGAGGATGGGTCAAAAGCCGAGAAGAAAAAGAAAAAGAGTTCCTTAGTAAATAAAGAAAGAAAATTAAAAGATTTGAAAAGAGTTATGTTTATTGATGATGATGAATTGGATGAGGGTGAATTGGTTTCTGAGATTTTGCATATACAGCTCAAGGAGGTCAGGGAAACAGTGAGAGAGGAACTAATGGAAGTTGGATTGCTAATATGAGTCCTACTGCACCATCCACATCGGGACTATCACAGGATATCCTGAATAGTGAACGAGTTCATATGCAGAGTAGTTTAAATGATTCATTGAACAATGGACAGCAGTTGGAGATCAACATTCCTGAGACTTACCCAGAGGCTCAGATTGTAAGGACGACTACTAATTTAGTGTTGCCTCCAGGTCAACAAGGGCTAATTCAGAAAGAGCCTGTCCAGATACAGATTCCTCAAATGCAGAGCATGAGAACAATGTAGACACAGAAAACTGGATCTCTTGTTAGTCCAGATGCGATTTCAGTACCTATTACGATGGGTCCGCTTATACCACTATATGCAAAGAGTAATAAAAGTGGGGTGAGTTCTTTGGTCCAGTTTCAGAATGGAGGTTTGGAAAAATCGACTCCAAGACAAGAGCAAAATCTGAATGAGACTAGGTCTTTATTTAATTTGTCTCCTGTTGGAATTCTGGGATCTGATCAAATGATATTTCTTTAAAAGGTCTATCTACACAAGAAATAACGAAGTGGTTAGAAGACTTAAGTAGTTCAAAGATCTTTGAGAAACAGAATAGGGAGGAAGACTCAATAGACAGAGTAAAACTGTTAATGGAAGGAAATGAGCTTTCTGAAGGGATGATGGGTGTGAACAGACTCGAGTCATATACTGAAGCGCAATTGAGATACTTGTGTAAGATCATTACAAAGGGAGCAGGAAAGGTACACCAGCAGTTACAAGAAGTAGCAGATGAGTATGACATCTATCTCACAAACATTTAAAAGCTCAAAGAGAAGTTATAAGTTAGATCTTGAAGAAGATTGTGCACACATGAGGTCTGCAGGGATGAACACACATCTTAGGGAATTACTTGAAAGAGTACAAGTTTGGAGAGCCTTAGACAAATGGTAAGGCATATGGGTCAAGAAAAGAGAAAGGCCAAAGAAAGGAGACCTGGTGCAGACAGGAGAATCAGTGAAAATGTTACCAATGAGGGAAACAACCAGGAGAGAATTTTGTCTGTGTATCCTGGAGTAGGAGTGATATCTTAAGTTTTACAGATGATTACCCAAGATTGAGAAAGAAGCCATTAGAATGGTACCAGTAGATAGATAGGTTTGTGAAGCTTGCAAAGTGCCTGTGGGAAGACCTGAATACTCGCTTTGATATTGTTGTTCCAGCAGATTTGTGGACTGAGTGCAAAAGGAGTGTGGATTGGCCGACAAGTGAGCCGCAGAGAGACTTGAAAACGGGTGCACAATCCCCAGAAATAATGAAACATTACTATAAACTTGTTGAGTTTCTCAAAACAAAAGTTTTGCTGAAAAATACTGATTGGCAACGCATAGATAGAACAGCACAGGAAGCAAAGGAATTTATTGATGCATATTATGAAAGGTTGTTAAAGGCATTTAAATATTTCAATGGTACAGAGACAATTGAGAAACAGGACATGTATCATTTTGTGTTCAGGTTTGTTGAAGGATTGAGAAGAGAAATTAACCAGATGATAAAGAATAAGTTTATCTGTTGGCAAGCCAAACAGATTGATGAGGTGTTGCAGTACGCAAAATACTGTAGTGACAAGATTGACATGAAGCAGAAAAGTTGAAGGAAAAAGCAATGGTGATGAAGATTAAGGCTGCAGAGACAGGAATGCAGGGAAATTTCCGAGCGCAGTCACAAGGAAATGGCATGTTTCAGAGTGAAAGCAGAGGTAGAGGTGGAATGATGCTTCCGGTTGTCGATAGAAATGTGGATTTGAATTCAGTGGTGATGCAGGATGAGCACCAAAGAAGGGTGTTACCCCACCATAATTGCAGAGCAACTGGACATTGGAAGAGACAGTGTCCGTTGTTAAATCAAGGTGGTATTGTGCAACAGACAAATGGTGTCAATTCTCGCCAGAGCATGAAAGGCCCTAGAGTGAGAGGTCAACATCAGAATTTCCAGAATAATGTAAATACTGTGCAGGGTTTTCAACCTTTGCAGATGATGCAGCCGATGCAAAATGTACAACCACAGGTACAAGTACAAATGCCACAAGTACAACTATTGCAGCCACAAGTGCAGATGGTACCTGCACAGCAAATTCACATACCGAGACAGGTTCAAGTGATACAGGATCCTGTGAATCAACAACAGGTGATGCCTTCGCGGGTGGTCACGAATCAGAAATCAAACAAAAGTGAAAAAACAGTAGATCAATTTTCTTTACACAGTGAAGATGAAATAAATGATGAATGGCCATTGGATAGTTCAGATGAGGAGGAGTATGTGATGGCAGCATCATTAGAAGTGGATCAGAAAGGTCCTTATGTAAAGGGTGAAGTACATGGGCATGAAGTTTGTTTTCTGGTTGATACGGGAGTTACACGTTCAACAATAAGATCTGTAGAGATTCCAGATATACTGTTATCAGAGAGGACGGTTCGGACTGTAGGAGTGGCGAACAAGCATTTGACTAATGTTCATACGGAACCAGTAATTGTTAAAATTGGTAATTTTAAAGGTTTGCACAGATTTGTTGTTGGCGATTCCAGTCCAGTGTCACTACTGGAAGAGATCTGTTGTGTAAAATAAATTGTTCGATTTCCTGGTCAATTAAGGGAATTGAGATTGAGACAAACCGTGATGAGGAAGATGTAATGATTACTGCTGAAAATGAACGAGTGTCCAGAGAGTTTCCTCTGATTAATTTCGATGAACAAGAAAATGATGAGAATGATTCAGTTGATTTGATTAATTTTTTCCAGTTTTTGAAATAAAAGATCTTCCAGTCAATTTGCAGCAAAGGGTTAAGTTGAAAGTTTGGGACCTTTCAGGGAAAGACATTGGCTTGATCAAGGGAGTTGAAGGAGTCAGAGAGGCAGTGAAAGAGAATGTGGTATTTCCACAGACTGCTCAATCCCCGATGAGAAATTAAACAATCGAAGGAATAAGACCTTTAATAGAGCAGTTTTTAGAAGAAGACATTCTGAAAGAAGTGACGAGTAGCCAGTGTAATTCACCAATAATTGGTTTGAGAAAACCAAGTGGAAAATTTGTCTTGTCCAGGATTTGAGAAAGATAACATTGTGGTTAAATGTTGTCCAGTTGTGCCAAACCCAGCTGTGATTATATTCCAGATTCCGTGCGATGCTGAATTGTTTACTGTGATAGATTTATACCAAACATTTTTCTCCGTGCCTCTTCAGCAGGACAGTAGATATCTTTTGTTTTAAATTCCTGAGTCTTTTGTTGGTGTAGAATTCCTCAGGGGTTTTCAGAGTCACCATCGATTTTCAATCAAATTTCGAAAAAGAACCTGGAGTTATTGGTAATGCCTTATCAATCGACATTAGTGCAGTACATAGATGATCTATTGATTGCATCAAAGACTAAAGAAGGATGCAAGGAAGATACAATTGCATTGTTGAATTTTTTGGGAGACAATGGTCACAAGGTGTCCTCTAGGAAACTGCAGTATTGTCAAAAGGAAGTGAAATACTTGGAAAGCAACAAAACGTTGATTAGTTTTCCTAAAATCTTTTGTTCTGTCCACGTAATACATTAGAGCTCTTTTAAGGTCAAGAGTGTGTAGAGTTCTTTCACCAGTAGAGTCTGGCTGTGGAATGAAGACTAGCAATTCCACTGACTGATTAATGTGAAAAGGTGAAACCACTTTAGGTAAAGATTTCAGGTTGGTCCTAAGTACTACTTTGTGTTTGTGTACTTGGAAGAACGTTTCTAGAGTAAATGCTTGAATTTCACTTACTCTTCTTAATGAAGTAATTGCTACTAAGAAAGCAACCTTCCATGTGAGAAAATAAATAGCATAGGAGTGCATGGGTTCGAATGGTGGGCCCATTAGTCTTGTGAGTAAAATATTAAGATTCCATGCAGGAACTGGTGGAGTTCAGGGTGGAATAATCCGTTTAAGGCCTTTCACAAATACTTTTATGACAGGAACTCTAAAGAGACAAATATGTTGTATGGTTTGTAGGTGCACTGATATGGCTGTTAAATGAATTTTAGTAGAGGAAAAAGCCAGGTTTGTTTTTTTGTAAATAAAGCAAATCGCACACGATATCTTTTACTGACGCTTCAAGTGGAGCTATATTTTTAGCTTGGCAGTAGTATACAAAATGTTTCCATTTATTTGCATAGCATTGTCTGGTTGTTGGTTTACATGCTTGTTTTAGAACGTTCATACATTCTAATGGAAGTTGTAAATATCCAAACTCTATGACTTAAGGAGCCAAATCGCTAAATTGAGTACACTGGGATTGGGATGCCTGATTTGACCTTTGTTCTGAGTTAACAGATCTGGTCTGTTTGGAAGTTTGTGATGGGGCGCTACTGATAGAACCAGGAGTGTTGTGTACCAGTGTTGGCGTGCCCATGTGGGAGCTATGAGCGTCATGGTGAGGGAGGTGCAACGCATTTTGTTGACCAGAAATGGAATTAACAGGGAGAAAGCGTAAGAAAATATCTGCCATTGTAGACATTTGTAAGTCTGGCGGTCTAACAACACTAGATCCTGAAACTGACCCTGTGCCTGAGACCATTGTTGTGAGACATACTGTTATAGTGGTCTCTTGTTTAGTCTTGCATGTAGTACTATTGCTATACACTATGCCATAATTCCCAATAGTTTCATGATAAATCTTACTGTGTAAGTCTAATTGACCTGGATTTGTGATACGAGGTATTGAAAAGCCTGTATCCTCTGTGGATTTGGGTCGGCTAATGCTGTTTGAGTATTGAGAATTGCACCTAGCTAAGGTTGAGTCTGTGCTGGTTGAAGATGAGATTTCTGGCAATTGATTGGGAACCCTAATGTGTGTAGGGTATCTATTGTGTATTGAGTGTGTTGTTGACACTGTAGAATAGTGCTGGATTTTATTAACCAATTGTCTGGATAAGGGAAGAAACGTATGTGTTGTCTTCTGAGGTGAACTGCTACTACAGCTAGACATTTTGTGAAAACCCTTGGAGCTGTTATCCAGAAGGGTAGTACTTTGAATCGGCAGTGGTTGCCTGATATTATCAAACCTAAGTACTTGCGGTCAGCTGGATGTATGGGAATGTGGAAGTAGGCGTCCCTCAGACCACAGCCGCCATGTAATCGTGTTTTTGTAGTAGGGGAATGACCATGTGAAAATGTTCTGACAGGATATATAGATTAAGAGGTCTGAGATCTAGAATGGGTCTGAGAGTATCATCCTTTTTTGGTATATGAACGTATAGCGAATATACTCCTGTCCCTTGCTGTGAGATGGGAACCATTTCTATTGCCCCTTTTAATAATAGAGATTGTACCTCTTGTTTTAGTAGAACAGTGTGTTCTGGAGAGAGTCAGTGAGAACGAGGGGGAATATTTGGTGGAGTAGAGATGAGTTCTAGGCAATAACCATTGCGGATAATTGAGAGTACCCACTGATCTGTGGTGATGTTTTGCCAGTGAGAGTGGAACTATTGCAGTCTTCCTCCCACAGCAGACATGTGGGATTGTGGGATGTTTGGGAAGTCATTGTTTTGTGGGGGTGGTAGCACTCTTTAAGGCAGTAAACTTTCCTCCAGCTCTGAAGTTCTGTCCTCTGTAAGAGCCTCTAAATGACCCTCTTGAATAATACTGCTGCGTCTGTTTTGGATGGGAGGTGGAAGCTTCTGCAGTTTGGGATTTAAAACCTTTTGGTGTTCCTTGGGTAGATACTGAAAGAATTCTTGCATTTCATCCCAATGTGCCCTGTCATATCTTGCCAGCAGGGCCTGGGAACTGGCAATACGCCATTGCTTGGCTGCTTGTGTAGCTACCCTTTTCCCCGCAGCATCAAATTTTCTACTTCCTTTGTCAGGGGGTGGGGTATCCCCTGAGAACTATAAGCCCATTTCCTGGATGCACTGACCACGATAGAATCCGGTGACAGTTGTTGCATAATGTAGACTGGGTCTGTTGGTGCAGGCGTATATTTTTTTGCAATTTGTGAGGTTGGAACCCTAGCTTTGACTGGTTCTCTGAATATAGTGTCTAAACATACCATGAAGCATTGATAAGCACTGGTAGTGTTTAAGGGTAGAGGATAAGGTATTAAAAAGGAAATCCTCTTCCAAAGGTTCTGCATTCATTTGGACCCCATGGTATGCAGCTGCCCTAGATATTATTTGGGTTGGTAAAAGTGAAATATTTTGGAGGAGAGGACTTGGAGGGTTATGAAAATATTCTACGTCGTTATACTACTGGTCCAAACAACCATGTATTTGCTTTAGTGAGAAGTGGGATATATCAACTTCTAATTCTGAGTGAGAAGCTTCATGACTAGAAGCTGAACCACTAGCAAGATGCAATTTTCCCTGTATCTGATAGAATGGAAAGAGACACATAGCAAAGACATTGCTCTCATGAAACTACAAATTACATTTTTTGCTCTATATTACCTTTGCTGTAAGAAGCAGGGCCAGCAGAAGTGTCCCAATAACCAGAAGAAATATGATGAATATGCTGATTATTTTATCAAGCATTTTCTCTAAACATATGATTATCTATAAAGAGAAAAAACAGAAACCATGACTTTTGTTAGAACGTTTCCATTTAGCCTAAGTAAAGTATGACCCACCCACCCCTCATTTTTATGGATTAATCACTTATGAGAAAAGCAATGCTTAACATGGCAGGCTGTGAGTATTAGAACAACTTAAGTGTATGATGATATTTCGCCCGTATATAGAACCAGAAGATATAAGACTTTGGCTTTTATTAATACAAAGATACAAGAGTTAGATGTAGTAACATCAGTAACAACAGAAGTATGGCTGCAAGAAAAAGTGAGTTACAACGTGATCTAGGACATTTAGCATTACTCTTGGAAAAACTAATCTAGATGCTAAAGGTCTGGTTTTAATAATTTACAGAATAGAGAACAAAGATGATGCAATTGGAAGTCTTAAATGTCAAACCTAAAAGCACACTCAGACATGTATTTCTAGCAAACAAATTATCATGTCGATTTACTGAGATAACAGAATTAGAAGTGAAAGCTCCACCAGATCAGAGACAGATGGCCTTCTGGTGAATGCTAAGTAAATTATTTGCTGCTCTCAATCCGTTTTATTATTATTACATTTTAACATGGATGATGCTTTGAGCTACTACAGCAGAATGTACTGCTGACATTACTAGAGAGGCCAGGCAGGAAAGGTAAAGCAAGGAACCCCATCCTGGCAGTCAATGCAAACATGGTGCCAGTATCAATGTCATTCATCATAGTGCTCCAATAAAAAAAGGATGACAAAAAGAACAGGTTACTTGCCTTCGGTAATACTCTCTGAGGAGGACTAAAAATTCCTCACCTTAGAATATTCCCCAAGCACCAGACTGAATCAGAAAAACGTTTTCCCATGTAAGTACTCCTGTGCACCACTGGGTGGCATTGTGTGACTCATCAACACTGACTTCACATCGCCTCGGAAGTGACGGTGAAGAGACATATAAGCATAACCAATGCGCATGGAGTCGATTTCTTATCTTTAACCCTTTCGAGCCCTCAGACTTGGATCATGAACATGGTAACTGTACATCAAGAACTTGGGAATTCCTTAGATTTTGTTTTTTTTAAACAAGTGTATAGGGGCAAATGTCCATAAAACATACTAAGAACAATAAAATATGGTTAAAAACCTGAAACATTGGCACTGAATAGCGCAATCAGATTTACACTTTACAATTTCCTGTTGGCTACACTTCCATACTTGATAATAAGGAAATATTCTATATATTTACTGCAACATCAAAAAATACATATAGCCATAAAGTACAATTGCTTCATATCTAGATCGTGCCTAATATATTACAAATAAAGGTTTACAGGCAACTTTTAACCCCTTCCGTGTGTTGGACAGTAGGGAGCCGTCCGGCAAGTGTGTGTGTGTGTGAGAGTGCGAGAGAAGAGTGCGTGTGTGGAATATTATTAGGCCCTTCTGCTGCCAAGGGGGACAGAAGCCAATAGACACCAGGGATTTTGTTTTTGGGCAATATTGTTGTTGTGGGGAGCGGCTCATTGGCCAAGGGTAGCTCCCCTTTTTGGTGTGAATGTTGTGGCCATATCTGCTCCCCCAGGGGCAGATCAGCCATATATAATTAGGCTCATCTGCTCCCAAGAGGGGAAGCCACTAGACACCAAGGACTTAGTTCCATGGAGATTTTGTTGTTTTGGGGAGCAGCCCCTTGGGCAAGAGACCCTCCCCTTTTGGGGATGAATGTTTGTTTATTTCTGCTTCCCTGGGGAGGAGATTGGCCATATGTTTGGGACTCCCAAATAAACAGAGGATCCAAGCATATGACCTCCGCCCCTTACAAGGCTAAGGGAGGTATTTTACTACCATATGGGTTCGTAAGAAGAGCCAATGAGCAGGGACCATACATCTTATTGAATTACAAAGATGTTAAAAAGAGGACACTTCACAGAGTTGAGAAGGCAGTGAGGAATCACCAGTTAGATAGCGTATTTACCAGAAAGAGTGTTATCAAAGGAAAATAACCCGTTCTTTTGATGGACACCTTTAACTGCACATTTTCACCTTAGAATAGATACCAAAGAAGTGCCTATCCTAGGTAGAGAGTCTGTGGCGCGAACTCCCACTAAAAAGCGTTGCAGGACCAAGCAGGCAAAATATCCTTCCCACTGTAAAGGTGGAATGAATGTGAAAGGGGGTCTCTAGTTGTCAGTCAGTTTGCACCCTGACCAAGTAGGAACCCTCACTCTAGTCAGGGTAAGAGAGTCATAAACCTAAAATAACCCCTGCTTACCTCCTCAGTAGCTTGGCACAATCGGTCAGGCTTATCCCAGAGGCAATATGTTAAGTATTTGTACCCACACACAGTACCACAGTGAAAACACCACAAAAATACTAAGCACGAGTTTAGAAAAATAGCCCATATTTATTTATGAGTAAAACAAGACCAAAATGATAAAAATCCAACATACGCAAGGAAGATACAAATTTTTAAAGGTTTAATCTCAATATAGTGCTCAGAATCACAAAAGTTCCAATTTGGTTTTATCACAGAGTCGTTCCCAGCAGTCCAGCACTACTCAAGAGGGAGTGCGGCTCCGGGGACTGGGTCACACGGACACCAGTTACAAGTCCCTTAGAAACGAGGCAGAGTCAAAGACAGCACGGAGTCAGGGAGATGAGGCGTTGCTGGAGCCGGTGTGGCATCGGTTCCGTGCAGCTGCGCAGAAGGTGAGCTGTCAGTTTCTTATGGAGGTTAGGCGTCGGTGCCTTGTGAAGATAGTGAAGGTGAGGCGGCATCGGTTCCTTATGATCCGATGGGGGTCGATGAGTCGAACGGGTCAAGATGTGACAAAGCATCCTTTTGGGGTTGCGGTCAGAACATGGGGCCACAGGTGCCGCAGCAGAGTCCGGTGTCACGGACGTCAGTGACACCGCACTCGGGATGTTGTCGGGCCTGCTGCAGCGAGCGTGGTTGTTGCCCTTCAGCGGGGACCATGGCTTTGTGTTGCAGGCAGTGGCATGGAGTCGTGCAGCAGCACGATTCTGGAGTCATCTGGAATCGGTGTGCCTGGTTTCACTTGTTTTTATGCCAGCTTTCACTTTCAAGTCCCAGAAACTGGAAGGGCACCATTTGACAATCCAGGGTCCTCAATGAGAATACACAGATGCCAGCAGGTGAAGTATTTGCTGTCCATGAGACTTCTTAACAGGAGGCAATTTCAGTCCAAGGTTTTGGTGAAACTTCACAAGCAGGATACACAGCAAAGTCCAGTTTTTGTCCTCTCCAAAGCAGAAGCAGTAACAGCAGGTCAACCCAGCAACGCACACACAGCAAAGGGGCAGTACTCCTCCTCAGAGCTCTTCAGCTCTTCTCCTTGTCAAAGGTTCCTCTTGATCCAGAAGTGTTCTAAAGTTGTGGGGCCAGCGGTCCAATACAGACTCTAATTTCTGCCTTTGAAGTAGGCAAACTTCAAAGGAAAGTCTTTGTAGTGCACAAGACCCTGCTCTTCATTGCCCTGCCCCAGACAGACTCTAGGGGGTTGGAGACTGTATTGTGTAAAGACAGGCACAGCCCTTTCAGGTGCAGGTGTTGGCTCCTCCTTCCATTCTAGCCCAAGAAGTCTCATCAGGATATGCAGGACACCACCCACCTCCCTTTTATGTTACTGTATAGAGTGAATTCACAAACAGCCCAACTGTCAGTCTGACCCAGAAGTGGTTTCAGCAGTCAAGCAGAGGAACAGAATGGTCAAGCAGGAAAATGCTCACTTTCTACAAGTGGCACTGCAGTATCAGCCTGAGACATGTTTACAGGGCTACTCATGTTGGTGGCACAATCAGTGCAGCAGGCCCACTAGTAGCATTTGATTTACAGGCCCTGGGCACTTCTAATGCACTTTACTAGGGACTTACTAGTCAATCAAATATGCCAATCATGGAAAGGCCAGTTGCCGATACAATTTAGACAGATAGCACTAGCACTTTAGCACTGGACAGCAGTGGCAAAATGCCCAGAGTACCAAAAACCAGCATAACGAAATCCAGTATCCAGTCAAAAATACAGGAAGCAGAGGCAAAAATACAGGGAAACCGCGCCAAGGATGCCAGCCTTAACACCGGTCCCTCCCAGCAGAAACTGGGGAGAACTACCCAACCTCATGGGAGTTCTCATCACTAAGGCGGAAGAATCTGGACAGATCATCAGCATTGGTGTGTTCTGTACCAGGGCGCTGTTCCATTGTAAAGTCCATTCCCTTTATGGAGATGGACCACCTCAACAGTTTTGGGTTCTCACCCCTCTCATCTGGATTAACCATCTGAGGGGCCCGTGGTCTGTCTGAATCCAGAAGTGAATCCCAAACAAGTAGGGTCTTAACTTCTTCAGCATCCAGACCACAGAAAAAGCTTCTCCCTCAAGAGCGCTTTACTTCTGCCACCTGGGGAGTAACCTCCTACTAATGAAGGCTGCAGGGTGGTCTAGGCCCTCTTCATTTAGCAGTGCTAGAACTGCCCCCACACCACACCATGTTATGGAGTGTCAGTCTGCACACTGAGGGGGTGATTCTAACCCTGGCGGTCAGTGTTAAAGCGGCGGCCAACCCGCCAACAGGCTGGCGGTAAAAAAAATGGGATTCTGAGCCTGGCGGGAACCGCCAACACAGACAGCCACCTTAACACTCCGACCGCCACGGCGGTACAAACAAACAGCGCGGCGGTCACCGCCAACAGACAGACGGCAGACAACGTACCGCCCACACTATTCCAACTCACCAATACGCCACCTTTTCCGGGGCGGGAGCACCGCCGATAAAAACACGGCGGAAACAGACTACGGACGGGAAAACGCTCACCACTACGCACTCCAGGAGGAAGGAGGACAGCATGGAACCCGAATTAAACATCCTACCTGCTCTCGTCTACCTTCTCATCTACCACGAGTACGAAGTCCGGCGCAGACGACAACGGTGAGTACTGCACCTACGACACACGGGAGGGGGAGGACGAAAGGTTACGGGCACACACATATGCACCCCCCCCCCCCAACTATGTACTCACCAATGCAGAGCACCAAGTCACAGTGACACCACCCAAACACCCCTGAAAAATGCCAGGACATAATCATATTTGGAATAAATATTTATGTACCAAAAAGCTCCAGAAAATTAGCGTACAACCATGAAAGATATCAACAACAAAACTAATGACATACACATCAGTGTATAACGGAAGTAACAAGTCCTGCACATCCTACGAATTCAGCATGTCCGTGGGCCAAAGTCTTGAGAAACAAGGGCAAAGCCCACACAGGAGACCTGAGTCCTTTGGAGAGAACACTGCAGGGGCATCAGATGTAAAAACTACAGGCACCTCAGGGGGAAGGGAAGGGGGTGGCACCACAGCCACATGAGTCCACGACGCCAGATCCACGAGGAGCCACCATGCCCACTGGACCATCCTGGGGAGTGCAAAGCCACAGTCTCTCAATGTCTCTACAGTGGGTGGGCTGCCCACTGGACCATCCTGGGGAGTGCAAAGCCACAGTCTCTCAATGTCTCTACAGTGGGTGGGCTGCCCACTGGACCATCCTGGGGAGTGCAAAGCCACAGTCTCTCAATGTCTCTACAGTGGCTGGGCTGCCCACTGGACCATCCTGGGGAGTGCAAAGCCACAGTCTCTCAATGTCTCTACAGTGGCTGGGCTGCCCACTGGACCATCCTGGGGAGTGCAAAGCCACAGTCTCTCAAGTCTCTGCAGAGGGTGGATTGCCCACTGGACCATCCTGGGGAGTGCAAAGCCACAGTCTCTCAATGTCTCTACAGTGGGTGGGCTGCCCACTGGACCATCCTGGGGAGTGCAAAGCCACAGTCTCTCAATGTCTCTACAGTGGCTGGGCTGCCCACTGGACCATCCTGGGGAGTGCAAAGCCACAGTCTCTCAAGTCTCTGCAGAGGGTGGGCTGCCCACTGGACCATCCTGGGGAGTGCAAAGCCACAGTCTCTCAATGTCTCTACAGTGGGTGGGCTGCCCACTGGACCATCCTGGGGAGTGCAAAGCCACAGTCCATCAGGTGGATGACAGTCTCCACTGGTCAAGGAGGAGGCATGGTGGGCACAGTGAACCATAAACGGTGCTTGAGACGGCGGTGCCCAGCGGAGCGGTGCTTGAGAGGAAGGGCCCAGCGGAGCGGTGCCTCAGAGGAAGGGCCCAGCGGAGCGGTGCTTGAGAGGAAGGGCCCAGCGGAGCGGTGCTTGAGACGGCGGTGCCCAGCGGAGCGGTGCTTGAGACGGCGGTGCCCAGCGGAGCGGTGCTTGAGACGGCGGTGCCCAGCGGAGCGGTGCTTGAGACGGCGGTGCCCAGCGGAGCGGTGCTTGAGAGGAAGGGCCCAGCGGAGCGGTGCCTCAGAGGAAGGGCCCAGCGGAGCGGTGCTTGAGAGGAAGGGCCCAGCGGAGCGGTGCTTGAGAGGAAGGGCCCAGCGGAGCGGTGCTTGAGAGGAAGGGCCCAGCGGAGCGGTGCCTCAGAGGAAGGGCCCAGCGGAGCGGTGCTTGAGACGGCGGGGCCCTGTTCAGCGGTGCTCTTCTCCACGGCGGGGCCCGGTTCAGCGGTGCCTATCTCCACGGCGGGGCCCTGTTCAGCGGTGCTCTTCTGCACCGCGGGCCCTGTTCAGCGGTGCTCTTCTCCACGGCGGGCCCTGTTCAGCGGTGCTCTTCTCCACGGCGGGGCCCTGTTCAGCGGTGCTCTTCTCCACGGCGTGGCCCTGTTCAGCGGTGCTCTTCTGCACCGCGGGCCCTGTTCAGCGGTGCCTATCTCCACGGCGGGGCCCTGTTCAGCGGTGCTCTTCTGCACCGCGGGCCCTGTTCAGCGGTGCTCTTCTCCACGGCGCGGCCCTGTTCAGCGGTGCTCTTCTGCACCGCGGGCCCTGTTCAGCGGTGCCTATCTCCACGGCGGGGCCCTGTTCAGCGGTGCTCTTCTGCACCGCGGGCCCTGTTCAGCGGTGCTCTTCTCCACGGCAGGCCCTGTTCAGCGGTGCTCTTCTGCACCGCGGGCCCTGTTCAACGGTGCCTATCTCCACAGCGGGGCCCTGTTCAGCGGTGCTCTTCTGCACCGCGGGCCCTATTCAGCGGTGCCTATCTCCACGGCGGGGCCCTGTTCAGCGGTGCTCTTCTGCACCGCGGGCCCTGTTCAGCGGTGCTCTTCTGCACCGCGGGCCCTGTTCAGCGGTGCTCTTCTCCACGGCGGGGCCCTGTTCAGCGGTGCTCTTCTCCACGGCGGGGCCCGGTTCAGCGGTGCTCTTCTGCACCGCGGGCCCTGTTCAGCGGTGCTCATCCAGCAGGTCAAGGGAGCCAGACCTGGCCTCGACTCCCTGCTCAGTCGCCCTCGGACCGTGACGTTTCTGGACCCTTCGGGGACGGACTCCTGGCCTCCTTAGTGTCCTCCTTCCCAGCTGGGATGTGGCATGTGGGGTCCACCTTCTCCGCGCTCCTGCTGCCCTTCCGCTCCTTTGATGGGGCTCTCGGGCCCTTGCCTCCCCTAGATGGTGTGGGTGGTGAAGTGGCCGCACATTGCTCCTTGGGGGCAGCCCTGTCGGTCCTCGCACAGCGGTCCTTGTTTTTGCGGGTCCTCTTGCCGGGGGGGGGGGGGGCTGGACGTGTCCTTGCTGCTGATCGATGTGTCACTGCTGGCAAAGGGTGGGCTCCAGAACCCAGGCACAACAGTGACACCGGAAGCTGGGCTGGTGGTGGCTGCGGTGCTCTTGGGACTCTTTGAAGATGGAGGGGGGAGGTCATCGGGGGGAAAGAGGTTAAGGTTAGCCAGGAAAAGTTTTTTAGGGCCAAGGTAAAGGGTAGGAGAAGTGGAGGTAGAGGAGGTGGTTGTAGGAGAGTCAGGTGTGCTGTCATTGGGTGAAGGTGCTGGTGCTGTAGGCTGTCGTGAGGTGGATGGCTGTTGGGTGGGTGGCTGCCTGCGTTTGTGTGTCTTGGAAGAGGGGGTGACAGACACAGTGGGAGAGGACACAGGGGACGTGTACATGGCAGTGGGGGTGGTGACTGCACGAGTGTGGACTGTACTGGAGGGTGAGGTGGTGATGGAAGCACTGGCTGATGTTGGGGTGCATGCAGGTGTGAGTGTAGACGTCACAGGGAGGGAGGAGGGAGACGAGGAGGAGGGGGACACAGGGGTGGCAGTGGCTGTTGGCATGTCTGCATCTGGGTGTTGCTCGGGTGAGTGTTTGCGGGATCTGTGGTGCTTGTGTTTGGATGAGCTGCTCTTGGGTGTTGAGGTGTGTGCAGGCTGGTCTGATGGTGTGGATGGGATAGGCTGAGGAACAGGAGACAGAGACAGGCTGGAGGCAGTCAGAAGAGGGAGGCTGGAAACAGGGACAATGGCTGCCGTCAGTGCTGAGGCCAGAGCAGTGAACGCTCGTTGATGGGCAGCCTGACCCGAATGAATGCCCTCCAGGTACGCATTGCTCTGTTGCACCTCCCTTTGCACACCCTGGATGGCATTCAAAAGGGTCGTCTGCCCAACAATGAGCGTCCTTACCAGGTCAATGAGCTCCGCACTGAGGGCAGCAGGGGCAACAGGGGCAGGGGCTGAGGTGCCTGGGGCGAAGGAGACGCGCGCCTTCCTGGGCGAACCGGCACGGAGCGAAGACTGAGGGGCTGCTGGGAGGGCGGGGCTGGTGCGCTGGGTGGCGGCTGTACCTGTAGAGGCGGGGGGCACGGATGTTGCCGCCACCCCTAGGGAGCTCCCATCCGAGGACGTGTCGCTTTCGCTGCTCTCACCAGCGGTCCCCGTCGTGGTGCTCCCCTCGCCCTCCGGATCACTGGTGCCCTCGGTGTCTGTTCCTGGGCCCACCGGGGCCTTGTGTCCTGCAGCTCCCTCGTGCTCCGATGCCATATCTCCTCCGCCTGATGATGCTAATGCACACATGCACAAGAAGATGAAGAGAAAGGGTGGGGGGAGAAAAAAGAAGACCAGGTTGAGTGCATGCAATGTCAACACCGTTGGCGGAGAGGACAGACACATGTGCCTAATGCACTAAGCCGCGCATTCGGGGTACACTACTCAGTACTACTGACTAAGACAACAGGCCAAGAGACGTCAAACGCGCACATGGGAGATGCTGGACCTTCAATGGCTGTACTTGTCACCCTACAGAGGTGGGGGCCGGGGGCACAGGGCCATGCCTAAGAGAGAGGACTACACTACAGAAAGCGCCCTGGCCTAATGTCACCCACAGCCCTCCTCCCCCACCCAGACGCCTCCACTGCGCAGAAAGATAGGAGAATGTGCTGATACTCACCCCCTTGTGTCTGCTGTGATGTCTTAAAGCGCCCATCCAATTCAGGGTAGGCCACCGCCAGGATCCGGGACATCAGGGGGGTCATGGTGCGACTGGCACCCCTCCTAGGTTGGGAGGCCATCCCCAGCAGTGTTTCTGCGGTCTTCCTTGTTCCGCGGCGGATGTCCTCCCACCTCTTGCGGCAGTGGGTGCCCCGTCTGTTGTGGACCCCCAAGGTCCGGACTTCCTTGGCGATGGCACGCCAAATCTCGATCTTCTGATGGGCGCTGACCTATTAGACATGTACAGGGTGGAAAGGAGGAAATCATCAATGACCTGCATGTTAGATGTAATTGGCCCCCACCCACCCACTTTGCCATATGGCACATGCTCTCATCTGTCGGGCGTTGCACTCCTCATTCGCCCCCCACCCCACCAACTTACATCCACCCCAATCCACACAGGCATAGCCCATTCCATTAGCACCCGGTGTACTCACTTGTTGGTCTGGAGGACCGTAGAGTAGCGCATACTGGGGGAGGACCCCATCCACGAGCTTCTCCAACTCTTCAGACGTAAAGGCAGGGGCCCTTTCCCCAGTCGCAGCAGCCATTGTATCTTCCAGACCGAGGTCACAGCAGCACTTGCAGTATAGGTCCTCTCCTGTGGATGATCAGGTCTCGAGTGATTAAGCAGATAGAAAATGGCGGTCACGCCCGCGGCGGTGCGTACCGCGACCGCCGGCGCACTTCGTCATTGGCTCCTGAAACCCATAGGCTTCAATGTTAACCAATGCGGCTTTGCGCCGCGGTCTTCGACCGCCTACCGCCACGGTGTGCCCCGCCAGCGCATTGACCTCACATCCCATTGTCCCACTTCACAGGTCAGGCAGCCGCCATTTCAAGGGCCCACATGGCTTAATTTTGACTGCGACACACAGGCCTAGGCCTTGCATTGCCACACATACACGCCTTTCAACCCATTGCCATTCTTTAACTGTGCAAGCTGTCTGTACGTACCTGTGGTTTGCCTGACTCTGTGCTCCATGTTGTCCTTCCTAGGCACCGTCCGCTGGGACTTGCGATGAGAAGGAGGAATCCTCGCGTGTACCGACCGCTGGTGGACCTGTCGACAATGGAAGAACGCCATATAATACTTCGATACAGACTTGACCGTGCCACTATCCATGAACTGTGTGCCCAGCTGGAGCCAGCCCTGATGTCCCCCATCCGCCAACCCACAGGGATTCCCCCTCTGGTGCAGGTTTTGTCAGTCCTCCATTTTTTGGCCAGTGGGTCATTCCAGACCACAGTGGCCATGTCATCTGGAATGTCTCAGCCTATGTTTTCTAAGATTTTGAGCAGAGTGTTGTCTGCCCTGATGAAACTCATGCGGAGCTACATCATTTTCCCCGAGGAGGGTGACTTGCCTACAGTGAAGGGTGATTTCTATGCCCTTGGACATATCCCCAACATCATTGGTGCCATTGATGGGACCCATGTGGCTTTGGTACCCCCAAAAGACGATGAGCAGGTGTACCGAAACAGAAAAAATTATCATTCGATGAATGTCCAGGTGGTCTGTTTGGCTGACCAGTACATCTCCCATGTAAATGCCAAGTTCCCAGGGTCAGTGCATGACGCGTATGTGATGCGAAATAGCAGCATCCCCTATGTGATGGAGCAGCTACAGAGACAACGTGTGTGGCTAATAGGTGACTCTGGTTACCCCAACCTGCCGTGGCTACTGACCCCAGTAAGGAATCCCCGGACAAGGGCAGAGGAACGCTACAATGAGGCCCATGGGCGTACTAGGAGGGTGATTGAGCGAACCTTTGGCCTCCTGAAGGCCAGGTTTAGGTGCCTGCATATGACAGGTGGATCCCTAATGTACTCACCAAAGAAGGTGTGCCATATCATCGTGGCGTGCTGTATGCTTCACAACCTGGCTTTGCGACGCCAGGTGCCTTTCCTGCAGGAGGATGGTCCAGATGGTGGTGTTGTAGAAGCCGTGGAGCCTGTGGAGAGTGAAGAGGAGGAAGACTCAGAGGACGACACAGACAATAGGGACAGAGTGATACAACAGTATTTCCAGTAACACCCAGGTAAGAATCACCCACGCCATTTCACAATTGCTTATAGCCTCCTGCATCTGTACTTTCTGTAGTTCCCCACAGATGTTTTTCATTAATTTTTGCCTTTCCCTTCCCTTCTCAGTGCTGTCTGACTCAGTACCTGACTTCTGCTTGGTTCGCCCATGAAATACAGCGTATTGACATTGGTATGTTGTCATGACTAATTGACAGAACAGAAATCGAACAGTAATATGTAATACATTTGTCAATAATACAGCATGACTCAAAACAGATTTGTGTGCAAAATGTGATTTATTTACAGTGCTAGATATCGGTACATGTGATTCTAAGGGTGATGGGTGGGGGTGGAGGAATATCCATGGCAGAGTCCAGTTCTCAGTCTCACAGGTGCATTGTCCTTTTGCCTGTGGAAGGATGGAGCATAGGCAGTTCATGGTTGGACAGGGTGGCAATGTGGGACAGTGGGAAGACTTGAGGGGGTATGTCCTGCAGGCGGGGGTCTTGACATCCTACTCTGTCTTTTTCTTTGGTCTCAGGCTCCTCTTACGGGGTGGTTGTTCTTCAGCAGGAGGTGGGGTTCTGGGGGGCTGTCGAGGTGTTGGGACCTCCTGTCCACTAGCGCCGGCGGAGGTGGTAGGCTGTTCCTGGTCCGGGCTAGTGACAGGGGCCCTGTGTGGTGCACCATGGTCCCGCAACGCGTCCTCTATCCTGTGGAGGGCCAGGACGATGGTCCCCATTGCGGTCCCGATGATTCTCAGCTCCTCCCTGAACCCCATGTAGCGTTCCTCCTGCTGTGCCTGGATCTCAGTGAACCTGGCCAGTACCGTCGCCATCGTTTCTTGGGAGTGGTGGTATGCCCCCATGATGGTGGTGAGGGCCTCTTGGAGAGTGGGTTCCCTGGGCCTCTCCCCCCCCCCCTGTCGCACAGCAGCCCTCCGAGCTGCCCGGTTTCCCCCGGCCTCTGTCCCCTGGACGGTGTGCCCGCTACCACTGCCCCCAGGTTCCTGTTGTTGTTGGGGTGTTGGGTTAGCCTGGGTGCCCTGTAGTGGCAGACACACCGCTGATTGAGCTGTCCTAGAGACAGAGGCATGGGCCCGCTGGGTGGGAGCTGTGCTGGTGTCGGCAGAGGGGGTCGGGTCTGGTGTGGCCTGTGGCTGCCTGAGGGGAACCGACTGCCCAGAGGTCCCCGATGGTCCGGGCTGGTCATCAGGTTCACTGTCGACAGAGCTGCTATCCTCAGTGTGGGCCTGTTCCGGTGGTGGGATGGACACTTCTGGACCCTCCTGGCTGGTGTGTTGTCGTTCGGGTCCTGCATGGGGTAAGAGAGTTTGGTTATTATTTCTGTGTGTGCAATAGCATGCGTGTTGTGGGTGCCCTTGTCCCCCAGTGCAGGCATTCCCTGGAGGGAGGTGTTGTGAGGGTATTTAGTGGGGGGGAGGGGTTAGTGCAGTGGTCATGCTTAGGTGATGGGTGCCCATGATTTGTGTTGGCATGCAGGAGTTGGTGTTGGGATGGGTGGGTTGTGCTGGTGAGACATTGTCAGGGAGGATGTGTGCTGGGGGGTTGGGGGTGAGGGTGGGGGTGTGGGTTGGCATGCTGGTGGGGTGGGGGGGATATAGTAGTTGAGATGGGACTTACCAGAGTCCATTCCTCCGGCTACTCCAGCGAGGCCCTGAGGATGCAGGATGGTCAAGACCTCTTGCTCCCACGATGTAAATTCGGGAGGGGTGGGTGGGGGTCCGCCGCCAGTCTTCTGGACCACGATGTTGTGCCTGGAGACCATCGATCGGACCTTCCCCCGTAGGTCGTTCCATCTTTTGCGGATGTCCTCCCTATTCCTGGGATGCTGTCCCACCGCGTTGACCCTGTCCACGATCCGCTGCCATAGCTCCGCCTTCCTGGCTATACTGGTGTGCTGCACCTGCGAGCCGAAGAGCTGGGGTTCCACTCTTAGGATTTCCTCCACCATGACCTGGAGTTCTTGGTCCGAAAAGCGTGGGTGCCTTTGGGGTGCCATGGGGTGGTGTGGGTGAGGTGTGGGGTGGTGTATGTGATGCGGAGTGTGTTGGTGAGTGGTGCTTTGTGCTACTATGTGGTGTGTGTGATGGTGTAGTGTGCCTCAGTGTGTCTTGCTATGGATTGTCTGCTGTGTCTCTCTCTCCTTCTCTCAGTAATTAGGGTCGCAGGGGTTTGTGGGTGGTGTGGGTGTGTGTTTTATAGTTGGTTGATTGTGTGGGAGTGGGGTGTGTATGTGTATCAGGTGTGTGTATTTCAAATTGTCCAATGTGGCTGTGTTTTGGTGATGTGTGTGTATTCTGACCGCGGCGGTGTGTATCGCCAATGGAATACCGCGTTTGAATGACCGCCGTGTGGATTCGTGGGTCGTAATGGCATGGGCGTATTTCTGTTGGCGTGACGGTGGAGGTTTGGTCATCTCCAGTTTATCGCTGCCCGCCGATGTGGCGGGCTGCAGTGGAGGACGGATTTTTGGAGGTTTGGCCGTTGTGGGTCGGAATGACCGTGGCGGTTGACCGCGGCCGCGGCGGTGTTATGGCGGTCTTATGCCGGCGGTAAGGGCATTTTACCGCCGAGGTCAGAATGACCCCCTGAGTTCCTTAGGGAAATTGGGTGCCTTCAGCATGGATAGCCATGCACATGGCTGCCTTCAGGGGAACAAAAGCGGTCTGACAAGCCTCAGTCCAGAACACTTTCTTGGGCTGCTTCTTGGAGGTCAGCTCTGTCATGGAGGCAACAATGGTGCCATACCCCTTGATAAATCTCCTGTAATAGCAGGTGAGGCCTAAAAAAGCTCTCACCTCCGTCTCATTCTTGGTGGGTTCCAAAGCTAGAATGGTGTCAATTTTGGGTTGTAGAGGTGCCACCTGGCAATTCCCCACCAGGTGTCCCAGGTAAACCACAGATCCCTGCCTTATTTGGCACCTACTGGCCTTAACACCGAGGCCTGCTTTCAGGAGATTCTTCAATACTTTGCAGAAGTCATGCAGGTGGTCCTTTCGTCTGAAGCTGAACATTGCAATGTCATCCAGATAGGCAGCACTGAAATCCTCCAGCCAAGACCTGGTTAACCAACCTCTGAAAGGTGGCAGGGGCATTTTCCAACCCAGAGGGCATTACCCTGCACTGGTAGTTCCCCTCCAGTGATGAAAAAGCTGACCTCTCTTTGGCCCCATTTATCAAGGCAATCTGACAGTACCCAGAGCTCAAGTCAAACGTGCCAAGGAACTCAGCAGCTCCTAGACAATCTATGAGCTCATCAGCTCAGGGGATGGGGTGCACGTCAGTCTTGGTGATGGCGTTGAGTCCATGGTAGTCCACACAGAACCTGAGTTCAGGAGTGGCACATGGGGCAGCTGCCTTTGGGACCAAAACTACTGGGCTGGCCCAAGGTCAGCTGGAGAACCCCTAAGGGTAGCACCTTGGAACCTCATCCTTGATGCTGGCTCTAACTTGTCAGTCACCCTGCAGATCTTATATTTCACAGGTGGACTGTCCCCAGTGTGCACATTGTGTGTATAAAAATTAATGACCCCTGCAGTCAAGGAAAACAGAGAGGCAAACTGTCCCAGCAACTGGTGTCCTTGTGCTGTTTCAGGGTCAGTGTTGGGGAGAGGTTCACACACCCTCCACATACCCACTTTTTTCTTGGGCAGATAGGAGGTTAGGGAGAGGTTCACTCTCCTCCTCCATTTCATCATCTGTTGCCAAGAGCATAGTCAATTCAGACCTTTCAAAATGAGGTTTGAGGCGGTTCACATGAAGGACCCTCAACGGGTTCCTCGGAGTCTGCAAGTTCACCAGATAGGTGACATTACTCTTGCGCTCCACCACCTCAAAAGGCCCAGTCTACTTGTTCCAGATAGCATGACGCTTCACTGGGGACATGAACCACAGTTTTTGGCCAGGCTGAAACTCAACCAGAGTGACATTCTGGTCGTACCATAGTTTCATGTCCTGGCTTGCTTCCAGGTTCTTCTGAGCGAGTTTCCTCAAGCATGCAGTCTGTTTCTGAAGGCCTGTACGTAGCTAAATGTGTACTCGGGAGGCCTACTGGGAGCTTTCTCTCAGCCTTCTTTCACCAGACTCAGAGGTCCTCTCCCAGGGTGCAGATACAGCAGCTGAAAGGGACTAAAATCAAGTCCCTTCTACTGTACATCCCTGTACGCAAAGAGAAAGCATGGCAAGAAGATGTCCCACTTACGCCTCATGGGTTCTGGCAGACCCATAATCATGCCTTTCAGGGTACACTCGAACCTTTCAACCAACCCATTTCTTTGGGGGTGGTAAGGAGTGGTGAACTTGTACGTTACTCCACACTCCTTCCACAGAGACTTCAGATACATAGATATGAAGTTGGTACCCTGGTCAGATACCACCTCCTTGGGTAAACTTGTATGGGTAAAAATCCCCGTCAATGCCCAGCCCACCACAGGGGATGTCACTGACCTCAAAGGGATGGCTTCAAAGCACCGGGTGGCATGATCCACCAAGACCAGGATGTACCTTTTGACCATGGCTGTATTGGGGTCCAGAGACCCCACAATGTCGATTCCCACCTACTCAAAAGGGGTGCTCACAGCAGGGAATGGTCAGAAGGGAGCCTTGCATCTCCCCCCACTCTTGCCATTTGGCTGGCAAGTCTGGCAGGACCTACAGTATGCATCAGAGTACCTGCGCATTTGGTGCCAGTAAAAGTGGATGACAATCCTTTCAAAGGTTTGGTCCTGCCACAAATGTCCTGCCAAAGGCACACCATGAGCCACACCCAGTAGGAAGGTTCTGAAATGCCTGGGTACCACCAGCACACGGACTGCCCCAGGTTTCGCAACCTTAGGTTCGCTATAAAGGAGGGCATCTTCCCAGTAAATCAAATGTGATCCAGACTCCTGGCCTGCTGCCTGGTCTGCAGCTGGCCGTCGCAGACCCTGAAGAGAAGGGGAAGTCTTCTACACCTCGCAAAAGTCCTCTCTGGTGGGACCACCTTCTTGCTGCCAATGGGTCAACTCAGGTACATCCCCCAGTTCAGCCACTTGTTCCCCTGTAGGCCCCGGGGTGCCACCCCTCAAGTTCAGCCTCCTTCCAGACTATGGGAACTTCTGAAACAGGGTTCCTGCGCCCCTGCCCCTCCTCTTCCTAGCCGGTACCTGGGCCACTCTTTCAGGCTCCAGGCCCTCCTGTTCACTCTTACTGTCTGCCCTGGACTGAGTGGTCACACATGCCCATCCAGGCAGACCCAACAGCTCCAAGTGTGACTGGCGTTCCTCCTAACTCCCAGGGGAATCCTCCAGGTCGTTACCTAGCAGACAATCAGCAGGAATGGTTAGACTCACAGCTACCCTCAAGGAACCTCAAACCATCCCCCATTCAAAGGGAACCTGCACCACCTTACACAGGCACTCAGAGTTGTCTACAGCAACATTAGGGATCCCCTGCTCGTCAGACACCAGGTGACACCTGACAGTAGTCACACTGGCTCCAGTGTTTCTCAGAGCCTCCACCCTCTGTCCATTGATGGTCACCTACTGCCTGTACTTCTAAGTGTTCTCAGGCACAAGGGTCCTCTGGACTATCTCACTATCTCACTCTCTCCTAGTGAGACAAGGGTCATCTCAGCTGTCTCCCATCCTTCTCCTAAAACCAACTCCTACCCAAGTGCTGTGCTGGCTAAACACTGTGAATGTGCACCAGTGGGTGCTGCTGTCCGCTTGGGACACTCTGGATCCCCCCATATGTGACCCCCATGATCACATGCATAATACCTGTAGGGACCCTCCTCTGCAGGTTTCCCTGTAGAGATCCAAGGCTTCTTCTCACCCAGGGGATTGGAATCCTTACCCTTGGAATTACATTGGAGCCCTTTAGAGAACTCCTCCTGCTTATCCTTACCCTCACTTTTTGTGATGGGGAATTTCCCACCCTTGGTGGAGTCCCCCCCATACCTCTTTTGGACCCTGGAACTTTCCCAATGGTCGGCTTCCAGGGCAAGCTTCCTGGGGATCAGCCACCTTGCTGTCAATGAGGTGCTGGCTCGGCTCTGGAAATCAAAGACTATACAAGTGCTCTAATGCAATCAAATTGTACAATCCCTCATGAGTTGTTACCTTGCTTCCCTTCACCCACCCATCCAATGCTCTGCAAAAAGAATCAACACATTCCAACCAAGTTTGAGACTCTCCCTTCTTGTAAGACCTAAATGTGTCTTTCTACTGCTCTGAAGTGAGACCATAACCAGTGAGTAGAGCATCCTTTATGGTAAAGAAACTGAGCCCCTGAGGATCCCACAAGTCTGTCAATGTGTCCCTACCCTTTACCTCAAACTTCCTCCAAAGACCCACCCTCCAGTATACCCCCAGGGACCATGTTCATGTGAAGAGCTGACTCATACCCCTTGAACTACAAGTATGTGTCATCCTCCCTCTTATAATGCTTCACTAGGTCTTTGGGAATGGGCACCCTCCTCTCAGATTGCACTGTGCTATTGCCACCATCTGTGCTGGAGCTGCCCTTCAGATCCAGCTCAGCTCAGCTCATAAGCTAACAACTTTTTTCTCTCTTCCATGGCCAGTGCTATTTTCTTTGCTTCTGCTTCTCTATCCATTTTAACCAATTCCAACTTGAGGTTCTCAAGCTCCAAATGATGCCTTCTCTGTGCATCTGTCCTTCAGCCCGTCTGCAGTCAGACCCTTAGATGAAACACTGATGCCTGCCCTGGAGGCTCTCCCTCCAAGTAGGTCCTGGCTATCCATCAAATCATCATGCATGCTCTGCGCCTCCTCACCCACAGCGACATTCTCCTCTGCTGTGTGCTGCTTAGCCTCTTTTGCTGCTAACAAAGCCCCTCAGTGCCTTTTGCAGCTCCTCCTTCTGAGTAGAGCTTTTCATTGGACACTTGAACTCCTTACAAAACTGCTTGGCCTGGGCTACTGTGTAATCCTACATCTCCATCACAAATACCACATTTGTACCAACTGCTGATGGCTCCCCAGACAGACATGTTTGTGGATAAGGCTAAACAAAGGTGCAAAGTCTCAAAAGGCAGAGAGGTCCCAAAAAGGAAAAGCAAAAAATCCAAGGGAAAAACAGTATGTGGTTGAGTAATGGTCTGCAATAAAAAAGTAGTGTACACCAATCACAGTATATCAAGTACAAAAACAAGTCCTATCCTCACCACTGATAATCAATGTTAAAAATGGGGTCTAGTTGGCAGTCAGGTTGCACTCTCTCCAAGTAGGGAACCTCACTCTAGTCAGAGTAAGGGAGTCACACACCTAAAATGACCCCTGCTCACCCACTCAGTAGCTTGGCACGAGCTGTCAGACTTAACCCAGAGGCAATGTGTTAAGTATTTGTACCCACACACAGCAACACAGTGAAAACACAACAGAAGTACTCAACACAAGTTTAGAAAAGTAGCCAATAGTTATCTGAGTAAAACAAGACAAAAATGACAAAAATCCAATATACACAAACAAAGATATAACATTTTAAAGATTAAATCTCAAAATAGCACTTAGAAACACAAATGTTCCAATTTGACAGAATTGTTCTCAACAGTCCAGCACCACTCACGAGGGAGTGCGGCGCGGGCACGGTCTCACATGGACCAAAGGCACAAAACCTTGGAAACAGGGCACAGTCAAAGTTGTAGCACGGAGTCAGGGAGATGAGGCGTCGCTGGAGCCGGTGCGGTGTCGGTTCTGTGCAGCTGCATAAGAGGTGAGGCCTCTGTTCCTTGCGGAGGCAGCTGAGGTGAGATGCCAGCTAGGCGACGGTTCCTTACGGCCTGGCGGGGTCGATGAGTTAAGCAGGTCAAGACGTGATGAGGCAACCTCTGTGGACTGTGGTCACACCATTGGGCCACAGGCACCACAATGGAGTAGGGTGTCATGGATGTTGGTGACAAGGCACTCAGGACTCGCACTGTTGCAGGAGTTCAGAGGCACTGCAGCGGGGTCCGGCCTGCTGTGGCAAGTGGGGTTGTTGCACTTCAGCAGGGACCACGGCTTCAGGTTGCAGGCGGCGGCACAGAGTCGTGCCTCAGCAACTTTTCTGGAGTCTTCCAGAGTCTGTGTGCCTGGTTTTTCTTGTTTTTAGGCCAGCTTTAAACTCCCAAGGGACTAGGAACTGGAAGGGCACCATCTGGCAAGTCACGGTCCAAAGCTAGAGTACCCAGGTGCTGGGAAGTGAAATCTTTGCTGCCCTTGAGACTTCTTAACAGGAGGAAGCTCCGTCCACGCCCTCAGAGAAACTTCACAAGCAGGATACATAGTCCAGTCTTTGTCCTCTCCGAAGCAGAAGCAGCAAATGCAGTCCAACCCAGCAAAGCACACACAGTAAAGGGGCAGCATTCCTCCTCACAGCTCTTTAGCTCTTCTCCTGGGGTCAGCAGTCCAATATGTATACTCATTTCTGACTTTGAAGTAGGCAAACTTCAAAGGAATGTCTTTGAAGTGCACAACATCCTGCCTCTTCCTTGCCCTGTCCCAGACACACTCTACAGGGTTGGAGACTGCAATGTGTGAGAACAGGCACATCCCTTTTAGGTGTAGGTGTCAGCTCCTCCCTCCCACTCTAGCCCAGGAAGACTCATCAGGATATGCAGGACACACCTCAGATCCCTTTGTGTTACTTTCTAGAGCGAATTCACAAACAGGCCAACTGTCAGTCTCACCCAGATATGGATTCAGCAGCCATGCAGAGGTACAGAATGGTTAAGCAGGAAAATGCCCACTTTCTAAAAGTGTCATTTTCAAACTTACAATCTAAAAACCAACTTTTACAAAATATGTATTTTCACATTGTGAGTTCAGAGACCCCAAACTCCAACTCTCTATCTGCTCCCAATGGGAAATTGAACTTAAAAAGATATTTAAAGGCAATCCTCATGTTAACGTACTGGAGAGATGGGCCTACCAATAGTGAAAACTGAATCTGGTAGTATTTCACTACAAGGATATGTAAAACGCACCAGTACATGTCCTACCTCTTAAATACACTGCATCCTACCCATGTGGTTACCTAGGGTCTAGCTTAGAGGTGACTTATGTGTAGTAAAAGGGAAGGTTTGGGCCTGACAAGTGGGTACAGTTGCCAGGTTGAAATGGCAGTTTAAAACTGCACACACAGACACTACAGTGGCAGCTCTAAGACATTTACAGGGCTAATCACGTGGGTGGCAAAATCAGTTCTGCAGGCCCACTAGAAGCATTTGATTTATAGGCCCTGGGCACTTCTATTGCACTTTTCTCAGGACTTACTAGTAAATCAAATATGCCAATCATGGAAAAGCCAATTACCAATACAATTTAGACAGGGAGCACTTGGACTCTAGCACTGGTCAGCAGTGGTAAAGTGCCCAGAGTACCAAATACCAGCAAAACCAAATCCAGCACACACTCAAAAATACAGGAAGCAGAGGCAAAAAGACTGGGGAAACCACTCCAAGGATGCCGGGTCTAACATACAGAAATGGCTATGTTGCAGCCTGGAAAACATCAGACAGGCACTCCATGAGCCAGAGCTGTAGTAGCAGCCTTAGCCCTGGTGGAATGGGCTTTCAGATCTTTCGGAGACTGCTGCTTGGCCGGTGCGTAGCAGATTTTAATACAAAGGACTATCCGCCTCAACATGGTTTCTGCCCCAGCTTCCCTTTCTTCGCTCCAGAGTACACCACAAACACCTTATCATCCACTCAATGGTCCTCTGTAAAACGTTTAAGGCCCTGGTGGGGTCCAATCAATAGAGCTTCTCATCCTCTTTTGAAAGATATGGGGAAGCAGATCCTGGTAGGGTGATGGACGGCCCAAGACGGAAGGGAGTCGCGCCTTTCGGTAAGAAGGCCGGCTGAATCCTCACCACCAATATGTCAGAGAAGAAGTCCTGTACACAGTTGTAATGAAAGTGTCTGAAATTCACTGATACGACAACCTGATGCATTTACGAGGAAGACGGTCTTTAAGGTCAGAAGATGCAGCGAACAGCTATGCACTGACTTAAAGGGCATACAGTTGAAAAAAGTCAGGGCCAAGTTAAGGTCACATTAAAACATCACAAATGGGCAAGAAGGTGTACAGGAGTCATGTGTTCTATTCCAGCCATAACAAACCTCTTAACTAGTGCTCTTAAGGAAACTACAACATGCAAAACTTTTGACACTGCACATTCTCAGTGTTGACAAAAAGATCTAGCCAGTGCTATCTGCACTTGTGGAAGACTGCACCACCTCAGGATGTAGAAGTCATTTGTGATCTGCCAGGCGCCGCCTGCTTAGTTTGTCTATTTTGGCATTTAGGGACCATATTAGGTGGTTCACATTCAATAAAATGCCTGGGTATCCAACCCCCACCAGAGGCACACAGGCTCCTGAAACAGGAACTGGGAACCCACTCTGTCCTTCTTACTGCAGTACTAAACGGCGGAGTTGTTGTCAGTGAGACTGTGCACCAGCCTCCTTTTATGGATGGCAGGAAGGCATTCACAGGGCTTGAAAATTCCACTGGACCACTCACACTGGCGAGTCAGGTCGAGCTATTTTTAGTACTTACTAGTCCCTTCTGGCGAGTTGACACTGAACAGGTCTTCTGTTCAGTTGAAAAGTGTAGGGGCAATAAAAAATGTCTTTAAATCTTGTTTTTATGTCACATTTGGTCTGTGTTCACAGACAGATCAAATGTCAGTTTTTATTACAATTCATTTTCCTTCTGACTACAGAGTTCCAAGACTCTGTAAGGTGAACTGTGTGACCTGCTGCTTAGAATGTAAAATAAAAGGATATAGTGTGTCAGGTTTTTCCTAACACACAACATTTAAATGACTAAGTCAACTGTGCAAACATTTCAAAATATATTTCAGTAGTTGTGAAAGCAATTTTTTATATTTCGTATGATGAAAAAATATTTTAATAGGATGAAAACAAATCAGAGTACTTTACATGTTGATGTGCAACGTATGTGTTTTCTGAAACACATTTTTCACAGATTGTTAATAGACTATATAGTTTTATCTGTAAAGCTACAAGTTAGTGAGAGGTTTTTGGACACTTCTTGGAAAGTTACTGGGTGTATATGACAATATGTAACCACATCATGGTTTAGTAATATAATTATTAAAATTGAGTGTTTAAACAAACTGAGAAACACTACTGCCCTGATGGCAATGTTAGTAAACTAAAATAAGTCCTAGGTTATGCGGGCTAGACCTCATGGGTATGTGGGCTAGATTCTTTTGATGCATGCAGCAAACTTTAGTCTACTTAATCAAACAAAAGAGGGTTTTTTTTGCACTGCAGAAATGCTGAGCTCACATATTTAAAAGTGCAATCACATGTGAGAATTAAGAAAAAGGCGACTCTGTAAACTATTAGCCTAGGATCACACAATTTGAGACCTGTTTACGGGTCACATACATTACAGTTAAGTAGATTATTTGAGTTACTCGACCTGCAGGTCTAGTAACATTTTTATGATTTTTCAAGCCCTGCACTCAGAGCAAGATAAATGGCCTGCAACTCTAGCTGTATGGTGCGGATCTGGCCCTCCTCCAGACCAAAGACCTCTGATCTCTAGCTGCTGCAGAAGATCTCCTCAGCCCAGCAGGTGTGCGTCTGTTTTCAACATTAGCTCTGAATAGGGAAGGTAAAGGGGCCTATCATCGATCAGCTGTGTCCAAGCAGCCACCACAGTATATGTTTAGCAATTTTGTTTGAGTTCTGGATGCTACTGGTCAGACTGCCTTGATGCTGAGCCCATTGGAAATTCAACTTCCACTGCAAAGCCTGCATGTGCCTCTTGGCTTAGCTCATGAAGAGGGTCCAAGAGACTAACAAGCCAAGAATCTCAAAGCTGTTCTTACCATGATCCAGGATTGTGCCTGAAACACCGGGATCATCATTTGAATGTCCTGGACAAAATGCGGCAGAGGCAAAGCCCTGTACTCCACTGTGTCCAGGACTGCAAATGAAAGGGAGCTTCTGGATAGGAGTCAAGTGGCACGTCAGCTAGTTGATAGTACACTTAATGATGTAAAGAGGTTCTCCATCATTCGGAAGTGGTCTGCATCAAACTTTGGTGATCTCATCTTGAACAGTGGGTTGTCCAAGTGTGGCAATACTGTTATTCCCAACCTCTGAAGGAGGACAGCATCCATCACTTTCATTAATACTCTAGGGATGCTGGTGAGGCAGGAGGTTTAAAATTCTCCTGTCACACCGTGAACGACATATAACCTCTGCTGGACTGCAGGAGGGTACATGAAAATAAATGCCCTGCACTTCCATGAATACTATTCCATTTTGAACACAAGCAACTAGAAGAATCTGGGCGAGCATGAGCATTTTGAATCTGTCCTCCCACAGGAAGCCATTCAGATGCTCAAAGTACAGAAATGGCTTGAAATCCCATCCCTATTTGGCACAAGGAAATAGCAAGAGTAAAACTCCCACCCTCTCAATAACACCCTTGGGAAGCAACAACCATACCCTTTTTAACAGAAAGGATAGATCTGACATTTGCTCTGGTGAGGGAAAAATAGTGGACGGAGCAGAAAGATAAGTCAGGCCATAACCTTCCTGAAAAATCTGTAAGACCCATTTCTCAAATGTGATAGATCACCAATCTGGGTAGGAAATGTTGAAACCTGCACCCACCGACTAAGTCCAAAGTAAAGTGGTTTGGTGGCCAATGTAGCAGGGGAAAAGCAATTAGAGGTTTGATGCACGCTGCTCGCCTGCACGATGCCTGCTAGATCCACGTCCTTAAAATGACTGGAGTGTCTGCTGCATTACTAGTTGGAAAGGTTGTCTATTATTATATTCCAGATCTATGGAAAAGCCCCTATATGATTTCAATTGATACAGGAAATGTTTGCAGGGGTCAACATCCCCAAGAACCATGTCGTAGCTCTAATGCCCTTAAAGCGTTCCATTGAAGAGCCTGCCTTCCCACTGAAGAGAAAGGGGAGATCTGTACATTGCCAGAGAATACTGTGAAATGCATCCACGTGTCAACAAAGGATAACCCTAGTACTGATTGCCCTCCCCAGACAATCCACAGTACAAAATTACAAGAGGAATCCATAAACCCAAAAGGGCGGGGCATAAAAATTTGAAAAAAAAATAATAGCACTCATAACTACCATTTAACAAAATGTATACTTTCTCCAAAGGCTAAATAGACTCATGTACCTGATGCTTAACGGTAAACTCAGTCACAAAACCATCAAAATACTTTAAAAAACTGTATTAACGATATCCATTGGTGCACAGAATAACTATAACAGAAAAACATAGAAATTATATACATAAATTGCATAGTGTCCCCAGTGCAGAAGAATTACAAAAAGTAAACTAAAGACAACCTTCTCACATGTGTTACACATGTCAAACAACCACATGAAATCAGCAAAAACAATCCATCAGCCTTAAAGCGGTGCCATTTTGTCGGTTTCTTACACCTTGTCGACAATGTTTCGACCCAGTGTGAGGATAAACAGGTCTCACCAGGACATAATAATATGGGGAACATCTTGAATCCAGAAAACAGAGGGAGAGAATGCCAAGGATAAAGTACCCTCATGATGGAAATATAAAACAATTACTCACTCAGGTGGAGGACACTAAGTCGACCAGACTACATGAATGAGTCAGCAATTACTGCAGTGAACCGTGAGGTTCCTGAATTCGATGACAGCCAGATGAGGATGCTTCCCTTCAGTGCACATTGTTTACATATCTATAGGCTTCTGGAAGAATCAGCACCTGATGCCCTGTTCCTGACGGAAACCTGGCTCAATCAAGATTCTTCAGTCGATATTTGCAAGTCCCTACCCCCATCTTACTCTTTAACCCATATAGACAGACCGCAGAATAGAGGTGGTGGTATAGCAATTATCTACAAAAACACCATTAAGTGTCTGCCACTGCCACTTAGGATTCCAGATTGTGAAGGAATGACCTTCTCACTATATCTATCAGCCACTTTTACCTTCTCGGGAATTCTTTTCTATTGGCTACCTGGCCCTAGTGCCATCTTTTTAGAAGCGCTACCCGAGGCTGTGGCTAGTCTTATAGGTAAGACTCCGAATCTAACCGTCCTCGGGGATTTCAATATCCATCTTGACAATCCAGACTGCCCTTCGGCAAAATCCCTGTTAACCTCCTTTACTGCGTTAGATATGACCCAATCTGTCATGGGCCCTACTCATGTGAAAGGCCATACCCTAGATCTGCTATTCAGCAATATCCCTGATCTTATCATCTCATCCTTGCTGCCTTTATTATGGACGGATCATTCCCTCCTTTCAGTTAATTTTCCCTATGATGTCCCCAGAGACCCTCAACCAAGGCTAACCCCCTCGGGGGGGGCACCTGGTCAAAGCTGCTACCAGGTCTTTGGCATACTGCACTTTGTGCTTCCACCATGATTAACGACGATCACCCCTCGAACACTCCGGATCAGTTCGATAGCTGGATCTCTACCACTTTAGATCTAGTATTGCCCACCAAATTAAGAATAAAAAAACCCTATCACAAATCTAAGCCATGGTATTCGTCCTCACTATTAGAACTCAGAAAAAACTGCAAAAAACTAGAGAGGACTTGGAGAAAGGACTACAGCTCTTTAGCTAAAGAAAATTACAAGCAAGCCATCAGAACTTATCATCAGAACATCAAGTCAGCTCAAATCATCTACTATAGCAAGAGAATAGAGAACCCCTCCAATTCCCAGAAGGAAATATTTCAGATTTTCAAAGAACTCACTATTATTCCTATGCCGGCTTCTCCGATAGAAGCTTCCACTATATATAGTAACTCTCTAGCAGCTCATTTCCAGGACAAGGTTACGAAGTTATATACTGGCTTTTCTTTGGTCCCTCCCCAGAAGTCATCTGATAAGCAGGTAGTGAATTCCCTACCGGCTGGGTCCTCGCTAACTATGTTTCTACTGCTCACAGATGTGCAAACTCTTAAATTACTTACTAATATCAAATCAGGTTCCCCTTTGGATCCTGCCCCTCCGGCTATTCTGGAAAAGGCCGCAGACCTTATTATTTCTCCATTGACAAGAATACTTAATAATTCCCTTACCTCTGCCATTCTTCCCCTATCTCTCAAACATGACATCGTAAAACCCCGTTCTTAAAAAGCCAAAACTTGACCCCCTCTGTCCTGGATTAACTATAGACCCATTGCTCTTCTCCCCATCTTAGCTAAAATATTGGAGAAACACGTAAACTTGCAACTGATGAGCTATTTTGAGAGTAATGCGCTCCTTCACCCCACTCAAATGGGCTTTAGAGCACAACACAGCACTGAGTCTGCGCTCCTAACGGTGACTGAGTCTGCCCGTCGACTATTAGACCAGGGAGGACATGCGGCCATCATTCTCCTTGATCTTAGCGTAGCCTTTGATACGGTTGACCACTCTCTCCTTTGTGACAGACTCTCCAAGGCAGGCGTGGGAGGCCTAGCGCTCTCCTGGCTATCTTCCTTTCTCACAGGAAGAACCTTCCAAGTTCTGGACCGTTCTTTTCTCTCGGACATCATTCCCTTAACTTGTGGAGTCCCTCAAGGTTCCTCCTTAAGTCCAACTCTTTTTAATATCTATTTATCCTCCTTGGCTAAAGTAGTCACTCCCTACAATCTTTCATTGGTCACCTACGCTGATGATACTCAACTAGTGGTCTCCCTTTCTAGTACTGGGAAATCTCCCTCTGTCAACCTAGCCAGCTGTATGAGGGACATCGGCGATTGGATGTTTCAATCCAAACTCAAGTTTAACGATTGCAAATCCGAAGTACTCATCTTAGGCAATGGCTCTCCAGCATCCCCTCTAACATGCTACTCAGAGGCCTTAACCAGTCTGCCTCTACCTAAAGGACAGGTAAAAAGCCTATGTTTTGTACTGGACTCCCGTCTCACAATGGAACTACAAGCAAAGAAAATTTCTTCTGTCTGCTTTGGTTTTATTAGATCTCTTTGGAAGATTCTCAATCTTCTTCCTGTCTCGTCCAGAAGAATCCTGGTCCAGGCATTGGTTCTTTCCAACCTGGATTATGGGAACTCTATCTTAGTTCCCCGGAATATATAGTAAGGAAACTGCAGATTGTGCAGAATACGGCAGCCAGGCTCCTTACGAACTGTCCCAGACATCTATCTGCCAAGCCGGCTCTTGCAGCACTCCATTGGCTGCTGATCAAACAGCGCATACATTTTAAATCCATGTGTATCACTCATAGAGCCCTACTTAACAGAGGTCCACATTTCTTCAGAAAACAAATCTCCATTTACGCTCCTTCGAGACATCTGAGATCATCTTCTACTCGACAGATTCATATACCCAGTGTCTATAGATCATGGGGAGGAAACTCTTTTATTATCAAGGCTGCCCAACTCTGGAATGCCCTGCCTCCTGAGCTCCGCCATGAACCTTCTGAATCTCTTTTTAGGAAGAGGTTGAAAACCACTCTCTTCAGTCGTTAGCCTGTCCCTCCTGCGCCTCTCAAGAATTTTCCTGCACCTTCAGAGCTGGGATGCCCTGGGGTAGCTACACGCTCTATAAATGCATAAAAACTAAACTAAACTATAAGCCCCTCTACATATTCTGATATTCTAGAGATGGTTTGTCCAGTTTAGACATAATTTCAGTCTTTGCAAAAAGCAAAAACGACTTATCCCAGCAAATGTGGGTAAGCCCCAAGATTTAAACTTGATGGTCTTAGGCTCCAGTAAATATCACTCCATGCATGGCTGACTCCTACTCCAGAGCAATACGGGAATGGTGGCAGTCAGTTATTCTACGTGTAAAACTATTCCTTAGTTGAAGTCGTTTTGTTCAAAGAGGCCATTGCCAGGATGAGAAGAGTGAACATTTGTGCAATTACCTTTCAGATAAAGGATTATGAAAACAGAGGCTTATCCAATAATTCTATTAAAGTATGATATCATGAGATAAGGTATGACAGTTGAATTCTGACGCCATAGTGACTCCTGCCAGAGTAGGAGCCAGCATGAACGGCAGCTCGCAGATGCAGTTTAAACAGTGAACATTTTCGTACTTCGTAACTGTTTGTATAAAATGAAGAATGACCAGGAGAAACAATAAATTTATGGCAAACGGTTTATTTTTCTCCGCAGAGATATCATTAAAGGAACAACATAATCTCTGCATATTTGTACACATTCAGAGCCACATCATTTGTTTAACCTAGCCTACATTAAACAGGTTTTAGTATATTTTTGCCACAAATGAATAACTGTTTTAGTGTGTTTGTTTTGCACCACATATTTAATTTTTATTATTAATGTCTTCAAGGTCTGCAAACAACTCGTTCATATCACAAAGGACGTAAGCAGTTAGTGAAAGGGGTGACGGTGTGAGAATGTATTGTGAAGAATAAATCTCCGTCTCTCATGAATTAAAAGGATAATACAATTAATCTCGGAGCTCCGTGACCTCACAAAGGAACTCCTTGTTCCTCTATATGGTTATGGAACTCCTCTGTGGGTTGCAACTTCTTTATAACGTACAGCAGAAGACACATTGTCCCATATATACATGTGCACACGTTGTGACAATCTACAATGCCAAATACCACTTGCAAAACGTAAAGGTTGCTTTTCATGTTCAACCTACAGATGATTCCTCTTCGCTGGATAGGGCCCTCTTCTTAAGAGGTTTGCAAAGAAAGCATGCCATTTTTGTCAGCTTCTTAGTTATCTCTGTGCTTGTTTCAATTACAAATTTTCTTTATGAACATGTACAGATTTAATACAAAACATCTGCTTCTAGCCTTTAGTGTGCACTTTTAAAAGTAAGAAACAAAGTCAAATCTGGAGGAAAAAAATACAAAATTGTCATTTACAGAAACATACTCATGAAAATATAAAGATAAGTGCTAAAATAAGATCAGGTTAGTGGTACAAGATAATATTAAGGTGCTGAATTTGGTTGTTCAAATAACCAGGAATGTTCCCAATAAATGTAGTGTTTGTTTTACATAAAAGGACAGTGTGAAAACCTATAAAATGTATACTTGTTAACCTCTTCATAATTTCTAAATCTGATGCCATGTTACACTTATATGATCAATTGTGAACATAATGATGCCAGCAGTTTATTCCTAGGTGACTACTCCTGCCTCCCTTAAACTGATTGTTTCTTTCGACATTGGTGATAACAAGTTCCGTTTGCCGCTTACAAATTCTGAGATTTTCTTTTAGTAGCTGGGAACAATGAGCCCTATCAAACAATAGATGGGGGGCTCAGACCTACAATTACGTACACTTTCACTGCACTTTTATTCTACTTTTCTGTCTTCGATTTTTGTTTTAAGCCTCTGCTCGAAAACAGAGCATCGTTTAATTGTGAACATCTTGGTTCTGTGTGAGAAAACAACCATGTATTCCCATTACCTTGAATTGTAATGTTTCCTTGCACATGCATATCACAACATGCAGTAATATATTACATATTCGAATTTGGATATAATTTTTATACCAACCTGAAGTGTTCCTCATCCTTAAAATTCATGCTGTTTCATGATTCCAGTAGGCCTAGTAGCCATTATATTTGTGAGAGTACATCTGCACATTCCCTGCATCTTGTGGCAAAGCGTAACCTCACATTCAATGCTGGCAAACAGAAGTGTGATTTTTATTCAAATAAATAATTCAGCTGTATGTTTATGTATCTTTATCTACGATTCAAGGACATCTCATCTCACATTCTCTCAGTGAGAAGATCATGCACCCTGCTCATTAGATATTTCTTTGAAGTAACAGTTTCTGTCATTTGTTTATAATTCATAGATTGGCAACAAGAGACAAAGGTAAAATTAATCGTTCGAAACAGCATGCATTTGCATGGCATTCGCGAATAGGCTTATCAGCAGGAGTTTTGATTAGTTGAAATGACAACTGTTGCTTATTATTTGCTTCCCTTTTGCTATCTGTGCCTTGACACAAGACTTTTAGGTAGGTCTCCCAAAGTGTTTTTTTTTATTTTAACTGATGTATTTGTTACCTCACAGTGGTTGGAAGGCTGTTCAGTTACAGACAGGCCTACACAATACTCTAGGGTGTTGATCTCCAAAGCAGTTGTCAAATCCTATTTTAGGTACCCTGTCTAGGAGTTTCATCAGTCTTCAGTACTCCCCAAGGCTCAACATCGCAGCTTTTGGAAACGCGTACAGTTACTCTACCCCTGAGGTCATAATTTTAATTTATACGTACACGTAACCTGATATTTATTATGTGATTTTACGGTTCGTGAAAGTGGTGTTCTCACCTCCCTACTGAAGTGCATTCACTGTAGGGTTAGCAAAATTCATATATATATGGTGTACCTTAATCTCATTAAATGAAATGGAATCACTGATATATGTTATAAAATACATCCTCACATAATTTTAGTATATTTACCTTAGAAACAAGAACTTCTGTAGACATGTGTAGTAATGTTTACAGTTAACAATGAATTTGTAGTCATCTGTTGCATTTACATTTATGTAATCATAATTATTGCATTTATTCTAATTGTAACCTGAAGATCATTTGAGATCAAACTTTATTTTGTTGGAGTTAACATGAAGAAAATTAACCTGATATAAGTGTGCATTAGTATATCGTGCTTTAATTTGACATGATTAGTCCTGTATTTCCTTAACGTCAGAAACTGCATTCTATGTCTGCTAAAGTAGTATTTCATTTCAGGTGCCTTCACATGAATTGTTGTTTTGGAAATAGATGTGTTAATGTTTTAGCAAGAGAGAGTCATAGATGGAGGGACAAGGAGAAACCAAGAGTGAGACGACTGTCCCATTCATACATGTTGCAAACGAAGTACAGGTGACCAAGGACAGCAACGTTCTCAGGACTGCTCTGGGAGACAATGTAAATGTTTCAACTTACATTGTGAGACAGAAGAATACAACAGAATCTGTGATGGCGTGACAGAGTGTTACCTAACAGATGTGTGATATTAACTGGTGTTCTCATAGATTGGATTTTAGGACTCTCTTCTCTGGATTTTGAGAAGTACAGACCTCTGACTTTCCCTTTTTTGTCCCTATGCTTTGCTGAGTGTAGCTTAGGCTTACACTGGACTCTCTTGAAGACAACTCTTGAGCGAGCTTCTGAAATGCTGACACCTTCTTATTTCCCTCCCTTTATTGGAGGATATTTGCGTTTTTACCTGGCTTTTTTACCTTTTTGAGGTTTTCTTTGTCACTCTATAGATTCATCTAAGTAGATGCCCTTAGATGAGATTCATCTATTAAATTGGCAATATTTAACTACATTTATTTAAACACTGCAGTTAAGTTATGCTACTGTTTTAAAAAAAAAAAAAAAAACATTCAAATACATGATACCAAACATACTATTCTGATCAGGAAGGCCTAACTAACGTGTAAAATTATCCACAGAGTGATTATTAGAAGTGAAGTTTTGAAGAGTATTTGAAGTCCTGCCCTTTTGACACATACTCCCAACTTTGATATAAATGACAAAACATGTTAGTAATAGCCCATTACAGAGCAGGTTACTGCTGCTCATTGTAGGAAAGTACCATCTTGCCTGGCATGTTACCCCCATTTTTCACTATATATATGTTGTTTTAGTTGTATGTGTCACTGGGACCCTGCCAGCCAGGGCCCCAGTGCTCATAAGTGTGCCTGAATGTGTTACCTGTGTTATGACTAACTGTCTCACTGAGGCTCTGCTAATCAGAACCTCAGTGGTTATGCTCTCTCATTTCTTTCAAATTGTCACTAACAGGCTAGTGACCAATTTTACCAATTTACGTTGGCTTACTGGAACACCCTTATAATTCCCTAGTATATGGTACTGAGGTACCCAGGGTATTGGGGTTCCAGGAGATCCCTATGGGCTGCAGCATTTCTTTTGCCACCCATAGGGACCTCTGACAATTCTTACACAGGCCTGCCACTGCAGCCTGAGTGAAATAACGTCCGCGTTATTTCACAGCCATTTTACACTGCACTTAAGTAACTTATAAGTCACCTATATGTCTAACCTTTACCTGGTAAAGGTTGGGTGCTAAGTTACTTAGTGTGTGGGCACCCTGGCACTAGCCAAGGTGCCCCCACATTGTTCAGGGCCAATTCCCCGGACTTTGTGAGTGCGGGGACACCATTACACGCCTGCACTACATATAGGTCACTACCTATATGTAGCTTCACAATGGTAACTCCGAATATGGCCATGTAACATGTCTATGATCATGGAATTGCCCCCTCTATACCATCCTGGCATAGTTGGCACAATCCCATGATCCCAGTGGTCTGTAGCACAGACCCTGGTACTGCCAAACTGCCTTTCCCGGGGTTTCACTGCAGCTGCTGCTGCTGCCAACCCCTCAGACAGGCTTCTGCCCTCCTGGGGTCCAGCCAGGCCTGGCCCAGGATGGCAGAACAAAGGACTTCCTCTGAGAGAGGGTGTTACACCCTCTCCCTTTGGAAAATGGTGTGAAGGCAGGGGAGGAGTAGCCTCCCCCAGCCTCTGGAAATGCTTTCATGGGCACACATGGTGCCCATTTCTGCATAAGCCAGTCTACACCGGTTCAGGGACCCCTTAGCCCTGCTCTGGCGCGAAACTGGACAAAGGGAAGGGGAGTGACCACTCCCCTGACCTGTACCTCCCCTGGGAGGTGCCCAGAGCTCCTCCAGTGTGCTCCAGACCTCTGCCATCGTGGAAACAGAGGTGCTGCTGGCACACTGGACTGCTCTGAGTGGCCAGTGCCATCAGGTGACGTCAGAGACTCCTTCTGATAGGCTTCTTCAGGTGTTGCTAGCCTATCCTCTCTCCTAGGTAGCCAAACCCTCTTTTCTGGCTATTTAGGGTCTCTGTCTCTTGGGATTCCTTAGATAACGAATGCAAGAGCTCATCCGAGTTCCTCTGCATCTCTCTCTTCACCTTCTGCCAAGGAATCGACTGCTGACCGCGCTGGAAGCCTGCAAAACTGCAACATAGTAGCGAAGACGACTACTGCAACTCTGTAACGCTGATCCTGCCGCCTTCTCTACTGTTTTCCTGGTGGTGCATGCTGTGGGGGTAGTCTGCCTCCTCTCTGCACTAGAAGCTCCAAAGAAATCTCCCGTGGGTCGACGGAATCGTCCCCCTGCAACCGCAGGCACCAAAGAACTGCATCACCGGTACCTTGGGTCTCCTCTCAGCACGACAAGCGAGGTCCCTTGAATCCAGCAACTCTGTCCAAGTGACTCCCACAGTCCAGTGACTCTTCAGTCCAAGTTTGGTGGAGGTAAGTCCTTGCCTCCCCACGCCAGACTACATTGCTGGGAACCGCGACTTTTGCAGCTACTCCGGCCTCCGTGCACTTCCGGCGGAAATCCTTTGTGCACAGTCCAGCCTGGGTCCACGGCACTCTAACCTGCATTGCACGACCTCCTAAGTTGTTCTCCGGCGACGTGGGACTCCTTTGTGCGACTTCGGCTGAGCACCGTTTCACGCATCCTCGTAGTGCCTGTTTCTGGCACTTCTGCGGGTGCTGCCTGCTGCTGAGAGGGCTCCTTGTCTTGCTTGACGCCCCCTCTGTCCCCTGACGCAATTGGCGACATCCTGGTCCCTCCTGGGCCACAGCAGCATCCAAAAACACTAACCGCACGATTTGCAGCTAGCAAGGCTTGTTGGCGGTCTTTCGGCGGGAAAACACTTCTGTACGACTCTCCACGGCGTGAGGGATCCGTCCTCCAAAGGGGAAGTCTCTAGCCCTTGTCGTTCCTGCAGAAACCTGAGCTTCTACTGTCCAGTAGCAGCTTCTTTGCACCCACAGCTGGCATTTCCTGGGCATCTGCCCATCTCCGACTTGCTTGTGACTTTTGGACTTGGTCCCCTTGTTCCACAGGTACCCTCGACTGGAAATCCATCGTTGTTGCATTGTTGGTTTGTGTCTTTCCTGCAGAATTCCCCTATCACGACTTCTATGTCCTTTGGGCGACTTTAGTGCACTTTGCACTCACTTTTCAGGGTCTTGGGGTGGGCTATTTTTCTAACCCTTACTATTTTCCAATAGTCCCAGCGACCCTCTACAAGGTCACATAGGTTTGGGGTCCATTCGTGGTTCGCATTCCACTTTTGGAGTATATGGTTTGTGTTGCCCCAATCTCTATGTGTCCCCATTGCATCCTATTGTAACTATACATTGTTTGCACTGTTTTCTAATACTATTACTGCATATTTTGGTATTGTGTACATATATCTTGTGTATATTTACTATCCTCATACTGAGGGTACTCACTGAGATACTTTTGGCATATTGTCATAAAAATAAAGTACCTTTATTTTTAGTATATCTGTGTATTGTGTTTTCTTATGATATTGTGCATATGACACTAGTGGTACTGTAGGAGCTTCACTTGTCTCCTAGTTCAGCCTAAGCTGCTCTGCTAAGCTACCATTATATATCAGCCTATGCTGCTAGACACCCTATACACTAATAAGGGATGACTGGGCCTGGTGCAAGGTGCAAGTACCCCTAGGTACTCACTACAAGCCAGTCCTGCCTCCTACACTCATTGTTGTTCAGCTTAAAACAAAGCCCTATTATTAGCATAGTGTTTCTTTTGGCCAGAGCCTGGACCCCTCACACCCTCCCCTGGGATCACTTGAGGCCCTCCTAGGTGCTCCCCTCCAACTACACCAACCCCCCCACCAGTTTGAGGATCCCTACCTTAGATTGTATGCATTATAGAAGGAAAGACCAAAAAAATTTCTCTGAAAATCACGTTTTATTGCTGATATTCTGTATCGCTGTAACTGAACTATTGGTTTGTCCTATGGTAATCTGTCTAAATTTCTTCAGGACATTTGGCTATAAAATGATTATTTTGCATCTCTATAGCATGCTTTTGAGATCTGTCTACATTAACCAGAGTTTTCATTTGTAATAAAACATTTAACTTTATTTCCGATTTGTGTCTTCATTGCGGGACCAAATTGGTCACACTGCAAATTAATGGTGACTGTTTGTCGTCACCTTCCTAAATTAATCCCTTTGAGGGCAGGAAAAAACCAATCACCCAAAGTGGAAGAGCTAAAGGCTCCATCACTTTCTATCAAGACATCATAACCAATATTTGTTTTATGTTCCATTTTCCTGCCATAGGGATTCTAAAAATCGGTTTCTGTCAATTCCATTCACTTCCATCCTCCTTTTGCTCCCTTCTAGAGACAACAACTAACTTGTTCTTACTAAAACTTGTAGGCCAGCACTAAGGACACAGCTGGGACACTGTGTCTGTCTACTAACTACGTCTCTGCTAGCTCTGCAGACTGGCACTTATCTTCGTGCCATTTGTAGCTGGAATAACTAGAGTGTTTAATGTGTTAGCTGAGAGATTTGTTATGTTCATGCTGAGAAAGTCCTTTCCCTCCTGTCACCCCTGAAGGAGCTTCTACACTTTTCAAAAAGCTATTTCATCCTTGTTTGACTGGTTTCTATAGCAAGTTCTTATTATATCAGGGATGCAGGACTACCTATGAGGGTTGGGGTAATTGTATTATTGGGTCCATGCAAACTATGGCCTCAGGCCTGCCATTGCAGCCTGTGTGAAATAGTGCATGCACTTTTTACTTCAGATATAAGGATTGCCTTATGTCACGCTCACTACACTCTGACCCTACAAGTAACTCCTAGGGTAGGCCCTTCAGCCCAAGGACAGGGTGCATGGTTCTAAGTGTGAGGGCACACCTGCATGAGCAAAGGTGCCCCTATGAAGCCCAGACTCAATTTTCCTGGCTTTGTAAGTGCGGGGAAGCTATTTTAATGTATGTAGGGGATACTGGTAAACACAACTTATCAAACTACATAATAGCTTCATCCAGCATAGGCATGCTTGGTATCAAACATTTTGGAATCATGCAACCATACCAATTCCAATGCTAGTTGCATAACCCCATATACTCTGGGAGTTCGCTAGGGGATCCCCCAAAGTCTGCCTGAACAGCCTTGCAGCCAACCGCAGACACTGTTCTGCTCTCCTGCTGTTGAGCTTAACTCAGGCAGGGGAAGGCAGAACATTGGATTTCTTGTAAGACAGAGGTGTGACCACCTCTTCTTTAGCTATAGGTGTCGCTGGGGTGGGGGTGCCTTTGAGCACCACCAGACTGCTTTGAAAGGCACATTTGATGCCCTGCTTGCATAAACCGTTTTGCACCTGTGCAGGAACCCCCAGTCCCCACTCTGTCGCTAAAAACCACACAAAGGACAGGGGAGTGATGACCCCCTGTCCAGTTCCTCCCCTAGGGGGGTGCACAGAACTCTGCCAGGTGACCACTTGGTTCTGTCATCTTGGAAATAAGATGAGCAAAGGCCCCTGGGAGCAAGCAACTGGTTAGCCCAAATGGGTGATGTCCCTTACAACCCCAATAGGTAAATAATTGCAGTGGGAGTCCATCCCCCTTCCTGGGTTACTTAAGGGCTCCCCTGAGGGAGGGACCCTAGATATTTGCAAGACATCAGGAACCGTCTGCAAGTCTCCTCTGTGAGACACTTCTGCTGCCTTAACACCGGAACCGCTGCTGTTCTTTGCTGGAACCAAGAGCAGGACTGTAACCCGTAGGAGGGCTCCTACTGCAACTTTGTATCCATGTTCTGCAAAGACTTCTGCAACCCCATGGCCATGTATCCTCCAGAGTCACTGGGGCGCTGCCTGCACTTAGGAAAGCAAGAAGGAATCTTCCTTGGAGTGAAGTAGTCACTTCCCTGCATCCGCAAGCACCTCAACGACAACGACTCGCTTGTGGATTCTGCTGTCCTACGGACTCTCCAAGGCTCTGCAACACAGGTGGTGGTTCTGTGGTTTTCAAGAGGTCTGACCTATCTTCCTTGCAACTGGGAAGTCTGTGGTCCCTCGCTGGAGCTGCTTGGCTACAAGCCCTATGCACCATGTCTGCTTGCCGTTGCAAAGGCTTGTTGGCTCTTCAATCCAAAGACCTCCTAGCTGCAAGAAGCCCCGGCCTCCAGCACTCTCCAGCTCCAAGAATGACGCCCTCTCTGCAACTCCTGTGACGTAGGCATTCCTCTTTGCTGTGATGCTGAGACCTCTCTGTGACTCCCTGTGCCTGCTGCCAGAGGGTCCTGCTGGGGAGCTTGGACGATTTCTGATGGCTCTCCTGATTGCTGAGGGCAGACCCACCTGCCAAGGTTGGGTCACCTAAACCTTTCTGATCCCCACAAATCCTGCAAACTCCTTGCAACGCTTCTCTGCATTTGCCAAGGCTTGTTGGTGGACCCGCTGACCACTGATCCCTCTGCAATTCGATGATCGGCATGGAACAGCTCGTGGACAACTCCTGGGATCCTTCTTCATCACCTGGACTTCAGAGCTGCACTTCCTCGTCCACCATCCTTCAGAAAAGCATCACCGAGAAGGGTGGGCATTGCCCTCCTGCACTGCAGGGGCATCTCAAGGTGGTCTGGACTGTTCCTTCTCTCCTTAGGTCCTCTTCTTCTGGAATCCACACCTGGGTTCCACCGAACTGGTCCAAGGTTGCGACAACAGCTGGATACCCGAAATCCCCATTGACTTCAGCAGCAGGTTCCGACACAAATTCACCCCAATGCATCTAGGCTCCCTGGGGTAGGAATTCCACAGTTCTGGGTATGCACGGGTGGGGTCACTATCCAAACTTCCTTGTCCCAATGGGTTTCCTCGTGGTCCTCTGGAAAGGTTCCTAAAACGTGAAAAACTCCAACGGCTACATCCCCTGACCCGCGATTTCCACCCTGCACACAGGCACCTGGGGAATCCTACCTACTTACCTTTGGGGTTTTAGTAATTTCAAGTCCTAAGGGTCTTTCGGTGGTAGTGTGGGCTAGGAGTGATTTTCGCATTTTTATCCACCATATTAATTCTGTGCTAGTGCTCACTCTTCTAGGACCGTACAATACACGTTTACATTGTATTCCCCTAATGGACAGCATTGAGATTGATTATGCCAACAGTAGTTTGTACATATGAAAATTGCCTTGCTTAATATCTGCCTTAACCAGCTATGGCACCAGCATGTCCACTACTATAGGTTCCTTTCCTTTTTCTTTCTCTCTACACAATTTTCTCATCACTTTTTAACCATCCACTTTCCACTAACATTTACCATACTTTAGTAATGTTCTTAGCCATCTTAAGATGTCCGCCATATTCCGCCTCTATACTCACTTCCGACTCGGTTAGTCCTTTTTCCCTGTCACTGCCCATCAAACATACTTAATTGCACGAGCGCGGCTACATCGGTTCGACAGACTACGACCGGCTCATTATCCCACCAGGTAAGCTTCGACCCGCTTCTACGCGGATGTCGCGCTTGACTCGCACGTCTCCTTTTGTTTGTACTGAGTACATTGCGCTTTTACCATTTCACACTATCTCGACTCCTAAACAGACGCTTATTACTGGCTTTCATTCCCGCTGCTACACGCTACCCGGATTTTTTTACAATCCTCGTTCCCATTAGCCTACACTTACCTCTCTCTCCGGTCACACCTTAGGGGCAGCCTGTCACTGCGCCCTCTCAGAATTCATTTCACCTCACTTATCCAGGGAATTTCCCTTTTCTATTTAACCCGAACATATTGCTTTTCACTTCTGGCCTTCCCATGCGCTCATTACTTACGGGGTGACTATCCAATCCCCCAGCCCAAACGTCCATTAGCTTTTATTATTATTTTGTATTACTATATTTACCTTTCACAATCTCATGTTTCTGTGTTATCTAGCCTACGTTTATGCCCTGTATGATACTCCCTCTTACCAATATCGACTTACTCATCTTGGTATGCTTACATATGCTCGTATTTTGCTCACTTTTACCTCACCTACTAGTTGGAGTCCCTTTGACACCAACGGACTTATTTAACTGTTCTGATTTTATGGCGCATTATTATCTCACCAGCATTTCCTGCCTTATCTTGCTCGGTTTCCCATAGGTTTATTTAATTGATGCAGCGAGTCACTACAATTATTATTATTATTTTTTTTTTTCTGACATTTACCTTGTTACCTACGCAGGGTCCCCAACTAAGGCTTATCAAGGCCTTTTTTGCTTACAGTCATTTACTGGATCGGCTTTCACCTACTGCCAACCATTCAACTCCTTACATCGGTCCCACCCACTACTTACCTTCCTGGCCAACTGGCCCAGGTATGACTGTTCACCTCCGTACCCAACTCTTGTATGCACTTACCTTCTTTTCCGATTACTTCACCATCTTGGCTTCACCTAGATATCACTTCTCTTGGGGATAGTATTGGGTGTTCATTATCACAATCCAACACACGGGTTCGAATAATGAGTTGCTCTCTTTTTCTTCACTATTTTTCCTCTTCCTAAGTGTCCTTTCATTTACACATGGGACTTTTGCTCATAATTTTCACTATGGTTTGCCATGCCTACCCAATTTGATGTCACAAATATGAATACGTGTACACACTCACATGGGTGAAGTATTACACGGGCACCTGTCCCTTTGGACTTAGACCAAGCCTACTTACCCATGTTTACTCCCACATATCGTGTACACCATTTACTGTTTTACAGCCTTGAAAAAGTCACTTGTGTGACGAAACATGTGTTGGCTGTTCTTGGATGACTACGTCAATCTGTGGCAAATTGGGCCTACAAATAAAGACACTTACATCACCTACTGAGGACTCTTCAGATTTATTATCCACGTCTACAAACTGAACACCAGGGACACTTGTCCTCTATTTGAACTGTGACTGTACCGTTCTGTGTGCCGGGGTTATTCTGCTGTTATTATTATTGTGTACCTGTTACGCATATCTGTGCCTATTAGGGGAGTTAGGCACCCGACCCATCGAGCACCAATGTTTAATTTTCACTGATTCTCTTATTTACCTGTATTGTTACTCAACGGAAGTGCGGCTGATCTCACCCTAACTACCCTTATATTGTTTGCCTTTGGTTGCTTTCTGACCATATGCGGTGAGCTGCACTCCGTCTACACGGACATCTAGTTATACTTTCTCATTTGTACCCTTTTGTTTCTGGCCTATCCTCAGGATACTCAGGCATGGCTTCCTTCGACGACAATCGAGATCTCTTAGCTGTGGAACTCTTTTCCAAAAAAAACCATGCTACACACACAACTAACTCCACACCACCCAAGGAAGAACTAAGGCAGAAATTTATCAAGTTGGAAAGACTAAGGAAACAAGAACTTGCACGATGGTGGGACATTACCACCCTTAAACGATACCTAGAATTGAAACACATTCCCAGGGGATTACGGGTCATAATATTTCCCTCATTTGAAGATCTCGACCCCGATTTACTTGGGGAATGGGAACACCTTATTTCTTCCACCTCCTTTAGTATGATTAATATGCTAATTAAACATGCAGACAGGAAACGTAGCAAATTGCTTCTTGACATTGCTTCACTAGAAGAGGAGATCAAAGGTCTCAACCTAACTGAGGCAACTGACAAAAACTATGCTATTATGAAAGAGATTCTTAATGGTTACCAACTCTATGTAAAAGACAAAAAGATGAGAAAACTCATTAGGGATGCGAATGACTATAGCAAAGGGAGAATTTACACCTTTGCGCGCAAGTTTGATCAGGTCAATAGGGACACGCACAACACACAGACTAGTTTTGCAACCCCAACTGGGTCAGCTTCAGGCAGCTTGTCCGATATATCTAACCTGTCTAGTGATTGTGCAGACGCACCCATGGCAAGGCCCTCTGACAATGCAACCGTCTCCAACACTACTCTTCACTCGAGTTCTTTTTTAGAGGAGCTAGGTCGTTACAGAAAGGGGGTTTGACAAAATTACAACAGAGCAGGCCTAAACCCAAACCCACCCGGCGGGGGGGGGGAGGAAACGCAACAACGAACACAAGGAAGGGCGTGGCAACTCGCTCCACTACGAGAACTCAAAGACCTTGATGGGTACCCCCCACCAAGACCCACTCACTGTATCAGAGGATTCTGTACAGGTCATGAACCTTTCTGATGTTGACTTGTCCATTCATAAAATAAACATCCTTAAAAGAGGTTTGGGTTTCTGTCCTACTTCCATACCAAATTACACCAACATACATATTGATCTCTTCAAATTTTTACGTAATCTGAAGCTAAAAAAGTTTTTTCACAATAGACCCCTGCCTTACAGTGGCATCCGCAGTCCCACACCGACATGTAACCAATCCATCAGGGATCTCCAGGACATCCACACGATCCTTTCACTTGACAACACCTCCACATCACCCCCTGATTTGGACACATTACGGGTCCAGCTAGACATTCCATCCAACTTGGATCTTAATAGTGGACTTAAACCCAAATCCACTTTTGTCCCGGTACTACCTCCTGACAACTACATAGACGTTTTTCATAAAGCAGTAAGTACTGAACTTTTCCACCTTGAGGACAAACCCACTACCTACATACGTAGACAGAATAACAACCTTAACCACAATGAGGTTCTAGCCCTACAGAGACTTTCCAAACAGACTGACTTAGTGATTAAGGAGGCTGACAAAGGGGGCAACGTTGTGGTCATGAATAGATCTGACTATCTGATGGAAATCGACAGACAACTGGCTGATACACAAGCCTATACTCCGATGCGATCCAACCCCCTTTCTGCCATCTCAAATCTCATTTCAGAGAAATTGACTTACTGGAAAAATCTCTGTCTACTCTCTGACCTAGAACACAGATACCTGCTTGTCTCGGCACCCCGGGCTCCGTGCATATACATTCTACCCAAGGTACACAAAACGACCAGCTTTCCACCGGATAGACCCATCATCTCGGGCATCAGCTCTCCAACGGAACCAATCTCGGAATACATTGATTCCTTTCTCCAGCCCTTGGTACGCAACCTTCCCTCCTACATCCAAGACACTAGGGACCTACTATGCCAACTTGAAGATGTTGAATGGACGGAGGAGTGTCTGTTTGTTAGCCTTGACGTTAGTTCACTGTACACGTCTATTCCCCTTGAAATGGGTCTCAGGATGCTTTCAGACACTCTTAGCGTGCGAGATGCCACACTATATGAACACACACTCATGCTCCTCGATCTCACACGCATGGTACTGGAAAACAATGTCTTCATACATAATAGGAACTGGTACCGACAATGCCAGGGAGTTGCCATGGGAGCCAAATTTTCACCCTCTTATGCGAACCTGTACATGGGCCAATTTGAGAAGGTACATCTTTGGACCAACTGCCCGACACACATTACTCAACATGTTTTGTACTGGGGGAGATACATCGACGACATTCTGGTAATCTGGACAGGCAGTATTTCCGACCTCAACTTACTTATATGCCACCTTAACAATAATGAGTTTAACCTTACATTTACACATAAGGTTGAGTGTGCCCAGATTGAATTCCTGGATCTTCTGCTATACATCACTGACAAAATAACATCCAGACTGTACAGAAAACCGACAGCATGCAACTCCATTCTACATGCACGGAGTGCTCATCCCTTTACACAAATCAGAGCAATACCATATGGTGAAATGGTAAGGGTTCGACGTAACTGTACCAATACTGACATTTTCAACCAGGAACTCGAGAACCTGAAACAACGATTTCGGGCACGAGGTTACACAAATAAACTCATCTAGACAGCCAGCAATCGCATCTCCTCTAAGGACCAACACTCTCTACTCATCAGAAGGGCCAGAAAGTCTCCTACAACTGACTCTACCAAACGGCCTGTCTCCATCACACAGTACAGTCCTGCCAGCAACAAGGTACATCGCATTCTCAAAAAACACTGGCACCTACTAATGTTAGACCCATGTCTCAAGGACTACATCAACGGTTCACCCACAATGACACATAGCAGAGGACGTACACTTAGGAATATTTTGTGTCCCAGTTTCCTCGCCTCCCACACGCAAACATTCCCCCCTACCTGGATTCCAGACAAGCCTAAGGGCTTCTACAAATGTGGGTGCTGCATATCGTGCCCTCTGGCTCTCAATAAGATCACATCCTTTCCTACAACACAAGGACCACCTATCACATCAATGACTTCATCAACTGCAATACGAGATTCACTGTGTACTGTGTTATCTGTGTATGTGGTCTCATTTACATAGGCAGCACAATACGCCCACTCAAGGAACGCATACAGGAGCATGTGAGAGCCATTAGAAACCTTAACACCACTTACCCACTGGCTGTACACTTTAATACTCTACACAGTGAGAAAGATCTCACCAAGGTCAGATTTCATGGAGTGGCTCATGTTGCCAACTCACCCAGAGGCGGTGACAGAACCAAGGATTTACGAAAATGCGAGGCGAAATGGATTTTAAACCTCCGCGCAGTGGAACAAGGACTTAACACTGATCGCAAATTGCATTTTTTTCTGTCTTGAAATGTGACTAGGCCGGGGGGCTCCCGGGTCATTACTTACTAATGTATATTTGTTCTTGTGTCTGTAAACTTATCGAATGTCTAACTATGCATTAATATTCACTTGCTATAACCAAGCGGATTACATCTAAGGATGAATATTATTATGTCTTACTTGAATTTTGGCCACACAATAGGGGTTATTTGGCCTCCGTACCACTCACCTTGTGATTTTATCATTTTATCTTTTCTGTTTATGTAAACCCATGCCTGTATTTTTATCCACCATATTAATTCTGTGCTAGTACTCACTCTTCTAGGACCGTACAATACTCGTTTACATTGTAATCCCCTAATGGACAGCATTGAGATTGATTATGCCAACAGTAGTTTGTACATATGAAAATTGCCTTGCTTAATATCTGCCTTAACCAGCTAAGGCACCAGCATGTCCACTACTATAGGTTCCTTTCCTTTTTCTTTCTCTCTACACAATTTTCTCATCACTTTTTAACCATCCACTTTCCACTAACATTTACCATACTTTAGTAATGTTCTTAGCCATCTTAAGATGGCCGCCATATTCCGCCTCTATACTCACTTCCGACTCGGTTAGTCCTTTTTCCCTGTCACTGCCCATCAAACATACTTAATTGCACGAGCGCGGCTACATCGGTTACACCGAGACGCGCTTCTTCGACAGACTACGACCGGCTCATTATCCCACCAGGTAAGCTTCGACCCGCTTCTACGCGGATGTCGCGCTTGACTCGCACGTCTCCTTTTGTTTGTACTGAGTACATTGCGCTTTTACCATTTCACACTACCTCGACTCCTAAACAGACGCTTATTACTGGCTTTCATTCCCCCTGCTACACGCTACCGGATTTTTTTACAATCCTCGTTCTCATTAGCCTACACTTACCTCTCTCTCCGGTCACACCTTAGGGGCAGCCTGTCACTGCGCCCTCTCAGAATTCATTTCACCTCACTTATCCAGGGAATTTCCCTTTTCTATTTAACCCGAACTTATTGCTTTTCACTTCTGGCCTTCCCATGCGCTCATTACTTACGGGGTGACTATCCAATCCCCCAGCCCAAACGTCCATTAGCTTTTATTATTATTTTGTATTACTATATTTACTTTTCACAATCTCACGTTTCTGTGTTATCTAGCCTACGTTTATGCCCTGTATGATACTCCCTCTTACCAATATCGACTTACTCATCTTGGTATGCTTACATATGCTCGTATTTTGCTCACTTTTACCTCACCTACTAGTTGGAGTCCCTTTGACACCAACGGACTTGTTTAACTGTTCTACTTTTATGGCGCATTATTATCTCACCAGCATTTCCTGCCTTATCTTGCTCGGTTTCCCATAGGTTTATTTAATTGATGCAGCGAGTCACTACAATTTAATTATTATTATTATTATTATTTATTTTTTTTCCTCACATTTACGTTGTTACCTACGCAGGGTCCCCAACTAAGGCTTATCAAGGCCTTTTTTGCTTACCGTCATTTACTGGATCGGCTTTCACCTACTGCCAACCATTCAACTCCTTACATCGGTCCCACCCACTACTTACCTTCCTGGCCAACTGGCCCAGGTATGACTGTTCACCTCCGTACCCAACTCTTGTATGCACTTACCTTCTTTTCCGATTACTTCACCGTCTTGGCTTCACCTAGATATCACTTCTCTTGGGGATAGTATTGGGTGTTCATTATCACAATCCAACACACGGGTTCGAATAATGAGTTGCTCTCTTTTTCTTCACTTTTTCTCCTCTTCCTAAGTGTTCTTTCATTTACACATGGGACTTTTGCTCATAATTTTCACTATGGTTTGCCATGCCTACCCAATTTGATGTCACGAATATGAATACGTGTACACACTCACATGGGTGAAGTATTACACGGGCACCTGTCCCTTTCGACTTAGACCAAGCCTACTTACCCATGTTTACTCCCACATATCGTGTACACCATTTACTGTTTTACAGCCTTGAAAAAGTAACTTGTGTGACGAAACACGTGTTGGCTGTTCTTGGATGACTATGTCAATCTGTGGCAAATTGGGCCTACAAATAAAGACACTTACATCACCTACTGAGGACTCTTCAGATTTATTATCCACGTCTACAAACTGAACACCAGGGACACTTGTCCTCTATTTGAACTGTGACTGTACCGTTCTGTGTGCCGGGGTCATTCTGCTGTTACTATTATTGTGTACCTGTTACGCATATCTGTGCCTATTAGGGGAGTTAGGCACCCGACCCATCGAGCACCAATGTTTAAATTTCACTAATTCTCTTATTTACCTGTATTGTTACTCAACGGAAGTGCGGCTGCTCTCACCCTAACTACCCTTATATTGTTTGCACTTGTGCAACCGTATCCCACAGCGTGTGGGAATAATGGCCCAAAGGGCATGCAGTGTTCACGGGCAGCAATGCATGGGTCCCGCCCACGTCGGGATCTGCATCATACAAGGCCCATCCGGATCTGAATCGGTTTTAGGAATTACAATGGGGTCGGTGCCACCCGGGGGCGCAGACTGTGCCTGGAGCATCAGTATCAGGACTGGCGCTGGGGAAGGTCGAGGTGTCTCGACTGGTCCCGGTCTGGATCTAGAAACGGATCTTTGGGTGCCCCTCTGCGTCGGAGATGCTGGTGTGGATTTAAAAGGGGCCTCTTCCGACCCCGTGGGCCCCAAAGGCTCTCCAGCAGGGCCAGCTGCCGAAAAATGAGACTCATGGCTTCATAAAATTTTATAAGTTTGGCCGGGGTCGCTCCAACTCTCAGAAACTTGGAAAGGAGCAGAGTCAGCCCAGGCGCAAGTTTGCAGGAACACGGCCTAGTGCGTCAATGCTCCATCGTCTCGTCGGCCGACGGATGAGAGAGAAGACAAAGCATGCTTCGTCAACTTATTTTTCTTGTGCTTACCGAACATCCTGAGGACTTAGAGTGGGACGACTATGACTTCGGGCACCGTGACAGATCTTGGGACTTTCCACGCAACCGAGATCTCGACCTGCACGGAGCTGAGCATCAGGAAGCCATCAGCTTTATGGACCACTCCATCAAAGCCTTCAGATTCATGGCCCGTCACTCAGAGCACGACTTTGGGTCGTGGTTGCGCTCCAAACACCAAAGGTGCGGATCTAACACAGATATCGCCCGATGACAGGAACTGCAGGGCTTGAATCTGGTCTTCCTAGATTACATCCTTGACACACCAGGAATACAGAAACTTGAAAAAGTCTCAACAAAGGTTGAAAAACTGACCGAGGGGTAGCTCTCTTTGGATCAGCACTTGAGGGCGCAGAGAGAAAAGAACTGATGTCAGCGCGCTGTGGTGGAGCCTATTTAGGACACGCAACATCATATCTAAAGTGGAAGACACAAACGACGGACGCGTAGCCTGTTGAAGCCACCTAATGGCGTGTAGGGTTCTGCACAAGAAAATCTTCTGGATCTAGTCTGATGCTTGGGGAGAATTTAAAGGTAAGGAATCTGCAGCTAGAAGTCTCTATTAGATTGTATGCACAGGCTTGTCTTCCCCAAGATGCCTTGTGTGCTGTCCATCGACCAGAATAAACAGTTGCACAATTCTTTTCTATGTTTTGTCTTCATCTGGAAAACCTTTTTACCATGAATATTTTCCACCTTTATCATTCTAAAATACAGCATTATTAGGGATTTTCCAGCAGTTAGCAGCTCACACATAATATATTTCTAAATGTCCACCGAAATAAAGTTAAGTGCAAACAGTGTAATGCCAATGTTTGTGAATGCCCACAAAATTACAGCCTGGCCATTGTTCACCCAATATCTCAACTTCACCAAGGAACATTCTCGCCTCCCAAGTGCAAGGCACTCCCTTGACCACATCCTTCACCATATGTATTGGAATCCATATTCCATCTGTCCCTATGAGTTCAGCCAGCAGTCACACTTTCCTATCTTGCACTTTCTTTGTAAACCTCTCTGGTGTGAAACACTATTTTTAGATCCAGCCTACAGACTGCTGCAGCCCTCTGTTAGATATGTTACGGCACCAGTACACACATACATACATTAAAGGCACATATACTTAACAAGAAGCAAGACAACATGCAGTCACTGACGTTCGGCATTTGAAAAAAAAAAAACCTTTGCATTAGCTGGGTGGGCTGTGCTAAAACTGTGGCATTACGTGGACGGTAATATGGGGCTTTTGATGTCACGCTGCAACTTCTCTGCCCCTACCTCCTACCTTACTGACTCTATGCAAAATTCCCTCATCAGCACTTACTTTAGAATAATGCTTGCACTAGCTAGGCCTGCACAACCGTAGTCTGGTTTGGTCAGTGCTTGCTGAATTGCTTCCCAAGCATTAGTATAGCCAACCTAATTCAAAATTACCACAACACATGTGTGCAAATACGGTGCCCATAAAGAGTTAGGAAAAAAAAAAAAAAAACTTAAGAAACTCCATGAAAAACGTATTCGTGCACTTGTCTACAGATTACATACCTAATTCACACATTCAGTAAAAATGTTAACAAATACTTCAATTCAAATAAATAAAATGCTTTCTCTGTAAGCTTCTCACTAATTCACCGTGTTAAGTAGGCAGCAGATGCCCACAAATCTAACAAAGCTAACTCTCTTTTTAAAGATATAACGTTGATGAACAGAACATTTTATTTAATTAAAACGTACAAAATAGACAAACTCCACATTTACAGAAAGTAAAACAAAAAGAAACCTATTTGTGGCATTGGATGGTACAGTTCCAGTTATAAATCACAACATTTTGCATTATTAGGCTACAAGTAAAGTACAGATGTGCAAAAAAAAAAGTTATGATGTAAAGCAAAGAAGGGATATTCCACGCCTTAAAAAAAAAAAAAAACACTGGTGTAAATGACATGCAGAATGTCGCATAATCCAAGACCAACGGAACATTCGATTTGTGCCAGTTACTGGAAACTGAGCACAAACCTTTTTAGCGACCGACAGTAATCTGAACACAACCACGTTTTGTTTATTTTAGGATGCGCTTTTCATTTGCCTGATGCTTGCGCCTTTAACCCCTTCGCTGCCAGGCCTTTTCCCCCTCCTGTGCCGGGCCTTTTTTTGCCTATTTGGGGCAGTTCGCGCTTAGGCCCTCATAACTTTTTGTCCACATAAGCTAACCAAGCCAAATTTGCATCCTTTTTTTCCAACATCCTAGGGATTCTAGAGGTACCCAGACTTTGTGGGTTCCCTTGAAGGAGGCCAAGAAATTGGCCAAAATACAGTGAAAATTTCGTTTTTTTCAAAAAAATTGGAAAAAGTGGCTGCAGAAGAAGGCTTGTGGTTTTTCCCCTGAAAATGGCATCAACAAAGGGTTTGCGGTGCTAAACTCAGCAGCTTCCCAGCTTTCAGGAACAGGCAGACTTGAATCAGAAAACCCAATTTTTCAACACAATTTTGGCATTTTACTGGGGCATACCCCATTTGTGCAATTTTTTGTGCTTTCAGCCTCCTTCCAGTCAGTGACAGGAATGGTCATGAAACCAATGCTGGATCCCAGAAACCTAAACATTTCTGAAAAGTAGACAAAATTCTGAATTCAGCAAGGGGTCATTTGTGTAGATCCTACAAGGGTTTCCTACAGAAAATAACAGCTGAAAAATAAAAATATTGAAATTGAGGTGAAAAAACCATCAATTTTTCTCTACGTTTTACTCTGTAACTTTTCCCTGCAATGTCAGATTATCGAAAGCAATATACCGTTACGTCTGCTGGACTCCTCTGGTTGCGGGGATATATAGGGCTTGTAGGTTCATCAAGAACCCGAGGAACCCAGAGCCAATAAATGAGCTGCACCCTGCAGTGCGTTTTCATTCTATACCGGGTATACAGCAATTCATTTGCTGAAATATAAGGAGTAAAAAATTGCTATCAAGAAAACCTTTGCATTTCCAAAAATGGCACAAGATAAGGTGTTGAGGAGCAGTGGTTATTTGCACATCTCTGAATTCCGGGGTGACCATAGTAGCACGTGAATTACAGGGAATTTCTCAAATAGATGTCTTTTTTACACACACTCCTATATTTGGAAGGAAAAAATGTAGAGAAAGACAAGGGGCAATAGTACTTGTTTTGCTAATCTATGTTCCCCCAAGTCTCCCGATAAAAATGGTACCTCACTTGTGTGGGTAGGCCTAGCACCCGCGACAGGATATGCCCCAAAACACAACATGGACACATCACAGAAAACAGAGCTGTTTTTAGCAAAGTGACTACCTGTAGATTTTGGCTCCTAGCTCAGCCGCCACCTAGGGAAACCTACCAAACCTGTGCATTTCTGAAAACTCGAGACCTAGGGGAATCCAAGGAGGGGTGACTTGTGTGGCTCGGACCAGGTTCTGTTACCCAGAATCCTTTGCAAACCTCAAAATTTGGCTAAAAAAACACATGTTCCTCACATTTCTGTGGCAGAAAGTTATGGAATCTGAGAGGAGCCACAAATTTCCTTCCACCCAGCGTTCCCCCACGTCTCCCGATAAAAATGATACCTCACTTGTGTGGGTAGGCCTAGCACCCGCGACAGGATATGCCCCAAAACACAACGTGGACACATCACAGAAAACAGAGCTGTTTTTAGCAAAGTGACTACCTGTAGATTTTGGCCTCTAGCTCAGCCGCCACCTAGGGAAACCTACCAAATCTGTGCATTTCTGAAAACTAGAGACCTAGGGGAATCCAAGGAGGGGTGACTTGTGTGGCTCGGACCAGGTTCTGTTACCCAGAATCCTTTGCAAACCTCAAAATTTGGCTAAAAAAAACACATGTTCCTCACATTTCTGTGGCAGAAAGTTCTGGAATCTGAGAGGAGCCACAAATTTCCTTCCACCCAGCGTTCCCCCACGTCTCCCGATAAAAATGATACCTCACTTGTGTGGGTAGACCTAGCGCCCGCGACAGGATATACCCCAAAACACAACGTGGACATATCACAGAAAACAGAGGTGTTTTTAGCAAAGTGACTACCTGTAGATTTTGGCCTCTAGCTCAGCCGCCACCTAGGGAAACCTACCAAACCTGTGCATTTCTGAAAACTAGAGACCTAGGGGAATCCAAGGAGGGGTGACTTGCGGGGCTCGGACTAGGTTCTGTTACCCAGAATCCTTTGCAAACCTCAAAATTTCGCTAAAAAAACACATGTTCCTCATATTTCTGTGGCAGAAAGTACTGGAATCTGAGAGGAGCCACAAATTTCCTTCCACCCAGCGTTCCCCAACGTCTCCCGATAAAAATGATACCTCACTTGTGTGGGTAGGCCTAGCGCCCGCGACAGGATATGCCCCAAAACACAATGTGGACATATCACAGAAAACAGAGCTGTTTTTAGCAAAGTGACTACCTGTAGATTTTGGCCTCTAGCTCAGACGCCACCTAGGGAAACCTACCAAACCTGTGCATTTCTGAAAACTAGAGACCTAGGGGAATCCAAGGAGGGGTGACTTGCGGGGCTCGGACCAGGTTCTGTTACCCAGAATCCTTTGCAAACCTCAAAATTTGGCTAAAAAAACACATGTTCCTCACATTTCTGTGGCAGAAAGTTCTGGAATCTGAGAGGAGCCACAAATTTCCTTCCACCCAGCGTTCCCCCATGTCTCCCGATAAAAATGATACCTCACTTGTGTGGGTAGGCCTAGCGCCCGCGACAGGATATGCCCCAAAACACAACGTGGACACATCACAGAAAACAGAGCTGTTTTTAGCAAAGTGACTACCTGTAGATTTTGGCCTCTAGCTCAGCCGCCACCTAGGGAAACCTACCAAACCTGTGCATTTCTGAAAACTAGAGACCTAGGGGAATCCAAGGAGGGGTGACTTGCGGGGCTCGGACCAGGTTCTGTTACCCAGAATCCTTTGCAAACCTCAAAATTTGGCTAAAAATACACATGTTACTCACATTTCTGTGGCAGAAAGTTCTGGAATCTGAGAGGAGCCACAAATTTCCTTCTACCCAGCGTTCCCCCAAGTCTCCCGATAAAAATGATACCTCACTTGTGTGGGTAGGACTAGCGCCCACGAAAGGAAAGGGCCCAAAACACAACGTGGACACATCACATTTTTTTATAAAAAGCAGTGCCTACCTGTGGATTTTGGCCTGTAGCTCAGCCGACACCTGAGGAAACCTAGCAAACCAGTGCATTTTTGAAAACTAGAAACCCAGGGGAATCCAAGATGGGGTGACTTGCGGGGCTCTGACCAGGTTATGTTACCCAGAATCCTTTGCAAACATCAAAATTTGGCCCAAAAAACACTTTTTCCTCTCATTTCGGTGACAGAAAGTTCTGGAATCTGAGAGGAGCCACAAATTTCCTTCCACCCAGCGTTCCCCTAAGTCTCTCGATAAAAATGGTACATCACTTCTGTGGGTAGGCCTAGCGCCCACAAAAGGAAATGGCCCAAAACACAACGTGGACACAACATATTTTTTCACAGAAAACAGAGGTGTTTTTTGCAAGGTGCCTACCTGTGGTGTTTGGCCTGTAGCTCAGCCGGCCCCATGGGGGGGGGGCAGAAATGCCCTAAAATAAATTTGCCCCCCCAACCCCCACCCTCCCCCGCCGGGAGCGACCCTTGCCTACGGGGTCGCTCCCCCTGCGTGACATTGGCACCAAAAAACAAATCCCCGGTGCCTATTGGTTTCTGCCCCCTTGGGGGCAGGTTGACCTAAACTCAGCCAATCTGCCCCCAGGGGGGCAGAAATGGTCTAAATACAATTTGCCCCCCCAGGGGAGCGACCCTTGCCTGATGGGTCGCTCCCCATCTCTAAAAAAAGAAACAACAAAAAAAAAAAACACAAAAAAAAAATTGCCCTGGCGCCTAGAGTGTTCTGCCCCCCCCCCCGGGGGCAGTTCGGCCTAAAAATAGGCCGATCTGTCCCCCGGGGGGGCAGAAATGGCCTAAAATAAATTTGCCCCCCCAACCGGCACCCCCCCCCCGGGAGCGACCCTTGCCTACGGGGTCGCTCCCCCTGCGTGACATTGGCGCCAAAAAACAAATCCCCGGTGCCTTGTGGTTTCTGCCCCCTTGGGGGCAGATTGACCTAAAATTGGCCAATCTGCCCCCAGGGGGGCAGAAATGGTCTAAATACAATTTGCCCCCCCAGGGGAGCGACCCTTGCCTGATGGGTCGCTCCCCATCTCTAAAAAAAGAAACAACAACAAAAAAAAAACACAAAAAAAAAATTGCCCTGGCGCCTAGAGTGTTCTGCCCCCCCCCGGGGGCAGTTCGGCCCTAATAATAGGCCGATCTGTCCCCCGGCAGAAATGGCCTAAAATAAATTTGCCCCCCCACCCCCCCCCCCCCCGGGAGCGACCCTTGCCTACGGGGTCGCTCCCCCTGCGTGACGACATTGGCGCCAAAAAACAAATCCCCGGTGCCTAGTGGTTTCTGCCCCCTTGGGGGCAGATTGACCTAAAATCGGCCAATCTGCCCCCAGGGGGGCAGAAATGGTCTAAATACAATTTGCCCCCCAGGGGAGCGACCCTTGCCTGATGGGTCGCTCCCCATCTCTAAAAAAAAAAAAAAAAGAAAAAAAAAAAAAACACAAAAAAAAAAATTGCCCTGGCGCCTAGAGGTTTCTTCCCCCCCCTGGGGGCAGATCGGCCTAATAATAGGCCGATCTGCCCCCAGGGGGGGGCAGAAAAGGCCTTCCCAAAAAATTGCCCCCCCTGGGAGCGACCCTTGCCAAAGGGGTCGCTTTGTTGCGTGACATTCGCGCGCAAAAACAAACTCCCTGGTGTCTAATGGTTTCTGCCCCCCTTGGGGGCAGATTGGCCTTATCAAAATAGGCCAATCTGCCCCCAAGGGGGGCAGAAATGGCCTAAATATATATTGCCCCGTAGGGGAGCGACCCTTGCCTAAGGGATCGCTCCCCACCTAAAGAAAAAGAATTCATCACAAAAAACAAAAAAAATGGTCCCTGGTGCCTAGAGGTTTCTGCCCCCCCTGGGGGCAGATCGGCCTAATAATAGGCCAATCTGCCCCCAGGGGGGGCAGAAAAGGCCTTCCTAAAAAAATGCCCCCCTGGGAGCGACCCTTGCCCAAGGGGTCGCTCCCTTTTGCCAATTTCAAGAAAAAAAAAAAATCCCTGGTGTCTAGTGGGGTTTCAAAAGCCGGATTGCAAGCAATCCAGCTTTTGAAACCTGTGAGAGACTTCAAAGGGAAGGAAATACATTTCCTTCCCTTTGAAGCCTCTCGGGGCCTCCCCCATGGGATTGAAAAAGAAATGCAAAAGCATTTCTTTTTCAATCGCTTCCAGCGCGATGGGGGAGACCCTGTGACTAATCAGCGCGCGCTCGCGCGCTGACGTCACAGGGGGGGGGGGGGTTGGGGGGGGTGGGAGGGGAAGGGCTTCCCCTTCCATCCCTGACTTGGGGGGGTGGGGGGGGAACCCCACAGAGGGAGCGAGAGCGCTCCCTCTGGGCTGTGTGCCGAGGACGTAGTGGTTACGTCCTCGGCACAGCAGCACTGTGCCGCAGGACGTAACCACTACGTCCGCGGCACAGAAGGGGTTAATAATGTCACGGGACATTCCCTGGTATTGTAATGTAATGCAAGGTGGATTTGTAGATGGCTGCTCTTCACCCATGAGGGTATCCAAGCGCTGCTACGTTGCCTCTGTGTTTTTTTTCCATCGTGTTTTATTTCAAAATTATTAATTTCTTGTCCTCTGGTTAAAACGCGTTCAAAATAACAGAAACACTTCAGAGCAAGTATCTACAGAGAATTATCTGAAAATCAAGCGATGGATACCACGAGTGGCTGACTTTCAGCGAGTTCAAATGTAAACGTCTTATCTTCAAAATCACTGGTTGTTCAAACAGAGAAGTCCCACAAATGTTGCATTCCTTTCACAAGTTTAAGAAAAAACAGCGCACCATAAATGAATGGTCCGAATGCCTTCTGCTACATAGAGAGGAAGAAAGGAGTGAAGTGTTCTCAAGTCCTACATCCGCTAATTCTTGCGCTCATTACCTTAAATATCAGTCTCAGCAAGGTGATTCATACACAAGTGAACATCATTCACAAACCATGCATTTGGCTTAAAAATGATTTCGAGGGATCATAATTAAATTAAAGTTATTTACATTTAAAAAAATTCCACGCAGGGTTCTTATGGACTACTTTAATTAAAGGCCCCCATTTTGATAAGCATGCTCCAAGTGCAGCTGGCCTGATATCACAGTTGCCTTTCAAAGTAACTAGGAGAGAAGAGACAACATGTCTAGTCAGACAACCCTGCCTTTTGTGTTAGCATTTATGTACAGCAGCTTAGCTGTGGGACTAATTTGACTGTTACCTCTTGTTTTTCATACCCTCCCGGAATTGCGGTTAAGAGACCCACATTATGGATAATTTTCAGGGACTGAGCTACGATGATGAAATGGTAACAGCAATTTTACAAACACCTTCCATACTAGATAATGACGGCTCTGCCCCTTCGGGCAGTCTCAAAACTGAATGGGACAAATTATCCACCTTGAAACGAGAACTGATTAAGACCGCGATGCACGGAACAATCATGACCGAATATCTTCGTGCCAACATCGCTCCAAATGGTCTTGTAGTGTCGAACATACCACGCATTTTTCTGCAAGATCTAGCCTTCAGAAAAGACTGGGCTCAAGTGTACAAGAGATTGGTTAGTATTGATTATCAACACTTCCAAAAGGCTGGCGGATACAATCATGATCCAGATCAATACCATTGAGAATACTTTGAAAACCATGGTTTCGATAACCGCATTTAAATGCCGTCTCGCCGAAATCACTGCTGAGTTAAATGAAACCAAAGAATTTTTGACTCAGCAAAAGGTCTCCAAACTCCAAAAAGACATTGCACGATTCAGCCGAGAAAAAATCTACCCCTACATTAAAGATGATTTTGAAGGAGATAACCGATCTCTATCATCCGATGAGGCTCCATTACCACTCAGAAAATCTCGTAATTACAGCAGTGGATCCTCTTCGGATGGATGGAGTACAGACGAGAATCTACCACAACAACCTTATTACAATTATCCTCCGTACCCGATACATCAAGCAATGCCGTGGCAAGCTCCCTTTCCCTTCTTCCAACCACGACCCATGATGCCTTTTGCCCCTCCATTTTTAGGCCGAGGCCGGGGCAGAGGCAGAGGCAGAAGGAGAGGAAGAGGCAGACGCGTCCAATGGTCCAGAGATGAGCCTCAGATGATCACCAGAAGCCAGTCCAAAACTCCTCCATCAATGACTTAGTTGTTAACCTTTCATCTAAACAACTCTCAGAGGATGAAACTTCTGTACTAAATAAAGGATTAGGTTTTGTCCCAACCCCTCAAGTTGATTTTTTTCGCCTACAAATTGAATTAGCACAATTTTTTCGGAAGATTCGGTTGCAATTTTTCTTCAGAGATAAAACAGAGGAACCTTTAGCCCTCGATTCTGGTCTTAAAAAACCTTCGACCATTGTTCCATCTCCTGCAGTAATGCCCAATGAAGTCTTAACTTTTGAGAAAGCAGTGCTATCCGATGTTAACAACCTTCATCCAAAACAAACCTTTATCAATATTCCGACGAAAGAAAGGAGGGCGCTCACCTCTCTAGCATCCGACCCTGAGATAACTATAAAACCTGCTGATAAGGGAGGAGCTATAGTGGTTATGAATACTGCTGATTATAGAAGTGAATGTTTGCGCCTCCTAAGTGATTCCACGTACTATGCGAAAATCAATCGCGACCCTACAGAGAGACTTCAGACACAAATCAGAACTATGATTTAAGAAGCAAGAAATAATTCGTGGATTTCTCCCAGGGAAGCAGCTTTTTTGGATACACAGCATCCACAGATACCTTATTTCTACTGTCTTCCAAAAATTCACAAACAAAGGAACCCTCCACCTGGACGTCCTATAGTATCAGGATTGGGCTCAATTTTAGAACCACTTTCCATTTTTTGCGATCATTTTTTACAACCTTTAGTAAGAAATTCTTCTACTTATTTGAAGGACACCAAAGAGGTGCTCAATCTGATCGAAACCATCAATGAAGGGGAGAATACACAAGCGATTATCACACTTGACGTAGAGGCTCTCTATACCAATATTCCTCAAGAAGCTACTTTGCATGTCATAGAGACTGCCTTATATGAAGTATCACCAACTCTGTCCTCCCCTGCAGCTTTCATTCTGCAGTGTGCGAGATTAGCCCTGACTGAAAATTTCTTTCTTTTTGAGGACCAATTTTACCATCAAATTCAAGGTACCTCAATGGGGAGCACTTTTGCTCCTAGTCTAGCATGTCTTTACATGTATGACTTTGAGAAGAAATACATATTGTTGTCAACAAATCCGTTTTTCAACTCTATAAGACTTTGGCGCCGGTATATAGACGATATTTTGATTCTTTGGCAAGGTCCCATTATGAAGGCAGAGGAACTAGTAACCTGGATCAATACCCTTGATCCTTTTTTGAAATTCACAGCCACAGTCTCTGACCATCAATTACCATTTTTAGATCTGATGATCTCTATAAACAATGGGAAACTGCAGATTAGTGTGTATCACAAACCCACGGATCGTAACTCGTTGCTTCTTTATCAGAGCCACCACTCTAAGGCCTTGCGGGATAACTTACCCTTTGGTCAATTTCTACGATTAAGACGGAATTGCAGTTTACTTACTGAATTTGACCGACAATCTGAATCTCTTCAAAAAAAACTTTGCGAACGGAATTATCCATCCAAGATCGTCAACCAAGCCCGTAAAAGAGCCAGGAATAACAATAGAGAAGCACTACTGACGCCCAGAGGACAGTGCCCCCAGGCTAGGTTGACTTGTGTGTCTACTTACACTCCATTGTCAAACTCTATTAAGAAGCTGATCAATAAGCGATGGTCCATCCTTACTAGTGGAGGTCACAACTTACCGAAACCTCTCTTCGCTTTCAGACGAACTGCCAACATCAGAGACTTAGTGGTACACACACGTCCACGTATCTCACACAATTCGTCCAATCAAACAACTCTATGGGACCTCCCACCTGTTGTGGGACATTATCCGTGTGGCCACTGTAATGTCTGTGGTCTCACCAAACATTTGAAACAACTTGATTTTGATTCGATTGGCCCATGGTATCTCAAAAAACATACCAACTGTAATACAAAAAATTGTATATACATGATCACCTGCCCTTGTGATCTTCGATACATTGGCATGACATCAAGACCTGTCAAGACCCGTATCAACGAACACAGAAGCAACATTAGGTGTAAGAAGCTCAACAACAAGTTAAGTGTAAATTTTTTTCGAGGCACATCACTTTCCAGATGACCTATGGTGGGTGGTAATTGAAGCCCCATTTATTCGCCCTAATGATCCCAGAGCACTTTTTAGAATTGAACAAAAGTGGGTGTTTAAACTGGGGACCCATGTACGAGGCCTTAACGATGACATCCCTTGGACCTCTCTTTCTCCTTAGAGTTCTTTGTAGCCAATTGGTGTTATTTTCTATACTCCATTCCGATGTGACAGATCCAGTTTATAATGTGCCCTATCGAGATTATTCACACTACAATTTATAACTAAGACCCTCCCTAATATGGGCTTTTATGATCCTGAGACATATAGCCCAGTGTTTTACGTCTCCGCTGGCCTTATTTTTATTTTCCAATATTTATATCCCTTTCCGGGTCATCGCCCAGGTTTTGCATTACATACATGAACTCTAATAGCACTGACTATATAATATTTCTCTCTGGGCTTATAATTAACATTGGCAATTAGTGAGGACTTTTCCCACCTTTCCCACTTTTTTCTATTATATTACTTCCTCTGTGTCCGAATTTAACAGTAATATGTAGTGGTGATTTCATCTACTGTCTTCTACAGCGTTTTAGGTCCTGAACTACACGTGCTCACAAACTTGTAGTCCCTCTTCGACCTTTGTTCCGTTTCGGATGTCTGTAGTCCTTTTTCTGTTTCACGCAAAAAAGACGCGCTGTGCACAGACGCGCGGAATCCTCCGGCGTCTATTTAAGAATCAGGAGTGCTCCCGACACGGTTGTTGCCGGGCGGCAGTCTCCGCAGGATAGGTCCGAATGTAGGACCTGGTGACCGAGTATGTAAGTACAGGGCCTGACGCTCGATTAAGAACGTCAGGCTGTTTTCACTTGATACTGCTCTCTTAACTCTGTCACTATTTCCGGCGATACGGTTAGTGTGCTAACCTTTTTCTATATGAGCACCAGATAGATATTATGAGTGATAATTATCCGACTTTCCACATTTGTTTTTTTTTTATTATTGTTTGTTTTTCTTTTATTAACTATTTTTGTGCCTTCTTGGTCATAATCCTCCCCAAGTCTTTCCAACATTATATTTGCTTGTGTTTGGTGTAGACTACATATTTGATTGTATATCTATCTCTGAGCACCTACAATGTTATCTGCAGCACTTGATTGCAGACATTTAATTCTTCTATGTTATCTTGGGACAGTCATCTGCCATTTACTTTTTTACCTTTATTCACAATTAGTGTCACTACGAGTCCTAGAGACGCCTCCCCCATGGAACCTGTTCTCAAGTAGGGGGTGGTAAGCATTTTTCTTTGTGGTATCCCATTCACTGCTATTAACCAAAATGTGGTTGCGTCATTTCCTATCAGATTTTCTGCGTTACATTATAACAGTGACATTTGTTTTATAGCCTTTTGGCTTTTTCTTTTTTCTATGTGTTTCAGGGTACCTGTTTTACCAGTCAACCTGAGTAAGTGACTGGCTTCTATATATTTCTAAAGAGGTCTGTTATTTAGGTATATGGGTCCTGATGAAGCGTCAGTGGATCGGTATAGACCAATAGACGCGAAACATGTCGACCAAATCATAGAAGTGCCTTATAATTTTTAGGACACTCTAATTTATGTTTATATATTTTTTGAAAGCCGTGTGATCATAATCCTCAACTTTACTTTCAAAATTGTTTTCAACCTTGGTCTTCATCCTTACTATATTTGACCGATTAAATGATGAAGTTTATGGATGATTAACCAATTTTAAATCCCTCTTTTCTCTTCGATGGTGACTTTTAGCACCTTTGTTGTGTACTTTTGAATTTTTTAGTCACTATCTCAGAACTCGGCAGAGAGCCCCCATTACGGGGTGCCCACTAGGCATTGCAGTGCCGGCCTAGTGAGGAGCGATTCCCAATGATGATGCTAGTCATCCTTAGTGATGCATGAGGGCTCTCGCTCCTGAGAGTACAGGTCCTTCCCTGTTTTCTTCTTCTTTTTCTTTGTGGAACAGTGTACCTATATATAGTTATTATCACAGGGAGATTGTACACTGGACCAACAACTCTCCCAGTCCCTCCTTTTGTGTTAACCCTGCCTAGGAGCCCTGACCATTGATCAAGAGGCTTGGTAAAAAACACTTGTGGTATTAGTTACTGCCAAATAAGATGATTTGCTGCAACCCCCTGGTGTACAAGACCCGGAACAATACAGTCCTTTATAGTTCCTGCTTGTGCATGAACATAAGCAGTCTACCACGCTCATTCCATTTTGCTTCCTCAAAAGAGATGAATGTGTGGCCCCATTCCAGTTACATATTTCTGTGACTGTGACTGAGCCGCCCCAACTAGAAACCTTTGTCCCATTTGTAGTGCTGGTGCACAGCAGGAAAGGCATTAAGGGGAAAAGGAATCTTCAAAAATTAATTAACTTTCAACATAAACGTAATAAGGTGAAGCAACATGTCTCTTGATGCCATCAATTTTAGAAGAGCACCACATGGTGAAGCCTTGATTACGCCATCAACAAAGTAAATAAGGATATTTGTGTCTTGCAAAGGTTTAAATAGTGTCTGCATCCCAAAATGGAGATATCCTTTCAGAAAATAGAGATTAAAAAAAAACTTGCTTTGCAAACTCTCAGAACTTAGCTAAGCTGACATTCTGGAAGGCTGTGAACATTGACTGCATCATAATATCATACCATATTCGGAGACAAAACTAGTTTATAGAGAGAAGCATACCTTTATCCTCAGCGAAAATTAAACTGCACTTTTTTAAAAAATTAATATCTTTCATTAAGGGCCTCTTGCAAAGCAAAGAATAACCTTCTGCAACCACAAGAAGCAGGTAAATATCCACTCTTGTTCTAGTTAAAAACCAACATGCCCAAAGGATTAATAATTGATGTTAGTATTTGCGGAAAGAAAAGTAGGCTACTTTGGATAATGGATCTAAACTGAAGAGAAGGTCAAAAGCTGTCCATATGAGACTCTCTCTTTATTTTGTGCTTTATGGTCATCTTTACGAACAAAGAATTTCTTTGGTAAAACTGCAAATATAGTAATGCTCTGGAGCCACAGCAGACTATGCATAAGACCAGTTAAGAACCTTCTCCCAACAAAAGGGGCAATTCTCTAATGACGGTCTCAAACCTATGCTTAGAACATGAAATCTATGTGAGGAATGATCATGATACACCCTCAGGCTACCAGCCTTGACATCATTCACCAGGTGCAGGAAAGGTACTTTTTTTGTTATCCAAGATAGTTAATCTAAAAAATGATCTATCCAGCTGACGTAAAAAAGAAAATTTTAGGAGGGATATTCCTTATTGTAAGAGGTAAGAAGAGGTCTTTTCAGTCTGGTTAACAGTGTTAACAAATAACATTTCTGTTTTTAACCTAATGGATCCGTATCAGTCCTAAAATAAAATAATTTAAAAAAACATTTAACTCCACAAACAGGTCTTTAGCATAAAAGCAGGACAAGTGTTAGAAAAGTGTTTATGTCGGTAAAAACTAAAAAGCAGCAAATTTATTAAGGTAACATCCCCATGCAGTGAAAAGGCACACAAACTGGAAAATAAATCCCTAGATTTACGTTTACCTTCTTATTAAGCCAATGCCACATCTTTGAGGGGATTTGAGGTGGGGGAAAGGCATGGAAGGAAAAGAATGAAAGAAGACAAAGGAGAAAATACATTGAAAGGTTAGTGAAGAATGCAATAACACTTTTACAAGAACCATAAAAACAGACGAAGAAATTTAAAAGAGTTGCAAATCCAAAGTACAAAACAGCAGAGAGCGAAGATTGGCCCACAAAGATAAAATATTCCTCAGTACTAACTATATTGTTAGCTCGACAGAGCCGTCACCAACATGCCCATATTTAATGCCAACTTTTATAAGGATTCTAAATGAAAAGTTAGGCTAGGGGATGTACAGAACATCAACCCATGCATTACTGGCAAAAACGTATTTCTACATGGCTTGCACATTTAACTTCTCACTTCTCAAAATAAAATAAGTAACAAGTACGACCACACCAGTATCTGAATTAGGGAAGGATGGCAGCCATTTGTTTTGAAAGGGCATCATTAATGGTGAGAACCAAGTCTGGCTCAATTGTATGCCAAACGGGCAATGACAGCTTAACAAGCTGTGTGCAGTGAGGATGATGCCAGCTTGAACAAGAATGATAGCTTCCTTGTCCTTAATTCATTTTCTGTAGTTATTCGATGAACCGTTATTACCAATTTTAGTCTCATCATTTTGCACTTACAATGGGGTGATAAGGTGATACCCCACAAATTTAAAAGCACCTTCCAAATTGGCATTTGACAAATACTTAGTCAAGGTGGAAAAGAGGCATAAATCCCTGCATCAGTAAGTTTGTTTTTCAGGATTTCAAGATGCTTTTCTAACACTAACAATTTTATTTTTCTAATGTTCTCTCTTTTCATTCTATGCTGAATTTTTCTTTTACCCTAATAACTTTTAAAAGTGATCATGAGACACGCTGTGAGTGTGTTGGTATGATTCTGCTAAATTTTACAGGTGGAAATATTCAAAATATGTCCACAAAATGGAAATATGAGCCCAGGAATACATTTTGGAGATGGGTGTAAGTAGGAACACTGGCCAAAACGAGACGTTATTCAATGTATGAATATATTAAGGCAAAAGTTAAGAGATGTGGCACAGAATTAAGGTAATTAATTGGATTTATGTAATTTGTACCCGTAAGATTCTTTGTCCAAGTGTCGTAGCGATTAAAAGAAAAATTCATGGCTAAGCACTATGAAAAAATAAAAAAAGGAGGCGTGTTTAAGAAAATACATTTTCCATTTTTTTTGGCACATCCTTTTGTGGATAGACCAGCAAGGCTTCTGACATCTTTCAAACAAAAAAATTATCAATATGCCCGGCTGCAAGAGGCATCCTTGATCTCCCCCCAACATGGAAAGGAGGAGTGCAGCTCAAGGTTTACAGAAGCAGGTGCACTAGACGATGAAACCTGCAGAACAGAGGTACAGATAAAACGATTTAACATCTAAAAAAAAAAAACACTTGATGCAAACTAATTTTGAACAGAAGTTATGTCCATTTTTGTTATCCTATGTGAACAGTTTGAATCATTTACATCTTCAATTCAAAAACATAGAATCCAAGTGTTTGGAAAATTGAAATTGCAATGGCATTTGTAACAATTTGGGAGAGGGGGTTCCATCCGTTACCTAGTTACCTAGTTTTAGGTTTATTTCACATCCTCATCCGTCATTCCTAAAGCCTGTTTGCCTTTCACACCTCCCTCTCGGCTTTCGGCTTTTCTGTTCTAACTGGGGTGATCATAACACCAATTTGCCCAATATCGCCGTACCGGTGACTTCCTTCATGGCTGTATGCCCGATATCTTAGTAATCAGCTATTATGCTTTGTTTTCTATATTGCTCTAGTCTTTACACGACCATCCACCGTTACATTCTCACCAACTATTCGGTTTCAACTACGTTTAATTCAAACATCCCTTTTCAACTAGTCACTGGTACTAACTTTTTTTTTAGATTGACCCTCTGTAGCATTCTTGTGTATAAATAGAAATGTAAGCATAAGCTACTTTTTTTTTCTAATTCAGCGATGCTCATTTTAAAATGTATAGGGCAAATGAAAGCCCGAGTCAGTTTGCTGTGTTTCAAACCTGTGACCCACTATTTGCCCACAGATTGCTGCAAAAGGCACAATAGGCGAGTACACCCACTTTTTGCACATTCTCGCCCCGACCTCATGCCCCCGCCCCCCCCCCCCCAACACTGCACTTCAAAATTACAGATGAGGCAGCAGGCACTTGCAGGGTCTCTTCTGTAATACAAATCTTTGCCGGTGCACACCTAGTGATGATATGACCTCAATTGGGCATTCCCTCTTTTGCATAGCACGTAGCCCCATGCAAATGAGGGAACACTGTCTCAGCGGCTGCACTGTATTACAGACCTAGGTGCAGAGATAAAGGAGCAGTTAGGACACATGCTCAGCATAAAGAGCTGGTGCACAGCCTCCTAAGGTGCCTCTTGGACTGAGAATTATCTTCCTGCAGATGGATGTAGTCACGCACTATGATCACATGCAGGGGTTCTCTTCCTATTTATAATTCAGGCAGGGTTGCTGCTTGCAAAATGAAAGGGTGCAACAAAAACCAAGTCCTGGATGAAATGCTTGAAATAATCTTAGCCACTGGTATTCCAGTCCAATTTTTTTTTACTCAATGCCACTGTAGACAAAGACCTATCTTATGCAAATCAGTACTGGCCCTGCTCTTCATGAGGACAGTCTGTCCCAAACTGCTGCCAGTGGAGGCTAAATGCTTCACAGAGCTTCATCGGAGTCTTGCCAGAGCATCCTTCCGTTATGGTGTAATCTGGTGCTGTGCAGCTCTTGATCGTGGTCCACGAGAAACCTGGAGGTTTCATAGAATTTGACCACTAATTTTCTCTTACACTTTCAAAACAAAATGGGCCTTGAAAACACTATAAAGATCCATGACTAAATTAACATGATGAACAATTCGTCATCTTTCTCCACATATTTTCATTACGGAAGCATCAAAGTTGTAGTTGCAGTGTTCATAATCAAAACAATAAATCATGTCAGACTACACAGTCAACAGCCATGGTGCTATCAACATTTCCTCTGTATGATTCAAGAGCTTTGCACACTCTACTAGAAAGAACTAGAAGGTTCTGAAATAAAAATAGAAATGTCTGAGCCCATAGTGCAAAGGAAACAGAAGAATCTAAAAAGGCATTTCACAGTATGTCACAGTTTCTACGAAAGAATTAGAAAACGATGAAAAGACAAGCGATAAAAACAGAAGAGTCGGAAGACAAATGATGGAAACAGTAGAATCTGATAGGAAACAGTCATGCTTACGAAATCTGAAAGGAAACAGTGCTTACGACATCCCTGAAATAACTCCTAAACTAAACAATAAGCAAAGACCATCCAAGTATTCTTGCGGCTTCTTGTCAAACATTTCGAAACTAAACAATCACTGAAATATTTAATTACTGAGAATGTGTTTCTGCCCAGTTGTGAGCATTCACAGCACAAAGAAATATGCTAGTAAGTGCATTTGATGTATTCAGTTATTAACTTGTTGCATGTTCAATAACAAATGTTTTAATGCGGAAATAAAAATGTCCTCTGATTTGAAAAATAAAAACAGTGTTAACGAGAGCTGGAATCAATCCGGTGAAATGAAACTTTGCACAGGTTTTTAAATGCAATGTAGGGCGATGCCAACTTTGTACATATGATGGGCGTTTTAGTCAATAGGCCACCTGGATGATGCAGAGTAATTTTAATTGCACAGTAAAACAATTATTTAAAAAGTGATGGGTGGAATTCGTGAATTAATATCAACCACTAGTTAACTATTGTGGGCCATATTCCAGCCCATTTATTGCCTAATGTGTCACTCCAGAAAAGAACCACCTTTATGCATAATAATAGGCCTGGCCTTGCTTCAGTGGAACAGACCAACATCATCTGCGAGATCAGGTGCCCCTTTGTCGTATAAAGCTTTTTTGTTTTTTTACATCTTTAGTGCCTGAAGTTTCCTTCTGACTTGTGCTAATTATTCAAAAGTGAATACATATGATTAAGCGAATTCCACATTCTTTTCATACTCTTTCATGCTCTTGGGTTCATCCAATTATAGAAATCAAGCTAGCAAGAACATACTGGTTGTATTTAATCACTGAAGTTGATAATTTCTTGTTTAATAATAGTGAAATCAGACTTTTGAGAAAATTGCTAATTGCATGTTTCATTTTGTTGTCTTTTTTTTAAAGAACACGGTCTAATAGAAGGAAAACAGTGTAAAGTGCATTACACCACTTGTTGATAGTTCATCCTGAAAGATTTCAACAAACTTCTGAATAATCCTATAAAAACTGCAATGGGGGAGAGAAACAGAGTACCTTTACGCCAGGAAACAATAGAGACAGGCACAATCACACGCTTATTTTAAGTGAAAGCTGCTGGGAGGCAATTTACCCTGGCTGATCATCTGGCTGCATGTACGTATCACATTCACACACACACCAAAAATGTAATCTGAGAATAGCAGCCTTGTTATTTAACTGACACTATTGTTCTAAAATAGTATGTAGGTTTGAACCATCTCTGAAAATCAAAATAGGCTCTTTTCTTTCTAACTGGATAACACTAGTATAGTGCTTAGAAGCAGCAAATAAGGATGTTATTGCAGCAGAATACAATTCATATAATGTTTTCTGAGTGTGCAATTCTTTCATGAAAGGGGACTTGGGGTTTTGCTAACTGTTCCTGTCATGTCTTGTGGGGCCAATTGTTACCTGGAACACTTCTTATTCAAAGCTCTGGAGTTTGTTGTGTTTTGGTTGCAGTCCAAATTATTTTTTGATTCAGGTTGGCACTGAGTTCTTAGCATCTGGAAAGTCTAGCACATCGAATCCTGCGATTCTATAAAAATCTAGAAAACGTATCACCTTGACTTGGAAAAACAAACAACCCCAGTCCAGTTTTGGCCTTTCAGGCCTTTTCAGTGAGGTGCAGCTTGATTTATATTCTGGAAACCAAAGGAGCATTTTCAGATCTCGGAACATTCAAATTTAGGTTCAGGCATATCATCTGGATTCTCAAGTTTTTGTAGTCTGCCTTTTAAGTTCTTCCCTAGACCTGTGGGCATCACAGTAAAATAGAGTAGCTATCTGAAAACATGATTCCTCGTAATTTCAATTTAGTTATAATCCATAGCTGAAGAATTCACAATTTTCTACGATGGCTGCATCAGCCTAACAAGAATGAAGCTTTCTGAATAAACCGGGGGCAAGTAGAGTATGCACCCCTCTAGTGTTTGCAAAAACTAAAGATTTAAAACATGGAAAAAACGTATCCATTCAGCGGAAAAAAGCCATATCATGAGACAATCATGCATAAGAAAAAGATCACTCAGTGAGTTCCAAGTTGTAGTTCACTTCTGAAGAAATTGACACAAAGCAGTGGCTAGTGTCCATAAGGCATCACACGTTGGTGCTTTAAAAAACAGCAAAATATATAAAGTGAGAACAAAAGCGGGATGGGCTTGAACATCACAGAAGTGGTCACACGAGCATTTCTGGTCCATCATTTTTCAGATAACGGCAGCATAAATGGCTGCTCCTGAACAGCTACAAATCTTATATAGTGGAAAACTCAAGAGACATTCTCACCAACTTAAGGACACAGCAAACCAACTCAAAGGTAGGTGGGTAATGTTTGCTTAGTTTCTGGACCTGAATTATAATTTCACCATAGCATTCTGTGTGTCTTTTTAGTTAGTTGAGCATCATGCTATGTACTAATTTATTTTGGCTGAACGCACAAACTATGAAGAAGATGTTACTTCTGCTCTTAAAAGTAGTATTCGCTCTATCTTGTAGCCCACACCAGGAATAGACAGGTATGCAGTCGGAAGATTACTCCTTTGTAGGTAGGCAGCTGGAGGGATGTCCCTGGCGTGGTAAGCAGATGTGCTCCCCAGTCAGGAGTACCGAACTGTGTGTCTAGCTGGTAACCTGAATTTTATTTTTGTCACGCAACTCAAAAGTGTCTGAACAGAGGACTAAACCTATCTCTAACTATGTAATGTACTGGAGTGTCATGGACAGGGGCCACATGTGTGCCCTCATTGGTTTCAGTGGACTACTCTTCTCTTGTGTGCATAATTCATAGAGTGGTGGTGGTGGTAGCATACCTTGGTTAATCAATCAATATATTCATGGAGTATATTAATTTAACATTCAAGCAGTTGTACACTATGAAGAATAATGTAAATTGTTTTAATAGCAGAAATAACCTTTATTACCCAGTGTCGGGTTCATTTTTTTATTTACATTATTTTTTAATATCAATGATACTTTCAAGAATTTTTTAGGTGGTTTGTTATTAAGCAAAGTCATCTTTCCAACAAACTATGGGGGTCATTTTGACCTTGGCGGTCATTTTACAAGACCGCAGAGGGACGCCATGCGGAAGACAGCCAGTGGTGGCGGGTTGCTGCTTGGCCTATTATGACCGTTGGCAGCTCTCCGTTCTTTTACGGACGGAGAGCCGCCAACAGCCATGGGAAGTGGAGGTTGCTCCACCTCCACCGCCACGCCAACAGAACACCGCCCAGCGAATCACGTCCTGTGATTCGCCGTGGCGGTGTTCTGTTGACAGTGTGGTGTCGGCGGAGCATCCCCATGGCTCCCGTCCCCTCCCGGAGGATCGTCGGACCAGGTAAGTCGATCCTCTGTGAAGGGGTGGGGGTGGGAGGGTGGGTTGTTGTGTGTTGTGTGCGTGCATGTGGGTGTGCGTATGTGTATGTAGAGGTGGTGCGTGTATGCTTGCGGGGCTGTTGTGTGTTTGGGAATGAGTGTGTGTATGTCTGTAGGTATGTCTGTATGGATGTGTGCGTGTATGTTTGAATGTGGGTGTGCGTGTCTGACTGTGTGTGTGCATATTGGCATGTATGTCGGTGTGTGTGCGTGTATGTGTGTTGGTGGTGCCTGCGTGCGTGTCGTGTGTGTATGAATGATGTTATGTTGGGGGTCGGGGTGGGGAGGGGGGTCCTGCCACCTTTGGGGGGTGGCAGGGGTGGTGGGGGGGGGGTAGGGGAGGGAGTCAGGGGTACGGGAGACCCTTATCAGTGTCAGGGAAGGAATTCCCTGGCACTGATAGTGCTCACCGCCATGGATTTCATGGCGGTTTCAAACCGCATGAAATCCATGGCGGTCAGCAGGGTCCAAATACCGCCGACGGTATAGTGACGGCCGCCGGGCTGGAGACCCAGGAGAAGCGGCGGTAACCGCCAGCCTGTTGGCGGTCTTACCGCCGCTTCTCCGCCTTCCGTCAGGGTTATAATGACCCCCTATGTATTCAATTACTGCCTTAACTATCAAAAAATACTTCAGCATGCTACAACGGTTGAAGCCAGAATCTTCTAAACATTCTACAGAATCTAATGCGTCACAAACAGGTAGCCTTTTGTAATGTGAGACTTATTAGCTTGAAAATATGGAGTAAACAGATAATATGTTAGGAGAAAATACTTAACTTAACAAGAATATCAGTGATGAACCCTAGATAATGTAGTCAACAACTAGGTGGTATTAGTAGGCAAAACACTTTATAACCAATAGAAATACCTTGCTGTCAGCTTTGAGGAGGAATTTTCCAAGTCCTTTGATTGGCCGGGGAGCTAGCGCATCCTGCCGTTCCTTCACAAAGTCTGCAACTATTTCCCACCAAGGACCAAAGCGCTTCTGTATGAAGCTCACCACTCCAAAGTGGACTACTAGTTTTTTCACAGCCCACACTGTAAATAGAAGACCAAATCATTGTCAGGGGTTTTCATAGCGGTGCTCGAAACAATTATAATTTCTAAAGGAATCTTAAAACAAGAACAAGTTAAGTCTTAAATTATCAAATGGTAACTAGCCTACCCCACACTTTCAAATGTCTTTTTTTAATTTGACACACACAAACGCTTCTAAAGTGGTGGTATGACACAGATTGATCTCTTTCTCAGCATAATTACCTTATCCAATTTACTGGTTCTGACAACACTACCATTTTATTAATGTTTATATAGGGCAAGGACCAGATAGAAATCCTGAAGACCTTCCATATGACCTGATTCATCGTTCTGTCAATAGTGACAGAACAATTCAACCAGCGAAGTTAAGCTACCTGAATGAAAAATTTAATTTCGATTACAGTCATTGTAGGAAAGTGACAAGCAGTAATCCAGTACGAAGGGGTTTTAAAAGAATAGATCATCCTTCGTCAGAGGGTTTCTATACCTACTTCCTATGGTGGAAGATGGGCCTGTCTCTGGGTGTCAGACTGTAAAATATTACATACACCTCGGTTGAGAAGCTTTCTCTCTAGTCAAGGTTAGATCCGGTTACTCAACAGGATCATAAATGTTGGAGGTGGCACATTCTGTTTGGCTGAGGCAAGACCCTAGCCAGGCAGAACCCGCCACTCCCGACAAGGTTGGGTGCTCACCCTTGGGTAGCTTGGCACAGAGCAGTCAGACTCATCATAAGGCAATGTGTAAAGCAAAGATATTGTCAACACAGCACAATTATAATGCAACTCTGGGCCCATACCTGTGAGGTCCCACTGTGGGGGTTCAGTGAATCCTGATTGGGAGATGTCCAGGATGATGATGTCCTCGATGTGTTGGTGGAGCTTAGCATTGATTGCTTTTTCGGCGACCTTGGCTGGGAAAGGCAGCAGCGAGATGGGCTGTAATTCTTGAGATCAGTGAGGTCGCTATGGGTTTCTTCAAGTGAGGGCGGAACACAGTGTGCTTCCAGTCCTCGGGAAAAGTGGCCACCTCTAGGGAGCAGTTGATGGTCTTGTGGAGCTCAGGTGCAATTGAGGCACTGGCTTTGTTGAAGATGTAGTGGTGGCTCCGGAGTGGATGGTGCTCATGATGGAGCGAGTCTTGCCCATCACGAGGAGGGTCCTGTCATGCAGGAACTGTGGGGGTTCAGTGGATCCGGGTTGGGGTATTGTTGGTGAGTTCAGAGAGTCTTGGGGTCCGAAGCGCTCGCAGAAATCCTTGATTTTCCAATGGAAGAAGGTGGCTAGTCTGTTGCACAGGTCCTTGGATGGAGGGATGTTAGTGGTCTCAGCTTGTGGTTTGACGCATTCCTTGATGGCGGCAAAATGTTATTTTCTGTTGTGAGTGGTGGAGTTGATACGGTCCTGCAGGATGTTTTTTCTGGTGGATCTGATTAGGCTACGGTGGGATCTTTTGGCGGATTAGAAGGCTGCAAGTTCCTTCGGGTATTTGCTGTTCCTCAATTTTTTTCTCCAGTTTCCTGTAGGTGCACTTTGATTCCTGGAATGTGGGGGTGAACCAGCTGGTTTTCTTGGTGGTGTGCTTCCCTGTGGTCATTTAGAGTGGAGCTAGGGTGTTGGCCTAATCGGAGATCCATTGGCGGAAGTTGCGTGCTGAGGTATTGGCATCTGTTGTGTCGGGGGTAGCGAGATGCTAAGAGTTTTGATGAGTTGCACCTCTATGATTTGGTACCATTTCTTGTGGGGCAGGGGGCGGTCAGTGTAGATGTGAGCTGTAGGTGTGGTGATGGAGAAGTGGGTGCGGTGGTGGTCAGTCCAGTGTAGCGGTGTCGAGTCATTGATAGTGACATTGCTGCTGGCGGAAAAGACGGGGTCGAGTGTGTGTCCTGCGACGTGCGTTGGTGAGGTGACCAATTGCTTGAGACCAATTTTGTCAAGGTTGTCGAGTAGCGAGGAGGTGTTGTGGTCGTAGCTGTTGAAGATGAGGTCTCAGGGGAGTGTGTAGTTGGTGGAGGCAAGTGTGTGAGGGGCTATGAGGTCGACAAAGGAGTCGCTGAAGGCTGGGCATGGGCCAGGTGGTCTGTGGAAGAGAGTGCCCTGGATGGTAGTCTTGGGGGTGACGTGGATTGGAAGCGGTCATGAGGGAGGAAGTGTTCCTGTGTGCTGATTAATAGGCGGAGGGTGATCTTGTGGGCGATGGCTGATCAGTCGCCTGGTCTGGAAAGTCGGTCCTTGTGGAGCAGTTAGTAGTGTAAGAATCCATTTTGTATTGCTCCTTTTCCTTAAAGATATTTAGTTTGAGTTTTCTCTCTAAACGCACTACCTATTGCATATGTCCTCTTACATATTTGTTTAGTAAAAAAAAGCCTGTTTTTTACTACGGGCTCGCAGCTGGTTTCTTTCCCTAGCTGGGGTACATTACTCATTTTAATTGTGTGGTAAAAATAAACTAACCGACCTCAGCAGTTGTATTTTGGGGAGGGAAAGGTTGATTTCTATATCTTTGAACCACAAAATCCTTTGAAGGGTTCTCAGAATGTGAGAAGTCAGACAGCTGCAGAAGAGAGTAGAGGACAAAGCAGGGACAGGAACCAGTGTGTGGAAACTGATTCCCTCCTTAAAATTCCTGTATGACGTATATCATTATTTACTTATTTTATGTATCCTTTGATGTACGAGTATAAATATCACTGTTGAACGCACCATGAGCACAATTTACTTTGTGCTGGGGATGCCAGTTGTAAATCTGTTCTCTTTGCTGCAGCAAAATAAATAAGACCTTGGTCTCCACTCCGACTCTCCGTGTCTAAACTCCTTTGTAAATGCATTTGTAAGTATTTTTGGATCCTGCTTTACAAATGGGGGCTCGTCCGGGATCTTCCAGTGGATGTCCCCAATAGCGCTGTCACAAGACGTGCTGCCAGTGGGCGGACGCCGTTCCGGAGGTGTAGATTCCAGGGGCCCCTACACAAAGACACAGTTTCAAAGCAGCTGCATCTTATCCACCGGACAGGCCTCTCCCTGCTTTTCGCGACGTCCCAGCGAAGATCCTGAACATCAGCTTTAAACCTAATTGATTAGTATGACACGGGCAGCCGGAGAGAGATCTGGGAAAAACAGATGATCAGGTGAGACTGTTCCACGCTGACCGGTTTTCTGTTTTAACTTGCATTTGAAAGAATAACTGTTTTAGATAACTTATCAATTTGGGAATAACTAGGTTTTGGTAAATTTGTAAAAGGTACCGTTTGACAATTTGTATTGCACATGCTTTGTTAAACTTTGAATATTTTGTCCAGGCCTGGACCAATTTATAAGTTGGTTAGCATTTGATAAAAGGGGGGGGGTTGAGAAAAGTTACCTTGTTGCATGTTATATTTTGAAATTTGAAGTCAGATATGGGAAATAGAAAATGTTGGCAAGGGTTAATTCGTTGTTTTTGCCGAAATCGTGTTCCACGTTTGGACGAAAGGCAACCGGTCCCGAAAGAAGGAACACCAGGGTGGGACATGTTAAAGGACTATGGTTTAGAAAATAATTTGTATAACAGTATATGGCGCAGATATACTAGACATTTTCCTGATCTCCAGTGGCCGGAGGATGGATCTTTTGATTTAAAGAAAATATCCTACCTGCAGGAATGTTTGTTTCATAAAAAGGCTAGACAGCACATGTTTGATGTACATAGAAAATGGGAGACTGAGGCTACTAAAAGGAAAATTAAGGCAGACAAATTGGTAGAGAAAGAAAAACGAAAAACAATAATGCCAAAAGTGGCGCAATACCACCACTCCCAAACCCAGAAGAGAATTGACTCTGAAGATAGAGTCCATAGAGCTCAGGTGGAGGGAAGTTATGTATCAAAACAGACAGAATCCAAACATGCATTGGAAGACGACGAGGTATTGCTACAAATGTTAGATAATAGCCTCACTGCACCTCCACCTTACACCGCCCGTAGTAGTCCAACCTATCACGGAGGCACAGCAACAGCAGCAAGGCCAAGTGCAGAATTTGGCCAATCCAGGTGTACCACCACATCAGCCGGTGCCGCAGCAACCACAGACCTCAGCCCAAGTCCCAGTTCCCCAGCCCCCTGCTTCGCCGCAACCAGCGGATAACGCAATTTTGCAAACAATTTCCTCTACCCCTAATAACCCAAACCTCCTATGTACACCTAAGAAGTTGATTTCGTCCCCTAATACACGCGCCACTAATGGGGAAAATGAAAAACGGGTTATTAAAAATCAGTCAGAGGTTTGGATGGCAGATCCTATGTACACTCACACTGATATTATACAAACAGTACAAGATATGCCACATTTTGAACAGCAATTAAGTACATGATCGAAAAATGGAAACTGATTGGTATTGCGGTACTAGGGACTCTACCCCAGCCCCTTATCAAAAAGAATTATACCAACTTTGGCGTGATAGCGCAGCTTGCAGACTTGTTGATAAGGACCTAATAGAGCCAACTAACCGCCTCCTGTATTTGTGTCTCAGTTTGTCCATATCCCATGGAAAAGGGAGGAGGTGATGGCTATAAAAAAAGACTTGCCGGCTCCTCGAAAGAATCCAGCTGGGTTCTATCGTGACCTTAGAATTGCAATTTCCACCACCACCATGACCCTCAAAGACATTGATTATTTTTTTTGGTGTTTTATTGGGCCCTGACGTCTGGCATAAAATTCGAAAAGTAGATGACATACTTACCTTAGGGGCTGTGTGGGGGCATTAGAACAACATGAAGCAGACAGGGCACCAGGAGCTCTGCCTCATCAGGGCATTTTAAACTTACCTGACCGAATACTGACTAAATTAGCAACTGTTATTCCCCTTCAAACTGTGGACTGGGGAAAACTTGCCACTTATAAACAAAAACCAGATGAAGATGTCTCAGATTATTTTACTAGATTGGAACAAGCATTCACAGATTTTAGCGGTCAAGACCTTGCCACCGTAACAGGTGTCACGTTATTTGTGGAACGCTTTGTTAATAGCTTTCTACCTGAAATATCACAGAAATTAAAGGCAACAGAGAGTTCATGAATGACAAAAGGGCAGGCAGAGATCTTACAGATGGCACAATATTATGAGAGTAGGTATAAGGAAGAGTTAGAAAAGAATGAAGTCAGTAAAGGATTTAAAGAAAAATTTACTATTACAGCAGGCATATGCCCAGCGGGACACATTCCCTCAACTGAGGGGTGGCCCACCAAGGGGAAGGGGCAGAGGGCGAGGTGTATCTGCACCAACCCAAGACCGCCGATTGAATATCAACCAATGTGCCTACTGTAAACAGGATGGCCACTGGCGTAATACTTGCCCATTGCTGGAAGGGAGACAGAGCATGTCACTTGATAGAGGGAATGCGTCAGGAGGCCCACAAGGGCAAGGAAGAGGCAGAAATGGTCAGAATGTGCAGAATATAAACCAGGTCCCGCATAACGCTAATATTTTTGACAATACATTTGAATGACAATATTATGCTGGTGATTCCCTTTCTGAATTATACGATTACTGGGGCAGCCACAGACAGGGCCAGGGGCGAGTCAGTAATCCTGTAGATCAGAGTGGTCCCTATATTGACGTAAATATCAAAGGGGAGGGCCATAAGTTTCTTCTAGATACTGGCGCCACCAGAACATCTATTGCATATGCTGCAGACCCCGAGGCGCCCCTGTCTGGGCTTCATACCACTTCAATTGGGATTTCTGGGATCCCCTTGGTGAGCCCCATCTCAGCACCTATGAGAGTAACTGTAGGACCATTTACAGTAGACACGCCACTCTCCTTAACCTCAGGTTGCAATGAAAACTTGTTTGCATTAGATATGTTAAAGGAATTAAATGCAGTTATTCACTGCTCAATGGATGGTGTCTATGTAACTATGGATAGCACTGCCCCTATCTGGTGCATGTTTTCGCAGGAATGCGACTTACCCCCGAGCTAGCCAACACCTATTGCCCAGTGAAAATGTCACTTACCCAGTGTAAGCCTGTTTCCACTACGGGCTCGCAGCTGGTTTCTTTCCCTAGCTGGGGCACATTACTCATTTTAATCATGTGGTAAAATTAAATTAACCGACCTCGGCTGTTGTATTTTTTCGGGAGGAAAAGGTTGATATCTATATCTTTGAACCACAAAATCCTTTGAAGGGTTCTCAGAATGTGAGAAGTCAGACAGCTGCAGAAGGGAGTGGAGGACAAGGCAGGGAGGGGAACCAATGTGTGGAAACTGATTCCCTCCTTAAAATTCCTGTATGACGTATATCATTATTTACTTATTTTATGTATCCTTTGATGTATGAGTATAAATATCACTGTTGAACGCACCATGAGCACACTTTACTTTTGGTAAAGGTAAACTTTTGACAGAGGCCTCCTACTTGCTGTAGCCGAGCAGGGCTCCATCGCAGTCGACCTTAAACCTTGACTTTGTCCCGGTCGAGGTGCAACCAGTTTGGCGCTTTTTGTTTCTAGGTGCTAAAAAACTCCCCAGCTTCCTATACCAGCTGCAAAACTTCCCACACTCAATCCCTCGGAAATGGTTTAATGAAATCGAGACAACTGCACGCCAATTTCTATGGCACGGCTCTCGGCCCAAATTATCCCTTGATACATGTCAAAGGGACATCTATGAAGGGGGATTCGGAATGTCTAACATCTATTTTTATTACTTGGCCTTGCGCCTACTGGTGATTAACGATTGGATGTCGGGAGGCTGGACAGACCCTGCATATAGACTAGAGCTCCAGGCGATCGGGTACAACGGAGTTTTCAGTGCTCTATACGGGGGAGCGATTTCGCAGACCATTCCTGAGGTTACAAGGCTGGTGTTGACAGGGTGGCGAGCAGCACAGAAGGTCACGGGTGGTGGCCTCGGCTAACTCAGCAGACTCCTCTCTGGCAGGGGAGATGGCTGAGGGAAGTGTCCGCACTAGAGGGGTTCCGGAAATGGGACACCATAGGGATATCTACACTGGGTGACATTTGGGGTGATTCACAAATCCGGTCCTTTGAGGAACTTCAGAAAACATACTCTCTAAATAATACCCAATTTCACAAGTACCTACAACTCAGACATGCTTTATTAGTACACTTACGGCCAGGGGACAACATCCCAGAGCACAGTCCACTCGAGGCGAAGGTCATGGTGGGACACCTAAACAAAGGGGGGGATCTCCCAGATCTACTGTGCTATCCTGGCAAATACATCCCCACCCCTTGAGAAGCTTTGCCAGAAATGGGAGGGATGTGTGGGCGACATAGAAGACTTAGATTGGAGAGAAGCTCTAACAGCCCCCCGAACGCTGGCCATATCTACACGATTTCAGTTATTACAAACCCTTTACTTACACTCAGCCTACCTCACCCCTAAAAGGCTTCACCAAGCTAATCTCCGCCCCACAGACGAGTGCCCCCGTTGCTCTCATCCAGGAGCCGACTTCTTTCACATGACTTGGGCTTGCCCAATTATAGAGTCATATTGGGGATCAATCTTGGGGGAGACCTCCGAGGTTTTGCAAACCGCGATAGAGTTATCCCCGATACCACTTTTGCTAGGGGCCATGGGTGAGATGGGACTAAGCAGAGCGAACGAACCTTCCTTGAAGTGGCCTGCATGGTTGCAAAGAGAGACATCATGTCAGAATGGAAAGCCGCAAAAGCGCAGACCCTCGCCAAATGGAGGCGACGAATGGACTGGTGTGCAAGATGTGAAAAACTTGTGTACGAGGTGAGGGGGTGCCCAGACAAGTATAATAGAGTGTGGGGGAACTGGGAGAGTTTACTTGCCACTTGATTAACCTATGATAATAGAATTCTCCAGTAACTCCCTGGAGAGACTGCTTTACCGGGAGGGAGGTAACTCAACTAACTACAATCCCTGTTTTGTAACGATAGAAGGGTCAAACCCACGACATGCGATGTGATGACGATGCTGAACTATCAGTCACCATAATAATGGAGACTACAGACCGTGTGCTGTGGTGGTGGGACCAAGCTCAGACTCTAATCCTCATCCCAAACTTCATGGAACTCACGGGGGTCCTACGACCAAAAGGACGAACACGTCAGATGTGACACACGATATATCCCAAAGAGGGCGCCAGGATGTCGGTATTTGTATTTGTAATTATTGTTATATTGTGCTTTTATTGTGTTTTGTTTTTGTTCTTCCTATTCAAAATAAATAAAAATCTTTATAAAAAAAAAAATAATTGTATATCTCCGGTTCCCCTTAATCCAATTTTATCCGTTTTGGTGTCATTTTAAAGATAAAAATAAAATCTATTTTTACAAATTAGTGTTGGATTTGTATTGTGTTTTACTGTTTTGTGATTTTTAAATGCTATACACATTTGTCTCCTAAATTAGGCCTTGTCACTTGTTGCCAATCTACCAAGGGTTGAGCTGGGTTTAATTTATTGAGACCAAACTGGACCTTAGTGGAGGTGAGTGGCTTGTGGCTTATTGCTTAGTGTAGGTATTTACCTGCCCTTACCAATAATCCACTTTCCAACAGTAAACCTTCAGCTGGACTAATCTGGAACTGCATTTCACATGCGCTCCATTGTGGTTGACCTAAACTTTTGACTTTCATCCAGTCCAGCTCGACCGGATAGGCGTGATTGGCACTTTATGCTTTTAGATGCTGCAATGTATTTGTTAAAAATTCATAACTCTGGTTAACTAATTAGATTTGTGTAATTTTGTTATTGTTTTGTTTATTACATTTTGCTTTATTTATCTAACCAGGAGAGGCATCTTTTTGTGTGGTGTGGTGTTTTCTCTAATTTACTGTTTGAAGTGTTGCACAAATACTTTACACATTGCCTCTAAAGTAAGCCTGCCTTGACTGTGCCAAGCTACTAAGGGATTGAGCACAGACTAATTTAGGGTTGATTTTGTCTTACCCTGAGACTGGGGTTGATGCTTGACCAGGCCTCGCACCCAAACTACCAACAACCCAATTTCTAACACTTTGCTTTAGTAAAAAACTTGGCAACTGACTGAAAAAAAAATCAAAGGATGTTATTGTTAGGTGAAATGTGAATTAAACATACTTTTTTAAACCAACAAAATCTCCGAAATGCACTAGTTATTTTTATCTCAAATAATTAACTTGTGCCCTAAAGTACCTATACTACACTAACTACTGCACTCTAAACCACTGCATTCTAGTGCCACTCTACACTATGCACTGCACTCTACACCACTCTACTCTGCCACCGAACTCTGCACTACTAGACCCCCACTCTATTCCACTGCACTATATTGCACTCTACTCTGCACCACTCCAACCCACTGCACACTACTCTATTCTACCCCATTACACTGTTCATCACTCTACCCATCTCTACGCCAAAACTATATGTGCTATAGACAAAAAAGAAGATACTGTCAATATAATTGTGACAGTTGGTACTATTTTGTGCCAGATATCCTGTACAATGTTGGCATATAATAAAAGTCAAAGGAATATGAGTCAATTTGTCTTGCGTTTGATAACCTGGGGGGTAGTTTGCAGCCTTATGAGTCTTTGGCAGAAACGATCACCAGTCTCAATATGGGACTTTTTTGGTATGGTAAAAGGCAGGGGTCCCAGGGTATAAGTGCGTAACAATACAGATAGTAGAACAAACTGATCAAATACTCTTAGCACCAAATGACCATCATCCAGAGTAGTGCAGACTATGACCTGAGACACCTACATGTCCAGAGGACTCCATTTCAGTGAGTCAGTGGTCTGAAGAGGGTGCTTCAAGAGTAGGTATGCCTTTTTGTTTTAAACATTTGTTTTCAGTATCATCAAGGTCTAGTGAAAGAAAATAATGTTAATGTAGTATTATCCTTGGTTGAGCTACAGTCATGAACGAATCCGTGCTCAGCCATTGCCTCCATGCAATGAGTCCAATGCTAATGTGCAGAGAACAAAAGTCAGTTAAATAAGTTAGCGTTTTCGACTTCGCCTTTTATAACAAGATACTGAATAAAGTTGAGCTCCTAAAAATACCCTGCAGCAGAGAAGCCTCACTATCTAAGTTCTCACGTCCAAAGAGGCATCAATGCTAGACTTCTTAACAGGATGCACACCCCGGCTAGAAGGCAGTAAATATGTGTGTGAGTTCACTTGAGAAATATGCTCTCAACTACAACATTACTCGTTAAGCCTGAATATATTTTAAAAAATGCAAGACAGAGCAAAGGCTGAATGAAGCCAGAATGTATAATATCAAGATCGGCTAAAGTTAAAGTCACACATCGGGCGGCATAAAATACAGAAAAACACGCAATGTATGTAGCACTACACAACTGCTGCATCGATACAAATTCCCTAATGGCAAATTGGAAGGAAAAAGATACCTCGGTGGCCCAGTAGCAAAAGTTGCATATTTGGGACTTAAAAGCAGATATAAGGGAGTGAAAAGGAAGCCTTGTATGAAGGGCATAGCCTGTCTACCAACAGATGTGACAACACACACACATACATACATAATCAAGAATGACGAATGCCACTGTTTGTGACACTGAGGTCATGTCATTAGTACTAGAGCCGTTAAGAAGTGTTGGCAGGTATCACAAAACGAGGACATTCTTTTAAAAAAGATAGCCAATTTGGAAGCTCCACAATAAAGAATTACCTCAAATAAATCTGTTACACATAGAAACATGACAAAGAACTTGACTACCTGCCACGGGGACTGGAAGCAATTGAATAATCCACAGATTCAGCCAGATCTGAACTATTACGATGGTCCATACAAGAAGAACAAAATAGATGTCACTGGTCTTCTTTTTCCCGAGAAAAGCTCCGAGTTCACTCCTATGTTTGCTTAACGGTGTGGCAGAGAAGGAGGGTACCTGGGGTGGCTGCTGGGCATCTGTAGAGAGAAAAATATGTAAGAAGAGACAATTACATAAGGAAACTGTAAGAAAGAAAAATAAGTACAAGTTCTATATTACTGACTGACAATGAAAAAGCGGGATAATAATCGAAAAACTATAGTACTACAATCCCTTTCTTTCTGACCGATCAACGGAATTAGCAATCCTTTATAAACACAAAACCCACTAACACTTATGGAGATGCTGCAAATCTGAATATTTTAGTCACAAATCGTGTGCCGCTGTCATCAGTCAAAGAAAGTATCCTCTTTCATAGTAAGTGGTATATTTTATTTGCAAGACAAAAAAAACTGTTTTCACAGAAGGACCCCAGATTCATCAAACAAACTTCTAATTGAGGAGAAACGTTTCAGTAAAATGAAAAAATATAGATGGTGCTGGTAAAACTGTACAACACATTTAAAATGTTGCCAGTGGGTGTGTGAGAAGTTCACAACTTTGAGATGTCTCAAAGGTTACGGACTTAACACTACAGTCCCTTCGTATTTATAGCATTTTCCACTACAGTAAACATTTTGGGGTGGACCATCATGGACAATCCAAGACTAAACACAAATATACAAATACTCCATTTCTCCCATCACTTTCCATTATTAAAACGTTGTGAACGTGAAACATACAATCCTTCTGCGGCTTCCATTTGGGCATTATTTCCTTACACCTAGGTGTGCAGATGTTGAGTAACCCAGGAATGTTGAAACAGGTCACTGCAGAAGAATATTTCACTGACATTCCTGCTGCAATTTTCAGTTGCCTCTAACCCCGCTCAACCTCACTTTTCGTATGCATGTTATTTTGACAAGAGATCTGTCCCCTATAATAATCTTCTCTATCAAAGTGATGAATGCAAGTGGTTGCTCTGTGTTGATTTGTGGTTATTTAATCTGGCCCTCAAACAATGCTTCGCCAGACACTAAGGGGGTCATTTTGACCCTGGTGGTCCGAGACCACCAGGGCTAAAATGACGGAAGCACCGCCAACAGGCTGGCGGTGCTTCCTGGCCTATTACGACCGTGGCAGAAGTGCCGCGGTCGCACCGCCGGGGCCGGCGGTATTCCGCCACTTTTGCCCCGGCGGTGATAATCCGCCTGGGCAGCGCTGTTTGCAGCGCTGCCCAGGGGATTACGAGTCCCCGACTGCCATCCTTTTTCTGGCGGTATGAACCACCAGGAAAAGGCTGGTGGTACGGTGAGTCGTGGGGCCCCCTGACAGGGCCCCATGCTGCTTTTCACTGTCTGCTATGCAGACAGTGAAAAGTGCGATGGGTGCAACTGCACCCGTCGCACGGCCGCAACACCGCCGGCTCCATTTGGAGCCGGCTCCCATGTTGCGGCCCACATCCCCGCCGGCCCAGCGGGGATGTCCAAATAGGCACTGCGGGAGTGCGGCCGCATTGGCGGCCACCCGGCAGTTACAGCTTGGTGGGCGGCATAATGACCCCCTAACACTTTGGCTCCCTAGTGACTAACCCCTTGGGGGCTAACCCTCACCCTTCTTCCAGAGGCTGATATTAAGGTGTCCCTGTTAACTCAAGATGGCCCAGACTTGGCCCAAGTTATCTTTATGTAGACACGTCATAATTACACGGAAACTATCCTTGTTAGTTTTACTCTCTAAAAAAGTAGTGCAATTTAATCAGGACTGTTAGTTTTTATCAAAGAGATGTAATCAATAATAGAGATTAATACTGTAACTAATATCTTGATTGTAACCTTCATTTATTTAAGATAGCAATAACATAGTTTGCCATTAGCTGCTTTTCCCTATCCCTGCTCATCACTATCTCCTTAAGTTTGATCTTATCTCGGCAGTTCCTGCCATGACTCGTTTATTGCGGCTATTAGCAACATCAAAAACGAACTGTTTCAATTAATTTGCAAAACTCAATAATTACCATAATTATGTACTTCTTATATAATTGGCAGCAAATTCATGCTGGGGTTTATTAGATACAACACAATGTCATCTGTGTACAAATTCTGAACAGTCCCATGTCTATAAAAGGTTAGACTCTCACTTAGTGTCTCTCACTGAAGCGTCTACCAAAGACTCCATGGCTGCTGCAACTGATAGGTATACCTATGCATTTTCCCTCCAGTAACTGCAGACGTATCTCAGCTACTAGCACTGGTGCTGACACGTAGACTGCGGTTAGTATACAGAAAAGGTACTGATGAGTGACAAACAATTGTTCCAATCCTTTTCAGAACCCTTAGCAGAAAAAGCTACTCCATTAAAATGATCACAGTCAGTACATTGAACTAATGTAGTGTCATAAAGACCCACAACAGGTCATATGATATACATCTACGGGGGTAAACCTGTCCTGGCATGAAAACACCAGTAAGGTTAACTGTGGCAATAATTTGTTGCCAATGATTTTAGCTACAACCTTGCAGTCAAAATATTTCTACCATATAAGTCTCTATGGCCCACATAAATCTGAATACAACAATGCCCTAACGGGGAAAGATCGACAAATGAATTATATATCATAAAACAACATAGGTGAAAAAAAAACACTATTTATTCATATAAATATATATATTCATTTACTTACTTATACATAAATATCAATTTAATATATTCATCCTATATGGACAACCCATCTAGTAAAACAACACACCAAAGAACAGATAGTGTGAGAAAAAGTGCTCGTGATAGATAGAAAGAATAATACATATTCTGCAGAAACCATTCCAGACTATGATATATCCGGACGGATATCATAGTCTGGAATGGTTTCTGCAGAGGATCTTTGGAGGATTAAAGGAATTGATTTAGACTCTCTGAGGATTTGGAATGGAGTTAATGCAGCGAACTGAAAAGAACCAACCGACTGCTTTTAATGTTTTTTGTATAGGTTTTTGATTCATTGGAATATGAAGTTCGAAGTTATGGATGGCACACAGTGGTTTGTTATGGGAAGTCTCAGGGGCACTTTACAACTGAGGTCTCGGTCATGGGAGAGATATAAGCTTTTGCCAGTGAGTACACAGAAGGTGGTGAATTAGCAGCTGCCCTCCTTTTTTGGCGAGGAGTGGGGTGCATACTTGTGGCAAGTTTTCATGGTTAAAGCTTTGGTAAACCTGGTCAAAGACGAGCATCAAAGCAACGAGTGATTGGAGAGGTGACGGGGGTGTGGAAGGTTAATACATTGCTGTGCAGTGTTCTTTAGAGAGTATCCAACTGCAACTGCTTCCTTACTTATATAGCTTATGATGAAGAAAATGGCTTATTATCTATTTTTCAATGGTTATTGACTTACACTTTTTATGTAACCATTAACATTAATCAATATATTCTACAGTTTATCACTATAATCCATCATCATTTTATGTTTTCCTATTAGCAGTGACCTATTAAAATAGTTTACTTTTGGTGATTGCTAACTTTTTGGACTCTTGCAATTAAAACAAACAAAGAGTTAACCAAGTTTATCAGAAACATTTGTTTCTTATGGGCCACAGGTTGCAAGCATATTGGAAAAAATGGAATTGAAAGGCCAGGTGGCTGTTAAAAATATATAATGGCAGTAATCTGCAATTTTGATGATAAATGCTATTACCTTGACACCTACAGGCCCAAAGAAATGATGGCATCATCCACAGCAGAAGACCGACACATCCTTAGCTACAATAATGTATATTAATCTTAAAAGTAAACAGCAATGAATTATGTAATCTTCAAGATGAAAAGGTTTCAGAAACGCAGAGAGCTGGGAGAGAACATCAAGTGAAAATATCACCACATTTTTTCACCAACTACGCTTACCAGGCATACTCTGGAGTTCAAACAAAGCTAAACAATTCAACACTTTGAAGGTGAAGGAAATCTTTAGACAGGAGCAGTTCGACTAAGAAGTAAATTCAGAAAAACTTGGTCGAGCACAAGTTCTAGTTACATAATTAAGCAGTTTTATTACATAACATAACCCATTAACAGAGTGAACAAGACATCTAAATACATAGGGAATTCACATATCTATTAACGATTTATTTAAAGTCCAGAAAAAAAGACGACCTGCAGATTCACATGCTGTGCATTATCCTGCCATCTAGTGTTTGGCTCGGAGTGTTACAAGTTGTTTTTCTTCGAAGAAGTCTTTTCGAGTCAAGGGACTGAGTGACTCCTCCCTTTCGGCTCCATTGCGCATGGGCGTCGACTCCATCTTAGATTGTTTTCCCCGCAGAGGGTTAGGTAGGAGTTGTGAGTATACTAGAGGTGCCCATGCAATGGAGTAGTAATGTATGTACCTAATGTCTATTAAAATAATATTTATTTACATATTTACAATTTTCATGCAACTGAAAATGGCTACAGGCTACCGGGGAGGTGGGAGGGCGCATGTGAATCTGCAGCGTCTCATGCCACGAACAGATGTACACTGGGTAAGTGACATTTTCCTTTCGGTGGCTTGTGTAGCTGCAGACACACATGCTGTGCATAGACTATCAAGAAGTAATCTCCCCAAAAAGCGGTGGTTTAGCCTGTAGGAGTTGAAGTTGTCTGAAATAATGTTCTTAATACAGCCTGTCCTACTGTGGCTTGTTGTGTTGCTAACACATCTACACAGTAATGCTTAGTAAATGTATGAGGCGTAGACCAGGTGGCTGCCTTACAAATTTCTGTCATAGGTATATTTCCAAGAAAAGCCATTGTGGCACCCTTCTTTCTAGTGGAATGTGCTCTTGGTGTAATAGGTAATTCTCTTTTTGCTTTAATATAGAAAGTTTGAATACATTTAACTATCCATCTGGCAATGCCTTGTTTGGATATAGGATTACCTGCATGAGGTTTTTGGAAAGCTACAAACAATTGTTTTGTTTTACGAAATTGTTTCGTTCTGTCAATGTAATACATTAGTGCTCTTTTTATGTCTAATGAATGCAAGGCCCTTTCAGCTAGTGAGTCTGGTTGCGGAAAGAAGACTGGGAGTTCCACAGTTTGGTTTATGTGGAATGGTGATATGACCTTTGGTAAGAATTTTGGATTGGTACGGAGAACCACTTTATGTTTTTGTATTTGTATAAAGGGTTCTTGAATAGTAAATGCTTGTATTTCACTTACTCTTCTAAGTGATGTGATAGCTATTAGAAAGGCTACTTTCCAAGTCAGATATTGCATTTGACAAGAACGCATGGGTTCGAATGGTGGGCCCATGAGTCGTGTTAATACAATATTAAGGTTCCACAAAGGTACTGGTGGTGCCCTTTGGGGTATGATTCTTTTTAGTCCCTCCATAAATGCTTTAATGACTGGGATTCTAAAAAGTGATGTTGTATATGTAATCTGCAGATAGGCAGATATTGCAGTGAGATGGATTTTAATGGAAGAGAATGCTAGATTAGGCTTTTGTAAGTGTAATAAATAGCTTACAATGTCCTTTGTGCAGGAATGTAGTGGTTGCATTTGATTAGTGTGGCAGTAGCAAACAAATCTTTTCCATTTGTTTGCGTAACAATGTCTTGTTGTAGGTTTTCTCGCTTGTTTAATGACCTCCATACACTCTTATGTAAGATTTAAATGTCCGAATTCTAAGACTTCAGGAGCCAGATTGCTAGATTGAGCGATGCTGGATTCGGGTGTCTGATCTGTTGTTTGTGTTGTGTTAACAGATCTGGTCTGTTTGGTAGTTTGATTTGGGGTACTACTGATAAGTCCAACAGTGTTGTGTACCACGATTGGCGAGCCCAGGTTGGTGCTATGAGTATTAGTTTGAGTTTGTTTGACTTAGCTTGTTGACCAGATAAGGAATGAGTGGGACAGGGGGAAAAGCGTAAGCAAATATCCCTGACCAACTGATACATAGTGCATTGCCCTTGGACTGAGGGTGTGGGTACCTGGACGCGAAGCTTTGGCATTTCGCGTTTTCTTTTGTTGCGAATAGGTCTATGTTTGGTGTTCCCCAGCGGTGAAAGTGATCCTGTAGGATCTGGGGATGTATTTCCCATTCGTGAGTTTGCTGGTGATCTCGAATGAGATTGTCGGCTAACTGATTCTGAACGCCTGGTATGTATTGTGCTATTAGGCGAACAATCACCGGCTCCTTTGCTTCTCACATTACCCTTGACACAAACAAGGTATTTTTTAGCAGGCCAAGTCTGGTCCCTGTATCCGACCTGTGCTCCATTGCAGTAGGCCTGAACTTTCAATTTGGCAAATTCCTAACTCAAGTTCTACCTATTGGTTTTTGTCATTTTAGTCTTGTTTTGTTAATTAAATTAAGCTCTATTTTTCTAACCATATGCGTTATCTTTTTGTGTGGTGTTTTCACTGTGTTACTGTATCAAGTTTTCCACAAATACTTTACATGTTGCTTCATAAGTTCAGCCTGACTGCTCTGAGCCAAGCTTACAGGGGATGAGCACAGGTTAATTTAGTGTGTGTTGGTGACTAACCCTGACTAGGATTGTGGTTCCTGCTTGAACAGGACAGGGTGCATATCTCTGCCAACCAGAAACCCAATTTCTAACAATGTGTAGCCAACCCAATGGTTCTTAGCCTAGCTGCATAGTTGTGGCCTTATCTTAAAAGGCACACATTGGCAGTAGACACACGAAGTTCAATTAGTACGAATTTACTGTGAGTGAGACTCAGGAGGTGAACTGATTGTGCCACCCGTGGGAAAGGTCAAGATACCAGGTAAACATAGACAACAAATCCTGGTGGACTAAGTGGGCTATAACATTTTGCTACAATTATTATTAACATAACTAATAAAAAATATATGTACAAAATAATTTTCTAGAAATGTGATCATCACAAGTTGGAATCAAATGTAACTACCAAAAAACAAAAAATACTGCCGGAAATAGAAAAATATCCTGCATGACCTAGAAATCTTGCTATAGCTTAACACTGTTAATGTAAAAAATACCTTGTAGGAACTAAGCCTGTATCTATCTGGCTTCTCTGACTTTGCAGGGTTTCCATGGGCATTATAAAGGTGCCACCAATTGCTTAGGCAGCAAATGCACACTTAAATCATAACCTAAGAGTATGGTTGGCCTTAAACATGGAAGAAAATCATGCATTCCTTCAATTCTACCCTCCAAGAGTAGTAACATATAAACACTTGTAAGTACAGTGCTTCCCAAACTTTTTAGAAACACAACACATGTTTTTGGCCAAAACAAAAAATCTGTGACCCATCTAGCTATAATGGACACATGTTGGGCATTTATAATGTAATAACATCAACTGTTTGTAAACTTCATCACACCCTTGGATACCAGTCTGTGCTCAGGATATAATCTGCCCATAAAAGTGGTATATGATGATATGCACTGGCATCTGGAGCAGAAACACTTTTAGAGTGTGGTGCTGACCTGTGGCCTCCATTCAGTAAAATAACAAGGCTTCTGAAAAATCTTGGTTTTGATACCAGTGATTTTAGCACATTTGAGAACCCTTAATGCAGCACAGTATGAGGTAAGGCCTCATGTCCATTTTTGAGTTAAAAGAGCCAGTGGTGCATTTTCGAATAGACCAGAGGTTACCGGAATGCTATAGTTAGGTGAAAATGGAAGTTAAAACATAACATGTTAAACATAAAACCACTGAAATTCACAAGTTATAGTTATGTCCAGTAACTACAACTCGGCCCTAAGTAAATGTAACTTGTGCCCCCGCATTGCACAGTGTTGTCATAAATGATGTCATTCCAGATGTTGCAGTGATGTTATCAATGAAGCCACAGAATATGTCATCAGTGATATAAGATGTTAGGTAATTAGCAGTGCATGGTGAGGACACAAGTAGTTTGGGAAGCTCTGTTTTAAGGAACAACTTGTATGGATATTATGTATCTCCTGCTTCATAGGTCAAAGTACATCAATTTTAAAACAGGTTGTTTTCCCATAGGGCAAAAATTCAAAGCAGTGCACCATTGTCAAACTTACTGCCTCGTGCAATGGCAAAACTATAAAGACAGCAGACCATGTTCTTTTTTCTTGTCCGTGTTATAAAAATATTACAGCACACTGGCTAGTGTCACTATATGGGTTTAACACAATATGCCCAGACCTTCTAGAGATCAAATTTAGTTTTTCTTTTAAATATCTAGTTGCTTTTGCATTTGTCAAGTACATGAAGCAGGTGTGGGATTCCTGCCTTTGGATCCAGATCTAGTTTCATAATTGATAATTGTGCACAATTGTATCTGCGGATCTATTAATGCTTGCCAGTAGTCTCCTTTTGAGGATGCTAGATCTATTTGCAACCTGTACCATAGTGCACATTCTTACTGATATTAGCTACCTGCATGTGAATATGAACTATGTAGAAGAGACCTCAATTAAACAAAGGATGTGCCAAATGAGAAAAAAGTACTACTTTGAAAGCATAGGAATGTTTTGATTACTTATCAGTAATTCCATTATTCTGGGCCCCTACATCATAGCTCTGATCATTACAAAATGAGGCCTATAAGCTTCAAGCAGACAATTTTAACAAGCTGTACAAACAATTGAAACATTAAAGTTAAAAAACTTTACCGATAACAGTGCAGATACTACAGACCTAAGATATCTTCAAGCGCATCCTCACATTTAAAGCTATAAAACAAAATCTTCCTTATTCCCATTGGAAAGGACATCAAACTTGGCAGAAGGAAGCATTATTACAATCAGAAACGTAAAGTACGGGCTCTGATGAATGGGATTACTTGAAATTAATTTAAACATTAAATGTTAGTCCTTCTCATTACAAAATGATAACTAACCAAGCTATACACCAGGTCAATTGTAAGCATACCCAGAAAGTACTGACTGCTGACGCAAGAAAACAAAAGTGTTTTGCCCCGCAAATTGACCCACATGTCTATCACTTCACAGCAGAGAGAAAGAATCCTTATGCCAAAAACATCTACATGTTGACTATCATGTTTAATAAAAGTTGTAGGGGTTGGACCAGGTAGCTGCCCTTCGAATCTCTGTAAAGAAGTACTTTGCGATTGTGTCCAAGAGGAAGCTGTACCTGAACAGGAATGGCCCTAAACTCAAAGGGCATCGAAGACTTTGAATCTTGCAAACGTGAGCAATCAAAGACTTAATTCAACAACTAGATGTCTGAGTCAATTATTTGCCTACTGTCTTCTCTGGACCAAAATTATTAAATATTATGTTATCTGAATAGCAACTTATTCTGGCAAGTTTGGGAGATACGCAAAATCAGGGGAAATATTTTTTTGATTCATATAAAAAGAAGGTGAAAATGTTTGGGCCAAGGCCTAAAACTATTCTATCAGAAAAATGCATACTGATACAATGAGAAGTCACAAACCCAAAGATTTGTAATCCTTTGTATCCTGTCAGTTTTCTCTGAGAGCCTTAACTGAATGCTGTTTGCTTTTCAATGTCATCGTCTTTAAACCCAGAAAAGCCCCATCCTAAGAAAAGACAAAACAATCATACTCTCATCAGATAAGGTATTTACATTTCTCTTCACACCACTTATTGAATAATTGCCAATGGTCAGAATAAGACTTAAGAGGTGAATTTGTTGTTGTAGATGCTTGGAAAGCAATGGCTAACTCTATTGATAATCTTTTACACTGTAAACCAATCCATTCAACTTCTATGTCGTTAAACTGAACCAAAAAAAGGATCAGAAGAGGAAAGTCTGTGGCTCTTTCCTTCCTCTCCCTGAAAAGGAATTTCACAATTAGAGGCAGGGAAGGATTCCCAGGCGGCCAAGGGCTAGAAAGGGCATCCAGGTTACATACCCTCTGGTCCCTTTTCCTTCAGCAGAAAACAGAACATGCAGTTGGTTGGCTCTCAAAGCAATCTATTATTGGATTTCCAGCTTCTGGAAGTTCTTTGAGAACAGAATGGGATCCAACTAACAGGTGTGGGGAATGGTGATCACCCGATGCCCGAGCCATGTGGATTTTAGTCACAGGCATGACGTTTTTAAAGTCCAGCTTGCCCTACAGTAACCAGACATTAAACTACTGTAAAAAAAAAAAAAACACAGAGCTAAGGAAGCCTAATGACCCCAGCCAGTCAGTGTTTCAGAAACAATTCCAAACTATGTGGGGAAATACTTAAGGGCCTGTGACTGGCCAGAGGTAGATGACTGTTCTCAACTCAGGGATCGAGTGGAGGAAAAAATGCACTCTTCCCCAGATAAAACATCTCCTGTTGCTATAACTGCCTAGGGATGGACTCACAGGGATCACTGAGCATTCCGTCCTCCTTTTACTCAGATGCTGATGTGCGCATATACTGGAACCAGAAATCCTTGAAAGAACTGCAATTAAGGCAAAGCCAATACAGCGCCCTCCATTACTGCTCCATCATTGTCATTTACCTGTATGGGAAGGGAATGTGGCCTCTCACCCCTGCCCTTCGAGATCCTGCAGTAAGCAGTTTGAAGGCCCTCACCCCCTTTCCTTCTCATTTACAGATTCCCAGCTTGTTCCCATCGGAGTCAAAATTGTACTTTTAAAGCTACCCCTGGGACCTCTACTCATAGCTTTTTGATTCGATGTTTCTCCTGCCCATTGTATCTGGACACTGCTACATGCTTTTTGTTTGCCCTGGAACTCTGATACTGCTCTCTGCCAATGACGCTCTCAGCCAGGCTGTGCAACTCCCTCAAGAAGGTTTCAGCTACTCACTGTGCAACACTGGCATTCTCAGCTTTATGTCCAGGCACAGTTCATTAATTACCAGCTGGGATAGGGCATGGGGTTCAGCTGCAGAAAGAGATGTTCCATGAATGGTGTGTTTTTATGCGCATTTAATAGATTGGGAGTGCTCTGCTGGCTTTCCCGCTACCCCTCCCCCCACCCCTTCATCACTTGTCCTGAAACTGTCCAGGCCTCTTTACTACCGTCACCCATGGGTGCCCTCCATCATCCACAGGTGTCTAGATATGTTATCTGTACATCAATCATACATCATTGATGCAATCCTCGCCCTCTGATCGCACGTGCTGGCCCCTGACCTCATGTGATCTCATGCAAGCATAAGCTAGTTCTATGCTCCGTGAGAGTTTTCTGTTACTGAATCTTGCTCTTTTGAAAACACAGTTACAGACCCTGCAACTGTTTACACAATCACCCCTGAGTACGTCTACACGTTCCGTGGTAGCTGCTTCTGCATTGTCCACTATGCAGCTTGAACGTCAAGTCGTACCTGCGCCCCATGCCTCTTACCTCTCTATTTCAGTCTCTCCATCTACTCTAGGCCGAAGCTTTAGTATTTGCAAGGGTCTTTGCTGTGGCATAGCTCTGCTTATGGCACTGTCTGCTGCAAAGGTGGTGTGTCTGCAAGTTGTGTGTGTGTGTGTGTGTGCACACACTTGAATCTGCCGGGCCAGAGGCCTGTCAAACAAAGGAGCATGTGTTTGTTTTTAATTTGTGTATGCAGGAGATTGTGTGTCTGCAGGTCGGATGTGTGTGCAAGCCAGCAGAGGATTTGTTTGTCTTAGCAGGTTGTGTGTTTTAATGTACCTTTGCAGGAGGCTGGGTGTCTGCAGGTTAGAGTTGTGTGAATGCAAAAGGGAGGCGTTTGCATTTGTGTGAGTGTGTGTGTATGAGAGAGAGAGAAAGAGGTGTCTGCAGTGTGCTTTGTGTGCCTACCTCTTTGTAGAGTGCCACCTTTAGCAGATGTTTGCAGGGCTGTCAGACTTTCTTCTGGGCCTCCCGTCTCTAGAGAGACATTTAGGATAAGTAGCTGAAAAGCAGAAGCTCTTCAAGTCATTGTACTCCGCCTGTCACTTGAAAAGGAAGAAGAGAACAAAATGAAAGAGCCACAAAAGAAAGAAGACACCATACAAGGGAAATAAACTGTAGAAAAAACGAAAAGGTAGATGACTTAACAGTAGATATCAGCACAAATATGGAAGAAATGAATCTGTACACGAGGGAACCACTACTTTTAATTTTAAAAAAAGCTGCACTGCATGTTACGTGTTAAAAATGTGATTTAGGTACCTTGTGAATGCGACCTTTCAAAATTTATAGATGTAATTTTCTGTTAAGTGGTACCTATACTTAAACATCACAGCTACGGTTCGAGTTTTAACTCTAGTTACAAAACTGTAAATTCACCTACTGGGGGATCTATGTATTATCCTGAGGGTCACCAATTTTCAATTCTAGTTAGTTAGGTAAGAGGGGGTAATGCACCATACGCAAGGTTATCTGTAATTTATTGGTCCCAAATTCCAATCATCCTCCTTTATAAACGTGGATTAATGCATAATCTGCGTGGATCTGTTACCATTGTATCACAAGTACCAATCCTAGTAAAGTAGCACCATTTAAACACTGCACCCCCAGTAAGGACATTGTATCAATGTAAAGGGGTTAAAATGTGCAAACTTGAAAAATAAATTGTAACGTACAACATGTCAAGCTATCCAAACTCAAGACATGTTTTTTGCTATTATAGAAGGCTATAAACTGTCTGTTGTGGCTTAGGTAAGATTTAGATAGTAAGTAGGACAAGTGGATTTCTCTAAAGGGCAAGAAGATATGTGAATTATTTTGCCTTTTGGGTAGGCAGATTTTCAAAAGAATTCTACACCCCGGAAGTAGCAATTCTGGGAAGCACAAAAAATACTGGTTGGTTGCTCTGCTACTGTATTCTAAATACGTACTGCAGAAAAAGACGTTTCTCTGCCCACTGCAAAATTGCTGTTCAAATATGAAAGTGATGTCTTCTTTGATTGTTTATACACAGTGGGACCATCATACTGTATTTGTACTAACTCAGCCTTCCCCCCAGAAAGAGAGCAAAGCCCACTAGATCCAAAAAGAGAACCTTCCTTCTCCTCCAGTTGAATGGATAACTTTACTCCTGCATGGTCCAATTGACTTGTAAAGTCCTGTTTTCTATTCAGGATCCCCGAACTGCACTGCTAGCATCTGTTCTAATTGAGCATGTGAACATGCCTCAGAAGGTGTGAAAGATCCAACTACCATGCAAGCTCCCGCTTGTTGTGCGGATTCATCTTCACTTTGGAGTGGTATCTCGGAGTCTCCGGAGACTACAGCATCAGAAAGTAAATTAATGAGGGCCCCCAAATGAAATCAGGACCAGGATAACTAACTGGAGGGATCTGTAACAACGATGTATCTGGTGCTTTCTGGGAGAGATCAAGTTTTATTGATAAATTAGGGGCATGGACAATAGCATATGGTAACAAGTTAACCTGCATTTAAAACCCTAATGGAGAAAATAATCTATGCCGTCACTTTTGAGAAAGAAGTTTTTAACAGGTACCTCTTCATTTTCAGAAACATTTGCTCTGGGGGACATATGATTCCAACATCCATTCAAAACCTTGCTCCTACAAACGGCAGTTCTCGAGATGATCATTTTTGGGACTTTCCCAGTTTACTAGAAACCAGCCCATTTTCCAACAAAGTCTTCAGACCTATATCTCACTCTCTGATTGCTTGCTTCCTTGACGGAAACTGAATCAGCCAGTCAGCTGAGCAGACAGGTGAACAGACACTCTTTTCCTCATGAAGAATGCACACTAAAGGTGCCTTCACCCTTGTGAACACTCTGGGAGCTGATTTCGGGCAAAATGGCAACTACGTGAACTGTAAATGCTGATTCTCTTTTGCTAATCTCAGGTAATTATGGAGACCTTAGAAAACTGGAATATGAAGATAAGAATCCTATTGATTCACTGTCATCAGAAAGTCTCCAATCATCAGTGCTGGGATTGCTTTCTGTAAAAAGTCAATTTTGAAACAGAGTTTTTACTCAAGAATTGACTGTCTTTAGATTGAGCGCATACCTGAATCTTTTTCTATTAGAAATAAAATAGAATACAATCCTTTGCCTGATTCTACCCATTGACTGGTAAAACAGCATATTTCTCCCAAAATTATGAAACCCTTTCCACAAACATCCATCACGAAGAACTTGAGAAAATACCTAATATAATAGTAAACAGAAACAATCCTTCTCCTTTTCCAAGATAGTCAGGAACTTCTTTGTTCTGACTACTGTGAGACAGAATAGGACTTCTCCATTTTTCTTTGGCAAAAACAATTCCTAGGACATGATCTTGAGTAGAAGAATTTTCTGGACTCACCAGAGGACTGAAATGACAATGAAAGTGTCCTTTTGTAAGGGAGAGTACGTTTTGTTACCTTTAAATCAAGTTCTTCCCTGAAAAGATTCTTCATCAAGAAAGGAAGCCTTAACAAAGCCACATTTTCAGGTGTGTCAACTTTCCAGTATATTAGCCATATATGGCACCTTGGCAGAATTGAGGCTCCTGATGTTGATGTCCGGAAAGTATTTCATGAGATATCCGGAAGGAATCTGGTTTATACTCATCTTCTTGCACAGCACTGGCCTATAGTCATAACAAGAGACTGAACTGTGTAAGTCGCATAGGTAGCAGCACCAGGGGTCAAATTATTGCCTTCAAATGACTTTCATTACGTTTTTATTATCTTGCAAAGTAGATCAGTTTGGGAGTAATCTTCTGAATTTACAGAAAGGCGGTCAATTAGGCTTGTAAGAATACATTCAATTGTGATAGAGTGAAGGAGAACTTTTTTTGCATTATCCAATGCACATATTCTGTGCATGAAACACACAGGGGAAGCTCCTCCATTAGGGAGGAGGAGTTTCACACATGCCCCCCCGCCTCACCCCAGCAGCAGAAGCTGCAAAACATTAACAAACAAAACAATAATAAACCATGTTTATTACCATTTTTTTGTTAAAGGAGGGGGGCATGGGGGTGATGAGCAGTGAGGGGAGTGCACTCCCCTCAGTGCACATGTATGTTTGGCCAGCCATCTCGGGCTGGCCAAACACACATGCGCAGTAGGCTCTCTCCACTCCAGCAACACAGTTGCTGGGCTGGAGAGAGCCTGCCCAGGCTCCCAGTCTGCCTGGGAGCGCCCTGGCTGGACATTCCCAGCCAATCCTGATGCTGCTCTCAGCAGTGCCAGGATTGGCCACAGGGCAGGCTGGGAGCCTGCCTACCTGCAGCGACAGGAACAAGAGGAGTGGCCCAGCGCGGGAACTGAGCAGGTTTTTTTTTTTTTTTTAAATAGATGCTATTCCTCGCCCCCCCCCCCCCCCCCCCTTTGATCCCCCTCACCGAAGCAAACCGCTACTGGACACACAGTATTTCATGTTTACTTAAAAAAAAGAAAAAAAAAGATATTGTTTCATTATACTGCACTTTGTATCATATTGATGTTATACACAATAAGACCCTTGTTGTTCTGGGTGGACTGTCTACAGGAACTACGTGATATGCGGTGGAGGCGTTAGGGTGTGGTTCTGGGAAGTATGACGAAATAAGCAGTGTGTGAATGGATGTTTGAGAATAAAGACATGCTCAACCGAAGCTCCTGTGTATGGCGTAATCCAGTAATCCCAACGTTTTGACATCTGTGGACCCCCCCCTTTTATCATTACTGGGACCTGGGGACCACCATCGAAACACTATTGGAATCTGGAGACCCCCCACACTGAGTTATTGCTGGGGAACCGGTCTACACATTGTTGATTATTTGAACCGCAAAACACTACACAAAAAAATACAGAAACAAGCACTTCATCAAACACATACACAAATGATAATACATTTTATTTAATTTGCAAACAAATAAAATAAAAAATAACAAAAAATTTAATTTTAAGAGGAAGGTTAGAGCTTTTCTAAATTCAACTGAAGCCACACATCGTCCAAACTGTATTCTGTTTGAGGCACCTGCGCTGCTCTCACAAATCAATATCAGTATATTAATTTCATTTTTAACCGCCAATTTCAAATTTCTTGACATTTATAGTACGTTTTAAAATTATCAATTGTACACTTAGCCACTTTATTAATCTGTTAATATTAGGTAATTTTTTAAGCAGTAGAGGACCCCCAGGGCTCCCCGGACCACAGGTTGGGAACCACTGGTGTAATCTATTTCCATGCTTCAGGGCTTGGGAAGACACTACAGCTGGTGACAGTAATGATATTTGTGTTTTGACCACTGACTCCACGTATCACTTAGCCTAGCAGCACACTGTCACATTAGTGACCACCAGTTTCATTTTGCCTATTAACTTTATTTTAGCACTAGCCACCGCCACGTTAAAAGCTTCAAGTATTTTTCCATGCCCATGTTATACAATGTGCTTTTTGCTCATCTTTTTATTCTGCGGGCCTGAGTGTTCTTTCTTACCAAGGGCTTAGGCTGATAAGAATGTACTAGGATGAGGTTTATAGTATGGCAGGGAACGGTTGAGAGGGCACCTTGGGATCTTGGCCAATTCTGATATGTTCCTTTCAAAGCTGACCTGAAGTAGCCAGTATTTCTGTATAACAAGGAGCAAGGGGGGTGGGGGGTTCTAGAAATCTCTCTGGCTTTTAAGGTTTATAAAAGACCCAGGACTGACGGTAGGGAGATTCAGAGACTTCAGTCAGGATTGAGTAGTCAATGCCTGAAATCCCATGAAGGTAGCTCTCTCTTCTTCTCTTCAACAGCTGATCTTGGAGTCTACAGCTTGAAGCTACTGAGAGAAAGATGAAGGAGCTACTGTGTCCCATGGAGATTACTTTTTACTAATTATTTGCTTTGCATTGTGTATGACTATATATATATATATATCTATATAGGTATCTGTATCTTTACATGTATATATTTGCTGTTTATAGAGGAAAGATTCTTTCTACATGTTTTCATTTTATTGCGGTGCACATTTTGCACGTGCACTCTCAGTTGTACTGACCTTTCTTTATGAGCCTCGCAGAGTGATTTATTAAATGTATTTCCTAGACTAAGAGTTGCATTCTAGACATTATATAGAGTGTGTGTATTTCAGCTTGGTCATTAGTGAAGAAACAGAAACAGTGACAAGAAGGGGATTACATATCTGTAGAAAACAAGACTGCCTGAGGACTTGTAATGGCATGGCATACTGCTTGTGCGTGCCCCATGTGCCAAGAACCAATGTAAAGCAGTTTGCAACCAGCACACGTGGAGTCAGAGCCCTGCTCCAGCCCATACATGCCTGCGGAAGCAATCAAAGGGCCTGCAGAGTAGCGTTTTCAAAACATCCGCAAATACCTCCAGCAAGGTTGTCAGCAGAGATGCTGTGCTGCGCCCCAAACGTAAACCAACTATTCAGACAAAGCAAGAAAACAATCATAACGCCAACAAGGTACAAGAAACTGAGATCCTGCTTGCATTCAATTTGTAGGCTCCTGCTTGCAGTTGATGCTTGCAGAGGTTAACAGAGTCACCCTACACAGCAAAATCAGTTGAATTACACATGCTAAGGCAATGGCAGCAGAAGGGAGCTCAAAACACAATGCAGCCATGTTCTTGAAGCCACCACCGCTGTTTGGCACATCCAAGAAACAGAACATTGGTGCCAGGTTGACTGAGTGGACTGAAAAATGTGATGTCTTCATAGATGCACCAGAGGAGGAATATTACGAGAAAATCATCAAATGTTTGAAAAACACTGCAGTTGATGGAGTGAAAGAAGAACTAAAGAAAGTTTCACAGACTGCCGTATCATCATATCAAACAGTGAAAAAAGATCTGGAAGCCAAGTTGAATCCAATGCCGAATGTTGATTATGAAAGGTATATCTTCAACAAAGCACAACAACAGGCTAGTGAAACAGTGGATGAGTTTATTGAAAGACTTGACACTCTTATTAAACACTGCAAGTTCAGTGACTTGGCCAATTAAGTCATGAGTCTTAGAATTGATGGCTGTCTTTTAGATTCTTTTAGAAGGCGCATGTTAAGAGAGACACTTGGTCTAGTGAAAATGCTGATGGCGCGAGAGCACAGGAACAAGCAGAATGACAAGCTGCTGACATGGAAGCAGGGACAGCGCACAATGTATCATCGTCAATCATGAAAAGCAAGCACAAAACAGATGCAGATAAATTGACGTAGAAGAAAACAAACTATGCTTCTGATTTGGATTGTTGTTTCCCCATGAAGGCAAATGCCCAGCCCAGGGAAAAATCTGTAAGGGTTGTGGGAAACAGAACCACTTAATAACTGTGTGTTGAGTTGAGGAAAAATCAAGTGCATCATGATGGAAAGAAAAGATGAATGTGAAAACATACCAGAAGAACTCTAGTCACACCTCCAAAACCAAAAAGCAACATCAGCTACAACAGGTAGAGACCAAGCATAATCAATTGATGTCAAATTAGTCATACAAATGTTCTTCAATGCCACTAAGTACCAGAGAAGACAATGGGTGCGGGCTGATGATGTCCACCAAAAGAAAGTATACGCATGTGGGGTTAGCTGCCTGTGAAGAAGACCAAAGCTCAAGAACAACTCATCCAACAAAGCACAAAACTTCCTTTGGACACTGTCCCAGAATTACATCGAAGGTAAACGGTCACCCCATATCCTTAATCATCAACAGTGGGGCGTCGATTAAGATCATTTCAGTAGAAAAATTCAACTGTGTCTTTCCCGTGCCATGCCTTACTCCTTCAGACACAAAGGTATACAAGTGGGCAGCGTCTAAACTGCTGCAAAGCCAAGGGTCGTTCACAGCGGCAATGCAACACAAAACAAGGTCAGTACGAGCCACCATTCTTGTCCTACTTTCAACTACAAACTCTGTGCTCAACTTGAGATTACTAGCCACTTTCTGTAGTTGTTTCATGGTTTGAGAGAACTCAATAAAATGAAAGTAAAGCTTCATATCAACAAAGACGTTTGTCCGGCTACCAAGCGTTCATCTGCATGAAGCTGTACAGAAATAGTTGGCAACACTTTCGAATCATGACATCATTGAATGTTCCACAGGCCCCACACCATTGATTTCACCCATAGGAGTTGTAACAAAAAAAGGATTATAGTGGAGCACTGCACATTTGTGTTGATATGCTTCAGCCAAACAGAGCTATTGAAAGGGCGAGACACCCTGGTCCCCATATAGTGGACATGATCATGCTACTGAATGGAGCTAAAGTTTTTTGCTGTCTTCACCTAAACAAAGGGTACCACCAACTCAAGTTAGGAGAGAACTGCAGATATATTACCACTTTTTCCACTCATGTTGGTTTGTTCAGATACAAGATACTGACTTCTGGAGTATCTTTGGCTTCTGAGATATTTCAGGATGTTATCTGTAGAGTAATCCAACCTGTTCCACATGCTTTCGATTACTGTGATGACGTACTAGTCTTTGAGAGAACCCAGAAAGAACACAACAAAGCCCTCACCCAAGCGTGCCAGTTGCTTGCTGATGCAGGTCTCACTTTAAATGCAGCAAAATGTTAATATCACAAAACCAAACAAGATTTTTAGGCACATATTTTCTGATAAGGGAGCTGACTCCAGATCCAGAGAAGGTGCAAACATTGTCATTCACTTGCTCCTCTCCACCCCAAGACATTACCATGCAGCAATCCTTTTTTAGGCATGGCCAGTTACCACTCAAGATACATTTGCTATTTTGGCACAGTGAGTCCCCCACTGAGAGACATGACAAAACATAATGTTCCTTTTCAGTGGTCTCCTGAGTACAATCAGAGTTTCAAAGAAATAAAATATGCAATTGAGAATGCAAATGAAATGGCCTACTTTGACCCCAAGCTGCATATCAAGGTAACTGTGGATTGAGAGCACGATTCAGCTGTTGCAGTCTGTCAAAAACAGATCATGCCAACTCTCAGCCAGAGAAGACGAGTCTGGTTGTTGTGTGGGCCTACAAACATTTTCATGTATTCCTCTATGGGAAACAATTTACTGGCATCACAGACCACCAGGCATTGCTCACTATTTTTGGAAACCCGAAGACAAAGATGCCTCCTCACATCAAAAGGTGGGGGTTAAGGCTGCAAGAGTATGACTATCAGATTGTGTACAAACTGGGGAATGATTAGAACCCAACAGATTACTTTTCACAAGAGTTGCTACATCATCCTAGTTGGACATCCAGAACGGCTGGAGAATATCTCAATTTCAATGTGACGTCCAGCATACCAGCAGATCTGCCTGTGGACCAAATCATTGCTGCCACCAACAAATACCAAGACATGACTGTTGTCAAAGACCTCATTGAGGCACAATAATAGATACAACCCACACAGCCTTTGACTCATGATACTGAAATCACAGAATGACTTCACTTGAGAAGGCATTCTATTGAGAGATTTGAGAATCGTCATACCTGAGAGCCTAAGGCAACAGGTCACGGAGTTGGCCCAGGCATTGTAGCCACCAAACGAGCTTTCAGTGTGGTTCCCTCAACAAGATGAGTGAGTAGAAAAGGAATTAAAGGCATGCCACATCTGCAATTGCCTGTCCCCCAGGGTGATACAGCAACCAGTGACTATGTCTTACCTTCCTGCCCATGCCTGGAAGAGAGTCGCAGTTGACTTTTAGGACCATTAGGAGATGGACAGCATCTCACTGTGGTCCTAGACGAATATTCCACTTTTCCTTCAGTGGAAATACTTTCCTCGACAACTCATGATAAAGTCATAGAAAGGCATTATGACATCTTTGCAACTTGGGGTATCCCAGAGATCCTCATATCTGACAAAGGCCCACCTTTCAACAGCAAAGAGTTTCTTGTACAACTCAACGTCAAACAACAAAAGAGTACACCCCTGTCACCTCAAGCCAGTGGTGTAGTCGAAAGGTTTATGGGCAACCTCAAGAGGGTAATTCAATAAGCATCGTTGGAAGGAATCTATTTGAGCCAAGCTATGTGCCAGGTCCTCTAGGCCTATCGATCAACTCCTCTCTCTACAATGGTGACAGCCCAGCTACCTTGTTGTTTGGGAGAGCCATCAGAACACAACTACCTCAACAGACATCAGATCAATAAGCGAATGCTGACAAACTTTGTGACACAGACGCTACTCATAAGAGCAAAATGAAAGCATGTGCTGATCAGCGCTGACACGCCCACGAAACAGTCTTGGACAAAGGAAACTGGGTACTGGTAAAGCGGAACCAGAAATGAAAGATGGACACCACTTTTGACACTGACCCGTTACAGGTGGTGGCATGTAAGGAACACATGGTGACAGCACATTGTCCTGGGAAGTCCATCACTAGGGACACATCCCACTTTAAACACCTATCTGGACACTCACAGTTGGAGGCGACCACACCCGTAGGTCCGGCGCCTGTGATGCCATTGCCTGATACTGGTAGACCTTGATCACCTTGGATCACCCAAGCCAGCAAACAAGCGTGGGCTCCTCGCAGGCTTACTGAGCAGATGTGATTTCAAATGATGCTTGCCACCTTCAATGTAAAAAAGGGAAAGATGTAGCATATAGATGCTATACACACTTAGGACCATTGTGATTCTGGGCGGACACTGAACAGGAACTACATGATATTGGGGGGACTGGGACAGTAGCAAGTACAAGAAAATAAAATTTTACATAACATTGTAGACTTGACTAACATATTTCAGTTTTGCATGCTGATACCAATTGTGGCCTATAGTAGCCATCATAGTATACTTGAGCTAAAAGTACAAAAAGGTCTTAGGCAGTCCACTTTCTACTGATATAAATGAGGAGACAGAAGACAATACATACAATATCATAAGGCATAAACAACGTCTCACTAGACAATTTCCGAAAACCTAAAGGGGTCACTCATTTGTTTTGGCACTGAGAGTAGCAATCACAGCATCCCATGGTGTAACTCCCACCCTTTTCCTCAATTTTTGTTGTAAAGTACGCTTAGCCATCATCCATTAAAAAAATTCACAGCTCCAAGCTTCAGGAAACAGGGCCAGTGCTGATTTCAAAGACATGACAATCTGTTGCAAGGTAATCAGCCTTGCAGAATCCACAAACCTATTCTGCTGCTTTGCAGGCTTAGGTCTTTGGTTGATGCCCAGAATGTTTGCATCTAGGGAAATAAGTTTATTTCTGCTCTCCACTTCCTGTGCCACCCTTTGGACCACTTCCCAAAACAGAGCAAGAACCAAAATTTCCAAAACATACAGCTAATATCTGCGTCAGCCTGGTGGCATCTGGGACACTCACTGGAACATGAAGTAAATGCTATTTGATTAATGAACTGTGTTGTACAGTCTTTGGAGTATCTTATATTGGATAATTTTAAATCGGGCATTGCATGAGACTGTTGAAGAGTACGGCAAAGCCACTGTTCTCTGTTTGGGAGTCAACTGTCTCCCTAGGTCGAGTACCCATTTGGCCAATAAGGAAGTGGTGTTCATTTTGGACTGATTAATAATACAGTTATATATGGTTGTCACGGCCTTCCTGGCCTTCCCATGCATCAGTAAATATTCTAGTGGGGCATGTACAGGCATCTCTGTATTTTCCTGACAAGACTGATTTGTTGAATCAAGGAGCCATGTGCTAGGAAGTGACCCAAAGGTATTTGTATGTTCTTTCAAAGCAGTTCAAAGGGCACCATCTCACAGTAATAAAACAAGCCCCTACGCCCCAATCATAGTGGCACTTGGCATGGGTCTCAGTTTCTCTCGGCAGAACCCCCACTTTATACAGTGAGGGATATGTCTACAGCAGGACCTCGGGAGCATAATTCACTCTACTGTTGGAGTGAGCAAAGCACTTCTTCCAACAATATTTGGAAACAATCAGCAACAGAGATCACTGTTGCAATTCACATCAACACTGAACACACTGGTCATTAACTTATCTACAATGCTAGGTCTTCCCCTGTAAGACAGCTCTAGCAGATGCTCATACTCCATACATTCGACCGCCCACTGCAACTGTGCTGCTAAGTAATATTTCTTCAAATCAGGGGCAGCTTGTACATGCTCTTGAGAGCGAAGTTGCAATTTGTATACCACTTTATTCGAACAACCTCCCCAAATTCAACTGTTGATTTCCCAAAAGACTCAATCAGCCACCACAGCGGGGACAAAGTATAGAAAACAAGACAGGATGACCATTGTGGAGAGGGCTAGCGTACACATCTCGGAGAAAGGAGCAGTTTCCAGAAGCAGACTGACTCCTTGGTTGCAGCCATCATCCTCCCCAAGTTACCCTCAAATGTGCCCCAACCATCATGGAATACCCAAATTCCCAGATACTGAAAGGGCACCATTGGAATGGCTAGTCTGAAAGATCCACCTCTTCAGTGCAAGCCTGATCCTTCAAGGTAAACATACATAGTTTACTTTTATTAACCAAGTTTCCACTCTAAATCTGAATGGCTACATTGGCAAGGTGAATAATAGGGGGTGGGTGCACACCTGCTGTGTACCACACTCTATCACAAAAGCTTCATAAACAAGCCTGCCAGTCCATACCACTGCTGTAGGACTTGCATAGACTAGGTGCACCCGCTTTCTATATATATAATCCCAGCTCAGGGCGTCAAAAGTATTTTCCGTATCAGTTGCAGCAACCGCTGGCTACCGGAATCCTAAAAAGTGGTTGTTCATCAGATGGTATAACCTACCAATGATCGTGATGTACTCATATCTGGGATCCAGAGGGATAAGCTCAGGCAGTATCAGGGACAGTCTGTTCACTAACAATTTGCCCAAAATCTTGTAGTCTAAATTTAAAACAGAAAATGAGTGGTATGATCCCACATCTAGAGGATCTTTGTCAGGTTTCAACAGGGCAATAAGTAAGGCCTCTGACAGTGGGGAACAAAAGCTGCATCTCTCCAGCTGCCTGACACTGCCAGTAGATGGGTTGCTATCTTCTCCTACTCAACTGCTGTGGGGGAGTCTAATGCTAAATTCTGCCATTGGTCACTCTCTGAAGCCAGGCATTGCTGCACATCTATTCCCTCTGACCTACTAGCCTCTGAACATGCATCTTTTTGTAGCGATAATAATACAGAAACAGCGTATCATTCACTTTAATCTGAGTAACGAGAGTAAGATTAGTTGATTTACCCAAGGCAGTAATTGGTTGTTCCGATCTGTCCTATCCACGTAATCAGGCTAACAGTCGGCCCACTTTGTCACCTTCATTGTGACTCCAGACAATGTGCTCCCTGTCATGGTAAGAACCCTGTAAATCTAAGACTTCTCTGTGTTCCGCCCTCATATGTGCCAACCTGCGATGTGCTGATTCCTCAGTGATTGCTGCAAATTCCAAACATTTTAGTATATCTTCTACTTTGAATATGCCCTGCTCTAGGTCTCTGCACACGCCGTGTGTTATACACATGTAGGTGTCCCTCACAGTCACTTTAAATGTATCCCTTTCTACAACTGAATGTCTAGCAGTGCCCTCCTTTTCTTAAAAAACTTAGTAATGCAGTCTGTAGTGCCTCTATATGCACCTCGTAGGGCGGCTTGTTGAAGCTGTCTACAAAAGGGATTGTACTAATATGCGACCCCCATACCAGTACCAATTTCAACAACTATGATGCAATAGTGTTATAACACAAATATTCTAAATGAAGGATACTCCCTTAAAATTGTGACTTGTACAAGAAGAAAATCACAGAAATACAGTATGTTAATGTGTTCTGCATCTTTCCACTCTCTGCGTATAAAGTCCTTAATCTTTTCAGGTAGAGACAGAGGGTGGAAGGTTTATTGAACTGTAGGGATTGAGAACTCTTGAATCTTCCAAAAACAGGAATCTCAAGAAAACCCAATTTGTCTTTGATGTGGTCCAATACCTTGCTTACCTCCTCCCTCCAGGTGTATTTAACAGTGTTTGAACTGATGGGTTCTGGATCTGAAGAAGAGGAACAAGAGATCTCAAGATGCTTAGATGCCACTATGATGTCTACTCCTCTGTCTAGATCTTTCGCAGTCAAAACATTAGAAACAGCCTCCAGGATTCAGTTCCCTTTGTTTTGGGCTAGCAAACAAGTCTACTGCCTTTTCTTCCATCCACACCATAAGAACAGGCTGGAGACAGGTGTATCTTCTTGGACACTCTTTTGCCTTCTTTTCACTGAATAGTAGAAACCTAATACCTCGAGATCCAACTCAACCAATGGAAAAAAGATTAAAACAAGCCAATCGCCCATAGACTTTTTTCACATAGCCACTTGGTGTCTCTTAACTTCCTTTTTATTTAAAAAAAGTATGTATGACACAGAGTGTTTTAAAAACCGTACATGCTTCTGATAGCCTGCTCATCTTTGCCCTCTGGAGGGAGGTGCAGCCAATATAACTTTTTTTAGACACATGCTTTTGTTTCCTAGGCGTGTTTAAACAAAAAAAATCTTCATGCTTAAACAGACAGCCTACTGCCAATTGCTTTAGGTGTGCTTCTCTTTCAAACTGTGCTTAAGTAAATAAACCCTCAGTGGCTCTGCTCAGGTCCATGGCCCTTCCTTGATATACACACACACACACACACACACATGGGATTAGAAGAACATGGTGCAGCAAGTGCCCCACACTTCATTGAACTTGTCTGCATGCAAGAGACACAACTAAACAGGATATGTTGTGGGGGGTACAGCTTGTTAAGACTGTCTGCTGGAGGCACGTATGTCTAATTTCTTAACAATAAGAACAAGGATGGGGACAAAGAGGTAATGGTTTTCAGCATAAAAGTTAAGTATGTATCCCCAGTCAGCTGTCTACAGATATGTGTGCACCGCTGTCTTGTGGTTTTTGCAACTGTATTCAGCTCTGGATTGATATAATGCAAGTAGAATGGATGCATTTTATATTGTGTCAAAATTACACTCTAACATTGTGTAAGGTAGAGGTTAAATGGATCTAAAGATTACAAATGTTTAGTGTTAGTATAAAGGTGTGCATGAATTTATCATAGACTTCACATTTTAGGAATGACATTGCATATGTTTGGTATACATTTCCTGTGATAACACACATAGGTAAAATTTGTTGTAGGCACAGTCTAAAGGTGCAGATTTATTCACTAGTTGCACTATCATCTGATGATGATGAGATCTAGGAATACCCTGAATAATAAATATTTATTATTGTGAACTGTGCATTTGCACTTTTTCCCTGGACATTTTATTGAAAATAAACTATGTGATGAAGACTCTTAAGTAGTGGTGTAGCATTGTGTAAATATGTAATGTTTGTTCCGAAACAAAAGTGAATCGGTGGTGAGGCCTGGCGCCGACAGAGATGGCCGCTTGGTAAAGGAGCTCTGCACACTGGAGGCCTGTGATGGTGGCGCAGGAGTCGGCGGAACCCGAGGAGGGAGACCCTTACACTTCTCTTGTCCTCCGGAAGCGTTCTGGCGAAATCGCAGACCCTGCGCTCTAGGCGGCACCTCTACCCTGGCCTAGGATGGGCCGATTGACCGCCAGACAGATCTTGGGCCGAGCGCCCCGATCAGAGCCGCAGGCTCGATTTTGGAGCTGATTACGGGAGGCCCGCCGAGACAGCCAACGATCCGCCAAGGCGAGGGAGGACCGAACCAGTGGTGGGGGAACACCTTCCCATCAGTTCCTGTCACGCTACCCGCCCTCCAACCACAGGCACCCGAGGGACTACAGCACAGAGCATGAGGGCCCGCAAAGAATATCTGAACCACCCCCATCGGGTCTCAGTTGGTGAGGTGTGGACTAGTATTCAATCACTTCATGGGTTACAGTGATAGACGGAGCCTGAAGGCTTTGCCCCCGAACCTCAAAGGCTTAACTCCCTATTTAGTCTCTGAGAAACATTATCTACATCCTAGTTCACTTTGCTTGACACACTGCGCTACCCACTATAGGCCCCTACTCTTGCAGTGCAAATTTTGCCTCCACTCCCTCCCCTCCGCTCACCCTATCCTATGCCGCATGGGGCACATGACCTTGGACGCCAGCTGACCTTCTACATCCGACACATATTTTAAACATGCTGAGACAAGGCACCCTTACCGTCCCCCCTCCTGGCCCGTAAGTGGACCCTGCCTCCTTGTGGTCACCCAACGGGGCTGCAGCAAGTGATTCCCCCCCCCCCCACGCATCCTGCCAGCAACCCATCACCATTACCACCCCTTTTTTTTTTTTTTTTTACCATTTATTCCTCCCTCTGTGCTCGCCCTCAACCAAAACAGCCACCTCCGGTTCCTCCCAATACACTGATATGGCTCATACTGTAATATCCTCCTTGCCTCTCCCCCCTCACCAACGCGTGGGCTACGCAAGTTTAGGTCTGCAGTTTACAGCTCCTTACTAATACTGGAGTCTCCCCCTTTACTCCGGAGCTACCTTTGTGACACCCCTTCTCCTACTCTTCATCATTCCACCCTGCCAGTATCCCTCAGATCTCCACCCCATCCAACCAGTGCTCATCCTACGCTTCCCCTCGCCCAGCACACTACATCCTATCACTCTGACAAACCAGGGAGTGTCCACCCTATCTTCCTCTATCAACAGCATTAGCCTTCCCCCTTAAGGACCAAGTAACCCCAGTGCAAATCCTACTTACCTGTTATCATGCGCCCCCCCCCTCTACCAGCTCTCAAACTTCGCAGGCTACCACCGGGGCCTCATATACTCTACAAACTACCCACCTCATTGATCATATGTCACAGACTAACCCATCCAGTTTCCACTCCAACTTGACAGTTATCTTGTGCAAAATCCACAACCTCACTCATATCAAAAGGAAGAAGGTATTGGCCTATCTGCAGTCTCAGGGGGTGGATATTGGCATGCTGCAGGAGACACATCTATACAAACTCGAATCTGATAAGCTACGCAATGATTGGGTGGGAAGATAGATTAATAGCAACTGCCTGGCCTCCTCCGCTTCAGGACCGACTCGGAAGTGTGGAGTCACCATTCTCTTTAGTAAGTCCTTATCCCTCACCATCTTGAAAACATGGTCGGATACACAGGGTCACTATATCTTAGCCAAAGTCACGATAGCGGGCAGGGTTCTATGTCTGGGCTCAATCTACGCTCCCACTGGAAACAAGCGCTCTTTCTTTCTTTCTCTTAACTGCCTTCTCACTGAAATTGGTGCCTCACATAACCTTCTGGGAGGGGATTGAAACCTTGCTATTGGCTCGGTCCTCAACCGCACAGGCCCCTTAGGTCACTCTAAACAGGCAGACAGAGCCCTCCTTTATGACAGACTGGCCGACCATGGCCTAACCAACCCATGGTGCCTGGCCCATCCATGGGACAGGGAATACTCTATCTCAATGATCCATGGCTCCCAATCCAGGATTAATTACTTCCCGATCGCCCATAGGACAGTGGCACTAGTCAGCGATTCCCACCTTCTGCCGGCTGCACTATCTGACTACTCACCAGTCCTCGCTCTGGATTTGGGACTCACCTCCCCGGAGCGCAAACCGTGGCTACTTAATGTCTCCAGTTACTGTACCCTCCCCAAAAGGAAAAACACAACTAACAGCCCACATTTCCACATATCTTGCCAACAACAAAGACCCTGTTTCCTTCCCTAGAATATTATGGGCAGCAGCGAAGGTGACCCTCCTGGGCCAATTAATGAGGGATGCAACCCTCGCTATCTCTAGACGACGTTCACAACAAAAAGAACTGGAAAGGCAGATAGCGAACTACACCCGTATGTATTCCACTGACCCCTCCCCACTTACCTGTGTAGAAAAATGGAACAGGTCAAGATGGACCTTAACACCCTCTACACATCCAGCATGCTCTTCAGAGGCTGAGAGGGCATCATTATGAACTTGGGGAAAAGGCGGGCTGCCTCCTGGCAGCACAGCTATAGCAACAGAAAGCAGCTCTTGTCATCCCAGCTATCCAAAATGCCACCGGCGGCACTATCACTCACCCCCAGGACATTGTAAACAAGTTTGCTAACTTTTACCGGGCTCTTTACACTCCCAAAACAGCGGAAGACCCCGAACGCCTTACCACATTCTTAACGGACCTCCGCCTGCCCACACTTACAGAGAAAAGCAGAGACCTCTTACAGGGCGAGATCAGCAAGGAGGAAATCACACAGGTTATTACCAAACTCCCATACCACAAAGCACCAGACTGATTCCCACCAGAATTCTATAAATGGGCAGCCGCAGATGTAGTGGACTCCCTGTATGAGGCCTTCCAGAATGCAACCTCGACTGGCACCATTGAACCTATCTCCAGCAGAGCGACCATAGCGGTCCTCCCAAACAAGGTAGGAACCCCTTACTCTAACGTAGTTATGGGCCAATATCCATTTTGAACGGTGATATTAAAATCATGACATTTCACTGAGGGACTAAACTCATCACTGTATAAAGTATTTTATTTTGAGTATACCCTGATCCTGGCCTTATTATTCAATTGTTACTAATTGTTTGCTGATTATGTTATTTCGGCGTATGTGTGAGTTGTGCACTTACTCTCATTTGTGACAGTGGCAAACACAGTTTGTATGTTTTAGTTATTTTTTTTCAAATGCATACATTAGTGATGGACAGATTAATTTTGGTGCAGGCATTCATGTTGTTACTGGACACTTACACCAAAATGACATATGTGTATCTGCTTTTGTGATTGAATGAATCATGAGTTTATTTTGAGATGAGCAGCTGCAACTCCAAGTGTAACAGGAATGCCTGTGACTTACCTTGTGTTCTAGGGTGACAGGGTTGATTTCTATTGTGGACTTGGCCCAGCAGCAACAGGATAACTGGAAGCAGCAGGTTCATGGTGACAGAATACGAGGAAAGTGTTCAAAGGGTGAGTTTTGTGTTTATATAGCTTCCAATCTGCCAACTCAGGTGTGGAGGTTTAGCCACCACAGTTGCATCAGTGGGACTGCACATCCTGAAAAGGGGCTGTAGTCCTACCACCAGCTGTTTTGGCATGTGGGGCTGTCGACACAGGTGAAGATTCTTGGAGGTGACAGGGGAATGTCGGTGGACTTTCACCTATGCTCCCACTGCCTACTCCTCAAAAAATGTTTCGTTTTTTTCTTCATAAATGCAGCCAGTTTTCCTTCCAATATTCATGAGGTAGGGCTATTTGAAACCCAGTGAATCACAGAATAAATTCAATGGAGTTTCTTACATTGGAATTGCAATTTCATAATTCTCATGGAATCGCAATTAGGAAATCACAATTTCTAATGTACGTACATGTGGGCCATGGTGATTTGCTTCGGATGATGTGTACCTACCACTATATAAAAAGCTGCATTTACTCAGAGAAAGACTAAGTGTGATTTTTCTGAGTGGAGTGCTACGTAAAGTAGCCCACAAAGGAAAGTGGAGGTACACACCACCACACATCACTTGAGTGTGTTCTACCTCACTGGCAACTGAGCTTACATTGAATAATATTAATGCTTTATAGCTAAAACAAATATTTCTAACTGGTGTTACAGTACAATCAGTCTCTCCAAGGTGCCCAGCCTGTGGACTGTGACCTTCTCAACACATGGATGTTGCCCATGCTACATATAACATTTTAGCACCTTGTGGGCCAAATTATATGCAGTAGCCAAAAATATCCCTGCCTTTTGCATTTACAATAGACTCCTCTAACCAAGATTTATATTAGATAACAAATGTCCAGTCTCTTTTTGCGAAACTTGGGCTTACATATCGGTGTAAACATGTGCAAAAGGGGCACAATAATTGTGCTTAGGCATTCAAAGTTTCTTCTATTTCAAGCTCCAGATTGTTTTCGAAGCAAGAAACATTGAGGGAGAGTGGCATTGGGATCGAAATCACATGCATGCACAAACCCACCCACAGTAAGTAATTTAAGATGTAATTTAGCAATGTGTGGGTGCTCGTATATTATCAGGATTGAAGTACCTGACATTATACACATATTTGCGAATGATTGCAAGCTAGCTATCAGTTTTAACCATAGAAATATAGGAATAAAGAACACTGGATCAGTTTATACTATAATTAAAAACTACATTTAACCATGTAAACGCAGAGGGCGTGATGTTCGCATACTCTGCATTCTCTCTAGTACGCGAAGGACATGAAAGTTGTGTTCTATGTGTCTTGAGAGAAAATCCAGTAGCTTCTCCCCGTATCCTGAAATTTGTATTGCTTTTTTTTTTATATATACCTTTGTGATTAGCATATTTATAGCACTTTTTCACCATCTGAAACTAAAAGCAATCCGTGCCTAGTTTGATTGATGCTTGGAAGGGCATAATTCTGTTTCAAGCAACGAAAGTGCAGGAGAGATACCACTGAATAATCCCCGTGGATAATGTCCCCTTTCTGCAGTACCTCTCCCAAGTGGATCCCTGGTTGGGATTGCCCTTAGAGGGTGATTCCCCGAGCAGAGGTCCGTCCAATGGACACTAGGGATTTGCTGGAGGAGGAAGGGGAGAGGACCTAACTGCGCAATGATCAAGTGCTAGTCCCCACAAAACGAATCATCTGCTTTTCTGCCCTCTTGGGAGAGGGTGTGATTGGGGTTTTTAGCCCAAATTGCCCTCCAAGGGAGCAGACAGCCCACAAGTCCAGGAACAATTAAATTTGGCCAAAATAGAGTGGGGTGGCCCACCTAAGCATCAGATTTGTCCTCCACCATCCAGAGACCACAGACAATTCATTCCCCAAGACAACAGAATTGGGGTTGTTTAAACCCAATCAGATCCCCACTGGGTGTCAAAAGGCCCACTAATCAGGAGTGATATTTACAAAAAAAGTGAAAGAGGTGAGGTGGCCCATGCAGACACTTGAATATGACCTACCCAAAAACAGGCTTAACAGTTTTCTCTCCCACTTGGGGGCAATATTGGTGGAAGATGGGGGTAAAAAGACCACTATACATCAGGGAAAAACTGTAACAAAATAAATAAAAATGAAAAAGTGGCAAGGTGGGCGGCCCAGTTATGGGGCTGTGCCCCTAACGTATACCAAACCAACACTGTCAGTGGGGCAGATTGCGAGTTTTGATCTCATCTCTGCCATCCCCCTTCCATGCTCCCCCAGAACACCCGGAGGAGAGAGTTAGAAAGCTCACTGGATGCTAGTGTTATTTAAACACAAAAATAGAGTGTTGGCCAGCCCTTCTTGGCATCACGCCACACACCCACCCCTAAAGCCCAAATAATGTTTCTGTCCGCATCCCCAGGCAAGTCCTGGGTGGTGTGAATTTTATGTATCCCATTACATGTGTCTTACCCAGAATGCCCTGCTATCCTCAAACTTTAGCTAAAATCACGATCTGTCCCCCATTTCTGCGAGGCAAAGTTACAGAATATGCAGGGAAACACAAAATTCCTATCACCTAGTGTTCCCAAACTTTTCTGTATATAAATGAAAGCCAATGTCTGTTGGTGGGATTGTCACCAGCTATAAGGATGAGAACTGGAACCCTATGAAGCCAATGTGGTTTCTGCAGAGCCACTGGTTGGTCTGTTCTTGTCTTACATAATCTGCTCAGACACACAAGTGGAATATCTTTTTTTAGCTGAAGAAGTGTGGGAATGCTGAATGTTAGGAATTTTGAGGACCCCCAGACTGCAGAAATTTCCCTCAATTAAAATTTACTGCATGTGAGCATAAATGTATGAATGCGTGGCATGGAGTGTACAAAACATTGATATCACCCAAAATAAAATAAAAATTAGATGCTTAAGTAAAAACTCTGTCTGCTTGAATCAATATGGATAGGGGTGTTAAGCTTTAATGGCTGCCACTGAGCGCATTCCTGGAATAAGCTACACTAGGCAGACATTCTTGGAAGAGCTGTGCGAAGCTAGCTGGTTGACTGCTCTCTATGCAGGACAACGTAGTGTTCTCACAATCATGAAACATGATGAGAAATAAAGTAACTATTCTTAGAGCCCACTGACATCTGTAAAGTTTTCTCTAAGTATACTATAATTTAAGGAAAGCATTTCCATTCCTTCCTAGCTAGGTCACAATGAAGAATGCATTTCCATATCCGCCTAGTTAAGAGACTGGGAGCCGCCACAAAGTTTGCCATCTCATTAAAGGAACATGTACCTTCAACCACGAAATCCTGTTGCGCATTTTTTCCTAATGATTTCTTGCTTTACCTGATACACTATTGTTTAACAGGGAGCATATACAAAAAGCCTTTTGCACCCACGGTTTAGTCACCTGATGAACTTGAGGCAGTTTCATCCCCTTCATTTTCCCCATATCCTGTAATGGATATGGCCATCGCAATTGTGGAAGCAGCAATGGTAAGCATCTGACCAGGAAGCTCAGCACCTAAAAAAAAAAAAAAACAATAAAAGATAAATACAAAAAGCCAGGTTCCTGGTCACAAGTGACCAAATATTTCACTTAACAGAGCTGGTGGCAAAGTGCTGTTCGGAAATCCCTAGTATTAGTTCTGATTGCACTTACAACCTTACAACCCTTGCACTCGTATAACAACAGTACAGTATCACAAGCATTCAGTGCGCAAAACTGCAATTCATTTATTCGCATTTTGCAAAAAATTAAAACCATTTGTGGAAAGGGGCTAAAAATATTTACATGTTCCATTTAACCAACTTACTACTTTTCAAAGAAAGAAAGTTATCAATATTGAAATAAACATTTGAGGAAATGATTTTGGGTCAGGGACTATATTGGATTACTTCCACTTATGAATGTAGACGGGTTGAGTGGCAATGTTTAATTAATGTCTAAGCAGTAGAGTTTGGTAAGCGTGTGCATAGATGCCAACTTGGCAGCCAGACTCCATGGGCTAATGCACTCGTCACAAACTTGGCTCTGGTGGTATGAGCCCACAAGCCCTCAGACGGTTGCTTCTTGGCTAGCACGTAGCAGATTTTAATGCAAAGCACAATCATACAATGGTCTGTTTCTGCACAGCCTTCGCTTTCTTTGTCTTGACAAACCCAATGAATAGTTGCTCACCCACCCAGAACTCTCACCCACCCAGAACTCTCTAGCACGATCAGTGTAGAATGACAATACTCTTTTAGGTCCAGTCAGTGAAGTCTCAAATCCTCTTTGGAAGGGTGAGGCGGAGCAAAGAAGGAAGGCAATGTGATGGTCTGGCCTACTTGAAAAGGTGTTACCACTTTCAGAAGGAAAGACTCACATGTCCTCAACACAAGTTTGTCTGGGGGAAAAAAGCTGTGCAAGGAGGGTACACAGAAAGTACTTGCAGTTCACGAATCCCCCTGCCTACATAATGGCCACTAGAAAGACTGTTTTTAAGGTCAACAGGCGTAGAGGGCCGAGCACGTCAGGAAGGTCAGTACCAGGTTCAGGTTCCATTGGGGCATGATGAAGAGGCCTGGAGGAAAAATATTTTGTAGGCCTTTGGGATAACGAGTCACAACAGGTGACTTGAACAGGAAGGACTTGTCCAGCAACTGAAGGATGCCTTTAACAATGCTCAGAACAAAACCTAGCTAGGCTACTGCGCGACGAAACAACAGAACCTTAGACAAGGGTGCAGAAAGGGGATTAACAAATTTGGAGGCACACCAAGCCACAATTGTGTCCCAACAGCAGGCCTATACTGTCTTGTCTGAGGGATACCTGGCTTCCAGAATTACATCACAGACTTCTGGAGGGAGGTCAAAACTGTTAACTGCTGCCGCTCAATCTCCATGCATGAAGGTGGAGTGTGCGCAGGCTCGGGTGCAAGACCCTGCCCTGTTGCTGCAACAGTAGATTCTTCTGAACAGGAAGCCAGATCAGAGGACGGACGCTCATGCTCAGGATCCTAATCTGCTGGATGCAGTGAGGGTGGATGTTGCAGCCCATCCTTTTTGAATTTGTTTACTGATAGTACCTTATTCTTGGCACCTTGACCGCCGTTCCTTTTACTTATGGTGAACGCAGTGATCTCTGCTGATCAGAGCTTGGCAATCAATACAGACCAGCAAATGCATATAGCGGGTTCCTTCTTTGGGCCCTCTATGCGAGTACAATCATTTTTAAACTGTGAACATTTTGAGGCACAATTGATAGGGTGCACTGCTAAGTCCCTCCATGGTTTCTTTCAGGTGTCCCAATCACTGAATGTTCATGATGAGACCTCATACCCTATAGAAGGTCAAAATGTCAACAAGTGACGAATGAACCATTAGATTAGATCCTCTGAATGTGACGGGTCCAATGGACATTGAGATTATTGTCTAAGGTTGTTTGCTGAAAAATTGGAAAACTACACTCCTTTTGGTTTTTGTTATATTAACTATTTTTTGCACTAATGTTTTTGTAGTGGTTATGGGTTTCAGCTCACATGGGACACTGTTTACTGTCACAAATATATCTTGATTATTTTTTCACAAAGAATGTGAAATGTTCATTTATGGTGGTCTTTGATTCTTCTGTGTCACATCCTACTACAATACTGATTTTTGGTGAATACCGTAGTTCAGGATACAATACTCTCCTTGCACTATATGCAGCGTTAATAATTACTTGGGCATGGTTGTTTGTGATCGTCTTGAGGGCTCTGGACAGGAGTGATATTAGCCAAAAATAGTATAGGAGGCCTCAGTTCCACTAAAGAAGAAATGCATCTCAGTGCAAGAGTCGCTTTTGAAAGTTTGTGCGCCAAACACTTAGCTAATCTAGGGTTATTTTGATGATGTAAAGAGGCATTCAGATGTATTTTCTTTAAAGATGGTTGAAAGAAATGTCAACTCCCAACTTTTTTAGGTTAATTATGTTTATAGAGGGATAAGTCAAGTAACTTGTGTAGAACCTTGGACATTTTCTTTTCCCTTTGTGCTTTGGTATGCAATTTTGGGCTATGAATCATTCTAGGGTTCTCAAAATGACCACGCGGATAACAAGATGTTATAAGGCAATACATTTAAAATGATAACTGTAGGGTCAATCATCACTTCTCTTGACCTTGAAAACTCTAATTTATGAATGTTGCATGAGAGTTTGATGAGTCAGGAAGCATCAACCGCGGTTCAAATAGATGACGTATTTAGCAACCACCTTTTGCTATGGATTAAGGCACTTATGTCATTAGTCTCTAGGGAACTGTGGCTTAAAGCATTTTCAAGCCTTGTCCTTTCAGCACAGTAAATCAGCTAGTCATAAACCTATCTTCCTTTTAAGAATAGCCAATGCTCTTCTTTTTTTGGATTCACAATTTAATCAAAGGCCTATCTCATCCTAACTATCCTAAACATGACCTACTAAACTAGTCAATAAGCAGCATCAAGCAATAGCACAGTATTTTACAAAGCTGCCAATTTACATGCTTTAACTTGTTAAATATACTCATAGGATATAGAAAAATATCCAAACAGGACAGGAGTGGAACACCTATTACTATTTACCTTTAGCACTCAAGAACTATCTTACTGCAACAGGTGGCATGATTTCATGACAGCTCACAAAACACAAGACTATCTCACCCATCATACAGGAGTGCTTCAATGAACGCATCATTTGTGAGTTCAGAAAGCACCCACATTATTTTAGGGATACACCCAAATCGTTGTAGAGAAGCATTGCTCTCCAATACAGCAGCACGATTTAAATTGCTTAATGTGAAGATTTTGTCACTTGAATCACAAGGGATGCAGAAAGGTTGGCTCAAGGCGTGTGTGCCTTGACGTAGGCTTGTTTCACAGACTATTGTCTTGTTAGACCACGAGGGACCCACAACATGATACCCTCATATTGGTAAAGGGCCACTGCCCTTAAAAAGAGTTAAGTAGCACGATTGGTGTGGTCTTAGCATACCGTTTCTGTAATAGTGATCAGTAGAATGAACAGGCCTTGTCACTGGAGTGGGGCCTACCCGTCCACTAATGTAAAGTTCAGCTGCTCTGTACTTAAACTTACCCTGGGGCCTGCATAATGTTAGTATGTAGCACTGTACAGCACACATATTTGTGTATGCGTGCTATAATGTGTGTGTGCCAGTGTGTGGTACAGTACACAGAGGCTTGTGGGTTCCTTGTTGAAATGCAAGGCCTTGGGAAGGCACGTGGTTGGGGGTGGAGCTATCCCAGACACGTTTGTGGATTGCCTGAATTCATATAAACTGGGTGGGAAAAACACACTGGAGGAAGGGAAAGCGAGGCTCTCCTGAGAACTTCTAAAAACTTTGATTCTGGAATGAGCACATTGTCAAAGAGACGATGAGGCTAAAAAGGGAGCACTGTCCAGACAGGAAATCATAAAGAGTGGGGCGAGGACCTTAACAACTTTTGGTTAGGCATCAATCATTGAGGCTGACACTGAGGTGTGATAATCTGGTCATTCCCATATCCTGTGAAGTGGTGCTATCACGACTGGAATTGTTCCTGCAGTCACAGTAGCTCCCTTAACCAAGGTCAAGATAGAACTGTGGGCACTTCAAAGGAGGCAACATCAATGAATTTCAATGAATGAAACACTAAATTACATCTGTGTCTGGAAACAGAATATAAAATGGTGAGCTTTAGCCTCCCAAAGTGCCAAACTGCAGCTCTACATCATGGAGAAGCTCAGCACAACTTCTGCCTGCCTGCGATTACCACAGGCCTTAGGAGGAGGAGGAGTGTGCCTAAAGGGAGAAAATTTAAGGGGGGATTCTGCAACTGGACCCTGCGACTACTGAAGTGTAAGATGCACTGTTCAGTCAGAACCGCCACACTACTCTGGCCATTTGTTGCTCAAGAAGGGCCATCAAGTTGGTGCATCACTGAGACCACAGAGGGCCATCACCAATTGCAGTGAAAGGGTTCTTGCCCTGTTTGCTGCTGTTCACGATCCTTGTATTCCCAGAGGAAGTTTTGGGGGGGGGGATCAGAAGCAGGGAGGTTGATTGTATTAGGAAGAGAAAGGCGATGGTCCTTGTGCAGCATGTAAAAATGAAGCGTACAGGTTATGACACTTGTATCCAGAGCATTTGCTTCCGTATCACAACACCAGAGTGAGCGGTAAGACTAATCACCAGGTACAATCTCTCAGGGGACTTACTCAGACTATAGCGCTAAGGCACTGAGGCATGTTGACTTTAAAAGCCATCATGGAACTTCCAAGATTAGCCCTTGCACGTGGAGCCTAACCTAGTGCTTAATTTTTGGTAGTTGTTTTCCAGTGCCTGGCACTGGCACTTAATTGTCAGCACTCCAGTGACAGACTATCATATGGTCCACTATCTAATTTCAAGATGAGCACAACAACTGTGTTTAATAAGTCAATATACATTAAACAAGCATTTGCAATGCAATCGTTCTTGCGTTTGCTTGAGTTAGAACTAATAGTGTTGTAAATTCCTAACTGGACTTTTCTTGCCACATAAACTGAAAATGAAAAGTAAAACAGTTGACATTAGCAAGCTGATTTAAAGCGCCACGGCCGCCATGAGCACGAAGGAGACACTAAAGGAAAAAGAAGTTTTCTGGCAGTCAAACGTATCAGCAAAAGAGCAATTATCCATGTAACAGGGCCGATGGCCAAGGCAGTAACAATACTGCCTAAAGGAGGGACAAACGTAAAGCAATTACCAATGATAACAAAGGACTTTTGAAAGGCGAGCCCATGACCAAGTGATAGTGATGGTCATTCGGTGGGTATGGTTAAAAGCCCACAGACAGATTACAACAGCCCAGAGTGCTTGCGTGGTCGACACAGAAAGAACAATACTTGCTGCTCACAGCATCATTCTAGATTTAGGTGGCCTGGAATAGTCTGAAGTATCCCACGTGCAACAGTTAGTAATTGTGCTGGTTGTGGCAATGGGTGGTGCAGGCTGAGGGGGCATCCTGGGAAGGGCCTTGGCACTTAATTTGGTTAAAAAAAAAAAAAAGTAGGCACTGGCCTAACCTATATGGTGCCTCTCGTAATGAGGAATACCCATAGTTAGCCGGAAGGTAAGTTTGACTCAGGATGCTACATGGACCATATTAGAGTGCCAGCCTTCTGAAGACTGTATCATTTGGCCGGTGCCATTTTTCACCTTGTGTTTGTATATAAATACTATTTTTTTCAATAAAAGCAAGTAATTGGTTGGAACTTCATTTATTGAGGTAGCTGGGCATATTTTGATTCTTGTGCCTGTGTAAAACGTGCACCTACTATCCCACCCAGAAGCCTTGAACTGCACTACCACAGAGTCAAGTGCTGAAGGGGTAGTGCTTGGTCCAGTTAACTTAGGGACCATAGTAGGACAGGTCTGCTGACGGCAGGAGTAAAAGGTCTTAACCACTACTGTTGGGCACAGTAGCTCCTGCTTGACCTGTGGCCCTCCGAAAGGGGTTTAAGAGCGGTTTTCCAGAAGAACAAAGAATACCAATCAGTCCCTGCATTGAGGGACAGCAGAACTTGGAGCAGGAACATCATCATGAACTTCAAGAGTTGAACATCCGAAATAGGTTTTAGGCCTATTCACACTTTGGAGCCATGAACTTTAGGTAATCAAATTTGGTGTATCTTTGTTTTTAAGGAACCACCTCTATGGTCCTTCAATAAGGCGTGAAGTTCAGTCTCTAAACTTAAGGTGTGTGCCGAAGGGTACATCCTAGTATATGGAGGGAAGCCTTAGGGTGAGCCACAAAAGCTACTGCACAACCATTGCAAATTAGCTGGATGGCCTAGCGATCTGGCATGATTGTCTCCAAATTGGTGGAAAAAAAGGAGCTCCTCCGCCCCACCAGAATATTATTGTGTAAGAGGGTGAAAAAGTATGAGGTCCAGAGCCAGCAGAACAGGCAAAGGACAGCACATACTGGATTTGTTGCTGCTGTTCATTACATCTACCCCTTTCCCAAAAGAAGAAGTATATTTGTCGGGGCATTTGAATGGAGTGTAAAGTTCATCTCTGCTGAGACTGTTGTGCCTTTTAACATTCTCAAAATGTCCTGCTCTGTCTCACACTTGGGAGCCAAGGCCTAGTGAGTGAACCCTAGGTTTGCTGTCCATGAAACATTACAGGGAGGAGTTGGCCTTCTCTCCAAACAGCCACTCACCACTAAAGGGCATGTCCCTGTCGGCTGTGTGGACATACCTTGAGAAATCGTGGAACACATTCAAGAGTGCCAGCGCAGTGTGTTAGCTGTGTCTATTGATAAAGCAATTGGGGATAAAGAGCTCAGGCCGCACATTAGAATCTGTTGGAGGACCCAAATAGTCTTTTTCCAGATCATAAAATTACTTTTTCAATGTGGTTTGGTAAGTTGATGACTATGATTTACAAGTTCCCATCGGTCATGGGTATAGAAGCCAAAAAGACTGGTGCATTTGTCATGGAAAAAGCATTTGTATTTGCTGTGGAAAAGGCATGTGGATTAAAGTTCGAGGAAACAGTTTAAACCCTTAAAGTTCTGGTGAAGGGTATGGTGACAAACTGTGGCCACCCAGAGGCGATCTAAATCATCTGGTAAATTGTCTGTGGATTATATGACTCAAAAGGGTTTTTTCCTCATGCAACCAGAACAGCCTTGTGTAAGGGGAGAAAAGTGTCCCAAACTGAAAGAGATGGTTAAATGATTTCCTATAAAATGTTAGATACTGCCTCTGCAGTGGGCAGGGTGATCTGTAATACTTCTGCTGCTTTTCTTGCCACTGTAGAGAAAAAAAAAAAATTATGAGAAAGGGCCAGAGATAAAAGGTGGCCCCTTCCAGGAAAGCGTCCAGCCGAACTAAATGAAGTATAAGCTAGCATTAATATTATGGGGTAAGGGAGGTATCAGCCTCTGAGTTATCTTCTATGTTTCTGTAAACCTTGGAGGTATGGCACTAGCCTAGGAGTCTAACCCCTGCAGTTTCTCCTCCTGGGTAAATCTTTGGCCCCAGGACAAGTATCTGCCAAGAGTACATCATAAAACACGTTTTGTCCTTCTCATTAGTAACGCAAATGATTTTGTCTAACTTTGAAAGTGGTGCCACAGACAAATACGAGGGCAGCATCCATCTCAGCGAAGAAACGAACAGCAACCAAATAGACACAGCACCTAGGCACACTTTAACTCTATTGGTCCATAGGTTGTAGCACATGGGTTTGAGAGGCATGGGGTCAGAGCTGCTAGAGTCACCTAGAATCAGGACGGAATTCTGCTTTGGCCCATAGGATAAAGGATCCATCCTGTACAAATCTAGCACAGTGAGCAGGAAGATCTTGACCAATGTACTTGGAACCCATGAATTCACTGTTTTCAATATCAGAATTTTCTCCAAGGACAAGCAAGAGTACAGCGTTGCGGAATGGTGTCAAAAGTACGAAGGGTCCTGAGAGGGGGTAGCAGTTTCCTCGAGGAAGAGAAGGATGTATCCCTTATGCATTCTTTTGCACTTATTGCGGCTTCAATGGAAAGATATTTTCACAGATCATTCGATGCCATGACCCTTATCTGAAGATGATGGGGAACCCTATGATGCAGCACTCAGGTCTTGGGTAAGGTGCAGGTCACGCTGCTGTGTTGCACGCCAAAACACCACATCCAGATGACATCTGGGTCCAACAAGGACATTTAATTCATGTTTTTGCAACAGGGTTTACATCCTGAAATCTTTGGAGAAATGTAATTGGTAAGCACCAAGACAATGGAACCCATAGTTGTGATGCGTAAAACAGGAACTGATGGGTTTGCTGGACATTTTCTCCAATATCCTTCCACTCAATGGGATGTGCCTTGGCTGAAGACAGAAGGCATCGCCTATTGGTACAAGCAAGCAGAGATATAACTCACGCCCTTGCAGTGAAGATGGGCCCCACCTTCCAGGGAGCTCATATTAACCTAGGTCTAGGCATACCTTTGAGGTATGGGGGTCTTGGCAGCCTCTCACCACATTCTGCAGGTTGGGTGGTGGTGGTGGGGGCGGGCATTAAAAAAGATATATTCTGAGATGTAGAGTTTTATTCATAAGGTGAGGAATGCCCGGGATGGTGTATGCCTCCGATTTTGTGATTACACCATTAGAAGAAGAGTCAACAAGTCTGTTTTCAGGCTATGGCATGAGGCCACATGGAGACAGTTGCCTAACTGCCATGCACCAGTGCCTAAAGCTTGCAGCAGCCATTATCCTTATTCCCTGGGGCCCCAATGAGAATGGAAGGGTGGTGTAGGACCCGGGGCACTGCATTAAAATCACAGAGTTGGCGGCAGTGGGCAGGACCAAGAAAGCGGACTGTCAGAGAGAGGGGAGACGGAGATGCAGATGAAGGTGCACTAGGAGAAGCCAACGAGAGGAAGAAACCATGGATAATCGTAGGGTACATGACCCAGCATCATATAGTTTAAATTCACTCCCCACAGGGGAAGAACTAAAAACTTGGGGGGATAGAGCAGAGGAGCAAAAGACAGGGGTGAGAAGTGAGGGCCAGAAGGCTATAGGATCTGCAACTGCTGCTCTCTCATTGCACCCCCACCCCCATGTAGAGGTAGACCTACCACACCAGTGGAGACTGCAGAGAACCAGGCTGCGCAGGCAGATAAGGAAGTCCACGTGGAGCACAACCCTAGAGAGAGCCTCATAGGAGAGACATTGAAAGCGAAGGGCTGGGGACTGCTGAACAGAGGCAGGAACAACTCCTGGGAGAGTATGCTGCCACACTGGGCCAACCTGGAGGGACATCGTTGGTAAAGCAATGGAAAGACTGGGATACCATGATTCACTGAGGAAACATGAGCGAGCAAACAAGGAGTAATTGTAGGAGGCTGGCCTGGCTTGTAGTGGGTACCAGAGGTACTTACACCTTGTGCCAGGTCCAGTTATCCCTTATTAGTGTAGAAGAGGTGTTTCTAGCAGCTTAGGCTGATAGAAGGTAGCTATGGCAAAGCAGCTTAGGCTGAACTAGGAGACATGTAAAGCTCCTACTATACCACTGGTGTCATATGCACAATATCATAAGAAAACACAATACACAGAATTACAAAAATTAGAGGTACTTTATTTTTATGACAATATGCCAAAAGTATCTCAGTGAGTACCCTCAGTATGAGGATAAGATATATACACAAGATATATGTACACAAACCAAAATTATGCGGGTAATAGCAAGAAAAGTAATGCAAGCAGTGTAAAGTTACAATAGATTGCAATAGGAGCACATAGGTATATTGGCAACACAAACCATATACTCCAAAAGTGGAATGCGAACCACGAATGGACCCCAAACCTATGTTAGCTTGTAGAGGGTCGCTGGGACTGTAAGAAAACAGTGAGGGTTAGAAAAATAGCCCACCCCAAGACCCTGAAAGGTAGGTGTAAAGTGCACCTACTACCCCCAGAGAGCACAGAAGTCTTGATGGGGGATTCTGCAGGAAGAACAAACACCAGCAATGCAACAACAGTGGATTTCTGGACCTGAGTACCTGTAAGACAAGGGGACCAAGTCCAATAGTCGCAACAGTGTCGAGAGTGGGCAGGAGCCCAGGAAATGCCAGCTGAGGGTGCAAGGAAGCTGCCACCTGTTGGAAGAAGCTTGGAGTTCTGCAAGAAAGAAGAGGACTAGGAACTTCTCCTTTGGAGGATGGATGTCCCACGTCACGATGAAGCTTGCAGAGGTGTTCCCACGCAGAAACACCGTATACATGCCTTGCTAGCTGCAAGGGTTGCGGTAAGGGTTTTTGGGTGCTGCTGTGGCCCAGGAGGGACCACGATGTTGCCACGTGGAGGAGGAGACAGAGGGAGCGCCCAGCAAGTCAGGGAGCCCTCACAGAAGCAGGCAGCACCCGCAGAAGTACCTGAACAGGCACTTGGAAAAAGAGTGAACTGGAGTCCACGCGAAGTCACTAAAGGGAGTCCCACGACGCCGGAGGACAACTCAGAAGGTTGTGCACTGCAGGAAGGAATGTCGGGGACCCGGGCTTGGCTGTGCACAAAGGAAATCCAGGAAGAGTGCACAGGAGCCGGAGCAGCTGCAAATCACGCGGTACCCAGCAATGCAGTCTAGCATGGGGAGGTAAGGACTTACCTCCACCAAACTTGGACTGAAGAGTCACTGGACTGTGGCAGTCACTTGGACAGAATTGCTGAGTTCCAGGGACCACGCTCGTCGTGCTGAGAGGGGACCCAGAGGACCAGTGATGCAGTCTTTTGATGCCTGCAGTTGCAGGGGGAAGATTCGGTCGACCCACAGGAGATTTCTTCAGAGCTACTGGTGCAGAGAGGAGGCAGGCTACCCCCAGAGCATGCAATACCTGGAAACAGTCGAGAAAGCCGGCAGGATGAAGCGATGCAAGGTTGCTAGTAGTCGTCTTGCTACTTTGTTGCGGTTTTGCAGGCGTCCTGAGCAGTCAGCGGTTGATCCTTTGGCAGAAGGTGAAGAGGGAGATGCAGAGGAACTCTGATGAGCTCTTGCATTCGTTATCTGCTGTGATCCCCAAAGCAGAGACCCTAAATAGCCAGAAAAGGAGGTTTGGCTACTTAGGAAGGAGGATTGGCTACCAAGAGAGGTAAGAGCCTATCAGAAGGAGCCTCTGACGTCACCTGCTGGCACTGGCCACTCAGAGCAGTCCAGTGTGCCACAGACACCTCTGTTTCCAAGATGGCAGAGGTCTGGGACACACTGGAGGAGCTCTGGGCACCTCCCCTGGGAGGTTCAGGTCAGGGGAGTGGTCACTCCCCATTTCTTTGTCCAGTTTCGCGCCAGAGCAGGGCTGGGGGATCCCTGAACCGGTGTAGACTGGCTTATGCAGAAATGGACACCATCTGTGCCCATCAAAGCATTTCCAGAGGCTGGGGGAGGCTACTCCTCCCCAGCCTTCACACCTATTTCCAAAGGGAGAGGGCGTTACACCCTCTCTCAGAGGAAGTCCTTTGTTCTGCCTTCCTGGGCCAGGGCTGCCTGGACCCCAGGAGGGCAGAAACCTGTCTGAGGGGTTGGCAGCAGCAGCTGCAGTGGAGACCCCGGAAAGGCAGTTTGGCAGTACCCGGGTTCTGTGCTAGAGACCCGGGGGATCATGGAATTGTCCCCCCAATGCCAGAATGGCATTGGGTGACAATTCCATGATCTTAGAAATGTTACATGGCCATGTTCGGAGTTACCATTGTGACGCTGTACATAGGTAGTGACCTATGTACAGTGCACGCGTGTAATGGTGTCCCCGCACTCACAAAGTCCGGGGAATTTGCCCTGAACGATGTGGGGGAACCTTGGCTAGTGCCAGGGTGCCCACACACTAAGTAACTTTGCACCCAACCTTCACCAGGTGAAGGTTAGACATATAGGTGACTTATAAGTTACTTAAGTGTAGTGGTAAATGGCTGTGAAATAACGTGGACGTTATTTCACTCAGGCTGCAGTGGCAGGCCTGTGTAAGAATTGTCAGAGCTCCCTATGGGTGGCAAAAGAAATGCTGCAGCCCATAGGGATCTCCTGGAACCCCAATACCCTGGGTACCTCAGTACCATATACTAGGGAATTATATGGGTGTACCAGTATGCCAATGTGAATTGGTAAATTTAGTCACTAGCCTGTTAGTGACAAATTTGGAAAGCAGAGAGAGCATAACCACTGAGGTTCTGGTTAGCAGAGCCTCAGTGAGACAGTTAGGCATCACACAGGAAACACATACAGGGCACACTTATGAGCACTGGGGCGCTGCCTGGCAGGGTCCCAGTGACACAGACTAAAATAACATATATACAGTGAAATATGGGGGTAACATGCCAGGCAAGATGGTACTTTCCTACAGTAATGATACAGAAAGAAGGGTTGCGGTGCATATGCCAGCAGCTGGAATGCCTGGGTTGGTGTGACCCTCCTTAACCAGATACATTACAGAGATCAGGTGACCTGATATTAACAACCAATCGGGACTTCCGTGGGTGGAACACTAATCCTCAAACAATGCTACTGTGCTCCGTGGTGGCTGCCCTAGACAGTGAGGAACCGATATACAGGACAAGAGGAAGGAGGGCGGCAGGACCCACTAAACAAACTCCTAACAGTGGAGGCCAAGCACCAAACCGGCACCGAGTGAAGAAAACTCACAATGGTCTAAACAAAGCTACCCAGGGATACTTGCACTGCAAATGACCGCTGATCATTGGAGAACAGAGAGGGTCAGAGGGAAATGACAGATGGCCAGGGACTAGAGGCACATACAGCGCCATACTGGAGGTTATTTAAGAGACCAAAACAGCCCTCAAACTAAATATTGACCAACATAACAGAAAAAATGAATGATGCTGAAGGACAGCCTCGCCGAAATAACATACGACTAGTGCAGGTGTCTCCAACCTGTCGATCGTGAGCCATCAGTAGCTTGTAGACACCTTCGGAGTAGCTCACAGCCTTGAGTTCATTTTTAATTAAGGACAGGTTTACATTTTCCATTTAAAGTTAAGGGAAGGCTGTGTTTATTTTACATTATTATCAGCCTGTAAACAGCAGTGCCTGATAATGAGAGGGGATAACTCAGATTTATCATCCACACTAGGGCACAGAGCTGATGAACTGAAGCAATCTGGTATTTGACTAATAAATAAAAGTCCTTGTCAACTCAATATTGGGGCGTAAGAACAAAATAATGTTTCTGAATGCTTTTAAATGGGAGAAAATGTAAAAGAAAAGTTACCTTAATGATTAAGTTAACTCTTCATTTTAATTTTCAGCCATTTCAAAAGTGTTGCATTTATAAGCAGCAGGCCTCTTGCTCCAAGTGGCCATTGGACACAGTGCCATATTTCTAAGTGGAAAATAGTCTTTTTTTTTATTTATTTTTTTTTAAATGGGAGGAATTTTAAGTGAAGAAAAATATTTCTATGTAACATTAAATCTTAATGTTTTTCTCCATTTTCAATCAAGCCAATTATGTTTTTATGTTTTATGTAGAAGTATGTTTCTTCACCTTAAATTACTCCTATTTAAACAAATGGCTGTATTGTTCTGTTATAAACATGGTGATGACTCTACAGCCCACTGGGAGCAAGATGACTAGTGTTTGTAAATGTGACACTTGGAAATGGGCGAAAACTAAAAGGATGAGTTTTATGGAATCCAAATAAACAAGAAGGTAGCCCTTCAGTTTAATTTTTCCCATTTCAAAGTGTCATCTTTACACACAGCAGGCATCATGCTCTCAGTGGCTGGTAGACACAGTGCCGTATTTATAACTGAAAAATATAGCTGTTATTTTAAGTGGGAGAAATGTAATGTATACAAAAATGTCCTATATTATGAGCATTTTTGCAAAACATATTTCTGTATTTTAAATTTCTCCCACTTCTAAAAATTGTTGTACATGTAACAGTGCCATATATGGCAAAAAGGTATGGCTTGTGTTACAACATACGACACAGGCTCTCAGTCACCTATACACATATATCCCATTTATACACACACATGTTCATACCTCCCAAAAGTCCATGCTCTCACTGACACACGTCACAAAGTATTTTGTTCAACCATAGTATCTGGTTCTATGGATATTATAATGGCTTAAAGTTAATAAAGCTAGACATAGAGGTGTGTGGTAATGCCAGAGTTGCTTTTCCTTCAGTAGCTCACAATGATGTTCACTGATCAGTAGCAGCTCTCACTACAGAAATGGTTGGAGACCACTGGATTAGTGGTTAAGGCAGAATGCCCTAATGTGGATCTGCTCCTGAAAGACTGGCTTTCCTTGGTGGTGCCGGAGGGTAAAACCTCAAAATGGTTTACTGTGGAGAGAGCGCATAGAGTTCCTGGATGGCCGCCTATGCCTGGGGCACCGCCGCAAGGGGTAGTTACCAGATTGCTGCACCTTCGAGATCCGGACATCATCCTACAATTGAGGAGGACGCAAAGGAATTGGTAAATAAAAGGAAAGAGTGTTCAGATATACATGGATTATACAACAGCTGACCAACATCAACAAGAAACCTTCACTAAGATTAAGCAGTGCCTCAGAAAACAGGACCTTAGATATGCAGTCTTTTTCCCAACAAAAAACTGAGAATAATTCAACAAGGAAACTCACACTTTTCCCAGCAGCAACAGAGGTCTGGGACTGGTTGGAGAATCAAAGCTAGCCTTTACCTAAAGACTGAGAGGTGAGCCGACCATCCAAATGGTAGGAACTTAAGAGGCGCTACATTGCACAGAGACAATAGCAGATGGCTTCCACAAAAACGCAGGTAGAGTAGGAAGCAGCAAAAGTGGTTGCGGACATTCGACGATCAAACACCCTGGAAACTTCTAGCAGATGAGAACCTCTACTGCAACAGAATAAGGGGTCGTATGAAGGAGAGTCGGAACAGGAAGAGGATGGCTAAGATTCAGGACTGCCAGAGGTTATCCCGATTATATCTATGGCAATAATTAAGAGATCTCTACAGACTGACACTTAGGGAGTAACAGGTGGTAACCCCCAGCAGACGTAGCCGGCACTACAAGTAGATGACAGCAAGCACTGCTCGCAGGTGGTGCCTTCACACAATGGGACCATGATACATCATAAGCACCAACAGTTCGAGTTACATGGGCACTGGGTACCGTACATTGGGGAGACGGCCAGTTTGAAGACCATCGCATGTAAGAGGTGGTGGGGTCGGAGATGGGGAGCAGTTATTCAGATCGGGGCAATACAGGTAAAAACCAACCAGAGGAGGACAACATACCTCCCCCCTGTGGGGGACATAATACAAAGGAGAGGGACTTGGACACCTAATCTATCATGACACATATACTGAAACTACTAACATGGAACGTCAATTGGGTTGGGGAACCCTATCATGCAACACAGACTTGGACGGATGACCTAGGGTGATACACCATGATACAGGGAGAATGGGAAGGGGGTCACCAGCTCTGGTTAATGTATATGTCCCACAGGGGCTACAAGTAGACACCGTGCAGAAGCTGGGACAGATACTTATGGACCTACTTAAACCTACCACTACCCTTTTCTGTGCCTCTGCTTCCTGACAGTGTTGCCGTTGCGAGCGAGAGAAGCAGACACTGCCATGCTCCTCCCCATCCACCTGCATTTGGACTCGCATTCAGAGAACCATTAGGAACTGAGAGCTGAGAATGCAGAGAATCCCTGAATAGTCTTCCATGTTCTCCTGTTCAGGTGAGGATCGCTGGAAAGCACATAAAGCAGTAGCAGCAGGGTGCAAAGCCCTAAGTCTCGTACTTTTCAAAGGGGAGTCTTCAGCGAGCCAGAGTGTTGCACCTGTGCCTCTCCCCCATGGGGAGCCACGAGGAGCATGGCTCGCACCAGTGCACATTTAGAGCCTCTTGCAGTTGGCCTATGAGAGGTCAGTGGGTTTTGTGCTTGTGGATGTGAAGGCTAGAATGCAAATAAGGCCTCCTGCTGCATCAAGGACTTCATGCGCAAAGTGGATTGAGGAGTTGATGGGTGGAAACAGCGGTCTAGTGGCTCTCCGACCATGCTACAGCTAGAATACAGCAGTAAGTGGCTAGGCGGCAAGCGATATCTGATATAAGGGCTTAAGTACCCCATCTTACAGCAGTGTTGAGATCATTGCCAAGAGGGTATTTGAGGACCCCCTTTTGGAGAGAGCAAGGGGCTTGGCCTATAGATATAAAAGTAGGAGTAATAACCCCCAAAATGAACTCGGATAATAACATAAGGAAAAAAGGCGCCAACAAGAGACAAAACATGAAAAGGATGGCATGGTCACTCACAGAAGGGTGTAGGAGATAGGTCCATAGAAGAGATCCAGGTAACCCATAAAGAAGGAGCAATAGTACCAATGTGTGGAAATGCAAAGAAGCAGAATTACTGTAAGAGCCCTTCACTGAGTGAGACGAGGGCAGTGGGCGTCAGTTAACAAATCAATTAAGGACTTTGTGGGTTACCATTTTAAGAGTAAGCATCCCCTTTCCGAATACTGAGGAGCTGGAGAAGGGCAACTAAGAAGAACGGGGAACAATAGTCATCAGCTCTTGGATCTAAGATTTCCCTCCTTAGCAATCCAGACATGCTGAGCCAGAATGAATTCTCATTAGAACCAAGGCTGTCCTCATAACCACAGCTCTTCTCCCTATTAGATAATAGGGGACTGCAACTGGGGTCGGGAGAAGGTGGTCTTGATGTAGGGCAGGATAATGTGGCTCCCAAAGATTGCAGGGAGGAGTACGATAATCTACAGGAGCAGTCCTTGGCTGCAGCAAATGATGTTACAGAAAGTTCTGTATAAAATTCAATCCTTAATGTAGAGATATCAGCGCTCCCGACCCTGGCTTCAACGTTGGACATATTGATGATTTTACAAAAAAACCTTGCAAGGACTACTGGAGGTGAGTGATGAACAATGACATTCTAAAATCTCAGAAATACCAATTGCAAATTATTGGGGGGGACGGGGAGTGAAACAAATAAAGGACCACATGCCGACTTTATTAAGACCTGTTAATGAAAACAAGCAAGAAATGGCAATTCCAGCCCATAGGGAGGCAGAAGGGGATGCCAACTGGATGGCAGGCTTTCAGACTGTTTTTGTGTCAAAATACTCAATGCTGGTAAAGAAGTAGGGAGATCCCACTAGGTATAGGCAGTAAATCCCCTGTAAAAAAAATAGAGAGGCAAGGCCCAGGGTGGTGGGTGAGACAAAGTCACCAGGGAAAAATGGCCAGACTTAGCTAGGGGGATTAACTAAAAAGCTAAAGACCTAAAAACGAATCCCCCCCGTAACTGCCCCATAGAAAGCTAAGAGTGTGCTCAACCAACAAGGGAGTGGAAGGGCCAGCCTAAGGAAAACAAGGCGGAGCAATCCCCACCCCAAAGTAAGAAGGAACCTAGAAATGACAGAGGGGAGTAAACAGTGGAATGGGAGATTCAGGGGAGCAAAGGGAGAGAATGAAGGAGACAAAAGGGAGAGTTAATGTGAGTAGGAGAGACAGAAGCAAGCTATCTACAGTAATAAACAGTGGAGTTGGGATTAAGTTGTGGATATATATCTCAAACCGATTCAAATAGAAGAAAAGGAAAGAGAGCTAGGAAGTTAGTTCCCTTAAATGAAGAATAACTACAATGCTGTTTCTCAAAGTGCCCTAGCTTGAAAACAATATTGTAGGAAGTTGGCTCTGTATGCACTATTTCAAAGTAAGGAATAGTATGCACAGAGTCCAAGGGTTCCCCTTAGAGGTAAGATAGTGGCAAAAAGAGATAATACTAATGCTCTATTTTGTGGTAGTGTGGTCGAGCAGTAGGCTTATCAAAAGAGTAGTGTTAAGCATTTGTTGTACATACACACAGGCAATAAATGAGGAACACACACTCAGAGACAAATCCAGCCAATAGGTTTTGTTATAGAAAAATATATTTTCTTAGTTTATTTTAAGAACCACAGGTTCAAATTCTACATGTAATATCTCATTTGAAAGGTATTGCAGGTAAGTACTTTAGGAACTTTGAATCATTACATTAGCATGTATACTTTTTACATAAAACACAATAAGCGGTTTTAAAAGTGGACACTTAGTGCAATTTTCACAGTTCCTGGGGGAGGTAAGTTTTTGTTAGTTTTGTCAGGTAAGTAAATCACTTACAAGTCTCAGGTTTGGGTCCAAGGTAGCCCACCGTTGGGGGTTCAGAGCAACCCCAAAGTCACCACACCAGCAGCTCAGGGACTGTCAGGTGCAGAGTTCAAAGTGGTGCCCAAAACACATAGGCTTCAATGGAGAAGGGGGTGCCCCGGTTCCAGTCTGCCAGCAGGTAAGTACCCGCGTCTTCGGAGGGCAGACCAGGGGGGTTTTGTAGGGCACCGGGGGGGACACAAGTCCACACAGAAAGTACACCCTCAGCAGCGCGGGGGCGGCCGGGTGCAGTGTGCAAACAAGCGTCGGGTTCTCTGTAGATTTCAATGAGAGATCAAGGGATCTCTTCAGCGATGCAGGCAGGAAAGGGGGGGGCTCCTCGGGGTAGCCACCACCTGGGCAAGGGAGAGGGCCTTCTGGGGTCACTCCTGCACAGGAGTTCCGTTCCTTTAGGTGCTGGGGGCTGCGGGTGCAGGGTCTTTTCCAGCCGTCGGGAAATGGAGTTCAGGCTGTCGCAGTCAGGGGGAGCCTCGGGATTCCCTCTGCAGGCGTCGCTGTGGGGGCTCAGGGGGGACAGCTTTGGTTACTCACGGTCTCGGAGTCGCCGGAGGGTCCTCCCTGAGGTGTTGGTTCTCCACCAGTCGAGTCGGGGTCGCCGGGTGCAGTGTTGCAAGTCTCACGCTTCTTGCGGGGAGTTGCAGGGGTCTTTAAGTCTGCTCCTTGAAACAAAGTCGCAGTTCTTTTGGAGCAGGGCCGCTGTCCTCGGGAGTTCCTTGTTTTGCTTGAAGCAGGGCAGTCCTCTGAGGATTCAGAGGTCGCTGGTCCTTTGGTAAGCGTTGCTGGAGCAGGGTTCTTTGGAAGGCAGGAGACAGGCCGGTAGGACTGGGGCCAAAGCAGTTGGTGTCTTCTGGTCTTCCTCTGCAGGGGTTTTTCAGCTCGGCAGTCTTCTTCTTCTTGTAGTTTCAGGAATCTAAATTCTTAGGTTCAGGGAAGCCCTTAAATACTAAATTTAAGGGCGTGTTTAGGTCTGGGGGGTTAGTAGCCAATGGCTACTAGCCCTGAGGGTGGGTACACCCTCTTTGTGCCTCCTCCCAAGGGGAGGGGGTCACATTCCTATCCCTATTGGGGGAATCCTCCTTCTACAAGATGGAGGATTTCTAAAAGTCAGAGTCACCTCAGCTCAGGACACCTTAGGGGCTGTCCTGACTGGCCAGTGACTCCTCCTTGTTTTTCTCATTATCTCTCCTGGACTTGCCGCCAAAAGTGGGGGCTGTGTCCAGGGGGCGGGCATCTCCACTAGCTGGAGTGCCCTGGGGCATTGTAACACGAAGCTTGAGCCTTTTAAGCTCACTGCTAGGTGTTACAGTTCCTGCAGGGGGGAGGTGTGAAGCACCTCCACCCAGAGCAGGCTTTGTTTCTGTCCTCAGAGAGCACAAAGGCTCTCACCGCATGAGGTCAGACACTCGTCTCTCAGCAGCAGGCTGGCACAGAGCAGTCAGTCCTGCACTGAACAATTGGGTAAAATACAGGGGGCATCTCTAAGATGCTCTCTGTGTGCATTTTTTTATAAATCTAACACTGGTATCATTGTGGGTTTATTATTCTGAGAAGTTTGATACTAAACTTCCCAGTATTCAGTGTAGCCATTATGGAGCTGTGGAGTTCGTTTTTGACAGACTCCCAGACCATATACTCTTATGGCTACCCTGCACTTACAATGTCTAAGGTTTTGCTTAGACACTGTAGGGGCATAGTGCTCATGCACTGGTGCCCTCACCTATGGTATAGTGCACCCTGCCTTAGGGCTGTAAGGCCCACTAGAGGGGTGACTTATCTATACTGCATAGGCAGTGTGAGGTTGGCATGGCACCCTGAGGGGAGTGCCATGTCGACTTAATCGTTTTGTTCTCATCAGCACACACAAGCTGGCAAGCAGTGTGTCTGTGCTGAGTGAGGGGTCCCCAGGGTGGCATAAGATATGCTGCAGCCCTTAGAGACCTTCCCTGGCATCAGGGCCCTTGGTACCAGGGGTACCAGTTACAAGGGACTTATCTGGATGCCAGGGTGTGCCAATTGTGGAATCAAAAGTATATTTTAGGTGAAAGAACACTGGTGCTGGGGCCTGGTTAGCAGGGTCCCAGCACACTTCTCAGTCAAGTCAGCATCAGTATCAGGCAAAAAGTGGGGGTAACTGCAACAGGGAGCCATTTCTTTACAAATATGATGAAAGGACCTTGGAGAACTAGGATTCACAAAGAACAATAAAGGGAATGAAGTTGCTGCACTCGGGCTGGTTAAGATAGCACTTGTAAAAGCGGAAAGAAAGGTGTTAAAAGAAGGAATCAGGTCTTTTATTGAATCGAAAATACCTGAAGTGGGTGACTTCAACAAACCCTCCCTGAGGCACCATGCTGGGCTAGTGTCAAGGCAAGTTAGACTGATTGATGAGGGGTATAGGAAAAAGGCATCCAAGAGCAATTTCCTACCCGGAAAGCTTCACCAAGACTCTTGGCTGGGATCAGGTTAAAGCCTCCAGACTGAGAGCCTTCTATGATGAGGGCGCATTGTGTACTGATGAATCAATAAGGGAGAAATTTGCCCTACCTGACATACAGAGTACCAAATAAGACAAGCCTTACACAGACCCGAAAGAGCCATCACTATACCACTCAAACGTTAGACGCAAATGCATCTTATGGCTCTACTGTTACATACTTAACCTCATCGCCTCAAAGAAACATGCATAGATGATGAAATGGGAAGGGGAATTAGGAACAGAAATCACCAAGGACACGTCAGGGGCAATTTGGCAATGGGCGTCCAAATCTTCGGTTTGCCTTCACCATAAAGAAAACTACTATAAACTTCTTAGACAATAGTATTTTACTCCAATACGACTACACAAAATGTTTGGGAGCCCGGACTCCTGCTGGAAGGAGTGTGAGGCACATTCTTGCATATCTGGTGAACTTGCATGAAGATACAATCTTTTCAGGAGGAGGTCTTACTTAACATACGCAATATGACCAATGTTACATATCCCCGAAATCCCATGCTGGTCCTTCTGGGAGATCTAGGCATAAAGAGGGCTCTCCCAGGCTCCCCGAGGATGGTTTCTGCGTCCTATCCTCCTCGCAGCATGATTATGCATAGCTAAAATTTGGAAACAGGCCCAAGCTTCCACTCTAAATATGTGATGGGGTAAACCATGGAACTTATTTGTCATGGAAAAGCTAACTGCAATCATTAGGGACAGAGGCGTCTAGGTCACTCCTACAACAAGTCTCAACTGTCGGCCCAACTCTCCTGGCTAACAAGCAGTACCTCACCAAAAACCCAGACTGTAAAAGGTGATTTCTGGCAGCCTTTCGCATGCACTCTAGAGTGTGACATCTCAGGGGAATTGTGGTAGAACAGAAGTTACCCTTTTCTCACGTTAGCAGTAAGTCTCCGACACACACAGTCAATGAAAAAGATGCAGGAGATTTTTCAATAGGTCTATTGAATAGGCTACAATCTACGGTAAAATGCATAAGCTACAATGATTAGGATAACGAATAACAAAAGAAGCAGAATTGTGAAGTTGAGTCTCGAAAACAAAGACCCCCACCATCTTGCAATAAAAACATGAAATATAAGATCCCAAGCAAGGAGAACCTAATCTCTAACCTAATGAGAGCTAGGTGTGATAACCTTAATCTGTCAGTACCATGTCCATGAGAAGCACCCCCAACACCTTGGAATGAGGTCTCTAGGTCAGACTCCGTGGTGACACAAAGACTGAGTTCTACAGCAAGGTGACGTGCAGCATAGATGGTGTAGATTTCATATGGTAGGAATCCCTCTGATAACCTTGTCTGTGCGAGATGTATTCATACAGATCTTGTAGGTATGTTCCCAAACAATCGATAAGGAGATAGACTTGTGGCCGCAGTTATGTTAACAATCCCCAACAAGTGTACATTATGTTCCTGTCACACGTGAGGCATGATATGAATACCTACGTATGTCACTTGATTAGGACGCTGACAGTGATGCCTTCACAGAGTGGCACTGATAATGCAAATCAAAATTTTTTATACCTATAAACAATGGCACTCATCTTAAAAGAAATAATAAATAATAAAATAAATGGACTAAAACAGAGCATGCCAAGCAGGTTAAAGGTCACTAGGTGATGTTGGCACAGGCCTGCAAGCCAAAGGACTAAGCTAATCTCCTGAGTCCCAATAAAAACTAAATATGATTCACTACAAGAATGGCTAAGTTTGAGGCCATATGACGGCCCTATGTTACGCATATTCAACATCAAAATAGAGCACGGGGCATACATCTGAGAAAATGTACATAAAGTTAATCATACACCATAGCTGCTAGGCATCTGTTTATCTTTATTATGTTGCCATGTGCTCGACAAAACCTCTTGAACTTTGATGATTGACCTTCTGCTCGCAGCCTTGGGCTGCAATCTGCTGATCGCTGCCATTTACTTTTTCCAATTACAGTTCAGAGAATTGTCGTGCTTAATCAGTTACTGCCAGAACAGGTTTATACAGGTCGTTGCCACCTCATGCCAGCTGCATCTGTACCTTTTCCCACCACACGTGTATCCCTGAAATATTTTGAAGGCCGTAGAGGACATTGAATGTGCTAGGGGTGGAGTTGTCCTCTGACTAAGCAGTTTTGTGTGTATATAACGTTGGGTGCCCCAGAGTGAAGGGACAGCCTCCGTAGGATAGTCACTTGATTGTCCTGGGACTCCGTATTAGCTCGAGCTATAAATCCATGTAATAAACTTCTCTTTATTCCTCCAGTTGGTGACTCCGTCTGATTTGTGAACTCTCTGCTAAACTGACCCTGAGTACAAGGGTGTCCCTCCACCACTGGGAAGAAGGCCCCAGGTGGGGGTCAAATCTTTCCTGGTTCCTCAGTTGGCGCCCGAACAGGGACCCGAGTCAGGCATCCAGGGGACCGACCAGGTGACGGAGGACTCACGATTGGATTTCCAAGGGAGGCACCCCACACCAGATTCTGAGCTTCGTTCTCTGTCGTGGACCTGCGGATCTCCACTGTGTGTCTTCCAGCCAGCTCGACTTCTCCTGGCGCTGTCTTAATTCGGGTCTCTGTTTTCCGTGAACTACTGGAGTCCCCAACTGTTGGACTATAAAAGAAGTGTCAGGTAAGGACGGGAGTTGAAAGATTCCTGTCTAAAAATAGGTCTGTGAGTATTGTACGGTTTCTATCGCTCTTTGCAAAGACCGACGTCAGTGGTAAGAATGACCTCAGTTGTCATTTAAGTATATAGGAAGCAAAAGGCATATTTGCCACTCATTTGGTGTAATCAAACCACTGATGTAAGAATTTTTTTTTTTTTTAAATATACTGGAAGAATGCCAGCGTTCAGTTGTTTCAGGAAATTGTGTTGTTGTCTTTGCAGTAGGGACTCCCGCCTGGAGGAAACATGCCCCGCTCCTCCGGCCGGGACTCCGAATCATGATATATATGTTAAATATGGCATAGGTCAGATTATTTGGTCTGATATATGGAGAAAAAGAACCAAAGGTAGTTCTGATTTACAATGGCCTATTCACGGGACATTTGATAAAGATAAATTAGACTATTTACAGGAACGTTTGTTTGTGACAAAAAGTAGACCAGGGATGTTTGATTCACTACGGACTTGGCAGAAAGAAGCAGACCAAAGACGTAGGAAGGCAGAGAAAGAATTACAGAGACATAAGACCAGGACGGTGACTGAAAAGGTATATGACTCTGACGTAGCTGAACATCAACAGAAAATTTTAGAACATGACCGAAGGCTTCACTTACAAACTGATAAGTGTTACCCTTCCAGGACAGTAGTGGATAAGCCACAAGAGGAAGACCCCCTTTTAAACGATATGTTAGATAAACTCCCGTTATATACCCACCAATATATCCTACACTACATCCTCAACCTGCACCAGGTGACCCTATTGTGCCACCTCCGGTTGGATCTCAGACGAGTGCTCCGCCACCCACCACCACCCCTCCTGTCACCAGACCTATAGAGGATACACCCCGCCCGACTGTACCCACCCCTCGACTGGCCCCAGTTTGGCCCACCCCTGACTCCTGTTTAGATACCACACATACCCCATCCCATGACCCCGCGAAAGCGCACCCTGCGCGGACACTTGTTCTCTAATTCACAAGAGGAAGATGTCATTGAAGAATTGACACGGAGGTGGATGACTAATTGGAATGACTATGGGCTCAGGGACATTGTCCACACTATGAAACAATGGGATAGTCTAGTTCAGTTACATGCAGCCACCCTTATGTGCAACATTATAATACAAGAATATGAGGATGATGGTTCCTCAGCTCCCCTGGGACTGGTGGACCTCCGAAAACGCGCCTCTACCGGGCTGCCGTTTGGTTCTGGTCTACATGATTATGTTGTTACTCTTCTTGTATATAGGGACCGCCGGTGGACATGTAGCCCTTCCTTAAGGGCATCCATGTTTCCCATGAGAGAGATTCCGCCGGTTTGGCGAGAACCGGTGACGGGTGACGCTGGGCAAATTATTACTGCAAGGCATTTTCAACAAATGTGGGTACACACCCCATGGAAAAGATCTGAAACATATACCCTAAAAGCAGCCTTACCTGACCCCGTAAGAACCCTGCAGGATATTATAAAGAATTGCAACAAATTCTTGAATCATGTACTATGACGTTGTCCGATTTTGACATGTTAATGGCAGCAGTAGTCCCGCAGGAAGTATGGTCAAAAATACGGAGGCACGACCATGCTGAACGAGGGGGCACGTGAGACCAATTGCAAGCAGCAGAAAGAGACAGGGTTGGGGGAGCGAAACCAGACCCACTTATATTGGCTCTCCCACTGCGTATTTTGGATTTAATGAAGACCATACTTGCACCACACAGGATAAATTGGAATAAATTGGCCGCCTGTAAACAGAAGAAGGACGAGGGTGTTTCAGACTTTTATACAAGGTTTGAGGGTGTCTTTTCTGATTACAGCGGCCAAGACATGACTACTGAAGGGGGGATAGGACTCTTTGTTGACAAATTCGTGGACAATTTATTACCAGACATAAAGGGAAAATTGAAATTGTGTGAAAGTACGTGGCCAGTCTCTACTGCCACTGGAATACTGACAATGGCCCAATATTATGGGAACAGGGAGATAGAAGAACAAGAAAAGAACGAGAAAAAAACGAAGGAGTTGAAAACAAAGGTGTTATTTCAGCAGGTCTACCCTCAGCCTCGTCAACAGCAGTCCAGATCAAGGTCACAAGGACCTGCCAATGACAGAAGGCAGTCCCAACGCCCTCCCCGTTCTTCCCTCTCCTACAATCAGTGCGCCTATTGCAAGCAGGAGGGCCAATGGAAGAGTGACTGCCCCAATAAGGACAACTCCACAAGCCGCCCCATGCCCCCACCGCAACAGGACTACAGACCCCGCGGTAGGTCTGGCCCTGCAGACAGACCCCGCCAGCAGGCCCCTTCACAGTCCCACAGTACCCACCGCCCAAATTATTTTGATGCTTCATCCCAGCGTCAATATTTTAATGACGACTATGATGCGTATGAAGGTCAGGGGTCCTCCTTTGACTAGGACAGCCTTCGACAGAGGGGGGTGGGACCAGTTTCTATTCCTGTTAGGCAGAATGACCATCACGTTGAGGTACAATTAGACGGTACTCCACATGATTTTTTGGTAGATACTGGGGCCACCAAAAGTTCTGTTAAACAGGAAGAGGTCCAAGAGGTCCCTCTGTATGGCAATATTAACGTCTCTATGGGTTTTTCTGGTGTTCCGGTGGCTAACCCCGTCTCCGAGCTGCTGCATGTTGTTATAGGTCCTTACACCATTAGCTCCCCTCTCATTCTTACTTCGGCCTGTAGTGAGAATTTATTGGGTTTGGACTTATTAAAGAAATTGTACACCACCATTTATTGCTCTCCGGATGGAGTTCATGTCACTCTAGGTCCAAATATTTCCCCGTCACAATTTTTGTCAAAACCACTTCCACCCGAACTTCGAGATTTGCCAGACATTTTATGGGCCACACTTAAGGACGATGTTGGATGTTTGGACATACCACTGTATGTCATACGCTTGAAAGCCAATGCCACATTGCCTCGTCTTCCCCAATACAAATTATCCCAACACATTGAACAACAACTCAAAAATATTGTGACCCAGTTGATTGATTTGGGTGTCATTGAAGAAACGCGTGGTAATGATTGTAACAGTCCTATCCTTCCTGTTCATAAAAAATTATCTGATGGCACTGCGTCTCCAGGACTCCGATTTGTTATTGATTTACAGGCGGTCAATAAGATTGTAATACCCCAGTTCCCTGTTGTTCCTGACATTACGACATTATTAACAATGATACCTGCCTCCGCTACTTGGTTCTCTGTTATCGATCTCAAGAATGCATTCTTTAGCATTCCCATTCATCCAGATAGTAGACAGTAGACACATCTTTGGGTTTTCACTGGGTGGTCGCAGTTTTCGGTTCTGTCGCGCTCCACAAGGCTATACTGAATCGCCTAGCATTTTTAGCCAGGCCCTCAAGGGTCAATTAGATGCCCTTGTTTTTCCTTGCTCCTCGACGCTGGTTCAATATGTGGATGACCTTTTAATAGCATCAACTTCAGAACAAAATTGTAAAACAGATACTGTAGCCTTATTGAAACATCTTGCACACCATCACCATAAGATCTCCCTCTCCAAATTGCAATATTGTAGACAGGAGGTTATATACCTAGGACACCTCCTATCTAAGGAGGGACGTACGTTAACGGCTGAGAGAATACAAGCTATACGAGACATACCGGTTTCCAAGGATACAGAGAGACGTTAGGGCCTTTATAGGTATTACCTCCTTCTGTCGTCAATGGATTCCTAATTATTCTCTTTTGCTAAAACCATTTTTGCATCTCACCCACAAAGATTGTCCTGAAAAGATTGAATGGAATGATGATTTTCAGTCTGGTTTTGATGAATTGAAAAATACACTCTGCACAGCACCTGTACTGGGTACGCCTGATTATCGTAAAGATTTTCAGTTATATGTGAGCGAGAGAAATGGATGTTCACTATCAGTGTTAACCCAAGAGCATGGCGGCAAACAACGTCCCTGTGCTTATTTTTCGTCACTACTGGATCCAGTGGCCCGTGCACTCCTGAGCCGTCTACGGGCAGTAGCCGCTGCAGCGGTCGCAGTGGGCCAGTCGGCCGGGATAGTCATGGATTCACCCCTCACCCTGTTGGTCCCACACACTATTGACGCACTATTAAACAAAACAAAAACACAGCATCTTACTAATGCACGATTAACTACTTATGAACTGACACTTTTAGCTAGTCATATAACATTAAAAAGGTGCAACACGCTCAATCCTGCCACTTTATTGCCAATTACTGAAAAAACTGAAGATTCTTATGATGACATACATGACTGCATTCTCCGGATGGAGGATGAAACAAAAGGGAGAGTGGACTTACAGGACACTCCACTGAAAGACCCTGATGGCATAATATACGTAGATGGCTCATGCATCAAGCTACCCGATGGCACTACCTCTGCAGCCTATGCAGTTACAACAGCTACCACTGTAGTTGAAACAGCTAGAATACCACATAACTCTGCTCAGGCTGCAAAATTAATAGCTCTAACACGAGCCTGTGAGTTAAGTAAAGGACTTTATGTGAATGTTTACACGGACAGTCAGTATGCATTTGGCGTAGCACACAATTTTAGTCGCTTGTGGGCAGAACGAGGATTTGTCACTTCACATGGGACACGTATTCAACATGGGATCCTTATAACTAACTTACTTTCTGCCCTGGCTTTGCCCAAAACAATGGCTATCATAAAGTGTAGTGCACACAAAAAGGTGACAGATGAAACTGGACAGGCAACGCCTTAGCCAATCAGACAGCAAAAGATACAGCGTATGCAAAGACAGGACACATGTATGTGGTAGATAGTACAGGTTCATCCCCATGAAATATTTGGGAACACAGTAGAGAGTGTCAGGAAGATACAGGATGAGGCAACTGAACAGGAGAGAAAGGAATGGGAAGAAGGGAAGGCCAAGCTAGATGACAATACACTGTGCTGGACAGATCTGTCACAGAGGGAAAGATGGATGTTACCCGATGCATTCGTTCTGCCAGTAGTGACTATGGCCCATGGTCCTGCACACGTTAGTGCGAAAAGCATTTGTGATTTGCTTGATCCGGTTTGGTCAAATAAAAATATCAGAAGAGTAGCTGACCAACTGGTTCAGGCCTGCATGATTTGTTTACAACATAACATAGGGAAGGGTGCCTCAGTCCCCGCTGGGCATTTTTCCCCACCAACGTATCCCTTTGAAGTACTACAAATGGATTGAGATGGAAATGTGTAACAACTTGAAATATGTCCTAGTTGTGGTCTGTATGTTTAGTAAGTGGGTAGAAGCTTACCCTACTAAAGATAATACTGCCCTTACCACCGCAAAGGTACTTCTGAAGGAGTTCTTCCCACGGTTTGGGTTCCCAAGGTGTGTCTGGTCAGATAATGGGAGTCATTTTGTAGGGCAGGTGATGAAAAGCGTGTGTAAAGGGTTGGGCCTCCGCTAGAAGTTTCATGCAGCTAACCACCCCCAGTCAGCAGGACTAGTTGAAAAATATAATGGCACACTTAAATTGAAGATGTCAAAAATATGCGCAGAACGCGGTATACGGTGGCCGGACGCACTGCCCCTGGCTTTAATGTCTGTCAGGATGACGCCTCACTCTAGATTAGGGTTGTCACCCCATGAGATAGTGATGGGTAGGCCAGCAAATGTCTGGGGGGTCCCTCGACCTCACAAGTACTCAGAACTAGAACATCCTGTTTTGATGGACTATTTAAATGAACTCACTAATTCTTTGCGTTCTATTCACCAACAGGTGCGTGAAGCACTCCCATCTGTATCCACTGATCCAGGCCACAAGATACTACCTGGAGACTGGGTCCTCACAAAGAATTTCCAGCGGAAAAAGAGTCTTGAACCTCGATGGAAAGGTCTGCGACAAGTCCTCCTTGCTACTCGAACAGCAGTTAAAGTCGAAGGAGCTAAGAATTGGATACATGCATCCCACTGTAAGAAAGTACCCCTACTCGTACCCTCTGATGAAATAAAAAGTGGTGACCACCCGACGACTGAGGACCATTTCAGCAACACTACGCGGAGTGATAAAAAACAGAACGACAGTGTGCTGCAGGAGGTTCCCTCAGATTTTGGTCACACTGAACAATTGTTTCCTGACCATACCATACCACAGTCCACAAGATACGATTTCCGCCCACGAAAATAAGAAAATGAACAATGAACTGATTGCTTGTCCCCTGTATTAAGTCTGACGATAGCTGCAGGGCCGTGATTTTGACTGTCGGGCGGACCAGAGTGTGTCAATAGGACTGCTGGAATCACCCCACAGTGAAGCAACCACCAGTCACGGGCAGCACCTAGGTTGGATTGAACTGCTAGTGGGACAAGCAATAAAGAGAAATCGGTGTTATAGAAGAAGACAAGAGGAAAAAGAAGAAAATAAGTAATTTAAAAAGACTATTAGGCCCACGTATCACTTGTCTCACCATAACAATACTATTTTTGGTACTTCTGTCTTGCATTGGGTGGGTAATACATGATTCTGACTCAGAGGTCTCACCAACTACGCCACTGCCTCCAGAACACAGCCATGTTTCCTTACCACCCCATGAGGAAGGACGACGTAAGGAATATGCAAACAATACCTTCATATCTATGTTACATCAACATCAGCTGGCTGTAAATAGAACAAATTGTTGGATATGTGGCTTTCTACCGAGTTCCGTGCAAAGAAGGTTGCCATATATTGCATTCCCTTTTTCTTTGATGGCTCCTGCAGCGCCTGGTATGAACTATCAGCCATTTGGGCTACCTCAATGGATTCTACTAATTCCGGACTATTGGTCACCCACCTATACTGGTTATGCTGGCCCACTGGAACAAGAGTTTATGGAACAAAGGAAGAAAAGTCAGAATATGCTGACCGACGAAATAGGTCTACTGACATATATTTTTTATCCTTTAATACCACACCCCGGATTGGCCGAAGATTTTTTGTAACACAGGTCAAGGCTCCACTTTGTTTTCAGAAAAGTGGTAATAGAAGTGTAGGTGCCAGTAACTGTAATGCTACAGTAATATTGAATGGAACTAATTGGCCTACCATGATACCATCACAAAACTCGTATTTTGTTTGTGGTAGTAATGGCTACACCTCCTTGGTACCCACCTGGACCGGCACGTGTTACATTGCTTGGTTACTACCACCAACTTACACAGCTGGCCCTCAATCCCACAGGACTCGGAGAGGGGTAATATCTGCAGAAGATACCTCAGCACAAGAAGCATTGGACTACTTTAAAGGAGTCCTTCCATTATGGGGCCCTATGATGAACAGTAGGGATATCAGACATCTCACACGAGTCGTGGAAGCAACAATAAATGAAACAGCAGGAGCTCTGAGTAACATCACTGCAGAGCTCGCTGCTGACCGCCTTGTTACTCTTCAAAACAGAATGGTTCTTGACATTATCTTGGCAGACCATGTTGGAGTTTGTACTTTGATCGGATCGAGCTGCTGCATTTATATACCAGACAATGCCCCTTCAATGTATAAAGCTATTCAAAGGTTGCATATGATAGCTTCCAAAATACACCAAGACAAAGGAACATGGTCCTTGACCGAATGGTTTTGGGGCTTGATTTCCCAATGGGGCTGGCAGATACTAATATTCCTTTTTGTGCTTGCTGCTGTATTCCTCACCTGTTGTCTTTGTGTACAGTGCCTACCTGCTTTGTGCGGTTGCTGTATGGCATCCCTTGCCCCCTGGCCTGTTCGCCCTCCTCAACACACAGCTATGCTGTCCCTTGAGCAGGAGATAAAAGACCTTATGTCCATTAACATAGACACTGAATGACGTTCAAACTTGCCTCACAATGGCAAAAGGAGGGTTTGAGAAAATGTACATAAAGTTAATCGTACACCATAGCTGCTAGGCATCTGTTTATCTTTATTATGTTGCCATGTGCTCGACAAACCTCTTGAACTTTGATGATTGACCTTGTGCTCACAGCCTTGGGCTGCAATCTGCTGATCGCTGCCATTTACTTTTTCCAATTACAGTTCCGAGAATTGTCATGCTTAATCAGTAACTGCCAGAACAGGTTTGTAAAGGTCGTTGCCACCTCATGCCAGCTGCATCTGTACCTTCTCCCACCACACATGTATCCCTGAAATATTTTGAAGGCCGTAGAGGACCCTGAATGTGCTAGGGGTGGAGTTGTTCTCTGACTAACCATTTTTGTGTGTATATATGGTTGGGTGCCCCAGAGTGAAGGGGCAGCCTCCGTAGGATAGTCACTTGATTGTCCTGGGACTCTGTATTAGCTCGAGCTATAAATCCATGTAATAAACTTCTCTTTATTCCTCCAGTTGGTGACTCCGTCTGATTTGTGAACTCTCTGCTAAACTGACCCTGAGGACAAGGGTGTCCCTCCACCACTGGGAAGAAGACCCCAGGTGGGGGTCAAATCTTTCCTGGTTCCTCACATCTTGCTATGTCCAAGACGTTAAAAGCTTTAGACATATGCTCTTCAGACTCCGCAGACGACTCTTGACTTGTCTACGCTTAGACTGCAACTCATTTATGCTGTCACATCGTCGAGGGTAGTAAGACATCCATGATAGATATGATTGTTGTTGATGCTACAGGGGTCCACATATGTTTTTGGTGGGAGGCGGGTGAAAACAAAGGGCTTACAGGGGATTTACGGACTTCTGCAAAGACTTTCTTTGAAGTAACGCTATTTTAGCCCTTGTGGGGAGCTGTGCGGCAATTTCCCCTATCCTGTCCTCATGGCTTGAATAATGTGTATTTGATGAGGCTGCTAAGTGTTTTGCTCTCATTTAAAATGGTAAATAAAGCTGCTTAAAAAGACAAGTTAGTGGTAAACTTGGAGAAGACAAAGGTGCAGAGTTGTGGCAAAAAAACAGAAGTTTAGTTGGCTAATAGGTCCCACTAAACTGGAATGGGTCAATTAATTTAAGTATTTAGTAGAATGGTTTGAGAAGTACTTAAAGTGGAATGTTCATATTGAATCACTAAAAGTAAGAACCCTTGGCTCAGTAAGTGGCCTGAAAAAATGTAATAGGGATTATGGGGAGATGTCCCACAGGCCAGTCTTAAAAGCTTATGCTGCAACGATCTGCTCTCAAATTCAACAAACACAGAGCTGAGCTGCTATGACTTCGTGGCAAAATTGGGTGGGACTCTGAAGAGGAAAAATGTCTGAAAAGCTCAGTCTCTGCCAGGATCGTCAATGTTACAGGCTGCAAGAATAGAGACGGGTATTACTTCATGGAGCATCCTTGCCCAAGTGGAAGTTATCAGATTTTGGCAACGTTTGAGTCCTGGCAATAGGCAAAGGGGTTCTTCATGATGCTAAAATAGGATTATGCAAAGTGAACTTGTAAAGAAATGGCTCCCTGTTGCAGTTACCCCCCACTTTTTCCCTGATACTGATGCTGACTTGACTGAGAAGTGTGCTGGGACCCTGCTAACCAGGCCCCAGCACCAGTGTTCTTTCACCTAAAATGTACCATTGTCTCCACAATTGGCACAACCCTGGCACCCAGGTAAGTCCCTTGTAACTGGTACCCCTGGTACCAAGGGCCCTGATGCCAGGGAAGGTCTCTAAGGGCTGCAGCATGTCTTATGCCACCCTAAGGACCCCTCACTCAGCACAGACACGCTGCTTGCCAGCTTGTGTGTGCTGGTGGGGAGAAAATGACTAAGTCGACATTGCACTCCCCTCAGGGTGCCATGCCAACCTCACACTGCCTATGGCATAGGTAAGTCACCCCTCTAACAGGCCTTACAGCCCTAAGGCAGGGTGCACTATACCACAGGTGAGGGCATAGGTGCATGAGCACTATGCCCCTACAGTGTCTAAACAAAACCCTAGACATTGTAAGTGCAGGGTAGCCATAAGAGTATATGGTCTGGGAGTCTGTCAAAAACGAACTCCACAGCTCCATAATGGCTACACTGAATACTGGGAAGTTTGGTACCAAACTTCTCAGAATAATAAACCCACACTGATGCCAGTGTTGGATTTATTAAAAAATGCACACAGAGGGCATCTTAGAGATACCCCCTGTATTTTACCCAATTGTTCAGTGCAGGACTGACTGGTCTGTGCCAGCCTGCTGCTGAGAGACGAGTTTCTGACCCCATGTGGTGAGGGCCTTTGTGCTCTCTGAGGACAGAAACAAAGCCTGCTCTGGGTGGAGGTGCTTCACACTTCCCCCTGCAGGAACTGTAACACCTAGCAGTGAGCTTCAAAGGCTCAAGCTTCGTGTTACAATGCCCCAGGGCACTCCAGCTAGTGGAGATGCCCGCCCCCTGGACACAGCCCCCACTTTTGGCGGCAAGTCCAGGAGAGATAATGAGAAAAACAAGGAGGAGTCACTGGCCAGTCAGGACAGCCCCTAAGGTGTCCTGAGATGAGGTGACTCTGACTTTTAGAAATCCTCCATCTTGCAGACGGAGGATTCCCCCAATAGGAATAGGGATGTGCCCCCCTCCCCTCAGGGAGGAGGCACAAAGAGGGTGTAGCCACCCTAAAGGACAGTAGCCATTGGCTACTGCCCTCCCAGACCTAAACACACCCCTAAATTCAGTATTTAGGGCTCCCCAGAACCGAGGAAACTAGATTCCTGCAACCTAAGAAGAAGAGGACTGCTGAGCTGAAAAACCCTCCAGAGAAGAAGGAGACACCAACTGCCTTGGCCCCAGCTCTACCGGCCTGTCTCCCTCCTTCGGAAGAAAACTGCTCCAGCTACGCTTTCCCCAGGACCAGCGACCTCTGAATCCTCAGAGGACTGCCCTGCTCTAAAAGGACCAAGAAACTCCAGAGAACAGCGGCCCTGTTCAACAAAGACTGCAACTTTGTTTCCAGAGGAGCAACTTTAAAGACCCCTGCAATTCCCGCCAGAAGCGTGAGACTTGCAACACTGCACCCGGCGACCCCGACTCGACTGGTGAAGAAACAACGCTACAGGGAGGACCCCCAGGCAACTCCAACACTGTGAGTAACCAAAGTTGTCCCCCCTGAGTCCCCACAGCGACGCCTGCAGAGGGAATCCTGAGGCTCCCCCTGACCGCGACTGTCTGATTCCCAGATCCCGACGCCTGGAAAAGACCCTGCACCCAGGACCTGAAGGATCGGAACTCCAGTACAGGAGTGACCCCCAGGAGGCCCTCTGCCTTGCCCAGGTGCTGGCTACCCCGAGGAGCCCCCCCCTTGCCCGCATCGCTGAAGAGACCCCTTGGTCTCTCATTGAAACCTATTGAAAACCCGACGCGTGTTTGCACACTGCACCCGGCCGCCCCAGTGCCGCTGAGGGTGTACTTTCTGTGCTGACTTGTGTCCCCCCCGGTGCCCTACAAAACCCCCCTGGTCTGCCCTCCGAAGACGCGGGTACTTCCCTGCTGGCAGACTGGAACCGGGGCACCCCCTTCTCCATTGAAGCCTATGTGTTTTGGGCACCACTTTGAACTCTGCACCTGACAGTCCCTGAGCTGCTGGTGTGGTGACTTTGGGGTTGCTCTGAACCCCCAACGGTGGGCTACCTTGGACCCCAATTTGAACCCCGTAGGTGGTTTACTTACCTGCAAGAACTAACAATAACTTACCTCCCCTAGGAACTGTGAAAATTGCACTGTGTCCACTTTTGAAATAGCTATATGTGTTTTATGTAAAAAGTATATATGCTATTGTGATTATTCAAAGTTCCTAAAGTACTTACCTGCAATACCTTTCAAATGAGATATTACATGTAGAATTTGAACCTGTGGTTCTTAAAATAAACTAAGAAAATATATTTTTCTATACAAAAACCTATTGGCCTGGAATTGTCTCTGAGTGTATGTTCCTCATTTATTGCCTGTGTGTATGTACAACAAATGCTTAACACTACTCCTTTGATAAGCCTACTGCTCGACCACACTACCACAAAATAGAGCATTGGTATTATCTCTTTTTGCCACTATCTTACCTCTAAGGGGAACTCTTGGACTCTGTGCATACTATTCCTTACTTTGAAATAGTGCATACAGAGCCAACTTCCTACATTGGTGGATCAGCGGTGGGGTACAAGACTTTGCATTTGCTGGACTACTCAGCCAATACCTGATCACACGACAAATTCAAAAAATTGTCATTAGAAATTGATTTTTGCAATTTGACCTATTTTTCTAAATTCTTAAAAGTCCTGCTAGGGCCTTGTGTTAGTCCCTGTTAGCATTTCTTTTAGAGTTTAAAAGTTTTGTGAAAGTTTGAATTAGATTCTAGAACTAGTTTTCGATTCTTAAAAAGTATTCCAACTTTTAGAAACATAATGCCTGGTGCAGATGTGAATGTGGAGGAACTCGACCTCACACCTTACCTCCATCTTAAGATGAGGGAGCTAAGGTCACTCTGCAAAATAAAGAAAATCACAACTGGCTTAAGACCCTCCAAACAACAGCTCCAGGAGCTTTTGGCAGAGTTTGAAAAAGCCAACCCCTCTGAGGATGACAACCCAGAGGATGATGTTAGTGACATGGAGGAGAATTCCCACCTTCCAGTCCTAACTAGGGAACCCAGGGACCCTCAATCCCTGATTCCAACTGTGATAGTCAGAGATGCTGCTTCCCTCATAAGGAGAGGCCAGCACCTCTGAAATCACTGAGGATAGCCTCAGTGAAGAGGACCTCCTGCTAGCCAGGATGGCCAAAAGATTGGCTTTGGAAAGACAGATCCTAGCCATAGAAAGGGAAAGACAAGAGATGGGCCTAGGTCCCATCAATGGTGGCAGCAACTTAAATAGGGTCAGAGATTCTCCTGACATGTTGAAAATCCCTAAAGGGATTGTGACTAAATATGAAGATGGTGATGACATCACCAAATGGTTCACAGCTTTTGAAAGGGCTTGTGCAACCAGAAAAGTAAACAGATCTCACTGGGGTGCTCTGCTTTGGGAAATGTTCACTGGAAAGTGTAGGGATAGACTCCTCACACTCTCTGGAAAAGATGCAGAATCTTATGACCTCATGAAGGGAACCCTGATTGAGGGTTTTGGATTCTCCACTGAGGAGTATAGAATTAGATTCAGGGGGGCTCAAAAAACCTTGAGCCAGACCTGGGTTGATTTTGTGGACTACTCAGTGAAAACACTGGATGGTTGGGTAACTGGAAATGAAGTGCATGACTATGTTGGGCTTTATAATTTGTTTATGAAAGAACACATTTTAAGTAACTGCTTCAATGAAAAGTTGCATCAGTATCTGGTAGACCTAGGTCCAATTTCTCCCCAAGAATTGGGAAAGAAGGCAGACCACTGGGTCAAGACTAGGGTAACCAAAACTTCCACTGGGGGTGACCAAAAGAAAGGGGTTACAAAGACTCCCCAGGAGAAAGTGGGTGACACTAGAAACAAAGAAAAAGAGTCCTCTGTAGGCCCCCAAAAAACAGAACACGTGGGTGGGCCCCAAGACACAACCCAAAACAAAGGTGGGTACCAGGGTAAGAACTGGGATGCCACTAAGGCATGGTGCCATAACTGTAGACAGACAGGGCACCACACCAAGGACACTTCTTGTCCCAAAAACAAACCCCCTAGCAAAATCCCAGGGGTAACCAGTGTAGCCATTGGGGATGACTCCTCAGATGAGGAGGTCTTCATAGCCTTCAACTGGAAAAAGGGCCCAACAGGTGAGTTGGAGATTCCAGAGGGAAGTAGACACTTCCACCACCTACTGGTGAATGGAATCCCAGCCACTGCCCTGAGAGACACTTGTGCCAGTCACACTATTGTGCATGACAGGCTGGTGTTCTCAAATCAGTACATCCCAGGTGAGACTGCCAGAGTAAGAGTTAGCCCAGACAGGGTCACTAATAGGCCTGTGGCTTTTGTGCCCATAGAAGTGGGTGGGACTTTTAGCTGGAGAAGGGTGGTAGTCAGTACAGACCTCCCCCTTGATTGTCTCCTTGGAAATGACTACCCAGAGGTTAGTCAGAGCCCAAGAGAGGAACTGGTCCAGTGCCAGACCTCTCCCAAGGATTCTGGAGGTGCTACCCCTGCAGTAACTGCAAGTAGGCCCCAGAACAAAAAGAAGGGAAAACAGAGTAGGAAAGGTGGACAACCTTTAGCCAAGGTTCCAGCAAGCCAAGGAGATTCTGCTCCAGTAGGGGAGAACTCCACAAATGGCACTGGTAAAGTCCAACCTGACCCACAAAAAGTCCTGGCTAGTCAGGCAACTGTTAAGCCTGAGTGGGTGACTCCTCAGCTAACAGAAGAAAGAGTGGAAGAAGGGTGTTTACTACAAGATGTGGTAACCCCCCACTCTAATACAGCAGACAGGCACCCTGAACCCAAAGAAGCCTGTAACTTAGCCCCTTCCCTTGTAGGTGAAGAGCTAAAGGTGTGGTTCTGGGCACTGACAGCTGTCAGTGGCCTCTGCTGGGTTTTAGCCTTTATGGCTGCACTATCCTTGGCATGGTGGTCAGACCCCAGGCAAAATGGCAAGTTAGGCCCCCTGACCCTGTTGGTCATGGTGGGGTTACTCCAGCTCTGGGTAACCTCTTTGGGTAAGCTAGGGGTAACCCTGGCTAAGGTAAGATTAGCAGAGGTGGATACCTCTAACCTCAAAATAGAGAGAATGGGTGAAGACATTAAAAGCACAGACAAGAGGCAGTTCAGATTAGGTCCTATCACTGTGGAAGTGGGTCAGTTCCCCAGAGGGAATGACCTGAACAGGAGGATGTAAGGCATAGTAGGCCCTGCAACAAACCAGACTATTTCCTCTACTCTTCCTCGCCTGACAGACTAGGAAGACTCTCCCAGCTTTGGCTGAGTCTCCTGGCCTGTGGGCTGGGGGGGCTTGTGCAAAGAAATGGCTCCCTGTTGCAGTTACCCCCCACTTTTTGCCTGATACTGATGCTGACTTGACTGAGAAGTGTGCTGGGACCCTGGTAACCAGGCCCCAGCACCAGTGTTCTTTCACCTAAAATGTACCGTTGTCTCCACAATTGGCACAACCCTGGCACCCAGGTAAGTCCCTTGTAACTGGTACCCCTGGTACCAAGGGCCCTGATGCCAGGGAAGGTCTCTAAGGGCTGCAGCATGTCTTATGCCACCCTAAGGACCCCTCACTCAGCACAGACACACTGCTTGCCAGCTTGTGTGTGCTGGTGGGGATAAAATGACTAAGTCGACATTGCACTCCCCTCAGGGTGCCATGCCAACCTCACACTGCCTATGGCATAGGTAAGTCACCCCTCTAACAGGCCTTACAGCCCTAAGGCAGGGTGCACTATACCACAGGTGAGGGCATAGGTGCATGAGCACTATGCCCCTACAGTGTCTAAACAAAACCTTAGACATTGTAAGTGCAGGGTAGCCATAAGAGTATATGGTCTGGGAGTCTGTCAGAAACGAACTCCACAGCTCCATAATGGCTACACTGAATACTGGGAAGTTTGGTACCAAACTTCTCAGAATAATAAACCCACACTGATGCCAGTGTTGGATTTATTAAAAAATGCACACAGAGGGCATCTTAGAGATACCCCCTGTATTTTACCCAATTTTTCAGTGCAGGACTGACTGGTCTGTGCCAGCCTGCTGCTGAGAGACGAGTTTCTGACCCCATGTGGTGAGGGCCTTTGTGCTCTCTGAGGACAGAAACAAAGCCTGCTCTGGGTGGAGGTGCTTCACACCTCCCCCCTGCAGGAACTGTAACACCTAGCAGTGAGCTTCAAAGGCTCAAGCTTCGTGTTACAATGCCCCAGGGCACTCCAGCTAGTGGAGATGCCCGACCCCTGGACACAGCCCCCACTTTTGGCGGCAAGTCCAGGAGAGATAATGAGAAAAACAAGGAGGAGTCACTGGCCAGTCAGGACAGCCCCTAAGGTGTCCTGAGCTGAGGTGACTGACTTTTAGAAATCCTCCATCTTGCAGATGGAGGATTCCCCCAATAGGAATAGGGATGTGCCCCCCTCCCCTCAGGGAGGAGGCACAAAGAGGGTGTATCCACCCTAAAGGACAGTAGCCATTGGCTACTGCCCTCCCAGACCTAAACACACCCCTAAATTCAGTATTTAGGGGCTCCCCAGAACCGAGGAAACTAGATTCCTGCAACCTTAGAAGAAGAGGACTGCAGTTTTAAAACAGTAACACAACTTAACTGTAATGTTTAAATACGTCTAGATGTATTTAAACGTTGCCAATTTATTAGATTAATTGTGAAAAATTTGGCGAGGGACCTGAAGATTTATTTTTCTACTGGGGGGGGCGTCATTGAAAAGTTTGGAGACCCCTTCGATAGTCAGTAATTAAAGGGGAAAAACTCAGCCAAGTTTATGATCAACTCCTGGCACAAGGAAGAATGGTTCCCTTAGGTGGATTTATTAACAAACCGCTGGCTTAGATAGGAGCTGTTAACGCTGAGAATTGGAATTAATCTATGTTACTCCAATAACAAGACAAAAACAGTAATGATCAATTTAGCAGGTTAATGTACATGTGGTGTGAGTTCTAAATGAGATAATTTGCACATTTTTATGGACTGTCTAAATGTTTTGCCCCCTCGGAAAACCATTCTACGGCCATTTAAAAAATAAATATGGCTTCAGGAATAGCGTGTAAGCTGTGGCACTTTTAACCGACATGTGCTTCCTGGATGTGCTGGTGGGAGATTTATGATCACCGTAAAAAGGTTTTTATGGGTATATAAGAAGCCTAGTTATTTGTATTCATTTTATGAAGAGGGGTTAGTCAAACTCACAAGGCCTAGGTTTCATATGTGGTATTTATTATTTTAAAGTCTGTATGTCATTTATCAGAATGTATTTATACAAGATGATTAATGTTTGTGCGTTTTATGCTGTTTCAAGACTAATTGTCTAAATAAACATATTTTTTTTGACTGACTGACTAAAATTTAGTGATATTTTTACATGGCTCTCCACACACACCTCGATGGAAGATCCCTCAAAGCATCTTCTAGTAGGAAAATTGAAAGGTTTCGTACAAGCAATGGGAATGGGGGCTATCTGGAGGACACTGAATGGGACACGCAACTGTTACTGCTATTATTTGGGAGTGAAATAATACACACTCGTGCATAGACAATTTATTCACCCGCTTACAACATTAGGTAGATTCACAGAAGCTGAATGCAAGGCAAGATGTATAACGGACCATTCCCCATCAAGTGCCATACTAGAAACAAGGAAGGTGAAGGTCAGAGAGAAATGGAGAATAGCAGCATGGATGTTGACAAACATTAAAGAAGTAGAGTGTCAAGATGAGGCCACAGTGCACGACTTCAAGGAGAACACAAAGAGCAAACGATGCAGAAACACTAGGGGAGGCATACAATGCCACGATAAGGGAACTATAATCTCAGGGGAGGTTGGGGACAAAAGGAAAAGGCAAAAGCTTAGACTTGGAAAGGGAGATAATGGAGATAGAGCCAGAATATATTCTAAACCCCTCAGATGATACACAAGGAGACATAACTCTTAAAATGAAGGGGTACATGATGCTATCCACGGCAAACGTGAAAATGACTCGTATGGCGGAACAGAAGCAGAGGAAAAGGCCAGGAAACTCCTGGTGTGCCTTAGTGGTAAAGAAAAAGATAGGAACCATTGTATGGAGAATGTAGCGCTGAACAGGAAAATAAATCATGAGGAGTATAGAAATAGAAACAGCATTTGCAGATTATATGCAGGAATTGTTTTCGATACACACAACATCGCCCTTAAGAGACCTTCAGGCTTTTATCCAGGACTATCCCTGTAGGTTGCTTGAGAGAGAAAGGGCCGTTAGACCAGAAGAAGAGACTATGCAAGAAGTGCAAACCACATTCACACAACTCCAATCTGTGAAAACACTGGGCCTGAATCCACTCCTGGAAGAATTCTTCAAACGAAGGGCACATAGGATAACTAGGCCACTTCATACAGCATGTATACGGATGCATACTATCCTAAGACTGCAATAGTAGTGCTGATCACCAAAGTAGGTAAAGCAATTGATAAAATGGGACTCACATTGCCAAATACCCCTACTCAGTGTGGCTATTAAGGTATTGGCTAAGGTGTTGGCAGACTACGGGGCTGTTTGGGTAATACTCAGACCGGATATATCCACACCAAAATGGATTTATACCACACACCTCTACCAAACTGAGCAACGGGTGACTCAACAATAACATCACAGCAGCACAGAGGCTAGAGATACCGTTAGCAGTGGCATAACTTGACATTCACAAAGCGGCTGACTCTATAGAGTGGTCCTTTTTATTTGCATTGGATGGGAAAGAGGTGCTTCTGAACTAAATTTATAAAGTGGGTGAAACTCCTTTACACTAACCCCCTGGCACGACTTAAAATTAATTGGACTTCTCCTAGGGACTTCCCAATGCGGAGGGGAACAAAGCAAGGCTGTCTCCTGTTGCTGATGATATTTGTATTGGCGATAGAAGCCTTGGTGGAATGGATAAGAGTAAATGGTCGAGTGAGGGGATAAAAGTGGGGAGATTCCTGGGAAGAGCAGATATCCTTATAAGCAGATGAAGGACTGTTATGTCTGGCGGAACAGGAAAAGACTATGACAAGACTCAGAGAGACTTTTGAGGTATATGGGGCATTCTGGGGCCTGAGGATAAACTGGAAGAAATCCCTACTATTCCCTATGGCCAACTGGACAGCAGATGGGGGAATTACCCTTACCGCTGAAAAGTGCCACCCAACACTTAAAACATTTTGGGCTCTTGATCTAAAAAAGCGACCAAACACATTATGAAGATAATTTAAACCAACTAGTTGGAAAAGGATATTAAACACTACCATTTTCTCTTCTTGGAAGAGCGGCAATATTTAAAATGACTGTTCTGCCCTGATTTACAAACATATTGCAAAATAGCTCATACACAATCCCAGACGCACTTTTTTGGATAATAAATAGAATGCTTGTGACTGCTGTGGCAGAATGGTCCATCCCAACTAGCACTGTCCAGCCTTCAGAGATCTGCCTAAAAGGGGGTATAGCACTACTGAATGTCCATAGAAACGAGGCACCTTAGGTTAGCATGATAAATGACTGGCATATGCTCCACTAGGCGACCAAGCATTTAAAACGGACCAGATTTACCTGGGGCAGAAAGGGTACTTACACACAGTGCCCCGCCGGCAACAGTGACAGTGGTATCTGTTTGAAGTAAACTCATGAGGGAAATGGGCTGGGAAAAAAGAGGGACCTGCAAAACCCTACTGTGGATGGGAATGAGACTGGGCCCGGAGACACAGTTAATGGTCTTTCAAAAATGGGACATAACTGACCTACCAACACTTGATGACGTGTGGGATGGAAATGGCATGGCATCTTTTGAGTGTCGAGTTGGAATATGGCAACAACAAAAATCTTCAAATATATCCAATTACAACGCACACTAAAGGCAATGATTGCCAGGGATGAGGAGACTAAACAGAGCTACCTACTGGAGAGGTGGTTACTTGACGGATACATCACAGGTAAAGCAGGCGACTAAAGCCTTGAGGGCAAACAGATGTTTGTGAACTGGAAGATGATGACTGGAGGCATGCGTTCAATTCCCTAGAGAAGCGCCATAAAAGTGACTGTCCACCTCATCCAGCTCAAAATACTGCATACAAGGTATCACACCAGAGCAATACTGTTCAAAATTGGCAGAGCTAGAGATGATACATGTTTAAGACAGTGTGGACAGGGAAGAACCTTCTTACATACGTCTGGGAATGACCCAGACTCCGACCAACCTGGAATGAGGTGATTTGCAAACTGGAAGAGGCCACAGGAGTGACTATTAAAGCACAAGCTCCACTGGTAATACTGAGAATATAGTAGGAACCTGATGGCACATACTATAAGTAATTACTTGTTAATTTAGGATTTCTACTGGCAAAAAAGGAAATCGCCAAGGAATGAGGCAGCATGACATGCCCGGGACTTCAAAACTCAACAATGGGCATGGACATATGTAGAACGAGAGAAAGAGAGGTATATGATGGAAAATGATGCCCCTCCCCAAAAAAAAAACAAAGACAAAAAAGTTTTAAGCGGATGGCCCATAGGGGATTACAGAGATGACAGGACCAGAACCAAGCACCAGACTCTACGAAGAGACGCACCCCACTCACTAGGGTGGACAAAAGACATATGTACAGGATCAGACCTAGGAATGGGGATGCTACAGGGGAAAAGTACAACAAAGTGATGTAATCTATGCATAAGGCAGAATATGTGGTGGGGTGGTGGGAAAAACAGAGGGAAATGTTACCAAATATTGCTGTAACCAATTAGATGTATTTATTTAAATGTTTGTTTGCACTGTTTATTTGACAATGCTCTATCAATTCAAAACTCAAACAAACTATATCGAAACAAAACAACTCTAACTTTATGAAAATAGACAGAAGAACAAATCTTCTCTCCATGAAGAACACTGCTATAAAACATAAGAATGCAGCACCACCTTATGAACCACAAGAATTTCAGAAGAATGCCCTGTGAACAGATTAGCCCACAGGGGAGTTGTCTAGTTATAGTGTAAAATACATTTGGAGAAAAGCAGACATTGTCTATTACCAAAATATCCCTACAAAATCAAGCACAATGGTAGCTGGACAACAATTTGTGCTAGCTTTGCAGCTACATGACAATCGAGGCTCCTCACAATCAGTGAATCAACCATGAACATTCGCAGGGAAAATGTGAGACAATCAGTTCTGCAGGTAAAGCTTCGCCAAAAGTGATTCATTCAAGAGGAGAATGATCTAAGCCACCAGTAAACCTACAACTGTTTGGCTGATAAAGAAAAGAATCAGGATTCTGACACAGACAAGTCAAACCAGACCTCATTCCCATTAAAAAGCTGAGGTGCAACACAGAAAGGTAGTGCATAAAGAACACTGACAAAAATCACCAAGCATTTGCAGTTTTGCAAGCCACCTGCTAGAAATCCACCTAAGCAATATGACTGATTACCTTTCACAGGACAGGCAATTTTGCTTCTAAAGTAGATTTTACAAGTTAACGAATCACAGGACGCACTATCCTTTCCCACATAATTTTTCTGAATATTTATTAAACCAAATATTTAGTCAACAGTGACTGAGTGAAATAATCTTGTGTCATAGATCACCCAGTTGGATCTCTCTTCTGTTAGGACTTTGGGACCACTGGATAAAGCTTAGAAATGATGGAAGTATGTAAAACAGAGGGAATAATTTATTTTTCATATCACTCAGCCTTTACACAAAAAAGAGCTGAATGTAATTATAAACAAGTGTGCCATGAAATTAAAGAATTACCTTTATCCGCACCCAGATGCGGCCAGCCACTATGGTGGATTGTGGACCTACTTGATGAACCACAACTTTCGAACCAGGTAGATCTAAAACAGTTGAACGATTAGTTAAATGCTTTACTTATAAATAGGATTTTAACCCTTCAGTGTAAGGGAGTAGATTGCATCCTGAAGCAACCCTCAATGCAGATATATACTGATATCCCAAAGGTAACTTATTTGAACACGAGATCTTTGACCAAACATAGTTTAGAAATCTTTAACCCTTTGTGTTCTTGTAAGCAAGACATTCTCCTGCTAACGGAGACATGGCTAACAGATGCCTCTGTGCCATCTTTGTTAGAGGCCATTCCCACGGGCAAATTACTTTCAAATAAGACAGCCTAATGATACAATCGAGGGTATGTTGCGGCTATTATAAAGCAACACATCGCAGTTATAAAGCTTTAATGGAAACAGACTTCCTTTTGTTCAAATTAGAAGTTGGAAAGAGATTTGTGAAGTTCCTGGTAGTCGACTCACACCACACAATATAAATGATTGCCCTGCCGTTCTTTAAGATGTAATGTGGCCTCTCTTGATAAACCATAATAATTTATTAACTATTGGGCAGATGAGCCTAATGCCTGCCCCAAAGGCCAACGATTTTTGGGGATTATGAATTATCTCAGATTAACTCTGTATATAAAAGAACCTACCCACTATAAGAGCCACACACATGATCTTGTTTGGTCGCTGGATTGTTCAAATGAGAACTACAGAATAGAACTATGTGGGTAATGAGATCATTATGCCATTTGGTTATCCCTAGTAATTCCTTGGATGAAAGGAAGCCCAGAATTCAGGCCACAAAGACATATCCTGGAAATGGGATAAGATCGATAAACCATGTATGCAGGAGACATTGGAACTAATGAAACCTGTTGTAAGTGATAGCCCTGTTGAGACTGCCTGGGAGTTCAATAACTGGATTGATAAAGTAGGGCACAAATGGTCCTTCACAGTAAAATCAAGCTAAAAAGGGCAGTGTCAGCCCTTTTCTAATGAGTTAGCGGGAGCTAAGCTACAGTTTAGACGCATTGAAAATGAATGGAGGAAAAATGATGGTAAGATGGGCACACAGGCCATCAAAGACGGCAGGCTTAACTACAAGAAGCTAATTATCCAAGCTAAGGTCTCTGTATTTATACTAATAATATTTGCAACGCTCAAAATCTAGATAAATTTTTTTAACACTAGGCGCAGCCCCTCCAGTATGCATCGGAATAGTCAGCCACTGCGATACTCCCAGGAGAACTGTGGTAAATTAAATGTGCTCTTTAATGAAAAAAAACCAAGACCAATAAAGGTGCCATACTAGATAGGCATTGTGCAGAACACGACCAGTCAGAGGGGGAGTAAAATATTATCTAGCTAGATAAATTTAATTTATTGGATCACGATGCCACACATTAACTAAAGTAAAATCAGGATAACCATGAGATTCATGCCCTCCCAGAGCATTGCACTGGATAGCTCTGTCCATCATAGACCTTCTTACTCGTCTCTGAAATGCATCCTTGAAGGCAGGTGAAGTTCTTGACTATTATTTTTTTTTAAAGCCACAGTATTGCCATTATTTAAAACAATCTGACAATAACCCAAAGATTTTAGAAAATTCCCATCCTACCTCGCTACTGCCTTATTTGCCTAACTTTTGGAAGGTAATATAGCACAGGAAGTGGGCTCCAATCTTTTTGAGTTTAAATTTTGAGATCCTTATCAAGCAGGGTTACGACTCGGACACAATACAGAAGCAGTGATTCTATCAGTTATTGTTGATTTGAGAAAGGATTTGGATGATGATCACACTCCAGCTTTGATCTTGCTAGATTTATCTGCACCTTTGATGTGGTGGACCACAAGATTTTACAGCGTTAATTGCAAGGGGCAGGGATTACAGTGAGTGATTTTAATTGGATCATCTCTTTTCTGAAGAATATGACACAGGCAGTACAACTCATTCCATTCAGGGGTTCATAAATAAAGATTGACTGCAGTGTTCCACAGGTGCCTGCTCGCTCACTTCATTTTTTCTTTTTTTGTTTTTACATTTATAGTCAACCTCTTATAAAGTGGCTGTCTAAAAGAGATTGTGAGATTTTAAACTATGCTGGTGACTTTCAGATTTTACTTTGGTTTGACACACCAGCCCGGAACAGGATAAATTGGAAGATGATGTGTTTTATTAATGGATGGATGAGGCACAATTATCTAAAACTGAATGTAACAGGCCATGGGGGGGTCAACTCTCATGTGACAGAGGATGACTCGGTTAGCTACCTTATGAAACACTTTAATACGGAACCATCTCATGGCACCAGGGGAAAAGAGAGGTGCCGGCATAGAGGATGCAAAAGCTAAGGATGTAAAATGTGGCCTGCCAGAATTCACAACAACAATCATAAGTAAGCAGATTAATAACAGGATTGCAAAAGGAAGTAGGGGAGGGAGTGCCAGGCCAAAACGGGATCTCACCTCTCCTGTTCAACTTGGATCCAAATTACTGGACAGATGCTCTTAAACCTGTCTTTGAATATACCTTTCGCACAGAAATGTTTCCAGCATCCTGGAGGAGGTCTATAATTTCACCAATATTCAAAAAGGGTAACAAAAGTTAAGCACAAAATTATAGGTTACTTGCCTTAATTGATAAAAATGTGAAGAACTATGCCGGCCTTATCTTAGAACTGTCGGCCTGGGTGATAGATAAGGCAGTTATCCCTTTTGACCAAACCAGCTTTAGTAAGTATGTGGGTACAACCACAAACATTTTGACATTCTCATTACTGATAGATACCTCAATGGTTGCCAGCTCACCATTATACATCTGTTTCATTCACTATTCCTCAGCTTTTGACCACATTTATAGGGAAAAGCTTGGGGGAAGCTTGCTAAAAGAAACATTCTGAAGGGCCTCCTAAATCAATTTGCTCCTTCTGTACACCGATACCTGGGTCCAAGTCAAGCTGGGGGCAGGCGATTACCTGTCGAGAAGGATTCCAACCTCAAAAGGACTTAAGCAAGGCTGTGTATTGGACCTGACTCCAATTAATCTTTTTATGGCGGACCTGCCTTTTTAATTGGATAATTACAACTCACAGCCCCAGGATAGGCGGACATAAACTTTCAAATGTATTATATGCACATGACCTGGTGTTAATTAGCCAATCACTGGTTGGTCTCCAACACTTATTAGACACCACTTATAACCACTCACTCAAAAATAATCTGAAAATAAATCTTGATAAAACTAAAGCCATGCAATTAAATCTAACAAGGGTGTTGCATAGATATCACTGGCATCTGGGAGGACATTTTAGGTCACTGCTTGTTAGAATAAGTACACAGTTTCAATATTGCTGCTAATTTTGTACAGTTAGTTTAGATTTTTTTTTTTACGGACATATAGGGCATAATTGCACTAAATCTGGATTTTAAAATTGGTATACGACAAAGGTAGCTTACTTTTTTTTATTTTTTACAATCACGAAATGATGTATTACACGTTTTAATGGTTTACAATGGTTTTAAATATTCAAGCACATAAATTTACTTACTTACTAAAACTGAATGCAGCAAAGTCCGAAATTGTGGTGTTAAATATTCTTTAGTATGGTACTACCATTACTGCCCCTAGAACTGGCGTTTTACCAAGATAGAAGCCAGATGCAAAAAGCTGTGGAATCCTAATTGATCAACATCTTTCTATGGGGTATCAAATAAATGTGGTGTTCTCAAAATATGTTTTCATCGTGCAAATTTTCAAAAAGATTTGATCGTTCCTCTCCTTTTTGGGTATGAAGATTATTGGGCCATCTGATATCGGTGCTAATCAGGATTACACAAACATTGTATATTTTGGCCTTGCCAATTGTGATCAAAAAAGGCTTTAAATAATTCAGAATGCTGTGGCCAGTTTAGTTTTTAGAATTCCAAGAGAACACCTTGCTTGAAGAGCCTTCTCTGGCACTGATCAGACAATATATTACATTTAAAATCTGTCGCTTAACTTTTAAGGCCCTACAGAGATTGGCACATGAAATTCTTAACTGATCGCCAGTGCAGATATGTCCCAGAAAGAAATCTCCACTCAGCTACTGCCACTTTTCTGATGGTGCCTAGATTTCAGAAACTAAGGCCTGGAGGGCGCAGGTTTTCAAAACTGGCACCAAAGTTTAGATTTGCCCAATTACAGAACTAGCTCAATTTACGAAAGCCTTAAGGATCTGGCTTCTCAAGCAGACATTTTATATTTATGCATCACTGACTTCTCTGCTACCCTCTAGAGAACAATGGTGGTAAGAGACCTGTGGGTGAATGTCGCGCTCTACAAGTACTTCATACCAATACAACACAACATAACATATGTACCCAAAAAGTATAACAGCAAATGCTAATCTCAATACAGCACTTGGAATGGAGCGGTTTACTTGCAAGAAGCGATACATTAAAGAGCAATTTTGAGGATGGTAAACTTAGAAAGCAACGCAGGTTCATTTAACTTTTGTTAAGATATTAAAATGTAAACCATGAGGCAAAGATATTTATAATCATCTAAGCAACAAACTAACATTTTAAATGGATTCCAGTTGTAAAAGATATACAAAATTTAACCAATAAGACTGCTCAAGCTTTGGACAAGAAACTGGTTTTACCTGATGGGGCATCCCCAGTGTTGTTCTCATGCAATGCACCCACAGTCATCAGAAGAACTATAACCAGAAAGACTGGAATCCTCCAGGAACCTGCCACAGAAGCTGCATACAAACACAACCAGAAGTCAATAATATACAGAATGGGAAAATTATTTTAAAATATCTGCTCCTGAAAGTCAAGAGAATCCACAATGAATAATTATTTACCGTAAAAAGAGAAAGTTGAGTATGGGAGGATAAAAAAATACTTTTAACATCAGAGAGAACCTCATTACCATGTTGCCACACTACTTCATGCTTACATTATAAGAACATGTCAGGTTTAGGTAATCAGCAGCCATGCAAGATCTTTAAATGTAAAGGTTTTTTTTTACACCTTCTCATTCAAAAGGTAATAAAATACATGATTTTTGAATCACAAGTCCTGTTTGTCTGAGTTGCTGATTAGTGGTCTTTATTGGAAGACAGCTATAAATCCCCCCTACGGGTCCATTCACCAGACTGAAAAGGCACAGTTCACTTACGCCAAAAAAAAACACACAAAAAACAGGCTATCCCTGGCATACCAGGGGTGTGGTTTAGGTCCTTAAAATATTGTCAGGCACCATCATTTTAACAGGGGTAATGCTCATCTTGTAAGTTCTTTCTTGTAAATAGGGTCTGAATTAAGAAACCTAAGCTTTTCTCTGGACCTTGGGAGTGGCAATTCTTTTTATATTATCGGTTAATGCTATGAGATACAACAGGGCCCTCTATAGATGTGAAAGCCCTTTGTCATCATATGTTTACAGAAGTATTTAACTGTTCTCCCACACTAGTATAAGAAGCACATGGAAAAATGGTACTCAGAAGATAGGTCCACAAGCTTCTCTGCCTATAGCTAAATTAGTACTTTTTCAAATTTGTCAACTTTTCTCTTTTCTGAGCATTTGAAAGTGAGGAGTTCATTAAGAGGTCCTTTGTCAGTATTGTGTTATAAGCACTTATCAATACGTCACTCATAAAATGAAGAGTTCCGTAGCTCGCACCAAGGAAATCATGATTTTATTAAAGATTAGATGGTGGGAGGGATTTGTGGGATTTAATTACTGTCGCCTAGCCTTTGATAAAAATCATGATTTGCTCAGCACAATCTAGGAAAATTTCCTTTTATGGCAAGACCAGAAGATGACATTATAAAGCATGTTCAAATCCTGTCCAAAATGAGAGCCGCAACATGCTCAATAGTTTTCAAGCGAAAGGCTCATAAAATGGAAGTGAAGGACAAGTCAGTCACCTTAATGAGATCTACCAGGTTACAAGCAATTACAAAGGTGTTATAGGTCATAGCGCCCTAAGATGACAGGAGAAACTCTTAAAAGAGAAATGCAAAATCAGGTTGTGGGGCCATAGATCCTTGGCCAGAATGGCCAAATTCCTTGACCTGGTTCTGCTGAGTTTGCTCACATGGAGAATATGTTGTCCGTTCATAGCAGTATAGTGAAATGACAGTGGTCCATGGCCAGGGTTGCAGCAAAAAAGTTGTAGGTAGCTGTTGTTGAAGGAGGCTTTTTCTTTACAGGAACAAAGGTGCTCCATCAAGAGGCCCTGAAGATTGGTGCTCCAAGCTGACCTGGCATCCAACTGCAGGAAGACATCTGGGCAAGATCTGAAGATGGCCTTTAGTTTCCATGCCTCTACATTGTTCAGCCACCACTGAAGTGCTCTCAAGGATTTTTCACCCAGGGGAATTAAGTCAGAGTACCCAATGCTCTGTCAAATTGCAATGTTGAAGGGACCATTAACAGGGGAGAGCGGGGAGGCACAGTTGGGTGCAGTTTTCTCTTAAGATGGTTTAGTTTCTGGGAATTAAGTTTGAGCTGATACAGATTGGTGTCCATCATAAAGTCAAGGAATCCAATCAACCATGAGACAATGGACCTAGATGTTCAAAATTCACAAGCTGTAGGAGACACACACTGGAAGGGGATCCTGGAGGTAAAAAGGGCCCTGGGCCATCAAGAGGATATCATTAAGGAAGACTGAGAGAAACATTGCAGGCATAGTTGTAGCTCACTACCGCACAGAAGAGTTTGGTGAAACATCACAGGCAAATGAGAGACTGACAATAAGGCAGAAAAGTGGTGAAACTTACCATTCCACTGGAACTTGAGAAATTACTAGTGAGTGTTACATATATATTTTCTTAAAAATACAATGACTTCTTGTCTTTCCAGAAAATGTATTGTCTCCTGGAATTAATAATGCCTGTGGTGACCTCCATAAAAAAAGAATACCCCTGTATTCAACAGACACAACAAATATTTATGCAAACTCAATCTGTGCCACCTTCCCAACACTTTGGTGAGTAGGCTTAAGTATATCGGAAATTCAGTCCAGGTAAGAACACTCAAGCCAGAGAGTAAGTCTTAGTGAGCGTCATTGCTGACCTTTAATCTTGATACAAACAAAAAGTTGACTCCCATGTTTTTATAGCTATGTTAATGCATTCAACACTATGAGCTGTGGATTTCTCCTTCCTAGAGGCAGGTATTGGGAAACAAGTCTTCAAATGATTTTGTCTGGTACGATCCAAGGCATTTCTCCTCCTCAATTTACTTCAACACCTGTATTTTGTGCAATGCCACACAGCAGCCAGCCTTTTCTCTCCTAAATCTTTTTCGGTGTCTATTTGTATCCAGTAGCCTATTTTGTTCTCATCCAATTCTTTTCTTTAGCTGTTTACTGTTTATTTTACAATAACAAAGAGGGAGAAGGAGGTTTTTGTAGGGCTGAGCCTGTCCTCCTTATAGCCTATGTAACATTAAAAAAGGCCTAGCCCAAAGATCCACAGGATGAACAAGGGAAAGGAAAAAAAAAAAAGTTTTTTTGTGTGGAAAAACCCTCACCCACCAGGATTACCCTTTGGTGGCATGCTTCATCATTGGTTTCCTTCCGTTCCGCTACGGAACAGGGCATGCTACGACTGACGGAATACGTGGGAGCACTGTTGAAGTTTCATCAATGTGAATTCTGAGAGTGATAGGAGTGGTGTGGTATTAGGTGAGTTAAAAATACCTACCTCTGTGTGGTACTACTAATTCAATATGTCTCACAGGGGCGGTATGGTTAAAAGTGGGCGTTGGAGGTGTACTATGTACCTTACCTCTTGGTCAGTCTACATGTTTCGAAGTCTAACCCCTAAGCTCCTCTTCAGGACCAAGATGGACTACCTAATGTCACTCCTTGACTGACTACCACTAGTAAAAATAATAACAATAAATGTTCTGTGGTATGGTGTGGTACATCTAACTAAAGTGAAACAATACCCAGTGGTACCGATGTCCTTCTGAGATGCCTGTGGAAATCAAAGAGCAAATGTTACCATTGTCCTCATGTGCAATGCTGCTATTTGTATTGCTTATGGGTGTGGTGCCACTTATTGGCAAACTACACCCCACTCTTGGGAAAAGGCACTCCTGAATATCATCTATTAATAAATAGACAAATACAGGATATACTACACTTAGAAAAACTTGTAAAACACGCAGACGCGTGAAGCACCTCTAAGACGCACACGTGGTGCATGCGTGACCTACTTTTTAGTGTTGACGCTCTCATATAATAGATCTTCCAGTAAGGGGTGTGCTTGTAGTCACACACTGAAAATATACACAGAATATTAGACTCACCAAGTGGTCGCTTCTGTGACATGTGCAAAGTGCGGTAAAAGCACTTACTTTGTCAAATTGATACTCCCGCCTTGTACCTAATGCTCACCTCCCCGGGGTCTGAAACACCGTAACCCACATCGGAGTCAAGTTTATGAACTCACTGTAGCTGGGGCGTCTCGAGCTGCTGCAGCGTGTGGCACTTGACCGCTCACTAACCAAGATGGCGGCCTCCAGTGGGCTGATGTAGGACTGTAAGGACCCCTAAACTAGGTGTCACTCGTCAGTGCCTGTTTCGGTGCAAAAGTCAGAAAAAAGGATGGAAAAAAGGGGGGGTGGGGACTGCACTTTCTCAGGGAGTGGGGTTTATATATCCTATGAAAAATAGCCATGTTGGTGCCCCAAGATTAATAAAGGGACAAAAAAAATTATAATGTAATCACCAAAGTAATTAAAAAGGTGAACATTGTATAAGAAATGACCAGGATGGTCATGTATATTGATATCAGTATCAAGGAAGATGGCCTTGCTGGTTATTTTGCAGTACAGTCGTAGGGTTACATGGGTTTTAGTGTTTCATTAGCTGGCCCCAAACGATATTCTCATTGAAGCCTCGTTGGTGTGTGCATAATTTAAAGTCCCAACGTTGTTCTCTTTTGAGCAGGAAGGATTTGCAATTGATCTTTGTGGTATTCAAGGATAACCCATTGGTAATCCTACACTGTGTGTGCTTTTTATAGGTAATGAGCGGACATTTTTGTGGTGGCTCGGCCACATCTCAGATTGCTCCGATGTTCACAGATGTGAGCTTTTACTTTGTGGTTGGTCATTCCTGTATTATGTAAGTTGCATGGGCAAGTGATCACGTATACTGCTCGCTGGGTGTTGCAGTTCGAGAAATCCCATATTTCCTATGTTGAATTGTCGTTGAAGGTGACCCTTTTGGTAGCATTTGTTAGATGGCACATGCTACAGATCACACACTGGCATTGTCCTACAGGTGGTGGTAAATAGTTGTTGCCATCCAGTTTTTTCCGGGACTGGCGTGGGCGGGTATGCACTAGCATGTCCCTGAGACTTTTGTCAGATTTGTGGGAAAACATGGGTTAAGGAATCTCCAACGAGCCACTGTTCAGGATGCGCCAATGTTTCTTTATGATCTTGCTCACTTGATTAAAGGCTACATTAAATGTTGTGATACATATAGGTGTTTCTTCTTTCCCTTTTTTCACACAAAAATATCTTTTTTTTTTTTCCTTGTCCACCCTGTGGAATCTCTTTGGGCTGGGCCTTTTTGTAATATCACCGTTTATTTTAGTCAAAACTCTTTAAAAAAAAAAACAAAAAAAATAGAAAAAGATATTTAAGTATAAAATACCACAATATGCATTGATACAATTAGAATTAAAACAAACAAACAAAATCTGACATAATTCAGAAGCAATTAATATAACAGCTCAAGTGTTCCAACACTTAATAATCACTCAGTTGTGATCTTATATTCACTGCTACTTACACCGACAAATTGTGCAGAGCAGTATTTACATTCAAAATATACACAAAAGTTGGTCTACGTGGATAGAAATCCAGTGATAGCAAAATTGGCTTTAAAAAATGTCTAAGTAATACATAATATTTACAAAAAAGGAAAATGTGCATTCAAGCATGAAAAGAGATTTGGGGTTACACGTACGTAGCACTTTGCACATCGCAAACAGCCAATCGGGCTGTTTGCGACGTGCAAAATGCACTTTGGTATGTTCAAAACCATTTTTGCGATTCGATTAACTATTTACTGAATCTCAAAAAGGGACTGCGAGTCACAATTAGGAAGGGGTGTTCCCTTCCTAATTGCGAGTCGCAGTCCCATGTATGATTGTTTTGCGACTGCGAGTGCAGTTGCAAAACAATTACAGTTAGCACCAGGGTCACACTGGTTCTAACCCATTCGCAAACGGGAAGGGGTCCCCATGGGCATCCCCTTTTGAGCGTGGCAGTAAAAACTTTTTTTCAGAGCAGGTAGTGGTCCTACGGACCACTGCCTGCTTTGAAAAAATTAAACAAAAACGTTTCATGTTTTGTTTTTGAAATGCATCTCGTTTTCCTTTAAGGAAAACGGGCTGCATTTAAAAAAAAAAAAAAAAAAATTGCTTCATTTAAAAGCAGACACAGACATGTTGGTCTGCTGTCTCGAGCAGGCCACCATCCGTGTGAGGGCAGCCATTCCCAAGGGGGTTGCAATTTGAATATTCATGAAGTAGGGCATTTGTGACCTGTAGGAAAGTACCATCTTCTTTGGCATGTTATCCTCACTTTTACCTGTATGTCAGTGTGTTTTTGACTGGGATCCTGCTGGTCAGGACCCCACTGATCATTATATATGGCCTAATGTGTATGCCTGTGTAGTTCCTAACTGTGTCACTGAGGCTCTGCTAATAAGAACCTAAGTGCTTATGCACTCTCTGCTTTTAAATTTGTGACTGTAGGCCAGTGACTTCATTTACCAATTTCAAATGGCATACTGGACCCCCACCCTTATAAGTCCATAGTATATGGTACCTAGGTACCGAGGGCATTGGGGTTCCAGGAGATCCATATGGGCTGCAGCATTTCTTTTGCCACCCATAGGGAGCCCAGACAAACCCATACACAGGACTGCCATTGCAGCCTGCGTGAAATAACACACACGTTATTTCACAGCCATATTCACTGCACTTAAGTAACTTATAAGTCACCTATATGTCTAACCTTCACTTGCTGAAGGTTAGGTGCAAAGTTACTAAGTGTGAGGGCACCCTTTCACTAGCAAAGGTGCCCCCACATAGTTCAGGGCCATTTCCCCAGACTTTGTGAGTGCGGGGACACCATTACACGTGTGCACTACATTTATGTCAATACTTATATGTAGCTTCACAATGGTAACTCTGAATATGGCCATGTAACATGTCCAAGATCATGGAACTGTCACCCCCATTCCAAATCTGGTATTGGGGAGCCTATTCCATGCATCCTGGGGGCTCCACGGTGGACCCAAAGTACTGCCAAACCAGCTCTCTGAGGCTTGCACTGCAGCTACAGTTGCTGCCACCTCACAGATAGGGTTCTGCCCTCCTTGGGTCTGGGCAGCCCAGTCCAAAGAAGGCAGAACAAAGTATTTCCTCTGACAGCAGAGTGTTACACCCTCTCCCTTTGGAAACAGGTGTTACAGGCTGTGGAGGGGTAGTTTCCCCCAGCCTCTGGAAATGCTTTGAAGGGCACAGATGGTGAAAGGACAAAGGAAAGGGGACCCTAGGGGTGGTGCCCAGAGCTCCTCCAGTGTGTCCCAGACTTCAGCCATCTTGCTTTGCAAGGTGTGGGGGCACTCTGGAGGCCTCCGAGTGGCCAGTGCCAGCAGGTGACGTCAGAGAACCCTCTTAATAGGTCCTTAGCTGATAAGGTAGCCAATCCCCCTCTCAGGGCTATATAGAGTCTCTCCTGTGGGTTCTCTTCAGATTCTGCTTGAAAGATTCCTTCAGGAATCCTCTGCAACAACTTCAGACTCTTCTGACCTCGGATCAGCCGCAGCCTGCTCGAAGAAACACTAACTGCAACAATTGCCTACAAGAGACACTTTTCTTCAGCAACCTCAGATCCAAGTCACCAACTGCAACAGTTTCCACGATGTGCACGCTCTGGGGACTCCCTGTCTTCATCCTGCACCAGAAGGACGGAAGAAATCTACAGTGGAGTGACAGAGTCACTCCCCTGCTCCTAGCAGGCACCTTCCAAGACGATGGCCGGTACCCTGGGACTCCTCTCAAAGCGACGGGCGTGCTCCGAAGGACACAGAGGGTGGACATCATCGACAGACTGTCCTGAGGTCCTGCTGATGCAATTTGGAGGAGGTAAGACCTTGCCTTCCCTGAGAGAGACAATACCCCTATGTACTGATTCTTCTTAACCTCCTGAGGCCTCTGTGCACCCTTTGCAAAATTCCTTCATGCACAGCCTGGTCCCCAGCACTCCATCCTGCGACGTTCAACTCGCTTAGTTGTTCTCCGGCGGCGTGGGACTTTCCTTTGTTGTGCTGCATCCACCGCGTTTTGCACCTCATTTGTACCCGGAACCTGCGGCTCCTGGGGGGGTGCTGGCTGACATCCTGAGGGCTCTCTGAAGTGCTGAGAGCCCCCTCTTCCTCTTCACACAGAGGTGAGGCCCCCAAGTCCCTCCTGGGTTCATCCAGCGCCATTTTTATGCAAAACGCACTTTTGACATAGCCAAGGCTTGTTGGCGACTTCCAACACGAAATCTCATCTGCAACGATCTTCTCGCCGTGGGACATCTTTTGCATCACGCAGGAACCCGCTGGCATCTTCCTAGGGTGCAATTTTGCAGTCTTAGACTAACTGGGGACTCTTCTTTTGCACCCTCTTCTGGGTTGGCAGGGGCTCCTGTCCTTCCTGGAACTTCTTTTGACTTCTGGACTGGGTCCCCTTCCTTTGCAGGTCTTCAGGTCCAGGAATCCAGCAGTTGTTATTTGCAGACTTGGTTGGTTGCTGTAAAATCTCAATCAAAAGGTGTAGGGTGTCCTAAGGAAACTTGCAGTACTTTACTCCTGCATTTCTAGGCTCTGGGGTGGGGTAATTTACTTACCTTTACTGTAATCTTACTCTCCCAGCGATTATGCACAGAATACACTTGTCTAGGGGGGGAATTTGTGATTCGCATTCCACTTTCTTAGTATAGGGCTTGGGTTGCCCCTAGACCTATTTTCTCCCATTGCATTCTATATGATTTCCTACTGTTTGCATTGTTCTATGACTATTTACTTGTCTAATTTTGGTGGCTAGTGTATATATTGTGTATAATACTTACCACCAGAAGGAGTATTGTCTCTAAGATATTTTTGGTACTGTGTTACCCAAATAAATACCTTTATTTTTGGTAACATTGAGTAATGTTTTTACTAGTGTATAAGTACTGTGTAACTATAAGTGGTATTGCAGGAGCTTTGCATGTCTCCTGGTTCAGCCTAAGCTGCTCTGCTATAGCTACCTCTATCAGCGTAAGCTGCTAGAACACTACTACATTTCACTAATAAGGGATAACTGGACCTGGTATAAGGTGTAAGTACCCAAGGTACCCACTACAAACCAGGCCAGCCTTTCTACACCACCCCCTTGCGAATCGCAAACTGTGTTATTGACACTGTTCAACATACTGTTTTGCGACTCGCAAATTGCGAGTCACTCTGACTCGCAATTTGCAACTCGCAAATCTTTTTTTCGTACATGTAGCCCTAAGTCACAAGGTCAAAAGTAACAGGTGCCATGGGTGTACTCTGCCATTCTGTCCTTTGAAAATCTTCAACAAGTCAGGAAGAAAGCCAATCACACAGTGGGTTAAAAGAAAAACTCTGAAAACCCAATCTTAATATAACTTAGCTCCAATGCATGTTTTCAAATTAGTAAGTGTGCCTCAATAAACGATTTGGTCAATTGGTCAATGCAAGAGACCCCCATTCCAAGCTAACTGTTTGGTTGAAAAGCACAACAATGTTCACTTTTAAAAAAAGAGCAACGTCCGTTCAGCTTGCCTGTACACTGAACTACAACCAATCTTTTGCAGTTCGAAGTAAATGTTACTCTTCCAATGGATGGCAGCAGGGAGTAAAAGTGAAATATGTCACACAAAATAAATCGAGCCAGATCGACAAACTATTTTCACCAGATTGAAATCCAAAACTGGAAGGGGCACATTTGGATTAGCACTGCAGACTGGAACAGTATGCTCCTGGTGGACTGAATATGCTGGGGCTGAATGGGGTAAACATAATACTCGTCACAAATCTATTTTTGACTAGTAACAAGTTAGTACAACATAAGCCCATAAAGAGGCTCCATACAAATCCACCCATAGGCACTTTGCTAAATACATTTTCAATATCAATGGCGTATGCATTCCACCTTTCTAGCAAATCTAAAAATGCCACCTGATTTTGCCGACCTTACCTCGTTTGTTTAATGTCAAGGGACCCCAGTTTAGACTGGCATCAAAAATAACTTCCAAAGAGAGGCAAGATACTACTCTTTCAAAAGACGTGTCTTCCACCTATACACATCTAATTTTCCACTTAGCTGGCCCCGAACGTAGATTATTTGATTTAACCACACTAACTTGTAAACCAAGGAGTCACATAAACTCCTCATATTTGGTTACCAGGTAGATGCGGCCTATCACTGTCCTACACATTCATGTGGCATTATCCACATAAAACAAAAGTGGACAGTGACTGCTTGATTATGGGTAATTAGTAGGCACCTCAGTCACCCCCTTCGGAATTAACAATGGAATGTAACTCACAATACAATGTAAAACAGAAAAGCACCAACACATGCCAGTGCTTTATTCCTCAGAAGGACATAAAATGTCTTATATATTTACCACTACTTCCATGATGACCGAAGATAAACAAATCACCAAAAATACACTTGTTCGTAAGGGGGGCATTATAAGGATTGTCTTTATATATTTGCCAACAAGCACCATGTTAGGTCTGTATCACATACTGACAATCTTTAACCCCTTCGCTGCCAGGCCTTTTTCCCCTCCTGTGCCGAGCCTTTTTTTGGCTATTTGGGGCAGTTCGCGCTTAGGCCCTCATAACTTTTTGTTCACATAAGCTACCCACGCTAAATTTGCATCCTTTTTTTCCAACATCCTAGGGATTCTAGAGGTACCCAGACTTTGAGGGTTCTTCAGAAGGAGGCCAAGAAATTTGCCAAAATACAGTGAATATTTTGTTTTTTTCAAAACAATTGGAAAAAGGGGCTGCAGAAGAAGGCTTGTGGTTTTTTCCCTGAAAATGGCATCAACAAAAGGTTTGCAGTGCTAAAATCACCAGCTTCCCAGCTTTCAGGAACAGGCAGACTTGAATCAGAAAACCCAATTTTTCAACACAAATTTTGGCATTTTACTGGGACATACCCCATTTTTACGATTTTTTGTGCTTTCAGCCTCCTTCCAGTCAGTGACAGAAATGGGCATGAAACCAATGCTGGATCCCAGAAACCGTAACATTTCTGGAAAGTAGACAAAATTCTGAATTTAGCAAGGGGTAATTTGTGTAGATCCTACAAGGGTTTCCTACAGAAAATAACAACTGAAAACAAAAAAAAATTAAATTGAGGTGAATAAATCTGCAGTTTTCCTCTACGTTTTACTCTGTAACTTTTTCCTGCAATGTCAGATTTTTGAAAGCAATATACTGTTACGTCTGCTGGACTCTTCTGGTTGCGGGGATATATAGGGCTTGTAGGTTCATCAAGAACTCTAGGTACCCAGAGCCAATAAATGACCTGCACCCTGCAGTGGGTTTTCATTCTATACAGGGTATACAGCAATTAATTTGCTGAAATATAAAGAGTAAAAAATAGCTATCAAGAAAACCTTTGTATTTCCAAAATGGGCACAAGATAAGGTGTTGAGAAGCAGTGGTTATTTGCACATCTCTGAATTCCGGGGTGCCCATACTAGCATGTGAATTACAGGGCATTTCTCAAATAGACGTCTTTTTTACACACTCTCTTATATTTGGAAGGACAAAATGTAGAGAAAGACAAGGGGCAATAACACTTGTTTTGCTATTCTATGTTTCCCCAAGTCTCCCGATAAAAAGGATACCCCACTTGTGTGGGTAGGCCTAGCGCCCGCGACAGGAAATGCCCCAAAACAAAACGTGGACACATCCCATTTTTTGACAGAAAACAGAGGTGTTTTTTGCCAAGTGCCTACCTGTAGATTTTGGCCCCTAGCTCAGCTGGCACCTAGGGAAACCTACCAAACCTGTGCATTTTTTAAAACTAGAGACCTAGGGGAATCCAAGATGGGGTGACTTGTGGGGCTCTGACCAGGTTCTGTTACTGAATCCTTTGCAAACCTCAAAATTTGGCTATAAAAAAAAAAACACATTTTCCTCACATTTGGGTGACAGAAAGTTCTGGAATCAGAGGAGCCACAAAATTTCCTTCCACCCAGTGTTCCCCCAAGTCTCCCAATAAAAATGATACCTCACTTGTGTGGGTAGGCCTAGCGGCCGTGACAGGAAATAGCCCAAAACACAACGTGGACACATCCAATTTTTTTACAGAAAACAGAGGTGTTTTTTGCAAAGTGCCTACCTGCAGATTTTGGCCCCTAGCTCAACCGGCACCTAGGGAAACCTACCAAACCTGTGCATTTTTTTTAACTAAAGACCTAGGGGAATCCAAGATGGGGTGACTTGTGGGGCTCTGTTACCCAGAATACTTTGCAAACCTCAAAATTTGGCTAAAAAAAAAAAACATTTTCCTCACATTTCGGTGACAGAAAGTTCTGGAATCTGAGAGGAGCCACAAATTTCCTTCCACCCAGCGTTCCCCCAAGTCTCCCGATAAAAATGGTACCTCACTTGTGTGGGTAGGCCTAGTGCCCACGAAAGGAAATGGCCCAAAACACAACGTGGACACATTCAATTTTTTTACAGAAAACAGAGATGTTTTTTGCAAAGTGCCTACCTGTGGATTTTGGCCTCTAGCTCAGCCGGCCCCCACCTGGTGGGGGCAGAAATGGCCTAAAATAAATCCCCCCCACCCCGGGAGCAACCCTTGTCTACGTGGTCACTCCCCTTGCGTGACAGCGCAAAAAAAAAAAAAGATCCCCAGTGCCTAGTGGTTTCTGCCCCCCTTGGGGCAGATTCACTTAAAATGGGCTGATTTGCCCCCAAGGGAGGCAGAAATGGTCTAAATACAATGTTCCGCTCCAGGGGAGCGATCCCTGCCTAAGGGGTCGCTCCCCATCTCTAAAAAAAAATTTAAAAAAAATAAAAACACAAACAAATAATTTGCCCTTGCGCCTAGAGGTTTCTGCCCCCCCGGAGGCAGATAGCCTAATTAAAATAGGCTGATCTGCCCCCATGGGGGACAGAAATGGCCTAAAATAAATTTGCCCCCAGGGGAACAACCCTTGCCTAAGGGGTCGCTCCCCTTACGTAAAAAACGAACAAAAAAAAACCTCCCTGGTGTCTAGTGGTTTCTGCCCCCTTGGGGGCAGATTGGCCTCATAAAAATAAACCAATCTGCCCCGAAGGGAGGCAGAAATGGCCTAAATATAATTTGCCCCCTATGGGAGCGAACCTTGCCTAAGGGGTCGCTCCCCACACCTAAAACAAACAAACAAAAAAACAAACAAACAAAAAATAATTATCCCTGGTGCCTAGAGGTTTCTGCCCCCAGGGGGGGGCAGAAAAGGCCTTCAAAAAAATGCCTCCCCTGGGAGCGACCCTTGCCCAAGGGGTCACTCCCTTTTGTCACTTACAAAAATAAAAAAAGACATCCCTGGTGTCTAGTGGGCGTTTTGACAGCCAGATTGCTTTCAATCAGGCTGCTAAAACGCAGAGAGAGACTTCAAAGGGAAGGAAATACATTTCCTTCCCTTTGAAGCGTCTCTCGGCCTCCCCCACGTGATCGGAAGAGAAATGCAAAGCATTTCTCTTCCGATCGTGCTGGGAGGCTCTGTGACAAACAGCGCACGCTAGCACGCTGATCTCATGGGGGTGGAAGCGGAAGGGCTTCCCTTTCCATCCCTGCCTTGGGGAGGGGGTGTGGGGGGAAGCACACAGAGGGAGCGAGAGCGCTCCCTCTGAGCTGTGTGCCGAGGACGTAATGGTTACGTCCTCGGCGCAGCAACACTGTGCCGCAGGACGTAACCACTACGTCCTCGGCACAGAACCGGTTAAGAAAATAATCGCTGAAACCTACCAACTCTGGGTTAACACTCTAAATGGGTACACCAATCAGCCTTTGGGATAACATCATCAAAAAATGGTCAATCTTCTGCCCCACACAAGCCTCTAAAATGGTCAGCTGTCCCTAGCCATACAGGAATCAGAGTTCTTTCGAGACTCTCATAATGGTATATTGATTGGGTGTCTCAATGGTTTGTTTAAATAAAGCTTTCTTATGGACTAAAATAATATAACCCCAAGAGGAAGGTTTTGAAGGCCGCCCATAGTTCTCATTGTGCTCTCCTGTAGTTGTCAAACCAAGTTAGCTTCTTTCTATGTCTGGGGTTGCTTTCTTTAGTACAAAATAGTTTAGCAATCTCTTTAGTAAAACCCAGACAGTACTATAAAATCAGTTGAGGTGGGGTTAAAGAAGGCTGAGATAGTCCCCATTAAGAGTTTCCCGCTAGGCTGGCAGGTGGAAACACTGGTTTCCACCTGCCAGCCTAGTGGGAAACAGGCTACAGCATTGTCACTGGCTTGAAATTGAGCCGGAAACAATGATGTAGCCCACAAGGCAAAGCAGACAGTGAATATTGTGAGGGTGCTGGGCAGGGGGGTCCCTAAACTGCCCATGCCAACTGCATGGGCAGTGCAGGCCCCCCACTAAGGCCCCCACACCTGTTCTCCGCCAGACCTTTCATGGCAGTGTTACCGCCATGAAAAATCTGGCAGAGAACAAGGATGTAATCCCCAGGGCAGCTTTGCCCTGGTGGATTAGGACCTCCACCACCTCCAGACCACCAGGATCCAAGATCCTGGAGGAGCTGGTGGTTCCCTGGCAGTCCAACCACCAGGGTTTTAAGGTGGCGGTCCAGAGACTGCCACACTCGTAATGACCCCCATAGTCATTAATACTGAGAGCAGCTTTCCCTTCATAGCTGCACATAATCAGATCACAACTGGCATACAATAATGAAGTACTACACATACCAAAATATCAAGAAAACTCTGCAGAAAAACAATCCTGTGCATCTCTACGATCAACAGCCCCATTTGAGTACCCAGCATTTTCAGGAAAATCACCAGAGATTATATTTGAACTAATTGCTCTAGGGATACTCAACTTAGCAGTGAAGTCAATGAAACCACTATTTTCATATTACATGTAACTTCTTTAATTATCTGGCTTAAAGTATAATTGATGAAAACCGATAACGCCACTAGGTAAGGGGAAATAGCAGACCAGAAATGATCACTGTATGAGTAAAGTACAATACAGTAATAGTAAACTTAGCACCAAGTCTCAATTCAGCTGCCATAGAATCTCTAAAACTAGTAGTTAACTGAGAGAACAAACAGGACAATCTCATAGACATTAAGATCATTAAACCACCAGATGGACACCGTCCACCTCTGGCAAGAGAAGGAGCAAAAAGAAATGTCTTTAGCCCTGTTGGAAATGGCCCTTTTTGCAGGGTTATCCCCAAACCTTTTGGCTCTGACCTTCTGTTTTTGATCCTGTGCTGAACTTCGTTTTTGGTCAGTTTTAGGACTCTGGGCACTGTAACACTGCTGACCAGTGCTAGAGTGCAAGTGCTCCATGTCTAAAATTGTGCTGGTGAATGGTTTATTCATTACTGGCATATCTGATTAACTATTAAGTCCCTAGTATAGTGCACCAGGTGTGCCAAGAACCGGTATATAAATCAAAGGCTACTAGTGGGCATGCAGCACCGATTGTGCCACCCACGAGTAGTCCTGCAAACAAGTCTCAGGCCTGTCATTGCAAGGCATGTGTGTGTAGTTTTAAACTGCCATGTCGACCTGGCAAGTGCACCCACTTGCCAGGCCCAAACCTTTCCTTTTATTACCTGTAAGTCACCCCTAAGGTAGTCCAAAGGCAGCCACCTGGATGGGGTACTGTGTATTTAAAAGGTAGGACATTTACTGGTGTACTTTACATGTCCTTCAAATATGTGTTAAATGCAATTTCCCATTGGTAGCAGATAAAGATATGGAGTTTTGGATATCTGAACTCACAATTCAAAAATAAATCTTTTTGTGAAGTTGTTTTTTGAATTGTTTGTTTGAAAACGCCACTTTTAGAAAGTGCTTGGTTAACCATTCTGTGCCTCTGCCTGTCGGCTGAATACATGTCTGGGTTAGGATGACCGTTGGGCTGTTTGTGCATTCACTCTAGACATTCACACAAAGGGAGCTGAGGTGGGCCCTGCATATCCTGATGGCCCATCACCAGGCTGATGGGTCTTCCAGAGCTACAGTGGAGAGAGGAGCTGACACTTGCACATTAATGGGGCTATGCCTGTCCTCACACAAAGCAGTCTCCAACCCCCTGGAATGTGTCTGAAGCAGGGCAGGGAAAGGCAGGGTCTTGTGAACAACAAAGATTTCTTTTTGAAGTTTGACTATTTCAAAGACAGAAATGGGTATAAGTACTGGACCTCGGAGACCACATAGTTAGAATCCTTCATGACTGAAGAAATTCTGTCAGGAAGAAGAGCTATCTTTTGCATATCTGCAGTTGTATGTGACAATGCCTTGACAGCTTGTTATTAGGCTCTGTTTAAGTCAATTTTGCATAGCAGGATTTATGCGCCTTGGGGATGTGCAGTAATCCGGCCTCATATTACGAGGTTACATTGCTTACAAGCCAGCAAGCTTGCTGGCCAACTGTCTCCATGGACCTTCTTTTTTGACAGTGCATTTCTAGGAATGATGCACAGAAATTGGTGTTGTGTCAGCTTTGAATTTGGACTGTTCCTATTCCCTAGATTTCTTAGTATGGATTTTATGTGACTGACATTACTCAGTGGTACGGTTCACGTGGCTGTGATTTTTGCTGCTCAATAGCCTTCGCACGATTCCCAATGTTTTCCTTTAGCGGGAGAGAGGTCGCTTTATGGGTTCTCTCCTGGGGGATTGAAGTTCCTTGTGGCACCATTTCACCATTAGTTGAAAAAGTATCTTAAAAAATAGTGTAGGGGGTTCCAAAGTAGTGGTCATTTCTAAAATAACTCTGTAATAATGATGATGATGGTGATACAATAGTTGGTGATATAGCGACCATGATGGTGTGGCTGCTGATGTAGAAGTTCTCCATACAATAACATATGACCCAGGAGGCAATGTCTGCAACAATCAAACCTTTCAGCTAGTGGAGAGCCTGCACTCAGCTGAGGCCTAATGCAAGCATTCCACATGAAGCAATGAATCGAAAAACTGAAAGCACCTGGATAAAATCTATTCAATATGCACTGTAAGAGAGAGTACTGCAAATCACAGCAATAGTCCGCCAGCCTGGAAGAAAATGGTCCTTGAAATTAATAGAATTATTTGAAGCTCATCGTACGGGGCATGTTGAAGGTACACAAAGAAAGATGTGAGAGTATGTCCACGAGGGAGGGCATGGCAACATTACTAAGTGGCAGAACAATACGCTGTGAGGACTTGCATTATCACCTCTCCACAAAAGTAAAGGAATAGGATGTGGCAACATGTAAGTGTAGCCTGTAGACTACCATTCACATGCAATGCTTTAAACTGAAGTTAGTTGGCAAGTTATGCACTAATGCTAAGATTCTGGAGGAAGGGAGCAGGGTTTGCCAGGACTGGACCCTTAATATGCCCTAATAAAACTGCCACAACACTATCGCCAACCACAGACGATGGCTCTTTGAACTACCCTTCTCTCCCTTATTGAGTCTTATTTCGAAACCCAAGAGACAACTCTGCCAAAAGTGCTGGACAAACCAAAAATCGAAAAGCACAAGATAATATCAGGAACCTAGCCCATACTTCTGATAAGGAAGCCAATGGCTCCCAACCGTACAGCCATGGGCGCCAAACTGAACCCTTTGTAGCCACATATTGCAGTAGAACATAAAAAACACACCTCATAAATAAGAGCACAACACTGACAATTTTATGCAACACCATCAAAAACAACTGCAATAAATTCCGGTGCCCTCATAAACAGCACAATTGAATTACAATGTCCCCACCAGCGATCATCGTTCAACCAATCCGCCCTGACTCTCTCATTATTACCATGGTTACAGTTTTACGGTGCTTTCCACTACCCAGTTAACAACTTTACAGCTCTATAATTATCCAATGTAGATTTATGTACAAGTGACACAGTTGAAATTTAGCGTTCTCAATAATCTGCAGCCTCTGAAAGGCAGTTAGATTTGGGACATAATCAGAAGCAGATTGGGCTCTGGCTGACACGTTGCATGACACCCGATGAGTCTTCCACAGGCCTGACAGTCGTTAAGTCCACGTCTTAATTTCTAAATACCATCAGTTCATCTTATGGAAGAGACAAAGGGTGTTTTTTACTTCACAGTTTGTCTCTGGTGCACGTATTCATTAAAAGCACCGTTTCAAAATGTATTCAAACTAAACAAGATTTATTTACTGTAGGACTCAAACAGCATGGCATTCAAGTGTGTGGGTTTCTATTTTATGTAACACAGTTAGACTCACTTGAAAAAACTTCAAACAAAGCTCACTTTGTACTAGGGCTTCAAAGCAAATATGACTCATTCAGAGATGGATTGCCTTTTTAAGCGTGTTCTTTAGCAGGTCAGATAAACAACTGAAAGTGATGCATGCCAGCAAAAGATGAATGGGTATTTAGAGGCTTCTCTAGTGAGCTCATGTTTTAAAACAAACTCGTGCCAAGGTTTTTCTCTCACTCATACACGGGATGCGGTATTTGAATAGTGCTAAAAGGAAAATAACCAGATGTACAAACAGGTCTTTCCAATTCAAGACTTCAGCTAGGTCCATAACAAAGGGCGTATTTAAGGGGCCATCGGGCCCGTATGGATTTCACTATCCTGACTGAGAGGTATTTCTGCCTCGCATCTACAGGGAGTGCAGAATTATTAGGCAAGTTGTATTTTTGAGGATTAATTTTATTATTGAACAACAACCATGTTCTCAATGAACCCAAAAAACTCATTAATATCAAAGCTGAATATTTTTGGAAGTAGTTTTTAGTTTGGTTTTAGTTTTAGCTATGTTAGGGGGATATCTGTGTGTGCAGGTGACTATTACTGTGCATAATTATTAGGCAACTTAACAAAAAAAAATATATACCCATTTCAATTATTTATTATTACCAGTGAAACCAATATAACATCTCAACATTCACAAATATACATTTCTGACATTCAAAAACAAAACAAAAACAAATCAGTGACCAATATAGCCACCTTTCTTTGCAAGGACACTCAAAAGCCTGCCATCCATGGATTCTGTCAGTGTTTTGATCTGTTCACCATCAACATTGCGTGCAGCAGCAACCACAGCCTCCCAGACACTGTTCAGAGAGGTGTACTGTTTTCCCTCCTTGTAAATCTCACATTTGATGATGGACCACAGGTTCTCAATGGGGTTCAGATCAGGTGAACAAGGAGGCCATGTCATTAGATTTCCTTCTTTTATACCCTTTCTTGCCAGCCACGCTGTGGAGTACTTGGACGCGTGTGATGGAGCATTGTCCTGCATGAAAATCATGTTTTTCTTGAAGGATGCAGACTTCTTCCTGTACCACTGCTTGAAGAAGGTGTCTTCCAGGAACTGGCAGTAGGACTGGGAGTTGAGCTTGACTCCATCCTCAACCCGAAAAGGCCCCACAAGCTCATCTTTGATGATACCAGCCCAAACCAGTACTCCACCTCCACCTTGCTGGCGTCTGAGTCGGACTGGAGCTCTCTGCCCTTTACCAATCCAGCCACGGGCCCATCCATCTGGCCCATCAAGACTCACTCTCATTTCATCAGTCCATAAAACCTTAGAAAAATCAGTCTTGAGATATTTCTTGGCCCAGTCTTGACGTTTCAGCTTGTGTGTCTTGTTCAGTGGTGGTCGTCTTTCAGCCTTTCTTACCTTGGCCATGTCTCTGAGTATTGCACACCTTGTGTTTTTGGGCACTCCAGTGATGTTGCAGCTCTGAAATATGGCCAAACTGGTGGCAAGTGGCATCGTGGCAGCTGCACGCTTGACTTTTCTCAGTTCATGGGCAGTTATTTTGCGCCTTGGTTTTTCCACACGCTTCTTGCGACCCTGTTGACTATTTTGAATGAAACGCTTGATTGTTCGATGATCACGCTTCGGAAGCTTTGCAATTTTAAGAGTGCTGCATCCCTCTGCAAGATATCTCACTATTTTTGACTTTTCTGAGCCTGTCAAGTCCTTCTTTTGACCCATTTTGCCAAAGGAAAGGAAGTTGCCTAATAATTATGCACACCTGATATAGGGTGTTGATGTCATTAGACCACACCCCTTCTCATTACAGAGATGCACATCACCTAATATGCTTAATTGGTAGTAGGCTTTCGAGCCTATACAGCTTGGAGTAAGTCAACATGCATAAAGAGGATGATGTGGTCAAAATACTCATTTGCCTAATAATTCTGCACTCCCTGTAGATACAAATGCAAATGCAAGGAAAAGGCAACAAAGGTGCAAAGCTGCTTGTTGTCACTTCACAAATACTTGACAGCCATGCTTTTTAGGTTCTCCAAGTTAAAGGCATGTTTACTTTAAAAACATCAGAAGAGACTTTTGTCAAGTCTCAGATGTTTAAGCATTCCAAAGAGCCTGAAAGTGGACATCCGGTCATCGCGTCCCCTAGACAACGACCACTTGATGAGTGCAGCGCCAATACATTAAACACTTTTTGATACAGCTGTACAAATGAAATTCCAAAAAAAAGCATAACAAAAGTAGAACAGCATAACTAAAATAGTATGAGGTGGTTCTCTGTGGCTCTGCAAAATTTTCATTTATCTTCAACATTCCGAAATTACTCTGATGCCGTTCTTGGAGCTGGAACAAAAGGTCTATTTGAAACACGTCTTCTGTTCTGGCCACATCATGCAAAGTGCCACAGCAGCACAGCTGTAGCCTCAAACAAGTTTCGCTTTTTTAAATGATCGCCTTTCTCATATTCATGCTAAAAGAAACTCACCACACTAGAGAAGCACAGTGATTGAGGTTGAAGAGCTCTACTGGCATCTGATTCGATCTTCTCGGAGCAATCGAAATTTGTTATAAATACAATTGCATCTACATATACTAATTTACTGGCAATTTCGTGTGCTAAAAGGACCTCCTTAGCTCTAATTCCCACAAATAGCGACATTGTTTAAATAAGCATTTTCATAGCAAATAGGTCTCGCTTTTGGGACCTTATGTGTTTAGCCATTCAGGGTTCAAATAATGCCTTCACTAACTGTAAAGCCTAGAACAGCTCATGCCGCACTCAAGAACAGCATCTGAAATTTGATCTTGGTCTTTGAAAAGCAACACGGATAGGTGTGGACATGCTTTTGTGACACTTTCAGTGGCCTATTTCTCTGCAGCTGCTGTCCTGACCCACTGAGCTACATTCATGCCATTTGAGCCAGTGACTTGCAACTTTGCACAAACGTTTATTTAGCAGGCCAATAACCCACTGAGCCATCTTCCTAGGATTGCAAACTGGGAGCAGCAGGTCATTAGCCAGGAAGGTCTTCTCCCACCCTCAGGCTCAGAAACCACAAACACACTGGAGAGACAACATCACTATTCCCACAACGAGAGGTCAACTAGATCTTAAAGCTTGGCGAAGAATGTAGTAGTCAGATTTATTCAATCACAAATCAATTACATAAAGCCATAAACAATTCTAGACACTATGAACAACACTACATCAAACTCAAAACTGAATAAAGTTTTAAGGCTTTATTACAATCATAAAATCAATGTAATGTATATGATGCACAAAACTAAGTTATAAACGTACATAAAAACCGTAGGCTGCCCGAAACATCTAAAAAGATTTAACCTACTAAACATCAATACTGTTAAACACTCCAAAATAATAACATAGATTAACAACAATATGATATGCACATTTCTATCAGATTTCAAAGCAGATGATGGTTACATTAGTAAATCATCAAAATACAATTTTAACATTCAGATTTCAGGGCTGGGCCATTCCAATCAGTAACACAAATTTAGAATTTGGAAAAATCATTTAGCTAGGGTTACTCTGTACAGAAATATGCAGGTGTAATCATTTAAGCTAAAAAGGAAAACAAGAAATCACATTTAGTTATAACTCTCCTCATGGGACAGCTGACAGCAATACTTCATCGGGTAGAAAAAGTCACTTTCTCCCGATGTCAGCAGCATCAGGACGGTGCAGAACACGAGCTGCACTTATGACAAGCAGGGCAGGCTTTAGGATGGTGAGAGCGGAGCAGCTGCACCGAGTCCTGACCAGGATTGGGGGACGCTGACCTAGGTGGGGGGGGGGGGAGGAATTGCAATTTAAAAGCACCTGCTCAAAAATTCCTTGTGCGTCCAGCCTTCAGGAAACAATTAAAATGAAAGATGGGAATTTTGTCTAGCAGCATGTTTGACTCGCCATAAAATAGCACAGAGGGTTAATGTGCTAGCTGCAAAGGACATAACTATATTTAATGTGGTTAGCTGAGTGGATTAGTAAAACCAGCCTTTAGAAGCGCTTTAAAACAAATGAGTGTATGTGAATGAGGGGCTATGGAGAGATGAGGGGCACATTTGCCAGGTGGTAGTGAGGGAATCCGAGGAGGTGGTCATGGGGCGGGGGGTGCCAAAAAAAGTCTGCTGCACAGGGAGCCAGCAGCGCTAAAGCTGGCCCTGATGACAAGTCAGCAGTTCAGAATAAATTGGGCATATTAGTACTGAACAACGTAAACAAATGAGGTAATTAAGACTAAGAGCAAGCTCATCAGGAGACTTGGAGAAGGCAAAAGATGACAGCAGCAGACTTAAGACAGAAGTAAACAGGATCTGGTAGAGTTATGGACAGACTCCAGACAAGAGTAGACTCACTCGAACTAACTCCAACACAAACTAACTTCAAATTTCCAAAGTTCCTCACTAATTAGAAAAACTCATGGTCTGTTCATTGGTCCTTCAGGTAGGTTCATTTCTACGCATAAAATCCAGCGTCCGAAGGCTGTAGATGGCACCATCAAGTTTGTAACTATTTCAGATTTTCTCAGCAAAAGTGCATTGTCATTTCAATAATTTCAAACATTTACAACAAATATTTAATTTTCTAGTTGATTGCAACATCAGGATCCTCACTCATGATACATAAAATAAACTAAGCAACTTTTTACATGAGAACTACAAATTTATGTCTTGTTCAACAGCTAGAACAAATACTGGTACATAGCTAATACAGAAACATGTTCTTCGCCTTCAACACAATAGGACATTCAACATCACATCAGCAACAGAGGGAAATAATTCAGGTCAGAGGGAACAGAATAAACAAATAATTTTCCTTTACTGCTGCAAAAGGAATCTTTCAGGTGCAGTCAAACTAAGAAAGTCTTAATACACATTATTACAATTATTAATACATTAATAAAACCTACTGCACGCTTACAATTCAATTCAAATATGCAAAGTAACTTATTTAATTTCAAACATTATTTACAACATGTAACAACTGGTTTAAACCTGCCTTTATTTTTCTGCACACATGTAACTCACTTTAATAAAATCCATTTAAATCCATCTTAGAAAGAACACTCTTAACATTAACTTGTATCAGTACTTTATTTAATATAAATGCAAACGTAATATCTAATATGAATGGTGGCCACATGGTCCACCATATTTCAAGTACACACATTTTACTTTTCTAATCTATTGTCTCTATTAGACTTTTAAATGGAAGTTAGTCATCATATGCTAACTTCTATGCCACTAATATATTAATACAATTTGATCTCTCTCAGTCCCTCCTCTGACGACAATCTATGCCATCACAAAATAACTTTCTCATTAACAATGAGGACAAATCAAAACCTTATGGTTTGATAACGCATAGATCTAGGTCTGCAATAACTGCCATATCTCTCCATTGTCTGATAATACCAGTCTCTCATATTCTCTATTTCAATTTTATCCCTCCTCTGTCTATTATGTACTCTGTCTTTTCCAGAAATTGTAAGCCTTGTAAAATCCAGGTGCACTAATTATGCACACTATCACAATCAATAAAGGTTTCAGGGTCATTCTCAAATATCCATTTCCTAGATGTTCAATCCAAGAACCTACCTTTGAGAATCCTTCACCTATTGTCTCCCAAACATTTGTCTCCTTCAGGTCACTCAAGTAATCTTTCAGACTTGTCTTAGATAGGTATCTCCTTACTGTTGTCTGGAATGTAAGTGTAACAGTGCTGTGACTTTAAAGCTCAACAGACTCAACCTTCCTTTGCTAAAAGGATGACTAATGCAAGGAGATTCTGCAAAATCAAAGATCTTGCCACAACCATTTCTGTGTCCATCAAGATCATTGCACCTGAAAAATCAGTTGACATTTTATTTATATCATTGATAACTTCCTTATCTTTATATTGTTCAAGATTACGCCCACTGATGGAATGAAAGCTCCACAAATATCACTTGTAATCTCTGAACCCCTTGCTCCTCTTTTAAATCTCACTTTAAGTCTTTCAGCCCCTGCTGGATTGGCAATATTGTCTTCTTGGTAGGTTTTTGGAAAAAAACACTCCTAAATAGCATGTGCCATCCCAACCTTTCGGTAACTTGTAATAAGCGTTCTTGCCACAGATGTGATATACACCAGGTACAGCGGGATCTCATCCTTCTAGCATAAAATCCCAAACGCTCTTAAACAAAAACACACGTCTGCATTCACTTGCTCCTAGAAACATAGGCCCTCATTACAACCCTGGCAGTAAATGCCACCGACCGCCATGCTGACGGCCACCAACATGCCGTGACCGCGGCGGTATACCATTACGGGTATTATGACACACACACACAGAAATACGCCACTATACAGACACCCACACAAGTCCGCCAGCACAAAGGTCAGTGATAAACTGGCGGTACTAAAACCCACACCGTTACGTCAACAGAAATACGCCCACAGCATCACGACCCACAAATCACCACGGTGGTCATTCAACCGTGGTAAACCACTGGCAGTACACACCGCCACGCTCAAAATACACACACACTAACAAACCTACACCACATTGGACAATTCAAACTATACACACCGGACACACATACACACAACACCCCCACACCCCCAATCCAATATAAAAGACACACCCACAATACCCACAACCCCTTACAATGAAATAAAATATTGCCAACTGAGAGAGAGACAAGCCAGGAGCACCCAATGAATCTGAGCCACATAACACCATCACCCATACACCATCCACGCACCTCACAGCACACATGCCAACACATCACCCCACACACCCTCACACATACCACTCACACTACAACCATGGCACCACTAAGACACCCCAGGTTCTCAGAGGAGAAGCTAAGGGTCATGGTCAAGGCTCATCTGGGCTAATGGTAATGCATCAGGCCATTTCAGTGCAATTTTTGCTCAATATTCAGTGCTGCACACAACTTTAAGATTTCATTATGAAAATGAGTTCCTCCATCTGATTCCAACGAAGTCAGGAACACAAACCTGGGAATCAGTTTCTTGAGCAACAGCTTAGCTACAGTGAGACTGTCATTTCTACGTGTTGGATAAGCCTCGATCCAGTAGGAAAACACACACACAACAACCAATACATATTTCTATCCATTACAAGCAGACATCTCAATGAAATCAAGTTGTATTCTTTTAAATGGACCTCCCGATCTGCCTATGTGGCTCAAATTAACCACTGTGTGTTTCCCTAAATTAATCTGTTGACAAGTAACACATCTGTGACCAACCCCTTCTCCAACTAATCTAAATCCGGGATTGTACCATGTCTGTTTGAATGTGTGAATCATTGCATCTCTGCCGAGATTAACCTGACCATGGTAATATCTAGCGATCAAATTCATCAAAATCTGGCAACACAACTTTCCCTTCATTCGAAATCTAGACATCATCTCACTCTCTTTTAACACAACCTGCTTTGGTCCAACCTCTGTATTCTTTCTCTGTTGCTTGTCCCTGCAACCTTTGAATTTCACCCCAGGTTTCAACCACTGACATCAAGAAACTTTGATTTGTCTCACCTGTGTCACTTCCACCACTCCACTCTTCATTGAATGCGATGCAATGGTGTACACAATATCTGCCAATTTGGTCAGCGTAGGCATTGCCCAACGAGACAATCATTGGACTTCTGGGAGGGGGTGCAGTTTACAACTGCGATCCTCTAAGATAAATACAAAGCATTTAACAAACTATTAATTTTTTCACCATTTCAAATGGGTGATTCTGAGGTCATGAATCCTCGCTGGTGCCAAACTGCCTGAAATCATGCACACCACCAAATCTGTACTGACTATCTGTGAATATTGTCACTTTGAGCTGCTCAGAAACTCAGCATGTTTTAAGAGCAACCAATTAGGCTACTTTGGCAGAAACGACTGCTTGAAGCCATGAAGCTTTGACTACTCCCGAGATGGTGCAGACTGCATAACCAGCTCTCAGAGTACTTTCACTCTTTTAAACAGGAGCCATTAACAAATACAACTTGATCATTCTCCTCAAAAGGAGTATCCAAAATATCAGGTCAAGGTTGGGCGCACAGTTCAGTGACACCAGGCATTCAATTTCCATTTCATTAACATCATTTGAATCATTAACATTTACCACCAATAATGTGGCAGGGTTTAGTACAGCACACCTCTTGATAATCACATTGACAGATCCAAGGATCAATAACTCATAACTGGCGAGACAGGCACTGGTCAAATATTGGGTTCAAAAGAACTGAATGTGCAACATAAACAGTAAAAGGTTGTCCTATCACAATGCCTTTGCACTGAATTATGCTTACACGAGAAGCAGCCAAAGCTTTTAAACAGTTGGGCAAAGCAGCAGCGACAGGATCCAGTGTGGCGTAAAAATGTACCACTGGTCAGTTTGTTCCTCCATGCGACTGTGTCAAAACAGAAAGGGCACAACCATCACATTCCTGACAAACCTGGGCAAAAGTTTTGTGTAGTCAGGCATTTGCATAATTGCTGCAACTCTCTCTCAGGACACTTTCCCTGCACATTTCTCAATTTGGTGACCCAAATCTTTTACTTCTTTCTGGCAATACTGTAACTTGATAGGGGAAACCGTATGTCAGTTTTCACCCAAATGGTTCACTAATGCTATGGAATCTTGTCTGTAAGCTTCACATGTATTGGACACAACCATCAGGTCATCAATGTACTAAGCAGTCTGAAACGCCATGTTCAGAGACTCTAAATTTTTCTTCAAAATCTGATAAAAAATTGACTGGTATTCTGAAAACCCCTGTGATGTACTGCACCATGAATACACCCGGTTGCCAAACCGGAATGAAAAAAGGAATTGACTATCCTCATGTAAAGGCACAGTGAAGAATGCCAGTGACAAATCAATAACTGAAAACCATTCTGCTTCACATGGAATCTGAAACAAAATTACTGCTGGACTTGGCACTACAGGACCACAGGATACCACAGTTCAGTTCACCTGTCTCAAACCTTTCGTTCACCCTGAATTATGGGTATTTCCCACTTGGCTTTTGCAATCTCGTAACTGGTGAATTGAATGGGCTACCCATCACTTCTTTTAAAACTCCCTGCTCAACAAAATCTACAATTACTGGGGAAATACCTTCAATTACTTCTGGGGTCGTGTTATATAGTGGCGTTCTGGGGGAAAACTGCATTTGGCTTTACAGTCACTTTGACTGGTTTAACGTCTAGCATAAATCCAATATCTTTTCCAGAGAGAACCCAAACATTCAGCGTAACTATGGCCCTCATTACAACCCTGGCAGTCGGTGATAAAGCGGCAGTAATACCGCCAACAGGCCGGCAGTAACAAAAATGGAATTATGACCACGGCAGAAACCGCTCAGACAGACAGCTACTTTAACACACCGACCGCCACAGCGGTATCAACAAGCACCACAGTGGTAACTGCCAACAGCCAGGCGGAAGACAATGTACCGCCCATTGTATTACGGCAGGCCTATCCACCACCTTTTCCAGGGCGGTACCAACAACATCAAAAGCGCGGCGGGAACAGAACACAGAAGTCAAAGAACTCATCTCTGGAGTCTCAGGGAACAACCACGACGCCATGGAGCCTGAGCTGCACATATTTCCCCTGTTCGTCTACCTTTTCCTGCATTCTGAGCAGCAACGCTGGCGAAGACAACCACGGTGAGTACTGCCGCATAGCACACAACGGAGGGGGGAGAAAAAAAGAGTGATACACACATGCAACATGCAACACCTCCACCCTCAACACCATACACACAAACACATGCAGTAACATTACATACTTACCCATACCCCTCAGGAATAATGCAAGGACAAAATGATTTGAAGAAAGTGAGTGTAATACGAAAAAAAACTAGGAATAAGTGCATCAAAATAGAAACGTATAAATATATTTACAAATGGATTGACACTGCCCAGTCCTCAATGTCCGTGGGCCACAGGGCCACATCACATAGGCCAAGACCCCCCTCACTCCTGCAACAACACGGAGAGAACACTGCAGGGGCATCAGGTCGAAAACGCACAGGCACCTGAGGGGGACAGGGAATGGGGGGGTACCTCAGCCGGAAGATGGAACAATACCATTGGTCTTGGAGAGGGCTACATGCCCTCTGCAATGTCCTTGGGAGTGCAAGGCCACAGTCTCTCTAGTGGGTGGTTTGCCCACTGCTTCGTCCTGGGGAGTGCAATGCCACAGTCTCTCAAGTGGGTGGTTTGCCCACTGCTTGGTCCTGGGGAGTGCAGGGCCACAGTCTCTCTAGTGGATGGCATCTCCACTGGTTCTGGAGCAGTCCTTGTGCCCAGTGTGCTTCATCCTGGGAAGGATGGGGTGAGTGGATGGCCTCTTCCACTGGTTCTGGAGCAGTCCTTGTGCCCAGTGTGCTTCATCCTGGGAAGGATGGGGCGAGTAGATGGCTTCTTCCGCTGTTTCTGGAGGGGGCCTTGTGCCCAGTGTGCTTCATCCTAGGAAGGATGGGGTGAGTGGATTGCTTTTTCCACTGGTTCTGGAGGGGGCATTGTGCCCTGTGATGCAGATCTTGGGGAGTGCAAGGTCACAGTCTCTCACCTGGGTGTCAGACCCACAGGATTTGCTGGGGCAAGGACGCACAACAGCTCATGGAGGCAGGACTACACACTGTCCACCGGCAGTGACGGCTGCTCAGTGGTGGCAGTGGCTGTGCTGGCAGTGGTGGATGGAGGCTCCAGCACATCCCCTGCAGCCTCGGACGGCGGCCCACTGGGACTGCTGCTGCTGGCAGTGATGCTGATGGCGGTGCTAGCAGTGGTGGGGGGGGAGGCTCCAGCCCATCCCCTTCGGCCTTGAACGGCTGCTACTGCTGGCAGTAGTGCTGGCGGTGGTGCTGCTGGCAGTGGTGGGGGGAGGCTTCAGCCCTTCCCCTGCAGCCCTGGACAGCTGAACCACCATGGTTGGTGGTGGGGGCTCAGAATGAGTCCCAGCACTAGCCCTCCTGTCCTTCCTGCCTGCTGGTGCAGGCCCCATGCCCTTCTCTGTCGCAGCTTGTGGTGCCTCTTTGCCCTTCCTTGATGCACCTGGCACAGGCACCCTGCAGTGTTGCTGCCTGGTGCCCGGGATTCTCTCCCACCTGCAGTAGCTATCAACACTACTGTGGCGGTGGACTGGGTGGCTGAGGTGCTCGCTTGGGTTCTGGCCACCCTGGCACAACCAGAAGGATGGGGGGAAGTGGTAAGGAACAGGTCAAGGGTGGAGAGGAAAAGCTTCTTAGGGACATTGTGGTGGGAAGAGGGTGAAGGTTTGGGAGTGGAGGAGGAGGAAGTGGTTGTAGGAGGTGTCTGTCTGCTGTGTGTGGGTGCAGGTGCATGGGCTGGATACTGTTGTGAGGTAGGTGGCTGTTGGGTGTCTGAGTGCTTGCATTTGTGTACTTTGGGAGAAGGGGGCGCCGAGACAGTGGGAGAGGACACAGGGAACGCTGAGGGGCTGCTGGGAGGGCAGTACTGGTACGGGGGTGGCGACTGTACCTGTAATTGGGGTGGGCACAGAGGTGTCCGCCACCACCAGAGACCTTCCATCGGAGGAGGTATCACTGTCAGAACTGTCCCCTCCAGTCTCCACCATGGTGCTCCCCTCGCGCTCCGTCCCACTGGTGCCCTTACTGTCAGTGGATTCGGTATCCTGAGATCTGTGGGATGCAGCTCTCCCCGTCGCCGGGGCCTCTGCTCCTCCTCCAGATGACGCTAATGCACATAAGGACAGGGTGACAAAACAAAAAGGGGAGGGAGAGACAAAGGATACCCTTGGTCAATGGCGGCAACAACACCACCATGTACATGACACACACGCACCCAGGGAACAGCCCTAAGCACTAGGCAATGCACTAACAGTAACAATGCTAGTCACCAGCGCATGGACAGGGATACCCAACGCCAATTGCAGCATAGCTGAGGCCCACATACCCCTGCCCAGTGGTGGATGCCTACTAGCTTGGTTGGAGGAGATGTACACATCAGACCCTGCCCAACATGGGACCTTTCCTGCAATGTCCGGCCTGCCCTAGGGGCACCCACAGGCCCACATCCACCACATCCACCACCCGGATGCAAGTAGTATATTGGGGCCCTGTACTCACCCCCTTGTGGTTGCTCTGATGCCCCCAACCAGCTCCAGATAGATCTCCGCCAATATGCAGGCGATCCGGGGGGTCTTCCTCGTTGGGAGGCCATCCCCAGCTGGGCCTCCGCCATCTTCCATGCCCAGCGTCTCAGGTCCTCCCACTGTAGGACCCCATTCACCAGTCTCTCCAACTCCTACGAAGAGAAGGCGGGGGCCCTTTCCCAAGACACTTGAGCCATTGAAGCTTCCAGACACAGGTCACAGCAGCACCTGCAGTGTAGGTCCTCTCCTGTAGAAGGTCAGCTAGCAAGTGAGCGAACAGAGAAAATGGCGGTCACGTCCGCGACGGTGCCTACCGTCACCACTGGCGTACATCACCATTGGACACTGTCACCCATAGGGCCCATTGGTATCCAATGAGGAGTTGCACGGCGGTTCTTGACCGCCTCCCGCAACGGCGCACGACGTCAGCGGAATTACCTCATTTCCACCTGTCCCTCCTTACAGGACAGGCGGACACCATTTCAGAGAGGGGCAAGGCCATGGCACTTAACTGCGTTGCAGTACACATAGGCACCATTTGGGCCTATCCAACAAAATATTGTTACAATCACAACATGCAATGTAGTGTAGCGTTTGGAAAAATGGAATGCTGACCATCTGCTCACGGTTTGCCCCCTAGATTGCAACCGCTTTGGACGAGTAGGAGATGGAGACACCCCCGTGTACAGGCTCCTGGTGGACTTGTCAACAAAGGAGGACAGGCACATTATCCTCACCTATAGACTGGACAGGGCCACAATCACAGAGCTGTGTGCCCAATTGGAACCTGACCTGATATCTGGTGTCTGTCAGCCCACCGGGATCCCCCCCTCTTGTGCAAGCGATATCAGTGCTCCATTTCTTGGCAACTGGCTCCTTCCAAGTGACAGTGGGCTTGGCAGCAGGAATGTCTCAGCCAATGTTCTCAATAGTGCTGACCAGAGTGTTGTTTGCCCTGAATAAACACATGCGCAGCTACATTGTTTTCCCCCAGGTGGAGGATTTGGCCACAGTGAAAGCGGATTTCTATGCAATGGGACATACCCTTAACATTATTGGGGCAATAGATGGAACACATATTGCATTTGTTCACCCCCCCCGGAAAAATGAACAGGTGTTCAGAAATCAAAAGAGTTTTTACTCCATGAATGTGCAGATCGTGTGCCTGACGGACCAGTACATCTCCTATGTCAATGCAAAGTATCCTGGGTCTGTGCATGATGCCTTTATCCTGAGGAATAGCAGCATCCCATATGTGATGGCTCAGCTCCAGAGGCACCGGGTGTGGCTAATAGGTGAGTCCCGGTTCCCACCCAATAGGTGTTGGTGTAGGGTGTGGGCCCTAAGGGTTAGTGTGTGTCTAACAGTTGTCCCTTCATATTTGCAGGTGACTCTGGTTACCCCAACCTCTCATGGGTACGGACTCCCTGTGACAAATCCCAGGACAAGGGCAGAGGAACGTTACAATGATGCACATGGGCGAACAAGAGGAAGAAAAGAAAGGACATTCGGCCTCCTGAAGGCCAGGTTTCATTGCCTCCATCTAACAGGTGGATCCCTGTACTACTCACCAAAGGAAGTCTGCCAGATAATTGTGGCATGCTGCATGTTGCACAACCTTGCCTTACGTCACCAGGTGCCTTTTCTGCAGGAGAATGAGGCTGGTGATGGGCGTGTGGCAGCAGTGGAATCTGTGGACAGTGAAGATGAGGAGGCAGAGGATGAGAATGAGGACAACAGAAGTTCTATAATACAACAATACTTCCAATGACACACAGGTAAGACACTGTAATTTCACTTTACATTGAAAGTTGTGTGTTTGACATTGTCACTGGCAGGCTGATTTCCCCACCTCTATTGCCACTTACTGTAGCCTTTGGCAGCTCTATTTGCAGATATTTGTGCCCTACTATTGTTCCTGCAGCCAACTACAGGTCATTCCTATGTATGCATTACTGTACAGGTGTATTGCAGTGTTTAAAGCTTGTTAAACGAATACATAATTCCATCATTTGACAGACTCCATACTTGTATTTATTCAAATTGTGTTTATTTAAGTGCTAGTAAGTAGAGGGGGATGTGCAAATAGGCTGGGGTGATGGTGGAGGAAAGTCCAGGATAGAGTCCAGTCTATTTGTATCACAGGTGCATTGTCCAAGGGGGCATAGGAAGTGGAGCAATGGCAGTTCAAGGTGGACAGGGTGACAATCAGGAGAGTCTTATTTCCTGCGGGGGTCTTTGCAATAGTCTCTGGATTCTGCCTGGATCGCATGGACCGTTTGCGGGGTGGTTCTCCTTCTGCAGGGGATGGGGTACTGGTGGCCTGTTCCTGTGGCGGGGCCTCCTGTCCACTAGCAGCAAAGGAGGCGGAAGGCTGTTCATCGGTTTGGCTAGTATCAGGGGCCCGTTGGTGTGCCACTGCCTCCCTCATGGTGTTGGCCATTTCTGCCAGCACCCCTGCAATGGTGACCAGCGTGGTGTGGATGTCCTTCAAGCCTCCCTGATCCCCAGGTACTGTCCATTCTGCAGCCGGTGGGTCTCCTGCAACTTGTCCAGTATCTGGCCCATCGTCTCCTGGGAATGGTGGTATACTCCCAGGATGTTGGTGAGTGCCTCCAGTCTTCCCCCTGTCACAAAGCAGTCCTCCCAGCCTTCCTGTTGTCCTGTGCCTCTGTCCCCTGAACCGTGTGCCCACTGCCACTGACCCCCGGTCCCTGATCGTCCTGTGTTTGTGGGGTGGCCTGGGGTCCCTGTAGTGGTGGACACACTGCTGATTGACGTGTCCTGGTACCGGAGGTATGGACCCATTGGGTGGGTACTGCGCTGGTGTTTCCTGAGGGGGGAGGCTCTGTGGTGGTATGGGACTGTGCCTGAGTAACCGACTGTCCAGAGATCTCTGATGGGCCAGGTTGGTCATCCAGAGCCAGGCGTCCAGAGCGGCTGTCATCACTGTGGGCCTCTTATGTAGGGGGGACTGGTTGTTGCTGCCTCCTCCTCTCCGGTGACGTTGGGTGGGGGACCTGTGGGAAAGTAAATGCAGTGTTATTGTTTCTGTGTGTGTGTCATCTTGTGCATGGGTGTGTTGCCCTCTATGGTTGTTATTGCCCTGTCGGCTTTGCCTTGTGTGAGTAGCTATTTTGTGGGCTAGGTGATTCTCTCTATTGTGCATGCTTTACTGATGGGTGTCCATGCAGATCTGTGATGGGGGTCAGAGCATTAGTGTTACATGCAGGGCTTTGTATTGGGAGGGGTGGGTTGTGATGGTGGGGTGTGTGGGAGTGGTAAAGTGATGGGAGAGTGGGTAAGGGTATGTGTTGGCATGCAGGTGGGGGGGCGGGTGATAGTAATAGAGATTTGACTTACTAGAGTCCAGTCCTCCTCCTACTCCTGTCAGGCCCTCAGGATGCATAATTGCCAAGACTTGCTCCTCCCATGTTGTTAGTTGTGGGGGAGTAGGTGCGGTCCACCGCCAGTCCTCTGTACAGCGAGTTGGTGTCTTGCTGCTGTGGAATGCACCTTCCCCTGTAGGTTGTTCCACCTCTTCCTGATGTCATCTCTTGTTCTGGGGTGCTGTCCCACAGCGTTGCCCCTGTCCACGACTTTCCGCCATAGCTCCATCTTCCTTGCAATGGATGTCTGCTGCACCTGTGATCCGAATAGCTGTGGCTCTACCCGGGTGATTTCCTCCACCATGACCCTTAGCTCCTCCTCTGAGAGCCTGGGGTGTCGTATGGTGCCATGGGTGTAGTGTGAGGGTGTGTGGGGTGATGTGTTGGGATGTGTGATGTAAGGTGCATGGATGGTGTATTTGTGATGGTGGTGTGTGGCTGTGGTCTTGTCTGTGATCTTGCTATCTCTCTTGTGGCAATTGTTTTTAGTCATAAAGGGTTGTGGGTAATGTGGGTGTGTGTTTTATAGTGGTGTGCGTGTGGTGTGTGCATGTGTGTCAGGTGTGTGTAGTTTGAATTGTCCAACGTGGAGTTGTTTTGTTAGGTTGTGCGTATTTTGAGTGCGGCGGTATGTACCGCCAATGGTTTAGCGCCACTGAATGTCTGCCGTGGTGATTCGTGTTGGCGTAACGGTGTGGGTTTTGCTGCTGCCAGTTTATCACTGACCTTTGGGCTGGCGGACTTGCGAGTGTTGCTGTATAGTGACGGAATGCTATGTGTGGGTCATTATATGGTTGTTGGTAATCCGGTGCGGCACGCCGGCTGTAGGAGGCTGGACTGGCTTGTAGTGAGTACCTAGGGGTACTTGCACCTTACACCAGGCCCAGTTATCCCTTATTAGTGTATAGGGTGTCTAGCAGCTTAGGCTGATAGATAATGGTAGCTTAGCAGAGCAGCTTAGGCTGAACTAGGAGACGTGTGAAGCTACTACAGTACCACTTAGTGTCATATGCACAATATCATAAGAAAACACAATACACAGTTATACTAAAAATAAAGGTATTTTATTTTTATGACAATATGCCAAAGTATCTCAGAGTGTACCCTCAGTGAGAGGATAGGAAATATACACAAGATATATATACACAATAGCAAAAATATGCAGTATAGTCTTAGAAAACAGTGCAAACAATGTATAGTTACAATATGATGCAATGGGGACACATAGGGATAGGGGCAACACAAACCATATACTCCAAAAGTGGAATGCGAACCACGAATGGACCCCAAACCTATGTGACCTTGTAGAGGGTCGCTGGGACTATTAGAAAATAGTGAGGGTTAGAAAAATAGCCCACCCCAAGACCCTGAAAAGTGAGTGCAAAGTGCACTAAAGTTCCCCAAAGGACAAAGAAGTCGTGATAGGGGAATAAGGCAGGAAAGACACAAACCAACAATGCAACAACGCTGGATTTCCAATCTGGGGTACCTGTGGAACAAGGGGACCAAGTCCAAAAGTCACAAGCAAGTCGGAGATGGGCAGATGCCCAGGAAATGCCAGCTGCGGGTGCAAAGAAGCTTCTACTGGACTGAAGAAGCTGCGGTTTCTGCAGGAACGCAAAGGGCTAGAGACTTCCCCTTTGGAGGACGGATCCCTCTCGCCTTGTAGAGTCGTGCAGAAGTGTTTTCCCGCCGAAAGAACGCCAACAAGCCTTGCTAGCTGCAAATCGTGCGGTTAGCGTTTTTGGACGCTGCTGTGGCCCAGGAGGGACCAGGAGGTCGCAAATTGGACCAGGAGGTAGAGGGGACGTCGAGCAAGACAAGGAGCCCTCTTAGCAGCAGGTAGCACCCGGAGAAGTGCCAGAAACAGGCACTACGAGGATGCGTGAAACGGTGCTCACCCGAAGTTACACAAAGGAGTCCCACGTCGCCGGAGACCAACTTAGAAAGTCGTGCAATGCAGGTTAGAGTGCCGTGGACCCAGGCTTGGCTGTGCACAAAGGATTTCCGCCGGAAGTGCACAGGGGCCGGAGTAGCTGCAAAAGTCGCGGTTCACAGCAATGCAGTCTAGCGAGGTGAGGCAAGGACTTACCTCCACCAAACTTGGACTGAAGAGTCACTGGACTGTGGGAGTCACTTGGACAGAGTTACTGGATTCGAGGGACCTCGCTCGTCGTGCTGAGAGGAGACCCAAGGGACCGGTAATGCAGCTTTTTGGGGCCTGCGGTTGCAGGGGGAAGATTCCGTCGACCCACAGGAGATTTCTTCGGAGCTTCTAGTGCAGAGAGGAGGCAGACTACCCCCACAGCATGCACCACCAGGAAAACAGTCGAGAAGGCGGCAGGATCAGCGTTACAGGGTTGCAGTAGTCGTCTTTGCTACTATGTTGCAGTTTTGCAGGCTTCCAGCGCGGTCAGCAGTCGATTCCTTGGCAGAAGGTGAAGAGAGAGATGCAGAGGAACTCGGATGAGCTCTTGCATTCGTTATCTGAGGAATCCCAAGAGACAGAGACCCTAAATAGCCAGAAAAGAGGGTTTGGCTACCTAGGAGAGAGGATAGGCTAGCAACACCTGAAGGAGCCTATCACAAGGAGTCTCTGACGTCACCTGGTGGCACTGGCCACTCAGAGCAGTCCAGTGTGCCAGCAGCACCTCTGTTTCCAAGATGGCAGAGGTCTGGAGCACACTGGAGGAGCTCTGGACACCTCCCAGGGGAGGTGTAGGTCAGGGGAGTGGTCCTCCCCTTTCCTTTGTCCAGTTTCGCGCCAGAGCAGGGCTAAGGGGTCCCCTGAACCGGTGTAGACTGGCTTATGCAGAATTGGGCACATCTGTGCCCAAGAAAGCATTTCCAGAGGCTGGGGGAGGCTACTCCTCCCCTGCCTTCACACCATTTTCCAAAGGGAGAGGGTGTAACACCCTCTCTCAGAGGAAGTCCTTTGTTCTGCCATCCTGGGCCAGGCCTGGCTGGACCCCAGGAGGGCAGATGCCTGTCTGAGGGGTTGGCAGCAGCTGCAGTGAAACCCCAGGAAGGCAGTTTGGCAGTACCAGGGTCTGTGCTACAGACCACTGGGATCATGGGATTGTGCCAACTATGCCAGGATGGCATAGAGGGGGCAATTCCATGATCATAGACATGTTACATGGCCATATTCGGAGTTACCATGGTGAAGCTACATATAGGTAGTGACCTATATGTAGTGCACGCGTGTAATGGTGTCCCCGCACTCACAAAGTCCGGGGAATTGGCCCTGAACAATGTGGGGGCACCTTGGCTAGTGCCAGGGTGCCCTCACACTATGTAACTTTGCACCTAACCTTTACCAGATAAAGGTTAGACATCTAGGTGACTTATAAGTTACTTAAGTGCAGAGTAAAATGGCTGTGAAATAACGTGGACGTTATTTCACTCAGGCTGCAGTGGCAGGCCTGTGTAAGAATTGTCAGAGCTCCCTATGGGTGGCAAAAGAAATGCTGCAGCCCATAGGGATCTCCTGGAACCCCAATACCCTGGGTACCTCAGTACCATATACTAGGGAATTATAAGGGTGTTCCAGTAAGCCAATGAAAATTGGTAAAATTGGTCACTCGCCTGTCAGTGACAATTTGAAAGAAATGAGAGAGCATAACCACTGAGGTTCTGATTAGCAGAGCCTTAGTGAGACAGTTAGGCACCACACAGGGAACACATACATATAGGCCACAAACTTATGAGCACTGGGGTCCTGACTAGCAGGGTTCCAGTGTCACATAACACACATACTGAAAACATATGGTTTTCACTATGAGCACTGGGCCCTGGCTAGCAGGATCCCAGTGAGACAGTGAAAACACCCTGACATACACTCACAAACAGGCCAAAAGTGGGGGTAACAAGGCTAGAAAGAGGCTACTTTCTCACACTGGCGGCAAGCAGTACTTACCGCCAATGTCATAATGAGGGCCTATGTCTTGTAATTGATCAGGCAAGTATTTTAACTGTCACTGCAAGAAACAATGTGATGAGTCTGACTGGAGGTGTCATCATCAATATTTGTTAGGATTGCCATCCATTCATGAGTACAAGTAATAGAATATTTTAATATACATAGCAAATTCTTCCTAACAGACTCCTGGGACTAGAATCAGAGACTACGAATCGGAGCAGATCCTAAAATGTTCCTATTTTGAACAGAACGGCCTCTGTAATGGAGTTTACCAAATGCTGGCTTGCTACTCCTACAACCTGAACTGTCTTTCCTGAAAGGGGCACATTAGGGACGTCTTCAGATCTGACAGTGGAACAAGCTGCTCCAGTGATAACCAGGAATGAAACATTGTTACCCATAACACTCGCATTCATATATAGACCATGCTCATCTACCGCCAATGAGGCAGCTAACACACTTTCTTTCTCTTCTGAACTCTCACTATATATTCTTCACTCATTCCATCATCACTGAAATCTATCAATGAATATTGTGTGATTGTAGGAAGGTAGCCTCTTTCTAGCCTTGTTACACCCACTTTTGGCCTGTTTGTGAGTATATGTCAGGGTGTTTTCACTGTCTCGCTGGGATCCTGCTAACCAGGGCCAAGTACTCAGTGAAAACCCTATGTTGTCAGTGTGTTTGTTATGTGTCACTGGGATCCTGATAGCCAGGACCCCAGTGCTCATACGCTTGTGGCCTATATGTGTTCCCTGTGTGGTGCCTAACTGTATCACTGAGGCTCTGCTAACCAGAACCACAGTGTTTATGCTCTCTCTGCTTTCTAAATTTGTCACTGCAGGCTAGTGACTAAATTTACCAATTCTCATTGGCACACTGGTACACCCATATAATTCCCTTGTATATGGTACTTAGGTACCCAGGGTATTGGGGTTCCAGGAGATCCCTATGGGCTGCAGCATTTCTTTTGCCACCCATAGGGAGCTCAGGCAATTCTTACACAGACCTGCCATTGCAGCCTGAGTGAAATAACGTCCACGTTATTTCACAGCCATTTTTCACTGCACATAAGTAATCTATAAGTCTAACCCTCACTTTGTGAAGGTTGGGTGCCAAGTTACTTAGTGTGTGGGCACCCTGGCACTAGCCAAGGTGCCCCCACTTCGTTCAGGGCAAATTCCCCGGACTTTTTGAGTGCGGGACACCATTACACGCGTGCACTATACATAGGTTACTACCTATGTATAGCGTCACAATGGTAACTCCGAACATGGCCATGTAACATGTCTAAGATCATGGGATTGTCACCCTAATACCATTCTGGTATTGGGGGGACAATTCCATGATCCCCCGGGTCTCTAGCACAGAATCCGGGTACTGCCAAACTGCCTTTCCGGGGCTTCCACTGCAGCTGCTGCCAACCCCTCAGACAGGATTCTGCCCTCCTGGCGTCCAGGCAGCCGTGGCCCAGGAAGGCAGAACAAAGGATTTCCTCTGGGAGAGGGTGTTACACCTTCTCCCTTTGGAAATATGTGTGAAGGGCTGGGGAGGAGTAGCCTCCCCCCTACCTCTGGAAATGCTTTGATGGGCACAGATGGTGCCCATCTCTGCATAAGCCAGTCTACACCGGTTCAGGGATCCCCCAGCCCTGCTCTGGCGTGAAACTGGACAAAGGAAAGGGGAAGGACCACTCCCCTGACCAGTACCTCCCAGGGGAGGTGCCCAGAGCTCCTCCAGTGTGTTCCAGACCTCTGCCATCTTGGAAACCGAGGTGTTGGGGGCACACTGGACTGCTCAGAGGCCAGTGCCAGCAGGTGACGTCAGAGACTCCCTCTGATAGGCTCTTACTTCTCTTGGTAGCCAATCCTCCTTCCTTGGTAGCCAAACCTCCTTTTCTGGCTATTTAGGGTCTCTGCTTTGGGGAATTCTTCAGATAACGAATGCAAGAGCTCACCAGAGTGCCTCTGCATCTCCCTCTTCGCCTTCTACCAAGGATCGACCGCTGACTGCTCCAGGACGCCTGAAAAACCGCAACAAAGTAGCAAGACGACTACCAGCAACATTGTAGCGCCTAATCCTCACGGCTTTCTCAACTGTTTCCAGGTGGTGCATGCTCTGGGGGTAGCCTGCCTTCAACCTGCGCCAGAAGCTCCGAAGAAATCTCCAGTGGGTCGACGGAATCTTCCCCCTGCTAACGCAGGCACCAAAAGACTGCATCACTGGTCCTCTGGGTCCCCTCTCATCCTGACGAGCGTGGTCCCTGGAACACAGCAACTCTGTCCAAGTGACTCCCACAGTCCAGTGACTATTCAGTCCAGGTTTGGTGGAGGTAAGTCCTTGCCTCCCCACACTAGACTGCAAACCTGTGTTCTGCGTGATTTGCAGCTGCTCCGGCTTCTGTGCACTCTTCCAGGATTTCCTTTGAGCACAGCCTAGCCTGGGTCCCCAGCACTCCGTCCTGCAGTGCACAATCCGCTGAGTTGGCCTCCGACGTCGTGGGACCCTCTTTTGTAACTCTGCGTGGACTCCGGTTCACAAATCTTCCAAGTGCCTGTTCAGGTACTTCTGCAGGTGCTGCCTGCTTCTATGAGGGCTCTCTGAGTTGCTGAGCGCCCCCTCTGTCTCCTCCTCCAAGTGGTGACATCCTGGCCCTTCCTGGTACTCAGCAGCACCCAAAAACCTCTACGGCGACCCTTGCAGCTAGCAAGGCTTGTTTTCGGTATTTCTGCGTGGGAACACCTCTGCAAGCTTCATCGCAACGTGGGACATCTTTCCTCCAAAGGAGAAGTTCCTAGTCCTTTTCTGTCTTGCAGAACTCCAAGCTTCTTCCAACCGGAGGCAGCTTCTTTGCACCTTCATACGGGGTTTTCTGGGCTCCTGCCCCCCCACCCCGGACACTGTTGCGACTATTTGACTTGGTCCCCTTGCTTTGCAGGTCCTCAGGTCCAGGAATCCGTTTTCAGTGCACCGCTGGTGTTTGCGGTTCTTGCAGAATCCCCCTATCATGACTATTGTGATCTCTTGGGGTAGTAGGTGTACTTTACTCCTGCTTTTCAGGGTCTTGGGGTGGGGTATCTTGGACACCCTGACTGTTTTCTTACAGTCCCAGCGACCCTCTGCAAGCTCCCATAGGTCTGGGGTCCATGCGTGATGCGCATTCCACTTTTGAAGTATATGGTTTGTGTTGCCCCTAGACCTATGCTTGCCTACTGCAACCTATAGTAATTCTACACTGTTTGCATTACTTTTCTGACTCTTACGTACCTATTTGTGGTTTGTGTACATATAACTTGTGTATATTACTTACCTTCTTACTGAGGGTACTCACTGAGATACTTTTGGCATATTGTCATAAAAATAAAGTACCTTTATTTTTAGTAACTCTGTCTATTGTGTTTTCTTATGATATTGTGCACATGATATAAGTGGTATAGTAGGAGCTTTGCATGTCTCCTAGTTCAGCCTAAGCTGCTTTGCCATAGCTACCTTCTATCAGCCTAAGCTGCTAGAAACACCTCTCTTCTACTAATAAGGGATAACTGGACCTGGCGCAAGGTGTACGTACATTTGGTACCCACTACAAGCCAGCCAGCCTCCTACAGTGATTAACTGATTTACATTTGCATTTGTTCTTTGGTTTGCGTTCTTCTGAGGATCCATTACCTGTTGCTGTGCCATCAGAGCTTGTGGTATCTGCTTTTGCTGTAGGGCTTGAATTTGCTGTTGGGTATATTGTACTTGTTGGGAACCTGCATTTGTGCTTCTCCAGTACGAACATTCATGTTTTAATTTCAGGGCCTTTGAACTCTTGGATTTTGAAATTGACTGTTGTCAACCATCTGCACAACACCACCTTGCACCAAATTATTTACATTATTAAAGGGACAGTCGTGTTCCCAATGTCCAACGTTGCTGCATTCATGACACAGAAGCCTTTTCTTCATATTTTGATCATTCACATTCGGACCTAATCGAATTCCACGATCGCTATCTCTGAACTGAGGCACCATATTTCCTTGCTGCCGAGTTCCCTGCATTCCTCCTGCGCTCATCATTCCCTGTGATCCCCGCGTACCTGCTGCTTGCTTGGGCAGACTTGATTTGCATCACCCTTGCCTTTTCCCTTAACCTTTTCTGCTTCAATTCAATCTCAGGACTACAGCATTTTGCGTAATGCAATAGTTCATCTATTGGCTTTCCTTGCCAGCAAATCAAATGATTCCGATTCATATTGCTAATTTCAGGCTTCAATCCTTGAACAAATCTAAACACAAAATGAATCATGTCTCTCAGTTCAATAATCTATGTGCAGCTGTATTGCTTGAAAGCCTGCAACAATCTCTAATATTAAGCCTGAACAGATTCCTCAGTCTCCCAAGATGTCCTGTCAATCCTTTACCAAACAATATCTTTACGGGGAAACTCTAGTTTACAAAACCTCAATCACCTTGTAATAGGTTTCAGCACCTCCGCAGAGGTTACTGTTACTGCATCCCTTCGTGGCTCACAGGTTGGCCAATCAACACCCCGCTTATACTCAACCATAAATCAGCTGGAACCACAATTTCAAATAAAGTGTTCAAATCTTTCCACAGCCATTTTGCAAGCTTGACGAAACTCTGTTTGCTGGTACCATTCCGCTAGATTCTCCCTCAACTTTGGGCAATTATTTGTGAATGCCAGTTTGTCACTTCTGCTCCTTGGGACATGAACAAAATTCCCTCCCGGAATTTCTCTCATTGGCATCATTTTTGCAGCTCCCTCAGCCTTGTGTACATCATTTCAAGATAGTCGGCTTTTTCTTCAGACCACTTTCCTTTGCCCATCTGCCTTCCCATGTATCTAATGCTCCCCATGTTTAAATACTCTGAATTGACTCAATGTGAATTTTTATTCCAGGTGATCTCATGTTCGCAATGTGTTTCCAAAAAAATTCCAATCTGTAACTCTTCTTCAACTGTTTGGATTTAGCTCAATTTCATATTTCTCAGCCAAATTAGTTAATTTCTCATGAATCTGTCCTGCTCGAAGGGTAACATCCTTGCACAAGAATCTAACCTGTTCATTTCAAGTGTTCCCTCAATCATTTCATTTAATTCCAATTTCAATCTAGCCATATTTAATGTCCTTTCTCCCTCAGGCGTGTTTCCTGGAACTGATGTTTCACTCAAATTGTATAACCATTCAGTGAATTATTGTGCTGATAACCCTTCTAAACTAATGTAATTTACTCGAGATAGGGGCTGTTGATGAACACAGGATGTTCTCATAGCCTGCTCCTGAGCTAACACAGATGAACCTGTACAGCATGTGGGACATGTCACATCAATCAGTGGACCTATTCTATCATATGTCTGATTCAAACCAAATGAATTCATAGGGGTCATGGCTGGCACAGTAGTGCTCAGTCTCTCTATGTCTGCATTAGTCCCAAAAGGTGAATTCATTGCTGATAGTGAATTTGGAATCTGTGGACCACTCTTATTATTACCCTGGGCATACAATGGGACTACTGGACCTATTGTTACAGGAACTGTCAATGCCTCTGGCCCTGACAAGTTTGTTTGATTTGGCGAAAACATTCATCTTTTACCCTGGCCAGTTAATACTGTACCAGAAGCTGGATTTGACCGATTCGGGGCAACATTCTGTGGTGAAATTACTGGGGAATACATTGGCATTGTCTGCCTCAGATTCCTGACTTGTGCAGGTGTCTGTACATTAGGTGGGGACTCAAATTATGTCATTCCTGAATTCAGAACTCGCTGTGGGATAGTTGGAACTGTGACATTCTGAGCTGTATTGACAATTGGAACTGTCGGATAAAGCTCTGGCACCTGTGCAACAATGGCAGTAGGTACATTTGGAATTATTTGAACCTGGCTTTGTGCATCGGGAAGTGTGGCAACATTCAGTACTTTATTCTGGCTTACTGATGTAACTGCATTATACGGTGGGGGGGAAATCCTGCAACAACTGAGTTATAAATCCATCATCTGAATCGCTTTCGATGTCTGCTACCTTTTTATTTTTGCCTAATTTCTATTCTGCACCTTCTTCAGATTCCTTTTTAGCTTTAAGTTTAACACTTCCATCACCTTCCTGTGTAATTGCTAAAAATAACTTCACTGCATGTGATGTACTTGCTCTCCACATTCTCAGCTTTGCATTACATCTAGCTTCTGCTAGTGTCTTTTCTGCCTTCCTCATGCTGCTTTCAAACGTCTGAGCCTCTTTTTGTCACACAGATAATTCCCGAATGGCAGGTGCTTCGAATGTGCAGGTCTAGGAAGGGGTTTTGATTCATTAACAAGGAAAAGCTAAAGTACCTTCCTTCTCTGTTACTTTGTACCAATGATTTACCCAAAGACATGCTGAAACGCCTCTCTCCTCCATTACCTTGAATGCTGGTGTACCTTCAGGTGGAGTAGGCTCTCCCTCTCTAACTGGAATAAAAGCATCTCCTCTCAGCGCACTCATTAAAGCTTTTGAAACTTCATTTTTGCATAAATTGAATAAACAAAACACAAATTCTATGAAACCAGGAAGTAATTTCGATCCCTTTCAAAAGCTGTTCTCAACCTATAGCAGAACAGTTGTGTCAACCAATCCGTGCACCGCTTTTCTCTCCAACTGACCTACCCTAGCGCAGACCAAATGACATCATACTTCGCTTTAGAGTCGTCTCATACACCTCTCACACAAAACCTAAATGTAAATATTGCAAGCACAAAACCAAAACCTGTCTGCTCACTATTGTTAGGACTCAAACGCTTTAAAAGCTGTACAGAACTTTCGACGGTGGCCTTCAGATCAAACAGATATTCTTCTGGCTATGGCTTTCTCACAAATGCAAGTAAGATTTGACACATAAACCTCACTCCGATTGGTACGGATTCTCCCTGTGCACTCCGGATTCACCTTATACCAACCAACAACTTGCACACTGGTATTGTCTACAGTGCTCAATCAACCTACATCTCACTTCAGACTATAAATTACCCAGATGTCTCCATACCCTTGTACAATACACCGGACTATTAGGCCTTGCAGGACACATAAACAACAACCACATGGGCAATTTTTGGCACAAAGCGCAACATTCACTTGGAGTACGCCAACTCTCCACTATCTTACTTGGAGTATGCAAACTCCCTACTCAATTATCTGGAGTACGCAAATTCTCTACTCACTTCATACATCACACTTCAGCACAAATTAGCCAAAGCATTGCTAGCGAAGCCCTACTCAAACTCATACCTGTGCACTTGTGACAACGCTGGAATTTCATCAACCCTTACGCTACACCAAGAACAACTCAGAATGTGGGCAAATTCTGACTCTCCTCCTCACCAGACAAAACTGTAACTCTGCTACCAAAACTGCTGGTGCGTTGGCCGGGAAGGTCTTCTTCCCACCTCGGGTTCAGAAACCACAAACGCGCTGATGAGACAACATTACTATTCCCACCAATAGAGGTCAACTAGATCTTTGGACTTTTCCCCCCAATAGAGGTCAACTAGATCTTTGGACTTAGCGAAGTATGTAGTAGTCAGATATATTTAATCACAAATCAAAAACATAAAACCATAAACAATTCTAGGCACCATGAACAATTTAACACTAAATCAAACTACAATCTGAAAAAAGTTTCATGGCTTTATTACAATCCCAAAATCAATGTTTAAGTTATATAGTGCACAAAACTAAGTTATAAACATACATGAAAACCACAGGCTGCCCAAAACATCTAAAGATATATAATCTACTAAACATCAATACTGTAAAATACTCCAAAAGGATAACACAGATTAGCAACAACATGATTTGCACATTTCTATCAGATTTCAAAGCAGATGATGGTGACATTAATAATCATCAAAATACAATTTTAACATTGAGATTTGAAGGCTGGTCCATTCCCATCACTAACACAAATCTAGACTTGCATGTGTGGAACGGGTCTAACACATAAGGGCAAAAATAAAGACGAGACAAAATACATTTGGAAAACGTCATCTAGCTAGGGTTACTCTAGAAAAATATGCTGGTCTAATTATCTAAGCTGAACAGGAAAACAAGAAACCACATTTAGTTATACCTTTCCTCATGGGGCTGTATACAGCAATTCTGCATCAGCTAAAACGGTAACTTTCTCCCGTCAGTTGACAGCAGCATCACGACAATGCAGAACACGGGCTGCACATACGACAAGTGAGCAGTTCAGAATATATTGGGCATATTAGTACTGAACAGCATAAACAAATGGGGTAATTAAGCCTAAAAGGAAACTCTTCAAGAGACTTGGAGAAGGCAAAAGATGACAGCAGCAGACTTAAGACAGGAGTAGACTGATTCTGGCAGAGTTCTGGACAGACTCGAGAGAGGAGTCGACTCACTCGAACTAACTCCAACACAAACTAACGTCAAATTTCCAAAGTTCCTCACCAATTATAAGAACTCATGGTTCGTTAATTGGTTCTTCAGGTAGGCTCACTTGTACATGCAAGATTCAGCATCCAGTGGCTGCAGACATTATATTCTCTATTAGGCTTTTAAATGTATGTTAATTAATCACCATATACTAACTTCTGTACCACTAATATATAAATAAAATGTGATCTCTCTCACGCACCACCCACAAAGCTACAAAGATGGGATCGGTACCTTTGCCTTGAATGTACAAGGATCTAAGCAGCATGCACATCGACTCGCTCTGTGCAGGACTTTAACTAAGCCAGGTCCTGCAGTTCTAAAAAGCAGGTGCTGAGATGGGTCTCTTTCGGACTCTCCATTTTTACCCTTAACCTCTGGATGAAAAAAAAAATCTCAACTCTGCAGTAGTACCATCTTGGGTGCCTTTGCTGTAACTTCAAAGAGACTTGTTACAGTTCTTTCACAGTTTTGTCGTTTCAGAACTGAAGAACTTTAAACATTTTATACAATGAAGCCATTGTTGTTATTAATAAACCGCTCCGCAACAATATAATCCCATCCCGACTGGCAATGATCACATAAGTGTATTCTACATAAGTGTCCATTGCCGGCAAATGTTGAATGTTAAGCTTTTTCTCCCTAGTTGTTTTGCACCCTCCTCCTCAATCTCAAATAAGTATATATACGAAGCTCATGATTCCTTTCCGTTTCTCCTCATTGTATCTAATCAGACCACTCCAATTGAACACACATACTAGAAATATATGTAAACCAACGTACACTGTATGAGCATGCTGATAAACATCAGAAACCCAATGGGGCCATCACTCCTGCAAATCTATAAGGGGTTGATAAAGTTAAAGCACAGCAAGTAACAGGTACAACATGATGTGATAACCTTGGATGTCATAACAACAGAAATGTACAACTGAATAATTACAAATGTATACCAAGTGGTATGTTGCAGCAATGCATACTATATATAATACCAGTTATGTAATGATTTAAGAGCACATGCCATGTTGTATGAAACGTAAACAAATGTAGAAACATGAAGCAAAGTAAAAGTTGAAAAATGCCAATAAACAAATTTGTGAAAAAAATAAAAATGAAGCCATTGTTGTTGCTTCTTTATCTTATGCACTTAACAACTACTGACAAAGCCAACAGTCCTAGCTTATTGTAAGTTGCTACTTGTTGCATTATGTATCTGGATGCAATGACAGAAAGCAGCAAAATGCCAGACGGGTGGCACACAATGCTAAGCACAGATTTTTTAGCTTGCATGTTTTAAAGCCACAACCTTCATCACATATGCTATGCTCCTTTGAGAGACCCACCATTTTTTTCATCCCACTTAAAGCCCTGTCTCGATGTAGTGGAAGATGAAATTGCAGGAGCACCTGTTCAACCCCCTAAGCTATCACAGTGGCTTCCGCAGTCATACACACCAGGGTGCAAGCCTCAGCATGGACATCCCTCGGGTATGACATTCCTAGAGCCGCACGTGAGGACATGTAGTGTGGAAGGTATTCATTTAATAAGCATTTGGCTGAAAAGTGCAACCAGTGACTCTACTTCAAGACATCACTAGCATGAGTCGTAGTTTTGGCTCTTGGACTGAAATATGAAATTTTGTTTTGGTGCAGTGCTTAAAAGAGGAGGAGGGGCATGCATTTGTCTAAGAACTTGCGCTTTTAGTAGGTTGCAGAACTGAAGCACGAGGAAGTAAAACAATTTGCCAGGATCACATATTTTTTGTTGATACAGAGAGGCCGTGATTAGTACTGTTGCCAACCTGTTTGAGCCATCTGCTTAACCATCCGGACAGAGAGCACAGGCATCCCTCCCTACTGGAGGAGGAAGGACCTGTGCAGACTCATGCCAGTGGTGCACTGTGGCTAACTTTTGAGAATGGTGAATGGGATTTTCGTGGATAATCTAAAAACCACTTTTCATATAGCACTAAGTGGCCCCTGCGCAGCGCTCGCAGACAGACACAAGGCATGGCTTTGGTTCATTTAATGATAATTCAGCTTGGCCATCTCTGGGCTTCACTGATGATCAAGAGAAAACAAAATATAAGTGCATCTTAGGTTCAGACATGTAGCCGAGTCCTGAGAAACAAATTAATAAAACATCCCAATGGAGTCAAAATTAAAAAAGGGTTTGCTTTCTATTTATGTATGAGAGAAAGGTCTTAATTTGTCAGAAGAATGTGATAATTATTACTACTTTGAGGATGTAAAATAGTTCCTCCTACATTTCAAAAGAAGCCCACTTTTTGATACGGAATCATACATCAAACAGCCAATAGTAGGAGATGCAATATGTATAATCCTCTGAAGTGATCCAAGATTGACCAACAAAATCTTGGGCAATGGCTGAAGGGGTCTGGCCAAATCAGGCCAATGGCAGAAGCGGGCTGACCCACAACCCACACTTTTATATCAGAAGAAATAGGTCTTATAAATAGTTTGCTGTCAAGAACAACCTAAAAAGACCCTGCAATAGGGTGTTTATGGTGCAGAACAGCACACATTTCGAGTGTCTGCTTAGTGGTTGTACTAACAATGCATCAGTAATTAATACATACAGATGACTCAACTCTGGGCTAAGTCATTTAATTTCCTGGAAAAAAGTTATACTTAGGTTGGAGAGATCAACTCATTCTTTATACACAAAATCACACATCACAAAATCCTTCCTTGGTTAATGACCAAAATAATTCACAGTGGACCCCTCTGAGGCTACCAGTTATTTTTTCTCATCTCAACCTGGGAACAAGAAAAACCCCAGCAGCAACCTGTGGTTTGGTCTATGGAATTAGTAGGACACAAGTAAAAGAACGCATAGAAGCTATATAGTTTTTTGGGACACTAATAATAAACAAAAGAGTGTTGGTTATGTTTGGAGTTTTCAGCCTTCTACATGGCACTAGCATCCACATACCCAATCTGAAAAAGTTATGCTACTGTGAACAAGCCCGACATGATGTGTCCACCAAAAATAAAGAAGCAAAAAGAGTACCCTCCCCAAATGAGGAGTATAAGTAAAAATTTAAAATTATAATAATAAAGAACCCCCATCAGCAGCATCAGTGATGCCTTTCTCAATACCCTTTCCGACTTGCTCAGGGCTGGTCTTAATGTGAGGCTAGCTTTCCTTTAGGATTATTTATTTTGCAAACTGTCTGTAGGAAACAAATCCCCACATCCAACCTCTTAGACCCCTATCCCCTCTGTATGTCACTGTCTGAATAGCATCAGCACCATTATCAACCCAGCTTAGGGGTTTGCATATTGACTGGTCTTGCTGAATCAAATTTAATTTTTTATATTCAAGAATTCAAACCATGTGGATACAACGGGATATATGTTTGCCACTGACCAGACTTAAAGGATATTTAAGATGGAAGGCCTTTTCTTAACTGTGGAGCATGAACATGTTGGTACACTTCATTGCATGCCACACACGGTCTCAACATTTCCTCCAAGAAACTAAATGTTCATGTAGTTTTTACAATAAAAATGATAGTAGATGTTTTAACTGATGATTTTGAACTAAGGAAGAATGAAATATGTGAAAAATCTTTCAAAATCTGAGCAAATTCAGCCTCAAAGACACAGGGTTAATAGCATTTTGATTGTGGATATAGCCTTTATCATTGAGGAAGTCCAAATGTAAGTGATTAAGATGATCTACATAGATGCTGATCTGGTAGGACTTCACAGTGAAATAGCAGACTTCAAAACCTGTAATAGGTGCACAACTCCCGAACTTCAACATTCTCCAACCGATCAAGGTCAATTGTGAGGGCCTGGAGGCCTAATCACAATGCAATAATCTCTGAAGCATTTGTGTCCTTCAATCAATAATTGCAGATAGACCTCAAACCTAAGTGGAGGAAATGTTCACAACTGTATCTGGGGCAGACAACTGCTCCCACCAATTCACGGCGGAAAGACCCACCAGTTAGTGGTTCCAAAGCCTGCTCCAGGGGCTCCTGCATCACCTAAAACGGCCCGCCTCCTTAACATTTGTGATTGACACACTGTGCTCAGCCTGTCAAGGAAGGAAAAAGAGCTCACACATAATGACAATCATATTTACAATTTGCAGTACAGAAGGTCATGTGTAAGTATTTCCCGATCAAAACAAGAGAGTTGGCACTGCATTAGCCATGCTAAACACAGACCATTTGGGATTAAATTATTAATGGAATGGCATGCGTTTCCACTAGTCACCAGCAGACTCTGGCCTTCCTGCAAAGAAAGAAAGAAAAAAAAAATCTACTAAAACAAAATGTATCATCTGACTGCATCACTGACTCTGCAGGGAAGCAAATGAGTGATGTGGAGTAAGAATCTGCCCTCTTTTTAGAAAGACAGATGCAGGTGGAATTCTGTGAATTTGTGACTGAAAATGTAAACTGATTCAACTATGTTTATATCTATCCAGATTACATAGTTTCTAGCAACTTAAACTACCTTAGAAAAGCAGAAGCCAGAATAACATACTATGGCTGAATGCAGGTTATGCACTTATGAGCTGTCTTTGACATGTCCGATACATTCACTACAAAGAGAAAAAAAAACTTAAACAGAGCAGACAGTCTGACACCAACGGCACACCATGAAGGTAATTCAGAGTTTGGTTACTCATTTTAAAGTTTTCTTTCTCATTTGAAGGGTGGGGGGGTGCAATCAGAAAGCCACTGGCATTTTTGTTTGAAAAGCAAGTATGGGTGGAGGGTAACTTGATAATGTTGTTGACTTCCTACACTCATGTTATGTACAGATGCACTTCAGTCACTTTTACAATACATGTACATACACAACATGGGCACAGTACATTGCTGGCACCATCATACAAAAGCAATATGAATCTGTGAGTGAAAGGAGCCTCAATTTCTTACATGGATTATAAAGGGGTTAAATAAACTACGTAAGACACACAAGTACTGGCTTTATTAGAAAGATAAAATATAGAAGTTGCTATGCTTCAAGAAACACATCCATGCCAAACAACAACTAAGTTATTTGCAGAGATGGGCCTTGCACAGAATCTCAGTCATACTCAAGGTACACCTGTTGGGTACTTATTCTAGTGAAAAATGTATCCCAATTACATGAATAGAGAACGAAAAGTGCAGATTCATAGCTGTAAAGGTTATCCTGCATGTAGAAACGTACTAGATTCAATTGGATTAGAGAAAATTGACAAAATCTTCCCACAAGGAGCATTTATTCAGTTAACTTACATAACAAATATTGTGACTGTAGTGCAGACACATTTACATACTAGCCAAGCAGCTTTTCCTACATTCCCACACAAACCTTTAACAATGCAACTGGCTTTTACAACTACTAAGTACTTTAATGTGTGACTATATGATTCTATGCAATCACACTTGGAGAGATCAAGTTTTACTAATACATTAGTGGCATAGAAGTTAGCATATGGTGACTTACAAGCCTTCATTTAAAAGCCTAGCAAAGCAATTAACAAGGAAATGCAAAATGAGGACGTTTTAATTATTTTGGACGATGTGGGCTCCATTCGTATTTGTTTTAACATGAAAGATCTTGGGCACTGATAGAGAGCTTCTGAAATGAATTAACATTAAAAGTATTATTACTAGATGACTATTAGAAATTAAGTTTATTAAATGAGGATGAATTAATCATACTTATATTTATTTAAATGAATTTATTAACATGATTTACATGTGGGCAGAAAAATAAATGCATGTTTAAACTGTGCTCTAATATGTTGTGAATAATGTTCGCAATTAAATAATTTGCTTTGCATAACTGATTCAAATTGTAAGGTGTGCAAATAGGTCTTATGTGTATTAATGGCATTAGAATGTCTTTAGGCTTTCTTAGCTAGACTAGGCCCGATGATTAATTTTTGCAGCAATAGAGGAAAATTACTTGTATATTCGGTTTCCCTCCGACTTGATTTTTTCCCTTAGTTGCTGACATGTTGTTGCCTGTCCTATTGTATTAGAGACAGATAACAGTATTTGTTCTAGCCGTCAAACAAGACAGAAGCCTTATTGGTTTCACACAAGAATTGTTCAACTCATCCTGTGTACTGTGAGAAAGGATCCCGAAGTTACAACAAATGAGAAAGCATCATTTTGGCAGAACCATATAAATTCATCTAGATGATCATGTATATTTTATGAGAAAATCTGGAATAGTTGCAAACCTGATAGGCGTGTGGAAATCTTATTAGAGGCGGATTCTTGTGTGCAAGATGAGCCCACCTGGAGGACGAATTGGAAACCGATAGACATTTCTAGTTAGGGAGAGACTTTTGAAACTTTCAGTCAGTCGGGTCCAGTCATTGCCGTGATAGCTTGCCGACGATCCTTGATGTGGTGCTGCTCTCTCTTCTCCTCAATCCCTAAGACTCTCAGCTGCCCTTTGAAGAATTAAAGCAATCTTTTGTAATTACCCACTTGCTTATGCTGTTCAGTATTAATATGTCGAATCAATTCTGAACTTCTAACCCGTCCCGAGTGCAGCCTATGTTCTGCACTGTCCTGATGCTGCTGTCTACAGATACTGCACAACGGTGAACGCTATTATGGGAGTCTGGCCTGGCTTATAGTGGGTACCTGATGGTACTTACACCTTGTGCCAGGTCCAGTTATCCCTTATTAGTAGTGTTCTAGTGGCTTAGGCTGCTAGATGCAGCTATAGCAGAGCAGCTTAGGCTGAACTAGGAGACATGCAAAGCTCCTACTATACCACTTATATCATATAGGTCCTATATCATAAGAATCACAATACTCAGAGTTTGTAAAAATAAAGGTACTTTGTTTTAGTGACAATGTGCCAAAAATATCTCAGAGGATATACTCCCTTAGGAGGTAAGTAAAACACACAAATTATATACACACAAACCAAAATCAGTTAAGTATACAGTTAGAAAGGTAGTGCAAACACTGTAGAATACAATAGGATGCAATAGGCCTAGGGGCAACACAAACCATATGCTAAGAAAGTGGAATGCGAACCACTTAGGGACCCCAGGCCAAGTGTAGTGTGTAGAGGGTCGCTGAGAGTGTAAGAAAACACTAAGGGTGTCCAAGATACCCCACCCCAAGGCCCTGGAAAGTAGGAGTAAAGTGACCCTACTTCCCCAGAAACACACTAAAGTCGTGATAGGGGTTCTGCAAAGACCACAACTGACTGCAAAGCACTGAAGACAGATTCCTGGAACTGAGGACCTGTAAAGGAAGGGGACCAAGTACAAGAGTCACAAAAGTGTCCAGGGGGGGCAAAAGCCCACTAAACCCCGGATGAAGGTACAAAATGGCTGCCTCCGGGTGGAAGAAGCTGAAGATTCTGCAACAACGGAAGATGCCAGGAACTTCTCCTTTGCACAGAAGATGTCCCACGGAGTGCTGGAGGATGAAGAGTTGTTTCTTTGGAGAAAGACCGCAAACAAGCCTTGCTAGCTGCAAAGGTCACGGTTGAAGAAAATGGGTGCTGCCCGGGCCCATGAAGGACCAGGAGGTCGCCACTTGGAACAGCATCATAGAGAGCCCACGCAGAAGAAGGCAGCACCCATACAAGTACTTGAAAACAGGTTCAAGAAAACTGAGCACGGCGGTCGTCTCAACACTACAAAGGAGGATCCAATGTAGCCGGTGGTGAACTCAGCGAGTTGAGCAATGCAGGACGGAGTACTGGGGACCTGGGCTGTGCTGTGCACGTAGGATTCCTTGCAAAAGTGCACAGAGGCCCTAGCGGCTGCAGTTCACGCAGTACACAGGATTACTGTCTGGCGAGGGGAGGCAAGGACTTACCTCTGCTAAATTTTGACAGATGGACCACTGGACTGTCGGGGTCACTTGGATCCTGCTCCTCTGTTCCAGGGACCACGCTCGTCACAATGAGAGGGGACCCAGAGGACCTGTGTAGCAGATGTTTGGTGCCTGTGTTAGCAGGGGGAAGATTCCGTCGACCCACGGAGATTTCTTCTTGGCTTCCAGTACAGGGTGAAAGCAGACAGCCCCCAGAGCATGCACCACCAGGAAACTGTCGAGAAAGCCGGCTGGATTAGGCGCTACCATGTCGCTGGTAATCTTCTTGCTACTTTGTTGCAGTTTTGCAGGCGTCCTGGAGCAGTCAGCGGTCGATCCTTGGCAGAAGTCGAAGAGGGAGATGCAGAGGAACTCTGGTGAGCTCTTGCATTCATTATCTAAGGAAACGCCCACAGGAGAGACACTAAATAGCCCTCAGAGGAGGATTGGCCACCTAGAGAGGTAAGCACCTATCAGGAGGGGTCTCTGACGTCACCTGCTGGCACTGGCCACTCAGAGGCCTCCATTGTGCCCTCACACATCTGCATTCAGGATGGCAGAGGTCTGGGACACACTGGAGGAGCTCTGGGCACCACCCATGGGGGGCGATGGACAGGGGAGTGGTCACTTCCCTTTCCTTTGTCCAGTTTTGCACCTGAGCAGGGGCTGGGGGGTTCCCTGAACCGGTGTAGACTGGCTTATGCAAGGAGGGCACCATCTGTGCCCTTCAAAGCCTTTCCAGAGGCCTGGAGAGGCTATTCCTCTCAGGCCCTCAACACCTATTTCCAAAGGGAGAGGGTGTAACACCCTCCTTCAGAGGAAATCCTTTGTTCTGCCTTCCTGGGACTGGGCTGCTCAGACCCAAGGAGGGCAGAAGCCTGTCTGTGGGTTGGCAGCAGCGGTAGATGCAGTGAAAAACCCAGAGAGCTGGTTTGGCAGTACCCGGGGTCCATGCTGGAGCCCCGGGGATGCATGGGATTGGCACCCCAATACCAGATTTGGCATGGGGGGACAATTCCATGATCTTAGACAGGTTACATGGCCATATTCGGAGTTACCACTGTGAAGCTACATATAGGTATTGACCTATATGTAGTGCACACGTGTAATGGTGTCCCCTCACTCACAAAGTCCGGGAAAATTGACCTGAACTATGTGGGGGCACCTTGGCTAGTGCCAGGGTGACCTCACACTTAGTAACTTTGCACCTAACCGTCACCAAGTGAGGGTTAGACATATAGGTGAATTATAAGTTACTTAAGTGCAGTGTAAAATGGCTGTGAAATAACGTGGACGTTATTTCACTCAGGCTGCAGTGGCAGTCCTGTGTAAGCTTTGTCTGAGCTCCCTATGGGTGGCAAAAGAAATGCTGCAGCCCATAGGGATCTCCTGGAATCACAATACCATGGGTACCTAGGTACCATATACTAGGGAATTATAAGGGTGTTCCCAGTGTACCAATTAGAATTGGTGAAAATGGTCACTAGCCTATAGATACAATTTTAAAGGCAGAGAGAGCATAAGCACAGAGGTTCAGGTTAGCAGAGCCTCAGTGACACAGTTAGTCACTACACTAGTATACACATTCAGGCCACAACTATGAGCACTGGGGTCGTAGCTAGCAGGATCCCAGTGAGACAGGCAAAAACAAACTGACACACAAGTAAAAATGGGGGTAACATGCCAGGCGAGATGGTACTTTCCTACACTTTCAACATGGTAAAATTGCCATACAACTAATTGGCACATTTAACTTACCCATAAGTCACTAGTATATAGCACCAAGGTGTACCTGGGCCTGTAAGCTAAATGTCACAAGTGGACTACAGCACCCATTGTGCCATCTACTACAGTGGCAATGTAAACATGACTGCAGGCCTACCATAAGTAGCCAGGCTGTGGAAGTTTTAACTGTAAATTCAACATGTCGAAATAACCCTTTTTTGACAGGCCTAAACCTTCTTTTTAAATATTTCTAAGTTACCCTTTGTAGACCCTAGGGTCAATAAAGCCAGGGCGCATGGTATTTAAAGTAGGAGCTGTAAATATTTAATGTTTAACATGTCCTTACACTGAAAATGCCCTCTTTCACTTTAGCAGGTTAGGCTGCTCCATACCAAGACATTGGAATGCAATATTAAATATTGATATTATATCTTGGGACTGAGGAATGCTGGAAAAATAATTATTTTTAACCATTGTTCAATTCAATGGTGAAGCAGATTTGTTCTATATATTACAGAAAGGTAACTTTTGACAAGTTCCCCTTGCCCTGCCTGAAGCCTCAGGAAGCTAAATCTTCAGTTTGTTCTCCTAGTTCAGCCAGCTAGTAATCAGCATCTAAATAGGAGTGAATGAGTGTGAACGTGCTCCCAGAGCAAAATAGGAGGCTGAATTAAATGAGAATTAAATAAGAAGAAAGGACTACTCTGAATTCAACAGAATGTCCAAGTGGGGCTGGGATGATCCATAAGGATATTAATGTGCCATGTCCTGCTTAAAAGTCACATCCTGCTCGACAGTTCTGGAGCTTTTCATATGACACTTAGGGTGCATTTCAAAGAGGCCTCCACTGTCACAGGCAAAAGCTAGCCGACAACTATGCAGTGCCCTTCTGTTGTCTTCCTAGCCAGTCAGGCTCCAATCACAGTGGGCCTTTTTGGACATTACAGTGTCACAGGGTGTTTGACATCTCTGTTAGGTTTACATGTGACATATGGGGCACACCTCAAAAGAGGGAGTTAGAATGGCAAAACAATTTGTGTGTATTCACTGTTTGGTTGCTAAAACCTCAGCTTTGTTATACTGGGCTTCTGTTACTGATGTTATTGTGGGTACAGGCACTGCATCAAAATGGATTTTGGTGTTAGATGCAGGAAGACCTGGTATGATCATAGTGCATGTCACCACAGAAACCAACCCTCACAGCCCAAGTTTTTCATGGTTGAAGACTTTGGCCAACTTGAAAATGCCAAAGTGGTTAGCCCCAGGAACCTTTACTCCATTGTCTAGGGTTCCGAGGGGGGGCCATGGCAAGCTTGTGCCAAGCATAAATGTGGAACCTTGAGACACTCCTTTGAGAACACTCCTGGACCTATGAAGATCAGAAGAGGACTAAACGTGCTGTTGGAGACATGAGAAGAGCCCTAAAGGACTACATCTGTTCTCTCTCTCTTGTACCCAGAATAAATAACTGTACTCAAAATCTCATAAGGCTGACTGTCCGGTTAAAGCTACAAGGACACAAGAAGTTCCAAGAGGCCGTTTCCCTCAACTACCCAGCTGGCCAGTGGCAACAGGATCTGGACTGGACTCTGTCTGCTGTCATGCAAGTCTCTAAGTGCCTCCCTTGAGGTCCTCAGGGGCTTCAGAAGTGTATTCCTCTGGAGGATTGAGACTTAAAGGACTAAAGTCAGAAAGTAAAATCTTTGACCAGGAAGAACCAGGTGAGTGTATCGTACCTGGACTTCATTAGTTTGTGTCAAATTCTTAGCCTTAGGTCTTGCTCTACCGCAACCATTTACTATTTTGGCAGTTTATTTTTATTTAAAACACTATAAAGTCATATCTCCGGTTCCCCCATTGGATTGTTTTCGTTTTGTTTCCTAAATTTTACTCTATTTTTCTAATCCATTTTGAGGTTTTGCATTTTGACTTGGATTCTGTTTCAGTTTTGCATACATACTTTACACATTGCCTCGAAGTTTTCAAGTTAAGCCTTCCTGGTAGGGCCATAGCTATGATGTGGTTGAGCTCAGGTTTATTTATGGACCTTAGAGGTTCACCTTGATTAGTATTATGATTATTACTTGAGTCTTACAGACACATTATCACAACCTGCATATTTATAGAAAACAAGCATAACTCAATTGCTTGTCCCTCAAGAATGATGCAATACCATTTCTTAGAGAACATTGAGTAGTTGCACTAACTTGTAACATGCTAAAATGTGTTCTGTACCATGTTATAGGTTTATTAACAAGACAAAAATGATACAGACGCAATATCCAGTCATCTTTAAGGCGAGAATATGAACCATCTGAATATACGAGTAAGACTAGTACTACTCATGTATTCCTAATCTTGCACTGAAAATGTGTCTTTTCAGCAGGCAAACTGCAGCTCTTGGGGCTAGGTATGATAGATGTACACGAGGAAAATTGTGCTTTGGTTTGGAACAAATGTGTCAGTTTAAAAAAAAATAATACCCTAAAGGAGTAACTCTACATAATTGGTGTGCATACGCCTAACCAGCATGGTTTTATTTGTTTTCTTGCTTATCGGTCATTTTGTGCTTGTTTTAACAAAATGATGTGCAAGCAGGCACAGATAGTGCCTGCTTGCACATTTTTGGGTATTAATCACGTCTCCTTTTAGTTATCTGAAAAATAATGTGTATATCTTATGATGACACGAAGGATGGCAAGTAGAGTGTTGCACAGCAGTGGTAATAAGTGTGATGTGGATGCAGTTTACAAGATCACAAAAGTGCAACCCTGAGTGGCTTATTTTTTTCTAACCTGCATAAAATTAAAAAACAAATATTGCAGCTAACACTGCTTCCTAAGGTCTTCCACATTGGTGAAAATGAAAACAACAAAGAAGGCTAAAACCTTAACACTCACCCAAATGGAACAGCAGAATTATCCAGACTGGGATGGAGATAGCTCTTAGGTATCGCTCAGTGTTTGCATTCCACTTGAAGGATACAGCCAACACGTAGCCAACCACTAATGACCACACCTAAGAACAGAAGTTAAAATAAACATACATATTGATAGATGTTGACAAAACAAAAGCAATTCTGCTTAGTTAACAACAAAAAACATACTGACTGGTTTTCAGACATTTAAAACATAGACAATCATCATGTTTCTTCAATGGAGAAAATAAAAAACAAAAAACAAAAATTGAATTGTGGAATTTTTCAATTGGCGTTTCAATGGAAACAACAATTTCCCCTCTGCCCCCTTACTTGATTTAATTCGGGAAATCCCCCAACTTGCATGGTCTTACACAGAAGTCAATGAACATAAACACCTGCCTTGTCTCACAGTGAGGGGAACTCTGCCAAATCACTCCTCGATCTCTAAAGAGAAACCGTATTGTGTTCTTCAGTACAAACTTGCAGCACTACCATTTGTTTGGAAACTGTTGATATGTATGTACACATTATCGAGTTACAACATATGTAAATCATGTTTCACACTGGTTACCTTTAACTATAATGTATTTTAACCCCTTGGGTGCCTGGGATGTAACTTACATCCTGCACCCGGCCCTTGGGGGAAGCACCCCTCCCCCTCGGCTTCCCACCCCCCTCCCATGGGCAGGGATGTCATTAGAGGCCGCCCGACGCGCTGGAAACCAATTGCTTTCAGTGAGTCGAGGCAGAATGAGGTACGTTTCTCCTCTGGCTGGGAGTGTGGGATTCCTCTAAAAAAGGCATAGGGGAAAAGGAAAGGGTTTTCCTTTCCCTCGACGTCTCTTTCAGCATTCCTGCTGCCCAATCGAGATGTGATCAGGCAGCAGGAATGCCCACTAGGCACCAGAGATTTGGTTTTATTTATGTATGTTTTATGTGTCGGGGAGTGGCTCCTTACGTAAGGGTCGCTCCCCTAAGGGGGCATGATGTTTTTTGCCATTTCTGCCCCCTACTTTTAGACCAATCTGCCCCCAAGGGGGCAGGAGCCACTGCAACACCGGGGACTGTTATTATGTGTGTCTTTTGAGTGGGGAGGGCAGCCCATAGGGCAAGGTTCGCCCCACAAACGGGGGCAAAGCACTTTTGGGAGGGGGGCAGAATACACTTGTGTGTGTGTGTGTGTTTTGTGTGGTGGGGAGGCCCATTAGGCAAAGGTCGCCCCCCAAAGGGGGCAATATATCTCATGCCATTTCTGCCTCCCTTGGGACAGATGGGTCAATTTCTTTTAGGCCCATCTACCCCCAAAAGCCACCAAGATGCCAGGGATTGTTTTTGTGTGGGTTGGGCGGCCCCTTGGGCAAGGGTCACCCCCCACCAAAGAGGGCAAGCACTATTGGGCAACTCTGCCCCCCCCCACCTTGAAGACAGAGCGGCCTATTTTTTTTTTTTTTAGGTCCATCTGCCCGCAAGGGAGGCAGAATCTACTTAGCACCAGGGATCTTGTGTGTGTGTGTGTGTTTTGTGAGGGGGAAGGTGGCCCCTTGGGCAAGGGTCGTCCCACAAAGGGGACAAAGCACTTTTGGGCCCTTCTACCCCCTTGGGGGCAGATCGGCCTATTTTGTGTTAGGCCCATCTGCCCCCAAGGGGGGCAGAATCCACTTAGCACCAGGGATCTTGTGTGTGTGTGTGTTTTGTGTGGTGGGGGAGGCCCTTTAGGCAAGGGTCGCCACCCCAAAGGGGGCAATATATTTCATGCCATTTCTGCCCCCCTTGGGGACAGATGGGCCATTTTGTTTTAGGCCCGGCTGCACACAGAAGCCACCAAGATGCCAGGGATTGTTTTTGTGTGGGTTGGGCGGCCCCTTGGGCAAGGGTCAAACCCCCCCCCAAAGAGGGCAAAGCACTATTGCGCAGTTCTGCCCCCCCCCCACCCCCCTTGGGGGCAGAGCAGCCTATTTTTTTTTTTAGGTCCATCTGCCCCCAAGGGTGGCAGAATCCACTTAGCACCAGGGATCTTGTGTGTGTGTGTGTGTTTTGTGTGGGGGAAGGCGTCCCCTTGGGCAAGGGTCACCCCCCAAAGGGGGCAGTATATTTTATGTCATTTCTGCCCCCCTCGGGCAGATCGACCTACTTTTGTTTAGGCCCCTCTGCCCCCAAGGGGTGCAGAAGCCACCAGGATGCCAGGGAATTTTATTTTCTTTGTGTTGGGGGACGCTCCCTTTGGCAAGGGTTGCCCCCCCAATGGGGGAAAAGCACTGTTGGGCAGTTCTGCATACCACCCCCCCCCCCCCCCCCTTGGGGCCAGATCTGCTTTTTTCCTTTTGGGCCCATCTGCCCAAGGGGGGCAGAAGCTACTAAGGTGCCAGGGATTCTTCTTTTTTTTGGGGGGGGGGGGGCGGAACTTTGGGCAAGGGATTCAGCACAGTACTGGTTGCCATTTATGCCCCCCTTAGGGGCAGATCGGCCTAGTTTTTTTAGGCCCATCTGCCCCCAAGGGGGGGGCAGAGACCACTGGACACCAGGGAAAATTTGTAAATGTTTGGCGGCGGGGTGTTTGTCAACTGGTGAAGTGTTTGCATTTGTGATTATGAACAAATAATTTCTCATTTGTGTTCTAGTTCAAAGCTTTTGCTTCCTTTGTTGTGGCTCTTTGCTGTTTTGGCAGTGGTTGACCTGCGGTTTGCATAGTTGCATGTTTTAGGCAAGTAAAAACAATTTACTCCGAATTGTTGCCACGCATCAATGACATGTTTGTAGTTGGTATACTAAATACATGATTGTGTGTGAAATTGTCCTTAGATTTGTACACAATGATATTTGTGTTGTCTTATGTCTAATTTGCTTTTCTTTTTTCTTTTCAGTGGGATATCATTGGTGATTGCTGTGTCTGTGCAGAGTAGTTCTGGTGAGTCTAGCTTCAGGCAAGTAAGTGGTATAGTTTTTTAGTACATAACTCTTTGTGATAAAACTACACCTTGTTTATTATTTATTTTAGACAGTGCAGGTTGTTGTTGGCACATTTGTCAAGTTACACTTCTTTGATAGGATCATGGCTAGCCGCAGAGTGACCGCTCAGCAGGTTGTTGGCATGCTTTTTGAGCTGTCTTCTGACCATGATTATGAGACTGACTCTGCATCTGAGATAGAGGAGTAAGTGAGAGATTCTGGCAATGAGTTTTCTGTCTGAGAGGAATCTTCAGATGAGGAAGCCACTCTCAGTGCAGATGAAGGGCCTATTTTAGAGGAGAACACTGATGTGCCAATAGTGCAGCAGCCTGGGGCTGAAAGGTTTCCCACTGGAAGACTTGACACCTGGGTTGCCCCAAACATGGAGCAGCCACAGTTGCCTGCCTTTCCTGGTCTCCCAGAATGTAGAGTGAATATGGAAAGATTTTAGACTGTCAATTTCTTTGAGTTGTTCATGGACAATGTATTTTTGGAAGAGATTGTTGGGCAGACTAATTTGTATGCAGAGTAGTATTTGAGGGACAATGAAGCGAGATTTAGGCCTGAGTCTACAGCTACCATAGTGGATTCCCATAAATCTGGAAGAGATGAAAAAGTTATTGGGTTTAACTTATTTCATGGGGTTGACAAGGAAGCCGTCCCTGACTTCTTATTGGTCTACTAGTCCCTTGATGGCAACGGCTATATTTTCGTGCAACCATGACTTAAAATTGGTATTTGCGTTTTCTTCGGATGTTGCATTTTCATGACAATGCTTTAGCCTTGCTGCGCGATCACCCTGAATATGACTGTCTTTTTAAGATTAGGCCTATCCTTGATCACTTTGTAGATCGGTTTTCAGAGCTGTATGTTCCAGGCAAAGAAAAAAGTGTGGACGAGTTTTTGGTCCCGTTCAAGGGTCATTTGGTTTTTAGGCAGTACATTCTTAGCAAAAGGGCACGGTATGGATTTAAATTGTATATGTCGTCTGAAAGTAGTACAGGATATGTTTATAATATCCTCGTCTACACTGGTAGGGATTCAAGTATTGACCCCTACCTCTGGTTGTCCACCTACTTTTGGAATTAGTGAGAAAATTCCGGGAAACTTGGTAGACAACTGTTTAACAAAGGTCACCATTTGTATGTAGATAACTTCTATACTGGAGTGCAGTTGTTCAAGGAATTGTTCAGAGTGTACACTGTCGCTTTGTGCACAATCCGCTCTAACCGAAAGGCTATCCAAGGGAACTTGTCTGTAAAAAAAACTTGAGTGGGGACAGTGCAGTGCCTTGCTGAATGATGAGCAGCTAGCTCTGAAACCTGCAGACAGGAGGGATGTCTACATGCTAACTACCATCCATGATGAGAGTACTTCACCTGTGGCTGTTTGGGGTCAAGTTGCTGAAGTGCGCAAACCTGTGGGCATTATACACTACAATAAGCACATGGGTACTGTTGATAGAGTAGATCAGAGGTTTGAACCTTACACTGCTGTTCGTAAGTCTTACGTTTGGTATACAAAGTTGGCGATTCATTTGCTTAATATAGCAACTTTTAATGCTTTTATTGTGTACAAGGATTGTTCCCCTGAGTCAAGGATGAAATTTGTTAAATTTCAGGAGTCAGTAATAAAGAGCCTTGTTGTGGTAGATCATGCAAGAGTTCCTAGAGTAGCAGTGGTGGAGGATGTGGCTAGATTGAAAGATCCTAACTCTAGGGGGACAATTAAAGTTTCAGGAGCAAGAGCCCTCACACACCCAAATGAGTGTCATGCTTCATCATCGGGAAGCTCCTCGTCAGACCGGCTGGTGCAATATCTGACGGGCTCCCCTTTCGGGGGCTCTTTGCCGGAGATCTTTTTAAGTGTCACAGGTGGCTGCCGTTAAGTTCACAGAGGTCAGACACTCATTATGGCAGGAGAGTGAAAGAATTTAAGATTGATTAGAAACCCCTAAACAAATCTTAGTTTACTGGTTATTCGAAAAAAGGGGTAACGATCAAGATTAAAAACATACAAAAGTGGAAAAAGAGTGACCTCATCAAAACCGTCATGCACGGGACTATAATGACCTGAGGGCTAACATCGCTCCCAATGGCCTTTTAGTGTCCAATATACCCAGGATCTTCCTACAAGACCTCGCATTCAGGAAAGACTGGGCACAGATAGCTTGGAAATGCACCAGAGACTGGCTAGTACTCATCATCAATACTTCCAGACGGTTGGCAGACACCATCACTATCCAGATTAACTCCTTAGAAGGTACATTGAGAACCACCGTGACTCTGGCTGCATTCAAGACTCGGCTAGCTGAGATCAATACAGAATTAAACGAGACCAAAGTCTTTTTGACTAATCAAAAGATTACCAAACTCGAAAAAGATATTACCAGATTCAGCCGGGAAAAAGTCTATCCCTACACCCTAGAGGATTTTGAGATAGATGGGCAGTCTCGTTCATCAGACGATTCTCAATCCTCCTACAAAAAATCACGTAAAATTAGCAACAGTTCATCCTCGGATGGATGGAGTACGGATGAGAATTCATCCACTCCACCATTTTATAATTACTCCCCTTTTCCTGTCAATCAACATGTACCCTGGCAGCCACCTTATCCCTTCTACCAACCACGCCCCTTTATGCCATACGTGCCTTTTTTAGGCAGAGGCCGGGGCAGAGGGAGAGGCAGAAGAAGAGGCAGAGGCAGACGTGTTCAATGGGCCATGGAAGAACCCCAGATGATCACCAGAAGCCAGGGCAAGAACCAACCTCCGAGAACCTAGTAGTGAATCTTTCTACTAGACAACTCTCTGAGATCGAAACCAGGGTACTCAATCGAGGTCTGGGCTTTGTCCCCACACCGACTGAAGACTTTTTCAGGCTTAACTGTGAACTCTCACAATTTTTTCGTAAGATCAGATTACAAATTTACTTTTCAGATAAACCATCTGACAGTACTCAGAGGGATTCAGGACTTAGGCCAAAATCGATTTTTACTCCACCACCAACAACCATTCCTTGTGAGGTGTTAGCCTTTGAAAAAGCGGTCTTAACCGACCTAGCCACGATACACCCGAAACGCCCTTTCATTAATATCCCTATAATTGAAAGGAAAGCTTTAAGGACTCTGGATGAAGACACAACCATTGTCATTAAACAGGCTGACAAGGGAGGGGCTATTGTAATAATGAATACCGTAGACTACCGACATGAGTGTCTACGACTGCTAAGTGATGATACCTACTACGCTAAGATCACTCGAGACCCTACCCCTAGATTACAATCTCAGATTAAGTCAATGATTCTTGAAGCAAACAATAATGCTTGGATTTCTCCAAAGGAGGCGGCCTTTCTGGACACACTCCATCCTAAAGTCCCATACTTTTATTGCCTCCCCAAGATTCACAAAGACACCTTACCACCGCCAGGGCGACCGATTGTGTCAGGCATAGGGTCTTTATTAGAACCTCTGTCTGTTTTTTGCGATCATTTTTTGCAACCATTGGTCAAAAAATCCTCTACCTATCTACAGGATACTAAGGACGTATTGAATTTGATCGATTTGATCAATGAGACAGTTTATGTCCACGGTCTGATTACGTTGGACGTTGAGGCATTATACACAAACATACCACAGGATGCTACTCTACAGGTAGTGGAAACAACACTCCTAGAAAATAGTGAGAACCTCACGTCACCTGTCTCCTTTATTATGCAATGTGCTAACTTGGCAATGACTGAGAACTTCTTCCAGTTTGAAAACGATTTTTACCATCAGATAAGGGGGACCTGCATGGGGAGTACTTTTGCTCCTAGTTTAGCATGCCTGTATATGTACAACTTCGAGAAACAATTCATCCTGCCATCTACCAATCCATTTTTTGCCAACATCAAATTATGGCGTCGTTATATCGACGATATTCTGGTAGTATGGCATGGTTCTCTTGAGACTGCCTCAACCTTCACAGACTGGGTTAATACCCTTAATCCCTTCTTGAAATTTACATCCACAATGTCAACTAATGAGATCAGTTTTTTGGATTTACTGATCACTATCCAGAATGGCAAACTATCTACTAGTACATACCATAAACTGACGGACCGGAATAGTCTCTTGACATATGACAGTTGTAGGAAAGTACCATCTTGCCTGGCATGTTACCCCCATTCTTCACAGTATATATGTTGTTTTAGTTGTATGTGTCACTGGGACCCTGGTAACCCAGGGCCCCAGTGCTCATAAGTGTGCCTGAATGTGTTACCTGTGTAGTGACTAACTGTCTCACTGAGGCTCTGCTAATCAGAACCTCAGTGGTTATGCTCTCTCATTGCTTTCTAAATTGTCACTGACAGGCTAGTGACTATTTTTACCAATTTACATTGGCTTACTGGAACACCCTTATAATTCCCTAGTATATGGTACTGAGGTACCCAGGGTATTGGGGTTCCAGGAGATCCCTATGGGCTGCAGCATTTCTTTTGCCACCCATAGGGAGCTCTGACAATTCTTACACAGGCCTGCCACTGCAGCCTGAGTGAAATAACGTCCACGTTATTTCACAGCCATTTTACACTGCACTTAAGTAACTTATAAGTCACCTATATGTCTAACCTTTACCTGGTAAAGGTTAGGTGCAAAGTTACTTAGTGTGAGGGCACCCTGGCACTAGCCAAGGTGCCCCCACATTGTTCAGAGCCAATTCACTGAACTTTGTGAGTGCGGGGACACCATTACACGCGTGCACTACATATAGGTCACTACCTATATGTAGCTTCACCATGGTAACTCCGAATATGGCCATGTAACATGTCTATGATCATGGAATTGCCCCCTCTATGCCATCCTGGCATTGTTGGTACAATTCCATGATCCCAGTGGTCTGTAGCACAGACCCTGGTACTGCCAGACTGCCCTTCCTGGGGTTTCTCTGCAGCTGCTGCTGCTGCCAACCCCTCAGACAGGCAGCTGCCCTCCTGGGGTCCAGCCAGGCCTGGCCCAGGATGGCAGAACAAAGAACTTCCTCTGAGAGAGGGTGTGACACCCTCTCCCTTTGGAAAATGGTGTGAAGGCAGGGGAGGAGTAGCCTCCCCCAGCCTCTGGAAATGCTTTGTTGGGCACAGATGTGCCCAATTCTGCATAAGCCAGTCTACACCGGTTCAGGGACCCCTTAGCCCCTGCTCTGGCGCGAAACTGGACAAAGGAAAGGGGAGTGACCACTCCCCTGACCTGCACCTCCCCTGGGAGGTGTCCAGAGCTCCTCCAGTGTGCTCCAGACCTCTGCCATCTTGGAAACAGAGGTGCTGCTGGCACACTGGACTGCTCTGAGTGGCCAGTGCCACCAGGTGACGTCAGAGACTCCTGCTGATAGGCTCCTTCAGGTGTTAGTAGCCTTTCCTCTCTCCTAGGTAGCCAAACCCTCTTTTCTGGCTATTTAGGGTCTCTGTCTCTGGGGAAACTTTAGATAACGAATGCATGAGCTCAGCCGAGTTCCTCTGCATCTCCCTCTTCACCTTCTGATAAGGAATCGACCGCTGACCGCGCTGGAAGCCTGCAAACCTGCAACATAGTAGCAAAGACGACTACTGCAACTCTGTAACGCTGATCCTGCCGCCTTCTCGACTGTTTTCCTGCTTGTGCATGCTGTGGGGGTAGTCTGCCTCCTCTCTGCACCAGAAGCTCCGAAGAAATCTCCCGTGGGTCGACGGAATCTTCCCCCTGCAACCGCAGGCACCAAAAAGCTGCATTACCGGTCCCTTGGGTCTCCTCTCAGCACGACGAGCGAGGTCCCTCGAATCCAGCGACACCGTCCAAGTGACCCCCACAGTCCAGTGACTCTTCAGCCCAAGTTTGGTGGAGGTAAGTCCTTGCCTCACCTCGCTGGGCTGCATTGCTGGGAACCGCGACTTTGCAAGCTACTCCGGCCCCTGTGCACTTCCGGCGGAAATCCTTCGTGCACAGCCAAGCCTGGGTCCACGGCACTCTAACCTGCATTGCACGACTTTCTAAGTTGGTCTCCGGCGACGTGGGACTCCTTTGTGCAACTTCGGCGAGCACCGTTTCACGCATCCTCGTAGTGCCTGTTTCTGACACTTCTCCGGGTGCTACCTGCTTCAGTGAGGGCTCTTTGTCTTGCTCGACGTCCCCTCTCTCTGCAGGTCCAATTTGCGACCTCCTGGTCCCTCCTGGGCCCCAGCAGCGTCCAAAAACGCCAAACGCACGATTTGCGTGTAGCAAGGCTTGTTGGCGTCCATCCGGCGGGAAAACACTTCTGCACGACTCTCCAAGGCGTGGGGGATCCATCCTCCAAAGGGGAAGTCTCTAGCCCTTGTCGTTCCTGCAGTATTCACAGTTCTTCAGCCTAGTAAGAGCTTCTTTGCACCAACCGCTGGCATTTCTTGGGCATCTGCCTATCTCCGAGCTGCTTGTGACTTTTGGACTTGGTCCCCTTGTTCCACAGGTACCCTCAGTCAGGAATCCATCGTTGTTGCATTGCTGATTTGTGTTTTCCTTGCATTTTTCCTCTAACACGACTATTTTGTCCTTAGGGGAACTTTGGTGCACTTTGCACTCACTTTTCAGGGTCTTGGGGAGGGTTATTTTTCTAACTCTCACTATTTTCTAATAGTCCCAGCGACCCTCTACAAGGTCACATAGGTTTGGGGTCCATTCGTGGTTCACATTCCACTTTTGGAGTATATGGTTTGTGTTGCCCCTATCCCTATGTTTCCCCATTGCATCCTATTGTAACTATACATTGTTTGCACTGTTTTCTAAGACTATACTGCATATTTTTGCTATTGTGTATATATATCTTGTGTATATTTCCTATCCTCTCACTGAGGGTACACTCTAAGATACTTTGGCATATTGTCATAAAAATAAAGTACCTTTATTTTTAGTATAACTGTGTATTGTGTTTTCTTATGATATTGTGCATATGACACTAAGTGGTACTGTAGTAGCTTCACACGTCTCCTAGTTCAGCCTGAGCTGCTCTGCTAAGCTACCATTATCTATCAGCCTAAGCTGCTAGACACCCTATACACTAATAAGGGATAACTGGGCCTGGTGCAAGGTGCAAGTACCCCTTGGTACTCACTACAAGCCAGTCCAGCCTCCTAAATTGGTTGTGCAGTGGTGGGATAAGTGCTTGAGACTACTTACCACTCTTGTCATTGTACTTTTCATAAGAGAAAAATATACAAAACAAGGTCAGTGTATATACACATAGCCAAAAAGTTTTGCATTTCCTCTTTTCACTCTTTTCTAAGTGCTGAAAAGTACTTCTAAACTTTCAAAAAGTTCTTAAAAGTTTAAAAAGTTTTTTTCTGTCTTTCCAAAAAGTTCTGAAAACTTTTTTCTCTTTGTCTATCACTTTAACTCTCTCTAAAAAATGTCTGGCACAGGAAAAAATGTTGAACTGTCCAAACTTGCATATGATCACCTTAGCTGGAAAGGAGCAAGGAGTCTCTGCATAGAGAGAGGTTTGAGTGTAGGGAAGAATCCTTCTTTAGAACTGTTAATTAATATGCTTAGAGTACAGGATAAGGCCATAAGTGCCCAATCTGTAGAAAAAGTAGCTAATGGTTCTCAATCTGATCCAGGGACTCCCCCAGGAAAAGGTTCAGGAAAGAAACTTCTCAGCCTGCCCATTACTAGACAGTCTAGCATAGTTGGTACAGAGGTTGAATCACACCATACTAATGGTGTGCTCTCACATTATACTGGTAGCCAAGCTGTTAGGGTGCCCTCTGTAAGGGACAGGTCTCCTTCTGTTCATTCCCATCATACCTCTGTATCTAGAAATGTCCCTCCCACCCACCCTGATGACAGATTGTTAGAAAGGGAGCTCAATAGATTGAGAGTGGAACAAACCAGACTGAAGCTCAAGAAGCAACAGCTGGATTTGGATAGACAGTCTTTAGAAGTAGAGAGGGAAAGACAGAGGTTGGGTTTAGAAACCCATGGTGGCAGCAGCAGTATTCCCCATAGTCATCCTGCAAAAGAGCATGATTCCAGGAATCTGCACAAGATAGTTCCCCCTTATAAGGAGGGGGATGACATTAACAAGTGGTTTGCTGCACTTGAGAGGGCCTGTGCTGTACAGGATGTCCCTCAAAAGCAGTGGGCTGCTATCCTATGGCTATCATTTACTGGAAAAGGTAGGGATAGGCTCCTTACTGTAAAAGAAAATGATGCTAATAATTTCCAAGTTTTTAAGAATGCACTCCTGGATGGTTATGGCTTAACCACTGAACAGTACAGGATAAAGTTCAGAGAGACCAAAAAGGAGTCTTCACAAGACTGGGTTGATTTCATTGACCAGGCAGTGAAGGCCTTGGAGGGGTGGTTACATGGCAGTAAAGTTACTGATTATGACAGCCTGTATAACTTGATCCTGAGAGAGCATATTCTTAATAATTGTGTGTCTGATTTGTTGCACCAGTACTTGGTGGACTCAGATCTGACCTCTCCCCAAGAATTGGGAAAGAAGGCAGACAAATGGGTCAGAACAAGAGTGAACAGAAAAGTTCGTACAGGGGGTGACAAAGATGGCAACAAAAAGAAGGATGGTAAGTCTTCTGACAAGGGTGGGGACAAATCTAAAAATGAGTCTTCATCAGGCCCACAAAAACACTCTGGTGGGGGTGGTGGGTCCAAATCCTCCTTTAATCAGAACAAGGAAAAGAAACCATGGTGCTATTTATGTAAGATAAAAGGCCATTGGACAACAGATCCCAGTTGTCCAAAGAAAGGCACCACAGCTCCTACCACTACAACCCCTACTGCTACACCTAGTGTCCCTACTAATAGCAGTGGTGGTGGGAGCAAACCTACTAATAGCCAATCCAAGGGAGTAGCTGGGCTCACTTTTGGTAATTTAGTTGGGGTTGGTCTAATTAGGGAGACCACAGAGGCTACTTTAGTCTCTGAAGGGGCTATTGACTTAGCCACTTTGGTTGCTTGCCCCCATAACTTGGAGAAGTACAAGCAACTAACCCTAATAAATGGTGTTGAGGTCCAGGCCTACAGGGACACAGGTGCCAGTGTCACAATGGTGATTGAGAAACTGGTGCACCCTGAACAACACATACTTGGACACCAGTACCAAGTAACCGATGCTCACAACATAACACAAAGCCACCCCATGGCTGTTGTAAATCTCAACTGGGGGGGGGTATCTGGTCCAAAGAAAGTTGTGGTAGCTTCAGATTTACCTGTAGACTGTCTATTAGGGAATGATTTGGAGACATCAGCTTGGTCAGATGTGGAGTTGGAGGCCCATGCAGCAATGCTGGGCATCCCAGGGCATATTTTTGCTTTGACAAGGGCTCAGGCCAAAAAGCAAAAAGGACAGGGAAGCTTGGATCCTGGAACAATGGACCAAGTGCTCCCTAAAGCTAGGGTTAGTAGAAGCAACCCACTTCCTACTATCCCTCCCTCTACAGTGGATTCAACTTCTGAGGAAGAAGAATTCCCTCCCTGTGCAGAACCTACACCAGAGGAGCTGGAAGCAGACACTGCTGAGCTTTTGGGTGAAGGGGGGCCTGCCAGAGAGGAGCTGAGTGTGGCACAGCAAACCTGTCCCACATTAGAGGGTCTCAGACAGCAAGCTGTCAAACAGGCTAATGGGGATGTCAGTGACTCACACAGAGTTTACTGGGAGGACAACCTCTTGTACACTCAGCATAGGGATCCTAAACCTGGAGCTGCCAGGAGATTAGTGATTCCTCAGGAGTACAGAAAGTTCCTCCTAACACTGGCACATGACATTCCCTTAGCTGGGCACCTGGGTCAAATGAAAACTTGGGACAGATTGGTACCATTGTTTCATTGGCCTAGGATGTCTGAGGACACAAAATAATTTTGTAAGTCCTGTGAAACCTGTCAAGCCAGTGGCAAGACAGGTGGCACTCCAAAGGCACCCCTTATCCCACTGCCTGTGGTTGGGGTTCCCTTTGAAAGGGTAGGGGTTGACATAGTTGGCCCCCTTGACCCTCCTACTGCTTCAGGCAATAGGTTTATCTTGGTGGTAGTGGACCATGCCACAAGATACCCTGAAGCTATTCCTTTAAGGACCACTACAGCTCCTGCAGTGGCAAAGGCCCTCCTGGGAATATTTTCCAGAGTGGGCTTCCCAAAGGAAGTAGTATCAGACAGGGGAAGCAATTTCATGTCTGCATACTTAAAGGCCATGTGGAAGGAGTGTGGTGTAACTTACAAGTTCACAACACCCTATCATCCACAAACAAATGGACTGGTGGAGAGATTTAATAAAACTCTCAAAGGCATGATTATGGGACTCCCTGAAAAACTCCGCAGGAGATGGGATATCCTTCTACCATGCCTCCTTTTTGCCTACAGGGAGGTACCCCAGAAAGGAGTGGGCTTCAGCCCCTTTGAACTTCTTTTTGGACACCCTGTTAGGGGTCCACTCACACTTGTAAAGGAGGGTTGGGAACAACCTTTAAAAGCTCCTAAACAGGATATTGTGGATTATGTACTTGGCCTCAGATCAAGGATGGCTGAGTGCATGAAAAAGGCCAGTAAAAACCTTCAGGCCAGCCAAGAGGTCCAGAAGCAATGGCATGATCAGAAGGCTGTTTTGGTTCAGTACCAACCAGGGCAGAAAGTGTGGGTCTTGGAGCCTGTGGCCCCAAGAGCACTCCAAGATAAATGGAGTGGACTCCACACAATTGTTGAAAAGAAGGGTGAAGTCACCTACTTGGTTGACTTAGGCACTGCCAGGAGTCCCCTTAGGGTGCTCCATGTCAACCGCCTGAAACCCTACTATGACAGGGCTGATCTCACCCTGCTCATGGCAACAGATGAGGGACAGGAAGAAGACAGTGATCCTCTACCTGATCTCTTCTCTTCCACAGAACAAGATGCTCTTGTGGAAGGTGTAGTTTTGGCTGATTGTCTTACTGCTGAGCAGAAAGATAATTGCATAAATCTCCTAGGACAATTTTCAGAACTCTTCTCCATTGTGCCAGGCACCACTTCTTGGTGTGAGCACACTATAGATACTGGAGACAGTTTACCTGTCAAAAGTAAGATCTATAGGCAGCCTGACCATGTCAGGGACTGCATAAAGCAAGAAGTTCAGAAAATGTTGGAACTAGGAGTAGTTGAGCACTCTGACAGTCCATGGGCTTCTCCTGTGGTACTGGTACCAAAACCCAATTCTAAAGATGGAAAGAAGGAAATGAGGTTTTGTGTAGACTATAGAGGTCTCAACTTGGTAACCAAAACTGATGCTCACCCTATACCCAGGGCAGATGAGCTCATAGATACACTGGCATCTGCCAAGTATCTAAGCACTTTTGATTTGACTGCAGGGTATTGGCAGATCAAATTGTCAGAAGATGCTAAACCTAAGACTGCATTTTCTACCATTGGAGGACATTACCAGTTTACTGTAATGCCTTTTGGTTTGAAAAATGCACCTGCCACTTTTCAGAGGTTGGTGAACACAGTCCTGCAAGGGCTGGAAGCTTTCAGTGCAGCATATTTGGATGATATAGCTGTATTTAGCTCCAGCTGGGATGATCACCTGGTCCACCTATGGAAAGTTTTGGAGGCCCTGCAAAAAGCAGGCCTCGCTATCAAGGCTTCAAAGTGCCAGATAGGGCAGGGTAAGGTGGTTTATCTGGGACACCTTGTTGGTGGGGAACAGATTGCACCACTTCAGGGGAAAATCCAAACTATTATTGATTGGGTTCCCCCTACCACTCAGACTCAGGTGAGAGCCTTCCTAGGCCTCACTGGGTATTACAGGAGGTTCATTAAGAACTATGGCTCCATTGCAGCCCCTCTTAATGACCTCACATCCAAGAAAATGCCTAAAAAGGTATTATGGACAGCAAGCTGTCAGAAAGTTTTTGAGGAGCTGAAGCAGGCCATGTGCTCTGCACCTGTCCTGAAAAGCCCTTGTTACTCTAAAAAATTCTATGTCCAGACTGATGCATCTGAATTAGGAGTAGGGGCAGTCCTATCACAACTTAATTCTGAGGGCCAGGATCAACCTGTTGCTTTTATTAGTAGGAGGTTGACCCCTAGAGAAAAGCGTTGGTCTGCCATTGAGAGGGAGGCCTTTGCTGTGGTCTGGGCTCTGAAGAAGTTGAGGCCATACCTGTTTGGCACTCACTTCATTGTTCAGACAGACCACAAACCTCTACTTTGGCTAAAACAAATGAAAGGTGAAAACCCTAAATTGTTGAGGTGGTCCATATCCCTACAGGGAATGGACTATACAGTGGAACATAGACCTGGGAGTAGCCACTCCAATGCAGATGGACTCTCCAGATATTTTCACTTAGACAATGAAGACTCATCAGGTCATGGCTAGTCTTATTGTCCTTCATTTGGGGGGGGGGGTTGTTTAGGAAAGTACCATCTTGCCTGGCATGTTACCCCCATTCTTCACTGTATATATGTTGTTTTAGTTGTATGTGTCACTGGGACCCTGGTAACCCAGGGCCCCAGTGCTCATAAGTGTGCCTGAATGTGTTACCTGTGTAGTGACTAACTGTCTCACTGAGGCTCTGCTAATCAGAACCTCAGTGGTTATGCTCTCTCATTGCTTTCTAAATTGTCACTGACAGGCTAGTGACTATTTTTACCAATTTACATTGGCTTACTGGAACACCCTTATAATTCCCTAGTATATGGTACTGAGGTACCCAGGGTATTGGGGTTCCAGGAGATCCCTATGGGCTGCAGCATTTCTTTTGCCACCCATAGGGAGCTCTGACAATTCTTACACAGGCCTGCCACTGCAGCCTGAGTGAAATAACGTCCACGTTATTTCACAGCCATTTTACACTGCACTTAAGTAACTTATAAGTCACCTATATGTCTAACCTTTACCTGGTAAAGGTTAGGTGCAAAGTTACTTAGTGTGAGGGCACCCTGGCACTAGCCAAGGTGCCCCCACATTGTTCAGAGCCAATTCACTGAACTTTGTGAGTGCGGGGACACCATTACACGCGTGCACTACATATAGGTCACTACCTATATGTAGCTTCACCATGGTAACTCCGAATATGGCCATGTAACATGTCTATGATCATGGAATTGCCCCCTCTATGCCATCCTGGCATTGTTGGTACAATTCCATGATCCCAGTGGTCTGTAGCACAGACCCTGGTACTTCCAGACTGCCCTTCCTAGGGTTTCTCTGCAGCTGCTGCTGCTGCCAACCCCTCAGACAGGCAGCTGCCCTCCTGGGGTCCAGCCAGGCCTGGCCCAGGATGGCAGAACAAAGAACTTCCTCTGAGAGAGGGTGTGACACCCTCTCCCTTTGGAAAATGGTGTGAAGGCAGGGGAGGAGTAGCCTCCCCCAGCCTCTGGAAATGCTTTGTTGGGCACAGATGTGCCCAATTCTGCATAAGCCAGTCTACACCGGTTCAGGGACCCCTTAGCCCCTGCTCTGGCGCGAAACTGGACAAAGGAAAGGGGAGTGACCACTCCCCTGACCTGCACCTCCCCTGGGAGGTGTCCAGAGCTCCTCCAGTGTGCTCCAGACCTCTGCCATCTTGGAAACAGAGGTGCTGCTGGCACACTGGACTGCTCTGAGTGGCCAGTGCCACCAGGTGACGTCAGAGACTCCTGCTGATAGGCTCCTTCAGGTGTTAGTAGCCTTTCCTCTCTCCTAGGTAGCCAAACCCTCTTTTCTGGCTATTTAGGGTCTCTGTCTCTGGGGAAACTTTAGATAACGAATGCATGAGCTCAGCCGAGTTCCTCTGCATCTCCCTCTTCACCTTCTGATAAGGAATCGACCGCTGACCGCGCTGGAAGCCTGCAAACCTGCAACATAGTAGCAAAGACGACTACTGCAACTCTGTAACGCTGATCCTTCCGCCTTCTCGACTGTTTTCCTGCTTGTGCATGCTGTGGGGGTAGTCTGCCTCCTCTCTGCACCAGAAGCTCCGAAGAAATCTCCCGTGGGTCGACGGAATCTTCCCCCTGCAACCGCAGGCACCAAAAAGCTGCATTACCGGTCCCTTGGGTCTCCTCTCAGCACGACGAGCGAGGTCCCTCGAATCCAGCGACACCGTCCAAGTGACCCCCACAGTCCAGTGACTCTTCAGCCCAAGTTTGGTGGAGGTAAGTCCTTGCCTCACCTCGCTGGGCTGCATTGCTGGGAACCGCGACTTTGCAAGCTACTCCGGCCCCTGTGCACTTCCGGCGGAAATCCTTCGTGCACAGCCAAGCCTGGGTCCACGGCACTCTAACCTGCATTGCACGACTTTCTAAGTTGGTCTCCGGCGACGTGGGACTCCTTTGTGCAACTTCGGCGAGCACCGTTTCACGCATCCTCGTAGTGCCTGTTTCTGGCACTTCTCCGGGTGCTACCTGCTTCAGTGAGGGCTCTTTGTCTTGCTCGACGTCCCCTCTCTCTGCAGGTCCAATTTGCGACCTCCTGGTCCCTCCTGGGCCCCAGCAGCGTCCAAAAACGCCAAACGCACGATTTGCGTGTAGCAAGGCTTGTTGGCATCCATCCGGCGGGAAAACACTTCTGCACGACTCTCCAAGGCGTGGGGGATCCATCCTCCAAAGGGGAAGTCTCTAGCCCTTGTCGTTCCTGCAGTATTCACAGTTCTTCAGCCTAGTAAGAGCTTCTTTGCACCAACCGCTGGCATTTCTTGGGCATCTGCCCATCTCCGAGCTGCTTGTGACTTTTGGACTTGGTCCCCTTGTTCCACAGGTACCCTCAGTCAGGAATCCATCGTTGTTGCATTGCTGATTTGTGTTTTCCTTGCATTTTTCCTCTAACACGACTATTTTGTCCTTAGGGGAACTTTGGTGCACTTTGCACTCACTTTTCAGGGTCTTGGGGAGGGTTATTTTTCTAACTCTCACTATTTTCTAATAGTCCCAGCGACCCTCTACAAGGTCACATAGGTTTGGGGTCCATTCGTGGTTCAAATTCCACTTTTGGAGTATATGGTTTGTGTTGCCCCTATCCCTATGTTTCCCCATTGCATCCTATTGTAACTATACATTGTTTGCACTGTTTTCTAAGACTATACTGCATATTTTTGCTATTGTGTATATATATCTTGTGTATATTTCCTATCCTCTCACTGAGGGTACACTCTAAGATACTTTGGCATATTGTCATAAAAATAAAGTACCTTTATTTTTAGTATAACTGTGTATTGTGTTTTCTTATGATATTGTGCATATGACACTAAGTGGTACTGTAGTAGCTTCACACGTCTCCTAGTTCAGCCTGAGCTGCTCTGCTAAGCTACCATTAACTATCAGCCTAAGCTGCTAGACACCCTATACACTAATAAGGGATAACTGGGCCTGGTGCAAGGTGCAAGTACCCCTTGGTACTCACTACAAGCCAGTCCAGCCTCCTACAACAGTCACCATCCTAAATCGTTACGCAATAACCTACCCTTTGGCCAATTCTTGAGATTAAGACGAAATTGTAGCTCAACCAACGCATACAAGACACAGGCTGATGATCTTCAAACTAAATTGATAGCACGTAACTATCCTCCGGATGTTGTTAATCGAGCCCGGAAAAGAGCGAGGAATAATAACCGTGAAGCATTACTCGCATCCAATACTAGGGATAGTAACAATTTGTTGACATGCGTAACGACCTTCACCCCTCTATCCAATAAGATCAAGAGTCTGATCCTGAAAAGATGGTCAATACTCGGCAGCAGTGGCTGTACAATTCCTAGACCCCTTTTTGCATTCAAACGGTCCCAGAACATCAAGGACTTGATAGTACACACCCGTCCTAAAAACATCATTAAGACTCAATCAACATTATGGAATCTCCCCCCAGTGTCAGGACACTATCCTTGTGGACAATGTAATGTTTGCTCCCTGACATACCATACTAAGACACTGGATTTGGTTCCCATTGGCCGATGGAACCTGACAAAACATACTAATTGTAATACCAAGAATTGTGTCTACATGATCACATGTCCGTGCGGTCTCCGTTATACCGGAATGACATCTAGAGCCGTTAAGATACGAATTAATGAACACAGGAGCAACATAAGATGTGGGTGTATAACTACAAAACTATGTGCCCATTTTTTGGAGACACCACACAGACCAGATGACCTACGTTGGGTCATTTTGGAATCCCCTAACTTGACTAATGATTCCTCGCAATCATTATTCAGACTTGAACAACGATGGGTGTTTAAATTACACACGGATACTAGTGGTTTGAACGATGACATCCCTTAAGTGTCCCTATCTCGGTAAACTCTTTCCATGAGATTATTGCCATACCTTGATTGGATAATATTCCATTTTCCACTAGTCTGCTTTTGCTTTTTTGTGGTTCCTTAATCAGGGTCTCATCCTTGATCGTTCTAGGCTAATAGACATAGTAGTGACGACTTTTCTCTACTGTCTATATCCCATGGCTCAAAAAACCTATGTAATATAACGAAAGTTGGTTTATTTCCGGGTCGGTCTATCGATTTTCCCTTTCTTTTATTTCTCCATCATTTGACAACATTCTAATTTCGAAGATTGACGTAGTCTTAGGAACTGTATCTCATAATAAGTCTATTCCTGACTCGTCTTCTCCATTATTGATTTGCATATTAACCTTCTTCAAGATGGCCGCTTCGCAACTAGCGGGAGCAATGAGACCAGTTTTTACCTGCTACTCCGATCATTGACTTACAGACGAACCCTTTGCAAAATGGCCGCTACGAAAATATCGGGGGTTCCGGCCTTCAGCAAAACACTTATGTTTCTTTCCTCCAAGTCCACTTTCACTTTTCAAGATGAAGCCCTGACGCGACGCGGTAGCAATTAGCTCCCGCGCCGCATTTTAAATACCTCGCGTCCTCCCCGACATTCGTATTCCGGGGCCAGTACGCGATGGGTAGGTGACTCCATACGAGGACGCCTTGCTACAAGTAAGTGACAAAAATCCTTTACCGTATACTTATGCAGGTCGGAGACTCCTTCCCCGTCTTGACTGCGAGAGACATGTCCTCGCCAAGATTTGACTTTACCTAGTACCGATCGAATGAACGCGCTGAACCAGGATCACATATTATGGATTTAGCCCTTTGATTAGACACTGCACAAAGACAATGAGTAACCCATATTGCAAAAATACACTTTTTTGCCCTCTATTTATTGATGTGGGACAGACTAGTTTATACTGCAAGTATAACGTTGGTTCTATTAATTACAAACAGTGTTGTACTATTATGATGACTGCCTGCATTTGTACCTTTTGTCGTAGGGGGTAGCTTACTACATACCTCGACCCCTCCATAAGGCACACACTATATATATTTTTCTAATGATTTGTAACTTCCATTAGAAGCAATAGGCCGGATCGTGTTACTCCCCAAGGGGCCCCCCACACGAAGAGGGATGGTAAGCAGAGGTTTTCTATATGTTTAACATCACTTTAAGCACATATTCACCTGGAGTGTGATGGTCATTTAACTGTGTTTTTTAGCCTTTACTGTATTTCTCATTTTCTAGGGCGACCTTTTTTGATTCAGATCCTTGACGAGACAGTTTACACTGATGTAAGTGACTGCTACCTATTTACACATATAAGTGAGACAGTGTCATCCTTTTTTTATTTTTATTTTTTTATTTTTTTCCCCTTTTTTTCCTTTTGTACATAGCCAGGAGAAGTCTAGTTTAATGAAGGTCCTGATGAAGCATTAGCGAAACATGTTGACCACACCTCTGGGGTTAGGTGATATTTCCCAGTACTCCAGGCTTTTCCAAAGTGGTTGAGCATTATCCTCTTTTTCCACTTTTGTATGTTTTTAATCTTGATCGTTACCCCTTTTTTCGAATAACCAGTAAACTAAGATTTGTTTAGGGGTTTCTAATCAATCTTAAATTCTTTCACTCTCCTGCCATAATGAGTGTCTGACCTCTGTGAACTTAACGGCAGCCACCTGTGACACTTAAAAAGATCTCCGGCAAAGAGCCCCCGAAAGGGGAGCCCGTCAGATATTGCACCAGCCGGTCTGACGAGGAGCTTCCCGATGATGAAGCATGACACTCATTTGGGTGTGTGAGGGTTCTTGCTCCTGAAACTTTAATTGTCCCCCTAGAGTTAGGAACAGTGTACCTTTTTGTGTCAATTATTCGCATTGGGAGTACGTACACTGGACCTTTAATTCTCCCGATCCCTCTCTTTGTTGATAGATTGAAAGATCGCCACTTTCCTGATCAGATTCCTCCCACTCCCAAAAAGACTTTCCAGCTAAGAAATGTAGAGTCTGTGCCCAAAGAGGTATCCAGAAGGAGACTCTGATGTGCTGCCCCGTTGCCCTTCAAAGCCTGGGTTGTGTGTGGCCGACTGTTTCAGGAGTTACCACACCAAAAAGAAAATTCAAGGAAATACCGTGAGCGTAAACTGCCTGTTTTAGATTTTCATATGTTCAGTTTCACAGTTGGCATTACTGTCATGTATTTAGTTAGAATTTTTGAGTTTGTAGTTTTGTACTTAATTATAATTAGTTAGTGGTTTCTTTGTTGTTAGAAAGAAAAAAGTGATGGCGGTGTGCATGGAATGGCGCTTGGCTCACGGTGTGCGTGGAGTGATGCTTGGCTGCGGTGTGCGTGGAGTGGCGCTTGGCTAGCGGTGTAAATAGTGACTTGCTGTTGGCCACTGCAACACACTACAAGCCAAATGCCAGTCCACACACTCCTATCAGCTGATGGGATTGCTGTATCAGGCATGTGGGTGTATGAAAGTGATGGGCCCTTGAATAGCGCTGGCTGTTGATGCAAGTGTTGTAATGTGCTGGGCCCATGGCTGGCAGCATGAATGGTCTTGTGCATGTCATTTATGAAAGGTGTGTGAATGGACTGTAAAGCGGTTGGTGCCTTGACGCGGCTTTACAGCTCACGAGCTGTGAGTCATTGATTCCGTGTTTTGGCCTTTCAGTTATTAACAGTGCATTTCATTTTTGTGAAATATCTTGTTAATAAACTTTGATCTACTGAATCATCACTCACCCTCATGCCAAATCCAACCAATATGTGTGTTAAAAATGGCAAAACCTGCTCCGCTGTAACCAGGCGTAGCAGTACACATGTGACATGCTAGGTGTCTCGGGGGGACCCCGATGATGAAGCATGCCACCAACTTGGTTGGTGGGTAAGGGGTCTTTTTAACATTACCTAAGTGCGTTTCTTTTCACAATTTTAGTGTATGGAACATCAAAGAAGGAATTGGATACATCAAAATTGTCTATTACAAAACTACCTCTTTTTCTGGGGGGAGGGGGCACCTGTGTTTTTGGTCCTGGTTGCGGCCTTCATCTAGGAAAACCTACCAAACCCAGATGTTTTTGAAAATAAGACATCCGGAGGGGTCCAGGGGGGTGGATCCTTGCGTGGATCCCCCAACATTTTCTTACCCATACTTTTGTAATAGATCATTCTGATATGTCCACATTGTGTTTTGGGGCATTTCCTAACATGGGTACTAGGCCTACCCACACAAGTGAGGTACCATTTTTATCTGGCGACTTGGGGGAATGCTGGGTGGAAGGAAATCTGTGGCTCCTCCTAGATTCCAGAATTGTCCATCACCGAAATGTGAGGAAAAAGTGTTTTTTTGCCAAATTGAGGTTTGCAAAAAAGTCTGGGTAACAGAACCTGAGGAGAGCCCCACACATCACTCCATCCTGAATTCCCCTAGGTGTCTAGTTTTCAGAAATGTCCAGGTTTGCTAGGTTTTCTTAGATGCAGGCTGAGCTAGAGGCCAAAATCCACAGCTAGGCACTTTGCAAAAAACAGGTCAGTATTCTTTGGGAAAATGTGAGGTGTCCATGCTTTGTTTCATGTTGCGGGCATTAGGCCTACCCACATAACTGAGGTACCATTTTTATGGGGGGACCTGAGGGAACACAGAATAGAAGAACAAGAGTTATTTACCCTTGTCTTTCTCTATATTTTTTTTTCTTCCAAATGAAAGACAGTGTGTAAAAAAGACATCTGCTTGAGAAATGCCCTGTAATTCACATGCTAGTATGGGGACCCTGGAATTCACAGATGTGCAAATAACCACTGCTTCTCAACACCTTATTTAGTGCCCATTTTGGAAATATGAAGGTTTCCTTGATACCTATTTTTGACTCTATATTTTACCAAATAAATTGATGTATACCCGGTATAAAATTAAAACCCATTGCAAGGTGCACCTCATTTATTGGCTCTGGGTACCTAGAATTCTTGATGAACCTACAAGCCCTACATATCCCGCAACCAGAAGAGTCCAGCAGTCTTAACGGTATATTGCTTTTGAAAATCCGACATGGCAGGAAAAAGTTACAGAGTAAAATGTGGAGAGAGATGGCTGTTTTCATCACCTCAATTTCAATATTTCTTTTATTTCAGCTGTTATTTTCTGTAGGAAAACCTTGTAGGATCTACACAAATGACTCCTTGCTGAATTCAGAATTGTGTCTACTTTTCAGAAATGTTTAGCTGTCTGGGATCCAGCATTGGTTTCACACCCATTTCTGTCACTAACTGGAAGGAAGCTGAAAGCACAAACAGATAGTAAAAATGGGGTATGTCCCAGTAAAACGCCAAATTTGTGTTGAAAATGTTAGTTTTCTGACTCAAGTCTGCCTGTTCCTCAAAGCTGGGCAGATGGTGATTGTAGCACCGCAAACTCTTTGATGATGTCATTTTCAGTGGGAAAAACCACAAGCTTTCTTCTGCAGCTCTTTTTCCCCCATTTCTTTTTTTTTTTAAACAACATTTTCGCTATATTTTGGCTAATTTCTTGGTCTCCTTCAGGGGAACCCACAACTCTGGGTACCTCTAGAATCCCTAGGATGTTGGAAAAAAGACACAAATTTGGCGTGGGTAGCTTATGTGGACAAAAAGTTATGAGGGCCTAAGCGCGAACTGCCCCAAATAGCCAAAAAAGGCCTGACACCTGAGGGCGGAAAAGGCCTGGCAGCGAAGGGGTTAAAAAGTTTACCATCTAATGCTTACAACCAATTAACACATCTTTAAAAAGGAGCCTCATGCTGCGAAATACCTGTTACATGCATAAAATGAAACATTTTGCTCTTCTAAAGGTGTTCACAATATTGCACACAGAATTAACTAATAACTAAACATCTGACAACTAGTATGAAGAGGCACTTCAATGCCTCATCAGGGGAAGTAAGCACCATATTCGAGCAATTACAAAGTTGCTACTGGTGTATCCAAAATGTTATAATTGTACAATTTATGGTACACAATAGGAGGGTAGCTAGTGCCTTGTGGTTACACCTGGCAATAGAGACTATGGGCTTGATGTACAAAGCTATTTAACACTTGCAATCCCTCCAAACCACATCAGAGGGTTTGTGACCAGTAAAAAGCTTTTTCTAATATATAAAACCCATTTAGTGTTTCAGAAGAGTTTTACTGAATTGCTAAATGGGGTTAGAAATTGTTTCCAAATCCCTTTTTGGCAGGGAAATGTTTTAGGCGCCCCATCCAAATAGCACATTGGACTATATGTGACAATGGTTTGCAAGTGCTTTTCTGATCATTACCAACTTCAAAGTTCGGGAGGTAACGGATGGACCCTTTCATCTTTAGGAATTGGGGCAGAAGCTTCAAGAGAAGCAAGCAGTGGATCCGGCGGATCACTGCCTGCTCTCTCAGAAATTTTGCAATACAAACACAGGAATGGTCGAATGTGGTCCCTTGTAGACCACTATCCCTGTGACTGTAACCAATCATGGAGTCACAAATTGTGACCTGTCTGATGAAAATTAATTAGGGAAGTTGTTCTGCTACTCCCAGTAATTCAATGTCAGGACCAAAGATTCAGATTATGCTTCCTCCCTTCGCTTTATTTAAACAGCAGACATTTTTCAAGTGGACCAATAAACTACTGTTCCTAGAAACCCTTGGGAATGACAAATTTGAATGTCCAATCAGATGATGCCAGCAGCAACAAAGTCCTTCCACCATCTCACAGCTCCCTCTCTCTCTTTGCTGCTTGCAGCCAAAGTTAAGTGTGCTCCCACTGTTCACTGTATTGTGATGTGTTATTAAGTGTTGACTAACTGTTTATAATGAAATGTTGAGCTTGGCAGGTTATCAAGGTTCACAGTGGTCACACAGGTATGCTCTACCTCCCTTTTGCAGGCAGTCTCAATTTGTTCAGGGACGCGCGGTGTGGTCCACAAACCAGCAGGTGCCGCTGCTCCCCAGCGTGGCTCTGTCGTCTCTGCGGCACGGTGTGCATATTTCACATTCCTGAAGTGAAACCGACTGTGAGCCGCAGCGTTTGACAGGAGCCTTGTCGCCGGCCTGGAGACTTACGCATTGCATTACCCTAACCTGTGTTCCTGCACATTCGTTTGATGCCCAATGGTATCAGTATCATGTGTTTCTAAGTAACACCTAAACTGAGGACTGTATTTAGCCTCCTGAGTCTTGGAGAGGATGTGTTCCAGGCCTACCCCAGCAATCTAAAGGGCTGTATGTTCCCAGGGCATTGAACCCATTTATTTGTGCGGCCGCGCCTACGCCAAAATTTATTACTGGTTCCCCAGTAGCATCATTTGCCTACTGTGCCTTACATACTACCATATTTGTCCTGTTCTGCCTGAAATACTTACATAGTTGGCCATATGTCATGCAGATGTTGGAAGGCTATCAAGGGGAACTGAACCCTTTAGCATTCCTCCAGTAGCATGTGGGTTTTTGTGAGGCAGTAGATGCCTCCATTTATAGAGCGGTAGAGGCCGCAAAGGCCCCCATGGAAGAACACTTTGTGATACTGACTGCGCAGGAGTGCGCTCACATCTCCGAAACAGATGTGCTGCTCTTGGGGTCTCCCTACCCCTCCCCTCCAGCTGCACGTGATGCAGATCCTTCCTCGTGCAAGAGATCAAGGGAAGCAGGGTGGACCTCGACATATTTGCACATCTCAAGAGGGCCTTCCTGGCCCAGGTACCCATATCCCAGCCCACCAAACTCCCTGAACCCCCGTGGCACCTTCAATACCATGTTTCCCAGGCAATCCTGATGGAGATGATTCCCATGGTGATTCGGATGACGACGCAGGACACTCGAGATCATGGTGTCCCTCTCCTGACCCACTCCTGCCTACTAGTCAGCCATCATCCACGGATGTGGATATGTTGAACCCAGACGATATACTATACCCCAAGTCATCTGAATGAGCTCCTGTAGACAAGATGGCCAGATACGTTGTGGGATGCCTACATAAAACTTTTGAGAAAGTGCTGTGGTTCCCTGTGGATGGAGTTTCCCCGCCTGTCCCTGGAGGGTAAAGTTGCCCTTATGCACAAAATCAACCCTAAGAAGGTCATCTTTCCTGGCAAAACTTATAAAAGACCCCAAGAAGGGTATGGATAGATCCTGGAGGTCCTGCCAAGATAAGCTGTTGGACACTATTGGTCCCTTCACTATGATTAAAGACATGACTGAAGAAACCAAGGTCTCAGGGTCCTTAATTTCACCAGAGGTCTTGTATGGCTGGGCCCAGCAGGTGGTCATCTTCATGGGCAATACAAACTGCGAGCGCCTTCTAGCCCAAGTGGGGTCAATGATTCCATGACAAATGTGGATACAAGGAACAAGCCTCTTATGTCACCAACAATGACTGGTTGCCTTTCTTCCCAACTAAAAGTAAGGGGTCGTCAGGCAAATTGTTTCCAGAATTGGTTGTCCATAACCTTGGATGGGTGGGTCTTGCAGACGGTCCAGGGGTTCCAAGTTGAGTTCTACAGGGTGCTCGGGCAAGAATCCAGCCAGTTTTCTATGCAATTTGCCCTCCAAGATGGTGCTCTTATAGATGTGGGGGTCGATGCTCTCTTGGACAAAGGAGCCATCTGACCGATGGTCCCTAATCTCCAGGGGTTCATCAGTAACCTGTTTCTAGTAGACAAGGAGGATTGAGTCAATGTCCCGTCATCAACTTTCACGAGTTCAACAAGTAGCTAGTTTACAGCCACTTCAAAATGGAGGGCATTCACCTTCTGTGGACGTCGAGGCCTTGTATGGTACTCCTGGATCTCAAGGATGCCTATCTGATGATTCTGATCTTTCCCCCCTCACAGATGTTCCCTCCAATTCACGTGGCATCAGCACACCAAGTTATCCACCCTGCCGTTCAGGCTGTTGTGAGCTCAACAGAGCTTCACAAAAGGTTCTCCAACCGGTGGTGGAATACAGCTGGTCTACCTGGACAACATGCTGTTGCTGAACCACTGCCCCAGAAAACTGTCCCTCCTCCTTCAGTCCGCAGTGAAAACCTTCTCCTCCTGACATCCTCCCAGAGGGCAACTTTCTTAGGACTCACAACAGATTCTACCTCGGCGTCCCTCAGTCTTCTGGCTCAGAAGGTAACCAAGATCCAGCCGAGCTGAGGAAGATGCTGGCCAAACAGCATACATTGCTCCGTCAGCTGGCTTGTCTGGTAGACCTTCTCTCGTCCTCCATCAAGGTGATTTTTCCGGGCCCTCTGCATTATGGAGACCTGCAACGTCTCAAGGCAGTCCATGTTCAAAGAGGCCTCACATATTCCCAATCGGTCCCCCTATCACGCGAGACAAGGAGACTGGCTAGTGGCTCACCCACATGAAGGCCTGGAACAGAAGGGCGGTCTTCGGTTGAAATCCAGATTTGGTCATACAGTCCAACACCAGCAGGACAAGCTGGGGTGTGAGGTGTGGGGAGTTCTCCACAGGAAGCATGTGGCCTCCACAAGAACAGAGGTTACACATCAAGTGATTGGAGCACCTGGTGGGATCTTTCACAGTTGGCTGTTGGACCCTGTGGTCTTGTGACCGCCTCAAGATGGATAACGTGTCAGCTGGGCATTACATCAACAGCCTAGGGGGCACCTGGTCCAAAGCTTTGTCCGATTTAGCCAAGAATTTCTGGCAATACTGCCTGGACCACCACATATTGGTGACATCAGAATACATCCCAGGGCAGGTGAACCAGGTACCAGATTGGCACTCCCATCACTTCCACAATTTGAGTCCGTGGAAACTGCACCCTCGGGTAATTTTTTCCTCAATACTGTCCAAGTAGGGCCTGCTGTCGGTCGTTTTGTTTGTCTCGTGCTTGGATCACCAGTTAGATTGGTTCTTCTGCTTGCAGCGGCGACCATTGCGTTCCTACAGGACTGGAGCTCGGAGAAGGGGTATGTGTTTCCCCTGTTCGCAATACTCATCAGGGAGTCTGCCCAGGTCAGGAGGCAGGAGGCGGAGGTACTACTCACTCCTCCAATTTGAAGGTCTCAGGTTTGGTTCCCAGTTCTGATGCACGTTTCTTGGGATTCTTCAATCCCTCTCCCCATGTTTCCGAACCTCTTGATGAATTGGTCTCTAGTTCCCCACCAGATTGAGCTGGAGGGATCATTGTTTCTGATGGCATGGCGGATTACAGGAGACATAGGACTATCCCAGGCCTTTCAAGACAAGCGACAGACCACTTGTCCAAGGCGTGGGCAGACAGTACAGTCAAACGCTACAAGTCGGGCTGGCTACGATAGTTACGCTGGTATGTGTGACAGGGTGTAGATCCAGTGGGTGGTGACATAGTTCAGGCGCTTAACTTCCTGGCCATCCTTGCGTCAGAGGGCCTTGCTTACCGGTCTGTTAATGCTTTTCGCGATTTCTGTGGGGCATATTCCTGTGGATTGGTCTCCAATCGGAGAACGTCTCTTTGTTCACAGGGTCCTTAGGGGAATTAGATTACACTTGCCCCCAGAACCGTGCTACTCAGTTCTCTAGGATGTAACCTAGGTTCTAAACTGGTTTCTCTTGTGTACACCAAATAGGTTCCTCTCCAGGAAGGAGCTGTCTGGGAAATTGACCATGCTCCTTTGCCTGGTGTCTTGCTGGAGAGTTTCTCATGTTTGTGCCTTGGATATTTCGGGCAGGGTCTTCTCTCCGGATGAGGTCACCTTCACTGTCAGCAGACATACTAAATCCAATACCAGGGTTATTATTTACCTGGCCTTTCAGACTCCCTTAAGTTGTGTGTGGTACAGTGCCTTAAGGCCTATGAGAAGATGACAGACTAAGGTGAACGACAACTACTCATTGTTCTCCATAAACTGCATAAGGCGATGTCATCTCCTACTATTACCCGTTGGGATCGATGGATCATGTAGGAAGCGGGCATTGACTCAAAGATATTTGGAGTACACTTGGCAAGAGCTGGGATGTCTTCAAAGGCGTTTTGCCTGGGAGTCCGTTTGGAGGACATCATGAATGCCATAGATTGGTCCTCAGATTTCACCTTCAAGAGATTTTACTTTAATCCGGTGGTGGGCGTGGCTCAGACAGTGATGAGCAAGCTTTAAACTAGCATAATCCGAGCCTCTGGTCCTGACAAAGAAAGAAACGTTTCCTAGCTGTCGTAACAGAAAGTTTCAATTCTATTAAGGACACAGAGGCAAGGATAATCCCACCTGGCGAGGTACAACCTCAAAAAGTCCCCGTGATTAATAAGCATGTGTTTACATTTGTTACTGGATTGATCATGACATGTGCAAAGAGGCTGTAATTTATGATGAAGCTGCGCCAAGTAATTGCTTTAACTGGTATGATTTTCTGGGACGAGTTACAATGCTGTTTTTTAATTTAGAAGGATATGACAGGTCTAAACAAGATGGCTGAAGACTGCACAATGGTATACCTCGAGCTAAGAAAGAGAGGGCTGTGAGATGGTGGAAGGATTTTTTTGGTGTTGGACATTCACATTTATAGCATTCCCAAGGTTTCTGGGAATGGTAGTTTATAGTTCCAGTTGAAAATTGTCGAAGGACGAAAGCATAATCCTCGCCTCTGTGTCCTTAACAGAATTGAAACGTTCTGTTATGACAGATAGGACATTTTTCATTCAGTACTGTGTGAACCAACTTATTAGTAAATAGGTCAGTGTGCAAAATCAGACTATTTGCAAAAAGTAGGTGCACAATTTGCAACCACTTTTTGTGAATGTAATTTTTGTACGAGGCCCTTCATCCTGGTGGTCACTATAGGCCTGATTCACAGAAGTAACCTACACTTTTGGTATACACAAACTCAGAATGCAAGTTACTACTACTAAAAAAAGGTATTAAGTCAAGCATTTCACACAACCAACCACAGGTACTGCAACACTTACCTATAGAAAATAATTCAGGTAGAGATTAAAATACAACCTCACAGGAAATAATGTTGGATTAAATTAAATTGTTTAAAATAGATAAAAATATAAAATAATGGTAACAAATAGTTTATATTTATTGTTTAATTATACAATTTCTGAATAACTTCTATTGAATTGAAAACATAATGTAACAAAGTTCATTAAACATAATTTAATTTACAATTCTACAAATTACTTTCAATAATTATTATTACACATTTCAAAAAAATTAAGGAGGACTTTTTTTTTTACATCTCAGAAAAATAAATGTAATATAATTCTGTTAAAATTTTAATTTGAAATAATTAATTTCTGTAGCATTTTTAAAGTAAATTAATTTACATTTAAATTTAACATAATATTTTAATATTTATTTTCAAGTTATATTAACCTTTTCTTTTTCCCTATACTTTACCATGTGCAGATCACCACCACAACAGCAGAGTCCTAGCATGGTAAAGTATGGGGGGAATGACATTTTTTATGATTTTTTTTATTTTAACTCCCTACCTTTAGTACCCTCACAAATTTTACTTTACATGGTAGGGAATTATACTTGGGACTGAAAAAGGTTTTGCGAATCCAGCCATCCTCCTATTTAACATGTAAAAGACATCATAAAAAATGATGTAATTGCAAGAAATTTACCGAACAGAAATATTAATTCATGTCAATCCTCCCCCAAAAAAAAATACTAATTCACGAAATCTAAAAGCACAATATGAGTGCCACTGTCAAAGAACAAACAAAATATTAAATGAGCAAAGCCAAGCAACTAGTGTTCATAACAAAAAAAAAAAAATATATATATATATATATATATATATATACATAGACATTTTATTTATATGACACGGGCCAGTCTCCAAGGGCAATTTCCATACCACAAGGATGTATGAAATAATTGTACAAAGAAAAAAAAATATGGATACAATTTAGAGGATGTCTGAAGACCAACAACCATATGAAAGACCTGGTATCAGATTGCAGACATAAAAAGGTTTTTTCACTCTGCTGCCCTAAAATAGCTCTGAGGGGATTGGATTAGCCTAAACATATACATGCAAAAATAAACAAGAATGACAACATCACAGAGAAAACACCCCCTTTAATAGAATTTCTATGGATGATGCTGAGTCTTGTGATATTAGTTAGTGTATTTTGTACACCTTCGTCATCTTTATTTCTTCTTTCGTTCTATTGCAATGATTGGTTGTTTGATTTGATGGAAAACTAATAAAAATATTTTTTTTAAAGAATGGCAACATCAAAAGGCTTGGTTTGCACGTTAAGTCACAACATATACATATATATTTTTTTTTTAAAGCCTGCTGCAGTATAAAAACAAACTGATTTGTGACCAAAATGAAGCAATAAGATAATGATAAACTCCTTTAAAAGTGTGGTACTTGCAATCTTCTTTTTTTCACAACCCTCCAATGAAGGTAGCATGTGTTCATTAGTTAAAACGAGTGAAATAGTGTATTCATATTTGTGTATTGACCACTGACTTCAGGTTGCACTTAGCCTAGCAGCACACCATCACATTAGTGACGATCAGTTTCATTTTTCCTATTGACTTTATTTTAGCATTAGCCACCGCCACGTTAAAAGCTGCAAGTATTTTTCCAAGCCCATGTTAAGCAATGTGCTTTCTGCTCATGTTTTTATTCTGCGTGTCTGCATGTTCTTTCTCACCAAGGACTTAGGGTGATAAGAATGTACTAGGATGATGTTTATGGTATGGTAGGGAATGGTTTTGTTTTGAGAGAGGGCACCTTAGGATCTTGGCCAATTCTGACATGTTCCTTTCAAAACTAACCTGAAGTAGCCAGCATTTCAGAACAACAAGGAGTGAGTGGGGAGGTTTCTAGTATTCTCCTCTCTGGCTTGTTTAAGGTATATAAGAGACCCAGGATTGACGATGGGGATATTCAGAGACTTCAGTCAGGATTGAGACGTCAATGCCTGACAGCCCATGAGGGTAGATCTCTCTTTTTCTCTTCAACAGCCGATCTTGGAGTCTACGGCTTGAAGCTACTGAGACAAAGATGAAGGAGCTACTGTGGCACATGGTGATACATTTTTACTATTTGCTTTGCATTATGTATGAATATATATATATCTCTGTATCTTTGCATGTATATTTTCTACATGTTTTCATTTTATTGTGCACATTTTGAACATGCACCTTCAGTTGTACTGACCTTCCTTTAAGTACCCCGCAGAGTAATTTATTAAATGTACTTCCAAGACTAAGAGTTGCATTCCAGAGATTCTTTTCAGAGAGTGTGTGTGTGTGTGTGTTTCAGCTCGGTCATTAGTGAAGCATAACACTTTGGCGCAGTCTGCAGTCTAAAGCGAGGTTGAAAGTGTACGATTTAAAAGTGAAAATATGTTTGGCATGAAGTCAAGGGCAGCTAAAAATGCATGTGAAATTAAAATGCCTTATGATGTCTTGGCAAATGCGTTTTCTTTTTTATCAGGACTTTCTGAATTTTGGGACGGGTGCCAGGTAAAACAGAATTATTAAATGTTTTTATATGTTTAAAAAAGGCGCTTTTTTAATGGAATGATGTCCCTTTTGTTCTTGACAGGAGGGGATTGGATACTCCTCTCTGCTTACAGGAAAATGAATGAGAGGTATGGGCAGTTAGAATATGAAAATCAGAAATTAGAGGGAAAAAACGTGTTGACACAAAAAATACTGTAACTATGCTGTCTTGTCAGAATAAGTTATTACAAGATAAGGCTGATATCTACCAAGCCATCGCAGGGACAGCTGATTTTTTAAACTCTAGTGATGAAAGCTTAAAAAACAGTGGGGACCAAGGTGAGCCAGAGGAGCAGAAAGTAATTCGTGCTCAGCCAGTATGTACAGAAATAAACAGAGTAACCCACAGAATTTGGCAGAAGTTGAAATGCATTCTTTGTTGGATTACACCCAGCAAGAAGTTAAGGATGCTAAAGATATATTCATTGAGCTTTTGCAGAGTAAAATGTGGATGATTCATTCAGACAAGACAGACACAGGGACCCTCTCAAAATGTGAAGCTTCTAGGAATTCAGTGGAATCAAGGACATAGAGAGGTGTTGCTACAGGTAAAACAAAAGATTTTGGAGTTTCCCACTCCCCGCGGTATGCAAGAGACACAGCGATTCATGGGATTGTTTGATTTTTGCACACACTATGTCCCTCATTTGAGTCAAAAATATAACCCTTTGGTAAAAAGTGACAAAAAAAAAAACATGAGTTTGGATGGGGTGAAAAGTAGCAGTGTGCGTGTGATTTAGAAAAATAAATAATTCACCAGGTTTTAGACTTGTGGCCAGTGCAGGAAGGAGACATTGAGTTGCATGTAACTGTCCAGGGACAATATATAAATTGGAGCAGGTGGTAAAGGCAGGGAAGAACAAAGGTGCCCCTGGAATTCCGGACTAAAAATTATCTGATGGGACTTTGAAAAAACGGGAGAGAGTATTTAAATGAAGCCCTCAGATTCTGAATAACCGATCATTAAAAAATGCTGAAACAACCCTGAAACAACTACATATGGCCACCAACACCATCATGTACTGGGAAATACAACCTGGAGCTTCAGCTCCTTCCAGAGCCACCCCAGAATCTGCAGGTCTTGACCTACATGCTTACAAAATTGCCCAACTTGTCATAATTCCAGTGTATGGAGGATTGGTGATGAAGGGGACTGCCCCAGCCCTTCTGACAGTACGTGGAGAGGGAGGTTTTGGTTAAACTGACAAAAACCCTTGTGCTAAGGTGTGGGTGGAATCCCCAGGCTCTCCAGAAGCTGCAGAAATTATAGTCAAGGGCCCTAACAATGTCCTACTGATCACAAAAAATCGGGTAAAGGAAAAATGGGAGCATGTCCCAGCTGACAAATGTTATTTGTGAGAAAGATCGTACTTGCTTCTTTTACAGATCATATCACAGCTTGCCTCTGACCACAAGTGTGCTGTGTGGTCTCCCTTTGGGTGTGTGCATGTGGGATCAGGAGGGACCCAACACCCCCAACCCAACCTGATTGATTGATTGATCACATTGTGCAATACCCCTATTGCATTTGAAGGGCAACACCTATGGATCCATTTGGCGCAAGTTGTGCTTCACAGATCAAAGTCCTTCATAGGAATAATGCAGAGTAGCATGGATGTCTTATCAACCTGTCTGATTGCATTTCTAATGGAACAAACCACATGGCTTGTTATCACATGGTGACTGCTGCCAGTCACATTAAGCATGTTTAAATTGCCAGTTGGCTGGCTGTTCTCCTATGGGAACCTCACTTTTACTTACATTCCAGCAAAAATTACAGGTGGACCGTGTACCTTGATATGATTAGGACTCAAGATATTTCCATCCAACTGTATGCATACTAGTCATCCTAAAGACACTATTCAATTAAGTGAAGACTGTGATTCAGACATTCAATTATTATCCCAATCAGAATATATGAGCTTAAGTCTGTCTTGTAGGTGTGCCTTGTGTAGCTGTTCACAAAACCTGAATGGTAAATGAGTTAGCATGTCTAATGGTTAAAAGATATTATTCACACTTTCATTGCTTTATAGTGATTGCTCTTGTCATTTCATTATGTTGCTGTGTACAATGCATACCTAATTAGCTTGTAATGGTTTAAGAGAAAAAAGAAAGTTGATTTTAGGACTATAGGGTATGTGAGTCATTGGTCAAAAGAGTGGAGTGGAGTGTAATTATATTTTTGTTTTGACCATGTTGCAGTTAGCCTAGCAGCACTAAGTCACATTAGTGACCACCAGTTTCATTTTGCCTATTGACTTTATTTTAGCATAAGCTACCGCCATGTTAAAAGGTGCAAGTATTGTTCCATTACCGTGTTATACAATGTACTTTTTGCTCATGTTTTTATTCTGCGTGTCTGCATGGTCTTTCTCACCAAGGGCTTAGGCTGATAACAATGTACTAGGATGATGTTTATGGTACACCATGGAACGGTTTGTTTTGAGAAAGGGCACCTTGGGATCTTGGCCAATTCTGACGTTTTCCTTTTTTCAAAACTAACTTGAAGTAGCCAGCATTTCTGAATAACAAGGAGTTGGAGGGAGTGGGGGTGGGTTCTAGAAATCTCCTGACATCCCATGATGGTAGATCTCTCTTTTTCTCTTGGAGTCTATGGATTGAAGCTACTGAGAGAAAGATGAAGGAGCTACTGTGCCCAATGGTGATAGTTTGTTACTAATTATTTGCTATGCATTGTGTATGAATAAATATATATATCTATATAGGTATCTGTATATTTGCATGTATATATTTGCTGCTTATAGATTGAAGATTCATTCTACATGTTTTCATTTTATTGTTGTGCACATTTTGAACGTGCACTTTCAGTTGTACTGACCTTCCTTTAGGAGCCTCGCCCAGTGATTAATTAAATGTATTTCCTAGACCAAGAGTTGCATTCCAGAGATTCTTTTCATTGTGCGTGTGTTTCAGCTCGGTCATTAGTAAAGCAAAACAAATAGGTGCCTATCCCTTACCTGAAAATGTGTGTTGAGTAAGTTGAATGAAAAATACCCTGTACTCATAATTGTTACTAAATGGAAAAATAATTTATGATCGTACTCTTTTGCTGTATTAATGACAGACATGTTTTGCTTGGGATGACTATATAACAACAGCTGTTCAAGGCAAAACATCACGATGTTGTAGGTAATACATGAAGCAGATGGTCCTTAAAAAATAGATGTGGATTAGGAACCTAAGTATGTCTCTCTCTCATGCAGGTAGCTCAGTCCCATGGAGCACTGAGCTTGCGGGCAGTGCAATAAAAGAAAACAACGAGAGATTTATTTTACAATTCATTTTACTTTGAAAAAAATTGAATAAGGATCATTAACAAATAAGAGTGCTGGGCATCTACATTCTTTACTCTTTTGAATGTGCAACGGGGGGGGGGCTAAGCTGAGAATGAAGCACCTAACTACATTAGCACATTTAACTCAAAATAAACAAGCAGCGAGGGAAGAAGGGTATATCTGAAGACATCAGCCATTCACTTTTAACTATGTTTTAGTCATTTACTATCATTTTCAGTAGCCAAGATATTTCTGTGTCATTGAGATTTTTTATAATTTAGCGTTAAAATTCATCTTGTTTGCTCCAGAGACAGTGACAACAGGACTGGAATGTAGAGCAGCTGTGGCCATCATATGAATTGCTGGTGGTTTATAGTTATCTCTCACCCCTTTGGGATTTACCCGTCATGCACACATTCTATTTTGTCATCCTTTCTCTAAACAGACCCTAGTTAACTACTGAGAACTACTTGCCTCTGCATGTGCAGTTACATGTTGAGAGGATACCGATGTGCCCAAGTGCCCCTACTTCCACCTTCGGTGTTATGAAGGGACTGGTTGCTGTTCTGACAAGTGTGAAAATGTAGAAAGTAGATATCAGCTATAAGACACCTACAATTAGACCATCAACAAGGTCTGTGCTCAGGCTCATTATTCCCTCTGGGAAGGCTTAACAAAATGTGTGCAGCAGATGTAAAATCCTTTGAATCATTGCATCAGTTCAGTTCTATTTGTCCTGCTAGTTAGTTGGTGGGCCAAAGGGTAATAAGACTCTGTGGAAACAAGGTGCCTTGACTTGACCCCTCACAAACCAAGATGCATCTCTTTTTGTTTAGGTGGGATAAAGCCCCTTTTACATCAAGTAACAACCAATGAGGCAACGCCTGTTTTCCTTAATGTGAAAAATAACATAGGAATATATTTTTCCGCCTGGAGGAGACTCTCTCTGGTATTGACAGCTTGAAGTCATGAAAAGGCACCTGGTCCTGATTCAGGTGACCTATATAAATCAGAACCTTGTCTATGGGCTGCTTACATTAATATTTTATCAAACGCTATTGTAGACAGGAGGAGCCATTCCCGAAACAATGAGAGGGGCGAAGATAATACCCATTTTTCAAAAAGGGAGATCTCAGCTGCCCTACTAATTACAGACTAATACGTTTAATAGATAATCTTCAGAAGATCTTAGCTAGGCAGCTATTAAACAAATTACAACAATGGATGGATAGAGAGAAGATACTGTCTCCACTCCAGGCATGGTTTCACAACAAGATAAGCACATTAGACCAAGGGGGCGATAAGGAGTTTGGCAGACAGAAACACCAGTCTGTCAAACTCCCAACAGGGTGGTCACCGCCATGCTGGTGACCTCCCCACTGCCCCTTTATGACTTCCCACTGGGCTGACCCCCAGAAACTAAGGCTTCCGCCACTCAGCCTAGTGGGAAAGGTGCAACAGCTATAACCGGCTCACAACAGAGCCAAAAGTAATGCTGACACACGGTAAAGGCACCAGCACCTTCGAAATGCGCCCCGTTTGCAAAGCAGACAGTGTACATTTCAAGGGTGCTGGCCAGGGGGAACCCTACACTGCCCATGCAACAGGCATGGGCAGTGCAAGAGCCCCCCTGTGGCCCCCTGCACTTGTTCTTCGCCAGCCTTTTCATGGCAGTTGAACTGCCATGAAGAGGATGGTGGAGAACAAGGTTGTAATCAGCCAGGTGGAGCCGACTTCAGCGCCACCCTGACTGATTGCAACCTGCACTGCTGTCAGCCATGGCGGTCCAACAGCAACAGCAAGGCTGGTGGTCTTCTGACCACCAGCCTTGTAATCAGGTCCCAAGTATTTACATTTTTCCTTTTACAGTGGAACTATGCCCTGCTAAGTAATAAAAAAATGTATATGTGTCATTCGTCGACTTACGTGTGGCATTTAAATTGGTCCCATGAGAAAACCTCTGGAGTGTTATAGTGAGCATGGGTGCTCAAAGGTGCTTCATACATCTAACAACCAGATTACACAAGAAGAATTACGCCCAGATAAGGTGGGGAACAATTATGAATTGACAAAGCGTATCTCTATTTCTCAGGGGGTCCGTCTAGGTTGTGTATTGGCACCTACCTTATTTACTTTGTACATCAATGACATGGCTCAGGTGCTATTGAAGTGTGTTAATGACTCTCCTACTTTGAATGGTATCAAAATACCCATCCTGTTGTTTGCAGATGGCTCTTTATTAATATATAACACCTTGTTGGGCCTGCAAAATGTGCCAGACAAATGAATGGAGTGTTGTGGGGATAGGGAACTAAAACACAACACGACCAAAACTAAGTCTGTGGTTTTCGGGCAGAACCCAACCAAAAGTCGTACTGTCAAGGCTGGAAAGGAACGACTGGAGAGGGTTTATGGCTTTGATTATCTGGGGGTGACCTTGGCTGATGAATATAAGTGGGGGGATCACAAATTAATAACGGTTCCTTGGTACTCTCTCATAGATCCCAACCATACTCTTTGTTTCCAAAAGAACACATACACTTGCTCCATCTCCCCAGCTTTGGAGGCTTATAGGTCCGAAGCCCAAAGAGTTGCTCTATACAGCGCAGAAATTTGGGGTTATGTTGACTCACATAAGTTACAGGTGGCAGAGAATAACTTTATAGGAGCACTGTTTTTTGTCCCAGTAAGTATTCCCCTTATTCCACTCTACTTTGACCTGAGTAGGAGACGAGTATCTGATTTGGTCCAATTGAAACCTTTGTTATTTCGGATCTGGATTTGGGTGACCCTTGAATTAGTGGGCTACTGGGACTCTTTGAGAAATGTATTTTCTCTTAAGAAAGCTACAAAGAGTGGTGTAAAATACTGGGATTACTTAAATTATGGAAAGTACTAAAAAGTCTCTTTGCAAAGAGGATGTAAGGATCTTAAAAATGTCATATGTGCTTGAGGAATTAAACACAAGGGGGAATCTTGGACACCTGACCGAACAGTTTTTGGCATTTAAACCAGCCTCAGCCTTTGAACCTTACCTGGAAAAAAATCACTCTGCCTTTGGCTAGGAGTCTGTATGCGTGGTTTAAACCAGGCTGCTTTTCCCAAAAGATCTTTTTTTAGCAGGTTGGCAAGGAGATCAAGACTCTACAGCTTGCCCAACATGTAGTACAGCCCCTGAAGCATTAGACAATTTTATACATGTTTGTCTGGAATACCGTGAAGTGCACAGGGAATGGCCCAGCCCGATTTGTTTAATTTTGGGGGTCACTCATTGCACTGATGGGCAGTGTATCATGATGACTGATACGTCCGGTCCAGTAGTATTCTCTATTAGTCGCTTCCTGTTTAATGTGTGGATAAAGCGTGAAAAGCCATTGAAATCATTTGCATTATTATAACTGTATTGCCGAGTCATTTATTGGCTTATGCAAATTAGGTATCATAGGCATTATTTGGCACCACGCACTTTATGGCTATTTATTTATTTTTATTATTATTATTTATTTTTAATGGTAGCCTGAACGCATTGGATGATTTGAATTATTTTTTATAGCCCTTGCTTTCAGATTGCTCAGATGGTTTGGGATATATGGGGTATAACGATTACTTGGTAAAACTTTATGGAGGTGACTTTGAAATACAGGCTCTATGGCCACCTTTTATAATGTGTTTATTTTTGTCGTTTTAGTGGGTGTTTTGTGCGCAGTCTTTTGGATGTGTTTTTAACTATGTTTTTATGGTGTAATTTGAAGTTTTTATGTAAATTTGATAATGATGATTTTTAATTATATTGTATTTGTTTACTGATGTATGTTTATCAACTTTGATGGTCAAGATACTGAATAAAGTTTGGTTTGGATAAAGTTTGGTTTGGGAGTGGAACCTAGGAATCCAATTGTTACAAGAACAGACTCACAAGGATCCGTCATGAGGCTTATTCATGGGCTTGATAAATCAGCAACTCTGCCAAATGTGTCACTAGCTAGCACAGGATCAGCAACAGACTGAAAGCAACAAGGAGCCTGAACTACTACTTAGCAGGAAGTCCTCAGCAGTAGCAGCCAAAATGCTTTCAGCACACAAGAGACCTTGAACACTTGGTTTGGTTTTGAAGATGTGATATTTGAAAGCCCTACCGTTTTTTCCTGAAGCATTTCTGGTTCCCACTTTATATCAACTTTAATTACATTTTCCATCCAAATGTATCATTGAAGAGTCAGGTTTTGACACAGGATAACTATGACAAGTCAAACTGTAACTGGATATAGATTGCTTCCGAGGATTGTTGGCTCTGCCAACAGAACTAGTGTAAATGCTGAGATGGCAATGTATGCTTTCGAAGATCTGTTGCCAAACATTTCTTCCAGGCAAAAATCTAATGTGGAATAAGTCTTGAAGACAAAGGCTTGTATTATCCTTTTATTTGAATAAAAAATATATAGAGTCCCAGAGGGACAAAGAAGATTGAAAACATATAAAGAAGATTCCAGAAAATATACAGCTTTACAAGCTTTCCAAAGCCTTCCCTCATCAAGGACAATTAAAGGCCAAGATTTAGTTAAAATGCCATATAAGCCAAATCCCCGATGAAAATTAAATTAACGAGGAAGTTGATTAGTGCACACTAAATGTTAAGCGACATTACCAAGAGCAATGAAGAAACATGTGGGGAACTGAAAAGCCTAAAAGCACCAAGGTAGAGCATCAAACATTTCATATTTAGCCTGCTACATTTGGCTGCCAGAATTACAGGGAGATGATGGCTTGCATCCTCGAAAACAACAAAATAACTCAGTGACAAAAGCAGAAGTGTGCTTTGTTAAAAAGCTACTGCGGACAAGGAACTGGATGCGGAAACAGCCAAATATACTGAAGAGACAGCTGTAGAAATTAGAGCTTAGCAGCCATAGACCAGACACCATTACCTTGAAAGAGGGTAGCAAGAAGCACTACATCATAGGACTATATAAGTCCTAAGAGAATCGTAAGTGTTTTAGAGGGGGCTGATTTGTTTCTATTCGGCTTTTATGGACTCACATTTTCATTTTTAACTGCTTTCTCATTTGCCTTTTGCTGTTGCTTCGTTTTCTGGAAAGTACGGGTCTGTCAGAGCCCTCCCTCCATTACTGTTCCATTCGTACCACGTACAAGGCTAGCAGTGTAGTTGCTGCCTGGTCACGTGGGCTTTGACGTGAGCACCGGCACGCTTATTTTAGACCTGATGCGCCCGCGCCGCTGGCGCACCGAACGCACGCCTAAGGAAAGCCCGTCTGTGCCCATCAGCGTCCGACCGGGGCCGGGAACCTTGCTCCACCTCGGGCGACGCCTAGGCGAATTTCTCACTCATCCCACACCCTCCACTCTTTAGCAGAAGGCTAGCTATGCAAGTACTTGATGCCAATGGCCTTAAATAATGGGTGTATGAACATTGCTGTTGGTCACCTCAGACCTCAGCTGCTTGCAAGCCTTTATATGGAGAAAGCAAAAGGACTAAATTAAAAATGATTAAATCCAGGGATCCTTTAGCTTGTGCTTTGATTAATGCTTGCTCTTTGTTTAAACACAAGGTGGAAATTGAAGATTTGATTTATCAGTAAGATTGCCTTTTTATTACGAAATCCTGGGCTAAGGCCAACTCCAATCCAGATTTTATTGCGGCGACGCATCTAGGATATTCCTTTTATAGACTAGACAGAACTACGGGTAGAGGTGGTGGGTTAGCTATTATTTGTAAGTCTCATCTTACATGCTAGTGGGAGGCTGCTAATCCCATATGTAAGATGTGTGAGGGAATGTATTTTAAGATTCGTCAAAAAAATTGTGTTTTATTGGAGGGACTTTTGGTCTATCGACACCCAGGCCCTTATTCCACCTTTCTGCAGTATTGGCCTAATTTAATTGAGCCGTTAGCCACTTCCACTAAATGTATTATTATAGGCGATTGTAATCTTCATTTTGATGATATTCAACACCCTCATATTAATGATTTGTTAAATTTTATGGCAGTCTTTGATTGGGAACTCGAAGTTAAATCTGTCACTCACACGGCTGGCCATATCCTAGATGGGATTTTTGCCCGTCCTTAGGATCAGATGATGGTGACGAATATGCCTCGAGTGGATTGATCATCATCTCCTATCCTTTAGGTGTATGAACACACATCCTAGTCAACAAACGAGTGCCAAATATAAATCATCAAGGCATTGGAACACGATTAAAAAGCATCAGCTAGGTCCAGCCTTAATTGCGGGTTGGGAAGCTGCTGGAAGTTTTTCTATGTCTGCCTTAGACAGTTTTTTATTATGACATTAATTATGCTATTAATCAACTTGCTCCGGCTGTGACCTTGACTTTGTCAGGAAACAAAAAAATCAGTTGTCCATGGTTCAATAAGGACCTTAAGCTTCTACAAAGAAAATCTTGTCAACAAGAAAGACAATGGAAGCTAGCTCCTAACTCAGTGGAGAAAGATAAGCTTAGAATAGTCCTGAAGCTTTATAAAATGCATGCTTCAAGGCCAAATTGGATTATTTTACTTCAAGGATTAAGGGGACATTAAACGCCCCTAGAGAATTGTTTAGTGTGGTACGGGACCTGAATGTACCCCCCCTCCCTCCTCCGAGGTGGATAATTCTCAAGTATTTTGTAACAAGGTGGCAACCTTTTTTTTAAACAAAATCCTACATATTCACTCGAGCTTCTTGCACTCTGAAGAGACTCAACATCTTCCCAATTTTTCAAACACCACTTTAGACATCGACACCTCGTTGCTCACTAACTTTCAGCCATTATCTCCCGATAGGATCAAAGAACTTCTAATGGGAATTAAGTCAGGCTCCCCGAATTCTCCTTGTCCTCCGTATACCCTACAGCTAGTTCCTGAACTAGTTGCTACTGCTCTTGTTCTGGTTTTTCAGGAGGTTTGTTTTCTACAGGAGTCTCCTTGATCCTGGAGGGAAGCAACGGTAATTCCTCTGAAAAAGAAACCAGACTGTGCATCACATGATCTGAACAACTTACGGCCTATTTCCTTACTCCCTATTCTGTCTAAGATCTTCGAGAAACATATTAACAATGAGTTAGCCAGTTTTTTACATAATTCAGGCAGCTTAGACCGGTCTCAACATGGATTTAGGAAGGCCCATAGTACCGAATCTGCTTAGACCGGTCTCAATATGGATTTAGGAAGGCCCATAGCTCTGAATTTGCGCTCATTACGACTTCAGACACTATCCGCAGGATGTTGGATGAGGGGCAGGGAGCAGTTCTAGTCCTACTGGATTTATCTGCTGCATTTGATACCATTTCTCCTCAGATTTTGTTATCTCGCATCCACCAAAAAGGGATTAGAGATTCAGCACTTAAGACTTTGGAATCCTTTTTAGGAGATAGACCAATCACTGTGACCTGGGCCGATTTTAGGGCCCTGGCGTTTTGTCTGCCATGTGGTGTCCCACAGGGCTCAGCTCTTAGCCTACTTTGTTTAATCTCTATGTCGCCCCTTTGGCCAAACTGATTCGTTCGTATGGTTTCATGCCCACTTCAATTGCTGATGATACCCAATTGATCATCTCTGTTTCTAGATAAAACTGGGAGGAAATGTCAGACCGGTTCTGCAATTGTACGCAAGAGATTAATCATTGGTTTGGTCAGAATTGGCTAAAGCTTAATGGTGACAAAACAGAAATTCTGCTGTTCGGCTCTTGTAATGAGCTGTGGAACTCGCGATGGTGGCCTTCGGAGTGTGGTGAGCCTCCCACTCCTATCACTGCCACCAGAAATCTGTGAGTCATCTTTGATAACTGTCTCTGTTTCAAGCCTCAAGTGAACTCCATGGTCAAAACAAGTTATTGGATTTTAAAAAATCCTTCCCTATCTGCAGATGGAGGAGAGAGTTGCGGTCATCCTGGCTTTAGTAATGTCCAGACTTGACTATTGTAACTCTTTGCTGCTTGATCTGGATAAAACGTCACTGAGAAAGCTACAACTGATCCAAAATAATGCGGCCCGTATGATTTTAGATCTCCCTCGCTCGGCCTCTGCCAGCAATAACCTGAAATTATTGCATTGGCTTCTGGTAGCGAAGCGGATTATATTTAAAACTCCTTGTCTAACGGTCAAGTCGGTACATGGAGGCAGAACTGATTACCTAGCCTCCAGGTTACGCTGGTAAAGGCCAAGTTGGCAACTTAGATCAAATAAGCTCATCTGATTCAAGTTTGTCGTATTCGCAGGGCTAGATGGGGAGATAAGACGTTTACCATTGCTGCGGCTAAGCACTGGAACTCGCTTCCCTTTAACATAAGGAAGGAGCACAATTTCCTGATCTTCAGGAGGTTGGTAAAAACCTGGCTTTTTCCTCGATAATTCTGTGTCTTCTCACCTCCTCCTGCTTTCAACACTTATTGTTTTCACTCTAGCGCTTCAATGCCAAGGCCAGAATGCGCTTTATAAATACTAAATAAATAAGTAGGACGTCTGGTGTCTTCAGCACCCTTACTTGAGGCCTACCCGGATTTAAAGACTAAGAAACATACTGAAAGTCCTGAGACAACAGTTTCTTTGGTTACATTCCCATGCTCCTCCTCCTGTCCTACAAACACCGACTTCCAGGCTATTTTACCCACTTGTCATTCAAAAGGGGTTTTTGACGCAAGTTAATATATTTTTCTCATTTTGGTAAAGGATCAAGGTTTGAATGCCAAACAAAATTATTATGTGCATTTGCAAACATGCTACTTCATTTTGTTGTGTCAGCTTTGTTTCAGCGATCACTGTTAAGAGGTCTCCCAGTTTACAGCCTACTTTGAATCCATGTGGCATCTTAACTCATAGTCGAAGAAGACAAACTGTCAGTGAGTAATCCCATACAGAGATGTGTCATACATAACTGGCCTTTTTTGTACTGGTCATACAAATTAATTTATTTTCCTAAGTTGTTCTTTGCAGGTGTCTCTTTGGTAAAAGGCTCATATCTGCCACATAATGTGTATTGCATTTCTTTTGGCCGACTATATATTTTTCAGCCCACAAGTCATGTTTGCCTCGGTCTTATTATCTATCCATACTTGAAACTGAATAATAACAAATCTCACCAAGACCATCAACGTTTAAAGAAACCATTCTGCAATAGGTATCTGAGTCCAATGTAATTCATAGTGATCAATGTCGCATATGGGGGTGCAACGTACTCTGTTTCACAGATTTCTTTGAGGAATGCCTCAAAATCTTTTCTTTCTCATCTATTCTGATCCATCGAGAGCAAGAATCATTCAGGGAGCTGTATGCCCTGCGGGACTGATATCATCTCTTCTTGATATACATAACAAACATAAGATTCCCAATATGCGGGCTTGGTAGCTGATTTGGTTTCATGATGTTTCGTCAATACTGACGTCTGATATTATTCACAGAGCACATCAGCGAGACCATCGTGGTTATTTCGTCAATACTGACGTCCAATATTATCTACAGAGCACACCAGCGAGAACATCCACCTCATAATGGTATGTGAACAGAATTACAACTTTCATAAGTCATCTTGTTGTAGCCACTTTCAGAAGATACATTTCATATCTTTCTTTCGTTATCCTTACCCTTTTTTTATCCTGCAGAATTTACACTATGTATGTGACTGATCAAAAATCAACACACACTACACAAAACGTATAGAAATACCCTACCTTGGCGGATAACATAGAATAAGTTGTTGTTATTTCTAGGACATTATCTTCTAATAATAAAGTTGCCATTTATGAGGTGGGGGAAGTATTTTTCCAATACAATGGTATTTTGATGTCATAATGAAATAATCAAATAAAGAATGAATGTTACTGAATAGTGTGGATACCTAATTTTCTCTGTTTGCTGTACCCCATTGTACTATTTGGGTCTGCATGATCTTTATGAATGCAAATATTGTTATTTAGTATTTACACAACACATCTGTTTAGAGCATTAAGGGCCTGATTTAGAACTTGGCGGACGGGTTAGCTCCGATATCCCGACTGCCAAGATATATATCCCACTGTATATAATGGGATTTACATTTCAGCGGACGGGATATTCATCACCATTGTGACAGAGTAACCCGTCCCCCAGGTTCTGAATCAGGCCCTAAGACTAGCTCTTCTATTTCTTTCTCATCTACTAGTTTTTACAATTAAGTGGCCTTGTAAAACAACTTCGTAGTAATATTTTGGGGATTACCATATAATGAAATCGGTAAGCTCTTTTCTGTAAAATGTGAATGGAAAAATGTCACTGCAAAGAGATTATGTGAATTTTCATTGAAGTACTGTGCCGCTCATGAGGCTTTTCCCTTGAGAAAGTAGCAGAGGGCAGCAAATGTGTTAGATGTAACACTGCTGTACCACACTGTTTCGCAATGTATTGCTTCTAATATTTATGTGTTGGACCTAACATCCTTACCGTGGTTTTTGCCTCAACCTTTTGCCTTCTGTCCTCCTGTTTTTGCTCAGTCTTTTTTTTTATCTTTAGGAGTCTATGCACTTTACCATTGTTAACTAGTAATAAAGTGCTCTCCCCTTTAAACATGATACCTATGACTTTCAGCCAATTGGCACATCTAATTTACTTGTAAGCCGATAGTACACTGGTACTACACGTACTTAGGGTCTGTAAATTAAATACTACTCATTTACTGTGCCACCTACATAAATAGCCTTGTAAACATGTCTCAGGCCTGTCATTGCAGTATGTGTGTAGTTTTAAACTGCCATTTCAACCTGGTAAACATTCTGCCAGGCCCAACCCTTACTTTCTAATACATATAAGTCACCTCTAGGGTAGGCCCTGAACAGTCCACTCAGCAGGGTGCAGTGTATTTAAAAAGCTGGACATGGCCTAGTAGAAAAAAAACCTCAAATGTATTTTTCCCTACTGCAAGGCCTGCCTCTGCCATAGGATAACATTGGGTTACCTTACTATATTTAATAATAATAATAATGCAAGTTTGGTGTCTAAAGAATTGTAATTTATACCCCTCTTTAATGGTGAAGTCGGGTTTTAACCCCTTGGCTGCCAGACCTTTTTCCCCCTCAGGTGCCAGGCCTTTTTTGGGGGATTTTTGGGGACGTTTGCGCTTAGACCTCATAACGTTTTTGTCCACATAAGATCTCTGGCCAAATTTGAGTCCTTTTTTTTCCCCCAACGTCCTAGGGATTCTAGGGGTACCCAGAGTTTGTGGGCTTCCCTGGAGGACACCAAAATATTAGCCAAAATGTAGCGATTTCTTTTTCTTTTTAATGGGAAAAAGGTGGCTGCTGAAGAAGGCTTGTGTTTTTTCCCTGAAAATGGCATCAACAAAGGGTTTGCGGTGCTAAAATCACCATATTTCCAGCTTTCAGGAACAGGCAGACTTGAATCAGAAAAACACATTTTTCAACACAGTTTTGGCATTTGACTGGGACATACCCCATTTTTTACTATTTTTTGTGCTTTTAGCCTCCTTCCAGTTAGTGAAAGAAATGGGTGTGAAACCAATGCTGGATCCCAGACAGCTAAACATTTCTAAAAGGTATACAACATTTTGAATTCAGCAAGCGGTCATTTGTATAGTTCCCACAAGGTTCTCCTACAGAAAATAACAGCTAAAATAAAATAAAAATTGAAATTGAGGTAAACAAACAGCCATAATTCTCCATGTTTTACTCTGTAACTTTTTCCTGCGATGTCAGATTTTCAAAAGTAATATACCATTATGTCTGCTGGACTCTTCTGGTTGCGGGGATATATAGGGCTTGTAGGTTCATCAAGAACTCTAGGTACCCAGAGCCAATAAAGGAGCTTCACCTTGCAATGGGTTTTCATTTTATATCAGGTATACAGCAATTCATTTGGTTGAAATATAAAGAGTCAAAAATAGGTATCAAGGAAACCTTTGTATTTCCAAAATGGGCACAAGATAAGGAGTTGAGAAGCAGTGGTTATCTGCACATCTTTGAATTCCGGGGTCCCCATAGTAGCATGTGATTACAGGGCATTTCTCAAATAGACGTCTTTTTTACACACTGTCCTACATTTGTAAGGAAAATATGTAGAGAAAGACAAGGGGCAATAAGTCAGCACCTATGCAAAACTAGCAAACCTGGACATTTCTGAAAACTAGACACCTGGGGAACGCAGGATGGGGTAGCTTGTGGTGCCCTCACCAGGTTCTGTTACCCAGAATCCTTTGTAAACCTCGAAATTTGGCACAAAAAACAATTTTTCTTTATATTTCGGTGATAGAAAGTTCTGGAATCTGAGTGGAGCCACAAATTTACTTCCACCCAGCATTCCTCCAGGTGTCCCGATAAAAATGGTACCTCACTTGTGTGGGTAGGCCTAGTGCCCGCAACAGGAAATGCCCCAAAACACTATGTGGACACATCAAAATTATCAAATATAAAACTACCTGTTTTTGCAGGGGTTGGGGCACCTGTATTTTTCGTACTGGACTCAGCAGCCATCTTGGGAAGCCTACCAAACCCAGACATTTCTGAAAACTAGACACCCGGGGGAGTCCAAGGAGGTGTGTCTTGCGTGGTCCCCCACTGTGTTTTCTTACCCGGAATCCTCAGCATACCTCAAATGTAGCTTAAAAAAAATAAATCTAATTTTTCCATCATTTCTGTTTGGGATCACTGCATCAGCACAAATTGTCTACCGCCCAACGTTCCCCTCAGTCTCCTGATAAAAATGATACCTCACTTGTGTAGGTGGGCCAAGTGTCTGTGACAGGGAAGAGCCAAAAACAGGTTGAAAATAAAGGGGAACCAAAGCAGGTCCAAAAGGGGAGTTTGAAAAAATATGTTTTTAGGCTGACAAGTGGGGCAGAATTTTTATCGGTATGGATGCGACAATGATGGGTGGTAGGAATTTTGCGGATTCCTGCAGATTCTGGAAGGTTCCATCACAAGAATGTGGCAGATCAGCCTAATTAATATAGGCCAATCTGCCCCCAGGGGGAGCAGAAATGGCCATCGATAAAATGCCCCCCCTTGGGGAGCGAGCCGGGCCGAAGGGGTCGCTCCCCTTATGCCAATTTATACACCAACACAAACACAAAATCCTGGGTGTCTAGTGGGCATTTCTGCAGCCCACTCGCTTCACGATCGGGCTTCAGAAATGCTCAGAGAGAAATCAAAGGAAAGTAAAGGAAAGGCCTCTCCTTTCCTTGGATGCCTCGCCCGCCCCCAGCATGTGATCGGAAGAGAAATGCTTTTGCATTTCTCTTCCGATCCACGCGGGAACCTGAGCTTCCAGCACAGTGGGGCGGCATCTGATGAGGTCAGCGAGCGATCGTGATCCCCCTTCCAGCCCTGCCCTGGGGGGATGGGTGGGGGAGGCCCTCACTGGAGCACGACTGCTTCCCCCGAGGGCCAGTAACAGGACCTAATGGTTACAGCCGTGGCACCTCAGCGCAGCGCCACCAGGCATAACCATTACGTCAGTGGAGGTTAAGTCACAATTCTTAAAGTGATAGTTTTAGAAAGTTGGCTTCCTCTTGCATTAACAATTTGGTGGCGGTATCCGGGGTCACATGACTAGGTGCAGTTGGTCACTGTGTACTGCTCCCAGACGGGGAGACAAAGGGGGAATAGCTGTTGGCAGGATGGCCATATCTGGCTAGACAGGAGGCGGAGTTGTCACCTACCACACTTGTACATCACAAAATACCTGCCTTAGCACACTCACAAAGCTTTTGACACTAGTCTTTTGTACCCTCAGACGAGCTGAGGCCCACGTCAGTCAGGTAGGAACTGCCAAACACATCTGGGGTGGAAAACTCCAGAACCTTCTCCTACTTCAAAGCTGGCCCCAAGCATAAATATTGGATCCTAAGACCCAATTCTTCAGTACACCTCTGAACCAGTGGAAGACTCAGAATGACTGTTGTGCTGCTCTACTTAGAGAAGGCCTGTTACTCTGCTTTCTGAGTGAAAATGGACTTGACCTGCATGTTGAACTCAGGACCACCACACTGACTCAAAAGGCTAGTTGACTGGCCCCCTGATCAAAGCCTCAGAGACAGAAAAGCATCCACCCACCTTGAACCCAGCCCCTTGACTCTATCTGCTATGAGTCTTGCCCACAACTGGTGCCACCCATGTCCTGAATCATTGAAATTAGGCCTGAAGATGCTCTGCCAGCCCTCCTGTGGTCCAAGCAGAATGGATGCAGTGCAATCGATCGCCCCGCAGCTCCACATCAGAACCATTGCTGTGCGACGCATCTCTGGCACAGTTCCCAGCAGCTCTTCAGACCCACTGCTGAGCAATGTCTCCTTGATGCACGACCCCGTATTGCAGCCCCACAGCTCCTCAGAACCGCAGCTCCACAATGTACCCACGATGCAGGACCTTGTATGGCAGCCACACAGCTCTCCGGAATTGACGCTGCACAGCACATCCTCTAAGCGGGACCACGCAACACTTGCAACCCGAATTTAAAGTACTTTGTTCAGGGGCACTAACTTGGTCCCTGTATATGGCCTGCTCTCCATCGAAGCCAGCCTGAACTTACGACTTTGTCCCAGTCTAGCGCAACCAGATAATCAGTTAGTGCTTTCTGTTTCTAGGCACTATTTTTCCCTAAACCTTCAGAAATTGCATCTCTCTGGTTCTACTAATTAGATTTTTGTTTTGTTCGGTTCAAATAACGTATTGTAGTTTACTCCATTTCTCTAAGTTGGTATGGGGTTATTCCTGTGTTGTGTTTTCACTTTATTACTATTTGAAATGCTGAATACATTTGTTACAAATTGTCTCCATGTTAAGCCTGACTGCTTTTGTGCCAAGCTACCAGAGGGTTAAGCACAGGTTAACTGGGGGGCTAGCTTGTGCTGCACCCTGACAAGAATGTCGGTTGCTGCTTGAGTGGGGTTCACAGCCCCCAACCAAATTCTTACAAAATGTATACACGTTTTATATGTACAATACAATGAACTTAAACTGTGAAATGTCAGAATAAAATAATAGATTCAGATTTAAAAGAGAACTGTGAATGTGGTCTTAAATCTGATAGTTTAAGCTCTTGGGTGGATCAACAAATTGCCAGAACAGACATACATTTGTCTGTTGCATTATAGTATGACATCTGTTACGCCATATAGAACTCAGAACTTCAGGCAAAGAAACTGCAACCACATGAAGCTGAACAAACCTTTTTAAGAGCTCAAGTTTTTAACCAAGTGACCCAGAGATCAGAAAGGCCTGCATCCTAAGAAACCTGTATCAAAGTTAGGGGAAAAATATTGCCAAGGAAAGTGGGCATCCTTTTGAAGAAATACTAGTATATAGAGGTAACTGTATTAAATACAAAAGCAAATGTTTGTTTTTATAGAAAATTCCATCGACCCTAATGCAACCACCCAATAGGATAGGTCTGGCGTTAGCCAAGATTTTTTTTATTTGATATATAGATTATATATATATATATATATATATATATATATATATATATATTCTCACTTAAAAAAATAAAGGTTACACGGACGTTACAGTTAGGCTCACATTTTAAACATACAAAACCATAGAAATTTTACCTGCTATAGTTAGAGTTATCTCATGTAACTATAACGTGTGCCCTAAGATAACTCTAACTCGTGCCCTTGCCATACACTGCTAATTACCCCACAAATTACGGCACTCATGACATCTTTGATAGTATCATTGATAATATCAATGTAATATTTGCAGTAAAATTGTTGACGAAAAAACTGTGCCTTTGCGAGGGCATGAGTTATAGCTACCTTAGGGCATGCACTATAGCTACTTGACATAACTCTCACAGGTGAATTTCTATGGTTTTGTATGTTTAAAATGTGAGTCTAACTATAACGCCCCTATTAAATTTGTGACGTGGGGGTGTGGCTTCGGGCGTCAAGATGGCGGTCGCACTCTGAGAGTGCTCTGGATCCCTCCGTCATCCGCCCATAGCTAACGCAGTTTCGCCGAGCGAGGGATGCCGTTCCGACCCTCCCCGTGACCCTTGGATCCTGAGGAGCCGGTTGAGGTGAGCGGTCGCGGAAGGCAGGCTCCGATCTTGCGCCGCGGCCCGACCGGATCCCGGGGGAAAGAAAAACAAAATGGCGGCCGGGATTGAACTCCCGCGACCGAGTCGGCACCGATGCTGCTGCCCTTCCTGACGCCGCAGCACCGGACTGAGGGTGCACTGAGAGCCCTGTAGGGCGCTGGGGCCGCGCTCCGCACGCGGAGCCACGCGGATTGAAGGGGCAGCACCGCCCCAGCCCAGGAGAGAGGCCCTGCGCTGACGGGCCGCCCCTGGGTGCCCACTTAAAGACACCGGTGAAGAAGACCCACGGGGCCCCGCCGGACTGGAGGTACGGCGGGAGCCCTGGAGGGCTCTGGGGCCGCGCTCCACACGTGGAATCCCGCAGATTGAGGGGGCGGTGCCGGCCCGACTCGAGAGAGGGGCCCTGCGCCGACGGGGCTGTCCCTGGATGCCCTCTTAGCGACATCGGCGGAGAGGATCCGCGGAGCCCCGCTGGACTGGGGGTGCACCGGGAGCCCTGGAGGGCGCCGGGGCCGTGCTCTAGGAGCGGAGCCCCGCGGACTAGGGAAGCAGCGCCGCCCGGCCCGGGAAGAGGAGCCCTGCGCTGATGAGACCGCCTCTGGGCGCCCACCTGGAAACGCCGGCGAAGAGGATCTGCGGAACCCCGCTGAATTGAGGCGAGGCCTTGTTGGAATGAAGTGGAACGGCGTGACAGCAGTAAGGAGGATGCCCACCAGCGGCTCCCGCCCCCCCCTCCCCCCGATGCCTCGACTGACTTAAGGTGAGGGCTGAGGACGTGTGGTGCGCCTGAATCGTGCAGGGGATCGGAAGAGGCCCCGCTAGAGGCGTGGAGGTGACTCAGGGGTGGAGAGGTGGGAAGGAGAAGAGACTTGGAGAAAGAGACGCTCCCCCCCCCCTCTTCATCAATTTTCAAGCAGCAATTGACAAGCGGGCCGATGGGCTGGGTTCGCCCTCCCCCGCTGGGCCCCTGACCTGAATAGGTCCGCTGCAGACCACAAATGCGACTGGAAACAGGCCGTGAACTGACCTTGGGTACTGCGACACTTAGGGGGGGCTAGATCCTAGGCCGAAGTGACTCTCTCCTTCTCTCTCACCCCCCCCTACGCAAAGGGTGTCACGGAGAAACCGTCAAGGGGGGAACCACGAGCCAGACCCTCCAAACGGAATCGGCGAGGAGGGTGTCCACGTGGAGCTCACGGAAACACAGACGGACCTGGAGGGGGCTTTGAGCCCGTCTTCCTGGCCTTCGTGCACATAATACTGAGAACATCCGTACCTGCCCGCAGCGGCGGGTCCCCACCGGTGTGGGCCCCCCCCACAGATTCACGATCATAACAAGTGAACTGAGGCCCAAGGCTTGAATTAAAATACTGCAAGAATTAACCTATCTGCTTCCCCCCCCCTTCACCCCCCCCCTGCGCCACGATGGGGAGAGACAAGGCGAACAAACAACCTCCACCCTCCCAGCAAAAGATCGACCAGTTCACGACGCCGACGGGCCGGTGAGGAGAGGGGGACACGGCTAGTGGGGGCCGGCGCCAGACGGAGTGAGTGCCATCCTTCAGGCAATCCAAACATCGCAGTCCGCTGTAGAGACCAAGATCGGGGAAGTACGGGAAGATGTGGGCCTTGTTAGGCAAGACCTCAGAAACACAGTGAACCGGATCACCGAGGTTGAGGCCAGAGTCTCCCAGACTGAAAGCGACCTAACCGACCTTAAAATCAAGGTAGCCCAGCTGCTGACTCGATCCGGAGAGTTGCACCGCCGCGCAGAGGACGCGGAGAACCGGTCAAGACGCAACAACCTGTGCTTCATTGGATTTCCGGAGGGCATAGAGGACGGCGGAGCCTCCGAGTTCCTGGAGAAATGGATCAAAACCTGGATGACGGATCAGTCCCTCTCGCCCTGGTTCGTGGTTGAATGAGCCCACAGGGCACTTGTCCCTCGCCCCACCCCGGGCGGCCCAAAACGCCTGATGATTGCTCGCTTCCTTAATTTTAAAGACAGAGACAACATCCTTAAGGAGGCTAGACGACTGGAAGATCTTCAATGGGAAAACCATAAAATGCTAATTTTTCCGGACTACACCCGTGAGGTCCAGACCCGCCGTCGCTCATATGAACACGTTAAACAAAAACTTCGAGCAATGCAGCTTTCCTACATGCTCCTCTTCCCCGCAAGACTCAAAGTCCTTTTGGCCGGGAAAGCATATTTCTTTGAAACACCTGAAGAGGCATGGGACTGGCTAACGGAGGATGGCATCGGAGCCCGGAGGGGACCCCCGGGTCCTGCGGAAAAGACCTCCCGGGGGGGCCCCAGAGGAACCAGAGGCGCACCAGGTCCCGGAGGGGGAGGAATAAAGACACAGACACTCCTGTGGACAACGAGGCAGCCCGAAATTTGGACTCACAGATAGAGGGAGGTGCAGACCCCCCCGAGCCTCAGGCCTTGACCCAGGCGACGGACGACAACCGCTTGAGCCAGTCCCCGGCACTTGATTAATACCGCCATTGCAACATACTTGACCCCTGCTGGAGGATCTCGGGGGGGCCCGAGTTGTTCAACTTATAAGATGAGGGCCCCTTGGGGGCCGCCGTTGGTCGCATTGTGCCCCTCTAATGCACGGCGCCTGGTCTCGGCACACGGCCACTAATTGCAATTGATCCGGTTAAATGGAGGGGTCCACCACTCCACCCCAATGATAGTCCTACTGGCTATCTGGTTCTGGTTGGGTGTTTAGGCGACAGATGCTTCTGGGGTGGGAGTATGGGGAGGGGGGCAGTTAGGGGGGGGGGGGAGTTTGAAACCAGTTTAAAGCGTAACGAGTGGCTTAACCTCGTTTGTTATTTTAATGTTTCACTGTTATGTTCAAAACGGCCGTCCCTAGATCCACAGCCAGACACTCAACCTTGTACAATACATATGCAACCCACGCCTGGCATACATTGACCCAGGTCCTCTCCTGGAACGTAAATGGCCTGTTAGACAAGATCAAAAGGTCAGCAGTATTTAGTACACTTCGCAGATATTCCCCCTCAGTGGTCTTTTTACAAGAAACTCACCTCCTCTGGACTAGATGCCCCATGCTTGTACGAGGAGGGTACAATAGAATATACCACGCGGGCTTTTCTAGAGGCTCCAGAGGAGTGGCCATCTTACTCCACCGCTCCCTACCTATGGTGCTCACAGGCACGCAGTCCGACCCACAGGGCAGATTCGTAGTAGTCACAGGGACGCTCGACGGGTCGCCAGTAAACCTTGTATGTGTGTACGCCCCTCCAACGGGACTAGACGCCTTCCTACTCTCGCTCCGCCGCGTGACAGCGGACCTTCCCCAGGGGGCCACCCTGTTGGGAAGAGACTTCAATGCCGTTCTCGATCCCAACCTGGACGTGTCTGGCGGTGCCACTGCCAGTAGATCCAACAGGGCTTCAGCCCTCAATAGCTGGGCCGAGAGCCTAGGCCTATGTGAAATATGGAGAACATGGCACCCCAGGGAGCGGCAATACACGCATACATCAGCTGCCCACCAAACGCAATCCAGAATAGATTTTATATTCATGCCCGCCACGGACCTCCTGAGCGTTACGGGGGAAGAGATACTCCCTCGAGGAGTCTCAGACCACGCTCCAGTACGTGTCCGGCTGGGCGGAACAGACCCTTCCAGGCGCCCGATGTGGCGCCTGAATGCCTGGTATTTGCAGGATGAAGACTACACCCACGAGGTCAGGACTCATCTTATCCAATATTTTGACCTGAACATGGGATCAGTCCGATCTCCAGGAACACTATGGGCAGCCTGTAAAGCCACCCTTAGAGGGCAAGCTAAATACCTTCTCCGTTCCCGCAAGCGAGATCGGAATTCTCAGGTCTCCAGCCTGGAGGCCAAGGCCTTAAGACTGGAGCGCCAACAAGTGACTTCGCCGTCTGCCTCTACCGCGAGGCAGCTGACAATAGTCAGAGACGAAATCAAACATATAATGCTAGAATCGGCACAACATATCTGGAGAGCCTCTGTGGCCCGAATATATGGCTGGGGAGACAAAAATGGGAAGCTTCTGCATTGGTTGGCCACCCGTCCTCTGGCCAACAGAGTTATTCCTGAGATTTTAGAGGCCTCGGGCTCCCTCGCCAAAACACCTATTGATATTGCGCAGAGTTTCGCCTCCAATTATGCCCGCTTATATGCAATGCACCCCCGCCCGACCACTGAGAGAGAGGCTCCCCTTCTAAACGACATTACCCTACCCAAGGTCTCCCCGGAGACAAGAGACAGACTAGACGAAACCATTAGCCTCGAAGAAATTACCAATGCGATCTCCAGCCTGTCATCGGGTAAGACCCCCGGCCCGACGGTTTCCCAGCAGAGCTATACAGGAAATGCAGTGACATTCTGGGTCCACACCTGCTTAACATGTACGAAGAGGCTGAGAGATTAGGCCGCTTCCCCACTGAGATCGATGAAGCTACAATTGTGGTGATCCCCAAAACCCAACCCCCATCACGACATTGTTCGGCGTACCGGCCCATCTCACTCTTAAACACTGAGGTCAAAGTGCTTTCCTCGATCCTTGCCTCCAGATTGAAAAAAGTAATGCCCACTCTGGTACATCCTGACCAATGTGGCTTTATGCCCACTTGCAGCACCAGACACTGCATTAGGCGGCTACACCTGGCCCTGGCACACCACAAGACCCTGTCGCACAAGCCCTTGGCACTACTCCTACTTGATTTTGAGAAAGCCTTTGACACGGTGGACTGGTCTTACCTCGAGCAGGTTCTGCAAAGAAACAGGCTCGGCCCCAAATTCCGAAGCCTGGTGAGACTCCTATACTCCAGGCCGACAGCCCGAGTCCAGGTGAACGGAGTGGTTTCTGACCCATTCCCCATCGGCCGTGGAACCCAACAGGGATGCCCACTATCTCCCCTGCTCTTCGCACTGATAATAGAACCCCTAGCGATAATACTCCGAGGAGACCCATTGATCGAGGGCTGGTCCTGGCCCACCTCCTTAGAGGATCGCGTGGCGTTATACGCAGATGATGTCCTCCTATATATTTCCAACCCGGCCAAAAGCGCCCCCGCGTGCTAGAAATCCTAGGCCTCTTCGTGGAGGCATCGGGATTGATCCTAAACCCCACCAAGTCCCTACTGGTCCCCCTGCATCGCTCCAGAGACAGTGTGGACTGGCAGCGAAACATCCCAGTGCGAAGAAACAGTTTTAAATACTTGGGAATATATATCTCACTCCTCCCCGAGTTGACATGGGAGCTTAATATTACACCGTTAACTAGGAAAATCAAGACTGATCTCCTACGCTGGAAGACCCTCCCTCTTAACCTGCTTGGCAGAATAGCGCTTTACAAGATGATGACCCTCCCTAGGCTCCTCTACTTATTGCAAAATTTTCCATTCCCCATACCCATAAAATGGTTCAGGGAAATGGACTCACTGGCACGTCAATTTATATGGAGCGGAGCTCGCTCACGACTGGCGCTCAAAACTTGCCAGAGAGATGTATACGAGGGGGGCTTAGGCATGTCCAATATCCACTTTTACTACCTTGCGACGCAACTACTCGTGATCAACGACTGGGTGGGGGGTGGGTGGTCAGACCCGGCATACCGGTTGGAACTTCAGACCATGGGCTACCCTCGGATCTTTAGCACCCTCTATGGGGTCCGATTTCCCAGGACGTCCCGGATGTAACTAGGGTGGTTTTACAGGGATGGCAGACTGCTCAAAGGTTGACGGGGTGGCGGGGGCGTCTCACCCAGCAAACTCCGTTATGGCATGGGAGACACTTGGCGCAGGTGGCGGGCCTGGAGGGTTTTCGAAACTGGGATAACATAGGTATCTCCACTCTGGGTGACTTCTGGAGAAGGTCGTACATGCGATCCTTCGAGGATCTCCAGAAAATGTTCTCATTGAATAAGACACAGTTCCACAGATACCTCCAGCTCCGCCACGCCCTACTAGTACATGTCCGAGTGGGAGAAGCCATACCCGAGCATAGTCCTATGGAGGCCAAGGTGCTGATAGGGGGCCTGGGTAGGGGAGGTGTTTCTCAGATATACCGTGCCCTGGTCACCGGCACCCCGGGTCCCCTGGAGGGGCTCCGCCGGAAGTCGGAGGGATGGACGGGCCCCATGGAGGAGATGGACTGGGACGAAGCACTGATGGCCCTGCGCGCCCTAGCTATGGCTACACGCCTTCGATTGATACAAATCTATTATCTTCACACAGCCTATCTTACACCCGTCAAACTACACAGAGCGGGCTTACGCCCCACAGCGGAATGCCCTCGCTGCAGAAGCCCTACAGCCGACTTTTCCCACATGGTGTGGACCTGCCCAGCCATGGTGACATATTGGGAGGCTGTTTTGCAGGAAATCTCTGAGGTCCTACAGGAAGATATATATTGAGGAAACCTCTGCCTCTCCTTCTGGGGATCATGGGCGACACTGGGTTGAGGAGACCAGATCGAGCTTTCTTTGGGGTAGCGTGCCTAGTGGCCAAGAGGGATATAGTGGCGGGCTGGAAGGCTAAAAGTGCCCCAACGCTGACTAAATGGAGAAGAGGGGTAGACTGGTGTGCGCAGAGTGAAAAACTTGTATACGAGGCCAGAGGCTGTCCAAATAAATATAACAAGATTTGGGGGAAGTGGGAGGCGGCAGCAGGTCCCTAAATTAAACAAAGTATAGTCGCCAATTATATTGTACTGTCTGGGATTATGGGTTCGACCGTTGTTAGATGCCCGTTGGCATCCTGTTAAATGTATGTATCATTGTTTTCACTTTTTTGCAAAATAATAAAAAGTCTTTATCAAAAAAAAAAAATGTGTGATATATTTTATTTGATTTGAAGTAATTCAAGCTCAACATAACCTGGACATTGGAGTGATTTATAAGTGAACTGTCAACAGTTACAAAGGAAACTGGGAAGGTTTAGGCCAGAGTTCAATCAAGGAAGTATAGTTCCTAGTTTAAGTGTTTGAGTCCTTCCTGAAAGCAAGCATGTTAAGATTTAGCCTTCCAAACTTCGCAATAGACTTCAACCTTCGAGGGGCTAATCATCAGAACGCCTGTTTTGTTGATTTGCCTTTTTTGTTTTTTTGGCATTTCCCAAGTTGGGTGAAATGGGGGAACGTGATTTCTATGTGGGCCAGTCCCTTGAAAGTTTACAGCAGTGTCAGTGGCTAGTAAGGAATGAGAAGGGTTGGAAACGTCTTTGAATAAAAGTACAGGACATCGAAATCTGTAGTAGCAGTGCACACTGCTCTTTCAACCAATGTAGTGTGTATAGCAAACAAAGGCAGATTTATACCCTCCTGATCACAGATGGAGAAAAAGCCAATCCACACCTAACATGTTCCAAATATTTAAATGTTGTCTCTCTCCCCAGATGCCAAGCATTCGTGTTTTCTTTGTTAATAACAATGTTGACCGTATCATGAGAATTGCCACAAACGGATTGGCCTCAATATGCTTCAGACTGAGCATTATTATTGCCCACTCCAACGTTACTCATTTTATAGACCTCAAAAGGGCAAAACGAATCCCCACCACCCCCTTTTCCACTAAAAGCAAGAAGTCTAGGAATCTTTCCACAACGAATGCATTAAGCCACAAAACAGGACATACTGTACACAGATTATTGCTATGGGGCAGACATTTCTCAGTAAGACATTAGAGATATCTTTCAGGTTGCATATCTCCTAATGAACCCATGGACATACCGTGCGCTCAATCTTAAAATATGCAGTTGGTATTAAATTTACCATGCTAGAAAATTAGAACCACAAAAAAGGTCCTAGCGCTGGAACAGGATCTTTCAATAAGGTAACATTTAGGTGGTAGAGGCGAGCAATCAGGAATTGAGTAGAGCTAGGTTTAACTTTTTGTCCTATTGAGAGGACATGAAAAACTAAGATTAAAAAATACACTCATTTTCTATTTACTAGAATTTACTGTATTTTCTTCCAGTCTATCAAAATGAATACCTGTGCGTGGCCTCTGGGTGTAAAATAGCGATTGTTTAAACAATGTCACAGTTGCAGTTAAATGAGTGGTGGGAGATGCATGTGTCAAAACTGTGCCTGAGAACTCTGTCAGCTGTTTTTTACCTTGGCAGGAATCCCCATATAGATTGGGACAGACTCTGCAGAAAAAGGGGAAACCTTAGGAAAGAGGTTTGGTGATACACAGCTGAAGGTTAATGATTGTACATGTTTTAAACCCTCGGTCACCTCCACTAAACAAGCAAAGGACATCACTTTGGTGATGAAAGATTTTGTAACCAAGCGAAACTATTTGCCAGGATGCTCTATTATGTGCACCAGGCATTAAGGTACTTCTCTAATCTTGTGTTCAGGCTGAAAGTGGAAAATCTCAGTCACTGATAATCACATGAAACTTTAGTCACAAATTTGTGGCTTGAACAGTTATAAATCATGACTTCTAAGTCACCAACGCCAGCCTACATACAGAACCATATATCTCCTTTAGCTTCCTTGTGAAACATGTCCCCATCTCACTAATTCACACTGCAAGATGATAAAGCCTTGATGATGCATCATGCAGTGAGCCACTCTCTGCCAAAGACAATGTAATGCAGCTCATCAAAGGTGTCCCTCAGACATTGAATCTCTTCTAGCCTGATTTCACACCGTTAAAGGTCCCCTTGGGCCTCAAAGCAGTAAATATGGAACACACAGTTGGAAAATATCGAGGGACGAGATGGGAGTTGACCTCTTATATGAAAGTTTGTCATTAAGAGAACACTATGAAAACAGTAACAATCATGGACGAAATGTGCCTTTACTTATTGTAAATCCTTAGAATGATGATTACAAGATTTTGTTTAATATTTAGTAGTTGTAAGTTCATAACAAATTGGGTCATTGAAAGGAACAAAAAAAAAATATGCCTTGATTCTATCTTAATATTTATTTACACCTGCAACAGCACTAAGAGCTACTCGACTGCTATAGTGCCCCAGGTGAAAGAACCTGAGGACGCCTTTTTTTCATGTGTCACCCACATGTCAGTAGACTTTGTATGGACTTCTCCACATGTCCCAAAGGGTGTTTTTTCTCGCTCCCCCCTAGAAGAACTGAAGATTGTTCTTACTATTCTGGAGATGCCCTCTGCATCCTATATTGACCGGCGGAAGTTCGAATTTTTACATTAAATTTATTTTGTCATAGCTACACCTCAGCTACTGCTGTAAGTAAAGGTCAGGCTTCTTGCTTGTCAATAATCTCTCTTTCTGCACCCCTTAATTGATTCCATACTTCTCAGATGGAATGCTTATTGTATTATCTTTAGACAATACGTTGTCTGAACGTTTGAACTGTTTAAACAAGCAGTTTTATATAAACTCCTCAGTGCTTCCTTTTAGGATCCATGAACGGATACAATTTCAATCGCTCATCAAAAGTACTGAGGAAGCCAACTGCAAGTTTAAAATGTACCTGACATCATTTTTGTATTGCTTCATGTAAACCTTTAAATACTGTGCACGAGCTTCTCTCTGTAAACCAGAAAAGTTCAAGTGAATTAAATTTTGAATGATGGTCTTCCTTTTCTTTGAGTCTTTTATTTAGCTAACAAAATGTAAATTTTCAAGGTGGCTAAAGGCAATGGCCTGTTGGCAGAAGAGAATGTTTCACTGTCTACTGCATAGCTTATTTCATATTACATAAAGAAATAATGGTGCAGAAGATGTGCAGGAGAATGAATTCATGCAAAGTATTTTAAAGTTATTTTAATTTGGCAGAAAAGATTTTATGAATAATTCCTGCCTTCATGGCTATTCATAATGTCATTAGAATTAAATATATATTCAGACAGAAAGCAAGAGATTTGTATTTAATTTGATGCAGCATCTTCTTTCCTGAACTGTTGCTAACAGACTGTTACAAATGTCAAAATTGTCTGTATCGTGTATTGTTTAGAACAGGTGTCTCCAACCACTCCATTGCGAGTTACCAGTAGCTCCGAGACACCTTTAGAGTAGCTTGCAGGCTTGAGTTCATTTTTAGATAAGCAAAGGGTCACATTTTTCCTTTTAACATAAAGGGAAGGCTATGTTTATTTTACATTATCATCATCATCAGGCTGCAGATAGAAGGCCCTGATAACGAGGAGTGCTGGAGTCAGATTTGTGACCCAGGGGACAGAGTTAGTTGAGGAGCTGAAGCATTGTGGTATTTAATTCTTAAATCAAAGGCCTTGTCAACTCAATATTGGAGATGAGAACAAAATGATGCTTTCAAATAAGAGAAAATTAAAATGAAAAAAAAAATACCTTTATGATTAGTATAAGTGTTCATTTTAATTTTCACAAAATTGTTTATAAAGTATTGCATTTACAAACAGCTGGCCTCTTACTCACAGTGGCCAGCAGAACACTGTGCAATAGTTATAACTGAAAAATAAAGTTTTTTTGTTTTTTTTTAAATGGAAGAAATGTAAATGGCAGAAAATGTTATGAACATTTTTGCAGTTTAAATTTCTCCCATTTAAAAATTGGTTGTACGTTTGTGTTATACATGTAACAGTGCCAAAGGTATGTTCTGTGCCACAAGTGCATACGACACAAGCTTTCAGTCACCCTTACACATATCCCTTTCATGTGAAAACATGTTCATTCATCCTTGAAGACCACACTCTCACTGACAAACATGGCAGCCCTGTCCATGTGTCCCTAGTTAAAGTATTTTGTTCCAACCATAGTATCTGGCTCCATGGAGATTAAGCTTTAAGTTAATGAAGGTGGGCCCGGGAGTCTGGTAAAAATATGCAAGTTGCTTAGACTTCAGTAACTTATGATTTTCAATCATCAGAAGTAGGTATCAGTAGGGAAAAGGTTGGAGACCCCGGGTTTAGAACATTATGAAAGGGTTTGAATTTTTTGCCTACGGTTCTCTCACTATTTGTTTGGGATCCTTGCAGGTCTGTAAAGCGGTCTTATTTTGAGATATTTTTGCTAAACCCATTTGTTATTTTCCTGCATTTACTTATGTGTGCACTTGCTACTTGCTTCATTACTGCTTTGAGCTCTTTTGACTAAAGGCTCACTAACTAATTTTCTTGGCACAACTTGCACTTCTTGTAATATCGAACTTCTCTACAAGTGCAAAAATTATAAGCTTTTTCTTTGAGCCCACCATGTGTTTTGCCATGGAAAGCATTGTTTACTTATAAGTGACCCAGTTATTTGATTATTTTGTTTTAAACTTGAGCATGTTTTATTTATTTTGATAATTTGTATGGCACGAGCATTCAACTGATTTTCTGTCACATTGTTTTCTGGATACACTTCAAATATAACTTTAATTATAGTCACTTAATGAATCTAATGATAATAAGATCAAATAAGAGCCTTTTTAAAATTATTTTTGTCTCAATTTTCCATTAGCTTTGTGCCCTACTAGTGCTGTGGATTGTCCCCTTCTGATAAAAACAAAGAGACGGCATATAGCTTCATCATCTAACGCTGAGCCTACCATTTAAAACCCCTGTCATTATGATATTATTTGTATAATGTCCTACACCACTGTACATTTCAATTCAACATGTGCTGCTTACCAGTGCCTCCCCAAATAGTATACATTAGATCAATTCTCTCAGAAGTTAGGACAGAGTATCATCACGTTAAACAGAAGGTGTCCAGACAGATTTAGAATGTTTGGTCTTCTCAAAAGCAAATATAGCTTTTTTCCTTCCCAATTCCTTCGGACAAATCATCACAGCTGAACGAGTATGTTCTTGGTGCTGGTACATCTTCTGAGGTCACGGTACCAGGGAGTGTATTTGTTGTTCAGAGTGTGCCCTCCAGGTCTATCAATTTCATAACTGATTACCACATTTTAGTGCCTTAACCTAATTTGTTGGGTTGTGGAACATTATAGGAATTTGAAAATAAAGCCTCAACCTATCAGTATGAGTGCCATACTTGGGTCTTATTTACAGCAATACCAGACAAAGAGTGGGCTTGCAGGAGGCAAATAATTGGCTACGGGTGTGTTGAAGCAGATATGCTAATTAGAAATTATTATTAAATGCTTATATGTTACGGTTTATAAAAGTTTATAGAGAAATGTATTGTAGAGAAAAATTAATGTGCATGTTTGAAAATGTGCCCACTGGGAATGGCAGTCACTTATTCGAACTTGTACTAAAAGGACAAAAAATGTGTGAAATAATGAAAATGTATAATAATTTAGTAGTATGTCATATTAAGATGTATAACCCATGTTTTGCATTATATTGTAGGGTTAACTTAGCCGAAGTTGTGGCCTAGTTGCCAGGCCTCATACAGAAACTGAATTTCTGGCGCACTGCAGAGAAGCTGGTCGTTGAACTGTCCCTGAACTGCTTAAGTTAATAAAACCTGCTTAGCTAGAATTTTCTGCAATGTACCGACAAACAGGTGATGTGGGACTAGGATATGTAACAAGTTTGGTGTAAGGCAGACTCGATCTACTTTCCCAGGACTCAAACAATAGAAGCACTGACTGGAGAAGAAGATGCAACATTTTCGATACCTGATGAGCCGGATGATGAGGACATCGTACAGTGAAGCAATCAATGAATTGGGGATGGGGAAATATTAGAATTCATAGATTTCTAGAATTAACGTTATAGGTTAGAGTCAGAACTGCTGATTGACTGACCAATTAGGGGGATGGAATGGAAAAATTAGGTGGATGGACTGGAAAACCTTAATAAAAAGTCATGACAAGGGGCTAAAACTTCAGATGCGAGTGGAGAATTGATGCAGATATTAGACGCCAGAAGACGTGATTCGATATTCTGTCATTTGCTCATGCTCTTGAGAGCCTGATGCGTTGCTGATCGATTGATGGCCTGAAGATGAAGACTGACTTTGTTGCTGATCCATTTTGTGGATAGGTAGCTATCACAATGTGACTGATTAACTTTTTGTGCCTTTCTTTCTAGGTACCAACTGCGTTGTTTAATAGTAATTCTCTTAGTTAGATGTTTTTCCAAATTCATGTTCTAAATTGTTTTCGCATGAAGTCCCACATGCTAAATGCTAATGTGGGTTAGGTAGGCCTCTTTGGGTGACACTGACAGTGACAAATGATTGACGGACTGAATGCTGAACTCTGCTATTAATGCTGTTATATTCATCTTTATTGGCGTATGCTGAAGCATTCGAGCATATATTTTCTAAAGTTTTGATTAGATTATGTTATTGGTGGTCATTAATGAACTAATTCTGAGCAGATTGAATAAAGTTTGAATTAACCTTATGACTTAGTATTGTAACTAATAGGGAAATAAAATTGATAAAAACCTATAATTGAGTTGTGGTTATTCATGAAATGTTGATATATTATTTCATGCTTAATGATCCTCTTAGTGGTTGTTGATGAATTACATTGATAATCATCAATTACTACATAGCTAGGATACTCCATGCGATCCAAAAGGTTCATCGGTCTATACGCGTCCCCTTGAAAGTTTACTTACTAAGGACCAGGCGCGCTAGCAGGTGGATAGTGAATCTAAACATATAAATGGACACCAAGGCCATACAGAGGGCCAATGACAAAACAATTATCAGTCACAAAACACGTGTCCCCATATTTAAATCACATCTCTGCAGCCCGCAATCACTCTGGAAGTGCAGTACCCAACTTTCTATGAGTCTACTCACTCGAGTCTAGTTATCTCCCTTGCTCACAATCGGATTCCTAGGATCCTTTCTCATTTAGGGCTTGTGAAGGAACGTCAGAAGTGAAGTCAGCAACCTCGAGAGGTTTGCAATCTGATGTTGAACGAAGAAAAATTAACTGGAGGGGTATACCTTGTTTTCTGGACGGAAAGTAAGGTTTGTACCAGGCTGTGGGCTAAATAAACAGCAAGGCCCAATGGAGCTGGGATTCCCAAGTGCCCTACAAAACCTAGTAGAGTATAGAACTCGAGGGTTAGTGTTCCAGTACTGATCATCCACTTACTGCCGTGCAGAAATTTAGTGAACCTGGGATCCCAAAAATATACACATATGCTACAAAACAATTTACCACCTAGACAAATAGTTGAGCTTCAGTCATACGCAAAGGATTAAAGAAAGCAAACTGTCAGGGTCTGTTTCTGCTAGAAGCAGGAGGGTGATGAAGCAGCTGATAGTGAATGCCGACTGTGACAGTAAGAATGATGATGTGCTTGCCAGTAACAGGGTGTATATGGGCAATGACAGGTGCTCAGTGGGTAATGGTAAGCATTGAGGTAGAAGGAACCGATATATGAACTATGTTATGATCGGTGAGGTGCCGAGTTGCTTGGCATGGCAGTTAGGTTGCAGAGGATGCTGAGCTGGTGAAACTGCCTGGTGTGGGATGACGTGCTAAGAGGTCGTTCTTGCAAGGTGGTGCTACGGCCGTACTATATGCGAAAGAGGAGGGCGTTTATTGAGGATTCCTCTAAACAGTAATAAGTAAACGCATAAGGGGTGGGTATATACTCACCCAGAGCGTGTTGAAGTATTCTAGTGCACAGCATATGAGCGCCGCCGTGTTCGCTAACAGAGTACGTACGCCCAAGAAGGTGGCTGTGCAGTAGAGCAGATAAAGCAATGGCGCCCCTGCCGCCAAGGGCAGCAGCAACCGCAGCCTTCGTGTAACCTGTTCACCTGCCGCTTCCAGCGTTGCGTTGGCGAAGCTGAGTGGCGCGAGGAGTGCAGCCAGCAGCACCGGGGCGCGTGCCTCCCTCAAGCCACCCAGCCAGCGACGCCCCCCACGCGCCAGCGAGCGCTGGAAGGGGTGTAGGAAGGTGCCACAGAGGACAGCCCAGAGCAGCGGGCGAAGGAAAGCCTCCAGGATGAAGTATACCAGCACCGCGGCTCCGCAACAGATAGCCACGAAGATGAGCGCGCCGGTATTGTAGAAAGCCTGCTTAATGTTCTTGTCAAACTTGAGCGGTGGGGCAGTCCAGGCTGCCGGTCCCAGAGAGAGCGGCGGTCGCCGCGGCGGGGACGTACGGATGGGGCTCCTGGGAGGAGACGGGGACGCTGGGCTGGAGTTAGCCGCCACAGTTGGTCGGCCCCCATCTTCGTCCATATCTGCTTCCACTACCAGCTCGCTAGTTTCACTCTTCTCTCCTCGCCAGAGGATGGGGAGAGACCAGCATGATAGCAAATAACCAGCAGACTGTCGTAGACATTGAACAGCCCTTCGGCCATGTTGGAGTGATCAACTTGTACGTACTTTGAACTAAAACACTAAGGAATAAATTGCTGTGTAGAAGTTTTATCAAGGGACAGGTAAAATTTGTTTTATGCTTTTGTATACACTATTTATAATATTTAAGTTTCTATTTCCTAAGTATTGTTATTCGTTTACAATTTTTGCAGCAATTATTATTGTGAGATAAATTCTGATAATATTTTAGTAACTTACAGATTTGTAAGCGCAATTTTTATGTACTGACTCAATTCTGGTATTCTTGATCAGTTTTTTTAGACCATTTTAAGATGGCTACTCTATATGTAGTCGTCGTATAGCTAGCGCCAGGCGCACAAATACATTTTCTGCCGGGGCTTGTGCTGACTCTTCCCTTATGATTTTTTTGTCCGCTGCTCAGAGCGGTTATTGGTTGCTAGTTTCAGTTCCAGAGCGGCTTTGGGTCACAAGTGTTTACAGAACACCGGCATAACAGTGACGTTTATTTTCTATTAGAGCAACTGTAGCTACATTATAGCACATATCTGTAGCGTCTACCCCAGCCCGTGAAACATGTGAATGACCTCCTGACACACGGAGCTCTGTAACAGACGTCTTTATTCCTCTGCATTAGATCACACACTACACTCGGACCAGGTCATAACCGTTGTTAACCACACCCCAACACATCCCAACAGTTAACCAAGTCCTCTATTGAGTGTGCCTAGAACCACGAAGGTCCTAGCGAGCATAGGCTCTTCAACACTACATCTTCCCCTTGTTAAATAAAAAGTATAAACAACAGTCACATTATATTTCTTCAATAAGTCTTTGAGGCATTTACACTGGTCAGCCAGATCGAGTGGTGTGAGGTGTTTGAGATGACCCAGGGTTGGGCACCAATGCTAATGGTTCTGAAGCTGGATCTGGCCTGTTAGGTGGGATCGCCTCTTTTACGATGGAAGGAGCTAACGAACACAGCGGTAGGTGCTTAAGATGTGACAAGTCCTGTGTGATGGTCTGTCCAGGACTATGTGCCGCCACCATGTGTCCTGTACACATCACCATCCTCTGAAGATCGACAGCAAACGGGGTTTCTGTTTTCCTTGTTTTATCCTGTTTGACCAGCACCCAGTCACTTTCATCAAAGACTGTTTCTTGAGCTCGTCGATGCTGGTTAGCACATGTTTTCATCTTGCACTTTTGAGAAGTGTCTGTGACACGAACCTTGTCAGCATTCAAAGGTCGATCCACTGTGGCAGTTCGGTTCCAATGGCTCTCCTGAATATTAACCCATGTCAAACAGGATTACTTTAGAAGCCATCCCAGAGTCATTGGATGATCATCCAACTACTGTAGAAGTCATTTTCACATCATCAAGCTCTTGAAGTCATCAGCAAAGTTTCGAAACTTGAGCCTGATGATTCGAGGATGACTTGAAAATGAGTTTCTGATGACTTCACAAGGTGTGACTATTCCTGATGACTTCAGGAGGATTTAAGAATGAGTATCTGATGACTTCATAAGGTCCAATTGTTCTTGATGATTGGAGGATGATTTGAAAATAAACGTGCAAAACTCCACAAGCATCATTTCTTTTTAACATGACGAAATGACTCCTGATGGTTTCAAAATGATTTGCTGATTACCCCAAGAATACACCCAATATTTTGGTTACATTTTTTGTCAGAAAGGTCCAACCTGTTGGGTGATTTTAGAATTATTTGCTGATTACTACTCAGTGAACACTATTTAGGTATTAAATGGGGTTTCTTTAAATGCAAATTAGCATACAGTGTGCTTCATCAGATTATATAAGAAAAGACACAAGTAAATATATTTATTTTACATAACTTGTATTTATAATAATCAGTATTAACAAGTATGTTGTGATAAAATGTTCAAAACATGTTAATTTTGAATCCACTTGATCAATTGTAGGTAGGGCCAATGGAATTAAGCAGGAATGGAGTACGAAATTATTGGGCAGTATTGTCTAAATCATGCAGCTGGGAAAAACGAATTATAAATTCAAAGGCTGCAAATTAAACAGCACATTCTGTGAAATTGTGAAATTTAGCTACTTTACATTTTAAAAAGGAGTTGCAGACTCAAGCAACTTGAAACTTTCAATGCTTTTTTAAACTGTGCAAAGTGCAATACTGCGACGTAAAAAAACAAATGGCAGCTTCAGAGGAATGCTGTGGCACTGAGAAGCCATCCCTACTATGGCGACGTTCAGAGGATGGACTTTTGCACTTGGCTGTGGCCTCCATCGGAGACCCTACCTGAAAAATGTTTCCTAATCAGCTTCTGAGTTTAACATTATGCACCATCTCCTGTTACTGAGCTAAGTCACTTGGCCTTACATCCCCCACAGACAGTGCTGCCAGAGCTTGGGTGACACCCCAGTCCCCACCATCACACTGTCAACTTTCCTACGTTGGAAAGGCAAGAGAGGCTGGGACACTCTGAAGCTGGAAAAAATCCAATGTACAAACGTCAGGTCCAGTGGCTAAAACTTTGTCTTGGTGAACCTGGGAAGCATGAGCACCTTCACAGACGGTGAAGTTTCCGACTTTGTGGGTGAAGGGTGTAGGAGGCTGGCCTAGCTTATAGTGGGCCCCAGTGGTACTTACACCTTGTGCCAGGTCCAGTTATCCCTTATTAGTAGAGTAGTAGTTATACAATAATGAAGAAGGGGTTGTGGCTGTGTAGAGATGGTGCGCACTTCCAAAGGTAAGCTGACATAAGAATGCAACACGTATAGATGATCAAGTCTCTAATGTTGAGAGGAGTGCTCAAGTGGTGTGACACCCAGCCACAGGGTGCATGGACTACCGCCTTGGGGGGGCCACAGTCGGTTTGTAGAAAAAGGAAAAACCACTGCACATCGCAGATTCATAGATAAGTCAGTTTATTCTTCTGTGAAAGATCAGAGAAGACATCACCTGGCCCAGTAGGACAAATGGTCACATGATGACAATAGGCCAACAGTTCTCGTATTCAGGAAAAACAACAGCCAACACGTGTTTCGTCACAAATGACTTTTTTACGGCTCCAATATTTTTGGAAGTATTAATATGTAATGGCAAGTTCCGATGGATGCTGCAATTAGTCAGGTAGAGCAAAGTTTGACACGTCCAGAGACCATGATAAGTCTGTTGTTTTTCTTGAATACGAGAACTGCGTTGGCCTATTGACATCACGCCCATTTGTCCTACTGGGCCAGGTGATGTCTTCTCTGATCTTTCACAGAAGAATAAACTGACTTATCTACGAATCTGCGATGTGCAGTGGTTTTTCCTTTTTTTAGTAGAGTAGTAGTGTTCTACCAGCTTAGGCTGATAGAGGTAGCTATAGCAGAGCAGCTTAGGCTGAACTAGGAGAAATGCAAAGCTTATACTATACCACTTATATCATATAGGTAATATATCATAAGAAAGAAAATACTCAGAGTTCCTAAAAATAAAGGTACTTTATTTTAGTGATAATGAGCCCAAAATATCTCCGAGGATATAGGGCCTGATTCCGACCCCGGCGGTCAAGGACCGCCGGGGCCGGGGTCGGCGGGAGCACCGCCAACAGGCTGGCGGTGCTCCCCAGGGTATTCTGACCGCGGCGGTTCAGCCGCGGCCAGAAAGGGAAAACCGGCGGTCTCCCGCCGGTTTTCCACTGCCCTGTAGAATCCTCCATGACGGCGCAGCTTGCTGCGCCGCCATGGGGATTCTGACCCCCATACTGCCATCCTGTTCCTGGCGGCTTCACCCGCCAGGAACAGGATGGCGGTATGGGGTGTCGTGGGGCCCCTGGGGGCCCCTGCAGTGCCCATGCCAATGGCATGGGCACTGCAGGGGCCCCCGTAAGAGGGCCCCACCCTGAATTTCAGTGTCTGCTTAGCAGACACTGAAATTCGCGACGGGTGCTACTGCACCCGTCGCACATCCTCCACTCCGCCGGCTCCATTCAGAGCCGGCATCCTCATGGAGGGGTGTTTCCCACTGGGCTGGCGGGCGGCCTTTTGGCGGTCGCCCGCCAGCCCAGTGGGAAACCCAGAATACCGCAGCGGTCTTTTGACCGCGCAGCGGTATTCTGGCGGTTCCCTCCAGTCGGGCGGCTCCCGCCGCCCGCCGGGGTCAGAATGACCCCCATACTCCCTTAGGAGGTTAGTAAAATACACAAAATATACACAGAAAACCAAATCAGGTTAGTAACACAGAAAATAGTGCAAACACTGTAGAATACAATAGGATGCAATAGGCCTAGGGGCAACACAAACCATATACTAAGAAAGTGGAATCCGAACCACAAATGGACCCCTAGGCTAGTGTAGTGTGTAGAGGGTCGCTGGGAGTGTAAGAAAACACTAAGGGTGTCCAAGATACCCCACCCCAAGACCCTGGAAAGTAGGAGTAAATTACTACTATTTCCCCAGAAACACACTAAAGTCGTGATAAAGGATTTTGCAAAGACCACAACAGACTGCAAAGCACTGAAGACGGATTCCTGGACCTGACGACCTGCAAAGGGAGGGGACCAAGTCCAAGAGTCGCGAAAGTGTCCAGGGGGGGCAGGAGCCCAATAAACCCCAGATGAAGGTGCAAAATGGCTGCCTCCGGATGGAAGAAGCTGAAGATTCTGCAACAACAAAAGGTGCTAGGAACTTTTCCTTCATGCAGAAGATGTCCTACGGAGTGCTGGAGGATGCAGAGTTGTTTTCTTGCCAAAATACCGTAAACAAGCCTTGCTAGCTGCAAGAGTCGCGGTTGAAGAAAAAGGGTACTGCCCGGGCCCAGGAAGGACCAGGATGTCGCCACTTGGGAGAAGAGACAGAGGGGGCCCTCAGCAATGTAGAGAGCCCATGCACAAGCAGGAAGCACCCGCAGAAGTCCTTGAACACGGGTTCAGGAAGTCTGAACATTGCAGTCGTCTCAACACTGCAAAAGAGGGTCCCATGATACCGGAGATCAACTCAGGGAGCTGAGCATTGCAGGACAGGGTGCTGGGGACCTAGGCTTGGCTGTGCATGCAGGATTTTGTGGAAATGTGCACAGAAGCCCTTGTAGCTGCAGTTCACACGCTGCACAGGATTACTATCTGGAGAGGGGAGGCAAAGACTTACCTCCTCCAAATTCAGACAGTTGGACCACTGGACAGTCTGGGTCACTTGGGTCCATCACCTGTGTTCCAGGGACCACGCTCGTCGGGATGAGAGGGGTCCCAGAGTACCGGTGATGCTGAAGTTTAGTACCTGCTGAAGCGGGGGAAGATTCCGTCGACCCATGGGAGATTTCTTCATGGCTTCCAGTGCAGGATGAAGGCAGGCAGCCCCAAAAGCATGCACCATCAGGAAACAGTCGAGAAAGCCGGCAGGATTAGGAGCTACAATGTCGCTGGTAGTCTTCTTGCTACTTTGTTACAGTCTTGAAGGCGCCCTTAAGCAATCAGCGGTCGATCCTTGGCAGAAGTCGAAGAGAGAGGTGCAGAGGATCTCTGGTGAATTCTTGCAAGTTGTTATCTGAGGAAAAGCCCACTGGAGAGACCCTAAATAGCCCTCGGAGGAGGATTGGCCACCTAGTCAGGTAAGCACCTATCAGGAGGGGTCTCTGACATCACCTGCTGGCACTGGCCACTCAGAGGCCTCCAGAGTGCCCTCACATCTCTGAAAACAAGATGGCAGAGGTCCGGGACACACTGGAGGAGCTCTGGGCACCACCCCTGGGGTGGTGATGGACAGGGGAGTAGTCACTCCCCTTTCCTTTGTCCAGTTTCGTGCCAGAGCAGGGACTGGGGGTTCCCTAAACCGGTGTAGACTGGCTTATGCAAGGAGGGCATCATCTGTGCCCTTCAAAGCATTTCCAGAGGCTGGGAGAGGCTACGCTCTCCCCAGCCTTTAACACCTATTTCCAAAGGGAGAGGGTGTAACACCCTGTCTTAGAGGAAATTCTTTGTTCTGCCTTCCTAGGATTGGGCTGCCCAAACCCCAGGAGGGCAGAACCCAGTCTATGGGTGGCAGCAGCAGTAGCTGCAGAGAAAACCCCAGAGAGCTGGTTTGACAGTACCCGGGGTCCATAGTGGAGCCCCGGGGATGCATGGAATTGGCTCCCCAATCCCAGATTTGGAATGGGGGGACACTTCCATGATCTTAGACAGGTTACATGGCCATATTCGGAGTTACCATTGTGAAGCTACATATAGGTATTGACCTATATGTAGTGCACAAGTGTAATGGTGTCCCCGCACTCACAACATCCGGGGAAATGGCGCTGAACTATGTGGGGGCACTTTTGCTAGTTCAAGGGTGCCCTCACACTTAGTAATTTTGCACCTAACCTTCAGCAAGTGAAGGCTAGACAAATAGGTGACTTATAAGTTACTTAAGTGCAGTGAAAATGGCAGTGAAATAACGTGTGCGTTATTTCACTCAAGCTGCATTGGCAGTCCTTTGTAAAGATTTGTCTGAGCTGCCGATGGGTGGCAAAAGAAATGCTGCAGCCCATAGGGATCTCATGGAACTCCAATACCCTGGGTACCTAGGTACCATATACTAGGGAATTATAAGGGTGTTCCAGTGTGCCAATTGAAATTGTTAAAAGTGGTCACTAGCCTATAGTGACAAATTTAAAGACAGAGAGAGCATAAGCACTGAGGTTCAGGTTAGCAGAGCCTCAGTGACACAGTTAATCACTACACTGGTATACACATTCAGGCCACAAACTATGAGCACTGGGGTCCTGACTAGCAGGATCCCAGTGAGACAGGCAAAAACAAACTGACATACATGTAAAAATGGGGGTAACATGCCAGGCAAGATGGTACTTTCCTACAAAGGGTGAATCTCCAAATGCCTCTATTTTCAACATGTAGAGGTATGGAAACAAAGTGTGTTAGAAATGGGGTTTCTGGTTGGCTAGGATAGGCACCTAAGCCAGGCAGAACCCACCCACTGCAGTCAAGGCGAGGGAGTTACACACCCAAGAAAACCTCTGCTCACCCCACTAGGTGGTTTCGCAAAAGCAGTCAGGCTTGTCCCAGAGACAATGTGTAAAGCGATTGCACAACACACACAATAAATACACCACAAAGTAAACACAACAACAAGGTATATAAAAATAAACTATTGCATAAAACATCATTAGACCAAATATGACATGTATCAGTAATCCCCTGCTACACAAGCAGTTGTGAGAACATCACACAGGCTACAAGTACTCTGCGGAAATCAGCAGTAGTCAGGTGAACATATAGGTTACTGGTATTCTGCAACACAAGCAGTAGTCAGGTCATCAGTATTACCAAAAATGCACAGGGCGCTATAAACACATTATCAGAGGTGCCCAGAAACGATCATGAATGCACATAACAATGAAACGCAAGGGCATTCTGGGTGACATGAAGACAGGTGGCAGAGGACAGGGAGACCAGCACCCCACAGGCAGGTAGGGGCAATCACCACCAGCAGCCCAAAAATGCCAGTCCAGCCCAAGCCTAGGGGGGCAGCTGGTCAGCAGGGCAACAAGCAGAAAAGCGATCCCGATGAGTCCTTTGTGCAGTCCAGTAGCCTCTCTGGCAGAGGTTTGATTCCAGTTCCAAAAGTGCTCTAAAAATGTGTTTGGGGTGGGGGGGGCTTTACTTATACTCATTTTGTGCAGTCTCCACAAAAGAGGGAGAAGGGGTTCCAACCAGTACTAACTGGTTCCAGGAGTGTCCCCTTTCTCCTCCAGCACTGGCTCCAGACATTATTGGGGGGGGTAAACGAGCCCTTTGTGCGGGGCCAGGGTACAGCCTTCACAGATGGAGGTGTGTCCCACCTCTCCCTCTCCCAGCCCAGGAACACCATTCAATATATAAATGCACTATTGTGACACCTCCACCCTCCTTCTGTGCAGGCTGTCTGAATGGTATGCACAAAGCCCAGCTGTGACTCTGCCCGAGACATGGATTGGAGTCAAGCTGTAAAACACCAGCGTCATAAGCACATAGAAATGCAGACTTTCTAAAAGTGGCATTTCTATAATGGTAATAAAAAAATCCACCTACAGCAGTAAGCAGCATTTCTCACTATAATTACAACCATACCAAACATGTCTACGCTATCCCTCTTAGATGAGACAACACCACTTAGACCTATGTTAGGGCATTTTCAATGCAGTCCAATGAGAGAGGCAGCACTCATAGTAGTGAGGAACCAAATAGGAGGTTTGTCACTACTAGGACATGTAGTACATAAAGACATATGTCCTGCCTTTTACATACACAGCACCCTGCCCACAGAGCTAGCTAGGGCATACCTTACATGTTGTAAATGAGTAGTTCCAGGCCTGGCAAGTAAATTTAGATGCCAGGTCCATGTGGCAGTAAACTACACATGCAGGCCCTGCGGTAGCAGGCCTGAGACAGATTTGAAAGACTACTTCTGAAGGTGTCGCAAGCTGCGCTGCAGGCCCGCTAGTGACATTTAATTTACAGGCCCAGGGAATAGGGATACCACTGTACAAGGGACTTACAGGTAAATTAAATGTGCCAGTTAGGTGTAAGCCAATCATACCAAATTTAGGAGGGAGAGCACATGCACTTTAGCACTGATCAGCAGTGGTAAAGTGCCCAGAGTCCTAACATCAACAAAAAGGGTCAGAAAAAAATAGGAGGAGGAAGGCAAAATGTTCGGGGATGACCCTGCACAAAGGGCCAGGTCCAATTAAGTGCATCCCAGTGCTTTTAAAAACTATACACCTACTCACCCACCAACTATCAAGCACTTTACTAATCAGAAGCCATACCAACTGACTTTATCACTGCTTGCAATTAATATTGCATTTTAAAATGCAAATAGGTAGAATGCTGCACCCACAACCGTACTCTATAAAGATGTAAGTCAGTGGAAGAATTTGATATCACATAAAGCGACAGGCGTCCGATCAAGCATTTTATACAAGTTCCAAGGGGACAACTATACACTTGATGGGGGTACAAAGTTCTATAAATTACCAAGTGGTAACCGTATTCTCCATTTTTTAGCATTTACTTGGAATCCTTCAGTTAGAAAGCATGTTACAGTGTTTGAGAAAGATACATGCTATTCCTGTAGACTATAGAGTATAGCTGTCTGTGGGTTCACTCAACATTTCATCTTTTCTGAATTGCATGTTGCATTCTGGGTTGTGTTTTAGGTAAAAAAAGTCAGACATGCACATCGTAATTAGTACATTATAAACCTGATTCAGGTGGAAGACTCCAGATTTTTGAAGCCACAAATTACTATATTTTATCTCCCGCCAGAAATTACCAGGGCTCCAACAAAAATCAATGGGGAAAATACATTTCCCTGTTTTTTTCCAAAATCTCTCACTTTCTTTTTCTAAAATGTCATGCACAAATCACCCCTTAGCATGTATGCATAAATCACCTCCAAACCTTGATGTGCATAAATAATAACCATTGCATTGCCCTTAAAATAAATTTGCATTTCCTGTTTTGCACCCAATTCCCCTGTTCTTGCACATCCCAATCTATAAGTGACAACAGAAGGAAACTCTTGGAGAGATGAAAGCATCAAGAGAAATACATTCTCCAGTTAACTTTAATTACAAGCATTTTTAAGTGAAAGGAAAATACAAAATAAGGTTATGTTTGCTGAAAAAAATGGAATTCTACAAACTAAATCGTAGGGCTGGTATTTATACCTTTCTAAAACCAGTTTTCTGAAAGCTAGAGTTCCTGCAGCTGTATTGTGGCCACGCACGTTTTTTTCTGTTTTCTTTTTTTTTACAAGGAAAGAAGCATGGCTTTTATTCCAAATAAATACTCTCTGTACAAAAGTATATGATACATTGTAAAACGCAATACAAAATTTTGCATAGTGTATTCATCTCGGAAAATGCACTTGACAGTACCAGAAAAGAACTACTGTAGTCAAACTATTTACTTGGATGTCAAGTGTACTTAAATGGAGAGGGTAGAAAAAAATCAAATTTTGCATAATCAACCGAGCTTTTAGACATTAGTTATTTTTCAGCTGCTTCAACATTAGCGATGAAAGAAGAAGAAATTCTGCACTTTTACTCCCCGTGCAACTGGTTCGCCAATGTACAGCTGCCCTCAATGAAATGTTATGCTTTTCAAGCAAGCTTCTGAAGTTTTTTGGGGGGACATCCGGTGGTGCCGGAAGGACGTCACACAGGAAGTAATGTCACCTGCCTGTGCCGACAGTATAGGGAACTGCGAGGATGCGGTCGGGAAAACAAAGAGATATTCGAAAACGGAGAAGGATTGCTCTTTTTTGACCTTTTAAAATGCATTATTCAGCAACTAACATCTCGAAGATTTCACAGTCAGCCCCTCTTTCCGAATTGCCTTGAGGTAAAAGAATAATCAGCAAAATAGTTGGATGGATTCCATTCTTACATGGCGGCATCTGGTAACAATTGAGGGGGTGGTTGTTATTTTTCCTTCTAGCATTGCGTCGCTTCTGAAATGTTATTTAATTCTCCCGGAGTATTCTTCCTGGTTCAATTGTGGGCTGACTAGGGGAAGCTATTTAAGATAAGCACAATTAAGGTTTACTTTAATGAAATCTAGCCAGCTGCGTATTTGGGCATTTAAAATGTAAACATTCCACGCCCCTGCTCCTAATGCCATCAGCAACAGCTGAATTGTAGTTTATCTTTTTTCTGATGGTTAATAAAGGCATCGCATATCTTTAACTTTTTGGCCTTTCGGGCCTGTATATTAATTGCGCTCCAATCCCTTCGGGTTAAGTTCTGCTCCATAAAACTGGAAAAAATATACCTTCGTCCTTTCAGAGACTGTTAGTCTCTATTAGCAAGAGGGTATGTTTTTTAATCTATTAGGACGAGGGTATGTTTTGTTTTATTTTTTTGGAGTTGAACTCAACCCAAAGGGATTGGAGCGCTTTAAAAGAGCATCCATTATATTACACCGGGTAACATTTGTTTTTCCTTAAGGCACGGGAAGCTGACCTGTTTGCCATGATGTGAATGCTGCGCTGACACCGAGCCTGGATCCTGATTCTTTAGTTCCAAGGAAAGCAGTTCTGGCTGGCCATAACGCCACATCTTTTCGAGCTACTATGCGGTGGTTCCTGCAGAAATTATGCATACTCGTTTGTGCTATCAATTTATTAGGAATAGGCTGCATTTTTAGAAATCCCTGTCTATACGGTTTTCACAATGAAGTCAGTCCTGTGGCTTTTTGTAGGGCATGATTTGAGGCTGTCTTCCAGCAACATGCCTGTATTTTTTCTACCTCACATAGGCTATGCTGTAAGCAAAGCTTTTCTTCAGTCGCTGCTGAGATACAAACCTGGTGGCAATAATAGTGTCCTTCTTTCCATTCATTCCACCTACCACTGTTACCTAGATTCTTGGGTAGCTGTGAATGGCACTTTTATTAGACTAAAGGTTTACTAAATAAATCACACAATGCATCTACAACTATGCTCATTACTCATGCCCTTTGCTTTGGAGACGTTGATTTTCAGTCTTACCCATGGTAAGGGGCTCAGTGGTGTCAGTGATAAGGGCCTAGCTTTTCCTGCCCCTGGTCCCCTTTTCACAAAGTTAACCACACATGTGTTTGGATCTCCCGCACTCTATCAGTTATTCAAAATGCATATGTCGGCCATCATATCTTCAGTGAAAATATCTGTATAAATGTGGAAGTGGTTAAAAAATAATGTTGAAATATGTTGGTCTCCTACATAATTTTTGGATCATTTTTTTCTCTCCAGTGTTCTCTCAAAACGTCTTACTTGCTGTTGCTCACCTTCACATATTTTGCGCTTTCTGTTGCTAATGTCTCTTTAGCGCCATTTGGTTAGTGGTAGAACACACTTTAAAAGGCATAGTTCGACATACAAGCTCAAGAGCCTACTGACACTGAACTAATTTCTACTTTTACCACAAGCAACACACACACTGACACAAGCATGCACATATTCTTATGCATATATAACCTAGTCCAGAATTTGTGCACACTTCCAGCCTGCACGAAATAGACACAACACCTGCACTTTCAAGACAGATTGCATCAATCCACAAGCAATCTCCTCAACCCTTCCTCCACAAAGTAGTAATTCAATTTACATTTTAACCACTGTCACCTTACTTTAAAATGCTGAATATTTTAGTGTTGAAAACCCATCTCGTTAAGGCCAGTGCTAGAAAAGTGGCTTAAAAGCTTTTCATTGTGGTCTTCATTGAGCACCCCTCTGGACTGGTGATTAAGTAAGGATAACTAGGAGAAAGGGCCATCCATGGCCACCAAGCAAAGTAGTTATTGATGTGCGTGCTAGCAGTATCCTTTGAAGAAACAAGAAACATTATTTCTTTTGTCCAGGCCTACTGAATACCGTATGTCATTAACCGGGGCCTGTACTCACTGCTTGTGGTGGTATTGTTTTCCATTGCCTGTTTCTGAACCAAGCAGACTTCTGAGTTCTCACACCAATGTATGGGTAGCACATGCAAGTTATCTTTTGCATTCTGTGCTTTCTAGTGATGTCTAGCAGATTATAAAACTGGGACTATATGTACAGAATGCAGTGGCTTATGACAAATTCCTAAATCAAGCTCAGATGACTTAAAGTGTTATCAGTTTTACAAAGCTGCATGCAGAAAGTGCTGCACAGACAGGGAAGGCAGAAATACCAGTCTATGAATTGGCAATACTTAAATCATTATTGGCACTGCACTCAAAGCTAAAATTCCTGGTGGTGCCTGTAAAATACTGTTCCAGTGGCAATCCTGAATAGACCACTCATCTATGTTTTATATGAGGAGCCAAGCCAGCTTTCATCTTTTGCCCGAGGAGTAGGCATTTTGATAGGTCAGAAGTACTAGGGCGTGCCCTTACCAGCAACCCTGACGATGGGAAGAGGAGGAAGTACAGTTACAAGACACCTTGTGTCTCATTTCCCCTGGGCTGTGTGCACACCCAGTAGGATGCTTATAGGGCCAAAGTGGTGGTTACACTTCCCTGCCTAAACCCCTTAGTCTTTCCTATCCCCCCAGTAGTATTTCCCATTTTCCAGCCACTCCCCTCTATCCCTCCCACATTTACTATTAATATGTATACTTATGTGTGTGGAGAGTCTGAAGCCAGGGCAGGGTTTTTGGAGGGAGGAAGGTGAGACCTCTGTACAGAAAAAGATAGGAGAGGCATAAACACTGCGCATCAGTTTGTGAATAGCATTTTGTAGTACTTCAAAATATATTAGAAAATGCAGTTTGTGAATATGCCCCTCAGTTTTTCGAAACCCAGATCTGGCTACGTTCATCAATAAATGACCTGCCCTGCAGTGAAATTTATGCTGGATCTATAAACACTGAGGTGCACCATCCTGCTCACCTTCAAGGCCAATTCGTCAGCTGTGAGAGTGGCGGCCATCACGAAAGCTGAAATTTATAAGCGCATCAATTACACAGAACTACATAGAGTAAGTCTGTATGCATATTCTACTTTGCATTGTGACCAAGGCATCCTTTTTAGGAATTAATCCTTTCTTGTAGTACAGAATAAATGTAGTTCATTAACTGTCTAGACTGCAGAGCACTTGTAACATAATGTTTAAAAATATATATATGAACAAGTGAAAATTACATATTATAAACAGTTGCGTAGAAGTGGTTTTATGTTCACTGGTTTCTCTTTTTATTTTTTTTATTTTTTAGGACAGGGTAGACCGATCATTTGTAACTGAAAGTGCATAATTTCACACTGGGATAAAGCCGCTTTCTCCTTAATGAAATTATGCATGACTCGTCAATCATTAATGGAGAGAATGCCTGTGCCTGTATGAAAGAAGAGTGTATACTTTCACGAGTAAAAGTGAGAGATGTACAATCTGAGATTACTGTCTAAAAGCTAAGAAAAATATATTCTATTTTGACCAGATAGATGGCAACTAATTTTTTACATATGTATATATATCACAACAACCAAATCTATACCACTTTTTTATATCTGTACAGCCCAAAAATACGTTTGTGTTTCTCAAATCTACTCACTTGAAATTATTTATTTCCATTTTATTATAGCACAGGTGTATGGCACATGCTGAAAGTAGACGCCTATAAATCGTTTGCAGGCAGCAGTCTGCATTGACAAGGTCAAACATCAAACAAAAAATCCTCGACATCATCAAAAATATTCAAGGGGTCATTTGCAATACAAAGGGTGGCTTGCTTTACATTTTTATTTTCCTTTGGTATATTATTTCTGTGTTACAATCTGAAAGTATTAGTGTGGAAATATCTCAGACATATCTAATTTGTTTGTTTTTATGGTTTTAAAAACATAATTTTACACTGTTAGGTGAGATATGCCTAGATGACAGATCATTATCCACAGACTACCACTTTATATTTTAACATTTTGTTTAAACTAGCATGATGGCATGTATATTAATACTCTGTGTGGCTATCTGCAGGCTGATGTGCAGGTAATTATGGAAGATTCCACTGATCCTTCCTCATAGAGACGCGACCTTACCCAAAAGAGAGGACTGCGCAAGCTGGTGAAAAAGGGCAGGTATGTTTGGATAGTGCAAGTTTTCTCCTCACAGGTTTGAGTAAAATACATTTTTACCAAACAAATGTGGCAAAGGTGTCACTAAGGCTCATGTTGGAATTTCTGCCCTAGATGAAGAAACGGTTGGCGTTAATAAAGGGTAGCTCAAATGTCTTAATTGCCTTTAGGTACACGTGGTCCCAGTGGTTTTCAAACTTTTTAACACCCCCCATCCCCTGTACGATAAAAAAAAAAAAATCTGGCCCGCCTCTGAATTGTTCAACATTATTCTATTAAGTAGGCTATGTTTAAAAGTGTCTGGGCTTATTTAAACATTGCAGTTAAGTTCTGTTACCTTTTTAAAAATGCAATACATATTTTTCTGCTTAAAACAAAGTCCTGTTATCTGCATAATGCCTTTTTTGGCCAGAACCTGCCCCCCCTCCCCAATCCCCCCACACACAGTTTGAAGACCCCTGAGCTACACCCTCGTAAGTATGGGATTGATCTTCTGAATCTACTTCTTTCTCTATCTCAGTTCAGAAATTGAAATTTTCTTTCTCCTCCATGACTAATGACCTAATGTCACCTGTGCTCCTGTGACCACTCACCATAAACAAACTGTACTGACTGTTGGAAGATTATGGCCTTGTTGCATTTTTAAGATAATGCCCTCTTTGGAAAAAAATCCTTATCTATGTTTTTTTTATCCTTTCAGAGTTTATGAAATCTGTGTACAATCGACAAAAGCTGGCCAACCATGAACATCAAAACGATGCAGTGAAATCTTGCCATAAAGATCTTCCTTGCCAGATGAGAACTGAAGAAACCAGCAAATCTAGAAGCAAACAACGAAGTACCGGTTTTAATTGACCATTTCTTGTCTACTTTTACTGTTCTATTTTATGGTAACCTGAGCCCTTTTGGGACCAGGTATGTGTTTCACTTGAATAAAATGAATGTAGAAGTCATTTTGGATCCATTTTATTTCAACCTCTGTTTTGTTTAGTCTTGTCCCACTTATCACAATATTAGAAAAATGTCAGGTAATATCTTATACACAAATGAAGGCAATGTCTACTAAATATTAGGGAGTATCAGAAATTAAAAGGCTTCTTTTGGATTCAAAGTGTGTTGTATTCTATCTAATTCGTACCTCAGATTTATTTTATACCACCCACCACCACCTTTTATTGCCCAGAAAATAAAGTATTATGCCACAGCCATAGTTTAATTTTAGCTGCTTATTAGTTCCTTAGATTTGATTGGAATGTATAAACAAGGCCCATTTCTTACATTCAAACACAATTCCCTTTTGTACAGTACTTGTTTAGCAACAGATTAATTGATCTAAAGTACTTGATGGACACTAGATTTGAGAAAATGTGACCATAGAATGAATATAATAGAATCTGCAGTGAGTATTACAATCCTCACTCGATAATAAATCATTCATTGGTTACCAACAGCCATCAAAATATTTCCTGGAATCATCCAGGGGTAATTCACTCTCCCCCTGCAGTTGTCATTAAGACATCCTATAGTAAATCACACTCATGCTAAAGTTTTCCTGTAATCCCCCTGGAATAATCCATACTCATTCTAAAGTTGTCATGGAGTCATCCTAAAATAATTCACAGTCATCCAAAAGTTGTCCTGGAAACATCCTAGAGTAATCCTCAGTCATTGTGAAGTTGTCGTGGAATCATCCTGTAGTAATTAACACTCATCCTGAGGTTGTCAGTTGGTGTTCCTGGAGTAGTAAAAGATCATCACGCATATTCAAATGAAGTAATCAGGATACCATCCCAGAGTAGTTTTTGTGATGACTGTAGAGTCATCTCATTTAAATATTTCGGCCTATACACATACTTCAGGATGGTTTGGGATGACTTCATCAGATCATTACAGGAATAGCCCAGCTGGGGTCATCGGATGACTTCAGAATGACTCCAGGAAGATCTTCCTTTTTGACTTGGGAAGGTGGCAGTACTCTAACCAGTTGTGGAATAGGGACTTGAACTATAAGCCTGGAGGGCTTGACACAGGGCCTAGTTTAACTTGATTCCCTCCATCAATGTTTGTTGACTCACGGGTTTCAGGGTATCCATGAATCATTCAACAACACCATTGGCTTGTGGCCACAGGTTTGTACTCTTTTAATGCTTGACATTTAGCATGATTGGAAACTCCTTTAATTCTTTGCTACTGAATGGCAGACCATTGTCAGATTTGAGAATGGCAGGGACACCCCATGGTACAAAGTTGTCATCCAGCCACTCAATAATCTTGTCTTGGGTTGTTGATAATAACTGTTCTACTCAGGGCCTGCTTTAGGACAGGACAACTGGTGTGACCACACTGGGTGCTGACCTGGATGGGGGGGTCACTGACCTCAGTGGGGCACTGAGTTTAACAATAACTCATGAAACTTGCGATTGAAAAGCACCTGCTGAAAAGTTCCTTGTGCGTCCAGCCTTCAGGAAGCAATTAAAATGTCAAGATAACTCTTGCTAGAGAGAGAGATCTGGGTTTTGTCCAATGGTAGTTTTGACTCGCCATAAATTAGCGCAGACAGTTAATATGCCTGCTGCAAAGAACAGAACTGTATTTTATGTGGATAGCTAAGTGGATTAGTAAAGCCAGCCTTTACCAGCGCTTTAAAACAAATGAAATGTATGTGAGAAGGGCTGTAGAGAGATGAAGTGCACTTTTGCCAGGTGGTAGTGAGTGAGTTTGAGGAGTTGGTCAAGGGGTGGGAGGCACCAAAAAAGACTGCTGCACCAGGGCTACCAGCGCTAAAGCCAGCCCTTCTACTAAGGAAAACATGAGTACTATTCAATGACTACCATGAGATGATATCCACTCCCTTAGGGCCCAAAAAAAGTAAACTGCAACTTTTTGACAAACTTTTGCAGGGAGGTCAGACATTGTCACTGGATGCTATGTTGCTTTTGGGAAAAAGCACCTGCAAAGATTAAACTCTTCTAGTTCCTTCTCAACTCGTCCTTCTAAGCGGGGGGAACCACACTCAGGGGGTTATTCCAACTTTGGAGGAGGTGGTAATCCGTCCCAAATGTGACGGATTTACCACCAGCCGTATTACGAGTTCCATAGGATATAATGGACTCGTAATACGGCTGGTGGTATATCCGTCACTTTACCGTCACTTTTGGGACGGATTACCACTTCCTCCAAAGTTGGAATAACCCCCTCAGTCTCTTAGAGCTCTTCTGGGGGCTACAATGCCATGATGCCCTTCATGGGCCAGTTCAAGGACTTACCGTCTGAGACTCTCGGGCACTCTTCACGCCTGAACTGAAATCATGTATCATTGTCTTCTTTCTTGACTGTGGGTAGCTGTTCCATTTCTCGTAATTGTTGCATTTAGCTTTTTGCATTATACCTGGTTGTCACTGCCTTTAGTGTTCCGTCTTGTATTGATGTTGCGTTATGGCACAGTATTTCTTCTTTCAGCCTTGCCAATAGATTCTCATGGGCTGTTCGAGTGCTCTCCTCTGCAGGGCCTTTTTTAGACCTGATAGCCTGAAGGTAATCTTCCCCCAACTTTTTGCCTCCCTCACTCCATTTTTCTGATCTCCTTTTAGCTGGTTTTAGGACTTGGTTCTCTTTACTACTGCTGACCAGTGCTAAAGTGCTTGTGCTCTCTCACCTAAACATGGTAACACTAGCTCATACCCATTTGGCATATTTAATTTACAAGTAAGACCCTAGTTATGTGCACTACATGTACCCAGGGCATGTAAATTAAATACTGCTAGTGTGCATGCAGCACTGATTGTTCCACCCACACAACCAGCCCCTTAACCATGTCTCAGGTCTGCCATTGCTAGGCCTGTGTGCAGTTTCACTGCCACTTCGACTTGGCATTTAAAACTACTTGCCAAGCCTTAACTTCCCCTTTTCTTCCATATAAGTCACCCCTAAGGTAGGCTCTTGGTAACCAATAGGGCAGGGTGCTATTTAAGTAAAAGGCAGGGCATGTACTTATAAGTTTTACATGTTCTGGTAGTGAAAAAACTCCCAAAGTTGTTTTTCACTACTGTAAAGCCTGCTCTTCTCATAGGTCAGCATTAGAGATTCCCTTATATGCTTTTAAGTGGTTGTTAGAAATTGAGGTCTCTCGTTGGCAGAGGTATACACCCTTGTTCGAGTAGGGACCACCATCCTAGTCAGGGTAAGTCACAACACGATCCAAATTATCCTGTGCCAACCCTCTGGTAGCTTGGCACTGAGCAGTCAGGCTTTACTTAGAAGGCAATGTATACAGTATTTGTGTAATAAATCATACAGTAGCACAGTGAAAACACCAAAAAAATACACCGCACGGGTTAAAAAAATGGACAATATTTATCTGAATAAAATAAGGTACAAACAATGAAAATCCAATGTACACAAGCAAAGTTATGAAATTTTAAAGATTTAATCCCACTAAAGCGCATAGAAACACAATAGCTCTAACTGGGGTTATCACAGCGTCATTAACAGGGCCGTTCCCAATACTCTGACGCTACAGGCGCCAGTCACGGAGTCGCATGGACCCCCAGGTACAGTACCTATGGAAACAAAGACATTGCGCGAAGTGGTGATGGGTCGCTGGAGCCAGTGCAGCATCAGTCCCCTACAGCATCCGGGGAGGTGAGGCATCAGTTCTGCCCTGCGAGGGAGGGAGAGGGAAGGCATCAGTTCCATCAAGTTGCAGGGGGAGCTGGTGCAGTGTTGGTGGCGAGACGTCAGTTCCTGGTGACCTGGCGGGGTTGATGGATCCAGTCGGTCAAGACACAATGTGTTGACTTCACAGTGTTGCAATCACACTGTGGGACGTCAGCAGCATTCCAGCGACATCAGCGAGGACAACTGAGCCAGAGCAAGCAGCCGTGTGGCGTCGGCCAGCGGCTTCTGTGCTGGAGTTCCTGAAGTCATTCCTGGAGTCGCTGAAGTCAGAAAACTAGTTAGAAGCTAGTAGATGAAGTCTTGGTTGTTTCTGAGACTTCAGAACAGGAGGCAAGATCAATCCAAGCCCTTGGAGAGCTCTTCTGGGGGGAAAGGCAGAGTCCTTCCAGTAAAGTCAGAAGCCAGCAGGCATCAGGGCAACAAGCAGGGCAGCAGTCCTTCTCAGCAAAGCAGTCCAGATGAGTCCTTTAGGCAGCCAGACAGTTCCTCTGACAGAGTTCAGGTGTAGATCCAGAAGTGTTTGATTTGGTTGGGTCAGAGACCCACTTTATATACCCCAAAATGCCTTTGAAGTGCGGGAAACTTCAAAGAGTGGTTTTGAAGTGCACAGGTTACACTTTCAGCCCAGTCCTTTCTGCCAGGATCCCTGTGGGGGGGTTATCAGTCCTTTGTGTGAGGAGAGCACACTAGCCTTTGACATGTAAGAGAGAGCCCCTCCACCCTTCCAGAGCTGTAAGGCACAGATAGCAGTAAGTGCAGGGAAATGCCCAATTTCTGAAATAGTAATACTAAATCCTTCTTCACCAGTAAGCCGGATTTTCTATTACCATTCTGGCAATACTAAATATGACAGGGCTACTCCTTCCAGATCAGAATCTACCACTTAAAAGTATATGAGGGCAGTTCTAATGCTAGTCTATGAGAGGAGCAGGCCTCACAGTAGTAGAAAACACATTTGTGAGTTTTTCACTACCAGGACATGCAAAACACATAGCCTTTTACTTTACATAGCACCCTGCACTATGGGTTACCTAGGACCTACCTTATGGGTGACGTATATATGTAGAAAAAGGGGAGTTTAAGGCTTGGCAAGTAGTTTTAAATGCCAAATTGAAGTGGCGGTGAAACCGCAGACACAGGCTTTGCAACGGCAGTCCTGAGACATGGTTAAGGGGCTAATTATGTGGGTGGCACAATCAGGGCTGCAGGCCCACTAGTATCATTTAATTTACAGGCCCTGGGCACCTCTAATGGACTTTACTAGGGACTTACAAGTAAATAAAATATGCCAATTGGGTAGGAACCAATGTTACCATGTTTAGGGGAGAGAACACATGCACTTTAGCACTTGTCAGCAGTGATAAAGTGCAGAGAACCCAAAACCAGCAAACACAGGGCCAAAAAAATGGAAGGAGGCAGGCAAAAAGTTAGGGGATGACTACCCTATGGCTGTCAGGTATAACAGTGGTAATTTCTGATCTGAGAGGAATAGGCTTGTCATATTTGGTATGGTTGGCATGGCAGTAAGAAATCATACTTACTGGTGAAGTTGGGTTTTACATTACTATTTCAGAAATGCCACTTTTAGAAAGTAGGCATTTACATGCACTTACTGCCATCTGTGCCTTATAGCCTGTCTCCAGTCCACGTCTGGTCTGTGTTGGTTGTCTGCATTCTACCCAGACAACCATAAACACTGGATGCTCAGCTGCATCTGCATTTATCTGCATGCAGATGTGTTTCCCTGGGCAGGGTGAGTAGAGGGGCTCTCTCTTACACTTCATAGGCCAGTGGCCTGCCCTCACATAAAGGACTGATAACCCCCCACAGGGCTCTTGGCAGACAGGGCTGGGTTGAAAAGGGGAACTTGTGCACTTCAAAACCACTGTTTAAAGTTTCCTCCACTTCAAATGCACTTTTGGGTTTTTATATACTGGGTCTGTGACCCCCACCAAATCAGACACTTTTGGATCTACAACTGGACTCTGACAAAAGGACTGCTGAGCTTCCCAAATGACCCATCTGGACTGCATTTCTAGAAGGAGTGCTATTCTGATTGTTTGCCTGGTGCCTGCTGCTCCCTGACTCTGCCTAAAGGTCTCTGCCTTCCTCCACAAGTGGATTGAGCTTTCCAACTGTTCTGAAGTCTCAGAGCCAACAAAGACTTTATCTATTAGCTCTTAACTAGTTCACCAACTTCAGCGACTCAAGAACCAGTGCCGCTGTCTGACGCCGCAACAATGCCTGCTTCAGCTCCGTGGTCCTCGCTGAACGCAACAACCACGGCTGGCAAGATAAGCCAGACATCGCCACAACACCGCTGAAGTCCTGCAGTGTGATCGCAACATTGCGCAGTTGACACATTGCATCTTGACCTGCTGGACTCATCGACCCCACTGGGTCACAAGGAACTGACACCTCGCTACTGCCGCATCACTTCCTGCAACCGGGCGGAACCAACACCTCCCCTCCCCTGGATAGCTGTAAGGAACTGATGCCTCACCTTCGCAGCCACAGCCAGGAACCAACGCCGCACCAGCCCCAGTGACGGCTCATCTCCCCGACGCCATGCTACATCTTTGTTTCCTCATTTACCAAAGGTACTGTGCCAGGGGTCCAAGCAACTCCGTGATCAGCCTGCACTTCCTCGTCAGTGGTGTCGGGTGGTTGGGAACTACTCCGTCAAGATGTCATAGTAGCCTCAGTTGTAACTACTGTGTTTCTAAATTCTATACTAAGAGTTAATCTTGCAAAATTCCTATCTTTACTTGTGTACATTGGATTCTTGACATGTTGGTCTTACTTTATTCAGATGATTATTGTCTATTTTCGTAAACAGGTGTTGAATATTTTTTGTGGTGTTTTCACTGCGTTACTGTTTGATTTATTGCACAAATACTTTACACATTGCCTTCTAAGTTAAGCCTGCCTGCTTTGTGCAAAGCTATGGGATGGTGACCACAGGATAACTTAGGTTGTATTGTGACTTACCCTGACTAGGATTGTGGTCCCTACTTGGAGAGGGTGCATACCTTTGCCAACTCGAGACCTCTGCCAATTAGAGATTTCTAACAGCCTTCCACTTCTTTGAAAGTGGCATAGGGGCTGGAGCGGGGCTTTGACTCCACACAAACCAAATTTGAATTGCTTCCTATTGATTTAGGCACTTGTGGCACACATGTGCAGCTTGCTATTTTGTAAACTCTCAGGGAGTGTAGTCTCTATTCCTTGGGATACATATCCCCTACTCGCCTCCAGTTGAACCATCCTCCTCAACCCAGGCGTGTGTGCATGACCATGCCACACACAGAACTCTTTCACAGACATCTTTGTTCCTCAACATACGATCACACACTACTCACGGATGCACATCATAACCGTTAATAACCACACCCTAACACTTCCCAACAATAAAAAAAGCAAAGTTTCTCTATTTACCTGGCTGCCCTGCAATCGAAGCAGCATCCTAGCTGTTTAGTGGTATGTAAAAAAACTGGCAAAACAAATATTGTATTACAAAAATGTAGTGGCCTAAATATCGAGAACTAAAATATTGTTATGGTAAGTATTTATAAATAATTATAGATTTGCTATTCTTAATTCCACATCCAAATATATTGAGGATGTAAATTGTCGAGGTAGATATATCCAATTGTAGTATAGTATATCTATACTAACCAATAAATATTTTCACGAAATTCTGGTAGTCAATATTTTACTTAAAATAGTTTTATAGAATGCTAGTTTGTCCACGATACTCCAGTAGTATACGAAGTAACTGGCAGCCAGGCAGTTTATGAAGTTTCTCTGTCATCTTACCGGTCATTAGCAACATCTTTGCACTTTCACGAATTTTGCAGATTTTGTTAATTTTGTTGTGTGTTACACATGTGCAGTCATTATGCTCTAAACTAATTCTGAAAATGGTAAAAAATATACTTGAGGAACCCACAAACGGTGACCAGGGCAAACGGTGACCAGGGCATAAAGGAAGTGTATTTATGGGGGCTAAAGTCTTGATGAATACCAGTGTCACAAGTAGGAACCTAGTCAGTGAAAGTTAGTGTATAGTCTGCTAACACGTATGCACTATTTGTGCAGACCCTTACACCCCCTCCCCCCCCACCGGAAATTGACAACAAGAAATAAAGGTTGTAAGCCTCTTCTGTGGTATTGTATGGGTTACCAACAGAATGCATTTTACTATAGAGTCTTAAGCACATGCTGCAGAGATGTATGTGTATCTGGCAAGTTAGTATAGGTGGTTACTGCACTTGGTAGAAGAATGTGTGTGTAAAATCTGAACACAAGCTTGAGTCAGCATATAATAGCTTACAAGCTTAATGTGCCTACTGCAGAGCAAGTTTTGCAACACACCGGTCACAGATTTGCATTGAGTGTCACATAACGCAGTACGTTAATATACATTTTTTACTAAGTGCCACAAAATAATTCAGTTTAAATCCTGCGCTATTTAAATTGTTATGATTAGTGTAATGACACATGCCCCTGGCATACCATAAATCACATGTAGATCTACTATCAGCTTTAAGACGTCAAAACATTTTCAAATTACTTTTGCCATCTTGCAGTGTGATAGTCTGAGCGTATTTTTTGCTTTGATGGATGGAATTTGGTGGCAAATACTGAGGAGCAGATTTCCTTATATGTTTTACCGGGTTTGCTTCACAAAGGGGTTGCAAACCGTTGCAAAATGTTCACTTGGGATTTACTTTCTAGTGCAAAACTTCATTTGCACTGCTCAGTAACCCTACAGTAATGCAAAGTAGTGCTTGCACTGCTTTGTGTCAAGGCACGAAGATGGGTGGCACATTAGCGTTCCCCTGCAACCACCCCTAGTTTTTGACTCAAGTCCTATCTATTAACATTTGTAGACACTGCTTTACACCAACAAATAACACCCTTTTGAAGCTGGCGTTAAACAGACACATTTCTCCAAACCTTTCCAACTTTGCTTGTGTGGGACAAATTTTAAGGTTTGCCTAGGCATAGTATTTTTTACTAGACGGTTACCCTACCAGTACAAAATCTGCACTAGACACGGCAAAAACATATTTGCCCCATAATCTGTGGGACTATAGACATCCTGCTTGTGTACCAGCACTGGAAAGAGAGCAGGACTGTGCTGCTAATTCACGCAATGCGGTGCAGGACCTAGGGTTTTTGCACTGCGTTTCATGAAATTTTAGTACATCTATCCCTCAATGTCCAGGGGGTTGTGTTTGAACTCCAAAAACTGGCCACATTGACGACTCAATTGAAACAAAAGAAATTACTGATTACCTGGGAAGTGAATTATTAGCAGCCAGTCATTAAGCTGAAGAAACGAGTCTTGAGGCCCTCCTGCCTGGAAGGCTGCTGCCATGATGCTGGTACGAGTGTGTTTAATGCTAAGTGTATTCTGGTGTCAATTCATGGATGTTTTGCTTGGACCAATCCAGAACCTGGTTCTAGCTCAAGATTAGCTACCAGAATCATAATCACTCCCCACTCTATACCAACCCCAACAATAATTGCCATTTCCAAGGGCTCACAGATGTCCACTCACTGTGTTCTAGAAGCCACGTCTTCATGCTTTGTACCCCTAATCATCCTCCTTATTTTCCATACAGGTATCCCCCTTCTGCGACCCATATGGCCTGATTCGGTGCATTCTATGGCTAACTACAGATACTAGAAAAATGTATATGGCATAGCGCATCAGAGTAGATTGAAGATCAATAGATACCTAAATGATGAGCTGCTCAGCCTGAAATTGCTACGAGTTTCAAAATGTACATCAAATACTTCATTAGTATTTCTGAATGCAGTTTACAAAAACAGGAAATGCACTCCAGTTTGTTGAAATGTTTACGTTTCAGCAGTCATTGGCCGACAGCTTTTACTGCACTGTGTAAAAATAATGCACAAATAATACTACTCAAAATAGTTCTTTACTTAACTACTTATCATAAAAACATGTTCTTTTAACTGTCTCTGACTACACAAAACGTGCCCCATGTATTGGTTAAAAAAGTTATCTTGCTGTGTGTTGAGTGAGGCGTTGCCAGGCACTGCAGCCATGTTAATGTGTCCCAATAGTGCCCTTTCGCGCCCTTTTCTTAAGCTTTTATTCATATGCCACGTGATACAGTAGCAAAGGGCATTAACATGAACCTTTCTTTATATACAAAAATGATTCCCACTTCTTAAATCTGACCATTGGGTAGAGCTCATCAGGACCCTAGTGTTCCTGTTCTTACAATACTGCAAATACATGGGGTTTGGCCCTTTATAAAACAGGAGAGGTTGGATCTATAGCATATAGAATACACAAAGGTATTACCACTTCTACTTGTAGTAAGCACTACTTCCCAAAACAATGGTGAAACGTTCATTGTTTTATGTGAGTCAATCATGTTTACATCAAAAGTTTTTGCTTACGTCAAAAGGTCATACTTTGTCTTTTCATACAAAAAGAAGCATACTGTCAGTATTTAGAAATATGTAACTGACACTACATTTAATCCCAATTCAGTATAATGATAATTCATAGACGCAGTTATAGGCACTTTATACAATCTGAGCAATCAATGGCGAGAAATAAAAAAGAAGAGAAAAAAATATCTTTAACCAGTGAGAATATTCGTTTATAAATGGAGGATGAACACATTTATTCCAATAATATATAGTATAGACAGTAGACCAATGAGTCCAATGGCATGTGAGGCATTCAGCTTAATGAAAGTGTGTAAAATTTAGTCTGGCCCCACTTTAAATGTCTCGAGTTAAGGGCAGGACTATAGTGTAGTCTGAATAGTTTTTCTGATCTCAGATTTGTCTGCAGAAACACGTTGCTGCTTACCTCACCTTGAAGGTACAAGAGTTTTCAAACCCGAGCGATCCACCTTCTGAGACCACACCCGTTCTGAGATCAGAAAAACCAGAGTCAGAACGTCCACTAAAACAACTGTTCTACTCGCCCACTCACCAGAAGCCTCTCCTTTTATGGGTTATTCGGTTACTATTCTAGCACTATACTGAGTCCTAATACATCTAAACCATGATTGCATTGTCCTGAGAGGAAATTACCCTACCATCTTTTGTGGGATCTGGCACCCACTAGGCAAGCAAACCCAGTGCACTAGTCCCATCCCCCAAGTTGCCAGGGATCAGAATGTGTCAATACAAGGATGTCAAGGGGTAAAAGACCCTACATTGAATGCTACTTTGTCATCCTACTGGACCAAAACAACCATGGTTCATTCTTACAGACTACCCTTTGGCCTAGCCCTTGACTAGAGGCATTGAAAGTGGAGCCAAGTAACGTATTCATGCTTTCATTAAGTTGAATACCTGACATACATTGAAATTATTGGTCTGGTGCCCATACTATTACATGTAATTCCTAATAGCCATCCAGTTTCCTAGAAAACATTTGTTCATTCATAAATGAATGTTACACTCACCTTTCCTCACTGATGAAGAATGTCTTCGTCCCTCCTTTTTTAATGCATCACTATAGATTGGTTACATTGTACATCATGTTTGTATTATGTTTCTATTGAATTGGGATTAAGTGTAACATCAGTTATGGTTGTCAAAATACTAACAGAATGCTCTTTTCTTGTGCGAGAAGACAAAATATAACATTTTAATGTAAACAAGGTACATGCATGATTGCCACATATAAAACAATGAACTCTTCACCATTGTTTTCAGACATAGGGGATCATTCTGACCCTGGCGGTCCATGACCGCCATGGCGGAGGGCGGCGGAAGCACCGCCAACAGGCTGGCGGTGCTTCCTGGGCGATTCTGACCGCGGCGGTAAAGCCGCGGTCAGAAAAGGGGAGCCGGCGGTTTCCCGCCGGTTTCCCGTCGGCCCAGGGAATCTGCCATGGCGGCGCTGCTTGCAGCACCGCCATGGGGATTCCGACCGCCTTCCCGCCAGCCTGTTTCTGGCGGTGTCCACCGCCAGAACCAGGATGGCGGGAACGGGTGCCGTGGGGCCCCTGGGGGCCCCTGCACTGCCCATGCCACTGGCATGGGCAGTGCAGGGGCCCCCTAACAGGGCCCCACAAAGATTTTCACTGTCTGCTGTGCAGACAGTGAAAATCGCGACGGGTGCCACTGCACCTGTCGCACCCCTGCAACTCCGCCGGCTCCATTCCGAGCCGGCTTCATTGTTGAAGGGGCTTTCCCGCTGGGCCGGCCGGCGGTCTTCTGGCGGTCGCCCGCCGGCCCAGCGGGAAAGCCGGAATGGCCGCCGCGGTCTTTTGACCGCGGAGCGGTCTTTCGGCGGGAACCGCTTGGCGGGCGGCGACCACCGACCGCCGCGGTCAGAATGACCGCCATAGTGCTTAATAAAAGCAGAAGAGGTAATATGTTTTGCTGGAAATTACCATATTTTGCCTTGTATTCCTCCAAAGTGTTGCCTTCTTTTGCTGAACCCATTTTTATTGGCCATAGGACTCTGCACGTTTTACTGCTGGTAACCAGTGGCAGGGTGATTATGCTCCTTGTTTCAAACCTTGTAAAACTGACATATAACTAATTGGTACATCTAGTTTACATGCAAGTCACTAGAATATGGTACTATGTGTACCCAGGTCCTGTAAATTAAATGCTACCAGTGGCCTACAGCACTCATTTTGCCACTCCTAAAAGTAGCACTGTAAAACCTGTCTCCAGGCCTGCCAATGCAGCATCAGTAGGCAGTTTTACGCTGCCATTGTGACCTGCCAAAGTAAACCTGTTCCCAGGCCTAAGACTTCCTTTTTAATGCTTATAAGCCACCCCTAAGGTAGGACCTAAGTGACCATAGGGCAGGGTGCATGGCATTAAAAAAGTAGGGAATGTAAATGTAATGTTTCAAATGCCCTGACAGTGAAAAGGCTCCACAGCTGTTGTTCACTGTGGCAAGGCTGGCTCTCCCATAGGAAAACTCTGGATTACTACTATAACAACTTTTGCTGCAGCTAGAAAAATAGTTCAATGACTCATTTTACCACTAATTTTAAATCCAACTTGATGGCCAAGTATGATTTTATGTTGCTGTTTTGCAAACAACACTTTTAGAAAGTTGTCATTTTTCTACCTAAGTCAAAAGGGGGCTTTCTTGATCAGGGTGTCCTGGGGCTATGCCAACCCCCTTCCTGAGCTTCAAAGGATGATGCTTATCCTATCACTCCAAGTGATGCCACCAGGTCCTGGACCCTTGGCTGGTGTTACAGTGTATTCTTTTTGTTCCCAAACGTCATGACTTGTAAACGTTTTTTCAAATTTCTGCCTGGAGAACCATTGGAAACCAGGGCTACTTTTGAAGCTGCTGCCATCGAGGATGGGTCACTGGTTAGCCTCGGTTTGCTGATGTGCCGCACAGGAGGAGATCTGACTTCTAGAAAACTTTTTAAGTCCAAGCATGGAGTGATTCACTGGGACTGACTCCAAGCTGCAACCTGTTGATATTGAATCCTTCATGGGCACAGACTTTGGACGTCTGTGTTCGGAGCTTTACCACCTTCATTGATGACTGCACCGGCATCCCGCTCTTCAGCAACCCACCATCACTGAGCCCCACTTCAAAACCAGCTTGCATCTTAACCTGCAGAAGACTCATCAATGACCAGTTCTTCTCCATACAAGTTTGTAAGTCAGAAGGTAAACTTTCCACTGAAACTTATCTGGTCCCAGTATCTGACCTGCCCTCCATCACGGTCAGCCTTAACATTTCTCTTTGACCCGGTCTAGTGCGATCAGATAGTCTTGGATGGCACTTTGTGCTTTTTGTCACTATTTTACATTCATGATTTAGAAATGCATATCTCTGGTTCTACTTATTGGAGTTGTGTGAGTTTGGTGTCCTTTTATTTATTAAAATGTACCCTAATTTTCTAATTGCTGTTTAATTATCTTTATTGGCATTTAATACATTCTAACTACAGTGTCAAAGACAGATGAGAGACAGTAGGTCAAGTAGGAACTTCCTTTAGTTGTCAATGAACTGTAAACAGTTGATGCTTGTATCTGTATCCGCAGTGTCTGCATGATGTGCCCAGGCCTCTGTTGCCAGCTAGTAGAAGCCTGTAGGTCTATGCAGTAGAGTACCTGGCAGTGCAAGTGTGGGGCATCCCAGCCGCATTAAGATTAGGCACAAACCAATGTCACTTTGAGCCTGAATATATCCACTGTGGATTATAACATCAATCAGTAAACTCCACTGTAGCGGCTGTCCGCAATTTCCCAAGATCGGGGAACCAGAATACAAAAAAAGGGATGGGTCTGAAGGGGTGGGCAATCCATCTGCTCCTCCTGTGGCCAAAAAGCACAGGCATCCCTCATTACACACATCTCAGTTAGTCACCAGCTCATGCTTATCCCCATATCTAGTACTGAATAGAGTATAGGAGGTTGCCCATACCAGGAATATATAATGCTTTAGCTCCAAGAAACTAGTTACCACCTCACCCCACCAATCTGCCAGCGTCTGTCTGCATATCCCTCTGTAGTCTTTGGTGAGTAGCACCTTCCCCACAGCTGTTGTCCAAGTTTTCACCTTGGCCAGCCACCTACTGTGAGGTGGGCTATAGGGGGACTTTCAATGATGAGAAGTGTCCCTACGTGCTTTCCCCAAGACCAAGTGCAAGAACCTATTTCCCTCTTTCCTCCCCATATACAGCCCAAGAAGACAAACCTCTGCTGCATGCAGCTGCTCCCGGTTTAGCACACGCTGTAGGTCCGTTTTGACCAGCAACCAGAAGTACACTATAATTGGACAGACGCAGACTATGTGAAGAAATCTGCATCAACTTGGGTGCATCTGGGACACCTCAAATCTATAATTTGTAGCATGCTATTGAGTCTGTGTGGAGTGAAATAGCTTCAGTGTAGATAATTGGATTGCATGTATTTGGATCAAGTGCTGTGGATAAAATAGTAGGCGTGTGTAGGATAGTACCATCTTTCTTGGCATGTTACCCCCAATTTTACCTGTATATCAGTATGTTTTTGCCTGTCTTACTGAGATCCAGCTGGTCAGGACCCCAGTACTCATAGTTTATGGCCTAATGTGTGTGGTGGGTATAGTTTTTGACTGTGTCACTGAGGCTCTGCTAATCAGAACCTCTGTGCTTATGCTCTCTCTGCTTTTAAGTTTGTCACTATAGGCTAGTGACTTCATTTACCAATTTCAATTGGCACACTGGACCCCCCCCTTATAAGTCCCTAGTATATGGTACCTAGGTACCCAGGGCATTGGGCTCCAGGACATCCTTATGGGCTGCAGCATTTCTTTTGCCAACCATAAGGAGCTCAGACAAACCCCTCCACAGGCCTGCCATTGCAGCCTGCGTGAAATAGTGCACACACTATTTCACAACCATTTTCACTGCACTTAAGTAACTTATATGTCACCTATATGTCTAACCTTCACTTGCTGAAGGTCAGGTGTAAAGTTACTAAGTGTGAGGGCACCCTAGCACTAGCAAAGGTACTCCCACGTAGTTCAGGGCCATTTCCCGGGACTTTGTGAGTGCGGGGACGCCATTACATGCATGCACTACATTTAGGTCAATACCTATATGTAGCTTCACAATGGTAACTCCGAATATGCCCATGTAAGGTGGCTAAGATCATGGAGTTGTCCCCTCATTTCAAATCTGGTATTGGGGAGCCAATTCCATGCATCTTGGGGGCTCCACTATGGACCCCCAGTACTGCCAAACCAGCTCTCTGAGGCTTGCACTGCAGCTACAGCTGCTGCCACCTCACGGACAGGGTTCTGCCCTCCTGGGGTCTGAGCAGCTCAGTCCCAGGAAGGCAGAACAAAGCATTTGCTTTGGGAGCAGGGTGTTACACCCTCTCCCTTTGGAAATAGGCCTTACAGGCTGGGAAGGTGTAGCCTCCCCCAGCCTCTGGAAATACTTTGAAGGGCACAGATGGTGCCCTCCTTGCATAAGCCAATCTACACCGGTTCAGGGACCCCTTTTCCCCTTCTCTGGTGCGAAACTGGACAAAGGAAAGGGGAGTCACTCCCCTGTCCATCACCACCTAGGGGTGGTGCCCAGAGCTCCTCCAGTGTGTCCCAGACTTCAGCCATCTTGCTTTGCAAGGTGTGGGGGCACTCTGGAGGGCTCTGAGTGGCCAGTGCCAGCAGGTGACGTCAGAGACCCCTCCTGATAGGTGCTTACCTGATAAGGTAGCCAATTCCCCTCTCAGGGCTATTTAGGGTATCCCCTGTGGGTTCTCTTCAGATTCTACTTGCAAGTTTCCAGCAGGAACCCTCTGCAACTACTACTTCATCCTCTGACCTCGGATCAACCGCAGCCTGCTCCAGGAACCGCTGTAACAGCAACAAATCATCCATAAGGGATACTTTTCTTCTGCAACTTCAGCTCCAGCCAGCAACTGCAACAGTTTCCACTGTGTGCACGCTCTGAGGACTACCTTTCTTCACCCTGCACCAGAAGGACCGAAGAAATCTCTCATGGTGTGACGGAGTCATTCCCCTGCTCACGCAGGCACCTTCTAAGTCGATGACCGGTTCTCTTGGACTCCTCTCCTGGTGACGAGCGTGCTCCTTGGAACACAGAGGATAGACCCCATCAACACAGACTGTCCTGAGGTCGTGCTGTCACAATTTGGAGGAGGTAAGACTTTGTCTTCCCTAGAACGAAAGTACCCCTCTGCACCATGCCTTCTTCACCTCCTGAGGCCTCTGTGGACTATTTGCAAAATTCCTTCATGAACAGCCTGGCCCAGGTCCCCAGCACTCTATCCTGCAACGCTAAACTCGCTGAGTTGTTCTCTGGCGGTATGAGACCTTCCTTTGTAGTGCTGCACCAGACGTATTTTGCACCTCCTTTGTCCCCTTGTCCTGGGACTCCAGTGGGTGCTATCTGGTGCTCCGAGGGCTCTTTGAAGTGCTGAGAGCCCCCTCTTCCTCCTCACACAGAGTTGAGGCCCCCAGGTCCCTCCTGGGTCCAGATAGCGCTTAGTTTACGCAAAACACGACTTTGCCGGAACCAAGGCTTGTTGGAGGAATTCAGTGCCAAAACACATCTGCATACAACTTCACGACGTAGAACATCCTTTGCATCATGCAGGAACCCGCTGGCATCTTCCTAGGGTGAATTTCTGCAGTCTTTGTCCAACCAGGGACTCTTCTTTTGCACTCTCTTCTGGGTTGGCAGGGGCTCCTGTCCTTCCTGGAACTTCTTTCGACTTCTGGACCCACTACAAACCAGGCCAGCCCCCAACACGGTGCTCCAGAGTTTGGCTCAGTTCCTTTGCGGAGAAGGACTGGCCTTTATTATTCTCCCACCTAGCCCTCAGTGTCAGCAACTCATACGTCTGCATGGTCGGTGCAGATCTGTAAAACCAGGAGACTCAGTGCCAGCACCCTCCAAATGTCAATGTGGTCTGCAGGAAAACATGTATAGGACGTTCACAATGCCACCCAGTTTGGACCCATACTTTATGCATTACCTCTAAAGTATGCCTGACTGCTTTGTGCCAAGCAACCAAAGCATTAAGCACAGGTTTATTTAGTGGCTTTAGTGGTTCACACCAACAAGGACTGTGATTATTATTTAAGGTGGGTTCCCACCCTCCCCAACTAATACTCCAATTCCTTACACTTTTCTATACTTTGCAGAATACTGCAAATACATTTATAAAGGGCATTTAAGGAATGTGCTTGGACCTTCAGAGGCAGGACCATAATAAAAACGTTGTAAAATCACTGGATGGACTCTCTGTACATGCAAAATCAAGTACAATTTCCTCTGCATGGCCCATAAAGTAGAGGCTCACAATACAATCACAAAATGACCAACAGCTACGTTACAGCCAGGACCTTATGCTCTGCAATTGCACATGCAATCCATCAACAAACCTTTAAATGACAGAAACACAGGCAGAATCTTGGTCGTCCACGGGATGAGACTGCAACTCAAAAAACCTACAAGGTGAATCAAATTCCTCTCCATCCAATAGAGAATACAGCTTTTAGTCTTGCACTTGACAGGTGAAAGTCTCCAACCATATCCAGGGTGGGCATGTGTTTTATTAGAATTTATTTTTCAAAGCAATTTTTATTGAGGAGACCTTAAAACTACAAATAGAATAAAAAAGGAAGGCAAGACATGTCCAAATGTTTTTTTCTTTGAAGGAAACTTTGTACTCAGTAGTGGGAATTAAACTATCACCCATTCATTTGCATCGTGGATGGTAAATAGGCTGGTTAGGAAGATACAAAGGGATATTTGGTGAGAAGCATTATACCAGCAAACATCTAATGTTCCATTAAGGATTGTCAACAGGAGCCCCTTAGATCACTTTCTCTTCCATTTGCAAAGTGTACGTTAGCCTACCTAGCACTTAGGGCAATACTTGGGTTTGTACACCACGCAACCCTCAAAGCTTTACATTGTGCACCAGTTGTTCTGCAATATGTCTAAAATGAGTTTAACTGCCTCAGTGTGGATCCTAACATATAACTTCTGACTGTTCACCACTTTTAGCCTTGCAAAATAACTAAGAGAAGCCTCAAATAACAGATGTATCAAGCCCTTTTTAGGTTTTGCATGAGACCTCCCACTTCCCACCGTCCGTCCTTTTGCCCCAACCTCTTGCCCCTCACCCTTCTCCCTTGTCCATTGTGTTGATACACCTTCCCACCTTCCCTGCATCTCCCTTGTGTTGCGTTGCGCCCGCCCTCCTCTGCTATCCTGTGTGCTGCTGCTGCATCCCTCCTCCCCCTACCTTCCTTATATTGCTCCCCCCTGCTTTTGTTAGACATATTATACAGCAGCACAGGCTGCTGTGCAACATGGCTTAAAGAAAAGCAAAGTGCTATGACGCGGTCAATGCCTCCCACTTCATACCGCTTTTTCTCTTGTTAAAATCCATGCTGCAAGGCAGGCCAAACTGGTGCGCAACATGTCTAAAAAATATTACAAAGCCAATAGATCTTGCATAGGCAAAACCTATTGGCTTTGCCAATACTTGTTAATGTGTTGGAGCTGTTTTCACCTCATTTGTGTCCATCTGCTGCGGTCAGTGAAGTGTTGGGATTCTTGCTTTACTTTCATAATCTACCAGACCATGCAAGGGTTTTATATGATGATGCATAAATCTTGTGAATTGTCTGTCACCCTTTCATGAATGCTATTGGTCGATTGATTATAATATACCTAACCAGTTACCACTAAATATCTTTATGATCCAGCCTGCTCTTAACATATTCACTGCTTTGAAAATCATTAAAGTGACATAAGAGTTATTACTCGATACTGAAGTCTGCACTAAGTTCTTCAGGAGAATAATGATTAGAAACATGATAAGCATTGACAAAGCCAACAGGTGTGGTCTTCTATCTAAAAGTGCTTTTTCATTACGCAGCAAATGTCTGTCTGTGATTGTGTAGATGAGTGAATGCAAGAAACAGTCACTGGGTGTATGATTGGCTGGATGAGTTAGTGCATGGACAGATGAATGGTTGAGTGACTAGGCAGATGGATGGATGAATCAATGGATCAACAAACAGCAGAGGCCGGTGAATAGGGCAGCCTCCTGCCACTAACAGGACTTTTGTTGTCTTCAGCCTTCACATGCTCACTCATCCTCTTAGCCATTTATCCATACAAATGTTCACTTATTTATCATTATTTGACCATCCATGCACACACGTACCCATTCATCCATGACTCACTAGTCTCTATGTTTTCACACTCATTCATGCACTCAGCCACTAATCCTTTCGGTGGTACTGCTTATGTCAGGTAAGTGTTAGGTAAGTATGTTAGGCAACACAAAAAGTTATTGTAACCCAAACAGATGTTTCTCTTTGCCCTTTAAGCACAGTAGAGCATGGGACTAAAAGCCTCTTTTCAAATACTTCAGTTACATTTAGCACTGTTTGCCTGTTAGCAACTTGGATAAGGCCTATTTATCCTCTGTGTCACTGCTTGGTTGCACTTTTGAACAGTGAAGACATAAGAAGGTGACATTGCTCATATGTTGAAACTCTGCGGATGCATCTGGTTGACAAAGAAGGAAGAAAGAAATCAAAACTACATATTTCATAATGGTACCAGAAAAGATGATATTGCTTATGGCAGTTGTGGCAATACTGACAAACAGTGGAAACCAGCCATGTAATCCTAAAAACGTCTATCCTTGTCATCCTTATCACATTTTGTGAATTATATGCTGATATATGTAAAAAAGGTCAAATAGTTGATGTTCCCACTTGTGGGTGAAATGATTCAAAGTGTGGTAGACACCCCAACATTACAAGAACATAATCTTTGATTTTACTGTATGCAAATCCACTACTGGAAAATGCAGGGTAGGAGCTGCAGCGCAGATGCATCACCTGGCCCCCATCTATCCTCTGACACCATAGGGGGAGCTAACAATGCTCCTCTTAGAGAGCCAACAGCCTCCTCATTCCCTAGATGCACTCATTTGCAACCCCCACTGCACTTCACAGATATTTCAGGGCAGGTGATATATATCTATCTTAAACCTTCTGTGATCCAGAAAAAAACCTGCCCATAAGGTGCAAAAGATTATTTCTCATTCCAGGGACTTTAATTTATAATCCTGTTATCCCACAGAGAGATACTGTCCATAATCGTTCATTTCGGCTCTAGTATTTGCCAATGGAGATAGAAGTGATAGAGCATAACTTGGCTGCACCATTACGCTTTGTTGGAAGAAGAGTAATGAAGCATTTAATCTCACAAATATCTCATGTAAACTAATTTCCATGTAAATGTAGCGCATTAAAGGACCACAACATCACTGTGCCTTTATGAGTAAAGATGCAAGAAGTTATATGTAAACTGTTTTTACACAATGTTAACCAAATGCATTTATATTTTAGTATTTTAACGAATGATAGATGTTATAATCACTCTTCATTTATTGTGTGTAAGAGACCCGCATTTGTTCGTGTACCACTAAATTGTGCACTTCTTCGTTGTTCAGGCTGAAATAAAGGCTTCTACAATTTCTGTTTTTAATTTCGACATGACGCTGGTTTCCTTTGTGCATTATTTTTCTCTTCTCTGCAGGTGTTAGATAAGAAAACGTGAGCTGGGTTGCCAAGGATGAGAATCGGTAGCAAAGATACATAAGAACAGACTCCCCTTCAAAATTCCTGAGCGTGGATGTAATCCAAAGTTAAGTAGATGTGTTCAGAAGAGGATAAAAGTTGATTGGATATGATTGACAATGACATCTCTTCAGTGGCAATGTACTTCTTGTTTAGTCAGAGATTCAGATTCCCTTTGCTCTTTGACTAGAGTGGACTTTTAAGGGACAGATCTCCTTTTTTCCCCAGGCTAAGTGGCATTATGCTACTCACATCTCTCAATAGGACTTCTACCGAAGTTTCCGGTGATGCTGACGGTTTCCCCTATATTCATCGCTAGTTATTAGAATAGTTAGGCATTTAGATTCAATGATTAGGAAGGAAACCCTGAATCTGAATTCAAAGCATCTTAAGCTTTTTCCTTGTTTTGTGCAGTGTCACTATTGAATTATCTGTCTTTTATATGCTAGTGAAATTTAACATTGTGCGATGTTTCCATGTTTCTGACACTCATTTATGTAAGTTTGGCTTTGAGTCTGTAATAAATCCCTTTCTAAACTTCACGTTTGTCTCTGAGATTTAGTGTGTAACCAAATGGGTTACGTTGGCACATAGCACATTGAGAGTAGGTGTTTCTCCTTGCCCCTCGGGACGCCTAAAAAGATTCATCGGAACTAGAAAGAGGGAAAAAAGGATGCTACTGGATGAGATGATAGCGGAGTGATGATGGTTAGGTTCCTGAAGTAAGGAGAGCTAGAACCTTGCCTTCTGGGTTAGCTAGTCCTTAGAGCTCAGCCCCTGGAGCCCATGTCCAAATCGTGGAAGATCGCCAAAGATGTGGAGGCCCAGAAGATTGTTCTATTGGGGAAGGAGGTGTGAGTATTAATAGGATTAAGAATTGTAGTGCTTCATACTTAGTTTGCTGTGTATGTGAGTCTGGATGATGTCTTGAGGAAATGTTTACTTGTTATGAGAGTGTGATTTGTGAAAAGTTGAAGTGCTTATCGGGTCCGACATGACCTAAGATGCCGGTATAGTTTTTAAAAAGTGCAGAACACACCACATTTAATTATCTGCTATGAGGTTGTGCTCACTGTGAGACATTGTTAACGGCACAGTTAAGATAGGGACTCGCTTTGCATAGTCAATCTTAATGCACAGAGTGAAGCTGTACTGATCTGGATGATACCCTGCAGGTCGATGTTTCATTCGAAGTGTTTGGAAACTTTCTTGTGTGTTTGGAAACTATTCATTCCTTAGTGAGCAGACAAGTTATTTATATTGTATTTTCTGCATGTGTGTGATATGCAGAGAGAGCGTGCGTGCAGAGTGTAAAAGAGGGGAACTCCTTTGAGGAGCAAGATCTACGTCACAGTGACCTGCGCTGGTATAGGTCGGTTGGTGTGGTGCCATGCTATTATTGGTTGAAAATGTCATAAGGGGTCACGCTGTAATTGGTAGCTGTTACTGAGCAAATGACTGTGGATATAAAACTGTTTCTGAGTTGAAATTCAATTGTAATTATTGTTGTTTAATTGTGGAGAATGAAGTATTTTAAAGTTATGCAAGATTTATTTAGAGGTGATGAGCAAAACCCCAGTAGAGAAGGTGAAGAGGTGCCTCCAGAAGATACCACACGTCAGTATATGATAATATACAGGGCTCGAAAAATCTACTCGACCATTCGCTATGGTGAGCTTTATTTTATGATGTTGAGCTGTTTTTAGATCCTACTCGCCCCTTCTGGCAAGTGGACAAAGAACAGGTGTTCTGTTCAGTCAAAAACCAAATTAGCAATTAAGATGCCTTTAAATCCTATTCTTGTCACATTTGCTCTGTGTTCAGAGACAAAGGTCAAAAGTCAGTTTGTCTTCTTGCAATGCAAATACTTTTCCTTGTTACTGCAGATTTTGTAACATGAACTGTTGTCTAAGTCAACTTTACAAACATTTCAAAATATATTTCAGTAGCTGTAAAAGACAATTTTTTGTACTACTGTGTGAGGAAGAAATATTTTAATAGGATGAAAAAAAGTCACAACTTTTTACTTGGTGATGTGCAAATGATAAATGTTTTCTGATAACCAATTTTCACAGATTATTGTTGATACACTATATAGTTTTATCAGTAAAGCTGAAAGTTAGAGGGTCGTTTTTGGGACATTTCTTGGAAATGTACTGTCTGTAAATGACAGTGCGCTACCACATCATGCTTTAGTAATACATTTATTAAAAGTGAGTGTTTAAACATAAACTGAGAAACACTCCTGCCATGATGACAAAGCTATTAATAAACTAGGAGGCAAGTCATGCATGGATCATGTGTTCCCTATATGTGGGCTACATTTATTATATATGGAGTAAACATTTAGGGTATTTAATCAAACAAAATAGGATTTTTTTACAGCAGAAATGCAGAAATCTTGAAGGTGCACTCATATGTGAGAATGAAGAAAAAGGCGACTGCAAAATACAATATTTGCCTAGGATCACACAATTTGAGACCCATTTCCGGGTCAAGTACATTACATTTAGGTCGAGGAGATTATTCAAGCTACTCGACCTGCAGGTCTAGTAACATTTTTATGATTTTTAAAGGGAAAGATAGGGGACTGATTAAACTGGTTTAGCCTGTGAGAATAACAGTCAAGTCCAATGTTGAATTTTCAAAAATACCACAATGCAATCTGACACCTGAGATGATTGCAGAGATTCATCCAATAATCAAGTCTATGATTCCGCAGGGAATCCTGAAGAAGATCATGGGCAGTCCTTGTAATTCCCCTTTCATGGGCTCTCAGAAGCCGAGTGGGGAGTAAAGGATTGTACAGGATTTGCGTAAGGTGAACAATATAGTTATCTCTTGTTGTCCCGTGGTACAGAGTCCAGCTGTGGTATTGTCTCAGATTCCATGTGAAGCTAAGTGGTTCTCCGTCATCGATTTCAGGCTTTCTTTTCAATACCGTTGCATGAGGATAGTGGTCCCTCTTTTGCATTTTGGTTAGAAAATACGGTTTTAGCATGAAGGCAAGTCCCACAGGGGTATACTGAGAGCCTATTTTTAACCAGGTTCTTAAGAAAGCAATTGAATCTGTGGGTATGGCTTGTAATTTGGTTTACAAGCCATACAGTACAATGACAATTTATTGGTGGCGCTGGATACCTAGGAAGCATGTAAACAGGATAACATTGCTTTGTCAAACCACATTGCTGAGAATGGACACAGTATCCTCAGGAAAGTTGCAATACTGTCAGAAAGAAGTACAATATGTTGGCCATCACATTGAGAAAGGAGCGAGGAAAGTGTCACAAGAGAGAATTTCAGTAATCTGGAAAATGAGTCAGCTGACAAAATAAAAGGAAGTGAGGATGTTTTTGGGAATGGTGGGCTACTGTCGTCAGTGGATCCCCAACTTTTCACTAGTGGCCAAGCCTCTACAGAGGCTGGCACACAAGGATGTGTCTGATCTGGTACCTTGGGATAACGATTGCTTGATTTATTTTCTAGAGCTGTGAGAAAGTCTCTGTCGTGCCCCAGCTATAGGGATTCCTCTTCACAAAAAATCTTTACAACTATTATGCAGTGAGAGGGTGGGCTATGCTCTCTCAGTGCTTACACCAACTCATTGAAATGCCAGGAGGCCCATGGCATATTTTTTATCCACATTAGATTCAGTTGCCTCTGCATTGTCCAGCTGTCTTAAGGCCATGGCCTCCATCAGCACGAGTATTGATAGATGTGAGAATATTTTAATAGGACACCCTTTAACAGTGTATGTGCCTCACTCAGTTGAATTGTTGCTGACCAAAATGAAAACACAACACATGACTAGCAGCTACCTGACCAAATATAAACAAGTCATATCGGCAAAGGAGAATATAACTGTCAAATGTTGTGGTATCTTGAACCCGTCCACTTTGTTGCCTGTACCAGATGTTGAAAGTGATATAGAATGTGAAGTGGACCATGATTGTTTCAATGTCACTAAACTGTGTATCAAACCAGACCAGACATACAAGATGAACCATTGCTTGAATCTTATTTTGTGCTTAACCTCTTAGCTGCTGGGCCTTTCCCCTGCCAGTGCTGAGCCCTTTTTTGGCTATTTGGGGTAGTTCGCGCTTAGGCCTTCATAACTTTTTGTCCAAATAAGCTATCCACGCCAAATTTGCGTCCTTTTTTTCCAACATCCAAGAGATTCTAATGGTACCCAGTGTTTGTGGTTTCCCCTGGAGCAGACCAAGAAATTAGCCAAAATACAGTGAACATTTTGTTTTTTTCAAAAAAATGGGAAAAAGGGCTTCCCAAAAAGGCTTGTGTTTTTTTCCCTGAAAATGGCATCAACAAAGGGTTTCTGGTGCTAAAATCACCATCTTCCCACCTTTCAGGAACGGGCAGACTTGAATCAGAAAACCAAATTTTTCAACACAATTTTGGCATTTTACTGGGACATACCCCATTTTTACTATTTTTGGTGCTTTCAGCCTCCTTCCAGTTAGTGACAGGAATGGGTGTGAAACCAACGCTGGATATCGGAATGCTAAACATTTCTGAAAAGTAGACAAAATTCTGAATTCAGCAAGGGGTCAGTTGTGTAGATCCTACAAGGTTTTCCTACAGAAAATAACAGCTGAAATAAAAAAATATTGAAAGCGAGCTGAAAGAAACAGCCATTTTTACTCTGTAACTTTTTCCTGCAATGTCAGATTTTTTACAGCAATATACTGTTACATCTGCTGGACTCTTCTGGTTGCAAGGATATATAGGGTTTTTAGGTTCATCAAGATCCCTAGGTACCCAGAGCCAATAAATGAGGTGCACTTTGCAATGGGTTTTCATTCTATACCGGGTATACAACAATTCATTTGCTGAAATATAAAGAGTGAAAAATAGGTATCAAGAAAACCTTTGTATTTCCAAAATGGGCATAAGATAAGGTGTTGAGAAGCAGTGGTTATTTGCACATCTCTGAATTCCGGGGTGCCCATACTAGCATGAAAATTACAGGCCATTTTTCAAATAGACGTCTTTTTTCCACACTGTCTTACATTTGGAAGGAGAAAATTTAGAGACAGACAAGGGGCAATAACACTTGTTTTGCTATTCTGTGTTCCCCCAAGTCTCCCGATAAAAATTGTACCTCACTTGCGTGGGTAGGCCTAATGCTCGTGACAGGAAACGCAACATGGACACATCACATTATTACATTGAAATCTGACGTGTTTTTTGCAAAGTGCCTTGCTGTAGATTTTGGCCTCTAGCTCAGCCGGCACCTAGGGAAGCCTACCAAACCTGTGCATTTTTTAAAACTAGACACCTAGGGGAATCCAGGATGGGGTGACTTGTGGGGCTCTCACCAGGTTCTGTTACCCAGAATCCTTTGCAAACCTCAAAATTTGGCCAAAAAACACTTTTTCCTCACATTTCGGTGACAGAAAGTTCTGGAATCTGAGAAGAGACACCTAAATTTCCTTCCACCCAGTGTTCCACCAAGTCTCCAAATAACAATGGTACCTCACTTGTGTGGGTAGGCCTAGTGCCTGCGACAGGTTATGCCCCAAAACACAACGTGGACACATCACATTTTCCCTAAGAAAACAGACCTGTTTTTTCCAAAGTGCCTAGCTGTGGATTTTGGCCTCTAGCTCAGCTGGCACGTAGGGAAACCTAGCAAACCTTGGCATTTTTTAAAACTAGACATCCAGGAGAATCCAAGATGGGGTGACTTGTGGGGCTCTGACCAGGTTCTGTTACCCAGAATCCTTTGCAAACCTCAAAATGTGGCTAAAAAAAGCACTTTTTCCTCACATTTCGGTGACAGAAAGTTCTGGAATCTGAGAGGAGCCACAAATTTCCTTCCACCCAGCGTTTCCCCAAGTCTCCCGATAAAAATGGTATCTCACTTGTTTGGGTAGGCCTGGTGCCCGCGACAGGAATAGATCACACAACGGTCAATGTTGGTCCTTACACGAGGCAGCTGTTGACCCTGGGGTGATCCATTCCTGACGCAGGCACTAGGTATAGGCACTCAAGTGGGGTAGTGTTTTTATCAGGACAGGTGAGGAATCACTGGGTGGTAGGAATTTTGTGGATCCCAGAATATTCCTGTAGTTTGTGTGACAGAAATGCGAGAAAAATAGAGTTTTTATTCAACATTTCAGCTTTGCAGGGTATTCTGGGTAAGAAAACTTTGGGGAATCGACACAAGTCACACCTCTGTGGACTCCCCCGGATATCTAGTTTCCAGAAATGTTTGGGTTTAGTATGTTTCTCTATATGGCCACCGAACCCAGGACCAAAAACACAGGTCCCTGCCTTACAAAACCAGTTTGTTTTGTGATAGATAATTTTGATGTCTCCACAATACGATTTGGGCGGTGGAATTTGGGGCTGAACTAAATTGGGGAGCTCCCAAGAGAGCACTCTCTCTCTCTCTGCTTGCCGCCGCATTCACCTGCTCTCTGGGTTGGGCTAACCCACTATTACCCCGTTGCACAGACTGTGCTTGCGAAGGGACAGCAGGACTGTTCTCATCACCTCCCTCACAATTTACTGGAAGAGGAGTTATCGAATGGGACTCCTCCGACTGAAAAATCAGTCCCAGAGTCTGCGCAATTGTCCTGTCCCTCAGATGCTGTCTCAGTATCTGATGTCTCAGTCTTTGATCCTATGTCAGAGCTGTCCTCTATAACCCGAGTGACGGCAGCAGTCATCCATCAAGATGCCATCTCTGCTATTGGTTAAACTGTTGCTCTAAAACACTAGCCTACGTAGACAGTCACAAAATCGATGGTGTGTGTGAGATACGGCCAACAGTAGAGGCCACCTTACCTGCGCTTCTTCCCTCAATCAGCATGTTCTTTCAAGACACTCAAAAAACACCTTGTCACATACCATTCGTCACAGTCTTTAGCACCTCCTGCACCCAGTCCAACAATCATTATTGGTGCTCCCACACCCTCCTCCTCGGATTCCCTCATTACCACCAAGCAAAAGTGCCCTTCAACTCTCCATAGCCGCCCACCACCCCACATATACATTTCATTTGTATTAAAGCGCAGGTAATGGCTGACTTTACTAATGTACTCAGTTATTTACATAAAATACAGATTTGCTCTTTGCAGTAGGCATATAAACCTTCTGTGCTTCTTTATGCCACTAAAACTGCCACTAGACAAAAGTCTGATCCTTTTGTAGCAGAAACATAATCACAATACTTACTTGACTTTTTTATTGCTGCCTAAAAGCTACAGTTGAAATGCGTCAGTTGAAGTATGTGCATTGCTTTGAAGACGCAAGCTGCAACTGCAAGACAACTGGTGGCAAATATATATATAATAATATATATATATATAATAATAATATATATATATATATATATATATATATATATATATATATATATATATATATATATATATATATATATATATATATATATATATATATATATTACTTTTATATGTGGATCTGGTTTTCCTGGGGGCCGATCGCAGCCCCCAGGGAAACCACACATGTATTGACAAAAGCGATCATTATTTATATATATTTTTTTTGTAGTTGTATGGTTTCCTTGGGGGCAGATGACAAAAAAATATTGTTCCCACAGGGGGTCGCCCTGCCCACCGGCGACCCCCTGTCCATTCCTTTTTTTTTTTTTTTTAAATAAAATTTAGCCCGGGGGGGGGGGGGGGCGCGATCGAGAGCGATAGCGCCCCCTCCAGGGGACACCTATCTTTTTTTTTTTAAATATGCCCCAGGGGGGGGCGGCTGTTTTCCGAGGGGGCCGACCCCCCCAAGTGAAATCCCTGGTGTCTAGTGGTGTTTCCTGGCCACCGATCGCAGCTGTGCTGCGATCGGGAGCCAGCAAACACTTTCAGGAAGGCCTTGTAAGAAAGGGGAGAGTCTCCCCTTTCTCACGAGGCCTTCCCGAACGTGGGGAAGGCCGTTTGGGGCCGTTTTCCCTATCGGTGTAGGAAGCGGCCTTACGGCCGCTTCCTGCTCCAATGGGGAAATCAAAAAGGTGACTTGACGTGCCGTCACAAAGGGGCGGGGGAGACACGGAAAAGCTTTGCACCCGAGGATTTATTAACCCCCTCCCTGGTGTCGGCCACTGGTCGTGACCCGCACCAGGGAGGTAGTGTGGGCGTCGGCCAGTTAAAGGGGTTAATGTAGATGGTTCATATTTACAAGACAGTGGAGGAAGTCTGAGAGCAGCGGATGCTGTTTATACTCTTTCGGGAGTTGTTGAAGCTTCCTGCAGTATTCTCCACCAAAATGGCTGAATTGATTGCTCTTACTGGGGCATGATGTGATGTGACCAGTTGAAAGTGTCAATTTTTACCAACAGTCAGTATGGCTTTGGTGTCATTCATGGCTTTGGATAGCTATGGTCCCGGGGGGAGATTTATGACATTTTCTGAATCCCCGATCTGGAACGGCAAACAGGTGAGAAACCTCCCCTATGCATTACAATTACCTGAGCAAGCCAGAGCGGTCAAGTGCTCTTCACATCGATCATGGGCAATAATTACGCTGACGAGGTTGCAAGATATTGTGCACATAATGTCTGTACCTTCAATGGAGAATATACCAATGAGGGAATGGATGAGGCTAACTATAACCTCTTGCTGACTTTCACCAATACCTCGGAGGAAGTCAAGAGGCTGCAAGAGGAAGTGTCAGAGAAGAAACCACAAGTTTGGGTCAGAGCAGGTTGTGTCAAAAGAGATGATATTTCGGTTTCAATGGATGGAAGACCCAGCTCATGTTGGAAGCTCATGTTGGAAGGGATGCCATGGTGAGGTTATTTAGAAGGTCCTGGTTTAATCCAAAATTCAGATTGATGGAGGAGGCTTTGTGTCACAGGTGTGCTGTGTGTCAACAGAACAATGCTGGGAAAGGAGCTGCAGTTACACTGAGTCACATAGGGAGGTCAGGAGGACCATTCAATAAGACACAGTTGGACTTTATCGAAATGCCTGTGTGTAACGGGCTGAGATACATCCTGGTAATTGTGTGTATCTTTTCACATTAGGTCAAAGCATACCCATCCAGAAGAAATGATAGCTTCACAGTAGCTAAACTGTTTCTAAGAGAGCTCATTCCTAGATGTGGCTTCCTGACTTCTTTGGAATCAGATTGAGGTACTCATTTCAAAAATGTGGTTTTGATGCTATTTTACCCAGCAGTACAAACTACATTGCAGGCCTGAGGCTTTGAGTCTTGGGGAGCAGGTGAATGGCACAGTGAAATCCAGATTGGCAAAAGTGTGTGCTTCAACATCTTTGAAATGGCTTGATGCGTTGCCTCTTGTGTGGATGACTTTTCAGAGTGTACCTGTTCAAAAGACTGGATTATCGCCCCCACAAGATCATAATGGGGAGGGCGATGAAACTGCCAGTGATTCCTGAGAATGCGCTAGTGAACTTTACCCATGAACTGGTCCTTGATTATTGCAAAGGCCTGGCTGATGTAGTGCATTCTGTGGCTGATAAGGTTGGAGCATCTACAACTTCCTCCGCATCAGGTCCAGTGTCATGACCTCAGTCCCGACAGCTGGGTCTTGGTGAAGAAACAGATCCAGAAGACGTGCCGGGAACCTTGATGGCGTGAACCGTATCCGGTGATCTTAGTCACCATGACTGCTGTTAAGTGTGATGGTCTCACCAATTGGATTCACAGTTCCCATACTCGCAGAGTTTCATGTCCCCTTGGTAGACAGCACCTGTTCCAGAAGTGCCTGTGGATTCAGAGAGATGAGAGGAGCAGGTTAGCCAAGCTGTTGTGCGTCAAATGGAGCCTGACACAGCACTTGATTGGTCTCAGAGAGGTCAGGAACAAGCCATTGGTGAAGAAGAACCTGAAGTTGAGCAGCCTGGTTCTTGTCCATGGTGGTGAATGAGACAAATTCAGAGTCGGACCCTGATGAAGGACCCAGTGCTGTGAGAAGATGCGTGGAAGCTGGAGACCAATGACCCAGAAGACAAGAAAGAGAAAGTGTGTTCTTGCCTAGAGAACAGGTGCCATAGACAATACCCGAGGATACTGAGAACTCTAGTCTAAGCGAAAATGAAAGTGAAAATGTGGCTGTGAGGAGATTGATGAGAACGAGAGTCAGAGGTACACCTTACTTGAATGGACTTATTTTGCAAATGACACAGACAAAGAGTTCTGGAACAGTGACCCCAATAATAATAATAGTTTGTGTTCAACTAACCCTCCGTGATCTGAACATTTTGCTTGAACTGTAACTTGAATTCTCATTTCCATTGAAGAGTTTAAACTGTGTAATCCTTAGAAACATTTATATTGACTGGGAAAGGGAAATCAGAAGAATACCTAGGCCCAAGTAGAAGAAAATGGGTTGCCCCCTTTTAGAAGGACACAGAGTAGGGTTAGGGAAGTCTCATGAAGATGTGTGAACATTCCGAAATTTTTCCACTTTATTTGCGCAGGTGGAATGAACAGAGATATATTCTGTTGCTGCTCCATTCCACCCAATTTTAGATCTGAATTTAGAGAAGTAATTGAGCCAAGTCAGAGAAATAGACCTAAGTACATAGCAGGTATAATATTGCTTATTATTCTCACTGTGCTAATAGTGCTATTAGTAAGAGTGTATTCCCCTACTACATCTGTAGCTAACCATCTATCCTCAGTGCTCCCCAGTCTACATTAACCCAGAGGAATGGCAGATTTCATGATTTAGATGAGAAAACTGTGCACTTCGAAGCATCTAAAGAAAAGTATTATTCCAATGTATATTTTTGCTTATTATATGCATATGTCAACACAATGAAGGCAAGGGACTGCTATGCATGTACCCAACTGCCTGCCTCTGTGTCAGAAGGTATTCATGTAGCCTTTTGTTGGGATTGTTTTATGGTATAAGACACTATCAATATTATTTTCCAAGTTATTACTTGATTCTTTCAGAGATCTCTATAATTGATCATTTGAAGAGGCGTCAAGCTCCCTTCAAGTTAAAAATAATTGCAAGATTCTTTAAAGCGGTTACAACATTAAACACAGTCGGAAGTTGAGAATACGTTTCTAAATTTGGTTGAAGATCAAAGGAAGGAATTAGAAGCTAGCTCATAATTGGAGAGCTTTCTCAGAATAAATGGACAGTAGAAGAAATTGAACAAATGTTAGCTGGAAATGTAGCTGCATTAGCCTTAGGAACATAGAGGAAGACTATGTATTTGAATGGAGAGATTTGATACTGGCAATGTATTTATGGGAAAGTGTGACTGTGAACATACTTTCGAAGTTTGAGGGAATTTCAAGTTGTATATGGATGGAGAAGACTTTGTTATACCTGGAGTTTATTTTATGTGTGTAAAGCTTGCTTATTTTAAACTGCCCAAAGGATGATATGGTCTGTGGTATTTGGGGGTAGGTTTTTCCAAAGATTTATCATGTAAAACATCTTAATGATCCTGTCTGGACTAAAGGTTCTAGACACAATTTAGGTGCTGTTGCTGGAGAGGTGGTGGGTGACATATTTAGTGCTTTGATTCCATCTGTGGGAGTGATCTTGAATGATTTAAATACTAGAAGGCTGTCTACCATTGTGAATAAATTCGCTACCAGCACAGCAGGAGCTTAATTGGTTGTAAACTCTGAAATAATAGCAATCAAATCTATACATTTGCAAAATAGATTTGCATTAGACATGTAACTGGCAAAAGAAGGCAGAGTCTGTCAAATGCTGAAAGTCCAGCAGTACTGCAAGTACATCCCAGATAGTAGTCAAGATTTGGAGAAGTACATCCAGAATATTTGAGGCTCAACAAAAGAGTTGAAGGAATTGGAAATGACAGGCACGTGAGAAGGAATTGGAGATGGAAACCACTCACCTCTCGACACCCAATGAGGAACCAGGACACCTTGGAGCCCGAACTACAGGTCCTGCCTATGCTGGTCTTCCTCTTGCTCTATCAGGAGCAGGTCAGACGCCGTCGACGACCACAGTGAGTACTGCACCTACAACACAGGGGAGGGAAAAGAGAGTGACACACACATGCAACACGCAATACCCCCACCCTCACCCACAACAACATACACACAAATACATGCAGCAACATTACATATACACCCCAGAAGAACGTAAGAACAAAATTAAATGATTGTAACAATTGTAATCATGAAAAATCTGATAGTCAAAGTTCAAAATTCAGTATATACAAATATGTACAAGTTCGGATAGTGTACCAATCATTGTCCGTGGACCACTGGTCCCAAAATGCATGGGCGAAGCCCACACAAGATACCTGACTCGAAACAGAGAGAACACTGCTGGGGCATCAGATAGAAATGAAACAGGCACCTCAGGGGGAAGGGAAGGGGGGGCACCTCAGCCAGATGAACGCACAACGTCACTGCTGTACGAGGGGGCTCCATGCCCATTGCTGTATCCTGGGGAGTGCAAAGCCACAGTCTTAAGTCTCTCCAGTGGGTGGTGTGCCCACTGCTTTATCCTGGGGAGTGCAAAGCCACAGACTCTCAAGTCTCTCCAGTGGGTGGTTTGCCCACTGCTTTATCCTGGGAGTGCAAAGTCACAGTCTCTCAAGTGGATGTCATTCTCCACTGGGTCTGGATGGGGCATGGTACCTAGAGTGCTTCATCCTGCCAAGGACTGAGGTAGTGGATGTAATTCTCCACTGGTTCTGGAGGGGGCATGGTGCCCAGAGTGCTTCATCCTGCCAAGGACTGAGGTAGTGGATGTCTTTCTCCACTGGTTCTGGAGGGGGCATGGTGCCCAGAGTGCTCCACGTGCAGGTGGCCGGTACCATTCCCTCACATGGGTGTGTGTGCCACGAGATTGCTGAGGAACAGGTAGCATGATACGCCATGGAGGCAGCGACATACCCCACACTGCTGCGGCTTCACCTTCCACCTGCAGGTGCAAACAGTGATGGAAGTCATACCTCATGGAAGCTGGCCAGGGTCCAGGAAGTCTCCTACAGCCTCGGACGACTGACCACTGGGGATGGTAGCCATGCCAGCGGTGGTGCCATTGTCCGAGCACGTCGCAGGGCTGGTGGCGGTGCTTGCGGCGGTGTCTGTGGCGGCGGTGCTGACGGTGGTGCATGGGTCAGCACCTGCGGAGGGACACAGCAGGACATCTCCTGCAGCCTTGGACGGCTGCCCACTAAGGAAGATGCTGGGGACTGTCACTGAGGCTTCAGACGTGACAGTGGCTGTGCAGGTGGCGGTGCAGGTGGCAGTGCAGCTTGCGGTGTTTGCCGCCGTACAGGTTGGTGTTGTCGTGGACAGAAGGGGTGACACTGGTCCCTCAGTCGGTGCCACCGTGCCCTGTCTTGACCTGCTCTTTTGCTTTTGTCCCTTCCCCACCTTTGATGGTGCCGCAGGTGTGTTGCCACTATCCCCTTTTGTTTTTGTGGAGCCCTTGGTGGCTGGTAGGTGCGGCTTCTCCCTCTGGGATGTGGGCACCTTCTTCACCTTGGCAGGTGGCAGAATGTCCTTGCCCTTGCTACGTGGCACACTGGCAGCCCTGATGGGGGCGCACTCGATGACCCCGCCATTGCTGGCACCACTGTGCCTGGAGATTTGGTGGCTGAGGTGCTGGGACCTAGAAAGCCTGGCCCTAGGGGAAGGACGGGGGGGAGGTGAAGGGAAGAGGTCAGTGTTAGCCAGGAAAAGCGTCTTAGACACACTGGGACGGGAAGATGGAGGGGGTTTGGGAGTGGAGGAAGAGATAGTGGTTGTAGGAGGTGTACGTTTGCTGAATTTGGGTGAAGGTGCATGGGCCGGAGGCTGTTGTGAGGTGGATGGCTGTTGGGTGGGTGTGTGCCTGCTTTTGTGTACTTTGGGTGGCGGGCTCACAGACACACTGGGAGAGGACACAAGGGATGTGTGCATGGTAGTGGGGGTGGTGATTGCACGTGAGAGGTGTGTGGGATGCGCGTGCTGGTGATGGAGGCAGTGGCTGAAGGTGTAGTGCATGTAGGTGTGAGTGGAGACGAGACTGGGAGGGATGAGGAGGATGTGGAAGAGGGGGATACGGTGGAGGCAGTGGATGTTGCTGTGTCTGCATGGGGATGGTGCTTGTGTGAGTGCTTGTGGGATGTGTGGTGCTTACGTTTGCCATGTCCACTCTTGTGTGTTGATGAGTGTGCATGCTGATCTGATGGTGTGCTTGGGATAGGCTGAGGTACAGGGGATTGGGTCTGTGTAGTGGAAGTTGGAGGGCGGAGGCTGGACACAGGGACAATAGCTGCCATCAGTGCTGAGGCCAGAGCCTGAAATGCTCTCTGTTGGGCCGCCTGCCCAGAATGAATGCCCTCCAGGAATGCATTTGTTTGTTGCAAATACCTCTCAACACCCTGGATGGCATTCAAAATGGTAGATTTCCCAACAGTGAGGGATCTCAGGAGGTCAATAGCCTCCTCACTGAGGACAGCAGGGCTGACTGAGGCAGGGCCTGAGGTGTCTGGGGCGAAGGAGATGCCCACTCTCCTGGGTGAGCAGGCACGGGAAACACGCTGAGGGGCTGCTGGGAGGGCGGTGCTAGTAGGGGGGTGGCGGCTGTACCTGTTAATGCAGTGGGCATAGAGGTGCCCGCCACCGCAGGGGAGCTCCCATCAGAGGAGGAGTCGCTGTCACTGGTGTATGCTCCCGTCCCAGTCGTGGAGCTCCCCTCTCCCTCCATCCCACTGGTGGCTTCAGACTCCGTTGGTTCACCATCCAGGGCCAAGTGGGTTGCACCTCCCTCCTGCTCCGGTGCCACTGCTCCTCCGCCTGATGATGCTATTGCACACAAGAACAGGGAGACAACAAAAAGGGGGGGAAGACAGAAGAAAAACATGTTCAGTGCATGCAACACCACTACCATTGGCGGACACAACACACAGGGAGCAGCCTTCAGCACTACGCCACGCACTAACAGTTCCTATAACATTCACATGCCCGTGGGGTACGAGCCCTAAGCCCAATTGCTGCACACCTGGAAGTCACAGGAGCCTGACTAAGTGTAGATGGCTCTTACCACTAGTGGGGTTGGGATGCCACAGACCCTGCCTAACAAGGGACCTTGCCTACCAAACTGGCCCTGGCCTAGGGGAACCCAGAGCCCACCTCCCCACCAAGACACCTCATAATGCGCACAGAATCAGCTGAATGAGAGTGTACTCACCCCCTTGTGGTTGCTGTGATGCCCTCAAGCGCCCATCCAACTCCAGATAGGCCACCGCCAGTATCCGGTACATCAGGGGGGTCATGGTGCGACAGGCACCCCTTCCACGTTGGGAGGCCATCCCCAGCTGGGCCTCCGCCGACTTCTTGCTCCAGCGGCACAGGTCCTCCCATCTTTTATGGCAGTGGGTGCTCCATCTGTGGTAGACCCCCAGGGTCCGGACGTCCTTGGCGATGGCAGGCCAAATACCCTTCTTCTGGTGGGCGCTGACCTAGAGGAATGGTACAGGGGAAAAGGAAATTACTTACCCGTCCAGACCGTCATAGTCATTGCCCACCAGTTCCCATCCATGCCCTGACGCACATACACTCACCATCCGCACATGCAGGCCTCAGCCCCCCCATGTATCTTCCATCCACACCACTCAAAACAGGCATTGCCCACGCAGCATGCTCACAGTGTACTCACCTATTTGTCTGGAGGATCGTACAGTTGCGTGAACTGGGGGAGGACCCCATCCACTAGTTTCTCCAACTCCTCCGATGTGAAGGCAGGGGCCCTTTCCCCAGACACTGTAGCCATCATCGCTTACAGACACAGGCCACAGCAGCACTTGCAGTGTAGGTCCTCTCCTGTTGAAGGTCAGGCATCAAGTGAGTGAACAGCTAGAAAATGGCAGTCACGTCCACGGCGGTGCATACCGTCACCACCGGTGTACATCGTTATTGGCTCCTGGGACCCATAGGGCCCAATGTTAACCAATGCAGAATTGTGCCGCAGTCTTCGACGGCCACCGCGACGGTGTACAACGCCAGCACAGTTACCTCATTTCCCCTTGTCCCACCTTACAGGTCATGCAGCCGCCATTTCAGGGAGCCACATGGAATGGATAAAAACTGCGTCACACTTATCTAGGCCGGGAATACAGGCAGATACCGGCACATTGCGAATTAAAAACGTTTCTGCAAATAACACATTGTGATACCTCAGTGTTGGATGACTCTCTGCTCGCTGTTCTCCTTCATAGGGCACGTCTGCTGGGGCAGGTGATGAGATGGCGGCATCCTCCGGTATACAGACCCCTGGTGGACCTGTCGACAATGGAAGAGAGACACATCATATTCACCTACAGACTTCATCATGCAACAATCCAGGAGCTGTGTGCCCAGTTGGAGCCAGACCTGATGTCAGCTATCCGCCATCCCACAGGAAGTCCCCCCTCTAGTGCAGTTCCTGTCTGTACTCCATTTCCTGGCCAGTGGGTCTTTTCAAACAACAGTGGCCATGGCATCAGGGATGTCTCAGCCAATGTTCTGTAACGTGTTGTCCTGCTGAAACACGTGCAGCTACATCGTTTTCCCTCAGGTGGAGGATTTGCCCACAGTGAAAGGTGAATTCTATGCCCTGGGACATATCTCCAACATCATTGGTGCCATTGATGGAACACATATGGCATTTGTATCCCCGCAGGAATGAACAGGTGTACAGAAACCGCAAAAGCTACCATTCGATGAATGTGCAGATGGTGTGTTTGGCAGACCAGTACATCTCGATTGTACGACGAAACAACAACTTAAAAAACAACTACTGCCTAAACACCGACCTCGTTGCTACTACTAATGATTTTACCACGAATGCCTTAACAACGATATTTCGTTGTAAAGGCATTCCTGATAAAATCATTAGCAATAGGCACCATTCACCCTACATCCCTCACCCCACCCCCCCATCCCCACCCCAAAACATAAAACCCCCTGACCCCCACCCACTCCCCAAAACCAAAAATGCCCCACCCCCCCAACCCCACCCCAAAAACTAAAACCCCCTGACCCCCCACCCACTCCCCAAAAACCAAAAACGCCCCACCCCCCAACCCCACCCCAAAACCTAAAACCCCCTGACCCCCACCCACTCCCCAAAACCAAAAACGCCCCACCCCCCCAACCCCACCCCAAAACCTAAAACCCCTGACCCCCCACTCACGCCCCAAAACCAAAAATGCCCCACCCCCCACCCCCACACTAAAACCTAAAACCCCCTGACCCCCCACCCACTCCCCAAAACCAAAAACGCCCCACCCCCCCAACCCCATCCCAAAACCTAAAACCCCCTAACCCCCCACCCACTCCCCAAAACCTAAAACGCCCCACCCCCCAACCCCACCCCAAAACCTAAAACCCCCTGACCCCCCACCCACTCCCCAAAACCAAAAACGCCCCACCCCCCCAACCCCACCCCAAAACCTAAAACCCCCTGACCCCCCACCCCCTCCCCAAAACCTAAACCCACCACTTACCTTCGCCAACTCCCTTCTTTGTACCTTAACCACGCATGTTCGTTGTTCAGAACATACGTAGTTAAGGCACAAAAAACCGGAGTCATGGTTAAAAAAAGCGTTGTTGCGCTTTCATTAACCACGACTTTCAGAAAAAAAAAGTAATAAAAAAGGACGTTTCCCGTACATCTCCCATGTCAATGCCAAGTATCCTGGCTTTGTGCATGACGCTTACATTCTGAGGAATAGCAGCATCTCTTATGTGATGGGGCAACTCCAGAGCCACCGGGTGTGGCTAATAGGTGAGCCCAAGGTCCCAATACAGTTGACATAGGTGTCTGGGTATGGGCTTGTCCCTAAGGGTTAGTGTGTGTCTAACAGTTGTCCCTTGACATTTGCAGGTGACTCTGGTTACCCCAACCTGTCATGGCTACTGACCCCAGTGAGGAATACCAGGACAAGGGCAGAGGAACGCTACAATGAGGCACATGGGCGAACTAGGAGGACTATAGAACACACCTTCGGCCTCCTGAAGGCCAGATTCCGGTGCCTCCATCTGACAGGTGATCCCTATACTACTCACCGAAGAAGGTGTGCCAGATAATCATGGCCTGCTGTATGCTGCACAACCTGGCTTTGTGACAGCAGGTGCCTTTTCTGCAGGAGGATCGGCCAGATGGTGGTCTTGTGGCAGCTGTGGAGCCTGTGGACAGTGAAGAAGAGGAGGCCGAAGAAGAGGACGTGGACAACCGAAACAACATCATCATGCACCACTTCCAGTGAGACACAGGTAAGAAGATGTAACTGCTTCCCACATCTCATACTATTGTTGGAGCTAGCATAAGTCTATCATTTTCACTCAGTGTATGGACCCTGAATTGTCACTTTGGCTTTCCATTTCACAGATCTGGGTCCCACTTTGTGTCCTCTGCTATGCTTACTGCAGGCCTACAGCTGTGTTACATTGGTATGTGAACAAGTATTCCATCGATATTGCAATTACACATTACACATTTGTGAAAGCACAGACTGACTCCAGATTGTTTTGTGATTGAAGTGTGTTTATTTTGGTGCAAATAAGTGGAGGGAGTTGTAAAATGGGCTGGGGTGATGGTAGAGGAATGTCCATGGCAGAGTCCAGTCTATTTGTTTCACAGGTGCATTGTCCAAAGGGGCATAGGAAGTGGAGCAATGGCAGTTTAAGGGGGACAGGGTGACAAAGTGGGACAGAAGGGTGACATTCAGGGGGGTCTTTTTTCCTGGCGGGGGTCTTGGCAATGTTCTCTGTCTTGTTCCTGGTTCTCAGGGACCGTTTGCAGGGTGGTTTTCCATCTGCAGGGGGTGGGGTGCTGGTGGCTTCTTGTTCCTGTGGCGGTGCCTCCTGTCCACTAGCGCCGGCGGAGGTGGTGGGCTGTTCATCGTCCAGGCTAGTGTCAGGGGCCCGTGGTGTGCCACTGTGTCCCTCCTGGTGTTGAGAAGGTCTACCAGCACCCCTGCAATGGTGACCAGGGTGGTGTTGATGGACATCAAGCCCTCCCTGATCCCCAGGTAGTGTTACTCCTGCAGCTGCTGGGTCTCCTGAAACTAGGCCAGTACCATGCCCATGGCCTCCTGGGAATGGTGGTAAGCTCCCATGATGTTGGAGAGTGCCTCGTGGAGTGTTGGTTCCCTGGGCCTGTCCTTCCCCTGTCGCACAGCAGTCCTCCCAGCTTCCTTGTTATCCTGTGCCTCTGTCCCCTGAACCGTGTACCCACTGCTGCTGCCCCCAGGTCCCTGATAGTCCTGTGTTAGTGGGGTTGCCTGGGTTCCCTGTAGTGGTGGACACACTGCTGATAGACGTGTCCAGGGGACAGAGGGACGGCCCCCTGGATGGGTGCTGTGGTGGTGTTTCCTGAGGGGGGAGGTTCAGTGGGGGTTTGTGAATGTGTCAGGGGAACCGACTGTCCCGAGGTCCCTGATGGGCCGAGCTGGTCATCTTGATCCAGGCGTGCAGAGCTGCTGTCATCACTGTAGGCCTCTTCTGTGGGGGGACTGGACATGTCTGGCATCTCCTCTCCGGTGACGTTGGGCAGGGGTCCTGTTGGGGTGTGAATGCATAGTTATTGTATCTGTGTGTGCCATCTTGTGCTATGGGTGAGTGACCCTCTACTCCTGTGCTTGCATTATTGCTGTGGCCCTTGTGTGATTGGTGATTTTGGGGCATGAGTGAGTCTTTCTACTGGACATGCTTTGGGGATGGGTGTCCATGCATTGGTGTTACATGCAGGGCTTGGTATTGGGATGGGTGGGTTGTGTTAGTGGGGTATATGTGAGTTGGTGGAGTGATGGGGTGGGGGTACGAGTTTGTGATGGCATGCAGGTAGGGGGGATAATGTAGTAAAGCTTTGACTTTGACTTACCAGAGTCCAGTCCTACTGCTACTCCTGCGAGGCCCTCAGGATGCATGATCGTCAAGACTTGCTCCTCCCATGTTGTTAGTTGTGGGGGAGGAGGTGGGGGTCTACCGCCAGTCCTCTGTACAGCAATCTGGTGTTTGGATACCACGGAACGTACCTTCCCCCGTAGGTCATTCCACCTCTTCCTGATGTCATCCCGTGTTCTTGGATGCTGTCCCACTGTGTTAACCCTGTTGACAATTCTGCGCCATAGCTCCATCTTCCTTGCAATGGATGTCTGCTGCACCTGGGATCCCAATAGCTGTGGCTCTACCCAGACGATTTCCTCCACCATGACCCTGAGCTCCTCCTCAGAGAACCTGGGGTGTCTTTGAGGTGCCATGATGTGGTGTGGGTGATGTGTGAGGTGGTGTCGGTTGTGATGTGTGAGGGGATGCGTTGGTGTGTGTTGTTTGAGGTGCGTGGATGTTGTGTAAGTGATGGTGTTGTGTATCTGTGGATGCTGGTGTTGTTTTAGGTAGTCTCTCTCTCTGGCCTTCTTTTAAATTTTTGGTTGTGAGGGTTTGTGGGTGTGTGTTTCATATTGGATTAGGTGTGTGGGTGTAGTGTGTGTATGTGTATCAGGTGTGTGTATTTCGAATTGTCCAATGTGGTTGTGTTTTGTAAATGTGTGTGTATTTTGAGTGCGGTGGTGTGTACCGCCAATGGATTACCACGGTTGAAAGACCACTGCGTTGATTCGTGGGTCGTGATAGTGTGGGCGTATTCCTGTTGGCGTGACGGTGTAGGTTTTGCTATCGCCAGTTTATCACTGACCTTTGGTGTGGCGGACTTGTGTGGGTGTCTGTATTGTGGCGGATTCCGAGCTGTGGGTCGTAATACCCATAGCGGAATTCCTCAGCCGCAGCGGTATGTTGGCAGTCTTCTGCATGGCCGAAAGCAGGATTTACCATCAGGGTTGTAATGAGGGCCTATATATTTTATAATCGCCCCTCATTTGTTGTGTGTAAGAGACACACATTTGTAACTGCACAACAAAATGGAGCACTTCTTCTTTGTTCAGGCTGGAGTTAAGGCCTACATTATTTCTGTATTTAATTTCGACAAGAAGCTTGTTTCCTTTGTGCATTATGTTTCTCTTCTAGAAGGCCAAGGACGAGAATCTGTAGCGAGGAGCCTTTAAAGCAGACTGCTTTTTAAAATTCCTGAGAGTGGATGTAAACCAAAGTTAAGCAGATGTGTTCAGAAGAGGATGAAAGTTGATTGGATTTGATTCACAATGACACCTCTTTAGTGGAAATTTCCTTCTTGTTTAGTTAGTCAGAGATTCAGATTCCCTTTGCTCTTTGACAAGAGTGGACCTTTAAGGGAGAGACAGATCTCCTTTCTTTTCCCAGGCTAGGTGGCTTTATGCTACTCAGATCTCTCAATAGGACTTCTCCAGAAGGTTCCTGTGATGCTGACGCTTTCCTCTATACTCATCGCTTGAATAGTTAGGCATTTAGATTCAATGGTTAGGCAGGAAACTGCGAGTCAGAATTTAAAACACCATATGCTTTTCCTTGTTTTCTGCATTGCCACAATTGAATTATCTGTTGTTTATATGCTAGTGAAATTTACATTGTGCAACATTTTGATTCTCCTTTGGTGATCATATACATATATACAATGTTTCTGAGACTAATTTATGTGAGTTAAGCTTTGAGTCTATAATAAATTCCTTTATAAACTTCAAGTTTGTCTCTGAGATTTAATGTGTAACCAAATGGGTTACACTGTCATATAGTACATTGAGAGAAGGTGTTTCTCATTGCCCTTTAGGACTCCTAATAAGATTCATTTGAACTAGTGAGGGAAAGAAAGTACACCTTTGGATCAGAAGGAAACTTGTAATGGGGCCCACAGAAGATTCACTATATCAGAGTTTTCTTGATAAAGGGATTGGGATGTAATGTAAGAAGTAGGGTCCAACGAGAACACTGGTGAAATAAATAACAACTATATTAGACCTGTTCACATGGCAAATTTGGTGTTGTCTATTTCTTTTTTTAACTGAAGAAACAAATACCAATCCAGGTCAAAGGCCAATTAAAAAAGAAGAACAAGTGCATCATACATAACCAGCCGTCACAAACATGAAAAAAACATTATAGTAATAACTTGTCAGGACCAGAAAGGGCCCAACGCATTCATACCCTGAGTGGGTCCTATATCTGACTCAACCCGGTTATACATTCATCATTATCCAAATTAGACATTTATATATTCATGTCAACGTGGCATAGGGCTAGGAGCTTCTCCTAATAGCCAACTTCGTACCTATTCAGCACCAGTCTGGCAAGAAAGATGGCAAAGCAGTATATCCCTATAATGTTAGGTGGGATTGAAGGTGAGTGCCCCAATATTATTAACTTAGGATCCCAGACAATATCAGCATGGAAGATCCCATTAAGCTTCTCAATGATGCACACCCAATAGTTGTGTTTAGACATACATGCTGCGAAGATATGGACAGCTTCATGCCACACTGGAAGCATTTCCTGTCTTGTATTATATTCATGATGTATAATGGTGAGGCATGTAAAAAAGGTCATTAATACATTTAATGTGATGGATCTTAACCCTAGAAACATTAAGGACACTCTGCGCAAGGGAATTACTATACCTGATATCATCATAAATCATCCTAATCCCAAGGTGCCTGCTCCACTTGAGTTGAAATGGATCAGCCCTCTTCTCAATCTCTAAGATCATTTTGTAAGCCAAACTGATATTAGGTTTATGAGGCCTTCTTATTAAATAATCAAGGAAGCTATTCTTGGCACAGCTGATCTCATCCGCTTTGAGACTTGCTAAGAAATGTCAAAGCTTTACATATCTAAAAAAAAAATCCCATATGAGGAAGAGAGAATTATTGCTGCAGGATCTCATAGGATAAGGCTGTGCTACCTTGAACAATTGTCCCAAAGTAAAGGGTTAAGAGTCCTCCCAAACACTCAAAGCTATGATCGACAAGCAAAGGCATATTCAGGTTATAGCCCAAGTGGGTATATTGATTAAGGAAAGTGATGTTTGAAAATATTTTTTAGGATAGGTCCAGATTAAATGAAACACCCTCAAGGTCTTAAAGCTCATCCCCTTGAAGTACATTGTATGAATAATACCCGTGCAAGGCATAGTGCCAGGTCCCCCATTACAGGTAATCTGGGAACATGAGCCCAAGACTCCATGATTCCTTGCCAAGAACCATAGTAAGTCATGACATAAAAGCAGCCAGATAGCAGTCCTGTAAAACCCGTAGAGAGACCCAACTCTGTCCTGGGGTAATTGAAGAAACTGTATACTATACCTGATTTCATGTAGCTCTAATTAAATGTCTGCCTACAAGCTTTCATTATATTAAAAAAAACATGGGAAAGCAGAGGGGTATGCACCTAAATAAAGAGATAGAGATATAGGGACAGGGTGATAATTTTAATGAGGTTGCACTTCTCGATCAAACCCAGATGTAATCTGTTCCATTTATCAAAAATCTCAGTTGAGAGGTGGGGCCAGCCAACATGGCCGACCGGTTGTGAAGCCCCGAGGCTCCACGCCCGCCTGCACCTATGGACCCCCTTTCTTTGCGGTCTGGGGGGAGTCTCAGGCCATACAGGCTCCCCAAAGATGCTGTGAGCCTCGGGAGTCTGTTGGGCTCACCTGAGCGCCCTGAACGTCGGTTGTGGCCTGCGCTGCCGCGGGCGGCCCTTGATCGAGCCTCTTCTGCGGGTGGAAGACTTGGCGGCTGTGTACCGGGAGGAGTCATCGGATGAGGTAAGGGGGCCCCCGAGTGTGTTGTGACAGCGGGAGACGGCAGAGACTCCCTTGTCATATGTGAGCGGGTGCACGAGTGGAGAGGCGCAGTCGCATTTCCATTGAGCACTTTGGACGACCCGGTGCAGCGCATCGGCCGGGAGCCGTGAAGAGGGCATTTGTTGGGCTGAACACCCCCCATATGGACCCCCGGTGGGGGAGGCGGTAGGCCCCCTGCAGCTTGTTTTTGGGGCTAGTTTGTTACTACTTGGGGCCTGCCTGTCCTAGATGCCTGACCCTAAGATGGAGCCTGGTGCCAATCTACATGGAACTTTCCTGAAGCAGGCCAGCCGTGAGCACATGTAGGAGGACTGATTCACCTGTCTCTGCATAGGGAATTGTTTTTTGGTTTTGTATATCCATCAGCCCTTTTTTTATGGTGAGAGATATGTCCTAGCGAGTAGCAGCTGGGAGCTAACAGAAGGAGTGGTGCTTGTTGTCGACATAAAGAGCATCACAGGGAGTGAGATCTGCGGGGTGCTAATGCCTCGGAAGAAACTACAATCTACTAGGGTCAATGATTATTTCACGCCGCCCAAAGGGGGGACTCCTGTGACGCAGAGACCCGAAAACATGGCGTTCACTGAGGACGATCTTTTGGCTTCCCTCCGCACCTTTAAGGTGGAATTACGAGAGGTGCTCATGGCAGATTTGAAGTCAGCGCTGGAGGCGCTTCAATCCGATGTTACTAGTCGCATGACCTCTCAAGAAGCAGTCGTGGATTCGGTGGAAACCCGCACGTTAGACCTTGAACCCAGGTCCAAGAGATAAAATAACAAGTAAGCCCGTTGGAGAAGGAGTTTTCACAGCTTAAATCGCAACTCCAGCTATCGATTCTTAAATAGAAGTACTTGGAAAACCGTTCTCGACGAGACAACATTAGGGTGCGGGGACTGGAGGAGGGCAGTGAGGGCCTAGACTTGGTGGCGTTTGTAGTGGGTCTCTTCTTGCAGCTTTTGGGCAGATTGAAAGGGTGCATAGGGTGAGGAATCGTCCCACCATTGAGAATAAGAGACCCCGGGATATCTTGGTGAAATTGAGTTCCTTAAAGGTTAAAGAGTGCACACTCCAGAAGGCGAGGCGCCAAGACATGGGTGGTCATTACAACCCTGGCGGACGGTGTTAAAGCGGCGGTAAGACCGCCAACAGGCCGGAGGAAAATAATTTGCAATTACGACCGTGGCGGAAACTGCCAACAAAGACAGCCACTTTAACACTCTGACCGCCACGACGGTACAAACAAACAGCGCGGCGGTCACCGCCAACAGACAGGCGGAAGACAATGTACCGCCCACACTATTATGACAGGCCAATCCGCCATCTTTTCTGGGGCGGATTCACCGCGGATAAAAACACGGCGGAAACAGGAATTTCAAAAGGAAAACGCTCACCTCTACACACTCCACGAAGAACGAGGACACCATGGACCCGGAACTCCAAATCCTACCTGCGATAGTCTTACTGCTCCTCTACTAGGAGCACGAACGCCGGCGGCGAAGACCACGGTGAGAACGGCACCTACGACACAGGGGAGGGGGGAGGCAAAAAACAGGGACACACACATGCAACACCCCCACCCCCACCCTCACCCACTACAACACACACTAATACATATCTATACATTATAGTAACACCCCCCAACCCCCCTGGAAGAATGCAAAGACAAAAGGAAATTAGTGTAACCATTGTAATCTATTAAAATGCAGTACACAAAAATATACATATATACACTATTAACAATATATACACCAAGAATAGTAGTCCAGGTATTGCACCATTTATAGTCTGTGAACCACTGGGCCCAAAATGCATGGGCGAGGCCCACACTCGATACCAGATCAAAACAGAGAGAACACTGCAGGGGCATCAGACAGAAATACAACAGGCACCTCAGGGGGAAAGGAAGGGGGGGCACCTCAGCCGGATGAGTGCACAATGCCAGATCCACGAGGGGGCTCAATGCCCACTGTTCAATCCTGGGGAGTGCAAAGCCACAGTCTCTCAAGTCTCTCCAGTGGGTGGTTTGCCCACTGCATTATCCTAGGGAGTGCAAAGCCACAGTCTCTCAAGTCTCTCCAGTGGGTGGTTTGCCCACTGCATTATCCTGGGGAGTGCAAAGCCACAGTCTCTCAAGACTCTCCAGTGGGTGGTTTGCCCACTGCATTAACCTGGGGAGTGCAAAGCCACAGTCTCTCAAGTGGATAACAGTCTCCACTGGTTCTGGAGGGGGACTGGTGCCCAGAGTGCTTCATCCTGTGAAGGACAGAGGTAGTGGATGGATCTCTCCACTGCTTCTGGAGGGCAACGGGTGCCCAGAGTGCTTCATCCTGTGAAGGACAGAGGTAGTGGATGCATGTCTCCACTGGTTCTGGAGGGGGACTGGTGCCCACAGTGTTTCATCATGTGAAGGACAGAGGTAGTGGATGCATGTCTCCAATGGTTCTGGAGGGGGACTGGTGCCCAGAGTGCATCACTCACCCCGTGACGGTCCCAGTTGCGTCAGTGCCCATGCCGCTCATGGGCTAGCGGTGCTTGAGTTGGCGGTGCCCTGTTCAGCGGTGCTTGATTTGGCGGTGCCCTGTTCAGCGGTGCTTGATTTGGCAGTGACCTGTTCAGCGGTGCTTGAATTGGCGGTGCCCTGTTCAGCAGTGCTTGAATTTGCGGTGCCCTGTTCAGCGGTGCTTGCCCTGTTCAGCGGTGCTTGAGTTGGCGGTGCCCTGTTCAGCGGTGCTTGATTTGGCGGTGCCCTGTTCAGCAGTGCTTGAATTGGCGGTGCCTGTTCAGCTGTGCTTGATTTGGCGGTGCCCTGTTCAGTGGTGTTTTAATTGGCGGTGCCCTGTTCAGCGGTGCTTGCCCTGTTCAGCGGTGCTTGAGTTGGCGGTGCCCTGTTCAGCGGTGCTTGATTTGGCAGTGCCCTGTTCAGCGGTGCTTGATTTGGTGGTGCCCTGTTCAACGGTGCTTTCCCTGTTCAGCGGTGCTTGAGTTGGCGGTCCTTCATGGCCCAGCTGTGCTTGAGTTGGCGGTCCTTCATGGCCCAGAGGGTCTTGTGCTGGCGGTCCTTCATGGCCCAGCGGGTCTTGTGCTGGCGGTCCTTCATGGCCGAGCGGGTCTTGTGCTGGCGGTCCTTCATGGCCCAGTGGGTCTTGTGCTGGCGGTCCTTCATGGCCCAGCGGGTCTTGTGCTGGCGGTCCTTCATGGCCCAGCGGGTCTTGTGCTGGCAGTTCTTCATGGCCGAGCGCGTCTTGTGCTGGCGGTCATTCATGGCCCAACAGGGCTGGGGCTGGCGGTCCTTCATGGCCCAGCTGGCCTGGGGCTGGTGGGGCCCTCTTGGGCAGCTGGGCTGGGGCTGGCGGGGCCCTCCTGGGCAGCTGGGCTGGGGCTGGCGGGGCGCTCCTGGGCAGCTGGGATGGGGCTGGCGGGGCCCTCCTGGGCAGCTGGGCTGGGGCTGGTGGTGGCCTCCTGGGCTGGGGCTGGCGGTGACCTCCTGGGCAGCTGGGATGGGGCTGGCGGTGGCCTCCTGGGCAGCAGGGATGATGGCGGTCTTCTCCGCCGTGCTGCTCTTCCCAGACTTGCCGGGTTTCTTGTGGCCCTTCCCCACCTTGGGAGGTGTCACAGCTGAGTCCGCACTCCCACCGGGACCCCTGGGAGCGGCTTGGGTGGCTGGAGTCTTCCCCCTCTCCCGCCGGGCACTGGCCAACTTCTGATGCTTCACAGGGGGGGACTGGCTGTGCTGTGGCTCCGTGCCACACTGGCTGTCCTGGTGGCCGGTGCACTCCACATACCTGTGACTACAGGCACCACTGGTCCCGGAGATGTTGTGGCTGAGGTGCTAGTTCGGGACCTATGAGATGGACGGGGTGGGGGAGGTGTGGTAAAAAGGTCAAGGCTGGACAGGAAAAGTTTTTGGGACACACTGGGACGGGTAGCTGGAGGGGGTTTGGGAGTGGAGGAAGAGGTGGTGGTAGTAGGAGGTGTATGTTTGGTGACTTTGGGTGCAGGTGCATGCGCTGGAGGCTGTCGTGAGGTGGATGGCTGTTGGGTGGGTGTGTGCCTGCGTTTGTGTATCTTGGGAGGGGGCGTCATAGACACACTGGGAGAGGACACAGGGAACGTGTGAATGGTAGTGGGGTGGTGACTGCATGTGAGCGGGGTGTGCTGGTGGGTGTGCTGGTGAGGGACGTAGTGGCTGTAGAGGTAGTGCATGCAGGTGTGTGTGTAGACGAGACTGGGTGGGAGGAGGGAGACGACGAGGAGGGGGACACAGTGGAGGCAGTGGATGTTGGTGTGTCTGCATGTGTCTGATGCTTGCGTGAGTGCCTGTGGGATGTGTGGTGCTTATGTTTGCCTGAGCTTCCCTTGTGTGGTGATGTGTGTGCAGGCTGGTCTGATGGTGTGCTTGGGAGAGACAGAGGTACAGGGGATTGGGTCTGGGTGGAGGAAGTTGGAGGGGGGAGGCTAGACACAGGGACAATGGCTGCATTCAGTGCTGAGGCCAGAGTTTGAAAGGCTCGGTGAAGGGCCGCCTGACCAGAATGAATGCCCTCAAGGAATGCATTGGTTTGTTGCAACTGCCTTTCTACACCCTGGATGGCATTCAAAATGGTAGATTGCCCAACAGTGAGTGACCTGAGGAGGTCAATGGCCTCCTCACTGAGGGCAGCAGGGGTGACTGGGCAGGGCCTAAGGTGCCTGGGGCGAAGGTGATGCCCACCCTCCTGGGTGAGCGGGCATGGGGCGAAGGCTGAGGGGCTGCTGGGAGGGCGGTGCTGGTAGGGGGGGTGGCGACTGTACCTGTAGATGCGGGGGGCACAGAAGTTGGCGCCACCACAAGGGAGCGCCCATCAGAGGACGTGTCCGTGTCGCTGGTGTCAGCTCCTGTCCCCGCCATGGAGCTCCCCTCTCCCTCCATCCCACTAGTGAATTCTGAGTCCGTAGTGTGGCCCTCCATGGCCATGTGGGATGCAGCTCCCTCGTGCTCCAGTGCCACTGCTCCTCCGCCTGATGATGCTAATGCACACAAGAACAGGGAAACCACAAACAGGGGGGGGAACAGAATAAAGACATGTTGAGTGCATGGATTACCACTACCATTGGCGGACAAGCCAGACACAGAAGCCCTCTGCACTACGCCGCGCTCTTGGGCTCTACAGTGCAATTCCTGGGAAATGGCCTACAAGGCTATGGATGACATCTGCACACATAGATGACACAGGGGCATGAATAGCTGTACTTGGCACTCTACAGAGGTGGGGTGGGGGGCCACAGGGCCATGCCTTACGGAGGGGCCTAGCCTACGGAACTCGCCCTGGCCTAGGGAAACCCACAAACAAGATCCCCCACCCAGACAACTCCACTGCACGCAAAGTCAGCTGAATGAGAGTGTACTCACCCCCTTGTGTCTGCTGTGATGCCCTCAAGCGCCCATCCAACTCCGGGTAGGCCACCGCCAGGATCCTGAACATCAGGGGGGTCATGGTTCGACGGGCACCCTTCTGAGCCTCCGCCGTCTTCTTGCTCCAGCGGCGAATGTCCTCCCATCTTTTGTGGCAGTGGGTGCTCCGTCTGTTGTAGACCCCCAGGGTCCGGACGTCCTTGGCGATGGGACGCCAAATATCTTTCTCTGGTGGGCGCTGACCTACATGAAATGTACAGGGGAAGAAGAGAAGTCATTACCAACTGCACCGTCAAAGTGAGTGGCCCCCATCCCTACTCTTGCCATGTGGCACATGCACCCACCGTCTTTCATGCATGCAGAACTCTGCCCCCTTCCTTCTTACATCCAGCCCTCTCCACACAGGCATAGCCCATACAACATACTCCCTGTGTACTTCCCTGTTTGTCTGGAGGACCGTAGAGTAGCGTGTACTGGGGGAGGACCCCATCAACGAGCTTCTCCAACTCCTCCGATGTGAAGGCAGGGGCCCTTTCCCCAGACACACGAGCCATTGTCTCTTCCAGACCGAGGTCACAGCAGCACTTGCAGTGTAGGTCCTCTCCTGTCGAAGATCAGGTATTGAGTGATTGAACAGATAGGAAATGGTGGTCATGTCCGCGGCGGTCACGTCCGCAGCGGTGCGTACCATCACCGCCGGCGTACATCGTCATTGGCTCCTGGGACCCATAGGGTCCAATGTTAACCAATGCAGCATTGCGCCGCGGTCTCCGACTGCCTACCGCGACGGTGTACAACGCCAGCGCAGTTACCTCACATCCCATTGTCCCACTTAGAGGTCAGGCAGCCGCCATTTCAGGGGCCCACATGGCCTAATTTCCAACTGCGTAACACATACCTAGGCCTAGTCTCAACACACATACAGGCCACCTATTGTGTATGATGGGTGTTCTGGGTAAACTGTGAGTACGTACCTCTGAGTTGTTTGACTCTGTGGTCGCTGTTGTCCTTCATAGGCACCGTCCGCTGGGACATGTGAGGAGATGGCGGAATCCTCCGGTGTACCGACCGCTGGTGGACCTGTCGACAATGGAGGAAAGACATTTGATAATCACCTACAGGTTTGACCGTGCCACAATCCAGGAACTGTGTACCCAGTTGGAGCCAGACCTGATGTCAGCAATCCGCCATCCCACAAGAATCCCCCCTCAAGTGCAGGTGCTATCAGTGCTCCATTTCCTTGCAAGTGGGTCTTTTCAAACAACTGTGGCCATGGCATCAGGGATGTTCCAGCCTATGTTTTCCAACGTATTGTCGAGAGTGTTGTCTGCCCTGCTGAAACACATGCAGGGCTACATCGTTTTCCCTCAGGTGGAGGATTTGCCTACAGTGAAAGGTGACTTCTATGCCCTTGGACATATCCCCAACATCATAGGTGCCATTGATGGGACCCATGTGGCTTTGGTCCCCCCCACAGGAGTGAACAGGTCTACAGAAACCAGAAGAGTTATCATTCCATGAATGTACAGATGGTATGTTTGGCAGACCAGTACATCTCCCATGTGAATGCCATGTTCCCTGGCTCAGTGCATGACGCCTACATCCTGCGGAACAGCAGCATCCCTTATGTGATGGGTCAACTCCAGAGGCACAGTGTGTGGCTATTAGGTGAGCCCCTGGAAGCAAGACAGTGGGAATGGGTGTCTGGGGTTATCCCTACAGGTTATTGTGTGTCTAACAGTTGTCCCTCGCCATTTGCAGGTGACTCTGGGTACCCCAACCTGTCATGGCTACTGACCCCAGTGAGGAATCCCAGGACCAGGGCAGAGGAACGCTACAATGAGGCCCTTGGGCGAACTAGGAGGGTGATTGAGCAGACCTTCAGCCTCCTGAAGGCCAGGTTCAGGTGCCTGCATATGACAGGTGGATCCCTATTCTACTCACCAAAGAAGGTGTGCCATATCATCGTGGCCCGCTGTATGCTTCACAACTTGGCTTTGCGACGACAGGTTAATTTTCTGCCGGAGGATGGTCCAGATGGCGGTGTTGTGGCAGCTGTGGAGCCTGTGGACAGTAATGAGGATGAAGCAGAGGAAGAAGACATGCAGAACAGGGACTCAGTGATCCAGAAATATTTCCAGTGAAACACAGGTGAGAATACATTCCTGCCTACTACATCTACTTTTCAACTACTACCTCTCTACTGTCTGTCGTTTTCACCCAGTGTATGGTCACTGAGTTATCACTTTCCCTTAACGGTTTCACAGACGTGGGTCCCAACGTGTGTCATCTGCTTAGATTCCTCATGGACTAGAGCTGTGTGACATAGGTATGTTGACATTACTATTTCAAGAACATTTTGTCATTGTAATTGCAAATACACTATTTCGAAATCACAGACAGACTCCAGATCATTTTGTGCTTTAGGTGTGTTTATTTAAATGCAAAATATTGGAGGGGGAAGTTAAATGGTGAGGGGTGATGGCGGAGGAGTGTCCATGGGAGAATCCAGTCTATTAGTCTCACAGGTGCATTGCCCATATGGGCATAGGAAGTGGAGCTGGGGCAGTTTAATTATGGACACGGTGACAAAGTGAGACAGTGGGATGACAATCAGGGTGGTCTCATTTCTTGGCGGGGGTCTTGGCATCGTGCTCTGTCTTGTTCCTGGATCTCAGGGGCCGTTTGCGGGGTGGTTCTCCCTCTGCAGGGGGTGGGGTGCTGGTGTGGTGGTCCTGGGGTGGGGCGTCCTGTCCACTAGCGCCGGCGGAGGTGGTGGGCAGTTCATCGTCCATGCTAGTGTCAGGGGCCCCTTGGAGTGCCACAGTATCCCTCCTGGTGTTAAGTAGTTCCTTCAGCACCCCTACAATGGTGCCCAGGGTGGAGCTGATGGTTCTGAGTTCCTCCCTGAAGCCCATATACTGTTCCTCCTGCATGCGCTGGGTCTCCTGAAACTTGGCCAGTACCGTTGCTATCGTCTCCTGGGAGTGGTGGTATGCTCCCATGTTGGAGGAGAGGGCCTCGTGGAGAGTGGGTTCCCCTGGCCTGTCCGTCCCCTGTCGCACAGCAGCCCTCCCAGTTCCCCTGTGTTCCTGGGCCTCCGTCCCCTGGACCGTGTGCCCACTGCCACTGCCCCCAGGTTCCTGTTGTTGTTGGGGTGGTGGGTTATCCTGGGTTCCCTGTAGTGCTGGACACACAGCTGATTGACGTGTCCTGGGGACGGAGGTATGGGCCCGCTGGGTGGGTGCTGTGCTGGTGTTTCCAGAGGGGGGACGGTCTGTGGTGGCCTGTGCCTGTGTGAGGGGAACCGACTGTCCCGAGGCCCCCGATGGTCCGGGCTGGTCATCTAGATCCAGTTGGACAGAGGTGCTGTCATCACTGTGGGCCTCTTCTGTGGGTGGAGTGGACATGTCTGGACCCTCCTGTCTAGTGACATTGGGTAGTGGTCCTACAGGGGTGGAAAGGCATGATTATTGCATCTGTGTGTGTCATGGTGTGCAATGGGTGGGTGATCATGTACCCCAGTGCTGGCATTCCTGTGTCGGAGCTTGTGTGATGATTGTTTAGGGGGGTGTATGGGTATGTGCAGTGGGCATGCTTTGTTGTTGCATGCAGAGCTTGGTGTTGGGATGTGTGGTTTGTGATCTTGGTACATGTGTGAGGAGTTGGAGTGATAAGGGTGAGGGCGAGGGTGGGGGTATGTGATAGCATGCAGGTAGGGTGGGGGATGTAATAGTTAAGATTTGACTTACCAGAGTCCATTCCTCCACCAACTCCTGCGAGGCCCTCAGGATGCAGAATCGTCAAGACCTGCTCCTCCCATGTTGTTAGTTGTGGGGGAGGAGGTGGGGGTCCGCCGCCAGTCTGCTGAACCGCCTGGTGGTGTCTTGAGACCACGGAACGCACCTTTCCCCGTAGATCGTTCCACCTTTTCCAGATGTCCTCCCGATTTCTTGGGTGTTGTCCCACTGCGTTGACCCTGTCCACTATTCTTTGCCATAGCTCCATCTTCCTTGCAATTGAGGTGTGCTGCACCTGTGATCCAAATAGCTGTGGCTCTACCCGGACGATTTCCTCCACCATGACCCTGAGCCCCTCCTCCGAGAACCTGGGCTGTCTTTGCCGTGCCATGGGGTGGTGTGGGTGATGTGTGAGGTGGTGTGTGTAGTGATAAGTGTGGTGATATGTAGTGGTGTGTTGTGTGAGGTGCGTGGAAGTTGTGTGGGTGATGGTGTTATGTGCCTGTGGATGCTGTTGTACTTGCTGGTGGTGTCTCTCTCTCTGTGCTTCGTTCTCAATTTTTGGTAGGCGGGGTTTGTGTGTGATGTGGGCGTGTGTTTTATATTGTATTGGGTGTGTGGGAGTGGTGTGTGTATGTGTATCAGGTGTGTGTATTTTGAATTGTCCAATGTGGCTGTGTTTTGTAAGAGTGTGTGTATTTTGAGTGCGGCGGTGTGTACCGCCAATGGAATACCGTGGTTGAAAGACCGCCGCGTGGATTCATGTGTCGTGATAGTGTGGGCATATTTCTGTTGGCGTGACAGTGGAGGTTTTATTTTCGCCAGTTTATCACTGACCTTTGGTGTGGCGGACTTGTGTGGGTGTCTGAATTTTGGCGGGTTCCGAGATGTGGGTCATAATAGCTGTGGCGGAATTCCGCAGCCGCGGCGGTGTGTTGGCGGTCTTCTGCGCGGCGGTAAGCGGCTTTTACCGCCAATGTTGTAATGACCCCCGTGGTGTCTTTTCAAGGTGCTCAATGTAGGTTGTTTCAGGACATTGCTCCAACCACACTGCTACGACAACAGCACTTCCGTTTGATTATGGATGAGTTAAATGCGCGGAACATTCGGTACAGATGGACATTCCCATTTGGCATTGCTTTTTAACTTAACAACAAGCCGTATCATTTTGTGGAATGCGGAGAGGCAGCAGCCATGTTGGGTCTCCAGGAGAAAGGTGGAGATAATGGTATTGCGAGGCAGGAGGAGGCACGCCGTCAGGAAGAATCTGCCATGTCTCTGGGAGGAGAAGGTTGGAGACTGCTGCTGCGGAGGAGGAGGTCTTCTAAGGAGTAGTTTGTGAACCTCTTAACAGCTTGCAGGGGTTTGGGGGGGAGACGTTATCTGCTATTTGCGATGGGCCATGTTGGATTATTCTCTCGAGGCGGACCGTGGTTGCACTAGATAGGCTGGCGATCTGCTGGTGGTCCAAACATTTTTGAGATAGTTCTCTTATCGCTCCTTTTAGGACACTGAAGGGAATCTTTGTACCAGACACTATGTGAGCTTCTGTCAGGGGTCTGCAGGGGGGTGGAGACGGACGGATACTCCCTCCAGATCATGAAGACTTTGCAGTTTTCTGTTGCCATGTGGGAGACTTATATTCGTTCTGATGTTATGTTTTGGGTTTTTCAGTTTGTTGTTTGATTATTGTTTTTTGTCCCTATTCCTTATGGCAGAACGGTTGGGGGAGGGGGGAAATAGAAGGAGGGGTGGGGGAGCTTGGGTCTCAAGAAGACGTGATCGGTCAGAAGTACACATAGGCGAGCACCTCCTAGATACTTTGGTATAATGGTACACTTTTTAACCTGGAATGTTAAGGGGTTGAACTCGCAGAATTACGGAAATTCTTTGATGATCACCAGTATGATATGGTGACATTGCAGGAAACCCATCTCAAGAAAGGTGACGGCCATAGGCTACAGCATAAATACTACCCGCAGATTTTTACGGCATCCGCGACAACAAAACACTGTGGGGTAGCCTTGCTGTTCCATAGATCCATGCATTTTCAGCTCTCGGGTCACATTTAGATAAGGAGGGCAGGTATTTGTTGGTCAAGGGATCCTTGGGTGGACGGGTTTGTACGATAGCTACACTTTATGCACCTAATAGTGGCCAATCACAGTTTCTTTTGCACTTTTTGGATGTGCTGGGGTGCTTCGCAGCGGGTGAGATAGTGCTCATGGGAGTCTTCAGTCTGATTTGGGATACCACCTAGGACACAACACACCCTCGGAGACCGCCTGCTAGTGGCTTTACCAAATCCGTTAAAATGGAATTTCATAGATTGGGCCTTCTTGACGCTTGGCGTGCGTACCAGCCGACCGCAAAAGATTATACTTTTTTCTCCCACTCTCATAGGTTCTATTCCCAGGTCGATTATATTTTCTTAAGTTTACCTCTGCGGCAACTCCTTCAGGTGGCTATTACGCACCCGATAGTCATCTCCGACCATGCGCCGGTGGAGGTGAGTTTGGAGTGGACTCTCCCGCACGCTAGGATGGGGCGCTGGTATTTCCCACATGTCCTAACTAGAGACTCTACGACTCGAGATGCGCAGCAGAGAACTATTAGGGATTTTTTTCAGAATAATTACCCAGGGTATACCCCTCTTCCTACCACTTGGGACGCATTCAGAGCTGTCAACCGGGGCACTTGTATCTCCTTAGCAACGCCATTGTATCGGTTAAAGGCTGAAGAGCGATTGGGTTTGGGGGAGGCATTGCGGGAGGCTGAGGGGGTACACAAGCTCTCCCCTACTTCACAGAATCAGAGGACGGTAACCTCCATAAAGGGTAAACTGCAGTCTATTTACATGAATAGGGCAGAGATGGCACTACTACGGCTCCAGAGGTCTCATTATGATGGGGGGAACAAAATTGGTTCCCTCTTGGCTAGGCAATTGCGGGTCAAGCAATCCTAGGGTTATATTGTGTAAGTACGGGATGACATGGGGAAGTACCATTCACAAGAGGAGAAAGCGGAGGCATTCAGGAATTTCTATACCCGCTTGTATACCTTGGACAACCAGAGTGTTGCTGCCCAGGAGAGCTATTTGCGACACATTCAGCTTCCGCATGTCTCCAGGGACACTGATGAACTCTTAGAGGCCCCATTCACTCTAGAAGTACGGAAGGCCATTAACTCCCTCCCTCTGCATAAGGCGCCGGGACCAGATGGTTTCACTGCACATTTCTACAGGACCTTTGGGGCTGAGCACTTAACTGCGTTGTTAAATTTCATACGCTGTGAGCACACACTCTCCCATACTATGGGGGAAGCCTTGATCTAACTTATTCCCAAAGAGGAGAAGGATCCCCAGTTTTGTGCATCCTATCAGCCCATTGCCCTACTTAATCTAGACGCTAAACTGTACACCAAAATATTGGCATGGCGATTGGAAGGGGTGTTGCCAGATTTGGTACATCCGGACCAGTCTGGTTTTTATCAAAGGTAGGCAAGCCCATGATAATGTCAGGAGGGTTATCCATCTGATGGAAAAGGTGGGGAAGAAGCAGGTCCCAGCTATGTTATTACCACTAGATGTGGAGAAAGCTTTCGACCGGGTGGAATGGTCCTTTTTAATGGCAACTCTTCGGAGCTTTGGGTTTGGGGACCAGTTCATAGATATGGTGATGAGCAACTATTCGGGCCCCCGGTCACGGATATGTGTTAATAGAATGATATCTGAATTTTTTGGCTTGTCCAAGGGAACCAGGCAGTATTTTGCCCGCTTTCTCCGTTTCTTTTTGCGCTAAGCATGGAGCCATTAGTGGCCCGGATAAGGGCAGATCCGAGTGTTCAGGGCATTCAATTTGGCTCCGATCACCACAAGATTTCTCTGTTTGCCGATGATATTCTAGTTTTTATCACTAAACTCTTCGGGCTGTGTTGGAGGAGTTGAGTCTCTTTGAGCAGGCAGCAGGCTTTAAAGTGCATAAAAGGAAATCATATTTATATATATATTCCTGCTGCAGAAATGAGTGTGGTGGCCTCCGCTTCTCCATTTGCCCTGGCTAAAAAAAAAGAAATCTTATACCTGGGAGTTCGGCTCACTCCAAGGGTGACAGACCTCTTTAATGCAAATTTTCCTCCCCTCCTTAAGACATTGCAAACTGATTTTAAGAAATGATCCATCCTTTGGTACTCTTGGCTAGGCCGCATTAATACCATTAAGATGACAGTTCTCCCACCGTTGTTATATTTGTTTCAAAGTCTACCCATTGACATTCCCCAAGATTATTTTACCGAACTGCGCAGGTTGTGTATTCAGTTTATCTGGCAGAACACGAGAGCTCTGCTCTCTAACAAATTGCTAACACGCCCCAGAGATAAGCGCGGGCTCGCTCTCCCAGACGTTGGCGGTCATTATGAACACGGCGGGAAACACCGCCGACCGCCGTGGCGGCGGTGAACAGAATCCCGCCATTGGCAGTGAATGGAAACCCGCCATATAATGAATGAAAATCCCATCCCTGACAAAAATCACCAGACCACCACTCCCCGCCATGACCCTGTCTGTGGGAATCCCGGACCTCCCCACCCCGCCACCGCCAAGCACACCCGCATCGTGCCCTCCAAATAATGATGCACAAATCACCTTGGTGGACAGTGAAGGCCGGACGACCATTGGCGGCTGCGACCGCCATGGGCGGCAAGTGGAGTTAACAGCAAGAAATGTACACATTGGAGAAGCGTGTAACCCACACACCTAACACACATCCATAACTCCATAAAACACCCCCAGACATACCCCACAATCCTTTGCAACGAAACCAGGCCAAGAAGACTGAGAGCACTAGAGGCAGACAGTTAACACCAGCATACAGGAGATGCACACCGACCCAAAGCAGAGCACCCTCACCTCGTTCCTAGCCCTGACACCATTCACCACACTCACCATGTCACCCCCAAAACATCCACGCTTCACCGAAAGGGAGTTAAGGACCATGGTGGATGAGATCTTGAAGGTTGAGCCACAAATATTCGGGGCCGAGGTGCAGCACACCCCCATCGCAAGGAAGATGGAGCTATGGCAGACCATTGTGAACAGGGTCAATGCAATGGGACATCATCCACGCACCAGGGACGACATCCGGAAGAGATGGAACGACCTGCGGGGGAAGGTCAGGGGCATGGCATCAAGGCACCACATCATAGTGCAGAAGACTGGGGGTGGACCGCCACCAACACCACCAGAATACACAGACTGGGAGGAAAAGGTACTGGCCATCCTGCACCCTGAGGGACTCACTGGAGAAATGGACTTGGGTAAGTCATCAACATATACCCCATATACACCATACCTGTAATGCATACACCACCCCACCCCACCCACACCCACCAGGACCAACACCCCACCCAGGCATCAACCACTAAATCCACTGCCGCCTGCATGACCACAAACCCACTAACAGTTCCACATCCCTCACCCTGTGCACAGCCACCTACCGCTGCAAGTACCCACAATGGAACGACAGCCCCCACCACAATGCAACCCCACACTGGCGCTAAATGCAGTGTCAACCTCACAAAGGCACCCTGGAAGGCCACTGAAACTAACCCCAGCACAAAATAGCCCAGTCCTGTTCTACTCAAACGTTCATGCAGCTGTCACAGACATGTCTATGTCCCCCAACAGGCACCACGACCCATGCAACCCTAATGGACGAGACAAGGAGTGCCAGTGCCCCCCAGGGAGACAGAGGCACCTCAAAGGACACAGGTGAAGGATCCCTGGACACTGATGAGCAGGCAGGCCTCCCACACAGTCCTGGACTCTCACCATGCAGCAGCCCCACCCAGGAAACCACTGTCACCTACCACCCAGTCAAGGCCAGCAGCCCAGGGCTAGCATCCCCACACCAGTGTATCCAGGCCACAGACTGGTGGAACACAGGTACAGAGGCCACAGTCTCCCACTCCCAACATGCAGGAAGGCAAGGTCCCCAGTACAAGTGGTACTGCCAGGCCTGTGCAGGGGAGACAGGCACAGGGGCTAGGGCAAGGGCAAGGGTGGCAGTGGGCCAGGGGGGAGGCCACATGGATGCAGCAGCCCAGGACATGATATCAGAGGTATTGGGGGCCTACCAGCATACCCATTACAGGTTGCACAGATTGTGTCCACCCTGGAGCACAGTCAGAGGATGCAGCAGGAACACCACCAACAGGCCAAGGAGCAGTGAAACAGCACAATACCACAATGGCCTCCATAGCAGGAGCACTGCTGCAGCTGGTCCAAAACCAGTCTGACACCCACACAGGACAGAAGACCCCCACTACAGCACAGGACAACCACCATGAGATTACACCATCAGCAGAAACATCCCAGGAACCACCCTCACAGGAAACCCAAGGGCCTAGCATGTCCTCCCCTCAAGATCAACAGCAGGCGTCCAAACTGACCCTCAGGCCAAGGTATGGCACTGGAACCGCAGCAAAGAACAAGGCCCCCTTTAAGAAGTAACTCGGCAACAATCTGCACAGCAACCAGTCCACTCAATCACCAACCACACATTGCTAAGAGGCAATATGAATTACTGTAAGACAAGATGGACCTATCATTAGTACCAACAAGGCTGCCACCATGTTGGTCTTGAGCACACCAACCCCTTAAAACTTGCCATCACTGTAAATAGCACTACTCGCTCACATCAACCAATAAAACACATATCACACCTGTAACACTGTCCTCTGTGTTAAATTGTGAACAAAGTGAAGTATGGATGCAACTGGCAGATAACTACTTTATTGTCAAATCTGTGCATGAAGGGAGTCCTGTGTGCCTAAATGGTGGCAATGAGTAAATGCATAAAATGTCAATCTGTACCATGCAGAAGTGGTACATGTTTCACCTATCACTACCAACCCCCCTATATGACTGAGTACACTGACAGTATTTGTCACAAACCCCAATGTCAGGGCCAAGTCCCACACAGTTACTGGAAGTAGAGTTGTACCAGTTGGTTCCTGGAATTGACATCTTCCCCTTCCTCATCATCACCATCACTCTCCTCCCCTCTCTGAGGTAGCTGATCAGGACATACAGCGCCCTCCACCTCCAAGAGGGGGATAGAATGTCTCACTGCCACATTGTGCAGCTTGCAGCAGGCCACCATTGTTTTACACACCTTATCAGGCCCATTTTCCAGGGAACCCCCAGAGATATGTAGACAACGAAATCTAGCCTTCAGGAGACCTATAGTTCGCTCTATCACCCTCCTAGTACGTCCATGGGCCTCATTGTAATTCCTCTTTGCATCCGTCCTGGGATTCCTCACTGGTGTCGGGAGCCAACGCAAGTTTGGATAGCCATAATCACCTAGAAAAAGGTGCAATACAGAGCCGTCATAGTTAAGCCCCTTAACAAAGGGGTGGGCTGTGATGTGGAAAGAGTGGAGAGGGCAAGGAGGTGAGCACGTTTGGGGACAAGACGGGGTGGGCCAGTGGGTTGGAAGAGGTCAGCACGGGAGAGGAAAAGTTTCTTCGGAGCAATTGGAGTGGTCCTGGATGAGGGTGTGGGAGTGGAGGCAGAGGCAGAGGCAGTGGATGTATGTGGTGTAGGGGTGCGTGTAGTGGGTGCAGGTGACTGCACAGTATGCTGTGGTGTGGTGGATGTCTGATAGGTGGGTGTCTTGGTGCGTTTGTGTGTTTTTGGAGGGGGGTGGACACAGTGGGAGAAGACAGACAGCTAGTGTGGATGTATGTTGAGTGGGTGTCTGCAAGTTTGGTGAGTGTGCTGCATGTGTCAACTACAGTAGTTGTGGTGAGTGCAAGTGTGGTGCATGGGGTGCATATATAGATGTCTGCTATTGTGGTGAGTGCAGGAAGAGGAGCAGCAACAGTGACTGAAGGTGCAGTGCATGAGGGTGTGGATGTAGAGGGGACAGACAGGGAGGCGGAAGAGGTGGGCACACTAGGGAAAGAGGATGTTGTTGTGTGTGCATGTGTCTGTTGGCTGTGTGAATGCTTGTGGTGGGAGGTGTGGTGCCTGTGTTTAGAAGTGTGCTTCTTGTGTGTTGATGTACTTGACTGCGTGTCTGAATGTGTGCCTTGGATGGGTAAAGGGAGTGGGGTGCTAGAAGGGGTAGAGGAGGTTTGAGCGGGGAAGGAATGGCCAGGGAAAATGGCTGCCGTCCAAGAAGAGGCCAGAGCCTAAAAAAATCTCTGTAGGGCAGACACGGCACAGTGAATGCCATCCAGAAAGGCATTTGTCTGCTACACCTCTGATGCTAGCCCCTAGATGGCATTGACAATGGTTGTCTGCCCTAAAGAGATGGTTCTCAGGAGGTCAATAGCCTCCTCTGTGAGGGCAGCAGGGCTGACTGGGGCAGGGGAGGAGGTGCCTGGGGCGTAGGTGATACCCACCTTTCTGGGGGAGCGGTGTAGGAGGCTGGACTGGCTTGTAGTGAGTACCAAGGGGTACTTGCACCTTGCACCAGGCCCAGTTATCCCTTATTAGTGTATAGGGTGTCTAGCAGCTTAGGCTGATAGATAATGGTAGCTTAGCAGAGCAGCTTAGGCTGAACTAGGAGACGTGTGAAGCTACTACAGTACCACTTAGTGTCATATGCACAATATCATAAGAAAACACAATACACAGTTATACTAAAAATAAAGGTACTTTATTTTTATGACAATATGCCAAAGTATCTTAGAGTGTACCCTCAGTGAGAGGATAGGAAATATACACAAGATATATATACACAATAGCAAAAATATGCAGTATAGTCTTAGAAAACAGTGCAAACAATGTATAGTTACAATAGGATGCAATGGGGAAACATAGGGATAGGGGCAACACAAACCATATACTCCAAAAGTGGAATGCGAACCACGAATGGACCCCAAACCTATGTGACCTTGTAGAGGGTCGCTGGGACTATTAGAAAATAGTGAGAGTTAGAAAAATAACCCTCCCCAAGACCCTGAAAAGTGAGTGCAAAGTGCACTAAAGATCCCCTAAGGACAAAAGAGTCGTGTTAGAGGAATAATGCAGGAAAGACACAAACCAGCAATGCAACAACTGTGGATTTCCAATCTAGGGTACCTGTGGAACAAGGGGACCAAGTCCAAAAGTCACAAGCAAGTCGGAGATGGGCAGTTGCCCAGGAAATGCCAGCTGCGGGTGCAAAGAAGCTTCGACTGGACAGAAGAAGCTGAGGTTTCTGCAGGAACGAAAAGGGCTAGAGACTTCCCCTTTGGTGGACGGATCCCTCTCGCCTTGGAGAGTCGTGCAGAAGTGTTTTCCCGCTGAAAGAACGCTAACAAGCCTTGCTAGCTGCAAATTGTGCGTTTGGCGTTTTTGGACGCTGCTGGGGCCCAGGAGGGACCAGGAGGTCGCAAATTGGACCTGAAGAGAGAGGGGACGTCGAGCAAGACAAAAAGCCCTCACTGAAGCAGGTAGCACCCGGAGAAGTGCCAGAAACAGGCACTACGAGGATGCGTGAAACGGTGCTCGCCGAAGTTGCACAAAGGAGTCCCACGTCGCCGGAGACCAACTTAGAAAGTCGTGCAATGCAGGTTAGAGTGCCGTGGACCCAGGCTTGGCTGTGCACAAAGGATTTCCGCCGGAAGTGCACAGGGGCCGGAGTAGCTGCAAAGTCGCGGTTCCCAGCAATGCAGCCCAGCGAGGTGAGGCAAGGACTTACCTCCACCAAACTTGGGCTGAAGAGTCACTGGACTGTGGGGGTCACTTGGACAGAGTCGCTGGATTCGAGGGACCTCGCTCGTCGTGCTGAGAGGAGACCCAAGGGACCGGTAATGCAGCTTTTTGGTGCCTGCGGTTGCAGGGGGAAGATTCCGTCGACCCACGGGAGATTTCTTCGGAGCTTTTGGTGCAGAGAGGAGGCAGGCTACCCCCACAGCATGCACAAGCAGGAAAACAGTCGAGAAGGCGGCAGGATCAGCGTTACAGAGTTGCAGTAGTCGTCTTTGCTACTATGTTGCAGGTTTGCAGGCTTCCAGCGCGGTCAGCAGTCGATTCCTTATCAGAAGGTGAAGAGAGAGATGCAGAGGAACTCGGATGAGCTCTTGCATTCGTTATCTAAAGTTTCCCCAGAGACAGAGACCCTAAATAGCCAGAAAAGAGGGGTTGGCTACCTAGGAGAGAGGATAGGCTACTAACACCTGAAGGAGCCTATCAGCAGGAGTCTCTGACGTCACCTGGTGGCACTGGCCACTCAGAGCAGTCCAGTGTGCCAGCAGCACCTCTGTTTCCAAGATGGCAGAGGTCTGGAGCACACTGGAGGAGCTCTGGACACCTCCCAGGGGAGGTGCAGGTCAGGGGAGTGGTCACTCCCCTTTCCTTTGTCCAGTTTCGCGCCAGAGCAGGGGCTAAGGGGTCCCTGAACCGGTGTAGACTGGCTTATGCAGAATTGGGCACCTCTGTGCCCAACAAAGCATTTCCAGAGGCTGGGGGAGGCTACTCCTCCCCTGCCTTCACACCATTTTCCAAAGGGAGATGGTGTCACACCCTCTCTCAGAGGAAGTTCTTTGTTCTGCCATCCTGGGCCAGGCCTGGCTGGACCCCAGGAGGGCAGCTGCCTGTCTGAGGGGTTGGCAGCAGCAGCAGCTGCAGTGAAACCCCAGGAAGGGCAGTTTGGCAGTACCAGGGTCTGTGCTACAGACCACTGGGATCATGGGATTGTGCCAACTATGCCAGGATGGTATAGAGGGGGCACTTCCATGATCATAGACATGTTACATGGCCATATTCGGAGTTACCATGGTGAAGCTACATATAGGTAGTGACCTATATGTAGTGCACGCGTGTAATGGTGTCCCCGCACTCACAAAGTTCAGGGAATTGGCTCTGAACAATGTGGGGGCACCTTGGCTAGTGCCAGGGTGCCCTCACACTAAGTAACTTTGCACCTAACCTTTACCAGGTAAAGGTTAGACATATAGGTGACTTATAAGTTACTTAAGTGCAGTGTAAAATGGCTGTGAAATAACGTGGACGTTATTTCACTCAGGCTGCAGTGGCAGGCCTGTGTAAGAATTGTCAGAGCTCCCTATGGGTGGCAAAAGAAATGCTGCAGCCCATAGGGATCTCCTGGAACCCCAATACCCTGGGTACCTCAGTACCATATACTAGGGAATTATAAGGGTGTTCCAGTTAGCCAATGTAAATTGGTAAAAATGGTCACTAGCCTGTTAGTGACAATTTGGAAAGAAATGAGAGAGCATAACCACGGAGGTTCTGATTAGCAGAGCCTCAGTGAGACAGTTAGTCACTACACAGGTAACACATTCAGGCACACTTATGAGCACTGGGGCCCTGGGTTACCAGGGTCCCAGTGACACATACAACTAAAACAACATATATACAGTGAAAAATGGGGGTAACATGCCAGGCAAGATGGTACTTTCCTACAAGCGGGCACAGGCAACTCGGTGGGGAGCAGAAGGGAGGGCAGTGATGGAATGTGGGGTGGCGGAAGATGTCATGGTAGTGGTGTGGCCACTAGGCTCTGCCACCTCTGGGAAGCCCCCATCGGAGGAGGTCTCCGAGTCACTACCTCCTGTGGTAGTTGCCTCCCCGTGGAACTCCCCTCGCCCTCCCACCCACTGGTCCCCTGGGCGTCGGTTGTCTCTGCCTCCGAGGATCCGTGGGCTGCTGCTTCCCCACGGTGCCTCAGCTCCCTTGCTGCTGTACCAAACCAACACAAGGGAACAGGGATGGGGAGACAAAACAGGGGGGACAATTGTAAGTAGCTGAATGGAGGTACATAATGGCCAGACATACATCCACCCAGAAGACACACCCAACACCCAGCACCATTCACTATGCCCATGGCCATGCCCCTGACTACAGACCAGAGTACTGCTCTACACCCATCTCCTGGACTACCTAAGGAGGTGACGTGTGGGAGAGCCGACAAATACACTCCTACACCCTTTGGGGACCATAAAGTAGATGGACACCAGTTGAAGTTCCAGCCTCTAAGCAGCATGAACCTTAATGCACACCAAGACATCCTTCCAGACTGAAGTGTGTGAAATGAGTACTCACCCCCTTGTGGCTGCTGTGCAGCCTTCAAGTGCCCATCCAGGTCTGGGTACGCCACAGCCAGGATCTGTCGCATGAGGGGGTCAGTGCCTGATGGGCACCCTTTCCACGTTGGGAGGACTTCCCCAGCTGGGCTTCACTGATCTTACGCGCCCAGCGCCACAGATCCTCCCACCTCTTTCTGCAGTGGGTGCTCCGCCAGTTGTAGACCCCCAGGGTCCGCACCTCTTTGGCGATGGCATGCCAAAGTGCCCTCTTCTGGTGGGCGCTGACCTAAAAGGGTGACACAGAAATGGAACACAGATGTCAGGCACTTGCACGATAGGTACAGCTGGCTATTCGTCCACTATGGGACTGACAGTACTGTCAGACATACAGGACACATGTACGCAGCATGCCATCCACCATGGCCCATGCAGGCTCAGAGGTGCACACATATATCCAATCAACAACATCCATTACACACAAACAGTGCCCCCAAAACCCAGACTCACCTGTGCCTCTGGCCGTCCGTACAGTTTTGCAAACAGGGGCAGAACCCCATCCACTAGCCTCTCCAGTTCCTCCTGGGTGAAGGCCGGGGCCCTTTCCCCTGCAACACGAGGCACATCCATAGCCAGAGGCAGGCCACAGCAGTACACACAGTGGAGTGCCTGTCTGCATGAGATCAAGGAGTCAAGTGAATAATCAATGACAAACTTGCATACGTAGTGGCGGTGTGCATCGTCACCGCCGGCGGCGATCATGATACACCATGATTCCCCATTGGCATCCATGTTAACCAATGAGGGTGCGAACGACGGTAAACACCGCCTTACGCTGTGACGTCAACTGCTAGCGGTATGAGGTCACTTCTACAATGAAAGGGCAGAATTACAGTGGGCAGACATTTTGGCATGAACTACGCATCTATAAATTAAACTTTTCACAATGCAGGCCCTACTAGCCACATGAGGCACCTAAGACTCTGTCCATTCCGTATTCTAACACACCTGAAATACTCTGTTCCCTCCTTGTGATGTACATGTAGATCCGTCAGGAAGCCATTAATGTAGAGTCACTACAATGAACTATGCAGTGCACAAATGATGACAAGTGTGCCTACGTATGTGTCTTCATCACACCTTTTTGAAACCCCTCGTAGGTACCGACCCTTGTGGCGAGGAAGGGCACCATTGGTGTACAGACCACTTGTGGATATGAGGAATATGGTGGAGCGTCAGATCATAATCAATTACCGACTCACACGTGCAACAATTCATGAACTTTGTGCTTTACTGGATCCTGCACTAACTCTGGGAAATCTTAATCAGCATGCCATCCCTACTGAAGTGCAAGTGCTCTCCGCATTCCATTTCCTGGCCACTGGCTCATTTAAAGTGACAGTGGGCATGGGTGCTGGATTTTCACAGCCAATGTTCAGCATGGTACTGACAAGATCTAAACACCTCCCACCCCTTTCAAGGGACAAGCCCACCCCCCCTCCACCTTCAAAACAAAAGTCCAAGGCCCACCCCCGTCGCAAATCCCCACCACCCGCTGCCTCGTTCCATGAGGTGCCTGGATGCCCATATGTTGCCCCATTAGGTGGAGTACCATGCACTTGTGGGAGTCAGGTTGGGTCCGTTGTGGCCCATGGCAATTGTAGCCATACGGACTGGCCATTGGCCCTGTTTGGACTGTTTGGCTCTGTGAGCTTCACATTAAAGATTTCTGTGTCGCCTGTGTTTTGGCGGCACGCTGTTGAATCCTGATCTTTTGTTTAATTGTTTATGGGTGTGGGGCATTTGTATGTACTATGGACAAGTTGGATTGCCTTGTGTCTGGTAAGTACCTCTTGCTGTGGGGTGTAAGACTTGTGCTGCTGTGAAGGGTTGGAGGGGGTGTAGTGTTGGGTATGTAACTGTGCCCTTTCCTCCCTTGTTTCATAGATTGCGGTACTTACCGTCGTCGTCGTCTTCGTCTGCAGTCTCGGTCGCGGAGGTATATGGCAAGGAGCAGGGCTGGCATGATCTGCAGCTCCCTATCCATGCCTGGTTCGGCACGTTGTGTGGGCCTCCGGTGAGTGTTGCCTTATATTTGGTTCATTTCCGCCGGCTTTGCGTGGCGGTGGTTCCCGCCCCGGAACTGGCGGCGGACTGGTAGTTCATTATTTGATGGGCGGGTTGGGCCTTTCCGTCAGCCTGTGGGCAGACTCTGCCATCATCGTCGCCAGTCCTCTGCTGGCAGTTGGTGGTTTTCGGGATGCCTGTCTTTCGTTTGGTTCATTAGTTGGCAGTCCGGCCCGCTCCTTTGTTGGCGGTTTTTACCGCCACCGCCGGCGGTGCGGAACAGACCGCCATGTTCATAATTATGGCCTTTATTCTATATTATAGAGCGGCACAGCTCCGGGTTATTGCGGAGTGGTCTCTCCGAGAATCAGATAAGCTGTGGCTGCATATGGATAGGGCAGTGACAGGGTGGGCATTGTGGGATGTGTTGTGGAAACCTAGGGGTGACAGCCCCAAAAATGCGTATCTTAGCACCCCCACGGCTACTCCTCTTAAGGTGTGGGACACGGTGAAAAGTACCCTCCGACTCACTACCTCCCCCTCACCACATACCCCAATTCATTATAACGCAGACTTCCCTCCTGGAGCCACACCAGAACCCCTTGATGAGTGGAGAGAGGGGGGATGTCTAATGATTGCTGATCTTTTCCATGGGGATCAGGTGCGCACCTTTGAAAATTGCTGTAGGGATTTCCATCTCCCCAGCTCCAAGCGCTTCCATTATAATCAGTTACTCCATTGGGTTACTCAACCTTATATGAGAGCGGCAGCCATCAGGGAGCTTCTTCCTATTGAGAGATTTGTTCAGCAGGGTGGACTAGTGCGGGGTAGCATTCCCACACTATACAAATTATTGTTATCTGCACAACATCAGTATACTCCTTCTCATTTGGAGTTTTGGGAACAGACGTTGGATGGCCCAGTGGAAGAGGGACTTTGGTCCCGACTATTTCAGGATATAGTCAAATATAACCATTCCAAGGGGACTAGGGCACCTCATTATAAACTTCTTTATAAATGGTATCTTTACCCTGAGAAGCTTAAAAAACTCTTTCCCCAGACATCGGATAGGTGCTGGCGTGGATGTGGGATGTTGGGAGATTTTAGGCATATCTGGTGTGACTGCCCCGTTATTATGCCCTTTTGGAATGAAATTCTGTTGCATCCAAAAGAGATTCTGGGCTCCCCAGCACATGTCCTATTGGGTCTGTGCGCTCCTGTACTGCAACATCAAACGCAGGGTGGTCGCTCTATCCTTTGGCTGGCATTGGGGCAGCTAAGACTGTCCTAGCATCATACTGATAGAAAAAAGATCCGCCCCCCCATGGACGCTGTGGTACGCCAGACTATGGCGTGAGATTGCTATTGAGCGTTTAGCTGACAAACTGGATAACTCTAGAAGGAGCTTTGACTATATTTGGGACCCCCTGGTGAGGTTTCTGTCTAGGGGCATGCTGCTTACTGTCTGTAGTCCACTTCTTAGGGCACTGCACCTTTTCCATGTATAAGGCTCAGTCTGGGTGGGTAAATTCAGGAGAGGAGTGGGGGAGATGTGTCCTGTGGGCCACTGCACACCTTATCTTCTGAACCCCAACCCCTGCTTGTATAACCTACATGGAAGGAATATGGGACAGAGAGTTTTGTTGTTAGTTTTATGTTATTGCCGTTTCTATTTTTTCCTTTTAGTTCTGGCTCATCTGTATCCTCTTTTTCTGAAAGGTACCTTCAGCAGTTAGTGATGTGGGGTATACTCCAGGAAGATTTGAAAGCTTTAATTGCATTGTAATTTAGTTCCCCATGAGTATGGAGAAGCTTCCCGATTTCGCAAGGGGGGGCCGAGCACATTTGGCATCCTGCCGGAGAATCTGTGTGATCTGATGTATCATTTTCAATGTTTCTTAAATGACAAATGTCAATAAAAACAGTTTTTAAAATAAAATCTCAGTTGACTGTTTTTACCAGAGTTATACTCAGTGATCTCCATCCATAAAACCAATTCTGCACCTAGGTATGTTGCCGGCTGCACCCACCTCTTATCGTAGGCAAGAGCAGGGACATTTGTCACAACCTGCATTTTGTCGAGGTTGAGCTTATATTCTGAGTCAAGATCAGATTCGCTCACAACAGATCCTACTGCTATTAGAGCAGCAACCGGAGTAGAAGCTCAAATAGCCACGTCATCTGCATAAGCTAAAACTTTCAAATCAAGATGATGTGTGTGCAATGGGCTGATAGCCTCACACAATTTCAGAGCTTGGATATACTGTAAGGCTCAATATATAGTGCAAAAAGCTGGCATTAGAGACGACACCCTTGCCAAGTACCTAGTAACGCTAGTAACCAATATTCAATTGCCAAACCCAAGATATAAACCGAGGGCCAAATTCGGAGGCGCCCATAACTGCTCAAAGGAACGGCCAGGAAACCCAATCAAATGCCTTTTCAGCATCTAACATTATCATTCCAATGGGGACTCGATCGACCAAAACTACCTCCAGGGTAGTAACTGCTGTGTTAACAGGTGAGGTTTTTTCAACGTCCAGGTATAAACCTATGCTAGTTCTGATCGACAAAGCTAGAAATCACTGTGGAAAACCTAGGAATCAAAAAAGTTAATGAAACCTTTGATCATGACCTAGAAAATCTCGAAGAATTAAATATGCTTTTCACAACTTAAGCTTTTCGAAGAACAATGAAAACTATGATTTTCTTATCTCCAAAAATACTTTCACATTCACAACTATAAAGACTGAAAAGTTTTTACTCACTGAACTTGAAGTGCTTTACTTATAATACCAGTAAGTGCTTTTACTTGTCTCGCCTTAAAGCGCTACGCTCATTATACTAAGGTGGCGCTTTTACTCAAGTGGCCTAAATCACTTTGATTGTTGTGCCAAGAACCTTTTACTCCTGTGAATTGAAGCGCTTTGATTGTCGTGCCAAGAGCGATTTACATCTGTGAACTGAAGCCCTTGAATTGCTGTGCCAAGAGCGCTTTACATCTGTGAACCGAAACGCTTGAATTGCAGTGCCAAGAACCCTTTACATCTATGAACTGAAGCTCTTGAATTGTTGTGCCAATAGCCCTTTACATCTGTAAACTGAGGCGCTTGAATTGCTGTACCAAGAGCGCTTTACATCTGTGAACTGAAGCGATATGATGCCCGTGCCTAGAGCGCTTTACATCTGTGAACTGAAACGCGTGAATTGTTGTGCAAAGAGCGCTTTACGCTCTGAAATGCCTTTGATCGTTGCACAAAGGCCGCTGTACTCTGAAAACACTTTGCTCGTTATGCTAAGGGGCTCATTACCTTTTGGAAGTAACGACTTCCTCTAAACTTGGATTCATCAAGGCCTTACCGCTATGAGTACGACCTACTCGTTTTTGAATGCGCCATGGAAACAAGGATACTTCGGTTGGATGACACTCTGCCATTCAGGAACTCTGCTCTTCTTCAGAGAAACCCCCACGAGGTCTGGCTGCATCAAAATCTACAAAATAGTGAGCAACATGCTTGGGTGTGGCTGGGCTTTATAGGCCTGCCACACCCCAAGATGGCTGCTGCCTCTAAAAACATGGGAATTGTAGTCCCTTCATAGAATAGCACTGATAAGTGCATCTTGTCCACCAATGTCCTGAACCTGCAGCTCTATGAGCTTTGCCACAGGGCAGACGACGCTGATGGTCACCTTTGGAACAAGAGGGGATGACAAGTGGTGCACATAAAGTGCCGCAGAGTCGCGCATCGGAGTTTTGGGCGAGACCTGGACAGCGCATGGCCTTATTCCTGACAACAAGTTGACCTGATACATAATTGAAATTCTCTACAAGTTTGAATTTACTAGTGTTTTCTTGAAGAGGGGATAATGTTAAAAGAACTGGATTTGCTGCACTTCTGTGTTCTGAGCTGCTCTCCACTCCTAGGGTCTTTATTCCATTGGCCAAGGCTGAGGACCTGTCCCCTAGCACTGGGATCACTCTAGAGCCTCACTGTTTGGCCATCTGCTCAGGAGGATCTGATTCTCCTGGTGCTGGGATCATTTCAAGGCCTTGGGGCTTTTCTGTGTGCCAATGATGATCAGCCCCTCTACTGGCACTGGGATCACTGAAAGGAAGTATGGTTTGGCCATGTGCAGAGGGTGATCCACTTATCCCTTACTTCCGGTATCACTGCATGGCTAACCAGCTACACCATGTGCTGAGGGTGAGCGACATCTGCACTAGCTCTGAGAACATTCTAAGGCCTCAGGGCTTTGCTTTATGCCGACAAAAATCCACTCTTATACTGTTGCTGGGATCACTCTGGGGATTAAGGCTTCACCATGTGCAGAGAGCAATAAGCTTGTTCACTACTGCTAGAAACTCTATATGACTTGAAGGTGTGCCTTGTGCAATCCCCTCTTCCTCTGGCACATGGATCACTGCATGGCCATAGGACTTGTCCATGTGCTATTTGGCTATCAGCTCCTTTGTTTGTGCTGGGATCACTGTAAAGCTGTACTGCTTTGTAATGTGCTGTGGGCAATCAGCCCTTCCCCTATCACTGGGGTGACTTTTGGCTCTAGGGCTTGGCTGCATGATGAGGATTTTTATCAGTGGCCTTTTCGGAGCACTGGAATGACTATGGGCCTTAGGACCTGGTTGTGTGAGGAGTGCTATCATCTTCAGGTCCTCCACTAGCACTGAGATGACTCCGGGATCCCATGCCTTGGTCATGTGAGGATGGTTAGCATCATCAACATGTACCTTAGCAAAGGGATGACTGTTGGGCCTTAAGGCATTGTCGTCTGAGAAGGGCTGTCATCATCAGCTTCTCCCAAACCATTGTGATAACTTTTGGAGCCTCACCATCATCAGCTTTTCTCCTATCTCCTACCACTAAGACAACTTTGAGACCTTAGGACTTTGTCATGTGGGTATGCCTGTCATTATCAGCTCCTCCCTTACCACTGGTGTGACAGTGGGGCCCTAAAGCTTGGTTCTGTGATAAGAGCAATCATCACAAGCTCCTGCTGTAATTCTGGAATCTCTAGGATGCCACAGGGCTTAGTCATGGAAGAAGTGTTTTCATCATCAGATCCTCCTCTAGCCCTGGCATATCTGTGGTGCTCTAGGGCACGGTCTTGTGATAAAAGGTGTAATCATTATTGCCTCCCCTAGCACTGAAATCACTGTCAAACACTATTGGGTTGGTTGTTAGGGTAGGGCTCTCATTATCGGCTCCACCACAGAGGTGGGATGATTGTGCGGCCATAGAGCTTAGTCTTGTGAGAAGAGTTTTTGAGAACGGTGGTCATAATCAGCTACTCCCCTGGCTTTGGGAAGACTTTGAGACCTGATGGCTTGACTGAGTTGGGAGGACTATCATTATCAACTCCTTTCCTAGCACTGGGATGACTGTCCGGCCTTAGGTCTTGGTCATGTGAGAAGGACTCTCATTATTACCTCTTCAAATACCACTGACATAACTGTGGAATGTTAGGGGTTTGTCATGTAAGTATAAATATTATCATCATCATCATCTCCCTAGCACAGGAAGCTGTGGTGCATTAAGGATTAGCCATGTGAGGAGGGCTCTCTATGTAAGCTCCTTTTCTAGCACTAGGATGACTGTAAGGCTTCAGGGGTTGGTCATATGATGAAGGCGATCATCCTTGTCTCCTGCCCTAGCACTCGGATTAATGTAAGGCCATAGTACTTATTCATGTGATGACAGTGATCATCATCAGCTTCTTTCGAAGCAGTAGGATGCTTCTGGGGGCCCTCAGCATGATTGTGTGACTGGGGTTATCATCATTAGCTCCTTCCCTAGTACTGGGGTGGCTATGTGTCCTGAAGCTTGGTGGTGTGACAAGGGCTATTATCTTCAGTTCTTTCCTAGTTCACCATAGTGCTTGGTCAGTTGAGGAGGGTTTTCATCATTATCTCATCCCCAAGTCCTCGGATAGCTATGGGGCCCTCAAGCTTGATCATGTGAGGAACCCAACCATACTCAGAACTTCCCCTACCACTGGGATGACTGTGAGGCCCAAGGACTTGGACATATAACTAAAGCTATCATTATTAGCTACTACCCAGATCTGATGACTGTGAGGTCATAGAGTTTACTCTTGTAAGGAGGGCTTTTATCATCAACACCCCACCTAGGACTTAAAAGACTGTAAGGTCTGAAGACTTGGTCGTGTTTTAAGAACTATCATCATCAGCTCCTCCCTTAAAACGAGGATGACTGTGGGGCTCTTGGGCTTTGTTATGTGACAAGAGTAGTCATCAATCACCAGCTCACCCTCTAGCACTGGGATTCCTTTTGGGACCTAGGATGTGGTCGAGTGATGAGACTGTTCACTAATGCCTCCTCCAGAACTGGGGTAACTGCGAGGTCTGGGTCACTGTGAGGTCTTGGAGTGTGGATGCATTCTTCAAATGATTCTGCACTAGCTCTGGAGTTACTATGAGCCCTTGAAGCTAGGTCATCTGGCAAGAGCTATCATCAGTTCCTTAACTAGCATTGGGGTCACAGCAAGCTTAAAGGTTGGATTTTGTGATGAGGGCTATCAGCCTCTACCTGAGCAATGGGGTCACTGAAAAACCCCTGGGTTAGCTCTTGTGACACAGGCAATCAGTTCTCCCCAGAGCACTGGAGTCACCATAAAGCCCTAGGGCTGACTCATGTGTTTAGGGTGTACAGGTCCTCCTCAAGCACTGGAATTACCACAAAAGCTTACAGCTCTGTCAAGTGTTGAGGGACAGCTGCTTCTCCCTAGGCACCGAGATCATCACAAGGCCTTCGGGCTTGGTCATGCAACAAGGCCTTTCTGGCACTCCCCTCTCTGTTTTATGAAAAACAGTTCCCTGGGCCTCCAGCTAAAGAGTAGCAGCCTAATCACAGCTCTCCTGTTTGATCCTGTTAGGGCATATGTAGAAAACCCCTGCCTATCCTCTCCCAGATCCCAGGTAAGACTTGGACAACATTTCAACATTTGTAAAACCTTAAAGATTATGCTCCCAACTGCTGTTTATAGCCACATTTATAGCCCCCTTAAGTTTTCCTGAAGAAGATAGTGTATACATAATCTTGGCACCCGTCAGCAACGGTTAGCGTGTCAGTCCTTAATAAGTAAATTTACAAGGTGATGCATATAGGTCGATTAACCTTTTGATTCGCTTGGAATGTCCTTGCTATGATGTGACCGTAATTCACAGTAATCAATACACAAAAATCAATAATCATTAGACAAATCATTAACCAATAATAAATTAAAAGCCAATAAGTGTCACACCATGACTTTTCAGCCATAAAAAAACACACCTTAGTATAAGTTTTAGTAATTTTAATTTCGATTTAGTTACAATATTAAGTCATAAGAGATTAATTCAAACTCAATTCAAATGCATGTGAGAACAGTATTAATTAGTCAAAAGATGCCCAAAACATAATCTAATCAAAGCTTCCATTATAGTACACTCTAGAGCATTAGCACAGATCCTTATAAGAATCAACTTCAATAATTCAACTCTGTCCATGAAGTTCTGCTAAACAGTCCGTCAACCATTTGTCTCGGTAAACTGTCAAAAGTCAGATAGAAAAACCCTTGTCTAGCTCAGATTAGCATCAGCGTGTGGGGCTTCATGCAAAACAATTTAGGAACAAGAATTTAGAAAACATCTAGCTAAGAATACTATTATAATCAGCGCAGTTGGTACCTAGAAAGGAAAGGCACAAAATACATTTCAGTCATATTGTCATATCTACCTATTCACGGTATGGGTCAGCAAACAGAATCAGTCTTCGTCCTCAGGTCATCAGTCAATCAGTATCACATCAGGCTCTCAATTAGAGAGTATGAGCCCAGTGACAAAATCTCGAGTCTCTTCTTCTCAATATCGCATCTCAAATTGGAATAAGGTCTGAGATCTTTTCCCTCTCTCACGTTGTTATATCAAAGTCACCCAAACTATCCCCCAATTTCCAATTGGTCAATTAATCATACGTTATTACTCTGTCCAATAGGTTAACCATTCTAAATCTATGAATTCTAATATTTCACAGTACACATGTCGTTGATTGGTTTGCTTTACGATGTTCTCATCATCCGGCTCGTCAGGTATCAAAAATGTTGCATCTTCTTCTCCATTCAGTGTCTTCAGTGTTCGCTGTCACGGTTTTCAATGGGCTTACCGTCGAGGTTGAGAAGCGTAGGGGAACGTCCCCGGTTCCGGCAGGTTCTGCTCTGGCCGAGGTAGGGGCGACCCCTTCCGGTAGCCACGGTGCTGTTTGGCAAGAGCAAACCACTACAGTCCGTGCCCCCCAGAAGAAGTCCCAGAGGAAAAACCCCAGTAGGGAAAAAAACCTCCACAGGAACTCCCTGAAACGAAAGGAGGACACCAAGGCGTTAGGACTGAAGATCAGGAAGACTGGAGAACAAAGACAGGTCAGGAAACATTGGATTCGCAGGAAGAAATCAATCGGAGCGTGACTACCACCAATGAGTGTTGCAACGCAATGAACCAGCAGCTGAATTCCCCTTATATACCCCCAGGCAGGAAGTAGGAAACAGGAAGTAGAAATACCACCATCTTGGTTTGGGGAAAAGAATGCAATAGTGAATCTGGTACATTCACCTAAAGAAGAAAAATAATGCATGCTGGGAGGAGAGGAAGTGCTCAGCATGCTGGGAAAGGAAAAAGGCAGGTACAAAAATACCACCATGTGCAAGGGTTCGGCTTTTGACTGGAGACATGGTAAGTGGTGAGCAGGTGTGCAAAGCAGAATGCGGAGATTAGCTGTAAACGCGCATAATGCACTACACGCGGTCAGGCCCGAAACCCCTTCGGGGTCTCAAGCCCTACCGCGTCTGCCTTTATGGCAGAACTTAAAGAAAGGGAAGCGGCGAGTGCCGCGACCCCTAATCAAGCTCCTTGGAGCATCCGCGGCCTGTGCCCGAGCCGCGGCATCCCCCGCGGCCCGCGTGCCAGCCGCGGCGTCCCCCGCGGCCCACGCGCCGGCCGCGGTGTAAATGGAGTGCCGCGCCGCGGCCGCCGCGGCATGACAGTATGCCCCCCGAGGCCCCAGGTTTGTGAGGGAAGAGACTAAAAAAGCGACGGACCAAAAGAGGAGCATGAACTGAAGGAGCATCTTCCCAGGAACACTCACTCATAGGGTATCCCTTCCAATGAATAAGATATTGGAGGCGCCCATGGAAAAACCGAGAGTCACAGATTTCCTGCACCTCATACTCAGGTACATTATCAACCAACAGAGGAGGGGGACAGGGTAAGTGCCTATGAAAAGGATCGGGACGGTAAGGCTTCAATTGAGAGACATGGAATACAGGGTGGATCTTCCACGTCCGGGGCAGGCGAAGACGCACAGACACAGGGTTGATCTTTTTGAGAATTAGGAAGGGGCCATAAAAGCGAGGTTTGAATTTGTTCTGAGTGAGTCGGAGAGGTAGGAATCTAGAGGAGAGCCAGACCTTGTCATGAACCTGATATTGAGGAGCCGCACAACGTCTTCTATCTGCTATCTTTTTCATGCGGAACTTAGTGGCCACAAGGTTGGAATGGATAATTTGTTGTATACCCCGTAGCTGTCGAACATAGGAGGAGATGGCAGGAAGATTGGAGTTATCTCTCAGGGGAGTTGGGAAGGCCTTGGGATGGAAACCGTAGGAGCCATAGAAAGGAGAGACCTTCGAGGCACTGTGTAGAGAGTTGTTATAGGAGAATTCTGCAAGCGGTAAATAGGTAGCCCAATTACTTTGTGTAGCATTGCAGAAGCTATGTAAATACTGTTCGAGACCCTGATTGAGTCGTTCCGTTTGCCCGTTGGTTTGAGGGTGGAACCCGGATGACAAGGCCACCTTGATTCCCAAGGTCTTACAAAATTGATTCCAGAATCGGGAGATATATTGAGGACCCCTATCCGATATAATGACCTGAGGTAACCCATGAAGCCGAAAGATTTCTTGAGTAAAGATTTGACCCAATTCCTTAGCCGTTGGTAACTTTCTTAAGGCCGTGAAGTGAGCCATTTTGGTGAAGGAGTCCACGGTTACCATTATTACGTGGTTTCCCATTGAGGAAGGTAATGCGCACATAAAATCTGTGTAGATGGTGTGCCATGGGCCGGGGGGAACTGGTAATGGACGGAGTAATCCTACTGGTCTGGTACGGGGTGTCTTGGCTTGAGCACATATAGGACAGGCAGATACATATGTCTCAGTATCAGCCTTGAGAGTTGGCCACCAGAAAGAGCGCAGCAAAAGTTCTTGGGTTGCTTTCATTCCTCGATGACCTGCGATAGGGGAATCATGGCACATATGTAAAGCTTCAGTTTGTACTACTTTAGTGGGTAAAAACAGGGCCTTGTCATGATAATAATAGCCATGATCTGTATGCAGTTGCGGACGCAACTCTTTCAGTTCTGTTTCGTCTAGACGGGCATATTCGGACTTGACTTGGTCTAAAAAAGTCTGTGCTACCCCAATGATCTTGTCGTTGTCAAATAAGTTCTGAACAGTAGAATCGCTGCACTCAGGATAACGTCGGGACAAGGCATCCGCCAGGATGTTCTGAGAACCAGGGATGTAAGTGATATAGAAGTCATATTGGCTGAAAAAGAAAGCCCATCGAGCCTGCCGGCTATTTTGACACTGAAAGTTTCTTAAGCACTGTAGATTTCTGTGATCTGTCCGGGCTTCAAAAGGTTCCTTTGATCCCATCAAAAAGTGTCTCCATTCTGTGCACGCGGTTTTTAAAGTGAGTAATTCACGTTCTAACACGGAATAATTCAGCTCGGAATCAGATAAAATGTGTGATAGGTAAAATACAGGGTGTTCTAAATCATCATCGTCTTGTCTTTGCAATAAGGCAGCTCCAATGGCCCTTTCTGGGGCGTCTGCGACAACAATGAATTGCTTGCTGGTGTCTGGGTGTCGTAGGATAGGGGCTTGAATAAAGGCTTTCTTTAATTCCTGAAAGGCTAACTCAGCGTCTTGTGTCCAACAAAAACCCTTCTTTAGGTGTTCTTTTTTAAGGGTTTGAGTAATATAGCTGGTTCTCTGGGCAAAGTCTGCTATGAACTGTCGATAGAAGTTGGCTAGTCCCAAAAAACACTGAGTCTCCTTGATGGAAGAAGGAGATGGCCAATTCAATATAGCCTGCACCTTGTCTGAATCCATGGCGACTCCGGTTTGGTTTATGCAATATCCCAAGTATTTTACTTCCGTCTGATCAAATTCACATTTTTCAGGTTTGCAGAATAAATGATGTTGTCGGAGTCTCTCTAAGACTTGGCGGACGTGCTTGGAATGTTCTTATGGGTGAACAGAAAAGATTAGAATATCGTCAAGATACACCACCACTGTTTGTTGCAAAAGATCTGAAAAGATAGAATCCATGAACCTTTGAAAAATGGAAGGGGCATTAGTAAGCCCGAATGGCATTACTCTATATTCGTAGTGACCAAAAGGTGTTCTAAAGGCGGTCTTCCACTCATCACCTTCTCTTATTCTTAGAAGATGGTAGGCTCCTCGGAGATCCAGCTTGGTAAATCTCTTTGCTCCTCTGACTGCTTCTAAGATGTCCTTTATGAGGGGTAACGGATACCGATCTTTAATAGTGATCCTGTTTAACCCTCTGAAATCGATACAAGGACGCAAATCTTTAGTTTTCTTTGGTACAAAGAAAAGAGGAGCCCCGGCGGGTGAAGAAGAGGGAGTAATCAACCCGCTTTGTAGGTTCTCATCAAGATACTCCTTCAGAATCTGTTTCTCCGGTTCTGTGAGGGAGTACATACGCCCAAAAGGAACCACTGTATCTGGTTCTAAAGGAATGGCACAGTCGTATTCTCTGTGGGGTGACAGTTCAGGTTTTTCTGGCTTCTGGAATACATCGGCATAATCCTGATAATGCCTGGGAACTCCCTGTAGGACGTTAATGGAGCATCCCATCTTAGGAGTTGCTGCTGAGAGACCTTTTGGGGACCAATAATCCCCGGCGTGATAGCAGTGGTGTTGGCAAAAGTGAGAAGACAAGGAAATGGTTTTTGTTTCCCAGTTAATGTAAGGATTGTGCCGTGTGAGCCATGGAATGCCCAGGATCATGACGTGGTGTGGTGTTGAAATTAAATCAAACGAAAGATTTTCTTGGTGTTTTCCAAACTGTAGACAGAAGGTAGGGGTAGTATATTGTACAGGTCCAGAGGCCAAGAGTGACCCATCCACGGTATGTACCTGTTCTGGTACTTCCTTAGGTATCTGTGCTATCTGTCGTTCTTTGGCCCAGGCTTCATCTAAATAGATGCCACTGGCTCCGCAGTCTAATAAGGCCAAGGTTCTTTCTTCCCGGCCATCAGTTAGATGAAGGATAACTGGTAAGAGAAAAAGGGCAGTTCCTTCCTCCCTGGAAGAACAAATAGAAGGTATGTCACAATATCCCGTCCTCACCCTTCTTACTGGGGACGGGAGTTGGCGTTTCCCAAGGGCTTGGTTGGACGAATGGGGCAAGTGCGAATTAGGTGACCAGCTGCACCACAATATAGACAAAGCCCCTTCCTTCGTCTATGTTCTCTTTCACTGGCTGATAAAGGTCCTCGAGCCGTGTCAATCTGCATTGGTTCGTCCTCGGTATTCCCCTTAGGTTCAGGACGGACTTCCTCGGTACGATGAGAGAAAGAGCGAGACGGTACTGAGTGCGATGGCAAACGACTCTTCTTTTTCTCCATTCTTCGTTCATTTAACCGATATTCTATCGTCAGAGCCTGGTCCATCAATCCTTTAAGGTTCTCTATTCTAGCAGAGTGCACTAGTTCATCTTTAATGTCCTCTCTAAGACCTCTACGGAACAGTGTCACCAAGGTACGTTCCACCCAAGTTGTTTCTGCTGCTAATTGTCTGAAACGGGTGATGTATTGTAATACATCTTGATTCCCTTGTTGAACTTCGCAAAGAGCTTCTTCTGCGGACGCCTCGAGTCCAGGGCGTTCAAACATCTGTTTAAAAGTAGTGATAAAGGTGGAATAATTAGATAGGCAGGGATCGTTTCTGGTTACTAGAGGGGTGGCCCAAGCCAAGGCTGGCCCCGATAAGGCACTAATCAAATACCCCACCTTGGTCTTGTCTTGTATAAATTGCGAGGGGCGAAAAGCAAAGTAAACCATCAAGGCATCCAGGAATTCTTTTAATTTGTTAGGATCTCCGGAAAAACGAGGTGTAGTGGCAGCTACTGAGGGGACATCTGTGGTCCTGGATGCAAAGGCTTGTCGATAGACGGTATTTTCAGTACGTAACTGTTGGAGTTCTTGAGCCTGTTGTTGTATCGTCATAAGCAGGGTCTGGCTCGTAGGTTCCGTGTTTGCCACTGGATTATCCATGATACCGGACTGCAACTGGAGTTTTGGGTGTTGCAATCTGTCACGGTTTTCAATGGGCTTACCGTCGAGGTTGAGAAGCGTAGGGGAACGTCCCCGGTTCCGGCAGGTTCTGCTCTGGCCGAGGTAGGGGCGACCCCTTCCGGTAGCCACGGTGCTGTTTGGCAAGAGCAAACCACTACAGTCCGTGCCCCCCAGAAGGAGTCCCAGAGGAAAAACCCCAGTAGGGAAAAAAACCTCCACAGGAACTCCCTGAAACGAAAGGAGGACACCAAGGTGTTAGGACTGAAGATCAGGAAGACTGGAGAACAAAGACAGGTCAGGAAACACTGGATTCGCAGGAAGAAATCAATCGGAGCGTGACTACCACCAAGGAGTGTTGCAACGCAATGAACCAGCAGCTGAATTCCCCTTATATACCCCCAGACAGGAAGTAGGAAACAGGAAGTAGAAATACCACCATCTTGGTTTGGGGAAAAGAATGCAATAGTGAATCAGGTACATGCACCTAAAGAAGAAAAATAATGCATGCTGGGAGGAGAGGAAGTGCTCAGCATTCTGGGAAAGGAAAAAGGCAGGTACAAAAATACCACCATGTGCAAGGGTTCGGCTTTTGACTGGAGACATGGTAAGTGGTGAGCAGGTGTGCAAAGCAGAATGCAGAGATTAGCTGTAAACGCGCATAATGCGCTACACGCGGTCAGGCCCGAAACCCCTTCGGGGTCTCAAGCCCTACCGCGCCTGCCTTTATGGCAGAACTTAAAGAAAGGGAAGCGGCGAGTGCCGCGACCCCTAATCAAGCTCCTTGGAGCATCCGCGGCCTGTGCCCGAGCCGCGGCGTCCCCCGCGGCCCACGCGCCGGCCGCGGTGTAAATGGAGTGCCGCGCCGCGGCAAGCACCGCAGCCGCGGCGTCATGGCATTCGCGTCCTGGGAAAGTACATCCAGTGCATATATGTAGCATCTCTGGAAACATCATCGCCTGTCCGTCGGTTCCCTTAGAAAGCTTCGGCTAAGCGTTTTATTAAAACATTGAGCTGTTCATGGTTAGATAATTTTGTCAGCATTTTCCATTAAACGTTAAGAAATACAGCTTTTGCTTGAGGCATCGCTTGACTAGGCCAAAACACTTGCTAAGTTAAGGCCTACATTAATAAGTAAGAACATAATTCATAACTCTCAATATGACATATTACTACATTAATCTAATTCATTCTCAATATTTCATATACATTAATCACTCATTTAGTTCATTTCGTGAACACTAGTGGCCATTCTTCGAGGGCACAATTTCAAACGTGCATATTATTTTTCTACGTTATTTATTTCTACCAAATTCATTATACAAAATACATAAACATTCATTAGTAATTTCTCATTAAGACATTTGCATTAACAATCCCTCCTCTGACTGTTATGTCATCACACTACTTTTACCCCCTATTTCCTTACAATTCTATCTCTTCAATATTTTGTCTTCTTTTTTTAATTGTCCCTAAAGATTCTTTCCCTATTTCATTCTTCCCTCCTCTGATTATTTTTAGACCTTTTCAATTTAATTATTTTGCACAATTTACATAACCCCCATATTCCCAATAGGCAACCTATTAAAATTAATATTCCCTGTAAAAATGTTAATAGCACCCCATTCCAAAGGTTACTAAGCCAATTTCCCACTGAAGCAAACCCTTTATCAACTTTTTCCCAAACACCTGGTTCTTTCAACTCCTTCAAATCACTACTTGAGTTAGTCAGATTAGTGAGTAAGTCTCTTATCTCTATACTGTTATTCGGAATATAAGAGCAACAATGCCTAGAGTTAATCATTTCACAGACTCCGCCATCCTTTGCTAAAAGAATGTCTGAAGCAAGACGATTTTGAAGAGTCATAGCTCTATCCGCAGCCAATTCAGTATCTATTGGGAGTATTGCCCCTGTAAAATTTGTCAGCATGTTATCCACAATAGTAGACAACTTTTGAATCCTGATCGAGTTCTGGAGGAATCACCGCACCAAATATATCTCCCACTACCGCATAAGAGGAAGCCCTTCTCCGTCTCTTTTGGTGTAATTCAGTCAATTTCGGAAAGTTTTTCAAATCCTCTATCTGATAAATCTTTGGGAATACTATCCCCAAATAACATGTCCCATACCATCCTCTTGGAAGACGGTAATAAGCATTAAGTCCACAAATATAATAAATCCCTGGAATCACAGGGTCCTGCCCATTCAACACAAAAGGCCATTTACTCTGAAATAAAAACACATGTCTACATTCACTCGTACCCACAAATAAAGTGCCCGCGTGCGACTTTGGACTACATATACAAAGCTTCCCTACGTGTAATGCATTGAAAGCTAATTTTCGTTGCGTCTTGATTGCAGTGTAAGCATAATAATTCCTGTAAGTCCTTTTCTCTAGACATTTTTCTAATTTCTCCTTCAGTACTTTTCTCCTATTGTCAGTGTGATCTAAGAAGCTCTTTTCTATGGGTGTAAGCAAGCAGGTTATTTTTATGAGCATAAGCTGTTCCAAACGTTAGTGTAGGTTCAAAGAATACTCTAACCAATACTATGTCATTATCCTTAGCTACTTTACTCAGATACCTAATAATAGGAACAAACGAAAACACTATGTCGTGATTAGAATAAAATATTGAATATACTCTTGGTCGTAAAACCTTGTTAGTAACAGACTAGAACTTATCCCGTAGGTTAATGGAAGACTATGGTAAGTGACTCCTTCCTCAACTGATGAAGGAATCTGCGTACACACAAGACAATCCCTTGCATCCATCATCTCAACATATTCACTCAACAAGCGATAGAAAACATTAGAAGAAAGTTCTCCTTGAGCATTAGTATAATCATGCAAATACTTCTCATCTAACTTAAACTTCTCCACAGCCGTTAGTGTGGTAGTCTCAGAAGCAGAAATATGGTTGGCTCCTTTTGCATCAAGAACATACATACCCACAATCAACACTATAAACAAAATCCCACACATAATTGCCAAACCAATACTCATATGTTTACAGCGCCTAGCATCTCTAACCTTCTTATAAAAATCAGCCATGATCTGTAAAGAATCAGAAAGCAGAAGTAACTTAGAAATTCTTCTTTTATGCAGCTCAGTTTCACTTCCAGGAACCCTCCTCCTTTTCAAAATCAGTTCGCAGCTTGTCATATCAGGTGTTCAAACGTTAAATCAGGTTATCAATGTGTTTTCCAGTTACTTTTTAACAGTCTCTTCTCAGATTGTTTCAACAGTTCAGCTCATTGATCTTCTTCAGGTCATCTAAAAATATTGACTCTGAACTTCTCTATCAAAACAAAAAGACATAAAGGTGTGTTGCCATTCGTTTGTAGTTGCATACGCCCATTCAGAACCTGTGTATCCTTGACTTGCTATTCACTTTCTCTTTAACTTCCGATCACCATTCAACTATCCTTCACTTAATTCTTCTTTTCTCATGGTATCTACTTCTTTCTCAATCGTTTGATCAACAATCACCTCTTTCCTTTTCTCTACTTGCGATTCAGGCCATTTGTCTCCTTTTCTTGAACCTTCTGCCAATATTCTTTTCAGTATTGAACTCGAATCCTTTTCTTTCTCTGTGGTGTTTTCTCTTGACAGACCTGCAACAGGCTCAGGAGGATTCGGATCACTTTGACTTTGATCCAGCTCAACTCCCTCCCCTTCTGGGTCTAGCTCTTGCTCTATTTGTCTTTCAGAATCATCTACTTCTGAGAGAACCCCCGCTGTGCTAGGTTCTGCAGTTGCATCAGTTGAGATAGGTTCTCCAGCACCTGCTTGAAGGTCTTCCATCTCGTCTGTTACAGGGGTGATAGAACCGTCCTCAACAAGCTCTGGTTCCGCTTCAGTTCCTCTTTGTTCTTTTATTCGTTCCGGAACTGCAATCTATCTCATCGTTGTTGGTGCTCTCAACAACGCTTCTTCATGATCCTCTGGACATGCCACTTTCTTTGTGTAACTCGCATGAATCCAGTTCGGGATCCCTGCACACTTCACAGCTGTCATAGTCGTTAAGATCACCTGGTATGATCCCCTCCAACGAGGCTCCAAACATGTCTTGCGCACATGTTTTCGGACAACAACAAATCACCGGCTCTCAGGCTGTGCTCTGGATCGTGGATTGGTGGCAGTGTGGTAGCCTCCACCTGCTGAGAGAAAGAGCAAACCACATCAGCCAGACCGTTGCAGTAATCCAACACCATATCATCTGTAATATTGACAAGTGCATTGGCTGGAACTGCTGGCAACCTCATTGCTCTGCCCATGAGGATCTCATGGGGCGACAATCTTGTCTTCCTGTCAGGTGTATTTCTCATAGACGTCAATACCAAAGGCAATGCATCAGGCCATTTCAAATTCATAGCTGCACACATGTTTGCAATTCTTGACTTCAAGGTACTATTCATCTGCTCCACTAGTCCTGATGCTTCAAGGCAGTAACTACAATGCAACTTCTGATCAATGTTCAGTGCCTCACACAAAAGTAAGTCACCTCATTATTGAAGTGCGTTCCCCTATCTGATTCTAAAGAGATCAGAAATCCGAAACGTGGTATCAACTCTCTGAGCAACAGCTTCGCTACTGTGAGGCTATCATTCCTTCTTGTAGGGTACGCTTCAATCCAAGATGCACACAATCACCAGCACATATTTCAATCCTACACACACAGGCATCTCAATGGAATCCAATTGTATTCTGCTGAATGGACCTCCTGCTCTTCCAATGTGGCTCAAATTCACCACAGTCCCTTTCCCCGAATGTAATTGCTGACAAATGACACAGTGATGGCAAACTGCTTCAGCTGCTTGTCTAAATTTGGGGTTATACCAATCAATTTTGAACAAATTAACCATGGCATCCCTCCCAGTGTGTGCCTGACCATGATAATACCTTGCCATCTGAGACAGCAAACTATTTGCAGAACCATCTGACCCTCCTCGAATACCCATAACTCATCCTGCCTTTGAACACATTTCATGTTGCTCCATGATCGTTTGTCTTCTTTGTCAACATTACTCTGCAGAGTTTTTAACTCTTCCAATGTGTGTATCACTTTTAATGCAAAACTCGTACATGTAGTGTCTTCTTCAGATAACAATTCCCACTTGTCTTTGAATTATATACAGTTCAATGTGCAAAACCTTGCGACTTGATCCGCATATCTATTCCCCAGAGACACGTAGTCCTGTGACTTTAGATGTGCACTGCATTTCACCACGACAATTTCTTCAGGCAATTGTATCACGTGTAGCAACTCCTTTATTCTCTCGCCATTTCTCACTGGTGAACCAGTAGAGGTCAGGAAACCTCTCTGCAACCACATTTGACCAAAATCATGAACTATTCCAAATCCGTATTGGCTATCTGTATAGATAGTGACTGTCAATCTAGCAGATACATGGCACGCTCTAGTAAGAGCTACCAACTCTGCTACCTGTGCCGAATATACTCCTCCAAGCCAGGAAGCTTCTAAGGTACCTGTAATTGTGCATACGGCATATCCTGCTCTCAATTTCCCTGTACTGTCTCTGAGACAAGAACCATCAACAAAGACAATTTGCTCATTCTCTTTCAATCGTGTATCTCTAATGTCAGGTCCGGTTTTGTGCACAACCCAGTTACTTCAAGACAATCATGCTCAACATCTTCCTCTTTTTCAATTTCAGTAGTATCATTTGGAAGTAAAGTTGCCAGGTTCAGCACTGTACATCTTTTCAGTGTCACATTAGGTGCTCCCAAAATACTTGTCTCATACCTTGTCCGTCTGGCACCTGTCAAGTATTGTATTTTCATCCTTTTCAGTAAAATCTCAATCGAGAGAGGGACCATAATAGTCAGGAGATATCCCATCACTACTCGTTCACACTGTGAAAGACTCTGACCAACTGCGGCAACTGCATGCAAACAACCTGGTAAGGCTGCTGCAACTGTTTCCAAGGTAGCTGAAAAATATGCTACTGGACGATGAGCACCTCCATGGACCTGAGTCAAGATACACAATGAACATGCATCATGCTCATGACAAAACAATGTGAAAAGTTTTGTGTAATCAGGCAACGCTGGAGCTCTATGCAAACTCTCTCTCAGTTCAGTGAACGCTTTCATCTGTTCCTGGTCTAAGGCTACGGGATTGGTGACATCCTTATTTGTCAGCTTCTGCAAAGGCTTTGAAATCTCAGCAAAATGCGGGATCCACTGATGACAATAACCCACCATTTCCCAGAAACACCCTGACATCTTTCTGTGAAGTAGGAGGACTTCTCTGGAATATCATAGAGATCCTTTCTCTGGATATTTTCCTCGACCCTTTCTCAATTTGGTGACCCAAATACTTCACTACCTTCTGACAGTACTGCAACTTCAGTGGTGGCACTTCATGACCAAACTTTCCCAAATGATTCAACAGGGCAATCGAGACATACTTACACTCGTCCCTTGTCTTGGATTTGATCAACAAATCATCAATGTACTGCACCAGAGTATATTGGAAAGGCAATTCTAACAACTTCAAATTCTTTTTCAAGATCTTATTAAACAAGGTCCGTGTACCCTTGAGGAAGTCTACACCAGCAGTAGACTCAGTCTAGAAATTTGAAACTAAAGAGAATCTGACTATCCTCATGAAGAGGCACAGAAAAGAACGCTTGTGACAAATCAAACACTGTGAACCATTCTGCATCACATGGAATCTGAAACATTGTTACTGGTGGATTGGGCACTACAGGGCAACATTTAACCACAATGTCATTTATTTTTCTTAAATCCTGAACAATTCGCACCTTCCCACATGGCTTCTTCAAACCCATTATCAGTGTATTACATGGGCTGCTAAGCACTTCTTTTAAAACTCCCTGCTTCACAAAATTCCCCAAAGTGCGGAAGCACTGCATTTGGCTTCAAAGTAATCTTAATCGGCTCCACTCCCTTGATCAAACCCACTTCTTTCCCTGTCAGATCCCACACGTTTTCTTGCACTGTTCCCTGCAAATCAGAATGCAGCTCTCTTACTGTGAACATCAGGAAAAACTCAATCAATGGGTACTCCTCATTGGTAGTTTCATACTCAGTTTCTGGAGCTGGGTCTTCTTCATCATTACTATTTGTCTGAATCTCAATTCCATCATTCAAACAAGTGATCAAACACTTTGTTTTAGACAACAAGTCCCTTCCCAATAAGGATACCAGACTTGAATCACAGACTACAAACTTATGCAGTCCCTGAAAATTGCCAATCTCAACTTGCACTGGATCTGTGACATGACTTGTCAAATACTGATTCGCTATCTCTACAACCTGAACCATTCTTCCTGAAAGAGGCACATTCGGGACTTCTGCACTTCTCACTGTTGAGGGTGTAGCTCCTGTGTCCACCAAAAATGAGACTTTGTGACCCATCACCTTCCCTCTCACATAGGGTCCCCTCTAATCCACTTCTAAGGAAGCTGCAAGCACACATGGCTCCTCATGTGAACTATCATTCATCCATTCACCATTTATTTCATTCTCACTGTGTAACAGGAATTGGTGCACTGTGTTACTACTTCTGTCTTCTCTCCGACCTGTGACCTGTTGAGTAAGCTTCATCTGTTGCAACTCCATCGGGGCTTGAGGTATCTGCATTTGCTGTCTAGGTACCATAGGAACCTGCTGCTGCATTGGATACAACTGTGTCAACTGTGCACAGGGCATTTGTACCTGCTGCATGGGTTGAAGATTTTGCAATTGATTCATGTTATTCTGAAAATTTGGATTAGGACCTCTCATTCTTGGTCCTCGAACATTTTGAAACGTATTGGCATCATTATTTTGCTGAACAACACCTACCTGCACCATCATCGGACCCTCCCGCTTCCAGTGTCCCACAGCTCCTCAAATGTGACACAAGTAACATCTTCTTCATCCCTTGCACATCATTCTTAACCACAACAGTACTCAAATCCAGACCGCAATTCATAATAATTCCGCGACCCCTACCTCTCATCAGTGGCTGGAACATGATATTTCCCTGCTGCTGCGGTATCTGTTGCACAAAGGTTCCCTGCACTCCTGATTGGGCTGCCTTAATCTGCATCACCATCGCCTTCTCCTTCAACTTTTTCTGCTTCAACTCAGTTTTGTCACTACAGTATTTCGCGTACTGCAACACCTCATCAATCGGCTTTGCTTGCTAGCAAATCAAATGACTCTTAATCATCTGACCTATTTCAGGTCTCAATCCTTCCACAAACCGGAACACAAAATGCAACATATCTTTCAGCTCAATTGCTTCCTTGCCATTGTACTCCTTGAAGGCCTTCAACAATCATTCATAGTATGTATGTATTGACTCCTTTACCTCCTGCACTGTCCTGTCGATCCTCTGTTAATCAATATTCTTGGGCGAAATCCTTGTCTTCAAGAACTCAGTTACCTTATGGTAATGTTTCATTACTTCAGGCGATGGTGCACCTGTACTCTATCTCTCTCTTGCTCACTTGTCGGCCAATCTACTGCTCTCTCACATTCAACCCATAAATCAGCTGGGGCCACTATTTCCAATAAGATATTCAGGTATTCCCACAGACATTTCGAGAGTTTCACAAACCTGTCTGCTGATACCACTCAACCGGTTTCTCCCTCAGTTTTGGATAATCATTTGTGAATGACAGAATATCACTCATATGTCAAGGGACATGAACAAAATGTCCCCCTGGGATTTCTCTCATTGGTCAAATCTTTCCTGGATCCTTGCCCTGTTGTATTTTATCAGGCACTTCTAAAGAATCTCGTTTCTTTCTATCCCGTTTCTTTACCCATCTACCTTTCCATTTCTCCAGTGCTCGCCAAACCTGAGCACTCTGCAATAGTTCTTTAAGGTGTGCCTTCATACCAGCTGACCTCATGTGTTCAAAATCTTTTGACTCAAAATCTAACCTGTAGCTCCTCTTTAAATGCTTCGTTTTCTCAATTTCTATGCCATGTTTTTCTGCCAAGACTTCCAATTTCTGGTGTACCTTACCCACCTCTCTCATAATTCTGGGACATAGGTATCTCAGCTCTGCTTCTGTGTAGGACTCTAACCTATTCACCCCCATTGTCCCTTAGATTAATTCATTTGCTTCCATGCTCAACCTGACACAATTAATCTGCTCCTCACTCTTGGAAACATTCTGTGGGGTATTCAACTTATCTAACCAATCGGTCAACTGCTGAGCTATTAATCCCTGTAACGAAATGTTACTCGCATTTAAAGGTGGCACCTGTTGTACCACTGCGCTTGAAGTCTGCGCAGTAAAAAGCTTTAAACTTTGACCTGCACTAAGACCATTTACAGCATAAGGAAGTGCAACAAGTGGACTGAGGTCCAAAAATGACCTCGATCTATCAAAGGTCTGACCCATGGAACAGACTACTTGAACCTGGTCACTTATTCCCTTCCTCACTAGACTCTGAGACATCTCTCCCTGTTCTCCCATGATTGATTTCTTCTGTGCAAAAAATGGCACCACTGGACAAACAGTAATTGGCAGCGATATTGCATCTGGGGTTGCTCTAGCACCTGCACTCTATGGAAGAGTAACCAGAGTCAAGTCTGACTGGGTCCCTGTCATTGGCTTAAACCTCGGCATACCTGGCGGCTGTGCCTGGGGCAACAAAATCGGAGTCAGCTCAGTCTGAACCAGCAGTGGTCTTGGAACCACCTGCTCCTTAGGCACCACCAAGTTCAAAGTTGTCTCAAGAATCATCACATCAGGATAAATTCTCTGTATTGGTGGCAAATGCATCTGTGCCTGGACTACCGAAGCAGTTACACCCTGTATCTGACCATCATTAACCTGTACCGGACCCACTGTCCCCATTGCCTGTTTCGGGGCTATTAGATCAGCACTAGTTCTTGGCCCCCCCATGCACTGCATATGGTGGAGGTCGGTTTTTTCAATATCTGTGTAATAAGATCCTCATCATCTGATTCTTCTTCCACAATGGAAGCCTTCTTTGCTTTTTTACTCCCAGACAAACTCTTATCACTTGTTCTAGTCACTTTCTTTCCTTCTGTCTCATCTTCCTGTGTAATAGCAGGAAACAATTTAACATCCTGCAATGTCACTGCTCTTCATTTCTTCTGTTCCCAATCCCAACTTGCTTCTGCTAAAGACCTCTACTTTTCTTACTCTCCTTTCAAATTTAATTTGCTGCTGCTGTCTAGCTACCAGCTTCCAAACTGCTAATGCCTCAAACTGTGCTGGTCTCGGAAGGGGACTCGTTTCATACAGCGCCATCCGCAATTGTTCCAAAATTCTCAAATTAAACGTCCCATGCTCAGGGAACGCTGAGCTCCCATTTTTCTCTGTCAACTTGCACCATTGCTTTAACAAAGGCACCTCTCTCCTCCATCACAATGTTATCCGGTGTATTTTACGGCGGTGTAAGCTCCCCTACACTTGCTTTAATGTACGGATCTCTCTTTAGGGCACTCTTCAATGCTTTGAAAAACTTAGGCCCTCACCGCCGAGGAACCGCTGTGCTGAAGACCGCCAGTGCAGGCAGTTTTCCGTGCGGCGTATTATGACTGTTGGCAGCCCTACGTCCTTTTTTGGACGAAGAGACACCAGCAGCTATACTGGTGGTCGGCGGGGAAGTGGAGGCTGCTCCACCTCCACCGCCCCGTCATCAGAACACCGCCCACTGAATCACATTCCATGATTCGTGTGGCGGTGTTCTGGTGACGGGGAGCTGGCGGCGGAGCAGCCCCCATGGATCCTGTCCCCTCCGGGAGGATAAACGGACAAGGTAAGTTGATCGTCCATTAAGGAAGGGGTGTGGGGGACTGTTGTGTGTTGTGTGCGTGCATGGGGGTGTGCGTGTGAGTATGTAGGGGTGGTGTGTGAGTGTGTGTATGCATGCTGGGGGTGTGTTGTGTGTATGGGAAATGTGTGCGGGTCGGTCTGTGTGCAGGTCTGTTTGTATGTGTGCGGGTATGTGTTGTTGCAGTGTATGTGTGCGTGTAGGGGTGTGTGTTTGTGCATGTTGAGGGCGGGGTTGGGGAGGGGGAGTGTGTCTGTGCATGTTGGGGGTAGGGTTGGGGAGGGTGTGTGTGTCTGTGCATGTTGGGGGTAGGGGTGGGGAGGGGTTCCTGCCACCTTTGGGGGGTGGCAGGTGGGTGGGGGTGTAAGCGGAGGACTCAGGGGTGGGGGAGACCCCTATAAGTGCCAGGGAAGGAATTCCCTGGCACTGATAGTGCCTACTGGCATGGATTTCGTGGCGGTTCCAAACCACCCGAAATCCATGGCGGTATGCAGGGTCGTGATACCGCCGGCGGTCTGGTGATGGCCGCCGTGCTGGAGACCGAAGTCTCCAGCCCAGCGGTCATCAACGCCCTGGGGGTCGGAGTGGAGAAGTGGCAGATGACCATGGCGGTAACCGCCATGGTCATAATTAAATTTTTTTTCCACCGGCCTGTTGACGGTATTACCGCCACTTCTCCCCCGTCCGCCAGGGTTGTAATGAGGGCCTTAATCTTTTCTACATTTGTGTATTCGAATCAAATCAGGAAATTACTTTTACTCCCAAGATTCATTTCACCCACGTCCTCGACCAATTGCCTCTCATGGATGGCTGCCAATCCGTGCGCAACCCTTCTCGCTAAGCAATCTATCCCAGCGCGGCTCTAATGATGTCACACGTACTGCAGCTGACAAAGTCTTATGGCTTGTCCTCCAAAACTCACAATCCCTCGAAACTACTGCAAAATATCACAAGCACTAATCAAAACCAAAAACCAAAAACAAATCTGCTGCTTTACTACAGGAAAGGTAGCACAATCGCTTCAGAAACCTTACGGATTTTCACTGATGGCTGTTTCGCTCATGCAGCTATTCCTCTTTCTCGGTTTCCCAGATTCTCAAGCAAAATTTGACCCACAAATTTAACTCACAACTGATCAATGGGTCTGTCCTGGTGCACATAGGACTCGCCAAATCTCAGTCAAAAATTTATTTTGCTCATTTTAACTCACACACTGACTCGTTGACCACGCAAGATCAACATACTAAACCAGACAGATTATAACATATAACCAAGTGTCTCATACACTTTTCAAAATACTCCGGAGTCTTAGACCACGCAGGGTCTGTACATCAACAACCAAGTGGACGAATTTTCAGCACAAAGCACCACACACATGTGAAGTTCGACGACTTCCTTACTCTTATACTGCGGAGTACGGACACTCCTACTAAAACTTCACCTGGAGTACGCAGACTCCTTAAATTCCCTTGCATACGTGACAATTCACCTGCGATTTGCATAAGCTGTGCAAGCGCAACCTACCTCTCTCACACTATCACTAGAATGCCGAGACCAGACCCAACTCTACTAGCAGGATCCAGGATCTGGGAAAGTCATTTCTGGGCTTAAGGGGACATCATTCTTGCTACAATTGCCATTTCGAAAAACAAAGTCCTAATATCAATAATAATGAATAACTGACCCATCCTAAACTACCACCATAACTATCGGTCATCTTATAACAAGTCCTCCAAGGAAACTAAACATCAAGCTGCTACCAAAAACTGTTAGCGCGTCAGTCCTTAATAAGTAAACTTACAAGGCGACGTGTATAGGTCGATTAACCTTTTGATTCACTTGGAATGTCCTTGTTATAATGTGACCATCATTCACAGTAATCAATACACAAAAATCAATAATCATTAAACAAATCAATAATCAATCAATTAAAAGCCAATAAGTGTCACACCATGACTTTTCAGCCATAAGTAACCACACCTTAGTATTAGTTTTAGTAATTTTTATTTCCCTTTAGTTACAATACTAAGTCATAAGAGATTCATTCAAACTCAATCCAAATGCATGTGAGAACAGTATTAATTAGGCAAACGATGCCCAAAACATAATCTCATCAAAGCTTCCAATATAGTACACTCTAGAGCATCAGCACAGATCCTTATAAGAGTCAACTTCAATAATTCAACTCTGTCCATGAAGTTCAGCAAAACAGTCTGTCAACCATTTGTCTCAGTAATCTGTCAAACGTCAGATAGAAAAACCTTCGTCTAACCCACATTAGCATCAGCATGTGGGGCTTCACGTGAAAAAATTTAGGAATAAGAATTTAGAAAACAGTTAGCTAAGAACACTATTATAATCAGCGCAGTTGGTACCTAGAAAGGAAAGGCACAAAATACATTTTAGTCATATTTACTTATCCACGGTATAGGTCAGCAAACAGAAACAGTCTTTGTCCTCAGGTCATCAGTCGATCAGCATCACATCAGGCTCTCAATCAGAGAGCATGAGCCCAGTGACAAAATCTTGAGTCTCTTCTTCTCAATATCGCATCTCAAATCGGAATAAGGTCTGAGGTCTTTTCCCTCTGTCATGTTGTTATATCAAAGTCACCCAAACTATCCCCCAATTTCCAATTGGTCAATTAATCATACGTTATTACTCTGTCCAATAGATTAACCGTTCTAAATCCATGAATTCTAATATTTCACAGTTCACATGTCGTTGAATGGTTTGCTTTACGATGTTCTCATCATCCGGCTGGTCAGGTATCAAAAATGTTGCATCTTCTTCTCCAGTCAGTGTCTTCAATGTTCGCGTCTTGGGAAAGTACATCCAGCATATATATGTAACATCTCTAGAAACATCATCTCCGGTCTGTCAGTTCCCATAGAAAACTAAGTGTTTTATTAAAACAATGAGCAGTTCATGGTTAGATCATTTTGTCAGCATTTTCCATTAAATGTTAAGAAATACAACTTTTGCATAAGGCCTCACAAGAGTAGGCCAAAACACTCGCTAAGTTAAGGCCTACATTAATAAGTAAGAACATGATTCATAACTCAATATGATATATTACTACATTAATCCAATTCATTCCCAATATTTCATATATATTAATCACTTATTTAGTAGATTTCGTGAACACTCGTGGCCATTCTTGGAGGTCACAATTTCAAATGTGCACATTATTTTTTTACGTTATTTATTTCTACCAAATTCCTTATTCATAAATCATACATAAACATTCTTTAGTAATTTCTAATTAAGACATTTGCGTTAACAGTATATACATAATCTTGGCACCCGTCAGCCTTCCAAGCTGTAAGACAGCTCGAAGTCGTGCAAGATTTCAAATGCTGGCACGAGATTTCTGTGAAATATCCCTAAATCACATGACTGGGCCACCATCTTAGAATCAAAGGCTTTATAAGCCTTATATATAAGCCATGCTCTTTCATGATCTGGTCCTTTGATGTTCATTTTGCCTCGTATACGAATAAAGTTTTCTAGAGGTGAAAAAGTCTGTTCCTGCAATTGCGATGTCCATATTCTCTAATCAAGCCCTTGGAGGTGCACTTTAGAATAATCAACATTAATGCAATAACATGCAGAATTAACATGTAGGCCATAGACAAAAATGCAATGTCTTTTAATTCAGGAGAAAACAGCCTAACATATTTAGTAGATGCAGATGCTGTAGTTTTGCAAAGTTGACCTAGGTTAGGAATATGAAATATTACATTTTTGACAAGCTAACATGAAGTAAAAAAGATGACAATGCAAATGAAGTTAGTTTTAACGTTCCCATGGGAATATTATTTGTAGAATATAGTAATGTATTAAACTGTTTTAGTTTAACCCTGCAAAATGTTTCAAAATATACAGTGGCTTAGCATACGAAATAAATAGATAGCTTGTGATTTAATAGAATGATGTACACGCCTAACTATAAAATGAAGTTTTCTCTTGCTTAAGTCTATTGTGTGTATCCTTATTCACTAAAACATTACTGTCTGAGGACTATTGTTCTTGTGGTGAAATGATGACAAAATGATCTTGTTCCCATGAAGACACTGTTTGCTGTTTTGCGGATGTGCAGAAAAAAATGAAACATGTTTCAAAAGTCTCAATATGTTGTATTATATAGGGTACGACATTCTTTCCCAGACTCTCTGCAGGAGATTTTCTCTGCATTCATTTGCTGGAATCTTTGCTGCTTTGGGACTCTACTGAGTTTCTTTACAGGAAGTTCTGCTTTGATTGATAATTGACATTTGATACTTAGCTTTATGTTTTAAGCTCTCTATTTGGAGCTCCTTATGGGTTCTGACTGACACATTTTTGTCATCCTTCCTAATTTCATTTTAAGATTTAGAATAGGGATTTGTCCTTCAGGGAATGTGCTTAATGCTTTTAATTTAATATTGATTGAATAATATGATTTCCAAATATTTGATTAATATCAATGACACTTTAACTTGATTTTAATAAAGATTTGCACAATTAAAAAGACTTAAAAATAAAGCTTTTGCACTCCAACCAACTCTCATCATTGACTGAAAATATCAAATGAAACTGTGATGATTGTTTAATTGATGTACAACTCCTCGTTAATCTTATCTGTGTTCAGGGTCTAACGGCCTATGATTCAACGGGGATTTCTACATTGATGTGTTGGTAAACCAAAATCTGTAAACAAATGTTTAACTGATACCCCTGCTCCAGCAACTTGACAGCTTGAGGATGCCTTATGTAATGAGAAAGAGGAGATTTAATTAATTGTCCAGATAAAGGGAGATGCCCATGCTCTATAGCCTAAAGCCCAAACTTTGAAGATTGACGGAGTGCAGTTTCCAAGGCAGTTGCAGAATTGGAGGGGTAACTCTAGTAATAGGGTTATATGTTACAACTGTTTTTGTTATTGTGGTTTTATTCAAGTATTGATGTATGCATATTGAATGAATTGTTGATGCTTATGCGCTTACTGTCGAAGAAATTTAAGGCTAAGAAGTTGTTCAAGATTCTGGAATAGAGCTAAAGGGTTGATTTATGATTTTCTTGACTGCTAAAGATCTGTGGTGCAGGTCGTGAGGTACTGTCATATACCATATTGAGATAGGAATGGTAATGATTTGTTGTGAATGTACTAAAATTGATTAATGTTGGAGAAACCTAATGCACAACGGTGACGCTGCATTGATTAGGGTGATTTTCTGCTGGTAGAGATTTAATGTGTGTATGAAAATCTCTCTGAATGAGAAAAGCCAGAGTGTGTAAAAACCTGAATATTCTGGTAGTTGAATTGATCTTTTTGTTTTCTTTAAAGGAGCAGACAAAGACTGTTCTTTTATGTTGCACTGTTATTGAATTATAGCTTTGTGTACACACAAAGAAATTGTAAAGGAGGGTGAGCCGTTGAAAGGAGCTGGTTGTTGTGTCATATTATGCTGCGCTGAGATTGGTCAGTTGGTGAGAAATGCAGTGCAGTGATTATTTGGTCTGTGTGAAGAGCCATGCTGTGATTCGCTGGTTTGTGTAAAGAGCCACACTGAGATTGGGAGATGGACTTACTGAGAAATTGATGTGTATGGAACAGTAACAAAGGCTGCTGTTTGTTATCTGTTGATTTAATTCGAAACTATGACATTTTTCCAAGCTATTAGAGATCTAACGAGAGGTGAGATGACAATTGCAATACAGGAAGGTGAACAGGCACTTTCTGATGGTGCGCCTGCCTATTATATGATGATTGAGGAAGGAGAGCTTGGACGACTGGGTAGGTCAGACTGACCATGGTGCTCTTCTGTTAAATCATCCATGCGATCCCCAAGGGGCCCATGAACCTGACCTATGAGGGTCTCCACATTCAGAAGTTTATAATTCCAATGTAAGATTTCAGTTATTTCTTACATAGGCAATAGGAGTAGAGTTGTTTTACTTTCTGAGTGAGGGTTAGGCACAAAACCAGGTCCCGAAGAATTGCCACCTGATCCGTGTGACTGTATTAGGTGAGAAACATGTTCACCATGACTAGCAGTTCTGTAGTGTAGGGAGTACCCACACTCAGTTCCATAATATCTGAGTGCCACATGTACGAAATTCAGGTTTTGCTACTCGCAAATTGCGAGTAATAGCGACTCGCAATTTGCGAGCCGCAAAACCTGATGTACAATGACACTCTTTGCGATTCCCAATGGGGTCGCAAATGAACTACCTCATGAATATTCATGAGGTAGGTCGCAATTTGTGACCCCATTGGGAACGGCCACCCTCACAGGGAAGGTGGCCTGCTGGAGACAGCAGACCACCATGTCTGTGACTGCTTTTAAATAAAACAGTTTTTGTTTTTTGGAAATGCAGCCCGTTTTCCTTAAAGGAAAACGAGATGCATTTCAAAATAAAAAATGAAACGTTTTCTGCTAATTTTTTCAGAGCAGGCAATGGTCCGTGGGACCACTGCCTGCTTTGAAAAAATATTTTTGCTGCCATTCAAAAAGGAGAAGGGGTCCCGTGGGGACCCTTTCCCATTTGTGAATGGGTTAGCACCAGTTTGAAACTGGTGCTAACTGTGATTGTTTTGCAACCGCATTTGCGGTCACAAAACAATCATACATACCATCTGGATTCGGTATTAGGAAGGGACGCCCTTGTCACTCCCCTTTCTAATACCGAATCGCAAAACCCAAACTGCTATTTGGTAACAAGTTACTGAATAGCAGTTTGGGCTTTGTACATCCCAAATAGCATTTTTCAAGTCGCAAGCGGCCTGATTCGCCGTTTGCGACTTGAAAAATGCTTCGTACAGCTGGCCCTAAATCTCTAATTAGAGTGGTAGACATACATTTAGTTGTTGGTAGGGAACCAGATCAATGTTTTCTGCACTTCCCCCTTTTCTGTTTTCAAACTTGGCAGGGGTGCCAGGTTGTATTAAAGATAGTTTTCTTGGGCACTTCTAGCTACTTTTAGCAGTTTTCCCAGTCCCTCTCACATCCACTCACTACTGGCATTCTTTCTTTAAAATTATCTTCGGCAAAGAGCTCTCTACTAGGGCCCGTCATGTATTACAGTGCTGGGCAGACGAAGAGCATGGCCTGAAGATAAAGCATATCACCCAATTGCGAGTGAGGGCTACTGTGCCTGTAAAACTAGTGTATGTGGTGACCGAAAAGCCCCTCTACCCTAATTAGTGGAATGGAGTATGTTCCTTTGCAACAGTACATCTTATTTCAGTTATAGGTGCATGTAGGGAGAATAATGCACTGGACCACATAATTCTCTCTAGTTTTCTATCCCAATTGTTTTTCTTTGGTATAGTATGGAACAGGAACAAACACTGCTGGTTGTTCTTTGCTGATTTAATTTGAAAACATGTAATTTTTCAAAGTTATTGGAGAGCTAAATGAGGTGATGTGGCAACTGCAATACAGGAAAGTGAACAGGCACTTCCTGAGGGTACACCTACCTATCATATGATGATTGAGGAAGGTTTACATACATGTGTTTGGCTTTGTCAGTGGTGCAAAATCACTGAGAAAGAGGGTCCTTTGGGCTTTCCTAGATGGGGTACATTCAATTTGAAAATTATTGGCAGACTAAGAGGCAAACAAAGCCACCTCCTAGACCTACCCAATTTGAAGCATTAAGGCGGTCAGTATGAACACGGCAGTAAACACCGCCGACCGCCGTGGTGGCGGTGAACAGAAGACCGCCGTTGGCAGTGAATAGAAACCCGCCATATAATGAACCAAAATCCCGACCCTGCCAAAAATCACCAGACCACCAGTCACCACCATTACTCTGTCAGCGTAAATGCTGGACCTTACACCCCACCACCGCCGAGCACACCCACATCCCTCCCTCCAAATAATGATGCACAAATCACGCCATGGGCGGCAAGTGGACCAAACAGCAAGAAGTGCACACATTGGATAAGCTAGAAACACACACACCTGACACACATCCATAACACCAAAAAACACTCAGAGACACACCCCACAATCCTTTGCAACAAAACTAGGCCAACGAAGACAGAGAGCACCAGAAGCAGACACTGAACGCCACTATACATGAGACTCACACCGACCCACAGAAGAGCACCCTCACCACGATTCCAGCCCTGACATCATTCACCACACCCACCATGTCACCCCCAAACATCCATGCTTCAGAGAAAGGGAACTAAGGACCATGGTGGACGAGATCCTGAAGGTCGAGCCACAACTATTTGGGGCTCAGGTGCAGCACACACCCATCGCCAGGAAGATGGAGCTATGGCAGACCATTGTCAACAGGGTCAATGCAGTGGGACACCATCCACGCACCAGGGACGACATCCGGAAGAGATGGAACGACCTGTGGGGGAAGGTCAGGGCCATGGCATCCAGGCACCACATTGCAGTTCAGAAGACTGGGGGAGGTCCTCCACCAACACCACCCAAATACACAGACTGGAAGGAAAGGGTACTGGCCATCCTGCACCCTGAGGGACTCACTGGACTTACTGGAGGAATGGACTTGGGTAATGGTCTACAGTTACCCCATATACATCACACCTGGAATGCATGCACCACCCCACCCCACCCCACCAACACCCACCAGTACCACTACCCCACCCAGCCCACAACCACTGAATCCACCCCCCTGCATGACCACAAACCCAACAACAGGGCCACATCCCTGCCCCTGTGTACAGCCACCTACCCCTGCAAGGATTCACAAGGGCACTACACCTCCCACAATGCAACTCCACATCCTAAGCAAATTGCAGTGCAAACCTCACAAAGGCACCCTGCATGGCCCCAAAAAGTTACACCTGAACAAAACAGCCCAGCCCTGTGCACCCCATTCGATCATGCATTTGTAACAGACATGTCAATTTCCCCCAACGGGCACCACCACCCATGCCATCCTCACGGACAGGACAAGGAGTGCCAGTGCCCCCCATGGAGACAGAGGCACCTCACAGGACACTGGGGAAGGATCCCTGACACTGATGAGCAGGCAGGCCCCTCACACAGTCCTGAACAGTCACCATGCAGCAGCCCCACCCAGGATACCACTGACACCCCTACCACCCAGGCAAGAACAGCAGCCCAGGGCAAGCGTACCCACACCAGTATATACAGGCCCCAGACTTATGGAACACAGGTACAGAGGCCACAGTCACCCCCTACCAACAGGCAGGAAGACAATGGCCCCAGCACAAATGGTACCGCCAGACCTGTGCAGGGGACACAGGCACATGGGGCTAGGCCCAGTGGTAGGGCCTCAGTGGCCCAGGGGGGAGGCCACAGGATGGATGCAGCAGCCCAGGACATTATCTCTGAGGTCCTGGGAGCACACCAGCATACCCATGACAGGTTGTCACAGATAGTATCCACCCTGGAGCACAGTCAGAGGATGCAGGAGTGTCGCGTGGGCTCTCATTATTCTAAATGAGACTACTGGATTTCTAGGCAGCAGGATCGATAACGGTGTGGGGGACTGAGTCTGACCCACGTGTAAAAAACTCTGTCACCCTAAATCCGGTTTTTGCTCCGGCTAACTAGCAGTGCCTTATTTCTCCCATGTGGAAGGAATGATTCGGCAGCCGAGCGCATGACATCTTTGGAACTTCTCAGGGAAGTCGTGGTTACTCAGATCCAAACCAACTCTCTTATTTCCAATATGATCTCATATACAAATGACAAAGACAGTATAAGTTTTATATAATGTTTTAATAAAACGACTGTATTTTAGATATTAAGGCGTGAGCCGCAATAACCAGAACGATACAACACAGTAGGATTGAAATAGTCACCAGGAGAGTAAAACATAAGAACAAAGCGATCATATTGTCTAACAGTTTCTACTCTCCCTCTGCTTGTTCTATTTAGAGCACAGCATGTTAAGCTTCTAGCTTGCCTATTAGAATCACTGTGGAGACATCAGCCCTCATACCTGAGCAAAGACCTGTGATCTTGGTTCAGCATCTGCAACGAGGCAGTCAGCGTCTAGTTGTGGTTCCCTGGTCGGAATCTCCCTCTTGAGTGTATTGGGACAAGGAAGAGATTTTATAACTAACATGTCATCGTGATCACAAAATGTCCCTACGCAGGAATGCCAAATCAAAACTCCTACCACGTCTATCGGCAATGTACCAGACTGTATCCTTGACTGAAGCACAGAGTAAATATGTTATGGAGAACTCCAGTGCTGAAGTAGGCAAAACAGTGTGATATGAATAAAAACAACACCGTAGAACTGGCTATTTGAAAAATAACAGTACGAAGCCTAATAAAAAGCATGTAGAGCAAAGTGCACAGAGGCTCTAAGCTGTCAGCAAATGAATAAAATATATTCAGGGCAAAGTGCACAAAGGCCAAAAGCCTGAAGCTAAAGCGCAATGAATACGTAAAACTAACCACACTACACCCTCCCCTTGTCGGTAGCAAGTGGTTCCAACAATATAAAAGGACGCCCCAAATATAAACAATATCTAAAACAACCGGGAGATTCCGACCAGGGAACCACAACTAGACGCTGACTGCCTCGTTGCAGATGCTGAACCAAGATCACAGGTCTTTGCTCAGGTATGAGGGCGGATGTCTCCACAGTGATTCTAATAGGCAAGCTAGAAGCTTAACATGCTGTGCTCTAAATAGAACAAGCAGAGGGAGAGTAGAAACTGTTAGTCAATATGATAGCTTAGTTCTTATGTTTTACTCTCCTGGTGACTATTTCAATCCTACTGTGTTGTATCGTTCTGGTTATTGCGGCTCACGCCTTAATATCTAAAATACAGTCGTTTTATTAAAACATTATATAAAACTTATACTGTCTTTGTCATTTGTATATGAGATCATATTGGAAATAAGAGAGTTGGTTTGGATCTGAGTAACCACGACTTCCCTGAGAAGTTCCAAAGATGTCATGCGCTCGGCTGCCGAATCATTCCTTCCACATGGGAGAAATAAGGCACTGCTAGTTAGCCGGAGCAAAAACCGGATTTAGGGTGACAGAGTTCTTAACACGTGGGTCAGACTTAGTCCCCCACACCGTTATCGATCCTGCTGCCTAGAAATCCAGTAGTCTCATTTAGAATAATGAGAGCCCACGCGACATGGCACGGGAACACCGTGCCCCAGGTATTACAAAGGTCCACCGGAGGAACCATCCCATACGGCAAACACATCGTCAAAATTCTATGTTTATCCTGAGGTCCCGTATGGGGAAATACTGCTTCCAGCGTATTCATTTTTTGCGCCAGCCAAAATGGAGTCTCCTCTCGTTTAGCCGGTACTTTACCCATAACTGAGTGTACAGTGGCCGGATTGATTCCCGGAACCACTGCTTGTGGGTGCACCGGAGCAGCACGCGCTGCATTAGTATTTAATGTCTGCATGACAAACTGAACTAATCGTCTATATGTAGCCGTTAATTCTGTATATAAACGACGAACTTCAACCACTGCCAATTGAGCAACCGCAGGATGAGGTGTATATGTAGCCAATAAAGGCCAGGTAGGACCATCATTACTCAGTGGACTTAACCTAACTTGTGCAACTGTGTGTGGGAGGGCGCCATCAAGCCAATTATGGTGTTCTTGATAAGATAGAGGTATTTCTAAGTAAGCGTAAGCCCTGTATTGTCCAGGGACATTCGCAACAGTGTATTCGTGAAAAGTATTTGTACCCCCATCCACTGCTGGAAATCCGACCCAAGAATAAAAAAGTTCCGTTCTATAGGCTGCATGGGCATCCACCACAAAGGTGACTGGACCCCCCTGGACCGTCAGCCCATGTGCCAACAGATGTCCTGTGAGCGGGTGTCGCATATTGATTGCGATATTCACTACATTGGGATTCGCCATTTATAAAAAATAGCTCCAAGTCAGAGAAGGCACACCAATATCGGGGTTTTCCTTTCAAAGTTCAAGCTTGAACAACCAACCAAAATCAAGCTTTCAGGAGACCTATTGTGCTCACTCTCACCCTCCTAGTACATCCATGGGCCTCACTGTAATTCCTCTCTGCATCTGTCCCAGGATTCCTCACTGGTGTCAGGAGCCAACGCAAGTTGGGATAGCCAGAATCACCTAGAAAAAGGTGCAATACAGAGTAGTCATTGTTAAGCCTCTGAGTCAGACAGCCTGGCTGTCTGCTAGGTGGCAGTTAGTGACAGAAACACCTACCTATGATCCACCCTCTGTCCTCTTGTAGTTGTTACATCTTCTGTGGCACACTACTGTTCCTCAGCACAAAGGAATCATGGACTGAACCGGGGAACATGGCATTCACATTTGAGATGTACTGATCTGCAGTACATACCAGTTGGATGTTCATGGAGTGAAAGTTATTTCTGTTTCTGTACACCTGTTCACTGACTCTTGGGGGTATGATAGGTATGTGGGTGCCATCAATGGCACGATCACATGGGGTATGTTTGCAAATGCGTAGAAGTCAGATTTGATGGCAGGGAGGTCAGTACTTTGGGGAAACCTCACATAGGACTGCAGGTGTCATAGAAATGCATTTAGAAATCTCGTCAGTACCATGCTGAACATTGGCTGTGAAAATCCAGCACCCATGCCCACTGTCACTTGAAATGAGCCTGTGGCCAGGAAATGGAATGCAGAGAGCACCTGCACTTCAGTAGGGATGACATGCTGATTACGATTGCCAAGAGTTCGTGCAGGATCCAGTAATGCACAAAGTTCAAGAATGGTTGCACGTGTGAGTCTGTAATTGATTATGATGTGACGCTCCACCATGGTCCGCAAATCAACAAGTAGTCTGTACACCGATGGGGCCCTTCCTCACCACAAGGGTCGGTACCTAGGAGGGGTTTGGAACACACATACATAGGCACACGTTGTCATTCATTGTGCACTGCTTACTTGATTGTAGGGACTCAAAAGTAACATGTTCTTGACAGATTTTCATCTACACCTTAATGAGTGAACAGTGTTTGTTACGTGTGGTATTGTTAATGGTCACATGCATAGGTGGTTTAGGTGAACAATAGGGCCTGAATTGTGCACTTTTCCTTTTTATTAATGCGTAGTTAAGGCCAAAATGTCTGCCCCCTGTAATCCAGAACTGTCATTGTGGAAGTGACCTCATACCGCCAGCAGTTAACGTAACAGTGTAAGGCGGTGTTTACCGCCTTTCGCACCTTCATTGGTTAACATGGATGCCAATGGGGAATCCTGACATATCATGATCGGCGCCAGCAGTGACGGTGCACACCGCCGCGGTACGTACGCGAATTTGTCACCCCAACTTCACTTGACTCCCTGATCTTGTGCGAGCAGGTACTCCACTGAGTGTACTGCTTTGTCCTGCCTCTGGTCATGGAAGTGGCTTGTGTTGCAGGGGAAAGGACCCCAGCCTTCACCCAGGAGGAATTGGAGAGCCTAGTGGATGGGGTCCTGCCCCTGTCCTCTACTGACGGCCAGAGGTACAGGTGACTCGGGGTTGGGGGCACTGTTTGGGTGTAATGGATGGTGTTGTAAGTACATATGTGTGCACCTCTGAGCCTGCATGGGCCATGGTTCATGCCATGCTACGTGCGTATGTCCTGTAAGTCTGTCAGTACTGTCCGTCCCATAGTTGACGAATAACCAGCTGTACATATTTTCCAGGTGCCTGCCTCTGTTTTATATTTCTGTGTCTCCCTTGTAGGTCAGCGCCCACCAGAAGAGGGCCCTTTGGCATGCCATTGCCAAGGAGGTGCGGACCCTGAGGGGCTACAACTGGCGGAACACCCACTGCAGGAAGAGGTGGGAGGACCTGCGGCGCTGGGTGCGAAAAATCTGTGAGGCCCAGCTGGGAAAGTCCTCCCAACGTGGAAGGGGTGCCCGTCGGGCACTGACCCCCCTCATGCTAGGCATCTTGGCGGTGGTGTACCCAGACCTGGATGGGTGCTTGAAGGCTGCACAGCAGTCACAAGGTGGTGAGTACTCATGTCACAATCTTAACCCTTGATGGATGTCTGTGTGTGCATTAGGGTTAATGCTGCTTAGTTGCAGGGACTCTCACTGAAGTCCATCTACATGATGGCCCCTGTAGGGTATAGGGGTGTTTTGGTCAGGTCTCCTACACGTCGGGTCCTTAGGTAGTTCAGGGGATGGGTGTAGAGTAGGGCTCTGGTCACTAGGCATGGGCATAGTGGAAGGGGCTGCCTGTTGGGGGGGGTCTTCTGGGTGGGTGTATGTCTGGCCACTATGTTCACTCCTTTCAGCTATTTACAAGTGCCTGTCCTGTTTTGTCTCCCCATCCCTGTTCTCTTGTGTTGTTTGTGTACATCAGCATCATCTGGGGGAGCTGAGGCACTGGCAAGTGGGGATGCAGCTGCCCACAGATCCTCGGAGGCAGAGTCATCTGACGCCAAGGGGACCAGTGGGTTGGAAGGCGAGGGAAGAACCACGGGGAGGCAACTACCACTGGAGGTAGTGACTCCGATCCCTCCTCCAATGGGGGCTCCCCAGCGGTGGCGGACCCTAGTGGGCACACCACTACAGTAACATCTTCCGCCACCCCCCATGCCATCACCGCCCTCCCTTTTACCCCCCACCGAGTTGCCCGTGCCCGCTCACCCAGAAGGGTGGGCATCTCCTTCACCCCAGGCACCTCCTCCCCTGTCCCAGTCAGCCCTGCTGCCCTCACATAGGAGGCTATTGACCTCCTGAGAACCATCTTTTAGGGCAGACAACCATCGACAATGCCATCCAGGGGCTAGCATCAGAGATGCAGCAGACAAATGCCTATCTGGATGGCATTCATGGTGCCGTGTCTGGCCTACAGAGATCTTTTCAGGCTCTGGCCTCCTCTTTGACTGCAGCCAGTCTCCCTAGTCATTCTGTCCCCCCTCCAACCTCCTCTACCCCTCCCAGGACCCCACTCCATTCACCCGACCAAAGCACACAATCTGACACGCAGTCAAGCACCTCAACACACAAAAAGCACACATCTAACCACAAGCACCACACCTACCACCACAAGCATTCACACAGCCAACATACACATGCACACACAGCAACATCCACTTCCCCTAGTGTGCCCACCTAATCCATCTCCCTGTCTGTCCCCTCTACATGCACACCCTCAAGCACTGCACCTTCAGTCACTGTTGCTGATCCTCTTCCTGCACTCACCACAATAGCAGACATCCATACATGCACCCCAGACACCACACCTCCTCTCACCACAACTACTGTAGTTGACACATGCAGCACACTCACCAGACTTGCAGACACCCACACAACATACATCCACACTGGCAGCCTGTCTTCTCCCACTGTGTCTACCCCCCCTCCTCTAAAAACACACAAAAACACCAAGACACCCACCCATCACACATCCACCACACCTCATCATCCTGTCCCGTCACCTGCACCTGCAACACGCACTGCTACACCACTTACGTCCACACCCTCTGCCTCCACTCCCTTGCCCTCCTCCAGGCCCAACCCAATTGCTCCGAAAAAACTTCCCGTGCTGACCTCTTCCAACCCACTGGCTCACCCGTCTTGTCCCTAAGCGTGCGCACCTCCTTGCCCTTTCCACTCCTTCCACCTCACAGCCCACCCCTGTCCGCCCTCCACATTCCCCTGCCCCTTCCCCAGAGAGGAAGAAGCCCCTTGCACAGCCAATTCCATCTGGCTCCACCCGCTCGAAGCACACACGCCACCTTCCAAAGCCAAACCCAAACCCCCTCCACCTTCCGAGCGCAAGTCCAAGCCCCACCCCGTCACAAATCCCCACCCCCACCACCCCCTGCCCCTGTTCCCGGAGGTGCCTGGATGCCCCATTGTTGCCCCATTAGTTGGAGTACCGTGCACTTTTGGGAGTCAGGTTGGGGCCATTATGGCCCACACAATTCTGGCACTATGGACTGGCCATTGGCCTTGTTGTGAATAGTTAGCTCTGTGAGCTCAAATAAATATTTATGTGTGGCCTGTGTTTTAGCGGCACACTCTTGAACCCTGGTCTTTCGTTTCATTGTTTGTGGGTGTGGGGCATTTGTATGTACTATGGTCAGGTTGTATTTGCCTTGTGTTGGATAAGTACCTCCTGCTGTGGGGTGTATGGCTTGTGCTGCTGTGCTGCTGTGAAGGGTTTGGGGAGCATTGCTGGGTGGGTGGAGTGGGTGGGTATGTAACTGTGCCCTTTATTCCCTTGTTTCGTAGGTTGCAGTACTTACCATTGTCGTCTTTGTCAGCGGTCTCGGTCGTGGAGGTATATGGCAAGGAGCAGGGCTGGCATGATCTGCAGCTCTCTATCCATGTCTGCTTCGGCGCGTTGAGTGGGCCTACGGTGAGTGTTTCCTTATATTAGGTTCATTTCCGTCTGGCTTTGCGTGGCGGTGGGTCCCGCACCGGAATTGACGGCGGACTAGTGGTTCATTATTTGATGGGCGGGTTGGCCCTTTCCGTCGGGCTGTGGGTGGACTCTGCCGTCGTCGTTGGCACACCTCTACTAGCGTTGTGCGGTTTTCTGGATGCCCATGTTCCAGTAGCTTCATTATTTGGCGTTCCGAACCGCTACTCTGTTCGCAGTTTTTAGCGCCGGCGGCGCGGTTTGGACTGCCGTGTTCATAATAAGCGCCAAAGTGCTTGGGAGAAGATGGGTCGCACTAGAGAAAAAGAGAAATATCAGAGATGAACAAAGAGAGCTGTGAAAAATTATGCTTATGTAATATGGGATGAGCAACAACATAGATGAAAGAAAAATATAGTATAGGAAACTAGACTATATCCCATTACCTAATGAGAAATCTGAAAAAACATGAGAAACCAAAAAGGTGAAAAGGTAAGGGAGAAAAGGATGAAAAAGAAGGTGAAAAGAAAATCAACACTGATAATTCAGGAGATGAGACATTGGACGAATTATGGGCTGCTTGTCCACCACCTTATGTGGCTCCTGTGACAGCTACTGAAGGTATTCCAACTAATAATGTGACAGTGGCTACAGCCCCTGTGGACCCAAATGCAATTGACATTGAGAGACTATTATAAATGACACAACCTGTTATGACAAGACCTATTGTACAATCTGTTAGACCTAATCATGTTATCTGCCCGAGTTGAATAGTGCGACCAGGTGTTAGTGCTTCTATTTTGACTATACCAGCAACTAATGGAAGTGTTGTAATGGTACAGCCAGTTGAGATTTGCACAGCAACTGCTCCAAATAATATTGTCCCAAATGCTGTAGCTCAGCGGTTCCCAACCTTTGGTCTGCAATACCTCAGGGGTCTGTGACACGTTCGCAGGGGGTCCACAGGCCTGGGCCGGCAAGAAGGCCCTTCTCCAGCTGGGGCCTCTGACAGAAACACATGTTTGTTTTTATATTTATTACTTCCTTTGTGCAGCAGTTTTAAAAGCACTGCAAAGTTCCTTGTACATCCAGCAGCTTTCTGGCAAAAATAAAAGTGTCACAATAATTAATGTACCTGCTGAAAGGAGATGGGGTTTTGTCTGGTGGCAGTTTTGACTCATCTATGGTAGAGCAGATGGTTAATATTTCTGCTGCAAAGAATGTGCCTCATGCAAAGAACAGTATTTTATGTGAATAGCACAGTGGGTTACTGCTTTTGTCACAGAGATTCTTTTGTTACTATGCAGTAAATCTAGCACAGTGAGCTATGAACTGCAAACTGCATGGTATAAATTAGAAAGTTATGTTTTTTTCCCAGTCTTTCTTTTTCTTTATGCTGCTAAAAAAGGTTTGCTTGCATAGAAATTCATTCTTGTTAACAGAGTCAACTCGAAGCACTGTGTTATGTTCTGAATCCTGGGTTTGTTATTCACCAGACCAAGCACTATTAGAAAATGCCTATCAGAGTGGATGACATGTGATTCCTACACCTTGTATTCCCCTGTAAAGTGCTCAAAGGTGCTATAAAACAAATGAATTACATGTGGCAGAAAGGCTATGGAGAGGTGAGAGGCCCTTATGGTTTTACTTCCTTTCCCCACCACATATTTATGTGAAAAAGCTTTCTCAGATCTTATGTACCTAAAAAATAAAAACAGAAATCACTTGGGAAATGTAGAATCTGACAAGAGGATTCAGCTTTCCTAAATAAAATCGAACATTGAAAGGTTAGTTGCCGGGAAGCAGCACCAACTTTCCCATTATCATTTTTTTTATTTTTGTACATTTGTTCAATATAAAATAATTATATCTTTCGTTTTTTGAGTATCTGTTTGGTGTGTACTTGTTTGTGTTTTTTGTTGCAAATTACTGTTCTAATGTTTGAATCTTAAATCATGCAAATCATACAAATTGCTTGGGGGTCCTTGGCTTCCAGTAGCGATTCTGTGGGATCCTCAGGACTCCAAAGGCTGGGAACCACTGCTGTAGTTCAAGGAGCTGTTGAAAGAGCACCTGCAACAGGGTTTACCCTGACTTTGCAGAATTCACAGATTGTTGCACGGGCACCACCACAGACTATTCAATCATTGAGGTAAGGGAGATGGATTGTTTTTATGAATCAAACAACACAGGGTGAGACAAATATATTTGAAAATAGGATTTTGTCCTCCACGGTTTCTGTAAGTTGTCAAGAACAGTGCAAATACAGAGAATGCAGGAAGCCAGACCCTACTCAGAGAGCAGAGAAAAAAATACATTAAATGTCACAAAAACTAAGAATAGAACTTAAAGAACTAATTGGAGGATGTTTAGATCTTGAACATGTGACTCGATATCAAGAAAAAACATCTGTTCAGAGAGATTAGACAGGCACCAGTTACACATGATAAATTGGCTAGAAAATATGAAATCGATCTTTTAAAGAGTGTCCTACTCCAGAAAGCTTTTGGGTTACAAATAGATGATGAAGCAATTGACACAATACATGCTTCAGGATTGTGATTACACATTACTAAATTGGTAACATGCATTTGTAGATAGAGTGACTTTTAGAAATTGGAGATCAAATTGACCGCTAAGCTAAAAGGAACGCAACCTCCAGGATACCCAGATGCAGGAGAAACTTTGGCTTATGCATTGAGAGAGGTACCAGGTACAGGGTATATAAATGCGCCCTGGAGTAGGGGAGATCTTGCAGCATTTATTAACAATTTCCCAAAATTCAGAGACAACCTTATGCAGTTGTATATGCAAGTTGAAAGATTTGTTAAAATGTCGAAAGTGCTGTGGATTGAGTTAATTATATTCTTTGACACTGTTGTTTTTAAATGATTTGTGGGCTGAGTGTAAAATTGCTGTACCCTGGCTAAGTTCAGAGCCACTAGACTTGCTTGCACAACTGTAGTATCACCTATTGTGATGGATAAATGCAATGAGGTGATTACTTTCCTGAGAGGTAGAGCTCCTCAAAAGGATTTGGATTTTGTGAGGCTGCATAGAATTCAACAAGAGGTGAAGTGGTTTATGCATCAATATTATGAGTGATTTTAGAAGGCCTTCTAGTAGCACACAGGTCAATCGCATTTTGAGCTGAGTGATATCAGATTCTTTACTTTACAGTTTGTCATTGGATTGAGACCTGAGATTAGTCAGCATATACCTCAGAATGTGATTTACTGGCAGACAAAGTCGTGGCTGAGATTTTGAAATATGCAAAGTATTGTTGTGATGAACAGGAGATGAAGCAGAAGAAGCTTAAAGATAAGTTTATGTTAACACAAACGAAAATGGCCCAGCAAGTTTTTTAGAATCAGTCGGTTGCAGGGAATGTCAGTGCAATGCAAGCTGTCAATTTTCAGAATTACATGCACGGAGTTAGGTTTCAAGCTGGACTGCAAAGTGTTCAAGGAAGTATGGTTGGTTCGCAAGGTAGAGGTTGAGGAGATCTGATTAATCCGAATTTAGGTGTAACAGGAACGGGCATTGGAAGTGGGAGTGTAGGCTGAAACCAGATAGAATAGGTATGAATAACCAAAAGCAAGGGGGAAATATGATGCAGATGCAGAATATACCCATTTAGCAAATGCAAGTACCACGGCAGACACAAGATCTAATGATGCAGGCTACACAAGCCCCAATGGCCTCACAGAATAAGGGCAACCCCAGACTTAACATAAATCAGATGCCCAGAGGAAATACAAATCCATTTCAGACCCAGAACTAGAACCCATTTCAACAGTCCCCAATGTTGGACAGTGAGAGCTTTGGCTCTGAAAATTTCAATGATGGAGCCTGAAGGGGGAAGAAGATTATGTACTTGTCACAGTCTTGGAGGTAGACCAGAGTGGGCCATTTATAGAAGTTGAGGTAAATGGCCACCAAATGTCGTTTCTTGTTGACAGTGGCGCTACTGTTCCCCTGTTAGAACAGCAGAAGTCCCAAACTTACCACTATTGAGAAAAAAGATCCAAGTTGTAGGCATTACAAATAAACAAATTACAAATCCAGTTATGAAAGAAGTACTGAATAAAACAGGCTCAGAGAAGCACCAATTTGTTGCGTGTGATTCAAGTCTTGTAAACCTGTTGGGAAGATATTTGTTGTACAAGTTAAATTGTGCAAGTTTTGTTTGTACACCAAATGGGGTTGAGTTTTAGACATGATGAGGATGTGGAGTTTAAGTTAGTCCAACAAGATAATGTAGGATTGTACCCAATGAGAACAGAGGAATTGCCTCCTAATTTGAGAGACACTATGAGCCCAGAAGAATGGGATTTTACATGACAAGACATTGGACTAATCAAAGGTATAGAACCTGTCCATATTACAGTAAAGCACAATGCTGTTTTTCTAAGAACACCACCATGCCATTTGACCCCAGAGACAGTAGCAGGAATAACACAAATAATTTAGGATATGTTGAAGAAGGTGATCCTGAGAGAGCACGTTGGGAGTCCTTGTAATTCACCAAATATTGGGATGCAGAAACCAAATGGCGAGTTCAGGATTGTCCAGGATCTTTGAAAAATTAACAATATAATTGTTACATTTTGTCCTGTGGTACCTAATCCAGCCACATTTCTCGTTCAAATTCCAGGCACTGCGGAATGGTTCACGGTTGTGGACCTTTGCCAAGCCCTTTTCTTCATACCATTGCACAAGGGTAGCCAATTTCTGTTCTCTTTCATGTTCAGAGAGAGAGTTTTATCATGGTGCCAAGTTCCACAAGGGCCTATTGAAAGTCCTTCCATTTTCAATCAAATTTTAAGGAAATATCCTGAGTCTTTGTAGATGCCTTGTGATTCAATTCTGGTGCTATACACTGATAACCTACTTGTGGCATGGAACACTTGAGAAGCATGCAGACAGGAGACCATTGCTCTGCTTAATCACTTAGCTGAGAATGGACATAAAGTGTCTCCGAGCAAACTGCAATACTGTTAAAGAGAATTCCAATACTTGGGACACACCGTTGAAAAAGGAATGTGAAAAGTGTCACAAGAAAGTGCAGAAACCATTTTGAGGATGAACCCATCCAAAACGCAACAAGAAGTCAGAATGTTCCTGGGAGTGGCTGGCTACCGTAGACAGTAAATACCTAACTTTCCCTAGTGGCTAAGCCTTTACCGAGGCTGACACAAAAAGATGTGCCTGGCCCACTTCCATGGGACAATTAATATTTGAAAGCTTTCCTAAAGCTGAAAGTCTCTGCCATGCCCTGGCACTAGAAATGCGAGATTACAGTAAGATGATCACATTATTTTGCAATAAGTGGGATGGCTGTGCTCTCTTAGTGCTAACACAGATGCATGCTAACTCAAGAAGACCTGTGGTGTACTTTTCAATTACCTTTGACCCGGTTGCCACAAGGCTACCGGTTTTCTCACATCGGTGGCAACAATCAGTGTCAGCATAGAGAGATGTGAAAGCATAGTGATGGGACATCCTGCAACTGTTATGGTCCCTCACTCCAATGAAATTTTGCTTACCAGAACCAAACCCCAGTACATAATAATCTCCCGACTTACCAAATATGAACAGCAAATTCTCATATCAGATAACATTAAAGAGATGTCAGATTTTAAGTCCCAGTACTCTGCTTCCTTTGCTCGAAAGTGATGTATGTGATGACTTTAAGCATGATTGTCTAGATGTCACAGACTTATGCACCAAGTCAAGGCCAGGCATAAAAGATGAACCATTAAGTGAGCCTGATTATGTAATCTTTGTGGATGGCTCATGTCTGAAGACCAACAAAGGTTTCCTAAGAGCAGCTTATGCTGCCTGTTCAATTAAAAAAGTTGTAGAAACTTCATGGTTTTGAGGTCTTACATCATCACAAGTTGCAGACTTGATCACCCTTACCAGGGCTGCCAGTTTAACAGCTCAAATGAGAGTGACTATATTTATAGATAGTCAGTATGCTGTTAGTGTGGTCCATGATTTTGGACAGGTATGGTTGCAAAGATGTTTCAAGGCTTTATCAGGATTGCCTATCCGAAAAGGCAAACATGTAAAAAGATTGCTAGAAGAACTACAGCTTCCAAATAAAAATGCAGTTGTTAAATGTGCAGCGCACAGAAGCGGAAATGAATATGTCACAGTCAGCAACAGGCATGCTGACAAAACTATTGTGCACTTTTGGCCTGCACGTTTAATGGGACATTCGCAAATGAATCTGGAGAGGACACTGTCATTTCAGTGTTGATGGCTGTACCCGATACATGAGATGAGCGTAAGAGACAGCAGGAAAAATGTTTTAGAAGCAGAATAGCTGGGTTGGATCAGAGCAAAATATGGAAAGGATGCAAATGACATTTGAATTAGAGAAGATGGGAGACTAGTGTTGCCAGACAGTTTGTTGTCTTCTGTGACACAACTCTTCCATGTCCCCACACATTTAGGAATGGATGCAATGGTGCGGTTGTTTAGACAAAAGTGGGTTAACCCGAGATTCAGGACGCTTGCAGAAGAATTGTGTCACCATTGTGTAACATGTCAACAGCTGAATGTGGGGAAAATAACATCAGTTACGCTGAGTCATGTAGAGAAATCAGGGGATTCCTTCAATAGGATGCAGATGGATTTTATCAAGATGCCTGTGTGTAACAGGTTGAGATATGTCCTGGTCATAGTCTGCATTTTCTCATGATGGGTGGAAGCCTACCCAACACAGAGAAATGACAGTCTCTGTTCTTGAGAGACGTAAAACCCAGGTATAGAATGCCGGTCACTTATTTCAATGATGGGATCCTTAGGATGTTGTATGCAGCATTAAAGGTGGAGCAGAAACTACATTGTAGCTATTGCCCAGAGGCTTCTGGAATTGTTGAGCAACGTCATGGAACCATAAAGTCACTGTTGGCAAAAGTCTGTGCATCCACTTCACTGAAATGGTCTGATGATTTGACCTTGTTGTTAATGAGCCTTCGAAGTACGCCTGACAGGTAAACAGGATTATCGCCACATGAAATATGAATGGGGCGTGCAGTGAGATTTCCTGCTGTACCTGCAAATGCACTTGTGAAAATTACAGTTGACATGATAGTCGATTACTGCAAAGGATTGGCTGATGTGGTGAGTTCTGTTTCTCAAAAGGTTGAAGCTGTCACTGCAAGCCCCATCAAGATCAATGTCATGACAATAGCTCAGGAAACTGAGTGCTAATAAAAGAGCATGTAAGAAAGTCTTGTCTGGAGCTGAGGTGGAAAGGCCCCAAGCAGGTGATTTTGATCACAAATACTGCTGTTAAATGTGGCGAAGAACAAAACTGGGTGCATGCCTCGCATATTCAGAGAACCAGAGATCTGTATGAAGAAATAGTGTTCTTTCAACCAGAGAAGAGAACATTGATGACTGTACCACTGCAAGTTGTACAGGAGCATGGAGATGTACCACAAGAGACACAACAGAAAAGAGAAGAAAGGGGTGAAGAACTGCAGACAGGGGAAACATTCTAGTTTGCTGATATCTCACAAAGTGGTTTTGACGTTTCTGGAGAAGAAGAAAGAGAAGAAGAGCTCAACCTGAAGTGACAGTTGAATCAATACCAGAACAACAAAACAATCCAGGTGGGAGGACAAGTACTGGATCAGGAAGAGTCACTCACAGTGCTGAATGGCCAAGAACGTATGGTTGAAAGAAATTAAGACCAAGTGTGTCTCTTGTGCGCATACCACCAACTATTGCTGAGGAGACAGAGTCAAGTGGTATAAGTGACACAGAGGGAGAAGATCAGCAAAACCCCAGGAGATCAAAAAGAGCAAGAGTACCTTATCGGACGTATTATGCACCTGCATTTACTGGGGAACATCCTTTTTTACGACTTTTTTTTTCCGAAAGTCGTGGTTAACGAAAGCGCAACAACGCTTTTTTTTAACCACGACTCTGTTTTTTTGTGCCTTAACTACGTATGTTCTGAACAACAAACATGCGTGGTTAAGGTACAAAGAAGTGAGTTGGCGAAGGTAAGTGGTGGGTTTAGGTTTTGGGGAGGGGGTGGGGGGTCAGGGGGTTTTAGGTTTTGGGGTGGGGTTGGGGGGGTGGGGCGTTTTTGGTTTTGGGGAGTGGGTGGGGGGTCAGGGGGTTTTAGGTTTTAGGGTGGGGTTGGGGGGTGGGGCGTTTTTGGTTTTGGGGAGTGGGTGGGGGGTCAGGGGGTTTTTAGGTTTTAGGGTGGGGTTGGGGCGTTTTTGGTTTTGGGGAGTGGGTGGGGGGTCAGGGGGTTTTAGGTTTTGGGGTGGGGTTGGGGGGGTGGGTCGTTTTTGGGGAGTGGGTGGAGGTCAGGGGGTTTTAGGTTTTGGGGTGGGGTTGGGGGGGTGGGGCGTTTTTGGTTTTGGGGAGTGGGTGGGGGTCAGAGGGTTTTAGGTTTTGGGGTGGGGTGAGGGATGTAGGGTGAATGGTGCCTATTGCTAATGATTTTATCAGGAATGCCTTTACAACGAAATATCGTTGTTAAGGCATTCGTGGTAAAATCATTAGTAGTAGCAACGAGGTCGGTGTTCCGACCTCGTTGTTAAGGCAGTAGTTGTTTTTGAAGTCATTGTTTCGTCGTTCAGTCGCATTTACTTACTACATGAAGGAAGTGCTGAATTTTACAATATCCGATTTGCTTAGTTTGAGTAAAGAGCTGTCCAAACTAACCTTATGCTATTTATTCTTTACTTGCAAAAGGTGCTGAAAAAGATTTTGTAAGAAACAAAAGATGTCTGAAAAAAGTATTGGATGAAAAAGATATAGACTGAGATAAAAACTGATAAGTTTCTAAATGAAAAAGAGTTAAGAAGATTTCCGTAGGCCCGAGGCTGCAGTAGAAGAGTAGGGACACAATTTTAGAAGATGACAGAGGAGGGTTAAGTATGACTATGCGAAGATTGCTGTAAATAAAGCTGAAAGAACTAGCTCAATTAAAAAGAAAGAAGACTTTTTTATTGAAAAAACGTTGTTCAAAAATGTGTTTTGAAAACATACTTATTGGCATTTTTTTTACCTGTTACATTTTCTGTTTATGCCTTTAAGACACATATGTGTTTCCTAACCAGAGCTAGATGCAAGATCATTATGGTAGTTACATTTTTAGTAGTAGTATTGGTTCAATAGCATTATTATTAGGGATACACTTTACACCAGAGAAAGAGAAATCTGTGTTTCCATTTACTAACATGACATCTGCACATGGCTAAAATGAGGATAAATTGAAATCCTCATTTGTAGATTACATAAAAGGAGTTTGCACAACAAATATTTATTCCAGAGTAGTTCAAAAATATACACGAGCTATAGATGCAAAGGATTGTTATGTGTGTGCACACTTGCCTTCATCTGCTATGGAGGAAGAGACATACCGTCACATACCTTTGTCGAATGCTGTTACCTGCAGTATTTTGCTTAGCTTAGTATATCGGCAACAACACTTTGAGTAGTGTCATTCTAACTTTGATATGATTTTTTCAAAAGTGCCTTTATTGAAGAGCAAAAAAGTACATCCACAAGCAAAAGAAATGGAAGCAGCTTGGTATTAATTTAGATATTTTCTTCCTATAAAAAGTGTTAAGGTGTACGAAAATAATTTGACATGTTTCATGACACTATTAGAAAATACATTTATTGTGATGTTAGAAGAAAGGAGGTCACACATTGCACATAGTTAAAAGGGAGATGAAGATGTTTTGAAAAAAGATTGAAAAGAGGATGAAGACAAATACAGAAGGAAAATGATTTATCAAAAAATAAAATTAGACAAGAGACAAAAGGGGAAAGTTTGTGTTTTCAGGAGGAGAAACCAACTTAGAAAGAGAGCTGTATGGAAGAGTACTCGTGAGCACACATTTGAATTATCTGGGGGTGAGGGCAGTTTTTACAGGGTGGCGAACCTGTTATTCCAGGAGTTCATTTAATTTTTTGTGGACAGGATGCTTATTCAAAATTACCTCCTGACTGGGAGGGTGTTTGCTACCTAGTTTTGCATTTCCGAAAATGTATAACGTATATAGTGTAGATGCTTTAACAATGAAACCGTAAAGAAAAGGTAGGGATAAAGAGCAAATCATCAGGTCCAGCACACATACTTCTTAGATGTAACATAAACCACAAACGTGTGGTGTTCCTCATCACAGAAGGAAAGAGAGATGGAAGTTGTTGTTTGGAAAAGGGCTGATTAGTTGGATCAGGGGATCTGATTAATCAGAAGCAAAAGCCCTCACACACCCAGAAGGGTGTCATGCTTCATCATCGGGCAGTTCCACGATGGGCCAACGCTGAAATGCCAAACAGGCTGGGATGATTAGGGTTGATTAGGGTAAGTGAGGGTGCTGGGATGATTAGGGTAAGTGAGGGTGTAGTGAGTGTAGGGTGGTGAAGTGGGTGCTTAAAAAATGCCTAATGTATACCTAATGAGGTTTAATATTGTGGTCCCTTTGACAAAAGTAAAAACTAGTTGTAGCTGACCTGGAAACTAATAAACCTTGACTGCTCAAATATTGTGAAACAGGTTTATGTTAACAATGATACCTGCACACAGACACACATGTAGTATTAGTGATGGAATGCAATTAGTGAGAGACATTTTTGGTGCAATCATCCTTCCTGTAGGAATGAAATTAGAAAGCTTTTAACAGTGGTAGATAAACTGTCAACTGGTATATCTGGATCTTTGTTGGTGCTTAAATACAGAACTAGTGGCTATTAGATCAATTACTTTGAAAAATCGATTAGCATTAGGCATTTTGGCCCTCATTACAACATTGGCGGCAAAAGCCGCTTACCGCCGTGCAGAAGACCTACAACACACCGCTGCGGCCGCGGAATTCCGCCACAGCTATTATGACCCACAGCACGGAATCCGCCAAAATTCAGACACCCACACAAGTCCTCCACACCAAAGGTCATTGATAAACTGGCAAAAACAAAACCTCCACCTTCATGCCAACAGAAATATGCCCACACTATCAAGACACACAAATCCATGCGGCGGTCTGTCAACCGCGGTATTCCATTGGCGGTACACACCACCGCGCTCAAGCTACACACACTTTTACAAAACTCAACCACATTGGACAATTCAAAACACACACACCTGATACACATATACACACCACTCCCACTCACCCAATACAATATAAAACACACACCCACATCACCCACAATCCCCTACGACCAAAATCCCGAACGAAGGCCAGAGAGAGACATCACAAACAACTACCAAGCATCCACAGGCACACAATACCATCACCCACAGAACTTCCATGCACCTCACACAGCACACTACTAAATATCACCCCACCTATCACTACACACACCACCCCACACATCACCCATACCACCCCATGGCACGGCAAAGACACCCCAGGTTCTCTGAGGAGGAGCTCAGGATCATGGTGGAGGAAATCGTCCGGGTAGAGCCACAGCTATTCGGATCACAGGTGCAGCACACCTCCATAGCTAGGAAGATGGAGCTATGGCGCAGAATACTGGACAGGGTTAACGCAGTGGGACAGCACCCAAGAAATCAGGATGACATCAGGAAGAGGTGGAACGACCTATGGGGGAAGGTGCATTCCGTGGTCTCAAGACACCACCTTGCGGTTCAGCGGACTGGCGGCGGACCCCCACCTCCTCCCCCACAACTAACAACATGGGAGGAGCAGGTCTTGGCGATTCTGCATCCTGAGGGTCTCGCAGAGTAGATGGAGGAATGGACTCTGGTAAGTCAACTCTTAACTATTACATCCCCCACCCTACCTGCATGCCATCACATACCCCCACCCTCACCCCCATCACTCCAACTCCTCACAAATGTCTCAACATCACAAACCACCCATCCCAACACCAAGCAGTGCATGCAACAACAAAGCATGGACACCCATCACCAAAGCATGGCCACTGCACATACCCATACACCCCCCTAAACCACAATCACACAAGGTCCCACACAGGAATGCAAGCACTGGGGTACACGGTCACCCACCTATTGCACACCATGGCATACACAGATGTAATAAACATCCTTTTATACCCCTGCAGGACCCCTACCCAATGTCACCGGACAGGAGGGTCCACACATGTCCATACCACCGATAGAAGAGGCCCACAGTGATGACAGCAGCTCTGTCCAACTGGATCTAGATGACCAGCCCGGCCCATCGGGGACCTCTGGAAAGTCGGTTCCCCTGACATAGTCACAGGCCACTACAGAGCTTCCCCCCTCTGGAAACACCAGCACAGCACCCACCCAGCGGGCCCATACCTCTGTCCCCAGGACACGTCAATCAGCAGTGTGTCCTCCACTACAGGGAACCCAGGCTAACCCACCACCCCAACAACAAGAGGGACCTGGGGGCAGTGGTAGTGGGCACACGGTCCAGGGGACGGAGGCCCAGGAACACAGGGGAACTGGGAGGGCTGCTGTGCGACAGGGGGAGGACAGGCCAAGGGAACTCACTCTCCACGAGGCCCTCTCCATCATGGGTGCATACCACCACTCCCAGGAGATGATGGCGACGGTCCTGGCCAAGTTTCAGGAGACCCAGCGCCTGCAGGAAGAGCAGTATTTGGGGTTCCGGGAGGAGCTCAGGACCATCAGCTCGGCCCTGGGCACCATTGTAGGGGTGCTGAAGGACATACAAAAAACCATGATGGACACCGTGGCACTCCAAGGGGCCCCTGACACTAGCATGGACGATGAACTGCCCACCACCTCCGCCGGCGCTAGTGGACAGGACGCCCCGCCACAGGACCACCACACCAGCACCCCACCCCCTACAGACGGACAACCACCACGCAATTGGTCTCTGAGATCCAGGAACAGGACAGAGCAAGATGGCAAGACCCCCGCCAGGAAATGAGACCACCCTGATTGTCCTCCCACTGTCCCACTTTGTTACCCTATCCATACTTAAACTGCCCCAGCTCCACTTCCTATGCCCATATGGGCAGTGCACCTGTGTGACCAATAGACTGGACTCTGCCATGGACATTCCTCCACCGTCCCCCATTACCATTTTACAACCCCCCTCCATTTTTTAGCACTTAAATAAACACCCTTGAACCACAAAACAATCTGGAGTCAGTCTGTGATTTGGAAAATTTGTATTATCAATGACAGTGTCAAAATGCGTTCACAATTGTAAAGCCAACATACCTATGTCACACATCACAAGTCTTTGAAGGATGCAAGCAGATGACACACGTTGGTAACCACACCTGTGAAACCGTAATGGAAAGGTACAACTCAGTGACCAAATACTGCTATTGAATAACAGACAGGATAGAGGTAGAAGTGTGAAAGTGAATGTAATGTGAAAAAAAGTTTTTCTCACCTGTGTGTCACTGGAAATATTGCTGGATGACTGACTCCCTGTTGTCTATGTCTTCTTCCTCAGCTTCCTCCTCATCACTATCCACAGGCTCCACAGGCTCTACAGGCGCCACAACACAGCCATCTGGACCATCCTCCTGCAGAAAAGGCACCTGGCATCGCAAAGTAAGATGATGATCTGGCACACCTTCTTCGGTGAGTAGAATAGGGAACCACCTGTCATATGGAGGCACCTGAACCTGGCCTTCAGGAGGCCGAAGGTGCGTTCGATCACCCTCCTTGTCCGCCCGTTGGCCTCAATGTAGTGTTCCTCTGCCCTGGTCCTGGGATTCCTCACTGGGGTCAATAGCCAGGAAAGGTTGGGGTAACCAGAGTCCCCTAATAGCCACACACGGTGCCTCTGGAGTTGACCCATCATATAAGGGAGGCTGCTATTCCGCAGGATGTAAGCGTCATGCACTGAGCCAGGGAATATAGCATTTACCTGCAAGATGTACTGGTCTGCCAAACATACCATCTGTACATTCATGGAATGATAACTCTTCTGGTTCCTGTACACCTGTTCACTCCTGAGGGGGGAGACCAGAGCTACATGGGTGCCATCAATAGCACCTATGATGTTAGGGATATGTCCAAGGGCATAGAAGTCACCTTTCACTGTGGGCAAATCCTCCACCTCAGGGAAAACGATGTATCTCCTTACGTGTTTCAGCAGGGCAGCCAACACTCTGGACAACACGTTGGAAAACATAGGCTGGGACATCCCTGATGCCATGGCCACTGTTGTCTGAAAAGACCCACTAGCAAGGAAATGGAGCACTGACAGCACCTGCACGTTCCAGTGGGATGGCGGATTGGTGACATCAGGTCTGGCTCCAACTGGGTACATAGTTCCTGGATAGTGGCACGGTCAAACCTGTAGGTGACGATTAAATGTCGCTCCTCCATTGTCAACAGGTCCACCAGCAGTCGGTACACTGGAGGATTCCGACATCTTCTCAAATGTCCCAGCTGACGGTGCCTAGGAAGGACAACAGCGACCACAGAGTCATCAAATTCCCAGGTATGTACCCACAGATACACAGAACACGACACCACACACAAAACTCTTCCTGTATGTGTGTTGAGTGTAGGCCTAGCTATGTGTGACGCAGTAGTAAATGAAGCCATGTGGGCCCCTGAAATGGCGGCTGCCTGACCTCTAAACGAGGACAATGGGAATGTGAGGTAACTGCGCTGGCGTTGTACCCCGTCGCGGTAGGCGGTCGTAGACCGCGGCGCAATGCTGCATTGGTTAACATAGGACCCTATGGGTCCCAGGAGCCAATGACGATGTGCGCCGGCGGTGATGAAGATACGCACTGCCGCGGACGTCACCGCCGCAGAGGTGACCGCCATTTTCTATCTGTTCAATCACTCGATACCTGATCTTCGACAGGAGAGGACCTACACTGCAGGTGCTGCTGTGACCTCAGTCTGGAAGAGACAATGGCTGCTGCGTCTGGGGAAAGGGCCCCTGCCTTCACTGCTCAGGAGTTGGAGAAGCTAGTAGACGGGGTCCTCCCCCAGTACACGCTACTCTACGGTCCTCCAGACCAACAGGTAAGTACACAGGGAGCACGTTGTATGGGCTATGCCTGGGTGGAGAGGGCTGGTTGTAAGAGGGAAAGATGGGAGGACATTCGCCGCTGGAGCAAGAAGACGGCGGAGGCTCAGCTGGGGATGGCCTCCCAACGTGGGAGGGGTGCCCGTCGCACCATGACCCCCCTGATGTTCCGGATACTGGCGGTGGCCTACCCGGAGTTGGATGGGCGCTTGAGGGCATCACAGCAGACACAACGGGGTGAGTACACTCTCATACTTGGGACTTGACGTGCAGTTGAGGGGGCTGGGTGGGGGAGGAGGGCTGTGGGTGTACCTAGGCCAGGCAGAAATACGTAGGCTAGGCCCCTCCGTAATGCAGGGCATGTGGTACTCCACCCCACCTCAGTAGTGGGCCAAGTACAGGTATAGATGCCCCTGTGGCATCCATGTGTGCAGATGTCCACCATAGCCATGTAGGCCATATCCCAGCAATTGCATCTGTAGAGACCAAGAGCACGGCGTAGTGCAGGGGGCTGCTGTGTCTGTATTGTCCGCCAACGGTAGCGGTAAGCCATGCACTCAACCTGTCTTTATTCTGTCGTCCCCTCCCCCTTTTTCTGCTCTCCCTGTTGTTTTGTGCATCAGCATCATCAGGCGGAGGTACAGTGGCACCGGCGCACGAGGGAGCTGCATCCCACATGGCCATGGCCATGGAGGGCCACACCACGGACTCAGAATGCACCAGTGGGGCGGAGGGCAGGGGAGCTACACGTCGGTCACAGGATCACCAACCAGCGACACGAACTCGTCCGCCGATGGGAGCTCCCTTGTGGTGGCGGCACCATCTGTGCCCCCCACTTCTAAAGGTACAGCCGCCACCTCCCCTACCAGCACCGCCCTCCCAGCAGCCCCTCAGCATTCGCCCCGTGCCCGCTCACCCAGAAGGGTGGGCATCACCTTCGCCCCAGGCACCTCAGGCCCTGCCCCAGTCAACCCTGCTGCCCTCAGTGAGGAGGCCATTGACCTCCTCAGGTCACTCACTGTTGGGCAGTCTACCATTGTGAATGCCATCCAGGGTATAGAAAGGGAGTTGCAACACACTAATGCATTCCTGGAGGGCATTCATTCTAGTCGGGCTACCGATCATCGAACCCTGCAATCTCTGGCCTCAGCACTGATGGCAGCCATTGTCCCTGTGTCTAGCCTCCCCCTTCCAACTTCCTCCACCCAGACCCAATCCCCTGTACCTCTGTCTATCCCAAGCACACCATCAGACAAGCATGCATACACCTCAACACTCAAAAGTAGCTCCGGCAAACATAGGCACCACACAACCCACAGGCACTCACACAAGCATCACACACATGCAGACACAGCAACATCCACTGCCTCCACTGTGTCCCCCTCCTCATCGTCTCCCTCCTCCCTCCCAGTATCGTCTACACTCTCACCTGCATGCACTACATCTACAGGCACTAGGACTCGCACCAGAAGACCCAGCACCACACCCCACTCACCTGCACTCACCACCCCCACTCCCATTTACACGTCCCCTGTGTCCTCTCCCAGTGTGTCTGTGACGCCCCCTCCCAAAGTACACAAACGCGGGCACCCACACACCCAACATCCATCCACCTCACGACAGCCTCCAGTACCTGCAACTGCACCCAAAACACCTAAAGTGACACCTCCTACAACCACCTCCTCTTCCTCCACTCCCAGACCCCCTCCAGCTACCCATCCCAGTGTTCGTCAGAAACTGTCCCTCTGCAACGTTGACCTATTTGCCCCCACCCCGCCCCTCCAATTCATCAGACCCGTAGTAGCGCCTCAGCCAAAAAGACTCCAGTACCAGTGGTGCGTGTTACAGGTGTGTGGAGTGCACTGGCCACCAGGGCAGGCAGTGTGACACGGAGCCAAGGCACTGCCAATCCACCCCCTGTAAACTATCTCAAGTTGGAAAGTGGCCGACGGGACCAGGTGAAGACTCCTGGAGACAAAACTACTCACAAGGGTCCCAGGGGGATTGCAGAGTCAGCTGTGACTCCTCCAAAGGTGGGGAAGGGCCAGAAGAAGTCTGCACAGCCTGGTGTGAGCAGCACGGCGGAGAAGGGCGGCATCCTCCCCGGCGGCCGGGACGCCAGCACCATCGTCACTGGTCAGGAGACCACCGCCAGAGTCATTGCCCAGTAGGGCACAAGTATCGTCACTGGTCAGGAGACCACAAGGAGGGCACAAGTATTGTCAATGGTCAGGAGACCACTGCCGGAGTCAGTGCCCAGCTGGGCAATGAGGGACCGTCATGCCACACACAAATGTACAGGTCAGAGACCGCCATGGCAAAGCTCCGCTGAACAGGGCAAAGCACCGCTGAACAGGCCAGACACCGCCATGGCAAAGCACCGCTGAACAGCCCAGAGACCGCCATGGCAAAGCACCGCTCAGCAGGGCAAAGCACCGCTGAACAGGCCAGACACCGCCATGGCAAAGCACCGCTGAACAGCCCAGAGACCGCCATAGCAAAGCACCGCTGAACAGGGCAAAGCACCGCTGAACAGGCCAGAGACCGCCATGGCAAAGCACAGCTGAACAGGGCAAAGCACTGCTGAACAGGCCAGACACCGCCATGGCAAAGCACCGCTGAAAAGGGCAAAGCACCGCTGAACAGGCCAGAGACCGCCATGGCAAAGCACCGCCGAACAGGGCAGAGCACCGCTGCAGAAGGAAAAGACCGCTACATCAAGCATCGTTATCCCATGTACAGCTGGGACAGTGACAGGACAGGAACTGTCACGGGGAGCCTAATCCAGTCTAGGCACCATTCCCCCTCCAGAACCAGTGGAGAGATCCATCCACTACCTCTGTCCTTCACAGGATGAAGCACTCTGGGCACCAGTCCCCTTCCAGAACCAGTGGAGGCTGTTATCCACTTGAGAGACTGTGGCTTTGCACTCCCCAGGATATGGCAGTGGGCAACCTACCCACTGTAGAGACTTGAGAGACTGTGGCTTTGCACTCCCCAGGATATGGCAGTGGGCAACCCACCCACTGTAGAGACTTGAGAGACTGTGGCTTTGCACTCCCCAGGATATGGCAGTGGGCAACCCACCCACTGCAGAGACTTGAGAGACTGTGGCTTTGCACTCCCCAGGATATGGCAGTGGGCAACCCACCCACTGTAGAGACTTGAGAGACTATGGCTTTGCACTCCCCAGCATACATCAATGGGCATGGAGCCCCGTCGTGGATGTGGCGTGGTGCTGTAATCCGGCTGAGGTGCCCCTCCTTCCCTTCCCCCTGAGGTGCCTGTTGTATTTCTCTCTGATGTCCTGGCAGTGTTCTCTCCGTTTGTGGACAGATATCTTGTGTGGGCCTCGCCCATGCATTTTTGGCCCAGTGGTGCACGGACATTGAGATGTGCATATCTGCACTACTTCTCGTAATGTATATATTTTTTAATGAGTTTATATATATCTGTATATATTTGAAACATGTATTTTGATACATTACAATGTTTGAACTGATTTCGTTTTGTCATTGCATTCTTACGGGGGGTTGTGGGTTGTTACAGTGATGTTTGGAAATGCATTGGTGTGTGTGTTGTAATGTGCGAGGGTGGGGTTGGGGGTGTTGTGTGTGTGTGTGTCCCTGACTTTTGCCTCCCCCTCCACTATGTCATAGGTGCAGTACTGACTGTTGTCTTCGCCGGCGCAGGTGCTCGTAGATGAGTAGGTAGACAAGGGCAGGGAGGTATTGTAATTCCGGCTCCATGGTGGCCTCCTTCCTCGTGGGATGTGTTAAGGTGAGCGTTTTCCCATTGCAAAATCTGTTTCCGCCATGTTTTTATCCACGGTGAGTCCGCCCCGGAAAAGGTGGCGGATTGGCGGGTTGTGATACTGTGGGCGGTACATTGTCTTCCGCCTGTCTGTTGGGGTTGACCGCCACGCTGTTTGTCTGTACCGCTGTGGCGGGCGGAGTGTTAAAGTGTTTGTCTTTGTTGGTGGTTTCCGCCATGGTCATAGTTCCCTTTTTTTGTCCGCCGCCCTGTTTGCGGTATTACCGCACCTTTAACACCGTCCGCCAGGGTTGTAATGACCCCCAGAGTCTGCAAGATGCTGAAGCTCAGTATTGCTGAACGTATATTCCAGACAAGAGTAAGAAAATTCTAGAGTACCTGAAACCTGAGTTAGTATAATTGGAGACCACTAATGTTTTAGAAAGTTTTGGCGATGGAGTTTCTGCAGTTGGCAACTGGTTTGCAACAGCAGAAGGAGGAATCTTCAAAGCAACACTAGTACCCATACTAATATCAGTTGTTTGTTTCCTGATCTCATTAGCGTTAGGAGTTTACAAGGCTATCAAAATTATTATGGAGAAAAGAAAGAACAGAGAAAGAAACGGACAGATAAAGAGAGAATTAGAATTAATTGATTGCTTCAATAGAGAATAAAAAATGTTGAAGGAAACAGAGTTTGAAAAGAAAGAAAAAAGACTCAACTAAAGAAGAGAATTACTTTCAGAAATTTCATATGTGAAGAATTTGTGATGGTTAGGAACCATAAAGTGGGGAATTAGGAAACGCATTTAGATTTATGAACATTAATGCAAAAACATACTGAATTAACATGCAGGCTTTAGACGAAAATGCAATGTATTTTAAATTTAAAATAAACAGTAGGCTAACATATTTACACCATATTAGGCTTGAAAAGTAGATGCTATAGATTTGCAAAGTTGACCTAGATTAGGAATGTGAAATGTGAAACTTTTGACAAGCTAGCAGGGTGTGGAAAAGATGATATAATGCAAACTAAGTTTGTTTTATCTTTCTCATAGGCATATTATTTGTGGAATACAATAATGTATTTGCATGTTTTAGTTTAACCCTGCAAAATGTTTCAAAACATACAATGGCTTAGTATAAGAAATGACTAGGTAGCTTGTCATTTAATAAAATGATGTAAAAGCCTAAACATGAACTGAAGTTTTCTCTAGAAGAAGTCAATGGTGAGGGGGCGTGGGCCATCCACAAGGAAAGATGGCCGCCTAAGCTGAGAGCTCCGTGCCGCGGTGATCTGGGGGAGGCGGCGGGGGCTTAACGGCCGCCGAAACAACATTTTAAATACCCCGGAAACCTTCCTAAAGTGCCGAGCCCCCGATCCTCGCTAAGGAGGCTCGCTACCGCGAACCAGGTAACTCGTAGCACGCCTTGACAACGGAGGCCTAACCGGGGGCGGAGCCGTGTCTCTACAGCCCCAGGCGGATCGGCGCGGCTGGCTCGCCGAAAGAAAGAAAAACCATTGCGGAGGGCCCGAAGACCTTCCCAGTGCATCGAGCCCCTGTCCCCTACAGAAGATGCCCGCTGCGGTGCACAAGAAAACCTGCAGCATGTCTCGGCAGCAGAGGCCCTACCGAGGGGTCGGAGTCGCGTCCTTAGATCCCGAGGCAGATCGGCTCGATCGGCACACCATCACCCGGCTCAACAGGTACTGACCCTCGCGCCCCAGCACTGAAAAGAGGTGCCACGCCACCCCTTCACCTGGCCATCGCCCTCCCCACCCCGCTCCTCCCATTAAGGGGAAAAAGGAAAGGACACAAAAAAAAAGAAAGAAGAAAAAAGAGGGGAAAAAAAAATATAACAACAAAAACAAAAAAGGAAAAGGGGGAAACCAGCGACTGGGGAGAGACAGGCAATACGCACCTCCCCCCCCAAAAGACAAGAGGGGGGAAGAAGAGGGAGAAAGAAAAAAAAAAGCAAACAAAGAGGGGCAGGGACCAGCGCTGCTCGCCTCCCTCTCTCCGACTACCCAGCTACCGGAGCAGCAGCAAGGGCACCCGGCACCCATAGGTATCAATAGGGCTCCAACATCGGAAAAAGACATCCAGGAGTACACGCCGTTGGCCGCGACGGACCGGTGACAGTATCACATAAAGAGTGACTTGCCCGCCCTTTCTCCAATAACCCCTGCATCCCAAATGGAGGACAGCCCTACAGCAGCACGCCAAACCGAAGCTTAACGAAGCTTAACACTGCAGGCAAGCAGTGGATACTGCCCCATTAACGCCTCACAGCCTCCAAAGCCGCGCAACAGCCACCCGATAACACCATCGCAACATCCGGACTATCGCGGGCCCGTACCCACTTAATCATTCCTGCGCCCTCATCACCATAAACCTCCTGTCGGGCGACAACAGACGATTGCCATTTAATGCAGTGGCCACTAGTCCAGCACAAATAAAGGGGTAAAAGAAAAGAAAAGACAGAGGAAAACAAAAAAGAAAAAAAAAAAAAAAGAAAAGGGGAGAGATGTGTGCCGACTGATTCGCGTATCCCTACCCCTACCGGATGGGCTATGGGCCATGGACTCAACCAGGCAATCCTTGTGGGCTGGCACTGCGATGCCCGGTGGCAAACCAAACCATAAACCCACTGGTAAACCGGCGCGACAACTATTATTTTCAGAGGCGCTCCAACATAAACTCCCAACCTCCACGACAACGGGACCTCAATCATCCTTACCCCCAGTCTAGCCCACCGCGATGTCCGACAAGGAACAGTCCACAACCACAACCACGGATACTACAGGAGATCACCGCTGTTAGCCGCCGGATAGAGGAGATGGATGCTTCCATATCCTCACTGACTCTGGAGACCAAATCCATGCGATCAGACATTGCAGGCTTCCAATCTAGGGTGACAGGATTGGAACATCACATGGGGACACTCGAAATGCAGGTGGCCACCTACCGGGACAGAGATCAGGATCTCCTCTACCTCAGAAGCAAAAAAACGGATATGGTGGACAGAAGCCAGAGAGACAACATCTGCCTGCTCGGGATACCGGAAAACGAAGAGGGAACAGATATACAGGCCTTTCTGGGCTCCACCCTCCCCAAACTGAACTTTGACTCGCCGTTGGAATTCCAACGAGCACATAGAGTAGGCCCAAAACGCCCCGATAGGACCTCAAGGCCTCAACCAATCATCGCATGCCTACTACGCCATAACCAGACCCGTCAAATACTCCAGGCAGCGTAGCCACGGACCCTTACGGATAGGCCGATATGGCATCCGAATAATGGCTGATTATTCTAAAGACACCAACGAACGCAGAAAGGCCTACCTAGCTTTAAGACCCCGACTTCGCCAAATGGAGATGAAATACGGCATTTTTGACCCCGCAAGAATGTGGGTCCCCAAAAACGGGGTATCCAAAGACTTCTACAACCCCGAAGAACTGAAACTCTTCCTGGACTCCTTCCAGCACCAGCCCATGGACTCTACTACCACAACCCGACCACAAGATACCTCAGGGGATGACGATGATAGTGGTATTTCTCCCCCAGGATTGGCGAAGGAAAGCATGGTCCGATATGACACCGACAACTGCCCTAGGGGCAGCGACCTGGAGAGACTAGCCAGATCGCACGATGACAGGGGTCAGGTCCTGCATGCTGTGGCAGTTCACACCCAGCTATCGGAAAGGGACAAATCTCGCTCACCTCTAAAACCGGCAACTGTACCCACCTGATATGGTGACTTGGTACAGCGCATATGCGAGACAACTGTGAGAACACCGAAGCACGATCGTCGACAACTCCACGGATGGATGAGTACATACCCGGACTTTGCATCTGTTTCTTCCTTATTGTTGTTGATACCATTGTCAATTGGCGGCTAACATGCCTATACCCTCCACAATATAAGGTTATATATAGCAACAATGCAATGCAAGCTATCTCTAGCATAATACCGAGAACACATATCAGCACCCAGCCTAGACCTTGCCGACATCCACAGTTTACACATAGGACAGGGCTCTGCCTCATAAAGATGTTACGAAACATCTAACAAATAAACCGGCTCCCTTTTACTGCACTGCAAAGTATTATGACGCAATAATACAACACACGTTATAGTTAACCTAACACGAAGTTTATACTGTTTGTATTTAGGCCAGAACCTACTAACTCCCACTACTCACTCATAGGCCAAAACTAAAACATGCCCTGCGACACAAAGCCTAACACACGACAGTATGATAGCACAGTACGAAATTCTGTTACAAGAGATATCATGTTACAGAGACATCATGTTACATATCACAGAGATATTACATAAGACTGGAAGTATATAAGATGACACACATAAGTACACCTTAAAGCCTCCTTCCGGCACAACACTGTCCTATGGAATATGACCGCCATTAACTTTACGGATAGATGAACTCTTACCCGGACTTAATACTTGTGTTCCCCTTACTGCTGTCGATGCCTTTGTCAATAGACGGCTAACACACTCACACCCTCTACAATGTAACGCAATAAATTGCAATAACACAATATAAATTACTTATAGCCTAATGCCGAGCTCACATATCTGCACCCAGACTAGACTTCGCTGACACCCGCAGCTTACACATGGGACAGGGCCCCGCCCCATCATGATATTATCAAATGTTTAGCTAACAAACAGGCATCCCTTTAATGTACTGCACAGTATTATGATGCAATAATACAACAAAAGTTATATCTAGCCTATCAGGAAGTTCATACTGTCTGTACTTAGACCAGGATCTATTAATTCCCACTATTTATCCATAGACCAAAGATAAGATATGTCTTGTGCCTGTAATCCAAACAGAGGACAATGCAATAGTATGGTATGATATTATGTTATAGTGTTATCATGTTATAGAGATATTGTGTTACAGTGATATTATATAAGTATGGAAGTATTTAAGTTGTTACACATAAGTATACTTTAAAGCCTCCTCCAGACCCAACACTGTCCTATACCCCCAACCCTCCCCTCTTCCTCCCGCCTTCCCTTCCCCTATCAAATCATCCCTATGTTGCAGGACCCCACATGACAACACCAACTAAGCATAGCGACCCTCTACCCCACTACTGAGAGCATGTGAAACGTGCTAGACACTGTCCGTCACCAGAACGACCTCCTCCCCCATACAAACACAAACCCCCCCTTCTACCATCACAATAACAAGATGTTGCCCACCCAGTAAAACATAGATACCCTATACACTAAGCCCTCTCCACTGCCCTCTCCACTGCCCTCGCATCACCCCCCCCCCATCCAGGATAACAAACCCCTATCATCACAATCATCACCATCACCCTCCCTTAAGTTCCTCCGCGTCACATTCGTGGCTTCCCTCTTCCCTCCGGAGTTAGTGAAACCTTTTGTCACAAGCCGATGGCGGCCGATCCTCCACCCCCGCTTCCCCGGTCGAGATCCGACTGAAGCTGTCCCCCCCTACTGCTACTGCTCTTGGAACCGCTGAGACCTCACCCTACCATCCAGCATGTCAGTAAATGTCTCACACGCGACACACCCATTACGAATCCTCTCCTGGAACGTGCACGGCATGACAAGCTACATTAAACGGAAAAAGGTGCTGTCCTATCTCCAGTCTAAAAGAGCGGACATAGCTCTGATCCAAGAGACGCACCTTGACAACCAGGAGTACAGCAAGCTTAGTCGGGACTGGGTGGGAAGGGTCTCCTTTAGCTTCTGCACAATAGCCCAGGAGCCCGGCGGAGGCACACCTCGCAAATGCGGATTAGCGATACTACTACGTAAATCCCTCCCGGTTACAATCATTAAAACATGGAACGTTGCGGAGGGGAGATATATATTCGCCAAACTAAAGCTAGGAGATATTTTTCTATGTGTGGGCTCCGTCTATGCACCAACCGGCACCAAGCGCTCCTTTTTCCTACAACTAAATTGTCTCCTGACCAAAATTGGGACTACCCGCTACATTATTGGGGGGAGACTGGAACCTCGCCCATGATGCCATACTTGACAGGACAGGCCCCATCGATACAGGTAATAATCATGATAGAGCACTGCTGACGGACTTAACCACTGACACAGACTTAGTCGATTGCTGGAGACTGACACACCCAAAAGATAAAGAATATACTTTCTTGTCACCTGTCCACGGTACCCAATCCCGCCTGGACTATTTCTTTGTATCACACACCATAATCCCCCAAATACAAAACACCAGCATACTGGATAGCGGACTTTCAGATCACTCCCTGATCCTACTCATGATCCAAACAGGCCTAGCCTCTCCTGGTCGCAAACCATGGCGCTTTGCGGTGCATAGATACCGCTCCCCCCCAGGGAAAGAACAACTTAGGACCCATGCGTCTACATACCTGGCCGAAAATACGGGTACTGAGGCCTCCAAACGGGTCCTATGGGCAGCAGCAAAGGCAACCTTGAGAGGTAACATGATGCCCGACGCAGCACTAGCTAACAGAGATAGGGAGACTCACCAACTTACCCTCGAAGACACAATCCAGAGCCTCACCAGACAGCCGTCTCCCTCACTACGACGATCCCTCGAACAGGCCCGAATGGCACATAATGAGCTCTATACATCGCAGGCGGAATACGCGCCACAAAGACTACGTGGTCACCACTATGAGCAAGGCGAGAAGGCAGGACGCCTCCTAGCGGCACAACTCCGACAGAGAGAAGCTGCCTCCGCCATCCCGGCCATAATGTACTCCTCAGGAGCGGTACTAACCTACCCACAAACTATCATAAACAAATTTGCTGCTTATTACCAACATATCTATTCCCCTGAAACAACGACCGACTACGTACAGACTAAGGCATTTCTTACCACGGCCAATCTACCCCGTCTCTCGGAGGCAGGCCGAGCTCTCCTAGAGGGCTACATAGCAGGGAAGAAATAATGCACACCATTGTGAACATCCCCTACCACAAGTCCCTGGGCGAGGATGTATTCCCTTCAGAATTTTATAGATGGGCAGGGGAAGAGACAACCACTGCAGTGCACGAGGCACTCACGGAGGCATGTCAGGAAGACTCCCTGGGCGCTCTGTCCAACAGGGCTACAATTGTTGTCCTGCCCAAACCAGGGAGAGACCCCCTACTCTGTGGCAGCTATCGCCCTATCTCCCTTTTGAAGGGAGATGTCAAACTCCTTGCCAGTATCCTAGTGGCACGTCTACGTAAAGTGATACCGTCCCTGATTCATAACACTCAGGTAGGATTCGTACCAGGCCGCACCTCCAGAAATCACATACGCACTCTCTGTCATACCCTATTCGAATTATTACACTTACCAGAGGAAGCCCTGGCTCTCTCCCTCGATGCAGAGAAAGCATTCGACCGCAACGAACGTCCCTACCTGTTTGCTACCATCAAACATTTCGGCCTCGGAGAACAATTTACCTCCAAAGTCCGATTACTGTATGACCACCCTATGGTGCAAGTTAACTGCAGGGGCTTTCTATCAGACCCGTTCCTCATTGGAAGAGGCACAAGACAGGGTTGCCCCCTATCACCGCTCCTATTACTGTTAGCAATGGAACCTCTGGCAGCTACTATACGGAACTCCCAACAGATAAAACGTATCCCTTTAACTGGGGGCTCCTCCAAAATCTATCTTTATGGTGACGATATCTTGCTAACCCTGTCCGACCTAGAAAGATCCCTACCATCACTGCTCTCAATCATAGAATGCTTTGCGTCCCTATCCGGATATCGGGTAAACTGGGACAAGAGCGAGTCACTACCCCTCTCCCGCGTAACAACGAGAGCCGCAATTCATGGCCTCCCATTCAAATGGACCCCGAAACGTCTCAAATTTTTGGGAACATATATGTCAACCAGGGCCTGGAACACATGGTGATGGACAATCTAGACCCTCTTATATCCCGGATGAAACAGGACTTCGCCAAGTGGTCACTACTGGGCCTATCCATGTGGGGTAGGACACAAGCGGTCAGGATGGTCACCCTCCCGCGCTTCACATACATACTAGGCATGCTCCCTCTACAAGTGCCTCTCTCCTCGCTCCGAATGATCGATGCCTCAATAAGGACTTTTGTCTGGGGCTCTACACGCCCAAGGCTGAAACCTGCAACAATACTGGCACGACGATCCTATGGAGGCTTAGGACTCCCCTCAGTAGAACAATACTCACTAGCCCTGCAACTATCGCAACTAGCATATACACTCCACGGAACCCCGGATCCCCCACAGTGGGTAGCCACGGAGAAACTACTGCGGGGTCTGCACGGAGAGCTAGGAGGGATATACACTGACTGTCCCCACCTGCCCAACCCTATCCTCGTGGCAACAAACACAGCATGGCTCAGGGCTCACCGCCTACTGGGCATACACCCCTTCTTACATGCCCAGGCCCCTATCGAAGGGAACAAAAGCATAAAAATAGGGGGAAACACCCTCAGATGGCCCCAATGGAACAACGCCGGTATCAGCAATATAGCCCAAATCACAGGCGGTGAACAACCCCGACCCTTCGACACTCTACAGGAAGAGTTCGACATTCACAACAATCAAGAGTGGCAATACATACAGCTCAAGCATTGCATGCGCAACGCCCTGGGAACCCCCCCATGGACGATCAAAGCCTCGCCCATTGTCACCTACCTACAGACATGGGGCCATCACAGAGGTTTTATGGCCAGCCTATATGCAGAGCTAACAAACCATCTTTACTCGCAGCCCCTCCTTGAACGGTTACGCTTAAAATGGCAGGATCGACTTGAGATCACTTACACTGAAGAAGAATGGTCGGACACAATGGAGGCCCTTGATAAGGGTGTCCGTGAGGCCCCCCTGAAATTCTGCCCATTTAAAGTTCTCCAAGATTGGCATTGGACCCCCATAAAACTCTTCAGGGCGGGCCGGATGCCACATGGGAAGTGCTGGCGATGTGCAGACCTCCAATGCGACCTACTACATATCCTATGCCACTGCCCCACGATACTGGCCCTATGGGAAGCTGTGGGTCACACATTGGCGGACTCCATTCAGATACCATATACGACTCCGCCATCACTCATCCTTCTACACGACATGCGCCCGTACCCCCCCTGTCACGACCCCAGAAACGACTGCTCCATACGTCAATTGCTAAAGCCAAAATCTGCATACTCCGACACTGGAGATCTAGTACAGCCCCAACCCCGGCAGAATGGATGACAGCTATGTTCCAAACTGCTACACATGAACGAGTAATCTACAATCTACAGGACCAAGCGGCTCGGTTCACAGAGGTCTGGAGCCCTTTTTTGACAGGATCATAAGGCAGCTGGTGGATAGTCGACGGTCGGCAGCTGTTAACCCAGAATCCCCTCCCCCTTTTCCCCTCCCCCCTTCTCTTTCCTTTCTTTCTCCCCCCCAACCCCCAGACTATCCGCCTTGGAAAGCACCCTCCACTCCAGAACGCTTAAACATGTGCCCAATAATTCTCTCCTTCCCCCTATCCGACTTGCTCCTGACTACCCAGTGCAGAAATAATGGCCTGTCCCTATAACATTAAAAACTTGTTAAGGATACTTACTCAGACACCCATTGACTCCCCCTCCCCTGTTCTACTCCCCCCCCCACCCTACACCTCACACTAAAAATACTTAGGCACGCACGCACCATTACACAAATTTACATGATAACTCACACCAGGCAGGAAATAACCGATATACTCCCTTAATAACCTTGACGTGTTGACCCAAACCCCCCCCTCTTCCCCTATCTCTCTCTCTCCCTCTTCCCCCCTTTTTTCTCTCTCCTCCACACCCTCCCCCCATGAATAATATTTTCTCCCACCTCTCACCCCCTCTCACTATTCCCCCTCCATTCACCCATAGCTTATTACTCAGATTATTCTTTAGTTTAAACTCACCTATATATCTACTGTGAAATTAACTGTTGTAATGAAACACCCAGAAGATATGTTCAAATATACTCTGTACCACCCTATAATCTCTAATAAAAAAATTATTTAAAAAAAAAAAAAGAAGTCAATGGTGAGAATCCTTACGGGATTGTATAAAATATTTGATAAAAAATATTCACTAAAATGTTACTGTCTGAGTACTATTGTTCTTGAGGTGAAATAACAACTAAATGTTCCCGTTCCCATGAAGGCACTGCTTGCTGATGGATGTGCAGATGAAGATGAAACATGTTGCAAAATTATAGATATGTTTTTCATATTAGTGCATGTTCCTAGAGTAGGTTAGGGCATTCTTTTCTAGATTCTTTGCAGGAGATTTTCTCTGCGATCATTTGCCTGAATTGTTGCTGCTCTGAGACTCTACTGAGATCCTTGAACATCCCTTTATGGGAAGTTCTGCTTTGATTTAAATTTGATTCTAAAGCTTTATGTAGCCTCTCTATTTGGAGCTCTTTATGGGTTGTGACTGACAACATTTTCTCGTCCTTCCTAATTCCAATTTGAGATTCAGAAGAGGGATTTTTCCTTTATGGAACATGCTTAATATTTTTATTTTAATAGTAATTGATTAATATGATTCAGAAATATTTGGTTGATATTGATGGAATTTTATGTTGAATTCAATAAAGATTTGAGCTATTAAAAAGACTTATAAATGAAGCTTATGAACTCACACCAGCTCTCATCATTGACAGAAAATATCAAATGAAACTGTAATGATTTTTTAATTGGTGCTCAGCTCTTGGTTAATGTCATCTGCGTCCAAGGTCTATTGGCCTATGACTCAGCGGGGATTTCTACATTAATTGGTTGGTAAGCCTAAATCCATAAACCAATATTTAACTGATATTCACGCTCCAGCACCCTAAATAAAATAAACCAAGGGCACAAAAATTCAGAGCATCAATATTGTTGTACAACAAGAAAGGAGAAAAATAGCCATGTTATGCATTCATGCAATTGTGATATTGTGATATTGTGATTAAGATTTTTTTTTAGCTCTGACAGTGATGCAGTGAACAAATATGTAAACCAAATGTGATGGTTAGCATTGAGATTTCAGAATTGTTAAAAAAGTGCTTTGGGAATTCAAGGCCTACAAAAAAATTGAATTAGCATACCTGGAGAAAATCAAGCATTTGAAAGTAAAAAAAGACAGAGACTAAGGCCCTCATTACAACCCTGGCGGTCGGTGATAAAGCAGCAGTAATACCGCCAACAGGCTGGTGGTAAATACCGCCAAATTATGACTATGGCAGAAACAGCTCAGACAGGCAGCCACTTTACCACACCAACCGCCAGGGCGGAATCAACAGGCACCACAGCGGTAGCTGCCTACAGCCAGGCGGAAGTCAATGTCCCGCCCACTGTATTATGACACATCAATCCGCCACCTTTTCCGGGGCAGTACCAACGACATCAAAAGCCTGGCGGAAACACTGCACAGAAGTGAAACGACTCACCTGTGGAGACTCAGGGAAGAACCACACACCCTGGAGCCCGAACTGCATATATTCCCAATGCTGTTCTACGTCGTGCTCCACCACGAACACCAACGACGGCGAAGATGACCACAGTGAGTACAGCCACCTAGCACACAGGGGAGGGGGGAGGAAAAAGAGAGTGACACACACATGCAACATCCCCTCTACCCCCAGCACCATACACACAATCAGATGCAGTAAGAAAACATACTGACCCCGTACCCCTCAGGAATAATGCAAGGACAACACAAATAGATTAATGTGAGTGTAATAAGATGAATACAGTAGTAATACGTGCATCCAACCTAAAAGTATATACATATTTACATATCAAGGGACACTGCCCAGTCCTCAATGTTTGTGGGCCACAGGGCCACTTTACAAAGTCCAAGGCCCCACTTGACTCTGCAGCAACACGGAGAGAACACTGCAGGGACATCAGTTAGAAAATAGGCAGGCACCTTAGGGGGACGGGGAATGTGGGCACCTCAGCTGGGAGATGGAACAACACCACTGGTCCTGGAGGGGGCAACATGCCCTGTGCTTGGTCCTGGGGAGAGCAAGGCCACAGTCTCTCAAGGAGGTGATTTGCCCACATTCTCTGGAGGGAGCAACATGCCCTGTGCACTGTCCTGGGGAGAGCAAGGCCACAGTCTCTCAAGTGGATGATTTACCCACATGCTCTGGAGGGGGCAACATGTCCTGTGCTCTGCCCTGGGGAGTGCAAAGCCACAGTCCCTCAAGTGGGTGACTTGCCCACATGCTCTGGAGAGGGCAACATGCCCTGGGATCTTCAGCCTGGAGAGGAATGGGTAAGTGGGTGTGTTCCCCACTGGTTCTGGAGGGGGCATTGTGCCCTGTGATCTTCATCCTGGAGAGGATTGGGTGAGTGGGTGTGTTCCCCACTGGTTCTGGAGGGGTCATCATGCCCTGTGATGCAGGTCTTGGGGAGTGCAAGGTCACAGTCTCTTATTGGGTGTCATACCCACAGGATTTGCAGGGGCAGGCCGCACAACAGCCCATGGATGCAGGACTACACACTGTCCTCCAGCGGTGGCGGCTACTCAGTGGTGCTGATGCCGATGTTGCCGCTGGTAGTGGGGGGAAGCTCCAGCCCATCCCCTGCAGCCTCGGACAGCTGCCCACTGGTGCTGCTGCTGGTGGAGCTGGTGGTGGTGCTGCTGCTGTTGGTGGTGCTGCTGCTGGTGGTGGTGGGGGGGAAGCTCCTGCCCATCCCCTGCATCCTCGGATGGCTGCACCACCATGGTTGGTGGTGTGGGCTCCGACTGAGTCCCAGCACAAGACCCCTTATCCTTTCTGCCTGCTGGTGCAGGCCCCTTGCTCCTTTTGGCAGCAGCTGGGGATGGCTCCTTGCTCCTCTTGGCAGCAGCTGGGGATGGCTCCTGCTCCTCTTGGCAGCAGCAGGGGGTGGCACCTTGACCTCCCTGGCAGCACTTGTGGTAGGCACCCTTTCATTGTGGCTGCCTGGTGGCCAGGATCTGTTCCTACCAGGAGTTGCTGTGGACACTACTGGGCCCGTGGACTGGGTGGCTGAGGTGCTTGCCTGGGTTTTAGTCTCCGTGAAGGACGGTGGGGGTAGGGGTACGGAAGAGGTCAATTGTGAAAGGGAAAAGCTGCTTAGGGACATTGGGATGGGAAGAGGGAGGAGGTCTGGGAGTGGAGGAAGAGGGAGTGGTTTAGGAGGTGTCTGTCTGCTGTGTTTGGGTGCAGGTGCATGGGCTGGATGCTGTTGTGAGGGGAATGGCTGCTGGGTGTCTGAGTGCATGCGTTTGTGTACTTTGGGAGGAGGGGGCACAGACACAGTGGGAGAGGACACAGGGGACGTGTGCATGGATGTTGTGGTGGTGACTTCCAGTAAGGTGTGTGCTCTGATAGGTGTGCTGGTGATGGCTGTAGTGGATGAGGATGTAGTGCATGCAGGTGTGAGTGTAGATGCAACTGGGCGGGAGGTGGAGGAGGAGGAGGAAGGGGGGACACAGTGGAGGAAGTGGATGTTGGTATGTTTGTATCTGGATGGTGTTTGTGTGAGTGCCTGTGGGATGTAGTGTGGTGCCTGTGTTTGCCTGTGCCACTCTTGTGTGTTGTCCTGTGTGTATGCTCATCTGCTTGTGTGCTTGGGATAGGTTGGGGTTGAGGGGAATGGGATTGGGTAGAGGAAGTTGGAGGGTGTAAACAGGGGCAATGGCTGCCATAAGAGTGAAGGCCAGAGCCTGGATTGATCTCTTTTGGGCCCCCAACCCAGTGTGAATGCCGTCTAGCAATCCATTGGTTTGTTGCATTTGGGCTGCCAGCCCCTGGATGGCATTCACAATGGTTGACTGCCCAACAGAGGTGGATCTCAGGAGGTCAATAGCCTCCTCACTCAGGTCAGCAGGATTAACTAGGGCAGGGCCTGAAGTGCCTGGGGCGAAGGAGATGCCCACCCTCCTGGGTGAGCGGGCACGGGCAACTCGCTGAGGGGCTGCTGGGAGGGCGGTGCTGTTACGGGCGTGGTGGCTGTACCTGTAGCTGGGGTGGGCACAGAGGTGTCTGCCACCACCAGGGAGCTTCCATCGGAGAAGGTATCCATGTCCGAACTGTCCACTCCAGTCTCCGCCATGTTGCTCTCCTCATCCTCCGTCCCACTGGTGCCCTCATCGTCGGTGGACTCTGCCTCCTGGGTCCTGTGGGATGCAGCTCCATCTATCTTCTCCTCTGCCAGATGATGCTAATGCACAAAAAGGACAAGATGACAAAACAAAAAAGAAGAAGGGGAGAGACAAAGGATACACATGGTCAATTGCTGCATCAACACCGCCGTTGGCGTACACAGCACCCTCACACACAGGGAACAGCCTTACGCACTAGGCAATGCACTACCAATAACAATGCTAGTCACAGGGCATGGGGAGGGACACATACTGCCAACTGCAGCCTACCTGGGACCCACACACCCCTGCCCAGTAGTGGATGCCTACTAGCTAGGTTGGAGCAATTTCACATCAGAACCCTGCCCAACATGGGACCTACTCTGCAATGTCAGGCCTGGCCTAGGGGCACCCACAGGCACACATCTCCCACCCCGATACCACCCTACCATGCCAAGTTGTAGTGATGGGCACTGTACTCACCCCCTTGTTGCTGCTGTGATGTCCCCAAGCGCCCATCCAGCTCTGGATAGGCCATCACCAGTATGTGGGCCATCAGGGGGGTCAGGGTTCAACAGACACACCTTCCTCATTGGGAGGCCATCCCCAGCTGGGCCTCCGCCGTCTTCCGTGCCCACTGTCTCAGGTCATTCCACTGTTTCCGACAGTGGGTGCTCCCCCTGCCATAGACCCCCAAAGTCCGCACGTCCTTGGCGATGGCACACCATATACCCTTCTTTTGACTGTCGCTGACCTGCAGAGGAAATATACAGAGGGAAAGGTATTAGTTAGACTGTCCTGCCTGTTACACTCATGGCCCACCATAGCCTTTCCCATCCCCTCACGCACAGACATGGCCCAGCATACATGCTGCACGCTGCCCAACAGACATCCACCAACCCTCCACTACATGATGCCTTCACACACACCACTCCTTGCATTCATGCCCCATGCATCATTCTCACAGTGTACTCACCTGTTGGTCTGGAGGACCATACAGCAGTCCGTACTGGGGTAGGACCCATCCACCAGTCACTCCAACTCCGCTGAGGTGAAGGCAGGGTCCCTTTTCCCAGTCACACGGCCATGGTAGGTTCCAGACACAGGGCACAGCCGCACATGCAGTGTAGGTTCTCTCCTGTTGAAGGTCAGGTAGCAAGTGAGTGAACCGATAGAAAATGGTGGTGATGTTTGCGACGGTGCATACCGTCACCGCCAGCGTACATCACCATTGGCCACTGTACCCCAAAGGGCCCAATAATAACCAATGAGAAGTTGCATGGCGGTTCCCGACCGCGTCCCGCAACGGCGCACAACGTCAGAGGAATTGCCTCACTTCCACCTGTCCCTCCATACAGGACAGGCGGATGCCATTTCGGGGAGGGGGGAGGAAGCCATTGATCATAACTGCGTCACAGTTCACAATTGTACATTCAGGACATGTGCCACTAATACATTACAAAATCACATCATGCATTGAACTGTAGTGGTTACAATGTACAGATTATGACCAGCTCCTCACTCTTTTGCTCCATAGATTGCAACCGCTGTGGATGAATAGAAGATGGAGACATACCCCGTGTACAGACCCCTGGTGGACTTGGCAACAATGGAGGACAGGCACATTATCCTCAACTACAGACTTGACAGGGCCACAATCATGGAGCTGTGTGCCCCACTGGAGCCTGACCTGATATCTGCACCCCACTGGGATCCCCCCTCTTGTGCAAGTCCTATCAGTGCTCCATTTCCTGGCAACTGGTTCTTTCTAAGTGACAGTGAGCTTGGCAGCAAGATTGTCACAACCAATGTTCTCAATAGTACTGACCAGAGTGTTGTCTGGCCTGATTAAACACATTTGCAGCTACATTGATTTCCCCCAGGTAGAGGATTTGGCCACAGGGAAGGCTGACTTATATGCAATGGGACATATCCCCAACATTATTGGGGCGATTGATGGAACATATGTTGCATTTGTCCACCCCCGGCAAAATGAACAGGTCATCAGAAATCAAAAAAGTTTCCACTCGATGAATGTGCAGATGGTGTGTTTTATGGACCAGTACATCTCCTGTGTCAATGCTAAGTATACAGGCTTGGTGCATGATGCTTTTATCCGGAGGAATAGCAGCATCCCAAATGTGATGGCCCAACTGCAGAGGCAGAGGATGTGGCTAATAGGTGAGCCCTGGTTGTCACCAAATGGATATTGGTGTATGGGTATGGTGTGGGCCATAAGGTTTAGCGTGCGGCTAACAGTTGTCCCTCGATACTTGCAGATGACTCTGGTTACCCCAACCTCTCATGGCTACTTACCCCTGTGACGAATCCCAGGACAAGGGCAGAGGAACGTTACAATGAGGCACATGGGTGAACAAGAAGGATCATTGAACGTACATTTGCCCTCCTGAACGCCAGGTTTCGGTGCCTCCATTTAACAGGTGGATCCCTGTGCTATTCACTCAAGAAGGTCTGCCAGATCATCGTGGCATGCTGTATGTTGCACAACCTTGCCTTGAGACGCCATATGCCTTTTCTGCAGGAGGAGGAGGCTGGAGATGGCCGTGTGGCAGCAGTGGACTTGTGGACAGTGAATATGAGGAGGCAGAGGATGAGGAGGAGGACAACAGAACTGCAGTGATTATATAATACTTCCAATGACACACAGGTAAAACAGTGTAACTTCACATTTCCATTACAGTTTTTTGTTTGACTTTGTCACTGGCAGGCTGTTATTTCTCACTTCTATGAACACACACTGTACCCTTTGGCAACTCTTTTTGCAGATGTTGGTGCCCCACTATCGCTCCTGGTGTGTTCACTGCAGCCAACTACAGGCCTTTCCTATGTAAAAATTACTGTACAGTTGAATTGCAATGTTTAAACTTTTCTAAACAAATACAAACTTAAATCATTTGACACACTCCATACTTGTATATTTTTGAAGTGTGTTTATTGCAGCGCTCTGAAGAAAATGGGGAAGCACAATGGGCTGGGGTGATGATGGAGGAAATTCCAGGGTAGAGTCTAGTCTATTTGTAGCACAGGTGCATTGTCCAAGGGGGCAGAGGAAGGGGAGCAATGGTACTTCAAGGTGGTCATGGTGACAGAGTGGGACACAAGGGTGACAATCAGGAGAGTCTAATTTCCAGGCGGGGGTCTTGTCAATAGTATCTGGCTTCTGCCTGGATTGCAGGGAATGTTTGCAGGGTGGTTCTCCTTCTGCAGGGGGAGAGATGCTGGTGGCCTGTTGGTCCTGTGGCGGGGCCTCCTGTCCACAAGCGGCAGTGAAGGTGGTGGGCTGTTCAATAGTCTAGCTAGTGGCAGGGGTCCGCTGGTGTGACACTGCCTCCCTCATAATGTTGGCCATGTCTGCCTGCACCCATGCAATGGAGACCAGGGTGGTGTTAATGGACTTCAAGTCCTCCCTGATCACCTGGTACTGTCCCTCCTGCAGCCGCATGTTCTCCTGCAACATGTCCAGGATCTGGCCCAGCGTATCCTGGGACTGTTGGTATGACAGTGGAGGGCTACTATACAGTCAGCACCAGCAGGTCCAAACAACCTGCATATTCTGAGGATTAGTTGTCATCCTATGGCTGAGAACCTAATATGACAACCACAGAAAGGATGAAGGTAACCTAGCCTATCTGTTACTTAAATACAAGTTATATATTTACATTGTGCACGTTGCTTTAAGGGAATTGTCCCTGTTGTTCTGTGCCTCTGTCCCCGGAATGGTGTGCCCACTACCATTGACCCCAGGTCCCTGATTGTCTTGGGTTTGTAGTGTGCCCTGAGGTCCCTGTAGTGGTGGACACACTGCTGACTGACGTGTCTTGGGGACAGAGATATGGGCATGCTGGGTGGGTGCTGTGGTGGTGTTTCCTGAGGGGGGCTCTGTGATGGTGTGTGACTGTGCCTGGGTAACTGACTGTCTGGAGGTCCCTGATTGGCCAGGTTGGACATTCAGATCCAGGCGAGCAGAGCCACTGTCATCACTGTGGGCCTCTTCTGTGGGGGGACTGGGTGTTGCTGGCACCTCTTCACCAGTGACATTGGCTGGAATACCTGTGGGGATGTAAATGCAGTGTTATTATTTCTGTGTGTGACATATTGTGCATGGATGGGTTGCCCTCTATCGTTGGTATTGCCTGGCAGCTTTGCCTTGTGTGAATTGTTATGTGGTGGGCTAAGTGATCCTCTCTAGTGTGCATGTTTAGTGATAGTTGTCCATGCAGGTCTGTAAGTGGTGTCCATGCATTGGTGGTGCATGCTGGGCTTAGCATTGGGATGAGTGGGTTGTGATGGTGGGGTGTGTGGGAGGTGATGGATTGATGGAAGTGAGGGTAAGGATGGGGGTATGTTATGGCATGCAGGTGGAGGGAGATAGTAGTATAGAGTTGACTTACCAGATTCCAGTCCTCCTGCCAGGCCCTCAGGATGCATGATTGTCAAGACTTGCTTCTCCCATGTTGTTAGTTGTGGGGGGGAGTGGGGGTCGACCGCCAGTCCTCTGTACTGCGAGATGGTGTCTTGCTGCACTGGAACGTACCTTCCCCCGTAGGTCGTTCCACCTCTTCCTGATGTCATCCCTTGTTCTGAGGTGCTGTCCCACGATGTTGACCCTGTCCACGATTCTCCGCCATAGCTCCATCTTCCTAGCAATGGATATCTGCTGCACCTGCGATCCAAATAGCTGTGGCTCTACCCTGATGATTTCCTCCACCATGACCCTTAGCTCCCCCTCAGAGAATATGGGGTGTCTTTGTGGTGCCATGGGTGTAGTGTGAGTGGTGTGGGTGAGAGTGTGCAGGGTGATGTGTTGGGGTGTGTGATGTAAAGTGCGTGGGTGGTGTATAGGTCATGGTTGTATGTGGCTCTGATTGTGTGGGTGCTCTTGTTACCGTAACAGTGTGTGTTTTGCTACTGCAAGTTTATCACTGACCTTTGGGCTGGCGGACTTGTGTGTGTGTGTGGCTGTATAGTGACTGATTGGTATGTGTGTGTCATAATATGGTGCGCAGATATCAGCAGCGGCGGTATGTTGGCGGCAGTCAGCATGGCGGTAAGTGGGATTTACCGCCAATGTCATAATGAGGGTCTAAATCCTGAAGTCTACCCATACCAAAGCCAGACTACTACTTTCCCTCTCCTATCCCAGCCACAATTCCCCTGACTAGTTATAAATGCACATCATGAATCTAAGATTAGTGAATATAAATTGTTAGGGGGTTGGTGGGATCTACGCCACTCCAGCAGCTTCAGAATCAAGCAACAGATTAGTGACCTTGACATCTAGGTGTAACCATGGACTTATCTGAATCGCTAAGAAAACATTGAAAACACTGAGGCGCATCTTACCTTATCTTGGGTACCTAACAAAGCTTCAGCCTATCCTCAATCTTGTGACCTCCAAGATTGAATATGCCATACCAAGAGGCCTCTTGCTTTTGGATACTCAAACTACAACAAATCCAGACAATCACTTCCTTGGCACCTACACCCCAAGGAACATATAACACCAGTCTTTTAGGCCCCTCACTTCCTATTTATAGTTTGGCAATCAATGTCTCAGGCACTCCGTTACGATCAAAGATCCCCCCCAGTGATAAGAACCATTACATCTACAGTTGAAGTTTAAACAATACAAACAAAACAAGTCTTCATGCTCCAGATTAGCACATCAAATCATCATACCCCTTTAAAAAAAAAATCTGTAGGAGGCATTGCATTTTTAGTCTGAGCAACAAAACTCTGGAATCCATTCCTAGCAACGAAGGAAGTGTCCAGGAGAAGTTGAAATTCAAAAGAGTAGTGAAAATCCAGCTTTTTCAGAGAGAACCACTGTCTGCTGATCATGTGAAACAGTGAAACCTGAATCTACCACCATCCAGCTCATGGTTCACTGCAAACATACAGGACGACAATGTGATGACAGATTCAAGTGCACTATCTGCTACAGAGGCACCTAGATCTCATGCAAGTATTGAGTAGCTACAACAACACACCACTTCCAACTATGCAATCTTGATGGTGCCCATATGATTGGACGTAATCATCTAGTCCAATATATCTTTCCACTTTATACTGACTGGACTAGCATGCTATATCAAAAGAGATTTGCTGCACAGTGCTGGCCAGTGGAGGGCTACTATACAGTAAGCACCAGCAGGTCCAAACAACCTGCATATTCTGAGGATTAGTTGTCATCCTATGGCTGAGAACCTAATATGACAACCACAGAAAGGATGAAGGTAACCTAGCCTATCTGTTACTTAAATACATGTTATATATATACATTGTGCACGTTGCTTTAAGGGAATTGTTTTTATTCCAACCTGCATCTCTGGCCAGTTTCTTCCATGTAGGTTCGGGCTGTAGAATTATGGGGAGCTGTCTGCCTTGACTGTAGGCAGGTACTGTGCTGTTCTTTAATACACATTTCAGCATGAGTGATCGCTTGCCACAGTCATATAAAGGTAATACATGAGCTTCCCAATACGCCCAAAAGGAAGCTAAGTATATCAAATTATAAGAGATCAATGGTTCAATAGGGACTAATTTAGAAAACATAGATATTTGCAGCGTACAACAAATTGTACAAAATATTGCCAGTCCATGGCAGTAAATCATAATGCTAGCCTCTCAAACTTTAGAAGGTTTTACATTGATTGCAAATAGTTATTCAAATGTGTTTCTTACCATACACAAAAGCGTCACCCTCCCCTCCCCCCACCCCCAGCAGCAACCAATGCAAGGACCAGATGTAGGTAGGTAAAATTTTGCGAATCGGAAATAGCGACTCCATGCGAATCGCTATTTCCGACTCGCAAAATCAAATTCAAGAAATATTTGCGATACCATTTGCGAGTCGCATGGGTGTCGCACCGCAATTTGAGACCTCGCTAAAAGCGAGATCGCAATTTGCGAAAAGGGTGTCGCAAATTGCGACTGACTTGCAAATTGCCTGCAGGTGCAGCACAACAGTTTGGAAACCCACTTCCTGGCTCTTGGTGATGACATCAGAACCAGGAAGTCATCAAGTACACCTGGGAGGAGGGAGGACCACAACCATTCCAAATTGCTGTGCCACACCCTGGAGAGAGGAGCTGCAGCAACAATGGAGGAGAAAGGCAGTGCTGGCAGGAGGAGGAAAGTGAAGTTTTCCGACAAAGAGATGGAGGTGCTGACTGAAGAATGCTGCCTGCACCACAATGAACTTTTTGGGAAGGCAGCAATGAGTGTCCCAGACACTCAAACGAAAAGGATATGGCATCAGATCCAAGACAAGATAAGATAAATGCCATAGGGGTGAGCCACCTCACCCTTGAGGAAATTCGGAAACGGTGGTACGACCTGCGCTCCAGGACGAAGGAGAGGGTTGCGGAGCGCATGAGGGAGATGAGGGGCACCAGAGGAGGCCCATCCACTGTCCCACCACCCACAGCCCTGGAAAGCATGGTTGAGCAGACCCTGGTGCCAGAGGCCGTCATTGGCATGGGAGAAGTGGACAGTTCAGGACCAGGGACATCCAAAAGTGAGTACCATGAGATATGCTTTGACACCCACAAATGCAGTATACACACTATCCCAGTACACAGCAGCAGGCACCACCAGACTAGCTCCATTCCAGTTTAGCAACCTCTAGAATAGTGCATTATGGGCAATGTAGTACAGTAGTCAGAATATAGGCAAATGTTTATTATGAGGCATAAAACAGATCTGTGAGTCTGACAGTGTATCCCCTATGTACCACAGGTCTCCCACAAAACACTCTCAGCAGCGACAGCAGGCAGGGAGGAGAACATGGGCGGGAGCCACTGCAGGAGGCTGCTGGTGAAATTGCTGGGCCCAGCAGGACACCACTAGGGTCCATAGAGGAACAACCACAGGACATGGGGGCAGCTGAAACACCCCCAAGGCCCAGCCCCACAGAGAGGCAATCAGAGCCAGCAGCTGGACGAATGCGCAGACGCTGGCGCAGAGTTCAGTCGGTGCCCCAGGAGGAGGTAGGGGAAGCAGTCTTCGCAGGCTTGGAAGCATCCCTCATCCATGGTCAGCGCCTGCAAAACAGACAATTAAGGACCATCACCAGAACCCTCAATAGAATGCAGAGCAGCATGCCACATGTGCTGGCGAATGTGAACAGTCAGTTCAACAGAATGAATGAACATTTGGGGAATTTGACACAGGCCATCTGACATCTGGTGACTGAACTAGTGGCAGACAGAGGACATGCAAGGCGCAGGGAGCGCCACACATCGGCACGTTTTGACAGCCTGGCTGCATCAATTGGGCATCTTGCCACCAATACTACAGGCCTCTCAAGACAGACAGTCAGCCTACAGGTGGAACTTTGGCACTTTGCTGGCGATGTGGCTCGAGGACTTGGCCGCATCAGCCATGCAGTGGACCTTATGGAAAGTAGGCAGGCTGCAAGGGGCACAGGGGAGACCCCCTCAGGACAGCGAGGAGGGGTCAAGCATCAGTAGCGTGTCTGCCAGCGAGTCCCGTGTGCTACGGAGTGGTAGTGCACAGCAGGGGTTAGGGGACCCACCAGGGATGAGCCATGGTGGCCACTCTAGGAGGAGGGTGTGAGCCACCAGACAGCACTTTACATGAGGCACATGAATTATAATGTGCCTTCATTGCAATTGGACAATTACAGACTGTAACATACAGCACTATCCTTTTTCCATATAGTTTAGCAATAAAAAGATTTTATTTGTTTCACTACACAACTGGGCTATGTGTGTCTGACATTAGTGAGTGTGGTGACAGTTGCCACGTACCTACCAAAGTATTGGGTGGCAATGTGGTTCCGTCTCTGTCTGCCTTCATTTGCGATGCTTCTATCCCCAGGCTGTCGGTGTGGTAACTCTTGCTCCTCATCCTCCGTGTCTGTGTCTTCAGGGGTGAGATGTAGCCCACGTCTGATGGCAATGTTGTGTATGATGGCACAGGCGGCAACTATCTTGCATGCTGTTTCTGGGGCATACTGGAGTGCACCACCACTTTTGTGGAGGCACCTGAATCTTGCCTTTAACAAGCCAAAAGTCCTCTCAATGACAGTTCTGGTCCGCCGATGTGCACTGTTATATCGCCTCTCGTTCTCATTGCCAGGTGTTAGGTACGGGGTTAGTATCCATGGTCTCAGGGCATATGCACTGTCACCTGTTTGACAAAAAGAAGCAATTTTAGCAGGGCCTGAATGGTTTCCACAGTGACCTGTATGTAAGGCTTCAGGGTGTAGTCAGCAATACCTAATAGATATCTGTCTCCAAACTCCCCACGTTCTAGGCGTTGGTGTATCCCACTGTGCCTGAAAATGTATGAGTCATGTGTACTTCCTGGAAATTTAGCTACAATGTCAGTAATGACATTATGTGCATCACATACCACCTGGATGTTGAGAGAGTTTCCTATTACGGAACACATATTCCAGATTTGCAGGAGGGTAGATTTGCATATGTGTCCCGTCCACACACCCTATAACATGTGGTAAGTTGGCAATTCTGTAGAAGTCCAACTTGGTGCTGTTAATTTCTGCCTCATTCCTGAGTAAGTATATATATCTGGACATGTGTGTGAGTATGGCATCTAGGAATGGTCTGAAGAATCGTGAGAGTGAACTTTGGGATACCCCACCTGCCACAGCAATCACCCCGATAGCTACCCGAGGCCAAGAGGTGCAGTGAGCATAGCACTTGCACATGTGTAGGGATGGCGCTGCCGCGCATTGTCTGTTGTTCAAGCTGAGGATTAAGTAGTTCAATTAATTCTAAAATTTCTGCACTGCTCAGTCTATATTTGTCATAAATCTCCTCCTCAGTTTGTTGAAATAGTGTCTGCCTGGTTCGGTATATCCTCTCCTGTCTCTGCCTCCTCCTCTGCTGGGCGGCCTGGACTCTCTTCCTCCTTGCTATCACGTACAGTTCAGCCATTTTGAGTCACCCAGATGCCTTCTGGGTCTCCTTTTATACTTTGGTTCTGGTTACCACCTGCTCTGAATCAGTGGTAATCTGGATGTGCAAAATGGGCTTTTTGCGACTAGTCGCAATTTGCTACTGGCTTTTGCATATGGGTTGCGACTCGCAATTTGCGACTTCCTATTTGAGGGGCAAATTTTGCGAGTCGGTAATGGCTCGCATCACTATTTGCATTTTGGAAATGGGATTTTTGCATCCCGTTTCGGATTTTGCGAGGTCGCAATTAGAGATTCGGGCCATTTGCGACTCGCAAATGTTTGCTACATCTGGCCCCAAATCTTTTTACATGGAAAGGATATGAAAATGTCACTTACCCAATGTACATCTGTTCGTGGCATTAGTCGCTGCAGATTCACATGCTGTGCATAGTCCGCCGTCTGGTGTTGGGTCGGAGTGTTACAAGTTGTTTTTCTTCGAAGAAGTCTTTTCGAGTCACAAGACCGAGGGACTCCTCCTCCTTTGTTTCCATTGCGCATGGGCGTCGACTCCATCTTCGATTGTTTTCCCCGCAGAGGGTGAGGTAGGAGTTGTGTATGTTAGTAATAGTGCCCATGCAATGGAATGAATAAGTATGTACAAAATAAAGTTTAAGTAATATATTTACAAATGTACAAATGTTGAAGATTACTTCCATACGGCTACAGGCTCCCGGGGAGGCGGGTGGGCGCATGTGAATCTGCAGCGACTAATGCCACGAACAGATGTACACTGGGTAAGTGACATTTTCAGTTCGATGGCATGTGTAGCTGCAGATACACATGCTGTGCATAGACTAGTAAGCAGTTATCTCCCCAAAAGCGGTGGCTCAGCCTGTAGGAGTGGAAGTAGTTTGAAATAAAGTTCTTAGTACGGCTTGACCTACTGTGGCTTGTTGTGCGGATAGCACGTCTACATAGTAGTGCTTAGTAAATGTGTGAGGCGTAGACCATGTGGCCGCCTTACATATTTCGTTCATTGGAATATTTCCTAGGAAGGCCATGGTAGCGCCTTTCTTTCTGGTTGAGTGCGCCTTTGGTGTAATGGGCAGCTCTCTCTTTGCTTTAAGGTAGCAGGTTTGGATACACTTAACTATCCATCTGGCTATACCCTGTTTTGATATTGGGTTTCCTGTATGAGGTTTTTGAAATGCAATAAACAGTTGTTTTGTTTTCCTAATTAGTTTTGTTCTGTTAATGTAGTACATTAGTGCTCTTCTGATGTCTAATGTATGTAGTGCCCTTTCAGCTACTGAGTCTGGCTGTGGAAAGAACACTGGTAGTTCTACTGTTTGATTTAAGTGGAACGGTGAAATAACTTTTGGTAAAAAGTTAGGATTGGTTCTTAGAACTACCTTATTTTTGTGTATTTGAATAAAAGGTTCCTGTATAGTAAACGCTTGAATTTCGCTTACTCTTCTTAGAGATGTAATGGCAATGAGAAATGCAACCTTCCACGTTAAGAATTGCATTTCGCAAGAATGCATGGGTTCAAAAGGTGGACCCATGAGTCTTGTTAAGACGATGTTGAGGTTCCATGAAGGAACAGGTGGTGTTCTTGGTGGTATAATTCTTTTGAGGCCTTCCATAAATGCTTTAATGTCAGGTATCCTAAATAGTGAAGTTGAATGGGTGATCTGCAGGTATGCAGAAATTGCTGCAAGGTGTATCTTTATGGAAGAGAAGGCCAGATTTGATTTCTGCAAATGTAGTAAGTATCCTACTACATCCTTTGGAGATGCATGTAATGGTTGAACTTGATTACTATGGCAGTAGCAAACACATCTTTTCCATTTACTTGCATAGCAGTGTCTAGTGGATGGCCTTCTAGCCTGTTTTATGACCTCCATACATTCTTGGGTGAGGTTTAAATGTCCGAATTCTAGGATTTCAGGAGCCAGATTGCTAGATTCAGCGATGCTGGGTTTGGGTGCCTGATCTGTTGTTTGTGTTGTGTTAGCAGATCTGGCCTGTTGGGTAGCTTGACATGGGGTACTACTGACAGGTCTAGTAGTGTTGTGTACCAGGGTTGTCTTGCCCATGTTGGTGCTATTAGTATGAGTTTGAGTTTGTTTTGACTCAATTTGTTTACTAGATATGGAATGAGAGGGAGAGGGGGAAAAGTGTATGCAAATATCCCTGACCAATTCATCCATAGAGCATTGCCTTGAGACTGCCTGTATGGGTACCTGGATGCGAAGTTTTGGCATTTTGCGTTCTCTTTTGTTGCAAATAGGTCTATTTGAGGTGTTCCCCAAAGGTGGAAGTAAGTGTTTAGAATTTGGGGGTGAATCTCCCATTCGTGGACTTGTTGGTGATCTCGAGAGAGGTTGTCTGCTAGTTGATTCTGGATCCCTGGAATAAACTGTGCTATTAGGCGAATGTGGTTGTGAATCGCCCAATGCCATATCTTTTGTGCCAGGAGGCACAGCTGTGTCGAGTGTGTTCCCCCCTGTTTGTTTAGATAATACATTGTTGTCATGTTGTCTGTTTTGACAAGAACGTATTCGTGGGTTATGATGGGTTGAAATGCTTTCAACGCTAGGAACACTGCTAACAATTCGAGGTGATTTATATGCAACTTTGTTTGATGTACGTCCCATTGTCCTTGGATGTTGTGTTGATTGAGGTGTGCTCCCCACCCTGTCATGGAAGCATCTGTTGTTATCACGTATTGTGGCACTGGGTCTTGGAAAGGCCGCCCTTTGTTTAAATTTATACTGTTCCACCATAGAAGCGAGATGTAAGTTTGGCGGTCTATCAGCACCAGATCTAGAAGGTGACCCTGTGCCTGTGACCATTGCGATGCTAGGCACTGTTGTAAGGGCCTCATGTGCAGTCTTGCGTTTGGGACAATGGCTATGCATGAAGACATCATGCCTAGGAGTTTTAATACCATCTTTGCATGTATTTTTTGTGTCGGATACATGGCTTGTATAACCTTGTAAAAATTTTGAACCCTTTGTGGACTTGGAGTGGCTATCCCATTTGTTCTGTCGATTGTCGCTCCTAAGTATTGTTGTGTTTTGCACGGCAGAATGTGTGATTTTGCATAGTTGATGGAGAAACCGAGTTTGTAGAGGGTTTGTATGACATACTCTGTGTGGTGTGAACACTTTGTTAGGGAGTTGGTTTTGATTAGCCAATCGTCTAGGTAGGGGAACACGTGTATTTGCTGCCTTCTGATATGTGCAGCTACTACTGCTAGGCATTTCGTAAATACTCTTGGTGCGGTTGTTATACCGAACGGCAACACTTTGAATTGGTAATGTATTCCCTTGAATACGAACCTTAGGTATTTCCTGTGCGAGGGATGTATCGGTATGTGGAAATACGCGTCTTTTAGATCTAAGGTTGTCATATAGTCTTGTTGTTTTAGCAGTGGTAATACGTCTTGTAGCGTGACCATGTGAAAGTGTTCAGATTTGATGTAGATGTTTAGTGTTCTGAGATCTAAGATTGGTCTCAGTGTTTTGTCTTTTTTTGGTATTAGAAAGTACAGTGAGTAAACTCCTGTGTTCCTTTGTGTACGTGGTACAAGTTCTATTGCGTCCTTTTGCAGTAATGCCTGAACTTCTAATTCCAGAAGGTCTAAATGCTGTTTTGACATGTTTTGTGTTTTTGGTGGGACATTTGGAGGGATTTGGAGAAATTCTATGCAATAACCATGCTGGATAATTGCTAAGACCCAAGTGTCTGTTGTTATCTCCTCCCAAGCTTTGTAAAATTGGCTTAGTCTCCCCCCCACTGGTGTTGTGTGAAGGGGTTGAGTGACTTGTGAGTCACTGTTTGGTTGTAGGGGTTTTGGGACCTTGAAATTTTCCCCGGTTTCTAGGGAATTGTCCCCCTCTGTACTGGCCCCGAAAGCCTCCCCTTTGGTACTGTCCCTGGTAGGTAGACGGTGTTGATTGTGAGGTGCTGGCTTGTGTGGCTTGACCCCGAAACCCCCCTCTGAAGGGTGTTCTGCGAAATGTGCCAAAAGTGCCTCTGCCCTGCGGGGAATAGAGTGCGCCCATGGCCTTGGCTGTGTCAGTGTCCTTTTTCAATTTCTCAATTGCCGTGTCTACATCAGGTCCAAACAATTGTTGTTCGTTGAACGGCATATTGAGCACTGCTTGTTGTATCTCAGGTTTAAACCCGGATGTGCGCAACCATGCGTGCCTTCTTATGGTTACCGCGGTATTTATTGTTCTTGCAGCTGTATCCGCTGCATCCATAGAGGAGCGTATTTGGTTATTCGAGATATTTTGTCCCTCCTCGACTACTTGTTTTGCCCGTTTCTGTAATTCTTTGGGTAGATGCTCGATGAGATGCTGCATCTCATCCCAATGGGCTCTGTCATATCGCGCTAGGAGCGCCTGAGAGTTTGCGATGCGCCACTGGTTTGCAGCTTGTACAGCAACCCTTTTTCCAGCTGCGTCGAACTTGCGGCTCTCTTTGACCGGAGGTGGGGCGTCGCCTGATGTGTGCGAGTTGGCTCTCTTGCGAGCTGCCCCTACTACAACTGAATCTGGTGGCAGTTGTGATGTGATAAAAGCAGGGTCTGTGGGCGGTGCTTTATATTTTTTCTCCACCCGTGGAGTTATCGCTCTGCTTTTGACAGGGTCTTTAAAGATCTGTTTTGCGTGCCTTAGCATTCCCGGGAGCATAGGCAGGCATTGATAGGTGCTATGGGTGGAGGAGAGGGTGTTGAAAAGGAAGTCATCCTCGACAGGTTCTGAGTGTAATGACACGTTATGGAACTCTGCTGCCCTAGCTACCACTTGTGCATACGCTGTGCTGTCCTCAGGTGGTGAGGGCTTGGTAGGGTACGACTCAGGACTATTGTCTGATACTGGGGCGTCATATAGGTCCCAAGCGTCCTGGTCATCTTGGCTCATGGTGGTATGAGCTGGTGAATGTGACGGAGTTTGTGCCGGTGATGTATGAGTTACAGGTGGAGGAGAGGGTGGTGGAGTTACTTTCTTCACCACTTTTGCTGGTGGTGTTTGTTCTTGAGTTTGGAACTCGAGTCTCCTTTTCCTCCTGATTGGGGGAAGAGTGCTGATCTTCCCTGTCCCACTCTGTATGAAGATCCGCTTTTGGGTGTGGTCTACGTTAGAGGTTTGTAACTCTTCTTCAAATCTGTGTTTGCGCATTTGAGAGGACAGTGATTGTTCCTCTGAATACGAGCTGGCAGTCGGTTCGGTTGCAGGGCGTTTTGGCACCGAAACTGTGTCTTTGCTTGCTTTCGGCTCCGAGGAGAATTTTCTCTTTTTTGTAGTCGAGCTTTCTCGGCGTCGATCATCCTCGGTGCCGCTGTCTCTGCGTCGAGCAGCTTCGGTTCCGCTGTCTCAGCGTCGACCCTTTTCGGCAGCACTTTCTCGGTCCCGAGATTGCTGCGTGCCTGTGTCGCGACCCGAGTCGGACGATCTCGGCACCAGTTCGCCCTTTTTCGGTGCCGATGGAGGGTCACCTATTTTATGGGTTGAGCCATGGCCTGTTGGCAGTGGCGTCCCCTGGGCCTTGTCTGTTTTCCCGTGTGGTGTTTGTTTCGACGTCTTACTCACGGTTTCTTCGACGTCGAACTCCTCCGAGTCCGATTCATGGATGGAGAAGGCTTCCTCTTCTTCTCCTTGTTCCTCGAACTCTCGTTGTCCTGTCGGCGTGGACGCCATTTGCAATCTTCTGGCTCTTCGGTCACGGAGCGTCTTTCAGGACCGAAACGCACGACAGGCCTCACACGTTTCTTCCTTGTGCTCGGGCGACAGGCACAAGTTACAGACCAAATGTTGGTCTGTATATGGATATTTGCTGTGGCATTTAGGACAGAATCGGAACGGGGTCCGTTCCATCGGTGTCGATTTTACATGCGGTCGGGCCGACCAGGCCCCGACGGGGGGTCGAAGTTACCCCGAAGGGCTACCGGAGCTCTTCACGATTCGGTGTCGATTGTATCTAACCCGATACCGAACGAAACAATACCGACGTAGTTTTCCGAAGTTTTGACTATCTTTCCGTCCCGAAACCCGGAGCGAAAAGGAACACGTCCGAACCCGATGGCGGAAAAAAACAAAATCGAAGATGGAGTCGACGCCCATGCGCAATGGAAACAAAGGAGGAGGAGTCCCTCGGTCTCGTGACTCGAAAAGACTTCTTCGAAGAAAAACAACTTGTAACACTCCGACCCAACACCAGACGGCGGACTATGCACAGCATGTGTATCTGCAGCTACACATGCCACCGAACATAAACTTATCCTTTCCATGTGAAAGAGGCGGGGCATTGGGGTGACAAGCTGAGGGGAGTTGTGTAAGAAAGTAGCCTCTTTCTAGCATGGTTACCCCCACTTTAGGCCTGTTTGTGAGCGTGTGTCAGTGTATTTTTACTGTGTCACTGGGATCCTGCTAGCCAGGACCCCAGTGCTCATAGTTTGTGACCTAATGTGTGTGTTGCCAGTAGTGCTTGACTGTGTCACTGAGGCTCTGCTAACTAGAACCCCAGTGCTTATGCTCTCTCTTGTTTTAAATTTGTCACTATAGGTTAGTGACTTCATATACCAATTTCAATTGGCACACTGGACCCCCCTTATAAATCCCTAGTATATGGTACCTAGGTACCCCGGGGCATTGGGGTTCCAGGAGATCCATAAGGGGTGCAGCATTTCTTTTTCCACCCCTAGGGAGCTACCCTTCCACAGGCCTCCCATTGCAGCTTGCGTGAAATAGCACACACACTATTTCACTGTCATTTTCACTGCATTTAGGTAACTTATAAGTCACCTATATGTCTAACCTTCACTTGCTGAAGGTTAGGTGCAAAGTTACTAAGTGTGAGGGCACCCTTGCACTAGCAAAGGTGCCCCCACATAATTCAGGGCCATTTCCTGGGACTTTGTGAGTGTGGGGATGCCATTACATGTGTGCACTACATATAGGTCAATACCTATATGTAGCTTCACAAAGGTAACTCCAAATATGGCCATGTAACATGTCTAAGATCATGGAATTGTCCCCCATTCCAAATCTGGTATTGGGGAGCCACTTCCATGCATCCTGGGGGCTCCGTCATGGACCCCCAGTACTGCCAAACCAGCTCTCTGAGGCTTGCACCGCAGCTACAGCTGCTGCCACCTCACAGACAGGGTTCTGCCCTCCTGGGGTCTAAGCAGCTCAGTCCCAGGAAGGCAGAAGAAAGCATTTCCTCTGAGATCAAGGTGTTACACCCTCCCCCTTTGGAAATAGGTGTTACAGGCTGGGGAGGGGTAGCCTCCCCCAGCCCCTGGAAATTATTTGAAGGGCACAGATGGTGCCCTCCTTGCATAAACCAGTCTACACCGGTTCAGGGACCCCTTGGCCCCTGCCCTAGCGTGAAACTGGACAAAGGAAATGGGACTGACCACTCCCTTGTCCATCACCACCCCAGGGGTGGTGCCCAGAGCTCCGCCAGTGTGTCCCAGACTTCAGCCATCCTGCATTGCAAGGTGTGGGAGCACTCTAAAGGGCTCTGAGTGGCCAGTGCCAGCAGGTGACGTCAGAGACCCCTCCTGATAGGTCCATACCTGATAAGATAGCCAATCCCCCTCTCAGGGCTATTTACGGTCTCTTCTGTGGGTTCTCTTCACATTCTGCTTGCAAGTTTCCTTCAGGGATCCTCTGCAACTACTACTGCATCCTCTGACCTCGAATCAACCGCAGCCGGCTCCAGGAACACCTGTATCAGCAACAAAGTATCCACAAGGGATGCTGCAACTTCAGCTCCAGCCAGCAACTGCTACATTTTCCATGGTGTGCACGCTGTGAGAACTCCCGGTCTTCACCCTGCACCAGAAGGACTGAAGAAATCTCTCGTGGGGTGACAGAGTCACTCCCCTGCTCATGCAGGCACCTTCCAAGATGATGACCGGTACCCTTGGACTCCTCTCACAGTGATGAGCATGCTCTTAAGGGCACAGAGGGTGGACCCCATCAACATAGACTGTCTTTAGGTCCTGCTGATGCAATTTGGAGGAGGTAAGACCTTGCCTTCCTTGAGAGTGACAGTACCTCTGTGTACTGCATCTTCTTCACCTCCTGTGGCCTCTGTGCACTATTTGCAAAATTCCTTTGTGCACAGCCTGGCCCAGGTCCCCAGCACTCCATCCTGCGACGCTCAACTCGCTGAGTTGTTCTCCGGCGATGTGAGACCTTCCTTTGTTGTCCTGCCCCAACCGAGTTTTGCACCTCCTTTTCCCCCATGTCCTGGGACTCCTGTGGGTGCTGCCTGGCATCCTGAGGGCTCTCTAAAGTGCTGACAGCCCCCTCTTCCTCCTCACAGAGTTGAGGCCTCCAGGTCCCTCCTGGGTCCAGCCAGCGCCATTTTGATGCAAAACGCACTTTTATTGTAACCAAGGCATGTTGGCGACTTCCAACATGAAATCACATCTGCATCCATCTTCAAATTGTGGGACATCTTCATCATGCAGGAACCCGCTGGCATCTTCCTAGGGTGCATTCCTACACTCTTCGTCCAACCGGGGACTCTTCTTTTGCACCCTCTTCTGGGTTGGCAGGAACTCCTGCCCTTCCTGGAACTTCTTTCGACTTCTGGACTTGGTCCCCTTCTTTTGTAGGTCTTCAGGTCCAGAAATCCAGAAGTTGTTGTTTGCAGACTTGGTTGGTTACTACAAAATCCCAATCACGAGGTGTAGTGTGTCCTAAGGAAACTTGCAGTGCTTTACTCCTGCTTTTCTGGGGTGGGGTAATTTACTTACCTTTACTGTATTCTTACTCTCCCAGCGATTCTGCACACACTACACTTGTCTAGGGGGGGAATTTGTAATTTGCATTCCTCTTTCTTAGTATATGGTTTGCTTTGCCCCTAGACCTATTTTATCTTATTGCATTCTATAGCATTTCCTATTGTTTGCACTATCCTATGTCTAATTACTTACCTTATTTTGGTGTCTAGTGTATATATTGTGTATAATACTCACCTCCAGAAGGAGTATTGCCTCTAACATATTTTTGGTACTGTGTCACCCAAATAAACTACCTTTATTTTTGGTAACACTGAGTATTGTCTTCACTTGTGTATAAGTACTGTGTAACTATAAGTGGTATTGCATGAGCTTTGCATGTCTCCTAGTTCAGCCTAAGCTGCTCTGCTGCAGCTACCTCTATCAGCCATTACTACTTCACTAATAAGGGATAACTGGACCTGGTAAAAGGTGTAAATATCCAAGGTACCCACTACAAACCAGGCTAGCCTCCTACAAGTGCACTGTGCACTTCCCTCAGAGAGCATGTGTGTTTGGCCAGTTGTCTTGGGCCGGCCAAAAACACATGCGTATGGGGCTCTATCCAGCCCAGCAACACAGTTGCTGTCCTGGAGAGAGCCTTGCACAGGCTCCCAGTCTTCCTAGGAGCGCCCTGGCTCGGCGCTCCCAGCCAATCCTGACACTGCTCTTAGCCGTGTCAGGATTGGCCGCAGGGCAGGCTGGGAGCCTGTGCCTGCACCAGCAACAGGACAGGAGCGATGCGGGAGCAAAGCAGGTCAATTAAAAAAAAAGTTTTACTAATTGTCTCCCGCGCCCCTCTGCGCCCTCTCTGCCCCGACAAAACCCCTCAAGCCGCTCCAGCATAAAATAAGCAAGTGCATGTGTCCTCTATGCTTACACAAGACCAATAACAATAAAAGTCACTCAGTGACTCAAACCCAACAGTGATTTCAGTAATACCATACTTAAATATGTTTTAAGGGTCCTAGAATCTGTCTACCCCAGAGTTTCTCTGGCTTAAAGTTTGTAAGTAGCCTTTTGAAGTACATTGGTGCATGGTACTTTCGCACTGTCTCGGTTAGTGTACATCTTTTTTATGGATAATCAACTACCCAATGACGTGTCCCAATATGATTTTCATTGCAACAACCACAAGCTGATGATGAATGAAATGCTTGAATTAATCTCAGCCACTACCAATCGCTCAGGGTTGCATTCTAGTCCATTATTTTTCAACTACCATGCCACGCTAGACAAAGGCCTGACTTATGCAAATGAATACTGATCCTCAAGGGAAAAATCCACTTGGGCCACCTCTTTAGGATGTAGCTTGAGTCTTACAATTAGTTCAGTCCTGATGATAACCTTTTAAGTTATTATAGATAAGGTTAAAAACCCATTGAGACTGCAAGAAACAGGCTCCTTTACACTAAAATAAAGAAATTATGTGAAAACAGATTGAATATGATACCCAGCACATTAATACTTAGGGGCAGATTTAAGAGCCCCTAGCGACTCCATGCGCCACATGAGCATCATTTTTTTTTACGCTAATGTGGCCCAACGAGGCTGAAATCGCTGCATGCATTGCACCACTCTAACCCCTTGGGCCACAATATGCCCGCAACAGACATAATGTATACAAGGGGGCATTCGCCGTTTGAGGGGGCGAAAAAAAGGCACAAAGAAATCTAAGAGATTTGTTTGTGTCATTTTGTTTCGCCACTCCTAACGCCTGCTCAGAGCAGTCATTAAAAGGATGCACACCATTGTTTACAATGGGCCTCAATAGGCTTTGCAGGATTGGCGTCCAAATTTTTTACGCTAATCCTGTAAAGCTATGAACAAGCATCAAAAATGTGGACACTATAGGGGTCATTATGACCCTGGCGGAAGGCGGAGAACCGGCGGTAAGACCGCCAACAGGCTGGCGGTCTTACTTTGTGGAATTATGACCATGGCGGTTACCGCCATGGTAATCTGCCGGTTCTCCATTCCGCCCGCTGGGCTGGAGACCTGGGTCTCCAGCCCTGCGGCTGTCACTAGACCGCTGGCGGTATTTGGACCCGGCTTACCGCCGTGGATTTCCAACGGTTTGAACCTCCATGAAATCCATGGCGGTAAGCACTATCAGTGCCAGGGAATTCCCTGGTAGGGGTCTCTTGCAAACGTTATAGCGGGAACATTAGAACCAACAACAATGCCAGCAATCTCCAGATTGTAAACAGCCTATTTCTCTCACTTCTCACCATCACAACCATAGGTGCTGCGTGCCAAGTGGACAAGATGAGAGCACCTCTCTGCCACGTTAACATTGTTGACTCCGCAGTGGTTTCCGTTGTAAAGTTGGACATCTTGGAATGTTTCATAATGGTTTTATGAAGCTTACAGTGCTGAGTTTGCATCTCTTGTGAATGGCCTCCAATCACCAATGTCCCACGAACCTGGGGGCATATTTACCAGAGGCTTGCGCCGCCCAACCGTCATTTTAATATTGCTCTGGCAGGGCAAGCCTCTCACCCATATCTATGAGGTCACAAAAACCACTTTGTGTGACTTTTGATGACCTCATGGATATGGAGTAAAGCAAAGCAGCACCAGTTGCTGCGTTGCCTCACTCTGCATCGGGGGCGTTCCATTGGCGTTGTGGTGGGTTTTCCCTCCCAACACCCATGGATATTGAGCTGCCCCAGATTTACTAAATGAACTAAACCTGGGACAGTGCCAAAAAATGACACCTGCATTATGCAGCACACATGGAAAGAGGAAATCACCTCTCTGGATTGTTTTTGTTCAGGAAGGTGCCCCTCCCTGAATAAACACAAATCTGCATGCAACACAGATGCCCTTGCACCATGGTGCAAGGGATGCCTGCATTGGTGCTAGGCACCAAACTGTGTGCCAGCTCTGACTGAAAGGACAGGAATGAACTGTATTTCATAAATACGGTGCAGTCCTGCCCTTTCACAATGGCATTGGGCAGCTCAGCAAAGAGACTTGCAGCGCTGTCCTATGCCAGTTGCCCATAAATATTGGCTCTGGAGACCAAAACTTTGCGTCTCCCTGGTAGAAGCTTGACAACCTAGCTCACTACCTGCAATACCTGAAATTCAAGGAGACTGACTGGACGTGGGGCAACATGAACGGCGACAGGGGTAACCTGAAAAGGGGTGAGATAGCACCACAGGATGCTTGGGCCTACTTTTACTCAAGTTTCGGCAGTCATTTGACTTACGCAGTGCTTCCACCATGTGGACCTTTACAGAGGTACTTAAATTGTCACCATCTTTTGTATTGCTTCCCACAAGAGCTAATGCAAAAGTTTAGTAAATATGATCATCAGAGCACACTGAAATTTCGGAAAACCGGCATAATGACCTTCACAAGTCTATTTGTGATTGACAACTCTATTGCGCTTGGCAAGTTGACACGAGAGCCAGAATGTAACACACAACACTAATTCCAACACATAAGAGTCTGAAAGATAGTTATAATCATCGGTAATGATTGACCTAAGCAGTTTGTCTTAGAGTAAACCTTAAGGCATATTAATCGAGTTGTCAAGTGCGATAAAGGTAAATATATACTCAGAAATAACTTGCATTAATTTCGACACACAAGGTAGGAACAGTCAGTGGCTTAACAAAAAACTTGAGAGTCCTTTCCTTGCAAAACACATGAGGGCTGGCTTTAGTGCAGGTGCCTCCTGGTGCGACAGCCTTCGGTGTTGCCAGCACTCTCCCCAACCTCCCTCATGACTTCGTTCACCACAAATTCCCTGTCTACCACTTTCCATCAGAGACCCTTACGTCTCCATAGCCCATCTCTGAAACACTTTTCTCTTTTATTAAGCACTGCTCATAGTTCACTCACATTTTTGTGATCTGCATAGTACTTCTTTGCGCAGGCATATTATACCTCTGTGCTACTGTTTTTTTTTTTTTTATATATTTTTTAATGCTTTTTAAACTTGCCAATGATATTGGTATAGTGAATTCCCCAACAAAACAAAAGGAGGGGCTCAAAGAATATACGGGAAGTTCGGAAACGAAGTCCAGGTCCTGTGTATAGAGCTCCCATCAAACTAGTCAATCAAAATACACACACAGTTCCATTACCAGAATAAGCGCTTACTAGTTCACTGGTTCCTGAAAAATTAAATATTTAAAGCAAGAGCCCTCACTCACCACCCGATGACATGCTTCATTATAGGGCTTTGCTCCTCGTCAGGCCGGCACTGCAATGCCTGACGCGCCCCCCAAGGGGACTCTTTGCCGGAGATCTTTTGAAGATGATAAAAAGCCGGTGCAACAAAAACAGTGAAAACAATCTTACAAATGAATACACAAAGGCAAATACGCCATACGTGCTTACCCTCCTCATATTAGTGGATGGGCCCCATCGGTGAAAGCACGAAGCCTGCGTGGTCCACAATGGTCTAAGTATGAGTATGAAACAAAAAGATAGATGAGGTGTAACTACCATAATAATTATAAGTCAAACTGGTAGAATCTTGTTGAAAAACAGCACACTGTCATAAAGGGATTGCTGCTGCAGGAGGTCCTTGCTAAGGTACATCAACATGAAACGTTATGATCTATAGCATTTAACAAACACTGTTTGTCATAAAAACAAGACAAAATACCAAAAAAATCTATTGTTCGGTATGTGTAGTAGCTATCCCAGAAGGAAGGAGTCAGGCATCAAAAAAGAGGTAAGTGAAAAAGTATCACCCCCAAGCGGTCGAAGAAACATTAAAGAGAAATCGACCAGCATAAACAGCAGTCAAAATATCCACACTTCATCGTGAGAACATATGGAAAACAATAAATGTAAGAACCGGTAAGAGTGTTCGTATCGCAAATTACGTCATGTTATGTTGCCCCATAGGAAGATAAAGACGTGAGTGACAAAAATGTTTGAAACTAAACAGCGTGTTGCAAAATTGAAAACGGGATCGTAAAGCTGGGTCCCGGAAATACTAGAAATACCAAGATAGGCCGGTTGAAAAGAACCGGGTGGTTTGAAATATACGGAAACCCTTAATAAAACAAAGATCTCCTGTTTCTCACATGGATCGGTCCACGGTCGATCGATACACCTACCCACAGCTCGTAGCTCCCGGTACTACGGGTTAGGTTGGTAGGCTGGGATTAAAAAGAAAAAGACCATGGCCATCAAGGAAGGACAACAAACCACAGACTAGTGGAAAGAAGTAGCAACAGAAAAAGGACAGTAGAAAAAGGGAATACATGGCACAAACAGCGGCCATATTGGAAGGAGGGTGGAATCTCCAGTTCTTTCACTTATATAAGGCACAAAAGACATAAAGGGCATAACAATCATCAAAATACTGCAAAAATATGTCAAGTTGTATTATAGTTCTGATACTGTCGAGGATAACCAAAAATGACTCACAGGCAATTCGATGTGAGCCTCAATTTTGTAGGCTTCCAAATACAGTTCTGAGTATAAAAAGTCAATGGAACCTATCTATGAATAACATGGGTCCAGGGAATATCATCATTGAGCCCCACCTGGTGAGTTTTCAATCTGAAGACCCAGCGCTGTTCCTTCTCAAAAAGCCGAGTAGCACAGTCGCTATGGTCGTTAGTGGTTTCCAAGACAATCCATCTCAGATCATTAGGAGTATGGTGTTTTTCAATGTAGTGATTAGTCAATTTTGTCGAGGACCTTAAGCACCTGATGGTGCTACGATGTTCATTAATTCGTATTTTGACCATCCTCGTAATCATACCAATGTATTATAAATTGCAAGGACATGTGATCATATATACAATTTTTAGTGCATTAGTTAGTATGTTTTCTCAACTGCCAATTCCTTGGTTGACCTAAGTCCAGTTCTTGAGTACTGGTGGTCAGAGAACACACATTGCAACCACCACAAGGGTGGTGACCCCTGACTCCCAGCCACTGTCGTGTAATCGAGGTGTTAGGGTGTCCACGAGGCACTGGTCTAGTGTGAACCACTAGATCCTTAATGTTTGGAGTTCTTTTGAAGTCAAAGAGGGGGCGTTCTAAGGAGTCCCCAGCACATTCAGAATAGGCCAGTGTCTCTGAATGACCTTCTTGATATGATTGCTTGGGGGGGTAAAGGTCGTCACACTTGTCAGTCTAGATGGTCGATCATGTGTCGTATTTAGTAGTAATGTCTCTCTAGGGATATTGCTGCTCGTTTCTTTGCCTGTCTAATAATAGGTTTGGGATAGTTACGTTCCATTAATTTGCAGCATAGAGCGTCTGCTTGTGTATGAAAATCAGCTAGCTCTGAACAGTTTTGTCTAATTCTGAGGAATTGACCAAATGGAAGGTTCATTCTCAAAGCCTTAGGGTGATGGCTCCCATAAAGTAAAAGGCTGTTCCTATCAGTCGGTTTGTGGAACACAGATGAATGCAGAGTTCCATCTGACAGAGTGATACGTAAGTCAAGGAAATAAATCTCGGTCTCAGAGAAATTGGTGCTGAAACGTAGATGCATGTCTAAAGTGTTCACCCACTGTGTGAAAGCCAATGCCTGTTCCGCATCACCCTTCCATACAACTAGGATATCATCTATGTAGCGCTGCCACAGTCTGATATTAGAAAAAAGGGTTGAGTAGGGATCAGTATATGCCGCTGCTCAAAGGCGTACACGTAAAGGCAGGCTAAACTCGGCGCAAATGTACTTCCCATGGAGGTGATCTGTATTTGATGATAAAACTGATCCTCGAATTGCAAAACATTATCTTTCAAAGCCAGGCTCGCACATTGCATGATGAAGTTGATGGGTGTATTGAAGGTCCAAATTTCGGACTGTATAATCTCCTCCACTGCAGTTAGTGTGGCCTCCTTTGGTATGTTAGTATACAGTGCTTCAACATCAAGGCATATTAACATGTCAGTGGTGCCCGTGTTGTTGATGTCATCTCGTAATATCAAGGTATCTTTAGTGTCTATCAAGAAAGTAGAGGTCCTTTGAACAATCGGTTGAAAGAAGAAATCACAGAATTTGGAAAGAGTTACAACAGCGATCCTACCCCTGATACAATTGGACGACCAGGTGGAGGAGTGCCTTTATGAATCTTCGGGAGACAGCAAAAGTATGGCACTCTATGATTATTGGTATCTAAGAACTCTGCTTCTTGTTGAGAAATCCAGCCTGCTGACTGTGCTCATCCCAGAAATTATGAGTTGCAAACGGCAAGTGGGATCGGTAGATATGGGTTCGTAGTACTGGGTGTCACTGAGTAATCTGAGGCATTCTTGTCTATAAAAAGTGGTGTTGAGTATTTCAATCGCCCCACCTTTATCTGCAGGTTTGATGGCTATGTCTGAATTGTTGGATAAAGACTGGATCGCTGCCCTTTTCAATCCTGATATGTTCTGGAAGGGATGTAGAAATCCCAAGCGTTCAACTTCATGACGTACTGCCTTCTCAAAGGTAAGTACTTCTATTGGTATCGCTGTTGGGGAGGCATAAAGGTAGAAGGATTCCTCAGATTGGTGTCACCCCTCAGATCAGGTGAAGGGCTGTCTTTAAAGAAAAAGTGTAACCAGATTTTCCGAAACAGAGCTGTAATCTCGCAGTTCAATCGGAATTGATCCTCCTTGGGAGTAGGTACAAACCCCAATCCTTTCTCAAGGACTGTCAATTCTGGTGGAGAGAGGAGAGCACCTGACAGTTTGACAACTAAGGTCTCTTTTGAGGTATCACACTGCGGCTCCTGCTTATCATCTGTGGTTCTTCTTGCGTCCACTGGACGTTTCTGCCTCTTCTTCTGTTTCTGCCTCTCCCCCGGCCACTTCCTAAAAAAGAATTGTAGTTGTAATGTGGCTGGGGTTGGAAGAAGGGAGGAAAAGGACTTGGTTGCCAAGACGATATCTGTTGGTAAGGGAATGGCGGATTGAATGGCACTGGAGGAGTATAGCGATTCTGGTTGGATCTTCGTCCATCATCGCTACTCCATTCATCTGAACTGGAACTGTAGTTGGATGTCTGTGGTTTGCGTTGTGGGACATCAGAATCATCTGAAGTCTCTGGGGCCCCTTCACATTGATAATTATCCTTAGTGTAGGGGTAAACCTTCTTGCTACTGAATTTTTTGATGTTTTTCTGCAATTTGTTAATCTTTTGTCTTGTCAAATACTCTTTCATTTCGTTAAGTTCCAAGTTAATCTCTGCAAGGCGGGATTTAAACTGTGAGAGTTGGACCGTAGTCTTAATGGATGACTCCATGATAGAAATTTGAATGGTGATATAGTCTGCCAAGCGTTTTGAGGTTTTAATAATCAACACCAACCAATCACGAGTACACTTCCATGAAATCTGTGATCAATCAATCCTAAATTGTAAATCATGTAGGAAAATTCTGGGAAGATTAGTGACGATCAAACCATTAGGTGAGATGTTGGCCCTCAGATACTCCGTCATAATAGTGCCATGTAAAACAGTTTTGATCAAATCTTTTTTCAAAGCTGATAGTTTTGGCCATTCTTCCTTAGAACCACCAGGAGGACCACAACTATTATCTCCTAATATAGATGGGGTCTGTAAAATAGCTTGTACCACATTGTCATCAAAGCTAAGACCCTGTAAGTCTGCCGTGATCACCACTGGATAAAATTTAACAGGTTGAACTCAACTGCCCTGCAGCCACGCAGCTGCACAAAATCATCCAACAAAACAAAAGGAGGGGCTCAAAGAATATATGGGAAGTTCGGAAACAAATTCCAGGTCCTGTGTACAGTGCTCCCATCAAACTAGTCAATCAAAAAATACACACAGTTCCATTACCAGAATGAGCGCTTACTAGTTCACTGGTTCCTGAAAAATTAAATATTTAAAGCAAGAGCCCTCACTCACCATCCGGTGACATGGTCATCATAGGGCTTTGCTCCTCGTCAGGCCGGCACTGCAATGCCTGACGGGCCCCCCAAGGGGGCTCCTTGCTGGAGATCTTTTGAAGATGGTAAAAAGCCAGTCAAAAATATACATTAATGCAGGATTGGTATGGAGAGGAAAAAATCTGTTAAAAATGGCTAGAGGTAAAATGCAATTTTATTACGTTATCAAACCTCTGTCATGATTAAAAACAAAAAATATATATGGGGAGAAGATAAATTAAGGTTTAAACTCCCCCAAAAACAATTATTTTAGGATTATCACTAAAGCCCAAGTTTAGGAATATATAGACAGTAAGTACAGAATTACCTGCACTTATTCATCAATCAAGGTCAACATGTTTCTCGCTAGTAGTCTAAATGGTCTGGCGTGATTCATCAGGACCAATACACGTACCTGATCCTTTAAAAAGAGGATGCACCCACACTCGGGTAAATCATAATTAGCAGGAACCTAAGATATATGACAAAATAAACACTTGTTGTAAATCAGTGTCACAACAATACATTGTGTGCACGGTGCCAACACATCAACGTCACATACTCGTGTGAATTCCCTCCTGTGATGTGCAACAAAAACAGTGAAAACAATCTTACAAATGAATACACAAAGGCAAATACGCCATACATGCTTACACTCCTCATATTAGTGGATGGGCCCCATCGGGGAAAGCACGAAGCCTGTGTGGTCCACAATGGTCTAAGTATGAGTATGAAACAAAAAGATAGATGAGGCGTAACTACCATATTAATTATAAGTCAAACTGGTAGAATCTTGTTGAAAAACAGCACACTGTCATGAAGGGATTGCTGCTGCAGGAGGTCCTTGCTAAGGTATTTCAACATGAAACGTTCTGATCTATAGCATGTAACAAACACTGTTTGTCATATAAAACTAGACAAAATACCCAAAAAATCTATTGTTCGGTATGTGTAGTAACTATCCCAGAAGGAAGGAGTCAGGCATCAAAAAAGAGGTAAGTGAAAAAGTATCACCCCCAAGCGGTCGAAGAAACATTAAAGAGAAATCGACCGCCATAAACAGCGGTCCAAATATCCACACTTCATCGTGAAAACATATGGAAAACAATAAATATAAGAACCGGGAAGAGTGCTCGTATCGCAAATTACGTCATGTTATGTTGCCCCATAGGAAGATAAAGACGTGAGTGACAAAAATGTTTGACACTAAACAGCGCGTTGGAAAATTGAAAACGGGATCGTAAAGCTGGGTCCCGGAAATACTAGAAATACCAAGATAGGCCGGTTGAAAAGAACTGGGTGGTTTGAAATATACGGAAACCCTTAATAAAACAAAGATCTCCTGTTTCTCACATGGATCGGTCCACGGTCGATCGATACACCTACCCACAGCTCGTAGCTCCCGGTACTATGGGGCTAGGTTGGTAGGCTGGGATTAAAAAGAAAAAGACCATGGACATCAAGGAAGGACAACAAACCACAGACTAGTTGAAAGAAGTAGCAACAGAAAAAGGACAGTAGAAAAAGGGAATACATGGCACAAACAGCGGCCATATTGGAAGGAGGGTGGAATCTCCAGTTCTTTCACTTATATAAGGCACAAAAGACATAAAGGGCATAACAATCATCATAATACCGCAAAAATATGTCAAGTTGTATTATAGTTCTGATACTGTCGAGGATAACCAAAAATGACTCACAGGCAATTCAATGTGAGCCTCAATTGTGTGGGCTTCCAAATACAGTTCTGAGTGTAAAAAAGTCAATGAAACCTATCTGTGAAAAAATGACTCACAGGCAATTCGATGTGAGCCTTAATTTTGTACGCTTCCAAATACAGTTCTGAGTATAAAAAGTCAATGGAACCTATCTATGAATAACATGGGTCCAGGGAATATCATCATTGAGCCCCACCTGGTGAGTTTTCAATCTGAAGACCCAGCGCTGTTCCTTCTCAAAAAGCCGAGTAGCACAGTCTCTATGGTCGTTAGTGGTTTCCAAGACAATCCATCTCAGATCATTAGGAGTATGTTGTTTTTCAATGTAGTGATTAGTCAATTTTGTTGAGGACCTTAAGGACCTGATGGTGCTACGATGTTCATTAATTCGTATTTTGACCATCCTCGTGGTCATACCAATGTATTGTAAATTGCAAGGACATGTGATCATATATACAATTTTTAGTGCATCAGTTAGTATGTTTCCTCAACTGCCAATTCCTTGGTTCACCTAAGTCCAGTTCTTGAGTACTGGTGGTCAGAGAACACACATTGCAACCACCACAAGGGTGGTGACCCCTGACTCCCAGCCACTGTTGTGTAATCGAGGTGATAGGGTGTCCACGAGGCACTGGTCTAGTGTGAACCACTAGATCCTTAATGTATTGAGTTCTTTTGAAGGCAAAGAGGGGGTGTTCTAAGGAGTCCCCAGCACATTCAGAATAGGCCAGTGTCTCTGAATGACCTTCTTGATATGATTGCTTAGGGGGGTAAAGGTCGTCACGCTTGTCAGTCTAGATGGTCGATCATGTGTCGTATTTAGTAGTAACGTCTCTCTAGGGATATTGCTGGCTTGTTTCTTTGTCTGTCTAATAATAGGTTTGGGATAGTTACGTTCCATCAATTTACAGCATAGAGCGTCTGCTTGTGTATGAAAATCAGCTAGCTCTGAACAGTTTTGTCTAATTCTGAGGAATTGACCAAATGGAAGGTTCATTCTCAAAGCCTTAGGATGATGGCTCCCATAAAGTAAAAGGCTGTTCCTATCAGTCGGTTTGTGGAACACAGATGAATGTAGAGTTCCATCTGACAGAGTGATACGTAAGTCAAGGAAAGAAATCTGTCTAAGAGAAATTGACGCTGAAATGTAGATGCATGTCTAAAGTGTTCACCCACTGTGTGAAAGCCAATGCCTGTTCCGCATCACCCTTCCATACAACTAGGATATCATCTATGTAGCGCCGCCAGAGTCTGATATTAGAAAAAAAGGGTTGAGTAGGGATCAGTATATGGCGCTACTCAAAGGCGTACATGTAAAGGCAGGCTAAACTCGGCGCAAACGTACTTCCCATGGAGGTGCCCTGTATTTGAGGATAAAACTGATCCTCAAATTGGAAAAAATTATCTTTCAAAGCCAGGCTCGCACATTGCATGATGAAGTTGATGGGTGTACTGAAGGTCCAAATTTCGGACTGTAGAATCTCCTCCACTGCAGTTAGTGTGACCTCCTGTGGTATGTTAGTATACAGTGCTTCAACATCAAGGCATATTAACATGTCATTGCTTTCACTGCTGCGACTACTTTTGAACGTGTGCTTCCAATCTACTAATTTCGTCTCTCAGGAACCTTGCGGTGAAGAAATAATAACAATAAATGTCTTCTTTAAACTCAGAAGTGCATTCCAGAGAGGTTCTGTAAGCTCGGTTATGAGATAAGAGCACGAAAGCAGAACAAGCGCTGTGGGTAATGAATAATCCGGATGGGAGATCGAACTGATCTTGTAATTCTGTATATGTGTGAAGTTTCCCTTCGCCGTATAGATCTCCCAGTTTTGTGATATTATGTGCCACCAGTTTATTGATACCAGTTAGTGTTTGGTTTCCTATAATATGTTTCAAGCAGGTCAGGAGGGCCTCTCGTGCATATGGAGTTTTTGTGCGGGTACGTTTTAGGTATTGTTCCCAACAGTGTCTTGTCGATTCCCACTCCAATGGTAACTGTTGTTTTGGTTTCCCGGGATTCAATAATATACCCAGTATTCTGTTGGGTGGGCAATTTAATGGGAGCTGTAGTCCATTTGCAACTGGGAGTTCGCTAATTAGTTTTGCTAGCCACTGTAGTTGCCCTGCCCAATAATATATCTCCAGATCCGGGGCAGCCAAACCTCCTTCTGCAGTGGGTCTTTGAAGGGAGTGTAATACGATTCTGTGCCTACCCGACCCCCATATAAAATTCGTGGTCATAGATTCTATGGGGGTCATTCCGACCCTGGCGGTCCATGACCGCCAGGGCAGGGGACCGCGGAAGCACCGCCAACAGGCTGGCGGTGCTTCCTGGGCCATTCTGACCGCGGCGGTTTACCCCTGGCCCAAGGAATCCTCCATGGCGGCGCTGCTTGCAGCACCGCCATGGGGATTCCGACCCCCTTCCCGCCATCCTGGTCCTGGCGGTAGAAACCGCCAGGAACAGGATGGCGGGAACGGGTGTCGTGGGGCCCCCTGCACTGCCCTGGGCCCCCTCACAGGGCCCCATAATGATTTTCAATGTCTGCAAAGCAGACACTGAAAATCGCAACGGGTGCCACTGCACCCGTCGCACACCAGCAACTCCGCCGGCTCCATTCGGAGCTGGCTTCATCGTTGCTGGGTCTTTCCCGCTGGGCCGGTGGGCGGCCTTTTGGCGGTCGCCCGCCGGCCCAGCGGGAAAGCCGGAATGGCCGCCGCGGTCTTTTGACCGCGGTGCGGTCATTCGGCGGTAACCTCATGGCGGGCGGCTACCGCCGCCTGCCGCGGTTGGAATGACCGCCTATATCTCTGAACACTGCTTTCGGGATTATGAGTGGGATAGTGGAGAAATAATATAGCATTCTGGGCAACACTATCATTTTAAGCAGGGCAGTTCTTCCTGAGACCGTCAGGGGCATTGTTTCCCAGAAGCGCATACTGGCCCTAATCCCTCTGAGTGCCCCATGTATGTTTCCTTCTAGCAATTCTTCCATTTTGTGGTATATATTTACTCCTAAGTACTTAAACTTGTTAGAAGACCAAGGCAAACCCCTTGTGTTTTTAGGTTCAGTGGTGTCCTTGATCATTGGGAAAATGGAGGATTTCCTCCAGTTGATCTGGAGTCCGGACACTGCTCCGTAGTTCTCCAGCATCGTCATGGCTCCTGGCAAATACCTCCAGGCTTCAGAGGAAAAGCAGCATATCATCTGCATAGAGGGCGATGTGATGAGTCCAGTTGTTAATTAAGATGCCCCTAAAGTACTGTCCAGTTCTGGCCATTTGAGGTAGGGGTTCTACCGTTACTGCAAAGAGAAGGGGAGACAGTGGACAACCCTGTCTGGTGCCCCTTCAAACCTGGAAAGTGGCGGATATAGTATTGCCTGTTCGCACCCTTGCAGTGGAGTTAGTATACAGAAGTTTTTTTGCATCTTACAAATTCCTCACCTAGTCCCAACTTTAGCATGGCCTGCTCTAAATAGTCCCACCTCAGGCTGTCGAAGGCCTTCTCAATGTCCACTGATATAATCGCCGCTTGTGGCATTGTCGGGGTATAGAGTGGAGAACTGATACTAAGCGCCTAATATTTTGAGCCGTACTACGTTGTGTAATGAAGCCTGATTGGTCTTAGCGAATCAATGACGGCATATGAGGAAGGAGTCTATTAGCCAGTATCCGGCTTAATATTTTGTAATCTATGTTAAGCATGGACAATGGGCGGTAAGAGCGGACATCAGTAGGAGGCCTATCAGGTTTCAGTAGAGGTATCATAATGGCTTCGTTAGTTGATTGAGGTAGGTTATTGTTGTTCTATGCTTCTGCGCATAGTGTACAAAGATGTGGGGCTAATAGATCTTGGTATAGATGATAGAACTCCAAAGGAAGTCCGTCCGCTCCCGGAACCTTGCCCTTTGCCATGCTTTGGATTGCGGTTTTGATTTCTGCGATCGATATTGGTGCTGCTAGGGCCGAGATCTCCTCAGTGCCCAAGTTGGGAGATACGTAGTATTTCGTCGGGAGGCGCATAGAATGTTACGTAGTATTTAGTAAGGCTAGCATTTATCTCTTTTTGGTTATAAACGCTATTACCTGGGGTTTCTTCAATTTCAACTATGACTGTTTGTTGTTTTGGGGGTTTAGCAAGCCAGGCTAGCAGGGCGCCTGCTTTATCACCCTCTGAGTGTTGTCTGATTAAGTACTGCTTATAGTCGAAGCAAGCTAATCTAGTGTTTGCCTCAATTATTTTGGTTTTGGTTTTGTTTAAAAGGGGGATCAAGTCAGGTTGTGTAGGGCCCCTACGCTCGATGTCTCTAAGGGAGTCCTCCAGTCGCCGGAGCTCGGTTTCTATTGATTTCCGAACTCCTATATTTTCAGTGATACAAGTGCCCGAATTACTATTTTGAATGTTTCCCATTCAATGGATCTAGAGGTCGCCGTCCCCGTGTTTTTTCTAAAAAATTGGACAATGGATGCGTGTAAAATGTGTTTGAATGCTTCGTCTTCGAGCATTTCTGCCCTAAGGCACCAGGTTGGAATCGTTGGTCTCTCGCTACTCCAGGACAGCGAGATCACCAAGGGACTGTGATCTGATATTGTGCGGCTAAGGTATTCGGTCGCTATCACGTCATTTTGAATTTCGGGGATACTAAGAAGGTGTTGAGCCTGACGTGCAAATCATGCACTGTTGAGTAATATGAATAGTCCCTAGTGTGTGGATTGAGTTTCCTCCAGCCGTCTCCTAGTTGCCAGTGTTGTTGCCAATCAGTGAAGGATTTAGCGGATTTTAGGGTTTGGGATTGGAATAGGGGCTGATGCGATCTATCCTGGCTGATGTTTGCTATACAATTAAAGCCACCCCAATTATATTTAAGCCTGCAAGGAATGGGCCTATCTCTAAAGATAGGTTGTCAAAAAATTTCCCCTGATTGTGGTTCGGTGCGTATATACTGCCTATGGTTACTTCTCTTCCCTCTAGTCTCCCACTAACCACCACATCTTCCTTCTTTGTCTATGATCTTACGAAGTACATGGAAGGGCACCCCAGGGTGGATCCATAACAGTACTCCCCTTGCGTACGCTGAATAGTTAGTGGCAATTATTTGACCTCTCCATCTTTTTTTAAGAGCATTAACTTCTTGCTCCACTAGATGGGTTTCCTGTAGAAGAGCTATGTGTATCCCTCTACGTTTGAGATGGCTGAGTATTTTGTACCACTTAGACATATTATTTAAGCCTCTGACGCTCCAGATTATTATTTTATACTGTGTATACATGATCTTGGTGTTTCTTGTTTGTGTTGGCTAGGGTAGGAGTACGTGTGCGGTGTTTGGATTTATGGTTTAATGGCGAGGTTCTAATTTGAGAATTATCAGCTTCAATAGTGAGAAGTGCATGAGTTACCCCTTTTTCTAATTTAACAAATACAACTCCCTCTCCCCAGGACCGGTCTCTAAAACTTTCCCCGTCCAAACCATTGTAACTTATCTTAGTGTCCTATTGGTGGGTGGCGCGCCAGAGACCGAGAGCCTACGCTCCAGGCCGTTCCCGGGACCCGCATGGTCATATCAGCAGCCCAAAGAGCTTTTAATCAGAGTTTGCCGTCTTCCGCGGTTCCGGTAAGTACTTCTTCTGTCATGCATTGCAAGTTAGTTATGTTCGTGACATCACCCACGAGATTTCAGCTCACTCAGTAAGGAGTCAAATAATTTCTTCAGACGATCTCGGGGTCACTTTTGGCAAGCTAGTGAGGGTGTCCTGTGATGAGATTAAGGAGCCCCGCAGCTCGAGTCATGGTCCGAGGTGTCACCTTAAGCTTGAGAGGGGGGGAGGATTCCTCCGCTCAATGCTGAGCCCACTGCTTCGTGCATTACTTGGAGAGTTTGGTGCCTAGGGGGTGCAACCTCCAAGATTAGTTTAGTGGATCTGCTACGTTTCCTGCCAGGTGGGCGAGAGGTACTGGGCCGCAGGCCTGGAAAGGCATTATTCAGGGATTCCAGCCATTCTCTTACCAGTTGCAGTGATGAAAAAAACGTGTTTTACCTTCATATTCCACTCTGATTTTGGCCGCGAAGAGCATTGCGTATTTTATACCCTTTTCACGTAGGATGCGTTTGGGGTCATTGAAGGAGGCCCTCTGGATTTGTGTTCCTTTGGTGAAGTCTGGGAAAACCATGACACGCAGGTTATTTAATGTAATTTCACCTTTTAAGCGGATTTGCGATAGGATGTAGTCTCTGTCTTTGAAATGTAATAGTTTCGCCATTATTGGTCGTGGTCTTGCTCCTGGGGGAGGAGGCCTACTGGGTACTCTGTGAGCTCTTTCTATCGCAAACAAGGATGAAAGGCTCTCGGGGGCACTGTTTCTTTGAGCCAGTTTTCCAGGAAGGATTCCATGTTTGCTGCCAAGGACTCCACTCCCTCCGGCACCCCGACCAGTCTAAGGTTGATCCTACGAGATCGGTTTTCTGTGTCTTCCGCCCTGGCTTCTAGGGCTTTGATCCGGGATGTGAGATCAACAATTTTGGTAGTCGCGGCCTTCCGCTTTGATGTCACCAGTTCAAGAGTCTTTTCTGTCGTTCCCACTCTCTCAGTAAGTTTAGGGTGGTCATCTTGCAAAAGTGATAGGTCTACTGTTAAGTTATCTATTTTTTGTTCGAGTGCTTCGCAGGATTCTCTGATGGCCTCAAGGACTGTGTCCAGCGTTGTCTCCCGATGTGCTGGGCTATTTTGAGGGTTTGAATTTGGAGGCTGTCCGGGCATCTTGGTGGCCGTTGGGTCTTCTAGGTCCTGCCCTTTTCGCTTTTTGTGTTTGCCCATTGTTTTAGTCCTACTGCGATTTTATGGAGGGAGGGGTCTTCGGTTGTTGCGGTCAGGAGCTCCTATACTCTAAAGTTTCTGCAGGGTGAGCTACAACGCATTCCCCGAAGCTCCTCACCAGGTACCAGGGCGGGGGGAATGTTATTGCTGTGCGGGGGGGGTCAGGACGTTCCTTTCCTCTATTTTGTTTAGGCTTCTGTTGGTCACCCGGTGTCCCCAGACAGGTGGGATAGAGGGTCAAAATCCCGCAGGTACCCGCACTCTTAGTAAGACCAGCGGGCGTCGGCCAGTGGGCAGTGAGTGAACGTGCCCCCGCCTCTGCACAGATGGCGGTTGACGCTCCACTTGATGGATCTCCTCAGGTGAGTTTGTACGGGCGGGGAGGGCCCAGCTCACGGGTCCGGGTGTCTTTTCTTTAGCTATCTCTCCCCTCAGAGCCCGCAAGGGAGTTTTGAATCTGGCCGCGACTCCTCACCTCCCTGGAGCCACAGAGTTGGCCGCAAGTCGCTGTTCCAAATCAAGAAGGCCGCTCCACTTCCTGTCGCCCGCTGCTGTGCCGGTTCTCCTCACTTGTTCCCCCGCATTGTCATGTTTTCATTTCACCCGGGGTAAGCAAAGGGCCTACCGGCACCTCGGAGTCACTCCGACGGGGCAGGGGTACTAAGTTCGCAGACGTGGGTCTCCATCTGTTCTCTCCCCGTCACGGCCCTTCAGAGGAGCCGGCACTCAGACGCGGCCGCCATCTTGGGCTTAGGCGGTCGCGGGGAACACACTCAAATTCCTCCAGAGCTGCCGGTCCGATTCAGCTGGTGTCGACCCCACTTTGGCCCGGCAGTTCCCCGATGCTGGGGCCGTGTTTCGTTGGCCAGTCTGGGCTTTTTTGATGCAAGAATCTGGCTGGGTCCCCTTCCCGGCCCCAGAGTGTTGCGCTAGGCGTGCAGCTTCATCAGCTGCAGGCCACGCCCCCATTGTGCTACTGCTTGTTGAGTGAAAACTGCCACCAGACAAAATCCAGACTTTCACCATCATTAACATTAATCAACTGAGTTATATTGACATTTTTATTGTTTCCTGAAAACTGCTGGATGCACAAGCAAGTTTGCGTGCTTCATAACCCATAAGTTATTTGTAAACACAGCACCCACACCAAAGTCAGTGCATTAGTCGCACTGTTCCAAAGCCGACCCTGCGCCCACGCTTGGACCCAGTCAGGCACTCTCAGGCCATGGACCTGTGCAAAGTGCTTGGGGGGCCCCCTGGAACTAGGGGAATCCACTGCACCACAGGATCTGCGGGCTATTGTTTCGCCAATTGGGAAAAGTGGTATTCATTTGAATAAAACAGTGTACATTAATACCAGATACCAACTGGACAAAAGTAAGTACTAATTTAGATATTGCAATAAAGTACATCTGACTCCACTAAAGGTGAAGAATTTGATCTTATGAAATTGGTCTACTGTATGAGATTCTGTTTGAGCCATACATGTGCATATTTATGAAACTGCTTACACGTTGCTGAATTTTATAGGAAAGTGAGTGAGGTCTTTTTACCAGTGCTTAATTTGTAAATAAAAAGGTGCCGGTGCCCAAAGCCCTCCTCCTAAACACGCGGCTGCTGCAATTAAATGTGTGAGCAAGGCATACTGAGTCAGCGTAATCCAGAAGCCATCTCGGGCCTCTTCAATCCATTTAAAACCCCTCCCTGTCCCCTCAGCTCACTCTTGCAGCTTTCTACGTTCTCCCTTTGTCACGCTTTTTCGTTTTTCCCTTCATCCGTCTTTCCCATATGTGTCTTTTGCTTGCAGCAAATGCTGGAGGCCGAAGAGCAAGCCCCGGCCCTCAAAAATAAGTGCCGGTGCTCAGCACCGGAAACAACAAGCACAAATTAAGCACTGCTTTTTACTGTATAAGAACGCATTTTCAAGGGTGTGCATTGTGAACAATTCGCCTAGTGAGAAAATGTGCATAAAGTATTCTGTGGAATATAACAAAAAAACAAGTAAGTGGTGCCACATAACTGAACAGTACAGAAAGTAAAGGTAATTATTTGGCAGATACAAGTGGGTTTTGTAGGACTGAACCAGATAGTGAATAGGGTTGAGTGAATAGGGTGACAGATGCTTCCTAAGTGTTTCATGTTTTAAATATGGAAGCATGGGTGTCAGAACTATCATCACTGGGCTACAGAGTGGGCAGGGGTTACAGGGCCCAACCTTGGAGGCTGCAGCCTTTTACTCCTACTGTCCCGGGGCCTGAACTACAATGGGTCTGAACAGCTGGGGCACGTACTACCCCTTCAGCACTTGACTCTCAGTGGTAATATGGGTGAATCAGTTCAAGGCTTCGTTGGGAGAGAGAGGGGTTGGAATTGGGAGAGTTGAGGCAGGTGTAAGGCATACACAGACATAAAGCTCAGCACTTAACACAACCCTAATAAGCTGATTGTGCAGTAAAATACTCTTTTTATATATTTTTAATTGATAATTAGGTATAAAGTAAATTACACTTACATATGACAAAGATGCATTTTGGAAAGAGCCATTACATCTTACTAGAAATACCAGAAAGGGGCTGCACAAATATACAAGAACATTCTCCTTCATTCAAAATTTCAAAAATAGCTAGCTTAGAGAGACACTGCGTTGCAAAAAGAAACAAGCATTTTCAATGCAATGGGTCTCGTGTTTACTTGAGTTAAAGCTATTAGCTTTGTAAACTCCTAACCGGACTTTTCTTGCCACATAAACTGAAAAGTAAAACAGTTTCACATAAGCGAGCCGACTGCCGCCATCAGCGCAAAACAAACACACAAAAGGAAACAGAACTTCGCTCGCAGTGAAAGTATCGCCAAAAGTGCAATTATCCATGTTACCTGCAAAAGTGCAATTATCCATGTAACAGGGTCGATGTCATGCAAAGCACTCTACTACTGCCCCGCGAGATCACGCTGCCTATGAAATAAAGAGGAAAAAAAAGTGCAGAAACCATACTTAAAAAACGGAGCCTCGTATGTTTTGAGTAGTTTACCAGTGCGCTTGAGGTGGGCTAAACACCGGAAAAGGCATGACATAGGCATGCCCTTCATTAATTAAATCAGGCTAATTTTAAAAGGCAAGCACTTCGGTGATAACCGAGACATAAATCTCGATTCAAAAGTGATGTGAGGAGTGGCAGAGCACACCAGCGCCCCCACTGACGAGGACAGCTCTGCAACGCTGAGAAACTGTGGGGTTGTCCCCAGGTCCGAGCCTGGAAAGCGGTGCGGGAACACGAGGCACCAAAACCGGCAGTGAAGGTGGGTGAAGCACAGGGAAAAGGCCTCCCTCCCAGCCACCACTCTGAGTGCCCCGTGACAGGGGAACAGAGGGCGACTGATGCAGGGAGTGACTGGGAGCTCACTTGAGGGCACTCCCAAAAAGTAAGGTCAGGCACGCTAATGCCTGACCCTAAAATGGCGACCGTACAGAGGGATTGAGATGTGCCAGCATGGAACAAAGAAGCCCAGTGACTCCCTCGCGGGCGTCTATAGCCCACTGAAGATCACAGGCATGAAGGCTTTAAAAATATTCCTTTGGAACGAAGGTGGGTGACGTACCAACGGAAAGCAGATCTCTGATGCCTGGAAGCAGTGAACTTGCTGTAAAGGAGTGCGGATTATGGTACGGAGTGGCAAACCTACGGAAAAGAGACCCATAACAGAAGGAAGCTAGCAGTCAGGAATACTTCTCCCGTCACATGCCTCCCAAGAAACAAAACTCCAATAGGGTCTCCAACTATTACTCACCTCTGGAAGGGGGAACAGCACAGCAGGGTGAGGAGATGGCCCTCACACGGGATGATCTCATGGCTTCCTTAAGAGACTTTAAGAAAGAACTGAGAGAAGAATTGAAGACCGATATGCCCTCCTTGCTCGAAAAATTACAGGCAAATCTTAATGATAAGCTCTCTTCATTGCCACACGATATAGACTCCATGGGCACACGAATTTTAGACCCTGAGATGAAAACTGAAGAAATGGAGACTTATGGTAACCAGTTGGATGCTCTTACGCAGACACTCCAGACGGAACTTTAGTCAGCAACACTTAAACAAGAAGATATAGAAAAACAGGGCACGACGAGACAACATCAGGATCAGAAATCTTGCAGAAGGCGTGGAGGAGTCGGACCTTGAAGCATTTGTGGTGGGCCTGTTCCAGGAGATCATGAACAAAACGCAGCTTAAAATAAAGATAGACAAAATCCATAGAGTGGGCAGCAGCACTTCCGTGGACAAGAGATGACCGAGAGATTTTCTTTTCAAGCTACACTCCTCCAAGGTTAAGGAAGCCATTCTTCAAACCTCACGAAAAATTTACAAAATAACATTCCAGGGAGAAACCTCCTCCCTATTCCAAGACAAAGCGCCAGCCACGCTTCCCCGGAGACAACAATTCAGGGCTGTCACGGATAGACTGAGAGAGGACCATGTACGATACCGCTGGACCTTCCCCTTTGGCCTGGCCTTTGAATTAAATAATAGACCTTATCATGTAACAGACCTCACAACAGCAATGTCCATACTTGGCATTCCCCAATCTGGAGAAGATGGTAGAGGGGATCTCGCAGAGAAAACTCAGAAAAAATCCATTGGTCCTGGACGATGGCTGCCCCGAAAAAATCCCCGAGCACATAGACACAAACCAACAGAGGAGGATCCACTAGAATAATGCAGTGACACACCTACAACACCTTCCTTGATAAAATTCAAAAACAGGCAGGCCCCACTACCTCACATACTCTAATATTGAATCCCAATATTATCTAACTGTTGAGCGACAAAGCGGAATAAGACCTGCACTCATAATGTCATAATGTCGTTAATAGACTTATGGAGACTTACACACTCTGGACCTGTTGTCCTTAAACTGTTCATTGTTAGGTTTTATTTAGGAGTTGGGAGACGTAGGGGGAAAACGAGGAGCATACATCCCATATTGACATTCCGAAGTACGCAGGAAGGTACTCCAATTGAGGAGCACAATAGACCCTGAACCAGCACAACACTAGCCTCAGAGTGACAACCATATCCATTGTTTGTGGAATGGTAGTGTCAATGCTCACTTGGAATGTCAAAGGGTTAAACGCACCAGTGAGGCGCCACAAAATATCGAAATGCTGAACAGATAACCACTATGATGTAATAGTGCTGCAAGAGACTCATCTTAAAAGAGGAGAACACCATAGGCTCAAACATAAACTATACCTACAAACCTTCAGATCATCAGCCACGACGAAACACAACAGAGTAGCACTCATGTTCCATCAAGCCCTACAATTCCATCCTCCCATAGTGCCAAGGAAGGTCACTATGTTATGGTGAGAGGAATGTTGAGAGGTCGCCGAGTAACTATTGCATCCATATATACACCCAACATTAACCAGGAACAATTCTTACGCCAGTATCTAGAGACACTGGGAGCCTTTGCCGAGGGGGATATATTCATGATGGGGGACTTTAACCTCACGTGGACGGCAGACCAAGACAGTACACCCCCCCACCGCTCACCGTCTGGGAACTTCTCGCCAGCACTCCAACAGGTAATGACGGAGACTGGCTTGATTGACACCTGGAGGAAACTTCACCCCAACAACAGAGACTACACCTTTTTTTCCCATACTCAAAGAGCATAATCAAGAATTGACTATGTGTTTGCTAGCCAAGGGCTAACCCAAGTCCTTCTTAAGGCAACGATTCACTCCATCACCCTCTCAGACCATGCCCCAATGGAACTAACAATAGAAAGGACACAGAACAAATTAAAACCCCTGCAGTGGTACTTCCTGCCCTCCCTGATTAGAGACAAGTCTTCTAGAGAAGAGCTACGCACCACCATCAGGGAATGCTTTAAGCTCAACGACCCAGCGGATACCAATCTAAGTATAACATGGGACGCCTTCAAAGCAGTTTTAAGGGGGACGTGTCTCCCTAAATGGAGCCCAAAATAAACAGAGAAGACAAGAGTGATTAGTATTAGAGACAGAACTACAAGCCGCTGAAGCAGCTCATAAAACGCACCGACTATACCCCTGCAACGCATGATGACAGCCTTGATGGGCAAATTAAACGCTATATATACCAATAGAGAAGAACTTACATTACTACGCCTGCAGAGACTGACGTATGAACGAAGTAACAAAGTTGGGTCATACCTTGCCAGACAATTACAAGTGAAAGGGAAAAGGAATATATAGGGGATATTAGAACATTGGAATGCTGGGGGCTCCATTGAAAACAATGGAGTGCTGCGGGCTTTTACTGGCTGGTAAAAGCCCGCAGCGCCACATTCCAATGTTCGCTTTGTTCACAGCAACAGCTGTGAACAAAGCCTCACGGAGCCCGAGGGGATTTTATTCCCCTCGGGCTCCTTGAACATTTTTTTTTTTTTAATAGAACATTCTGCCCTGAGTGGCAGAATGTTCTAATAGCCTTAGAACCTGCCGTAGCGGGCTCTACCGGCTATTAAAGTCCCTCTCCCTTGTTAAATGCCCTCGCCTTCGGCTCGGGCATTTAACACGGGGAGCGGGCCTTTAATAGCCGGTAGAACCCGCTACGGTGGGTTCTAAGGCTATATTAGACACCCCAATAACGGTCTGACTGATTCGGATGTAGAAAAGGCAAAAATATTTAAAGGGTTCTATCGCGACCTATACACAGCAGATACCACTTCTGAAACTACCCAATTGGCTTATATAGAACATATCGACCTACCCAAAGTTACAAGTGCACATTATGAGCAATTGGGGGCACCCACAGAAGAGTCTGAGGTACAGATAGAAATAAATCACCTTAAACAAAATAAGTCTCTAGGGCCAGATGGTCTAACAGCTCAATTCTATAAAACATATAACTCAGAATTGACGCCCTATCAAATAGTTATTTAAGTACATAGGTACCTCTGGGATCACCATACATACAATGGGTGAAGCTATTATCTCAGTCATTCGAAAAAAAAACAACTCTGTAGCTCATATCGATCTATAGCTCTTCTGAATTTAGATGCAAAACTATGCACCAGGATATTTACGTCCCGACTTGAAGAAATGTTTCCTGACTTGATACACTCAGACCAATCAGGATTTGTAAGGGGCCGTCAGACTCACAATAACATTCGTAGGGTCATACATTTATTGGAAAAAGCTGATAAGAAAAAGATTTCAGCCATTCCCTTGAGTTTAGATGCCGAGAAGGCATTCGATCGAGTAGATTGGGCCTTCATAACCCAAGTTCTACGGGCATATGGGTCCTGCGAAATTTTTATCCAGATGATAAAAGTAAATTACGCAGCTCCCTACTCCAGAGTCTTAATAAATGGCACCAGCTCAGCCACATTCCCTTTGACGGGAGGGATGAGACAGGGATGCCCGCTCTCCCCCTTGCTGTTTGCTTTGAGTATAGAGCCACTGGTGGGACGCATTTGAGCCTCACCCACCATACACGGGATTACCTTTGGGACAACAGAACATAAAATGTCACTATTCGCGTATGACGTCCTAGTGACACTGACAGATCCAGCCTCCTCGTCCTCCGCCCTACAAGAGGAGCTGTGTCACTTAGAAGAGGTAGCAGGATTTAGAGTAAATCTTTCCAAGTCATATATGATGAATCTGACCATGCCCCCTTTGGAGATGGAACAGCTGGCGGCCACCACACCATACCAATGGGCAAAGAAAGAAATAACTTACCAAGGTATCAAAATCACGCCTACCATAGCAAGTCTCTATAGGGCCAACTACTACCCGCTACTGATAAGCATAAAAGAAACCCCGAGACATTGGGCCTCATCCTATCTTACATGGTTAGGAAGGATTAACGCCTTAAAATGTCGCTTCTGCCCAGGATACTTTGGGCCATATTTATACTCCGTTTGCGCCGGATTTGCGTCGTTTTTTTGGGCGCAAATTCGACGCAAAACGAACTCCATATTTATACTCTGGCGTTAGACGCGTCTAGCGCCAAAGTTCATGGAGTTTGCGTCATTTTTTAGCGTGGACACCTACTTTGCGTTAATGATATGCAAGGTAGGCGTTCCCTTCTAAAAAATGACTCCGAGGCATGTGCGCCGTATTTACACTCCCGGGCAAAAATGACACCCGGGAGTGGGCGGGCCAAAAAAAATGACGTCCAGCTGCTTTTGCGTCGTTTTTTAGCGCCTGGTCAGGGCAGGCGTTAAGGGACCTGTGGGCTCGGAATGAGCCCAGAGGTGCCCTCCCATGCCCCCAGGGACACCCCCTGCCACCCTTGCCCACCCCAGGAGTACGCCCAAGGATGGAGGGACCCATCCCAGGGAACTTAAGGTAAGTTCAGGTAAGTTTTTTTTTTTTTTTTTTTTGTGGCATAGGGGGGCCTGATTTGTGCCCCCATACATGCCACTATGCCCAATGACCATGCCCAGGGGACATAAGTCCCCTGGCCATGGCCATTGGGCAAGGGGGCATGACTCCTGTCTTTGCTAAGACAGGAGTCATTTCAATGGGGGTTGGGAGTAAAAAGAAATGGCGCAAATCGGGTTGAGGCGAAAATTTTGCCTCAGTCTGACTTGCCCCATTTTTTGACGCCCAAGCTCCATATTCCCCTACGCCGGCGCTGCCTGGTGTAAGTCATTTTTTTTTACGCACACCAGGCAGCTCCGGCGGCTAACGCCGGCTAACGTCATTGAATAAATACGGCGCGCGCATGGCGCTTCAGAATGGCGTTAGATTTTTTGACGCACAACTGCGTTGGCGCAGTTGTGCGTCGAAAAGTATAAATATGGCCCTTTATATGTTTCAGAGTCTCCCTCTGGAAGTGGACTGTGCCTTCTTCTCAGCCCTTATTTATATGGCAGGAAAAAAAGCCAGACTCTAATATAAAATGCTGAGTATGCCTAAGGAGAGAGGCGGCCTGGGCCAGCCAGACTTTCAGTTATTTTACAAGGCTGCCCAAATAAGATTGGTCACGGAATGGTCCCTTAGGGAATCTGATAAACACTGGCTCTATATGTACCGGGCTGTGGTGGGGAGGGTGATCTGGGATGTGTTGTGGAAGCCTAAGACCGACCGTCCCCGTAATGCATATCTTAGCACACCAATAAAAATGACACTTAAGGTCTGGGACGAAGTAACAAACACAAGAAACTGGATGACCTTGCCTTCCCCACACACACCACTACAATTTAATCCAGTTTTTCCTCCCGCGTTAAAGTCGGGACCATTTGATAAATGGCGTGAGGGAGAATGCTTGATTTTAGCATATCAATTCCACAATACTGATATAATCTTGATTGAAAACTGTGGGGCATATTTATACTCTGTTTGCGCCGAATGTGCGTCAAAATTTTTTATGCATATTCAGTGCAAACCTTGCCCCATATTGAAACTTTGACACCCGAGCCCGTGGACGTCAAAATCCCGCCCTGTGTGTCATTTTTTGGATGCGGCAACCCGCCTTGCATTAATCATATGCATGGTAGGCTTTCCCGTCCAAAAAATGACTTAAACGCCTGTTTGTCGTATTTATGCTTCCAGGCAAAAATCCTGCACGGCCGGGAGGCGGAGCCAGAAAATGACGCACGCCCCGATTTGCGTAAACAATTAACACCTGGGTCAGGGCAGGTATTAAAATGGGGCAAACACACCTGTATTTAATCAGAACACACAGAAGCAACAGCAGAGCAGCAAAAGGGAGACATGGAGGTGATTCTCATCCAGCGTGCACGCATACGCAGAGGCCAGCAACAACAACAGCAGCTACCACAACACCAGCAGGGACCCCATAGGCAGCGCACAAGGCAGGAGAGGATATTCCGCAACAGAACAACCCTTCATGGCCTCAGGGAACATGACATCCTCCGGAGGTACAGGTTGAACTGGCAGGCCATTCAGCAGCTGCTGTGCAACATAGAGCCACAGTTGGCACCCACCTTGCTGAAACCCCGCACCATGCCAACAGAAACCAAGCTGCTAGCTGTACTTCACATGTTGGCAAGTGGCTCTTTTCAAACAACTGGTGCCCTGGTTGCCGGACTATCACAGCCATCATTTTCTGCCTTCTTGCCCAAAGTACTGGATGCCATCATTGGACTCACACCCCGCCACATCCACTTCCCAAACACACTGCAGAAGCAGCAGGAGACAAAACAGGATTTTTACCTCATTAGTGGCTTCCCACACATCCTTGGTGCCATCGACTGCACACATGTACGCCTTGTGCCACCTGCTGCAAATGAACACCTCTACCGCAACTGGAAGCAGACACATTCCATCAATGTGCAGGCCATTGTTGATCACCAAGGATTGATCACCAACATCTAGGTAAAATATCCTGGGAGTGTCCATGACTCATTCATCTTCCGTCACTCTACCATCTATCAGCACTTCCAGGATGGACGGTATGGCAATGGACTACTTGCTGGTAAGTACAAAAACCTAATTATATACACACTGCACAGCAACCCTCTAGGATACACAGCACATACACCACAACAGCAACATATGGACAGGAACACACTGAGGTCATGACATCGCTAGCCATGTTTCATAGGTCTGCATTGAACCTGTCACACATCTGAAATTAGTGTACAGTCTAATGTTAAGACGTCAATGATCACAACGTTTGGAGAGGTTTGCCTAATTGTCACCTTGCAAAATGTAAGCGTCTCACTGATGTATAAATTAATACATTGCATAAGTCTAAAGGTATGGGATGTCCAGGGTACATTGATGTGAACGTGTTAACAACACTGTCAAAATGTATCTCTGTTTGGAACTATCATCTCACCCCAGTAAAGACACAGGGACACTTGTATCACAAGTCACAATGCTAGGGAGTGCACACTGTACTGCAAATCCCAAAACATACTGCTGACAACCGGTCAGCAGCCAAACACTCGTTCAGCCAAGGAAACAACACAATGCATATGGTACACCCTACAAGCCTAAGAAGGAACACTATAACACCAAAGAGTCACAGACAACACAAGACAACTACTGCCATGCAAGGTGATTTCAATGGGGCAAGCTACATCAACATGATCCCATTCATTCTTTTTCAGCTGATCAGGGGTATTGGATCCAGCCATGGATAATGACACCATTTGGCAACCCAAGCACTGCAGCAGAGAGTGCCTACAATGACGCACATAGGAGGACACGCAGCATAGTCGAGATTCCCCTGAAATGGTCTGTAAGATCATTCTAACATGTGCCATCCTGCACAACATTTGCATATGAAGGAACATTTCCCTCTTGTAACCAGAGCCACACATGCCTGAAGAGGAGGATGGTGGCCTGCAACATGAGGCTGAACAACAAAACACAGCTGCTGGATTGCGTAGGCGCCAACATATAGTGAACAATTTCTTTTAAAACTAATCACCATCACCACTGTACTAACTAATGTAAATAAACACCGATAATAATCACCATATCATGGTCTGGGTAATCATTTTTGCTCACCTTTATCTCTAACTATCAGAATAAGAGTGTAGCCTGATGGAGATTTGCTGATATACCGATCAGGACACAGAAAATTCCTGAGCAATTGTGATGCGTATCATACAACAGTCACATACACACACTGTAAATGACATATATCCTGTACATTTAACCTTTGAAGGGCAATAGCAGAGGACCACACCTATTTCACACATACATGTTGGTAACATGGTTCAACGCAGCGTATGGCACACAAATAAGACACCATCACTCAATAAGGGGAAAACAAGCCTCATACATGGTTTGTAATTGGTAACAGGAATGTATGACCAGACCCTTGACAGCAGTAAGTCCAACTGCACCAATCTTTGCAAGGACTATCTGTGACTAGAGTTCCATATAGCAGAACATAGACAGCACAAGTGCCACACCTATGACAAGCATTGCGCACATGACATTCCATGTACGTCAGCCCATTTCCTAACACCTGACACACCCATGCTCTGGGTCACAACCCACCTGCCTGAAGAGGTCCCTGGAATGGTAATATGTGTGCCCCGATATTCCCTCCTCTACACACACAGACTAACAATACTAATCCTGTGTGCTACACCCTTTCCTATGTTATGCCATTGTCATAGTACATCTGACTGCACGGACGTCAGGTCAATTAATACACTGGCTTGTAGTTTCTAAGCCTTGTTATCACCTGTAGATTGCTTCCCGTGTGAAAGGTACTGTTGGCCATTTGAATTTGAATCTCACATACAGGACTTGTGAGAAAATGTTGGAGCACACTCCTGTGATCACCTCCATGCACACTACCCATTTGAACACACACTGCCCCTGCTGATGCCTGGAACAGCATAGAAGTTTCCATTTTGTCAAATACACCGTTATGCATTGCTAGTAATTAAGTTGTATAACACAGCCCTTGGGTTTATGTGTCACCTTCAAAAACACAGGCCATACACAGTTTTCCATGTCAACTGTCTTGTTCTTCCTCCGACCAGTCTTAGTCAGATCACTGATTAGGTACCTTGTGAAATTGCTGGATCCAGATTGACCCTGCCTCCTGTCAGCCTGACTGGCACCTGTCTGTGCGTTACCCTAAAGGTTCCTTGTGGCTACATATGTACCACACTTGCGTTAGCAAACCTCACATTCCTCAGAGGGTATTTTGTCATGTGCTTCATCAATGCATACCCAAATACATTGTATAGCATCATCTGCTTTTTAATTGTACCATATTTGTAAATTTGTCTTTGAATACCAAAATCATGGCCCATCCCTTGTCTGGGTCTCATGTATGCATGAACAAAAAGTCTGACAGTGTACCAGGGCGGTGTGCAGGGATTGGGTATGGTGCCTCCAGCAGAACCAGCTACCTCTGATAATGTGCTTGAAAAGTCCACACATATTAGGACCCTCACAGTTCACACGCTGACTCACATTGCTCACAACATATTGATGGCCTGTGCATGCTGAATAGCTGCTACATTAATCAACACAGAGGCTATGATGTTCCCAGATGCAGTGGGAACATCACAGGCCAACCTGTGTACAAATGTTGTAATGACACCTGCCGGAACATGACACCTGAGACATTATCTCACTCAGCACACCCAGGTTGCCCTGTTGACAGTCTCATTACACATCTTCAGTGACAGGGTGGGACCATTCCCATGTAGGTTCTCATGTCCTCATCCACTTTACTCACATTAATCTCCGAAGGTTACTCAGTAGATACAGGAATAGCTGCCACTGACTCATGATGAGACCTGGATGTAACTGTGACAACATACACCCCTAAAAATATACAGGATCAACATTGGACCACACACATGAACAAGACACCTCTGTGCAATTGATCACTGGAAATATGTGGCCACGTGCTGCCTCGTCTGCTGGTCCACCACTGCCACTGGAGAGTTGTGGCTCAGTCATATGACCACAACTGTTCCGTCATGTTACATTTGTAGTTCACCTTTGGCTGTCTGGCCAATAACATAGTACCCACTTCATCTATGCATGTGCCTGACTCACTGTGGGTTCACCAACAAGTGCCTAGGAAGCAGTTACCAAATTTCTAGGACATGGGATGGCCAACTTGTGGACCATTTACATGAACAAGTGTCTGCCATCTATCCGGTGCATGCTTTGCCATTTGTGGTGTCTACGTTACCCAAAATCTTGCACACAACAGATGTTGCTACATGTATGACTAGCACATGTCCTCTCTCATTTCCACAATGACTTGCATCTAAGGTTTGGACACATTGACTTCACATTCATACAAGCATATTTGCAATAATGCATCTTGTGATGCACACACACTGGGTCAACAACTACATCAGTAGCCAATGCACACACATTGAGCCACAGGCATTGAGGTATTGTACTTATGTGCGTCACATTGCTATCCTCTCCTGATGCCAAACATGCCCAAATTGTGCAATACATATATGTAGGCCACACATATGGCCATCTAGTGTGTCAGCCAAGCGTGAGAATCTTGTTAAGGAAGTAGCGGGTCATGGTCCGCAGCAGTATGATGTCTCACATGTGAACATACACCCTCAACACCAAAATGGGTGCAATCAGCCTATCTCGGTTGTGTCACAAATATAACATTACATTAAAATGGAAAAAATACCGAAAACCAGTTAATGGCCTGAAATTTTGACGCATACACGTCGGAAAATGAAGCACAAGTGTAAAAAAATTACTCTTATGCCTGAAAAACTACGCATAATGCCCTGAAAATTGGTTAAGTGTTAAGACTATTTCCAAATATATGGATGCAACCTAATTTTTACTCCTGTGCATCGGAAAAATGACGCTCATACTGTATGCGTGAAAAAATATGATGCATAACGATAAAAACGGCGGCCATTTTATGCAGGAAGTGATGTAATAGGATATCCTGTTTACAGAATATGTACAGTGGGTGTACTTTCAATTTCACTTTGCAGTCTGTGATTCTTCTAGACTGTGTGGCTGTGTTTGAGTTTTGTCAAGTGAAATTGTGCTTTTGTTTCCTGTGTGCTCCATTACTTGTTAGGTTGTGAAATAAATATTGTTGTTGTATACTGTCTGAATGTGTTTAGTGTACTATTGTCCAGTATTGTATTGTCTTTGTTGTCTGTGGGAGTCTGTTGTGGGTAGCTGATCAGTATAGGGAAAGGTGTGGAAGACATTGTGACGTGAAGGGTTAATTAGCTTGAACAGTGTAGACGAGCGTGATACCTGCTGAAACCCGAACAGCGTGGAAAAGTTCACGATGTTCGCTTTCAAGCTTGTTTTTTTAACATTCCAGAGATAAACTTATTCGCAGCGGCATGTGTAAGAAACAGGATGTGTAGGAGCGAAAGACGGAGGTCGTCTCAACCTTGAGAACGAGAACACAGGAAAAAGATGGAAAGAAAACAATGGCCAGGGAATGGCAGAGCAGCCAAGAGACATGTGCTGATAACATAGCTAGAAAATGCTGGAAAGGGATTGAATCCAAGCTTCAGGTTATTTAAGCACTGAAGTGCGGGTGAGGGGATTGAAGCTCGCAGATGGGGTTGTGAAAGCTGCCATCTCAAGGCCCAGCGCTGCCTCCCTGTTTTGCTGTTCAGAGACCGTGACACTCGAGGGGGAGAGAGGTCCAAGCAGGCGGTAGAGGGCTTCCCAGCATTTCGTGGACTAAGTTAAGTTCCACCCAGGGATGAAAGGCTTTTGTTTCTCTGCTCTATTATTATGATTGATTATTATGCTTGCACTGTGTTTATAATCTGAAGTATTCAGCTCGTTTATATTTTACTTCCTGAACATCGCAGTGTGAGCTTGCTGCAGTAATTGAAATACGCATTTCGTATACTGTTAATCAAAGCTTATGTTTGTCAATGAACTCTTTGCTCACATATACATATATAAATAGATGATCTTTGTCGTGTGTTTTTATATAAATTGATGCTCTTCATTGCTATTCTCATTCTATTTCATTGGTGTGCCAAATGTATACATTTACCTGAAACACTAGTAAAGCTAAATTGTGTTCATAATTGGCGTGTAGACCTTCATTGAGCGTCCTTATTGATATATCAAACAGATCAGGTGTCAATCAGTCACCTGGATAAGACAGTAGTGCTAGTTTGGGGATAGTTGGGCTCTTTTAGTTGTTAAGTTTACTTTTTTGTACTTCTACTTTCCCCCTTTTCTCCTTTGTTCTTCTTTATCCCCTATTCCCCTTTTCAGTGCTAAGATGTTGGGTAGGGCACGTCTTGGCAAGATGGGTGAGGAGGATCTTGGGGGGTTTATATGGCTGGTGTGCCATTTCCTCCCACTGGTGATCGAGGCAGGGTGATACAGGGGTATCAAACTGAGGCACAACGAATCCGGTGGGGAAAGGTCCTGCATCACTTGCAGTGTGTGTATGGAAGCAAGAGGAATGACCACCAGCTGAAGCACCGCTGGGCTGACCTCGTCACCAGGGAGCAAGATCTGCTGGACCACCTGAGAACAGTGATTGGTGGCCCTGTTGGTGAGTATAAGTCATGTAAATGTGCACAATTAAAAGCTCTGTAGTGACATCAGATGATTTGTACAATATTTGCCGGCTAAGTTTCTGACTGTGTGGAATGCTTCGGAAACATACAGGGTCATTGATGGACTATGTGAAGGACCACAATTGCTAGCTGTCAGGAAGCACGTGCTCTGCAAACTTACTGAATAGTTTTGCTTAATGTAATTGGGTGTCGCCTTTGTGTCAGACAGCAACACAAATTATGAACCAATCATGTCTATATAGGTCACATTTGGCAGTGAAGTATAGATTTTCCAAAATATTGGCAACCTTTGTTGACGCAACAGCTAGACTGACTTTCTAAACATTACATGATGCAGAAATTGAGTGCTGGCTTCACGTCAAGTGATGATAGCAATGTGGCCCAGGCATATGTCTCATGTGTGTCTGGTGAGTGTGTAAGGAAAGCGTTTTCAGACGTTCTATGAATGTTAGGGATTATTGTGGTCCATCATCATTTTGGATACTTGTCAGATCTGGATTTGCAACCATCGGGAAAAGGTGTAAGGTGCCCTCAGCTAACATCTTACACTGGTATTTGGTGTTTGGTGTTCCACCTTTCGTTTAGGGATGGCAGGCCAAAGGTATGCACATGGGTTGATATCTCTATGGTTGGTGCAAATCACCATAGCTGGGCCACATCAAATGAAGAAACTGTAACAACATGAGGGCTTACAAATGTCCCTGCCCCTGTGTACATTGTACCTATGTGTCACAAATGTGTCATGGCCACATAGGCTGTTTGACTGGTAATGCACTCCTCAAGTAACCAGGCTTTGGATGTCTCTCTTGGATGCACATGATGAGACGAATACACGCCATTATTATGTCTGCTCACTAATGAAGGAGCATGTTTGCCACCACATGATAGTTAGGGCCACTGCATGTGTGCAGATATGTGTGTAATTGTCACAGGAGACCCATACTATGTACATGTTAGCCGTGCTATATCGGATGCAGTATCATCATGTCTGAGTGGCTTTACTTATGTCATCTTACACATAGTTTTTGTCTTTGGAATTGTTGATCAGTGCACAGATTTTGAGCGCATTTCTTACTTCCATGCCTTTCAGGTGGACCGGCACCCTGCACTGTGGGCGAGGTGGTTTCATTTGAGGACCACGACAACTCCAGTAAGTGTTGATATGTCTAGTATGTGTTGTGTTTGCTGGTGATGTGTGATGGACTCCTGTGTGTTGAACACATAGCAAGGTATGATGCGCTGGCCCATCATTTTTCTTGTTCCATGAGTGGGATTTCATTTTCTAAGCATTTTGGAGTTTGCCAATGCTTGTCCTATTGTCTTATCTAGGGATTCTAGGTCATTGCTGTGGGCCCTGCACTGTGAACTGGGGTGAGTCATGTGGATAACACTTGTATCAACAAGAGTCGCACTGGACCTAATCTCAGACTTAGGGGGTCATTCCGACCCTGGCGGTTGACTACCGCCAGGGCCGGGGACCGCAGATGCACCGCCAACAGGCTGGCGGTGCATCCATGGGCATTCTGACCGCGGCGGTACAGCCGCGGTCAGAAACGGGAAACCGGCGGTGTCCCGCCGGTTTCCCGCTGCCCTAGGGAATCCTCCATGGCAGCGCTGCAGGCAGCGCCGCCATGGGGATTCCGACCCCCTTACCGCCAGCCTGGTTCTGTCGGTTTTGACCGCCAGAACCTGGCTGGCGGTAACGGGTGTCGTGGGGCCCCTGGGGGCCCCTGCAGTGCCCATGCCAATGGCATGGGCACTGCAGAGGCCCCCTAACAGGGCCCCACCAAGATTTTCAGTGTCTGCCAAGCAGACACTGAAAATCGCGACGGGTGCAACTGCACCCGTCGCACCCCTTCCACTCCGCCGGCTCCATTCGGAGCCGGCATCCTCATGGAAGGGGGTTTCCCGCTGGGCTGGCGGGCGGCCTTCTGGCGGTCGCCCGCCAGCCCAGCGGGAAACTCAGAATTACCGCGGGGGTCTTCTGACCGCGCAGCGGTATTCTGACGGCGGGACTTTGGCGGGTGGCCTCCGCCGCCCGCCAAAGTCAGAATGACCCCCTTAGTCTGCCTGTCAGACCCACATTCTCCCAGAATGGGGCTGCAAAATACTTATCCACAGACTTCTGCTTCCCTATTCACCAAAGTACTTATGAAACTGTAGGGTGAATTTCCTAGCTGCATGTAGCTTCACATGTAGTGCTACAAGTATGTGGCACTTGAGTGCAATGGCCTAGGTGTGCATGCAAATCATGGCGAGGGGTGTTCAAGCAACTCTGTGTCTGTTGTAAGTCTGCTGGAAGTATATGATGTGGCCAAAGGTCTGCATTTCCAGACATGTGTGGCGCTGCGATTGGTCAAGGGTTTGCTGTCTCCTATTTGTAGATACACCTTACCTGTGGTGTGTGTGTAGAGCCAAACACATGTCCAGCTTTCATAAGCTTCCTGGGTGTCCATGTTGTTTGAAATTGTTAGTTGTTTCTCCACCCCCCACCCTCAAACACAGGCATGGGTTTGTGAATAGAGTACCTAGGACTGATGATTCAAGTATGTTACACAGACATGTAAATCTGTGAATGTTTGGTCAGAACATAGTATACACACTCAGGTATATCATATGAGTACTATACTAGCAAGTCCATTTACAACTTGCAGATCATGTGGCCCTAGATTTCCATCCCGCACACTGAAATTTGTAGCCCTGGCATTGGCGGAGGATGTGCTGCATGATTGTTAGCTGACAACTGTCAGAACTCTGATGCCAAATTAATGCCAGTTGTTACCCATCTTGTAGGGTTTGGATGTGCTATGTGTGAGATGACCTTTGTAGGCTGGCCTGCCATGTACTTCCTCATGGACATTGAATGATCTGTATGATGATAGGAGCTGTTACAAGTACAGTAGATGTACTGTCTGATTTACTTCTTGCGCCATTTCACACAATGCAGTTCTTAATGTAATTTTTTGCCTTTGTCTTCACAGCAGCTAACATGACATCCATCCAGGTCCATGAGTTCCAGAGGCAGGCAATGCGTTACCAGCATATCCTGCTGGTAGAGTCGGGGTTCAGATGGATTGCCAGAAGATACAGGAACAAACGGGTCTCCGGAGCATGGAGGCCTTTCCCACAGGGTGGCCCTACTTTGCCCACCACAGCCACTACCAGCACAACCACCACTTCCACCCAGGTGGCACAACCCGCAGCTGGGACTGTTGTCCCAACAACGCCTGCAAGTGCTCCAGGCCATAGCAGTGGACCACCTTCAGGGCAGCCCACAGGCATTGACTATACACGCCCACACACGTCCTCAGCTGGTACCCAGACCGCCCCAGCTGCTACAGTTGACCCTGCAGCTTTTCAGGACATGCAATGCAAAATGGACTGTGTCCTACACTAAATTAGTCACTTGAGCCGGGATGTTCGCCATATGAACAGGCGTGTGTGGTCCATAAAGCGGACCGTCCGGAGGGCCAACCTCTAGACTTTTTAAATGGACATGATTCCCTCCCCTCCCTCCTCTTTCCTTGTTCTTATACTTAGTGGGCTTAGGGGGCTTAGTGTTAGGTTAGTATAGGCTGTTAGTTTAGTTAGTGTTAGTGGGTGGGGGGTCCTGATTGTTTCTATTTTTTCTTTTTGAGTGTGTGGGTGGGTGGGTGGGTGGTGTGCTATGTTGGGGTACTTGTGTGTTTACAAAAATATATATATATTTTTTTACAAATATCAACAAATACAAAAAAATATATATTTGTTTAGTGTAGGATAGTATGTGTTTAGGTTAGTATCTGTTGTCCTCCATGTGTCCCGTCTCATAAGGGGGGTGCGGGGGTTGATGTTTAGAAGGTTTCGTACATGTGATGAGTAAGTTTAGCGTAGGTTAGTTAGGGACAGTTGTGGGTAATGAGTAGTTAAGGTAGATTAGGGTAGGTAAGACTTTTCCCTGAGTTTCCTCTTCTGTTATTACCGTTTAATAAATATATAGTGAACCCTTTACAGTATGTGTTAAATGCTTGTTGATCAGGGCCTTGGCATAAGTGTACATGAATTTTGTTTTATTACATTTGTGTCCTATGCTACAAACAAATCCCAACTGAGCTGTAAGATTGGCAGCTACCCCAGAGCTACCTTGCAAAGATTCCACCATTCATTGCAACCACCAATCACAGTTAATATAGACCCCAAAGTGTTTTTTTCAATAAGTATGTTTCAAAGTCACAAACAGTGCTTCCAGATTTGGTATTGGAGGAACTGTTTTATGTCTGACTGTAGTGTGATGTTCAAGGAAACCCTTATAAGGTGAGTGGTCGTAAGCACTCTTGTAGTATCGTCTTCATGACTCACAGACATCATTTGTGACACTGTTCAGCATGATTACTTATTTGGATGGGGGCGTGGCCAAGCCACCAACAATGGCGGACGCAAGCTGCTAGAGCTCCGCGCTGCATTCTGCCAAACTGGCACTCCTGAGGGGGAACAAGGGGGTGCATTGTTGATTGCTGGACTGGGCCGGAACCTAGGAGGCTCCAGGACCCGAGCGCCCCAGGGGCAGACTCCCGACAAGCTGCAGCGGTGTCCCGGGCCGTGGCCGCATTCACTGGACCTCGGGACTGAGCCAAGAAGAAGGGAGCATGCGCGAAGAGACGCGGCTGGTGCGACCGGAGCCGCGAGCGCACAGAGACGCGGCTAATTCGGCTGGAGCCGCGTACCGGGGTTGTGGTGTCCCGAGCCCTCCACACCCCCGCTGACGGATGAGCGCGCCCTGTCTGGAGACAGAGCCGCTCAGCTACTGCTAATAATGGAAAGCACACGCGAGCCGCGCGACGATTAAGCCGGGACTGCGGCTGGCCTTGGGAACGCCTTCGGGGTGTAGGCAAGACCCGGGGGGCCTCTCCCAGTGAGCAAAAAGAGGTGCAGCTACCCCAAAAAAAAAAAAAGGAAAAACGGAGTGACCCCGGCGACCGTGAACACACATTGGGGCCTGGGTGTCCAGGCTCCTTCTCCTGCAGGTACGGCAGTCACGCTTTGAGGGGGAGATGGCCTGCCTCCTGGAGAAGAGAGGACACAGTGTGACTTGAGGTGAGGCCAAATAGTGAGCGTGGGCCCCTAGGCGAACTGGTGGAGCCCGGAGGGCCCCTTCCATCGCCCCTGGTCGTGGCAGCTGAGACTGAGGCGTGGGAGATACCCTCCCAGCAAACTAAATCTAGTATTGAAAAGTGAAATACTATACCTCTGCACACATGAACAATATGAATTTCTTCAAAATCTGTTAAAATAGAGTACTTAAAGTAAATTATATATCATCAGAATATTAACATTCAAATATTTAAATTAGTGCAGTCTTAACCTCCTAACATATATATTCCAATGTAAACGGTCCTGGATTCAACATCTATAAAAGTTCATTTCAAATGTTATTTCTCCAGAGTCCAAATATTCTCTACCAAACATCCAATATGTATTTCCTATACAATTGATCCCAAGGATTAGCAATTCAGTCCATCATCACCGTCCAGTATATATTTCCTATGTACATTGATCCCAAAGATTAACAAATCAGTCCATCATCTAGGTCGTATTTCCTATGTACTTGATCCCAAAGATTAACAATTCAGTCCATCATCAAGGTCTATGTCTATTTACAGTTGCATACCCGTCCAAGTTGAGATTTATTATATTAAATTACACTGCGAGATATAGAATTAATTCAAATTCAAACAGTGGGAACCTGAGTGATTATTACCATTAGTAGTACAATCAATTTAAATTAACCATTCTAGATCATACAATTACACCTTTGCAAGTGATATAACCACACACTTGTCATCAAAAACATGCAAATCTCCTACATAAGATATCGTGCTCCCAGTGTGTTTCTAAAAAAGATCCAAATATATTCCCATAACGATCCACAATAAGTACCTCCAATCACTTATATGCTTGACAGAGACACAAGAATATATCCTTAAGTAACCTAGTTTCTACTGTATCCAGCTGTAACACAAACAGTTTTTCATATATATTATTACATAGACAAAAAGCCCTGCCCAAGGTTCACAAATAACGCTTTCATTACATTAGAAATATAATTAAATCACACTCACCACTTCGTGTGTATATCTAAATCATCTCCAAATCTTGTGTACTGGTCTCTCTATTCCTGCAAAAATCGTATTGAAATTAAACTAGCAAGGATTCTCCCCTCCTAGTGAAACGTCCTCCAGGTCATCAAATGTTCATCAAATGTTCGGAATAGACAATTCCCCACTACACCAAAATCACATGTACTTACCAACTCTGTATGCGAGTACGCTCCGAAATTGTGGAAGCCGAAGCTCCCCGCGTTCGATCTATTTTAGCGTCTCTCTAATAACTAAAAAGAGAAGACAGACTACAAAGAACTACCATCCATACTTCCGGGATGGTAGAAAGTAAAGACAGAGGGGGTCATTCTGACCTCGGCGGTAAAAGCCGCTTACCGCCGGTCAGAAGGCCGCCACAATACCGCTGCGGCCGCGGTCAGCCGCCACGGACATTCTGACCCACAACTGCAAAACCTCCAAAAATCCGCCCTCCACTGCAGTCCGCCACATCAGCGGCCAGCGGTAAACTGGAGAAGACCAAACCTCCACCGCCACGCCAACAGAAATACGCCCATCCCATTATGACCCGCAAATCCACGCGGCGGTCATTCAACCGCGGTATTCCATTGGCGGTACACACCGCCGCGGTCAAAATACACACACCTTTACAAACCCCTACCACATTGGACAATTTGAAAGGCACACACCTGAAACACATACACACACCACTCCCACACATCCAATACCATATAAAACACACACCCACATCACCCACAAACCCCTACAGCCAAAAATCAGAGACGAAGGAGAGAGAGACACATCAGAGAATAGAGAGCCAGACACACAGAGGCACACCACAACATCACACACACCACATAGAAGCACAAAGCACCACACACCAACACACACATCATCACATACACCACCCCACACCTCATACACACCACCCCATGGCACCACAAAGGCACCCACGCTTTTCGGACCAAGAACTCCGGGTCATGGTGGAGGAAATCATAAGAGTGGAACCCCAGCTCTTCGGCTCACAGGTTCAGCACACCACCATAGCAAGGAAGGCGGAGCTCTGGCAGCGGATCGTGGACAGGGTCAGCGCGGTGGGACAGCATCCCAGAAATAGGGACGACATCCGCAAACGATGGAACGACCTACGGGGGAAGGTGCGATCGATGGTCTCGCGACACAACATCGCAGTGCAGAAGACTGGCGGGGGACCCCCACCCACTCCACCCGAATTCACAGCATGGGAGCAAGAGGTACTAAACATCCTGCATCCTGATGGCCTCGCTGGAGTACACAGAGGAATGGACTCTGGTAAGTACAAGCCCAACCACTTCACCCCCCCCCCAGCATGCTAACCCCCACCCTCACCCCCAACCCCCCAGCACACATCCTCCCTGAGAATGTCTCTCCAGCACAACCCACCCAACACCAACCCCTGCATGCCATCCCCAAACTATGGACACCCATCACCTAAGCATGACCACTGCACATACCCATCCCCCCCCACAAAACACCCTCACAACACCTCCCCCAAGGGAATGCCAGCACTGGGGGACAAGGGCACCCATAAAACGCAAGCTAATGCACACACAGAAACAATAACCATACCCTCTTACCCCATGCAGGACCCGAACGACAACACACCGGTCAGGAGGGACCAGAAATGTCCATCCCACCCCCGGAACAGGCCCCTAGTGATGACAGCAGCTCTGTCGACCTGGACCCTGATGACCAGCCCGGACCATCGGGGACCTCTGGGCAGTCGGTTCCCCTCACCCAGACACAGGCCACTGCAGACCCAACCCCCTCTGGGAACAACAGCACAGCTCCCACCCAGCGGGCCCATGCCTCTGTCTCTAGGACAGGTCAAGCAGCGGTGTGTCTACCACTACAGGGCACCCAGGGTAACCCACCAACCCAACAACAACAGGGACCTGGGGGCAGTGGGAGTGGGCACACCGTCCAGGGGACAGAGGCCCAGGGAAACAGGGCAACTCGGAGGGCTGCTGTGCGACAGGGGGGGGAGGAGAGGCCCAGGGAACCCACTCTCCAAGAGGCCCTCACCACCATCATGGCAGCCTACCACCACTCACAAGAGACGATGGCGACGGTACTGGCCAGGTTCCAGGAGATCCAGGCACAGCAGGAGCAACGCTACATGGGGTTCAGCGACCAACTCACCAACATCTCAACCGCTATGGGGAGCATAGTCCAGGCCCTGAACCGTATAGAGGACACGTTTCGGGACCATGTGGCATCACACAGGGCCCCTGTCACTAGCCAGGAACAGGAACAGCCTACCACCTCCGCCGGCGCTAGTGGACAGGAGGCCCCACCCCAACGACAGCCCACCAGAACCCCACCTCCTGCTGAACAACAACCACCCCGCAAAAGGAGCCTGAGATCAAAAAAACCGACAGAGTAGGATGTCAAGACCCCCGCCAGCATCACATACCCCCTGAAGTCCTCCCACTGTTCAACATTGCCACCCTGTCAAACCTTGAACTGCCCCTGCTCCATCCTGCCACAGGCATATGGACAATGCACCTGTGAGACTGAGAACTGGACTCTGCCATGGACATTACTCCACCCCCACCCATCACTGTTTCACTATCATGTACCAATATCTATGCACTAATAATAAATCACACATTGCACTGAAATCAATCAGGACTCAGCCTGTCTTATTTACAAATGTATGACACATTACATATCAATTACGTATTTCTAACATTGTGAATTACACATACCGAGGTAACTTAGCATTAGTCCATGGGCCAACCAAGCCGAGGTCACGCAGTGGCTCATACAGCACAGAAAAGGGAAGGGAAAATCAAACATCATGTTTATAGTTCTGGGGGGAAATCGACAAAGTTGAGATGCAGGAGGCTTTCAGGAAATGTAAAATGGCATGGGTGATTATTACCTGTGTGCTACTGAAAATACTGTTCTATTACGCTGTCCCTGTTGTCTGTGTCGTCCTCTGAGTCTTCCTCCTCTTCACTCTCCGCAGGCTCCACAGCTGCTTCAACAACACCATCTGCACCATCCTCCTGCAGGAAAGGAACCTGACGTCGCAATGCCAGATTGTGAAGCATACAGCAGGCCACGATGATATGGCACACCTTCTTTGGTGAGTACATCAGGGATCCCCCTGTCATATGCAGGCACCTAAACCTGGCCTTCAGGAGGCCAAAGGTCCTTTCGATGATCCTCCTAGTTCGCCCATGGGCCTCATTGTACCGTTCCTCTGCCCTGGTCCGGGGATTCCTCACTGGGGTCAGTAGCCAAGGCAGGTTGGGGTAACCAGAGTCACCAATTAGCCACACACGTTGTCTCTGTAGCTGCTCCATCACATAGGGGATGCTGCTATTTCGCATAACATACGCGTCATGCACTGACCCTGGGAACTTGGCATTTACATGGGAGATGTACTGGTCAGCCAAACAGACCACCTGGACATTCATCGAATGATAACTTTTTCTGTTTCTGTACACCTGCTCATCGTCTTTTGGGGGTACCAAAGCCACGTGGGTCCTATCAATGGCACCAATGATGTTGGGGATATGTCCAAGGGCATAAAAATCACCCTTCACTGTAGGCAAGTCACCCTCCTCTGGGAAAATGATGTAGCTCCGCATGAGTTTCATCAGGGCAGACAACACTCTGCTCAAAATCTTTGAAAACATAGGCTGAGACATTCCAGATGACATGGCCACTGTTGTCTGGAATGACCCACTTGCCAAAAAATGGAGGACTGACAAAACCTGCACCAGAGGGGGAATCCCTGTGGGTTGGCGGATGGGGGGCATCAGGGCTGGCTCCAGCTGGGCACACAGTTCATGGATAGTGGCACGGTCAAGTCTGTATCGAAGTATTATATGGCGTTCTTCCATTGTCGACAGGTCCACCAGCGGTCGGTACACGCGAGGATTCCTCCTTCTCATCGCAAGTCCCAGCGGACGGTGCCTAGGAAGGACAACATGGAGCACAGAGTCAGGCAAACCACAGGTACGTACAGACAGCTTGCACAGTTAAAGAATGGCAATGGGTTGAAAGGCGTGTATGTGTGGCAATGCAAGGCCTAGGCCTGTGTGTCGCAGTCAAAATTAAGCCATGTAGGCCCTTGAAATGGCGGCTGCCTGACCTGTGAAGTGGGACAATGGGATGTGAGGTCAATGCGCTGGCGGGGCACACCGTGGCGGTAGGCGGGCGAAGACCGCGGCGCAAAGCCGCATTGGTTAACATTGAACCCTATGGGTTTCAGGAGCCAATGACGATGTGCGCCGGCGGTCGCGGTACGCACCGCCGCGGGCGTGACCGCCATTTCCTAGCTGATTGATCACTCGAGACCTGATCATCCACAGGAGAGGACCTATACTGCAAGTGCTGCTGTGACCTCGGTCTGGAAGTGACAATGGCTGCTGCGACTGGGGAAAGGGCCCCTGCCTTCACGTCTGAAGAGTTGGAGAAGCTCGTGGATGGGGTCCTCCCCCAGTATGCGCTACTCTACGGTCCTCCAGACCAACAAGTGAGTTCACCGGGTGCACATGGAATGGGCTATGCCTGTGTGGATTGGGGTGGATGTAAGTTGGTGGGGTGGGGGGCGAATGAGGAGTGCAACGCACGACAGATGAGAGCATGTGCCATATGGCAAAGTTGGTGGGGGGGGGGGGCAATCACATCTAACATGCAGGTCATTGATGATTTCCTCCTTTCCACCCTGTACATGTCAAATAGGTCAGCGCCCATCAGAAGATCGAGATTTGGCCTGCCATCGCCAAGGAAGTCCGGAACTTGGGGGTCCACAACAGACGGGGCACCCACTGCCGCAAGAGGTGGGAGGACATCCGCCGCGGAACAAGGAAGACCGCAGAAACACTGCTGGGGATGGCCTCCCAACCTAGGAGGGGTGCCAGTCGCACCATGACCCCCCTGATGTCCCGGATCCTGGCGGTGGCCTACCCTGAATTGGATGGGCGCTTTAAGACATCACACCAGACACAAGGAGGTGAGTATCAGCACATTCTCATATCTTTCTGCGCAGTGGAGGCGTCTGGGTGGGGGAGGAGGGCTGTGGGTGACATTAGGCCAGGGCGCTTTCTGTAGTGTAGTCCTCTCCCTTAGGCATGGCCCTGTGCCCCCGGCCCCCACCTCTGTAGGGTGACAAGTACAGCCATTGATGGCCCAGCATCACCCATGTGCGCGTTTGACGTCTCTTGGCCCGAATGCGCGGCTTAGTGCATGAGGCTCCTGTGTCTGTCCTCTCCGCCAACGGTGTTGACATTGCATGCACTCAACCTGGTCTTCTTTTTTCTCCCCCCACCCTTACTCTTCATCTTCTTGTGCATGTGTGCATTAGCATCATCAGGCGGAGGAGATTTGGCATCGGAGCACGAGGGAGCTGCAGGACACAAGGCCCCGGTGGGCCCAGGAACAGACACCGAGGGCACCAGTGATCCGGAGGGCGAGGGGAGCACCACAACGGGGACCGGTGGTGAGACCAGCGACTCAGACACGTCCTCGGATGGGTGCTCCCTAGCGGTGGCGGAAACATCCGGGACCCCCGCCTCTACAGGTACAGCCGCCACTCAGCGCACCAGCACCGCCCTCCCAGCAGCCCCTTAGCCTACGCTCCGTGCCCGCTCACCCAGGAAGGCGCGCGTCTCCTTCGCCCCAGGCACCTCAGCCCCTGCCACTGTTGCCCCTGCTGCCCTCAGTGCGGAGCTCATTGACCTGGTGAGGACGCTCATTGTTGGGCAGACTACCCTTTTGAATGCCATCCAGGGTGTGCAAAGGGAGGTGCAACAGAGCAATGCGTACCTGGAGGGCATTCATTCGGGTCAGGCTGCCCATCAACGATCGTTCACTGCTCTGGCCTCAGCACTGACGGCAGCCATTGTCCCTGTTTCCAGCCTCCCTCTTCTAACTGCCTCCACCCTTTCTCTGTCTCCTGTCCCTCAGCCTATCCCATCCACACCATCAGACCAGCCTGCACACACCTCAACACCCAAGAGCAGCTCATCCAGACACAAGCACCACAGATCCCACAAACACTCACCCAAGCAACACACAGATGCAGACATTCCAGCAGTCACAACCACCTCTGTGTCCCCCTCCTCCTCGTCTCCCTCCTCCCTCCCTGTGACGTCTACACTCACACCTGCATGCACCCCAACATCAGCCAGTGCTTCCATCACCACCTCACCCTCCAGTACAGTCCACACTCGTGCAGTCACCACCCCCACTGCCATTTACACGTCCCCTGTGTCCTCTCCCACTGTGTCTGTCACCCCCTCTTCCAAGACACACAAACGCAGGCAGCCACCCACCCAACAGCCATCCACCTCACGTCAGCCTACAGCACCAGCACCTTCACCCAATGACAGCACACCTGACTCTCCTACAACCACATCCTCTTCCTCCACTCCCATCACCACTTCTCCTACCCTTTACCTTGGACCTAAAAAGCTTTTCCTGGCTAATCTTGACCTCTTTCCCTCCGATGAGCTCCCCCCTCCATCTGCAAAGAGTCCCAAGAGCACCGCAGCCACCACCAGCCCAGCTTCGAGGGTCACTGTTGTGCATGGGTTCTGGAGTCCACCCTTTGCCAGCAGTGACACATCGATCAGCAGCAAGGACACGTCCAGCCCCCCCCGGCAAGAGGACACGCAAAAACAAGGGCCGCCGTGCGAGGACTGACAGGGCTGCCCCCAAGGAGCAATGTGCGGCCACTTCACCAGCCACACCATCTAGGGGAGGCAAGGGCCCGAGAGCCCCATCAAAGGAGCGGAAGGGCAGCAGGAGTGCGGAGAAGGTGGACCCCACATGTCACATCCCAGCTGTGAAGGAGGACACTAAAGAGGCCAGGAGTCCGTCCCCGAAGGGTCCAGAAACGTCACGGTCCGAGGGCGACTGAGCAGGGAGTGCAGCACAGGTCTGGCTCCCTTGACCTGCTGGATGAGCACCGCTGAACAGGGCCCGCGGTGCAGAAGAGCACCGCTGAACAGGGCCCGCGGTGCAGAACAGCACCGCTGAACAGGGCCCGCCGTGAAGATAGGCACCGCTGAAGAGGGCCCCGCCGTGCAGAAGAGCACCGCTGAAGAGGGCCCGCGGTGCAGAAGAGCACCGCTGAACAGGGCCCCGCCGTGAAGATAGGCACCGCTGAAGAGGGCCCCGCCGTGAAGATAGGCACCGCTGAACAGGGCCCGCCGTGCAGAAGAGCACCGCTGAACAGGGCCCCGCCGTGAAGATAGGCACCGCTGAAGAGGGCCCCGCCGTGAAGATAGGCACCGCTGAACAGGGCCCGCCGTGCAGAAGAGCACCGCTGAACAGGACCCCGCCGTGAAAATAGGCACCACTGAACAGGGCCCGCCGTGCAGAAGAGCACCGCTGAACAGGGCCCGCCGTGCAGAAGAGCACCTTCTGAACAGGGCCCCGCCGTGAAGATAGACACCACTGAAGAGGGCCCCGCCGTGAAGATAGGCACCGCTGAACAGGGCCCGCCGTGCAGAAGAGCACCACTGAACAGGGCCCCGCCGTGAAGATAGGCACCGCTGAACAGGGCCCGCCGTGCAGAAGAGCACCGCTGAACAGGGCCCGCCGTGCAGAAGAGCACCGCTGAACAGGGCCCCGCCGTGAAGATAGGCACCGCTGAAGAGGGCACCGCCGTGCAGAAGAGCACCGCTGAAGATGGCCCCGCCATGCAGAAGAGCACCGCTGAACAGGGCCCCGCCGTGAAGATAGGCACCGCTGAAGAGGGCCCCGCCGTGAAGATAGGCACCGCTGAACAGGGCCCGCCGTGCAGAAGAGCACCGCTGAACAGGGCCCCGCCGTGAAGATAGGCACCGCTGAACAGGGCCCGCCGTGCAGAAGAGCACCGCTGAACAGGGCCCGCCGTGCAGAAGAGCACCGCTGAACAGGGCCCCGCCGTGAAGATAGGCACCGCTGAAGAGGGCCCCGCCGTGAAGATAGGCACCGCTGAACAGGGCCCGCCGTGCAGAAGAGCACCGCTGAACAGGGCCCCGCCGTGAAGATAGGCACCGCTGAACAGGGCCCGCCGTGCAGAAGAGCACCGCTGAACAGGGCCCACCGTGCAGAAGAGCACCGCTGGACAGGGCCCCGCCGTGAAGATAGGCACCGCTGAAGAGGGCCCCGCCGTGCAGAAGAGCACCGCTGAAGAGGGCCCGCCGTGCAGAAGAGCACCGCTGAACAGGGCCCCGCCGTGAAGATAGGCACCGCTGAAGAGGGCCCCGCCGTGAAGATAGGCACCGCTGAACAGGGCCCGCCGTTGCAGAAGAGCACCGCTGAACAGGGCCCCGCCGTGAAGATAGGCACCGCTGAAGAGGGCCCGCCGTGCAGAAGAGCACCGCTGAACAGGGCCCACCGTGCAGAAGAGCACCGCTGAACAGGGCCCCGCCGTGAAGATAGGCACCGCTGAAGAGGGCCCCGCCGTGAAGATAGGCACCGCTGAACAGGGCCCGCCGTGCAGAAGAGCACCGCTGAACAGGGCCCCGCCGTGAAGATAGGCACCGCTGAACAGGGCCCGCCGTGCAGAAGAGCACCGCTGAACAGGGCCCGCCGTGCAGAAGAGCACCGCTGAACAGGGCCCCGCCGTGAAGATAGGCACCGCTGAAGAGGGCCCCGCCGTGAAGATAGGCACCGCTGAAGAGGGCCCGCCGTGCAGAAGAGCACCGCTGAACAGGGCCCCGCCGTGAAGATAGGCACCGCTGAAGAGGGCCCCGCCGTGAAGATAGGCACCGCTGAAGAGGGCCCCGCCATCTCAAGCACCGCTCCGCTGGGCCCTTCTTCTCAAGCACCGCTCCGCTGGGCCCTTCATCTCAAGCACCGCTCCGCTGGGCACCGCCATCTCAAGCACCGCTCCGCTGGGCCCTTCTTCTCAAGCACCGCTCCGCTGGGCACCGCCATCTCAAGCACCGCTCCGCTGGGCCCTTCATCTCAAGCACCGCTCCGCTGGGCAACGCCATCTCAAGCACCGCTCCGCTGGGCCCTTCATCTCAAGCACCGCTCCGCTGGGCCCTTCTTCTCAAGCACCGCTCCGCTGGGCACCGCCGTCTCAAGCACTGTTTATGGTTCACTGTGCCCACCATGCCTCCTCCTTGACCAGTGGAGACTGTCATCCACCTGATGGACTGTGGCTTTGCACTCCCCAGGATGGTCCAGTGGGCAGACCACCCACTGTAGAGACATTGAGAGACTGTGGCTTTGCACTCCCCAGGATGGTCCAGTGGGCAGCCCACCCACTGTAGAGACATTGAGAGACTGTGGCTTTGCACTCCCCAGGATGGTCCAGTGGGCAGCCCACCCACTGTAGAGACATTGAGAGACTGTGGCTTTGCACTCCCCAGGATGGTACAGTGGGCAGCCCACCCACTGTAGAGACATTGAGAGACTGTGGCTTTGCACTCCCCAGGATGGTACAGTGGGCATGGTGGCTCTTCGTGGATCTGGCGTCGTGGACTCATGTGGCTGTGGTGCCCCCCCCTTCCCTTCCCCCTGAGGTGCCTGTAGTTTTTACATCTGATGCCCCTGCAGTGTTCTCTCCAAAGGACTCAGGTCTCCTGTGTGGGCTTTGTCCTTGTTTCTCAAAACTTTGGCCCACGGACATGATGATTTCGTAGGATGTGCAGGACTTGTTACTTCAGTTATACACTGATGTGTATATCATTTGTTTTCTTGTAAATATCTTTCATGGTTGTACGATAATTTTCAGGAGCTTTTTTGTACATAAATATTTATTCCAAATTTGATTATGTCATAGCATTTTTCAGGGGTGTTTGGGTGGTGTCACTGTGACCTGTTGCTCTGCATTGGTGTGTACATAGGGTGGGGGGGTCGCATATGTGTGTGGCCGTAACCTTTCGTCCTCCCCCTCCCGTGTGTCGTAGGTGCAGTACTCACCGTTGTCGTCTGCACCGGACTTCGTACTCGTGGTAGATGAGAAGGTAGACGAGAGCAGGTAGGATGTTTAATTCGGGTTCCATGCTGTCCTCCTTCCTCCTGGAGTGCGTAGTGGTGTGCGTTTTCCCGTTCGTAGTCTGTTTCCGCCGTGTTTTTATCGGCGGTGCTCCCGCCCCGGAAAAGGTGGCGGATTGGTGAGTTGTGATAGTGTGGGCGGTACATTGTCTGCCGCCTGCCTGTTGGCGGTGACCGCCGCGCTGTTTGTTTGTACCGCCGTGGCGGTCGGAGTGTTAAAGTGGCTGTCTGTGTTGGCGGTTCCCGCCAGGGTCAGAATTCCATTTTTTTGACCGCCAGCCTGTTGGCGGGTTGGCCGCCGCTTTATCACCGACCGCCAGGGTTAGAATCACCCCCAGACTCTGGTAACGTAGTTTACAGTCTGCTCCTTCATTTTCCTGATCATAACACCTCGATCTGCTATATTCATTTTCTTTTAAATAAATGGGCACGATGGAATCCATATGTTCTCTTCGTTAAGTTAAGTAATATTAAGAATATAGCAGCCGATTATAATGCCTCCTATCTAAACCTATGTTATCTTAAATAGTACAACTACCCTCCGTAATATTCTAAACAGACTTAAGAGACTTAATAACTCTGATAAATACCCCGAAATAATCACAAGTAAGGATTGAACTATCCTTATTTTAAATAATATCACAGTAAAATTATAATGCACCTATACTGAGTAAATATCTATACTTCTATGGGGCATATCTATTTATGTTCATGGGTAATTGACACATTAGAATTATGACCAACGATATTATCGAGCTAATCCCTCCTATTCCGGAAAAGGTAGTGCATGATCTAAGTTACGAACCCAATAGCTGAAAATCCTGTCATTAGGTTGATTTAAATGGAGAGGGAGATTCATTTCTCACATATACTTAATTATTAGTACTAAGATCATCTTATTAATTTCCATATCTCTCAATACGTCTTCACTTATACTGGGCTATCTATCTCCCAAAAAGTATTCCAATTCATGATCGGTATTGAGACCACATTCCACCGCTCCAAATCTCATGATCCATCTAGATTCCCTTCTCTGTAATTCCAATTCTCTATTGCCTCCTCGTGGGTTCATCTTACAATGATCAAAACCTATAAATTTAAACATTTTGTGAACACCCTGAGCTTTACATATTTTCATGTGGGATGCTATAGGGTAGCGTTCGTCCTCATGATTAATCGCCCTCCAGTGTTCTGAAATCCTCACTTTCAATGGACGAATTGTACTGCCTATATATATTTTCTCACATTTACAAATAAGCATATAGATAACATATTTCGTATTGCAATCTATGTGTGATCTTATAGGGACTCTATTTCCTCCCATATCTTGTAGTTCCTTTTTCGGCTGCCAAGTCCATTTACAAACTACACAAGACCCACACTTATAAAAACCCACATTCCGCTTGGTAAGCCAGTTCATTTTGGTTTCATCTGCTAGATAACTGGGACTTAAGATGTTGTTGAGAGTATTACCTCTTCTATAAACCACTTCCGGTCTTTTACCTATAAATTGCTTAAGTATGTCATCCTTCCTCAATATAGACAAATGCTTTTTCATACTTTTTATTAGTTTCTGAGAGTTCTCCGTATAATCCAAAGTGATCCTAACTTTCTGTTCCTTATTCTGTCAATTGACCTTATTCTTATGCTTATTCAAATCCAATGTTTGTGACCGAGGTATATTCCACACCTTATTAAAAGATTTCTGGACAACTGTCTCCGAATAACCTCTAGCTAAAAATCTCCGTCCCATGTTTAGAATCTGGTCATGGAATTCACTAGTCTTACTGCAATTTCTCCTAGCTCTTATCATCTCTCCTAACGGTATAGCCTCAAATTGATGTTGGGGATGTGCACTGGTGGCATGTAGTATAGTATTACAGGCCGTTGGTTTGCGATATAATTTACTTTCAATTTTACCTTCCTCAACATATAGTTCTACATCTAGAAATTCTAAAGAAGTATCACTAAATTTATATTCGGTGTATGCTAGAGGGGCGTTCATTTGGGTTGGGGCAGGTACCCCCTTTACAGCAGAAGAACAGGTCATAGACCCACAGGGTAGGTTTGTATTAGTTAAGGGTAAGCTAGCGGGCCGCGCAATGGTATTAGGCTCCATATATGCCCCAAACACAGACCAGACCACATTCCTACATAATCTGTCACACCACCTAGCCGACTGGAGTACCCTTCCGTGGCTACTGGGGGGGGATTTCAATAGCGTGCTCGATGTGAACTTGGACCATTCCTTCCCCCCGTTGCCAACATCGCCAGTGGTAGCAGCCTTGCGCGGTCCAGCAGACTGGATACAACAATGGCAATTAGTAGATGTGTGACGACAACGACATAGAAACGACAGAGTGTACTCCTTTTACTCCGCTCCGCACTCCCTACATGTGCGCCTGGATCGAATGCTCTGCACGGCAGGCTTCGCCCCGGTGGTGGAGAGCTTTGACTATCTGGGGCGCACACATTCAGACCATAACCAACTGATAGCGCGCCTGGGCTGGGAACCCCCCCGCTCGGCTATTTCCACATGGAGACTGAGACCGGAATTACTAGAGGATGCTGCATTTAGAGCGTCATTCAGTGCCATAATCCCAGAATTCTTTGAGCAAAATGAGGGCACGGCCTCTTCTGGGCTGATAGAGTGGGACGCATTCAAGGTGTTCACTCGGGGGCACTGCCTGGGAACCCAGAGTAACATGCACCGCTCTGTCGAGCGTGACTTGATCCGGGTAGAGCGGACTCTGTTACAAACAGAGGGAGAAGTAACTGGTGACCACACTGGAGAGGTGAGACTATCAGTAATGCGTGCAGAACACCTGTCACTACTGGAGCGCCTGAGATGTTTAAATTACACAGCGCACTCCGCGAAAACCCACGCGTCAGCTGACAAGGCGGGCAAGCTCTTAGCCTGGCTAATTCGTCGAGACTCTGAGAGGACACCAATAGTGGAAGTTCGCTCACAGACAGGAGAAATTATATATACACCAGTGGAGATACATGCCGAATTACGAGACAATATAAGGCACTTTACGCTTCAAGAGCGCCCCCTGGGGGTAACTCCAGCGTGGAATTTCTTGCGGGAGTGATGCTCCCACACCTAGAGGACGATCAATCTGAAGCACTAGAGGCACCTCTTGATCTCGCAGAGATCAAATCTAGCATCCGGGAACTTGCATCCGGCAAAACGCTACCAGTTGACTTTTACAAGGCCTTCGCAGTACAGCTGGCACCCAAGCTACTTCAGGTATACGAGACCGCTGAACGAGAGGGCCATTTATCGGCCACTCAAAGGGAAGCGCTGCTGGTCTCCCTTCCCAAGCCTGGAAGAGACCCAGCGGACACAGGCTCGTATAGAGCCCTGGCAATGCTAAACACTGATTATAAAATATTGGCCAATGTGTTGGCGACACGACTTGCGCCAAGCCTGCCGGGCCTAATACACCCCAACCAAAACGGGTTTGTGCCGGCCAGGGACATCTCCCATAACATCAGATAACTGTTTCGGATCATGCAGTACGCAAGACACGATTGGCCGCGAGCGTGCTGCCTTGTTTTAGATTTAGAGAAAGCTTTCGACTCTCTGGAGTGGCCTTACCTGTTCAAAGTGTTACAACAATTTGGCATGGGACTATACTTCACTCGCCTAGTTAAACTACTATACACCAGACCGCTGATTCCAGTACGGATGGGGCCCGAAATATCTGAACCAATCCAGGTGTGCAGAGGCACGAGACAGGGCTGCCCCCTTTCACCATTGCTATTCTCACTCACTATAGAACCCCTAGCAGCGGCCTTGCGCAGAGAAGGAAGTAACTGGGGAATCCCTCTAGGGGATCATTTGCACACAGTGTCACTGTACGCAGACAACCTCTTATTATATTTTAAAGATATCACACAAATCCCACCGATGGCTGGCTCACTCCTGCAACATTTTGCGTAAAGGTTAATTGGTCTAAATCGTGTCTCTTCCCATTTGATCCGGGGCTTTCAGACCCGAGACTTAATTTAATGGGGAACCCTGTCCCGTGGCAACCATGCACATTTGGATATCTAGGTATCACAGTGAAGGAGATATATTCGAGGGCAACCTTGTAAGAGCGGTGTCCTCGATCAGGTCTCAAATGGCGTTTTGGAGGACACTGCCGCTATCAGTGGCGGGCAGGATAGCACTCCTGAAAATGGTTGTCCTGCCGCGACTTTTATACTTCTTCTCTAATCTCCCGCATTATGTCCCCCCCGGCTACTTTAGGACATTGGAAACAGGATTGAGGGAATTCATTTGGAACGGCGGCCGTTGCAGGGTTGCCCTGAAAAAGCTATACCGACCGCCTGATATGGGAGGACTCGCGGTCCCCAACCTAGAACACTATTATCTGGCCGCCCAGCTCCAGAGGATATCCAGGTGGCTGGCGGACACACAACCAGCAGACACAGCATCGGAGAAAGAACCATGGTCACTACAACAGATACAGCATCTATTTCACCCACTTACACAAGCACAGACCCCACGGCAAATGTATCTCAAGGTAGCCCACAAATGCTACCGCAGATCACTCCGCCTCACAAGACCAGCGATCCCTTATGCGCCCGCCTTGGCGCTATCGGGCACACCAAGGGGACCCAGAATCATGTCAGACTCTGAGCTACGTGCGTGGCATGAGATAGACGTACACACACTCGGTGACCTCTATGAAGAAACCCAACTATTATCATTCGCGAAACTTCAGGAAATGGGACTACCACCTGGCCAATTTCTGTTATACCGAACTCTGGTGGGGGCCTTGGGGTCCAAATGGGGAGACATCACAAAGGCTCCACCTACTCACCTGCTGGTACAGTACCTGCAGGTGGTGGGTCGTGGCCAGCATCAGGTTAGCTGGCTGGCAGAAGCCCTGAGAGCCCAAACCGCCCCTGAAAATGAAGCACTGCGTGTGGCATGGGAAACGGACACTGGCGGTTCGATCGCGATACCACAACGGAAAGTTGCTCTTACGAGTCACCTAAATGTACCCCGTAACGCTAGATTCCGCCTACTTCAATACTATGTAATACACAGAGCCTATCTCACACCAGCCCGCGTGAACAGATACTTTGCCTGTGAAGATGCGGCCTGTCCTCGATGCCACAAGGTTGGAGCGGACCTGTTGCATATGATGTGGTCCTGCCATAGCATGGGCCCCTATTGGAGGGAAGTGATTGACAAATTATCTAAATGCATAGCACAACAAATACCCTACACATGGGAGGCATATATCCTGGGACTATTCACTAGAAGCAAGCAACGCAGAGCAGAGTCACGGTTTACAGACCTAGGGCTCATAGTGGCGAAAGGATTGGTGACTCGCAGATAGAAATCACCAGATCCTCCGCCAGTACAGGCCTGGGGGCGCTCACTTGTATGGGCGGGAGCAGAGAGCACAGCACTAAGAAGAGAGGAGATCCTGGGGTTGCAACAGTTTCCGATTTCCACCTCCTAGGGGGGGTTGTTGCTACAGCTGCGTAATATAGGAATGCACACAACAAAGGTGGGATCAGACTAAAGTGAGAGAGTACTGGTAGGCGGAAAAGCAAGCTGTTTAAGAGAGCCGAAACTGGGTATCAGCAAAGCACACCACAATACCGTGAGGTAGGAAAACTTCACATCCCAGACTCGACAATTGATCCAGCCCCTCCACTCACAAATCGATCTTATGTAACATGATACGCACCCCGACTTAGAAACAGATACGAGGGAAATAATCACACAAGTATTCGACAGCGGCAAACATTACTGTTGTTTTTTCCCCTTCCCCCTTTTTTATCTTTATTCCTATTTTATTCCTCTTTTCTTCTACTTTTTCTTCTATATATTCAAATGTTAACCTATATAAATTTCATAACATCTGACTCCCCAATAACAACACCTCAGTTGAATATCTGGAAATGGAACAACACTATGACACTGAACATAGCCAAGGACGTGCCGATTAGCATATGCCTAGCACAATTAGGAACACATTAACCACAATAGCGAAACAGAGCAAGAACCACATAACACAATAGTAAATGAGCACTATGAAACAATTATAAAGACTTAAAGAATAGAAAAGATTTAATGTAAAACAAATTGCAATATTGTGTAATTAACTTACTAATCATCACCAAGTGTTACAAACAATATATGTTGCAATATGCTATAATGAACCAACTATCAAAGCATGAAGTAATGTAATGATAAAAAGTCAAAAATGTTAAAATGTTAATAAACAGATTTATGGAATGATTACTTATTTGGATGGAAACTCAGACACCTTCATTCATGCAGTTTTTTGAGTGTTTGCTTAGATTTGTGGGCACTGTTATATGTGTTAGTATTACATGGTGACAACATTTTGCTGGCACTAGTTGATGGCTTAGATATCCCCTGAGGAAGCATTATTCTGTCCAACACAGCATGATGGTGTATGGTTTCTCTTTTCATCAGATATTACCCTCAGGAAGGGCAGAGTATGAGGCAATCCAGGCCACTGTGTAAAGTTATCAGACTACATAATTTCAGGACAGTGGTATAGACAAGCTACGTAATTTGACAGGAGGCACATTTCAGTTATCTACTGCACAGTTGATGTGTCACATTACACAGAGACAAAGTGGTTGTGGAAGTGCTATTTATTGAAAAGAGCTGTAGTGCTATATGTACATTGTCCATGATTGTGAGTCCATTATAGTGACATCTTCCATTGTGATCCTACACAAGTGCTAAAGGAAAAAGCATTTGATATGCTGGGGTGATGTGTCAGACAGTGCAGAGGGACAGGATTTGCCAACGAGTAAGTGAGAGACAATCACTGGGCAGGCTGACAAGATAAACAGTGGTTTGCAGAACAGTCATTGAGTACAGTTGTTGTAAGACTGGCATGTTACAAAGCGCTGGACCTTGGTAATAGTTAGCCATGTGGCAGGGACTAGTGCTTCCGGGTACTTTTCTGTGTGAAGGTGATCTGTTCCATGTCTTCTTCTTCTGATGTGTGTGTTGCCTCCTCTGTTCTTGGTGGTGGTGGTTGTGATGGGGCAACACACACCTCAGTGTTAGAAGACGTGGAGTCAAACATCCCGGTCGCTGCTACCTGTGAAGGTCTTAAGGGCAGTACGGCTGCAAGGAGGATCTGCTGATTCTTAAGAATAGGAGCCACATCACAATGGCAGGCAGCCAGGTCGGCCCTGAGGGGGTCATGATTGCATTCGTGCATGCAGTGGAAGGTTTGGGGTGCGAGGTGTTGTAGCAACTCCCTTACTGAAGTGGTGAATTCCTTGACAGTTTGTTGTAGTCCTTGCAGGATGGATGTTAGGGCTTGCATGGCTGCTGCCTGATCTGCAGATGACATCATGCACCAACGCACCCCCTCTAGGCTGGCTGCCATAGTTTGCATCCCCACCCGCACCTCCCTGGCCAGCCCCCGCTGTACTCCGACTACAGTTCTCTCAAAGCTGGTGCCTGTGTCGTCTGAGTCCTCAGCTGTATTGGAGCTGGCAGGTCTTACAATTGGTGTTGTGGGGGGGTCCTCTGTGATGGCTGCTTGTTCTGAGCTCCTCCTTGTGACTGAAGGTGGAGTCTGGAGGGTTCCAAGGACATCTTGGAGGGTCTGCTGGGTAATGTTTGTCAGCTCGTCATCCATGTCATGAGGGTAGTCCTGGAAAGGCATATCCGCAGGAGATCCATCATCCTCTGCAATAGAATAGGGTACAATTAGTGTGTCTGTGTTGTAGCATTGTTGATGTGACATGCCTGCCTTGTGATGAATTCACATTGTGATCTTGTTTCCTGTTCATGGCTCCAGTCTTTCAGATGGGCATTCTCCCAGGCCTATGACCCACCTGCATGTCACATGTATTGTATTAAGTTATTAGACTTGTCGGCATCATCTCCTCTAGTGTTGTTTTAGGCCAAATAGTGAATTGCCACCTTCTTGCCCTACTCAAGCTTCCGTCTACATCCATTCTCATGGTGAGGCCTTTCACTGGCTGTGGGTGCTCTGATGGCACTAGCAGCACACTTAACAATCTGGACCTGCCTGAGTCTCTGATCTTTCACATCCACTTACATGTAGTTGACATGTATCGTATCCTATGCATAGCATTGTTATGGCACAATATGGATGTTAGCATTGGTAATGTGTACAGCTGATGGTGGGGAATGTGTGGTACATTGGATTGCCCTGATAGTCGTAGCAGCATCCTATTTCCGCCTCTGACTGTGCAGGTGCATGTCAGTGACCAGTTACATGTGTCCTCCCCCTCAATGCTGTGGTCTGAGCAGTATGACATTTGGGATGTTGCATTGTGACCCAGGCACAGGATGGACCCTGGCATATGCAGCATGAGTGTGTCCTTAGTGCTGTGTAGCTCCTCATATTGATGACATTGGCTGATGTTTGCGGCAACTATGGGCATTCACATTTGACAGGACTGGAGCCTTTTGTCTTGTTTCAGGGGATTGTTAAAGTTATCATCCTCAACCCACTAATTTAGGTGTGCATGATCCATGGGTACGTTACTGCCATTGGCTACTTGACCAGCACACACAGCAGAGGTGGTAGTGGCAACTGTTGTCACTGTTACATTCCAGTTGTTGGTATGGCTAGAGGTTGTTAATTGGGCCCTAGTTAATGTAGGGGGTATAGTGGATGCCGTGTGATGGGATGTCAGTTTGACGTTGTGCCCTTCCCTCCTGGCGTGGCTTTACCTTTGCTCCATCGTTGGCATGGCAGCATGCTCCCATGGGACTGTTGTTGGTGTATTGTAATGGTGTGCCCCAGCTTCTCTCTGTGCTGCCCATGCCCCATGCCATACCCCTTTACCCATGCCACTCCATGTATATGATGACTTCCATGCATTTTGTGGTCCGTATCCCCCCTGCTTACAGTTGACATTAGTGCATTATAATTCCCCATGAGACTTACCCTGCATGTGTGTTGTCTCCTGGTAGTCTGCGCTGTCTTGTCCTTGAATCCCTGTGAAGATCTCCTCAGGGATGACGGCTGCGACCATCTCCTCCATGTGGTCCAGGGTCTCCTGGTGTGCTGGACTCCCACTTCCAGTCTGCAGTGCTGCCTTCCTGTTCCTGGCCATCTTTTCCTTTGTCCTGCGCTTGCAGTCATGCCAGCGTTTCTTGCACTCGATGACTGTTCTGCATACTTCTGCCACACTGTTAATCTTGTCAACAATTTGTTGCCATATTGCCTCTCTCCTACTGATTGGCAACTTTGAGGTGACAAACAGTTGGTGCTGGTGTTCCGTCACCTCTTTAACCAGAATTTCCTGTTCCTCTGCACTGAAGCAACACTTTATTTTCTTCTTAAAACTGTCCTGGGTCTTGTGTGGGTCCTTCTCTCTGGTTCCTGGTCTGTTGTCATCTTCCTGGGGTCTGTACAGGTATCTAGGATCCATTTTGGCTCTCCTCTGCTGGAATGGCTGTGTTTGCGGGGAATGTTGACGCTATTGCATTAAAAAATGGCACATATCCGGTGTGTGGGGTCGTAAATCAACCCACAGTCATTTCCGCCGCATTAACGTCGTTTTGCTTTACGACTTGACGCTGCGGTGTGCGTAAAAAAAAATGACTTACACCTGTGGTTTCCGCCGCCAGGTGTCAATGTATAAATTTGACGCTCGCACGGCGCACAGAAATGGGTTAGACGGCGGTAATATTTTTGACGCAAAACTGCGGCGGCGCAGTTTTGCATCAAAAAGTATAAATATGGGCCTGCATGAGAGAATTCAATCTTCCAACAATCGAATTCTATCACTATACTCAACTACTTCACTGAGCATTGAAACTTGAAAACCAACAGGCAGCCATGAGGTGTGGTTCTAAAAAATTCTGGACCCATGTAATCTACTTTGCCACAGCAGTACGATTTTAGTATCAAAAGACCGATAATGACTAGTACACTAAGCATGAGCATTTTCGCTCAATTCCAGCAGCGTTTTCACCTCGAAATCGCCATTTTCGTCCTGCACTCGTGGCTCCCATTTTTAAAAGTTGCCCTCACATAGGCTTACAATACAGTCAGATTTGATTCCAAGGACACGTACACCTTGATTGACTTTTCTCTGACCTGGGCAAGCTGGAACCATTGCCTCAGGCAAAACCTGTTTGGTCAGTCCCTCTCCCAGTGGCCGAATCAGATAGCATCAAGGCACATCATGCCATAAAACCCTTATTATCGCTCACACACCCTGCCTAATCTTGCTCACACTTGCACCTGCTCTTTTCTTCTTCTTACTTTACGAGGGGGAGGTGCCCGTTTTTATTGGGGGCCCACACTTATCTGATGTAAAATACTAGGCCTTGCCGGGTAATTTATTATGGGTTGAATTACATGAAATATGAGGTTTCATCATGACACTGTTTTTTCCTTTGTAGTGAAAACATGTGAATGACCAACCAAAATGTCAAGAATGTTTGCCTGAAGCTTAAAAAACTGTATATAAGGAAACCTGATTTTGCATTGACACACAGTCTCCTGAGAACATACAAACCGTGCTGTTGTACTTCTAGGACGCTTGTTACTTGGTTGCAGCCAATAAATTTGATCTTTGACTTCACCTAGAAGACTCTGAGTTTCTGTAGTCTGAATCAGGAAAGTACCCGAGGTCTTTGGGTGTACCCTGGCACCGCTGGGTTACCGGATCAGTACCGGTTCTGAAAAACCCAGTACCTCAGTTGGCGCCCAACGTGGGGCGATACCAGCGGTACCGGTCCAAGCCTGAGGTCCGTGAGGAGCTTCGTGTGAAAATTCTGGAGGAAGGCCGCCACTTCATCGACCCCTGCATGTCGACGTGGTCCGAAAGTCTTTGCTGCGAGGTTCCCCGCTTCCCGACGGCTACGAAGGACTGCTGCCCTGGCTATCGCCCTGATTTGGACCCTTGATGTTTGGTAGAGCGAAACGATAAGACGAGTCTTCTGGTGACGTCATCGATATTTTCAGTTAAGTATAAGTGGAGCGTCTCCCAGTCCTTAGTTGGACACTTGGTTTGGTCCTTAGTTGGACATTTGGTTTGGTATCCCTTCGGGATCACTTTGATTTGGAACTTGCAAGTACCAAAGCCGAAGGACTCGTGTATTCACGAGACTATCGTAAACGATAATCCTTTGAAGTTTGAAGCTAGACTAGTGAGCGAAGATGCCTGGTTTTAGCAGACTTGGAAATTTGTTTTGTCTTGGTTGTAAAAGGGACTCCCGGTTGGAGGACTCATGTCCGGTTCCTCCGATTGGAACTCCAACCTATGAACTATATGTGAAGCACGGAGTAGGCCCCATCACATATAATGAAGTATGGATCCGTTACACCAGAAAAGATGGTGTTTTAAAATGGCCCCAAAATGGTAGCTTTGACACAGAAATCTTAGATAACCTCGAAGTTAGACTTTTTAAGAAGAAAGCCCGGCCGGCAATGTTTGATTCTTTCCGCTTATGGCGTAAGGAAGCCAAGCAAAAGGAAATTAAATTAGCTAAGAAAAATAAGAGAGAAAAAGGTAGTTCGATTATGCAAGCTGCTATACAGTTTAAAGATAACGAAGCAGAACAGTTGAATGAGCAGTTGCATAGGCGACACAAAATGACAGTAGATAAATGCTATCCAGTTTTGCCGCCTCTTCAGCAAGATGCAGCAAAAGACTCTGAAAAAGATCCCCTAATGTCGCATTTGCTAAGTTCGCCACCACCCTATGCGCAGAATGCAACAGCACCTCCGCAACCTCTAGTTGCACAACCAGTGGTTGCATTGCCTCCTGCTCCTCCCCAGCACCCACCAGCTATTCTTCAGTTGGTTCCTATTCCTCCGGTGCAGCCTCCTCAAGGGCCACCGGCTTTGACATCTGCTCTGCCTTTACTTCCTACAACTTTGACTACTATAGCGACTACCACTCCTGGTATTGTTTCTGACACTGCTTCTGTCTCTGCCTTGTCTCATTCTGTTTTTCCTGCTGTTCATTTGTCAACCTCTCCCTCTATCCGTCAGAGAATGACAAACACTGTGACTAGTCTTTTATCCCCTCTCTTTGGGTCATTAGCTACGACCCCAGTTACAGAGCGTAAACAATTGCGTAGCCAATTGCCTGATGGTATGGAGAAAGAGACACTGAATTATTTGGCGCATAAATGGGTTACTGAACCAGCGAGATATGAACTAGAGTCTGTTATGGATGTCTTCCATCAGTGGGAAGAACCGAAACAGAGATACGTTTTTTAGAAAATGTGTACTTTTCTTTCTGAGGATTTAGAGGAAAATGGTTTGGAGCCCAATCCGCCTAAGTTGTGTCGTGTACGGTTCGATTTTGCGACAGGTTTGATTGTGGGTTCAGATGTCGAGAAAGCAGTTGCCATGTTATTGTCGTTTAGGACTGGAGGTGTTTCCAGGTTATTGTTTAAATATGATTCTTCTGCTAAAAAGAAAGGGAAACAGTACCCCATGAGGGAAGTTCCCCCACAGTGGAGGGAAGGGGACCCAAATGCTAATCCACCTGTCCTGCCTCATTTCCAGCGTGTATGGGTACACGTTCCATGGAAGCGAGCTGAAGTTTTAGCCCTTAAGCAGACATTGCCTGATCCCCGTAAGAATCCTACAGGGTATTACAAGGAATTGTCACAGACTGCGGGGTCTTGCATTATGAATTTAGCTTACATAGACATGTTGTTTGGGAATGTTGTTCCACAGCCTTTATGGGGAAAGATTCGCCATACAGACCATGCTCAAGAGTTAGGTGACACATGGGCTAATATTGCTGCTGCAGATGCCCGACAAATTGGTGGTGCTAAACCTGAGCCTTTAGTGACAGAGCTTCCTGGTAGGATTATTGATTACATGAAAACTATAATGCCTGCGATGCGTGTAAACTGGGATAAATTGTCTGCATGTAAGCAAAAGAAAGAAGAAACGGTATCAGATTTCTTCATCAGGTTTGAAGAAACGTTTGTGGACCACAGTGGTCAAGATATGAGCACGGAAGGTGGTCAACGTTTGTTCGTCGATAAATTTGTGCATAATCTAGTTCCTGAGTTGTGTAAAAAGTTAAAAGACTCAGAAAGTTCTTGGGCAGTTTCCTCTTCAGCACAGATATTGGCTACTGCACAGTACTACGAAAATAGAGATAAAGATGAGAGAGATAGAGTAGAGAAGAAAACAAAAGAATTGAAAACGAAGGTTCTGTTACAACAAGCGTACCTGCCACGTGGTGGTCAGAATAGTGGTGCACAGAACAACTATCAGAATAACTATCAGCCCCAACCGTTTCAGAGAAACTCGCAAAGAACCGAGTATGCTCAACCACGTATCCCAGTAGGTCCCAATCAGTGTTCATATTGCAAGGAAGAGGGTCATTTCAAGTATAGTTGCCCTGCTTTGCTACAGCGCGCAAATGGTACTTCTGGTTTAAGAGGTCGAGGTGTTCCACAAGCACCTAGAGGAAGAGGACGTGGATATGTTCCCCAGAGCGCGCGCCCATTCCTCCCTCAAAACTCACTGAACAGATTTGATCAACAGGTTAATGCATCTGGTAGGACGGCTCAGTACTATACTGATGATTACTATACAGAGGATGAGCATTTGGACAGTAATGATTGCTAGGACAGCCATAGACAAAGAGAGGGAGTTGTTTCAGTTCCAGTAGATCAGAGTGGGCCTTATGTTAAGGTGATTGCATCAGGTGTGTCAGAACCTTTTCTGTTGGATACTGGTGCTACCAAGAGTTCTATTATGCACTCAAAACTCCCTGGCACACCTTTGTCTGGCGAAACAAATGTATCAGTAGGGTTTTCCGGCGCCCCAGTTAGAAATCCGATTTCTAACCCTATATCTCTTTCTGTTGGACCTTGTAAATTTGAAACACCCCTTATTTTGACGACAGGTTGTGGCGAGAACTTGTTAGGATTAGATCTGTTAAAGAGATTGTATGCGACATTGTATTGCTCTCCTTCTGGAGTGCAACTCACATTGGGTAAGAAAGTGGTTTCACCAATGTATTTGTCAAAGGACAGATTTCCACCAGAATTTTCGTCTCTTCCTAATACTCTTTGGGCTACTGGACCTAATGATGTAGGTCTTTTGGAAATTCAGCCATATGTGATAACATTAAAAGCCAATGTTAAAATGCCACGTATTCCCCAATACAAGATCTCTAGTGAAGGGGAAAAAGCGTTGATGGCAATTATTCGTGATCTGATTGAGAAGGATGTAATTGAAGAGACAAGAGGCAACGTTTGCAATAGTCCTGTTTTGCCTGTCTTGAAGCATACTGACCCTACTCAGCCACCTGTTTATAGGTTTGTAATTGATCTTAGAGAGGTGAACAAAATAGTTGTGCCACAGTTTCCAGTCGTCCCCGATATCACTGCATTGTTGACAATGATTCCAGCTTCAGCCACTTGGTTTTCAGTAATAGACCTGAAAAATGCTTTCTTCAGCATCCCTATTGCAGAAGAGAGCAGGGACATTTTTGGCTTCAATTTGGGAGGACGAAGCTTCAGATTTAAGAGAGCTCCTCAAGGCTATTGTGAAAGTCCATCTATCTATAGTCAGGCTTTGAAAGCACAACTTGACACTCTTATGTTACCTGATGGCGCCACTCTCATTCAATATGTCGATGATTTGCTAGTTGCCGCAGATACTAAGGAGATCTGCAAAGAAGCAACATTGTCATTATTGCGTCATTTGTCTGATTTACACCACAAAGTGTCCCTTTCAAAGTTACAGTATTGTCAAAAAGAAGTGACCTATTTAGGTCATCTCTTTTCGAAGGAGGGAAGGCAACTGACCCCAGAGAGAATCAGGGCTGTTGCAGCAATGAGTGTGCCAAGAACACAAAGAGAAGTGCGTGCTTTCTTGGGTATTACATCATATTGCAGACAATGGATACCTAATTTTTCGTTATTAGCCAAACCCTTGGTGGCATTAACTTGTAAAGATATACCAAATCCCGTCCCATGGTCTGAAGATTGTCAGAAAAGTTTTGTCGAATTACGTGATGCATTATGTTCAGCTCCTGTGTTGGGTACCCCCAACTACAGCAAGCCTTTTACATTGTATGTCCATGAGAAAGAAGGTTGTGCGTTAGCAGTTTTGACACAACAGTTTGGAGACAGGGAGCGTCCATGCGCCTATTTCTCTTCAACCTTAGACCCAGTAGCTAAGGCACTACCGAGCTGCTTAAGAGCGGCAGCGGCAGCTGCTGTTTCTATCCGACAGTCTGCTGGTTTAGTGATGAATAACACATTAATCGTAATGGTTCCACATGCAGTGGACACGTTGTTAAACAGAACCAAGACACAGCATTTAAGTAGTGCTCGATTGTCAGGTTACGAGTTGACATTGTTAGCAAGCCATGTACATATAAAAAGATGCACTACACTTAACCCAGCTACGTTATTGCCAATTGTGACGGAGTTAGATACTTCTGAACAACATGATTGTCTCCATAGAACAGAGGAAGAAACGAAAGGGAGAAAAGACCTTCTGGACACTCCCATTGCAAAGAGTGATGGTACTTTGTGGGTGGATGGTTCATGCTTTAAGCTCCCGAATGGTGACACGACTGCGGCGTATGCTGTGACAACTTTGTGTACGATTGTTGAAGCCGCACATATCCCACATAATTCAGCCCAAGCAGCTGAGTTAATAGCCCTAACAAGAGCATGTACAGTATCAAAAGGAATGAAAGTGACTATCTATACCGATAGCCAATATGCGTTTGGTGTGGCCCATAGTTTTGGGCGTTTGTGGAAGGAACGTGGGTTCCTGACCTCGCATGGAACTAAAATACAGCATGGTCAGTTGGTAAATGAGCTCCTTGATTCACTTACTTTACCGTTGCAAGTTGCGATTGTGAAGTGTAGCGCACATAAAAAGGTGACTGATGATGTCGGTCGTGGGAATGCATTTGCTGACGAGGTCGCAAAAGAAACGGCAAGGAATGTGATGAGCCGAATGTATGTCGCTGGCCCTGCAAGATGGATTGGTGATGTTGGAATGTGTGAAGAAACGATAGAAGGCGTGAAATCGATTCAAGCTGAAGCCACAGAGAGAGAATTGAGTGTGTGGAGAGAAAGTACGGGTAAATTGGATGCGAATGGTTGTTGGGTCGAGTTGTCAGAACATCAAAGATGGTTGCTACCCGATGCGTATGTGCTTGCAGTAGTTACAATGGCTCATGGAATGGCTCACATCAGTGTGAAAGGGATTTGTAAGTTGTTGGCCCCAGTATGGCAAAATGCAGGAATTCCCAAGTGCGCAGAAAATGTGGTTAAAAATTGCATGGTATGCCTGAAACACAACCCTGGTAGAGGAACCCCAACTCCAGCTGGTCATTTTGCACCTCCTACGTATCCGTTTGAGGTTTTGCAGCTAGATTTCATCCACATGGAGAGGTGCAACAACTTAAAATACGTACTCGTTGTTGTTTGTGCCTTTTCAAGATGGGTGGAAGCTTATCCCCTAAAAGACAATACTGCGCTATCCACAGCCAAAGCCCTTGTGAAAGAGTTCTTCCCTAGATTCGGAATGCCGAGAATGATCTGGAGTGACAATGGAAGTGAATTTGTGGGTCAAGTGATGAAGAAAGTATGCGAAGGGCTAGGCATAAACCAAAAGTTTCACGCTGCAAATCACCCCCAATCAGCTGGATTAGTGGAATGCGATAATGGCACTCTAAAGCTAAAATTGGCCAAGATACAAGCGAGCTCTGGTCTCAAATGGCCTGACGCTCTACCCTTAGCACTCCTATCAACCAGAATGACTGTGCATTCACGAGTGAAACTTAGTCCTTATGAAATAGTCTTCGGCCGCCCGGCCAATATATGGGGAGTGCCTAGGCCCAAGAAGTTCAGCGAGATAGAGCATCCTGTCTTGCTTGACTATCTGTATGAATTGACGGCTAAATTGCGTGTCTTACATCAACAGGTCCACGACACCCTGCCTCTGGTCTCTGAATCTCCAGGTCATCCCATTGAGCCTGGATCCTGGGTTTTAATAAAGAACTTTCAGCGAACCAAAAACGAGCAGCCCAGGTGGACCGGACCGCACCTCGTTCTTCTCTCCACAAGATCAGCTGTTCGAGTAGAAGGGAAGAAACACTGGATCCATGGGACCCATTGCAAAAGGGTACCCCTACCTCTGCCATATGACCGGTGGGTCCAGGAAGGTGTCGACGACTCAGAGACTGAAACCGTGCCACGTTTTCTGCCTTTCAGCGATGCACGAATAAAAGGAACACTCACTGAGAAAGAAAGTGATGACATTTTACAATCAGCAGTATCACCGTCAGTTCCATTGGGCACTACAGAACCTGAACTCCTTTTTCAGGACCACACGATACCTGGGACTAACCGTTATGATCTACGACCAAGAATAAAGGACAAATAAAACAGTTTACTTTTCTTCTCTTTAGCAAAGTTCTCCAATATGGAAAATTATTTTTGAATGACTTTTTGCTTTTTTGTATTTTTTGAACCTCCATCCGGGTTCAGCTGTAGGATCGTGGCTGAAAAGACTTAGGGGGGTAGCCTGTGGACACAAGGTCTACAGGTCTGGTTTGTTCGAGGGCGGCCTGGAACATTCAGAACACTCCTAAGTGAAGTAAACCAACCGCCACGAACGGCAACGGTTAGAGGATGGAATCTTTCCAAAATGGAGAACATGTTGAAAGACTGAGTTTCAAAAAGAGAATATGTGAAACGATAACCAGGAAACGGTTTTTGCTGCTGTGCATTTTTATGTTATTTAGTATACTTATGTTTTTTATAGGATATATTTTATTCTGTTTTAACGTGATATTGGCACCCACTACCTCGTCTATACCTCCTCCTTCCACTGTTTCCCCACATTCTTTTCAACTCCTTCCTAAACATGAATCTGCTAGGAGACTAGAGTTCATTAATAACTCCTTCATCCAGCTTTTGCACCAACACCAACTAGTGATAAATACAACTAACTGTTGGGTGTGTGGCCTTATGCCTCACACAGCAGATAAAGGTATCCCTTATCTGATCCTGCCTTTTAGCCACAATGGTTCCGTGTGGGCATTCAGAACGATATTCATCTATGCACACTACCCCCTACGTTTTGCGGAACACAACCCTAAGAAAAATGCTTTAGTTAAAGGTATCATAGACATGATGAAGGACAATATCTTCTACGAGACTATCCCCAGAGATGAGACAATGGCATATATAGGATGGAACATGACCGGATATGAAGCCACAATGAGTGAGAAGCAGCAAGCTAAGATATCTTCCCTGATTTGGGTTGTACCCCACCAGGGTCACCTGTGTCTGCAAGGTACTGGCAGGAATCCCAGAGCTCAGCTAGGGGAAAGCGTCTGCACTGAGACATATGTCTTCGCATCTCAGACCTCCCCTCCGCTCTTGGCAGCTAAGGGCACCTATTTCATCTGCCATGATAGAGCCTTTACATGGTTGCCCCCTGACTCTTCGGGCACATGCTTCGTTTCGTTCCTGTTGCCCCCTACCTACACAGCAGCGGCAGATTACCACAAGACAAGGATAGTTAGAGGCGTCTTCAGTGAAGAAGACACTGCAGGACAAGAATTTGGGGACTTCGTAAAGGGTTTTCTGCCGTTCTGGGGACAAATAAGTAACAGCAGGAGCATAAGGCAATTGGTAAGAGTGGTTGAATCCACTGTGGCTGAAACCGCTGGTGCCCTTGGTAACTTGACTGCTGAGCTCCAGTCGGATCGTCTTATGACCCTTCAGAACAGGGTCGCATTAGATGTCATCCTTGCAGACCGGGGTGGAGTATGTACATTGATCCAATCTAGTTGCTGTGTTTTTGTCCCAGATAACGCTCCAACAGTATACCAGGCCATCTCCAAACTGCATAGAATTTCCGAATCTATTCATTTAGATAAAGGAGATTGGTCATTAATGGGATGGTTCTGGGAACTGATATCAGCATGGGGATGGAAGATTCTGATGGTCATTGGGATGATCTTGGCCATTCTTTTCCTGTTCTGTCTATGCGTGCAGTGTGCTGCTGCGATATGTGGTTTCTGTGTTACATCATGCATAAGGAAACCTGCACCAAGAGACGAGCTAAATACTAGGATGATGTTACAGCAACATCTCAACGACTTTAGAAACATAGACCTGGACTCAGATTAGCATGAGAATAGGTTTATTGCCTATGTAAGGGCAAAAGGAGGGTTTGTGGTTCTAAAAAATTCTGGACCCATGTAATCTACTTTGCCACAGCAGTACGATTTTAGTATCAAAAGACCGATAATGACTAGTACACTAAGCATGAGCATTTTCGCTCAATTCCAGCAGCGTTTTCACCTCGAAATCGCCATTTTCGTCCTGCACTCCTGGCTCCCATTTTTAAAAGTTGCCCTCACATAGGTTTACAATACAGTCAGATTTGATTCCAAGGACACGTACACCTTGATTGACTTTTCTCTGACCTGGGCAAGCTGGAACCATTGCCTCAGGCCAAACCTGTTTGGTCAGTCCCTCTCCCAGTGGCCGAATCAGATAGCATCAAGGCACACCATGCCATAAAACCCTTATTATCGCTCACACACCCTGCCTAATCTTGCTCACACTTGCACCTGCTCTTTTCTTCTTCTTACTTTACGAGGGGGAGGTGCCCGTTTTTATTGGGGGCCCACACTTATCTGATATAAAATACTAGGCCTTGCCGGGTAATTTATTATGGGTTGAATGACATGAAATATGAGGTTTCATCATGACACTGTTTTTTCCTTTGAAGTGAAAACATGTGAATGACCAACCAAAATGTCAAGAATGTTTGCCTGAAGCTTAAAAAACTGTATATAAGGAAACCTGATTTTGCATTGACACACAGTCTCCTGAGAACATACAAACCGTGCTGTTGTACTTCTAGGACGCTTGTTACTTGGTTGCAGCCAATAAATTCGATCTTTGACTTCACCTAGAAGACTCTGAGTTTCTGTAGTCTGAATCAGGAAAGTACCCGAGGTCTTTGGGTGTACCCTGGCACCGCTGGGTTACCGGATCAGTACCGGTTCTGAAAAACCCAGTACCTCAGAGGGAGCTCACACTTTTTGAAAAATTCATTCGTAGGGCTGGCACCCCGAAAGGGATTATCTCCCATCTTTAAGCTTTGTTAACAACCACAGGCCACACGAAGAGACCCCGCCACCACCACTTCTGGGAACAAGTGCTGGGAGAAGAAATTCCTGACACGCAATGGGAGAAATTATACAGAGACATCCGGAGACACAACCGCTCTATAGCCTTGAGAGAGGCACTTTATAAGATTTTGTACAACCGGTATCTTTATCCTACTAAATTAAAGAAAATATTCCTGACCACTTCAGATCTGTGGTGGAGAGGGTGTGGAGCACAAGGTGATTTCAAACATATATGGTGGGATTGTCCCACGATTCGCCCTTTTTGGAATGAAATCCTGGCCCACATCAAGGATATACTGGGCTATCCCATAGAGATTACTGTCTGCTGCGCACTTTTCGGATTGAAGGATGACACTCTCCAACATCAAACAGGAGAAGATACGTCCATTATGTGGCTCTGCCTAGGGGCCGCTAAAATGGCGATAGCGGCGGCCAGGAAAAAACAAGAGGCTCCGGCGATCACTCAGTGGCAAAGCCGTCTCTGGAGTGCGCTAACCATGGAAAGAATGGCGGACATCTTTGCAGATGATTTAAATTTTTTTGAATATAAATGAGGTCCATTAGTATCCTATCTATCCAGAGGCCTCCCGCTGACGGCATGCCCACCCAGAATTAGGTCACTGCATCTATTTCAAATCTAAGAGAGGTAGATGGTCTGCAACCGTACATAACCCCAAACTCTTGCAAAAGACATGAAAGACTCTTATCTATAGTGAAGATATACTAAACGTGTTGGAGTGTAGCTTTTATAATCAAAATTAACATGAAATGTTTACGAACTAATGCATAATAATACTGCATCTAAATGCAATTGCTGTGTTTTACTAAACGTGTGTTTGAAATGTGCCCACGGGGAGTGGCCACCAATGTATACAATGATTAATGAACTTGACTAATAATGAAAATTAATGTGCTAATATATGATTTTGTGCTAGTATTAAGAGTTATACGTTAAGGATTTGCTAATTAATTAACTAGGCCTTAGTTAGCATGATTCGGGCCTAGCTGCCCGGTTTCATATTAAATGTGTTTTTCTAATGTGCAGTGTGCTGACTTGCTGAAGGACATGTAGTTGTACTTTTCTAGAAGCTAGAAGATGAGTGTAACTGTAGTAGATTTATTCTCATGAAGACTCGACTTGCTCAAGGAGACATTCTTGCCGAATGCAACAGTGTAAATTTGCAATAGGTACAAGGTCGCGTGAACTGGTATAGACAATGGAACTACTGACTGAGTGTGCGAAAGTATAAGTTTGTACCTGACATTCTACCCGTTGGAGACGTCAATTACAGGAGCCAATAAACTACGTGAGAACTGTTATGGGTGACAACCTTAATGAAGCGAGACGTAAACCATTGGATGGAGATGATGGTGCGCCAAAACTTGCCCAATTGGAAATTAAGGGACTGTACAACAAGTTTGATATAAAATTCTTGGACACAAGGAGAAATCAGCCCTTTTACGAGCTATTACAAGCTATTTTGCCATTGCATGCTGTCACTTTGTTACTCTGCCTAAAGACTTTGCCGTTTGATTCTTCAAACCATTCTTACTTTACCTTACCCGTTCTATACTTTTCCTCCTTATGAGGGAAGTATTCCCTTATTGCCCGTCTTGCTGAACTTTGCTGTCTTTCCTGGCTGATGGCGAATCAACTGCTGTCCTGAGGACGAAGACTGACTCTGTATGCTGACCCATTACGGAGGGTAACTATATGATGATGAAATTGTAATTGTCTGTTTGCCTTTCCTTTCTAGGTCCCAACTGCTTCTTTTGATAGAGACCACAGATAGATGTTTTCTAAATTTGTATTGCTAAATTGTTTTGCATGAAGCCCAACATGCCAATGCTGATTCGAGGTTAGTTAAGGAATTCACTAAACGGACGCAAATAGACAAATGACTGAATCTATGCTCTGTGGAACAATGCGCTAATGATACTCAGCTAAGGATTAATCCATGCTAACGTCGTGCTATGTTCTAATGTTTATGCTCTTTGCTTTGATGAAATCTTATGCGAGTTGCTATATTCTGACCGTGCTGATGTGTTTTCTGGTATTGAGACTAATAAATTTGCTAGTAGAATGTAATTAATAGGGAATAAACATCATAAACTTGCTAAATTCTGGCGTGGTTATTCATGACTGAAAGGTCATGGTGTGCTTCAATTCTTATTGATGTCATTGATTAATTTGATTGATTTGCTATTGTGAATACTGATGAGGTTATTGACATATTGATTGCCATGTTGATTAGTTATCTCGCCCTAAGGTGTCTTCAATCAGAGTCAAAAGATTCATCGGCCTAAAACGAGTCCCAGAGTGAATAAATTATCCAGATTGGGACGCGTTATCAGTTCTGGTAGCAGAGGACAGTTTAGGCTCTTTGGGGTCCTAGGACAAGGGACCATTGTTTAAAATTTGTTTTTGAGATAATGCAAATTGGAGGTATGATGTGCCCCTAAGTCCCAAATGACTTTCCCGGAATCTCGGAGCTTGCCTAAGTGAGTTGGGTATGTTCTCGGCGTTCTAGTGATAGTATGTGTGTCGTAGCATTTGCGCTTGCTCAACTTATACATATCGCAGGTGAATTGTGAAGGTTTGTGAGAGTTTAGGCCAGGTAATGTTTTAGTAGGAGTGGGCGTACTCTGCAGTATGAGAGTAGGGAAGTCGGCAAACTTCATGTGAGTGTGGTGCTTTGTGCTCAAAAAATTGTCCCCTTGGTTGTTGGTGAAGTGCTGACCCTGCAAGGTCTAAGACTCCGGAGTATATTGATAAGTGTATGAGACACTTGGTTTATGTTGTAATTTGTGCGGTTTAATAGGTCAATCGGGCGTGGTTGACGAGTCGAGTTTGAGTCAAAGTGTGTGAGTGAAACCTTCGATGGAGATTTGGCAAGTTCTAAAGTGCACTAGAACGAACCATTGGCAAGTCAAGAGTAGAATATGCTGGTTGAATTCTGCTTGCTAATGCAGGATCTGAGAAGGAGAGAGTAGCGGCTGAGGCTTCAAGTGAAATCTCTGTAAAGTTCTCAAGCAATTGTGTTACCCTTCCTGTAGTAAACCGCCAAATTTGAGTTTATTGTTAAGGTGCTCGCAATATATTGCATTAGTTTTGTGTGGATTTAGAGTGAGGAAGACAAGCCGCAAGACTTTGTCAGCCGCCGTGTGTGTGAGTGTGACGCCATTGGAGCCGTGCTGGGATAGGCCAGTTTCCGAGAGGGGTCTCGCACGGATTGGCAGCCATCCGTGAGAGGCAATTGGTTGAGAAAGTAGGCGAAGAGTGTCTAGGAATTAAAGTCACTTCCTGATTAGATTCTAAACAAAATAAAAAGACACAAAAATTAAGTTTTTCAAGGCTTTAAAGAGTGCTGTGAGGGGAGATACATACATTACAGCGAGTGTGAGGGAGCCTACACCGCCAGGGAATACTCCGGCTTATGCCGTAATGGAGGAGAAGGGAGTAGCGCCATGTCTTTGGCTAAAGCAATGGTGCAAAATGACAGAAAAGGAAGGATGTTTGGCGTTTCCGGAGCACGGAACGTTCAATATAAGGATTCTGGAAAATTTGCGGAGGGTGTTAAATGAACAGAAGCCACCTCCGAGACCAGCTCAGTTTGAGGCGTTAGCAATTTGGGAACTGGCGGCAATTCAGAAACAGCAACAGAAATTTGAGAGGAGAATGAAGAAAGCAGAGAAGACTCTAGCGGAGGCTAGATGGGATAGTGAGACCAGGATGTGGAGAAGGGCAATGATGGACGGAGTTAGGATGTTTCCAGCAATGACTCAAGACGGTGAAACACAGGGGAGAAAGGAAACTTGTAAAACAGACAAGGGGTCTAGTAAGCAGAAGGAGACTCAGAAGTCTTGGGCAGATGCAGATGATTCTGATGATGATGAGTTTCTAAATCAGTTGTTACATGATCGACCGCCACCATATGCCATGAATGAGAGTAGACCGAGTACTAGTGCAGGTCCTGTTAATCCGACACAAAATCAAGGAACCACAAGCGTAGCACAGGCAAATAATGTTACCACATCAGCTCTGATACAGAATGGTGTTAGTGTATCCACCGCACCAGAGACACAGATACAGTTGCAGCCACCACCAATTCAGAGGCTCTACCCCAATCTCCCAGTATTAGAGACCACTACAAGTTTGATGGTACCGCCTGATCCAGTATACACGAGATCAAAGTTAGTGCAGATTGAGCCAACTCCACAATTGCTGCCCCAGCTGCAGCAACAGATAGTCCCGAATTACACGTCGGTCGCAGGACCGCAGTCAGTCGCAGCACCTGTAATGAATCAAGCTATGGGAGTTAATGCTCCACAGGGATTGGGAAACGGACAGGCACCAGCCGCTATATCTTTGCCGATTACTGTTGGTCCGCCAGTACCGCTATATGCGCAGGCAAAACCTACTGTATGCGATCAAGGAGTAATGACTCAAAAGGTGATAAGAGGAGGGTTCACAGAAAGTTCCCTAGGGATGACACAGGGAGAACAGACAGTCGAGGTCCTTATTGGACTTCAGTCCGATTGGGGTTCCTTTAGAGACAATGAGACAAGCAGGTTTTGGGTGTGCTGACTCCACAGGGAGTGAGTGCAAATACATCACAGACACCAACGATGCAGGCTGGAAATATCTTGTTGCAAGGCTTAACAGCGCAACAGTTGACTGAGTGGTTAGACAAGCTTAACACTCCACAGACTACTCCTGTGACAACCGAGCCATCTGAGAGAGAGGAATACCTGAATTTTATAAGGTTGAGAGTGGAAGCAGCGGAGCTAGTTGAAGGAACCATGGGAGTGAGCAGATTAGAATCATACACTGAAGTGGAATTGAGGTTTCTGTTCCCGAAAATAACCAAGGAAATGAGTAAGGTGCACCAGAGGTTAGCGAATGTGGCAGACAAATACGGTATAGACTTAGACAATACTAAGCATCTGAAAAGGAGTTGTAGGTTAGACTTCGAACCCAAAGATTTCGATCATATGAGATCTACTGGAATGAAGGCACACCTCAAAGAGATACTACAGAGGGTGCAGATTTGGGGAGCGTTAGAGAAGTGGGAAGGCAGATGGGCAAAGAAGAGAGATAAAGGGAAAAGTGACTGCCTGGAACCGCAGCAGACGAAGGCAGCGCCAGACCAGGGAACAATAAAGATGTCACCGATGAGGGAGACAGCTGGAGGGGTTCTAGTCCATGTACCATGGTCTAGAGGTGACATTTTGTCCTTCACAAATAATTATCCCAGGTTGAGGGAAAAGCCGATAGAGTGGTATCAGCAAACTGACAGGTTTGTGAAGCTTGCGAAGTGTCTTTGGGAAGACTTGAATACCCTGTTTGAAATTATAGTTCCAGCTGATTTGTGGCTTGAATGCAAGAGGGGTGTGGATTGGCCGACAGAGGAACCGGCAAGGGATAAGATTACTGGAGCACTGTCTCCTGACATGATGAGGTATTACCATAAGGTGATTGAGTTTTTAAAACAAAAGGTGTCGCCGAAAGTCACTGAAAATTGATCGAACGGCACAAGAGGGCAAAGAGTCAATACATGCTTACTATGAGAGGTTGTTGAAGGCATTCAAACACTATAGTGGTACGGAGGTCATAGAACCGAAACACATGAATCATCTTGTGTTCAGATTTGTTGAAGGACTGAGGCCGGAGATTAGCCAGATGATTAAGAATCATTTGATCTGTTGGCAAGCGAAACCGATTGATGAGGTGTTGCAGTATGCGAAATACTGTAGCGATGAGATTGAGTTGAAACAGAAAAAGCTGAAGGAGAAGGTGATGGTAATGCAAATTAAGGCAAACGGAATGTTTCAGGCGCAACCAAGAGGTCGGGGAGGTTTTGTGAACCGTGGTCCAGATTTGAATACTGTTGTGGTTCAAAACGATGTGCAAGAGATGAAAAAGATGTTACCATGCCATGCGTGCGGGGGCGTAGGACACTGGAAGTCGGAGTGTCCAATGATGGTGCAGGATGGTGTTGTTCAACAGAGCAATGATGTTGGTACATTTCAAAATGGGAGGGGTCCAAGAATGAGGGGTCCAAATCCAAACTTCCAGAATAATATGGTTCAGATGCAGGGTCTCCAGCCTATGCAACAAATGCAAATGTCAAGTATGCAACCAGCACAGATGCAGCAGGTGCAACAGCAGATTCCCATGGTACCTGGACAGCAAATGCAATTGCCTTTAGCTCCGATGGCACAGCAACAGGTGATGCTTCCTCAACAGGTCACAGGCCAAACAATGAGTCAAAATAATACAGTACAACAGTTCCCATTGCATGGTGAGAATGGAATAAACGATGAATGGTTGGATGATTGTTCCGATAGTGAAGAGTGCAGGCTTGTAGCGTCCCTAGAAGTAGATCAGAGGGGACCTTATGTGCAAGGGAAGGTGATGGGTCACAAGGTTTCATTCCTAGTTGACAAAGGAGCTACACGCTCTACAGTTAGAAGTGCAGAGGTTCCGAAATTGCAGGCTTTCGGGACGTACCATAAAGGTGGTAGGAGCAGCAAATCAGCTCCTGACAAATCAGATTACAGATCTGGTCCAGGTTGAAATTGGTACCTTCCAGGGATTACATAGGTTTGCAGTCTGTGATTCAAGTCCCGTATCCCTACTGGGAAGAGACTTACTGTGTAAGATGAGGTGTTCGATCACCTGTTCCAATGAAGGGATTGAGGTGCAGACAAACAGTGATGATGAAGGGGACAATGGTAAGATCTCAGAGACGGAGACCACAGATGAGGAGTACCCTTTGATAAGCTTCTTCCCGATGTTCACAATGACCGATTTGCTGAGTTACAGGGAACAGTGATAGAGAAAGTGTGGGACTTGACAAGAAAGGAAGTGGGATTGATAAAAGGAGTAGAACCAGTCAAAGTAGATGTGAAGCCAAATGCCGTGTTTCCCCAGGTACCGCAGTACCACATGGCACAAGATGTCCTCATACAAGTGACGCAGATAACTGCAGACTTTGTGAAGCAAGGGGTCTTAAAAGAAGTAATGAGCAGCCCATGTAATTAGCCAATAATGGGACTGAGAAAGCCTTGTGGGAAAGTTCAAATTGTCCAAGACCTGAGAAAAATTAACGAAATAGTGGTAAAATGTTTCCCTTTAGTGCCAAATCCAGCCGTGATCATGTTTCAGGTTCCATGCGATGCAGAGTGGTTCACAGTCGTGGACATGTCTCAAGCATTCTTTTCGGTGCCTCTTCATGAGGACAGCCAGTTTCTCTTCAGTTTCAAATTCTTGGACAAGGTTTACAGTTGGTGTTGAATTCCTCAAGGGTTTTCAGAATCGCCTTCCATCTTCAATCAGATATTGAAGAAGGATTTGGAATCATTGGAACTGCCTTTTAATTTGACTCTAGTACAGTACATTGATGACTTGTTGATTGCGTCCAAAATGAAAGATGACTGCAGGTATCATCATACTATTGCCTTAATGAATCATTTGGGAAAGAATGGACATAAAGGGCTTGATTACAACTTTGGAGGACGGTGTTAATCCTTCCCAAATGTGACGGATATACCACCTACCGTATTACGAGTCCATTATATCCTATGGAACTCGTAATGCGGTAGGTGGTATATCCGTCACATTTGGGACGGATTAACACCGTCCTCCAAAGTTGTAAGCAGGCCCAAAGTGTCCCCAAAGAAGCTACAGTACTGTCAGAAAGAGGTGAAGTGCTTAGGCCACCTAATTGAGAAAGGGTTGAGGAAAATCTCTAAAGAGAGAGTGACAGCCATATTGCAGATGAATCCCCCGCCATCCAAGAGAGACGTGAGGATATTTTTGGGAATGGTGGGTTACTGTCGTCAGTGGATTCCCAACTTCTCGATTATCTCTAAGCCTTTGGTGAGGTTGACTGTCAAGGAGATTATGGATGGCCCGGGTACCCTGACTATGTCCGAGAAAGAAATGAAGGCATTCATTGAACTGAGAGAGAGCATGTGCAGGGCTCCAGCTTTAGGTATGCCTGACTACACAAAGCCTTTTGTACTGTTTTGTCATGAACGTGATGCTTGTTCTTTGTCTGTCCTGACACAGGTCCATGGAGGTGCAAACCGCCCAGTAGCATATTTTTCAGCTACTTTGGACCCAGTCGCGGCAGCCTTACCATGTAGTTTGCGTGCAGTTGCAGCAGTTGGTCAAAGCCTCACTCAGTGTGAAGGTATAGTGATGGGACATCACTTAACAGTAATGGTCCCACATTCAGTCGAAATACTACTGACCCCTACCAAGACTCAGCATATGACAACTGCGAGACTCACTAAATATGAAACAATCATACTGCGGTCCCCTAATGTGTCTTTGAAAAGATGTACTGTGTTGAACCCGTCAACTTTGCTTTCTAATGAGAATACAGATATTGATGATGCTGAGGAAGTAGAACATGATTGTCTTGAGGTAACAGAACTGTGCACCAAACCAAGACCTGACATTAAAGATACTCAATTAGACGAAAACGATTACATTATCTTTGTTGATGGTTCATGCCTTAGAGACTCAGTAGGAGTACTGAGAGCCGGATACTCTGTGTGTACAATATCCGGTATTCTGGAAGCATCTTGGCTCGAACGAGTATACTCTGCTCAAGTGGCTGAATTGATTGCTCTTACTAGAGCGTGCCATGCTGCTGAAAACTTGAAAGTCACTATCTACACTGACAACAGATACGGATTTGGAATTGTTCATGACTTTGGCCAATTATGGTCCCAGAGGGGTTTCCTGACCTCTTCTGGTTCTCCAGTGAAAAATGGTGAAAGAATTAAGGAATTGTTGTACGCGATTCAGTTACCTCTTGAAATTGCCGTGGTGAAATGCAATGCTCATGTTAAGTCACAAGACTTTGTGTCAATGGGAAACGGATATGCAGATCAAGTCGCAAGGTTTTGTGCATTGAACTGTATATCGTTCAAAGATCAGTGGGAGTTGTTATCAGAAACTGAAAATGAGACATGCACAGGTTATGCATTGAGGGTGGTTGACACAATGGAAGAGATAAAATTGCTGCAGGGACGTGCCAGCAAAGAAGAGAAACGTTCTTGGCTCAAATTGCAATGTGTACAAAGACCTGATGATTTGTGGGTTTCAGATGAGGGGAAAATGGTTTTGCCAAACAGTCTTTTGTCACAGTTTGCGAGCTTTTATCATGGACAAGCATTTATTGGGAGAGATGCCATGATTAGGTTGTTCAAAATTGACTGGTTTAACCCGAAGTTCAGACAAGCCGCAGAAGTAATCTGTCACAGGTGCATCATCTGTCAGGAGATGAATGCAGGGAAAGGGACTGTGGCGAATTTGAGCCACATTGGGAGAGCAGGAGGTCCATTTAGCAGGATGCAGAAGGATTTTATTGAGATGCCTGTGTGTGGAGGCTTGAGGTACGTGTTGGTGATTGTGAGCATTTTCAGTCACTGGATTGAAGCTTACCCTGCACGTAGGAATGACAGTCTCACAGTAGCGAAGTTGCTACTTAGGGAGTTGATACCATGTTTCGGGTTTCCGATCTCTTTAGAATCAGATAGGGGAAGTCACTTCAACAATGAGGTGGTTAAGCTCTTGTGTGTCACACTGAACATTGAAAAGAAGTTGCATTGTAATTACCGCCCTGAAGCATCAGGACTAGTGGAACAGATAAATGGTACCTTGAAGTCGAGAATGGCAAAAATGTGTGCAGCTACGAATTTGAAATGGCCAGACGCATTGCCCTTAGTGCTAATGTCAATGAGAAATACACCCAACAAGAAAACAGGACTGTCTCCGCATTAAATTCTAATGGGCCGAGCTATGAGATTGCCCGCAGTGCCTGCAAATGGTCTTGTGAATATCACGGATGATGTGGTGTTGGACTACTGCAAGGGTCTGGCTGACGTGGTCCGCTCTTTCTCTCACCAGGTGGAAGCAACCACACTACCACCGATAAATGATCCAGGTCACACTCTGAAAGCCGGTGACTGGGTTGTTGTCAAGAAACACGTGAGGAAGTCATGTTTGGAGCCACGTTGGAAGGGGCAACGGCAAACACCACCTTGTCGCTTGTGTCGCTTGCAAGGATTCGCAAGGATGTAATATGCTCCCTTATCCCCAGTTGTCTACATAAAGGGATTATCCACTTCTTCCTGGGCAGGACAAAAAAACATAAAATGAGCCAATGACTCTGGTTGCTCAGGACAGAAGTGGCAGAAACTTGGATTGTGGACCTCCTTGAGCCATCTTGCAGTGAATGAATTAAGAGGCAGTGTTCCTAACCTAAATTTGATAAAAAGGGTTTTAGAATGGGGGGATTAATATTGTCCATATAGGCCTCAAACTTGGGGCTACATTTATGGTCTAGAAACTGTAACGTTCTACTACCATCGTCCTTTTTGGACCATAGTTGGGTCAAAATGAACTCCCAGTTACACCGCCTTATTCGTGCCTTTGCTTCCTTTGTTAGATTGTGGGGATCTCTCCACACCTCATCTACTTTAATAAGTTGGCACGTATCTCTAATGTGCTTGAACCAGGGAATTTTTAGCACGTCACTGTCCGCTAGAAGCTCGGCAACTGCTGTTTGGTAGGGGGACAGATATTTGGATGTCCAGAGGCGGACCCAATACATAAGGGGTCTTAAGGCAGCCTCATTGTGCATCTCATTTAGGGCTAGATCGAATCTAAGGGGTAAAAGTGGAGTACTTGTCGGTAAACGCAGAAAATTACGCATAAAGCGATTTTCCACCGTTGTCAGGCAGCTAGAGTTGCTATGCCCCCCTAGTTCAGCACCATAAATTGAGGCGGCCGCAGCCTTGTATACCGTGATGGCGGGGGAAATCTCTCCTTCCGTAGTGTTAGCAATTTTCCTCGCTATCACGGCTGACCTCTGTCGAAGGATGGACACACTCTTTTCAATCTGTGCCGTCCACCGTTGGTCATCCGATATCCTAATCCCCAAGTAGTCGAACTGTCTGACTCTCTCTATCGGTTGGCCTACCAAGGTCATTTTCCCCCTAAAGGTCTTATGAGGATTAAAAGCCATGAATTTAGTCTTAGAAGAATTTATCTCTACGTCCCTTTTTATACAAAATTTAATAAAGGCATTGAGTTCATTTTGAAGGCCCATTGGGGTTCGTGAGATCAATAAGGTTCTCATCTGCAAACATTAAGATAGGAACAGAAGTACCTGCTAGCTTAGGGGCGTCATGATTGCAGTGCATCAGCTGGTTAACCGCACCGTTGATGTAAAGATTGAACAGCGTGGGGGCCAGAACACATCCCTGTCTAACCCCCCTGTCAATAGGTATGGCTTTGGTCAGGTCGCCACCATGGGACCAGCGTACCTGGGCATGAGTGCCCTCATGGAGACACCTGATCAGTTTCAACATCTCTCTGTCGAGTTTAGAGGTCTCTAGGACGTTCCACAAGAGGTCCCGCGGGACCATATCAAACGCAGCTTTTAGGTCAATTAAGGCCACTTACAGATGGCCCTTGGTTAAGGACAGATGTTTCCAACAAAGAAGGTTAAACCTAAATGCCTGATTGATTGTGCTCACGCCCTTCCTAAAACCTGCCTGGAGGTCGGAGAGAATATATGAGTCTACTATCCACCCTTGCAATCTGGTCAGGATTTGCTTACAAAAGACTTTTTGGCTGATATCGATTAAACTTATTGGCCTGTAGTTGGAAGGAAGTTCCCTTAAGCCCTTTTTGAAACCGTGGATTATAATCGCTCCTTGCCATGTAGAAGGGAACCCCCCCGCCTCTCAGAATCTCATTGCTAAGTGTGTTTAAATATAAGGACCAGGTACTGGGGCGAGATAAATACAAATCACCAGGAATACCATCCAGCCCTGGGGCCTTCCCTTTGCGTAACGACTGGAGTGCCAAAGTTGTTTCTTTTAAGGAAAAAGGGGCCAGATTAAATTTAAATGCAGTAGCTAACCCAAAAGTAGGTCGACGAGGGGGCCCCTCCAGAGGTGGTGAGGCAGTAGAGCTACTAATTTGAGCCACACTATACAAAGCTCCGAAATGAGACACCCAGAGTGCTGGCTGGATTGCTGGGTAAGTCTCTGCATTGTCAGAGTGACCTTTGTCCGCCACTAATTTCCAAAACAATTTTGTGTCCTTTACTTGTAAAGCATCAACCATGGCCTTCCAGTGTTTAGATTCCCATTCTTTTTTTGCGTTTTTCAGCTCAGTTTTGTAAGCAAACCTGGAGGTTCTTATCACACTATGACTCCCTACCTTCAATGCTTCCAGAAGCCGTAACCTGGCCAGCCGGCAAGAGCTTGAAAACCACCTCAGGGTTCTAACCCTGGTTTCGGCCCGCCTCCTTGTTACCTGGAAAAAGGGTCTTAGCTGGTTGACCATGGTATTGTGCAATTTAATTATATTGACCGGTACCAAGACAATGTACTTCAAGGGGGAAAGCGTTGATATTACCTCTTTATATAGGGATACCTGAAAGTTTACGTCATCTGCCACCATTTCCCACCTTACATTTTTATAGCCATTTGTCACAGCTAGGGTGCTGCCCTTCACCCACTTGGAGAGAAGACTACATTTGAATGGGGCAAATGAAAAAAGTACACAAAGAGCTTGATGATCACTATCTTCACGTGGAGAGACTACCATGTCAATTAGGGAAATCCAAAGAAAGTCACTTACTAGAACATAGTCTTTACTCTTGTATAAGCCTTTTCTTTATGTAGGCAATGCAGGAGTATCTGATTTTGTGTTCCCATTGACTATTCTAAGCCCCATTGTTTTTATAAAATCCTCCACTAGATCTAAAATACCCCCTGAAGGCTTGGTTACAACCTGAACTGGGCCTGATCTGTCCCATGGGTAGATAAACTGGGTTCTTTTATACTGAAAATCATCCTCGTGCTTCAACTGCATGTTGAAATCTCCTGCAATGAGTATGCCCTGCCCCCCGGGTAGATGGTTTAAGAGATCGGTAAGCGTTTTTATCTGGACGATTTGGGACTTTTTTGGGCCAGGTCTTATATATATATTTACAAGTACTATACGTACTGGCCCCCTTGGGCCGCTGAGTATTACCTCCACAGCTAGTATATCCCTAGAGGGGGAGGGCAGCTCCTTTACCTTGGGAGATAAATCGTGCTTGAGCCAGATTATTAAGCCCCCAGATGCTCTACCAGATGGAGATGGAAGTGCAGCCTTCTGGAAGGACCAATATCCTGCCCTATGCCTTTTGGAAGTGGCCCATGTTTCCTGTTGGAAAATAATATGATGTTGGTCCATGAAGCTACACCACTCTGGATTAGTTGTCTTAGATGTCACACCCGCCACATTCCAGGATAAAAAGTTAATTGAAGGTTCGGTACTATCCCCTGTGTAGGGCAGTCTCACTGTTCGCTTGTCTGTGGGCGGTGTTATTTCACTATGTCTCCCTTCTGCACATACATCAACGGACTCCTGTCTCTACCCCCACTATGACTGAAGGTAGAATATTTAGATTGCATGGTACCAGAGACTTTATACCTGATGTGTTTTCCTTTTCTACATCTACTGTTGGGGCTTTGCGTCAATCTACATTTGAGGTTGAGCTGCTCCTACCTCCCCATCCTGTGGTGCGTGTGTTGGGGCAAGATCTAATAATGGGGCTACCTCTAAAGAACAAGTTAGCCATTGAGAGGGGAATCGACTGGACAAGAGTTACTTGAGACGAGGTGTCTGGTCGCGATCTTAAATCAAGGGCTTATAGGCCCTTTACTAAACTCTGGCTGTTCAACTGCAGCCCTATGAGGTCCATGTCTACAGAGGCATTTATAAATATCTGGGCAGTAATTAGGTCATCCCGTATAATGGACCTACATTTTTTTACATTCCTTATCCAGTGGATTACTTTGTTCTTCAGTGAATCCTCTGGTTCCCTTGTTCCATGTCTCAGCTTAGGAATGTTCGTCAGATAAACATCACACTGACCATACATCGACTGGCTGAACTGGGAGTTTGACTGGGAAGCTTTGGTAATGTAGGCTAGAGCCTTAGTACTAAACTTCGCTTGATTGACCCCCGTAGTCATTTTAGTGTCATATTTATTTGAAACAGGGGTTTCGCACACTACTCGTTGACAGGGTGGTAATGCCATTCCTGCGTTGTTACCCATGTACGTTCCCTTTTTAGTAGTATCAGTTTGCTGCGTTTGTGTGGATAAGGAGTTAGACTCGGGTTTGAGAGAAGATTTCCTTATATCCCCAATCACAACTGTTAGGCCGTCAAGCTTCGCGTGGACCATATGACTAAGGGAAATGAGGTTCTCTTTTAGGCTCTTTATTTCAGATCTTATTTGTTCTAACTGAGCCTCTAGAGGCCGTTCCATCTGGATAGCTGGATTTATTATTGGCACCTCAACTCCCCTAAATAAGCCTTCATTTGGACTAGGTGTTACCAGCGAAGCCAGCGGTAGGAAACGATTGGACCAGGTTATATGGGGAGATACGCTAGCCAACTGGTCAGCCACACACAAAGTCGGGCTCACTATATGGTTGGCCAGAGTATCTGACGTAGTATACTCTAATTGGGGCCCCCGTGGCGGCAATACCAGGGTCTCTTTGTTCCCAGGGGTCACAGGAATAAAAAAAGATTTTATATCTTTGGTCGCAGCATCAGGTCTTCCCTTAGGGTACTTGGACGATTTGGTGGCTAACATACTCTCAACCTCTTCTATTAAGTCATCGATTTGTGATAAAGTACAATTTTCAGCGGCATGGTGAGATATTTTCTTTGCCCCCCCCCGCCCGGAGGGATTGCCGCTTGCTTTCCTTTTCCCCATCCTGCCAATAATGAATGAGTTCCACAAATTGAGTGAACAGGAGGACACATTGTCCGAGTTGTAGGGGCTTAACCAGCACCCAATAGTCACATGCAGGACCAGTACTTCCCAATTGTATAAGCACAGTATCAAGCTATAGGGGCTTGGGCCACCCCCAACAACCACAGACAGCCACCAGCGCTTCACTGCGCAGGAGAGCATGAAAATAGCTCATTGGGGGCCTGGTCACTCAAACTGCAAACCAAATTCAGAGGGGTGACGGTGAGCCTATCTCAACTGAGGCGCCAGGAGATCTAACACGAAGAGAGGTTCTCCCAGAAGCAGACGGATACAGGTTTGAAGTTGAACCCCTGACAGACCCAGAAGGCGAAGGAGGTGAAACAGAGGAAAGTCAAAGTGCCCAGACTCCTCCTGACCCGCTTGCAGAGACATCAAGAGAAAACACCATAGCACAAGAGGAGGGCATTGAACAGCAACCTGGGAAAACAAACAGCAAAAGGAAATCACTGAAAGGAGATAAATGGCCAGAGCCACAAGCTGCAAAAGAGAAAGTGGTAATAGACGAAACAATAGAGGAAGAAGTTGATACCACAAGAAGGGAGGACCTGAGTGAAGGAGAATTGCAGGGTGATCGCAGACTGAAAAGAAAGAGAGTTGCAAACAGAAGGAACGCAGGTCCTGAATGTGCGTATGCAACATCAGCTGAATGGCAACAAGAATTCTTGGCATTCTGTTTCGATCAAGAGATTCCAGGTCAATACTACGGCACCTGAATTTGACAACCGAATATGGAGATTGTGTTAAATTTAGTGTAAAGCTGAAAAGCTGAGAGAAGAGAGACTGATAAATTACCGGATGTGACACTGTTAACCTGAATTGACTTTTGAAAATCCGATTTTGACAAGCTGCTAACCTGATTTGACAAGGATCCTGGGAGTGAGTGAAACGCTGTAAATACTTGCTAAAGAAAGACTTTGCTCGAAAGAAAAAGAAAAAAAAAGAAGAGCTTTTAGACCTTCCTCAGTTGATTGTTTGCTTCATATTGTGCTGCTTTCTGATTCTTTACAGATCATGATTAACCCTAGAGATGACAATAATAGGAGTAGGATTTGCAGATGGTTGAGTATTATTTTGGGTGTTGTGTGTGCGATAATAATCATAGCTGTGATTGTGGGAATGCCATTGGTGGATAAGAGTGGGACTAACAATGCTTCAATTCCTGAGACTGCTACATTAACACCATGGGAAAAATTTGAGCAAGATACAAAATATTTGCATGAGGGAACTAACACAAAAGGGGAACTATCTACTAATGTTTTCTATTGTTTGTTGAATGAGTATGTTGAAACAATGGATGCGAAGAATTGTTATGTGTGCACGAAAATTCCTTCGTCAGTACAGGAAGGGGTTACTTATCATAGTTTGCCATTAACATACGGGATAAGTTGTAGTTTGTTATTAACAAGGCTTTATGATCAAGAATATATTCAGTACTTCTAATCTAGACGTAGTGTTTTCTTTTGTACCTATGAATGAATATTTGAGTAAGATAGCTAGAGATCATAGTATAAAAATAGTTAGGGGTTTCTTTGAGCCCACACGGACATTTGGTACAGCTTATGCGCATCGCAGTAATCTAACCTCCTTACTAACGCCTGTAGAGAAGAGTTTTTTAGATCACACTGATGATAGAAGAAAAGCGTTAAAAGAAAAGCTAGAAAAGGGATTAGAGAAGCTAATGTTTGCAAATGATTATGCTCATAGTGCAATAAAGACACAAGGCAAGTTAGCTATAGATGCATTACACGTAGGAAAGCTTTGTATATATAGGCCAAAATCTGACCATGACACTTTATTTGTGGGAACGAGTGAGTGCAGACATGTGTTTTTGTTTCAGAGTAAGTGGACGTTCATGTTAAATGGACAGGATCCAGCGATCCCAGGGATCTATTACATATGTGGACTTAATGCTCATTACCGTCTTCCAAAGGGATGGTATGGGACATGTTATTTGGGAATAGTTTTTCCAAAGATTTATCAATTTGATGACTTAAGGAAGTTTCCTAAAGTGTCTGAATTACATCATACTAGACAGAAAAGAGAGACTACTGCTGCTGTCGTGGGTGATATATTTGGAGCAATAATTCCTTCAGTGGGAGTTATCTTAAAATCCATAAAGATTCGAAAGTTGTCTACTATTGTGGATAACATGCTGACAAACTTCACAGGGGCTATACTCCTGATGGATACTGAACTTGCTGCGGAGAGGGCTATGACTCTTCAAAACCGGCTTGCTTTAGACATTCTTTTGGCGAAAAGTGGCGGAGTCTGTAGGATGCTTAATGAGCGCCACTGTTGTGCGTATATTCCGGACAGTAATAAGATTAGAAGTATGCTTACTAACCTAACAAGAGATAGTATAGATTTGAAGGAGCTGAAGGAACCTGGAGTTTGGGAAAAGGTTGGAAAGGGACTTGCTAAGGTGGGAAGTTGGTTTAGTAGTATTTGGCATGGGATATTGGCAAAAATAATACAGGGAATATTGATTGTCTTAGCTTATTTATTGGATTATGGTTATCATGTAAAATTAATAAAAGAATTAAAGAAAAATTGTCAAAACGCAATATGAGGAGGGAAGAAAAGAAAAGGGAGAAAATATTTAAAGCAAAATATGAAAAGTCGAAAATGGGGGAGGAAATTGAAATGAACGAACTCAGAAAGTGAAATGTTGTGAAGGGAAAGGATTTGAGTGATGACAAGTGTCATTAGAGGATGGCTTGTTGGAGTGTAGCTTTTATAATCAAAATTAACATGAAATGTTTACGAACGAATGCATATTAATGCAGCATAGACATGCAATTGCTGAGTTTTACTAAACGTGTGTTCGAAATGTGCCCACGGGGAGTGGCCACCAATGTATACGATGATTAATGAATATTAATGTGCTAATAAATGATTTTGTACTAGTTTTAAGAGTTATACGTTAAGGATTTGCTAATTAATTCACTAGGCCTTAGTTAGCATGAGTCGGTTTCTAGCTGCCCGGTTTCATATTAAATGTGATTTTCTAACGTGCAGTGTGCTGACTTGCTGAAGGACATGTAGTTCTACATTTCCAGAAGCTAGAAGAAAAGTGTAACCGTAGTAGATTAAGACTCATGAAGACTCGACTTGCTCAAGGAGACATTCTTGCCGAATTCAAAAGTGTAAACTTGCAATAGGTACAAGGTCGCCTGAACTGGTATAGACAATGGAACTACTGACTGAGCCTGCAAAAGTATAAGTTTGTACCTGACATTCTACCCGTTGGAGACGTCAATTACAGGAGCCAATAAACTACGTGAGAACTGTTATGGGGTGACAATCTTAATGAAGCGAGACGTAAACCATTGGATGGAGATGATGGTGCGCCAAAACTTGCCCAATTGGAAATTAGGGGACTGTACAACAAGTTTGATATAAAATTCATGGACACAAGGAGAAATCAGCCCTTTTACGAGCTATTACAAGCTATTTTGCCATTGCATGCTGTCACTTTGTTACTCTGCCTAAAGACTTTGCAGTTTGATTCTTCAAACAATTCTTACTTTACCTTACCCGTTCTATACTTTTCCTCCTTATGAGGGAAGTATTCCCTTATTGCCTGTCTTGCTGAACTTTGCTGTGTTTCCTGGCTGATGGCGAATCAACTGCTGTCCTGAGGACGAAGACTGACTCTGTATGCTGACCCATTACGGAGGGTAACTATATGATGATGAAATTGTAATTGTCTGTTTGCCTTTCCTTTCTAGGTGCCAACTGCTTCTTTTGATAGAGACCACAGATAGATGTTTTATGAATTTGTATTGCTAAATTGTTTTGCATGAAGCCCAACATGCCAATGCTGATTCGAGGTAAGTTAAGGAATTCACTAAACGGACGCAAATAGACAAATGACTGCATCTATGCTCTGTGGAACAATGCGCTAATGAAACTCAGCTAGGGATTAATCAGTTGCCATATTCTGACCGTGCTGATGAGTTTTCTGGTATTGAGACTAATAAATTTGCTAGTAGAGTGTAATTAATAGGGAATAAACATCATAAACTTGCTAAATTCTGGCGTGGTTATTCATGACTGAAAGGTCATGGTGTGTTCAATTCTTATTGATGTCATTGATTAATTTTATTGATTTGCTGTTGTGAATACTGATGAGGTATTGACATATTGATTGCCATGTTGATTAGTTATCTCGCCCTAAAGTGTCTTCAATCAGGGTCAAAAGATTAATCGGCCTGAAACAAGTCCCAGAGAGAATACATTATCTAGATTGGGACGCGTTATCAAACGTGATGTAACATGACAATCTCCCAGCTCTGACTCAAGTTTATAATTCATAGCATGATTATTAGTTTTGCTCTTTTTATTATTTGTTCTTTTCTTTTCCCTTTTTTCTCTCTTATTACCACAATTGGTTGTACTTCTTTATCATGACAGAACTGGTGTTCATCCTATCCTGCACTGTAATAATGTAAGTCTCAGTAACAACCAGGTTCAGTTGTTCACACCCGTTTGTTGAGTTTTTGTAATGCCTACATGAAATTCAACCTAATAAAAACAGGTTTGACAAAAAATAAAAATAAAATTGAGGGTGAGCAGTGATATAAAAGCACTTCTGATTTGGTCTGGTTGAAGTTGTAGCCCACTATATATGAAAAAGATTGTGATTTAATAAAAAAATTGTGGACATTGCTGGTCATACCTCCTAGGTAAAGAATAATCACATTGGCAAATAGTTTTAACTTCGGGGCGCCGAGGAGCAGTGGCCAAATCTCGGGGTCTTGCCTTGAGGCCAACGCAAGAGGCTCCACAAAAAGGGCAAATAATACAGGTTACATTGTACATCCCTGACGGGTGCCTCTGTATATTGGAATATTTACAGCGACCAGGGAATTGGTAATAATTTTGGCTCCTGCCTTAGCATATAAATTGCGCTGCAGCCGTATACATTTGAAGGGGTGAACCAAAACGCATAAGTATCATGAACAAGACCTCCCACTGTACACGGTCGAACACTTTCTCAGCATCGAGTATAATTATAACAGCTTCTGCATTATTAACTGAATAATAGTCGAATGCCTGCACAAGGTAGTTCGTATTTATTGATATAGATCTTCTGGGCAAAAAAACATTTTGGTCACCATGCACCACTGACGTTGAAGAGGGGGCCAGCCTTAGAGACATCATTTTGGTGAAGAGTTTGTGCTCGTATTTTAACAAGTTTACAGGACAATAAGAGACAGGCTGTTTAGTGGGTTTGTCCTTCCTAGAGAAACTGATGATTGCCTCTGTGAATTTCTTCAGAATTTCACTTCTACCCAGGAATTTGTTACATAAAACAATGAGGAAATCCACCAACTGCGTGGCGAATATCTTCTAAAATTCAGACCTAATGCCATCATTACCGCATGCTTTGGTGTTGGGGAGGAGTTTAACATCGTCTTGGATTTCTGCTCGCCTGATGAGGGCCTCTAGCCTTTCCTGAATTACATTATACAATAGCGGAAGTTTAATCGGGTCAAAAAATGCTTCAATCGAGATGGGCAATGGATTGCTGCTAGAGGTATGGAGCGCTGCATAGTGGTCCATGCAGTTCTGATTTACATCTAAGATCGCGTTGATAGCCCCCTGATTGTGTTTTTTTTAACGACCAGCTAGAAAGCATCCGACATGTTGGCCGTCCTCATAGAATTTCTGGAAACAGGACCTCTGATTGATTATATCTCTAGAAATAAAATAGTCTTTCAGATTCTGACTTGCTGCCTCCAGCCTGGCACTGGATTTAGTAGTGTTTAACTTAAGGTCAGATATTTTGGCCTGTTCTAATGCTTGTTGTAGAGTATCAATTTCCTCATGTCTTGATCTATTTAATTGGGCTGTATAGGCGATAGCTTCGCCCAGTATAAAGGAGTTACAAGCCCCCCAGAGTGAATGTTTCGAGACCTTGCCAGCATTCCTCTGTATAAACCAGTAGTTTTCAAACTTTTTAATGCTGTGCTCCCCCCAGTGGAAAAAAGAAATCCTCGCCCCCCCTCAGAATTTTTCACAAATATTCTATTACCTTGGCAATGTTTAAATATGTCTAGACTTATTTAAACATTGCAGTTATGTTATGTTACCTTTTTAAAAATGCAATACATTATTTTTTGCTTAAAACAAAGCACTGTTATCTGCATGATGCTTGTTTTGGCAGAGCCTTGCGCCCCCCTGGGATCACTTGAGCCCCCCCTGGGGAGACCCACTCCCCAGTTTGAAGGCCCCTGGTATTAACTCTGTTAATGGAGAAATCATACTGAAGACTCAGCCTTCTTGTGTTAGTAGAGATTTGTCTTTGGACCATTGTATTCCTTCCTTGAGAAAGCTATTCATTTGAAGATCTATATATGGATCAGAGTGATCAAAGAATGGATTTGAGAGTATGCCTGAACCAGCTCTTCTCCAACTATGTGATACTAAAAAATAGTCAATAGGAGCTGCAGAGCTGAAGCTTTTGAGGAGCAAGTAAACTCACGCCCATTGGATGGTCAGCTCTCCAGGGGTTAATCAAATTGAGATCCAGTCGAGATGACCCAAAAAACCCATGCTGATTTTGCTTTGTTCTGATGTTTATTTTCACGAGAGCAATCATATCTTACCTCCTGGATGATGTTAAAGCCCCCCCTTAATTAGTACTATTTCTGTAAGTGGGTTTAGAATATTATAAACTTCTTCTAGGGGAGTAACTTCATCCTCAATGGGCACGTATAAGCTGGCTAGATGAATGACTTTGTTGTGGGCCTTTAAGCTTACCAAAATCCACCTGGCATTTGGATCTTGCAGAACCCGCAACACTTCACCAATAAACTTCTGAGTTAATAGAATGGCAAAACACAGTAACCGCTGCATAGTTAAATACAAAAAACGCCAGTGATATGGATGTTGGCATTGTTGGTTGCTTAGCTGACACTTTTAAGTGCGTCACTTGAAGCAAAATTATTTGGGCACCTGTTGATTTAAGCCATGATAAGATCGATCTGTGTTTACTCTGGTTGTTGATGCCATTAGTGTTGCATGAAACACCTCTAATAATCTCCACTTTGGATCTTTGGGTAGTGATACTGGCATTTCCTCTTTGGCTACCTTCATACCTGGGTCCACCACAGTAGCAAAATCCACTCATGCAAAATATAGTATATTTCCCCGATTCCTCGATTTAGGTACATATTCAGAAGTCTGATGTGCTCTATTTGCACAGCGTTTATTATCCTGATTGTCCTGAGTATCTTTTTTATTTTATGATGCCTCCACCACTGTTTCCCCTCCTTCCCTCAAATTGTCCTTGCCCCTGGAGCCCTCCCCGCCTGGGGCACAGCGCCAGTCCCCCTGATCCCCCTAACCCAGACCCCCCAGACAACACTACTCTACTACCACACTCCACTCCCTCAACCCAGGACTACTCCCCGCCTGCACCCAAGCCAACCCCAAACACACGCAGGGACCATTTACCTGCTATGCCTGCTGGTTCTCCTGCTCCCCCATTAACACCAGAAACACCCACATGCCCCACCCCAACGCTCCCCACAAGAAACACCACAACTTCAACGCAGCAGACTCCTACACAGCCACCGCCCACCCCAACAGACCCTACCCCAACAAGCCCCACAACCCGAACACACTCCACAACAACACCACCACTACCCACAGCAACACCAAAACTCCTCACACCAACACCATCGCACACCACAACAACAACAGCCCCCACAACCACCTTAACTGCATACTCCTAAACACCCGCTCCTTACACAAGCATGCCATAGAACTCTGGGACCTTATCACATCACACTCACCAGACATCGTCTTCCTCACGGAAACCTGGACGAACCACTCATCTGAGCCAGACAAAGCCACAGCCACCCCTGATGGAAACAAACTCCATTGCAGAGAACGCTTAAACAAACCAGGAGGTGGCATCGCCATTATGCACAAAGACACCATTAAGATCACCACCAACACACACAACGCACCCTAGACAGCGCAGAACATATGCACTTCCTAATTCACATAAACAACAACACCACCCTCAGAGGAACACTTATATACAGGCCACCAGGGCCTCGCCCGCCCATTCTGTGATGCCATCGTTGACACCATCAGCCCTCACACCCTCACCTCCACAGACTACATCCTCCTCAGTGACTTTAACTTTCACCTGGAGAACCCGCACGACCACAACTCCTCATCCCTTCTAGATAACCTCATGAACCTCGGACTCATACAACTGGTCACAGCACCCAACCACTCAGCAGGACACACACTAGACGCAATCTTCACCTTGAGCAACCACATAACCTACGCTCACACCACCGAACTCCACTGGACTGACCACCACTGCGTCCACTTCTCCTTCGCCAAACATCCCACACACCACCACCAACACACCTCACCCTACTGCATGTGGGACAAGATCCCCACAGAACACCTGATCTCCCAACTTGCGCAGAACCCCCCCACACCAACGACCTCAACATTGCTGCTCATAACCTTGCACAATGGATCACAACCTACGCAGACTCACTCGCCCCTCTCAGAAGAAACATCACCACCTGCAACATCAAGAACGCCCCCTGGTTCACCACTGAACTCCAAGCCTCAAAACGTGAATGCCTCAAAGCAGAGAAAGCTTGGCGACAGGAACCCTCAACCACCAACTTCTCCACCCTCAAAACCTCCACTCGCAAACACCACCAACTCATACGCACCACCAAAAGAGCATACTACAAGGAACGCATAGACAGTAACTCTCACAACAAGAAGTGACTCTTTACCATCATCAAAGAGCTCTCCAAACCCAAAGCCAGCAACAACGACCCCACGCACACACAACTCCTCTGCGACTCTCTCTCCAACCATTTCCACCACAAAATCTTAGACATACACAACAGTTTCAAACCACACGCACCCGCCACACACACCTCCGACTCGACCAACAAAGACCCTCCACACCCCCCCTCAACCTACTACTCACCTGGGCCCCTACCAATGACGAAGAAACTGAAAAAACAATGAATCCCATCCACTCAGGCTCCCCCTCTGACCCCTGCCCCCATCGCATTTCCAACAAAGCCAGCCCAACCATCGCTCCCAAGCTTCACGACATAATCAACATCTCTTTCGACGCCGCCACCTTCCCAGACCCCTGGAAGGACGCAGAAGTCACTGCACTCCTGAAAAAGCCCAAAGCTGACCTATATGACCTCACCAACTACCACCCTATTTCACTCCTCCCCTTCCCCGCCAAGGTCGCTGAGAAATTAGTGAACACTGCCTGTCCCATTTCCTTGAGGAAAACAACACACTCGACCCCTCCCAGTCTGGGAATCACGGCACTGAGACAGCCCTCATCGCATGTACTGACGACATCAGAACCAGAGTCGACAAGGGCGAGACCGTCGCACTCATCCTCCTGGACCTCTCTGCTGCCTTTGACACTGTCTGCCATCAAACACTCCGCACACGCCTCCACAACGCAGGGATTCAACACAAAGCACTAGACTGGCTCACCTCCTTCCTCACCGAAAGAACCCAGAAAGTCCGCCTCCCTCCCTTCCACTCCACAGCCACCAAAATCATCTGCAGAATCCCCCAGGGTCCTCCCTCAGCCCTACCCCTTTTCAACATTTACATGACCCTGCTCGCCAACATCCTCCGACCACACCGAGTCACCATCATATCCTACGCAGACGACCCCCAGCTCATCGTCTCCCTCACCCGTAACTCTACCACCGCCAAAACCAACCTCCACGCTGCACTCCTTGACACCACCACATGGATGACAGCAAACCACCTTAAGCTCAACTGCAACAAAACCGAAATCATCATTTTCTGCCCCAACAAAACCATATGGGACGACTCCTGGTGGCCCACCACACTAGGCCCCCCACCAACCCCCGCAAACCACGCACGCAACCTCAGCATCATCCTAGACCCCTCCCTCTCCATGACCCAGCAAGTTAATGCCGTCACCTCCTCCTGTTTCTACACACTCTGCATGCTGCGAAAAACCTTCGGATGGATTCCCATAGAGACCAGAAAGACCGTCACCCACGCACTCATCAGCAGCAGGCTGGACTACGGGAATGCCATCTACGCCGGCACCCCACTCAAACTCAAACGCAAACTCCAGAGAATCCAGAAGGCAGCCACCCGCCTCAACCTGGACTTCCCAAGCCATGAACACATCTTGTCACACCTCAGATCACTTCACTGGCTTCCTGAAAGAGTGACCTTCCACACTCCCACTCGCCACCTCCACTCTGCCAACCTCGCACTCGGCACAGTCCCCCGCATCCAACGGGCCACCACCGGAGGCAGATAATTCTCCTACATCGCCCCGAGGCCTGGAACTCCCTCCCCACCAACCTCCGCAAGACCCAGGACCTCCTGCTCTTCAGAAAAAACCTCAAGACGTGGCTGTTCGAACAGTAACCCCTCCCCCCACCAGCGCCTTGAGACCCTCACAGATGAGTAGCTCTATACATTTTTTTGATTGATTGATTGGAAAGTCCAACCCCCTTCTGTCCTCAGTGCAACCCCTCCTCCCACCGGTTCCCTCCTCCTCCTTCTACACCAGCTCGTGTTGTGGTGCATTGACATGGCGCCTGGAGGCTGTCTGCGTCTACTGACGGCAATGCGTAAAGTATATAGCCACTAAACAACCATTATAGCAAAAAGTCCCCATATTCATCCTCATGCGGCTAAAAGGGTGAACCAAATTTACACAATTCCTACAATCTCACATATCCAAGTCTTGGATTTGGAGGTTCTAGGCCACCCAAGTACCCCCCTTGCTGTGAAGAGAATGTAAAAAAGTCTTGCGCTTGTTCAACAGACTGAAAAATATCTGCCCGTCCCTTGTGTAGAACTTTCAGCTTGGACTGGTGGATAATGCCAGCTGAGGCACCAAGATTCTGAAAACAGTTAGTCATGGTTTTGAATTCTTTGCACCATCATGCGGAAAATACGGACATCTCTGAAAAAATCTTAAAAGAAAACTTCTCTGAGATCTGGTATACTTTGTCTCTGATGGCGTCGGCCAGGATACATTCCTTTAGCCTAAACTCCCCAAAATTCACCACAATCATGTGATGATAATTTTGCGTTAGGAGGTTGAACTGTGGGGACACGATGGGCTCACATAATTGTTAAATCAATATTTTGCACAGCAACCTCAGCATAAATCTGTTTAAGGTCCGAAACTGAGTAGGCAACAGACTGGCTATTTTCGCGCCCTTAAGGTATTCTTGTAAATCTTGAATTGGAGTGACACAACTTTTTTTCTGCATCGTCCACCTCCGGTGAAATACTCACATTTGCAATAAAAGTGTATCTCAGAGAAGCACACAAAGCATGTCAACATTAAATAATATCCACAGAGTCTTAAGATCAGCGCATAAGCATTGTCCACAAATCGTCAAGAACATTCATGTAACTACCTCTGCTGCCACATCAGTAAGAAGACTCATCAATAATTCTTTAACTATGGGAATCTTTCCTGAAGACCTAAAAAAAGCATACAAATGCCCATTATTAAAGAAAACAAACCTGGACCCGCATGACCCCAACAACTACAGACCGATTACAAATGGACCTTTCCTGGGCAAACTGACAGAAAGGGCAGCATTCCCCCGATGTCACAATTCATTGAAGATAACTCAGTTCTTTCAGACTACGAACAGGATTCCACCCAGGAAGAGGCACAGAATCTGCCCTCATCTGGGATAACCTTAAAAACACAGTAGACGGGAACAGGGTCGGTACACTACTCTACTTGGACCTCTCAGTTGCCTTCAACACAGTTGACCATGACACTCTGACACGAAGGCTTATATTTATACTTTTTTAGTGTTGCATTTGCGTCATTTTTTTAAACAAAAGCGGCGCAAACTTACAAATTACAATTTAGCGCAAATGCGACACTAAAAAAGTATAAATATGGGCCAAAGACTCTACAGAGCTGGTATAGAGGAGATTGCTCTCGCCTGGATTGCATCCTACCTTCAAAACAGAACAAATGTAATTTATACTCCCCCTTTCTCATCAAACCATACTTCACAAAAGCAGGGGTCCCTCAAGGCTCTATCATCTCATCCATGCTTTTCAAAATTTACATGAAGTCATTACCTACAATGATCAATTCATTTCAGCTCACAGGATATAAGTATGCAGAAGACACACAAATGCTCCTTCAACTGGAAAGCCCCAAAGACATTAGAAATTCAAAATTCTTCAGTTGCCTCAGAGCAGTTGATCAGTGGATGAAATGGATCCATCTCAAACTTAATTCTTCCAAAAATGAAATACTCACATGTGGCGATAGGAAAATGATGAGCCACTCTTTGCCTGGCCTGATGATCTGGTCCCACTTCCTGAAGTATCTAAGGAAGAAAGAAACCTTGAAATTACAACAGGCTCCAAGTTATCAGTGAATGCCCAAGTTGTTAAAGATATAAATGATGTAAATGTACGCCATGATATGTGTGCGCATAACAATAAACTCACTTTCCTATTGTCGATTCCACGCGATGTGACCTCCTTATCAACCCTGAGTTAGAAATACGTGGTCAGTCAAGCTCTGCGACCTAGGCCTGGAGCTATTGATTGGCAGATCACAGGTGGGGTGATACGTAGCCAATAGACAAACCCAACTTGATCCCTCAGATAGGCCGTGACACCACAATAGTCATTGGAGTCACAGCTGTGAGAGAACACATTTGATTAGAGGGGTGCGCGTTCCCAAAACACCATAAAAGTTAGATGCCACATGAAGTTAAGAACACTCAGCTAATCAGCACACAACACACACACAACATGTAGTGATCAAGCGCTCCTCATACCGGACATCTGGACATGTTACCTACTGGCCCACATTTTGTCCACACAAGCTCGAGACCCACCTGAACACTTCATCAGATGGTCAGATTTACAACTCCGTGATTAGGCCTGGATTCCTTTTAGCAAAGAATGTACAGAATTGGGTTATTACCCTTCAAGAATTGTATATGAGGGCGCTCAGAGCTCTGTAACTTTGAGAGGCAGTCATCAGACCCTGACTATGTACTGTGCTGTCCCAGCCGCTGCACTTAATTAAACCAACTCTTCCTGTTTTGCCAAACGCCTCTTGTCTTTCATTTCTTTAAGGTAAATCCGCATTCGAGCAACATTTTGGGAGCCAGCCAGGAGAGATTGGTTCTTCAAGTCTGGCAGCAGCCGAAGGAGGAGGATTCCACCCGTACAGATTCACATATGTGCAACAAAAGGAGGTGAGCAGACACCGCAATTGATTGAAAGATCTGCTGAATCCACGGGGCAGGGATCCATTTTGAAGCTAGTGAGTAAGAGACTACAACTGACCCTTAGTCCCAGCATTTGGCGTATGGCAAAGTAGGAAGAAGTGTAAATATTTATCCTGAGTGCCCTGCCACTGACAGAAACCTGACATTTTACGTGTCCGAACTGAGTAGTCATAGGGCGGCCTCGGAGGTCAGCTTTTTACGATAGTCGAAACACAACCAGGGGAGGTGAACGTGTTGTTTAGTTGCTTGGACCGCTGGGCATGACACAGATGGTACGCTTGATCCCTCAGTGTAATATAGGGATGTGATCTTACCATTTAGAGCAAAGGGCATAACACAGATTGTTCACCTAGGCCCTGGGTTTGATATAGGGCCACACCTCAATCGTATTTTTTCGGCTGAAACGGTTTCTCAGTGACAACGGTCTCTTAAACACTGGTGGTGTCTGAAAGAAGTGAGAGGTTTTTGTCGCTTGGACCGCTCGCTGTAACGCAGATGGTACGCTTGGGCCCTGGGTGTGAAACAATGTGCAATTCAGACGTAAGGGATAGATTTGGACCTTGAAGATTAGGTGTCGCTTGTGCTTAGCTGAGGAGGGCCTATGGCTGTCGAGTTGATCCTTCTTCAAGGAGTAAATTGTTGCTATCTTTCTTCCTGAGCCGATATTAAAAGACTATTGGACTCACTTAGGCCCTCATTCTGACCCTGGCGGTCTTTGACCGCCAGGGCGGAGGACCGCGGGAGCACCGCCGACAAGCCGGCGGTGCTCCAATGGGGATTCCGACCGCGGCGGTAAAGCCGCGGTCGGACCGGCACCACTGGCGGGGTCCCGCCAGTGTACCGCGGCCCCATTGAATCCTCCGCGGCGGCGCAGCTTGCTGCACCGCCGCGGGGATTCCGACCCCCTCTACCGCCATCCAGATCCCGGCGGTCGGACCGCCGAGATCCGGATGGCGGTAGGGGGGGTCGCGGGGCCCCTGGGGGCCCCTGCAGTGCCCATGCCACTGGCATGGGCATTGCAGGGGCCCCCGTAAGAGGGCCCCTACATGTATTTCACTGTCTGCTGCGCAGACAGTGAAATACGCGACGGGTGCAACTGCACCCGTCGCACAGCTTCCACTCCGCCGGCTCGATTCCGAGCCGGCTTCATCGTGGAAGCCTCTTTCCCGCTGGGCTGGCTGGCGGTCTGAAGGAGACCGCCCGCCAGCCCAGCGGGAAAGTCAGAATTACCGCCGCGGTCTTTCGACCGCGGAACGGTAACCTGACGGCGGGACTTTGGCGGGCGGCCTCCGCCGCCCGCCAAGGTCAGAATGAGGGCCTTAGTCCTGTGTACAATTAGTCCAGTGTACTGCACAGAGCCTCCCCCTTGGCATCGGTAGCATGCGCTTGGAGTGGGCTAAGGCTTTTTTGGACAAAAACTTTTTTTTTTTCTGGCACTTTTTTCCTATCTTTTTTCTTTTATTTCCATTGTGGTTTTCAATTGATCCATTGTTGATGTTGTGGTGCTGATAAACTATTGTGATTATATTTCATGTTGAAATGCTATATCTCATTAAAAGTGTAATGTGCGCATGAAGAAAGTCGTTACTTTTATCTTACAAATCGTTATTCCATATTTGCTATTCTGCTCCTAAAAGCAGGTTATAATGTTTTGAACTAACCATTGCACTTTCTTTCAGGTTGTAACATTTATATGCGTTGTTTCATGTATTGTCAAAAGTCTGTTTAATGTATCTCTGTCTAAAGTTGAGCTCATAGCTAGTAGTTTTTGCTGGCATAATCCCATGTCCAAATATCCCCAAAGTCAGAGTAGAATTTAGGATTATTCAAAGCTCAAGAAAGTTAGAACTATCCCAGTCCCTTAAAAAAGGTTCCCAAGCGATCATGGAGCCACCTTTAAGACACATGCAAACTAGATCCGCCACGCAGGCTGAAAAGCTAGATAAATTCTGATGTGAATGGCATGCACATACTAAGGCACATACGTTCCCCTGGCCAGAGGGGGGGACCTTCAACACCAAGATCATAGAACACATGAGGACACACATTCAGACCAAAGTTGTAGGGCAAAAGGTGGCTAAAAGAGAGGCACTGTTAGAACTATGGGCCATCTTCAAGGTGGCCCTGACCTGTAACCACCCAAAACCCGCAACCAAGGTGTGACGGGCCGACTCTATCATCGGACCCGCCATACCCCTGGGGCACCGGCCATGCAGAGCTTCCTGTCACGGAAGTCCTCTGGGCAGGAACCAATCCTGAGGAACGTCCGGGTGACGACAGGAAGAAAAGGGACTCTACACACCGACCCGGGAGAGCAGGAGGAGGTGTGGAGATGAACGGGACATCGAGGGACAAGAAAACAACATCAGGAGCGGAAAAGGAGACAGTGAAGGACCCGCGGACAGCGCAAGAGCAGGAGGACATCAGAACCACCAGTCGCCATCCGAGAGAAGGGAGGACTAGGAGGTAAGACCCCAAAACCCGAGCCACGCTCTGGGAAGAGCGTGGCCTCCGCAGGTGTGTGGGCAGGGTTAAACACAAGAAGGGGGGAAGGAGGGGAGCAAAGAGGGAAGGTAAAATGCGGGGAGGGACAACTGGATTTTTTTGTTTCTCCCTTTGTTTGGTGGTTCGTTCCTTTGGTTATTGTTTTTTTTTTTTTTTGGTTATAATTTTTTTTGTTTATCCTCCCCACCCCCACGTATTTGGTCTTGGGTAGTGCTTGTATTTTGGGGTCTGGGGTTGCTACCAGGCAAGGAGCGGGAAAGTGCCTAAACCCTCAGGAGTAGCCTAGAAAACCCCTCCCCTCTGAAGCACAAAAGTACAGGAAGGTCAGTCATAGCCTTCAACCAAGGGGAAAAAGCAGGAAGACAGAAAAGGGGCAGAAGAAGACAAGAGGAGTGAGGGACAAAGAACAACAAGTAGAAGAGAAGAAAGGAAAGAAGAGAGAGACACAGAAGAAATGTGTAGAGAGGATAACAGGAAGAAAGAAAAGAGGAAACAGGGAGAGAGAGAAATAGAATAACAGAAAAAGGAAAACGCAAATAGTCCACTTTCCGTTGTCTGTATCCATTTCTTTTCTTTCCACATGTGCCTCCTGGGAGTCACCCAGGAAAAGAAGAAGACCAGAAGTTAACGATAGAGGAAGAGTGGCCAAAAAACGCAACATAAAAGAAAAAAAAACAGAGAACCAATATTGTCTTGTAATCAGAAAATAAAGACTATGCATGTGCTATTTATCCACAGGCTTTGTGTCATCCTTGCGACCCCATTACACAAGGCTTCTGCACCTCCCCTATCATATGTAGGTACGAAGATGCTCTCTCTGATGCCTGCCATCCCAGCTGTTCCAGCCCTTGGTTACACCAATACACTGGTTATGGGGCATGGAGGGCTCCACGCTAGGCAGAGAGACACTAGGTCCAGTACTGGGGGGGTCACCAGGCCATCAGGAACAGATGGTTACAGCCCCATCCCAGGTCAGTGCTAGGGTTTCACCAAGTTTGACTCCCCAGTCCAGCCACTTCAGTTGTTCGAACCCCAGCAGTATGGAGAGCACATACTCTGACCCATTTGATAGAGTGCTCTTAGGTAACTGGCAGGTTCACAGTGGTCCGGGACAGTGACCCCACTAGCAGTACTGAGGAAGAGGGCTCTAGTTCCTCAGGTTCCGACAGCAAGGATAGGAATGCCGGATTAGTCCCATCAACGAAATGGGGAAAATAGGGAACCTAAGCCGGATACTACCAAAACACCTAAAGACACACATACCCCACTGTCCACATCAGGCTGTCCTGGGGAGGACCCTGTAGTCACGTTAATGGAAAACAACACACCTTACAACTTTCTGTTAGACACAGGGGCAACAAGGTCATGCTTAGGAGATGGAACAGTTCCCTTATCAAAAAACACTGCCATAATACAAGGGGTCCAGGGTATGGTGCCTATGGTCCTCTCCAAGGAACCCCTCGAACTTGAGATAGGGGAGAGTAGGATGAAGGAACAGTTACTGTATTTTCCCCACATCCCGGCTATTAGGATGGGACCTAATAATCAAGCTCAAAATGTCTATCCTTTTTGCTGAGAACAGGATGGTAGCCTGCTCTTCACCTGGAGTGCCCTTTCGAGAGCAATAACCAGCAGGACATTCCATACCAAATGGATGCCAGCCAATCAAACCCCTTTCAGGGAAATATCCTGGATTATCGGGAGAGCTTCTTCCAGCTTTGCAAATTAGTTTGGCAATGGGCATGTTGTGCACACCGTCTCCCAGTAGGGACCCCAAAAGAATAACCAATAAGGTGGGAAGGGAACATGAGATCCATGACATGCACATGCCCCAGGGACAAGAAGGGAGCCGTTTCAAGGTGCCTAAGGATGTAAGGATATCGATAGCAGACAGACTGCACGTACCACCGGGCTTACTAGGTCCAGCCTCGGTCGGCACTCTGACACTTCTGCCACTATGGGGTACCCCACCCACCACATGGGGAGAGTCCTAGAGACTGAGGTGGGCAGGCCATCACTCATGCTGCCAATGCAAAGGCCCACTTGGAAAGGGGAAAAAGAGGAGCAAGCCTAGAGAGACACCGCTAAGCTGGCCCAACATAAGTTAAAAATGACCACCCTCGAGGAAGCAGCGCCGGCCGCAAGTGTGCAAATGGCACCAGTCTTGAAGGAAGCTCTGCCTCAAAACCCCAGAGGACTTTCACCCAGTCGTAGTCGCAGAGGTAAGGGAGGCTGGCAACAACCAGACCTCAGAGAGTGCTACTATTGTCGTAGAATGGGCCACATGGCCGACCGAATCCACATAAAGGAGAAAAGAGTGATAAGCCTTGGCTAGTCCCCGCAAAATCCCCAACCACAGAGACAAGCCCAGGTCTACCCACATGCATCCTACATTCAGCAGCAGGGAAATCAGGCAGCCACCACACCACCACAGCACAGATCAAGTGGTTGGCCAAACACATGGCAACAGCATCAGCAGACAGCGAACCCAGCGTAGCAAGGACCGAGGCCACAGCCGTGGCAGGGATGGGGTAACTGTCTGGGAAGGCAGTGGTTTTACACAATCGCAAAATCCAAGTATGCAGCCAGAAAGATAACATTCACATCATACTCACCTCAAACCTCATCTAAAAAATAAAAACTATTGATGACGTTGGACAATTAGAAGAAAAGTCACACCTGTACTTGCATTCAGGAAAAACTCAGGGCTGCTGTATATTTTGTCGATCAGGAATCCACACTAAAGCCCGCCATTAGGGCGTTTGCAGGGGACCTAGGCCCCACCCGCTGCTGGTTCCCTAGGGCAGGCTAGGCTTGCCTTGCCCCAGGGAGAGGGCAGTCCGACGAGAGGGCAGGATGGCCCCCCAACCATCCATAAAAGCAAGCACCCAGGTACCCGCATCCAAGTCCAAACTGGGCCAGGTTCCAATAACCTGATCAAATGTTCCCCATTCAATGACACCCAGCTCAGGACTGAAGATTCCATGTGGTGTGTAGTCCAGACTGCGGCACCTCCCAAACCACCAGGACTCCAGCTAATGGAGCCCCCATTTCTGTTCCAAAACAAAGTGATGTCATAGTGCTGGGAGCCAGGTTCTCCCCACACTTGGGATAATGATGCTCCCATAAAATTTCGAAGTCCTTGTAAATCCAACAGGTTACTAAAAAACAACATGGCACCAAGTCAGTAGAGAAATTCACCAGAGCAATCAGTTGTTCCAGTTCATTATCCCTATTCAGGAAATCTAGACAAGTTCTGGCCGTGCACCTGACTCCTACCATAATCAAATTACCTGTCACCTCCTCTCCACAAATGGTTTCCAAATGTCCAAAGGCTGCTTGTCGGACCATGTCCCTCCAAAGCAGGAAGGGAAGCATGTCACCGTGTAGAAGTCCCTGGTCCCATCCAGGGCGTCAGACCCAAAAAACATCCTGGATATGTTTATTACTTTACTCCTACTGTAGAAGAAAAAAAACTTTGACTATCCAATGCACTACTCAATGCCTCACCCTATTCCTCTCTCAATATATCCTCTGGTCCACTCTCTGACTCATCCGAAACCTCATTCTACTACTATGATCTCCAAAATATCCCACCCTTTCTTGACTCTTCCCTCCTCTTTTCCTCCTTGGATCACACCAAACCTCATTTTACTACTATGATCTCCCAAACAACCTTTTCTAAATTCTTTCCTCGTGTATTCCTCCTTTGACTCATCCCAAACGTCATTTTATTAGTATGATCTCCCTAATGAATTTCTAGATACTTTTCCCTCCTCTACCACTCCATTTCTCATCCCAAACCCCATCTTACTACAATCTTACTACTATGATCTCCCAAATAACACTTTCTAGACTTTTCCCTCTTCTATCCTGCCATTATCCTATTCAATTCAGCTAACAGATACCAATCAAATTAACTCATATTTCCCTATACTAATCCATCACTAATTCTTTTTGGGTTCCGGATTAGCGTGCTACGCACCAAAAAGTGCTTCAACGCCTCATCAGGGGTAGTAAGTGCTATATAAATACTATTATCAGTTGTCATGGGCAGTGTCCAGAGTACCCCATTCCCTTCTAACCGGCTGATAATTTCCCATTTGATAATGGACACGTCTTTCAGATGTGGCCCACGCTAATTATCAAGCAACAGACTCTTTTTCTGACCATAAGAGTCAATTTGAACAGTGCTGTGCTATAAGGCCCATATTTACAAGAAAATGGCACAGGGTGGCGCCGCAAGCCAACCCATGGTGCCGCGCTGCACCATTAGTAATGTGCAGGGATGTGTTGTATTTAAAGCAATATGCACATCACTGTAGTTTTCTCTGGGCTGGCACACAACTGGCTGCCTAGCGCCAACGCAGGCATCCTTGCACCACAGTGCAAGGGTGCCTGCATTTCAGAGATAATTGTTTAGGTGCAGGAATGGTGTTTTCCTCCTTCTATGTGTGCTGCAGAATGCGAAAGAGAATGGTAAAGACAAGAGTCATTAATGCAATGATCCCCACCATCTTGCAGTATCATGAAATAACTTGAAGTGTGAAATATGTCCTAATACCCTAGCATAGTGAACCTAACCTCTAACCTAAAAGAGAGCTAGGTGTGTTAAACCTCAATTTGCCAATGCCATGTCCATGAGAACATGAGAAGAGCCCCCAGCCCTTGTTACCTTGGAATTAGGTCTCTAGCTCAGACTCCATAGGGACACGAAGACTGGGACAGCGTCAAGGCGAAGTGCAGCATCGATAGCAGCGATGGCATCTGGTCGGAATCCCTCTGACTATCTGTTAAAGTGAGGAGTATTTATACAGATCTACTTGGACCCCTAACGTAGGTTTCTTCCCAAACAATAGATAACAAGGTGTGCTTGGGACAGTAATTAATATAAACAATTCCCTCAAAGAGCATGAAGAAGGAAAGTACCTAAAGTAAACACCCACAGTTTGTTTGTCTTTGTCGCTTGATCTTCATGACATAGCGCAGAGACACTGATAACGCAAACTAAAACATAGGCCTAACTCAAAACAAGGCAGCCATTTTGAAAGATTTAATTAAATAAATATGCAAGCTAAGTAGGGTAAAAGTCACTGGATGACGGGGGCACAAGTCTGCAAGCCACAAGCTAAGCTAACTCCTGTATCCCATTAAAACAAACTAAGATTCACTACACCATCCCCATTACTGTAACAAGTATGACGCCATAGCTTGACACCACCAAAGGTGAATGAATCCAAATGCTAAAAATGCTCTGGACTAAAAGCTAAAAGCACAAAAAGTGGCTAAAGAAATCCTCTTTAAATCAGGTTCAAATCAATAGATAAAAAACATCTCAAGAGATATAGGCCCTCATTCTGACCCTGGCGGTTTGTAACCGCCAGGGCAGAGGGCAGAGGAAGCACCGCCAACAGGCTGGCGGTGCTTCCGGGGCAATTCTGACCGCGGCGGTAAAGCCGTGGTCAGAAAAGGGGAACCGGCGGTTTCCTGCCGATTTTCCCCTGCCCCATGGAAACCTCCATGGCGGCGCTGCATGCAGCGCCGCCATGGGGATTCCGACCCCCTTCCCGCCAGCCTGTTCCTGGCGGTGTAAGAGGCTGGCGGGAACGGGTGTCGTGGGGCCCCTGGAGGCCCCTGCAGTGCCCATGCCACTGGCATGGGCACTGCAGGAACCCCCTAACAGGGCCCCATTAAGATTTTCAGTGTCTGCAAAGCAGACACTGAAAATCGCGACGGGTGCCACTGCACCCGCGCACCCCAGCAAATCCGCCGGCTCCATTCGGAGCCGGCTTCATCTTTGCTGGGGCTTTCCCGCTGGGCCGGCGGACGATCTGCTTGAGATCGCCCGCCGGCCCAGCGGGAAAGTTGTGATCACCGCCGCGGTCATTTGACCGCGGTGCAGTGTTTGGGCGGTTTCCGGAATGACCCCCATAATGTCGACCATGACAAGCACAGCAGGCTAAAGTAAGGACAATAAATGTATAGTTTGAATTTGAAAAAGAGTGAATGGATGGCCGATGGGATGACTCCGAAGACGGTCCGAAAGATGGACACGAATCCAGACCCAACAGCCATAAAGAAATGGACAATCTCAGCGGTGCTCGAGGTGTTGAAAATTCTGATAAACAGTTCTCCAAAGTGCTTGGGTAGGTTGGTATTTAACAGGGATTGTATCTCGGCTGATGGTCTTGCAATCTGGAGAACATACGTCTCTCTAGCAGATGTCAACGCGACTTGTTTCTGAAACAGTAGTGCCTTTAGTCTGCTCAGTTTGTTATAATTTACATTAATAGTATCAATGTGAGGCCACATGTCTGATACTTTTATCTCTTGTGTGGGGGGAATCAAACTTGTCCACAACATGCAATGACCTTAGAGACTGAATTCACATAGGCAATTCCTGGTCGCATACCGCAAAAGCATTGGTCGCTCAGCACCGCATAACTTCCATTTGAAAGTACATGAAATGCCGGTTGCATCAAAATGACTGGAGTACCCTTCAGAAAGCAGGCCAAGTTTGCGACCTCCGCATTGCAAAGGCCATGAAGGGACTCTTCTTGCAAATCATTGAATGACTAACAGTAGCCTCACATTCGCTTCCTCTAAGAAAGACCTCTGCTTTGCCGTTCAGACACTTATAATCAAAGGGCAACTCCCAGTCTTCTTTAATATAGCTATCACCCAGTCGCTTGTACCTGCCCACGGCAAGATGTTTCAGACATTTCAAAAAACAAAAAGTGGAATTGGGCAGATTAATAATGCCATGTAAGAGCTATACTGTTGAAGGACTCCCTGCCACTGTGAAAGGCAGCTTTTCTAACTTCTCTATATGAAGCATGGTAAAACTTGCTTCCTTTTTAGCCATTGTCTGCTGTTCCTTGGATAAATTAAAAGTAGTGAACAATTCACTACCGTTAATGTATTTCTGTGGAATTTGGCCATTTTTCAATGTCTGTAACCTCCAACCTAACTGCATGATGCAACGCGGCTGACTGTTGGACAAAATGTTCATGCCATCATCGACAACAGCTAAAGCCTTTACTAAGTTTTCCCTTTCAATTTGCCTTAAGCGCGCAGCAGCTTCGATCTGAGAAAGCTTCTAGATCTCGTTATTCATAGCATATATGAATCTTTTAGAGCGTGGCTTTCTAGGACCTAGCAAAAAGTCCTGCAAGTCTACATCTTCAGAAAGAGTGTTAAGATGTTCTCTAACTGCAGCTAACGCATTAGTCTGTACCCATTGCTGGCACAGTTTACCCACACTGTATGTTGTAACTATACTCATGTGTTGACCCGAGATAAAGTGATGGTCTGGTCGGCTGATCTTAGAACCCCCTCAGGAATTCAAAAAACGTGCCTGACATCCATTGGTGTCTATTGGCCAAATTAACCACCGGCCGGGACTGGAAAGTGAAGAATTATAAGTACCAGCCTGAACCTTTGCATCTAGCTCTTCCTCTGTGACATTCAGGAAGAATTGCCGATCATTAAACTTCACAGGTGTGGGGATACTGGGCGTGTTCATTTCTTTAATTTTCGCTAACCCCAAATGGGACGTTTGCTGAATCATGTCATTTAAAAAGATAATTTGCACAGTAATCAGGCATGCTCTAAATAAAGCTTCCCTACCCTGTGCTTTCCCAATCTTGTGTTCCCCATACACTTTTAAAATCAAGAGTGTTCTTCCAGTATTCGTAACCTTCAACTGTAAAATGGGAAACAAAGGAATCTGAATAAATCAGCTTTGTATCAGTTAGCAAAATTTTCCTAATCTTTGAAGGAGGTAATTTGAAATAATATGATGCTGAATTTTTGGTGTTGTGTCCAGTGAAATAAGTGAACTTATCTAAATAGCTTTTTGGGCTTCCCACTGGTGGTGTATGTAGGAGGCTGGACTGGCTTGTAGTGAGTACCAAGGGGTACTTACACCTTGCACCAGGCCCAGGTATCCCTTATTAGTGTATAGGGTGTCTAGCAGCTTAGGCTGATAGATAATGGTAGCTTAGCAGAGCAGCTTAGGCTGAACTAGGAGACGAGTGAAGCTCCTACAGTACCACTAGTGTCATATGCACAATATCATAAGAAAACACAATACACAGATATACTAAAAATAAAGGTACTTTATTTTTAGAACAATATGCCAAAAGTATCTCATTGAGTACCCTCAGTATGAGGATAGCAAATATACACAAGATATATGTACACAATACCAAAATATGCAGTAATAGTATTAGAAAACAGTGCAAACAATGTATAGTTACAATAGGATGCAATGGGGACACATAGGGATAGGGGCAACACAAACCATATACTCCAAAAGTGGAATGCGAACCACGAGTTGACCCCAAACCTATGTGACCTTGTAGAGGGTCGCTGGGACTGTAAGAAAACAGTTAGGGTTAGAAAAATAGCCCACCCCAAGACCCTGAAAAGTGAGTGCAAAGTGCACTAAAGTTCCCCAAAGGACATAGAAGTCGTGATAGGGGAATTCTGCAGGAAAGACACAAATCAGCAATGCAACAACAATGGATTTCCAAACGAGGGTACCTGTGGAACAAGGGGACCAAGTCCAAAAGTCACAAGCAAGTCGGAGATGGGCAGATGCCCAGGAAATGCCAGCTCTGGGTGCAAAGAAGCTGCTACTGGACAGTAGAAGCAGAAGATTCTGTAGGAACGACAAGGGCTAGGAACTTCTCCTTTAAAAGACAGATCCCTCACGCCGTGGAGAGTCGTGCAGAAGTGTTTTCCTGAAGAAAGACTACCAACAAGCCTTGCTAGCTGCAAATCGTGCGGTTAGGGTTTTTGGATGCTGCTGTGGCCCAGGAGAGACCAGGATGTCACCAATTGCGTCTGGGGACAGAGGGGGCGTCGAGCAAGACAAGGAGCCCTCTCAGAAGCAGGCAGCACCCGCAGAAGTGCCAAAACAGGCACTACAAAGTGGAGTGAAACGGTGCTGACCCAAAGTCGCACAAAGGAGTCCCACGTCGCCAGAGGACAACTTAGGAGGTCGTGCAATGCAGGTTAGAGTGCCGTGGACCCAGGCTGGACTGTGCACAAAGGATTTCCACCGAAAGTGCACGGAGGCCGGAGTAGCTGCAAAAGTCGCGGTTCCCAGCAATGCAGTCTGGCGTGGGGAGGCAAGGACTTACCTCCTCCAAACTTGGACTGAAGAGTCACTGGACTGTGGGAGTCACTTGGACAGAATTGCTGGATTCAAGGGACCTCGCTCGTTGTGCTGAGAGGAGACCCAGGGTACCGGTGATGCAGTTCTTTGGTGCCTGCGGTTGCAGGGGGACGATTCCGTCGACCCACGGGAGATTTCTTCAGAGCTTCTAGTGCAGAGAGGAGGCAGACTACCCCCACAGCATGCACCACCAGGAAAGCAGTCGAGAAGGCGGCAGGATCAGCGTTACAGAGTTGCAGTAGTCATCTTTGCTACTTTGTTGCAGTTTTGCAGGCTTCCAGCGCGGTCAGCAGTCGATTCCTTGGCAGAAGGTGAAGAGAGAGATGCAGAGGAACTCGGATGAGCTCTTGCATTCGTTATCTAAGGAAATCCCCAAAGCAGAGACCCTAAATAGCCAGAAAAGAGGGTTTGGCTACTTAGGAGAGAAGATAGGCTAGCAACACCTGAAGGAGCCTATCAGAAGGAGTCTCTGACGTCACCTGCTGGCCCTGGCCACTCAGAGCAGTCCAGTGTGCCAGCAGCACCTCTGGTTCCAAGACGGCAGAGGTCTGGAGCACACTGGAGGAGCTCTGGGCACTTCCCAGGGGAGGTGCAGGTCAGGGGAGTGGTCACTCCCCTTTCCTTTGTCCAGTTTCGTGCCAGAGCAGGGCTGAGGGGTCCCTGAACCGGTGTAGACTGGCTTATGCAGAAATGGGCACCATGTGTGCCCATGAAAGCCTTTCCAGAAGCTGGGGGAGGCTACTCCTCCCCTGCCTTCACACCATTTTCCAAAGGGAGAGGGTGTAACACCCTCTCTCTGAGGAAGTCCTTTGTTCTGCCTTCCTGGGCCAAGCTTGGCTGGACCCCAGGAGGGCAGAAACCTGTCTGAGGGGTTGGCAGCAGCAGCAGCAGCAGCAGCTGCAGTGAAACCCCTGAAAAGGCAGTTTGGCAGTACCCGGGTCTGTGCTACAGACCCGTGGGATCATGGGATTGTGCCAACAATGCCAGGATGGCATAGAGGGGGCAATTCCATGATCTTAAGCATGTTACATGGCCATATTCGGAGTTACCATTGTGAAGCTACACATAGGTAGTGACCTATATGTAGTGCACATGTGTAATGGTGTCCCCGCACTCACAAAGTCCGGGGAATTGGCCCTGAACCATGTGGGGGCACCATGGCTAGTGCCAGGGTGCCCACACACTAAGTAACTTAGCACCCAACCTTTACCAGGTAAAGGTTAGACATATAGGTGACTTATAAGTTACTTAAGTGCAGTGGTAAATGGCTGTGAAATAACGTGGACGTTTTTTCACTCAGGCTGCAGTGGCAGGCCTGTGTAAGAATTTTCAGAGCTCCCTATGGGTGGCAAAAGAAATGCTGCAGCCCATAGGGATCTCCTGGAACCCCAATACCCTGGGTACCTCAGTACCATATACTAGGGAATTATAAGGGTGTTCCAGTATGCCAATGTAAATTGGTAAAATTGGTCACTAGCCTGTTAGTGACAATTTGTAAAGAGAGAGCATAACCACTGAGGTTCTGGTTAGCAGAGCCTCAGTGAGACAGTTAGGCATCACACAGGGAACACATACCTATAGGTCACAAACTTATGAGCACTGGGGTCCTGACTAGCAGGGTCCCAGTGACACATAACAAACATACTGAAAACATAGGGTTTTCACTATGAGCACTGGGCCCTGGCTAGCAGGATCCCAGTGAGACAGTGAAAACACCCTGACATACACTCACAAACAGGCCAAAAGTGGGGGTAACAAGGCTAGAAAGAGGCTACATTCTCACACAACCCCCCCCCCCCAAACGAAGGACAATAAGGCTAACCTTGGCCAGTTGAGACTTTATTGTCTAAGTGGTGATAAGTAGAGAGTAGCTCAGCAATAGACTGGTTTTTCCCTTTATCATCCACTATATGGTTACTTCCCTGTGGGGATGTAAACCACCCTGTTTGAAGTTTTTTAGCTAAGCAACAATGTGAAGATGTATTTTCAGAGTTTCTATCAGTAAGTTTTAGTTTAGAGCAGTGGGAATTGTCCACTGAACCTATTTGTAGTGATGGAAATGCCAGACAGGGATGTTGTCTCAGAAAAGCCAAGGCTGGGCAAAAACTTTGTCCATATGGCTGGAAGAGAGAACAGGGATGCTGTTTCTCTTGAGTTGGAGCAGGGCAGGATGCTGTCCTATGAGCTCCACACTAGGGCAGGGATGCTGTCCTAAGTGTTGTGAGGCAGTGCAGAGTTTCTGCACTAAAGTTTCTCTGGGAGGGTTGGAGGGATGCTCCATGTTAACTAAAATGGTGCTCTTTTTCTCACCAATGTTAGTTATCCCACAGAGAGGTACTTCTACCTCAGGGAGTACAGCTTTGCCAGCTGATGCTTCCCTTGGAACAGGTGCCACCCCAGGAGAGGTTTCTCCCACCACAGGAATGGTATCCTGAATGGCAGGGTGGTTAGGGGATACTGTGATACCCTTTTTACCTGTTGATGGAGAGGGATCCTGAGTTTTCAGGCCTTCTCTCCTTTGCTTTTTCATTTCAGTAGAAATGAGAGGGAACAATTCCTCTGGGATGCCCAGCATGGCTGCATGGGCATAAAACTCTACATCAGCCCAACCTGAGGCCTCTAGGTCATTACCTAAGAGACAGTCTACAGGTAAGCTAGGTGATACCACCACCTGCTTAGGGCCAGTAACTCCACCCCAACTAAACTGAATTATAGCTAAGGGAAGAAACTTAGTGGAGTTATGGACATCAATCATTTTATACTGTTGTCCAATGATGTGTTGTTCAGGAGCCACTAGGTTTTCAGTCACCAAAGTGATACCGGCACCTGTGTCCCTGTAGGCCAAGGCCTCAACACCATTTATTGAAACTGTCTGCCTGTACTTATGCATTGTAAGGGGACAAGCAGCCAGTGTGGCAAGGCCAATGCCACTAGGTGTGACAGAAACTGTCTTGGGACTGACTACCCCAGTTTCTATTATGGACCCATAAGTGAACCCAACTACACCCTTAACTTGACTGTTGCCAGCAGTCCCACCACTAGTACCGCTACTGCTAAGGGCACTAGAGCTTGATGTATTAGTGGTGGTAGGCTCAGGGGGTTTACCTGGACAGGACTTATCCCCTGGCCTATGGCCTCTGTTTTTACACACAAAGCACCAAGGCTTTTTAATGTGTGCAGGTTGAGAAGAAGAGGAAGAATTTGTTTTATCCCCACCCTCTGAAGAGTGTTTAAGATTTGAAGTGGGATCTTTGGTTTTACCCTTATCCCCATGCTTATCTTGTGATTTTTCACCATCTTTCTTCTTGCCATCCTTGTCACCACCTGTATGAACTTTTCTGTTCACTCTTGTTCTGACCCATTTGTCTGCCTTCTTTCCCAATTCTAGGGGAGAGGTGAGATCTGAGTCCACTATTTACTGGCGCAACAAATCAGACACACAATTATTAAGTATATGCTCTCTCAGGATTATGTTATATAGGCTTTCATAGTCAGTCACTTTACTGCCATGTAACCACCCCTCCAAGGCCTTCATTGAATGGTCAACAAAGTCTACCCAGTCTTGTGAAGACTCCTTTTTGGTTTCTCTGAACTTCATCCTGTACTGTTCAGTGGTTAAGCCATAACCATCTAGGAGTGCATTCTTAAGAACTGCAAAATTATTGGCATCACTTTCTTTTACAGTAAGGAGCCTATCCCTACCCTTTCCACTAAATGATAGCCATAGGATAGCAGCCCACTGCCTTTGAGGGACATCCTGTACAACACAGGCCCTCTCAAGTGCAGCAAACCACTTGTTAATGTCATCCCCCTCCTTATAAGGGGGAACTATCTTGTGCAGATTCCTAGAATCATGCTCTATTGCAGGATGACTATGGGGAATACTGCTGCTGCCACCATGGGTTTCTAAACCCAATTTCTGTCTTTCCCTTTCCACCTCTAAGGACTGCCTATCCAAATCCAGCTGTTGCTTCTTGAGCTTCAGTCTGGTTTGTTCCACTCTCAATCTATTGAGCTCCCTTTCTAACACTCTGTCATCAGGGTGGGTGGGTGAGGCATGTCTAGAGACAGAAGTACGCTGAGATAGAACAGAAGGAGACCTGGCCCTAACAGATGGCACCCTAATAGCTTGACTAACAGAAACAGCACTTCTACTATGATGAGAAGGGATACTCTTACTGTGATGTGAGACAACACTATCAGTATGGTGCGACTCTACATCAGTACCAGCTATGCTAGGTGGTTTGCTAGGGGGCAGGCTTGGATGTTTCCCTCCCACATCTTTTGCTAGGGGTGCCCCAGAATCAGAGTGGGAACCATCAGCTAACTTTTCCACAGGAGTGCCAGCTCTGGCCTTATCCTGTTCAACAAGCATATTTACCAACAGTTCTCTAGAGGGATTCTTCCTTACACTTAAACCTCTTTCTATGCAGAGACTCCTTGCATCTTTCCAGCTAAGGTTATCATAAGCAAGTTTGGACAGATCAACAGTTTGGCCTGTGCCAGACATTTTAGAAAGTGTTTAAGTGATAGAAAAAGGAAGAAAAAGTTTTTCAGAACTTTTAGAAAGACAGAAAAAAACTTTTTAAACTTTTTAAGAACTTTTTCGAAAGTTAGAGGTACTTTTCAGCACTTTGGAAAAGAAGTGAGAAAAGAAATGCAAAACTTTTTGGTTAGGTGTACATACACTGAACTTGTTTTGTATATTTTTCTCTTATGAAAAGTACAATGACAAAAGTGGTAAGTAGTTACAAAGCACTTATCCCACCACTGCACAACCAATGTTGGAGGCTGGACTGGCTTGTAGTGAGTACCAAGGGGTACTTACACCTTGCACCAGGCCCAGGTATCCCTTATTAGTGTATAGGGTGTCTAGCAGCTTAGGCTGATAGATAATGGTAGCTTAGCAGAGCAGCTTAGGCTGAACTAGGAGACGAGTGAAGCTCCTACAGTACCACTAGTGTCATATGCACAATATCATAAGAAAACACAATACACAGATATACTAAAAATAAAGGTACTTTATTTTTAGAACAATATGCCAAAAGTATCTCATTGAGTACCCTCAGTATGAGGATAGCAAATATACACAAGATATATGTACACAATACCAAAATATGCAGTAATAGTATTAGAAAACAGTGCAAACAATGTATAGTTACAATAGGATGCAATGGGGACACATAGGGATAGGGGCAACGCAAACCATATACTCCAAAAGTTGAATGCGAACCACGAATGGACCCCAAACCTATGTGACCTTGTAGAGGGTCGCTGGGACTGTAAGAAAACAGTTAGGGTTAGAAAAATAGCCCACCCCAAGACCCTGAAAAGGGAGTGCAAAGTGCACTAAAGTTCCCCAAAGGACATAGAAGTCGTGATAGGGGAATTCTGCAGGAAAGACACAAATCAGCAATGCAACAACAATGGATTTCCAAACGAGGGTACCTGTGGAACAAGGGGACCAAGTCCAAAAGTCACAAGCAAGTCGGAGATGGGCAGATGCCCAGGAAATGCCAGCTCTGGGTGCAAAGAAGCTGCTACTGGACAGTAGAAGCAGAAGATTCTGTAGGAACGACAAGGGCTAGGAACTTCTCCTTTAAAAGACAGATCCCTCACGCCGTGGAGAGTCGTGCAGAAGTGTTTTCCTGAAGAAAGACTACCAACAAGCCTTGCTAGCTGCAAATCGTGCGGTTAGGGTTTTTGGATGCTGCTGTGGCCCAGGAGAGACCAGGATGTCACCAATTGCGTCTGGGGACAGAGGGGGCGTCGAGCAAGACAAGGAGCCCTCTCAGAAGCAGGCAGCACCCGCAGAAGTGCCAAAACAGGCACTACAAAGTGGAGTGAAACGGTGCTGACCCAAAGTCGCACAAAGGAGTCCCACGTCGCCAGAGGACAACTTAGGAGGTCGTGCAATGCAGGTTAGAGTGCCGTGGACCCAGGCTGGACTGTGCACAAAGGATTTCCACCGAAAGTGCACGGAGGCCGGAGTAGCTGCAAAAGTCGCGGTTCCCAGCAATGCAGTCTGGCGTGGGGAGGCAAGGACTTACCTCCTCCAAACTTGGACTGAAGAGTCACTGGACTGTGGGAGTCACTTGGACAGAATTGCTGGATTCAAGGGACCTCGCTCGTTGTGCTGAGAGGAGACCCAGGGTACCGGTGATGCAGTTCTTTGGTGCCTGCGGTTGCAGGGGGACGATTCCGTCGACCCACGGGAGATTTCTTCAGAGCTTCTAGTGCAGAGAGGAGGCAGACTACCCCCACAGCATGCACCACCAGGAAAGCAGTCGAGAAGGCGGCAGGATCAGCGTTACAGAGTTGCAGTAGTCATCTTTGCTACTTTGTTGCAGTTTTGCAGGCTTCCAGCGCGGTCAGCAGTCGATTCCTTGGCAGAAGGTGAAGAGAGAGATGCAGAGGAACTCGGATGAGCTCTTGCATTCGTTATCTAAGGAAATCCCCAAAGCAGAGACCCTAAATAGCCAGAAAAGAGGGTTTGGCTACTTAGGAGAGAAGATAGGCTAGCAACACCTGAAGGAGCCTATCAGAAGGAGTCTCTGACGTCACCTGCTGGCCCTGGCCACTCAGAGCAGTCCAGTGTGCCAGCAGCACCTCTGGTTCCAAGACGGCAGAGGTCTGGAGCACACTGGAGGAGCTCTGGGCACTTCCCAGGGGAGGTGCAGGTCAGGGGAGTGGTCACTCCCCTTTCCTTTGTCCAGTTTCGTGCCAGAGCAGGGCTGAGGGGTCCCTGAACCGGTGTAGACTGGCTTATGCAGAAATGGGCACCATGTGTGCCCATGAAAGCCTTTCCAGAAGCTGGGGGAGGCTACTCCTCCCCTGCCTTCACACCATTTTCCAAAGGGAGAGGGTGTAACACCCTCTCTCTGAGGAAGTCCTTTGTTCTGCCTTCCTGGGCCAAGCTTGGCTGGACCCCAGGAGGGCAGAAACCTGTCTGAGGGGTTGGCAGCAGCAGCAGCAGCAGCTGCAGTGAAACCCCTGAAAAGGCAGTTTGGCAGTACCCGGGTCTGTGCTACAGACCCGTGGGATCATGGGATTGTGCCAACAATGCAAGGATGGCATAGAGGGGGCAATTCCATGATCTTAAGCATGTTACATGGCCATATTCGGAGTTACCATTGTGAAGCTACACATAGGTAGTGACCTATATGTAGTGCACATGTGTAATGGTGTCCCCGCACTCACAAAGTCCGGGGAATTGGCCCTGAACCATGTGGGGGCACCATGGCTAGTGCCAGGGTGCCCACACACTAAGTAACTTAGCACCCAACCTTTACCAGGTAAAGGTTAGACATATAGGTGACTTATAAGTTACTTAAGTGCAGTGGTAAATGGCTGTGAAATAACGTGGACGTTTTTTCACTCAGGCTGCAGTGGCAGGCCTGTGTAAGAATTTTCAGAGCTGCCTATGGGTGGCAAAAGAAATGCTGCAGCCCATAGGGATCTCCTGGAACCCCAATACCCTGGGTACCTCAGTACCATATACTAGGGAATTATAAGGGTGTTCCAGTATGCCAATGTAAATTGGTAAAATTGGTCACTAGCCTGTTAGTGACAATTTGTAAAGAGAGAGCATAACCACTGAGGTTCTGGTTAGCAGAGCCTCAGTGAGACAGTTAGGCATCACACAGGGAACACATACCTATAGGTCACAAACTTATGAGCACTGGGGTCCTGACTAGCAGGGTCCCAGTGACACATAACAAACATACTGAAAACATAGGGTTTTCACTATGAGCACTGGGCCCTGGCTAGCAGGATCCCAGTGAGACAGTGAAAACACCCTGACATACACTCACAAACAGGCCAAAAGTGGGGGTAACAAGGCTAGAAAGAGGCTACATTCTCACACAACCCCCCCCCCCAAACGAAGGACAATAAGGCTAACCTTGGCCAGTTGAGACTTTATTGTCTAAGTGGTGATAAGTAGAGAGTAGCTCAGCAATAGACTGGTTTTTCCCTTTATCATCCACTATATGGTTACTTCCCTGTGGGGATGTAAACCACCCTGTTTGAAGTTTTTTAGCTAAGCAACAATGTGAAGATGTATTTTCAGAGTTTCTATCAGTAAGTTTTAGTTTAGAGCAGTGGGAATTGTCCACTGAACCTATTTGTAGTGATGGAAATGCCAGACAGGGATGTTGTCTCAGAAAAGCCAAGGCTGGGCAAAAACTTTGTCCATATGGCTGGAAGAGAGAACAGGGATGCTGTTTCTCTTGAGTTGGAGCAGGGCAGGATGCTGTCCTATGAGCTCCACACTAGGGCAGGGATGCTGTCCTAAGTGTTGTGAGGCAGTGCAGAGTTTCTGCACTAAAGTTTCTCTGGGAGGGTTGGAGGGATGCTCCATGTTAACTAAAATGGTGCTCTTTTTCTCACCAATGTTAGTTATCCCACAGAGAGGTACTTCTACCTCAGGGAGTACAGCTTTGCCAGCTGATGCTTCCCTTGGAACAGGTGCCACCCCAGGAGAGGTTTCTCCCACCACAGGAATGGTATCCTGAATGGCAGGGTGGTTAGGGGATACTGTGATACCCTTTTTACCTGTTGATGGAGAGGGATCCTGAGTTTTCAGGCCTTCTCTCCTTTGCTTTTTCATTTCAGTAGAAATGAGAGGGAACAATTCCTCTGGGATGCCCAGCATGGCTGCATGGGCATAAAACTCTACATCAGCCCAACCTGAGGCCTCTAGGTCATTACCTAAGAGACAGTCTACAGGTAAGCTAGGTGATACCACCACCTGCTTAGGGCCAGTAACTCCACCCCAACTAAACTGAATTATAGCTAAGGGAAGAAACTTAGTGGAGTTATGGACATCAATCATTTTATACTGTTGTCCAATGATGTGTTGTTCAGGAGCCACTAGGTTTTCAGTCACCAAAGTGATACCGGCACCTGTGTCCCTGTAGGCCAAGGCCTCAACACCATTTATTGAAACTGTCTGCCTGTACTTATGCATTGTAAGGGGACAAGCAGCCAGTGTGGCAAGGCCAATGCCACTAGGTGTGACAGAAACTGTCTTGGGACTGACTACCCCAGTTTCTATTATGGACCCATAAGTGAACCCAACTACACCCTTAACTTGACTGTTGCCAGCAGTCCCACCACTAGTACCGCTACTGCTAAGGGCACTAGAGCTTGATGTATTAGTGGTGGTAGGCTCAGGGGGTTTACCTGGACAGGACTTATCCCCTGGCCTATGGCCTCTGTTTTTACACACAAAGCACCAAGGCTTTTTAATGTGTGCAGGTTGAGAAGAAGAGGAAGAATTTGTTTTATCCCCACCCTCTGAAGAGTGTTTAAGATTTGAAGTGGGATCTTTGGTTTTACCCTTATCCCCATTCTTATCTTGTGATTTTTCACCATCTTTCTTCTTGCCATCCTTGTCACCACCTGTATGAACTTTTCTGTTCACTCTTGTTCTGACCCATTTGTCTGCCTTCTTTCCCAATTCTAGGGGAGAGGTGAGATCTGAGTCCACTATTTACTGGCGCAACAAATCAGACACACAATTATTAAGTATATGCTCTCTCAGGATTATGTTATATAGGCTTTCATAGTCAGTCACTTTACTGCCATGTAACCACCCCTCCAAGGCCTTCATTGAATGGTCAACAAAGTCTACCCAGTCTTGTGAAGACTCCTTTTTGGTTTCTCTGAACTTCATCCTGTACTGTTCAGTGGTTAAGCCATAACCATCTAGGAGTGCATTCTTAAGAACTGCAAAATTATTGGCATCACTTTCTTTTACAGTAAGGAGCCTATCCCTACCCTTTCCACTAAATGATAGCCATAGGATAGCAGCCCACTGCCTTTGAGGGACATCCTGTACAACACAGGCCCTCTCAAGTGCAGCAAACCACTTGTTAATGTCATCCCCCTCCTTATAAGGGGGAACTATCTTGTGCAGATTCCTAGAATCATGCTCTATTGCAGGATGACTATGGGGAATACTGCTGCTGCCACCATGGGTTTCTAAACCCAATTTCTGTCTTTCCCTTTCCACTTCTAAGGACTGCCTATCCAAATCCAGCTGTTGCTTCTTGAGCTTCAGTCTGGTTTGTTCCACTCTCAATCTATTGAGCTCCCTTTCTAACACTCTGTCATCAGGGTGGGTGGGTGAGGCATGTCTAGAGACAGAAGTATGCTGAGATAGAACAGAAGGAGACCTGGCCCTAACAGATGGCACCCTAATAGCTTGCCTAACAGAAACAGCACTTCTACTATGATGAGAAGGGATACTCTTACTGTGATGTGAGACAACACTATCAGTATGGTGCGACTCTACATCAGTACCAGCTATGCTAGGTGGTTTGCTAGGGGGCAGGCTTGGATGTTTCCCTCCCACATCTTTTGCTAGGGGTGCCCCAGAATCAGAGTGGGAACCATCAGCTAACTTTTCCACAGGAGTGCCAGCTCTGGCCTTATCCTGTTCAACAAGCATATTTACCAACAGTTCTCTAGAGGGATTCTTCCTTACACTTAAACCTCTTTCTATGCAGAGACTCCTTGCATCTTTCCAGCTAAGGTTATCATAAGCAAGTTTGGACAGATCAACAGTTTGGCCTGTGCCAGACATTTTAGAAAGTGTTTAAGTGATAGAAAAAGGAAGAAAAAGTTTTTCAGAACTTTTAGAAAGACAGAAAAAAACTTTTTAAACTTTTTAAGAACTTTTTCGAAAGTTAGAGGTACTTTTCAGCACTTTGGAAAAGAAGTGAGAAAAGAAATGCAAAACTTTTTGGTTAGGTGTACATACACTGAACTTGTTTTGTATATTTTTCTCTTATGAAAAGTACAATGACAAAAGTGGTAAGTAGTTACAAAGCACTTATCCCACCACTGCACAACCAATGTTGGAGGCTGGACTGGCTTGTAGTGAGTACCAAGGGGTACTTACACCTTGCACCAGGCCCAGGTATCCCTTATTAGTGTATAGGGTGTCTAGCAGCTTAGGCTGATAGATAATGGTAGCTTAGCAGAGCAGCTTAGGCTGAACTAGGAGACGAGTGAAGCTCCTACAGTACCACTAGTGTCATATGCACAATATCATAAGAAAACACAATACACAGATATACTAAAAATAAAGGTACTTTATTTTTAGAACAATATGCCAAAAGTATCTCATTGAGTACCCTCAGTATGAGGATAGCAAATATACACAAGATATATGTACACAATACCAAAATATGCAGTAATAGTATTAGAAAACAGTGCAAACAATGTATAGTTACAATAGGATGCAATGGGGACACATAGGGATAGGGGCAACGCAAACCATATACTCCAAAAGTTGAATGCGAACCACGAATGGACCCCAAACCTATGTGACCTTGTAGAGGGTCGCTGGGACTGTAAGAAAACAGTTAGGGTTAGAAAAATAGCCCACCCCAAGACCCTGAAAAGGGAGTGCAAAGTGCACTAAAGTTCCCCAAAGGACATAGAAGTCGTGATAGGGGAATTCTGCAGGAAAGACACAAATCAGCAATGCAACAACAATGGATTTCCAAACGAGGGTACCTGTGGAACAAGGGGACCAAGTCCAAAAGTCACAAGCAAGTCGGAGATGGGCAGATGCCCAGGAAATGCCAGCTCTGGGTGCAAAGAAGCTGCTACTGGACAGTAGAAGCAGAAGATTCTGTAGGAACGACAAGGGCTAGGAACTTCTCCTTTAGAAGACAGATCCCTCACGCCGTGGAGAGTCGTGCAGAAGTGTTTTCCTGAAGAAAGACTACCAACAAGCCTTGCTAGCTGCAAATCGTGCGGTTAGGGTTTTTGGATGCTGCTGTGGCCCAGGAGAGACCAGGATGTCACCAATTGCGTCTGGGGACAGAGGGGGCGTCGAGCAAGACAAAGAGCCCTCTCAGAAGCAGGCAGCACCCGCAGAAGTGCCAAAACAGGCACTACAAAGTGGAGTGAAACGGTGCTGACCCAAAGTCGCACAAAGGAGTCCCACGTCGCCAGAGGACAACTTAGGAGGTCGTGCAATGCAGGTTAGAGTGCCGTGGACCCAGGCTGGACTGTGCACAAAGGATTTCCACCGAAAGTGCACGGAGGCCGGAGTAGCTGCAAAAGTCGCGGTTCCCAGCAATGCAGTCTGGCGTGGGGAGGCAAGGACTTACCTCCTCCAAACTTGGACTGAAGAGTCACTGGACTGTGGGAGTCACTTGGACAGAATTGCTGGATTCAAGGGACCTCGCTCGTTGTGCTGAGAGGAGACCCAGGGTACCGGTGATGCAGTTCTTTGGTGCCTGCGGTTGCAGGGGGACGATTCCGTCGACCCACGGGAGATTTCTTCAGAGCTTCTAGTGCAGAGAGGAGGCAGACTACCCCCACAGCATGCACCACCAGGAAAGCAGTCGAGAAGGCGGCAGGATCAGCGTTACAGAGTTGCAGTAGTCGTCTTTGCTACTTTGTTGCAGTTTTGCAGGCTTCCAGCGCGGTCAGCAGTCAATTCCTTGGCAGAAGGTGAAGAGAGAGATGCAGAGGAACTCGGATGAGCTCTTGCATTCGTTATCTAAGGAAATCCCCAAAGCAGAGACCCTAAATAGCCAGAAAAGAGGGTTTGGCTACTTAGGAGAGAAGATAGGCTAGCAACACCTGAAGGAGCCTATCAGAAGGAGTCTCTGACGTCACCTGCTGGCCCTGGCCACTCAGAGCAGTCCAGTGTGCCAGCAGCACCTCTGTTTCCAAGATGGCAGAGGTCCGGAGCACACTGGAGGAGCTCTGGGCACCTACCAGGGGAGGTGCAGGTCAGGGGAGTGGTCACTCCCCTTTCCTTTGTCCAGTTTCGCGCCAGAGCAGGGCTGAGGGGTCCCTGAACCGGTGTAGACTGGCTTATGCAGAAATGGGCACCATGTGTGCCCATGAAAGCATTTCCAGAGGCTGGAGGAGGCTACTCCTCCCCTGCCTTCACACCATTTTCCAAAGGGAGAGGGTGTAACACCCTCTCTCTGAGGAAGTCCTTTGTTCTGCCTTCCTGGGCCAAGCCTGGCTGGTCCCCAGGAGGGCAGAAACCTGTCTGAGGGGTTGGCAGCAGCAGCAGCTGCAGTGAAACCCCTGAAAAGGCAGTTTGGCAGTACCCGGGTCTGTGCTACAGACCCGTGGGATCATGGGATTGTGCCAACAATGCAAGGATGGCATAGAGGGGGCAATTCCATGATCTTAGACATGTTACATGGCCATATTCGGAGTTACCATTGTGAAGCTACATATAGGTAGTGACCTATATGTAGTGCACGCGTGTAATGGTGTCCCCGCACTCACAAAGTCCGGGGAATTGGCCCTGAACCATGTGGGGGCACCTTGGCTAGTGCCAGGGTGCCCACACACTAAGTAACTTAGCACCCAACCTTTACCAGGTAAAGGTTAGACATATAGGTGACTTATAAGTTACTTAAGTGCAGTGGTAAATGGCTGTGAAATAACGTGGACGTTATTTCACTCAGGCTGCAGTGGCAGGCCTGTGTAAGAATTGTCAGAGCTCCCTATGGGTGGCAAAAGAAATGCTGCAGCCCATAGGGATCTCCTGGAACCCCAATACCCTGGGTACCTCAGTACCATATACTACGGAATTATAAGGGTGTTCCAGTATGCCAATGTAAATTGGTAAAATTGGTCACAAGCCTGTTAGTGACAATTTGTAAAGAGAGAGCATAACCACTGAGGTTCTGGTTAGCAGAGCCTCAGTGAGACAGTTAGGCATCACACAGGGAACACATACCTATAGGTCACAAACTTATGAGCACTGGGGTCCTGACTAGCAGGGTCCCAGTGACACATAACAAACATACTGAAAACATAGGGTTTTCACTATGAGCACTGGGCCCTGGCTAGCAGGATCCCAGTGAGACAGTGAAAACACCCTGACATACACTCACAAACAGGCCAAAAGTGGGGGTAACAAGGCTAGAAAGAGGCTACATTCTCACAGTGTAGAACAGTGTTCCCACTGTGTGTAACTAAGTACTGGTCTGGGTCTAGTAGCACGGTGCAGGTAGTAATGTCCCCAGTTATTATAACAGAACATTTCCCCACAATTCATTGTATGTCTATATACATCATCAGTTTCACACACTGAATAGTCCTTCATTTCAGTTAACATAGAATCAACTGTGTGGACATCCCAATCATCAGATACAACACCAGGTGTAATGACATCTGTCATAGAAATTTTGAATACATATGGAATCTGAATGACCTCAGTAGGCCCGTATATATCAAATGGAACGTTGTCCCACACACTACCATCAGGAATTGGCACAGCTGAAAGGTTCACAAGGGACAAGTCTGTTCAGACCTTATGTGAGGAATGACATGGAGTTAAGACTTCATCCACAAGCTCAACTGAGGAGCGTTCAGGAAGGTAATGACCATTTATAAGCAAAAAGAAAACAGTCACAAACCCAACCCAGAGGAACAATGCAAAAAATGTCAAACAGAACCAAAAATAGTTCCATGGGTGAATTAAATAGTTAATTTTAAGCTACAGGTATTGCTTATGTGTCTTTGATACATTTTCAATCACTGGAGTGGATGAGACTGAAGAAAAGTAATCAATGTCGATGAAGTAACCAGAGGCAGTCTCTGTAAACATAGGAGCAGGTGCATTACTGATAGATTGATCCACTTCATGTAGAGGCTCATAGTAGATGGTGTCATCAGTCTGTATAGTGTTGGTATAACAAACAACCAAATCTTGCACAGGTGCTGTCGTTGATGTGGTAACTGGAATCAGCAAGAGCTCATTTTCTGCCCTCCCCATGGTAGAGAAGGTGTTTGAAACATCGTCTGACATTGTTATGTAGTCCAAAGTTGTGTTGTTAATTCTACTTTGAAGAGGTATGGCCTGTTGGGTAGTGAGAGGGGATCGGGAACTACCCAAGGGACCTCTGGGTCTACTGTACAGGATCAGCCGCATGGTGAACCTTGACATCATCAATGGAAATTAATCTGTTTGCTCTGGAACCAGGCAGTGGTGGTAAAATGACAGTTCTACTACCTTGTACTCCAAGGACTGGGATGGTTCTCTGTAGGATGGACCGAATTCCTTCTCCACAGTGATCTTCTCACAAACCAGATCCCTGACTTTAGGAATCCAGCCAGTGGAAGTTGTTGGTAAATCTGAATCCAGCCAGTGGAAGTTGTTGGTAAATCTCTTATTCCTAAAGTGGCAGTACTGGCGGATGATTTATCATTACGAAATAGCTGAAGCTCCTGTAAGACAGTGAGATGTTAATTTATGTCAAAACGTGTGTCTTCTGCCACCAAACCAGGGCCATCAAGATTTGGGACATACACAGGTATCCCAAAGAGAAACTCATAAGGAGTGCATCCCCCCAAGGACCGTCTTGGCAGATTGTTCAGTGCTCTCTGGACCCCATATAGGTAATGAAGCCACCTGCGGCCAGAACCTAATACTCTAACTGTTAAGGACTGCTTTAGATCACGGTTCCACCTCTCCACGACCAAATTTCCTTCTGGATGGTGTGGTGAGGAGTAATGGAGTTCAACACCCATCGTGTCCCTGAAAACCTAGGAGGCAAATGAAGAGGCAAATGAAGGTCCCTGGTCTGAATGGAATGCTGCAACCGCATATGTTCTGATAAAGATCAGCCTTTTATAACAGTTCGAGCATCAGCCGAGTGCTGAGGCCACACCCACAGGAATCTAGAACAAGAATCAACAGCGACTAAGATGTATTTGTATGCACCGTCAGGTTGGAGTGACCGCAATGGTCCAGCTACACACATTGTAGTGGTCTGCTGGACACTAAGAGGGATGTCTGCTGTGGGCGTTTGATATTAGAGCCCTTTATTTGCTGGCAAATGTCACAACAAAAGATGTAACATTTTGTCTGTTTGTATAGACCTGGCCATCAGAAGCGTTTCTGCAAGAGTGTTACCGTTGCCAAGATACCAGCATGTGCAGAAGCGACAACCTCCTGCACTGCTCTTATTAGATCTAGTCTCTGGTCTTCATTGGGGATTGCTCGATAGCCAACTGCAGGAACTGTTGCGTAAGCAACATTCTGTGCACTGATATGGTAAGAATATTTTGTAGGATATGCTTTGGGAAGAGACTTGCCTGCAGCGAAGCCTTCACGGCAGTCAGAATTTCATTATCCAATCTTGTCTGAGAACGAGTCACTGTAGCCACAGAAGCCGTAACTACTGCGGATTTGGCTGCTTCATCAGCCAAAGTTTTGCCGATAACATGTACTCCTACACGTTGGTGGCCCAATGTATGTACTACATGGACACACTGTAGCTTATCCTTAAGATCAGCCACCCTCCTCCACAAAGTTTTGTGTTTTATGGTGTTCCCCTTGGAATCTCTAAACCTGTTCAGCTTCCAATGATTGAGATAATCATTGTAGGACTGGACGTAGTAGTATGAGTCGCAGACAATCAAAGTTGGCAAGCCTGGCTCTGTGGGTTCTAGTGCTAGAAGAAGGGCTGTAAGTTCGGCCAGCTGAGCTGTGCAGTCCCCTAGGACTCCACTCACGGGTGCTCGAGCAGCTGAATATTGATGTTTGGTACCTACACCTGGTTGTGATGAACCATCAGTATAAATGACAGTATGGCATCTGTCAAATGGCAATATATCTAAAGGAGCTGGGTACTCCTGTTCGTATTAGAGATATTCTTGTGTCTGAAGTTTTGGAACAAAGATGTAGTCAACATCGGTGGTGGTCAGTGAGGTTGCCCACTGAATCCAACGTGGATGTAGTGCTTTAGCATTAGGAACGCTTGCTTTAGTGATGGTCTCTAAAGCTGGCACCGGGGTAAATGATGTGTTTCCCCTGGGCAAGTGGCCTCTCCTTAATTACAGCCATTTGAACTGAAGTTAGATTTTTTTCTGTAGGTGCAAAACGTTGCTCTGCATTGGAGTATAAATGACATTTATATGCTATGGGCACTGTGTTGCCTTCATTAAAGGTGACATAAGTAAACCCAATGGCACCAGCAATTATTTTGATGACCAAATTTGTTTTATCACACGTGTGCAAGTGTTTGGCTTCTAGCAGGTCCTGTTGCTATTCCCTAAGGATGCATGTGTGTTCAACTGTCCAGTGCTTGCTATAAAAATCTGGACGTATTAAGTCATAAAGTGGCTTGATACGGTGTGGATAGTCAGGGATGTATGTTCTGCCAAAGTTAAAGAAGCCAAGTAAGGACTGTAGCTTCTTGAGAGTGTTAGGTGGGTGAACCTGTGCACATTTCTCTAGAAAGTGTGGGGCCAGGGTCTTCCCCTCGTTTGATAGCTCATATCCCAGAAACAATACACTGAGAAAGGCTTACTTTTCTTAAAGTTAAATTTGTAACCTAGGTCTGAAAATCCTAAAATTATCTGATCGACCCTGACAAGATGAACGATGAGGTCGTCGTCTGTGAGATAGATATCATCTACATCGGATAACGCCTTGGGATCATGATCATGTAATATTGATGTTACATGCGCTGAGAACACTCCTGGGCTGTTCTTATAGCTTTGGGGTAAACAGCAGAAGCGTTTCGGTGAGCCTAATGAGAATACACTCAGGTCCCGACTTTCATGTGCTGAGTTTTGGCAGAAGAACCCGTTGGAGATTTCCAACGTTGTTTTGTATTTTTTGCACACTATATTGTTAATTAGTGCTGTGCTATGTGAATTTCGTACAGTGTATGTGCGTGTATGACTGTTTAAGTGTCTGTAATCTAAGACTATTGTGTAGGAATGGTCTGGCTTTCGAACCAGTAATAATGGGTTATTCATTGAAGAGACACAGGGCTCGATTACTCCCTGGTACTCGAGCTAAATGAGGATCCCCCTCACTGGGGCTTTTGCTTCATGTTTAACAGGAAGGATATTGTGGCTGAGGTTGGGGTGTGGACCTGGGTGTGGACCTGACATTACATAACAAGGAGAGTCCTTGTCCCAACCTACATGATTGCGGTATAGTGCAGGTGCCTGCATTAAGGCCCAATCAACAGCGTAGGCTTGTTTTACTGCCTCCGGAACAAGATGAGAGAAAGAAGGCAAAATGACATCTTCCCCATGTGGGAGCTTACGGACGTGCTCAGGTGGCCAGTCTCTTTTGGCCAATACGGTATCACAATTGAGTTCATCCCAGAACTTAATGGTGAGCTCTATGTCTCCCTCAATTTGAATTTTTAAATCATAAACCCTAGCGGGTGGGAGAACGCGCCCGTCCGCAGTCTCAACTGTAATTAAATCTCTAGTTGCTCTCGCATCCAGATTCTCTTTCAGACTCTGGCGACTCTGCTGCGCTGTCAAGCAGTGTCACTGCCCACGTCATGTTCTTCAGAAATGTTCTCAAGTGTACTGGCATTTTTAATTGACAGTGCTGCCACCTTTTTATTTTTAAGCTGTGGCTTCTGTTGTAGGTTCTTATCTTCTTTCTTGCCTGAAGACTGTGGTGAGTGTTCCTTCTTTTTCACATATTCAGGACATCGACCAGGACAGCCTCCTCTCTCGCTACGTCTATCCAGCGCATCCTCAAAGTAATGAGAAGGATGTGACTCAGTATATCTTTCGTGAGCTTTTATACTTTCTCTATTCCTGAGAGTATATCTCCTTTCGTAGTTCTCCGGATGTGGAGAATCTGCTCTCTTATTTCGTCTTTCTTTAAATTCTTTCTGCTTATGCCAGCGCTTCTTAGAAATTTCCTGTGCTTGTTTAATACCTTCCTTAGGGGTGGTACTTTGTATTTCCAGCTTCTTCGGCTTCGCTCCCAAACTATCCCGTCCTATACTAGTATAGGTATTGGAAATAACTTTCGGTAGCTCTTTCTCCTGGTCCAAATGTGGAATCTCTTGGAGACGCTGGCGTATAGCCAGTGCTACCGCTTCCCCTTTAATGTTACTGAGTATAATTGAGGAGACTGAGTTGAAGTTATGCATTAATTTCATCCCCAAATCTAGGGCTGGTGCAGCCCCGTTCTCATTCTGTATTTGTTTTAACACTTCCAGTAAATTGGCAAGTGTCAGGGTCCCATGTGTGGTAGTATATATTGCAGTGAAGACCCAATGTGGTGCAGTCGTCCACCGAGGGAACCATCCTGAAGGGCAAGCCTATAGTGACAATTCTATGTTTCTCCTGTGGTCCCATATGTGGAAACACAGATTCCAGCTGATTTGTTTTCTGGGCTAACCAGAATGGTAGTTTCTCTCGTTCTGTGGGTACCTTACCTATGATGGTATGTATTGTTTGTGGATTATTCCCAGTAGCCAACTGGTATCCAGCAGTGCTGGTGGTGCTGGATGCGCTGGTGTTGTGTTCAAGGTTTGCATTACGAACTGAACTAGTCGCCTGTAAAGTGTTACTAACTCAAGATATAAGTCTCGGAGGTCTGCTGCCTACATGTTTTGTATACCTGGGTGAGGTGTATATGTGGTAAACATAGGTCACGTTGGTCCATCATTTCCAAAAGGACCCAATCTCACACGTTGTATTTTATGTGCTAGGGCGCCTTCAAACCAGTTCTGATGCTCTTGATTGTAGTGTGGTTAGTTTTACGTATACTTTGCGCATTAGCTTCAGGCTTTAGGCCTTTGTGCACTTTTCCCTGAATGTATTTTATTCATTTGCTGACAGCTTAGAGCCTCTGTGCACTTTGCTCTAAATGCTTTTTATTAGGCTTCGTACTGTTATTTTTCAAATAGCCAGTTCTACGGTGTTGTTTTTTATTCATATCACACTGTTTTGCCTACTTCAGCACTGGAGTTCTTCATAACATATTCACTCTGTGCTTCAGTCAAGGATAGTCTGGTACATTGCCGATAGACGTGGTAGGAGTTTAGATTTGGCATTCCTGCGTAGGGACATTTTGTGATCACAATGACATGTTAGTTATAAAATCACTTCCTTGTCCCAATACATGCAAGAGGGAGATTCCGACCAGAGACCCACAGCTAGACGCTGACTGCCTCGTTGCAGATGCTGAACCAGATCACAGGCCTTTGCTCAGGTATGAGGGCTTATGTCTCCCCGGTGATTCGGAAAGGCAAGCTAGAAGCTTAACATGCTGTGCTCTAAATAGAACAAGCAGAGGGAGAGTAGAAACTGTTAGGCACTATGATAGCTTTATTCTTATGTTTTACTCTCCTGGTGACTATTTCAATCCTACTGTGTTGTATTGTTCTGGTTATTGCGGCTCACGCCTTATTATCTAAAATACAGTCGTTTTATTAAAACATTATATAAAACTTATACTGTCTTTGTCATTTGTATATGAGACCATATTGTAAATGAGAGAGTTGGTTTGGATCTGAGTGACCACGACTTCCCTGAGAAGTTCCAAAGATGTCATGCGCTCGGCTGTCTAATCATTTCTTCCCCGTGGGAGAAATGAGGCACTGCTAGTTAGCCGGAGCAAAAACCGGATTTAGGGTGACAGAGTTCCTTACACGTGGGTCAGACTCAGTCCCCCACACCGTTATCGATCCTGCTGCCTAGAAATCCAGTAGTCTCATTTAGGATAATGAGAGCCCACGCGACATGATAAGTGAGCGGTATTTCAAGAAACAGGTATGCTTGGTACCATTGAGGTACGTTCGCAATGTTATATGTGTGGATTGTCGTTCTTTGCAGGAAATGTGACCCAAGAATAAAATATTTCTGTTTGGTAAGCCTCACGAGCTTCTACTATGAATGTAATATCCGCGCCCACTTCTGCTAAGCCATGTGCTAATAAATGTAAAGTTAAAGCTTGTCTAGCATTCACAGGAATGTCTATGGCGCTAGCCATATTGTAAAAATGAGTAAAGAGATGGAACACCAAGTGGGGAGCAAAGTCCTTTTATGAGTTTGAGCTCGATCAACCCACAACCTAATTAGGTGGTCCCTGTTCAGCTGAGGAGGATCTTCCCCAAGACCACGGACGTCTCTGTATAATGGTACTTAGGGTACCTGTAGTCTGTGAGACAGTGATAATCAGCGTATCTGTAAATTAGTGCCTAAACACCTTTGTTGCTAGTGCAATGTCGTAGTTGGACTCTTGCTCTAGGCAAGACTGCTGGTTTAAGGATGACAGCACTTATGTTTGTAGGCGACTATGCCAATCCTACAACAAAACGCAACTGTCATTCCTACCCTTCCGGCTCACAAGCAGTACCTCACCGAAAACCCAAATCAGTAAAAGGTGATTTGTGGCAGCCTTTACGCATGGACTCAAGAGTGTGACATCTCAGTGAGCGTCGTGGTTGAATGGAGATTACCCCTTTCTCACATTAACAACATGTCTCAGTCACACACAGGCAATGAAGAAGATGCAGTAGAGTTTTCAATGGGTTTTATTTTAGAAAAACTGCAATCTGCGATACGTTGCATGGCCTGCAATGATTAGGATAGTGAACAGGGCAAGAAACAGAATGGTAAAGACAGGAGTCATTAATACAAAGACCCCCACCATCTTGCAGTATCATGAAATAACATGAAGTGTGAAATATGTCCTAATGCCCTAGCATAGTGAACCTAAACTCAAACCTAAAAGAGAGCTAGGTATGTTAAACTTCAATCTGCCAATGCCATGACCATGAGAAGAGCCCCCAACCCTTGTTGCGTTGGCATGAGGTCTCTAGCTCAGACTCTGTAGGGACACGATGACTGGGACAGCGTCATGGCAATGTGCAGCATTGATAGCAGCGATGGCATCTGGTGAGGAATATTTCTACAGATCTACTTGGACCCCTGATGTAGGCTTGTTCCCAAACAATAGATAACAAGGTGTGCTAGGGACAGTAATTAATATAAACAATTCCCTTTAAAGCATGAAGAGGGAAAGTACCTAAAGTGAACACCCACAGTTTGTTTGTCTTTGTCGCTTGATCTTGATGCCTTAGCGTGGTGACACTGATAACGCAAACTAAAACACAGGCCTAACTCAAAACAAGGCACCCGTTTTGAAAGATTTAATTAAATAAATGTGCTAAAACAGAGCAAGCTATTAGGGTAAAGTCACTGGGTGACAGGGGCATGAGTCAGGCTAAGCTAACTCCTGTATCCCATTAAATTAAAACAAACTATGAGTCACTACAACCCATGGAACGCCCCTTTCATGCAGAGTTATTCTTGAAAGGGGGCATATTTGCAAGCCCATGAAAAGCCACACAAAGTGGCCTTTAAATATGTGCGGGCACACTGAGCCGCCAGAGCATCACAAAAGTGTCGCTCGTGCGGCATTATTGTGCTGCAGAGGCCTTGTAAATATGCCCCTAAGTTCTGTCAAGTCCCATGAAGTCCTGACACCCTAAACAGTCTTACTAGACCCAGGGCATCTGGTGACTTTAGGGAGGAGTAAAGCATAACTTCTCGAGCTTGGGCCTTATGATGCAGGAGGGCATACATTCTCCTCTAGCTGATGCGCTGGGGAAACCACAGACTCTGGCGGCCAATGGCAGTGTCAAAGGTCTTTTCTGTGGCTTCCTCTGCTTTCAGTAAATGTTACCACGGGCGGTGGTCTCTAGGTAAGGTCTCTGTTGTTTGATTCTTTGTCAGGGATCCTCTTGGAATAATGTTCCAGTGCAACAGCCCTAAACTGCATGGTGAACCCCACCTGGCATACAGAGGTCACCGACTTACTCCACCACTAGGACGACTGTTCTAATCTTCATGGTGCCCCTCACCTGGCACACAAGGGGAGCCATCTTACTCCAGCAAAGGTGACGGTTCTAAACTTCAGTGTCACCCACACCTGGTTTACAGAAGTCACTGACTATCCACAAGAGGGGTGAATGGCCAGCACTTTTGCTATGGTCCTGACTGTATGAGACATCTCATTCTTCACTTACCTGAATCCACATCACAGGATCCCTGATGGAGCATGCTTACTTCAGGCACCCTCCTCCTCCTCATGGGGTCCTCTGGTCTAGGCAGGCAGAAGGCTGATGCTCTGACTTCCTTGGTGATGTTCCCTTACCCAGCAGGGAAACAAGCAGACCTTGATCCAAATGCCTGATTGAGCAGCTTGAAGTCTAGGTAATGTCCTTTCCATGCTGATGAACAGCTTGTGGGACTTATGGCCCCAATTTTGTAGTCCATATGCAGACACAAATGTGATTTAGGGTCAGATTTAGAGCTTGGCAGAGGGAGCTACTCCATCACAAACATGACGCAAAGCCCGTCTGCATTATTACAATTCCATTATAGCCTATTTGTGATGGAGTAACCCCTCTGCCAAACTCGAAATCATGCTTTTAGTCTCTGGTCCTGTGAAATTCATGTTGTTGGTGTCAACTACTTTAACGTGCCCTCTCCTCTTACTATCCTTTGTCAAAGAGAGCGTCTGCCATAGAAGGAAAATCTACAATTTTGAGTGACCCACAACATAGGCTGAGGGACAACTGCGGAAGCTGCAAATTTCAAGGGGAGTGGTGGGGGTGATAGAGATGGAGGGGTGAAAATAAATAAAATAAACTTAGCTCTCACAATGAGGAAGCCGTCTCCTGCTGCCTTGCTCGATGCTACTCATCCTTTGATGTGGTGTCCCACCATGCACTGCGACGCAGCACAGGCTCTCCAGCAATCCTGGTGCTGCTTTCTTGCTAGGTTTAGCATAAAAGCAGTGTCAGGATTGGTCAGAGCAGCTTGAACTGCCGCTCAGACACAACCCTAGGGTCTGTGCAGTTTCTCCAGCCTGGCTATGCAACACAGCCGGGTTGGAGAAACCTACGTGATTCCACTCTCCCCCTCCCATGGCCCAGCCCCATCCATTCCTTCACATGCTGCCTGGGCTGGCAGCAGAATAATAAAACGATAATGAACTATTGTATTATTTTTCTGTTGCTGGCTCAGGCAGGTAGGCAACGCTCCTTCGCCATTGCAAAGGAGCCACCTGTGCTGAGGAAGCAACTGGGGATCACAGCTGGCTGTCATCCTCCACTGAAATTTGCTTCATAAAGGCTCAAGTGCCTAAGCCTCTTCTTCTCTTATGATTTCCTGGTCCTAGAGTGCCAGCCTTTTCAGGCCCAAATATCTCGCCTCACAATGAGCCTAGACAGCACTGACCAGTACCTCTGCCTTGAGTCAAAGAGACCTTTGATGTGCACAGAGAATGCTCTATCAATCAATCAATCAATCAATCAATCAATACACTTATAAAGCGCACTACATACACGCGAGGATCTTAAGGCGCTGGGGAGAAAAGGGGGGCGGGGGGGTTGCTGCTACTGCTCGAAGAGCCAGGTCTTTAGGTGTCTTCTGAAGGTGAGCAGGTCTTTGATCTTTCGTAGGTCGGTCGGGAGCTGTTCCAGGTCTTGGCGGCGAGGTATGAGAAAGATCTGCCGCCAGAGGATTTACGTTGGATGCGGGGGATGGAGGCGAGGGTGAGGTTGGAAGAGCGGAGTTGTCGGGTGGGGGTGTAGAAGCTGAGTCTGTTGTTCAGGTAGGCTGGTCCGGTGTTGTGGAGTGCTTTGTGTGCGTGGGTCAGGAGCTTGAAGGTGATCCTCTTGTCGATGGGGAGCCAGTGATGGTCTCTCAGGTGGGGGGTGATGTGGCTGCGGCGGGGTATGTTGAGGATGAGTCGGGCGGAGGCGTTTTGGATGCGTTGGAGGCGTTGCAGGTGTTTGGATGAGATGCCTGCTTAGAGTACAGCCCTCAGGAATGTCAGCAATCCACAGCTTCTGTCTGGGGTTGCAGTCCTCAACTCTAACTAGTCTTTCTTGGCCCTGGGATTCCAAAATGGAACTAACAGGCTCTATGTTATGTACCATGACACACAGAATACATCACAAGCACAAAAGTATCACTCGCTACTCAGCGCTACTTACAGGCATCGTGTAGGTCAACAATGAGTGAAGTACCCAGCAGCATAACTTTACATGCGTGACCCGGTAGGCACCCCTTCAATGACACAGGTAAATAGGCCTGTTTATACTACTGACACATATGAAACACAGATTGGTTATGCTGCCTTACCTCATGCTCATGTCACATAACTCCAGTCAAGGGCAGTAACACTCTCCCACTATGACAGTAGCACTTGGCGTGCCCCTCCTGGTCTAACAAGAGCACCTTAACATGATACTGGGTGAGATCATGGCGCGCATGTATGATCCAAGTTCACCCATGACTAAAAATAAGTATTAGGGGTCAAGCTATAGATGCAGCTGGGACCCTCATGGTAGTGGTACACATCCATCAGCATACATGGGATTTTTCCTTCCCAACAATAGGATCTATATGAGTAAAGAATTATTTCAATGTTAATCACGGAACCACGGCTGCATGTTCGAAATATTAAAGTCACAGATGGATACAACGTGTAATGCTAATTTGGATGTCAGACATGCGCACCTCAAAACAACTCCAAATGATACAAATGATTCCCTTAGTAATGCCATCACCAATCAAAAGCAAAAATTCATTTACTGATAGCTCCTTTCCTCGTACTATTTATTTACTTGGGCACGGGTTATGCATGTGCGCTGACACATTTGTGGTACATACGTTTTAACATGCTGCAATACAGTTTTTAGTTTGTAATCTTCTTTATAAACCGTCAATGTTTCTTATAACAGTGTCTCAGGATGTAAGAATGATTGTGCTGGATAGATGTTTGTATGACGGATGAGGTTGTACCGAGTTATTAACTATAGGTTTTTGTGAACTTTTATGAACAAAAGAGAATATTTATCTGTCAAAAAAGTTGTTTATAGAGCTATTAATAAGAATTGCTGTACATGCTGATTGATTCTTTGCAAAGAAGTTAAGATTGCCACCACTATCCAGATCTTTCTATATGAACTCGTAGGGATTTTTTTATTGTTTTTTGTTTACCTTGTCCCTTTATTCTAAGTAGAGTACTTCTTGCATGTTCAATACTGGACCATTGCTGCATTTAAACCGATCAATATTGAAAGGACTTCGTCTACCAGATAACCAAAGTAAACTCAATAAATACATATGTTTTACAGCAAATATCACTGAAGGACAGTGGATAAGTGAAATCATGCTGTGGAAAAACATTAAAATATTCAAAGGGATTTCAGTAACCTCCTTCAACCTGACGCCACACGTTCTTGTCTTTCCAGTCAGAGTGTAAACAACCTTATTGAATTGTGTGGGGAAGAATAGGGATGGGTCATAAAGGACAGGAGAGGAGCGTGCACAGGTCATGCTGTCCTGGGTAACTCCCTCCATGGATGTCAGACATCCTGCCTGCAGGCTTTAGACAAACGCAGCCATAAATACAAAGGGGCAGATTTAACAGCCACTAGCGCCTCCTTGTGCCACATTAGCGTCATTTTTTTACGCTAATGTGGCTCAACAAGGCCAAAATCGCCATGCCAAATTTACAAAGTGGTGAAATACATGCATTGTGCCACTTTGTAACCCCTTGCGCTACATTATGCCTGTGCCAGGCATATAGTATGCAAAGGGGGCGTTCCCCCATTAAGAGGGCTGAAAAATGCATCATTTTTTTCAACACTTTTAACGCCTGCTAAGAGCAGGCATTAAAAAGAGGCACACTATTGTTTGAAAATATTTACTCTAATCCTGCAAAGCTCCAAACTAACGTAAAAAATTCAGATGCTAGTTCCCTAACTACTGCCTTTGTGCGCTGTAAATTAAATACGGCACACAGATGGTGGCATTAGGGGTCGCTAAGGGGTGCAAGGAAAGTGGTGCTGCACTGGGTGCTGTGCTATTTTTCATACATTTGCCCCAAAGTTTGCGAAAAGATGGTGCATGGCATGCATTAGATGAGCATCACCGTAAGAGGCTTCAAAGTCATTTTAGAGCCAGTGTCACCTTACCAACAGCCAACAAAACGACATTAATTAACAGGTGATTTTACGTAAATAACCGATACCCTCACAGAATCACAGCTTCATAAAATGATTGGCAAGCATTTTTCTTGTGAATATACTAATAATTCCCATCTCATGTAATAAATATAACACACTATTGAATTATATACTGAGTTTTTGAAAGAAAACATACATGCTCCATATAATATTTATTACACGGTTTCCTCGGTATGCAGGCTGAGTGTGAGAAGAGGAAGTCGGGTAACCACTGAACACCACCATTTTCATGGTAACCGTCTCCCATCTCAGAGTACATTGACTATGGTTGCTCCAATCCTCAGATAAACAAACAAAGTAATTCAACTGGTACAAACAGTGCTGAAGCAGATGATTAGATGGGATTGTTTCAGTCATGCCAGAGTACAAAAACCAAACCACCGGAATTTATTATTCACTATTGATGCCCCCTAAAGCGTCACATTTACTAAAATGTACCACCATGTGAATGTAAACAAATATTAAGAACATTTACATTTTTAATGGCAAAATAAATGCATAGCGCGGAGGTGATTTGAAATAATAAAGGACTTCAACGAGAGTAAATTGAATTAGAAAAGGCTGTTATCCAAGACCATCTTTCAAAGGTACGGGACTTCAGCTTGTATACTTTTTTCTGCTGTTGTAGGTTGTCAGCGGCAAAGGATATCTGCAGAATACAAAAATAAAGCACCTTACATCAGAAAATCTCCCTCTTTTGTTCACATTTCAGGTACTGGCAGCCCAGCTTTCACATATGATGTCACCATTTTAATATTTTTTCTGTCTTAAATTGTTTTGTACATCAGCTGTCTGCCTAGCCAATGATCACATCTACTCAAAATAAAATATTCACAAAACATGCCTTTACTTAGCAAGTCTCAAAAATCACCAGAAGATGGGGCACTCGTCAAATATTTGAAATTTCCCTAAATTGGGAATCATCTCAACAAAACAAAGACCGAAATACGTTCTGCTGATACGGCACAGAAGAGAGAGTGGAATACATTTCTGATTTAGTAGCAAGCACTGGCAAATCAAACAGCTTAGACTTTCGCTTAAAAAGTTTAATTATTAATTATTGACAATTCAATATACAACTGGTTGTGCGTAGGTCTTTCAGTGTACTGAAAAGAAGTGCGGGTGGGGGTTGAGGTGGGTCTCTAAAATGGACTTAGTCATTTTAATATGTAAATATGGCATTGGCTTAAACACGTGAACGAAATTTCTGTGATGTCCGTAGTGTACCACTTGACTGCTATCTTGATGCCTCTCTTAGCTTGCAGTCATAGCATCCAGATATATAGCACAATCACTGATGTACACCTAAAACAGCCAGGACTATTGACTTTGCCAGTGGTTGTTAGCCGCTTAAGTTACATTAGTAACAACAATGCTTTTGTTGTAAATAATTAGGGGCATATTTATACTCCGTTTGCGCCGAATTTGCGTTGTTTTTTTCTACGCAAATTCGACGCAAAATTAACGCCATATTTATACTTTGGCGTTAGACGCGTCTAGCGCCAAAGTAGGAGTAAAGAGCGTCATTTTTTTGCGTGAACGCCTTCCTTGCATTAATGAGATGCAAGGTAGGCGTTCCCGGCCCAAAAAATGACTGCGACGCAAATGCGTCGTATTTATACTCCCGGGCAAAAATCACGCCCGGGAGTGGGCGGGTCAAAAAAACCCGCATTTGCGCCGCTTTTTAACGCCTGGGTCAGGGCAGGCGTTAAGGGACCTGTGGGCTCAAAATGAGCCCACAGCTGCCCTCCCATGCCCCCAGGGACCCCCCCCTGCCACCCTTGCCCACCCCAGGAGGACACCCAAGGATGGAGGGACCCACCCCAGGGACATTCAGGTAAGTTCAGGTAAGTATACATTTTTTTATTTTTATATTTTTTTTTTTGGCATAGGGGGGCCTGATTTGTGCCCCCCTACATGCCACAATGCCCAATGACCATGCCCAGGGGACAGAAGTCCCCTGGGCATGGCCATTGGGCAAGGGGGCATGACTCCTGTCTTTACTAAGACAGGAGTCATGTAAATGGCATCTGGGCGTCGTTAAAAATGGCGCAAATCGGGTGGAGGCGATTTTTTTGCGTCAACCTGACTTGCACCATTTTTAAGACGCCCTAACGCCATTTTTCCCTACGCCGGCGCTGCCTGGTGTACGTGGTTTTTTTCCACGCACACCAGGCAGCGCCGGTCAGCTTGCGCCGGCTAACGCCATTCAATAAATACGGCGCCCGCATGGCGTTTCAGAATGGCGTTAGCCGGCGCAAAAATTTTTGACGCTAAACTGCGTTAGCGCAGTTTAGCGTCAAAAAGTATAAATACGGGCCTTAATGTTGAAAATGTTTCATTTCTGAAATTGCGAGAATGTGAATTAAACGTTACTAAGATCCGTGGAATGGGTTGCAGTCTTCAGAGTGCGTCAATCACTCCTGTTCTGTTCATTTTATGCTAGGCATGCTCGCCCTTTTTCTCTCTACATCTCGTCCACCTACATGCCTTACACCACATTTCTTTGCTCTTACCACTCTCTCCTGAATGAACTTCCTCGCATCTCCTTCCCTTCACTACTGCCCAAACACACAACTCACCCAATCACCAGTAAGCAATGCATTTTCTTTTTCTATCGAGTTGTCAATATTTTAACGACTGTTACTTCCTTCTCACATATTTGCAGAGAAGCGCAATTGCAACTGCATTATGTGACTATTGTTCAGTATAGAGGCCAAGGATTGGGAGACCACATATTTTTAGCATTTTTTGACCCACTGACAGGCACTATAAGAAACATGCACTGCCTTCAGCCTCGCTCCAGAATGCTCAATTGTGGCCCATTATAAAAACCTGAAGGTGATTCAGTTAAAGTGTGCACTATACAAAAGTAATATTGTAATTGTATTTATATAGAGCTTACTACCTGTGACGAGACATTGAAGTGCTTTTCTGTGAGTACGAGGCTACTCCGGAACCCAAACAGGATTAGTGGTGGATTAATCAAATCAAATCAAATCATTAACATTTATAAAGCGCGCTACTCACCCGTGCGGGTCTCAAGGCGCTAGGGGGAAGGGGAATACTGCTGCTCGAAGAGCCAGGTCTTGAGGAGTCTCCGGAATACGGAGTGGTCCTGGGTGGTCCTGAGGCTGGTGGGGAGGGTGTTCCAAGTCTTGTCCGCCAGGTAGGAGAAGGACCTCCCACCCGCTGTGGAGGCGTCGGTTGAGGTATTCTGGTCCCTTGTTGTGGAGGGCTTTGTGTGCGTGGGTGAGAAGTCGGAAGGTGATCCTTTTGCTGACTGGGAGCCAATGCAGGGGTCTCAGGTGGGCGGAGATGTGGCTGTTGCGGGGTATGTCGAGGATGAGGCGGGCGGAGGCGTTTTGAATACGTTGCAGACGTTTCTGGAGTTTTGCGGTGGTCCCAGCATAAAGGGTGTTGCCGTAATCCAGGCGGCTAGTGACGAGGGCGTGGGTCACGGTCTTTCTGGTGTCGGCGGGGATCCAGCAGAAGATCTTGCGGAGCATGCGGAGGGTGAGGAAGCAGGAGGAGGACACTGCGTTGACTTGTTTGGTCATGGTGAGAAGAGGGTCCAAGATGAAGCCAAGGTTGCGGGCGTGGTCTGAGGGGGTCGGTGTGGCGCCAAGGGCCGTGGGCCACCAGGAGTCGTCCCATGCGGTCGGGGTGTTGCCGAGGATGAGGACTTCCATTTTGTCTGAGTTCAGTTTCAGACGGCTGAGCCTCATCCAGTCTGCGACGTCCTTCATACCATCTTGCAGGTTGGTCTTTGCGCTGGCGGGGTCCTTGGTGAGGGAGAGTATAAGTTGAGTGTCGTCGGCGTAGGAGGTGATGATGATGCTGTGCTTGCGTACGATGTCGGCGAGGGGCTCATGTAGACATTGAAGAGTGTCGGGCTGAGCGATGAGCCTTGAGGGACGCCGCCGATGATCTTGGTGGGGTCTGAGCGAAAAGGAGGGAGGTAGACTCTTTGAGAGCGGTTGGAGAGGAAGGAGGCGATCCAGTCCAGGGCCTGGCCTTGGATCCCGGTGGAGCGGAGGCGGGTTATTAGGGTGCGGTGACAGACTGTGTCGAAGGCAGCCGAGAGGTCGAGGAGGATGAGGGCGACTGTTTCACCGTTGTCCATCAGGGTTCTGATGTCGTCTGTGACTGAGATGAGGGCGGTTTCAGTGCTGTGGCTGGCTCGGAATCCGGATTGTGAGGGGTCGAGAAGGTTGTTGTCTTCAAGGAAGTTGGTAAGCTGTTTGTTGACGGTCTTCTCTATGACTTTGGCAGGGAAGGGGAGGAGCGAGATGGGGCGGAAGTTCTTCAGGTCGCTTGGGTCAGCCGTAGGTTTCTTTAGTAGGGCGTTGACTTCGGCGTGTTTTCAGCTTTCGGGGAAGGTAGCAGATGAAAAAGTGGAGTTGATGATGGTCTGGAGGTGCGGGGCGATGATGTTGTCGGCTTTATTGAAGATGAAGTGTGGGCAGGGGTCCGAGGGCGCGCCGGAGTGGATTGAGTTCATGGTGGTTTTGGTCTCTTCAGTGTTGATGTGGGTCCAGGCGTTGAGGGTGATGGCTCGGGGTGTGGGTTCAGTGTTGATCGGCTGGGTCTGGTGTCCGAAGCTGTCATGGAGGTCGGTAATCTTACGATGGAAGAAGGTGGCGAGGGAGTTGCACAGGTCTTGTGAGGGCGTGATGGCGTTGACGTTGGGGTTGGAGAACACTTTTACAATGCTCAAGAGTTCTCTGCTGTTTTTGTCCAGTCTATCAGTGAAGAAATTCCTTTTGGCTGCGCGGATCAGGTGGTGGTGTTCGCGGGTAGCGTTATTGAGGGCGGTCATGTTGTCAGCGGTGTGGTCCTTACGCCAGGCTTTCTCGAGGGCGCGACAGGTTTTCTTTGATTCCTTAAGGGTGTCAGAGAACCAGAGAGGTTTTTTGGTGTTGGCCTGTCTTGGAGGGCGTCTGAGGGGAGCAAGGTTGTCTGCGCAGTTGGTGATCCAGTTCGTGAGGCTGAGGGCTGCGTCGTTGGGGTCGGTGGTGAAGGTAGGTTGGTTGTCGATGAGCGTGGAGAAGAGCTGTTCTTCGGGGATTTTGTTCCACTGTCGACGAGGGATGGGTTGAGTGCGGAGGTGGCGGGTCTCGCGTTGGAAGGTGAAGTGGACACAGCTGTGGTCGGTCCAGTGTAGAGCGGAGGCGTGACTGAAGGAAACGTGTTTGCTGGCAGAGAAGATGGGGTCAAGCGTGTGTTCGGCGATGTGGGTGGGGGTGTTCACCAGTTGCTTGAGGTATGGGAAATTTAAGTTGTTAATTTGAGCAGTGGGTATGTGTGTCCGTTAGTTTGATTGAATAGGATAATGGAGGGATAGACCAGGGAAGAGTCTCGTAGATCATAGTAGTAAGATGAGGTATGGGATGAGTCAAAGGAGGGGTAGAGGAAGGAATAGTCTAGAAAAGGGTTAGGGAGCTCATGGTGTTAAAGAGAGGTTTTGGGATGAGTCAAAGGAGGAGACACAAAGGAACAATCCTGAAGGGGTTATTTGGGAGATCATACTAGTGAAATGAGGTTTGGGGTGAGCCAAGGAGGGATTGAGGAGAGAGGAGCCTAACAAGGGGCTAGGGAGATCATAGTAGTAAAATGAGGATTGGAATGAGTCAAAGGAGGGATACATGAGGGGAGAACCTAGAAAGGGTTATTTGGTAAATCATTGTAGTAGAATAAGGCATGGGCTAAGTTAGTGAGCGTGGGTAGGGGATATATTGAGAGTTGCATAGGATGAGACATAGAGCAGTATATTGGAGGGAGTCAACAGTTTGTGTTTTCTTCTTCCGTAGGAGTAGGAGTTAGGTTATAAATATATAGATACATAACTGCACAGAAAGAGTATGTATGTATAAGGAAGATAATATATTGAGATATATAGTGGTATTATGTAAAGTCCAGTGTGATAGTGGATAGCGTCTGCAGGTAGCAGCTCAGCTTGGAGCTCACAAAATGTGCAGTGGAGCCACTGTAGACCTTGCAGCAGTCAGTGCCCCTTTGAAATGTATTACCTCAGTTTGCCAGGAGCTCTGTGGCAGTAGGCAACTAATAGGAGGCACGCACTGTCACGGGGAAAGCCGCCAGGGAGAGGTGATTCAACGTAAGACCTAGGGGTGAGAATGGCACCAGCAGGAAGTAGCTATGCGCCCTTATGTTTTGGCATTTCCGAGGAAGCTTTCCCTAGTCACATCAATCAGGGCAATCCTGTGTTCCTTTGAATTGTGTAAGAAGAGTAATTTCAAACAGATTTACCCTGTAAAGAAGAATGCTGGTCTCTTGCAGATAACATGTTCCTATACCAAGATAACAGCTAAGGATGTTGCATTTCAGTTCAGATGGCGGCAATTGTGGTACTGGCTCTTAAGCCTCCCACAATTCCATAGAGTTACTCTAAAACCTGAGGAGATATTCCTATATTTACTTACCTTTTGAATATTGATGAATACAAAGGTACAGCTCAGGGATATGACCATTCCCTGGGCACAAAAAAGTCCAGTATAAGCTTTCTCACGTACTTCCACAGTCTTCTTTCAGATCTTTACAAAAGGAACTGCACTCTCATGGATTTCAAATCTAGACTGGGACCCCAATTGAGTGCTTTGTAGTGCAGCTGGTGATAAGCACCCCGAGACTGATACCGCTGGTGTGTTGGCCTGGAGTTGGGCTAGATTGCAGAGTGGCCCCACTTTGCCAAGGCAGGCACAGCCAGTACAATGCAGTGAGCCGCACCGGACCTCTTCTGTTAGCATCAGCGCCAGGTAGACAGATGACTGACAGTAAACTAAGGCAAATGGCTGGAAGGAGTGTTCAGCGCTGTCCTGCCAATGGATGACCAGGCCGAGGCCAGGACTGGAGAAGAGCACGTAGTGGGTAAGTAAGGGTACAAGGCAACTCTGGCTCAGTTCTGTGGTTGGTGCACATTGACGTACCGGAGGCGGCACTGGCAGAGGGACCCTCCTTGTTGGCTATGAGGGACAAGACTTCATGGTGCATTCACCCTGTCCGGACATGCAGTCGGCAGGTACTGGAGCCTAGCACTGAACTTTGGTGGCCAGGTGTGGATTCTTCTATGTCTAATCGAGGCTGTTGCTGATCAAGTGGGCAAGTGGAGGTGCTGCTAATGTCACCTGTGGCATGGCTGTGCTTCTATGAGTGGGCATTGACCAGAAAAGGACTACAGGCTTGGGGATATCAATTGGGCTCTCTGCTAGACAACGAGATTTATGATGTCAGTACACATAAATGGATCTTTGCTTCTTCCAAATGGTAATCCTGGGAGATGGCTTGATGACTTTTGCTGATTTGAAATTATTCCGCCTGAACCAGTTGTTGATTTCATAAGGAGCCGCACGACGCACGTAATTTTCTGATGCTCTGCTATGTTACAAGTGCGCTATCCATTTGACTCTAGCCGGCACTGATTTGTGCATACTTTGGTCTGCCTTGGTCTGCTTTGGTCGATTATCGTTAATTGGAAACCTACACATAATTCTACTTTTGCTCCCTGGTTAAACTGGATAGCTCAAATCCGGGAAGCAGACAATACTGCCCTCCAGAACTCTCCGTGGAAATCGCGTACACATCACATATGGGGTTCCTTGGACAAATACTTTGCTTCCAATAAACCACCATGAACAAACACCCTGCTTCCGCCCTACAGGAAATTCACAAAAAACATAACTCTCAACCCTTAAGCACCCCAAAGATATATGTATAACAACCCATATTTTCCAGCAGTATCCTGATTCAACCTACTCAATGTACCCATATCAAAAACACGTTTCCCCTCTCTCTTCCCATTACTCTATTAGCTTTATCATTTTAATTTCCTTTCTGTACCATTCAGACTACAATAACACAAGCTTCATACACACAGCCACACAGGAATTTTCACAGGAATATGCCCTGGAGATAAACTGTTTGTATTTGTGTACTGCTTTCCTCTGTTTTTGAAAATAATAAATTAATAAAACCCCCTTTGAAATTAAAGTATGGGGCCTCTTTAGCAATGGTGTGCCTGAATAGAGGGAAGGGTCTGCCTGCTGACAAACTGATGGAGATGCAGGACAAGTTCTTTTCCAGCGCAGGAAAAGCTTGGAGGTCAGGTGAAATGAGTCTAGAATTGAATTTAAATTTATTGTACAGATATTAAAATCCATTACAATTTAAAACCAGAGACAGTCAAACACTACAAGCACAAAAACACACCCACTTCATGACACATACAGAGATTAAGAACCCTGTATTGCCACTAAAAACAATACTAATACCAGGCAATGTAATCACAATAAGATACTCGATTGCATTAAATACATATACTAAAAACAACAAAGAATTTGTCACGTAAGAAAAAAAACATTTGCATCAAAAGGGTACATTTCAATAACAGCAAAAGGTCCAAACTACAATTCTCAGAAAGAAAAGGACAATTTGCACATATTAGTTACTAGAACAACTACACAAGTCCATAAAGTGCTTCCATGCTTGTCATGTACCCTCCCCATGGGAGATAGACACATTCAGTTTCAGGTGCTCATACACAGAGCGGGCTACTACATATATCCCTAAAGTGCCTGCATGCTTTGGTTAGTCTATCAATAGGATAGCAAGCATAAAAATCTAAACCTGAACAACTGTGCAAAATTCAAACAAAGCCAAAAAGAGCAAGAGCAGGAAGAGTTTTTGTGCGCCATTAGTCACTGCTTGTAGTGCCCCTAGCGAACTTGGTTTGAGCAGCATTAATAAATTTGGTCAACAAAACATTCAACATCGTGTTATCTGGCTCCAAAGACATTATAACCGCCTGCCGACAGGAGCAAACTCCCAGTCCATTCCACCTGCTCTGCAGCAAGAATCTACGCTTCTTCAGCAAAGCTGGGCACAGACAGACCACACCCTGGGAGGAGCAGGCGATTGGGTAAATGTTTAAAAAAAGCCCAATCTCCCATTCTTAGGGCCATAAATGTCTCTTTCATACAAATACCATAGGTGCAGGATAGATAGCCAGCTGAGGCAGCTGGCCGATAGGTATTAATTACCGCCCAACCATGTTTACGTTTGACAAGTACTGCTCTATTTGAGTAGAAACCCCAAAGCTGGATGCCCTTTTTAATACTAAGTTTAAATAGCGACTGTGATGGATCTCTAGATCCTCTACTCTCAATAACCGTTTACATTCAACCAAAAAGTGAGAGTATGACCCTTCTGTCTCAGTAGCACTGATTCCTAGCCATAAGAGTGACTCTAGACTGCCTATTTTTGCCCTCCGTAGCTTATGACATAATTTCAAAAAAGCACCAGCACCTACTGCCCACTGATCTAAGAGGCCAAATGGGTCTAGAGGGCCACACCAAAAAGTTTGATGCCATTCTGGAAGTGATGCCGGACAATAAGGCTACTCTCAAACAGAAAATTGATACAGTGGCTATTGATGTAAATTTTTGCCGCACTGACAAACCAACATCTAGTGGAACAAGTAACCCAGAATGAATCTACACTGGCCTGACTTTTGTCCAACAATCAGGACTTACAAGCGGAGGTGCAGGAACTAACTAATGTGGATGATAGTCTGCAAAATAAAGTGGCTTACACCGAGGGTTGATCCAACAGTAATAATGTATAGTTTATTGGTGTACCTGAAGAGGGAGACGGCACCATTGCAGAGCTGTTCCTGGAGGCACAGCTACTGGAGAATGTGTTTCAGAACAATCCTCCCAAATGCTTTTAGGTTCAGAGGGCACACAGAGTACTGGGTTACTCACCTGTGGGTTCCACTGCACCTGATAGTGGCACAGATGCTAAGTTTCTGAGACCGAAATGCCATACTGCAACATGCCAGGGACAATGGTTTTTAGACAACTCTGAGATTCATATATTTCCTGATTTCATCACGGAGGTTCTGTGGCATTAGCAAGCCTTTCTTGAGATCAAACAGGCCCTCCATTGAAAGTACTTGAACTAGGCACTCCTCTACACTGCTAAACTATGTATCAGAAGGGATGGAACTACACATGCCATTCCGTTCCCTGCAGAGGCTTGGGAGTGGATGGAGGTGGTGGATATTTCAGGGCCTGTCTCGATGGGGGAATTCTGAGCCAGGTGGTGACAACATCCCTGGTGCAAATCCTTGAAGAGGTAGGATGATCATCCATCCTCTCAACAATCAGCTCAGGAAACGGGCCCTGGGCATCACCAAATACAGTAATCACACTGAGCCGGCCTTGAAATCTGAACATGCCACTCAGGAGGAAACAGGGGACTCAGAAGAATAATCACCTCCAGGGGCATGGCTTGGTCAGTAAGATTGAGGGGATGTGAGCGTCAAATTTTCTGACAATCAGACTAGCAGAGGCCCTCATTACAATATTGGCAGTAAATGGTGCCTACTGCCGTGCTACTGGCCGCCAACATACTGTGACCGCAGCAGTATACCGCTACGGGTATTATGACCCACACAGAGAATTCTGTCACTAAACAGACACCCACACAAGTCCGCTGGCCCAAAGTTTAATGATAAACTGGCAGTACCAAAACCCACACCGTTACGCCAACAGAAATACGCCCACAGTATCAGGACCCACGAATCACCGCTAAAAATACACACACACTTACAAAACTACACCACATTGGACAATTCAAACTACACTCACCTGACACACATACACACACCACACCCACACCACTATAAAACAAACACCCACATTGCCCACAACCCTTTCAATTAAAAAAAAGATTGCTAACAGAGAGCGAGACAAGCCAGGAGCACCCACTCAATCTGAGCCACAAAACACCATCACCCATACACCATCCATGTACCTCACAGCACACACCACAACACATCACCCCACACATCCTCACACATACCACTCACACCACATCAATGGCACCCTAAAGACACCCCATGTTTTCAGAGGAGTAGCTAAGGGTCATGGTGGAGGAAATCATCCGGGTAGAGCCACAGCTATTTGGATCACAGGTGCAGCAGATGTCCATTGCAAGGAAGATAGAGCTATGGCGGAGAGTCGTGGACAGGGTCAACACCGTGGGACAGCACCCCAGAATAAGGGATGACATCAGGTATAGGTGGAACGACCTACGGGGGAAGGTGTGTTCTGTGGTTGCAAGACACCAGGTAGCCGTTCAGAGGACTGGCGATGGACCCCCACCTCCTCCCCCCCAGCTAACAACATGGGAGGAGCAAGGGGGTCATTCTGACCCCGGCGGGCGGCAGGAGCCGCCCGCCTGGAGGGAACCGCCAGAATACCGCTGCGCGGTCAAAAGACCGCCGCGGGTATTCTGGGTTTCCCACTGGGCTGGCGGGCGACCGCCAAAAGGCCGCCCGCCAGCCCAGTGGGAAACACCCCTCCATGAGGATGCCGGCTCCGAATGGAGCCGGCGGAGTGGAGGATGTGCGACGGGTGCAGTGGCACCCGTCGCGTATTTCAGTGTCTGCAAATCAGACACTGAAATACAAAGTGGGGCCCTCTTACGGAGCCACGACACCCCTCACCGCCATCCTGTTCCTGGCGGTCGGAGCCGCCAGGAACACGATGGCGGTGAGGGGGTCGGAATCCCCCATGGCGGCGCAGCAAGCTGCGCCGCCATGGGGGATTCCCAGGGCAGCGGAAAACCGGCGGGACACCGCCGGTTTTCCTGTTCTGACCGCGGCCAAACCGCCGCGGTCAGAATGCCCTGCGGGGCACCGCCAGCCTGTTGGCGGTGCTCCCGCCGACCCCGGCCCTGGCGGTCCTTGACCGCCGGGGTCGGAATGACCCCCCAAGTCTTGGCGATCATGCATCCTGAGGGCCTCATAGGAGTAGCAGGAGGACTGGACTCTTGTAAGTCAAATCTTTACTACTAAATCACCCACCTTACCTGCATGCCATCACAAACTCCTACCCCTATCCTCACCCCCATCACTCCACCATCTCACATATTTCCCACTATCACAACCCACCCATCCCAATACCAAGCCCTGCATGCAACACCAATGCATGGACACCCATCACAGACCAGCCTGGGCACCCATCACTAAAGCATGCCCATTAGAGACAATCACCTAGCCCACAAAATCACCACGCACACAAGGCAAAGCTGAGAGGGCAATCACACCCATACAGGGAAACACACCCATGCACAAGGTGGCACACGCAGAGACAATAACACTGCATTTACTTCCGCACAGGACCCCCCTTCAACGTCACCGGAGAGGAGGTGCCACCAACATCCAGTCCCCCCACAGAAGAGGCCCACAGTGATGACAGCAGCTCTGCACGCCTGGATCACGATGACCAACCTGGCCCATCAGGGACCTCTGGACAGTCAGTTACCCTGCCACAGTCCGATACCACCACAGACCTTCCCCCCTCAGGAAACACCAGCACAGCACCCACCCAGCGGGCCCATACCACTGTCCCCAGGACACGTCAATCAGCAATGTGTCCACCACTATAGGGACTCCAGGCAACCCTACAAACCCAAGACAAATGGGGTCTGGGGTCAGTGGCAGTGGGCACACGGTTCAGGTGACAGAGGCACAGGACAACAGGGAAGCTGGGAGGACTGCTGTGCGACAGGGGGAGGACAGGCCCAGGGAACCCACTCTCCACAAGGCTCTTGCAGGGATCCTGGGAGCATACTACCATTCCCAGGAGACCTTGGGCCAGATACTGGCCAAGTTGCAGGAGACCCAGTGGCTGCAGAAGGGACAGTACCTGGGGATCAGGGAGGATCTCAAACACATCCACACCATCCTGGTCGCCATTACAGGGGTGCTGGCTGACATGGCCAACACCATGAGGGAGGCAGTGGCACACCAACGGGGCCCTGACACTAGCCACACCAAAGAACAGCCCTCCACCTCCGCCGGCGCTAGTGGACAGGAGGCCCCGTCACTGGAATAACAGGCCCCCAGCACCGCACCCCCTGCAGAAGGAGAACCACCCCTCAAACGGTCCCTACAATCCAGGCAGAAGCCAGAGAACATTGCCAAGACCCCTGCTAGGAAATAAGACTCTCCTGATTGTCACCCTTCTGTCCCACTCTGTTACTCTGTCCACCTTGAACTGCCATTGCTTCCCTTCCTATGTCCCATTGGACAATGCACCTGTGATACAAAGAGACTGGACTCTAACTGGACATTCCTCCACCATCACCCCAGCCCATTGCACATCCCCCTCAACCTTGTAGCACTTAAATAAACACCCTTGGAACAAATACAAGTCTGGAGTCTGTCAAATGATTGAAATATTTATTAGTTCAACAATCTGTAAACATTGCAATTCATATGTACAGTTATATATACATTGGTATGACCTATAGTGGGCAGCAGTAAACACACCAGGAGCCAGACTGGGGCACAGAGATCTGAAAATAGAGATGCCAAAGGGTACAGTAAGTGGCCATAGACATAGGGAAATGATGCTGCCATGTCCAATGTCCAACAGAAAACTGCAATGTAAAGTGAAGATGGACTGTCTTACCTGTGCGTCACTGGAAGTACTGCTGTATGAGAGAACTTCTGTTGTCCACATCTTCATCCTCTGCCTCCTCTTCCTCACTGTCCACAGGCTCCACCGCTGCCACAAGACCATCTCCAGGCTCATCCGGCTGCAGAAAATGCACCTGGCGTCTCAAGGCCAGGTTGTGCAACATGCAACATGCAACGATGATCTGGCACACCTTCTTGGGTGAGTAGTACAGGGATCCACCTGTCAGATGGAGGCACCTGAACCTGGCCTTCAGGAGGCCGAAGATTCTCTCAATTATCCTCCTTGTTCGCCCATGTGCCTCATTGTCACATTCCTCTGCCCTTGTCCTGGCATTCCTCACTGGGGTCAGTAGCCATGAGAGGTTATGGTAACCAGAGTCACCTGCAAATATCGAGGGACAACTGTTATACACACACTAACCCTTAGGGACAACCCCATACCCATACACCACATATACTGGGTGGGGACCTTGGACTCACCTATTAGCCACACCCAGTGCCTCTGGAGTTGAGCCATCACATATGGGATGCTGCTATTCCTCAAGATAAAGGCGCCATGCACAGAACCAGGATTCTTGGCATTCACATGGGAGATGTACTGGTCTGCTAAACACACCATCTGCACATTCAGAGAGTGATAGCTGTTTCTATTCCTGAACACTTGTTCATTTCTCAGGGGAGGGCCAAATGCTACATGTGTACCATCAATGGCACCAATGATGTTGGGGATATGTCCCAGGGCATTAAAGTCAGCTTTCACTGTGGCCAAATCCTCCACCTGGGGAATATGATGTAGCTGCACGTGTTTCAGCAGGGCAGACAACACTCTGGTCAACACGTTGGAGAACATTGGCTGAGACATCCCTGATGCCATGGCCACTGTTGTTTGGAAGGAACCACTTGCCAGGGAATGGAGCACTGACAGGACCTGCACTAGAGGGGTGATACATGTGGGGTGGCGGATAGCTGAAATCAGGTCTGGCTCCAATTGGGCACACAGTTTTGAATTGTGGTTCGATCAAGTCTGTAGGCAAGGATTATGTGCGTGTCCTCGAAAGTCACCAGGTCCACAAGGGGTCTGTACACGGGGGGATGTCTCCATCTCCTATTCATCCTCAGCGGTGGAACTCTAGGGTGGAAAACAGTGAGCAGAGGGTCATTTTCACACATGTTGCAATAAAAATGCATTTCTTCCTTTACGGGAACAGTATGTGATTTCGAAAATCAGTTGATGTGCCAATGTCTGCTGTGACACATTTAGGTGCCATGGCCTGTGCCCCTCTGAAATGGTGGCTGCCTGACCTCTGAGGAGAAACAAGTGGAAATTAAGTAATTCCGTTGGTGTTGTGCGCCGTTGCGGTCGGCGGTTGGTGACCACCGTGCAACTTTGCAATGATTATCATTGAACCCTATGGGTTCCAGGAGCCAATGGCGATGTACGCCGGTGGTGACGGTACGTACCGCTGCAGATGTGACTGCCATTTTCTAACTGTTCAATCACTTGCTACTTGACCTTCAACAGGAGAGGACCTATACTGCAAGTGCTGCTGTGACCTGTGTCTGGAAGCGACAAAGGATCGAGTGTCTGGGGAAAGGGTCCCCGCCTTCACTTCAGAGGAGTTGGAGAGACTGGTAGATGGGGTTCTACCCCAGTATACTTCACTCTATGGTCCTCCAGACAAACAGGTGAGTACACTGTGAGCATGATATGTGGGCCATGAATGTATGGAGTTCTGCGTGTCTATGCCTGTTGTTGGGGGGGCTGAGGGGTCCTGGGTAGAGTGCTGCATGTCTGCTGGTCAATGTCTGTATGTAAGGGGATGTGAGGGATATTGTAGGACTTGAGTGTAACAGTCCCGACGGTACTACTAATCCCTTTTTTCTATGCATATTTCCCTGCAGGTCAGCGCCCATCAGAAAAAGGGTATTTGGCCTGCCATCGCCAAGGAGTTGCGGACCCTGGGGGTCTTTGACAGGTGGAGCACCCACTGCCGCAAACGGTGGGAGGACCTGCACCGCTGGGCAAGAAAGACGACAGAGGCCGAGCTGGGGCTGGCCTCCCAACGAGGAAGGGGTGCCCGTCGTACCCTGACCCCCATGATGTTCTGCATCCTGGCGGCGGCCTATCCGGAGTTGGATGGTCGATTGAAGGCAATACAGCAGCCACAAGGGGGTGAGTACAGACTCAGAATCATTACTTTGCGCGTGTTAAGGTTTTACCTGGGTGGGGGATGTGGGCTGTGGGTGCCCCTAGGCCAGGGCAAACTGCACCGGCACTGCAACCACTGTTCAGCCATCCCCGTCGGCGGATGGACTGTAGTCATGCATCCATGGAGTGTCATGCATCCTGCCCACAGAAAATCGTGTGGATCTGACACCCAGGTGAGTGACTGTGACCTTGCACACCCCATGTGCTGCATCACTGGGGACCAAGCTGCCTCCAGAACCAGTGGAAGAATGCATCCACTCACCCTATCCTGGCAGGATGAAGCACAATGGCCACCAAGCCCCCTCCAGAACCAGTGGAAGAAGGCATCCACTCACCCTATCCTTGGCAGGATGAAGCACACTGGGCACCAAGCCCACTCCAGAACCAGTGGAAAACCGGCACCCACTAGAGAGACTGTGGCCTTGCACTCCATAGGACCAAGCAGTGGGCAATCCACCCACTTGAGAGACTGTGTCCTTGCACTCCCAAGGACCATGCAGTGGACAAACCACCCACTTGAGAGACTGTGGCCATGCACTCCCCAGGACCAAGCAGTGGGCAAACCACCCACTTGAGAGACTGTGGCTTTGCTCTACCCAGGACATCGCTGTGGGCATGGAGCCCCCTCCAGGAGCAGTGGCATTGTACCATCTTCCGGCTGAGGTGCCCCCCTGTGACGGGCCGGGCAGCGCCGGCTCGTCTGTGAAAGCAGCATGTGCTGCCGCGTATGACCCGGAACTAAAGGACGGAGGATCCAGTCCTTTTTGGCTTCTGGGATTAAAGGGGGCACGGCGTGGAGTTCAAAGGGTGAAAAACGCCGATGAGGAGGGACAGCGGATGAAGAGGAGAACGCAGAGGACACTGGAATTTCGGAGAGAGACGACGAACGACGGAAAAGGCACCCGGTGCAGCACCCAGAGACAAGGGAAGGCGAGGACGCGACCGAAGCCCTGACAGCGGCGCAGGAGGCGCACAGCGAAGACTCCAGCCACACTTCAGGAGAAGCGTGGCATTGCGAGGTGCGTTCTGAAGATGGTTAAGGGAAAATGTAAAGGGGGTGGCTTGGAGGGCGAGTGAGACAAGTACAAGAAGGGGAGCGGGGAAGACAGAGGAGGAGCGGGACAAAACAAGAAGGGGAGCGGGAAGGACAGAGAGAGGGGGAGAAGGAGAGAAAATACGAGAGAAAACCATACAAGAGACCAGAGATAATGGGAGAAGAGAAAGAGGAGCCAATGAACAGGAAATAGCCACAGGAGATAAAGAATGCTACAAGAAAAGGGGTAGAGAGAGAGAGACAGAGAGAGAGAGAGAGAGGAGAGAGAGAGAGAGAGAGAGAGAGAGAGGCAAGAAGCTAAAGGAAGAAAGAGGAAGGAAACCTCAAAAGAAGGCTATGAGAAGGACAAGAGAATAGTACAACTGGAAATAGTAAATAGGAGAAAAGACAACACAGGAGACAATGACGAACGACCAATAAGGAATGCGTAGTTGATAGAGAAAAGGACAGGAATAGAGAAAACAAAGACGAGGAAAAACGTCAGACAACCGAGACAGAACATATGAAAAAGTAGTAAAAGAAAAAATAAGAAATAAAGGAAAGGAATTTACTGTTGCTTTATCTTGTTCTTACCCACATGCGCCTCCTGGGAGCCCTGGAAGAAAGAGACAAAGAAAAGGAGACTTGAAGTCCCATGAAGGACAGACAAAGAGTGAACAGCAGAACTTATGCAAAGGTCATGTCACGCCAGGAGTAACGGAATCAATAAAATTCACCTGAACTCCTATCTCATTGCCTTCGTGTCGTCACTGACCTACTCGGTCACAGGTGGTGTCAGAAGTGGGATTTGTGTTATCCGGAGCCCGACGCCATGGAGGAGAAACCCACGCTGGCAGACATGATAGCCCAATTGGCCGAGGGACAGCGCCACTTACAATTGGTCTGTGAAGAACAACTCAAGGAGGCCAAAGAAGAGTGAGAAGCACTACAAACAGCGCTGAAAAGTCAGGCCACCATCATGGCCAACAACCAATTGGTCCATGAGACTGCCTTGGGGAAATTGACCGATACCATTGCGCACACCAAAGTACATCCCAATGTGCCTAGCAGTGTCCTTCAGAAGTATCAAGAACAGGAGGACCCCGATTAGTTTTTTACGAATTTCGAGAGGGTGGCAAGCACTGCCAATTGGCCTGAGGATAAATGGGGACAATATATAGCACCCTTACTAACCGGTCGACTGCAAGCCGCCTATCAAGCGGTAAATCTCGGAGGGATCACCCCCTACACTGATATAAAGAAGGCAATCCTAGAGCATATAGGATTGGATAAAGGAAGTTACAGGGCTAAGTTTAGACAAACTAAGTGGTTTCACCAGGAGAATCCATGCACTTTGTACTACCGTGTACACCACGCTCTGGGAAAATGGTTACACCCCACAGAGACCACAAAAGACGAGATGTTTGACGCCATTATACTCGAACAGTACTTATAAGCCCTCCCTCCTAGCACCCGGAATTGGGTACGACAACACCCCGGTCTAACCAACCACACCGCAATAGACCTCGCTTGTGCCTTTCGTCGGGCCCCGGATTTTAGCAGTGTTCCCTCCAAACCAACGTCCACCACTAACCCACTTGTAGGGCCAGGGAAACCCATTCACCCATGACCCTGCATGGCTCAGATCGGGCAGTCCATACCTCTTCCTCGGCGCCAAGCCATCCCACAACAGGACCCCAGTGTTTCCACTGTTCAGAGTGGGGACACTTCGCTTGGAACTGTCCCTTAAAGAAGGAAACGGAGGAGCCCATGGAGATCGGAATGATGAAGGGTCGAGTACTATGGTCTGGCAATATGAAACACATATATACAATAACAGTGTATCTTAACGGAATAGAATGTAAAGCTCTAGTAGATTCAGGGTGTAGCCAAAGTGTGGTTAGACAGGACCTGGTGACACCCGAACAGTGGACTCCTCAAACTCAAGTCCTGATCACATGCATCCATGGAGACCAACAGCAGTATCCAGTGGCTATGGTACTTCTCAAATTGGAGAGGGATCAAGGAAATGATTACTGTGGGGATGATCCCACACCTGGGGGAGGATCTAATTCTTGGTACTGACTACGAGAACTTCATCCCTCTCTTAGAAAAGGCCTGCCAAGAAAATATAGCCAATGCCTTGTGGGCCGAGGCACCTTTTGGGACAACCGAGGTAGACATAAGACCAGTGAGGAAGAAACTCAGCCGGAAGGAGAAGAGGGAACAATGACTGGAATACTGAGACCGCCTACCTCCTGAAATCCCTGAATCCGTCCCACAGACAGGCACGGTTCTAACCATCGCAGGGACATTTAGACAAGCACAACGGGAAGACCCTACCCTGAAAAACACCTGGCAGCAGGCACTACACCCAGACAGGCGATCAGTAGGTCCTACCTTCACCATTGAAAATAACTTATTGTACAGATGTACACCTAACACAGCAGAAAGAGTCTCTCAACTGGTGGTTCCCCAAACGTATCGACAACAGGTCCTACATTTAGCACATGGGGATAATGGGGAAGGACACATGGGGAGAGAAAAGACAGAGGCAGCGATATTACAACGGTTTTATTGGCCGGGGTCTATGGGGATATTAGGAGACACTGTCATGACTGCCAGAAGTGTCAATTGATTAACCCATCCCTTCATGGTCCAACCCCTCTACACCCCCTCCCTGTTATTGGAACCCCTTTTCCTCAGGTCGGACTAGACATTGTAGGGCCTTTAACCCTGTCGGTCAAAGGACGCCAGTACCTCCTAGTCCTGGTCGACTACGCAACCCGGTATCCCAAGGCTATACCCCTCTCCAGTATACATACAAAAACCATATCACATGCCATGGTCGATTTTTTGCTCCTGTGTAGGTTTTCCAAAGGAGATACTCACAGACCAGGGAACTCCATTTATGTCACAACTCATGGCCGAAATATGCCACTCCCTGGGGGTCATACAGATAAGAACCTCAGTATACCATCCTCAAACAGATGGTTTAGTGAAACTGTATAATAAGACTATCAAAACACTACTCCGAAAAATCATTTCTGAAGCAGGCAAAGACTGGGAGAAGAAGCTACCCCTGGTTCTTTATGCCATACGAACACATGTCCAGGCCTCCACAGGACATAGCCCATTTGAGTTGTTGTTTGGGAGACAACTCCGTACACTGTTAGAAATGTTGGCAGAGCAATGGGAGGAAACAGAGGAAGAGGTCAAAGATATCCTTACATACACGAGAGAGTTGAAGGAAAACCTACAGACTGTATGGGAGGAAACCCACACCGCTTTAAGAGAGGCCCAACACAAACAGAAAAGATTATATGACTCCAAAAGCTCTGTACGAAGTCTGAGGGTGGGTGAAAAGGCATTGGTATTGTTGCTGACTTGTGACAACAAATTACTTGCCCGATGGCAAGGACCCTACGAAGTAATAGAATAAATCAATCCCACAACATATAAACTTGCAATACCCCCAGGTACTGGCAGAGAACAAATATATCATATTAATCTTCTGAAAGTGGTGTGAATCATCGGATGAACACCCCGCACTACACATTGGAAAAGAGTCTGAGGAAGACATACCCCTCCACCCCCTCCCAACTAGGTTACAGACTAACAGTCCTAACCCTCAGTTAAATACCGCTCTCTCTGAGTCTAAATTTACCCAGCTTAAAACCCTTGTCAGTGATAATTTAGACATCTTTTTAAAAACACCAGGATGGACTTCATTGGTCCAACACTTTATTCGCACCAACTCAAACACGGTATCCAGACAATGACCTTACTGCATCCTTGAGGCCAGAAAACTGGTTATAGAACAAGAAGTCGAAGCTATGTTAAAAGCTGGTATCATTGAACCATCTACCAGTCCTTGGTGTTCCCCGGTAGTATTGGTACCAAAGCCCGATGGAAGCACCAGATTCTGTGTCGACTTCAGATGAGTCAATGCCTTATCACAGTTTAACTCTTACCCAATGCCACGCATAGACAAACTCCTAAATCGGTTAGGCCAAGTCCGATATATGTCCACCCTGGACTTAACAAAGGGTTATTGGCAGATTCTGTTACGCCCAGAAGATAACGAAAAAAACATGTTTACTACGCCCTCTGGCCTTCATCACTTCACAGTTCTTCCGTTTGGGCTCCATAGAGCTCCTGCCACTTTCCAACGACTGATCGATAAGATACTCAGACCACATCACCAGTATGCTGCAGCATATCTGGGTGATATAGTGGTCTATAGTGCCACTTGGGAGGAACATTTAGAACACCTGCGTCACATATTACAAGCCCTGAGGGAATCTAATCTCACAGCTAATCCTGAGAAATGTAAACTAGGCCACACCGTAATTAAGTACTTGGGTTATGTATTAGGAGAGGGGCAAGTAAAACCGCAGACAGAAAAAATCCAAGCAATCACCCAGATACCCCATCCCCGTACAAAGAAGAATGTGCGGGCCTTTTTAGGCCTTGTTGGATATTATCGTAGGTTCATACCACAATTTTCCACCATAGCAGGGCCCCTTACGGACTTGTTGAGGAACACATGTCCTAATAAATTACCTATCTTATCTGCTGCTGCAGTTAAGAGTTTTGAAATGTTGAAACACTACCTGACTTCCGGACCGATTCTGTTGTCCCGGCTTCACCAAACCATTTGTAGTACAAACCGACGCCTCGGATGTGGGACTGGGAGCCGTGCTTTCACAAGAGAAAGAGGATGGGGCCTTGCATCCCATTGTTTATATTAGTCGTAAACTCCTTCCTCGGGAACAGCACTACCCCACCCTGGAAAAAGAATGTTTAGCGATCAAATGGGCAGTGGAATCCCTACAATACTATTTGGCAGGACGAACTTTCACACTATTGACAGACCATGCTCCATTAACCTGGCTTGCCCAACACAAAGACACCAACGCCCGAGTGCTCTGATGGTTTCTCTCACTCCAGCCTTTTTCATTTCAGATTCGTCATTCACATAGTGCCCTCATGACTACCGATTACCTGTCTCGGTATCCAGGTTCAGAACGTCTCTATCAGCTGCTCGCTAGGCGGAGTGTCCGTGGAGGCAGCATGGGCTGACGCTGCTGTGTATGACCTGGAACTAAAGAACAGAGGATCCAGTCCTTTTTGGCTTCCGGGATTAAAGGGGGTGCGGCGTGGAGTTCAAAGGGTGAAAAACGCCGACGAGGAACGAGGTGAGACAGTGGATGAAGAGGAGAACGCGGAGGACGCCGGAATTTCGGAGAGATGAAGAACGATGGAAAAGGCACCCGGTGCAGCACCCAGAGGCAAGGGAAGGCGAGGACGCGTCCGAAGCCCTGACAGCGGCGCAGGAGGCGCACAGCGAAGACTCCAGCCATGCTTCAGGAGAAGCGTGGCATCGCCAGGTGTGTTCTGAAGCGGGTTAAGGGAAAATTTAAAGGGGGGGGTGGCTGGGAGGGCGAGTGAGACGAGTACAAGAAGGGGAGCAGGGAGGACAGAGAGGAAGAGCCGGACCAAACAAAAATGGGAGCGGGAAGGATAGAGAGAGGGGGAGAAGGAGAGAAAATACAAGAGAAAATCATACAAGAGACCAGAGATAATGGGAGAAGAGAAATAGGAGCCAATGAACAGGAACTAGTCACAGGAGATAAAGAACGCTACAAGAAAAGGGGCAGAGAGAGACGAGAGAGAGAGCGAGAGTGAGAGCGAGAGAGAGACAAGAGGGAGAGAGAGAGAGAGAGAGAGGCAAGAAGCTAAAGGAAGAAAGAGAAAGGAAACCTCAAAAGAAGGCTGTGAGAAGGAAAATAGAATAGCACAACAGGAAATAGTAAATAGGAGAAAAGACAACACAGGAGACAATGACGAACGACCAATAAGGATTGCGTAGTTGATAGAGAAAAGGACAGGAATAGAGAAAACAAAGGAGAGAAAAAATGTCAGACAACCAAGACAGAACATAGGAAAAAGTAGTAAAACAATGAATAAGAAATAAAGGAAAGGAACTTACCATTGCTTTATCTTGTTCTTCCCCACATGCGCCTCCTGGGAGCCCTGGAAGAAAGAGACAAAGAAAAGGAGACTTGAAATCCCACGAAGGACAGACAAAGAGTGAACAGCAAAACTTATGCAAAGGTCATGTCACGCCAGAAGTAACGTAATCAATAAAATTCACCTAAACTCCTATCTCATTGCCTTCATGTCGTCACTGACCTACTCGGTCACACCCCCTTCCCCGTCCCCCTGAGGTGTCTGTATGTTTTCGATCTGATGCCCCTGCAGTGTTCTCTCCAAATTGAAACAGGAGTCAAGTGTGGGCTTGGCCTATGTGTTTTGGCCCAGTGGGCCACGGACAATTTGAGTGGACATTGTCCCGCCTTTTGTACATATTCTATATTTTGGAAATACTGTTTTTGAATTATTAACATATTTATGACTATTTCTAATGTAACATTCATTTGACTCAATTACCTTTGTCCTTGCATTATTACAGAGGGTTACGGGGTGTATATGTAATGTTGTTTCATGTGTTTGTGTGTATGGTGTTGGGGGTGGGGGTGTTGCGTGTTTCGTGTGTGTGTCACTTTCTTTTTCCTCCACCCTCCCCTATATGCTAGGTGCAGTACTCACCGTGGTTGTTGCCACCGCCGTTGGTGCTCCTGGTATATGACAAGAAACACCAGCATGGGGAAGACCTGCAGCTCGGGCTCCCTGGTGTCCTGGTTCCTTGAGTGTCGAGAGGTGAGTGGTTTCCCTTCAAAGTACTGTTTCTGCCATGCTTTTGATGGCATTGGTACTGCCCCAGAAAAGCTGGCGGAGGGGCGGGTTGTAATGGGGAGGGTGGTACATTGTCTTCCGCCTGGCTGTTGGCAGTTACCGCAGCAGTGTTTGTTGCTACCGCCATGGCGGTTGTAGTGTTAATGTGGCTGTCTGTGTTGGCGGTTTCTGCCGTGGTCTTGATTCCATTTTTGTTACCGCCGGCCTGTTGGCAGTATTACTGCCGATTTAACACCGACCGCCAGGGTTGTAATGAGGGCCATAATGTTTAAATACATCATACAACAAGCAGGGTGCACAGGAGGGACCTAAGGGGGACTGGAAAAATAGAGGAATGGCGACTAGTACAGTACTCAGTGAGGGAAAACACAATATTTTGTAAAATTACCAATATTTTTGAGAGCTTTAAAAAAAGAGAGGGAGAGAGTGAGTGTGCTTTTGTCTGACTATATGTAAAAATTCCTGGTGAAATCCGGAAAACATCTCACAATATCCGACTGAAAGCATCTTTACTCAACTATCAGAGAATTCATTTAAAAGGGGGTGGTGTAGAGGGACATGTCCAAGATGGTGACCGGGCGGTAGCAGAATCTCAAAGCCCCTCTGGTAGCTTAACAGTATTGGTGGAGTTTGGGCAGGACAAGCGCTGGTGACTGAAGATGGAGCTGGCAGAACGTTGCTGAAAGGTGGGGGCCCACTTTACTGCTGAAGAAAGAGCTCCACTGCCTCTGTTGCTGCCTGACCTTAAGATGGTGGCCACAGGAGCTAAATGAGGAAGAGGCCTTGTGACAGAACGGAGCGCCGCCATGAGGGAACAGAACACAGTGGCCAAGAGTCTGCGGGGAAGAGGGCCCTCTCCCTAACTGCATTGGAGAAAGCAGGCACCCTATGGTGGCAGAGCACCACTGCTGATTGGGCCACTGGGGCGGTGGATTATCAGCTGCAGTGAGGCGTTACATGGGCTGGGCAGCAAGGAGTGGTGCAACGCTGCATGAGTGAGGGCCCCCTGGGACAGGTGGAGACAATGGCGGTCCGGGGGCCTGGTGGGTGCCTGGGGGTCTAAGACATAACTTACACTCTTTAGGAGTGGATCAGCAGCGAGTGGAAGCAGGATTGCAGCCTTCCCTCCAACTTGATGCCTCAGGGAGGCCTTCATCAGTGGATATGAAGGATGGCGATGTAAAAAAGAACCCGTAGCATTAAGGCTGTGAGGAATACTGCCTGGCCAACGGGCTCTGCATGCCTGTGTGGGCGGTGCCTGGGGTGCGTGCTGAATTCGACAGATTGAATCTCTGGACCAGGGTCGAGGTGGCAGGATCGCAGGGGAGGGCTGGAGCCTGGGGCGGTCACCCCCAGCCAGGACAAGGGCCAGTGGCTGACAGAGGAACCCTGGTGGTGGCTCTACGTCAGAAGACACAGGAATATATAGGTGCTGGAACCTAGGAGGAACATAGCAGGCGCACACACCCACTAGAAGAATGCAACCATTAAAACCTTCCTAAGCAAACCGACTGGGAAAAAAGGGGACCAACCTGAAGAAGCCGTATCCCATGCTCCCCTAATGAAAGACAGCAGTCTCACTGGGGGGAGGGACGGGGAAGCAGAGCCAGTCATGCATGCCTTCCTGGAAATGCTCTTTGGGGCCTGCGCACAGACATTGCGGCACTTAAGCAGGACCTTACAGCACATATCAAGGGCCTCACAAGAGAGATGAATGAACTGTGGGACCAAGCGTCTAGCCTTGAACACACCAGTGATGCACATGATCAGGAGCTGGATGCCCATCACCGTGAAATACTGGAGCTGCGAGACAAAAATGCAAAGTTATGCTACCAGATGGAGGACCTTGAAAACAGATCAAAGAGGGCCAATATATGAATTGAAGGAGTTCTGTTGCAGGCCACTAGAGGGAAACTGGAGGACTTTGTTAGCACATTATTCTACCATGTCGTACCAGAGCTTACACCTCAAGATGTTGTGCTGGAGAGAACCCACAGGGTAGGGAGACCTGTTACGTCTCGTGACTAGGCCCACAATATCTTGACCTGCCTCCACTATTACCATCAAAAAGAAACAATAATGGTGGCTGTGCTGGACCGCACACATAGACTTTAAAGGTCATAAGATCTAGCTTTATCAGGATCTTTCACCCAAAGTGAGTGAAATTATTTTTCGACTGAGATCTGGTGAGTCCTATGTGCACCAGGACAGACCCACTGATCAGTTGAGAGTAAAATTTGCAGGTCGAATTTTGCTTGGGAATCAGGGAAACTGAGAAAGAAGGAGTAGCTGCAAGAGCAAGAGCTTTCAGTGAAAAATCCATAAAGTTTCTGAAGCAATTGTGTTACCTTTCCTGTAGTAAACCAGCAGATTTGTTTTTTGAATTTGGGTCTAGCGCTCGCAACTTTGCATTAGTTTTGTGTGAATTGGAGTTTTGGAGGACAAGCTGCAAGAGTTTGTCAGCCACAGTACGTGTGAGTGTGACGTCATTGGAGCAGTGCTGGAATAGGTCGGTGAGTGAGAAGGGTCGTGCATGGATTGGCAGCCGTCCGTGAGAGGCAATTGGTTGAGAAAGTAGGTGAAGAGAATTCTGGGATTAAAAGTCACTTCCTGATTTGAGTTTGAATAACAAAAGGTTGAAAACATTAAAATGTTCAAAGCTTTAAAGAGCTTTTAGGGGAGATACATACATTACAGCCAGTATAGGTGAAGCTACACCGCCAGAAAATACACCAGCTTACATTGTAATGAAAGAGTAGGGTGTTGCGCCATGTCTTTGGCTAAAGCAATGGTGCAACGTGACAGAGAAAGATGGGAACTTCGCATTTCCTACAAATGGGACGTTCAATTTGAGGGTTTTAGAGCATTTAAGGATGTTGCTATATGAATCAAAGCCCCTTCCAAGACCAGCACAGTTTGAGGCATTAGCGATTTGGGAGCTAGTAGCCAGACAGCAACAGCAACACATATTTGAGAGGAGAATGAGAAAGGTAGAAAAGACATTAACAGAGGCTAGGTGGGACAATGCTCAGAGAGTTTGGAGAACGGAAACTTTGCATGGAAATAAGTTGTTTCCAGCGATTACACAGGACAATGAGAAGAAAGGAATGAAAGCTACTAGATAAACTAACAGAAGCCCATCTGAAAATAGTGGAGGAAGAATCAGATGATGATGAGTTCATTTTACAGTTGCTGAGATCCGAGCACCAGTGCTGATCGTACAGCTCCGACACAGATTAACGGGCTAGTGAGTCCCTTGCAGGTTAATACTAGCCTGACACAGAATACAATGCTGGGTAGTTTTAATGCGCCTACTACTCCGTTAGTGCAAAACCAGGTGCAACCGCCACAGGTTCAGAGAATTTACCCTGATGTGCCCGTTATGGAAACTTAATGGTGCCTACGGAACAGATTTTCCTGAGACCAATGCTCGTTCAGAAAGAACCAACTCCGCTTTTACTGCCCCAAGTGCAGCCACAAGTCATGCTGAGATTCACTCCAGTAACAGGGACACAGTCAGATTTGACTCCAATGATGAATCAGAACATGGGAGTTACTCTCCCACATAACTGAAGTACCAGAACAACCCCAGATGCTATAACTTTACCTATTACTGTTGGTCCAGCCGTACCCCTATTTAAACAAAAGAAACCTAATGAAGGCAAACAGGGTGTCATGACACAGAATGTAATGAGAGGAAGACATAACGAAAATGCTCGAGTAATCTCTCCTGGGGGACAGACTTTTGATGGATCAAGATCACTGTTGGACCTTAGTCTGTTCTGAGTGCTTCCAGATGCTATTGTTGGGTCAAACAGTAGCCAGAGTTTGAAATTGTTGACACTGCAGTCCCCGAAGGCCGTTGCGCAGCAGGTGCCACCAGTCCAAGCCAGTAACATTTTGTTGCAAGGATTGACAGCTCAGTAGTTGACTAAGAGGTTAGAAAAGCTGAATACCCCGCAGAATGCTCCTAAGGGAGAGGAGTATTTGAATTATGCTAGGCTAAGCATGGAAGTGAGTGAGCTTATTGAAGGAACTATGGGTGTGAATAGGTAAGAATCCTACCCAGAGGCAGATTTGAGATATTTCTGCCCGAAGATTACGAGGGAAGTGAGTAATGTGCATGAGAAGCTAGCAGACCTGGCAGAGAAGTACGGCATAGAAATAGAGAAAACAAAGCATTCGAAAAGGAGTTATAGATGCGATTTTGAGACTAAAGATTTTGAACACATGTTATCTGCTGGAATGAAGGCACACCCTAAGGAATTGCTTCAAAGTGCCCAGACCTGGGAGGCATTAGACAAATGGGAAGGCAGATGGGTAAATAAAAGAGACCCATTTGAAAATCGATTCTGTGGAGCTGACTGCAAATGTGCAGCAAGGCCAAGATCCAGTAAAGATTTTACCAATGAGAGAGATTCCAGGAGGGGATTTTGTTCGTGTCCCTTGGAGCAGAAGTGACAGTCTATAATTTACGAATGATTATCCAAAATTGAGGGAGAAGCCAGTGGAGTGGTAACAGCAGGCAGACAGGTTTGTGAAACCTGCAAAGTGCCTGTGGGAAGACTTGAACACACTACTAGAGATATTAGTCCCAGCTGATCTGTGGATAAAATGCAAAAGGAGTGTAGATTGGCCAACAAGCGAACCAGAGAGAGATAAAAATACAGGTGCACCATCTCTCGAGGTAATGAAATATTACTATAAAGTGATTGAACTTTTGAAAACGAGAATTTCGCCCAAGAATATTGATTGGCAGAGAATTGACAGAACAGTTCAGGAAGCAAAGGAGTCGATACATGCGTATTATGAGCGATTGTTACAGGTGTTCAAGCATTACAGTGGTACAGAGACAATTGAGGGCAAGGATATGATTAATTCTGTGTTCAGATTTGTGGAAGGATTGAGACCTGAAATTAGCCAGATGATTAAGAGTCATTTGATTTGTTGGCAAGCAAAGCTGATTGATGAGGTGTTACAATATGCAAAGTACTGTAGTGATGAAATTGAGTTGAAGCAGAGAAAGCGGAAAGAAAAGGCGATGGTGATGCAAATTAAAGATGCTCAGACAGGTATGCAAGGAATTTTTCCACAACAGTTACCACAGCTGCAGTATGGAAACAGATTTCGGTACTGTATTGGTTCGGAATGATGTGCAGGGAATGAAGAAATTGTTGCCTTGTCACTTTTGCAGAACCGTCCAACATTGGAAACAGGAGTGTCCGATTATGGTGCAGGAAGGTGTTGTTCAGCAAAGTAATGACATCAATTCGTTCCTGAACATGAGAGGACCGAGAGTGAGAGGTCCGAACCCAAGCTTTCAGAATAATGTGAATCACCTGCAGAATTTGCAACCCATGCAGCAGGTGCAAATGCCACATGTACAAATGAAACACTTGCAACTGATGCAGCAGCAGGTTCCCATGGTGCCTAGACATAAAATTCAAATACCTCAAGCCCCCATGAAACAGCACTAAATGATGCTTTCTCAACAGGTCACAGGTCAGAGTCTTAACCAAAGTAATTACACAGTACATCAATTTCCGTTACACAGTGAGAATGGAATAAACAATGTTTGGAGGTGTGAACGTTCAAATGAAGAGCCATGTGTGCTTGCAACCTCCTTAGAAGTAGAGCCGAGAGGTCCCTATGTGAAGGAAAAACTCATGGGTCACAGAGTTTCATACTTGTTTCACACTGGAGCTACACCTCTACAGTGAGAAATGCAGAAGTTTTAAACTTGCCCCTTTTAGGTAAAACAGTTCAGATTGTGGGAGTAGCGAACAAATATTTGACTAACCCGATTACAGAGGCAGTTCAGGTTAAAATTGACAACTTTCAGGTATTGCATACATTTCTAGTTTGTGATTCAAGTTCAGTATCCCTACTGGGAAGAGACTTGCTGTGTAAAACCAAATGTTCGATTACTTGTGCAAATGATGGAATTGAGATTCAGACGAATAGTGATGATGAAGATGACCAAGCCCGAGATACCGAATGTGAGACTACAAATGAGGAATATCATCTGATTAAATTTTTCCCCATATTCACAGTGAAGGAGCTTCATCCCGATTTGCTGAGAACGGTTAAGGAGAAGGTGTGGGATCTGACAGGAAAAGCGAATAGATACAAGAGGGTGAAATAGTGAGTGAAATGGCGCTCCTACTTTCAAATCAAATTATCCATACCAAAATTAATAGCCACGGTGCTCAAAACTAAGGTTTCACCCCCCAACACCTTACATGATAACACACAGGTTATCTTAAAAATGCAATGAGTAATGGCACACGTGTGAATAAAATAAATCAGTACATGATATGTCACAAATGTAATAAACAAGCAACGATATATTCAGAAATACAGTCCTTTTCAAGAATCAAAAATTGTTTAATTCACAAAATGGAGATTCTGCAGTCCAATCAACAAGTCCCATCCGTGAATTTTCACATCATATGAACTCCTTAATCCAATAACATTCTTTAATCCAAAACGGATCTTCCACAAAAGGTCAACACGTGTTTCATCCGGGGAGTGCCCCTGGATTTCTTCAGGACCTCCTAGAATAATAATATCCATAATTAACAAATCACTGTTCAATGTATATATAACAATATTTTTCTGATTAATAATAGTGCACCAATGTCTCCTTGTTTAATAGTGGGAACCATGCAAATTTTCAATCTCAACCTATCCGTGTTATTCCTTATCTTTGTGAATAGTAAGATAATGAATAAAATAAAATAGAAAAAATAAAATAAAAATACATGCACAAACAAATACGTTTATAAATAAATAATATCCAATGTGCCATGTGTCAAGCATGCTCAAAAGATCAAAAGATCAAAATCTCAGCCATAAGGGTGCCACAACTATAAGAGGAACTCCATGTAACTACTGAACCCACAGTGTATGCACCCGTAAAATATATAATAAATACCTTTAAAAACGTTATCTTGTTCAGTACCTTGAAAAGCCCGTAGTTTCTTGAGAATATCAAAATCTAAACTATGAACTAAAGTAGATAACACATAAACAAAGGTTAAGTCAATACCCTGTACTTCATAATCTTCTACCACAAATATATGTTGTAAAGTTCATAATCTTCGCTCACCACTCCTCCTAAATTATCCATATGAACTGTGTAATATGTTAGCCCAAACACCATATCCGACTTCGTATCCTAGAATATCATAAAAACTTAAATTAGAGCGCTTACCAACATCATAGTATTCTAATAGACTAGCCAACTCAAACTAAATATATCTCTTACCCGTATCTGGTTTAGAATTTGGTTCCTCACGCCGCGAGTACGCCGACACGCCTTATTCAAACCCGAATCCTTCCGGAAGAGTCTTATTTAAAGCCCGTGATCACGTAATGGTAATCGAAAACGGACTCCGGAAGTGTCCTAGTGTATATTAACCCCTTCGCTGCCAGGCCTTTTCCCCCTCCTGTGCCGAGCCTTTTTTTGGCTATTTGGAGCAGTTCGCGCTTAGGCCCTCATAACTTTTTGTTCACATAAGCTACCCATGCCAAATTTGCGTCCTTTTTTTCCAACATCCTAGGGATTCTAGAGGTACCCAGACTTTGTGGGTTCCCCAGAAGGAGGCCAAGAAATTAGCCAAAAAACAGTGAAAATTTCATTTTTTTTTTAAAATTTGGAAAAATGGGCTGCAGAAGAAGGCTTGTGGTTTTTTCCCTGAAAAGGGCATCAACAAAGGGTTTGCGGTGATAAAATCACCAGCTTCCCAGCTTTCAGGAACAGGCAGACTTGAATCAGAAAACCCAATTTTTCAACCCAATTTTGGCATTTTACTGGGACATACCCCATTTTTACGATTTTTTGTGCTTTCAGCCTCCTTCCAGTCAGTGACAGAAATGGGCATGAAACCAACGCTGGATCCCATAAACCGCAACATTTCTGAAAAGTAGACAAAATTCTGAATTCAGCAAGGGGTAATTTGTGTAGATCCTACAAGGGTTTCCTACAGAAAATAGCAACTGAAAAAGAAAAATATTGAAATTGAGGTGAAAAAAACATCAATTTTTCTCTAAGTTTTACTCTGTAACTTTTTCCTGCAATGTCAGATTTTCGAAAGCAATATACCGTTACGTCTGCTGGACTCTTCTGGTTGCGGGGATATATAGGGCTTGTAGGTTCATCAAGAACTCTAGGTACCCAGAGCCAATAAATGACCTGCACCCTGCAGTGGGTTTTCATTCTATGCCGGGTATACAGCAATTAATTTGCTGAAATATAAAGAGTAAAAAATAGCTATCAAGAAAACCTTTGTATTTCCAAAATGGGCACAAGATAAGGTGTTGAGAAGCAGTGGTTATTTGCACATCTCTGAATTCCGGGCTGCCCATACTAGCATGTGAATTACCGGGCATTTCTCAAATAGACGTCTTTTTTACACACTGTCTTACATTTGGAAGGGAAAAATGTAGAGAAAGACAAGGGGCAATAACACTTGTTTTGCTATTCTATGTTCCCCCAAGTCTCCCGATAAAAATGATACCTCACTTGTGTGGGTAGGCCTAGCGCCCGCGACAGGAAACGCACCAAAGCGCAACGTGGACACATCACAGAAAACAGACCTGTTTTTAGCAAAGTGCCTACCTGTAGATTTTGGCCTCTAGCTCAGCCGCCACCTAGGGAAACCTACCAAACCTGTGCATTTCTGAAAACTAGAGACCTAGGGGAATCCAAGATGGGGTGATTTGTGTGGCTCGGACCAGGTTCTGTTACCCAGAATCCTTTGCAAACCTCAAAATTTGGCTAAAAAAACACATGTTCCTCACATTTCTGTGGCAGAAAGTTCTGGAATCTGAGAGGAGCCACAAATTTCCTTCCACCCAGCGTTCCCCCACGTCTCCCGATAAAAATGATACCTCACTTGTGTGGGTAGGCCTAGCGCCCGCGACAGGAAACACCCCAAAGCGCAATGTGGACACATCACAGAAAACAGACCTGTTTTTAGCAAAGTGCCTACCTGTAGATTTTGGCCTCTAGCTCAGCTGCCACCTAGGGAAACCTACCAAACCTGTGCATTTCTGAAAACTAGAGACCTAGGGGAATCCAAGATGGGGTGATTTGTGTGGCTCGGACCAGGTTCTGTTACCCAGAATCCTTTGCAAAGCTCAGAAATTGGCTAAAAAAACACATGTTCCTCACATTTCTGTGGCAGAAAGTGCTGGAATCTGAGAGGAGCCACAAATGTCCTCCCACCCAGCGTTCCCCCACGTCTCCCGATAAAAATGATACCTCACATGTGTGGGTAGGCCTAGCGCCCGCGACAGGAAACGCCCCAAAGCGCAACGTGGACACATCACAGAAAACAGACCTGTTTTTAGCAAAGTGCCTACCTGTAGATTTTGGCCTCTAGCTCAGCCGCCACCTAGGGAAACCTACCAAACCTGTGCATTTCTGAAAACTAGAGACGGAGGGGAATCCAAGATGGGGTGATTTGTGTGGCTCGGACCAGGTTCTGTTACCCAGAATCCTTTGCAAAGCTCAAAAATTGGCTAAAAAAACACATGTTCCTCACATTTCTGTGGCAGAAAGTTCTGGAATCTGAGAGGAGCCACAAATTTCCTTCCACCCAGCGTTCCCCCACGTCTCCCGATAAAAATGATACCTCACTTGTGTGGGTAGGCCTAGCGCCCGCGACAGGAAACGCCCCAAAGCGCAACGTGGACACATCACAGAAAACAGACCTGTTTTTAGCAAAGTGCCTACCTGTAGATTTTGGCCTCTAGCTCAGCCGCCACCTAGGGAAACCTACCAAACCTGTGCATTTCTGAAAACTAGAGACCTAGGGGAATCCAAGGAGGGGTGACTGGCGGGGCTCGGACCAGGTTCTGTTACCCAGAATCCTTTGCAAACCTCATATTTTGGCTAAAAAAACGCATTTTCCTCACATTTGAGTGACAGAAAGTTCTGGAATCTGAGAGGAGCCACAAATTTCCTTCCACCCAGCGTTCCCCCAAGTCTCCCGATAAAAATGATACCTCACTTGCGTGGGTAGGCCTAGCGCCCGCGACAGGAAACGCCCCAAAGCGCAACGTGGACACCACCAAAATTTTGGAAGAAAACAGAGGTGTTTTTTGCGAAGTGACTACCTGCAGATTTTGGCCTCTAGCTCAGCCGGCACCTAGGGAAACCTACCAAACCTGTACATTTCTGAAAACTAGAGACCTAGGGGAATCCAAGGAGGGGTGACTGGCGGGGCTCGGACCAGGTTCTGTTACCCAGAATCCTTAGCAAAGCTCAAAAATTGGCTAAAAAAACACATGTTCCTCACATTTCTGTGGCAGAAAGTTCTGGAATCTGAGAGGAGCCACAAATTTCCTTCCACCCAGCGTTCCCCCATGTCTCCCGATAAAAATGATACCTCACTTGTGTGGGTAGGCCTAGCGCCCGCGACAGGAAACGCCCCAAAGCGCAACGTGGACACATCACAGAAAACAGACCTGTTTTTAGCAAAGTGCCTACCTGTAGATTTTGGCCTCTAGCTCAGCCGCCACCTAGGGAAACCTACCAAACCTGTGCATTTCTGAAAACTAGAGACCTAGGGGAATCCAAGGAGGGGTGACTGGCGGGGCTCGGACCAGGTTCTGTTACCCAGAATCCTTTGCAAAGCTCAAAAATTGGCTAAAAAAACACATGTTCCTCACATTTCTGTGGCAGAAAGTTCTGGAATCTGGGAGGAGCCACAAATTTCCTTCCACCCAGCGTTCCCCCAAGTCTCCCGATAAAAATGATACCTCACTTGCGTGGGTAGGCCTAGCGCCCGCGACAGGAAACGCCCCAAAGCGCAACGTGGACACCACCAAAATTTTGGAAGAAAACAGACCTGTTTTTAGCGAAGTGCCTACCTGTAGATTTTGGCCTGTAGCTCAGCCGCCACCTAGGGAAACCTACCAAACCTGTGCATTTCTGAAAACTAGAGACCTAGGGGAATCCAAGGAGGGGTGACTGGCGGGGCTCGGACCAGGTTCTGTTACCCAGAATCCTTTGCAAAGCTCAAAAATTGGCTAAAAAAACACATGTTCCTCACATTTCTGTGGCAGAAAGTTCTGGAATCTGAGAGGAGCCACAAATTTCCTTCCACCCAGCGTTCCCCCACGTCTCCCGATAAAAATGATACCTCACTTGTGTGGGTAGGCCTAGCGCCCGCGACAGGAAACGCCCCAAAGCGCAACGTGGACACATCACAGAAAACAGACCTGTTTTTAGCAAAGTGCCTACCTGTAGATTTTGGCCTGTAGCTCAGCCGCCACCTAGGGAAACCTACCAAACCTGTGCATTTCTGAAAACTAGAGACCTAGGGGAATCCAAGGAGGGGTGACTGGCGGGGCTCGGACCAGGTTCTGTTACCCAGAATCCTTTGCAAAGCTCAAAAATTGGCTAAAAAAACACATGTTCCTCACATTTCTGTGGCAGAAAGTTCTGGAATCTGGGAGGAGCCACAAATTTCCTTCCACCCAGCGTTCCCCCAAGTCTCCCGATAAAAATGATACCTCACTTGCGTGGGTAGGCCTAGCGCCCGCGACAGGAAACGCCCCAAAGCGCAACGTGGACACCACCAAAATTTTGGAAGAAAACAGACCTGTTTTTAGCGAAGTGCCTACCTGTAGATTTTGGCCTGTAGCTCAGCCGCCACCTAGGGAAACCTACCAAACCTGTGCATTTCTGAAAACTAGAGACCTAGGGGAATCCAAGGAGGGGTGACTGGCGGGGCTCGGACCAGGTTCTGTTACCCAGAATCCTTTGCAAAGCTCAAAAATTGGCTAAAAAAACACATGTTCCTCACATTTCTGTGGCAGAAAGTTCTGGAATCTGAGAGGAGCCACAAATTTCCTTCCACCCAGCGTTCCCCCACGTCGCCCGATAAAAATGATACCTCACTTGTGTGGGTAGGCCTAGCGCCCGCGACAGGAAACGCCCCAAAGCGCAACGTGGACACATAACAGAAAACAGACCTGTTTTTAGCAAAGTGCCTACCTGTAGATTTTGGCCTGTAGCTCAGCCGCCACCTAGGGAAACCTACCAAACCTGTGCATTTCTGAAAACTAGAGACCTAGGGGAATCCAAGGAGGGGTGACTGGCGGGGCTCGGACCAGGTTCTGTTACCCAGAATCCTTTGCAAAGCTCAAAAATTGGCTAAAAAAACACATGTTCCTCACATTTCTGTGGCAGAAAGTTCTGGAATCTGGGAGGAGCCACAAATTTCCTTCCACCCAGCGTTCCCCCAAGTCTCCCGATAAAAATGATACCTCACTTGCGTGGGTAGGCCTAGCGCCCGCGACAGGAAACGCCCCAAAGCGCAACGTGGACACCACCAAAATTTTGGAAGAAAACAGACCTGTTTTTAGCGAAGTGCCTACCTGTAGATTTTGGCCTGTAGCTCAGCCGCCACCTAGGGAAACCTACCAAACCTGTGCATTTCTGAAAACTAGAGACCTAGGGGAATCCAAGGAGGGGTGACTGGCGGGGCTCGGACCAGGTTCTGTTACCCAGAATCCTTTGCAAAGCTCAAAAATTGGCTAAAAAAACACATGTTCCTCACATTTCTGTGGCAGAAAGTTCTGGAATCTGAGAGGAGCCACAAATTTCCTTCCACCCAGCGTTCCCCCACGTCTCCCGATAAAAATGATACCTCACTTGTGTGGGTAGGCCTAGCGCCCGCGACAGGAAACGCCCCAAAGCGCAACGTGGACACATCACAGAAAACAGACCTGTTTTTAGCAAAGTGCCTACCTGTAGATTTTGGCCTCTAGCTCAGCCGCCACCTAGGGAAACCTACCAAACCTGTGCATTTCTGAAAACTAGAGACCTAGGGGAATCCAAGGAGGGGTGACTGGCGGGGCTTGGACCAGGTTCTGTTACCCAGAATCCTTTGCAAAGCTCAAAAATTGGCTAAAAAAACACATGTTCCTCACATTTCTGTGGCAGAAAGTTCTGGAATCTGGGAGGAGCCACAAATTTCCTTCCACCCAGCGTTCCCCCAAGTCTCCCGATAAAAATGATACCTCACTTGCGTGGGTAGGCCTAGCGCCCGCGACAGGAAACGCCCCAAAGCGCAACGTGGACACCACCAAAATTTTGGAAGAAAACAGACCTGTTTTTAGCGAAGTGCCTACCTGTAGATTTTGGCCTGTAGCTCAGCCGCCACCTAGGGAAACCTACCAAACCTGTGCATTTCTGAAAACTAGAGACCTAGGGGAATCCAAGGAGGGGTGACTGGCGGGGCTCGGACCAGGTTCTGTTACCCAGAATCCTTTGCAAAGCTCAAAAATTGGCTAAAAAAACACATGTTCCTCACATTTCTGTGGCAGAAAGTTCTGGAATCTGAGAGGAGCCACAAATTTCCTTCCACCCAGCGTTCCCCCACGTCTTCCGATAAAAATGATACCTCACTTGTGTGGGTAGGCCTAGCGCCCGCGACAGGAAACGCCCCAAAGCGCAACGTGGACACATCACAGAAAACAGACCTGTTTTTAGCAAAGTGCCTACCTGTAGATTTTGGCCTGTAGCTCAGCCGCCACCTAGGGAAACCTACCAAACCTGTGCATTTCTGAAAACTAGAGACCTAGGGGAATCCAAGGAGGGGTGACTGGCGGGGCTCGGACCAGGTTCTGTTACCCAGAATCCTTTGCAAAGCTCAAAAATTGGCTAAAAAAACACATGTTCCTCACATTTCTGTGGCAGAAAGTTCTGGAATCTGGGAGGAGCCACAAATTTCCTTCCACCCAGCGTTCCCCCAAGTCTCCCGATAAAAATGATACCTCACTTGCGTGGGTAGGCCTAGCGCCCGCGACAGGAAACGCCCCAAAGCGCAACGTGGACACCACCAAAATTTTGGAAGAAAACAGACCTGTTTTTAGCGAAGTGCCTACCTGTAGATTTTGGCCTGTAGCTCAGCCGCCACCTAGGGAAACCTACCAAACCTGTGCATTTCTGAAAACTAGAGACCTAGGGGAATCCAAGGAGGGGTGACTGGCGGGGCTCGGACCAGGTTCTGTTACCCAGAATCCTTTGCAAAGCTCAAAAATTGGCTAAAAAAACACATGTTCCTCACATTTCTGTGGCAGAAAGTTCTGGAATCTGAGAGGAGCCACAAATTTGATTCCACCCAGCGTTCCCCCACGTCTCCCGATAAAAATGATACCTCACTTGTGTGGGTAGGCCTAGCGCCCGCGACAGGAAACGCCCCAAAGCGCAACGTGGACACATCACATTTTTTCATTGAAAACAGTGCCTACCTGTAGTTTTTGGCCTGTAGCTCAGCCAGCACCTAGGGAAACCTACCAAACCTGTGCATTTCTGAAAACTAGAGACCTAGGGGAATCCAAGATGGGGTGACTTGAGGGGCTCTGACCAGGTTCTGTTACCCAGAATCCTTTCCAAACCTCAAATATTGGCTAAAAAAACGCATTTTTCACACATTTCGGTGACAGAAAGTTCTGGAATCTGAGTGGAGCCACAAATTTCCTTCCACCCAGCGTTCCCCCAAGTCTCCCGATAAAAATGATACCTCAGTTGTGTGGGTGGGCCAGGTGCCTCCAACAGAATAAGGCCCAAAACTTGTAGAGATACAGGGGATAGTACTGCGAGTTTATAAGGACATATTCTTTTATACATCTTTAGACTGACTCTGCTTTGGGGACCCACATACGTGAGGTGTCATTTTATTTGGGAGACTGAGGGGAACACTGGGGAGTAGGAATTTTGTGCTGGAGTGGTGATCGTACGAAGAAAAGTCAGGAAAATATGTTTTTTTTAAGCACATTTTGAGGTTTACAGAGGAGTCTGGGTAAGAAAATGTTGGGGGATCCACGCAAGCCACTCCTCCCTAGACTCCTTGGGGTGTCTAGTTTTAAAAAATGTCTGGGTTTGGTAGGTTTCCCTAGATGAAGGCCGCACACAGGACCAAAAACATAGGTGCCCTCTCCCCCCCCAAACACAGGTAGTTTTGTAATATATCGTTTTGATGTGCCCACATACGTCCGTGATGTGCCAAACACTAAAATTTTGAAAAGAAACACACTTAGGTTATGTGAAAAAGACCCCTCACCCACCAACCAAGTTGGTGGCATGCTTCATCATCGGGGTCCCACCTGAGGCACCTAGCGTGTCATAGGTGTGCTGCGATGCCTGATTACAGCGGAGCAGGTTTGGTCATTTTTAACACACATACTGGTTGGATTTGGCACGAGGGTGAGTGATGGTTCAGTGGATCAAATTTTACTAACAAGAGCTTTCACAAAAATGAAAAGCACTGTTAGTAACTGAAAGGCAAAAAACTGAACCAATGACTCACAGCTCGTGAGCTGTAAAGCCGCGACAAGGCACCAACCGCTTTACAGTCCATTCACACAACTTTCATACATGACACACACAAGGCCATTCACACCGCCAGCCACGGGCCCAGCACATTACAACACTCACATCGACAGACAGCGCCACTCAAGGGCCCATCACTTACATACGCCCACATGCCTGATACAACAATCACACCAGCTGATGGGAGTGTGTGGACTGGTGTTTGGCTTGCAGTGTGTTGCAGTAGCCAACATCAAGTCAATATGTACAGTCTCAGCCAAGCCCCACTCCACACACAATGGCATCATTTTTTTTTTTTTTTTAACAGAGGAACCCCTAACTAAGTAGAAAGAATTACAAAACAACAAACACAAAAGCTCTAACTAACAACATGACAGAAATGCTAACCATGAAACTAAACACATGAAAATACAAAACAGACATGAGTTTACACTCATGGTTGTTCCCAGAAATTCTTCTGGGTGTGGTAATTCTTAAAACAAGCACCGACACACAGCCCAGGCTTTGAAGGACAATCTGGGCAGTACATTCGAGACTCCCTCCGGATACCTCTTCGAAAACACACTCTACATTTCTTAGCTGGAAAGTCTTTTTTGGGTGTGGGAGGAATGTGCTCAGCAAAGTGGCGATCTTTCAATCTAGCCACATCCTCCACCACTGCTTCTCTAGGAACTCTGGCCTGTTCCACCACAATAAGGCTCTCTATCACTGACTCATGAAATTTCACAAATGTCATCTTTGAGTCTGGAGACCTATCCCTAAACACAATAAAAGCATTGAAGGTTGCTAAGTGGAAGAGGTGAAGTGCTAACTTCTTATACCAAACATAAGACTTACGAATAGCAGTATAAGGTTCCAACCTCTGGTCAACTCTATCTACACCTCCCATGTGCTTATTATAATCTAAAATGCACACAGGTTTGCGCACTTCAGCAACCTGGCCCCAAACAGTCACAGGGGAAGTACTCTCATCATGGATGGTACTTAGCATGTAGACATCCCTCTTGTCTGAAAATTTCAAAGCTAGCAGCTCCTCGTTCCGCAAGGCACAGCACTGTCCCCTCTCAAGTTTTTTACAGACAAGCTCCCTTGGATAGCCTTTCCGGTTAGAACGGATTGTGCCACAAGCAACTGTGTCCACTCTAAACAATTCCTTGAACAACTGCACACCAGTGTAGAAGTTATCTACATACAAATGGTGACCTTTGTTGAACAGTCGTCTACCAAGATCCCACACTATTTTCTCAGTAACTCCAAAAGTGGGAGGACAACCAGGGGGGTCAATATTGGAATCCCTACCAGTGTACACACGGAAACTATACACATATCCTGTCCTACTTTCAGACAGCATATACAATTTAATTCCATATCGTGCCCTTTTGCTAGGAACGTACTGCCTAAAAACCAAACGACCCTTGAAGAGGACCAAAGACTCGTCCACACTTATCTCTTTGCCTGGAACATAGACCTCCGAAAACCGATCTACAAAATGATCAAGGACAGGCCTAATCTTAAAAAGACGGTCAGAATCTGGGTGATCTCGTGGCAAGGCTAATGCATTGTCAACAAAATGCAGCATCCTAAGAAGAAGCAAATACCGATTACGACTCATGGTAGCTGGAAATATAGCTGTTGCCATCAAGGGACTAGTAGACCAATAAGAAGCCAGTGACGGCTTCCTTATCAACCCCATCAAAAAAGTCAAACCCAAAAACTTTTTTAGCTCCTCCAAATTTGTGGGAATCCACTGGGCAGCTCTAGAGTGTGGCCTAAGTCTAGCAGCGTTGTCCCTCAAATGCTGCTCCGCATACAAATTAGTCTGCTCAACAATCTCTTCCAAAAACACATCATCCATGAATAACTCAAAGAAATTGATAGGCATAAAGTTCTCTGTATTGGCGTTACACCCCGGGAGACCAGTAAAGGCAGGCAACTCTGGCTGCTCCATGTTTGGGGCAACCCAGACATCAGGTCTTCTAACGGGAAACCTTTCAGCCCCAGGTTGCTGCACTATTGGCACATCAATGTCCTCCTCTAAAACAGAACCTTCATCTGCACTGAGTGTGGCTTCATCATCAGAAGATTCCCCTCCAACAGAAACATCACTGCCAGAATCTCTGACTTCCTCCTCTGCCTCAGATGCAGAGTCCGTCTCATAGTCATGATCAGACTGTGACTCAAAAAGCATACCAACCACCTGCTGAGCGGTCATCCTGCGGCTAGCCATGATCTCTCCTGCTAAAATTAACTGGACAAATTCACCACCAACAACCAGCACTGTGTAAGACAAGTAACAAAGTGTAGCTTTGTTAGTAAGAGTTACAAACTCAAAAACTATACCGCTCACTTGCCTGAAAAAGCTTGATTCACCAGCATCTACACAGCAATCACCAATGATATCCCACTAAAAAGAAAGAAAGAAAGGCAAATTAGAAATAAGACACAACAAATATCATTGTGCACAAACCTAAGGACAATTTCACACACAATCCTGCATTTAGTACACCCCCTACAAACATGTCATTCATGCATGGCAACAATACTCCTTTGGAGTAAATTGTTTTTACTTACCTAAAACATGCAACTGTGCAAACTGCAGGTCAACCACCGCCAAAACCGCAAGGAGCCACAGCAAATAAAGCAAAAGCTTTGAACTAGAACAAAAAGGAGGAATTTTTTTTTTATCACAAATGCAAAGACTTCTTCAGTTGACAAACACCCCACCATCAAACATTTTAGAAATTGGTGCCTAAGTGGATTCTGTCATAGGGGCAGATGGGCCTACTAAAAAAATAGGCCTGTCTGCCCCAAGGAAGCCAGAAAATACCTTTAGTACTGTGTCCCCATGGACAGCGACCCTTGCCAAAGGGGACAGCCCTCAAACAAAAACAACAAAAAAAACACACACAACACTATCCCTGGTGCCTAAGTGGCTTCTGCCCCCTTGGGGGCAGGTGGGCCTAAGAAAATAGGCCCATCTGCCCCCAGGGGGTGTAGAAATGGCCAACAGGTCAATGCCCCCCTTGGGGGGGGGCCCGTGACCAAGGGGACGCCCCCCCACAAAAATAAACACATAAAAAAAAATCCCTGGCGTTCTAGTGGTTTCTGCCCCCCTTGGGGGCAGATCAGCCTAAAAATAATAGGCTGATCTGTCTCCAAGGGGTGCAGAAATGGCCTGGGTACATGTGCCCCCAAAGTGGGGGGCGACCCTTGCCCAAGCCCCCCCCCATCCACTAACACACACACACACTATCCCTGGTGTCTACGTGGCTTCTGCCCCCCTTGGGGGCAGGTGGGTCTAGAAAAATAGGCCCATCTGCCCCCAGGGGGGGCAGAAATGGCCAACAGGTCAATGCCCCCCTTGGGGGGGCGCCCCGTGCCCAAGGGGACGCCCCCCCACAAAAATAAACACATAAAAAAAAAACCCTGGCGTTCTAGTGGTTTCTGCCCCCCTTGGGGGCAGATCAGCCTAAAAATAATAGGCTGATCTGTCTCCAAGGGGTGCAGAAATGGCTGGGTACATGTGCCCCCAAAGTGGGGGGCGACCCTTGCCCAAGCCCCCCCCCATCCACTAACACACACACACACACACACTATCCCTGGTGTCTACGTGGCTTCTGCCCCCCTTGGGGGCAGGTGGGTCTAGAAAAATAGGCCCATCTGCCCCCAGGGGGGGCAGAAATGGCCAACAGGTCAATGCCCCCCTTGGGGGGGCGCCCCGTGCCCGAGCGGACGCCCCCCCACAAAAATAAACACATTAAAAAAAATCCCTGGCGTTCAAGTGGTTTCTGCCCCCCTTGGGGGCAGATCAGCCTAAAAATAATAGGCTGATCTGTCTACAAGGGGTGCAGAAATGGCCTGGGTACATGTGCCCCCAAAGTGGGGGGCGACCCTTGCCCAAGCCCCCCCCCATCCACTAACACACACACACACACACACACTATCCCTGGTGTCTACGTGGCTTCTGCCCCACTTGGGGGCAGGTGGGTCTAGAAAAATAGGCCCATCTGCCCCCAGGGGGGGCAGAAATGGCCAACAGGTCAATGCCCCCCTTGGGGGGGCGCCCCGTGCCCAAGGGGACACCCCCCCACAAAAATAAACACATAAAAAAACATCCCTGGCGTTCTAGTGGTTTCTGCCCCCCTTGGGGCAGATCAACCTAAAAATAATAGGCTGATCTGCCCTCAAGGGGGGCAGAAATGGCCCTAAAAGACATGCCCCCCAAAGGGGAGCGACCCTTGCCCAAGGGGGCGCCCCCCCATCCACTACACACACAATCCCTGGTGCCTAAGTGGCTTCTGCCCCCCTTGGGGGCAGATGGACCTAAAGAAAATAGGCCGATCTGCCCCCAAGGGGGGCAGAAATGGCCAACAGTTCTCTGCCCCCTTGGGGGGGGCGCCCCTTGCCCAAGGGGGCACCCCCTCCCAACATACCTGCACAGAAAATATAATTCCCTGGTGATCCAGTGGTTTCTGCCCCCCTTGGGGGCAGATCCGCCTAAAAAGTAGGCCAATCTGCCCCCAAGGGGGGCAGAAATGGCCGTAACTAATTGCCCCCACAAGGGGAGCGACCCTTGCCCAAGGGGCCGCTCCCCGCCAGCAAGAAACACGAGCAAACAACAAAAAAAAAAAATCCCTGGTGTCTAGTGGGCATTCCTGCTGCCCGATCGCAATGCGATCGGGCAGCAGGAATGCTCAAAGAGACACCGGGGGAAAGGAAAAGCCTTTCCTTTCCCCCGGTGCCTCTTTAGCCCAAACCCCCCACCCACCGGGAAGAGGAACTCACCTCTTTCCTCGTCGCCGCACAGGAAGCAAATGGCTTCCTGTGCGGCGAAATCCCCATAATGAAGTCAGCGCGCGATCGCGCGCTGACGTCATTATGGGGGGGTGGGGGGGTCGGGGGTGGAAGGGGAAGGGCTTCCCCTTCCATCCCTGACTTTGGGGGGGTGGGGGGAAGCACACAGAGGGAGCGAGAGCGCTCCCTCTGGGCTGTGTGCCGAGGACGTAGTGGTTACGTCCTCGGCACAGCAGCACTGTGCCGCGGGACGTAACCACTACGTCCGCGGCACAGAAGGGGTTAAGCGATACCGAGGACAGACTGATCCATCCACTACGATCGCCTTTCCCAATGGTGATAATAATAAAAAAAGGACTTCTGAAAACAACCTATGTATATTTTGCAAAACATATTAATCCTACCACTATGATCGCTTATTCTCTACCGATAAACATGTGTACACCTACCATCCTTTTGCGTGTGCCACCCCTAAAGTATATTGAATCAACAACATACTAAACTGAATGAAATTCTACAACATGCAACTATCATTATTCATTACCATTACCTTTGTAGTAATCAAAGCAAATCCATTATCATGCACTAATCTAGTCCCATCTCTATATTCTATAATTTTTATTACCACGTCTCATCTCTATTGAAACAATTTAGGTTCCTGAATTTATCCTACAGTCATATTATCTTATACTTGTACTCAAAACAAACACCACAGATAAAAGATAAAGGTGGTCATTACAACCCTGGCGGATGGTGTTAAAGCTGCAGTAATACCGCAAACAGGCCGGCAGACAAAAAAGGGAATTACGACCCTGGCGGAAACCGCCAACTAAGACAGCCACTTTAACACACCGCCCGCCATGGCGGTACAGACAAACAGCGCGGCGGTCACCGCCAACAGACAGGCGGAAGACAATGTACCGCCCACACTATCACAACACACCAATCCGCCACCTTTTCCGGGGCAGATTCACCGTGGATAAAAACACAGCGGAAACAGCTTTTGCTATGGGAAAATGCTCACCTCAACACATCCCACGAGGAACGAGGACACCATGGATCCGGAACTACAAATACTCCCTGTCCTTGCATTCCTGCTCATCTACGACCAACAGCGACGTAGGCGCAGAACATACCGGTGAGTACAGCACCTACGACACGGGGGAGGGAGGAGGCAAAAGTTACAGGGACACCCACCAAACACCCCCACCCTCGCATATTACAACATACACACCAATGCATTCACAAAAATCACAGTAACAACCCACAATCCCCCCGGAAGAATGCAAAGACAAAGCGAATAGCGGTCAAACTTTGTATTGTGCCAATATACTACTCATTAAAAAATATACGGATATATATATCACGAAATCTGTCAAAAATAAATGTACAATACAAGAAGTAGTGCAGATATGTACACAACAATGTCCGTGCACCAACAGTCCAAAAATGCATGGGCCACGCCCACAATAGATACCTGACCAAAATCCGAGAGAACACTGCCGGGGCATCAGATAGAAACACTACAGGCACCTCAGGGGGAAGGGAAGGGGGGGCACCTCAGCCAGATGAATGCGAAGCCAGATACACGACGGAGCTCCATGCCCATTGATGTATCCTGGGGAGTGCAAAGCCACAGTCTCTCAAGTCACTTCAGTGGGTGGGTTGCCCACTGTGCCATCCTGGGGAGTGCAACGCCACAGTCTCTCAAGTCTCTACAGTGGGTGGCTTGCCCACTGTTACATCCTGGGGAGTGCTAAGCCACAGTCTCTCAAGTCTAACAAGTGGGTGGCTTGCCCACTGTTACATCCTGGGGAGTGCAAAGCCACAGTCTCTCAAGTCACTTCAGTGGGTGGGTTGCCCACTGTGCCATCCTGGGGAGTGCAAAGCCACAGTCTCTCAAGTCTCTACAGTGGGTGTCTTGCCTACTGTTACATCCTGGGGAGTGCAAAGCCACAGTCTCTCAAGTCTCTACAGTGGGTGGGTTGCCCACTGTGCCATCCTGGGGAGTGCAAAGCCACAGTCTCTCAAGTCTCTACAGTGGGTGGGTTGCCCACTGTGCCATCCTGGGGAGTGCAAAGACACATCTTCGCAAGTAGATGCAGTTCTCTACTGGTACTGGGTGGGACTGGTGCCCAGACTGGATGAGTCTCCCCGTGAAAGTACATGTCCTGTCACAGTCCCAGCTGCACATGGGAGAACGATGCCTGATGTGCCGGACTATTCATACCCACAAGGACTTTGCCCTGTTCAGCAGTGCTTTGCCATGGCAGTCTTTGCCCTGTTCAGCGGTCTTCACCATGGCGGTCTTTGCCCTGTTCAGCGGTCTTCACCATGGCAGTCTTGGCCTTGTTCAGCGGTGCTTTGCCATGGCTGGCTATGGACTGTTCAGCGGTCTTCACCATGGCGGTCTTGGCCTTGTTCAGCGGTGCTTTGCCATGGCTGGCTATGGACTGTTCAGCGGTCTTCACCATGGCAGTCTTGGCCTTGTTCAGCGGTGCTTTGCCATGGCGGTCTTTGCCCTGTTCAGCGGTCTTCACCATGGCGGTCTTGGCCTTGTTCAGCAGTGTTTTGCCATGGCTGGCTATGGACTGTTCAGCGGTCTTCACCATGGCGGTCTTGGCCTTGTTCAGCGGTGCTTTGCCATGGCTGGCTATGGACTGTTCAGCGGTCTTCACCATGGCGGTCTTGGCCTTGTTCAGCGGTGCTTTGCCATGGCTGGCTATTGACTGTTCAGCGGTCTTCACCATGGCAGACTTGGCCTTGTTCAGCGGTGCTTTGCCATGGCTGGCTATGGACTGTTCAGCGGTCTTCACCATGGCAGTCTTGGCCTTGTTCAGCGGTGCTTTGCCATGGCGGTCTTTGCCCTGTTCAGCGGTCTTCACCATGGTGGTCTTTGCCCTGTTCAGCGGTCTTCACCATGGCGGTCTTTGCCCTGTTCAGCGGTCTTCACCATGGCGGTCTTGGCCTTGTTCAGCGGTGCTTTGCCATGGCTGGCTATGGACTGTTCAGCGGTCTTCACCATGGCGGTCTTGGCCTTGTTCAGCGGTGCTTTGCCATGGCTGGCTATGGACTGTTCAGCGGTCTTCACCATGGCAGTCTTGGCCTTGTTCAGCGGTGCTTTGCCATGGCGGTCTTTGACCTGTTCAGCGGTCTTCACCATGGCGGTCTTGGCCTTGTTCAGCGGTGCTTTGCCATGGCTGGCTATGGACTGTTCAGTGGTCTTCACCATGGCAGTCTTGGCCTTGTTCAGCGGTGCTTTGCCATGGCTGGCTATGGACTGTTCAGCGGTCTTCACTGTGGCAGCCTTGGCCTTGTTCAGCGGTGCTTTGCCATGGCGGTCTTTGCCCTGTTCAGTGGTCTTCACCATGGCGGTCTTTGCCCTGTTCAGCGGTCTTCACCATGGCGGTCTTGGCCTTGTTCAGCGGTGCTTTGCCATGGCTGGCTATGGACTGTTCAGCGGTGCTTTGCCATGGCAGTCTTTGCCCTGTTCAGCGGTCTTCACCATGGCGGTCTTGGCCTTGTTCAGCGGTGCTTTGCCATGGCTGGCTATGGACTGTTCAGCCGTGCTTTGCCATGGCAGTCTTTGCCCTGTTCAGCGGTCTTCACCATGGCGGTCTTGGCCTTGTTCAGCGGTGCTTTGCCATGGCTGGCTATGGACTGTTCAGCGGTCTTCACCATGGCAGTCTTGGCCTTGTTCAGTGGTGCTTTGCCATGGCGGTTCTGGTACGGACATTGGTGTGTGGCATGACGATCTCCACACTGGACATTGGTGTGTGGCATGACGAACTCCACACTGGACGTTGGTGTATGGCATGACGAACTCCAAACTGGACGTTGGTGTGTGGCTTGACGTTCCATCATTGCCCAGCAGGGCTGTGGGATTCTGGACCCTCATGGGCTGTGACTCCGGCGGTGGCGGTGGTCTCCTGACTAGTTACGATACTTGAGCCCTCCTGGGCTGTGACTCCGGCGGTGGTCTCCTGACCAGTAACAATACTTGGGCCCTCCTGGGCTATGACTCTGGCGGTGGTCTCCTGACCAGTTACGATTCTTGAGCCCTCCTGGGCTGTGACTCCGGCGGTGGCGGTGGTCTCCTGACCAGTAACGATACTTGGGCCCTCCTGGGCTATGACTCTGGTGGTGGTCTACTGACCAGTTACGATACTTGAGCCCTCCTGGGCTGTGACTCCGGCGGTGGCGGTGGTCTCCTGACCAGTAACGATACTTGGGCCCTCCTGGGCTATGACTCTGGCGGTGGTCTCCTGACCAGTTACGATACTTGAGCCCTCCTGGGCTGTGACTCCGGCGGTGCCGGTGGTCTCCTGACCAGTAACGGTACTTGGGCCCTCCTGGGCTGTGACTCCGGCGGTGGCGGTGGTCTCCTGACCAGTAACAATACTTGGGCCCTCCTGGGCTATGACTCTGGCGGTGGTCTCCTGACCAGTTACGATACTTGAGCCCTCCTGGGCTGTGACTCCGGCGGTGGCGGTGGTCTCCTGACCAGTAATGATACTTGGGCCCTCCAGGGCTATGACTCTGGCAGTGGTCTCTGGACCAGTAACGACGGTGCTGGCGGTTGTGTCTGGACCGCCGGAAATGATGGCGCACTTCTCCGCTGTGACACTCACAACAGGTTGGGGAGACTTCCTCAGGACCTTCCCCACCTTCTTTTGAGTTACAGATGACTCACCAATCGCCTTGGATCCCATTTCACTGTTTGTCCCACCAGGAGTCTTGACATGGTCCCGTCGTCCACTCTCCAATTTCGGAGCCTTTACAGGGGGTGGGCTGACAGTGCCTTGGCTCCGGGTCCTACTGCCTGCCCTGGTGGACGGGGCACTCCAAAAACCTGGTACACGCACCACTGGTACTGGAGGCTTTTTGGCTGAGGCGCTACGACGGGACTGATGAATTGGAGGGGGGGGCAAAAAGGTCAATTTGACATAGGGACAGTTTCTGACGTACACTGGGATGGGTAGCTGGAGGGGCTCTGGGAGTGGAGGAAGAGGAGGTGGTTGTAGGAGGTGTCACTTTAGCTGTTTTGGGTGCAGGTGCAGTTACTGGAGGCTGTCGTGAGGTGGATGGATGTTGGGTGAGTGATTGCCGGCGTTTGTGTACTTTGGGAGGGGGCGTCACAGACACACTGGGAGAGGACACAGGGGACGTGTATATGGCAGTGGAGGTGGTGAGTGCAGGTGAGCGGCTTGTGGTGATGGGTGTCCTGGTGCGAGTCCTAGTGCCTGTAGATGTGGTGCATGCAGGTGTGTGTGTAGACGACACTGGGAGGGAGGAGGGAGAAGAGGAGGAGGGGGACAAAGTGGAGACAGTGGATGTTGCTGTGTCTGTATGGGTCTGATGCTTGTGTGAGTGCCTGTGCTGTGTGTGGTGTCTATGTTTGCTTGAGCTACTTATGTGTGTTGACTTGTGTGCATGCTGGTCTGTAGGTGTGCTTGGGATAGGCTGGAGTACAGGGGATTGGGTCTGGGTGGAGGAAGTTGGAGGGGGGAGGCTGGACACAGGGACAATGGCTGCCATCAGTGCTCAGGCCAGAGATTGCAGGGTTCGCTGAAGGACAGCCTGACCAGAATGAATGCCTTCCAGGAATGCATTACCGTGTTTCAACTCTCGTTCTCCACCCTGGATGGCATTCACAATGGTAGACTGCCCAACAGCGAGTGACCTGAGGAGTTCAATGGCCTCCTCACTGAGGGCAGCAGGGGTGACTGGGGCAGGGCCTGAGGTGCCTGGGGCGAAGGTGATGCCCACCCTCCTGGGTGAGCGGGCACGGGGCGAACGCTGAGGGGCTGCTGGGAGGGTGGTGCTGGTAGGGGAGGTGGCGGCTGTACCTGTAGAAGTGGGGCGCACAGATGGTGCCGCCACCACAGGGGGGCTCCCATCGGCGGACGAGTCCGTGTCGCTGTTTGGTGATCCTGTGGCCGACGTGAAGCTCCCCTCGCCCTCCGTCCCACTGGTGAATTCAGAGTCTGTGGTGTGGCCCTCCATGGCCATGTGGGATGCAGCTCCCTCGTGCTCCGGTGCCACTGTACCTCCGCCTGTTTATGCTGATGTACAGAAGGACAGGGAGAGCAGAAAAAGGGTGGAGACAGAAGAAAGAGAGTTTTAGTGCATGGCATACCGTTGGCGGACAAGACAAACGCAGCAGCCCCCTGCATTACGCCGTGCTCCTGCCCTCTGCACATGCAATTTCTGGGATATGGCCTACATGGCAATGGTAGAAATCTGCCCACATGGATGGCAAAGGGGCAACTATACATCAATTTGCCTTTTTTTTTTAGCTGGGGTAGAGTGCCACATGGCCTACATAACGGAGGGGCCTTGGCTACCTATCTCGCCCTGGCCTAGGGACACCCACAGCCCACCCCCCCCACCCAGACAGCTCCACTGCACGCAAAGTCCATAGGATGAGGTTGTACTCACCCCCTTGTGTCTGGTGTGATGTCCTTAAGCGCCCATCCAACTCCGGGTAGGCCACCGCCAGGATCCGGAACATCAGGGGGGTCATGGTGCGACGGGCACCCCTCCCACGTTGGGAGGCCATCCCCAGCTGAGCCTCCGCCGTCTTCTTGCTGCAGCGGCGAATGTCCTCCCATCTCTTCCGGCAGTGGGTGACCCGTCTCTGGTGGGCCCCCAGGGTCCGGACTTCCTTGGCGATGGCACGCCAAATGTCCCTCTCCTTTGGGCGCTGACCTACATGACATGCACAAGGAAAGAGGAACAGTCATTACCTACAGCACCGTCGTTGTAATTGGCCCCCTCCCAACTCTATCCCTGTGGCCCATTCATCCCCATGCATGACTGTTCTATGTACTCTGCCCCCTTCCCTCATCCACCTAGCCCTGTCCACCCAGGCCTAGCCCATACAACGTGCTCCCTGTGTACTAACCTGTTGGTCTGGAGGACCGTAGAGTAGCGTATACTGGGGGAGGACCCCATCCACAAGTTTCTCCAACTCCTGTGCAGTGAAGGCAGGGGCCCTTTCCCCAGACGCAGCAGCCATCGTCGCTTCCAGACCGAGGTCACAGCAGCACTAGCAGTGTAGGTCCTCTCCTGTCGAAGGTCAGGTATCTAGTGATTGAAGAGATAGAAAATGGTGGTGACGTCCGCGGCGGTGACGTCCGCGGCGGTGCGCATCATCACCGCCAGCGCACCTGTTCATTGGCTCCTGGGACCCATAGGGTCCGATGCTAACCAATGCAGCATTGCGCCGCGCTCTACGACCGCCTACCGCGATGGTGTCCAACGCCAGCGCAGTTACCCCACAATTCCATTGTCCCAGTTTAGAGGTCAGGCAGCCGCCATTTCAGGTGCCCACATGGCTTCAATTACTACTGAGTCACACATACTGAGGCCTACACTTAAAACCTTTCCCGGATGGGTTAATTGTCTGGTGTAGTCTTGTGTGTGACTGTGGGTACATACCTGGAGGAATACTGACAGTTTTTTTGCTGTTGCCCTTCTTAGGCACCGTCAGTTGGGACATATTGGAAGATGTACCGACCGCTGAAGGACCTGTTGACAATGGAAGAGCAACATGTCATCGTGACCTACCGGTTTGACCGTGCCACAATCCGGGAACTATGTACCCAGTTGGAGCCAGACCTGATGTCACCAATCCGCCATCCGACTGGAATCCCCCCTGACGTGCAGGTGCTGTCAGTGCTCCATTTCTTTGCAAGTGGGTCTTTTCAGACAACAGTGGCCATGGCATCAGGGATGTCCCAGCCTATGTTTTCCAACGTGTTGTCCAGAGTGTTGTCTGCCCTGCTGAAACACGTAAGGAGATACATCATTTTCCCTGAGGTGGCGGATTTGCCTACAGTGAAAGGTGACTTCTATGCCCTTGGACATATCCCCAATGTCATAGGTGCCATTGATGGGACCCATGTAGCTCTGGTCCCCCCGCAGGAATGAACAGGTGTACATGAACAGGAAGAGTTATCATTTGATGAATGTCCAGATGGTCTGTTTGGCAGACCAGTACATCTCGCAGGTAAATGCAATGTTCCCTGGCTCAGTGCATGACCCCTACATCCTGCAGAATAGCAGCATCCCTGATATGATGGGTGAACTCCAGAGGCACCGTGTATGGCTATTGGGGGACTCTGGTTACCCCAACCTGTCCTGGCTACTGACCCCAGTGAGGAATCCCAGGACCAGGGCAGAGGAACGGTACAATGAGGCCCATGGGCGGTCTAGGAGGGTGATCGAGCATACCTTCGGCCTCCTGAAGGCCAGGTTCAGGTGCCTCCAGACCTGATGTCACCAATCCGCCATCCGACTGGAATCCCCCCTGACGTGCAGGTGCTGTCAGTGCTCCATTTCTTTGCAAGTGGGTCTTTTCAGACAACAGTGGCCATGGCATCAGGGATGTCCCAGCCTATGTTTTCCAACGTGTTGTCCAGAGTGTTGTCTGCCCTGCTGAAACACGTAAGGAGATACATCATTTTCCCTGAGGTGGCGGATTTGCCTACAGTGAAAGGTGACTTCTATGCCCTTGGACATATCCCCAATGTCATAGGTGCCATTGATGGGACCCATGTAGCTCTGGTCCCCCCGCAGGAATGAACAGGTGTACATGAACAGGAAGAGTTATCATTTGATGAATGTCCAGATGGTCTGTTTGGCAGACCAGTACATCTCGCAGGTAAATGCAATGTTCCCTGGCTCAGTGCATGACCCCTACATCCTGCAGAATAGCAGCATCCCTGATATGATGGGTGAACTCCAGAGGCACCGTGTATGGCTATTGGGGGACTCTGGTTACCCCAACCTGTCCTGGCTACTGACCCCAGTGAGGAATCCCAGGACCAGGGCAGAGGAACGGTACAATGAGGCCCATGGGCGGTCTAGGAGGGTGATCGAGCATACCTTCGGCCTCCTGAAGGCCAGGTTCAGGTGCCTCCATATGATGGTGTGCGACATCATCATCGCCTGCTCCATGCTCCATAACTTGGCATTGCGACGCCAGGTGCCTTTTCTGCAGGAGGTGTTGTTGCAGCGGGTGAGCCTGTGGAGCCTGTGGACAGTGATGAGGAGGAAGCTGATGAAGATGAAAACGACAACAGGGAGTCAGTCATACTGCAATATTTTCAATGAGACACAGGTGAGTACAATTTCATGTTTCACATTATATTACATTTCACACATCTACCTCTATCCTCTACCTACATTTCACTCCCTATTTGGTAACTGAGTTGTCTCCTTCCATTTCAGTTTCAGTAATGTGGTAACCTACGTGTCAACAGCTTGCACTCTTGAAAGGCTTGTGATGTGTGACATTGGTATGTTGACCTTCCAATGGGTAACCTTTTTTAACACTGTAATTGACAATACAAAGTTCACAATCATTGACTGACTCCAATATTATTGAGGTTTCAAGGATGTTTATTGAAGTGCATAAAAATATAGGGAGGTTGTGAAATGGGGAGAGGTCATGGTGGAAGAATGTCCATGGCAGAGTCCTGTCTATTAGTCTCACAGGTACATTGCACATCTGGCCATTGGAAGTGGAGCTGGGGCAGTTCCAATCTGGACAGGGTAACAAAGTGGGACAGTGGGGGGACAATCAGGGTGGTCTTATTTCCTGGCGGGGGTCTTGCCATCTTGCTCTGTCCTGTTCCTGGATCTCAGGGCCCGCTTTCGTGGTGGTTGTCCGTCTGCAGGGGGTGGGGTGCTGGTGTGGTGGTCCTGTGGCGGGGCGTCCTGTCCACTAGCGCTGGTGGAGGTGGTGGGCATTTCATCGTCCTGGCTAGTGTCAGGGGCCCCTTGGAGTGCCATGGTGTCTCTCAAGGTCTTTTGAATGTCCGTCAACACCCCTACGATGGTGCCCAGGGCGGAGCCGATGGTCCTGAGCTCCTCCCTGAACCCCAAATACTGCTCCTCCTGCAGACGCAGGGTCTCCTGCAACTTGTCCAGGACCGTTGCCATCGTCTCCTGGGAGTGGTGGTATGCTCCCATGATGGAGGATAGGGCCTCGTGGAGAGTGGGTTCCCTTGGCCTGTCCTCCCTCTGTCGCACAGCAGCCCTCCCAGTTCCCCGGTGTTCCTGTGCCTCCGTCCCCTGGACCGTGTGCCCACTACCACTGCCCCCAGGACACTGTTGTTGTTGGGGTGGTGGGTTACCCTGGGTGCCCTGTAGTGGTGGACACACCGCTGATTGACCTGTCCTGGGTAGGGAGGTATGGGCCCGCTGGGTGGGTGCTGTCCTGGGGTTACCAGAGGGTGGAAGCTCGGTGTTGGGCTGTGGCTGGGCAAGGGGAACTGACTGTCCTGAGGCCCACGATGGTCCGGGCTGGTCATCAAGATCCAGTAGGGCAGAGCTGCTGTCGTCACTGTGGGCCTCTTCTGGGGGTAGAGTGGTGTTGTCTGGACCCTCTGGTGTGGTGACGTTCCTTCGGGTTCCTGCGGGGGTATAAGTACATGATTATTGCATGTGTGTGTTTCATGGTGTGCAATGGTTGGGTGTGCGTGAACCCCAGTGCAGGCATTCCTGTGTGGGAGCTTGTGTGGTGATGGTTGGGGGGTGTTGTGAGTCTGTGCAGTGGGCATGCTTTAGTGATGGGTGTCCATGCTTAGTTGTGTCATGCAGGTCTTGGGGTTGGGATGGGTGGTTGGTGTTATGGGTAGATTAGTGAGGAGTTAGGGTGATAGGGGAGGGTGTGAGGGTGGGGGTGTGTGATAGCATACAGGTAGGGTGGGGGATATGATAGTGAAGATTAGACTTACCAGTGTCCGTTCCTCCAACGACTCCTGCGAGGCCCTCAGGATGCAAGATGGACAAGACTTGCTCCTCCCATGTTGTTAGTTGTGGGGGATGAGGTGGGGGTCTGCCGCCAGTCCGCTGTACCGCGATGTGGTGCCTGGATACCGTGGAACGCACCTTCCCCTGTAGGTCGTTCCACCTCTTCCTGATGTCCTCCCTATTTCTTGGATGCTGTCCCACAGCGTTGACCCTGTCGACTATTCTTTGCCATAGCTCCATCTTCCTGGCTATGGATGTGTACTGTACTTGTGAGCCAAATAGCTGTGGCTCTACCCTGATGATTTCCTCCACCATGACCCTGAGCTCCTCCTCGGAGAAGCGGGGTGTCTTTGGCATGACATGGGGTGTTGTGTGTGATGTGTGGGGTGGTGTATGTGTTGATGAGTGTGGTGAGTGTAGTGGTATGTGGTGTTTTGTGCGTGGATGTTGTGTGGGTGATGGTGTAGTGTGCCTCTGTGTGATGGTGTTATCTATTCTGTGCTGTCTCTCTCTGGGCTTTGTCTCTAATTTGTGGTCGTAGGGGTTTGTGGGTGATGTGGGTGTGTGTTTTATATAGTGTTGGGTGTGTGGGAGTGGTGTGTGTATGTGTATCAGGTGTGTGTATTTGGAATTGTCCAATGTGGCGGTGTTTTGGAGATGTGTGTGTATTTTGAGCGCGGCGGTGTGTACCGCCAATGGAATACCGCGGTTGAAAGACCGCCGCGTGGATTCGTGGGTCGTAATAGCATGGGCGTGTTTCTGTTGGAGTGGAGGTTGAGGATTTGTTTCCGCATATTTATCGCTGACCTTTGGTGTGGCGGACTTGTGTGGGTGTCTGAATTTCGGCGGATTCCGTGATGTGTGTCATAATAGCTGTGGCGGTCTCCCGCCGCCGCGGCGGTGTATTGGCAGTCTTCTGCACGGCGGTAAGCGGCTTTTACCGCCAATGTTGTAATGACCCCCAAAATGTCCCCATCCAATTAACTGTGAATAAAAGTGCTGATAGAATCATTACGCATTATATGAAAATAAATAAAATAAAAATACAAATAAACCAAGAGTACCCAAGTCAAGTCATCAGATACAATAGAAATTCACAACTATAGTACAACAACAACCAAAACAAATCTAACCATTGTACCGTATAATACGCTGTAAACATAAATACAGCTCCTAATTCAATATCTAACTACACTGGCATCTACCGTTATTAACCCTCTATTACTACACATTAATATCTCATTTTACTAGTCTCCGAGAAAATACTCCATCTCAAAGTCCGTATTTAAACCTCGCTCCACAGCTCCTAACCTAATAATACAAATTGACTCTCTTCTCCGTAAGACTAATTCCCTATTGCCCCCTCTAGGATTCCGATCACAATAATCAAAACCAAAAAATCTAAATTCTTTATGAATTCCTTGTGTGTTACATACTTTCATATGTGAAGCTATGGGGTACCTTTCGTCTTCCTGCCTGATCGCTCTCCAATGTTCAGCAATTCTCACCTTGAGAGGGCGCATCGTACTACCTACATAAATTCTCTCACAATTGCAAACAAGCATATACACCACATATTTGGTATTACAGTCAATGTGTGATTTAATATCCACTCTATGACCACTTCTGTCAAGAAAATCTCTTTTAGCTTGCCAGGCACATTTACACATCGCACATGAGCCACATCTATAAAAGCCCAGATTATGCGCACTAAGACAATCTGGCTTCTTTCTATCAGGCAAATAACTGGGACTTAAGATGCTATTGAGGGTATTACCTCTCCTGAATGCAACCTTCGGTTTATTACCAATTAATTTCTTCATTGTCTCATCATGGGTAAGTATTGACCAATGCTTTTTCATAATTCTCAACAATCTCTGAGAAATCTCTGTATAATCCAATATAATCCTTAATTCCTGAGTGCTTCTCTTTCTTTTAATATCCTTGCGTGTCATTGGCTCCAATGTCTGTGGGTGAGAAATCTTCAAAGCCTTATCTTGAGATTTACGTATAATCGTCTCTGAGTAACCTCTGACTACAAATCTATGCCCCATCTCCTCAATAACCTTACGGAAATCACAGTCTCTACTGCAATTTCTTCTTGCTCGGGTCATTTCACCTAGTGGCATGGCCTCTATCTGACATTTTGGATGTGCGCTCGTTGCATGCAATAAAGTATTACAGGAAGTTGGCTTGCGACACAATCTGCTCTCTATTTTGCTATTCTCTGCGAATAATTCCACGTCTAAAAACTTTATACTAGTTTCACTAAATTTATGTGTAAATTTAATGTTCACATCATTCCCATTGATGTAGTCACAAAATTCCTCTAGTGTACCCACATCACCTGTCCATAACATAAAACAATCGTCAATGTATCGCCCCCAATATAAGATATATGAATGCCATCTAGCTGCTCCAGGGCCCCATATCCAATTTTCTTCAAACCACCCCATAAACAAATTAGCATATGAGGGTGAAAATTTAGATCCCATTGCCACACCTTGTTTTTGTTTATACCAGTCCTTTTCAAACAAAAAATAATTATTGTTGAGTATGAGATCAATCATGTTCAATATCATATGTGTGTGTTCCAATAGGCTCGCTGATCTTCTATTTAGGATATGTTCTATTGCTTTCAATCCACATTAATGTTGTATACTAGTATATAATGCTACCACATCTAAGGTTACCATAATCATACCTGGTTCCCATTGAATATCCGATAACAGACTCAGTATATGCTTAGTATCTTTGATATGTGAAGGTAAATTACAAACAAATGGTTGAAGAAATACATCTACAAATTCTGAAAGCCTCTCCATGGGGCCTCCCATACCTGAGACTATAGGTCTCCCCGGTGGGAATCTGGACTGTTTATGTATTTTTGGCAACGTATAAAGACATGGAAATTTGGGGCGATATACCTGTAGGTAAAAATATTCATCCTCATCCAGTAAATTCCTATCCCGCCAGCATTTCAACATTCCATTTATTTTCCCTGTCAATGCTATCACCGGATTATGGGTGAGCTTTTCGTAGCAATCAATATTACTCAATTGTGCATAAATTTCTTGTTCATAGTCCGTACGGTTCATAACAACTATATTCCCACCCTTATCAGCTCTCTTAATTATCAAGTCATCATCTGATTTAAGGGTCTTCAATGCGATGTCTTCCTGTTGTTTCAAATTAAATTTCCTCAATTGTTTCTTCTTCCTCTCCTCTTTATCCAAGTCACACCATACTAGTTTGAAAAAAGTCTCTATATTGTTGTCCATTGTAGATTTAGGCATCCAGGTAGATCTTTGTCTTAGACCACTGGTAACATGTGTATCCGAAGATATATTCAAATCTTGCAAAACCGTAGAAGTGGTTGTAGGGTACTCCTCATATTCAGTAATCGTCATTAATGCTACAGTATCATGAATATCTTGAATAGATAACTTACTGTGTATCCTTTTAGCTTGTGGGGCCACCTCTGTATTTGCTGTTCGTGAATCAAAATACTTTTTTAACTTTAACTTTCTGATAAATTTATATAGATCTATCTTAGATTTACAAACATTCCGCACCGATCGATGATGGACAAAATCCCAAACCTTTATCCAAAAGTGATAACATATCACATGATAGCTACTTATCCGACAGATTAACCACATTATTTCCAATATCAGTATATGCATTCATGTCTTTTTGTCCCGAGATCTCGTCTTCATGCCCAAATATGTATCGCCTTTTTCCTCCTCTTTTTCCCCTTTGTGTCTTCCTACCCAATTTCTTTTTTGATTTAACTCCCAATTGCCCTGTTTTATTCTTTTCAGTTCCTGTAAAAAACCAACCCCCTGTACATCAGATCCAGTGTGCAAATCAGTACCTTCAGTATCACTAATATTCGTCGCCAGACTACTTCTAGATGTTGATGCAGAGTCCACAGAGTTACTGGACTCTGCTGTAGATACTCTATTCTTCATCAAGTGATCATACTTGCGTGAAAAGGTAAATACTCTACCATTCAAATAGTCTAATTCATCTCTCTTCAATTTTCTGGCTTTTCTGTGCTTGATCTCATCCTGATATTTTGAAATGACATCATTTAATATGGCATAGTTTTTGCCAGTTGCTTCCTTTAAGTTTAAATCGTTGATCTCTTTCTCTTATGTGTCTATATCTGATTGTAATTTCACAACCTTTCTCTCAGCATTTTCTATTAAAATATCCATAAGTTTCATTGAATTAGATTTAAGTTCATCCTCCCATCTTATTAATAGGTCTATATCCAAATCATCATATGTGGGAAACATATGTGATCGTAAGCCTCTCGGTATCCTATCTAGTTTCCTATATTGTTTCAAAGTAATTGCATCCCACCATCTAGACATCTAATTTTTCTTCAGCTTCTCCAATCTCATGAATTTATCCCTAAAACCTTCCTTGTTCTTGCGGTTCCCACTGCCTGATGCCTGTCGTACCGTAGATCCACTATCTAAACTCCTAAATAATTCTTCCGCTGACTGAATTCTAAACCAGATATGGGTAAGAGATGTATTCAGTTTGAGTTGGCTAGTCTATTAGAATACTATGATGTTGGTAAGCGCTCTAATTTAAGTTTTTATGATATTCTAGGATATGAAGTCAGATATGGTGTTTGGGCCAACATATTACACAGTTCATATGGATAGTTTAGGAGGAGTGGTGAGCGAAGATTATGAACTTTACAACATATAATTGTGGTAGAAGATTATGAAGTACAGGGTATTGACTTAACCTTTGTTTATGTATTATCCACTTTAGTTCATAGTTTAGATTTTGATATTTTCAAGAAACTACGGGCTTTTCAAGGTACTGAACAAGATAACGTTTTAAAAGATATTTATTATATATTTTACGGGTGCATACACTGTAGGTTCAGTAGTTATATGGAGTTCCTTTTATAGTTGTGGCACCCTAATGGCTGAGATTTTGATCTTTTGATCTTTTGAGCATGCTTGACACATGGCACATTGGATATTATTTATTTATTAACTTATTTATTGTTTGTGCATGAATTTTTATTTTATTTTTCAATTTTATTTTATTCATTATCTTACTATTCACAAAGATAAGGAATAACACGGATAGGTTGAGATTGAAAATTTGCATGGTTCCCACTATTAAACAAGGAGACATTGGTGCACTATTCTTAATCAGAAAAAGATTGTTATATATACATTGAACAGTGATTTGTTAATTATGGATAATATTATTCTAGGAGGTTCTGAAGGAATCCAGGGGCACTCCCCGAATGAAACACGTGTTGACCTTTTGTGGAAGATCCGTTTTGGATTAAAGAATGTTATTGGATTAAGGAGTTCATATGATGTGAAAATTCATGGATGGGACTTGTTGATTGGACTGCAGAATCTAAATTTTGTGAATTAAACAATTTTTGATTCTTGAAAAGGACTGTATTTCTGAATATATCGTTGCTTGTTTATTATATTTGTGACATATCATGTACTGATTTATTTTATTCACACGTGTGCCATTACTCATTGCATCTGACAGGAAAAGAGATAGGTCTGATAGAGGGAGTTGAGCCAGTTAAAGTTACTGTAAAGCTGAATGCAGTTTTTCCTCATATTCCCTAGTACCACATGCCACAAGATGTCCTTATGAAGGTTGCCCAGATAATTGAAGACTTTGTGAAACAAGGGATTTTGAAGGAAGTATTGAGCAGTCCATGTAATTTACTGATATTGGGTTTGGAAAAGCCCTGTGGGAAAGTTTTAATTGTCAAAGATTTGAGAAAAATAAATGAGATTGTGGTCAAATGTTGTCCCGTGGTACCAAATCCAGCTGTGATAATGTTTCAGATTCCATGTGATGCTGAATGATTCACTACCATTGATCTGCCACAAGCTTTCTTTTCTGTGCATGAGGACAGTCAATTTCTCTTTTGTTTAACATTTTTGGACCGAGTTTACTGCTGGTGCAGAATTCCTCAAGGGTTTTCAGAGTCACCTTTCATATTCGATCAGACCTTGAAATGGAATTTGGGGGAATATTTATACTGCGTCTGCACCAGTTTTGAGTCAAAAATATTACCGCCGGCTTACTCCATTTCGGTGCGCCGTGCGGGTGTCAAATTTATACTTTGACGCACGGCAGCGCAAACCACAGGTGTAATTCATTTTTTTTTTACGCACACCGCAGCGTCAAGTCATAAAGCACAACGACGTTAACGCGGCAGAAATGACTGTGGATCGATTTACGACACCGCAAACCCGATATGCGGCGTTTTTTGACACAATAGCATCAAAATTCCCCGCAAACACAGCCATTTCAGCAGAGGAGAGATAAAATGGATCCCAGATGCTTGCACAGATCCCAGGAAGATGACAACAGACCAGGAACTAGCCAGGAAGACCCACAGAAGACCCAGGACAGGGAGAAGAAGAAAAGAAAGTGTTGATTCAGTGCAGAGGAGCAGGAAATTCTGGTTAAAGAGGTGACGGAACACCAGCACCAACTGTTTGTCACCTCAAAGTTGCCAATCAGTAGGAGAGAGGCAATGTGGCAGCAAATTGTTGACAAGATCAACAGTGTGGCAGAAGTACGGAGAACAGTCATCGAGTGCAAGAAACGCTGGCATGACTGCAAGTGCATGACCAAGGAAAAGATGGCCAGGAACAGGAAGGCAGCACTGCAGACTGGAGGTGGGAGTCCAGCACAGCGGGAGGCCCTGGACCATATGGAGGATATGGTGGCAGCCATCATCCCTGAGGAGATCGTCACAGGGATTCAAGGACAGGACAGCGCAGACTACCGGGAGACAACGCACAAGAAGGGTAAGTCGCATGAGGAATTCAAATGCACAATTGTTAACTGTAAGCAGGGGGGTGGACATACCTAATACACAATGCATGTAAGTCATGATATTCAGGGAGTGGAATGGGTAAAGGGGCATGGCTCGGGGCATGGCCTGTTCTGAGGAAACCTGGGCCATACTACTACACAACACCAACAACCTTTGCATGGGGGTATGCTGCCATGCCAAGGATGTTGCAAAGGTAAAGCCAGGCCAGGAGGGTAGGGTACAACGTAAAACTGGCAGCCCGTCACACGTCAGCCAGTATTCTCCCTACAGTAACTAGGGCCCAATTAACAACCTCTGGCCATACCTGCAAGTGGAATGTAACATTGACAACAGTTGCCACTACCACCTCTGCTGTGTGTGCAGGTCAAGTAGCTGATGGCAGTAATGTCCCCATGGATCAAACACACTCAAATTAGAGGGTTCAGGATGACAACGTTATCAATCCCCTGAAATCAAGACAAATGTTCCAATCCAGTCAAATGTGATTGTCCAAAGTTTCTACAAGCATCAGCCATTGTCATTAACATTAGGAGGTACACAGCACTAGCGCCATAGCCATGCTGCATATGTCAGGGCCTACCCTGTGCCTGGGTCACAATAGCTCTAATGACACCATGCAACATCCCAAATGTCATACTGCTCAGACAACAGCATTGAGGGGGAGGACACATGTAACTGGTTACAGAAATACACCTGCACAGTCAGAGGAGGAAATAGAACACTGCTATGACTATCAGTGCAATCTGATGTACCACACATTCCCCAACATCAGCAGTACACATTACCAATGCTGATATCCATATTGTGCCATAACAAAGCTAGACATAGTATACGCTACATCTCAACTAACTATAGGTGGATGAGAAAGATCAGAGACTGGGGCAGGTCCAGATTGTTAAGTGTGATGCTATGCCATCAGAGCACCCACAGCCAGTGAAAGGCCTCACCACAAGAATGGAAGTAGACGGAGGGTTGAGTAGGACAAGAAGGTGGCAATTCACCATTTGGCCTGAACCAACACCTAGAGGATGTGATACTGACAAGTCCACAAACTGACCACAATACATGTGACATGCAGGTGGGGCATAGGCCTGGGAGAATGCTAATATGAAAGACAGGAACAATGAACAGGAACCAATATCACAATGTTAAAATAATCGGAAGGCAGGCATGTCACATTACAAAGCCCACAACACAGACACACTAATTGTACCGTATGTCAATGCAGAGGACAATGGCTCTCCGACATGGATGACGAGCTGACAAACATCAGCCAGCAGACCCTCCAAGATGTCCTTGGAACCCTCCAGACCCCACCGTCAGTCACAAGGAGGAGCCCCGAACTAGCAGCCATCACAGAGGACCCACCCACTGCCCCAATTGTACGATCTGCCAGCTCCAACATAGCTGAGGACTCTGACAACCTTGGCACCAGCTTTGAGCGAACTGTAGTTGGAGTACAGCAGGAGCTGGCCAAGGAGGTGCGGGTGGGGATGCAAACTATGGCAGCCAGCCTAGAGGGGGTGCGTTCGTGCATGATGTCAACTGAAGAACAGGCAGCAGCTATGCAAGGGTGAACAGCAATCTTGCAGGAAGTTGAAAAAAGGTTGAAGGAAATCAGCACAGCTGTAGTAGAGTTGACCCAACACCTACAACAACAATCCTGTCAATGCGTGCACAAATGCAATATTGAACCCCTGAGGGCCGACCTGGCTGCCTACCAGCGTGATGTGGCTGCTATTCTTAAGAACCAGCAGCTCATCCTTGCTGCAGTACTGCCCTCAATAGCCCCACAGTTAGCAGCTACCGGGATGTCTGACTCCATGTCTTCAAACACTGAGGTGTGTGTTGCCCCTTCACAACCACCACCACCAATGGCAGAGGAAACTACACACACATCAGATGAAGACGTGGAACAGATCACCTTCACCAGTAAGAGTACCCGGAAGCACTAGTCCCTGCCACATGGCCACCTATTATCAAGGTCCTGTGCTTTGTAACATGCCAGTCTTGCAACAACTGTACTCAAGCACTGTTCTTCAACCCACTGTTTATCTTGTCAGCCTGCCCTGTGATTGTCTCTCACTAACTCACTGGGAAATCCTGTCCCTCTGCACTGTCTGACACTTCACCCCAGCATGTCCAATGACATGTCCTTTTGCACTTGTGTAGGGTCACAATGGAAGATGTCACACTAATGGACTCACAATCATGAACAATGTACATATAGCAATACAGCACTTTTAAATAAATAGCACTTACACAACAACTTTGTGTCTGTGTAATGTGACACATCAACCGTGATGGCCATCAGAAATGTTAACCTAAGGTCAAGGATCATTGATTGTCTCTACACCTGACCTGAATGAATCTTGGCTGATAACTATGCACAGTGGCCTTGATTGTACCATCATCTTCCCTCCCTGAGGGTTATTTCTGAGGAAAATATAAAGTATACACCAAAATGTTGTGTTGTACAGAATAACGCTTCCTCAAGTGATGTCAAAGCCAGAAAATAGTGCCTTCAATTGTTACTGAAAGTCAAAACTTACGTATGTGACATTTTTGCCAATTTTTATCTAACACACACCAAACAGCATGAAGGGATGTGTATGAGTTTCCATACAAATAGGTAACCATGCTGAACATTGTAACAAATTCTATGTGTGAGTTATGAATACCATACTACATGAGAGCATACTACCACTCACCGTATAAGGATTTGCTTGGACATCAGGCTGCAGGCAGACTTAACACAGTGTCCTTAATACCAAATCTGGTAGCAAAGTATGTGACATTGAAAACATACAGCACAAAATAACCACACTTTGGGATCCATAGTAACCGTGAGTGGTGGGTGCAATGGATGGCCGAATCTTAGCTAAGTAGCTTTGGTGTAGCTGCCAATGTAACAGCTCAGTTCGGATATGGTTGCAACATGGGACACATAAGCTAATACAAAAGAGACACTGTTCACTCATGGCAAGGCCCTGATCTACAAGCATTTGACACATACTGTAAAGGGTTACCTAGATATTTATTAAACAGTAAAAACATAAGCTAAAACCAGGGGAAGCACCTTACCTAACCTAATCTTTTCTAACTACACATTACCCACAACTGTCCCTAACTAACCTAAGCTAAACTTACTTATCACATTTAACGAAACAATCTAAACATCAACCCCCCACACCCCTTATAAGACGGGACACATGGAGGACAACAGATACTAACCTAAACACATACTATCTAATACTAAACAAATATATATTTTTTGTATTTTTTTTATATAGTCTTTCTTTTTTTTCTTTTTTCTTTTTTTAAAACCCCAAAACCCCAACATTGTCCAACACCCACCCACCCACACACATAATAAAAAACAGTAGAAAAAAGTATGAAACCCCCACCCACTACTACTAACTAATCTAACAGCCTATACTGACCTAACACTAAGCCCCATAAACCCACTAAGTTAAAGAACCAGGAAAGAGGAGGGAGGGGAGGGAATCATGTCTGAGTATAAGCTTACAAGTTGGCCCTCCTCCGTGTCTTTTTGATGCCACGCACCCTCCGGTTTAAATGGGCCACCTCCTTCTGCAGTCTGGTCATTTTACGTAGGACACAGTCCAAGTTCCTTTGCATCTGGGCAAAAGCTGCAGGGTCTATGGCTGCAGCAGGGGTGGTCTGGGTGCCAGTGGATGAAGTATGGGTCAGTAGGATGAGGTGCAGGTGGTGCTGTGACTGGTCCTGGAGCTGTTGCTGTATATGGTCCAGCAAAGGTCCCTTCTACTGTTGGTGCCACCTGGGTGGTAGTGGTAGTGCTGGTGGTGGTGGCTGTGGTGGACACAGAAGGGCCCCCTTGGGCAAATGCCCTCCACACTCCGGAGGCTCTTTCATGGCGATATCGTCTTGCCATGTTGCAGTACCCAGACTCCACATCCAGAATGTGGCAGAATGCATTGCCCTGCGCTGAAACTCTCGTATCTGGATGGGAATCATATTGGCAACTGTTAAGACAAATAGAAAACCAAACATTAGGTACTTCATTGTGTGAAATGGCGCAAGAAGTAAATCAGACAATACATCTAATGTACCTGTAACAGCCCATATCATCATACAGATCACTGATAGTTCCTCAGGAAGTACATGGTAAGCCAGCCTACACATGTCCTATCATCAAACAGCACATCCAAACCCTACAAGATGGGTAACAACTGGAATGACTTTGGCATCATTGTTCTGCTACTTGTCAGGTACAAATCATGCTGCGCATCCTCCACCACTGACACTGACAAATTTCTATGTTCTTGATGGCAATCTAGGGCCACAAGATCTGCGAGTTGTAAATGGAATTGCCAATATAGAATGCATGTGCTAATCATGAGTGGGTATCCTAGGTTTGGACAAGTGATTTACTGATTTACATGTCTGTGTACCAAACTTGGATAATCAGTCCTAGGTACACTATTCACAACCCTCCACCTGTGCCTGGGGTGGGTGGACAAGCAAGTAACAATTTCTAACAACAAGGACATCCAGGAAGCTTTCGAAAGCTGTACATGGGTTTGGCCAGCACACCACAGGTAAGGAGGAACTCCAAATAGGATGCACCCAAAGCTTGGACAATCCCATCAACACTTATCTTTGGAAATGCAGACCATTGTCAACCTAATTTCCTACCAGTAACCCATGACTTACAACAAACAGATAGATGCAAGCACACCTCTGGCCATGAGCTGCATGCACACCTAGGCCATTGTACTCAAGTGCCTCATACTCGTATCACAACATGTGGAGCTACATGCTGCTAGGAAGTTAAACATACAGTCAAACATGTTCATGAGTGAATAGGGAAGCTGAAGCCTGTGGGTAAGACTTTGGCATCCCCATTCGGGAGAATCAGGGTCTGACTGGTTGACTAATTCAATAATATGGTCCACTGCTACATTTTCTAATTTCAAGTTTTATCCACATAACTCATTCCTATTCACATTGCCGTGCCTACAGGACTGACCTGGAATCCCAAATTATGACAATACGATAAGGATTGGCCAACTCAAAGATGGGGAAAAAATTATACTCCACTCAAGGAACAAAACAAATCATTGACCAGCGCATCACACCTTGCTATGTGTCCAACACACAGGAGTCAATCACACATCATCAGCAAACACAACATAGAACAGAAATATCAACACTTACTGGATATGTCTGGGTCCGCAAATCGAGCCACCTCTCCGATAGTGTAGGGTGCAGGTCCACTTGTAAGGCATGGAAGGGAGAAATCTGCTCAATGTCTATGCACTGTACAACACTTCAAAATACAAATTCTATGTGTAATATTAACTCAGAAAGTAAAGCCTCTCAGACATGATGATACTGCATCCTACATACCGCTGCAAACATGTACAGGCCCGGGGACTCCAGTGAGTGATACACACATATCCGCACACATGCAGTGGCCCTAACTATCATGTGGTGGCAAACATGCTCCTTCATTAGTGAGCAGACAAAATCATGGAGTGTATTTCTCTCATCATGTGAATCCATGAGAGACATGCAAAGCCACTTTCCGTGAGGACTGCAATACCAGTCACCCAGACATTGTGACTAAGACCAATTTTAGACATACAGGTACAATGTACAGAGGGCCAGGGACAGTTGTTAGCCCTCAATTTGTAACATTTTCTTCATTTGATGTGCCACAGCTATGGTGAGTTGCACCAACCATAGAGATATGAACCCGTGTGCATACTTTTTGCCAGCCATCCCTAATTGAAATGTGGCACTACAAACTCAAAATATCAGTCTAAGATGTTACCTGAGGTAAGCTATAATTTGTTACGTATGCGTCAGAATCCAGTCCAGACATGTATCCGAAAACAATTTAGGGACACAATATTTCTTGAAAAGTTCTGGAATTCCAAGATATGTTTCCTGATACACTCAGCGACCACACATGAAACATATGTTTGAGCCACATTGCCATCTTCAATTGATGTGAAGCCAGCATTCATTTTCAGGCTCCTGTTGTGTTTAGAAAGTTAGTCTAGCTGTTGCGTCAACAAATGACGGGAATGTGTAGGAAATTTGTATACCTCACAGACAACTGTGGCCCATATCTATACATATTTTGCACCGCATTTGTGTTGCTGTTTGACACAAAGGCGGCACAAACTTACAAAATACCATTGTATTTTGTAAGTTTGCACCGCTCTTGCTTCAAAACATGTCGCAATTGCGGTTCTAACAAAGAAGAAATATGGCCCTGTATGTTTCACTAGCATTCCACATGTTCAAAAACATTGCCGGCAGAATATAAAAAAATCAGCTACTGTCACTACAGAGCATTTAAACGTGCACATTACTCTGATTTGTACTCACCAACAGGGCCACCAATCACAATCCCCAGGTGGCCCATCAGGTCTTGCTCCCTGGCAACAAGGTCAGCCCAGCGGTGCTTCAGCTGGTGGTCATTTCGCGGTGTGTTGTATATTCTCTGCAGATGGTACAACACCTTTGCCCACCGGAGCCTCCTTACCTCTGTGTCATAGCCTTGGATCACACGACCACCTTCCTCTATCATTAAGGGTAGGAAGTGGCACACCAGCTAAATAAACCCACCCAGCTCCTCCTCTCCCATACTGCCAAGACGAGGCCTACCCAACATTATTGCACCAAAAATAATGAGGGAATAAAGGGGTACAAAGGAGAATAGAGGGAAAGTAGGACAGGAAAATGCAAAATAACTAAGAACACAGCCCAACTATACCCAAACTACCACTACCCACAACAGACTCCCAACACAACAAAGACAAATGTTGACAACACAAATTACCAAAAAAACACTCAGACAGGATACCACAGACAGTTATTATACAGTACACAAAAAGACAATTTAAAGACCTCGCTGGAGACAAAATCACAAAATGCACAAAGAGACAAGGCTAAACATAGCCACACAGTCAGGAAATATCACAGACTGCAAAGTGAAAGTGAAAGTACACCCACTGTACCAAACCTCTAAACAGGATATCGTATTACATCACTTCCTGCCTCAAATTCGGTACATTTTTCTTGTTATGCGTCAAAATATTATGACGCTCACAGTCTGTGCGTCATTTTTTTTTACGCACATGATTAGAAATAACCCTGCATCCATATTGTTAAATATGTTTCATACTTAACCAATTTCCGGGGGTACAGTGTGGGAATTACCGCTCAGTGCCAATGGATGTTTCAGGGCATTGTACATCACATTTCAATGCATATGCATCATTTTTAGACACATGTGCGTCTTTTTTTGATGTGTATGCATCAACATTTCTGTCATTAATTGGGTTTGGGTCATTTCTCATTTTTCATGGGACATGACAGTTGTGACAATATAGAGATAGGCTGATTGCACCCACATTGGGCATTACGGTGTATGGGCACATGTGACAGATCATACTACTGCGGACCATGATCCTCTACCTGGTGTACCGGATTTTCACTCTTCACTGACGCAATAGATGGCCAAACGTGTGGGATACAATTATGTATTACCCAGTTAGGGCATGTTTTACATCAAGAGAGGATAGCAAGGTGACACAACTCACTTCAATAACTCTATGCCTATGGGTCAATGTGTGTGATTTGGCTACTACTAATGTTGTTGACCCACTGTGTGAGCATCACAAGATGCATTTTTGCAAATCTGTTTGTATGCATGCAGAGTCAATGTTCCAACCCTCAGATGCAAGTCAGTGTGGAAATGAGAGAGGACATGTGTTAGTCATTCACATAGCAACAACTGCTATGTGCACTTCCTAGGTTTTTCGGAACATAAACACCACCAATGACAAAGCAGGCACTGGATAGATAGCAGACAGTTGTTCATGTCAATGTTCCAAAACTTAGCCATCACATGTCCTGGAATGTTGGATGCTACTTCCTGTAATGTTACGCCACAGTTGGAGTCATATAACTAAGCCATGTCTCTCCAGTGGCTGTGGAGGACCACCAGACCAAGCAGCACATGTTCACATATTCCCAGTGGTAAAATGCACAGAGGTGTCTGGTCCATGTGTGTGGGCCAATGTTTAGCTTGTATCATTATTGGGGTCTATGTTGTCACAGTTACGTGCAGGTCTAGTCATGAGTCTGTGGAGCCATTTCCTGTATCTACAAAGTGTCCTTCGCAGATCAATAGAAGGAAAGCAAATGAGGATTTGAGAACACATATGGGGATGGTCCAACCCTGTCACTGCAGACGTGTTATGAGACTGTCAACAGGGCATCCTTGGTGTGCTGACAAAGTTAATGTCTCAGGATTCTTAAACCGGCAGGTGTCCTCACAACATTTTTACACAGGTTGGCCTCTAAAATTCCCACTGCATCTGGGAACATCGGTGCCTCTGTGCTGATTAATCTCACAGCTATTCACCACACAAGCCCCATCAATATGTTGGGAGCAATGTGAATCAGCGTGTGGACTGTCTGGGTCCTAACATGTGTAGACATTTCATGCACATTATCTGACATTGTTTGTTGTGCCGGAGGCACCATACCCAATCCATGCATATAGCCATTGTACACTGTCACAATTTGTCACTCATGCATACATGAGACCCAGACAAGGGATAGGCCATGATTCGGCTATTTGGAGACAAGTTCACCCCCAAGGTACAATAAATAAACTGATTATGCTATACAATGTATTTGAGTATGCATTGTAGACCCACCTGACACAATACCCCAGGAGGAATATGAGGGTTGGGAAAGCAACTATGATACAAATGTAGGCCCAAGGAACCTTTAGGGTAACGCAAAGACAGGAGCCAGTCAGGCTAACAGGATGCAGGGTCAATCAGGATCCAAACATTTCACAAGGTAAATACACAGTGGTCAGACTGAGACTGGTCGAAGGAGGAACAAGACAGTGGAAACGGAAAACTGTGTTTGTCCTGTGTGTTGGAACGTAACACATTAACCCAAGGGCTATGTTACACAGCTGATTTATACTGCAAGGCATAACAGTGTTATACATAAAATGGCTGCTTCTATGCTGTTCCAAGCAGCTGCAAGAGCAGTGCATGTTCAAATGGCTGGTCTCCATGGAGGTGCTCACAGGTGTGTGCAGCATCACTCTCTCACAAGTCCTGTAGGTAAGATTCAAGTTCAAAGGGCCAACAGTACCTTTCACATGGGAAGCAATGTACAGGTGATAACAGGTCCTAGAGACTACAAGCCAGTGCATTATTTAACCTGACGTCCATACAGACAGAAGGGCAATGACTATGGCATACCATACTAAAGAGGGAAGCACACTGGATTTACATTGTGAGTCTGGGAGTGTGTAGAGGAGGGATTATCTGGGTACACATATTCCCATTCCAAGGACCTCTGAAGAAGGGTGGGGTGAGACAGGGAACATGGGTGTGTCTGGACTTAGGACATGGACTGCCATGTGCAGGGGAAGTCATGTGAGCAATGCTAGTCATACCTGGGGCACTTGTGCTATGAATTTGCTGCTTATATGGAAATCTAGTCACACATAGTCCTTGCAAAGATAGGTGATGTGAGACTTGCTGCTGTCAAGGGCCTGGTTATACATTCCTGTTACCAATGCAATAGCACATCCACTGCCTCATGTATGAGGCATTTGTTTGACCTTATTGACTGATGGTGTCTTAGTTGTGTGCCATATGCTGGGATGAACCATGTTGCCAACATGTATGTGTGAAATAGGTATGGTCCTCTGCTATTGCCCTTCAAATGTGAAATGTACAGGATATATGTAATTTACAATGTGAGTGAATGTGGCTGTACATTCATATGCATCAAACTAGTTTAGGAATGTTCTGTGTCCTAATCGGTATTTCAGCAATGCTCCATGAGGCTACACTCTGATTCTGATAGTTAAAGATAATGTTATGCAAAAATGATTATCCAGACCATGATATAGTGATTAGTATAGGTGTTTATTTACATATGGTAAGTCAGTGGTGATGGGTAAGTAGAGTTAAAAGAAATTTTGGACAATATATTGTCTCTGACGCAATCCTGCAGCTGTGTTTGGATAATCCCCTTCATGTTGATGGGCAGCATCCTCCTCTTCCTCCTCTTAAGGCATTTGTGGGTAGGGTTCATATAGGGGAATGTTCCTTCTTACACATATGTTGTGCAGGATGGCACAGGTCAAATTTATTTTGCACACCATTTCTGGTGAGTATAGGAGGCTGCCTCTGGTGATGTCGAGGCACCTGAATCTTGACTTCAGGATGCCAAAGGTCCTCTCGACTATTGTGCATGTCCTCCTATGTGCCTCATTATAGGCATGCTCTGCTGCAGTGCTTGGGTTTGCAAATGGGATCATGCTCCATGGCTGGATCCCATACCCCTAATCAGCTGAAACTGAAAATGAGTGAGAACATGTTTATGTACTTTGCACCATAAATATCACTTTGCATGGCAGTTGTTCTCTTGTGTTGTCTGTGACTCATGTGTGTTTGTGTTATTGTGTGGAATCCTAGGCTTCTAAGATGTACCATCAGCATTGGGTTGTTTCCTTACCTGAACGGGTATTTGGCTGTTGACTGTCAGCAGTATGTTTGTAGAGTTGCAGTACAGTGTGTACTCCCTTGCATTGTGACTTGTGAAATAGGTATCCCTGTGTCTTAACTGGGGGTGAGATGATACTCCCATACACAGAATCAATTTGACAGTGGTGGTAACACGGTTGCATCTATATACTCTGGACATCCCATACAAATTCACATATGCAATAGAATTATTTAACCATCAGTGAGACCCTTAGATTTCGCAAGGTGACAATGTGCAAAACATCTCCGCACGTTGTGAGCACTGACGTGTTAATAATTGACTATGCACTAATTTCACATGTGTGACAAGTTCACTGCAGACCTATTTCTCTGCCCTTGCCAAGTCGACTCCGGGTGTAGCGTGTACCTATACTACTGAACATGTTCTAGTTCAGATGGCTAACTTGGTTGTGAGGTTGTCATTTAGAGTTTCAGAAGGTCAGTATGCCAGTACATCTGTTGTGTGTGTGTGTTAATTTGTTGCAATGCGTATGTGTAGGAATGTGCACTTTCAATATTTTCCCACCAATATGTGTTCTTCGCACAGTCCCCTTGCTTCTTGGTAGTGGGCAATGTGAGAGCAAGAGTGATGTGAGATATTGGTACAGCCTCAATGATTGCACATGACCTTCACTGGGGTCATCATCATGCTATGTGTGTCATGGTGTTTGACCTGCAGCAAAAAACATTACACACCCCTTACACAGTACGTATTGGTTTGAAGGGTGTTGGATTGAGTGTTATTGATGTGATATTGAAAGATTGATCTTCCCAAATGTACTGCCAGTTGGGGCCATGTCTTTGTCATTGTGTTGTTTTATATTTTTCCCTTGTGTCTGTGGAGTGGTATCTGTTGTTATTTAGAACTGTCATTTGACCCTACGTGTGTCTCCGATTGAGTGAGGATATCAAACATGCCTAGCGGTGTCACAACCTCAGTGTGTTCCTGTCCACGTGTCGATGTTGTGGTGTATGTGTTGTGTGTCCTAGAGGGTTGCTGTACAGTGTGTATATAAGTAGGTTTCTGTGCTTACCAACAAGTAGTCCATTTCCATATCGTTCATGCTGGAAGTATTGATTGATGGTGCAGTGACGGAAGATGAATGAATCATGTACACTCCCAGGATACTTTGCCACGATGTTGGTGATCAAACCCCGGTGATCAACAATGGCCTGCACATTAATGGAGTATGTGTGCTTCCTGTTGCGGTATAGATGTTCGGTTGCAGCTGGTGGCACAATGTGTACATGTGTGCAGTCAATGGCACCAAGGCCGTGTGAGAAGCCATTCATTTGGTAAAATCCCTGTTTTGTTTCCTGCTGCTTCTGCTGTGTGTTGGGGAAGCTGATGTGGCGGGGTGTGAGGGAGATGATGGCATCCAGTACCTTGGGTAGGAAGGCGGAGAATGATGGCTGTGAGATCCCAGCAACCAGGGCGCCAGTGGTTTGAAAGGAGCCCCTTGCCAACATGTGTAGTACAGCTAGCAGCTTGGTTTCTGTTGGAATGGTGCGGGTGTCTGCAAGCTGGGTGCCAACTGTGGCTCAATATTGCGCAGCAGCTGCTGAATGGCTTGCCAGTTAAACCTGTACCTCTGAATGATGTCTTGTTGGCGGAGTACCAGCAGGGTTATCCTGGTGCGGAATATCCTCTCCTGCCTTCTGCGTTGCCTTTGGGGTCCCTGCTGGTGTTGTGGAAGCTGCTGTTGTTGGTCCTGTGCTCTGCGTCTGCGTGCATGCTGGATGAAAAGCACCTCCATGTCTTCCTTTTGGAGCTCTGCTGTTGCTTCTGTGTGTTTTCATTAAGTACAGGTGTGTTTGCCCCATTTTAACACCTGCCCTGACCCAGGTGTTATTTTTTTACGCAAATCAGGTTGTGCGTCATTTTCCGCCTCCGCCTCCCGGCTGTGCATCATTTTTGCGCGTTAGCATAAATAAGGCGCATGGGCGTTTAAGTCATTTTTTGGACGGGAACGCCTACCTTGCATGTCATTAACGCAAGGCGGTTTCCAGCATCCAGAAAATGATGCACACGATGGAATTTTGTCATTCGGGGGCTCAGTCGTCAAAGTTTAAAATGGTGCACGGTTTGCGTGGAATGTGCGTCAAATTTCTGACGCTCATTTGGCGCAAACAGAGTATAAATATGCCCCTGAGATCGGATATGAGCCTGTTGAGGACGGTTCAGTCACTACTGGAGTGACGAAGGAGAAGACCTGCAGGAGGGGAAAGGAGAGCCTATGTCAGTTGAGGCAGAAGGACAGCCAAGTCAGAGGAGGGCTTTCCCAGAAGCAGATGATTTTCAGAAATAAACAGAGCAATTGCCAGACCCTGAGGGGAAAGGAATTGAGGCAGATCAAAGCCACTGTGGTGTGACTCCTCCTGGATCTGTTGCAGGTCCGTCAAGAGAAAACACGCAAGGAGAAGTTACAAGTTCGACTCTGAAAAGAACATTGACTAAGCGTCCATGGAAAGGAGATAAGTGGCCAGAGTCACAAGGAAAGGGAAAGAAAATGATTGTCGGCACAACAATTAAAGAAGAAGTAGATACAACAAAGAGAGGAGATCTAAGTGAAGGAGAATTGAATGGTGATCAAAAGTGGAAAAGAAAGAGAATAGCAAGTCGAAGATACGCAAGTCCTGAATAGGCTTATGCATCTACAAGTGAATGGCAGCAAGAATGTTTGTCTTTTAATTTTGATAGAGACATTCCGGGTCAGTATTTTGGCACTTGAAGGAAACTGATGAACTAAACTGTTGAAACAATCTGAGAACATTTTGTTTTGAGAAAGAGAGTATTGAAAATATCCAGAAAAGAGATTGATAGCCTGATTTGACTTTTTGAAAACCTGATTTTGACAAGCTGCTTACAGATTTTTGACAAGGAATCCTGGAAATGAAACTGGGAGCTGTAAATAACTGCTGAAAGAAGATTTTGTTTTTGATTTTGCTGCAGTTTTTCTACATTTTCTTCGGCTTTCTGATTTTTTACAGATCATGAGTAACATTAGCCGGCAGGGTAGGAATAATAGGTGCTGTAAATATATGAATATTGGTTTGGCGATTGTATGCGGGATATTGATTGTGGTATTGATTGTTGGTTTGTCTGTTCTTGATAAGGGTGGAGCCAATCATACTTCTACTTCTGCTTTTGAGACAACTACTGTACTAATGGCAATAGAGAAGTTTAGGGTAGATGAGAAGTATTTGCATGAGGGTACTAATGTGCAAGGAGAACTTTCTTCTAATGTTTTCTATTGCTTGCTGAGTGAGTATGTTGAGACAAAGAATTGCTGTGTGTGTATGCAGATTCCTTCATCAGTTGAGGAAGGAGTTACTTATCATAGTCTGCCTCTAACATATGGAATACGTTGTAGTCTCCTACTAACAAGATATTATAACCAGGAGTACATGCAGTAATTTTATTCCAATTATGATATGGTGTTTTCGTTTGTTCCTATTATTAGGTATTTGAGTAGGGTAGCTAAGGATAATGACATAGCATTAGTTAGAGGTTTCTTTGAACCTACACTGACATTTGGCACAGCTTATGCACACCACAATAATCTAACTTGCTTGCTTACACCTTTAGGGAAGAGCTGTTTAGATCACACAGTTGACAGGAGAAAGGCATTGAAGGAGAAGTTATAAAAAGGCTTCGAGAAAAGAACTTACAAGAACGATTATGCTTATAGTGCAATTAAAACACAAGGGAAATTAGCTCTAGATGCGCAACACGTAGGGAAACTTTGTATATAAAGCCCAAAATCACATGCTGACACTTTGTTTGTGGGAACGAGTGAATGTGGACATGTGTTTTTGTTTCAGAGTAAATTGACATTTATTTTGAATGGACAGGACCTGGCAATTCCTGGGATATATTACATCTGTGGTCCTAATGCTTATTACGATCTTACAAGAGGATGGTATGGGACATGTTACTTGGGAATAGTTTTCCCAAAGATTTTTTAAATGGATGACTGAAGGAAATATCACATGAGACAGAGGAGGAAGTCTCCTCTGGTATAGTGGGTGATATATTTGGAGCAATGATTCCTTCAGTAGGAGTTGTTCTGAATTTGATAAAGATTCAAAAGTTGTCTACTATTTTGGATAACATTCTGACAAATTTTTCAGTAACCATACTCCTGATAGCTACTGAATTAGCTGCTGAAAGAGCTATGGCTCTTAAGAATCGCCTTGCTTTGGACATTCTTTTAGCGAAGGATGGTGGAGTTTGTAGAATGATTAATTCTAGGCATTATTGCTCGTTCATTCCTAATATTAGTAAAGAAATTAGAGACTTACTTACTCATCTGACTAATGAAAGTGCTGATTTGAAAGGATTAAAGAACCAGGAGTTTGGGAAAAGGTTGGCAACGGTTTTGCTTTAGTGGGAAATTGGCTCAGCAACCTTGGGAAAGGGATTTTGATGAAAATTATACAGGGGATATTAGTTGTCATGATTTGCTTAATTGGAATATGGGGAATATGTAAATTCTGTAAAGGAATTACATTGAAGAAGTCAAAGAATGATCAGAGGAGGGAAGAAAAGAAAAGGAAAAAAATGTTTAGGGAGAGTTCGAGAAGGGAACAAGAGTATGGAGGGATTGAAATGGCAGAATTTTGGTTGATGGAAAAATTTGTGAGTGATAGTTTAGTGTGATGACACATTTAGTCATCAGAGGAGGGATTGCTAGCTCAGGTGTTTTAATAAAACTTATTAATGAGTTTTCATGTTATTAGAAATGGGGTCTTTGGTTGACAGTCAGGTTACCCCCTGTTCAAGCAAGGACCCTCTCTCTAGTCAGGGTAAAAGAGAATCACCCTCAGCTAACCCCTGCTTACCCCCATTGGTAGCTTGGCAGAGCAGTAAGCTTAACTTCAGAGTGCTAGGTGTAAAGTATTTGTACCAACACACGCAGTAACTCAATGAAAACACTACAAAATGACACAACACAGGTGTAGAAAAATAGGAAATATTTATCTAAACAAAACAAGACCAAAATGACAAAAATCCACAATACACAAGTCAAGTTATTAATAAAAATGCAAAAAGAGTCTTTAAGTAGTTTTAAACACCTGCTAGCGCTGCTAGCATGAAAATGTACCTGGTGCGCGTCAAAAATAACTCCGCACGGGTGAGTGCGTGTCAAAAAGGGGCATGCGATGCGTTGATTCCACTCACGAGCGGGACCGTGAGTCGTTTCTCCTTTCGCCGGGTTGGGTTGTGTCGTTTCTTCTCTCTGCAGGAGAGCGATGCGTCGATCCAGTCAGCACTCTCGGGTCCAGGCAGGCTTTGCATTGTTTTTCCACGCACAGCGGTACTTGAGTCGGAAATCCAGCCGCACGATGATCCGAAAACCCCACAGCGTGGGTTGTGATCTCCCAGCCTCCATCAGCGATGCTGTGTGTCATTTCTCCTGCTCCGTGCGTCGATTCTTCGGTCACGTTTCCTGCGAGCGTCGTTTCTCATCTGCGGAGCTGGCGCCGTGTCGTTTCTTCAGCCGCAGATCGGAGTTGCAGCGATCTTTTCCTGCACGGCACTCTGTGCGTGGAATTCCTTGTCTTTAGGCTGCCAGCTTCTCCTTTCAAGGTCCCAGGAACTGGATGGGCACCACAGGGCAAAGAAGGAGCCTCTCCAGAGACTCCAGGTGCTGGCAGAGAGAAGTCTTTGCTGTCCCTGAGAGTTCAAACAACAGGAGGCAAGCTCTAAATCAAGCCCTTGGAGATTTCTTCTCAAGGGGGAAGGCACACAAAGTCCAAACTTTGCCCTCTTACTCTGGTAGAAGCAGCAACTGCAGGGTAGCTCCACAAAGCACAGTCACAGGCAGGGCAGCTCTTCTTCCTCAGCTCTTCAGCTCTTCTCCAGGCAGAGGTTCCTCTTGTTTCCAGAAGGATGTATAAAGTCTGTGGTTTTGGGTGCCCTTCTTATACACAATTTCTCCTTTGAAGTAGGCCTACTTCAAAGTAAAGTCTCTTTTGAATGTGAAATCCTGCCTTGCCCAGGCCAGGCCCCAGGCACTCACCAGGGGGTTGGAGACTGTATTGTGTGAGGGCAGGCACAGCCCTTTCAGGTGTAAGAGACCCTCCCTCCTAGCACAGATTGCTCATCAGGATATGCAGGCTACACCCCAGCTCCCTTTGTGTCACTGTCTAGTGTGAGGTGCAACCAGCCCAGTTGTCAAACTGACCCAGACAAGGAATCCTCAAACAGGCAGAGTCACAGAAATGGTATAAGCAAGAAAATGCTCCCTTTCTAAAAAGGGCATTTTCAAACACACAATCTTAAAATCAACTTTACTAAAATATGTATTTTTAAATTGTGAGCTCTGAGACCCCAAACTCCATATGTCCATCCACTCCCAAAGGGAATCTACACTTTAATCAGATTTAAAGGTAGCCTTCATGTTAATCTATGAGAAGGACAGGCCTATCAACAGTGAAAAACGAATTTAGCAATATTTCACTGTCAGGCCATATAAAACACATTACTATGGGGGTCATTACAACCCTGGCGGACGGTGTTAAAGCGGCGGTAAGACCGCCAACAGGCCGGCGGTAAAAAAATTGGAACTACGACCGTGGCGGAAACCGCCAACAAAGACAGCCACTTTAACACTCCGACCGCCACGGCGGTACAAACAAACAGCTTGGCGGTCACCACCAACAGACAGGCGGAGGACAAAGTACCGCCCACAGTATCACAACCTACCAGTCCGCCACCTTTTCCGGGGCAGATTCACTGCGGACAAAAACACTGCAGAAACAGGACTTCGAAGGGAAAACGCTCACCTCTACACACCCCATGAGGAACCAGGACGCCATGGAACCAGAGCTGCAGGTCCTGCCAGCCCTTATCTTCTTGCTCCTCTATCAGGAGCACGAATGCCTGCGGCGAAGACCACAGTGAGTACTGCACCTACGACACAGGGGAGGGGGGAGGGAAAAAATTGTGACACACACACACAACACGCAACACCCCCACCCACTCTCACCCACGACAACACACACACAAATACATCATGATACATTATAGTTACACCCCCAAACCCCCCGAATAATGCAAAGACCAAAGAAGATGAGGGTAACCATTGTAATATATTAAAATGCAGTACGCAAAAATATACATATATACACTATAAACAAAATATACACCAAGAATAGTAGTCCAGGCAGTGCTCCATTGAAGTCCGTGGAACACTGGGCCCACACGTTATGGGCGAGGCCTACACAAGATCCCCGACCATGACGGAGAGAACACTGCAGGGGCATCAGATAGCAATAAAACAGGCACCTCGGGGGGGAAATAGGGGGCACCTCCGCCGGTTGACTGCACAACACCAAATCCAAGAGGGAGCCACATGCCCTCTGTTCAATCCTGGGGAGTGCAAAGCCACAGTCTCTCAAGTCTCTACAGTGGGTGGCTTGCCCACTGCTTTATCCTGGGGAGTGCAAAGCCACAGTCTCTCAAGTCTCTACAGTGGGTGGTTTGCCCACTGCTTTATCCTGGGGAGTGCAAAGCCACAGTCTCTCAAGTCTCTATAGTGGGTTGGTTGCCCACTGTTCATTCCTGGGGAGTGCAAAGCCACAGTCTCTCAAGTCTCTACAGTGGGTGGTTTGCCCACTGTTCAATCCTGGGGAGTGCAAAGCCACAGTCTCTCAAGTGGATGACAGTCTCCACTGGTTCTGGAGGGGGCTTGGTGCCCAGAGTGCTTCATCCTGCCAAGGACTGAGGTAGTGAATGTATCTCTCCACTGGTTCTGGAGGGGGCTTGGTGCCCAGAGTGCTTCATCCTGCTTGTGACGGACTCAGTAGCATCAGTGCCCTTGGCGCTCATGGGCCAGCGGTGCTTGTGGCGGCGGTGCCCTGTTCAGCGGTGCTTGTGGCGGCGGTGCCCTGTTCGGCGGTGCCCTGTTCGGCGGTGCCCTGTTTGGCGGTGCCCTGTTCAGCGGTGCTTGTTGCGGCAGTGCCCTGTTCAGTGGTGCTTGTGGTGGCGGTGACCTGTTCAGCGGTGCTTGTTGCGGCGGGGTCCTTTGCAGTGACTCAGCTGCTGGCGGTCCTGTCTGGCCCAGCGGGGCTGGTGCTGGCGGTCCTGTCTGGCCCAGCGGGGCTGGTGCTGGCGGTCGTGTCTGGCCCAGCGGGGCTGGTGCTGGCGGTCCTCTCTGGCCCAGCGGGGCTGGTGCTGGCGGTTCTCTCTGGCCCAGGGGTGGCTGGTGCTGGCGGTCGTGTCTGGCCCAGTGGGGCTGTGCTGGCGGTCGTGTCTGGCCCAGCGGGGCTGGTGCTGGCGGTCCTGTCTGGCCCAGTGGGGCTGTTGGCGGTGGCCTCCTGGGCAGCGGGGATGATGGCGGTCTTCTCCGCCGTGCTGCTCTTCCCAGACCTGCTGATTTTCTTGTGGCCCTTCCCCACCTTGGAAGGTGTCGCAGCTGACTCGACACTCCCACCTGTACCCCTGGGAGCGACTTTGGTAGCTGGAGTCTTCCCCCTCTCCCGCCGGGAACTGGCCAACTTTTGATGCTTCACAGGTGGGGAACTGTCTGTGCTGTGGCTCCGTGCTATACTGGCTGCCCTGGTGGCCGGTGCACTCCAGACTCCGGTGACTACAGGCACCACTGGTCCCGGAGATGGTGTGGCTGAGGTGCTAGGTTGGGACCTGGAGAGTCGGGCCCTAGGAGACGGACGGGGTGGTGGAGGTGTGGGAAAGAGGTCAAGTTGGTTGGTGACTTTGGGTGAAGGTGCATATGCTGGAGGCTGTCGTGAGGCTGTTGTGAGGTGGATGGCTGTTGGGTGGGTGTGTGCCTGCGTTTGTGTATCTTGGGAGGTGGCTTCACAGACACACTGGGGGAGGACACAGGGGAGGTGTGAATGGTAGTGGGGGTGGTGACTGCACATGAGCGGGGTGTGGTGATGTGTGTGCTGGTGATGGCAGAAGTGGCTGTAGATGTAGTGCATGCAGGTGTGAGTGTAGACGAGACTGGGTGGGAGGAGGGAGACGAGGAGGAGGGGGACACAGTGGAGGCAGTGGATGTTGGTGTGTCTGCATGTGTGTTATGCTTTGTGAGTGCCTGCGGGATGTGTGGTGCTTATGTTTGCCTGAGCTTCCCTTGTGTGTTGACGTGTGTGCATGCTGGCCTGTAGGTGTGCTTGGGATAGGCTGAGGTAGAGGGGATTGGGTCTGGGTGGAGGAAGTTGGAGGGGCGAGGCTAGACACAGGGACAATGGCTGCCATCAGTGCTGAGGCCAGAGTCTGAAAAGCTCGCTGAAGGCCGTCTGACCAGAATGAATGCCCTCCAGGAATGCATTTGTTTGTTGCAACTGCCTTTCTACACCCTGGATGGCATTCAAAATGGTAGACTGCCCAACAGTGAGGGATCTGAGGAGGTCAATGGCCTCCTCACTGAGGGCAGCAGGGGTGACAGGGGCAGTTGCTGAGGTGCCTGGGGCGAAGGTGATGCCCACCCTCCTGGGTGAGCGGGCACGGGGCAAAGGCTGAGGGGCTGCTGGGAGGGCAGTACTGGTAAGGGGGGTGGCGGCTGTACCTGTAGATACGGGGTCACAGATGTTGCCGCCATCACAAGGGAGCTTCCATCAGAGGACGAGTCCGTGTCACTGGTGTCAGCTCCTGTCCCCACCGTGGAGCTCCCCTCACCCTCCGTCCCACTGGTGAACTCCGAGTCCGTTGTCTCGCCCTCCTGCTCCGGTGCCACTGCTCCTCCGCCTGATGATGCTAATGCACACAAGAACAGGGAGACCCCAAAAAGGGGGCGGGACGACAGAAGAAAGACAGGTTGAGTGCATTCATTACCGCTACCGTTGGTGGACACGACAGACACAGAAGCCCCCTGGCCTACGCTGCGCACTTGGGCTCCACTGTTCTATCCCTGGGACATGGCCTACAAGGCTATGGATGACATCTGCACACATATGACACAGGAGCCTGACTAGGTGTACTTGGCACTGTACACAGGTGGGGTGGGGTGCCACAGGGTCTGCCAGAACAAGGGGACCTTACCTGCTAAACTCGCCCTGGCCTAGGGAAACCCAAAGCCCACCTCCCCCACCCAGACACCTCCACTGCGCGCAAAATCAGCAGAATGAGAGTGTACTCACCCCCTTGTGGCTGCTGTGATTCCCCAAAGCACCCATCCAACTCCGGGTACGTCACCGCCAGGATCCTGAACATCAGGGGGTCATGGTGCGACGGGCACCCCTCCCACATTGGGAGGCTATCCCCAGCTGGGCCTCCGCAGTCTTCTTGCTCCAGTGGCGAATGTGCTCCCATCTCTTACGGCAGTGGGTGCTCCGTCTGTGGTAGACCCCCAGGGTCCGGACGTCTTTTGGCGATGGCACGCCAAATATATTTTTTCTGACCTACATGATTTGTACAGGAGGAAAAGAAAAGTTATTACCAAATGCACAGTCATTGGCCCCCATCCCTACCCTTGCCATGATGCATATGCACTCACCGTCATTTCATGCACGCCTCAATCTCCCCCCCCATCTTTCATCCACCCCACTCCATACAGGCATAGCCCATACAGCATGCTCTCAGTGTATTTACCTGTTTGTCTGGAGGACCGAAGAGTAGCGTGTTCTGGGGGAGGACCCCATCCACAAGTTTCTCCAACTCCTCCAACTCCTCCGATGTGAAGGCAGGGGCCCTTTCCCCAGACGCACAAGCCATTGTCTCCTCCAGACTGAGGTCACAGCAGCACTTGCAGTGTAGGTCCTCTCCTGTCGAAGATCAGGCATCGAGTGATTGAACAGATAGAAAATGGCGGTCACGTCCTCAGCGGTGCGTACCGTCACCACCGGTGTACATCGTCATTGGCTCCTGGGACCCATAAGGTCCAATGTTAACCAATGCACCATTGCGTCGCGGTTTTCGATCGCCTACCGCGACGGTGTACAATGCCAGCGCAGTTACCTCACATCCCATTGTCCCACTTTACAGGTTAGGCAGCCGCCATTTCAGGGGCCCACATGGCTTAATTTTTAACTGCATCACACATACCTAGGCCTAGCCTCAACACACATACAGGCCAAATATCGGATTATGATTCGTGTTCTGTGTAAGCTGCGGGTACGCACCTCTGAGTTGTTTGACTCTGTGCTCGCTGTTGTCCTTCATAGGCACCGTCCACTGGGACATGTGCGGAGATGGCGGCATCCTCCGGTGTACAGACCGCTGGTGGACCTGTCGACAATGGAGGAAAGATATGTGATCATCACCTACAGGCTTGACTGTGCCACAATCCAGGAACTGTGTGCCCAGCTGGAACCAGACCTGATGTCAGCTATGCGCCATCCCACAGGTATCCCCCCTCAAGTGCAGGTGCTGCCAGTACTCCATTTCCTTGCTAGTGGGTAATTTCAAATAACAGTGGCCATAGCATCAGGGATGTCCCAGCCTATGTTTTCCAATCTGTTGTCCAGAGTGTTGTCTGCCCTGCTGAAACACATGCGGAGCTACATCGTTTTTCCTCAGGTGGAGGATTTGCCTACAGTGAAAGGAGACTTCTATGCCCTAGGACATATCCCCAACATCATTGGTGCCATTGATGGGACCCATGTGGCTTTGGTACCCCCCGCAGGAGTGATGTGGTGTAGAGAAATCGGAAGAGTTATAATTCCATGAATGTGCAGATGGTGTGTTTGGCAGACCAGTACATCTCCCATATTAATGCCAAGTTCCCAGGCTCAGTGCATGACGCCTACATCCTGCGGAATAGCAGCATCCCTTATATGATGGGTCAACTTCAGAGGCACTGTGTGTGGCTAATAGGTGAGCACCTGGAAGCAAGTCAGTGGGAATGGTTGTCTGGGTATATCCCTCCAGGTTAGTGTGTGTCTAACGGTTGTCCCTCGCCATTTGCAGGTGACTCTGGTTACCCTAGCCTGTCATGGCTACTGGCCCCAGTGAGGAATCCCAGGACAAGGGCAGAGGAACGCTAAAATGAGGCCCATGGGAGAACTCGGCGGATAATAGAGCGGACCTTCGGCATCCTGAAGGCCAGGTTCAGGTGCCTCCATATGACAGGTGGATCTCTATTCTCCTCACCAAAGAAGGTGTGCCAGATAATCGTGGCCTGCTGCATGCTTCACAACTTAGCTTTGCGAAAACAGGTGCCTTTTCTGCAGGAGGATGGTCCAGATGGCGGTGTTGTTGCAGGTGTGGAGCCTGTGGACAGTGAAGACGAGGAAGCAAAAGAAGAGGACATGGACAACAGGAACTCTGTGATCCTGCAATATTTCCAGTGAGACACAGGTAAGAATACAAACCTGCCTACTACATGTACTTTAACACTACTACCTCTCTACTGTCTGTCGTTTTCACCCAGTGTATGGTCACCGAGTTGTCACTTTCCCTTACGATTTCACAGATGTGTGTCCCACATTGTGACATCTGCTTTGTTTCCTCATGGACTAGAGCTGTGTGACATAGGTATGTTGACATTACAATTGAAAGAGCATTTTGCCACTGTAATTGCTAATGCACTATTTCGAAATAACATACTGACTCCAGATTGTTTTGTGCTTCAAGGGTGTTTATTTAAGTGCTCAATATTGGAGGGGTTTGTAAAATGGTGAGGGGTGATGGTGGAGGAATGTCCAGTCCAGTCTATTAGTCTCACAGGTGCATTGCCCAAATGGGCATAGGAAGTAGAGCTGGAGCAGTTTGAGGATGGACAGGGTGACAAAGTGGGACAGTAAGCTGACATTCAGGGTGGTCTCATTTCTTGGCAGGGATCTTGGCATCGTTCTCTGTCTTTGTCCTGGATCTCAGGGACCGTTTGCGGGGTGGTTCTCCCACTGCAGGGGGTGGGGTGCTGGTGTGGTGGTCCTGTGGCGGTGCCTCCTGTCCTCTAGCGCCGGCGGGGGTGGTGGGCAGTTCATCGTCCATGCTAGTGTCAGGGGCCCCTTGTTGTGCCACAGTGTCCCTCCTGGGTTGAGTACTTCCTTCAGCACCCCTACGATGGGCTTCAGGGTGGAACTGATGGCTCTGAGTTCCTCCCTGAAGCCCAAATACTGTTCCTCCTGCAGGCGCTGGGTCTCCTGAAACTTGGCCAGTACCGTTTCCATCGTCTCCTGAGAGTGGTGGTAGGCTCCCATGATGGAGGAGAGGGCCTCGTGGAGAGTGGGTTCCCTGGGCCTGTCCTCCCCCTGTCGCACAGCAGCCCTCCCAGTTCCCCTGTGTTCCTGGGCCTCCGTCCCCTGGACCGTGTGCCCACTACCACTGCCCCAAGGTCCATGTTGTTGTTGGGGTGGTGGGTTATCCTGGGTTCCCTGTAGTGGTGGACACACTGCTGATTGACGTGTCCTGGGGACAGAGGTATGGGCCTGCTGGGTGGGTGCTGTGCTGGTGTTTCCAGAGGGGAGAAAGTCTGTAGTGGCCTGTCACTGTGTGAGGGGAACCGACTGTGCCGAGGCCCTCAATGGGCCGGTCATCTAGATCTAGTTGGACAGAGCTGCTGTCATCACTGTCGGCCTCTTCTGTTGGTGGTGTGGACATGTGTGGACCCACCTGTCCGGTGACGTTGGGTAGGGGTCCTGCAGGGGTATAAAAGGATGTTTAATACATCTGTGTGTGCCATGGTGTGTGTTAGACCGGACAGCCTTAGGGTGGTCACCCCTAACTTTTTGCCTGCCTCCCTCCACTTTTTGGACACTGTTTTTGCTGGTTTTTAGACTCTGCGCACTTCACCACTGCTAACCAGTGCTAAAGTGCATATGCTCTCTCCCTTAAAACATGGTAACCTTGAATCATACCTGATTGGACTCCTGATAATTTACTTATAAGTCCCTAGTAATGTGCACTCTATGTGCTAGGGCCTGTAGATTAAATGCTACTAGTGGGCCTGCAGCACTGGTTGTGCCACCCACTTAAGTAGCCCCTTTTCCTTGTCTCAGGCCTGCCATTGCAAGGCCTGTGTGTGCAGCTTTACTGTCACCTCGACTTGGCACTTAAAAGTACTTGCCAAGCCTAAACCTCTCCTTTCTCCACATATAAGTCACCTCTAATGTGTGCCCTAGGTAACCCCTAGAGCAGGGTGCTGTGTGGGTGAAAGGCAGGACATGTACCTGTGTAGTTTGCATGTCCTGGTAGTGTAAAATTCCTAAATTCGTTTTTGCACTACTGTGAGGCCTGCTCCCTTCATAGGCTAACCTTGGGGCTGCACACATACATTATTGAAGTGGTAACTGCTGATCTGAAAGGAGTAGGAAGGTCATATTTAGTATGGCCAGAATGGTAATATAAAATCCTGCTGACTGGTGAAGTTGGATTTAATATTACTATTCTAGAAATGACACTTTTAGAAAGTGAGCATTTCTTTGCACTTAAATCCTTCTGTGCCTTACAATCCACGTCTGGCTGGGCTTAGTTGACAGCTCATTGTGCATTCACTCCCCAAACACAGGGTACTCAGACTCACTTGCATACATCTGCATTTTGAATGGGTCTTCCTGGGCTGGGAGGGTGGAGGGCCTGCTCTCACACAAAGGACTGCCACACCTCCTACTGGGACCCTGGCAGACAGGGTTGAACTGAAAGGGGACCTGGTGCACTTCTTAGCCACTCTTTGAAGTCTCCCCCACTTCAAAGGCACATTTGGGTATAAAACAGGGCCTCTGCCCTACCTCATCAGACACTTGCTGGAGAAGAAACCTGAACCAGAACCTGCATCCTGTCAAGAAGAACTGCCTGGCTGCCTAAAGGACTCACCTGACTAGTTTCTACAAAGGACTGCTGCCTTGCTGTTGCCCTGCTGCCTTGCTGAACTCTTGTCTGGCTGTAAAAGTGCTCTCCAAGGGCTTGGATAGAGCTTGCTTCCTGTTCCCTGAAGTCTCAGGACCAAAAAGACTTCTCTTTTTCACTTGGAAGCTTCGTGCGTCTAAATTTTCGACGCACAGCTTGTTCCGCAGCGAGAAAAACGCCACACACCGACGCTGATCGACGCGACGCCTTCAGGATGACCGGAACTTCGATGCACAGCCTTGCAAGGACAACGCCGCCCGACCTCCAGAGGAGAAATCGACGCAACGCCTGACGTGAGAGCAAAACTTTGACACACAGCCCCGCAGAATGACGCGCAGCCGGTAAACAAGCAGGAGAATCCACGCACAGACCCGTGACATCTGGTAATCCCCACGATCCACACAAAGAGACTGTCCGCGTGCCGGAAAACGACGCACGACTTCCCCGCGTGAAAAATAACGACGTGCTGTGCTGTGGAGAAATTGATGCACACACCCTTTTTCCACGTATCTCTTCTTCTGTGGCCCTCTGAGGAGATTTTCCACTCCAAACCAGGTACTTTGTGCTTGAAAGAGACTTTGTTTGCTTTTTAAAGACTTAAGACACTTTGGGGGTCATTCCAAGTTTGGAGGGCGGCGGTTGCCGCCCGCCAAACTTCCCCCGTCAAAAGACCGCTCTGCGGTCAGAGGACCGCGGGGGCCATTTCGACTTTCCCGCTGGGCCGGCGGGCGCCCGCCAAGGGAGCGCCCGCCGGCCCAGCGGGAAAGGCCCTGCAACACAGGAGCCAGCTCCGAATGGAGCCGGCGGTGTTGCAGGGGTGCAACGGGTTTAGTTGCACCATTCGCAAATCATGCTGGGGCCCTGTTAGGGGGCCCCTGCACTGCCCATGCCAGTGGCATGGGCATGCCAGTGGCATGGGCAGTGCAGGGCCCCCAGGGGCCCCACGACACCCGTTCCCGGCATCCTCTTCCTGGCGGTAAAAAACGCCAGAAACAGGATGGCGGGAAGGGGGTCAGAATCTCCATGGCGGCGCTGCAAGCAGCGCCGCCATGGAGATTCAGCCCAGCCAGGGGTAATCCGGCGGGAAACCGCCGGATCCCCTTTTCTGACCATGGCTTTACCGCCACAATCAGAATGGGCAGGAAAGCGCCGCCAGCCTGTTGGCGGTGCTTTCCGTCGGTCACGGCCCTGGCGGTTTTTACCGCCAGGGTCGGAATGACCCCCTTTATATCACTTTTCAGTGATATCTCTACAAATTCACATTGCAACTTTATTTGTTTTGACCTACAATTATCCTGATAAATAATATATCTTTTTCTAAACACTGTGTGGTGTATTTTTGTGGTGCTATATGGTGGTATTGTATGATTTATTGCACAGATACTTTACACATTGCCTTCTAAGTTAAGCCTGACTGCTCGTGCCAAGCTACCAGAGGGTGGGCACAGGATAATCTTGGATTGTGTGTGACTTACCCTGACTAGAGTGAGGGCTTTTGCTTGGACAGGGGGTAACCTGACTGCCAACCAAAAACCCCATTTCTAACATTGGTGATCAGCGGTGAGGATAGGACTTGTATTTGTGCAGTGACATACAGTAGCTAAGTATTTCACTACCTACCCACAGTTGAAGGTCAACTTGATTGTTATCTCTTTTTGCAAATTCGTTTTTTCCAGACAATTTTCAAAAACTAAATCCTCCCTCAACATGTCTCTGACTGGGTCTCAGATAGGAGACTTTGACCTAGTCCTGTTGGATACATATACGGTCAAACAACTAAAAGGATTCTGCAGGGCAATGAGGGTACCCACCCAAGGGGCCTCCAAAAAGGAGGACTATCAAGTGGCGCTGAGGGCCTGGGCTGAAGCCCATTTAGAAGAGGATGATGAGGAAGAGGAGCCAGAAAATGGCCCCTCAGAGGATTTGTTGCTATCTGTGGATGGTGTTACCACTGCAATTGTGCCCCCTTCCAGACCAGGGAGCAGTGTCTCTGTGCAAAGCCTGACCGCAGAGGAAAGGGAGTTCCAATTGCAAATGGCAAAACTGAAAATTGAGGCTCAACAGGAGGAAAGAAGGGCAGAGAGAGAAGCCAAGCAAGCTGAGGCTGAAAGAGCAGCCAAACAGATTGAAGCTGAAAGAGCTGAAGCTGCAGCTGAGAAATCCTTGGCTGAAAAGAAACTGTTATTGGCTCATGAACTGAGTCTCAAGGAGCTGGATCTCAAGGCAAAGCAGTCTGAATCCAGCAATAATGGTGGCAGCATACTGACAGGACCTGCTGGAGAAAAGAAGGTTCGTATACCCAAAAATGTGGTGCCCAGTTTTGTGGTGGGAGATGACATAGATAAATGGTTAGCTGCTTATGAAGTTGCACTAAGGGCTCATGAGGTTCCTGAAGGGCAATGGGGGGTAGCTATGTGAGGTTATGTGCCGCCATTGGGGAGGGACAAGCTTCTCACATTGGATCAACCTGATCAAAACACATACCCACTTCAGAAAGCCACTTTACTTGCCAAGTTTGGGCTGACCCCTGAGGGATATCGTCAGAGGTTCAGGGACAGCACCAAACAAACCACACAAACATTGGTAGATTTCTTTGACTTTTCCAGTAAGTCACTGAATGGATGGGTGCGGGGCAACAAAGTAGATGATTATAAAGGGTTATTTGACTTGATTCTGAGAGAGCATATGCTTAATACTACTTATACAGAGTTGCGCCAGCACTTAGTGGATAGTAAGCTGACTGATCCCAGGAAGCTTGCTGAGGAGGCGGACCTCTGGGTTAGCACCAGAGTGTCCAAGAAGGTACCTGGGGGGGGACACCCACAAAGGTGGTCAGGGTTCCCAACAGAAGAAAGAGGGGGGAGATAAACTTACAGATAAGGAACTCTCCAAAGGCCCCCAAAAGAATCCCCAGGGAGGGGGTGGCACCCATCCCTTTTCCAGATTTAGGAAAAAGCCAGGGACATATGATAGGTCAGGGAAATCCAACCCCAAATGCATGGAGTGTTACCAGCATGGTCACTATAAAGGCGACCCCCAGTGCTCCAAGAGAGCACCGTCCACTACCGGACAGACACCTGGGATTGACTAGTGTAGCGCTCGGGGGGAGATGGACCCAGATAGCTTTGGGGAACAGGTAGAGATTTCCCTAGGCAGTGGGTCACCATTGATGGGCAGAAGTTAGAGGCTCTGCGTGACACAAGAGCCAGTATGACTACTATCAAGAGTCAGCTGGTGTCAACAGAGCAGATAGTCCCTAATACATTCCACCAGGTCATAGTCACTGACAATCGTGAGAGCCACCTACCGGTGGCTCTGGTTCCCTTTGAGTGGGGGAGGGGGTCTCTGGTACTCTGAAAGTAGCTGTGAGTCCTACCATGCCTGTAGATTGTCTGTTAGGCAATGATCTTGAGCATACTGCTTGGAAAGAAGTGGAGCTCAGATCTCACCTGGAGATGTTAGGGTTACCTGAGTGGGTCTGCATGACCACACGGTCCATGGCTGACCAAGAGGGAAGTCCAGGGCGTCTGGAGCCTGGAACAATGGTCCAGAGAGCTGCCAAGAGGAGGGGCAAGGGGCGCGGGAAACCGGTTCCAGAAGTTCCCGCAGTGGTTGACGGGGCTCCTGAGGAGGAGGCTCCCGAGCCAACTGGGGAAGACATTGCCACCCTAGGTGACCTACCTGAGCTTGCTGGCTGGCAAGTTGAGGGTGGACCCACCAGGGAGGAATTCTGCAAGGCGCAGAAAGAATGTCCTACCCTAGAGGGTCTGAGGAAGCAAGCCTCAGACCAGGCGGCAGGTGAAGCCTCTGGCGATCACCACATATATTGGGAGAATGATCTCCTCTACAGTGAGCCTAAGGTTCCGGCCTTTGGGGCAGCTCGTGCGCTGGTGGTCCCCCAGTGTTACAGAACCTTCCTACTGGGTCTGGATCACAACATTCCCCTGGCAGGACATTTGGGGCAAGGCAAGACCTTTGACAGGCTTGTCACCCACTTTTATTGGCCCAGAATGAGGACAAACTCAGATAAGTTCTGTAGATCTTGTCCTACCTGCCAGACCAGTGGTAAAGCAGGAAAAAGGGTTAAAACCCCCCTGATCCCACTTCCTGTCGTTGGCACCCCCTTTGAAAGGGTGGGCATTGACATTGTTGGTCCATTGGACCCAAAAACTGCCTTAGGCAACAGGTTCATCCTGGTTTTGGTGGACCATGCCACCCGTTACCCAGAGGCAATCCCTCTGAGGACCATAACTGCACCAGAGGTGACCAGAACTCTGATGGGGATATTTACCCATGTGGGATTCCCGAAGGAGATAGTGTCTGACAGAGGCACTAACTTCATGTCTGCATACATGAAGTCTCTGTGGGATGCGTGTGGTGTAACCTACAAGTTCACCACACCCTATCATCCCCAATCTAATGGTCTTGTGGAGAGATTCATCAAAACCTTGAAAGGCATGATTGGTGGCCTCCCTGAGGCCATGAGGCGTAAGTGGGACGTCCTCTTACCATGCCTTCTCTTTGCTTACAGAGAGGTCCCCCAGAGGGGGGGTGGGGTTCAGTCCCTTTGAGCTTCTCTATGGGTACCCTGTCAGGGGACCCTTAAGCATTGTCAAGGAGGGGGTGAAGAAATCTCCAAAGGCGCCCCCTCAGGATGTGGTCAGCTACATGTTGGCCCTCCCCAACCAGATGACCCGCTTCTGGAAAGAGACCCAAAGTAACCTTGAGGCCCGTCAAGAGGTAATGAAACGCTGGTATGAACAGAAGGCCACCCTGGTAGAGTTTCAACCTGGAGACAAAGTGTGGGTAATGGAGCCAGTAGAGCCTAGAGCTCTCCAGGACCGCTGGTCTGGCCCATTTGAAATAAAGGAGCGAAAAGGGGAGGCCACTTACCTAGTGGACCTCCAAACCCCTAGGAACCCCCTGATGGTGCTCCATGTCAACAGACTCAAGGCTCATTTTGAGAGGTCTGAGGTCAACATGCTTCTGGTCACAGATGAAGGAATGGAAGAGGAGAGTGAACCTCTCCCCGACCTCCTCTCTGCCCAAGAAGGTGATGGGTCAGTGAAAGGGGTCATTCTCTCTGACTCCCTGACTCTAAACCAGAAAGGAGACTGCTATGAGCTTTTGGAGCAGTTCTCCCCCTTGTTCTCCCTTACTCCTGGACTGACCCACCGCTGTGTTCATGACATTGACACCGGTGACGGTCTCCCTGTGAAGAACAACATTTACAGGTTATCGGATAAGGTGAAAGCCAGCATCAAGGAGAAGGTCTCCAAGATGTTAGCTTTAAGGGTTATTGAGAAATCCAGTAGTCCCTGGGCCAGCCCAGTGGTGTTGGTCCCTAAGGCTACTGCCCCAGTTGCGAAGCCAGAACTCCGGTTCTGTGTGGACTACCGGGGTCTCAACTCAGTCACACGGACTGATGCTCACCCCATCCCCAGAGCTGATGAGCTCGTTGACAGGCTGGGCACTGCCAAGTTCCTGTCCTGAGTACGTTTGATCTTACTTCAGGCTACTGGCAGATCGCCCTGACTGAGGGGGTTAAAGAGAGATCCGCATTTTCAACCTCTGATGGCCATTACCAGTTCCGGGTGATGCCATTTGGATTGAAAAATGCCCCCGCTACCTTCCAACGGTTGGTTAACGGGGTCCTAGCTGGCAAGGATGCCTTCTGTGCAGCCTACCTGGATGACATAGCTGTCTACAGGTCCAGCTGGGAGGAACACCTGCTCCACCTCAAGGAGGTGCTTCAGGCCCTGCAACAGGCAGGCCTGACCATCAAGGCTAGTAAGTGCCAGATTGGGCAGGGTTCCGTGGTGTACTTGGGACACCTAGTGGGTGGTGGCAAGGTGCAGCCACTCCAGGCCAAGATTGAAACTATCAAGGCCTGGCAACCACCTAGAACTCAGACTGAGGTGAGAGCCTTTTTAGGCCTCACAGGATACTACCGCAGATTTGTCAAGGGCTATGGTACCATTGTGTCACACTTGACAGAACTCACTTCCAAGAAACAACCTAGGTTGGTGAATTGGACAGAGGCTTGTCAGAAAGCCTTTGACTCCCTGAAGGAAGCCATGTGCATGGCCCCCATGCTCAAGGCCCCTGACTACTCCCAGGAATTTATTCTGCAGACAGACACTTCAGAGCATGGCATAGGGGCGGTCCTAGCACAGCTAAATGAGGAGGGCCTAGACCAACCAGTAGTCTTTATTAGCAGAAGGCTATTACCACGGGAACCGAGGTGGAGTGCTATTGAAAGAGAAGCTTTTGTTGTGGTCTGGGCACTGAAGAAGCTAAGACCCTACCGCTTTGGGACTCACTTCCGGGTTCAGACAGACCACAGGCCCCTCAGATGGCTCATGCAGATGAGGGGTGAGAATCCAAAACTCTTAAGGTGGTCCATTTCCCTACAGGGGATGGACTTTACAGTGGAACATCGCCCCGGGGTTAACCACGCCAATGCTGATGGTCTCTCCAGATACTTCCGCCTTAGTGATGAGAACTCCCAGGAGGTCGGGTAGCTCTCCCCACTTTCAGCTGGGGGGGACACATGTTAGACCGGACATCCTTAGGGTGGTCACCCCTAACTTTTTGCCTGCCTCCCTCCACTTTTTGGACACTGTTTTTGCTGGTTTTTAGACTCTGCGCACCTTACCACTGCTAACCAGTGCTAAAGTGCATATGCTCTCTCCCTTAAAACATGGTAACCTTGAATCATACCTGATTGGACTATTTAATTTACTTATAAGTCCCTAGTAAAGTGCACTCTATGTGCCTAGGGCCTGTAGATTAAATGCTACTAGTGGGACTGCAGCACTGGTTGTGCCACCCACTTAAGTAGCCCCTTTTCCTTGTCTCAGGCCTGCCATTGCAAGGCCTGTGTGTGCAGCTTTACTGTCGCCTCGACTTGGCATTTAAAAGTACTTGCCAAGCCTAAACCTCTCCTTTCGCCACATATAAGTCACCTCTAATGTGTGCCCTAGGTAACCCTTAGAGCAGGGTGCTGTGTGGGTGAAAGGCAGGACATGTACCTGTGTAGTTTACATGTCCTGGTAGTGTAAAACTCCTAAATTCGTTTTTGCCCTACTGTGAGGCCTGCTCCCTTAATAGGCTAACCTTAGGGCTGCCCTCATACAGTATTGAAGTGGTAGCTGTTGATCTGAAAGGAGTAGGAAGGTCATATTTAGTATGACCAGAATGGTAATATAAAATCCTGCTGACTGGTGAAGTTGGATTTAATATTACTATTCTAGAAATGCCACTTTTAGAAATTGAGCATTTCTTTGCACTTAAATCATTCTGTGCCTTACAATCCATGTCTGGCTGGGCTTAGTTGACAGCTCTTTGTGCATTCACTCAGACACACCCCAAACACAGGGTACTCAGCCTCACTTGCATACATCTGCATTTTGAATGGGTCTTCCTGGGCTGGGAGGGTGGAGGGCCTGCTCTCACACAAAGGACTGCCACACCCCCTACTGGGACCCTGGCAGATAGGGTTGAACTGAAAGGGGACCTGGTGCACTTCTTAGCCACTCTTTGAAGTCTCCCCCACTTCAAAGGCACATTTGGGTATAAAGCAGGGCCTCTGCCCTACCTCATCAGACACTTGCTGGAGAAGAAACCTGAACCAGAACCTGCATACTGTCAAGAAGAACTGCCTGGCTGCCTAAAGGACTCACCTGACTGCTTTCTACAAAGGACTGCTGCCTTGCTGTTGCCCTGCTGCCTTGCTGAACTCTTGTCTGGCTGTAAACGTGCTCTCCAAGGGCTTGGATAGAGCTTGCCTCCTGTTCCCTGAAGTCTCAGGACCAAAAAGACTTCTCTTTTTCACTTGGACGCTTCGTGCGCCGAAATGTTCGATGCATAGCTTGTTCTGCGGCGAGAAAAACGCCGCACACTGACGCTGATTGACGGGACGCCTTCAGGACGACCGGAACTTTGACGCACGGCCTCGCAAGGACAACGCCGCCCGACCTCCAGAGGAGAAATCGACGCGACGCCTGCTGTGAGAGCGGAACTTCGACGCACAGCCCCGCAGAACGACGCACAGCCGGTAAACAAGCAGGAGAATCCACGCACAGACACGGGACATCTGGTAATCCCCGCGATCCACAGAAAGAGACTGTCCGCGTGCCGGAAAATGACGCACGACTTCCCCGCGTGAAAAATAACGACGCAAGTCCGTGTATGCTGGGGAGAAATCGACGAACACACCCTTTTTCCGCGTATCTCTTCTTCTGTGGCCCTCTGAGGAGATTTTCCACTCAAAACCAAGTACTTTGTTCTTGAAAGAGACTTTGTTTGCTTTTTAAAGACTTAAGACACTTTGGGGGTCATTCCGACCCTGGCGGTCGAAGACCGCCAGGGCCGGGGACCACGGAAGCACCGCCAACAGGCTGGCGGTGCTTCCCAGCCCATTCTGACCGCGGCGGTAAAGCCGCGGTAAGAAAAGGGGATCCGGCGGTTTCCCACCGTATTTCCCCTGCATGGGCTGAATTTGCAAGCAGCGCCGCCATGGGGATTCCGACCCCCTTCCCGCCACCCTGTTTCTGGCGGTTTTTACCGCCAGGAACATGATGGCGGGAACGGGTATCGTGGGGCCCCAGGGGCCCCCTGCACTGCCCATGCCACTGGCATGGGCAGTGCAGGGGCCCCCTAACAGGGCCCCATAAAGATTTTCACTGTCTGCTTAGCAGACTGTGAAAATCGCGACAGGTGCAACTGCACCCGTCGCACCCCTGCAACTCCGCCGGCTCCATTCGGAGCCGGCTTCCCTGTTGCAGGGCCTTTCCCGCTGGAGCTGGCGGGCGCTCTTTTGGCGGTCGCCCGCCGGCCCAGCGGGAAAGCCAGAATGTCCGCCGCGGTCTTTTGACCGCAGAACGGCCATATGGCGGTAACCGCGTGGCGGGCAGGCTACCACCGCCCGCCGTGGTCAGAATGGCCGCCTTTATATCACTTTTCAGTGATATCTCTACAAATTCACATTGCAACTTTATTCGTTTTGACCTACAATTATCCTGATAAATATTATATATTTTTCTAAACACTGTGTGGTGTATTTTTGTGGTGCTATATGGTGATATTGTATGATTTATTGCACAGATACTTTACACATTGCCTTCTAAGTTAAGCCTGACGGCTCGTGCCAAGCTACCAGAGGGTAGGCACAGGATAATCTTGGATTGTGTGTTACTTACCCTGACTAGAGTGAAGGCTTTTGCTTGGACAGGGGGTAACCTGACTGCCAACCAAAAACCCCATTTCTAACAATGTGTAATAGGTGGGTGTCCGTGTACCCCAGTGCTTGCATTCCTGTGTGGGACCTTTTGTGATGGTGGTTTAGGGGAGTGTATGGGTATGTGCAGTGGCCATGCATTGGTAATGGGTGTCCATTGTTTGTTGTTGCATGCAGGGCTTGGTGTTGGGATGGGTGGGTTGTGATAGTGGGACATTTGTGAGGAGTAGGAGTGATGGGGGTGAGGGTGAGGGTGGGGGTATGTGATGGCATGCAGGTAGGGTGGGGGGATGTAATAGTAAAGCTTTGACTTACCAGAGTCCATTCCTCCATCTACTCCTGCGAGGCCCTCAGGATGCCGAATCGCCAAGTCCTGCTCCTCCCATGTTGTTAGTTGTGGGGGAAGAGATGGGGGTCCGCCGTGGGTCCGCCGCCAGTCCGCTGAACCGCAAGGTGGTGTCTTGAGACCACGGAATGCACCTTCCCCCGTAGGTCGTTCCACCTCTTCCTGATGTCATCCCGATTTCTTGGGTGCTGTCCCACTGCGTTAACCCTGTCCACTATTCTTTGCCATAGCTCCATCTTCCTAGCTATGAAGGTGTGTTGCACCTGTGATCCGAATAGCTGTGGCTCTACCCGGACGATTTCCTCCACCATGACCCTGAGCTCCTCCTCAGAGAACCTGGGGTGTCTTTGCCGTGCCATGGGGTGGTGTGGGTGATGTGTGGGGTGGTGTGTATAGTGATAAGTGGGGTGATATTTAGTGGTGTGTTGTGTGAGGTACGTGGAAGTTCTGTGGGTGATGGTATTGTGTGCCTGTGGATGCTTGGTAGTTGTTTGTGGTGTCTCTCTCTGGCCTTCTCTCGGTAATTGTGGTCGTAGGGGTTTGTGGGTGATGTGAGTGTGTGTTTTATATTGTAATGGGTGTGTGGGAGTGGTGTGTGTATGTGTATCAGGTGAATGTATTTCGAATTGTCCAATGTGGTTGTGTTTTGTAAATGTGTGTGTATTTTGAACGCGGCGGTGTGTACCGCCAATGGAATACCGCGGTTGAAAGACCACAGCGTGGATTCGTGTGTCATGATAGTGTGGGCGTATTTCTGTTGGCGTGACGGTGGAGGTTTTGTTTTCACCAGTTTATCACTGACCTTTGGTGTGGCGGACTTGTGTGGGTGTCTGAATTTTGGCGGATTCCGTGCTGTGGGTCATAATAGCTGTGGCGGAATTCCGCGGCCGTGGCGGTGTGTTGGCGGTCTTCTGCACGGCGGTAAGCGGCTTTTACCGCCAATGTTGTAATGACCGCCTATATGTCCTACCTTTACCATACACTGCACCCTGCCCGTGTTGCTACCCAGGGCCTACCTTAGAGGTGTCTGACATGTAAGAAAAGGGAAAGTTTAGGCCTGGCAAGTGGGTACACTTGCCAAGTCAAATTTACAGTTAAAACTGCACACACAGACACTGCAGTGACAGATCTGAGATATGATTACAGAGCTACTCATGTGGGTGGCACAACCAGTGCTGCAGGCCCACTAGTAGCATTTGATTTACAGGCCCTGGGCACCTTAATGCACTGTACTAGGGGCTTACTAATAAATCAAATATGCCAATCATTGATAAGACAATTACATGCACATTTTGTAAAGGAGCACTTGCACTTTAGCACTGATTAGCAGTGATTAAGTGCCCAGAATAACAAAAACAGCAAAATAAGAGTCTAGCACGCATCAACAACCTGGGCACAGAGGCAAAAAGTTAAGGGAGACCACGCCAAGGATGAAAAGTCTAACACATGTATTATGAGTAATGGATTTGTTTAGAAAATGTAATAATTTAGAAAATTAATGCATGCATTTGAAAATGTGATCACGATGAGTGGCCGCGAATTTTCACAAAGTGTACTTAGTAATAGTTTATTAATAGGAAATGTTGAGAATATGTTAGATTGATGTAGTAATATGTCATATTGAGAGTTATCCATCATGTATTAGCTTTATCAGGTGTAGGCCTTAACTTAGCGGAGGTCTTGCCCTAGTTGCCTGGCCTCATGTCAAGCTGTATTTCTTAATGTTTAATAAAATGACTGTCTTAGAGAGTTGAACTGTGATTTTCCATTGTATTGTGTAAATGTGCTCGCAGCTAAAAATCTTTCTCATGAGAACCGACTGCTGAAGATGCTGTTCTTGCTAAATGTAACATTTTGAGTGTAAACTGTGTAAGACTGACTTTCTCAGGAAAAGAACAATGAAGACACTGACTGGAGAGTAAACTGCAACACTACTGTTACCTGATGAGCCGGATGATGAGAACAGCGCAGAAGAAGCCAATCAGCGACATGTGAACGGAGTAGTGGTATAATTCATAGATTTGAAGTTTTAGTTTTATTGGACAACGTGCGATCCCTTGACCAATAGGGACTTGGGAGATAGTTTTAGGGAATTTAACTTAACAGGACTACACTGAGAGGAAGCAGCCATTTAGCCCATTGCCCATTTTCTTGATGGCCGAAAGGTCAATACTTTCTAGAGCATCTTGACAAGAGACGTGCGTAACCTTATTGCTTAAAGACTTTGCCTTTTCTGAACCTTGATGCTGAATCCTGATGCTTAGCTGACCGAACTGATGTCCTGATGACGGAGACTAACTTAGCTTGCCGATCCAATTAAGGAGAGGTATTCTTGTACCTATGTGTTTGTTATGCTAATTTGCTTTTTCTTTCTAGGTACCAACCACATTGTTTTGAAAGAGCCATAGGGAGATATTTTCCAAATTTGTGTTTACTGAATTGTTTTGCATGAAGCCCAAGATGCTGATGCTAATCTGGTGTTAGTTAAGGATTCTTACTTTGTTAATAGGGAATGACAGTTGATGTTTTTCTTTGCAGAATCTAAATGTATGTGATCTCATTTGCACAATTGTTCTTGTTATTAATTTGTGCTGTAACCTTAGAATATGTAATAGTTCAAGCTTTGATTAGATTGCGTTTCGTTCGTCACTTTGGACAGCCAGTGTTGTTTTTGTATGTTTATCATTTGATTTCGAGATTAATTTATGTGACCTTAGCATTGTCAATATAGGGAAATAAACATTTTCACTTTTACTAAAATGTGTGGTTATTCATGATGGAAAGGTCATGGTGAGTGACAATTAATGACTCAATTGATCATTGATGTTACTGATTGATAATTGATTTTTAATCTGTATGTTCTGGAGTTATGGTGGGAATGTCTTAATTGCGAGTCAAAAGGATCATCAACCTATTCGCGTCCCCTTGTAAGTTTACTCATTAAGGTCAGAAGCGCTAACACTGGGACCAGGAGGGACTTGGCCCACATAAAGCCCGGGTTATTCGGGTTGTTGAGTAAATGAATGCAAAGTGAGTCCAAGTCCAATGAATAATTGAATAAGCAGTGGCACTGGAACTATGCAGTAAGGGAGGATCAAACTATGTGATAGGTTTGACTAAATTATGTGGCAAGAAAAGGTAAACTACGTGGCATAATGCAGCATATTCTGTGTTAGTACTTCCTCATTACTTTGTCATTTTTACACGTTAACACTTTCTGAGCAAAGGTTTCACCTCATTAGTAGCACTTTGACACCTAAATACAGAGATGAGTAACAGAAAGGTGACCAACCAACTATTGCAAGGGCCTGACATTGTGCTGTGACACACCTTGCTGTGTTTTCAGTAACATTTGATCCGTTTGAGCTAAAGACAAATATTTTGATGAACAGCAGATTGTACCGCAAATGGTGAATTATCTGGCAAATGTGGCAAATCCGTAATTAAAGAAAGAAAATGCTGAGGCCATAAAATCACTTAATTTCAGTGGCTCTATGAATAAGTGAGAGCATGGATAGATAAAATGGATAAATGGGTGTAGCTCACTCACTCTTTCATTCATCCATCCATGTGTTCTGTCATTCACCCAAAATCAGCCTTTCTCATAACCCCTACATTATTTTGTAACCCAGTAATTCTTACAACCACTGGAAAACACAAACATACATTTTCCTGTCAATTGCAGTTAGCAAGTACATTCACTATTAAAAAGTCTAATGTAGTGAATATTCAGCCATAGAGTCACATGCTGTGAGATCCAGAACTTTTTCTATATCAATTTATAAATTTCATGGTGGCTGGATATAAATGTTATGCACACAAACAATTCAGAAGTTATTTATCTAAACAACAAATTATTCTAAAGGTGCTCATTCAGGTTCTAATACTGAAGATCGCCTTTGAGCATACAAAATTAAAGGTCCACGGTAATTGATTCCAATTTTTCGTCTTTCATTTCAATCTTCAAGCTTCTAGCTTCTAGCCAATATGTTTTTCGTCATACTGGTGTGTGGTCTGCATTTCATCAAGGCTTAAATAATGATAATTGCCAATTTTGCTCCAATACAAGATGTGTTTCCTTAAGTCTATATAAAAATGTATGTGTCAGTTGACGTTAAGTCGGGAAGTACTCCCAAAAAATGTCAGCGTGTATCGCTACAATGTTCTAGGTTGGCCAGATGCTTGGAGATTGAATTAAGAGACGAAAGATTGAAATCATTTACTTCAGACTCTTAATTTTGTGTGCTCAAAGACTTCTGTACCAATACCTGAGCATATTGAGGCCTCCACAATGACCAAAGTAGAAATGAATGGCTGTCAGTCTGCTCTCTCCTAGACTCAATGGATTGGCAAGTTCACACAGGAGACACCACTGTGACATGGCAATTGTTTGACCCATTTAACTCAACTGAGAAGATTTAGATCATGGACCACATCAGGATCCCCTAGCTGGGAGATGTCTGCGCAGGACACTACATACAATTATTTGCTATTCTTCATTAGGAATTTGCACTCCAAAAAGCGCTATTTTACAAATATTTGCAGCTAAAATGTGCACTGGAGTGCATGTGACCAGGCCAACTGTCTGCACCAAGTTTATCCCTGTAGAGGCCAGGATAACAATGGATCACCTGTGTAGAAAGACCATTTTCAAATCTTATTGAGCATTGATAAATAATTCCCTGGACCTTTTCTGGGAGTGCAGAGTCAGGCAGAGGGATGATTTAGGTCTACTGGAGGAGGAGGAGGAGGCAGCATGATGATCCCTCTATCCCCCCTGGGAGCTGGCCTAATCCATCAGACTGGGAATAATCCAACTTCACTACTTCTGCAGAATTTAGTACAGCATAGTTACCTGAATGTACAAGATGCCATGGGGAAGCAGGGGATTTATTTCACATGGCTAAGTACAATCCCACGGTTCAGAGAAACGAATACAACATAGACCCTAAAACAAGTCCTAGGATGGCCCATGAAACTGTTGCCCAAAATGAATATATATAACTTTGTGGCAGTCACCACTAGGTAGTTGTAGTCAGGACCCAGTTGCCATAGAAAAAGTGTTTTTCTACTTGCCCATATCTTTGGCGTTGGTTGATGAATCTTCACAAAATGTTCCCAAAAGATTTGCAAGACATGTCAGCTGCTGTCTGGAAAGTTTTCGGGGGGATCCTTCAAGGTGGGGCTGAGAAAAAAGGGGGGTCCCAAAATGCTTTTTCCCCATTCATTTTTCCATAGGGATTTTGAACAGCGATAGCGCAGAAACCACTGGATGGAATTACACCAAATGTGGCAGAAAACTAAGACCTGATTCAGAAAGCAACCTTTTTTGTGATTTGGTGTAAATCTGTTCAGTAGTTTTAGAGAAATTAAAGAAAATCCAAATTTGTATATATAGAGATGCAAAGGATTTGCGACCCCTTCTGATCTCATGCTGAGATCTGATTGGCTGCCAACACTTCAATCAGAAAAAAGATTGGAAAAAAAAGAAAAGGGGCCCGGGTAGAGTCACCCTGACACCCCCCACCCAAGAGCTAAAGAGCATTTGTTTAATATTCACCCCAATTCACGGATGATTAGCGGATCTGGTGACATTGTTTTTTAAAAGTGAAGCTCAGGCTCCTGTGCTTTGTTCAGAGGAGCCCAACGCTAGACCAAGTCCGGGGGGCACTGATATTTTAATGCAGGGGGCTGGCAATCCCCTCCCCTGCCCTGGGAACTGCCACCTCTGCGGTGCTCAAAACATTATGTGTGTGGGATTCCACTGGCCCTCTCCAGCCCCGGGGACCGCCAACTCCCCAGGGCTCATCTGTCCAGTTAATGCCAGGGGGTCGCAAGCCCAACCCCGCAGCCCCATAGACCGCCACCTCCCCAGGGAAATTCATAAAATAGGTGCGGGGGTGCACGGCCACTTCTCTGATGCATTATCCAAATTCAATGCAGTGCTTTATTCTAATATGCATGCAGGGAAGACAGATGAAAGCATTGCTCCATCAAGCAGAGGGCTATTAAAAACAGCTCCCTGCTTGGGGGAGCAATGCCGGCTCCCACAGGGCATGGGGAGCCGGCTAGGATAATGGGGGCTTTGAGGCTCCCCCGCGGTCCTGTCACTCTCTCTCGCTCTCTCCTCCTTCCCATAATGGGATGGAAGAGAGAGAGATAGTAATTACAGTGGTCTTTCCATGCAATGACTTATAGCACAGGCAAGAGTCACCTGTGGCATAATGATTAAGACAACAGACCCTCACAGTGAAAGTTGAGAGTGCTAGTCCAGGTGTGTCTGGGGTCATTTCCCTATTTTACTTTATTTTCAGCTGTAATGTAAGGTTTATACTAAAAGGGATCTCACTCTTTTAAATTGACAAATATTTTTTTTTCATAAATATCTTATTCTAAGTATATAATTTGCTAAAGCCTAAAAAATCACTATCTCTCTCCCTCTCACTTTCTTCTTCTCTCTCTCTCTCTCTCTCTCTCTCTCTCTCTCAATTTCTCTTTTTCAATCTCTTTCTCCCATTCACACACCCACTCAGACCCCTACGCCCACACTAACAGACCCACTCAGACCCTTGTGCACCCACTCACACCCTCATGCACCCACTCACAGACCCACTCAGACATTCATGCACCCACTCACAGCCCCACTCAGAATCTCATACACCCAATCACAGACCCAGTAAAACCCTCATGCACCCACTCACAGACCCACACAGACACTGATGCACCCACTAAGACACTGATGCACCCACTCTCACACCCACACACACACTCCCACAGCCACTCTCACTCCCACATTTACCCTCTCACACCTATTCCTACACCCAGAGAGACAGGCCACACCCAACTCCCACCACGTAACTATAGCTTGTGCCTAAGGTAACTATATAACTCGCACCCTCGCCATGCACTGCTAATTACCCCCACAAATTACGGCACTTTGATAACATAATTGATAATATCAATGTAATATTTGCAGTAACATTTTTGATGACAAAATTGTGCATGGTGAGGGTGTGAGTTCTGGTTACCATAGGGCATGAGTTATAGTTACTTGAGATAAATCTATAACTGGTGAATTTCTATGGTTTCATACGTTTAAAATGTGAGCCTAACTATAACGTCCCTGAAACCTTTGCGTTTTAAGTGAATTTTATAGGCTGTTTTTTAATTTGGTTGACTATAACGTCCTTGTAACCTTTGTTTTTTTCAGTGAAAATGTATGTGTGTGTATATATATATATATATATATATATATCCACAAAAAACATCCACAAAAACTGCACGCTCAGGAAATCATAGGCAGAAGGTATTTATTTCATCCACAACGCGTTTCGGCTGACAAGCTGCCTTGATCACATGTATAATTTTAACCAATACACACAGCATTAAATACCCAGCGAGCATGGTCATAGAAACAGGACTTTTTTTTTCTTTTCTTATAAATATCAATATAAATATAAACAAAGAAGTTTGAGGACTGATTAAATAGAAAGTGCAAAATAAATATATATATATCTATGTATAAATATCCATCTCATTGATAATAAATGAATCAACTATATTAGTAAAAGACACTCATATTCCAATAATTATTAAGAGTATAAATATATATCAATATGAGTATAAATACAAATATAAATATAGATACGGCTCATATATACATACAGTACAAAGATGTTACTAAAATTAAACTGATTTTTCTTCAATGTTGTTAAAGCCAATATCAAAATTGTGCTCTGCCGATTACTACCGCACCACCCCTCAATGGCCGTTTGGAACCCGTTTCTGAGCACGTTTTGTTTGAAGAAGAATATATATATATATTTATAAATACATATAAATATATACATATTCACTGAAAAAAACTATGGCCCTCATTCTGACCCTGGCGGTGTCTCACCGCCAGGGCAGAGGGCAGAGAAAGCACCGCCAACAGGCTGGCGGTGCTTCCGGGGCATTCTGACCGCGGCGGTAAAGCCGCGGTCAAAAAAGGGGAACCGGCGGTTTCCCGCCGGTTTTCCCCTGCCCCAGGGAATCCTCCATGGCGGCGCTGCTTGCAGCGCCGCCATCGGGATTCCGACCCCCTTCCCGCCAGCCTGGTTCTGGCGGTTTTCACCGCCAGAACCAGGCTGGCAGGAACGGGTGTCGTGGGGCCCCTGGGGGCCCCTGCAGTGCCCATGCCACTGGCATGGGCACTGCAGGGGCCCCCTAACAGGGCCCCAACAAGATTTTCAGTGTCTGCATAGCAGACACTGAAAATCGCGACGGGTGCAACTGCACCCGTCGCACCCCAGCAAATCCGCCGGCTCCATTCGGAGCCAGCTTCATCTTTGCTGGGGCTTTCCCACTGGGCCGGCGGGCGATCTTTTGAAGATCGCCCGCCGGCCCAGCGGGAAAGTCAAAATGCTCCCTGCGGTCATTTGACCGCGGGGCGGTGTTTGGGCGGTTTCCGCCCGCCGCCCGCCGGGGTCGGAATGACCCCCTATGTGTGTGTATATAATATATATATTGTATATACACACTACTCAGTGGCGGTCATCACTAGGGAGTTATAGAGTTATAGTTAGGTCAGCGTTTCCATGGGAAATTTATTTTTTGTGTTGCTAATAACTTTGGCATCATTTGACGAATCTCCACACAACTTTCCATTCATTGGTTTTCAGGAAATTAAGGTCTAAAAACCTTTGTAAATCTGGACAATTGGGTTCAAGGGAATCTTGCAAGTGTCCCTTGAACCGAATTTGAAAAAATAGAGCATTCTGACTGGCTCAGGATGCATTTTTCCCTTGTGCCATCTCATTCCTGTGGGAATCAGACTCTTCAGGGAGCAAGAGCTCTGCTTGGCTGCCAGCAACAACAGAAACATGTTTCTGGCAGCCATTACATGACTTGGGGCCTTAGGCCCGGGCAAAAAAAAAATGGGCTTTGTGATTTCCTAATAGCGGATTTTTGTGATTCGCTATTAGCCTCATCAATATTCATGAAGCAGGTCGCAATTTGCGACCCATTGTAAATGGCTACAATCACAGGGATGCTCGCCTACTCCTGTGGCTGCTTTTTAAATAAAGCAATTTTCTTTGTAATGCAGCCCGTTTTCCTTATAGGAAAACGGGCTGCATTACGAAAAGAAAACTGAAAAGTTTTCTTTTAATTTTTTAAGAGTAGACAGTGGTTCCTGGGACCACTGCCTCCTCTTAAAAAATGTTTGCCCCCCATTCACAAAGGGGAAGGGGTTCCTTGGGGACCCCTTTCCCGTTGTGAATGGGTTACCACCAATTTGAGGTTGGCGGTACTGCGATTGGTTTACGACCACATTCCCAGTCGCAAAACAATCATACATGGCCCTGTGAGTCACTATTAGGCAGGGACACCCTTGGCGCACCCCTTCCTAATAGCGAGTGGCAATCCCTATTTTGCGAGTCAGTAACAGGTTACCAACTTGCAAAATAGGAATAGTACATGGTAGAAAGCCTTTTACCTGTCGCAAATGGCCTGATGGGATGTTTGTGACTGGTAAACGAGTTTCATACATCTGGCCCTTAGTCCCTCATTCTAAAGTTATTAAAAAAATAATATAAAGGGACAGGGTAGGGATGCCCCCCTCCCGCTGGCCCATGTGAGGAGATCCAGAGGACCCACAGGGCCAAAATTGAAAAAACAAATGTCAATTTTTGCAGTGATTTCACAGGATGCCCACAGGATCAGAAAAAAATACATGTGCCCCAACAATCCCCTTTAAAAAAAATATGGCCCTGGAGAATGCGGTCCCCAGGACTGGTGAAGCTTGGGGAGGGAGGCCAGGCAGCCCCCCTTCACTTAAAAAAAAAAAAAAAAAAAAAAACACGGCCAAGGGGATGATGAGCCTGAGGGAGGGGGAGTCCCCTTCCCCTCTTAAACAAAGAAGGCTTAGGGAGGGGGGTGGCCTGGCCGTTGTCCCTAGGGGATAGGGTCACTGAGGCTTTATAAGGATGAGGGAGAGGGACTGCACACTCCCCTTCCTTTAGAATTTGGCCCTGGGTGATGGAGTCGTCTGGGACAATTAAGGTTATGGGAGGGGCTCCAAGACCCCTCCCCTTAATATATGCTTAGGCCCCGGTGGTGGGGTCCCTCGGTCCCAAAGACTAACCCTAAGTTGTGCTTGCCAAAAGCTGTGCACGCTATGGGGTTGTAAGCCTACTGGGGGTTTGGCCACAAGGCCCAGCGACAGGCCGTTCACTCACACTAATTCCAACTCACACACCCTCATTCCTTCTCACTTGAAGTCATTACTGTTATTTTCACTCACTGTAGCCCATAGTCATACCCCATTCCCTCTAAGACTTCAATCAGACTTTCTCACTCACTCACACTCATCTACACTTACACTCACTCAGTCCTCATTATTCTCAATCACTCTCATTCATTCACACTCACCCTATCATTTACTCTTACTCTCACTCACTCATACTTACTCACTTCCTCTCACTTGCTCTCTCTGTTGTTCTCACTCATTCTCACTCAGTTACACTCATTCTCACTCATTCTCATTCACACCCATTCTAATACTTCCTCACATTCATTCTTACTCACTCATTCTCACTCGCTCTGACTCACTTACATTAACTTACTCATTCTCACTCACAACCTGTCACTCATTCTCACTCACTTTCATTCGCACACCTATGCTCACACATACAAACGTACATACATTCTCACATGTACACACGCTCCCTCTCACCCAAACATGCTCTCACCCACATACATGCAACAATCATTTTATTTTACTTACCTAATATGCCAGCAAAGGTCTCATTCCAGCTCCTGGAGCTCCATTTTTTATTACAATATTAATGAATAATTTGCTGTTATTTACTGTTAGTATAATTTGAAAAACATAAGGGCGGGTGACCCCTGTATTCTTGGCATTAAATCTACTTCCTGTCAGGCAACGGGTTGCAAAGGCAGTACCATAAGTCGCAAGGGGCACGTCAGGAGTCACAGGTGTGACCCTTAGCAACACCTAAATGACCCCTAAATGATGTCCATGCCCATATCCATTTTAAAACAGCAACTTTTATATTGGGCGCTGCTGTTATTCCCTACAGAACGTAAATTTGAGAACTTCCCATTCTTCCTAGGTAAGGGAAAGTTATGTGGCCCTTGCTGAAGCTTTGCTGGCCTACTCCGTTGCTGACCTTGCTTGTGTGGAAACACTGAACCAATCCAACAAGCAATCCAAAAGAGACCAGAGATGTTGACAGTGTCATTAACACACTGTCATTAAGTCCCTTCTACCTTTCATGCAAGGTGAGAAGAAGCCATTTTCTAGAAAAACGATTCCAACAAAAGCAAATAAACCTAATGCCTGGTGAGCACACTCCCTCTCTTCAGCATCTTTTTTTTTATTTTGATTCTTTCATTGAACCTTCTGTTGTTGCAGTTGTCCATTTCCCACTTAACTGTATTGAAATAAGCTCTTTATGTCTGTGGCTTTACACACATCTTCTGGCTGGTCTCAAGATTTCTCTTTGCCTTATGTATAATCCGCAGTCACATAATCATTGAGGTTTGAAAAAGGAGATTAATGTTAACAATGCAGGAAGGACGTTGGCAACAGCAGACAATCGCAAATTCAGGAAAAATTTGTGAAATTCGGTAGTTTCCGCAGGAGATCGTACTCATATGGGAATGAGATAGGAGGCGTCCATTTTTGCCCTGATGCCTAAGAGGAACCACATGGAGGGAAGGCAATACTCATCCACAAGGGGTCATTAGGAGAGGGCATGGAGGCGAACGATATTGTGGCTGTAGGGATGCCATGTCAATGTCTTGGGCCCATGTGCAAAAGAATTTCATAATCCCTTTGTTGCAATGGAAATGGAGGAGGTCCGTGGCAAACTCAGCTCATGCCAATGAGTTAGACCCTTAGGACGGCTCAGTACAGCAGAAGAGGTCCTGCTAGCTGGACCCCAGAACATGATCCACGGCCCGTCCATGGGGATACCTGCAGCTGTCTTGGCCTATGGGTTGGACCTAAGGAGGGGCAAAAATAAGAACTGGCTGGGCCATGATCTCCAAAGGCCAGAGAGGAGGCGTCTATAGTGAACAATGAGAAGATTGAGGAGAAGAGTAGGCAAGGCTCCAACAGCAGTTAACCATTGAGTGCAGGAACCCATGTGGTTGTTCACAGAGCACAAAGGAGTGAAACTGTGGAAAAAAACATGTTAAAATTCTGACAAACAGGAGGCAGCACCAAGGAGAAGGCACTTATGATGGTCACACTCTTGTCAGGCTCCGGCGGTCAGAGGCCTACACAGGGCATAATCCTTGGCCACCCAGCTGGCAAACAAAGTGAAAATGCTCTGAAATACGAGCAGCCCCTGAAAGAAAAAAAATCAGGAGGGCAGCCAGGTCGCACAGAACGGTTCCTGGCAGAGGCCTGATCACGTGATGCCTACAATCCACCTAGTGGACTGAAAAAATTTCTTACAGTTATGTTTTCTTTAATATCAAGAACACCACATTATTATATTTGCACCATTGTTTCACTAAGTTTGTAGAAACACATCGGTCACTTAACTTCACTTTTATTCACCTATAAACAGAGTAATGTGGTTCATGTTGTAATAATCTATCCTATAGGACAAAACAACATGTGAAATGAGATGTATATATTATACTCTTCACAGTACTTTTTGCAGTTCAGATATCATTATTTCTCTCTTGAATGAGTTATCTGTGAGCCATTGTTTTCTACATAACTAATTAGCAGGGGAGGTAGAGGACAGGCCTATGATAGGTGGCTGAGGAGAAGGAGCTGATGGTACATGTTCAATCACAGCTGGGAGGGAGAGTGATAGCAACACCACCATTGTTTTATACATACCTAATACTCAGTTTCACGCAGACTTTTGGTTTGCTCTTTTTAGGGTCGAGCCTGTGCTAGCATGCGCTTGCGCATGCGTTTCGCTTGCGAGATGCTTTAGTAGTTAGAAAGGGGCTCGGAGCCCCGTCCATGTCACGTCAGTGTCTTTCATTGGTTTGTGGGCTTGCCTTTTAAAATCTGCTTGCTTTCATTAGTGGAAGGCATGCATACGTCATGCCTTTTCCGGTGGTTAGCCCTCCTCGAGCGCAGCAACCAAGTACTGAAAACATACGAGGTTCGCTGTTTTCCGTCTGGTTTGTGGACTACTTTTTATCTTTTTTTGCAGCGCAATATCGCTTGACAGAAGTTGAATGCTTTGCATGACATCGACCCTGTTACATAGTTAATTGCACTTTTGCCCATTAAGTCGATAATTGCACTTTTGCCTATAGGTTTCACTACGAGTGAACTGTAGCAGCGCAATCATGCTCTTTTTTTCCATTTAATGTGGCAAGAAATGTCTGGTTGGGAGTTTACAACTGCTAATAGCTGTAATTCGGAGAAATGTGAGACCCGTTGCATTTCAAATGCTTGTTTTTATACTGTAATTTATCGGTGGCAGCCTGGTGCGGCTGACGGCTGGGATGTGATTGGTGTTGTGGTCACCCCAGGACACATAGGGATGTCTGGGGCCTCTCCCCAACCGTTGCTCAGACAATCTGTCCAGTGAGTATGACATATTCGCCTGGAGGGTTTTGCCGGTGGGGAGGGGCTGGTGACTCCGTTGGTGCTAGAGACTGGCTAACGCGAGCCTGACAGAGAGCTGTCTGGGCCTCAGGGGAGCCTAATTACGCGACCAGAGGCTGCAGAAGCAGCTGCCCTTAATTTGCTGCTTCAGTGTGGCATGTTGCAGGCTAGGGCCGGCCCTAGAACTTTTGGGGCCTCAGGCAAAACAAAAGATGTGAACCCTCTTTGATTTGCATGGCATGTGATGTGACATCACAGGAAGTCACATCATAGGCCTAATAATTTTTTTTGGCATTGTTGATGTGACCCAGTGTTGATATCAGGAACATAATTAAAAAGATAAATACCCAGATAAAATGAGTCCATCTAGTGCTGGATAATAGTATCAGATGAATGGATTACCAGATTGATATTGTTATGAATGATTGTAATAGTTTGATTTCTGAAAATATGAGACTGAGTTAAACATCACTGAGGCCTTTAGAATGCCATAATAATTCCTATTGTCCTCTTAACACCACTTTCCTCTGCCACCTCTTTGTGACACACTGACACTGTTTTCTACCCACATCTTCGTGAAATCGTCCATCTACATATTTCAGACCTTATCTTTTTCCTTTCTGATCCTTTTTTTTCATATTTTGCTTCTCCACATATTGTTTTGCATCTGCTTCACTTTACCATTCTCCGCCACATACAACACAACTTTTTCACCTGTAGACGCTGTGGCCCTCATTACAACCCTGGCGGTCAAAGACCACCAGGGCTGTTTTGTCGATTGCACCGCTGGCGGTGCAATCTTGGGAATTACGACTGCGGCGGAAGCGCCACTGTCGCACCGCCGGGACCGGCGGTTTTCCACCACATTGGTCCCGGCGGATTTAATCCTCCGGGGCAGCTGCCGAGGGGATTATGAGTCTCCTCCCGCCAGCCTTTTCATGGTGGTAGAAACCGCCATGAAAAGGCTGGTGGAAAGGGGAATCGCGGGCCCCCTGGCAACTGCACCCGTCGCACCGCCACAACACCGCCTGCTCCATTTGGAGCCAGCTTCCATGTTGTGGCCGACATCCCCGCTGAGCCGGCGGGTGGAAACTCGGTTTCTGCCAGCCGGCCCAGCGGGGATGTCGAAATAGCCACCGCAGGAGTGCGGCTGCATTGCGGGCGCACAGCGGTTACGTTTTAATGAGGGCCTGTATCTCCATTTGCCCTGTCACTATTTCAACAGGAGCTTTGTAGCTACTTCACATGCTTTTGCACATAATGACATTTACCACATGCCACCATTGCCCTCTGCCGTCCACAGAGGAGCCACGCAATATTGGTTGAGCAGGTACTCTAAACATATCACAAAGATATCAGATGCACTCAAACTTAAAGTTCAACTGTAAGTTTTTGATCCAAATAGTAAGGATGCATAGAAACCAGATGGAGTCTGAATCTTGATTTGGCATGTAGCGATATCAGTTCTTCCAAATATACATATTATTTCCTCAACAGCCAACATGTTTCATCACACCCGTGACTTTTTCATGGCTAATAAGATTTCAACACTGGTCCATTCCTGAATCGTATAGTGGCCCTCATAAAATAATACGTATAAGCCAAGAAAACCAGCCATAAACATTGTAATGTTTATTACATGCATTATTTGAAATCTTTCAGGCACAATATATTCTCCTCTCAAATTCCTGACTTTTAGTGAATAATTTTATCTGCCTTGGACCGTGCTGCATAATGTGGTGCTACATGACCAAGAAGAAGGCCCCCTTTCCTCAGCCTCACAGCATTGGACAATGGGTGTCAAGCCCCGGAGAGCCCCTCCACCTCACATTCGGACTCATCACAGCCATGATCCAGTGAGGTGTGGCCTGGGCCCGTGTGGCCCCTCTCCTGAGCCTCCTAGTGCTGTGCTGTAGAATCAAAGCCCAGGGTAGGGAAAAGTATTAATTAAAAGGCAGAGCTGAACCAAAGCATGGTGGGCAGTGTAAACCCAGGGTTACGGCTTTCAGTGAGGCAGGTCCTCTGAGTCTCAACCCCCTTAGTAATTTTAATATATTGACATCCATTACAGGATGAAGTAATGGTTGATATCACAACAATGACTGTCCAGAACATTTAGCTAATCCATGAGCTCTGAGGCCCAGAATAGGAGGCTTCAGCCCCTGGGCTTCTCAGCCATAATGTAGCGCTGTCGGACCAGGAGTGGGTGGCTCCTTGCCCTCTGCCTCACACCACTAGATAAAGGCAGCATGACCCAGTCAACAGGGCTCAATCCCTCAAGCTCGTAGCCATGATCCAGTGATGAGAGGCTGAGAGGAGTGGGGCTCCCTTCCTGGGCCTTTCAAGCTACAGGGTAAAGCTTTGACAATAAAGACTGGAGTGAGCCCTGCCGTGCTTGTCTGATCTGGCTGCTCTGTCTTTCACTTTCTCATATATTTATAGTTACAATTGCCATGTTACCACTGCTTTGTGTGCACTGCAGAAAGGCCAAGCATGGTTTGATGAGAAGGTATTCTAAACATTTTTCTGTCCCACTGGCAGCCTCTTGTGAGAAATTCCCACAGTCTTTATACTCCACTCCAGGACTCTCAAGCATGGTCCACTACAAACACCCAACCACAACCGAAACTCACACTGACACTTGGACTCCTAGATCAATGGGAAACCTGCCCCAAATTATATAGTGAAGCCAACCAGAATTTCTCAGACTGAGTTACTGGTAAAAATGGCTGTGGCTATGGCCCACCGGACTCCCTGGTAGTCGGTCGTTAACTCCTTTGTACAGCCCTCAGAGCTCTTAAGATGCTTTCTACTAACACCCATAAACCTTTTCCAGGTCTTTTTAACTGCCATTTTTCCCAGGTCCACACATGATGTGCTGTTCCAGTCCAGATTTTTTCCTCAGACTACAAAGGAAAAACCTGGGCTCAGGAGCACATCTTGCATGGGCCTGGGAATTTTGCCAGGGCTGGCTCTTGATGATAATCAACCAACCTCCAAGCCAGCCTGTTCTGGCCCGACCCATTTTTGTTTATTTAAATGTTATTGTGCTTTAGCAAAAAATAACATCCTATAGCCTTTCACTTAACATCAGCAAGATTGTCACATAGTTAAATTTACAAAATCCTCTCACTTTGCACTCAGATAAAGATAATCAAACAATCTTCATGTTAAAAGAATAAGCATCAATTTGTCAGAATACATCACTTGACATTTGATGTCAGTCTTTGAATAAAATTTGCAGGCCTGTTTATTGCTCGTTCACCTTCTGAACTCCAGAATTGTAATTTTGGGGGTACTCCATCTCCCCTGACCACTACTTCCAGCACCTACATCCTTCTTTGTCTCTTGTATGTTCCTCTCTTTTGCATGTACTTTGTCTTCCTTCCATCATTTTGTCTATTTCAAATCTTCTCTCCCCTACCAGCAGACTTCTTTACACTTTTCCTTTCCTCTTCCTTGTCTATGCATCCTCTTTACTCCCCTCTCTACTACTGCCCCATAATCATTTTATCAGGTGGTGCTGTTATTTACTTCTCCCCATTATTCCCTTTGCTCTCATCTCTCCGCCACTCTCCAACATCTTCTCTATCACCTTTCTCTTCTTAACCCATACTCTCTCATGTTTGAAGTCTTCCCATTTCCCCTTCTTTGCTATATTTTATCTTCTCCCTTCCGCTCCACACTCACCCATCCACTTATTTCCTAAAGTTCTCACTTCTTTCAAGTCTTTCCCTCATAAGTTCTATATTAAGGGCTTACAATATTGTACTGAGGGAAAAGAGCAGGGTAAAGTGCACTGCAGACCCAGATGCCAACACCAACAGCAAATGTGACAAGATATAAACCATAATTTAAAAGCATCTTAATTGCTTCTTCACCTTTAGAACAACAGCAGGGTTATTTTGATGGTGTTGCAGTACCCTGCTCACACCTATGTGCTGCGCATATAGAACTGCTCTGGACCACCTACACACCAAATACATCCACAAATTAAAAAATCTGCTGTGTTTCATGGACTGTGGAAGCAAAGACAGGCATGACTCACAGTTCCAGGAAATTAGATGACTTGCAGCTTTATACTACGATAACTCAGTCCTAAGGCTTTTTAGAGCTTTCCATGAGCACTAGTTACAGTACAAAAAAATAGATTATTTTTTGGCAGGCATGGCGAAATTACATATTTTGCCTAGAATCACAGGATGTTCAGCAGATGCCGGGATTTAGGCCCCCAACCCCGGGTCTTACAAAACTGAATAACCACGGCACAGGCTGGCCCATGGTAGGGGGACCAACCCACACCTGGACCTTGCAACCTGATAAAGTGCTACAAGGTCCAGGAGAATGGCCTCCTGCCTTAGGCCTCACAGCATTGGATAATGTTCTCCACATCAATGGATGTGGAAGTCTTGGCAGCCAATCAGATCTCAGCACGAGATCGGGAGGGTTCATGGAGCCTCACGTCCCTATACATACAAATGTTGATTTTCTTAATTTCTCAAAGACTACTGAACAGATGTACACCAAATAACAGAAAAGGCTCTTTCTGGACCAAAACTTACCTTTCTGCCGAATCTAGTGGCTGGGGTGCTATTGCTATTCAAAATCCCTATAGAAAAATGAATGGGTAAAACTTCTTTTGGGAACCCCCCTTTTTCTCTTCCCTTGCTTGATGGATCAACTCGAAACTTTGCAAACAGCAACTGAAGTGCGTGTTGTATTTTTTGGGACATTTTTGTGAAGATTCATCAAACGGCGCCAAAGTTATTAGCAAAACAAAAAACGCTTTTTTCTATGGAAACTAGGTCCTAACTATAACTAGTGGTGACTGCCACATTATTGTTAGGCTCACATTTTAAACGTTCAAAACCATAGAAATTCACTTCTTATGGTTAGAGATATTATAACTTTGGCCCTAAGGTAACTATGGCCCTCATCATGACATCAGCGGTATATCCTGCTTACAGCCATGGTGACGGCCGCCAACATACCACTGAGGTGGCGAATATCCGTTCGCCATATTATGAGATACACACACCAATCTGACAGAGTACTGCCACATACACAAATCTGCCAGCCCAAAGGTCAGTGTTAAACTGCCGGTACCAACACCCATACCGTTACGTCAACAAAACAACGCCCACTACATCATGTCCCACGAATCACCACGGCGGACATTCAATGGCGGTAAACCATTGGCGGTACACACCGGCGCGCTCAGAATGGACACCCAAATACTAAACCACACAACCATGGCCAATACCAAAAACACACACCTCACACTCATACACACACCACACCCACCCACCCAAAGCACTATAAAACACACCCACCCATATCACCCACAAACCTTTACAAACACAAATTATTGCCACTAGACTGACTTCAAGACCATTGCGACAACTAGACACACACACCCGTACATACACACACCCACATCACCCACAAACCTTTACAAACACAAATTATTGCCACCAGACTGACATCAAGACCACTGCGACAACTAGACACACACCCGTACATCCCTCACGCACCCCACTACACACACCCAACCACAGTACCCAACACCCACACACTTACACACACCACACAACACCCATGTCCCCACAAAGGCGTGCTGATTTCACAGATGAGGAGTTGCAGGTCATGGTGGAGGAAATAGTCAGGGTAGAGCCATAGCTGTTTGGAGCACAGGTACAGCAAATATCCATTGCCTGGAAGATGGAGCTATGGCGGAGAATCGTGAACAGGGTGAACGCCGTGGGACAGCATCCAAGAACAAGGGATGACATCAGGAAGAGATGGAACGACCTACGGGGGAAGGTACGTTCCGTGGCAGCAAAGCACCAGCTCACCAAACAGAGGATTGGCAGTGGACCCTCATCTCCTACCCCACAGCTCAAAGAATGGAAGGAGCAAGTCTTGACATTACAGCATCCTGAGGGACTCACTGGAGTTGCCGGAGGACTGGACACCGGTGAGTCAACATTTACTACTTATCAACCCCATACCTGTATGCCATCTCACACCCTCACCGTTACTCCCATTATTCTACTCCATCCCACATACTGCACCTACACATATGACTAACCCCAATGCCGAGTCCTGCATGCTATACCAATGCATGGACAGCCCTCCCAGCTCTGCATGGGCACCCATCACCAAAGCATGCACAGCATTGGGGAACTAACAATCCCACAATACATCACCATACACAATCAAAGCAACAATAGAGGGGAACCTAGGGATGTACAATATGTCACAGGCATGAAGCATAATACATCATTTACATTTCTGCAGGTGCCCCAGCCATTGTCACTGGAGAGGAGTTGCCACGACTATCCAGTCACCCACCAGAAGATGTCCCCAGTGATGACAGTAACTCTGGACTTCAGGATCTGGATCAACAACCTGGCCCATCAGGGACCACTGGACAGTCGGTCACCCCAGACCACTCCCAGTACACCACAGAGCCTCCCCCATCAGTATCAAACACCACAGCACCCACCCAGCCTCCCCACACCTCTGTCACTAGGACACGTCAATCAGCAGTGTGCCCACCTGTATAGGGACCCCAGTCCACACCTCACCCCCAAGACAATCAGGGACTTGGGGTCAGTGGCAGTGGGCACACCGTTCAGGGGACAGGGGCACAGAGGAACAGGGACACTAGAAGGACCGCTGTGCGCCAGGGGGAGGACAGGCCCAGGGAACTGACTCTCCAGGAGGCACTCACCAAGATCCTGGGAGCCTACCAACAATCTCAGGAAACAATGGGCCAGATCCTTGACAACATGCAGGAGAACAAGCGGCTGCAGGAGGAACACCATGAGGAGATCATGGAGGACTTGCAGGCCCTCAACACCACCATGATCTCCATAGCATGGGTGCTGGCAGACATGGCCAACATCATGAGGGAATCAACAGCACAGCAGTGGGCCCCTACAACAAGCAAGTCTATTGACCAGCCCTCCACTTCAGCTGCAGCTAGTGGAAAGGAGGCCACACCACAAGACCCACAGGCCACCAGCACCCCCCTGCAGAAGGTGAACCACCCTGTAAACGTTCCCAGACAGAAGCCAGAGACACTTGCCAAGACCAATACCACCACCAGGAAATGAGACTCTCCTGGTTGTCTCCCTTGTGTACCACCCTGTCACCTTGTCCACTTTGAACTGCCTTTGCTCCCTTGGACACTGGACCGGTGCTACAAACAGACTGGAACAGTACCCTGGACTTTCCTCTCCCATCACCCCATTCCATTGCCCTTTTCCCTCAGTTTTATAGCACTACAATAAACACCCTTGAACATAACTTGACTGATAGTATTTTATGTGTTGAGAATGTGCATTTAGAGGAACAGTCATATCTAGTACAAATGATCGGAACACTGTGATAGCATACAATTAATTACCTGTAGCTGTCTGTAGTAATCACATCAGGACACTGTTGTCATATCACCAACATCTGTAAAATGACAAGCCATAGGCGACAGTAAATTGAGATGAAAAGGACGTGAATGCCATCATGTTACAGTCACACAGGTGAAATCAATAGTCAGAGCAATGATTAGTTCCACTGTCTCACCTGTGTGTCATTGGAAGTATTGACGTATCACTGATGTTCTGTTGTCCACATCATCATCCTCTGCGTCCTCATCCTCACTGTCCTCAGGGTCCACTGCTGCCAAAGGGGCATCTCCAGTCTCCTCCACCTGCAGAAAGGTCACATGTCGTCTGAGGGCCAGGTTGTGCAAAATGCAGCATGCCACTACTATCTGGCAGACCTTCCTGGGTGAATAACACAGGGAACCACCTGTCAGATGGAGGCATCTGAACCTGGCCTTCAGAAGTCCCAAGGTCCTTTAGTTTATTCTTCTGGTTCGCCCATGTGCTCAATATAACGGTTCTTGGCCCCTGTCATGGCATTTCTCACAGGGGTCAGGAGCCATGATAGGTTTGGGTAGCCAGAGTCACCTTCAAGTATTGAGGGACAAACATTAGCCTAACACAATGCTATGGGGATAACACCCGAAGGCATACACTGACATACAGTGGGTGGGGACTGTGGATCACCTATTAGCCACACCCTGTGCCTCTGTATTTGGGCCATCACATTTGGAATGCTGCTATTCCTCAGTACAAAGGCGTCATGCACCGACCTAGGATACTTGGCAGTGACGTGGGAGATGTATTGGCCCGCCAGGCACACCAGTTGCACATTCATTGAGTAGAAACTCTTCCGATTCCTGAACACCTGTTCATTCTGGCGGTGGGGGGACAAACGCAATAGGTCAATCACCCCAATAATATTGCGGATATGCCCCACTGCATAGAATCCTGCCTTCACGGTGGCCAAATCTTCCAACTGGGGGAAAGCAATGTAGCCGCACATGTGTTTCTACAAGGCAGACGATACCCTTGCCAGCAGGATTGAGAACATTGGCTGTGACATTCCTGCTGCCAAGCCCACTGTCACTTGGAAAGAACCAGTTTCCAGGGAATGGATCACTGATAGCACTTGCACAAGAGGGGGGATCCCAGTGGGATGACGGATATCAGGTCAGGCTCCAATTGGGCACACAGCTCTGTGATTGTGGTCCTGTCCAGTCTATAGGTGACTATAATGTGCCTGTCCTCCAGTGTAGCCAAGTCCACAAGGAGTCTGTACACTGGGGTTGTCTCCTTCTCCTATTCATCCGCAGCAGTAGGTATCTAAGGGACACAAGAGTGAGTAGGCTGTCACAATTTGAGCAATGGAACCACCACCTCAGGGTACATACAGCACCAATGTGATGGGACAGTGGGAATGGCAATGTTTGTGCAATTCTAGGCAATGATGCAGTTATGGATAATCTGATTATTGTCCACCACCATGAAATGGAGACTGCCTGTCTTGTATCTTGGGACAGGTGGAAGTGAGGTAACTGCGCCGACGTTGGGCCTTGTGGCGGAAGGCAGTCTTGCACTGCCATGCAATTCCTCATTGGCTAAGATGGGGCTCTATGGAATACAGTGGCCAATGGGGATCAGCGCCAGCGGTAACAATGTACAGTGCCGCGGATGTGAGCGCCATTTTCTATCTGAATCCTCACTTGTTTCCTGACTTTCCACAGGACAACACCTACTCTGTGTGTGATGTTGTGACCTGTGTCTGGAACCTACCATGGCCCGTGTGACCGGTGAAAGGGCCCCTGTCTTCATTTCGGAGGAGTTGGAGCGACTGGTGGATTGGGTTCCAACCCCAGTATGGACTCCTGTATGGGCCTCCAGACCAACAGATAAGTACACCTTGGGCACGATGCATGTGGGAAGGATGCATGGAGATGTGTGTGCAAGCATCGTGTCATCGGGGGGATGTCTAGTGGTAGTGTACATGGTGGGCGCCGGGCGATGTGTGTGCCAATGGAGATGGAAACGGGATTGGTGGGCCATATGTATGACGGGCTGGAATGTATGTGTAATGGTGTCCTCCCATCTGTATCATCTCTGCAGGTTAGCGCCCAACAAAAGAAGGGATTGTTGCGTGCCATGCCAATGACGTGTGGACCCTAGGGGTCTACAGCAGGCGGAGCGCCAACTGTCGGAAAAGGTGGGAGGACCTGAGACGCTGGGCACGGAAGACTGCTGAGGCCCTGCTGGGGATTGTCTCCCAACGAGGAAGAGGTGCCCGTCAGAAGCTGACCCCTCTGATGGCCCGCATACTGGCAGTGGCCTACCCAGAGCTGGATGGGCGCTTGAGGGCATCACAGCAGCCACAAGGGGGTGAGTACAGTGGGCGTTACAACAATGATTGGTAGGTGGCATGGGATCCGGGTGGTGGGTGTGAGTTAGTTGGAGCCCCTTAATACCAGGTCATTGCTGTGTGATCCAGTTCAAGGGTAATTCAGGTAACCTAACTAGGTAACTAGGTTGCATTCCATGTCAGATAGGGCTTAGTGGGTCCCAGGAGGGGTGCAGTTGGCGGTGGTTGGCCCTCATCTTGCTGTGGCATCTAGCCAATTGAATGCCAGTGCAATGCATAGTGCTCAATCCTGATCCCTGTGTGTGACTGTACTGTGTATGCCAACTGTGGTGTTGGTGCTGTAATTGACCAAGTGCTCCCTTTCTCTCCCTCCCCCTTTCTCCTTCTGTCACCCTGTTCATGTGTGCATTAGCATCATCTGGTGGAGTAGCAGGGGCACCAGTGACAGAGGGAGCTGCGTCCCACAGGACCCAGGAGGCAGAGTCCACCGATGCTGAGGGAACCAGTGGGACGGAGGGTCAGGGAAGACAGGAGGTGACAACACTGACTCAGATACCTCCTCTTATGAAAGCTCCTTGGTGGTTGCGGACCCCTCTGTGACTACCCCAGCTGCAGGTACAGCCGCCACCCCTGTACCAGCACCTTCCTCCCAGTAGCCTCTCAGCGTGTTGCCTGTGGCTGCTCACCCAGGAGGGTGGGCATCACCTTCGCCCCGGGCACCTCAGGCCCTGCCCCAGTGAGCCCTGCGGCCCTGAGTGAGGAGGCTATTGACCTCCTGGGCTCCAACTCTATAGGGCAGTCAACCATTGTGAATGCCATCCAGGGGCTGTCATCCTAGATGCAGCAATGCAATGCATTCCTGCAGGGCATCCACAGTGGATTGGCGGCCCAACAGAGATCAATTCAGGCTCTGGCCTCCTCTCAGATGGCAGCCATTGTCCCTATTCCTACCATCCCCCCTCCAACTACCACTTCCCAGTCCCAGTCTCCTCAACCCCAGCCCATCCCATGCACACATACAGGCGAGCATGCAAACAAGACATCACACACGAGTGGCACAGTCAAACACAGGCACCACACTTCAGTCTACAAGCACTCATGCAAACACCAGACAGTTGCACACACAACCACATCCACTGCCTCCACTGTCTCCCCTCCTCTTCCTCTACCTCCCTCCCAATTGCGTCCAAACTCACACCTGCATGCACTGCTTCAACATCCAACACCAGCATCACCACACGAAGCAGCACACACACTTTACTAGCAGACACCTCCACAACATTCATCCACACGTCCCCTGTGTCCTCTCCCACCCTGTCTGTCCCCCCTCCTAAAGGACACAAACTCAGGCACTCAGACACCCAACAGCCATCCACCTCACATTAGCACACTGCCCATGCAGCTGCACCCAATTTCAACAGATGTACTCCTCCAACAACCACTCCCTCAACCTCCACTCCCCTCCCTCCTCCCTCATTCCCCCCACCATCCCTAAGAAGCTTTTCCTTGCCCAACTTGACCTCTTCCCTCTACCTCCCCCGTCCTGCCCATAAGAGCAGGGTCCCAACGACCCAGCCCAGCAACTCAGCCAAACAGTCCACAGGGACAGTGGAGGCACCTCCTAGTCGTGGAGGCAAGACAGTGAAGGATCACACAACACCAGCCAAGAAGGGGAAGGATCCCACTCCACCAGCCAGGAAGGGGAAGGATCCCACTCCACCAGCCAGGAAGTGGAAGACGCCCTCCCCTCCTGCCAGGAAAGGGAAGAAGCCCTCACCTCCTGCCAGGAAATGAAGGAAGCCCTCACCTCCAGCTGAGACACAGCAGCCCCTCGCCTCCAACAGAGGCTGCCCAGGAGTCTCCTTCCCCTGCTGAGACACAGCAGCCCTCACCTCCTGCAGAAGCTGGCAGGGTGCCAATGCCACCACCACTACCACCACCAGTTGACATGGGGCCCTCATCCCCTGCTGAGACACAGCAGCTCTCGCCTCCAGCAGAGGCTGCCCAGGAGGCATCTTCCCCAGTTGAGATACAGCAGCCCTCACCTCCTGCAAAGGCTGCCCAGGAGGCATCTTACCCAGCTGAGACACAACAGCCCTCACCTCCAGCAGAGGCTGTCAGGGTACCAACACCACCAGTGGTCATGGAGCACTCACCTCCAGCTGAGACAATCCTGTTGGTGGTATTACTGCCACTTTAACTGTCACTGCCAATGCCATAATGACCACCTATATCTTGTGCCCCCGCCATGCACAGTTTTCTAAATAAATAATCTTACAACAAATGTTACAGTGATAGTATCAATGATGTTATAAAAGATGTCATGAGTGCTGTAATATGTGGAGTAATTAGCAGTGCATGGCGAGGGCGGGAGATATAATTACCTCTAACTACCCAATCCTGCACCATGCATGGCCTTGGCCGTGCGTGACAGGGTTGACCGCAGGCCTGTGTCCAGGCCCTGCAGCCAACCCCCTATAACTACCCAACCCCGTGCAATGCACGGCCTTGGCTGAGCACAGCTGGGGATGGCCACAGGGCCTAGCCTGTGGCCTAGCCCTGCAGCCAACCCCCTATAACCTCCCAATCCCGCCTCGCAAGGCTCTATAACCTATAAAAATACTATTTTGCCCTAAGGAGGTGGTGCTCCCTAAGGGCACTGGGGGGATGGGCACCACCCCACAAACTATGAAAAGGTAGCCCAAGGGAGGTGGTGGTCCCTGGGGCTTGGGATGGTCCACAGGACCCCCCCTGTTATTGTAATAGTATTTTGTCCTGGGGAAGTGGCGGTCTCGGGGTCGGGATGCATAATGAACCTCCTCCTTTAAAGCTGTCCCTGGAGCCAGGGTGGGTCCACAGGACTGCCCATTACTGTAATGGTATTTTGCCCCGGGAATGTGGCGGTCCAGGGTTTATTATATTATCCTCTTTCCCGGGGGAGGTGGTGGTCCCAGGGGCCCATGATGGTTCCTATCCTTTAAAGTTGTTTGAGGCCCCGGGAGGTGGCAGTCCCTAGGGCCTGTGGGGTTCGACAGGACTCCCCCTATTACTGTAACAGTATTTTGCCCCAGGAAGATAGTGGTCCTCGTGTTGTGGGGGGCCATGAGCCTCCCTGCATACTATGAAAAGTTAGCGTTGGGAAGGTTGTGGTCCCTGGGCTTGACCACCTCTATTATTGTAATAGTATTTTGCCCAGGGGAAACAGTTGTCCTCGGGGGTCGGGGTCCTTGACAAACCCTCTCCTTTAATGTTATTTGAGCCAGGGATGTGGCAGTCCCTATGGCCCCACATTCATGTTTTCAAATATTGCCCTGGCAAGGTGGTGGTCCCCACTGCACGGGGGCCACGTGGCCACGCCGCATACTATGAAAAGTTAGCCTTGGGGAGGTGGTGGTCCCTGTGGCCTGGGAGGTCTGTAATACCCCCTACTATTATATTATCCTCTTGACCCGGGGAGGTGGTGGTCCCTGGGGCCTGTGACAAAGCCCCTCCTTCAAAGTTATTTGAGCCCTGGGAAGGTGGCAGTCCCAGGGGCCTGAGAGGGGGGATCCATGGACCGCCCTATTATTGTTATAGCATTATGCCCCAGGGAGGTGGCAGTCCCTAGGAGGGGAGTCGGCAGCCCCCCCCCCCTATTATTGTAACAGTATTTTGCCCTGGGGAAGTCATGGTCTCCGGGGCTCAGGGGGGCCACATGGACACCCACATACTAGTACGTTTGAGCAGGGGGACCTCCCTATTTTTGTGAAAGTATTTTGCCCTCTGGAAGTCGTGGTCTCTGAGACTCAGTGGGACCACATGACCCTCTGCATACTAGTACGTATGAGCCACGGGAAGGTAGTGGTTCCCAGGGCCTGTGGGAGCACCACGCCCCCTGCATTCTCCTTATAAAATATTGCCCCAGGGATGTGGTGCTCGCTGGTGCATTGGGGACCATGTGGCCCTCCCCACATACTATGAAAAGTTAGTCCTGGGGAAGTGGCAGTCCCCAAGCCCAGGAAGCTGAGTCACAAAATGGTTGCCAGTACAGCCAATCAGATCTCAGCAGGACATATCCCTGGATCCATGGCCCTAGATATACACATTTATTTTCCCTTTGATATCTCAAAAACTACTGAACTGAATTACACTAAATTAGTAAAGGGTGATATGTGGACCAAAAGTTACCTTTTTGTCAAATTTGGTGTAATTCCATCCAGCGGTTTGGGCTGCAGGCATGCCTAAAGAGCCTATGGGAATTAACATGAGAAACACACTTTTTTTTTTACTCCCATGCCCCCATTTTTCTCGAGCCCCCACTTTCCATGCATAACAAATTCTTTTGGAAGACTTCTTTTGGAAAATTTCATGAAGATTTGTCAAACGATGCCAAAGAAATAAGCAAGTCAAAGAATGCTATTTCAAAATATTCCCATACTATGTGAATGAAGATCCCGGGCACCAGAATGCAATCAACATAATAATTCAGAAAAAACATTTCACTATCACAAGTACTCAATGGAATCCATATTGAACCTGAAGAGAAAATTTAAAAAGTAAGGGAACCATAGAAATATACTCTAAGAATATCCATAATTATCATATTGCAGAAGACAACTGTAATCCCACCATCATGCATACATATTCTTAGAATTACTTGATAATTCAAGCAGTTGCATTCCTGTGATCTAGCTTATTGGTGTATAGGCTTCATTATTGCACAAGATCAAGTTATGTTGCCATCATAGGGTTGGTGGCAACCTAACTTGATCTCATGTTTAATAGTCTGTTTATTTTGTCTATTGCATTCTGGTGACTGGTTTGCACTATCTATTTTTCAGAAGGATTTAGCTTAGTGATGTATTTTATTGCTGTATTTTCACGAAATTTGTGGTATTTTGTGGTAGTACAGCAGTATATAGTGATGACAAGTCATTAGATGATTTGCTAATGACTGTCTTTTACAAAAATGAAAGGCAGTCCTGTTGTTTGTAGGCAGAGTGTGGCTGTATTATGCGCTACACACACAGCTGTAGGTATGTATTAAATTTGGTATTGTACCTCTACCTATTACCACTTTAGTAAAGTAGTAATTGGTAGGGAAATTTTGTAATAAGTTTCTATATATTTGAAAAAATGTAGGGAGTACTGCGGTATTGCCTTGGGAGTACTCCGGTACCAAAATAAAAAATAAAAAAATAATATGCCAAGCAATGGAAAGTTAACTCTACTAAAGTCCATTTTACAAATATAGGTGGTCATTTTGACACTGGCAGTAAAAAACGCCTACTGCTGCGGTGACGGCCGCCAAAATACTGGCACCGCGGCTACCATCCGTCCGCCATATTATGATCACTGCTGGACTTCTGCCACAAGAAGGGCAGAAATCCAGCAGTGATTATATTGATATTAATTAAGATTAATACTGCCTGGCGGTGTTCTCCTGGCGGGGCGCTGCTGTCGATTACAGTTCCCCTTCTTATTCCCTGCCGGATGACCTACTCGCCGGACAAGGTAAGTCGGGCGTCCAACAGGGGAGGAGGTTTTGTTTGTGTGTGTCTGAGTATGTGAGTGCATGTGTGAATGCGTCTTTGTATGTTGTGTAGTTTCCGTGGTTGTATGCGTGTGAGTATGGTGAAGTTAGTATGTGTCTGCATGTCCGTGTGATTGTGTAAGAATGTGTGTCAGTATGTCTGTAGGTATGCATGTATGCAATATGTGTTTGAATACTTGTATGGCAGTGTTAGTGAATGGGTGTATGTGTGGTGCGTGTGAGTATCTGTGTGCGTGTATGCGTGGAGAGGGGTGTGGGGTGCTGTGACTGGTGGTGGTGGGGGAGGGGGTGATGTGTGCGTGTTTGGCTGTGGGGTCAATTGTGTGGTGTGTTCGTGTCTGCGGGTGTGTGCGTGTATGGGATGGGGGTGTGTTTGTGGATCAGAAGGGGTAGGTGTGTGTATTTGTGGATCGAAGGAGTGGAGGTGATTGTGGATCGGAGGGGGTGGGGAGTGTGTATGTTGATCAGAGGGGGTGGGAGTGTGTGTGTTGATCGAAGGGGGTAGGGGGAGTTTCGATGGAGGTGGGTGGGGGGCTGGTGAGTGTTGGGGGCTGGGGGAGCCACCTAATGGTGACCGGGAAGGAATTCCCTGTCACTGGTAGGGCCTACCACCATGGGTTTCATGGCGATGCAAACGCCACGAAAACCATGGTGGTAGGCAGGCTCATAATGCCGCCTGCAGCACTGTGCCGGCCGCCGGGCTGGAGATTGACATCACCTGCCCGACAGCTGATATTGCCATGGCGGTATGAGTGGAGAAGTGGCGGGTTGGGTGCAGCCAACCCGCCATTCTCATAATGCAGCGGTATGTACCGCCAGCCTGTTGGCGGTACTACAACCACATTAACGCTCACCGCCACGGTCATAATGAACCCCATAGTGTACTAAAGTGTATTTTCAATTTTTAACATATTTAAATATGCACAAAAAGTCTAAAGAGTAGCATGGTAATACCTTCACACAACTGTGCTACTTTAAAAAAAAACTATACTACAAGAAAAATATAAAGAAGATTATAAATACATTTCTTTATCTATTACCACTTCAGTAAAGTAATAAAGTGATAGTAGATAGTGAGCAACAATACAACCTAAGTCTTACCTATATCTAAGAGCCTAACTTATAATGCAGTGAAACTCAGACCATAGAACGCAACAAAACTCTGATAAAAACTACATTGTTGCCTTTTACCTTTGGTAAACACAGCCATTAGCCAGTCACATAATGACTTCTCACCCGCAAGTACTTGCTGTATACCACAAAGTTACTGCACTATACCGCAGCACAATACATACCTAATTTAAAAAAAAATTATAACTTTAACACTACTTAAGCTATTCACACATAGCACCAAAAAGGAAAATTTACACCTGATATATTCCTGCCACATTACATCTACATTCGTTCACACACTTTCATGTTACATCAGTTTCCGTTAACACACTTCACTCTACGCCACTATATGCCACTCCATTCCATGCTATTACACTCTATGCCACTTCACTCTGTCACTCCACTATATGGCACTAGCACTACACTCTATGCTAATCCACTGTAAGTCACTCCACTCCACTATATGCTATTATACCCCATACCACTCCATTCTATGACACTCCATTCTACGCCGCTCCAATGTACGCTGTACATTATTCCACTGTATGCAACACAACTCTACAACACTGCACTCTATTCTATTGTAATCTATGCCACTCCACTGTATGCCACGTCAGTGAACACCACTGCTCTGTATGCTATTCAACTGTATGCCTCTCCACTCTACGCCACTCCAATGTACGCCTCTGCACAATACACCACTCCACTCTACAACAATGCAGTCTACGCTATTACACTGTACAATACTACATTCTACTCCACTCCATACTACGCTACTACACTATATGTTGTTTCACTGTACAGCACTGTACTCCACACCACACCATACACCACACCATACCACACCACTCTACTCTACGCTACTCCACCATATGCCACTCCACTCTGTCACTACGCAGTACACCACTAAATTCAATGTTATTCCACTCAATACTACTCCACTGTATGCTACTCCACGATAAGCCACTCCACTCTACACCACTCCGAGGTGTCTCCAACCAGTCAATCGATAGCTCCCAGTAGCTCAAAGACACCTTCAGAGTAGCTCACAGCCCTGAGTTCATTTTTAAATAAGTACAAGGTCACATTTTCCTTTTAAAGGTAAGAGAAGGCTGTGTTTATTTTACAATATTGTCTTCAGGCTGCTCGGCAGGACCTGGTAATGAGTAGTGCTGGAGTCATATTTATGACCCAAGGCACAGAGGTGAAGAACTGAAGCTATTAAACCCTTAAATAAAAGTCCTTGTCTACTAGTGTGAGATCAAAATGATGCTTCTGAATGCTTCTCAATGGGAGAAAATTAAAACGAAGAGGTAAGTTAAGCTAATGATTAAGTTAACTCTTTATTCTAATTTTCAAGGTATCTCATTTAGAAACAGAAGGCCTCTTGCTCCCAGTAGCCAGTAGGCATTGTACCATATTTATAACTGGAAAATACAGGCAGTTTTTAGAAAAATACTTAAATTAAACATTGAGTCAGTTATGTCTTAAAATTTTGTGAAGAATGTTTCTTCCCTTAAATTCCTCCCATTTAAATAAATGGTTCTAGTTTTCTGTTACAAATACGGCTCCCTGCCTACAGGCCACTAGGTGCAGGATGCCTGCTGTTTGTATATGCAACACTTTGAAAAAGGAGAAAATGCAAATTATGGGTTTTATGGAATCCATATAAACATAAAGTTAACTCTTCACACACCCATACAACCACTCACCCACTCAGAGACCCACAAAACCACTCACAGAGCCGCTCACTGACCCACACAGCACTCACACACCAACTCACACAATCACTTATGCATCCACACAAACACTCACACACCCACTCACAGCCTCACAAAACCTCTCACAACCACTCAGAGACCCACGCAGCCACCCACAAACCCACTCACACATCCAGTCACACACCCACTTACACACCCACTCATACACCCATACAGCCACAAACACACCAACTCATAGACCCAAAAAAACACTCACACACCCAATCCCAGACCCACAAAGCACTCACATACCCACTCACACAATCATTTACACACCCCACACTCACACACCCATGCAACCACTCACACACCTAAATGCAAAATCGCTCACACAACCACTCACAGACCAACATAGCCACTCTCACTCCCTCTCACACAACCACTCTCACACTCACTTACACACCCAAACAACCACTCACACACCCACTCACACACCCAGACATCTGCCACACCCTCCCTCAAAGACCAACAAAACCACTCATGGACCCACACAGCCATTCACACACCCAGATTACAGATACCTTATAGTTAGGAAATAGCATTAAAAAACATAAATTCACTGCAGTGAAATTATTGAGGAGAAAAGTGTGCATGGCGGGGGCGCGAGTTATAGTTACCTTAGGGCGCTGTAACTATCACCACTCTCCTGGTATCCCTCCGCTTCACACCACTCTCTTCTGGTATTGTTTTGTTAGATATTTACGCTCTCTTTCTCCTTCTAGCTTTCTGAAACACTCAGTCTGCATATCTCACACCTCATCTCTTTCTTCTTCAGCCGCTTTTATTGCTCTTTCCTGCATGGATGTCCTTGCTTCTCCTTCACTTCACCAATCCCCCACACACAGAATGCACCCACTCACCTCTATGCACTACACTTTCTGTAACATTTTTCTTTCTCAATATTTTAACAGCTGTGTACCTCCTTCAAACACTTTCGCATATAATCAAATTATTATTGGCCTGCTAGACCATTTCTCTATATTCAATGTATGAGCATTTATTCCAGACCCCTTTATGTCCTAGTGACAGGCACTGTGGGAAATTCACTCCGCGTTCGGCTTGTACTCTACAGCATTCAATGGAGGCCAACGCACAACCTGAACTCACACAGTTACAGAGGAGCAACTCTTTTGACATCACACACTTTGCATAATTAATAAGTTGCATTAAAATAAATATCACAGATATGTAAATACTCCATGGGAATGTAAGAGTAAGCCAAACATTTAATGTAAACAGGAACAACAATCCGTTCCCAGGCTGAGATGGCAGTGTTTTTACTGGCTGCAGCTTTCGCCTGTGGTGGCGCACAAGAAGTGCCAAAATATTCACATATGAGGCATCTCGCCAGCCTCCCCCACCTCCCAGGACACCACTGTCATTATCACATCTGAGAGCACCATCAAATACGTGAGTTCAGGATGTGCACTGCAAATAAACATTTAATGGTTTTGATATAATGGACGATCCATGTATGAGAAGAACCTGTACCACATAAAGGGTACACCTGGGCACTTTCTTTCTAAGCATCTGCTAGGACACTAAGGGCCTGATTCCGACCGCGGGGGTCGGCGGGAGCACCGCCAACAGGCTGGCGGTGCTCCCCAGGGTATTCTGACCGCGGTGGTTCAGCCGCGGCCAGAAAGGGAAAACCGGCGGTCTCCCGCCGGTTTTCCGCTGCCCTGTAGAATCCTCCATGGCGGCGCAGCTTGCTGCGCCGCCATGGGGATTCTGACCCCCATACCGCCATCCTGTTCCTGGCGGGCTAAGGATGGCGGTATGGGGTGTCGTGGGGCCCCCAATGTCATGGGCACTGCAGGGGCCCCCGTAAGAGGGCCTCACCCTGAATTTCAGTGTCTGCTTAGCAGACACTGAAATTCGCAACGGGTGCTACTGCACCCGTCGCACATCCTCCACTCCGCCGGCTCCATTCGGAGCCGGCATCCTCATGGAGGGGTGTTTCCCACTGGGCTGGCGGGCGGCCTTTTGGCGGTCGCCCGCCAGCCCAGTGGGAAACCCAGAATACCAGCGCCGCCTGCCGGGGTCAGAATGACCCCCACAATACTTTGTTAAATTAAAAATAAAGCTTACAGTTTTTCCCTCAGCGATTAGGGACATTTTGTTAGGGGGACAGTAAATGGACTTTCAGCATGCCGCGCTCCCAGGTTCGATTCTGGCCTCAATGAGACGTCTCTTGGTTTTCTTTGCAGTCCTGCAGTTAGGGGCTCTATGCATACGAATGCAACACTTAATAAAGGAGAGAAAGTCATACCAAAATGTAGCGTGGCCATCTCAGTGCAGCGAATGTCCATACCAAGCACTTGTTTTGTGGAATAAAGGGCCCACTCAGGTTCACAATGCTAGTAGTTACCTGAACCGCGGGGGCTGCAGGCCCTCTGTTATGCCCCTCCCGAGGAGAGGACTGTATTGCCAAAACATCGTGGGGCAAAGTAGCCCAGGAGTTATGGCTATAGTACAGGTCTGATGTTATAGATGAGGTGAATCAAAGGTGATGGATAGACAGATGTTGGCAGTGTTACAGAAGTGATTTGGTGGGAAGGTGGCAGGAGAAAGAGTAGAGGACAGACTCCATGAAGATGGCGCAGATGCACACAGACTCAGATGAGGGAGGACAGGCTGAAGAACTTGGGAAGATGGATGTCTGAAAATATGTAGGGGTATATAAGACATGGAGGGAAAGGGGACCACAGTAATTGAATCATTACACCACTCCACCTCCTCCCTCCGGTTGAAGGCAGGCAATTGGAAAAAAATAAAGAATTGTGACTATGCAGCCTCTTTATCGTAAACTGGGCTTGTGGTCATGCGAAGAGAAAAGGTTATGGCCAGAAGTTGGGGTTAGATGATGAGAATGCGTCAAGACCAAGGACTGACATGATTCTAATCCATCTCAACTGGCCCAGTTTACGGGCCTGGAGATAATGAACAAAAGATCTGAAAATAGTGCAGAGCAGATGGGGTAAGACAGAAGTAATATGGGCTCAACTATTGCCCAGGAGGGTGTGGAGGAGGACCGGAAAGCTTGTGATCATTAACAAAGCATGCAAGAGGTGAAAAGGGAGATATCCGGTTTCTGCAAGAAACATAACATTGAGGTAATGAGCTATGTGGACATTGCATTTAAGTGGCCCATATTGTTTTGACAGGATGGGGTACATTTATCACTGTTGGGAAACATGATTTGCCCTATGAACGTGATGGAGGCGCTGGAGAAATGGTGGGGCGAGAAGAGAGGAGATTAAGAGGGACAGAAAGAGCACCTCTTAGGACGGCTTTTCTGTTGGTGGAAAGAGAGAGTCCAGGGAAAGGCAGGAAAAGTGAGAGAGAGGTTAAGAAAGGATGAGTGCTGAGAAAGTTACGATTGGAAGACATGCTCGAAGATGGGAGCAGGAACTAGCCTGGGCCTCGTGCCTAGTGTAGGTAGGCAGAAAAGGAAGGTGGGGAGAATCAGTGACAAATAATTCTAAGATAGGAATTTTTAGAAAATATGTGTCATCGGTTGAATGTTACCTGGGGGTTAGGTGCTGTAAAGGAATTAGGAGTGGGTAATGTTTAGCAGTGGTGGGATGTGGTAAGATATTGGTGTTAGATACGTTAAGAGAGTTATTTAGGTTATGTAACTATGCTAGAGGTTGTACTAGATATGATTTCTGTATGCTTTCAATATTGCAGCGTTTTCACATGAGCTTGCTTTAGATAGCCCCTCTCCCTAAGAAAGACTATCCTCTTGTGCAGCTAGTTCTTGGCGCTCAGTATTCCAACTCAGTGATCAGGCATGGTGGTTAGCAGGAGTAGGCCTACTTCAAGTTTGCAAGAGGAGCTGCGACAGAATCATACATGTTGTTAAACACTCCTTCATTCTCAGAATTTCATGAGCAACATCTGATAAACAAGGTCAGTAGAGGAGAGTGAACACTTCTCCAAGTTTTTGACGCTTCTTAGCTAGGAACAGAGAGGCAACCCAAACATATTTTAGCATTTCAGCAGCAGCTCTGTTAGGTCAGTAATTGTGTGAATAAAAGAGAGCGTCTGGTTCTGTTCTCATCATTGTGTGAAATTGAGAGCTCTCAGAGCTGGTCTAAGTATTTGGCATCTGAGAAAAATATTGATCATTTGGTGCTGTGCACGAACAGCAATCACAATTAATATTTGATGAAACATGAAGAAAGGAGTTAATATCAAATCATTGCACCTGTAAAGCATTGTCAAGTCTTGCTGCATAGCTCTCTGGGCACATGCTAGCAGGATCCCACTAGAGTGTATTGTGGCATGTTGTAACAAGGAAGTGTGAATCAACATCAGCTGTGTCAAGGAATGAATGACGTTTCTGTCTACCAGACAAAATAAATAAGACAGAGCAAACACTACGAGGTGTGAGAGCAGAGTAGGGAATAATTAAGTGTGTCATTTTATTCTAGATAGTATATGCTGAATAACATTGAGCTAGATGGAGCCAACAGAAGAATCAAACCAATTGCCAGCTGTCCCAAGTGAAGTATTTTTCAAATATTAAAATATTTGCCTAAGCACGATATTAGCACATAAACAAACACATATTATTTATAGATTGAACATAGCTCACGCAGGCCTGTCTTTTACAATTGCTACTCTTGGTTGCCATCTTGTTTTGTGACGCAAGAACATTTTTATTTCTAGCTAAGCTAGAGTCCTAATTATGGAATGTAATGTTCTGTTGCCTTCTTTCTCATGCGAAGACATTTTTTATTTTCTTTGTGATAATCATAGAATGTCTTTAATGAGTAGTACTTTCAGGAAGTCACTTGCAGAGTACAAAGTGGTCACTGTATCTCATCTTGTTGCAGATAGTGTAAGTTTGAAGGATTCTGAGAGAAACAGTTTTGAGAGGAATCTTGAGAACCTAAAAACCATCTAACCATATTATCATGCTTTAACTTGATTGGATCGTTTCATGAGAACCGTGTGTAGGTGTATCAAATGTTACAATTGTGTGTTTTATTTTAGCGCAGACTGCTTTTCAATGCAAATATAGAATAGAACAGAGCACAAGTTTTAAATGCTCTCAGAAGTGATAGAACTGACTTTCCTTTGTCTTTTTCTTTGAGGCGGCTCCATGCTTGGTTTGTCCTCTAAGATATATATTTTTGATTTAATTTTGAATTATGTATTATTCAAGCATAACATATTTAATCATTATTAAAAGATACTAATCTGATTTTTGACCTCTGTAAACTTCGAACTTTTAATAAACCCTATGTCTTCCTTGTGGAGGCCAATTGAATTTATTGAATGTATTGTTTTGTTGTCCAAGCTCAGTTGTGAACTTCGATCCATCCAATAGCTCTTTATGGTTCCTGAAATTTGCGCAAGAAAAGTGCTAATATGCAGCGGCAGCTGCTGCAAATCTCAAGGGAGGTTCGGGGGAGGGGGGAATGTAGGAGGCTGGCCTGGCTTGTAGTGGGTACCAGGGGGTACTTACACTCTGTACCAGGTCCAGTTATCCCTTATTAGTGTAGAAGAGGTGTTTCTAGCAGCTTAGGCTGATAGAAGGTAGCTGTAGCAGAGCAGCTTAGGCTGAACTAGGAGACATGCAAAGCTCCTACTATACCACTGGTGTCATATGCACAATATCATAAGAAAACACAATACACAGATATACTAAAAATAAAGGTACTTTATTTTTATGACAATATGCCAAAAGTATCTCAGTGAGTATGAGGATGCCAAATATACACAAGATATATGTACACAATACCAAAAATATGCAGTAATAGCAAAAGGAAGTAATGCAAGCAATGTAAAGTTACAGTAGATTGCAATAGGAGCACATAGATATAGGGGCAACACAAACCATATACTCCAAAGGTGGAATGCGAACCACGAATGGACCCCAAACCTATGTGAGCTTGTAGAGGGTCGCTGGGACTGTAAGAAAACAGTGAGGGTTAGAAAAATAGCCCACACCAAGACCCTGAAAAGTAGATGTAAAGTGCACCTATAACCCCCAGAGAGCACAGAAGTCGTGATAGGGGGTTTCTGCAAGGAAGACCAACACCAGCAAAGCAACCCAAGTGGATTTCCAGACCTGAGTACCTGTGGAACAAGGGGACCAAGTCCAAGAGTCGCAACAATGTCGAGAGAGGGCAGATGCCCAGGAAATGCCAGCTGAGGGTGCAAAGAAGCTGCAACCGGATGGTAGAAGCTGTGGATTCTGCAAGAACGAAGAGGCCTAGAAACTTCCCCTTTGGAGGATGGATGCCCCACGTCGTGAAGAAGCTTGCAGAGGTGTTCCCCCGCAGAAAGACTGCAAACAAGCCTTGCTAGCTGCAAGGGTCACGGTTAGGGTTTTTGGATGCTGCTGTGGCCCAGGAGGGACCAGGATGTCGCCACTTGGATGAGGAGACAGAGGGGGCACTCCGCAAGTCAGGGAGCCCTCACAGAAGCAGGCAGCACCTGCAGAAGTACCAGAAAAGGCACTTGGAAGAGGAGTGAACTGGAGTCCACTCGAAGACACAAAAGGGAGTCCCACGACGCCAGAGAGCAACTCAGAAGGTTGTGCACTGCAGGTTAGGGAAATCCTGGAAGAGTGCACAGGAGCCGGAGGCGCTGCAAATCACGTGGTACGCAGCAATGCAGTCTAGTGTGGGGAGGCAAGGACTTACCTCCACCAAACTTGGACTGAAGAGTCTCTGGACTGTGGGAGTCACTTGGACAGAGTTGCTGAGTTCCAGGGACCATGCTCGTCGTGTTGAGAGGGCACCCAGAGGACCAGTGATGCAGTCTTTTGTTGCCTGCGGTTGCAGGGGCAGGATTCCGTCGTCCCACAGGAGATTTCTTCAGAGCTCCTGGTGCAGGGAGGAGGGAGGCTACCCCAGAGCATGCACCACCAGGAAACAGTCGAGAAGGCGGCAGGATCAGCGATACAAGGTTGCAGTAGTCATCTTTGCTACTTTGTTGCGGTTTTGCAGGCGTCCTGAGCAGTCAGCGGTCGATCCTTTGGCAGAAGGTGAAGAAAGAGATGCAGAGGAACTCGGATGAGCACTTGCATTCATTATCTAAAGAATTCCCCAAAGCACAGACCCTAAATAGCCAGAAAAGGAGGTTTGGCTACCTAGGAAGGAGGATAGGCTAGCAACACAGGTAAGAGCCTATCAGAAGGAGTCTCTGACGTCACCTGCTGGCACTGACCACTCAGAGCAGTCCAGTGTGCCAGCAACACCTCTGTTTCCAAGATGGCAGAGGTCTGGAGCACACTGGAGGAGCTCTGGGCACCTCCCCTGGGAGGTGCAGGTCAGGGGAGTGGTCACTCCCCTTTCCTTTGTCCAGTTTCGCACCAGAGCAGGGCTGGGGGATCCCTGAACCGGTGTAGACTGGCTTATGCAGAGATGGGCACCATCTGTGCCCATCAAAGCATTCCCAGAGGCTGGGAGAGGCTACTCCTCCCCAGCCCTGACACCTTTTTCCAAAGGGAGAGGGTGTAACACTCTCTCTCTGAGGAAGTCCTTGGTTCTGCATTCCTGGGCCAAGCCTGGCTGGACCCCAGGAGGGCAGAAACCTGTCTGAGGGGTTGGCAACAGCAGCAGCTGCAGTGAAACCCCGGGAAAGGCAGTTTGGCAGTACCCGGGTCTGTGCTAGAGACTGGGGGGATCATGGAATTGTCTCCCCCATTCCAGAATGGCATTGGGGTGACAATTCCATGATCTTAGACATGTTACATGGCCATGTTCGGAGTTACCATTGTGACGCTATACATAGGTAGTAACCTATGTATAGTGCACATGTGAAATGGTGTCCCGCACTCACAAAATCCGGGGAATTTGCCCTGAACGATGTGGGGGCACCTTGGCTAGTGCCAGGGTGCCCACACACTAAGTAACTTAGCACCCAACCTTCACCAGGTGAAGGTTAGACATATAGGTGACTTATAAGTTACTTAAGTGCAGTGGTAAATGGCTGTGAAATAACGTGGACGTTATTTCACTCAGGCTGCAGGGGCAGGCCTGTGTAAGAATTGTCAGAGCTCCCTATGGGTGGCAAAAGAAATGCTGCAGCCCATAGGGATCTCCTGGAACCCCAATAACCTGGGTACCTCAGTACCATATACTAGGGAATTATAAGGGTGTACCAGTATGCCAATGTGAATTGGTGAAATTGGTCACTAGCCTATTAGTGACAATTTAGAAAGCAGAGAGAGCATAACCACTGAGGTTCTGGTTAGCAGAGCCTCAGTGAGACAGTTAGTCATCACACAGGGAACACATACAGGGCACACTTATGAGCACTGGGGCCCTGGCTGGCAGGGTCCCAGTGACACATACACTAAAACAACATATATACAGTGAAATATGGGGGTAACATGCCAGGCAAGATGGTACTTTCCTACACCCCCCCCCCCCCAAACGAAGGACAATAAGACTAGCCATGACCTGATGAGTCTTCATTGTCTAAGTGGAAATATCTGGAGAGTCCATCTGCATTGGAGTGGGTACTCCCAGGTCTATGTTCCACTGTATAGTCCATTCCCTGTAGAGATATGGACCACCTCAACAATTTAGGGTTTTCACCTTTCATTTGTTTTAGCCAAAGTAGAGGTTTGTGGTCTGTCTGAACAATGAAGTGAGTGGCAAACAGGTATGGCCTCAACTTCTTCAGTGCCCACACCACAGCAAAGGCCTCCCTCTCTATGGCAGACCAACGCTTTTCTCTAGGGGTCAACCTCCTGCTGATAAAAGCAACAGGTTGATCCTGGGCCTCAGAATTGAGTTGTGATAAGACTGCCCCTACCCCTAATTCAGATGCATTAGTTTGAACAATTAATTTCTTGGAGTAACATGGGCTTTTCAGGACAGGTGCAGTGCACATGGCCTGTTTCAGCTCCTCAAAAGCTTTCTGACAGCTAGCTGTCCACAATACCTTTTTAGGCATTTTCTTGGAAGTGAGGTCATTAAGAGGGGCTGCAATGGAGCCATAGTTCTTAATGAACCTCCTGTAATACCCAGTGAGGCCTAAGAAGGCTCTCACCTGGGTCTGAGTTGTAGGGGGAACCCAATCCATGATTGTCTGGATTTTCCCCTGAAGTGGTGCAATCTGTTCTCCACCTACCAGGTGTCCCAGATAAACCACTTTCCCCTGCCCTATCTGGCACTTTGAAGCCTTGATAGTGAGGCCTGCCTTCTGCAGGGCCTCCGAAACTTTCCACAGGTGGACCAGGTGATCATCCCAGGTGGAGCTAAAGACAGCTATATCGTCCAGATATGCTGCACTAAAAGCCTCCAACCCTTGCAGGACTGTATTCACCAACCTCTGAAAAGTGGCAGGTGCATTTTTCAAACCAAAGGGCATTACTGTGAATTGAAAGTGCCCTCCAATAGTCGAAAATGCAGTTTTTGCTTTAGCATCCTCCGATAATTTGATCTGCCAATACCCTGCAGTCAAATCAAAGGTGCTTAGATACTTGGCAGATGCCAGTGTATCTATGAGCTCATCTGCCCTGGGTATAGGGTGAGCATCAGTTTTAGTTACCTGGTTGCGACCTCTGTAATCTACACAAAACCTCATCTCTCTTTTCCCATCTTTTGAGTGAGGCTTTGGTACAAGCACCACAGGAGAGGCCCAGGGGCTTTCAGAATGTTCAACCACTCCCAGTTCAAGCATTTTCTGAACTTCTTGTTTTATGCAGTCCCTGACATGGTCAGGCTGCCTATAGATCTTACTGTTGACAGGCATGCTGTCTCCAGTATCTATAGTGTGCTCACACCAAGAAGTGGTGCCTGGCACAGTAGAAAAGAGTTCAGAAAACTGACCCAGGAGATTTATGCAGTTGTATTTTTGCTCTGCAGTAAGACAGTCTGCCAAAACTACACCTTCCACTAGAGCATCTTGTTCTGTGGAAGAGAAGAGATCAGGGAGAGGGTCACTCTCTTCTTCCTGTCCTTCATCTGTTGCCATGAGCAGGGTGAGATCAGCCCTGTCATAGTAGGGTTTTAGGCAATTGACATGGAGCACCCTAAGGGGACTCCTGGCAGTGCCTAAGTCAACTAAGTAGGTGACCTCTCCCTTCTTTTCAACAATGAGATGGGGTCCACGCCATTTGTCTTGGAGTGCTCTTGGGGCCACAGGCTCCAATACCCACACCTTCTGTCCAGGTTGGTACTGAATCAGAACAGCCTTCTGGTCATGCCATTGCTTTTGGAGCTCTTGGCTGGCCTGAAGGTTTTTACTGGCCTTTTTCATGTACTCAGCCATTCTGGATCTTAGGCCGAGTACATAGTCGACCATGTCTTGCTTAGGAGCTTTTAAAGGTTGTTCCCAACCCTCCTCAACAAGTGTTAGAGGACCTCTTACAGGGTGTCCAAATAGGAGTTCAAAGGGGCTGAAGCCCACTCCTTTCTGGGGTACCTCCCTGTAAGCAAAAAGCAGGCAAGGTAACAGGACATCCCATCTCCTCCTGAGTTTTTCAGGGAGTCCCATTATCATTCCTTTGAGAGTTTTATTAAACCTCTCTACCAGTCCATTAGTTTGTGGATGATAAGGTGTGGTGAATTTGTATGTTACACCACATTCCTTCCACATGGCCTTTAAGTATGCAGACATAAAGTTGCTACCCCTGTCTGATACAACCTCTTTTGGGAAACCCACCCTGGAAAAGATTCCCAGGAGGGCTTTTGCCACTGCAGGTGCTGCAGTGGTCCTTAGAGGAATTGCTTCAGGATATCTTGTGGCATGGTCCACTACCACCAAGATAAACCTATTGCCTGAAGCAGTAGGAGGGTCAAGGGGGCCAACTATGTCAACCCCTACCCTTTCAAAAGGAACCCCAACCACAGGCAGTGGAATAAGGGGAGCCTTTCGGTTGCCACCAGTCTTGCCACTAGCTTGGCAGGTCACGCAGGACTTACAAAAATCCTTTATGTCCTCTGACATCCTAGGCCAGTGAAACAGGGGGACAAGCCTTTCCCATGTTTTAATCTGACCCAAATGTCCAGCCAAGGGAATGTCGTGTGCCAGAGTTAGGAGGAACTCTCTGTATTGCAGGGGAATGACCAATCTCCTGGCTGCTCCAGGTTTTGGGTCCCTTGCCTCTGTATACAAGAGGTTGTCCTCCCAGTAAACTCTATGTGAGTCACTGACATCTCCATTTTGCTGTTTGACAGCTTGCTGTATTAGACCCTCTAATGTGGGACAGGTTTGCTGTGCCACACTAAGCTCCTCCCTGGCAGGCCCGCCTCCACCCAAAAGCTCAGCAGTGTCTGCTGCCAGCTCCTCTGGTAAAGGTTCTGCACAGGGGGAAAATTCTTCTTCCTCAGAAGTTTAATCCTCTGTAGAGGGAGGGATAGTGGGTAGGGATTTACCCTTAATAACCCTAGCTTTAGGGAGCACTTTGTCCATTGTTCCAGGATCCAAGTCACCCTGTCCTTTTTGCTTTTTGGCCTGAACCCTGGTTAAAGCAAAAATATGCCCAGGAATGCCCAGCATTGCTGCATGAGCCTCCAACTCCACTTCTGCCCAAGTTGATGTCTCTAAATCGTTCCCTAGTAGACAGTCTACAGGTAAATCTGAGGCAACCACAACTTTCTTTGGACCAGTAACCCCAGCCCCCCCCAGTTGAGATTCACAACAGCCATGGGGTGGCTAAGAGTGTTGTTATGAGCGTCTGTCACTTGGTACTGGTGACCAAGTAGGTGTTGTTCAGGGTGTACCAGTTTCTCTATTACCATGGTAACACTGGCACCTGTGTCCCTGTAGGCCTGAACCTCAACACCATTGATTAGGGGAAGTTGCTTGTATTTATCCATATTAAGGGGACAAGCAACCAAGGTGGCCAAATCTATGGCACCTTCAGAGACTAACACAGCCTCTGTGGTCTCCCTAACAAGACTAACCCCAACTAAATTACCAAAAGTGAGCCCAGCTACTCCCTTGGATTGGCTATTAGTAGGTCTGCTCCCACCACCACTGCTATTACTAGGGGCACTAGAGGTTGCAGTAGGGGTTGTGGTAGTGGGAGGCTTGGTGCTTTTCTTTGGACAACTGGCATCAGTTGTCCAATGGCCTTTTACTTTACATAAATAGCACCATGGTTTCTTTACTTGATTAGAAGAGGATTTGAACCCCCCCCCCCCACCAGAGTGTTTTTGTGAGCCTGATGAAGACTCATTTTTAGATTTGTCCCCGCCCTTGTCTGAAGACTTACCATCCTTCTTCTTGCCATCCTTGGCACCCCCTGTATGAACTTTTCTGTTCACTCTTGTCCTGAACCATTTGTCTGCCTTCTTTCCCAATTCTTGGGGAGAGGTCAGATCTGAGTCCACTAGATATTGGTGTAACAAATCAGACACACAGTTATTCAGAATATGCTCTCTCAGGATTAGATTGTACAGGCTTTCATAGTCAGAAACTTTACTGCCATGTAACCACCCCTCCAAGGCCTTCACTTAATAGTCAACAAAGTCTACCCAGTCTTGTGAGGACTCTTTTCTGGTTTCTCTGAACTTAATCCTGTATTGTTCAGTGGTTAAGCCAAATCCATCCAAGAGTGCATTCTTCAAAACTGTAAAATTATTGGCATCACTTTCCTTCACAGTAAGGAGCCTATCCCTACCCTTTCCACTGAATGATAGCCATAGGATAGCAGCCCACTGCCTTTGAGGGACCCCCTGTACCATACAGGCCCTCTCAAGTGCAGCAAACCACTTGTTAATGTCACCCCCCTCCTTGTAAGGGGGAACTATCTTATGCAGATTCCTAGAATCATGTTCTCTCACAGGATTGCTATCTGGAATACTGCTGTTGCCACCATGGGGTCCTAACCCCAACCTCTGTCTTTCTTTTTCTAAGTCTAGGGATTCCCTGTCTAGAGCCAGCTGTTGCTGTTTAAGCTTCAGCCTGGACTCTTCCACTCTCAACCTATTGAGTTCTCTTTCTAACAACCTGTCATCAGGGTGGGTGGGTTAGGAATGTTTTGACACAGAAGAATGATGTGAATGAACAGAGGGAGACCTGTCCCTAACAGTTGGCACCCTAGCAACCTGGCCTGCAGGAACAAAAACATCCCTACTGTGATGGGAGCTTCTATTACTACCAGCATTGCTAGGTGGTCTGCTAAGGGGCAGATTAGGAAGGGCACCCTCTAACACTCTTACTGGGGGCTCCCCTGAGTCAGAGTGTGAGCTATCTCCTAACTTCTCAATTGAACTGCCAGCTAAGGCCTTGTCATTTTCAATAAGCATGTTAGACAATAATTCTCTAGAGGGGTTCTTTCCTACCACTAAACCTCTATCAATGCAGAGACTCTTTAGGCCCTTAAGTTAAGATGGTCATAATCTGTATTGACCAAATTAAGAGGAGTTCCTACATCAGACATGATAGAAAAAGGTTTAGAGACAGATAAAAGAGAGAACAAGTTTCAGGACTTTTTAAGGAAACAGAAAAAACCTTTTTCAACTTTTTAGAAACTTTTTGAAAGTTTAGGAGTACTTTTCAGCACTTAGCAGATAGTGTAAGAGAAGAAAAGCAAAACTGTTTGGTTAAGTGTACATACACTGAACTTGTTTTGTATATTATTCTCTTATGAAAAGTACACAATGACAAAGTGGTAAGTAGTTGCAAGTACTTATCCCACCGCTGCACAACCAATGTAGGAGGCTGGCCTGGCTTGTAGTGGGTACCAAGGGGTACTTACACTCTGTACCAGGTCCAGTTATCCCTTATTAGTGTAGAAGAGGTGTTTCTAGCAGCTTAGGCTGATAGAAGGTAGCTATAGCAGAGCAGCTTAGGCTGAACTAGGAGACATGCAAAGCTCCTACTATACCACTGGTGTCATATGCACAATATCATAAGAAAACACAATACACAGATATACTAAAAATAAAGGTACTTTATTTTTATGACAATATGCCAAAAGTATCTCAGTGAGTACCCTCAGTATGAGGATGCCAAATATACACAAGATATATGTACACAATACCAAAAATATGGAGTAGTAGCAAAAGGAAGTAATGCAAGCAATGTAAAGTTACAGTAGATTGCAATAGGAGCACATAGATATAGGGGCAACACAAACCATATACTCCAAAGGTGGAATGCGAACCACGAATGGACCCCAAACCTATGTGAGCTTGTAGAGGGTCGCTGGGACTGTAAGAAAACAGTGAGGGTTAGAAAAATAGCCCACACCAAGACCCTGAAAAGTAGGTGTAAAGTGCACCTATAACCCCCAGAGAGCACAGAAGTCGTGATAGGGGGTTTCTGCAAGGAAGACCAACACCAGCAAAGCAACCCAAGTGGATTTCCGGACCTGAGTACCTATGGAACAAGGGGAACAAGTCCAAGAGTCGCAACAATGTCGAGAGAGGGCAGATGCCCAGGAAATGCCAGCTGAGGGTGCAAAGAAGCTGCAACCGGATGGTAGAAGCTGTGGATTCTGCAAGAACGAAGAGGGCTAGAAACTTCCCCTTTGGAGGTTGGATGTCCCACGTCGTGAAGAAGCTTGCAGAGGTGTTCCCCCACAAAAAGACTGCAAACAAGCCTTGCTAGCTGCAAGGGTCACGGTTACGGTTTTTGGATGCTGCTGTGGCCCAGGAGGAACCAGGATGTCGCCACTTGGATGAGGAGACCGAGGGGGCGCCCAGTAAGTCAGGGAGCCCTCACAGAAGCAGGCAGCACCCGCAGAAGTACCGGAACAGGCACTTGGAAGAGGACTGAACTGGAGTCCACCCGAAGACACAAAAGGGAGTCCCACGACGCCGGAGGACAACTCAGAAGGTTGTGCACTGCAGGTTAGAGTATCGGGGACCCAGGCTTGGCTGTGCACGAAGGAAATCCTGGAAGAGTGCACAGGAGCCGGAGCAGCTGCAAATCACGTGGTACCCAGCAATGCACTCTAGCGTGGGGAGGCAAGGACTTACCTCCACCAAACCTGGACTGAAGAGTCACTGGACTGTGGGAGTCACTTGGACAGAGTTGCTGAGTTCCAGGGACCACGCTCGTCGTGCTGAGAGGGGACCCAGAGGACCAGTGATGCAGTCTTTTGTTGCCTGCGGTTGCAGGGGCAGGATTCCGTCATCCCACAGGAGATTTCTTCAGAGCTCCTGGTGCAGGGAGGAGGCAGGCTACCCCAGAGCATGCACCACCAGGAAACAGTCGAGAAGGCGGCAGGATCAGCGATACAAGGTTGCAGTAGTCGTCTTTGCTACTTTGTTGCGGTTTTGCAGGCGTCCTGAGCAGTCAGCGGTCGATCCTTTTGCAGAAGGTGAAGAAAGAGATGCAGAGGAACTCGGATGAGCACTTGCATTCATTATCTAAAGAATTCCCCAAAGCACAGACCCTAAATAGCCAGAAAAGGAGGTTTGGCTACCTAGGAAGGAGGATAGGCTAGCAACACAGGTAAGAGCCTATCAGAAGGAGTCTCTGACGTCACCTGCTGGCACTGGCCACTCAGAGCAGTCCAGTGTGCCAGCAACACCTCTGTTTCCAAGATGGCAGAGGTCTGGAGCACACTGGAGGAGCTCTGGGCACCTCCCCTGGGAGGTGCAGGTCAGGGGAGTGGTCACTCCCCTTTCCTTTGCCCAGTTTCGCGCCAGAGCAGGGCTGGGGGATCCCTGAACCGGTGTAGACTGGCTTATGCAGAGATGGGCACCATCTGTGCCCATCAAAGCATTTCCAGAGGCTGGGGGAGGCTACTCCTCCCCAGCCCTGACACCTTTTTCCAAAGGGAGAGGGTGTAACACCCTCTCTCTGAGGAAGTCCTTTGTTCTGCCTTCATGGGCCAAGCCTGGCTGGACCCCAGGAGGGCAGAAACCTGTCTGAGGGGATGGCAGCAGCTGCAGTGAAACCCCGGGAAAGGCAGTTTGGCAGTACCCGGGTCTGTGCTAGAGACTTGGGGGATCATGGAAATGTCTCCCCAATGCCAGAATGGCATTGGGGTGACAATTCCATGATCTTAGACATGTTACATGGCCATGTTCGGAGTTACCATTGTGACGCTATACATAGGTAGTGACCTATGTATAGTGCACGCGTGAAATGGTGTCCCCGCACTCACGAAGTCCGGGGAATTTGCCCTGAACGATGTGGGGGCACCTTGGCTAGTGCCAGGGTGCCCACACACTAAGTAACTTAGCACCCAATCTTTACCAGGTGAAGGTTAGACATATAGGTGACTTATAAGTTACTTAAGTGCAGTGGTAAATGGCTGTGAAATAACGTGGACGTTATTTCACTCAGGCTGCAGTGGCAGGCCTGTGTAAGAATTGTCAGAGCTCCCTATGGGTGGCAAAAGAAATGCTGCAGCCCATAGGGCTCTCCTGGAACCCTGATACCCTGGGTACCTCAGTACCATATACTAGGGAATTATAAGGGTGTTCCAGTATGCCAATGTGAATTGGTGAAATTGGTCACTAGCCTGTTAGTGACAATTTAGAAAGCAGAGAGAGCATAACCACTGAGGTTCTGGTTAGCAGAGCCTCAGTGAGACAGTTAGTCATCACACAGGGAACACATACAGGGCACACTTATGAGCACTGGGGCCCTGGCTGGCAGGGTCCCAGTGACACATACACTAAAACAACATGTATACAGTGAAATATGGGGATAACATGCCAGGCAAGATGGTACTTTCCTACAGTAATTGTGTGAATAAAAGAGAGCGTCTGGTTCTGTTCTCATCATTGTGTGAAATTGAGAGCTCTCAGAGCGGGTCTAAGTATTAGGCATCTGAGAAAAATATTGATCATTTGGTGCTGTGCACGAACAGCAATCACAATTAATATTTGATGAAACATGAAGAAAGGAGTTAATATCAAATCATTGCACCTGTAAAGCATTGTCAAGTCTTGCTGCATAGCTCTCTGGGCACATGCTAGCAGGATCCCACTAGAGTGTATTGTGGCATGTTGTAACAAGCAAGTGTGAATCAACATCAGCTGTGTCAAGGAATGAATGACGTTTCTGTCTACCAGACAAAATAAATAAGACAGAGCAAACACTACGAGGTGTGAGAGCAGAGTAGGGAATAATTAAATGTGTCATTTTATTCGAGATAGTATATGCTGAATAACATTGAGCTAGATGGAGCCAACAGAAGAATCAAACCAATTGCCAGCTGTCCCAAGTGAAGTATTTTTCAAATATTAAAATGTTTGCCTAAGCACGATATTAGCACATAAACAAACACATATTATTTATAGATTGAACATAGCTCACGCAGGCCTGTCTTTTACAATTGCTACTCTTGGTTGCCATCTTGTTTTGTGACGCAAGAACATTTTTATTTCTAGCTAAGCTAGAGTCCTAATTATGGAATGTAATGTTCTGTTGCCTTCTTTCTCATGCGAAGACATTTTTTATTTTCTTTGTGATAATCATAGAATGTCTTTAATGAGTAGTACTTTCAGGAAGGCACTTGCAGAGTACAAACTAGTCACTGTATCTCCTCTTGTTGCAGATAGTGTAAGTTTGAAGGATTCTGGGAGAAACAGTTTTGAGAGGAATATTGAGAACCTAAAAACCATCTAACCGTATTATCATGCTTTAACTTGATTGGATCGTTTCATGAGAACCGTGTGTAGGTGTATCAAATGTTACAATTGTGTGTTTTATTTTAGCGCAGACTGCTTTTCCATGCAAATATAGAATAGAACAGAGCCCAAGATTTTAAATGCTCTCAGAAGTGATAGAACTGACTTTCCTTTGTCTTTCTCTTTGAGACGGTTCCATGCTTGGTTCGTCCTCTAAAATATATATTTTTGATTTAATTTTGAATTATGTATTATTCAAGCATAACATGTTTAATCATTAAAGGATACTAATCTGATTTTTGACCTCTGTAAACTTCTAACTTTTAATAAACCCTATGTCTTCCTTGTGGAGGCCAACTGAATTTATTGAATGTATTGTTTTGTTGTCCAAGCTCAGTTGTGAACTTCGATCCATCCGATAGCTCTTTATGGTTCCTGAAATTTGCGCAAGAAAAGAGCTAATATGCAGCGGCGGCTGCTGCAAATCTCAAGGGGGGTTGGGGGTAGGGGGGAATGTACAGTGGGAAATAAAATAATAATTTTTTTAAAAAACGTACCTGTTTCTGCGGTCTCCGCCAGCCACCTTGATCCTCTTCCCTCAATGGTGTTGGTGTCCCAGAAGTCCCTGGGACACCAGCACAGGCTCCCCAGGCAATCCTGGAGCTGCTGTCATGCTATACCTAGCATGAGCTCAGTGTCAGGATTGGTCTGAGTGGCTTGATCTGCCGCTCATATAGTGCACTGGGGTCTGTGCAGTTTCTCCAACCCGGCTATACAACATAGCTGGGTTGGAGAAACCTAAGTGCGCATGTCAGTTTGGCTTGCAAATGATGGCCAGCCAACCTGACATGAACACTTAGTGCACTGACTCCACTCCCCTTCCACCCCTTCCCATGGACCAGCTCCACCGTACCATGCACATGCTGGCTGAGCCAGCAGCTGAAATATAAAATAATATTAAAATACCGTTTTATTTTTCAGATGCTGGCTCAGCCAGTGGGGCAACGCTTCTTCACCATTGCGAAGGAGCTGCCCCTGCTAATATACCCGCTCTAAAAATCCCTTCCTTCAAGGGTGAATGTTCAGGCCTCTATATATTCATTTTGACACCCATACACACCGTGCAGTGGATTTGAGAACTACCCTTGCGCAGTGGTTAATTTGTAAAAAAAAATGTGCTGATGCCTAAGGATCTCCCCAGAAACACACAGCTACTGCAATCCATTGTGCAAGCACCAAATACTGAGGCAATTTAATCTTAAAACCAACTCTGGGCTCTTCAATCAATTTATAGTCACTTCCTGCCTCTTCAGCTCACTCTTGCAGCTTTCTGCTTTGTTCCTTTGTGACAATTTTCGGTCTTTCTCTTCCTCCGTATTTCCCATTACAGTCTTGCTCGCAGTAAATGTCTGATGCAGAAAAATAAGGGCCGACCCCCAAAAATAAGTGCTGTGCCCCACACCGACAACCACCGGCTCAAATTAAATACTGCTCCTGCGAGAGGGATACTCAAAGTAGGAATGATGTAACAGTCTTAGGCGGCACGCAACAATTATATGAAGGGTCGTAAAAGGTCATAAAACGTTACCAATATAGATTATGAAATACATCCACAGGAGTCAGGAAGTAAAAGAGTGTCAGCTGTAACCAAGGATGTGATGAAGAAACACCTGCAAACCCTATCTCCGAGTCAGCATACATCATCACTCAAATATTAATGGAAATCATTTTTTAACTCACTGATTTTTACGTAAAATAGCACCAGGTAGTTTTCAGTCAAATAACTTATTTCATCCCCGAGAATCATTTCGACATTTTCTTACAATGTCCTTTCGCCCCTAGTAGAAACATTTCATTTTTTTGCAAATATATACAGTTATCAAATATCAGATTTCCATTTTACTGAAAATACACATTTAGTCCTCAAATATGAGCTTGACATTTGCAGTAAAAATACCCATCATGTTAATAAAAAAGGGTGTGTTAATTATATAAAAACTCAATGCCAATCATTGTCATCCTGTTCACAGGTTTCCATTAAACACATCAGTGAAGCACCTCAGATGTCTTCCTGTATACCAAAGCGAGAACGTGATGAAATGCCCTGTTTTCTTTACATGCCAATTCATACCTTGATATGAGGTAGTAAAATCATACCCCTGTTTGAGCAGAATTATCTCAGACAATCTGGTAAATAAGGATCATATTGCCAATATTTAGAATAAGTCTTAGGCCCATGGAAGTGCACTAAAATCACTTTATGGGGCAACGGGTTACAGGCATTTTACACATGTTTTAACAGTATATAAAATGAAGGTTCCTTCCACTTATCTTTATGCTCTCAAAATGATTAAAGTTAGCTGTTGGCACTTTATGCATTAGGTGGAAGGTAATATTCTCCTTACTATTTGCACCTTAAACTCCATGGCCTTAGTGGAAGAATTAAGATTAGAATTAGAATTGGTAAATACATATATAAAAGGATTAGCAGCCATCTTGAGATGTTATCATTGTATTTTACTTGACAATGCTAATACGTTGAGCGGTTTTCTAGCTGTTTTTAATTCTCCTTGATTATGTACAATCTGGGACATTTTTATCTAATGTTCAATTTGCACTGGAGCACTGTACATTGTCAAAATTAGACATTCAGAATATGAGTTATGTCGATCATAAGTAATTTTTGAAGTGTTATATGAAGAATTCTTCCATGTTGTACGATATGAAGGTTTGTATTGCTAAGCCTCGTTTTGTTAATGTAATTCATTCTTGTCAACCGGCTACTCCACAGGCTTATTTCAGCTGGAATTTAGAGCATGGGGTGCAAAGGTGTATGTTGCTTTTTAGGATGAATTGTTTACTGGTAAAGGTTATAATGGCTGCCTGGTGGGGCATTCCTAGTAAAGAAAGAATATGTAATTTCTGTCAGATAGATAAACAGATGATTGAGAATGTTATATTTGTCTGCCCAGTTTTAAGGGTGTTACAACAAAGATTCTTAAAACCATTATTTAAAAGGTGTGGAGTAAGAACTACAAATACTGCTATGGATTTTTAAGGTATCCGATGAATGAATTAATGTGCGGGAAACTTTTTACATTTTTTAGTTCCTTTATGAATTTGTATTGAATTGTTTTTATACACTGTAGATCTTGATGTAAGATCAACATTTTTAATAAAAAACCTGAACCTACCTTGATATGCCCATTACCTCCGATATTCAGTGAACACAATACACTTAGGCCCAGATTTATACTTGCTTTGCGCTGAATTAGTGTCATTTTTTTAATGCTAATTCAGGGCAAACTTAACTCCATATTTATTTTTTGATGCTAGACATGTCTAGCGTCAAAATATTGGAGGTAAACGTCATTTTTTGGATGCGTGAAACCACCTTGCATCAATGAGATGCAAGGTAGGCGTTCCCATCTGAAAAATTACTAAGCCCCTAGCTCCATATTTATCCAGCCGGGCAAAAACGACGCACAGGTGGGAGGCAGACCCAAAAAATTACGTTAACTCAGATTTGCATCAAAGTTTAATGCTTGGGTCAGACCAGGTGTTAAAATGAGGCCCCCACATCACTACTTAAGGAAATCACACAGAAGCAACATTACCAACCCACAGGACAACAGGGCAGTGATACTGCTCCAGCTTGTGAGACGATGCAGAGGACAGCAACAACAACTGCAACCACCACAACGGGGCCCACAAAGGCAATGGAGAAGGCAGGAGAGGATATTCCGAAACAGGACAACCCTCCTTGGCCTCAGGGAGCACATCATAAGGACATACAGACTCAACCGGCAAGCTATATTACACCTGTTGCACCAGATTGAGCCACATATCACAGCCAGCCAGCAGACCCCATATAACATACCACCTGTCACAAAGCTGCTAGCTGTCCTGCACATGCTGGCAAGTGGCTAATTTCAAACAACGGGTGCCCTTGTTGCTTGTGTGTCACAGCCGTCATTCTCGGTGTTCCTTGCAAAGGTGTTGGACGCAATTATCTCTCTGACACCCCACCACACCTGGTTCCCTAACACCCAGCAAATGTGCTCTGCGCAATTGACTGCACCCATGTCCGACTTATTCCACTGGCAGCAACAGAGCATTAATACAGGAATCGCAAACACACGCATTCCATAAATGTGCAGGCCATAGTGGACCACCGGGGACAATTCACAAACATTTTGGACAAGTATCCTGGCAGTGTCCATGATGCCTACATATTCAGGCACAGCAGGATCAACTAACACTTCCAGGCTGGACAATATGGAAATGGCATACTTGTGGGTAAGTCAACAAACCTAGCAATTTACACACAACACACCAACCCTGTAGGACACACAATACATACACCACTCCAAAAACACATAGCCAGGGTAACACAGATGTGCAGGTAACAACACATATGCACCATGCTGCAGTACAACACAATCAGTACACACCACAAACACATACACCCACATGTACATAACACACCCACAACTTGACAGGCACACCACGTGAAGGACAGGTGCAGATATGTACCCTTTGCCAACAGAAGATGTACACAAACCACTATAAGTGCCCACAGGTTGCCTACTACGTACACTTCACACACACAGTACACCACACAACGAATAGCACAGCAATGTCAATAGCATACACCATGCTCATGTAACATAAGTCACACATAGGCACAGATCACTCAAATCATGTCGTGCAAGTCTGCCAGAACAAACGTCACATGCCAGACAACTGGTGCCAATACCAACTACATCTCATCAACATATACCTGATACCGGTAGTCTGCATATACAACTGCCTGATGCATTGGGTCACACACATAGGAATACAACATCAATGGCCATCACATACCATGTGCCAGATTTGTGAGAAGTGGCACCATTCCTACTGTAGTGCCACCTCACATGCACCACTTACTGGCCCACAACAACATCATGTCTGTACTGTAAACAATAAATGGGCCACCATGGGTCAGAGTTACTGTTAGAGAGTGCAGATCATGGATGCCATAGTGGGACCATGTAGGAGTAATTAGGACATCACTGACCTTACATGCACTGTGCTAAGGGACACATTTTCTAAATAGCTGAGCTCCATCCCTTAGCCTGCAGTGTGCATGTGTGGACAGTATAAATGCTGATTCATGTTTAAGAGATAGGAGAGCCACTGGTAGCGATGTTGATAATCCAGTCAGGATAACTAAGGGGCCTATATAAGAGCCCCCAGTGCCATTGTCATGGCCTGCACTGTATGTACAAGTTTGCAGATGACCACTCTTTTGTTACTTGAAGCCACATTGGAAATCAGCCACCCTCCCACGCAGCACTTAGCATGGAAGGAGCTTGCAATGTGTGTAGCTGCAGGTCTATCACCACAAGATACATTGCATTATGATGCTGACACAGATCTAGGTGTCACCTAACACCTGAGGCAGTGCCAACATCAAACACCACCCCAGGGGTGCCGCTCGCAGGTTGCAATAATGAAATAGACTGTGATTCGACCTCATATGAATGTGCCACCTATGCATGCTGCATACTGCTGTACACACAGAAAGAGACAATCTCCCATCAAAAATGTATATGTATAGGAAGGTGTCCATTCCTGCATAGATATATGCACCTTCAAAGGGCAGCTAGCCAAGCACCCTGGTGCACGGTTGGTAGTCTTGGTGCATAGCTGCATATTAGGCGCCGGTGCAGGGGACAACAAAGGGTTGCCTAGTAACACATCACACATGGTGCATTCCTGCATAGTCAAAATGTTGCAGGACAGTGCTGCCAATGTTGGAGCTGTGTTGTGCATTGTCACTTACTCAAGAAAATGAGCCTAAGTGTTGCACTTCATCTGTAATGACACATGTTAAAATGGCTGGGATATCCAGGCTCAGTAGGGCTACCACATTGTCACCGCATCTGAACCCATTGTGGTGTGAGGATTTGTAATGGTCCCTCTAGTGATAGCACACTGATACAAAGGTGCACTACACAACACATAGTACATACATACTGAGCATCAGTTAGGATTCCAAAATATACGTCCCAGGACTTTAGCCATTACCCAAGATTGTCATGTTCAACAACATAGTGCTAAGAAAACTTTACACAAGTCCAGGAACTCACAGCATAACACAAACATGCATGAGACACAACAAAATCAAAATAACAACTACCATGCTACATGAAAAACCTGTTGCAAGCCTAAACAACTTACACCTTTTATCTTTTACAGGGGATCAGGGTTATGACATGCAGCCATGGATGATGACCCCATTTGCAAACCCAAGCACAGCAGCAGAGCGTACATTCAATGAGGGACACCGTAAGACATGCAATATAGTGGAAAGAACATTGGGCATACTGAAAACAAGATTCAGGTGCCTGGACCGCACAGGAGACAGCCTCCTATGTGCCCCACACATTGTGTGCAAAATCATCCTAACATGTGCTATCCTGCACAACATATGTGTGCGGATAAACATTCTGATGTATGACCAGGTAGATGACCTGCCTGAGGAGGAGGAAGAGGATGGTGGTGAAGATACAGAGAGGGAACAGCACAACACAGTACCTGTGGTACACCGGAGACAGCACATAGTTGACAACTGACCACTGAATTCACCTTGTCATATTCTGTAATTAAACACCTTACTAATACAACCAATATTGCTTTGGTCTTTTCAATCTCCACTACACATAGCATAGTAATGTGAGTCAACAGGTCAGGAACATTGTTACAAATAGGAATCTGACAAGTACTGTTGCAACATCATATGTGACGTATAATATTGTACTGCCTCATCACTGGTATGTGACAACTGAAGGGCACAATCTATGTACCACTACATATTTTTTACATCCACATTGCCAACTTGTTAGTCAAAAGCTCATCAGATACAACTACATCATGTCCAAATAGGAAATATACAAGGGGCCCACACATGAGGTAGTGGATGTCAAAAAATAGAAATTAAGTCATGTTGGAACTGAAAACTGTCACAGCTCAGTGTGAGACATGCAATGGCTGCATGGGACGTGTGACAAGTGGGGGGACATAATTAGTAACAATGGTCAACATGAATTGCCCAGGTATAACAACCAATGGTAGAAGTTGAGCCTGTGCAGAATATCCATGGTAATCTGTCCTGCCATTGCCTTGGGGCACAATCCTGAAAACAGGTTACACATGACCTCACACATTGACCGGACACGTCAGTGGAATGCACATCAGCATGGATGGGATCATACGCAGCAAGGGCTGCAGGTCCACCACACAAAACCAACAACCATTGGTAATTGCAACAAGTTTAATCAAACGTTTGTGATCACAACATATTCTGGGTGGAATATAGGCAGAGTGTGTCTTACACACTATGTACCAAAGATGTACACATGTCAGACAAATACTGTAGTGAATCCTAGTTTGTTTTAATGGGAAACAGGAGTTAGCTTAGCCTTTGGCTTGCAGACTTGTGCCCCGTCACCTAGTGACTTTTACCCTACTTAGTTTCCTCTGTTTTAGTGAATTTATTTAATTATATCTTTTAAGATGGCTGCCTTGTTTCTAGTTAGGCCAATGTTTTAGTTTCACGTTATCAGTGCCACCGCGCTAAGGTGTCAATAACAAGCGACAAAGATAAACAAACTGTAGGTGATCACATTAGGCACTTTCCCTCTTCACACCTTTGAGGGAATTGTTTACATAAATTGTCCTGACAAGCATGTCTTTTTATCTATTGTTTGGGAACAGACCTATGTCAGGGGTCCCAACAGATCTGTAGAAATGCACCTCACTTAGACAGATAGTCAGAGGGATTCCGACCAGATGCCATTGCTGCTATTGATGCTGCACATCGCCTTGATGCTGACCCAGTCTTCATGTCCCTAAGGAGTCTGAGCTAGAGACCTCATTCCAAGGTAATGAGGATTGGGGGGGCTCTTCTCATGGACATGGCATTGGCAGATTAGATTTAACATACCTAGCTCTCTTTTAAGTTAGAGATTAGGTACATGGCATTACGGTATTAGGACATATTTCATATCTCATGTCACTTTATGTCATTGCAAGACGGTGGGGGTCTTTGTATTATTTACTCTTGTCTTTACTATTCTGTTTCTTTCACTGTTGATTATCCTAATCATTGCAGCCCGTGCAACTTATTGTAGATTGCAGTTTTGTTAAATAAAACCTATTGAAACCTTACTGCATCTTCTTTATTGCCTGTGTTTGATTGAGATATGTTGTTCATGTGAGAAAGGGGTAATCTCCATTTAACCACAACACTCCCTGAGATGTCACACTCTTGAGTCCAAGCGTAAAGGCTGCCACAAATCACCTTTTACTGTGTTGGCTTTTGGTGAGGTGCTGCTTGTGAGCTGGGAGGGTTGGGACGACAGTTGCGATTTGTTGTAGGACAGGCATAGTCACCTACAAACATAAGTCTTGTCATCCTTAAACCGCAGTCTTGCCTAGAGCAAGAGTCAAACTACGACATGGCGCCACCAACTTTTGTATTTAGGCACTAATTTACAGAATACCCTGACTATCACTGTCTCACATACAACAGGTACCCCAAGGACCATTATACGGAGATGTCTGCGGGCTTGGGGAAGATCCTCCTCACCTGAGCAAAGAGCACCTAATTGGGCTGTAGGTTGTTCAAGCTCGAACTCATAAAAGGACTTTTCTCCCCACTTTGTGTTCCATCTCTTTTACCCATTTCACAACATGGCTAATGCCATATAAATTCCTGAGAATGCTAGACAAACATTAACATTACACCTAGTAGTGCATGGTTTAAGAGAAGAGGGCGGGGATGTTACATTCACAGTGGAAGATAGTGGAGCTTACCAAACAGAAACATTTTATTCCCGGGTACACTGTCCTAAGGAAGACAACACTGCATTCACATTCCACACATACAGAATTGCAAATGTACCTCTTTGGTACCAAGCATACCAGTATCGTGATATACCGCTCTCTTATCAGGCGCATCAGAACTGGTTCGAAGGCCCTCTACCACATGTAATACAACTCGTGAGATTAGGTCCTTTAGGCAATGACGGACCAACGTGGCCTATGTTTGCCACATATACATCTCACCCAGGTATACAAAAATGCAGACAGCAGACCTGCAAAACTTATACATTGAGCTAGTAACACTCTACAGACTACTCGTTCAGTTTGTAATGCGAACTCTGATCACTATACCAGCGCCTCCAGCACCACCAGTACCTCCTGGATACCAATTGGCTACTGGGATTAAGCCACAAACAGTACAGTACTATCATGGGTAAACTACCCATGAAACAAGAGAAAATCCTGTTCTGGATAGCCCAGAAAACAAATCAGGTGGAAGTTGTGTTTCCCCATACGGGACCACAGGAGAAACATAGAAACATAGAATTCTCACAATGTGCTTGCTCTTTGGGATGGTTCCCTCAGTGGATGACTGCGCCACATGGGGTACAGTCTTCACTGCTATTTACACTACCACACATGGTACACCGACACTTGTCAATTTACTGGAAGTGTTAAAACAAATTCAGTATGAGCACGGGCTGCACCAGCCCTAGATTTGGGGATGAAATTAATGTGTAACTTCGATGCAGTCTCCTCAATTATACTCAGTAATATTAAAGGGGAAGCAGTAGCACTGGCTATACGCCAGCACCTCTGGGAGATTCCACACTTGGACCAGGAGAAACAGCTACCGAAAATTATTTCCGACACTCATACCAGTATAGGATGGAATAGTTTGGGAGCCAAGCCAAAGAAGCTTGAAATACAGAGTACCACCCCTAAGGAGGGTACTAAACAAGCACAGGAGGATTCTAAGAAGCGCTGGAATAAACAAAATCAATTTAAAGATAGAGGAAATCAGAGAGCAGATTCTCCACACCCAGAGAACTCCGACAGGAGATATACCCTCAGGAATAGAGAAAATATAAAAGGTCCTGACAGATATACTGAATCACGTCCCTCTCATTCCTTTCAGGATGCACCAGATAGATTTAGCGAGAGAAGGGGCCGTCCTGATCAACGTCCTGAATATGTGAAGTAGAAGAAAAACTCACCACAGTCTTCAGACAAAATAAAGTCCCCACAACAAAAGCCACAGTTTAAAAAGAAAACATGGCATCACTGTCAGTTAAAAATGCCAGTACACTTGAGAACATTGCTGTAGAACAAGATGTGGGCAGTGACACTGTTACAGAGAGCAGCAGAAGTCATGATATGTTGCCGGAGCCTGAAAGATCTGGATGCAACAGTAAGTAGTGATTTCATTGCAGTTGAGACTGCAGACGGGTGCGTTCTCCCACCCAACAGGGTTTATGATTTGAATATTCAAATTGAGGGAGATGTGGAGTGCACAATTGGTGTGATATTCTGGGATGAACTTAGTTGTGATATCCTACTCATTGAAAGGGACTGGCCACCCGAGCACGTCCGTTAGCTTCCACATGGGGAAGATGTCATTTTGCCTTCTTTCTCAGATCTTGTTCCAGAAGTGGTAAAACAAGCCTATGCCGTAAATTGGGCTTTAGTGCAGGCACCTGCATTGTACCGCAATCATGTAGGTTGGGACAAGGATTCTCCTTGCTATGTGATACCTATCAGGTCTACATCCCAACCTCAGCCACAATATCTTGTTGAAGATGAAGCAAAAGCTCCGGTGAGGGAAATGCTCACTCATCTCGAGTACCAGCAAGTAATTGAACCCTGTGTCTCTGCAATGAATAATCCATTATTCCCTGTTGCAAAACCGGACCATTCCTATAGAAAAGTCTTAGCTTACAGACATTTAAACAGCCCTACACACACATATGCTATACGAAATTCACATAGTACAACACTAATTAATAACATAGTGCACAAGAAATACAAACCAACCTTGGATATTTCCAACAGTTTTTTCTGTCAGAATTTAGTACATGAAAATCAGGACCTGAGGGCGGTTTGCCCGAAGGCTACAAAACAGCCTAGGGCTGTTCTCAGCCTGTGCAACATCAATATTACATGATATTGACTCCAAGGCGTTGTCCTATGTGGATGACATCTATCTCACAGATGATGACCTCAACATTCACCTTGCCAGGGTCGATCAGATCATTTTAGGATTCGCAGCCCTTAGCGACAAATTTAATTTTAGGAAAACTAAAATAGCCTTTCTCAGCGTATTGTTCCTGGGATATGAGCTATCAAACGAGGGCAAGCGCCTGGCCCTGTACTTTTTAGAGAAATGTGCTCAACTCCAACTACCAAACACAATCAAGAAACTACAGTCTTTACTTGGTTTCTTTAACTTTGGCAGAACTTACATTCCTGACTATGCACAACGTAGTAAGCCACTTTATGACTTAATACACCCTGATTTTTCTGCCAGACACTGGACTGTTGAACACACACGCTTCCTCAGAGGACCGCAACAGGACATGCTAGAAGCAAAACACTTGCACACCTAAGACATAAAAACAAATTTGGTCATCAATGATAGCTGGTGCTAATGGGTTCACTTATGTCACCTTTAATGAAGGCGACACGGTGCCCATAGCATATAAATCACATTTATACTCCAATGCAGAACAACGTTTTGTACCCACAGAAAAAACTTCTAACTGCAGTTCAAATGACTGTAACTAGGGAGAGGCCACTTGCCCAAGGGAAACGCATTATTGTTGTTACCCTGGTGCCAGCCTTAGAGGCCATCACCAAAGCAAGCGTTCCTAACACTAAAGCATTACATCCACGCTGGAGTCAGTGGGCAACCTCCCTGACTGCAACCGATGTTCATTACATCTTTGATCCAAAACTTCAGACACAAGAATTTCTCCAATACGAACAGGTGTACCCTGTTCCTCTAGAAATGTTGCCACTTGACAGATACCATACTGTCATTTATACTGATGGTTCAGCTGTAGGTACCAAACATCAATACTCAGCCGCTTGTGCAGCCGTGAGCAGAGTGATGAAGGATGGAGACACAGACCCTAGGGGACTGCACAGCTCAGCTGGCTGAATTCAAAGCCCTAATTTTAGCGCTAGAACACACAGAGCCAGGATTGCTGACTTTGATTGTCTGTGACTCATACTCATACTACTGCATCCAGCCCTACAATGATTACCTCAATCATTGGAAGCTGAACAGGTTTAGAGATTCCAAATGGAATACCATAAAACACAAAACTCTGTGGGGCAGGATGGCTCATCTCAAGGATTAGCTACCTTGTGTCCATGTAGTACATACATTGGGCTTCCAATGTGTAGGAGTAAACTTTATAGGCAATACTTTGGCTGATGAAGCGGCCAAATCTGCAGTAGCTACGGCTTCTGTGGCTGCAGTGACTCGTTCTCAGATGAGATTGGATAATGAAATCCTGACTGCCGTGAAAGCTTCAGCTGAAGGCAAGTCTCTTCCAAAAGCATACCCTACAAAATATTCTTAGCACATCAGTGCACAGAATGTTGCCTAAGCAACACTTCCTGTGGTTGGAGATCGAGCAATCCCCAACCAAGACCAGAGATTAGATCTCATCAAAGCAGCACATGAGGGTGTCGCCTCTGCTGGTAGTTTGGCAATGGTAACACTCCTACAGAAGCGCTTCTGGTGGCCAGGTGGTCTATACAAACAGAGAAAACAGTATGTCCTTTGTTGTGACCTTTGCCAGCAAATTAAGGGCTCAAATATCAAACACCCACTGCAGACATCCCTCTTAGTGTCCAGCAGGCCACTACATTATGGCCCTCATTCTAATCCTGGCGGTGTAACACCGCCAGGGCAGAGGGAAGAGGAAGCACCGCCAACAGGCTGGAGGTGCTTCCTGGGCCATTCTGACCGCGGCGGTAACGCCGCGGTCAGAAAAGGGGAACCGACGGTTTCCCGACGGTTTTCCCCTGGCCCAGGGAATCCTCCATGGCGGCGCTGCTTGCAGCGCCGCCATGGGGATTCCGACCCCCTTACCGCCAGCCTGTTCCTGGCGGTTTTCACCGCCAGGAATAGGCTGGTGGTAACGGGTGTCGTGGGGCCCCTGGGGGCCCCTGCACTGCCCATGCCACAGGCATGGGCAGTGCAGGGGCCCCCTAACAGGGCCCCACCATGATTTTCACTGTCTGCTGAGCAGACAGTGAAAATCGCGACGGGTGCCACTGCACCCGTCGCACCCCTGCAACTCCGCCGGCTCCATTCGGAGCCGGCATCCTCGTTGCAGGGGCATTTCCGCTGGGCCGGCGGAAATGTAAGAATGGCCGCCGCGGTCTTTTGACCGCGGTGCGGTCATTTGTCGGCGGGACTTTGGCGGGCGGCCTCGGCCGCCCGCCAAAGTCTGAATTAGGCCCTATGTGTACCTGAAACATTGCGGTCCGCTCCAACCTGATGGAGCAGACCCTCTAAGGGTCCCAAGGCATTCAGGGACACCATGGGGACGATGGGTGTTGAACTCCATTACTCTTCACCATACCATCCCAAGGGAAATTTGGGCGTGGAGAGGAGGAATCATGATCGAAAGCAGTCCTCAACAGCTAGAGTATTAGGTTCTGGCCACAGTTGGCTTCATCACCTAAAGGGGGTCCAGACAGCATTAAATAATCTGCCAGGACGGTCCTTGGGGGGGACATCCTCCCTATGAGGTTCTCTTTGGTATACCTATGTATGTCCCAGATCTTGATGGCCCTAGTTTGGTGGCAGCAGATACACATTTTTACATAAATTAACATCTTACTGTCTTTCAGGAGCTTCAGCAATTTTGTGATGATAAATCATCCGCCAGTGCTGCCACCTTAGGAATAAGGGATGTCGCAACAACTTTCACTGGCTGGATTCCTAAAGTTGGGGATCTGGTTTGTGAGAAGATTGCTGTGAAGAAGGAATTCAGTCCATCCTACAGAGCACCGGCCCCAGTCCTGGGAGTACAAGGTACCAGAACTGTCATCTCACCAGCGCTGCCTGGTTCCAAAGTGAACAGATTAATTTCCATTGATGACATCAAACTTCACCATGTGGCCGATCCTGCACAGTAGACCCAGAGGTCCCTTGGGTAGTTTGCGGTCCCCTCTCACTACCCAAAATGACATACCTCTTCAAAGCAGAAAACACAACACTGCTTCTGAATACACAAGCAGGTCCAACAATGCTACAAATGGCCGTGGGGCAGCACCTGTCCAAGATTTGGCTGTTTTTCACACCAACACAACACAGATTGACGACACCATCTACTATGAGCATCCACATGATGTGGATGCATCCACCGGTAATGCACCTGCTCCTGCATTTGCAGAGACTGCTTCTGGTTATTTCATCGACATTGATAACTTTTCTTCAGACTCATCGACTCCTGTGATTGAAAATTTTTCAAAGACACGTAAGCTGTGCTTATGGATTAAAAATAACTATTTAATTCACCCATGGAACTATTTATGGTTCTGCTTGACATTTTTTGCATTGTGTCTATGGATTGGTTTTGTGACTTTTTCTTTTTGCTTATAAATGGTCATTACCTTCCTGAACGCTCCTCTGCTGAGACTGTGGATGAAGTCTTAACTCCATATCATTCCTCATATAAGATCCAAAGAGACTTGTCTCCTGTGAACATTTCAGCTGCACCTATTCCTGGTGGGATTATGTGGGACAACCTTCCATTCTATATATACGGGCCTACTGAGGTTATTCAAATTCCATGTCTTCAAAATTTCAATGACTGATGTAATTACATCTTGTGTTGTATCTGATGATTGGGATGTCCAGACAGTTGATTCAATGTTAACTGAATTGAAGGACTATTCAATATTTGAAAGTGGTGATGTATACACAAATACAATGAATTATGGGGAAATGTTGTGCTACAACAACTGGGGACATTGCTACCTGCTTCTAGACATAGACCAGTACTTAACTACACACAGTGGGAACACTGTTCAACAGCACCTGTGGGGAGCCCAAAACGTTATTCAGATAAATTTACTTATTTTTCTGGGCATAACACAAAACAGCCAGAGTCATATTATTTCAAATTAACTCCTTCAATAATTAAGAGCATTTTGCTAACTGACACAAAAGTGATTTATTCAGACTCCTTTGTTTCCCATTTTGCAGTTAAAGGTTACAAATACTGGAGGAACACTATTGATTTAAAGAGCGTATGGGGAACACAAGATTGGCAAATACAGGGTAGGAAAGCTTTATTTAGAGCGTGCCTGATTGCTGTGCAATTGGCTTTTTTAAGTGACACTATTCAACAGACATCGTGTCTGGGGTTAGCAAAAATAGAAGAAATGAACATGCCCAGTATCCCCACAACTGCAAAGTTTGATATTTTGCAATCCTTCCTGAATGTCCCCGGGGAAGAACTAGATGCAAAGATTCAGGCTGGTACCTATACCTCTAGCCCCAACGGGTGGTTAATTTGGCCAATAGACACCAATGGATGTCAGGCACGTATTGTGAATTCCTCAGTGGGTTTCAAAATTAGCTAGCCAGACCATCACTTTGTCTTGGGTCAACACATGGGTATAGTTACAACAGATAGGTCCTCATTATAACATTGGTGGTAACTGCCGCCTACCGCCACGGCAACGGCTGCCAACATACTGTCGCTGTGGCTATCAACTGCCAACCACATTATGACCGTAGACGGAATACTGCCAGAAGGCTGGCGGTATTCCATCAACAGTTATGGTGACTGACTGCAGTAAGGTGGCGCTGCTGTCAGCAGCAGCACCATGCCAGCAAAACACAGCCTACTGTATCATGTTCCATGACACGGTCTGGTGTTGTTTTGCTGGCGGACGCTGCTGCTGGCAGCAGCACCGCGTCCCTTCTCCTGCCGGAGACCCCCCTGCAAGCAGGTAAGTTGGGTACTCTGACAGGAGAGGGGGGTGAGGGTTGTTGTGTGTGTGTGGGGGTGGGGGTGTCTGTTTTTGTATGTGTGCATGTGGGTGTGAGTCCTGTAGAATGCGTGTGTGTATGAATGAATGTGGCTGTACATGTATGTTGTGTGTTGTGCATGCATGTGTGATGCAATGTATGTTAGTGTGTGTTGCGGTGTGTGGGAATGTATGTGTGCATGCGTGGATGGATGTGGGTATGCGTGTGTGTATGAGTGTGGAAGTGTGCGCATATGGGTGTCAGGAGTGGGAGGGGAAGGGCTCTGAGGAAGGGTGCGGGGGAGACCCCTAGAAGTGCCAGGGAAGGAATTCCGTGGCACTGATAGTGCCTACTTCCATGGTTTTCGTGGTGGTAGGGTTGCCAGGAAAACCATGGCAGTAGGTGGGGTCATAATCCCAAGGGTGGGATTGTGATGGCCGCCGGGCTAGAGACCGAAGTCTGTTACCACCCTGGGGGTCGGAATGGCACATTGGCGGTTTGGCTTGGGCCAAGCCGCCAATGTCATAATTTGGTGAAAGGTACCGCCAGCCTGTTGGCAGTACCTTTCACCAATATACCGCCGACCGCCAGGCTCGTAATGAGGGCCATAGTGTGGGTAAACTGTGCCAACAATGGGTACAGACTAACACGTTAGCCGCAGTTAAAGAACATCTTACTCTTTCTGAAGATATCAACTTGCAGTACTTTTTGTTAGGTCCTAGAAAGCCACACTCTAAAAGATTAACCTATGCCACATATAATGAAATTTGGAAGCTTTCTCAGATAGAAGCTACTGCACGTTTAAGGCAAATAGAAAAGGCTTTAGCTGTTGTTGATAACGGCATGAACACTCTGATCATCAGGATTTATTCCATGACAAACATAGTATCGCCTGTGATAGATATCATTCAGACAGACATGTCTCTTTTATATCATGGGCAAAGTCAGCTGGGTTCCATCATGCAGTTATGTTGGACATTACAGACTTTGAAAAATGGCAAAGTTCCATGGAAGTACATTAACAGTAGTGAATTGTTCACTGCTTTTAATTTATCTAAGGAACTACAGACAATGGCTAAAAGGGAAGTGAGTTTCACCATGCTTAACATAGGGAAGGGAGAGAAGTTGCCTTTCACAGTTTCAAAGAGTCCTTCATCAGCATGGCTCCTACAAGGCATTATTAATCTGCCCATTTCCAATTTTCATTTTTTTGGAATGCCTGAAACATATTGCTATGGGCAGGTACGAGCGACTAGGCAATAGCTATATTAAAGAAGAGTGGGAGTTGCCCTTTGAATACAAATGTCTGAACGGCGAAACAGAGGTCTTTCTCAGTGGAAGCGAATGCAACACTACTGTTAGTCATTCACTGGTCCTCAAGCAAGTGTCCCTTCACGGCCTTTGCAATGTGGGGGTCGCAAACTTGGCCTGTTTTCTGAAGGGTACTCCCGTCCCTTTGATTTGACCAGCTTTTCATGTTCTTTGGAATGGAAGTTATGTGGTGCTGAGCGACCAAAGCTGTTGAGGTATGCGACCAGGAATTGCCTACACAATTTCAGTTCCTAAGGTCGTTACGTGTTGTGGACAAGTTTTATTCCCCCCCACACGAGAGATAAAAGTATCAAAAATGTGGCCTCACATTGATACTGTTAATGTAAATTATGACAAGCTGAGCAGACTAAAGGCGCTACTCTTCCAAAAACAAGTCGTGTTGACATCAGCTAGAGAGACATATGCTCTCCAGATTGCGAGATCATCAGCCGAGATACATTCCCTATTAAAAATGAACTTCCCCAAGCACTTTGGAGAGTTGTTATCCAGAATTTTCAACACCTCAATGAACCTTATGGTCACAGATTCAAATCCCGGAGGGTCTACTCAGCCTTTTGTCCAAAATTCTGAGGTCGATAAAATGAATTCCATTGATTTGGGTAACAATAAACATCTGTTATTCTTAGCCAAGAGTCCTACGGGTGAATGTGGACTTTACAAATACACGTTATGTTATTTCTCCTGATTCGCAGTGGTTGTGTCTTTCCAGCTACGCAAAGCAATGGATGCACTGCCACCAGCTCGACTGTGCCGTGAATGTATGGTTCACGTCTTTAATACTTGGTTGCTGGAGGAATTGGAGCGTGATTGGTCATTGTCATTCCAACTCCTAGGGTGCGTGCAGCCAGTCTTTCGCTGCGTATGGTGACTCTTCAAACACTTGCCTACAGTGTGTCTTGCTGTCACGCCAATGCCTCCTGTGGACTAAGCACTGATGATGTCCCTGATGAGGGTTCATTCACGGTCATGCCCCTTGAGACTAAGGCTGATTCGGAGGGCCACTTATGAGCCACCCTTGGTGAAGGATCTGACTTATTTTGGCACTGTGGCGAGTGCCACTCCTGCAGGTGGACCTACACAAGAGGCTACTATGCACTACTGCTCCGTGGATCCGTCTGCCTATCCTGTGATCTATCTAACATCTGTTGATGTGGCCTCTTTCCTGAGGTCCTTTCCATTTGATGGCTGCGAAGATGCTCTTTAAGATTATAACTATTGTTAGAAAGATTTGATGATAGGCTTATAATACCAAATTCAAAGTTTGCATTTATTTCCCTTACTTTGGCCTGCCGTGCTTGTCATGGTCAACATTGTATCTCCTTGTATGTTTTTTAGCTATTTGGGGTTTTTAACATGTTTTTATATATATTTTTACCTAATTTTTATGCTTTTAGCTTTTAGTCCAGAGCACCTTTTAGTATTGGGTTTATTCACCTTAGGTGTCATCAACTTATGGTGTCATACTTGTTACGGCAATGGGGAGGGTGTAGTGAATCCCAGTTTTTTTTAATGGGAAACAGGAGTTAGCTTAGCCTTTGGCTTGCAGACTTGTGCCCCATCACCTGGTGACATTTGCCCTACTTAATTTGCTCTGTTTTAGCACATTTATTTAATTAGATCCTTTAAGATGGCTGCCTTGTTTCTAGTTAGGTCAATGTTTTAGTTCACGTTATCAGTGCCACCACGCTAAGGAGTCAATATCAAGCGACAAATATAAGCAAACTGTAGGTGTTCACATTAGATACTTTCCCTCTTCATACCTTTGAGGGAATTGTTTACATAAATTGCCCTCCCAAGCATGTCTTGTTATCTATTGTTTGGGAACAGACCTATGTTTGGGGTCTGAGCAGATCTGTATAAATGCACCTCACTTAGGATTTCGACCAGATGCCATCGCTGCTATCAATGCTGTATGTCACCTTGACGCTGACACAGTCTTCGTGTCCCTAAGGAGTCTGAGTTAGAGACCTCATTCCAAGGTAACGAAGGGTTGGGGGGCTCTTCTCATGGACATGGTATTGGCAGATTAGGTTCAACATACCTAGCTCTCTTTTAAGTTAGAGGTTAAGTACATGACATTAGGGTATTAGGACATATTTCATATCTCATGTCACTTCTTGTCATTGCAAGATGGTGGAGGTCTTTGTGTTAATGACTCTTGTCTTTACCATTCTGTTTCTTTCACTGTTGATTATCCTAGTCATTGCAGCCCATGCAACTTATCGTAAATTGCAGTTTAAAAAAATAAAACCTATTGAAACCTTACTGCATATTCTTTATTGCCTGTGTTTGATTGAGATATGTTGTTCATGTGAGAAAAGGGTAATCTCCATAACCACAACACTCCCTGAGATGTCACACTCTTGAGTCCATGCGTAAAGGCTGCCACAAATCACCTTTTACTGTATGGGTTTTGGTGAGGTGCTGCTTGTGAGCTGGGAGGGTTGGGACGACAGTTATGATTTGTTGTAGGACAGGCATAGTCACCTACAAACATAAGTACTGTCATCCTTAAACCAGCAGTCTTGCCTAGAGCAAGAGTCAAACTACGACAATATGCAGGCTTCACACAAGCCTCCATAAACTCAAAATGTACATACGAAGGTAGTTGTTGGGTACTAATTCCTAGGTTGCAATGGTTCACCCATCATCAACAATGTCTGACCTGTGTATGTAGCTTTAAATGTTATGCTGTGTATGACAACATCACAGACAAAAACACAATACACAATATCAAATCAGAAATATTGCATTGAACAGAATGCCAAACATATGTGGATACACTGTTGTCACATATTCATAGATGTGCACAACGTGCAACAGTTTGCATGCTGTTGAGTCTGTAACACACACTTCGGTAGAACAGACCAATCAACCCTTGTCACATTGTTGCATGGACTACCACATGTGGCCATACCCAGAATGCCACACTGCAGCACAGCCCATGTCATAAGTATGTTGATTCAGGGTGCATTTAAGGACAATGCAAAAAAACACGCAATCAGGAATTGAGTAAAAAAATATGATGCAAATGCGTCTAAAACATCCGCAATCGCAAAGTAAATGACACATGGGTCCTTAGCGTGAATTCGACCTACGCCCTCCTCTTAGTGCTACCTTCAGTGAAATCAATGAATAACCATTATGCATCTATATAAATGCCCACCTGCGTCTGAAAAAACCTGTGCAAATGTCAAGTGTGCCAAATAAATACACGCATAACTGAAAAAAGTGACGCACGGGGACAGGAACTGATGTAAAAGGAAATCCTGCCTACAAGCATGGTACAGTGGGTGTAGTTTCACTTACTGTTTGCAGTATGTGCCTTTCTGACTGTGTGGTTGTGTTTTGGAGCTGAGGTTTGTGTCTTGGTTGTTGATTGCAGTTTGTGGTGTCCCTCCTGTCGTGTCATGTCATTTATTGTGTGTATTTTTTTCCATTAGTTGTGATTTTGTGTGTTTATTGTCTAAGTTTGTGTTTGTACTGTGGGGTGTCTGTCCGGGGTAGTTTAGCATTTGGGATAGTTGGGATTAGTTAGTGGGGTTAAGTTTTGTTTATTGTTATTTTTTCTTGGTATTTGGGGTCAACTTGGACCATTTACAACATGTCTGGTAGGGGGAGGCTGACGAGGATGTCAGAGGATGAGTTAGGTGGATTTGTGTGGCATAGTGTCATGTATAAAATGCCAAGGCAATGCCAGCTTACCATATTTTCCCTTGATTGTGTCAACAAAGCTGGGCAATGCATGTATAGGGTAACTTTGTCATCATTTAGGGCACATGACCCCTGCCCCTGCCATTATCTTAGCAAAGGGGGCTTACCCACCTTAGGGGGCAATGAATATGGGGCATTTGATACCATCAGACAACTTTGTCACATCAGTCATGGATTAAACAATGCATGATCATAGCAGACTTAAAATTGAGCGGCATGTCGATCACAAAGCGCCTCTGGGTCCCTTGTAGAACAGGCTTGAGTACCTGAGTCATATGTCTTGCAAAGCTCCAGGGTAGTGTCATGTTTTTTTACACAACGTCCCCTTATACCACGTTTTTCCATCTTCTATAGATGGTCCACATATGGTTGTTGCAGGGTGTAGCACTACATGAGTCTCTGGCCCAGTGTTAGTGTTCAGATGTGTGGCTCTTACTCACCCGAGTGTCTGTGTCACTTTGTGATCGTAGTGGTGTGTCTGTTGCCCTGTTTTCCACTAGGATAACTAGCTAACTCCTCACAACTAGCTCACACTTAAATTTGTTGTCCATTCGCAGAGACTTTGATAAGACAATAAGCATGGTTTTCCATTCATGTCTTACACCTGGACCTGCCCCCCACACAATCGGAGAAGTGGCATGATTTGAGGATCCAGATGTATCTAGTAAGTGTGATAATGTGTGTCCTGTGAAGTAATCCAGAGTTCTGTGTGAGTGAGTCCTGTGTGTTGAATACAATGCCAGATGTGAGAAGCTGTCCAATAATCAGATATCAAAGTATGCTGCAGTATGACATTATGGCCCTTTTAAAGGATCCCCATACACCACCATAGGGTCAAATCTTGTGAGGCACATGGTGCACAATGGCCAGCATTGTGTAAGCAAGATGATGACAAGCCACATATAGGGCCATATGTGACTAAGACCCTGATTTATACTTTTTGGTGCATAACTGCACTAATGCAATTTTGCACCAAAAAGTTTAGCACCGGCTTGCACCATTTCTGTGCACCAGCCGGGCACCATATTTATTGAATGGTGCAAGCTGGTGTAAAGGGTAGGCTAGCATAAACAAAAATCACGTTAGTCGGGTGGGGCTGGCGGTATGGAAGAAGGGGGTTTTGCACTAAAAAATTACGTTAGGCAGGTGAGAGTAAAAAAAATAACTAACCTGCCTAGAGTCATTTTCTGAAGCAATACCATCCATACCACATGACTCCTGTCTTAGAAAAGACAGGAGTCATGCCCACCACCCCAATGGCCAGCACAGGGGACCAGGGTCTCCTGGGCATGGCCATTGCACCCAGTGCCATGTAGGGGGCCCCAATGGCACTTTAAAAAAAAAATATATATACTTACCTGTACTTACCTATACTTTCCTGGGATGGGGTCCCCATCCTCCGCTGTCCCTCTGGTGTGGGTGGGGGTGTCCCTGAGGCCTGGTGTGGACACCTGTGGGCTTCTTCCATGGTGTTCCACCATGGAAATAGGCCCACAGGTCCCCTAACACCTGCCCTGACCCAGGTGTTAAAAAATGGTTCAAAGCAAAAAGGACCCCTCCTTCCCCCTGTGGGTGTTTTTTACATGGAAGGATAAATAAGACGCTAGGGCCTTAGAGTCATTTTTTGCACGGAAATGCCTAATTTGCATCTCATTGACGCAAAGTAGGCTTCTACATCCAAAAAATGACTTTAACTCCATAAATTTGGCACTAGACATGTCTAGCGCCAAAGTATAAATATGGAGGTAGTTTTGCACCAATTTTGCATTAAAAAAAATGATGCAAATTCAGGGCAAAACAAGTATAAATATGCCCTTAAGAACGACAGAGTACAACGCTCTGAGAATATTGGTAGTGGCGCACTCTATCATTCTCACAACACAGGGATGCACCAAATTGAACCCAATTTGGTGCATCCCTGTATTGTCATGCGGATGGAGGACTGGGCTGGCAATTGTCCCCCAGCATGGTAGTTAGGTTTAGTTGTTGGTTAAGTATAGTTAGAATAGGTTAGTTTAGGATAGGATAGTTTTTTTTTTTTAGTTCAGTTTAGTACTTAATAAACATTTTGCATACTCATATACATTTTGTGTTATATGCTAGTGTCCCACGGTCTTCCCATGAGTGCACAGTGCAAATTGTGTATTGGCCTAGGGATTCCGTCCTGCCTCCAAATCCCTCTCTTGACATGTGCATCACCTACTGACAACTGAGCTGTCACATTGGCAGCAACAACACTTGTCCATGCATCTGCCATCCAGTGTACCCACCACTCAAGGTGGCTAGGTTAACTTTGTATTGGATAGGTAGGTGTGGTAATTCAGCTGTCAGTGTTGGGGTCCTGTGTGGGAATGTTGGGGACTGTGGCACATCTGACAATAGCCTACATTTGAACTCTATCCTGCAAAAGTGACCTGTGGCTATCACTAAAGAGATTAGGTACCTCTGTTTCACACCAATGTGTTCTACTAGTACCCCGAGCTGACGATATTGCCCGAAAACTGTTTCACAGCCATTCGTGCCACATGTAGTAAGTGAAGCATACATGTGTTCTTCATTTTTGACATAGTCAGTGAATTGCTTGTATGGGATGAGACCAGCATTGACATTTCTCATGTTGGAACCTTGTGGGTAGATATGTGCCGCCATATTCCTGCACTCTTGTACTGACACTCTGTAACTAATGACATGGTTACATACATCACAATTCCTAAGCATAGTAGATGTGTCACAATACACAAAGACATGCTGCTTGTATAGGAGGTGTTTACAAATGTCGTAGTGCTATATTTACAATGTCCAGGTCAGTGACCCCATTTGTGGAACCCATTTAATTGTGACACAACACAAGTCCAAGGTTGAGGGACATGTCATGGAAAATGCTTAGGTGAAGTGTTGTTAAGTGCGGAGGAACATGGTCAACAGTGTGTCAGTGAAGAGTGCACATATCCAACTGTGCTAACACTGGCATGCTCTTAAGCACAGGACAAAGGAAAACACTGCCCATGTGGCATGGGCTGGTGCCACCAGGAACTCTTACGAGTGAAGATGATCTGTTTCACATCTTCATCCTCTGATGTGTGTGGTGTCTCCTGTGCCCTTGGTGGTGGTGGAGAGGTAGAGAGGGCCACACACACTTCAGTGTTTGGAGATGTGGACTCCCAATTCACGGCAGCTGCCATGTGTGGAACAACATATGGCATCACTGCAGCAAGGAGGAGCTGCTGAACTTTGAGGATAGCAGCAACATCCTGGTGGTAGGCAGCCATGTCTGCCCTGAGGGAGGCCACTTCCCGGGGCATGGAGTCCAGCTTGTTCTCAAGCACACTGTTGCCAGTTTCGGAGGGCAGTTGTTGTGGCCTCTCCCTCATGGCAGCAGCTATGTCCCACATACACTCCTGGATTCCATGCAGTGGGGAGTGTGTGCCTCGTTTGGCTGCAGTCTGTTCTGCCACAGTTTCCATCCCCACCCGCACCTCCTTAGCCAGCTCCCACTGGAATCCTACCACTGTCCTCTCAAAGCTGGTCCCTGGGTCCTCTGAGTCCCCAGCTGTGTCAGAGCTGGCAGGTCGAACTATTGGGGTATTGGGTGGGGCATCTGGGATGGCTGCTACATTATTTGTCCTCCTTGCGACTGGAGGAGGTGTCTGGAGGGATACGAGGACTACTTTGAGGGTCTCTTGGCTGATGGTTGTCAGCTGGTCATCCAGGTCATCGGGGTACTCCAGGACAGGCAGATCAGCCGGAGAGCCATCATCCTCTCCAATGAGATGGTGTAAAATCAATCTTTCTGTTAGTGGCAGTTGACATGTCACGTCACTGACTTGCTATTGGAGGCTCATTGTCATCTTACTTCCCACACATTGTTCCTGTACATCATGGTTGCAGTCTACCAGTCCTTTGCCCCACCTGAGTGTCACATGAGGGGAAGCTCAGGTGGCGCAAGTGGCGCAAGTGGCTGTGCCATATCTACTAGTGTGATGTTTATCGTTTTTGTGGCTTGACACCTTCTTGTTATTGTCAACCCTCCCTCTGCATCCTTTTGCATTGTAGGGCCTTGCAATCATGGCAATATGCCCCTGTTCCAGTCTTACATGTTTCACATACCTGTGCGGTACTGAAACCTTGCACCACCCCAGGGATGGCATTGCCAAGACACTATGACGTTGTTTCCTTTGATAGCTCCTCATGTTGATGTGTGTGTATGTGTGCTACATTGCACAGCACACATGGACCTAACAGATTCCCATTTCATCTCCTGTCTGTGCTGGAAGGTGCACCTTCCTACACAACTGTGATCTCCCCCTCAATGCAGCCATCCTTGCACTATAATGCATGAGATGCAGCATAGTGGCAGTGCAGCTAAATTGACACAGGCACAGGGGTGGACCTGGGGATGGCCACTAGGGTATGATTTTTTGCTGTGTACATCATTTTGTATATGACAGTTATTTCATGGACATAGCCAGTTAACTGGAGTTGAACTTAGGTCATGGCCTCAAGCTAGTTTGATGGTGATTCTGCAGGTAGTCATACTGGTCCCTCATTAGAAGTGCGGCAGTCCTATGACCACCTGACTGCCATCGTCCATATGGCCATCCCTAACAGCACAGGTGGTAGTGGCACATGTTGTCAATGGGGACTGCCTCATGGGCCAATGGCCTGGCATTGGCAGGTTTCCAGGAACTTACAGACTGCCAATGCTACCTGTCTTGTGACACCAGACCAGTATTACGATCAATGCTACCCTCCAGGTACGTTCCTGCTTTTTCACCAGCCTTTGCATGGCGGTGAAACCCCCATGCTAAGGTTGGTGGTGATGTGGTGTGGTGTGCCCCTGGGTGCCTCTGCACAGCCCATGCACCTGGCTAGGGCAGTGCATGGGGGTCCCATGGCCTCCCCCTTTGACCTTTCCACTGCCTGATTTGCAGGCCTGATTTGAAAAGCAGCATGTCCTGTCACACCCAATGCACCCCAAGACTGGCACTGACTCTATTTGATCCATCAACAATGCCCCACAGAGCTGCCATGAGCAGACAGATTTCCACCCGTCATCCCAACATGTGACTCATATTGCCAACCGCAAAGTGTACACTGCAATGTCAGTCTTACCAACACCAAACTTGCCCATGCACCATCCCCCGTCCATCAATGTGGAATTGTACATCATTATGTTCACAATCATACGCCATCTGTTGTATGTGTGTATTTATTTCCCAATTCCTATGTGTCTCACACGGTTGTGTCAGAGTAGTTGTGGGCTCAGCCTGTGACTGTTGTAACCTACAGTTTGCTATCTGTGGTACATATTTTCTGTAGTGGCACATTTCTGAACAGCATCAAGATGTGTGGTTTAACACTACACCAGTTTAGTTGCTCTGGGTAGTGGCATTTTCCATTCATACAGGACCACCCTGCTATTCCCCCAGCGTCTGCTCTGATTATTTTTCCCTGCACCCAGGGTGCATTCTCACTGCATGATGGAGTGGTGGCTGCTTTATGTGGATGTGTTGTTAATGTGCGGGTGGTGGTGCTACTGGCACATGTCTGGGTACTGTTGGGACGGTTGCAATAAATTGTGTGCTGTAAGATGCAGCACACATGTGTTTGGGCAATGAGGCAAGGCAGTTGCAAGGTGTTACTTCAAGGGACACCACCATGACATAACCCCAGGAATGGTATTGACTGACTTCCTAGTCCCTGATGTCTTAGTTGTGTTGGTAGGGTTAATTTGACTGTATGCGAGGTATGTTGTGATAACACAACCAGAGGCACAGACAGTAGACATGCCATCCATACCATGTGCTGCATATGTACATGCAGGTATGTAGCCCTGGTGTTTGACATATGTCCAGGTTGTGTATGTGTTGTGGTGCATGGCACTACCAAGGCATAGGTACATGTGTAGCTTACGTCAGCATGGTGCAACTTGCTTCATGTGCAGTGTGTCCCTCTGTGCTGCTTTGACATGCATTGTGTATGTCCTATGTGCCTCCCCCTTCTTGCACTTAACAATTTATTATTAATTTCCCCCATGCAACTTACCCTGCATTTGTGGTGTTTCCTGGTAGTCTGTGCTGTCCTGTCCTGCAATCCCAGTGAACAGTTCCTCCAGGATGATGGCTGCAACCATCTCCTCCATCTCGTCCAGATCCTCTTGTGGTGCTGGACTACCACCTCCAGTTTGCAGTGCTGCTTTCCTGTTCCTTGCCATTGTTTCCTTTGTCCTTTGCTTGCAATCATGCCAGTGTTTCTTGCACTCAGTTACAGTTCCCCTCACCTCGGCCACTCTTGTAATCTTGTCTACTATCTGCTGCCAGATTGCCTCTCTCCTGCCAATTGGCAACTTTTAGGTGACAAAGGGTTGATGTTCTGTCACCTCTCTCCATATTCATGCTCCTCTGCACTGAAAGAACACTTTCTCTTTTTCTTCTCCCTCCCCTGGGTCTTGTGTAGGTCCTCCTGGCTGGTTCCTGGTTGATTGGGATCACTGGGCACAAAAAGCCACAATCAACATAGGACTCAGGATTATTCCCACTATTCCTTTTCATAGGCTTCCAAACCACTTTCCAATGACGTACAAAAAAAATTCCGATTGATTCCCACACAATGGTGGATGTCAATTCTTTCAGGTCATTTTTCAGATCAGTGATGTTACGGATACATTTCCTTATCTCCTTACTATTATCTGGTATGTACGTGCAACATTGTTGCGCATGTAAAACTTTACAGACTTCACCTTCCTTTGTGAGCAAAATGTCTAACGCAAGATGATTTTGGAAAACCATTGATCTCATAACAAGGATCTCTGTGTCCGCTAGTAATAAGGCACCTGTTGTATCTGTAGATCATTTATATACTACTGTTGATATCATTCAAGATCACTCCTACCAATGGAATAATGGCACCAAAAATATATTCTGTAATCCCTTCAGCACTAGCTCCTCTCTTAACTCTGGAATTAGGTTTCTCTTTCCAGACAGGATTGTCAAAATGTTCCACATGATAAATCTTTGGAAGAACTACTCCCAGGTAACATGTACCATTCCAGCCTTTCCACAGCTTGAAATAGGCATTCCTTCCACAGATGAAATAAACACGTGGTATGGCTGGGTCTTCTCCATTCAACATAAAAGTCCAAACACTCTTAAAAAGAAACATATCTACATTCACTAGTGCCTACAATATGTGTATCTGTCTTTGACTTAGTCCTATATATGCATAGTTTACCTACATGTTGCCAATCTAAAGCTAAATATCCCTGATTAGCGCTGCTTGAAGCATGTGTAGTGTCTTCTGCCAGTCCCTTTCCTATTCTTGTTTTCATTCGTCATCTCCTGCCATGTACTTGTCTAATGAAGTCTTTTTCTAATTGTGACAGAATTCAGGCTACATTATTTTTGTGTGCATATGCAGTTCCAAAAGCCAGGGTTGGCTCAAAGAAACCTCAGACAATGTCAATATTTTTGGCTTTAGCCACACTACTCAACTGCTGATTTACAGGCACAAAAAAAAATACAACATCAAAGTTTGAATAAAAATACTGAAAATACTCCTGCTGACAGAATAGGGTTAGTAATAGACTACAAGAAATTCCACATGTTAGTGGCAAGCTGTGGTAAGTAATCTCTTCTTGAACTGATGAAGGAATATGTGTGCACACTTAACAATCACTCACCGCAATATTGTCAATATACTCATACAACATCTTATGAAACACATTCGATATCAATTCTCCCTTTGAACTGTCAGTGTGTAACAATCTCTGATCCTCATGCTAAGGATTTCATTCTGCAATTGAATCTCCTAGTGTTGATATAACTGTGCTCTCATTCTCATCTTTCACAGGAATACCTAATCCAACTATCAATAAAATACTCATGAACATACATTCTTTTGCTAATTCTACACACACATACTTACACTTGCTCCCTTTGCCTTGATCAGGTTTCATGACTTGTCTAGACTCAGACCACAGTCTAAACATTCAAAATCAAAAATATAAAATGCAATAGTGGCTTTTAATTATTTTACAGCATGTCTTTCTTTTTTTTCTTGCAAGTGAGCAAAGGAAAAATCAAAAATCCATCTTCTTAAAATTCTGGCACTTATTTACACAGTTCTTAAGCTTCGAGAAAATTCATCAAGAATATTCTCTACTTGCAAATATTCAACTCACTAATAATAGTTCAACTGTCTCTAATAATAAACCATCTGAAAATCACTTATGAGTACTGCCAGTAAATAATATCTCTGTTCACCAAGCGGCAATGGAATATCAAAGTTCAATTCCAAAGCAATTTCAGTCTTCAAAAGGTTCAGCTGAAGTCACATTGTTAGCACAAAAGGCAGCAAACTCTTTCTCCCATTCGTCAGATGTGAAATAGGTCTATTCAGGAGCTGAGTACCTGCGACTTGGCACGCTTTTTCTCTTTGACCTACTTGCTGCACAAACTTCGATCAGATTCTTCAGGTGCTTCAACTATAGTTGGAAGCACATCTGTTACTAGGTTTGGATTTTTCTCGGGGCACTGGTCTCCTCTTACAGTCCAAGTTTCAGGCACAACTGGGTTTTCAACATTCACTTAACTAGCAGGAGTCGACTGACTGTGTCTTGACCCTTCTGCACTTTTGATTTCTTTTGACACGTTCAGATTTTCATCAGTCTGCGAGAGTTCTGTGACAGCCACTTGTCCAGTCCTCACAGTTTAGCTAACCTGGCCCCCTTCACTCATCAATTCTGACCCTAGAGGAACAGGTACTATGGGGGTCATTACAACCTCGGCGGTCTTTTTCGAAGACCGCCGAGGGACCGCCGTGGTGGCGGTTTGCCGCTCGGCCTATTATGACCGTTGGCAGCTCTCTGTCCTTTTACGGACAGAGAGCCGCCAACAGCCATACTGGCGGGAGGCGGGGAAGTGGAGGTTGCTCCACCTCCACCACCACACCAACAGAACACCGCCCAGCGAATCACGTCCTGTGATTCGCCATGGCGGTGTTCTGTTGGCGGTGTGGTGTCGGCGGAGCTGCCCCCATGGCTCCCGTCCCCTCCCGGAGGATCGACGGAACAGGTAAGTCGATCATCCGTTAGGGGAAGGGGGTGGGGGGATGTTGTGTGTTGTGTGGGTGCATGGGGGTGTGCGTCTGTATATGTAGAGGGGGTATGTGAGTGCGTGTATGCTTGCGGGGGTGTTGCATGTTTTGGGAATGAGTGCGTGTATGTCTGTGGGTATGTCTGTATGGATGTGTGCGTGTATGTTTGTATGTGGGTGTGCATGTATGACTGTGTGTGTGGATGTAGGCATGTATGTCGGCGTGTGTGCGTGTAAGTGTGTAGGTGGTGCCTGCGTGCGTGTCGTGTGGGTATGGGTGATGTGATGTTGGGGGTCGGGGTGGGGAGGGGGGCCCTGCCACTTTTGGGGTGTGGCAGGGGCGGTGGGCGGTGGGAGACGGGGGAGGGGTTGAGGGGTGGGGGAGACCCCTATCACTGCCAGGGAAGGAATTCCCTGGCACTGATAGTGCTTACCACCATGGATTTCCTGGTGGTTCAAACCGCAGGAAATCCACGGTGGTAAGCCGGGTCAAAATACAGCCAGCGGTATAGTGACGGCCGCCGGGCTGGAGACCCAGGTCTCCAGCCCGGCGGGCGGAATGGAGAACCGGCGGATGACCATGGCGGTAATCGCCATGGTCATAATACTAAAAAAAAGACCCCCAGCCTGTTGGCGGTCTTACCGCTGCTTCTCCGCCTTCCGCCAGGGTCATAATGACCCCCTATATCTTCAAGAGGACTTGGAACTTTGCACGTGTGGCTCGCATGTATCCAGTTCGGAAGACCAGCACACTTCACAGCTGTTATAGTCACAAGAACAACTTGATATGGTCCTTTCCAGCATGGTTCTAAGCATAACTTTCTTACATGCTTTTTCACTAACACCCAATGTCCAGGGCTCAGGTCCTGAGACCTCTCTTGTGCTGGATGAACAGTTGCTCCTTCAACCTGGTGAGACAAAGAATGAACCACATCCTTGCAATAATCCAGTATTAAGTCACCTATAATGTTCACAAGTGCATTCACAGAAGCAGTTGGCAATCTCATAGCTCGACCCATAAAGATTTCATGTGGGGACAAGACAGTCTTTCCGTCGGTGTACTACGCATGCTCATCAAGATAAGAGGCAATGCATCCGTCCATTTCAACATTGTGGGTGAACACACCTTTGCCAGTTGAGACTTCAAAGTTCCATTCATCTGCCCAACCAATCCAGAGGCTTCTGCTCTGTAACTGCAGTGCAATCTTTGTTCAATTTGTAATGCTGCACACAATAACTGTATGAGCTCATTATTAAAATGAGATAGTTGGGCTGATTCCAAAGAAGCTGGAAAACTGAATCGAGGTATCAGTTCCCTCAAAAGCAGCTTTGTAACTATGAGACTATGGTGGTCATTCTGACCCTGGCGGTCTTTGACCGCCAGGGCGGAGGACCGCGGGAGCACCGCCGACAGGCCGGCGGTGCTCCAATGGGGATTCCGACCGCGGCGGTAAAGCCGCGGTCGGACCGGCACCACTGGCGGGGTCCCGCCAGTGTACCGCGGCCCCATTGAATCCTCCGCGGCGGCGCAGCTTGCTGCACCGCCGCGGGGATTCCGACCCCCCCTACCGCCATCCAGATCCCGGCGGTCGGACCGCCGAGATCCGGATGGCGGTAGGGGGGGGTCGCGGGGCCCCTGGGGGCCCCTGCAGTGCCCATGCCACTGGCATGGGCATTGCAGGGGCCCCCGTAAGAGGGCCCCTACATGTATTTCACTGTCTGCTGCGCAGACAGTGAAATACGCGACGGGTGCAACTGCACCCGTCGCACAGCTTCCACTCCGCCGGCTCGATTCCGAGCCGGCTTCATCGTGGAAGCCTCTTTCCCGCTGGGCTGGCTGGCGGTCTGAAGGCGACCGCCCGCCAGCCCAGCGGGAAAGTCAGAATTACCGCCGCGGTCTTTCGACTGCGGAACGGTAACCTGACGGCGGGACTTTGGCGGGCGGCCTCCGCCGCCCGCCAAGGTCAGAATGAGGGCCTATAATTCCTATGTGTGGGGTAAGGCTCAATCCAATATGGAAACCATCCATTACACACAGGAATTTCAATAAAATCAAGTTGCATTCTGTTGAAAGGACCTCCCAATCTACCTATATGACTAAGGTTGACAACAGTGTGTTTCCTTACATTCAGTTGTTAACATGTTACACATCTGTGACACACTGCTTTTGTAATCAGTCTAAATCTGGGATTGTACCATGTCTGCCTGAACATTCTAATTATTGCATTCCTACCTATGTGAGCTTGTCCATGGTAAATCCTTGCCATTGGATGCTTTTTGGCAAGACTGCTTTTCCTTTACTTGAGACTCAGACCTCGTACTCATCTATCTGAACATAACCTGTTCTACTCCAACCTCTGTGTTATTCTTCTGGCACTTCATCTTGCAACCTTTTTACTTTCTCACAGGTATCCATTGCTATTATAAAAAAGTTTTGACTTGTCTCATTGGTGCTACTACCATAGCTCATTAAAGGATGTGCCTCGAACAGCACAGCATCATGTCACTTGTTCAGCATAGGCGTTGTCTAATGAGATGTAATCATTGACTTTTGATGTGCTGCACATTTGACAGCAGCAATCTTCAAAGGTAACTGTAATGCTTTCAACAATTGATAAACTTGTTTGCTATTTTAGATAGGTGATCCAGAAAAGGTCATGAAACCTCTCTGGGACCATAACTGTCCGATGTCATGGACAACACCAAACCTATAATGGCTGGCATCAACAAATATGACAAAGTCATTTTCTTCAAATGGGATATCTTTAATATCGGGTCTTGGTTTGGTGCACGATTCAGTCACATCAAGACAGACATGCTTTATATCTTCTTCACTGTCAGATGCATTTTCAACAGGAGTTGGCATGAGCGTAGCCACATTCAAAACATTATAACACTTCATGTTAACATTGGGTGACCCAAGGAAGAACTGCTGATATCTGGTCGGACGAGCATTGTTCAGGAGCTGGGTCTTGGGACGATTCATAAGAAGCTCAACCGAGTGCAGAACATATACATTCAGAGGGTTACCCATTAGAATGCTCTTGCACTGCAAAATGCTTACACTCGTCGCTGCTACAGTCCTTAAACAGCCAGGCAATGCTTCAGCACCCGGATCCAATGTGGCAGAATAAAGATCCACAGACTTGTTTGCATTTCCATGCAACTGCGTCAAAACACAAAGTGCACAACCATCTCTTTCACAACAAAACAAGGTAAAACATTTGTTGTAATCGGGCATTCCCAGAGCTGGGGCTCGGCACAGGCTTGCTCTCAGCTTGGTGAAGGAAAGCATGCATTTGTCATCAAATAGTACCAGCTCAGACACATCTTTGTGTGTCTGCCTCAGTAAGGGCTTTGAAAAAAGGGAAACATTTGAAATCCAATGGCAGCAGTAGTCAACGATTCCCAAAAACATTCTGACATCCCTCTGTGTTTCTGGTGGATTCATTTGCATTATCACTAGAATTCTCTCTTGGGACACTTTCCATGAACCTTTCTCAATGTGGTGACCTAAGTACTTTACTTATCTTTGACAATACTGTCATTTTGTTGGGGACACTTTGGGGGTTATTACAACTTTGGAGGAGGTGTTAATCCGCCCCAAAAGTGACGGTAAAGTGACGGATATACCACCAGCCGTATTACGAGTTCCATAGGATATAATGGACTCGTAATACGGCTGGTGGTATATCCGTCACTTTACCGTCACTTTTGGGACGGATTAACACCTCCTCCAAAGTTGTAATAACCCCCTTTATGTCCATTGTTGCCTAGGTAATTTAAAATAGCAATTGTATCTCTTCTACAGGCTTCACGCGTGTTTGATGCAACCATTAAATCATCAATGTACTGAACCAAAACTGAATGAAAAGGCATGTTCAGGGACTCTAAATTCTTTTTCAGGGTTGGATTAAAAATGGATGGTAACTCTGTATACCCCTGTGGATTACAACATCAAGAATAGACACGGCTTCCAAACTTGAAAGGAAATGAAAATTCACTTTTTTCATATAAGGGATCAGAAAAGAAACCCTGACACAAGTCAATGACTATAAACCATTCAGTTTCACATGGGATCTGAAAATAAATCACTGCTGGATGCTGTACCACTGTACAACATGGACAACAATTTTGCTCACTTATCTCAAATTCTTGACCATGAGGTATTTTCCATTGGCTTCCACATTCCCAAAATAGGGGAATTGCAAGGACTTCCCATAACATCATTAAGGACACCTTGCTCAACAAAATTCTCAATTATGGGAGTAATTCCTGCAATTACTTCTAGGGTAATATTATAGGGTGGTATCCTCAGATACACTGCATTTGGCTTCACTGTGACTTTAATTGGCTCAACTCCCTTTATTAGTCCAATATCTTTCCCTGAAAAGTTGTATACTTTGAACATAACTGTCTCTTGTAATTCTTTAGGCAAATCCTTAACTGTCATCATTTGGAACAATCAAATGAGAGGGTACATTTAATCAATTGTGCTGAACTTTTCATCATCACTATTTGTCTGAATGGATACTCCTTTGTGGGTGCAGCTAACTGAGCAATTTAATTAGCACAGGTGATCACGACTAGGCAGATTTACTGGACTTGAATCACAAACCACGAATTGGTGTTTATCTTCAAATTACCCTATTTTAACTGGAATGTGCTTCGTAATCGGGTTAGTTAGCCTCTGATTTGCTACTCCTACTATCTGAACTCTTCTTCCTGACAAGGGCACATTTGGTACTTCTGCTGTTCAGACAGTGAAATGCGTTGCTCCAATGTCAACCAGGAATGAAACGACGTGCCCCATAACATTTGCATTTACATAGAGACCACGTTGATCTACCTCTATGGATGCTGCTAACATGCAATTTTCCTCACCCAGAACTGTCACTGTTATATGTTTCTGAAACTTCTTCATCTTCATCACTAATAGCAATCAATGGGTATTGTGTTACCAGCTGATTCACATTTTCTCTCTGATTCATGTTTTGCTAAGAAACCATCACTTGCTGCTGTTGCATTTGAGCTTGAGGAACCTGCATTTGCTGAGGGACTTGATTCTGCTGAGGGCATGCATCTGTTGTAATCCAGTAGGAACAATCACATTTTGAATTTGAGGTCTTTGGATTCTCTGAATTTGAATTTGATTAGTATCCAACGTCTGAGCAACACCATAATTTCGCACTAAATTATTCACATTACCATAAGGACATTCCAAATGCTAGTGTCCAAAATCTCGTCAAGCTTAACTTGACTGAGTGTCTTCATCAACTGAACATCAGTCACATTACCACTCTGACACATCTTCTACCTCTGAACTGACACGCCTGGTTACCCCGCTGTTGCACCACTTGCAACCCACTAGTGTTCGCGATCATTTGCAAGTTCTGTATTCCTGACTGTGCAGATTTAATTTTCATCATCATCAGTGTCTCCCCATAACTTTTTCTGCTTAATCTCAAATTCCTCACATTAGTACTTAGCATGCTGCAGGGCTTCATTAATTTGTTTGCTTTGCCAGTAAATCAAATGAGTTTAAATCATATTAGCAATTTCCAGTCTCAATCCTTGCACAAATCTAAAAACAAAATAACTCATATCTTTCGGTTCAATAACCTCAGACCCAATATGCTGTTTGAATGCTTGAAGCAATCTTTCATGATAAGCATGAATTGATTCCTTGTGTTCCTGTGCGGTCCTGTCAATCCTTTGCCAATCAACATCCTTTGGGGTGACTTTATTCTTAAGAAACTCTATCACTTTGTAAAACCCTTTCATCACCTTTTCAGACGGCACACTTGTTAGCACCTGTTAGAGGATCTCTTGGCAGTTTACAGGTTAGCCAATCAGCACTCTTCCATTCAACCCATAAATCGACTAGAAATACAATGTCAAATAAAGTATTCACATTTTCCCACAGGCATTTTAAAAGTTTCACAAACCTCTATGCTTACTTTTACCATTCTGCTGGTTTCTCGTTCAATCTAGGGTAATCATTTGTGAATCAAATTATGTCACTTCTGCTCCACGGAACATGTAAGTAACTTCGACCTGGAATATCCCTCATTGGCAGTGTTTTCACACTTTCATCAGCTTGATTTGCTCTAGCCGGAGGCAAATTCTGCTTTGATTTCTTTTGGTCTCTTTTTTTTGCCAATGTTCCTTCTCATTTATCAAATGCACTCCACGTTTTGATATTCGTAATTAATTCTTTAATGTGAATCCTCATGCCAGGTGATCTCATATTTGCAATGTCGTTGGAACTAAATTCTAATCTGTTACTCCGTCTTAAAGGGTTTGCTTTGTCTAAAATCCACATCATATTTTTCGGACAATTGTACTAATTTCTCATATGTCAGTCATGCATAATTTGTAACATCCTTGCATATAAAGCACAATTCTTTTCCTTATATGTAGCCAATCTTTCCAACTCGAGTGTTCCTTCAATAAATTAATTAAATTCTAATTTTAATCTGGGGACATTCACTGTCCTGTCTCTTTCTGGGATTTCTTCTGTTCTGACACTACTGTTCACTTTACCGTTGCTCCTATCTGACTCAAACCATCTGTCCATCCATTTAACTGTTGTGCTGAAAACCCTTGCAAAAGAATATGACTCTTTTGTGTCATATTTAGTGGAGTACTGCAATGCATAGTAGCAATCTTATCTGGTGTAAGCATGTAAGGAAGTGGGATTCCCTGACGAAACCTCACATCATGAACTGATCCTGCTTGATTAAACATTTTATTAGGGTCTCCAATGCGTGTAGGTGTCAAAGGTTGAACCAAAGATGCTAATCTCTCCATCTCTGAATTGCTCTAATACACCGACCTCTGCATGTCAGTTGGTGATATCTCTGCTGATGCAACTGGGGTTTCAGGAACTACTGAACCTTTCATCGACTGAGCATGGCTTACAGAATTACCTGAAGAATACAATGGAACAACTGGACCTATGGTTACAGGAACTGTAGGGGGTCTGGTCCTGTCAAATTCGTCTGACTCTGAGGAATTGACATTCCAGTACCCTGACCTGTTAAAATGGTACTGAAAGTCTGTCTTAATTGATTTTGGGTAATACTTTGGTTTGCCTATACTGGAGTATATGTGGGCATAGCCTAGTTCTGAACACCAACTGGAGCTGACTGATTCACAAAAGGTGTGGATACCGTTTGACTCACAATGGTACTCGTCATACTCTGGTTCAGTGGTTTTCAAACTTGCTAATGCCGCGTCCGCCCAGTGGAAAAAAGGCCCCCTCAGAATTTTTCATAACTATTCTGTTAATTTGGCAATGTTTAAATAAGTCTAGACTTATTTCAACATTGCAGTTAAGTTTTGCTACCTTTTTACAAATGCAATAAACTGCTTTCTGCTTTAAACAAAGCACTATTATTTGCATAATCTTTCTTTTCGCCAGAGACTGCCCCCCCCCGGGATCACTTGAGGCCCCCTAGGGGGGCCCGCTCTCCAGTTTGAAGACATAACTGGACTCAAATTGATCTGTGCTGTACTAACAACAGAAACTGGTGGCTTAATTGTCGATACCTGCATTCCTGAGCTAAGATTTTTACTTAGAGCTACCTGAATTGGGCTTGTGAAATGGGAGCTGTGGGCACACTCAAGACCACATTCTGCGCTACTTTCTCAGCAGAATGATAAGGCGGGACAAATGATTAAAAGCTGATTTATAAACTCATCTTCCGAGTCACTCTAATAAGTAACTATTTTTAATGCTGTCTGCGCTGTCTTTTCTGTCTGTTTCTTTTTTGTTTTAGGCTTTGTACTCCATCACCTTCTTCTGTAATAACTGGCTACATTCTCACCTCCTCTAACACCTCTTCTCCACATTTTCTATTCCTCATCCCATCTATTTAGAATATAGCTCTCCTTGGAACAGCAGACAATTCAGTTTTGTCAGCAAAGCACATCAGCAAAGTCCATCAGAAACAGCATCTGGGAAAAGTGCAGAACACGGGCTGCACATGGGAATCAGCAAACATCCAAGGGGACGAGTTAACTGAGCAAGAACAAATTGGAGAAAGTCACTTACTTGACAAGTATCAAGAGGGGACTGACTCAAACTTAGAATGTCCATCCCTATTCTGGAAAGGCAAATCAATTTGATTGGTCAGTTTGATGAGTACGCATTTACCGAAGTGGGGCAATGTCCAATTAGAATTTTAGCACAAATCAAGCTTGAGAAATCCAAATGTTTTCCAATGATTTGGTGAGAAGACATCTCTCCTTTTCGTGTGAATCCAATAATGTAACAATTTTTGTACATCACTTGTTGCAAACCAAAATCTGTTCCAGGGTACAATTTGTATTCCTCCGTTCACATGAGAAAAATTCAGTTAAACAAAAGCACTACTTTACATTCAGTCTGCTGTTCTTCAATGTATCTACCCCAAGGTTACAGTGAAATAAAACTTATACATAATACATTAAGGTTCTTTACTATTCTTGAGAAATAACCTAATGGAAAAATTCACGTTAGAGAAAAAGAAACAATTCAATATTCATGTAACTGCAAACACAAAGACTTCAGGCCTAGTTATGCTAACAAACAAAATGTAATGCATTAACATTGACATTAATAAAACACACATATTATGCAAACCAATACATTCAGTATCAATAATGACTTTTTAAAACATGTAAAACATTTAATTAAAAACTACAATCTTTGTTAACACATCACATTAAGTATGACAGAGGTGTGCATTTATTCTTCAGCACTCCTATAATTCTATACTAATAAATCATTAAACATTATAAACCAAATCATTTCTCTACTAACAACTACTCTAATAAATGATTATACTTCAATGTACTTCAACTCAAGTTAGCACATTGTCAGTTCTGGTAGGCACAAGGTCCACCACTTTCTAAACATGGACACTTTTAAACATATTTCTCCTTGTTACATCTCACCTGGGGAGGTGTAGGTTTTTGACACCTTCCTCGGTCAAAATGGGAATGTGTCAAAATCCCTGGATGCTTTGTGGGAACACCCATGCTACACCCATGGAATGCCTTCCTGGGACAGAGGAACGCAGTGCAGTGATTTGCGCTGTGTTGCTTTACTCCAGAGTTATGAAGCCACTCAGGGCCACCAAGGTGGCCTTGAGTGGCTTCATAAATCTTATTTTGGGCTTGTGTTTGTGTTACGTTTATACAAACAATGTCTCTTTATGCCATGTATTGCACAAGTTTCAAATGATTTTCCAATCAGAGGGCAGCAATTCTCTTCATGACATTTTTGTCTTCATTCAAAGCAATTAATAATTTCAAATCTACAGCCAAGATATGTTTTGTGGTATGTGTTATAATACCACTTTTTTAGGGCCTTAGCTTCCAGATAGTATTCATGCTCAAGTCAACTTTGATCTTGAGCATCACAAATGGCTATTTTTTGATTTCTACATGTTTTAGGAACTTGCCTCTTCAACATACAGTATACCTGCATAATCACCCACAGTAGGGATATGCCGCCTAATGTTCACTGTCAGTCGGGTTGCAATTCTTTTTTAGAGTCCAACCTAGATGGCTTGCTCAAGAGCTTGTGGTCCTCTAACTACTCCTGGTGCTTTTCTTCCTTCCCTGATTAGCTCTGGGAAGTCAATGCATTTGGTGGATTTAAGTGAATTTGCTGAGATTGCATTCTTTCGACCTTGGACCTTCTCTATAATCGCACCTCTATGTGACTTCCCAGCTGATCCTTATCAGTAGCATCATTTACTTGACATTTTCCATTGAAAGGAAGAAACGATTATCAGTCCCCAGTGGTGGACGATCTTGATCAGTACCTCTGAAATACCACTAACTCTTTAGGATTGTTTTATTATTTAGGATTTTTTCAGTTGTTGCCTAAAAAATATATTTTTATTGTAGCATGCAGCACACTCACAAAGTTGAAAAAATTAGGGGAAAAATAGATAGATTTGCTGTAGGGCCTACCCTAGAAAAGTGAAGCATTTGTATGTATTTCCCAGTTAATCAGTCTCACAAAGTTTGTGAAAGCTCCAAATAGCATGTGTTGATGTGTAGGAACACCAATGTGCAGCACTTGGAACACCTTTCCAAGACTAAGGGCCATATGTACGACACTTTTTCCCACAGACATAGAATAGGTAAAAACCTTTGCTACATCTGGCCCTAAGTAACTCAAGCCACCTACGTGTGCAGCTTTTTATCACTCCAGATTTATTAAGCCATGCAGGCCCATGAAAGGTGGCTTGCACAATCTCAATCCAGCTTTCCCATTGCCCTGTGTCCATTGTGTGGCTTAAGGGTGACACCACCCGTTAATTAAACTTGTACATAGTGTGTCCATTGAAAAAAATTCACATAGGTAAATGACAATCGTAGTGTGTATACACAACTATTGTTACATGCAATGCAGTTCAAACAATAAAGTACTCGTCATGTGTGATGTTACTGTGTGAGTACAAATCCACCATGCCAGCATAGTTGGTGCACTTATGTCACAATGCATGTGTTGAACCAGACTGTGAAGTCTGCCAACAACACACTCATGTGTAACCTTGTGGAATTTTATGTGTGTCGTGGGTTGCAAATGCAGTATTGGTTGAAACTGTAAAAAAGGCAAAGTATCATATGTCAGGAATATGTGCTCCTTCTACTATGTGTGCAGCAGATGGTAGTACAATTATAGTCAACCACATTTCCATAGGCATATAAAATCTGTCTATATATCTAATGCACGGGCCTGAAATGCAAACAATCTACTGCAGTAATAGAGTTCACACAGAATTATAAGTTTGCCAATTTGTCAAATATATTGAGTTAGTGCCTGTGAATGACAGTGATCCACCTGTGGAAACACCAATATACATGTATGTCATCTAAGTACAAATAAGGATACTGGCTTGTTTATAGGGTTAGATAAATAAATAAATAAATAAATAAATGCAGCCTAAAGTATGGTTTTGCTGGGGTGCTAAATCATACTTTACCTTTTATAACATACTCATGTTAGCTAGCGAGATAGAAGGCCAAAATATATGTGCACTTTTCACATTGTAAGGCCTCACAGTTGCTGCATGGCTACAGTAAGTAATATATCCTTGTAACAATCAATCATAATCAGTGTGTCATGGAAAAATATGTAGTACAGGAAATAAGACATATGTACATACAAAGACATAATTAAAGTGATGTGTAAGTGTGTGATTATAACTGCAAGTTCATTAAGCGTAAAACAGTTTCACTAACTAATCTAAGACTATGTTGGAGAAATATTAATTGTAATATGTGTCATCAAATATATAACATGGATAAACACATTGCTGCTGAATAATTAAAAGGGCTAGAAGGAATGTGAATGGGTCATGGGTTAAAAAATGTGTAAACAGTGCAATAACATATAAGTACCTAACCTTGAAAACAAATGCAGAGTCTTTCATATTATTATGTATATGCTTGTTTAGAATCCATCACAATGTACCAATGCCTCAAGTTGTGCCAGGCAGTGTTATAAAACGAAAACAACCCATATGTAATGAGCGTAAAGTCATCTAGAGGCAACACCAAATAATTAAAGTCTAAATAATTAAATTGATTATTTGGTCATGTTTTGAATATGATAAACAGTCAACTGTGGTGAACGCTATTCGTAAAATGCTAAGCAACTAAATTATATTTGCTTCATATTTGTTCAACATATTCCAAAAAGCCAGCTTAGATAGGTAAGTTTACAACCACTGCTAATATGTAAATCTATATCTTCGTACAGATGATCAAGGCTATGGCCTTCAGCTATGGATGATGACCCCCTCTACAAATCCACATTATGATGGGCAAAAGAGGTATATTGCTGCAGTGAGAAAAACTTGCAATGTTGCAGAAATTTTGGAGTTTTGAAATCTCGGTTGTAGATGCTTGGACCAGTCAGGAGGAAGACAGCTGTACTCACCACTACTGGTGTGTAAAATCAAAGTTCTGAGTGCCATTCTGCATAAAATCAAATGTTTCATACTCTGTGTGAGTCCCAGTGGGTCCCAAATAGACTGACCACATGAATATTAATGAGGTAAGTCTCGCTTTGCATCCATTGGGAATCACTCAAATCACAGGGAGAGATGCCTGCTGGTGTCAGCAGACCGCCATATCTGAGACTGCTTTTACAAACATTTCAAAGGGGCCCCTTCCTATTTGTAAATAGGTTACCACCAGCTTGAAGATGTTAGTAAAATGTGAATGTTTTGTGACTGCATTTCGGTCACAATACATTCACACATACCATTTTGAATCTGTATTACGAAGGGGTACTCTAAACATGCCCCTTCCTAATACCGAATCGCAAACCCAATTTCTGATTCACTAAGATGTTACTGAGTCGAAAAAAGGGCTTTGTATCATGCGAATAGGGCCATTTGTGAGCAGAAAAATCCTTTGTAATTCTGGCTCTATATTCAGATAACTGCCAAGTGTGAATAAACATATTTTAATAAACATAAATGGAAAGTCAAGGTGATGTGTTTGTGTGAATGTGAACCTGTTTTAATTGTGACTAATGGTTTAAACTACATTAAACACTTTTACATATATGATCACGTTTGTCAAATGTAGATAAAATTCATGGGTTTAGTCTTCACTAGGCAATGTCATACATTTGGATCATTGACAAAACTTAACTTTGTATTTTGTGGATTTAGGATGACACGAGTAGAGTTACTTTACCAACATCATCTTCAGTAAGGGAAATAATCTTGCAAATTACAATGGAATAACAGTACCATAGATGATAAAATCCCACACAGTGACTATACATATTTCAATATCAACCAAATCTTTAACACTTAATAAGTAAAGCGTAATTTGCCAACCACACGCGAAGGATGACAGGTGATGTATTATAATTCGTATGTGTAAAAAACATACTAAATCACAACAATTAAAATGTTTAACACATAGGTCCTCATTCTGACCTTGGCGGGCGGCGGAGGCCGACCGCCAAAGTCCCGCCGTCAGGTTACCGTTCCGCGGTCGAAAGACCGCGGCGGTAATTCTGACTTTCCCGCTGGGCTGGCGGGCGGTCGCCTTCAGACCGCCAGCCAGCCCAGCGGGAAAGAGGCTTCCACGATGAAGCCGGCTCGGAATCGAGCCGGCGGAGTGGAAGCTGTGCGACGGGTGCAGTTGCACCCGTCGCGTATTTCACTGTCTGCGCAGCAGACAGTGAAATACATTTAGGGGCCCTCTTACGGGGGCCCCTGCAATGCCCATGCCAGTGGCATGGGCACTGCAGGGGCCCCCAGGGGCCCCGCGACCCCCCCTACCGCCATCCGGATCTCGGCGGTCCGACCGCCGGGATCTGGATGGCGGTAGGGGGGGTCGGAATCCCCGCGGCGGTGCAGCAAGCTGCGCCGCCGCGGAGGATTCAATGGGGCCGCGGTACACTGGCGGGACCCCGCCAGTGGTGCCGGTCCGACCGCGGCTTTACCGCCGCGGTCGGAATCCCCATTGGAGCACCGCCGGCCTGTCGGCGGTGCTCCCGCGGTCCTCCGCCCTGGCGGTCAAAGACCGCCAGGGTCAGAATGACCACCATAGGGTGGTAGTTATAAATATGTTTACTACTCTTAGGGCCACATGTATGTATGTTTTGCGACCCGCAAATTGGTCGCTGCGCTATTTGTGACTGTGCAAAACGCGAAATGGTATGTACAAGTGCCATTTTGGAGTCCCTAATAGCAATGCAACCAATTACGGAATCACAAACATTTACGACTGGATTTTGCGACTTGCAAATAAGAAGTTGCAATTTGCAATTCCGGGTCGCAAATTCCAATTCGGTTACGTACCCAAGTGCAATTTAGGAAATCGCAATTTGTGATTTTGCAAATTGCGATGTGGCCTGGCACCGAATCGCAAAATTGGTCTGCTATTTGTTCGTACATTCTGATTTGCGAGTCAGTAATTGTGATTTGCATGGAATCGCAATTTCCGACTCGCAAATTATTTGCTTCATACATGTGGCCCATAGTTCTTTAACAGTTCATACAAGGGATGTTAGATTGTTTTAGCAAGCTTGGCTTGTTATGATGTAACTCAGAATGATTTCTCTGTAAGCCTATGTTTATAGCTATGCATACGTTCAGATTATTTAATGGACGTTGCCTCAAAATCAATACCTTTTTGCAATGTACAGGATGGTTAAAGTTGACGAGGCTGTGTTAGTAAGGTTAAACGTGTCACCAAAGAGAGTAAGGTAACACAGTGAGTACATATTGAAAATCATTCTAACATTAAAATAATTAGCTCTATTAAGAACATTTCCAGAAATAGTAAAAAAAACATAAATATTCACATAGCACTCTCTAAATTGAAATAATTGTATGTGTCATGGTCCATCCACACTATTGAATAACGGGCATTGGCATTGTATAGCCACATTTACTTTGAAGAAAAGTGTGTCTGGTAGGATTTTCTTTTATACATGAAGGGATACCTACCTGAACCAGTAACAAAACAGAGAGCTGTAATTAATACTAAGAGTATGGTGCAATGATGCATATGTTCAAACACGTAAGTTACAAATTAGCCTCCCTGTGGAAGTTCCTGCATCTGTTACGTATTACATAAATGTACAACTCTTGTTAAATCTGTGTATGTGCCTAAATAGATGGCTGCACCAGTGTGAACGACCAAACTCCATCAATGTAACGCATTACACAGGCATTCCAATGGATGGATGTGCTGTGCAGTGACTTGATTTTATAAATTGACTATTTATATTTTTTTAAGTACAATGCTACAAATTACACATACTGGTGCTCACGTTTGCAAATAGGACATGCATCTTCTTATGCAGAGTATCCTCTCTGAAAACTAGGAGTAAATAGAAACAAAATAAATAATCCATGCACATTTTAGAGATAGACAAAGAAACATAACTAATAACCTTTTGACTCAATCCCGACCTATTGTCTGATATGACAAGATAAATGTCATACACTTGCAGATGGAAGCCTCTCAATGTTATCTACTCATTTTTGCACATATTAGGTAAGTGAATCGAATAATATAGGAATGAAAGAAGATTCCCCTTCGGTGTCATATCGCAGTCTGTACGGTACAGGGTTCAGTTGACGAGCTCTATATATAGGAAAAGGGGAATATGTAGGTGTGCGTGTTTATCAAGAGTAGAACATGTTGGTTGGATATTGCCTTTAATTCTCTCCTTGAAACAGTTGAAGAGCAAGTTCAAGGCCTGGTCAATGAAATAAATTATAAGTCCAGCTTGCTCCATACTGTTTAGTAGTGCACTCTCAGCCTGACTCAACGAGACCTCTGATTTGACACATGTGGCTATGGTAGGAAAAGAGGACTGCTTCCATTCCATCATATATCTCTGTGCTAGGAGGTAGGCAAGCTGAAGAAATGTGTCTGTGGCATTCTCAAGGGGAAGGCGAGGGAAGAAGCCCAGGCATACTCTGGCATGAGAGTCTGTAACAGAAAGACAAGTTGTAGTGATCAACATTTGCAATACTCTGGGCCAGTAAGTCTGGAGCTGGGGGCACGCCGATGGCACAAGAAGGAGGTCGGTATCTAGTACTTAACACCTGTGACAACCTGCTGCAAAGCCTAAGAAAACATTGTTGATCAAAACGTATGTAAGATAGGTCCTACCTAGGATATGCAAATGAGTATATTTGAAGTGTAATCACTTAGATATTTTATGAGAGTATATTCTAATATCTTTGTCCAATCTGAGTCATGAAATGGTGTTGGAAGGTTTGTTTCCCACATAGTCCTGAGTGGTGTCTGGGATCTGTTGGCCTGCTGCAGGATTGCCTTGTAGAACCATTTCATAAGCTTACCCAATACACCAGTGACATGGAGTATTTGGTAAACCTCATATGTTGGCAGAAACTCATGGAAAGGGTGAAATAGTTGTTAGAGGGCCGATGGCCAGGTTCTACATGGGGCCCCTTCTCTGTGTTAATGCAGCCCCCCTCCACCGATCAAGATGCCAAGATGCAAACGGCTCCACTAGGACAACTGAAAATAAAGAGAGGAAGGACAGGGGATAGGTTGTGTAGTCCTTGTAGGCACTCTGTCCCCCGCCTCAAGTCCTGCAGGCCCACTTGCTTATTATCAGCTTGTCAGGAAGCCCATGGCCAAACCAACGCTCCGCTCACCAGCAGTCCGTTCAGGGTGGGTTTCTCCAACCTTGGTCCTGGGGAGCAGAGTAGAGAGCTGCATAGGCAGCTGCCCTCAAAGGAGCGCATCCGGGTGCGTGCAGCCAAGCTGTGTGGGTTTGACTCCGAGCAGGTATGTGGGGCCCAGGGGGCTTTCAGCCAGCTGGTCCAAGTCAGATGTGTGTGGGCTCCCCGCAGTGGCCAGTGATTGCAGCTAGGCTCGACCCCTGCCCCCAGATCCTTAGAAGACTTGGGTGCTCTTCTATATCATGGCGGCCATTGTCAGTGGTCAGGCCATGCCCTTTGCACTGCCTTGGTTTAATCCTTATTTACAATGGAACACAGGGCTGAGTAAGTTGGAGCTGTGGTCATCTGTAAATCCGATTTTTGGAGTGTGTTGCTCTTGTGACAGCAGGCAAATAATTATTAACATCTGAACATGTATACAAATATTAATGACTGTGTGATAGAGAAACTGTTTGGTGTACCGTCCTCCCCCGCCTGGGTAACTGGTGATGACTATGCTACACTTCCATGAAGTTCATTCAGAGCCAAAATGATTTCATCATAACACTCGCAAGACACTACATCTCTACCTCCGGTAATCAAAATCTGTGTGTGTTTTATATATGTAACATATACATTTATCTATAAATATATCTACAACTACATCTTTCCTTTCCTTCACCATCTCGATTCGAAGACTGACGAATCAAAGGCCTAAAGTGAGAAGAGTCTCTGGTAACAGACTTCCCAGGGCGTTGGGCAATCGCCATGTGTCTCTTGGTAGACACCACGTGGAAAGATTCAGCATCAGATGGAGCATCAGATTTCCTTCTGCGCATCTGTCTGGCGATCACTAATTCGCTTCTCTTCTCCCAAAAGTGATACTTTTTGATGTTACTTCTTGTCCAAATAGGCTTTCATTTTCTCCTTTCTAACCAATCCCCTAGTATGAATTGTGTGTCACTTCCTTCTTTCTTGTAGGTCCATTGAGGTAACTCGGTTGTCATTGCTCTCTCCCAAACATCAAAGTCGCAGGACTTTCACCTGTGGTCGAATGAGGTGTTGAATGATAAGCTTGTAGGGTAGAATTTAATACAGCACGATTTAATTGCGTTATCATATCAGCAATGGGTGGGCCTGGACGTCACTCTTGTTCATTTGCCTTGTTTGCCTGGCGCATGTCAACGCATATGCATACAGGTGCTTCACTGTTCTTTTTGGGCACTATTACTATGTGAGAAATCCATGGTGTTGGAGCAGTAGAACGCTCAACAATTTCATGCTTGAGTAACGATTCAAGGCCCATATTTATACTTTTTTAGCGCCGCATTTGCGCCGCTTTTTGACGCAGAAACAGCGCAAACATACAAAATACAATTGTAAAAAATGATGCAAATGCGGCGCTAAAAAAGTATAAATATGGGCCCAAGTGTTTTTTCAACAGCTTCTTGTAAATGGATCAGTCCCATATCAGCGGCTGTGTTGAAACTGAATAGAGAAGCACTTGACGCTGTGCCTTGAAGCACATGGATGTGTGCTTGCACATTTGGTTGCCTGTGTTTCATTGTCACTATAAATGAATCTTGACTTTTTATGGGCATCGATGCACCCCATGTATACACTTTGGTTTTCGATGGCATAGGCCACAGTAGTGGATAGTTCATTGTATGTCTCTTAAGGCATTATAGGGGAGATTTAAGAGCCCCTAGAGCCACCTTAGCACCACCATAGCGTCATTTTGTTTACTCTAAGGTCGTGCTAAAGTTGCATTTTCCCAGCACCATATCTAAGAGATTTCCTTGCACCATTTTTTTTGGCACTTTTAAAGCCTGCTCAGAGCAGGCGTAAAAAGTGGGCATACCAATATTTATAATGGGCCCCTTTGTACACTGGAGGAGTAGCTCAAAAATGTTGCTGCTACTCCTGCAGCGTACATCAATAGCATTAAAAAAAAAGACTCTTTTGCTCCCTACCCTGCGCCATGGTGCACCGTATTTTAAATATGGCGCACACATGATGGTGGTAGGGGGGCGTTAAGGGGCACAAGGAAAGTGGTGCTGCACTAGGTGTAGCGCCACTTTTCTTAAATCTGCCCCCATGTTTATTGATGCACCACTGTTGATAATTAAAGGTATTGAATAGCCATTTCATTTTCAATGTAATCTCTGGACAGTGTTTGTATGATATTGGTGCTTTGGCATGTAGACTTTTCTTTGACTAACATTTTTATTCATATGCGTCCAGCCCAACATGTGCACGAGGTAAACATTGACATGGCACAACCATCTTCCTCACTTTTACTTGATATTGAGGGGGAAGAAATGTTTAACGATGATTTAGATGGCAATCAACTTCGTTCAGTGTCTAGTTGCCTAAACTGATGTCGCCGCTTGGCCTTGTGGGCATGCATTGAGCGTTTATTCTGAAACGCACTCGTGGCCATTTTGACTTTGCGCTGCGACGCACTTACTTTTCCCTTTGCTTTTCAAAATAGTCACAAAATGGATCTCTTTCCCACAGCCTTTACATATCTATCCAACAGCAGGACTTTTACTTTTGTGTGGAAGTGAAAATCCACATCTAACACATTACTTTTTTTTTCGTGTAGACACCACTTCCTTCAGTCTTTTGCTTTCGCCTGCTTTTCACACTCATGACTGATTCACTCTGTGCAGATTCTTTACAATGCTTTCATTGTCTACAACTGCTTCACAGCAGCTGGAGCTGTGCTTTAACTCCACATCCAGAAAAGGCCCTCATTATGACATCGGCGGTAAATACCACCTACCGCCACGGCGACGGGCGCCAACATACCATTGCTGTGGCTACCAGCAGCCAACCTCATTATGACCATAGATGGAATACCCCCAGAAGGCTGGCAGTATTCCATCGACGGTCATGGCGGCGGACAGTGGTAAGGTGGCGCTGCTGCCAGCAGCAGCGCCACACCAGCAAAACACCGCCTACCATGCCATGAACTATGATACGGCCTGGCGGCGTTCTGCTGGCGGACACTGTTGCTGGCAGTAGCGCCGCGTCCCATCTCCTGCCGGAGGACCCCCTGCAAGGAAATAAGTCGGGTGTTGTGTGCATGTGTGGGGGTATTGTGTGTGTGTGGGGGGTGTGTGTCTGTTTTTGTATGCGTTCATGTGGGTGTGAGTCATGTGGAATGCGTGTGTGGATGAATGAATGTGAGTGTATGTTGTGTGTTATGAATGCATGTGTGCTACAATGTATGTTAATATGTGTTGCGGGGTGTGGGAATATATGTGTGCATGCGTGGGTGGATGTGGGTATGCGTGTGTGTATGAGTGTGTATGTGTGCGTGTGTGGGTGTGTGGATGTTGGGGGGTTAGAAGAGAGAGGTTGGAGGGTGGGGGAGGAATCTGGCAGGGGGAGGGGGGCAGGTGAGACCCCTATCAGTGGCAGGGAAGTAATTCCCTGGCACTGATAGTGCCTAGAGCCATGATTTTGGTGGCAGTACACATGCCACGAAAACCATGGCGGTAGATGGGGTCATAATCATGAGGGTGGGATTGTGACGGCTGCCTGGCTGGAGACCGAAGTCTCCAGCCCGGAGGGTGTTACCACCCTGGCAGACGGAGTGGTACATTGGCGGTTTGGCTTAGGCCAAACCACCAATTTCATAATTTGGGAAAAGGTACTGCCAGCCTGTTGGCAGTACCTTTCCCCAAATTACCGCCGTCTGCCAGGGTTGTAATGAGGGCCTAAGTATTGATTCCCTGCATTGACAGCAACACACGCGGCATGCACAAGCAGTTTGCTTGAACCATTGCAAACTCTCTGGGAGGACACAATCATTCTTTGGATTACTAAGCCCCTATCTCATCACCAGTTGTAGCGTGCTCCAGAGCCTGAGTAACCACCAATGACTATGCCACACATGGAGCTGAATATTGCACATCTATATTCTTCTGCTTGTAACTGCAAACTCAACATTCTAAACCAAGCTTTCATTGCATTCCTCTCTAACGACTATGTCACACTTCTATGGAGTCTGATCGGAGCCAAAAAGGTTCCGTTATAAAGCTTGCAAGACACTACATTTGATAACAGTACAATGTACAATTATGTGTGTATAAACCTTTTGCATATCAATATTTTTAACATACTTATGTCACATGTGTTGGGTACCCCTACATACATTGCAAGTGTCAAGTAGAAGATCTAAATTATGTATGAATGTAAGGTGTAATAGTCACTTACTTGTGAAAGCCCCTCTAGAAAACATGCACTCTAGAAGAACGTAACTACCTTGTCTAATTTTTCACTGTCAAATAACTGATGCCGCAGAGTATGTGTAAGCATAAATGTAGCTATCTGTGCTGTGCAAAAATGAGTGGCACAGAGGATCACTGCTCCATAGTTTGCTATTGTCAATTGTGTGTTATGGCTTAATTAGAGGTACAGGTTCTTTAATAAAAATGTCAACACATCTATCATCATCATAAATCCTTTATTCAAAAGTGTAAAGCACCCATAAAAGTAACTAAACATAACACATAATAAAACTTTGAAGAAAAATACAAGTAAATGTATTAAAAAACAGCCCTTCTTTACAACAGCTTGACTGTACGAAAATATCAAAATGCATAGTGCTCTGAAAAAGACCCTACATAAAAACAGCACCTCTATTATCTTTTATGATTCCCAATAAAATACAAATTTGTGATGCAGCCTGGAACAAATATATTAAATGGGTCCTGCATGGAAAAATGCATTGCTGCAACATGTAAAAATGTCTTGCGGGGTCCTTGTGTGGTAATCTGTTGTGCTGCCTGACTCAAACATCTCTTGCAGGGTCTTTGCGGGGTAATCTGCTATGCTGCATGAATAAAACATGTCTAACAGGGTCCTTGTGTACTCAAATGCAATGTTGCAAATGTATTATTGACTCTCCAATTAGCAAAAAACAATGTTGCCCAGTGCAAATGTTGTGTCGGAAAACAGGCCAGTACACAATGCTAATAGGGTGAATTCATCCAGAGGGTTGGGGAATTCCTATAGCCCCACACCCAGGACATATTGGGGGTCATTACGAGTTTGACAGTACCATGAACGCATTGTTGGTGGCAGCGGTCGTATCGTCAACTGGCCAGCGGAGAAGAGCGCCAAATTATGACCATGGCTGTCTTCCTAACAGAAGACAGCCAAACCACTGCCAGCGCGGTCATGCTGCTATGGACGGCAGTAGCCAACTTCAGGCCAGCGGACACCATGTTTCTGCCAGACATATTATGAGGCTGCACACCGCCTAAGGTTTTTGCCGCAGTCGCACCACCACAAATACCCTGACGAAACAAACCAACTCTATGAAAGCAGACATCCACCTTCAGGAACACATAGCTGTCTGGATCCGCTATGGAACCTGAACTGCATGTCCTCCCACTGCTCCTGCTTGCACAACAACTCCGGAACCAGTGACGGCGACGACAACAACAACCGTGAGTGCACACAACTACCTGACACTTTAGGGAAAACCCAAAGTACACACGCACACACAACATAAGCACACATGTGTAAGCACACACCCAACCACTCAGATACACACACGCACACCATACTACAAACACCACGGCCAACACACACGTACAATACACACACCAACCGGCAGACACAGCTCCGGCACAGTCCAACACAACAATACACAACACCACAGATTCACACAACTACACCACAACAACACAAAACCTTTGGCAAGCTAGCACATTACACCCCTCTATAAGACACTACAGACATACAACAACACGTAATGACACCTGACAACCAATATACACAATCACACAGCCACCCAACAAACCATATGTCATACCATGCTTGCTGGGAATGGGGTTTCTGGTTGGCTAGGGTATGCACCTAAGCCAGGCAGAACCCACCCACTCTAGTCAGGGCAAGGGAGTTACACGTCCAAGATAACCCCTGCTCACCCCCTTGGTAGCTTGGCACAAGCATTTAGGCCTAACCTGGAGGCAATGTGTAAAGCGTTTGCACAACACACACAACACGCGTGACGCAACATGTACACCACAAAGTAAACACAACACTGAGCTATGTAAAAATAAACTGTATTTTACAAAACATAATTAGACCAACATTACACGTTAGTAATACCCTGCTACCTTAGAAGTTGTCAGAACGCTACACAAGTTACTAATACTCTGCAAGAATACGCAGTTGTCACATTAGAACACGTAAGTACTCAAGATTCTGCAGCATAAGCAGTAGTCAGGAATCACAGTAAAGAGATAAATGCCCTTGTCATAACCATATGAGTGAATGCCTCTTGTAAGACCATTATAAAACCTATGACAAGTCAGGGCAGTAAACAGAACATCAGAACATACATTCAGCATCCCGTCCAGAAGCAGGTTACCACATTTCTTCCCCAAGTCCATACCTGATAAAAGAGTATGTCCAAAACGAGTACCTGGTCTTACTTAAGATGCAAAGGCACTCCCAGGGCGTAGAAGCAGACAAGAAGGAGAAGGGGGGCCTCAGTGCTCCTCTGCGCAGAGCGGGGTCCCTGGACTGATGTACGGGGGGAAGAGGGTGATACACCCCGCTACATTAATATCGGGCCCGCCTGGGGCACGACCAGTGACGGAGATTTGGAGCGTTGCGATCCTTTTTCCATAGCCGGGAAAAAGGGGAAGAGACACTCCTGTATTCCCCCTACGTCCCGCTGCTCAATCCCCTCTCTGGGAGGGGGTATATCATGAAGGGTCGGCCCCACTCCTTCATCGGGGGTTGTCCCATTGTCTTTCTGCCTTGGCCGTGCGGGGCCTCCGATGAGGCTTCCCTCAGTCTGGCAAGGCGCTGTGGCTGCGCTGCCCCCAGGCGTCCTCCAGGAGGTCGTGCTTCCTTTTTTCAGGGCAAGGGCCCTGGGGGCCTGAACTTCCTGGTCTAAGGGCCTATGATTCTCCAGTACTGGCCCTCAACAGCACCCGACCCGGTGCGCGAGTGCCCTGTTGTCCCGGGCCACGGCAGTGATGTGCGGATTCCCCGCAACTTCTTCCTGTGCCCCAGGTGCACCACCAGCGGCTCTCTTGAGCCCAGGGTGCACTGATTTCAGCGCACTTCGTATGCGCTTCCCTAGATACGGGTGCTCGGGCCTCGGCAGTGTTTTTGCTTCGTGGAGACGCGCTACCAGTGCTAGGGGCCACTTCTGGGAGCCCGGGCTGCGGCGGTGAAGTATCACTACGATGCGCTTTCCACAGCATGAGGGGCAATCCAAACCCCGGGTCGCAGTGGTGATGTTGGAGCATGAAGATCACTTCAAAGAAAAGCGCAAGGGGCACCACTGTGATCCCGGGCAGCGGCGGTGAGTTTGGACAGCGGGGAAGAGCTTTGAAAAGAGCACAAAGGTCCCGCAGGAGCGCTCTCAAAGCGCTAAGCGGTCAAAGCAGCACTCCTCCTGCTGAAGTGAGTTACAGAGGTCAGAGGCCACAGCACTCTGCCTCTGGAGACAAAAAAATGAAGAAGGGGACACAGGGCTGCCGAACCTAGCAGCAGGCCAGCGCAACAAGTGGGTGCAAGCAGTGGCAGTTCCTCCTAGTGACCAGGCAGGTCACAGGTCAGCACAACAGCAGCAGTCCAAGGTGGGTCCTGGTGAGTCCATTCAGCAGCGTTCAGTGTCTAGCTTCAGGTAAGCTTCTTCAAGGTTCAAGAATATCTAAAAGAATGTCTAAATTGTGGGGAAAATTCCCCTGTACTTATACTAAGTTTACAGTGTGTTTTACAATGGGGAGGAAAGGGGGTTCCAACCAGTTACAACTGGTTCTGGGAGTGCCCTTTCTCTCCTCCAGCACAGGCTCCAAACATCAGTGAGGGGTAAACGACACTATTGTGTGTGGCCAGGGCACAGCCTTTACAGATGCAGGTGTGCCTCCCCTCCCCCTTCTCTCAGCCCAGGAAGACTATACAATATGAAGATGCACCTCTGTGACACCTCTACCCTCCCTGTGTACAGGCTGTCTGAAAAGTATGCACAAAGCCCCAACTGTCAGTCTACCCAGACGTGGACTGGAGGCAAGCTGCAAAACACCAGTCATAAGCACAGAAAAAGGCACACTTTCTAGAAGTGGCATTACTGTGATAGTAATAGAAAATACACCTACACCAGTAAGCAGCATTTCTTATCACTATCACAACCATACCAAACATGCCTATGCTACCCATCATAAATCAGACAATACCCTCTATAGATAAGACAGGGCATTTCTAATGCAATCCTATGAGAAGACAGCACTCACAGCAGTGAGACACCAAGTTAGGCTGTTTGTCACTACCAGGACAGGCCACGCAACCTAGCACATGTCCTGCCTTCTACATCCATGGCACCCTGCCCATAGGGCTAGCTTGGGCGTACCTTAGGGATGACTTACATGTAATAAAAGGGGAGTTCTGGGCCTGGCAAGTAAATTTAGATGTGACAGAAAACTGCGCACACAGGCCCTGCACTAGCAGGCCTGAGATAGGTTTGACAGGCTACTTCAGTGGGTGGTGCAAGCAGCACTGCAGGCCCGCTAGTAGCATTTAATTTACAGGCTCTGGGTATAGGGATACCACTCTACACGGGACTTATATGTAAATTAAAAATGCCAATTAGGTATAAACCAATCATACCAATTTTACAAGGGAGAGCACACGCACTTTAGCACTGGTTAGCAGTGAAAAGGTGCTTAGAGTAATAACGTCAGCCAACAAAGGTCAGAAAAATAAAGAGGAAAAAGGCAAAACGTCTGGAGAATGACCGTGTAAAAGGGCCTGGTTCAACAACGCTAAAATAACACACAACGCTTTTGATTTACCCATCACCACACAGTAGCACACACACAAAACAACCACACAAGGCCACACAACACCTCTATTACACATTTCAACACAAACAATAAACAAATCATCAACATACATGCATGCTACAAATACAAACATATCCTACACACAATATACAGCCATCACAGTGGGACAAATGGCACGGCCACACCCACACATGCTCCCCAGACACAACAACCAACACACACACACGCACACACATGTCACTCACACACAAACCAAAGCAGGCAAGACAAATGCAACCATGTGGAAGGAAAGGCAGGGCAAGTATGTTATCATCGAACAGACAACTGGTTGGCCCAGATATAATAAATAAACATAAATATGGCAATAAATAAATAACTATATACAAAGACAAAGGCCATTGACCATTATAGGGTGGGTGAGGAGTAGATAACAGGGAAAACTCCAAGAGAGAATGCTTCTTAGACACATGGTGCAGTCATGGCAAAAACTTTTGGGAGTGGTTGTAGGAGGTGTCTCGTGGATGTCTTGGGTGCATGTTCATGCAAAGAATGCTTGTGGGTACTCGGTGTCTGCTGGGTGGGTGTGTGCGGGCATTTATGTGTCTTGGGAAAAGGGAGGGAGGAGGTGCTGGGAGATTCCATGCTGGATGGGTGACTGCCTGTTTGGGTGGTGTCTGCAGGTTTGGAAAATGTGCTGCATGTAGGTGTGTCGTGGTTGTGCTGTCTGCGATATGGTGACTGGGGTGGATGTCTGTGGGGCTGATATTGTGCTGTCTGTGGGTAAGAAGGAGTTGAGGCTGGATCAGTGAATGTTGGTGTGATGGCTGCAGGTATGTCTGGTGTAGTGTCTGTGAAGTTGGGGGTGGTGTGGGAGTCTGTGCAGGTGGGTGTTGTTTGTGTGCATGCCAGTGGTGGGTCTTGTGGTGCTTGTGGTTGTCAGAGTTACCCTTGGATGTGGAGGTGTATGCATGCTTGTCTGTCTCTGTTCTTTGGCTGGGTTTGGAAAGAGGCGTTTGGGATTGGGAAGCGGTAGGTGGAGGGGGTGGAAGACAAATGGGTGATTTGCTGCCATCAGTGTGGAGGCCAGAGCCTGAAAGGATCTCTGTAGGCCAGCCAGTGCACCGTGAATGCACTCCAGGGACACATAGCTCTGCTGGACCTGATCTGCCAGTCCCTAGATGGCATTGATGATGGTCCACTGACCCACAGAGATGGACCTCAGAAGGCCAATGGCCTCCTCACTGAGGACAACAGGGCTGACTGGGCCAGGGACAGAGGTCCTTGCGGCGAGGGAGACACCCACCCTCCTGGGTTAGCGGGCACGGGCAGCTGGGTGGGAGGCTACAGGGTGGGTGGTGGTAGTAAGAGGGGTGGCGGACAAAATGATGCTGGGCAGGTCCCAGAAGAGTCCGCCACTGCCAGGGATTGTCCAGTGGAGGAGGACTCAGAAGATGACGTGGAAGATCCGGTCTCTCCTGTGGCACTCCCCTCGCCCTCCGTGCCACTGGGTCCCTCACTGTTGCTGGTAGCAGCACTCAAGGTTCTGTGGTCTATAGCATACCCACTTGCCTGTGCCCCTTCTCCTTCACCCGCCGATGCTGATACTCACAAATAGAGCAAGAGAGAGAGGGAAAGAGAGAGATAGGGCGAGAGAGGATTAACATATACCTCACAAACACACAAGTAAACATGCACATCTCTGAGAAAACATATCCTGGCTAGGCTATCTCAGGTGCCAATACAGAATACTGACAACATGTCACAACATGTCACTCCTACCCACCCCTGTATACCAACCTCACATATACATCTAAATCCAAGTAGGCCAGCACGACTAGAGTCAACCATTTGATCACCAACAAAACCATGTTTGCATGCACGTAATGCCCAGGATGAATTCAAATCACTCCCTGAGTCCAAAACATACCTCTCCATTCTCCTATCACCCATTGGAAGTGCAGCTGACTGAACAAAACACATCACGCCTGTACAGTTACAACAGCTGATCAGTCCATGCCCCTTCTGAAATATCCATGACAGTGAAGACTACTCCTCTCACACATCACACAGCACCTGCCTGTCACATTACATGGCTTACCTAACACTCTGTACAGTAATGTCAATATAGATCTAACAACTGAATTACCCACTACAAGGCAGACACCTATGCAGGTGGCATCTGATGTGTACAATAGATGTCTGGGGTACAGGTATTTGATTAGTCAGACCCAATCACAGAGGAAGATCTGCAGACACCAAACACATATATATCACAACTAATCATACATCTAAGAGCATCTACAATGGCCCATATTGCACATATTACACATCCATACCCACTCACTGAGTGCAGTGTCACAACTGATGAACTTCAGGAATTCACATATGACAACATGGTCCACATACAATACCACCACACATGCAGTTTCTCCAGTAGGACTTCACAACATGATAGTACTACCCTCACTCACACCATTCCCGATTTATGAATACCTGTACCAGAGTCCAGACAACACACATATCAGAAGGTATATACATGTAAGCATTATGCACACATAGAACAACACTACTGCCTTTGCACTGACAACACATCACACTACTACATAGGGCACTCTCAGGAGAGAAAATACAACATTTAATCCACATCAACATCTCATACATCATATAATACTCAATCCTGTCCTAATGACCCACTTCAGCTAGGCCAAGGGTAGCAGACATTGTTCCACTCCATCAAATGTGCCCCCAAGTAACCATTGAGACATGATGTAGGCAGCAACTTAGCTATGTTGCACTGTACCTGTTAGGGCATTGGCATACATGGCATTTACATTACATATTGACAATGACAAGGTCTTACTAGGCAGTCACCATTTCTAGCACAAACCCATTGGTTTCAAGGTTTCATCCCCACAAATCTGGCATTTAGAAATGCATGAGGACTGCAATCAGACCAAATCAAATGCACATTTCAAATGATTCTACTTTAGCAACCTTCACATATCCTATAGATAGCAATGAGCTACATATGATGATACAACTATCAAGCCATTAGTCCAGTCCTATACAGACTGCATCTGCTGTGGAAATGTAATGGCTGCCTCACACAGGGTCAATATCATTACCGGTACTTGATATAAATAGTCCCTGTGATAAAACGGGAATCACACAGCTGCTTTTACAGGTGTTCTATACAGATGGGAGTGAACTGACACCTTAGAGCCAGAAATGCTCATATTCTAATGGAGGGAGCAGGCCATATTTAATAGGTAGGATGATACACGAGCTCACATCCATAGTAAAGACAGGATGGAGTTACACATGTGCCAATATCAATGGACCAACTCCACAATGCAGATATGGAGATATCTTGATATGGGAGATGTACATCCACTGACAGCAAACCATTAAAACTCATCTACAATGTATACTCAAGCCGGCTAGTTACTACCCATTCTCACTAGTCTACATATATGTTGCATTGACTACATTGTCACATTAGTTACAGTGAGGCAGCTAATCCCATACAATCTGAGCCAAGTCCCAGGATACAGTCAATATTCACCCCCTTGTGGCTGCTATTCTGCCCTCAAACACCTATCCACCTCAAGGTAGTTCACCGTCAAAATGCAGGCCATTTGGGGAGGTCAGGATCCGAAGGGCACCCCTCCCTCATTGGGAGGACATCCCCAGCTGGGCCTCCGCGGTCTTCGGGGCCCGGCGTCTCAGGTCCTCCCACAGCTTGCGACAATGGCTGTTCCGCCGGCTGTGTATCCCCAGGGGTCTGCACTTGCTTGGCGATGACACAACAGATCCCTTTCTTCTGATGGGTGTTCATCTGCATGGATGACACAGACAAAAGGAGAAGGTCATACAAACTGGCACCATACCAACAGGAGTGGCCTATACACATCTGATCCACCAAGTGCCCACACATACCCATCCTCTCTGCTCACCGGCATTCAATTTATGCCTCTCTGCATGCACTTACTCAGTCACCAGTACACTTGCCCGATTCACCATCAAATGCAACCCCTCACACATGACTATGGCATTGGACTCACCTGCCCCTCTGTTGCCCAATATAGCTGTTCATATAGGGGTAGGACCACCTCCGCAAGCTTCTCCAGCTCCTCTGGTGTGAAGGCTGGGGCCCTATCACCTGCAGGACGTGGCATGATGGCTCCCAGAGACAGTACACAGCATCTGAGGTCGTGGTGGTCTGGCTAGCAACAGTGTGAGTAATCAGGTGAGCAAGGCTGCAGAAAATGGCAGGCATGGCCGCGACTTACAGGACCGTCACCACTGGTGGTCATCCAAGAGACAGCAATGTTAATCAATGACAAGTAGCATGGCGGTTGCGACCCCGTACCACTATGATGACATACGCCACCAGACTTAGGTCACTTCCAACTCTCCAGTGCAGCAGGACAGGTGGCTGCCATTTTGTGCACATATCATTCATTGATGTGCCAAAATAAGTGCGCAATACACATATTCGCCCAAATGGCGGAGTAAGCCTATGTTGTGCCATCATGGTAGTGCAAAGACATGTGACATGGATGACACAGTGACCTAATGTGGCAGTAGTTTCGGTGATGGGCATGTTTAGATACTCGGAGGCACACAGGCTGTGACACTATATGGGTAAATCCTATAACTATACTTTTGATCAGTGCTGGACAGCTCAGACTGCCTCATATTTACATTACACACGTGATATGTGTCCTACATGACTTACATGTACAGCAATGTGCTGCAAGGATGGTGTTCAAAGCGCTTCAGCATGCCCATTTTAGTATATGTCAGGAGTACTACGCATGTCCTACAGTGTGAGGTGTGTGCTATTTTTACTTGTTCTGTTTCCATGTGTCAAATGCTATTCTCAATGAACATTCTCTCCTCTCTACCTATATATCCTGCCATGAGGAGATTGAGGCAACCACCAGTGTACATTTCACTAATTGACCTTGCAACCATTGAGGACAGGTATATCCATCAGACCTATCATCTGAATCATCAGACCATCATGGATCTATGTATACAGTTGGAGCCTGATCTCTTACAGCCATACGCAATCCCTATTGCATCCCTCCCACTGAAGTCCTGTCAGTGCTACACTTTTTTTCCACAGGCTCTTTTCAGAATACAGTGGGCTTGACAGCAGGGATGTCTCAGCCCATGTTCAGTCTTGTGTTGAAGGATGTACTGTGTGCATTGTTGAAACACCTGGACAGCTACATTAGGTTTCCCCAGTGCGCAGATTTGGCCTATGTGAAGGCAGACTTTTATGACATGGGACACATCCCTCATGTGATAGGGGCCATTGATGGCACCCATATAGCCCTGGTCCCTCACAGTGCCAATGAACAGGTGTATATGAACAGGAAGAACTACCACTCCATTAATGTACAGGTGGTGTGTCTGGCAGACATGTACATCTCACAAGTCACAACCAAGTATCCAGGCTCTGTGCATAACTCCTACATTTTGAGGAACAATAATGTCTCACACATGATGGCACAACGCCACACAGAGAGGGCCTGGCTCCTTGGTATGTATGCATATGAAGGCGTTTCACTGTTACAGCGCCTGTCATCACATTGTTCCCTGTCGCCATATCTGTTACTTCACTGGGCCTACATTTTTTGACACAGGTGACTCTGGCTACCCTAACCTTCACTGGTTGTTGACACCTGTGAGGCATCCTGCCACGGAAGGGGAACTCCATTCCAATGAGGCCCACGGGAGGACGAGGCGTATAATGGAAAGAACGTTTGGCCTCCTGAAGGCCAGATTCTGGAGTCAGGACCTATCTTGAGGTGCCTTACTCTACTTGCCCCAAAAGGTATGCCAGATAATGGTAGCCGGCTGCATGCTCCACAATCTAGCCCTGAGACGTCAGATACCAATGCTAGCTGATAAGGGTGAGGCAGCTGGACCAGAGGCTGGTAATGCTAACATGGCAAGTGATGAGGAGGCAGAGGTGAAAGGTGCAGCCGACTCTAGGGCTGAGCTCATCAATCAGTACTTCCAGTGCCATACAGGTATGTTGAGTGTGGGTTTGCAAGTGTTGTATATCCACATGAGTTGCTGACAATAGTCCACCTGAGTTGACTCATTAATGGGGGTGTAATGTGGTCCTATCCTTATGTGTATGTTGGGGGAGCTGAATAATTGAATGTAAGGTGCCCAGTAAAAGTGTTTCAACTCTAACAAGTGTACTCACTGCAGTTTCCTACATTCACATCTCAAATTTACAGACCACTATTGAGCTGTTTGTTGCATTCTCCTGTTTTTATGCCATTCCACCCAATGACTGTGGTATTGAAATATGTGCCTCTGCTACCTATGGCTTGAGGCATTCATAGTCATTAGCCACTGTTATATGAATACAGAATTGAGAGTTTTACATGGCATATGGCAGCTACAATGATTTGTGAAGTATAATCTGTAATTGGTGATGTATAGGTAATATCTGAAAGCCCTTGCTTAGGAGCTATTCTGCACTGGGCACAACATCTATGAGCTGCAAATGTGCTTTGTACAGCTCTATGCCTTCCATCCTGTTGGTATTCTTTGTCATTGTCTTTTTGCAGGTTGGAATACTGACTATACTCTTCTGTGGCCCTGGAGTTTTGACTCTCTTACAACTGTCCTGGGACATACCTGTTGTACTGTGCATCCTCTTGAGGATGCCTACCTCTGCTGTCAATTACACTGCCTGTTGCATGTAGGGGGAAATAACCAGATCACATTTAGCATTCATGAAAGTTGTTGATATTTAAATGAATGCACATATACAGTTGCTGTGTTCCGTGGTGTTTATTTAGCATTTAATGAATTTGTGACTAAAACGTTATGCTGCATACAATGCCCAACAGGTGATGAGTGGGGTCATGGTAGGTGGAAACAGTAGAGTAGGTGGTGCAGCTGTTGATTGCACAGGTCCAGTGTCCATGTGACAGTGGGAAGATTGAGTTATGTCTTTGAACAGTCAACAGGGTGTATCAGTGGCACAAAAGGGTAACAAATCAGGTGAGGTTCCTTTCCTGGCAGCGGGTTTGGTTTTGGCATCTGCTCCAGCCGGAAGTCTGGATGGCTGTCCACATTTGAGTGGGGGTTATTCAGCTACAGAGGAAGGGGTGTCTGAGGGCTGGGGTTCCCTAACAGGGCCTCCATTCCACTAACTGCTGCTGATGTGGATGGCTCTGATGTTAGGTTGCTAGAAGAAGGGGACTGCTGGTGGGTAGAGAAAGCATGCAGGGTGGTGTTGATGTCCCTCAGCATCCCTGCAGTGGAGGCCATGGTGGCATTGTGTGCCTGCCATTGCTGCATGACCTCCTGTGGTATTCCCTCTGCAGCCTATGGTTTTCCCCAAAAATGGTGATGATCTAGCCCATCCTGTCCTGGGATTGTTGGTATGCTCCCAGGACTTGGGAGATGGTTTCCTGGTCAGTAGAGTCCCTTGGGATCCCCATCCTCTATCCCGCAGCTTTCCTCCCACGTCCCCTACGCCCATGTGCCTGTGCCCCTGGCACAGTGTGTCCACTCCCATTGTCTGGGGTATGAGGTGTCAACTCAGGTCTCTGTGCTATGGTACACACAATAGTTTGAACAGTCCTTGGGACACAGGTTTAGGGACAAAGGGTTGGCTGTGATATAGAAGCCACAATGTTGAGGGGGCTTGATGTGGGCAGGGTGAGGCAGGGAGTCAGAGACTGACCAGATGTCCCAGATGGGCCAGCTAGGTCTTCAGTGTCCAGACATCCAGTGTGTTGTCTTCACTGTGGCCTTTATCCTGAGGAGGACTGACAGTCTCAGGAATCATCTCCATGGTAGCACTAGCAGGGGTTCCTGTGGGTGGCACAAGAGTTAAAAATTGAACATGTGTTTCGTTATCTCTTTTTCATATGCATTCAGCGGCTTGACATGATTCCCCTCAATGACAATGACAGCTGCTGCACAGCATACCACAGATGGTATTTAGTGGTCTGTGACACGCACCAACCTACTCCATTTAGGTTGGTGTCATTCAGGTTTAGTTTATTTGGCTCTGTGGATGGGTTCTGGTACTCTGTGATAGTTTGCATGACTGTTCTGTACTGTTAGCTAGTGACTATTCAGGCTTTCTAGTTGGTTGGAGGAAATGGCTGGACATTGCAGCATGGTGTTCCAGTGCAAGTAGGGTATGGGAGGATGCAAGGCTCAATGTAATGTCTGTGCATGTTCATAGGGTCTGCCATCTTACATTCCATACCATGGTGGGTCCATTTCTAGGTTGTGGATCCTGATTAGTGGCCAATTGGATTTGTCACAGTGCTGTAGTTGTGTTTAGCTTTGTTTGGCATTGTGGTGTGCCATTGACTTGCTGTCATTGCCATGGAATGGTCCTCAGTCAGACCATCTAGTTGGTATGGCTAGTACAATGGTCATACATGCAAGAGATGTGATGTGATATGCACATTTCAGGTTTTCACGTAGAGGGGCTAGTGCATTGTGGGAGTTGTAGTGATAGTATTAGCCAATGCTATCTGTGCCTTTGCCAAGGGCTGCGTTGGCAGTTGTGCTGGGTGGAGATGTGGCATGCAGGTGAGGGGCATTAGGTGGATAGGTGGGAGGTGTAGTGAGACATACAGTGAATTGGGGAGTATTTGGTAGGTGAGGAAGCATGCAGGACACGACAATTGTATGACATGGAAGTTGTGGGTACTTACCAGAGTCCAGTCCAGGTATTCCAGTCAAGCCATTGGGAAACAGAATGTCCAAGACCTTCTCCTCCCAAGATGGGAACTGAGGGGGAGCAGGTGGGGGCCCAACGCCAGTCTTGTGCATAGCGATCTGGTGTTGTGATGCCATGGAACACACCTTCCCCCTAAAATCATTCCACATCTTCCTGATGTCCTCACTTGTGCTTGGATGGTTGCCTACTTAGGTGACCCTATCGACTATTCTCTGCCACAACTCCTTTTTCCTGGCTATCGAGGTTTGCTGGACCTGTGCTCCAAACAGTTGTGGGTCTACACTGACATTTTCATCCACCATGACCCTCAACCTGTCATCTGAGAATCGTGGGTGCTTTTGTGGGGACATGGCAGTGATTGTGTTGGGGGGGTGTTGTGTGTGTAAGGTGAATGATGGGGTGTGAGTAGTGCATTGTGAGTGCTGGACACTTGTGGTGTGTGCACTCATCGTGTGTGTTTTGTGTTGGTAGTGCAGTTGTGTGGTGTATGCTGTGTCAGTGGTGTTATGGTGCTAGGTAAGTATATTTGCCTGCTCTCAGTGTATGTGAAAATTGATTTTGTAGAAAAGGATTGTGGGTTGTGTTGCATAGTGCAGTGAGTAGATTGTGTATGTGTCAAGTGAGGGATTTTCAAACTGTCCAGTGTGGTGTTGTGTTCTGACAGTAGTGGGTTGTAAGCATGGCGGTTCACACCGTCAATGGTTTTCCGGTGAGAAAGAACATCAAAGTTGTAGTAGTTCCTGGCACTACTTTGTGTGCCAATATGCTCTTTGTGAAAGAGTAGGTGTGAGAAAACAGGGCTGATTGCAGAGGCCCCATCACTTTTTGCCCCCATTTTCCTCTTTTTGCTGGTGTTTTCCTGACTTTAAAGGTGCCCTGGGTACTGCTAACCAGTCCCAGGGCCTGTGCTCTGTGTAAAATGGATATGCAAATTAGGCTAATTATAATTGGCTAAGTTACCTACCTATAAGTCCCTAGTATATGGTAGGGCATGTAGGTTTAGGGACCACAGCATAGGTGGTGCACACCTAGGTGCATTGCTGAGGTGCCCAGTGTCATTTTAAAAGCAAGCCTGCCTTGCTGGCTGCTTTTAAATTAAAGTTATATGCAAATTCGACTTTGGAATTAAAGGTACTTCCAAAGTCTTAAACTACCCTATTTTTACATATAAGTCACCCCTAAGGTGTGCCCTATGTGCCCCTAGGGCTGGGTGCCATGTAACTATAAGCAGGGACTTTATAAAAATAGATTTATAAGCCCTGGTGAGGTAAAAACAGCCAAATTCGTTTTTCCCTCATGGAAGTAAATGGCCTTCATAGGCTAGAATGGGCAGACTTTATTTTACATTTTAAAGTCTCCTTAAATGTTACATACCAAGAATTTGGTATCAAATTGATTGTTGTAATAAATCCCACAACTTCCAGTTGTTGGATTTAATATAACTTGTCCAGGTAAAAAGCTTAGACTTTACCTAAAAAGTTGCCAATTTCAGCTCTGCATTGTTTTTGCTGCTGTGCTCTGATTGGCCAGCCTGCAGCAGCTTCTGCCAGGCTGCCTTGATGAGGTGTGAAGTGGCCAGGCTTCACACAAAGGAATGTGCTTGGGGGAGAGAATCTCCCCTCAGCAGATGGTGAGGCAGGAAGGGGGAGGGCTGCCAAACTGGTCTTCAAAGGCAGAGAAGGACATTTGCAGCACCCAGCAACACCCCCACATCCTGCAACCCCAGACAGCTAGGTGCCCCCTTGATTAGATTAGGAGAAGGCAGGAGAGGGGTGTGTTTATGATTTTTAGCCACACCAGTGGGTGGGCTCAGCCAGATGTAACCTCCAAAAATCAGATTCATCCATGTTGGATTTTTAGAGACTGTTGCCTTCTGGGATGGATTTTTGCCACACTTCCCAGGAAGTGGTCATCAAAGGGGGACGACCCTGTCCCTGATTGGAGAACCAGGGCCCCCCTGCTTTTCACCCAGGAGCAAGGATAAAACTGGCAGACCTGCACCCACACCTCAGATCCCCTCCAGAATTCAACAAGAAAGGAACTAAAGAAGAAGAAGGACTGCCCTGCTGGACCCCTGGCCTGCACCTGGACCCTGCACTCAGAAGGACTGCACCAGCTGCACACTTGGGCTTCACCACAAGAAGGACTTTGCCTGGCTTCAACTGGTTCAAGGAGGGACTCCCTGTTTGCTACAGGTGAAAAATTGCTAAACCAGAGTCCCCTGCACCAACTCCTGAAGAAAGCGACCAGCTGACCACTGTCCAGTGGCCAAAAAGGAGTTTGCGCCAGGTGCATTCTGGGAGTTGAAGTCCGCACCCCCCAAGGACCATCACAGAACTTCTGGACCCTTGGGGTGAGCTGTGGACCCCAAAAGAACCTTAAAAGAACATCTGGGTGAAGCCCCAGAAGTTTGGAAAAGATTTGAGAATTTTTGGAAAAAAGCTCCAGAGAGGGACCGACCCGCCGCGGAAATTCTAGCCGGCTTGCCTCAACCGCGACCCGGCCTGACTTCGTGGTTCGTCCCGGTAAAGAAAAACATCCAAAAAAGAGACTAAGGTGGTCATTCTGACCTCGGCGGTAAAAGGCGCCTACCGCCGGTCAGAAATCCTCCATAATCCCGCCGCGGTCACGGAAACCCGCCACGGTCATTCTGACCCGCAGAAGGCAAACCTCCGAAAATCCGACCGCCACAACAGACCGCCAGACCAGCGGTCGGCGGAAAGGTGGAGGTGACCAAACCTCCACCGCCACGCCAACAGAAATACGCCCATGCCATTACGACCCACGAATCCACGCGGCGGTCATTCAAACGCGGTATTCCATTGGCGGGACACACCGGCGCGGTCAGAATACACACAAACGAACAAAACTCACCCACATTGGACGATTTGAATCCCACACACCTGATACACATACACACACCACTCCCACACACACAATACAATATAAAACACCCACCCACATCACCCACAAACCCCTACGCTTAAAAATTCGTAAAGAAGGCAAGAGCGAGACAACAGCATCCAAAACATAACAGCCACAGCCACTCAACACCATCACCCACACACTATCCACACACAAAACAACACACACCACCACACTCAACTCACTTAAATACACATACTCCACCCCACACATCATACACACCACCCCATGGCACCCCAAAGACAACCCCGCTTCACAGACGAAGAACTCAGGGTTATGGTGGAGGAAATCGTTCGTGTAGAGCCCCAGCTGTTCGGCACACAGATACAATACACCAGCATTGCCCGGAGGACGGAGCTATGGCAGAGGATTGTCGACAGGGTGAACGCAGTGGGACAGCACCCCAGAAATCGGGAAGACATCAGGAAGCGATGGAACGACCTACGGGGGAAGGTGCGTTCCATGGTATCCAGGCACAACATCGCCGTGCAGAAGACTGGCGGAGGACCCCCACCTCAACCCCCACAATTCACATCATGGGAGGAGGAAGTCTTGAACATCCTGCATCCTGACGGCCTCGCAGGAGTCGGCGGAGGAATGGATACTGGTAAGTTGAAGCTTCAATACTGCTTCCCCCCCACCTGCATGCCAAATCAGACCCCAACCCTCACCCCCATCCTCGAACCCCACCCTCACACCCACCCCCACCCTCACCCCCACCCTCACCCCCACCACCATCCTCACCCCCACCACCATCCTCACCCCCACCCCCAGCACACCTATTCCCCGCCAATGTCTCACCATCACAACCCACACATCCCAAAACCTAGGCCTGCATGCGTCCACTAAGCATGGACACCCATCACCAAAGCATGCCCAATGCATATACACATCCCCCCCACAAGCCACCCTCACCAAAGCCCCCACACACGAATGCCAGCACTTGGGGACACGGGAACCCACAGATACACCCATATGCCACACATTGAAACTATAACCATACCTCTATACCCCTGCAGGACCCGACCGTCAACACACCGTGGCGGAGGGGCCAGAATTATCCACACCCCCCACCCAAGAGGCCGTCAGCGATGACAGCAGCTCTGTCGATCTGGACACCGATGACCAGCCCGGACCATCGGGGACCTCTGGACAGTCGGTTCCCCTCACACAGGCACAGGCCACTATAGACCCTAACCCCTCTGGGAACACCAGCACAGCTCCCACCCAGCGGGCCCATGCCTCTGTCTCCAGGGCGCATCAATCTGCGGTGTGTCTACCACTACAGGGCACCCAGGATAACCCACCACCCCAACAACAACAGGGACCTGGGGGCAGTGGTAGTGGGCACACCGGCCAGGGGGCAGAGGCCCAGGGAAACAGGGCAACTCGGCGGGCAGCTGTGCGACAGGGGGGGGAGGAGAGGCCCAGGGAACCCACTCTCCACGAGGTCCTCACCACCATCATGGGAGCATACAACCGCTCCCAGGAGACGATGGCGACGGTACTGGCCCGGTTCCAGGAGATCCAGGTGCTGCAGGAGGAACACTATCGGGGGTACAGGGAGGACATCCGAGCCATCAACACCACCCTGGTTACCATGGTAGGGCTGCTGCAGGACCTCGTAAACAGCAGGGCGGACACTGAACAACACCCAAGGGCCCCTGCCACTAGCCTGGACCAAGAACAGCCATCCACCTCCGCCGGCGCTAGTGGACAGGAGGCCCCCGCACAGCAGCAGCCCACCAGACCCCCACCTCCTGCAGGAGAAGAACCACCCCGCAAGAGGGCCCTGAGATCTCGCAAGACAGAGTAGGATGTCAAGACCCCCGCCAGCAATGGATACCACCTGATGTCATCCCACTGTCCCACATTGTCACCCTGTCCATCCTCGAACTGCCCATGCTCCATCTCTCCACAGGCCTCTGGACAATGCACCTGTGTGACTGTTACTCTGGACTCTGCCATGGACATTCCTTCACCATAGCCCCCACCCACTTGAAACCACCCATCCCATTTTGAGCACTTCAATAAACACCTATTTTGCACCAAAATATCAGGAGTCTGGCTGTGATTTCAATAGATTGTAATTGACATGACAGTGCAAATATGTCCTTGTACATGGTGAAGTCAACAAACAGCTGCCACAAAGCTGTAGTCCATGGGGAAACGAAGCACAGGACTCGTAGTGGGGACCCCAGATCTGAAATAGGGAGGGAAAAGCCAAAACTCAGTCATCATACACTGGGGCAAATAGACAGGCAGCAGAGATGCTGCAGAGTAGTTAACATTTACTAAATTATCTTTGAAATGTTACCTGTGTCCTATTGGAAGTACTGTTCAATGATTCTGTCCCTGTTGTCTGTTTCAGCCCCGTCGTCTTCCTCCTCGTCACTCTCCTCAGGTTCCACCGCTGCCACAACACCACCGTCTCGACCATCCTCCTGCAGGAAAGGCACCTGGCGGCGCAAAGCCAGGTTGTGAAGCATGCAGCAGGCCACGATGATGTGACACACCTTCTTAGGTGAGTACATTAGGGATCCACCGGTCATATGCAGGCAGCGAAACCTGGCCTTTAGGAGGCCAAAGGTGCGTTCGATCACCCTCTTAGTACGCCCATGGGCCTCATTGTACCGTTCCTCTGCCCTGGTCCGGGGATTCCTTACTGGGGTCAGTAGCCACGACAGGTTGGGGTACCCAGAGTCCCCCACTAGCCATACACGGTGTCTCTGTAGCTGTTCCATCACGTAAGGGATGCTGCTATTCCTCAGGATGTAGGCGTCATGCACTGACCCTGGGAATTCGGCATTTACATGCGAGATGTACTGGTCAGCCAAACACACCACCTGGATGTTCATTGAATGGTAACTTTTTCTGTTCCTGTACACCTGCTCCCTGTCTCTTGGGGGAACCAAAGCCACATGGGTCCCATCAATGGCACCAATTACGTTGGGAATATGTCCAAGGGCGTAGAAATCACCCTTCACTGTAGCCAATTCGCCCACCTCAGGGAAAATTATGTAGTTCCTCACGGATTTCATCAGGGCAGACAACACTCTGGATAACACCTTTGAAAACATGGGCTGAGACATCCCGGAAGCAATTCCCACGGTTGTCTGAAATGACCCACTTGCCAAGAAATGGAGTACTGACATGACCTGCACCAGAGGGGGAATCCCTGTGGGTTGGCGGATGGGGGACATCAGGTCGGGCTCCAGCCGGGCACACAGTTCATGGATAGTGGCACGGTTAAGACGGTAGGTCAGGATAATGTGGCGTTCTTCCATTGTCGACAGGTCCACCAGCGGTCGGTACACGGGAGGATTCATCCGTCTCCTCGCCCAACCCAGCGGACGGTGCCTAGGAAGGACAACATGGAGCACACAGTCAGGCAACCCACAGGTACGTACTCACAGCTAGCACAGTATACGATTCTCTATGCAGTGAATGGCGTGTCTGAGTGGCTATGCAAGGCCTAGGCCTGTGTGACACAGTTGAAATTGAGCCATGTGGGCCCTGGAAATGGCGGCTGCCTGACCTGTGAAGTGTGACAATGGGATGTGAGGTCAATGCGCTGGCGTGGCACACCGCGGCGGGCGGCGGGCGAAGACCGCGGCGCGAAGCCGCATTGGTTAACATTGAAGCCTATGGGTTTCAGGAGCCAATGGCGAAGGGCGCCGGCGGTGGCGGGACGCACCGCCGCGGTACGCACCGCCGCGGACGTGACCGCCATTTTCTATCTACTTATCCACTTGCGACTTGAACTTTCACAGGAGAGGACCTATACTGCAAGTGTTGCTGTGACCTCGGTCTGGAAGGGACAATGGCTCCTGCGACTGGGGAAAGGGCCCCTGCCTTCACTGGAGAGGAGTTGGAGAAACTTGTGGATGGGGTCCTCCCCCAGTATGCGCTACTCTACGGTCCTCCAGACCAACAAATGAGTTTAATTCTATCTGGATTTGGGGCCACTGGCTGGCTTGGGGGCCTGGCGGGGATGGGGGGCATGTTGGGGCTGGCGGGGGGCCTGGCGGGGGGCCTGGCGGGGATGGGGGGCATGTTGGGCCTGGCGGGGGCCTGGCGGGGATGGGGGGCATGTTGGGGCTGGCGGGGGGCCTGGCGGGGGGCCTGGCGGGGATGGGGGGCATGTTGGGCCTGGCGGGGGGCCTGGCGGGATGGGGGGCATGTTGGGCATGGCGGGGGGCCTGGCGGGGGGCCTGGCGGGGATGGGGGGCATGTTGGGCCTGGCGGGGGGCCTGGCGGGGATGGGGGGCATGTTGGGCATGGCGGGGGGCCTGGCGGGGGGCCTGGCGGGGATGGGGGGCATGTTGGGCCTGGCGGGGGGCCGGGCGGGGATGGGGGGCATGTTGGGCATGGCGGGGGGCCTGGCGGGGGGCCTGGCGGGGATGGGGGGCATGTTGGGGCTGGCGGGGGGCCTGGCGGGGGGCCTGGCGTGGATGGGGGGCATGTTGGGCCTGGCGGGGGGCCTGGCGGGGATGGGGGGCGTTGGGCCACTGGAAAGGAAAATGCAGAGTAACTTGAACGTGGTATTTCTCCCTCCCTGTACGTGTCACATAGGTCCGCGCCCATGAGAAGATCGGGATTTGGCGTGCCATCGCCAAGGAAGTCCGGGCCCTGGGGGTCCACCATCGACGGGGCACCCACTGCCGCAAGAGGTGGGAGGACATCCGCCGCGGGACCAAGAAGACCGAGTCTCTGCTGGGGATGGCCTCCCAACGTAGGCGGGGTGCCTGCCGTCAACTGAGCCCCCTGATGTTCCGGATCCTGGCGGTGGCCTACCCTGATTTGGATGGGCGCGTGAGGGCAGCACAGCAGACACAAGGGGGTGAGTCCAAGCATTATCTACTCTGTTGTTGCGCAGTGGAGGTGTCTGGGTGGGGGAGGAGGGCTGTGGGTCCCCCTAGGCCAGGGCGATATCTGTAGGCTGGGCACCCCCGTAAGCCCCTGTGTCCCCAGCCACCACCCTCAGTAGTGTGTCAGTACAGCCATCCCTGGGCCGTGTCATCCATGGGTGCAGTTGTCAACTCTAGGCGTGTAGGGCATGTTCCACGGAATGCGTAGCGGACCCCAAGTGCGCAACTTAGTGCAGGGGGCATCTGTGTCTGTCATGTCCGCTAACTGTACCGGAGATCCATGTAATCAATATCCCTTTATTTCTCTCTCCCCCCCCCTTTTTGTTTGTCTTTCTGTGCTTGTGTGCATCAGCATCATCAGGCGGAGGAGAAGTGGCATCGGGGCAGGAGGGAGCTGCATCTCACATGGGCCAGGAGGGCCATGCCACAGAGTCAGACTGGACCAGTGAGACGGAGGGCAAGGGGAGCTCCACGACGGGGACGACTGGACCCTGCAGCGACACGGACACGTCCTCGGAAGGGGGCTCCCTTGCGGGGGTGGCACCATCCGTGCCCCCCGCCATTACAGGTACAGCCGCCACCCAGCGCACCATCTCCGCCCTCCCAGCAGCCCCTCAGCGTTCGCCCCGTGCCCGCTCTGCCAGGAAGCCGGGCATCTCCTTCGCCCCAGGCACCTCAGGCCCTGCCCCTGTTACCCCCGCTGCCCTCAGTGAGGAGGTCATTGACCTCCTCCGAACGCTCATTGTTGGGCAGACTACCCTTTTGAATGCCATCCAGGGGGTGGAGAGGGAGGTTCATCGCAGCAATGCGTACCTGGAGGGCATTCATTCGGGTCAGGCTGCCCATCAGCGATCGTTCCAGGCTCTGGCCTCAGCACTGACGGCAGCCATTGTCCCTGTCTCCTGCCTGCCTCTACTAACTCCCTCCTCCCAGTCTCCTGTTCCTCTGCCTGTCCCACCCACACCATCAGACCAGCCTGCACACACCTCAACACCCAAGAGAAGCTCATCCAAACATAAGCACCACAGATCACGCAGACATTCACACACGCAACATTCCGATGCAGACATGCCAACAGTCACTACCACCTCTGTGACCCCCACCTCCTCGTCTCCCTCCTCCCTCCCTGTGACGTCTACACTCACACCTCCATTCACCTCACCATCAGCCAGTGTTTCCATCACCAGCACACCCTCCACTCCAGTCCGCACACGTGCAGTCACCACCCCCACTGCCATTTACACGTCCCCTGTGTCCTCTCCCACTGTGTCTGTCACCCCCTCTTCCACACCACACAAACGCAGCCACCCACCCACCCAACAGCCATCCACCTCACGACAGCCTATCCCTCCTGCACCTGCACCCAAAGACAGCAAACGTGACTCACCTACAACCACATCCTCTCCCTCCACTCCCATTCCCACTGTACCTACCACTCTCCATTGTCCCAAGAAGCTCTTCCTCGCCACTACTAACTTCTTTCCTGACCCTGAGCCCCCCCCCTCCTTCTCTTCGGGGTAAGAAGAGCACCTCAGCCACCACCAGCCCTGCAGCCCCCTTGACAAGGGTGCAGGGGTATTGGAGCCCGCCAGCCCGCATGTCTGGATCTTCGCCCAGCAGCAAGGGGACAGCCAGCCCACCCCCTGGGAAGAGGAGCAGAAGGCGGAAGGGGCGCCGCAGGAGCCCGCCTTCTACATCCCCCCCGGACACCACCCAGAGACAGTCACCAGCCACAGCTCCAAAGGGAGGAAAGGGCCACAGGCCGACGACTAAGGAGGGCAAGGGCAGCAAGTTGGAGAGGTCAGGCAGCAGGCCTGCTGCCCAGGAGGAGCCCACAACCCCCATAGCCGCTGCCCCGGGAGGAACCGGCACAGCTGCCCCGGGAGAGCCCACCAGCCCCATAGCCGCTGCCCAGGGAGGACCCAGCCCAGCTGGCCAGGAGGGCCCCACCACCCACAGCCCAGGTGGGCAGTGAAGGAGCACCATCCCCGCTGCCCAGGAGGGCACCACCAGGCATTTAGCAGTTGGCCATAGACCGTCCGCCGTCTCAAGAACCGCTGAACTGGGCCCTTCAAGGCAAGAACCGCTGAACTGGGCCCCGCCGTCTCAAGAACCGCTGAACTGGGCCCTTCAAGGCAAGAACCGCTGAACTGGGCCCCGCCGTCTCAAGAACCGCTGAACTGGGCCCCGCCGTCTCAAGAACCGCTGAACTGGGCCCTTCAAGGCAAGAACCGCTGAACTGGGCCCTTCAAGGCAAGAACCGCTGAACTGGGCCCCGCCGTCTCAAGAACCGCTGAACTGGGCCCCGCCGTCTCAAGAACCGCTGAACTGGGCCCTTCAAGGCAAGAACCGCTGAACTGGGCCCTTCAAGGCAAGAACCGCTGAACTGGGCCCCGCCGTCTCAAGAACCGCTGAACTGGGCCCTTCAAGGCAAGAACCGCTGAACTGAGCCCTTCAAGGCAAGAACCGCTGAACTGGGCCCCGCCGTCTCAAGAACCGCTGAACTGGGCCCTTCAAGGCAAGAACCGCTGAACTGGGCCCTTCAAGGCAAGAACCGCTGAACTGGGCCCCGCCGTCTCAAGAACCGCTGAACTGGGCCCCGCCGTCGCAAGAACCGCTGAACTGGGCCCTTCAGGGCAAGAACCGCTGGCCCTTTGGCAGACGTGGCAGGGCAGGATCTATCTCGGGCAGGGCTGCAGGATGTCCTCTGGCCAACTTGCCTCCTCCAGTGGCAGTGGGGTCTGTTATGGACTGTATGGACTGTGGCTTTGCTCTCCCCAGGATGGCCCAGTGGGCAGGCCACCCACTGTATGGACTGTTTGGACTGTGGCTTTGCTCTCCCCAGGATGGCCCAGTGGGAAGGCCACCCACTGTATGGACTGTTTGGACTGTGGCTTTGCTCTCCCCAGGATGGCCCAGTGGGCAGGCCACCCACTGTATGGACTGTATGGACTGTGGCTTTGCTCTCCCCAGGATGGCCCAGTGGGCAGGCCACCCACTGTATGGACTGTTTGGACTGTGGCTTTGCTCTCCCCAGGATGGCCCAGTGGGCAGGCCACCCACTGTATGGACTGTATGGACTGTGGCTTTGCTCTCCCCAGGATGGCCCAGTGGGCAGGCCACCCACTGTATGGACTGTTTGGACTGTGGCTTTGCTCTCCCCAGGATGGCCCAGTGGGCAGGCCACCCACTGTATGGACTGTATGGACTGTGGCTTTGCTCTCCCCAGGATGGCCCAGTGGGCAGGCCACCCACTGTATGGACTGTTTGGACTGTGGCTTTGCTCTCCCCAGGATGGCCCAGTGGGCAGGCCACCCACTGTATGGACTGTTTGGACTGTGGCTTTGCTCTCCCCAGGATGGCCCAGTGGGCAGGCCACCCACTGTATGGACTGTATGGACTGTGGCTTTGCTCTCCCCAGGATGGCCCAGTGGGCAGGCCACCCACTGTATGGACTGTTTGGACTGTGGCTTTGCTCTCCCCAGGATGGCCCAGTGGGCAGGCCACCCACTGTATGGACTGTATGGACTGTGGCTTTGCTCTCCCCAGGATGGCCCAGTGGGCAGGCCACCCACTGTATGGACTGTTTGGACTGTGGCTTTGCTCTCCCCAGGATGGCCCAGTGGGCAGGCCACCCACTGTATGGACTGTATGGACTGTGGCTTTGCTCTCCCCAGGATGGCCCAGTGGGCAGGCCACCCACTGTATGGACTGTATGGACTGTGGCTTTGCTCTCCCCAGGATGGCCCAGTGGGCAGGCCACCCACTGTATGGACTGTTTGGACTGTGGCTTTGCTCTCCCCAGGATGGCCCAGTGGGCAGGCCACCCACTGTATGGACTGTATGGACTGTGGCTTTGCTCTCCCCAGGATGGCCCAGTGGTCATGGAGTCCCCTCGTGGATCTGGCGTCGTGTACTCAAGTGGCTGAGGTGCCCCCCCTTCCCTTCCCCCTGAGGTGCCTGTCCTATTTTCTTTCTGATGCCCCTGCAGTGTTCTCTCCGTGGAGTTCTTGTCGTGGGACTGGGCCTTGCCCCTTTGCACAGGACCCCTGTGATCCACGGACAGTGGTTGGACTACATTTAGTAGCTGTATATATTTTGTACATAGTTTATTTATTTTTTGGGATTAATGGCGTACATATTTCAATATATCTGCCCGTTTATGATCTCTTCTTTTGGTCTTTGCATTATTTCGGAGGGGGGTGGTTTGTGGGTTGTGACAGTGATCTGTGGGAATGCATTGATGTGTGTGTTGTAGTGGGTGTGGGTGGGTGGGTGTGTGCCGGTAATCTTTTCCCTCCCCTGTGTCGTAGGTGCAGTACTCACCGATGTCTTCCGCGCCGCCGGGCGTGCTCCTGGTATATGAGGAGGAATAGGAGTGCGGGGATGACCTGTAACTCTGGCTCCATACTGCCGGAATCTCGCGTGGAGTGCGTAGAGGTGAGCGTTTTCCCGTTCGTAGTCTGTTTCCGCCGTGTTCTTATCGGCGGTGCTCCCGCCCCGGAAAAGGTGGCAGATTGGTGGGTCGTAATAGGGTGGGCGGTACTTTGTCTGCCGCCGGGCTGTTGGCGGGAACCGCCGCGCTGTTTGTTTGTACCGCTGTGGCGGTCGGAGTGTTAAGTTGGCGGGCTGTGTTGGCGGTTCCCGCCAGGGTCAGAATTGCATATTTTAGACCGCCGGCCTGTTGGCGGCTTGGCCGCCGCTTTATCACCGACCGCCAGGGTCAGAATGAGGGCCTAAGTCCGAACGTAAAAAGTTGACCGGGACCTCCCAGCCATCGTATCCGAGAAGGGCTCCAAGGACGTCGGATCAAGATCCAGGTTTACCCCGGTCGAAGGATTTTCATCTCGAAAAAACGACTAAGTCCGAAGGTAAAAGTCTCCACCGAGGAAACCCACATCGCGTATCCGGACAAGGGCTCCAGGAGGTCGGATTCAACTGGCAGGTTCGTCCCGGTGAAGAAAAACTTCAAAATAAAGACTAAGTCAGAAGGTAACTTTTTAACCGAGGCCTCCCGCAACCTGTAGCCGAGCAGGGCTCCATCACGGTCGGCCTGAAAGTTTGACTTTGCCCCGGTCGAGGTGCAACCAGATGACCCGATTGGCACTTTTTGTTTCTAAGCGCTAGAAAAGTAATAATTCTTTAAAAATTCATATCTCCGGTTCCCCTGAACCGATTTTAATCGTTTTTGTGTCATTTTAAAGATAAAGATATAAACTATTTTTATAAATTGGTTTTGGATTTTTAAACTGTTTCCTGTGTTTTATTTAATTACTGTTTTGTGATATTTGAATGCTTTACACTTTGTCTCCTAAGTTAAGCCTTGACGCTCGTTGCCAAGCTACCAAGGGTTGAGCTGGGATTAATTTACTGAGACCTAACTGTACCTATGTGGAGGTTAGTGGCTTGTTGCTAGGTGTAGGTACCTACCTGCCCTACCAATAACCCATTTTCCAACATAATTGGAAGCAGCGACGGGATCCTGTACTTGTGTTCAATATCACGTTACAGTTTTAGGTAAAACAAATTAAAAATCCTTTAAATTGTCCTAGTGCAAAAATTGTTTTTAATTTTTAATTTGGATTAATTTCTTGTTTCCAATTTTTGCAAAAAGTTTTTGTTGACACAAAACTAGGGAACCATGGAGCTTGATCTGGCTAGCCTACCCACACTGACAGTAGTCCAGCTTAGGGGGTTGTGTATTGAAAGAGGGTTGCCTGCAACCACTGATCTCAGGAAGCAAATCCTGATCACATCCCTGACAGCATGGGCTGAGGCCCAAGAGGTAGAGTCAGAAGAAGCTCCAGAGGAGGGAGAAAGAAGGGAGGATGCAAGCTCTAACCACTCAGGGGAGGGAAGGCATCTGAGCCTAAGTGAGGATGATGAAGAACGGTCCTCAGTAAACACAGTCACTAGGGGCAGATCCAAAGCTAGTGGTGGGAAGGGGGTCCTTTCAGGAGGAGAGAACCCATCCATCAGAGAAAGAGAGCTGGAGGCCCAGCTAGCATACATAGCTTTGGAAGCAGAGAAGCTGGCCCTAGAAAAGAAAAAGTGGGCATACAAAGAGAAAAGAGATGGAAGCAGCGATAAAGAAGCTGAGGTGTCCATGGGTGGGGGAGTTTGCCCCAGGTTACCCAAGGGGGTAGTTCCTGCGTATGTAGAGGGGGATGACATAGATAAGTGGCTGGGGGCCTTTGAGAGGGCACTCCAAATGAGAAGGGTTAGGCCTCAATACTGGGGTTCCCTTTTGTGGGAGTTGGTCCCCAACTCAGGGAGGGATAGGCTTCTGACCTTAAGGGGGGAGGAGGCAGATTCATACCCTAGTATGAAGAGGTGCTTAGCCAAGAAGTTTGGTCTGACCCCAGAGCAATATAGAATGAAGTTCAGGGACACCCAGAAGGTCAGTACCCAGTCTTGGGTTGACTTTGTGGACATTTCACTAAAGGCACTAGAGGGCTGGATTATTGGTAACAAAGTAGATACTTATGAGGGGTTATACAATCTGATCATGAGAGAGCACATCTTGACCAATTGTACCCAAGAAAGGTTACGCCAGCATCTAGTGGACTCTAAGCAGACCAACCCTAGAGAGCTAGGGGAGGCAGCTGATGAGTGGTTGAGAACCAGGGTGGTTGTCAAGTCCCAGGGGGGAGACTCCAAGAAGGGGGGGACAGGTCCCCAAAAACCTAAGGAGGGAGGTGGTAAGCCCACCACAGAGACTCCCTCTGTACCCCAGAACCCTAAGAAGGAGGAGAGTAAATCCCACTCCCACTCTGACAAGCAGAGACAGGGAGACCCAGGGTTAAAAAAGCTCTTGGACAGTAGGGTTTGCTTTGACTGTCAGCAGACAGGTCACTTCAGAGGAGATGCAGCCTGTCCAAAGAAGGTGGTTAGCACTGGGCTGTCCAGTGTAGCCATAGAGGAGGATTCCTCAGATGATGAAGTCCTCCTAGCATTTAGCTGGGAGACAGGACCAGATGGTAAGCTGGTGATCCCTAAGGGTGGGAGTAGGCACTTCCACCACATTCAAGTGAATGGGATCCCTACCACTGGCCTGAGAGACACCTGTGCCAGTCACACTATAGTGAGTGACCGGTTAGTGACCCCAGACATGTATGTTCCAGGAAAGACAAAGAAAGTCAGGATAGCCACAGGGGAGGTCACCTCCAAACCTGTAGCCATAGTGCCCCTAGAGAGGGAGGGTATCCTTGACTGGATTAGGGTGGTAGTCAGTGCTGACCTTCCCCTAGATTGTATCCTGGGCAATGACCTCCCAGAGGTGAGTCTGGTCACAGATGGGGTGGTCGCCCAGTGCGCCCCCCCAACCCAAAGTCCTGGGGAGTCAGTCCCTACAGTTAGGAGACAGGGGTCCCCAAGAAAAGGAAAGAAGAAAAGGAAGGGTAGGCCACTCTTAAAGAGAGTTCCAGGGAGCCAAGGGCCTTCTGCCCCAGTAAGGGGGGAGCCCAGAGTTGGCACTGGTGAGGCCTCACCTGACCCCAAGGAAGTCCTGAGTAGTCAGGCAGCTGTCCAGATGCAAGGTGTTGCCCCTGCACTGACAGAAGGGAGAGTGGAAGGAGGGTGTCTGCCACAGGAGGTGGTAGCCCCCCACTCTAGACAGCAAGAGGGGTGCCAGGACCCCAAAGTTGCCGCTAAAGCAGCTCAGCCACCTGTCAGTGGAGAGCTTAGGGTGTGGTTCTGGGTACTGACAGCTGTCAGTAGCCTCTGCTGGGTGCTAGCCTTCCTGGCAGCAATGTACTTGGCCTGGGAGGCAGACCCCAGGGCCAATAGCAAAGTAGGCCCCCTGACCCTATTGGTCATGGTGGGGTTGCTCAAGTGTTGGGTGACCTCTTTGGGTAAGCTAGGTGTTGCCCTAGCAAAGTTTGGAGTAGGGGAGGTGGGCACCTCACTACCCAAGTTGGCAGAGAGAAAGGAGGAAGACCCCCCTAGAGGAAAGTTTCAGTTTGTGTTGGGTCCTTTTACTGTTGGGATGGCTTCACTACCCATAGGGAGTGACCCTGACAGGAGGATATAAGGCAGAGTAGGCCCTGCAAAGGGACAGCCAGTTTTCTTCACTGTCTTCCTCGCCTAACAAGCCAGGAAGACTCTCCCAGGGTTGGGCGTGTGGGCTGGGGGGGGGTTGTGTGAGAAAACAGGGCTGATTGCAGAGGCCCCATCACTTTTTGCCCCCATTTTCCTCTTTTTGCTGGTGTTTTCCTGACTTTAAAGGTGCCCTGGGTACTGCTAACCAGTCCCAGGGCCTGTGCTCTGTGTAAAATGGATATGCAAATTAGGCTAATTATAATTGGCTAAGTTAACCTACCTATAAGTCCCTAGTATATGGTAGGGCATGTAGGTTTAGGGACCACAGCATAGGTGGTGCACACCTAGGTGCATTGCTGAGGTGCCCAGTGTCATTTTAAAAGCAAGCCTGCCTTGCTGGCTGCTTTTAAATTAAAGTTATATGCAAATTCGACTTTGGAATTAAAGGTACTTCCAAAGTCTTAAACTACCTTATTTTTACATATAAGTCACCCCTAAGGTGTGCCCTATGTGCCCCTAGGGCTGGGTGCCATGTAACTATAAGCAGGGACTTTATAAAAATAGATTTATAAGCCCTGGTGAGGTAAAAACAGCCAAATTCGTTTTTCCCTCATGGAAGTAAATGGCCTTCATAGGCTAGAATGAGCAGACTTTATTTTAAATTTTAAAGTCTCCTTAAATGTTACATACCAAGAATTTGGTATCAAATTGATTGTTGTAATAAATCCCACAACTTCCAGTTGTTGGATTTAATATAACTTGTCCAGGTAAAAAGCTTAGACTTTACCTAAAAAGTTGCCAATTTCAGCTCTGCATTGTTTTTGCTGCTGTGCTCTGATTGGCCAGCCTGCAGCAGCTTCTGCCAGGCTGCCTTGATGAGGTGTGAAGTGGCCAGGCTTCACACAAAGGAATGTGCTTGGGGGAGAGAATCTCCCCTCAGCAGATGGTGAGGCAGGAAGGGGGAGGGCTGCCAAACTGGTCTTCAAAGGCAGAGAAGGACATTTGCAGCACCCAGCAACACCCCCACATCCTGCAACCCCAGACAGCTAGGTGCCCCCTTGATTAGATTAGGAGAAGGCAGGAGAGGGGTGTGTTTATGATTTTTAGCCACACCAGTGGGTGGGCTCAGCCAGATGTAACCTCCAAAAATCAGATTCATCCATGTTGGATTTTTAGAGACTGTTGCCTTCTGGGATGGATTTTTGCCACACTTCCCAGGAAGTGGTCCTCAAAGGGGGACGACCCTGTCCCTGATTGGAGAACCAGGGCCCCCCTGCTTTTCACCCAGGAGCAAGGATAAAACTGGCAGACCTGCACCCACACCTCAGATCCACTCCAGAATTCAACAAGAAAGGAACTAAAGAAGAAGAAGGACTGCCCTGCTGGACCCCTGGCCTGCACCTGGACCCTGCACTCAGAAGGACTGCACCAGCTGCACACTTGGGCTTCACCACAAGAAGGACTTTGCCTGGCTTCAACTGGTTCAAGGAGGGACTCCCTGTTTGCTACAGGTGAAAAATTGCTAAACCAGAGTCCCCTGCACCAACTCCTGAAGAAAGCGACCAGCTGACCACTGTCCAGTGGCCAAAAAGGAGTTTGCGCCAGGTGCATTCTGGGAGTTGAAGTCCGCACCCCCCAAGGACCATCACAGAACTTCTGGACCCTTGGGGTGAGCTGTGGACCCCAAAAGAACCTTAAAAGAACATCTGGGTGAAGCCCCAGAAGTTTGGAAAAGATTTGAGAATTTTTGGAAAAAAGCTCCAGAGAGGGACCGACCCACCGCGGAAATTCTAGCCGGCTTGCCTCAACCGCGACCCGGCCTGACTTCGTGGTTCGTCCCGGTAAAGAAAAACATCCAAAAAAGAGACTAAGTCCGAACGTAAAAAGTTGACCGGGACCTCCCAGCCATCGTATCCGAGAAGGGCTCCAAGGACGTCGGATCAAGATCCAGGTTTACCCCGGTCGAAGGATTTTCATCTCGAAAAAACGACTAAGTCCGAAGGTAAAAGTCTCCACCGAGGAAACCCACATCGCGTATCCAGACAAGGGCTCCAGGAGGTCGGATTCAACTGGCAGGTTCGTCCCGGTGAAGAAAAACTTCAAAATAAAGACTAAGTCAGAAGGTAACTTTTTAACCGAGGCCTCCCGCAACCTGTAGCCGAGCAGGGCTCCATCACGGTCGGCCTGAAAGTTTGACTTTGCCCCGGTCGAGGTGCAACCAGATGACCCGATTGGCGCTTTTTGTTTCTAAGCGCTAGAAAAGTAATAATTCTTTAAAAATTCATATCTCCGGTTCCCCTGAACCGATTTTAATCGTTTTTGTGTCATTTTAAAGATAAAAATATAAACTATTTTTATAAATTGGTTTTGGATTTTTAAACTGTTTCCTGTGTTTTATTTAATTACTGTTTTGTGATATTTGAATGCTTTACACTTTGTCTCCTAAGTTAAGCCTTGACGCTCGTTGCCAAGCTACCAAGGGTTGAGCTGGGATTAATTTACTGAGACCTAACTGTACCTATGTGGAGGTTAGTGGCTTGTTGCTAGGTGTAGGTACCTACCTGCCCTACCAATAACCCATTTTCCAACATAATTGGAAGCAGCGACGGGATCCTGTACTTGTGTTCAATATCACGTTACAGTTTTAGGTAAAACAAATTAAAAATCCTTTAAATTGTCCTAGTGCAAAAATTGTTTTTAATTTTTAATTTGGATTAATTTCTTGTTTCCAATTTTTGCAAAAAGTTTTTGTTGACACAAAACTAGGGAACCATGGAGCTTGATCTGGCTAGCCTACCCACACTGACAGTAGTCCAGCTTAGGGGGTTGTGTATTGAAAGAGGGTTGCCTGCAACCACTGATCTCAGGAAGCAAATCCTGATCACATCCCTGACAGCATGGGCTGAGGCCCAAGAGGTAGAGTCAGAAGAAGCTCCAGAGGAGGGAGAAAGAAGGGAGGATGCAAGCTCTAACCACTCAGGGGAGGGAAGGCATCTGAGCCTAAGTGAGGATGATGAAGAACGGTCCTCAGTAAACACAGTCACTAGGGGCAGATCCAAAGCTAGTGGTGGGAAGGGGGTCCTTTCAGGAGGAGAGAACCCATCCATCAGAGAAAGAGAGCTGGAGGCCCAGCTAGCATACATAGCTTTGGAAGCAGAGAAGCTGGCCCTAGAAAAGAAAAAGTGGGCATACAAAGAGAAAAGAGATGGAAGCAGCGATAAAGAAGCTGAGGTGTCCATGGGTGGGGGAGTTTGCCCCAGGTTACCCAAGGGGGTAGTTCCTGCGTATGTAGAGGGGGATGACATAGATAAGTGGCTGGGGGCCTTTGAGAGGGCACTCGAAATGAGAAGGGTTAGGCCTCAATACTGGGGTTCCCTTTTGTGGGAGTTGGTCCCCAACTCAGGGAGGGATAGGCTTCTGACCTTAAGGGGGGAGGAGGCAGATTCATACCCTAGTATGAAGAGGTGCTTAGCCAAGAAGTTTGGTCTGACCCCAGAGCAATATAGAATGAAGTTCAGGGACACCCAGAAGGTCAGTACCCAGTCTTGGGTTGACTTTGTGGACATTTCACTAAAGGCACTAGAGGGCTGGATTATTGGTAACAAAGTAGATACTTATGAGGGGTTATACAATCTGATCATGAGAGAGCACATCTTGACCAATTGTACCCAAGAAAGGTTACGCCAGCATCTAGTGGACTCTAAGCAGACCAACCCTAGAGAGCTAGGGGAGGCAGCTGATGAGTGGTTGAGAACCAGGGTGGTTGTCAAGTCCCAGGGGGGAGACTCCAAGAAGGGGGGGACAGGTCCCCAAAAACCTAAGGAGGGAGGTGGTAAGCCCACCACAGAGACTCCCTCTGTACCCCAGAACCCTAAGAAGGAGGAGAGTAAATCCCACTCCCACTCTGACAAGCAGAGACAGGGAGACCCAGGGTTAAAAAAGCTCTTGGACAGTAGGGCTTGCTTTGACTGTCAGCAGACAGGTCACTTCAGAGGAGATGCAGCCTGTCCAAAGAAGGTGGTTAGCACTGGGCTGTCCAGTGTAGCCATAGAGGAGGATTCCTCAGATGATGAAGTCCTCCTAGCATTTAGCTGGGAGACAGGACCAGATGGTAAGCTGGTGATCCCTAAGGGTGGGAGTAGGCACTTCCACCACATTCAAGTGAATGGGATCCCTACCACTGGCCTGAGAGACACCTGTGCCAGTCACACTATAGTGAGTGACCGGTTAGTGACCCCAGACATGTATGTCCCAGGAAAGACAAAGAAAGTCAGGATAGCCACAGGGGAGGTCACCTCCAAACCTGTAGCCATAGTGCCCCTAGAGAGGGAGGGTATCCTTGACTGGATTAGGGTGGTAGTCAGTGCTGACCTTCCCCTAGATTGTATCCTGGGCAATGACCTCCCAGAGGTGAGTCTGGTCACAGATGGGGTGGTCGCCCAGTGCGCCCCCCCAACCCAAAGTCCTGGGGAGTCAGTCCCTACAGTTAGGAGACAGGGGTCCCCAAGAAAAGGAAAGAAGAAAAGGAAGGGTAGGCCACTCTTAAAGAGAGTTCCAGGGAGCCAAGGGCCTTCTGCCCCAGTAAGGGGGGAGCCCAGAGTTGGCACTGGTGAGGCCTCACCTGACCCCAAGGAAGTCCTGAGTAGTCAGGCAGCTGTCCAGATGCAAGGTGTTGCCCCTGCACTGACAGAAGGGAGAGTGGAAGGAGGGTGTCTGCCACAGGAGGTGGTAGCCCCCCACTCTAGACAGCAAGAGGGGTGCCAGGACCCCAAAGTTGCCGCTAAAGCAGCTCAGCCACCTGTCAGTGGAGAGCTTAGGGTGTGGTTCTGGGTACTGACAGCTGTCAGTAGCCTCTGCTGGGTGCTAGCCTTCCTGGCAGCAATGTACTTGGCCTGGGAGGCAGACCCCAGGGCCAATAGCAAAGTAGGCCCCCTGACCCTATTGGTCATGGTGGGGTTGCTCAAGTGTTGGGTGACCTCTTTGGGTAAGCTAGGTGTTGCCCTAGCAAAGTTTGGAGTAGGGGAGGTGGGCACCTCACTACCCAAGTTGGCAGAGAGAAAGGAGGAAGACCCCCCTAGAGGAAAGTTTCAGTTTGTGTTGGGTCCTTTTACTGTTGGGATGGCTTCACTACCCATAGGGAGTGACCCTGACAGGAGGATATAAGGCAGAGTAGGCCCTGCAAAGGGACAGCCAGTTTTCTTCACTGTCTTCCTCGCCTAACAAGCCAGGAAGACTCTCCCAGGGTTGGGCGTGTGGGCTGGGGGGGGGTTGTGTGAGAAAACAGGGCTGATTGCAGAGGCCCCATCACTTTTTGCCCCATTTTCCTCTTTTTGCTGGTGTTTTCCTGACTTTAAAGGTGCCCTGGGTACTGCTAACCAGTCCCAGGGCCTGTGCTCTGTGTAAAATGGATATGCAAATTAGGCTAATTATAATTGGCTAAGTTAACCTACCTATAAGTCCCTAGTATATGGTAGGGCATGTAGGTTTAGGGACCACAGCATAGGTGGTGCACACCTAGGTGCATTGCTGAGGTGCCCAGTGTCATTTTAAAAGCAAGCCTGCCTTGCTGGCTGCTTTTAAATTAAAGTTATATGCAAATTCGACTTTGGAATTAAAGGTACTTCCAAAGTCTTAAACTACCTTATTATTACATATAAGTCACCCCTAAGGTGTGCCCTATGTGCCCCTAGGGCTGGGTGCCATGTAACTATAAGCAGGGACTTTATAAAAATAGATTTATAAGCCCTGGTGAGGTAAAAACAGCCAAATTCGTTTTTCCCTCATGGAAGTAAATGGCCTTCATAGGCTAGAATGAGCAGACTTTATTTTAAATTTTAAAGTCTCCTTAAATGTTACATACCAAGAATTTGGTATCAAATTGATTGTTGTAATAAATCCCACAACTTCCAGTTGTTGGATTTAATATAACTTGTCCAGGTAAAAAGCTTAGACTTTACCTAAAAAGTTGCCAATTTCAGCTCTGCATTGTTTTTGCTGCTGTGCTCTGATTGGCCAGCCTGCAGCAGCTTCTGCCAGGCTGCCTTGATGAGGTGTGAAGTGGCCAGGCTTCACACAAAGGAATGTGCTTGGGGGAGAGAATCTCCCCTCAGCAGATGGTGAGGCAGGAAGGGGGAGGGCTGCCAAACTGGTCTTCAAAGGCAGAGAAGGACATTTGCAGCACCCAGCAACACCCCCACATCCTGCAACCCCAGACAGCTAGGTGCCCCCTTGATTAGATTAGGAGAAGGCAGGAGAGGGGTGTGTTTATGATTTTTAGCCACACCAGTGGGTAGGCTCAGCCAGATGTAACCTCCAAAAATCAGATTCATCCATGTTGGATTTTTAGAGACTGTTGCCTTCTGGGATGGATTTTTGCCACACTTCCCAGGAAGTGGTCATCACAGGGGGACGACCCTGTCCCTGATTGGAGAACCAGGGCCCCCCTGCTTTTCACCCAGGAGCAAGGATAAAACTGGCAGACCTGCACCCACACCTCAGATCCCCTCCAGAATTCAACAAGAAAGGAACTAAAGAAGAAGAAGGACTGCCCTGCTGGACCCCTGGCCTGCACCTGGACCCTGCACTCAGAAGGACTGCACCAGCTGCACACTTGGGCTTCACCACAAGAAGGACTTTGCCTGGCTTCAACTGGTTCAAGGAGGGACTCCCTGTTTGCTACAGGTGAAAAATTGCTAAACCAGAGTCCCCTGCACCAACTCCTGAAGAAAGCGACCAGCTGACCACTGTCCAGTGGCCAAAAAGGAGTTTGCGCCAGGTGCATTCTGGGAGTTGAAGTCCGCACCCCCCAAGGACCATCACAGAACTTCTGGACCCTTGGGGTGAGCTGTGGACCCCAAAAGAACCTTAAAAGAACATCTGGGTGAAGCCCCAGAAGTTTGGAAAAGATTTGAGAATTTTTGGAAAAAAGCTCCAGAGAGGGACCGACCCGCCGCGGAAATTCTAGCCGGCTTGCCTCAACCGCGACCCGGCCTGACTTCGTGGTTCGTCCCGGTAAAGAAAAACATCCAAAAAAGAGACTAAGTCCGAACGTAAAAAGTTGACCGGGACCTCCCAGCCATCGTATCTGAGAAGGGCTCCAAGGACGTCGGATCAAGATCCAGGTTTACCCCGGTCGAAGGATTTTCATCTCAAAAAACCACTAAGTCCGAAGGTAAAAGTCTCCACCGAGGAAACCCACATCGCGTATCCGGACAAGGGCTCCAGGAGGTCGGATTCAACTGGCAGGTTCGTCCCGGTGAAGAAAAACTTCAAAATAAAGACTAAGTCAGAAGGTAACTTTTTAACCGAGGCCTCCCGCGACCTGTAGCCGAGCAGGGCTCCATCGCGGTCGGCCTGAAAGTTTGACTTTGCCCCGGTCGAGGTGCAACCAGATGACCCGATTGGCGCTTTTTGTTTCTAAGCGCTAGAAAAGTAATAATTCTTTCAAAATTCATATCTCCGGTTCCCCTGAACCGATTTTAATCGTTTTTGTGTCATTTTAAAGATAAAAATATAAACTATTTTTATAAATTGGTTTTGGATTTTTACACTGTTTCCTGTGTTTTATTTAATTACTGTTTTGTGATATTTGAATGCTTTACACTTTGTCTCCTAAGTTAAGCCTTGACGCTCGTTGCCAAGCTACCAAGGGTTGAGCTGGGATTAATTTACTGAGACCTAACTGTACCTATGTGGAGGTTAGTGGCTTGTTGCTAGGTGTAGGTACCTACCTGCCCTACCAATAACCCATTTTCCAACAGTAGGTTGCTATCACTCACAGTGAGGGATAGAGAAACAGAGAGATACAGCTTTAATAAAAACAAAAGGTATTGTTTAATGTCAGAGCTAATTAGGGGCCCAATTATTAAAGAAAGTCACAGAAGTGCACTAATTGTATATGCTGTTGCATTAGTGCTGATTTTTGTATTTCATGAATTCCCAAGAATTACAGAAGTGGACCAGGAAATCGTACTCCTAGAAATATGCGTGTGTAGATTTGCTCATGCGAAATTCTGTTGAGCATTTACAAGTTCACTTTCCCTCAAATAGTTTTTTTCCCAACCCTGGAAGAAGTTTTATTTCTGCCCTTGTCAGGAGTACATTTTCAACCTTTCTCAGTATGGGAAAAGATTAGAGAAGAGCTGGTGAAAGCCCTAAAGCATGCAAGTTAGTAGGTTTGCAGTGACTCAAAAGGGTATTCCAACCCTGGAACCTTTGCTTACCGCTACCTCCAGTACCAGTATGCAAATGAGCCAAAAGGTGGCAATCTAAAGAAATTGCTACTATTCAAGCCCTAATATAGCATTAGCTCTGGCATAATCAGAGTCTAAAATCAGAGCTCTTATATAATGTTATGTTATGTTATGTTGATTTATAGAGCACATTTCTACCCTAAGGCCTCCCAGCGCAAAAAATATAATGAGATTGCTGCTGCAATTTTTTGCCGCAATACATGGCACCAAAGGAACAAGTCAATTTGTTTTACAGGCCAAGTAGACTTATGAAGGAACCTCTCCTCTGGACAAGTAAAGGACAAGTAAATATTTTATTACACACCTCTGCATCCAGGAATGCAACGGGCATGGCTGCAAACCATCTTCTGTTTGTATTTGGTGCTTGGAGGTTGTGTTTGGGGATTGTGGCTGGAGTATTATTGGATTGTGTTGATTTCTGGTTATTAATTTAGTATTGTTAGTGTAAACACGCCCTTATTGTTGTCCATGAGTGTGTATTTTGAGAACATTAGTTATTGTCTGTCTGTTTGGGGCAGGAAGGAGTTTTGAGGGATAAGGGGTGCTAAGGTGTATGTTCATGTATGTATGTATGAGTCTGGCAACCATTGTGTGCAGTGCAATGATGTCGGGGGAGTGGAGACAATGCAACTTTGAGGACCCCAATTATCCTTCAGATGATTGGTGTGAGGCATCTCAGTACTATGCAAGATATTAGGTAAACACTGACTTTGGTTTGTCATGCCCAGCAGGGGCAATGTTCCGAAGGTTAGTCCTCCAATGCCCAACTGCGCTAACCCCGATGAGTGTTAAACGACCCACCGGGAAGAAGCAAAGAGAAAAAAGGAGGGGGGGAACAAGATAAGTAGAGGAGGAGAAACTGCTTGAGTGTCCCCCCGAATCTGACAATGTGCCCTCTGGAATATCTGTGTCATGAACCGGTGTGAAGAATCAGTATCCATGGAATTCCTGTGATCTTGGAAGTCAGAGTACATTAAAGAACAAACAACAACTCATCTAGCTATGCTGTGTGTGGGTGACCGATTGAGCTGTTAGTTTTTAGTACCTGAAGCGGTGTTACTGAAGCAGTGTACTGAGAGCCTTATGGATCATGGTGCCTTGCTGTAATGTCCTGGACTAGGTCCAACACGAACAAGGGTTAGTTATTTTTAGGGGTTGAGGATTGAAGTTCATATGTTCAAAGTCTAGCGCTGGTTAACAGAAGGCTTCTGTGGTTCTACTTGTGTATTCTCACTCAGTCTATAGTCACTCTACAGCCTTTCTCACCAGGGGCGGCTCCTTCACAATGGCGAAGGAGCGTCACCCCCCTGGCTAAGCCAGGAGATGAAAGATAAACAATATTTAATTATTGTTTTATCTTTCATCTGCTGGCTCAGCCAGCAGTGTGTTCAGTGTGGGGTGGGACTGGGCTGTGGTATGTGGGAGTCGGGAGGAGGATAGGGGAGAGTGCATTAATTGTGCATGTGTGTTTGGCCGGTGTGTTTGGCATGTGTGTTTGGCCAACCATGTGCATAAAAGGCATGTAAAGTGATGGTCTGCCCGACATGGAAGGGGGTCACTACTTTAGGTAGAAAAGAAGCCCTTGTGCGAAGTACCACTTTGTCAGGGTGTATTGCCACAAACGGTGGTTTAGATGAAAGAGATTGGTGCTCACTTACTCTGCAGGCGGAGGTGATGGCAACCAAGAAGACAGTTTTAATGGTTAAGAGCCATAAAGGGCAGTTGTGAAGCGGCTTGAATGGGGCACACATAAGGTATGTTAAGACTAGGTTCAGATCCTATTGGGGCATGATGAATGGGATAGGAGGAAAAAGATGTGTGAGGCCTTTAAGAAACCTCCCAACAATGGGAGATTTGAGTAAGGAAGGTTGATCTGGTAACCTCAAGAAAGCAGACATAGCATAAAGATATCCCTTAAGGGTGCCAAGGGTAGAACCTTGTTGGACAAGGGAAAGAATAAAGAGAAGAACTTGAGAGAGAGGAGCAGATAGAGGATCAACAGATTTGTCAATGCACCATGCCACAAATTTCTTCCAATGATAGGTGCATACAGTTTTGGTTGAGGGACGCCTGGCTGCCAAGATGACGTTACAGACTTTGGGCGGCAGGTCAAAAGACATCAGCCTTCACTGCTCAATCTCCATTCAAGGAGGTGGAGGGTGAACAGATTCGGGTGGATGACCCTCCCCTGTTGCTGCGACAGAAGATCCTTATGAAGATGCAGTCTGACCTGGTATCTCAAGAGCTTGCAATACCAGACTCTTCGTGCCCAGTCCAGATCCACCAGGATTACTTGGGCCCGGTCTTGCCTGATCTTCTTCAGAACTCTGGGCAGAAGTGGTATGGGTGGAAAGGCGTAGAGGAGGCCTGAGTTCCACTCATGTCGAAAAGCATTGCCGAATGAGTGTCGCCTTGGAAACTCCAACACGCAAAACAGCTGACATTGTGCATTCTCTACATAGGCAAACAAGTCTAATCAAGGTTCTCCTCACTAAAGGAAGAGACCTTGTGCCCCCTCCGGATGGAGACGCCATTCGTGATCGACCACGCATCGTCGGCTGAGTTTGTCTGCCCTGGCGTTCAGGGAGCCCGCCAGGTGTTGAACCACCAGGGAAACGCCCTGATGTTCTAGCCAAGTCCAGAGGTGAAGAGCCTCTTTACAAAGAGTCCACAACTCCACTCTGCCTTGTTTTTTGCAGTACCACATGGCGGTGGTGTTGTCTGTGAACACCTGCACTGCTTTCCCTTTGAAAGAGGGAAGAAATGCTCTCAATGCTAGTCAAATCGCTCTGAGCTCCGGAAGGTTGAAATGGAACCCGGTTTCTGCAGGAGATCAGAGGCCTCTGATTCCCACCTCTCCCATGTTGCCGCCCCATCCCAGGAGTGGCGCATGTGTCAGTACTGTAAGATCTGGTTGGGGAAAGGAGAGGGATCTGCCTTTGACCTAATCCTGATTGTGAACCACCACTGCAGGTTTCTCGCAGTTCCTTCCGAGATCTGGGCCTTGTCTGAGAGAACTTCAGGTCCCACTGCAGAGCCCGCATATGCCATCTGGCCTTTTGAACTAACAGGATGCAGGAGGCCATGAGGCCCAGCAGCCTCAGAGTCATTCTCATCAAAATCCAGGATAGAGGCTGAAACATCGGTATCATAGCCCGAATATCCTGGAGTCGCTTTTCTGGAGGATACGCCCGAAACTGCGTCTTGCAAGTCCAACGCTACCATCCAGTCTCCTGGGTCCAGGACAGACAGGACCCAAGCCAATGTCAACATTTTGAACTTCTCCATCTTGAGAAAGAGATTGAGGGACCGAAGTTCTATTATAGGATGAAAACGCTTGTCCTTTTTCGGCACCAGAAAGTCGCAGGAATAACAACCATAACCTACTTCTGGCAGAGGGACCCTCTCTATAGCTCCTTTGGTCAAAAGGGCGTGGACTTCCTCACGGAGAAGTGCCCCATGATCTCAAATATGCGCTTGTATTAAGGTGGCATGGCTGGAGGGGATGTCTCAAAGTGGAGGGAGTTGTCCCTTTGGACGATCTGGAGGACTCACCTGCCCAAGGTAATGGATTGCCATTGGGGCAGGTGATGGCAAATCCTGCCACCAACTGTTCCTGGTGTACCCATGGACTAGGAAGGTTTGGAGGCTGACGAGGGGGCAGAAGTGGACTGGGTCGATGGGTAGTGGGAAAGAACGTGTTTGTGTGCCCCTTCCGTCGCCACTAAAGGGTCGAAAGGTGGACTGCTGGGGTCTAGGAGCAGGCACGAGGCCAAGGGACCGGGCCGTGGCTCAGGAATCCTTGAAGCGATCGAGAGCGGAGTCCGCCTTGTCTCCAAAGAGACATGTGCCATCAAAGGGCATGTCCATCAGAGATTGCTGGACATCCCCTGAGAAGCCAGATGTTCTCAGCCAGGCGTGGCATCTCAATGCCACCGTCGATGCAACCGATCTGCCCAGGTAGTCGGTCGTACCCAGCCCACAACGAATCATGAACTTTGCTCTGTCCCTCCCATCTGTCACAGCTTGGGAAAAGACAGTCCGGGTCTCCACCGGAACTCTAGGCAGCACTTGGGTGAACGTATACCAGAGAGTATGGGAATAGCAGCCCAAAGGGCATGCGGTGTTCACGGACAGCAGCGCTCAACTGTTGGAAGAAAACATCTTCTTCCCCAAGTTGTTCAATCTTTTTGATTCCCTGTCTGGATTTGTGGTAGGGAATGCGCCCGATGAAGATGAAGCCTGGAGGACAAGGGTCTCAGGCGTGGGATGTTACGTGAGGAATTTGGGTCTGATGGTGCACGTCAATGGCAGCATGCAATCTTCCTATTCACAGGAGCCCCTGTGCCTGGTCTGGACCAAGTACCCAAGAGGACGTCCATCAGTGCTTCATTAAATGGGAGAAAAGTAAGGGGAAGAACCCGGTTGAAGCACCTCAGTTAGGAGATTAGTCCTAACCACCACAGAAGGAAGCTCGAGGTCCAAGACTTCAGCCGCCCTTCTTACCATCATAGAGTAAGAAGCTCCCACCTCCATAGCCACGGAAGGGGGGGAGAGAGTGCCATCATGAGGGCAGGTGTTCAGTCCACTGGCATCACCCAATTCCTCTACCCAGTCCATGTTAGGGTCAAGCTGGTATTCCAAAGGGTCCAGTGGCCCCTCTACACTCTCCCCGTATCCATACCCAAAAGTATCAGGGCCCAGATCAACCCTGAGCCCAAGAGAGCCCATGGAGAATGCAATCAGCGTAGGTCGACGTCGTTCCGGCTCCTGATCGTCGGGTACAAGTATAGAATCAACGTCGATTCTGGGCACAATCGGTGTTGGGAGCGTCGATGTCTTACCCGACTCCGGGAAAGGTCGTGCCAGTACGACCGGCGTTGGGACGGATCCAGAAGCGGATCCGGAGGGACCCCCCGGAGTCAGGGCCACAGCCGATGACTTGGAACCTGGGGTGGCTCCAACTGACTCACCTTGGCTCGAGGGTGCAGAGGGTGGGTCAGTCTCCCCCAAAATTAGGCACATGGCTTTATAGAATTCTTTCAGTTAGGCAGGGGTGGCACCGGCTCCCGGGAAGTCGGGAAAACGTGAAGCGGACCCAAAGGAAGGCTTCGATGACGGAGGCCTAGAGCGTCGATGCTCTCTCGTCTCATCCAATCAACGGGGTGAAGTCGAAGAACGTTAATCCTTCTTCTACTTCTTTTTCTTGTGACCCAAATGCCCCGAATATGACTCCATGGGCGGTCTCAATACTTTCTTCTCGAGTGAGACTAGGAACGAGGCGGAGTCGAGTGTTGGGCCGCCATCAGCTTTAGGGCCCACTCCCTCAAAGCTTTCGGATTCATGGTCCGATACTCGGAGCACAACGTCAGGTCATGGTCACGCTCCAAGCAAAAGAGACACACGAGGTGCAGATCCGTCACCGACATAGTTCGGTGACAGTAGTCGCAGGGTTTGAAGCCGGTCTTCCGTGACATCCCTCGACACATCCACAATCTCGTCACAAAAAGTTCGACAAAAAGTCATTGGTAGTCAAAAAAATTACTGAGGTAGCTCTTTCTCCGGATCTGCTCGAAGGCTGGCCTGGAAAGAAAAGAACAGGGGTGGCACCTATATGGGACCGCAACGTCATCATGGTGACAACGATGCCCGCGGAGTCGACTGATGGCACCTGACGGCGCGCAGAGGTACTGCTCGAAGAAAAATCTCTGGATCCAGACTGACGCCTGGGAAAATTCAAAGGTAAGGAGTCTGCAACTAGAAGTCTCTATCATATTTTGAAATTTAGATAAAGGACACATAGAACAACAATATAAACACCAGTACTGCCTTTCTTAGCACTCATGCAGCAAATGCTTCCTAGTGTGGAATCATTTATATGACTTACATAGCTAAATTCTAAGATGGTTGACAGGGTTATCTCTCTTTCCACTGGTTGATTACTCATCATGGCCAATATATGTGTACAGCATGCTGCAAACATATCAAATGACTATAATATGTCTTAATAATAATGGTCCCAGATTTACGAAGGTTTTGCATTGGCCTTGCACAACATAGAGGGATGCAGAGAGAGGCAAAACCTAGAATGACATCTAACAAGCAATGCAAGGCCACTTTACATGCCCAAGAATGGCTTAGTAAATCTGGAGTAACACAAGGCAATACAAATTCTGCCTTACGTTCCTCTGTCCTGCTAAGGTTATTCCATCAGTGAAACCTGGGTGTTCCACACATCCACCTGTTGATTTTGGTGCATTCCCAAATTTACCAAGACTTGTGAACGTGCAAATGTGTCATAGTGCTATACCTTCATAGGGGGTACCATGTATCTTTATTTCACTACACAGCACGCTTAAAATTAGGTAACACATTAGGATAACCAAAGAATGGCATACATGTTCTACCTCCCTATCAAGCTGTAGCATTTTTAGGAAATACCAAATTTAACAGTGTTGCTAATTATAGAAATGCGCCTAAAACCATGGGTAGATGATTAGGAATATCCAGCTCCACCCATGCAAAGGCTTCCCATGACAGTGGAGCACAAAGCAGCTGCATTAACTGCTTTGTGATACTCAAGCTGTATAGTGCCATGCAAGGCCAAACAACATGACCTTGAGTGGCATGGTATATCAGACTTAATGATTCCATTGGAATTGCATCACCTAGCATGATGGAAGGAATCTATCCCAATGTTTGGTAGATGTTTAACTCCCAGAGACATATTGGCCACAGACTGTGTTCAACATATAGGTCATGATTTATTTCCATGATGGTCCACATTATTGGTATGGCCTTGTAAGTGGCATGTAAAATATCATGGACATTCTAACACTTTGTAATCTTTTTATATGATAAAAATTGTACCTTCACATATGCTAAATAAATTATTGTTCTTGAGATCAATTTGAAGATCAAGATTTCATAGAATTAAGATGTTGTCTAAACACTTGTTTTCGATAATTGAATTAAACATGTTAATATGTATCTTCAGAACAAATAATATTTTCTCTTACATTTATGTAGCAAACATGAATGCTGAAAAAAGAAACTTTGCTGCAAGGAAGCCTCATTTTGAGAAAATTTCCAAATCTGCTAAAGGTTTTCGCTGTATGGGTAAATTTTATCATCAGAAGAAGGTGGCAGGAACATGGGCACAATTTGCAGATCAAAAGTAGCCAGGAACACCAACAGGAGCAACCACCTCACATGACAGCTTCAAGTAGACCAAAAAAGAAAACAACTTCAGCATCCAGGACATGGGTACAGCGGGCAATATCACAAAAGAAGAAGCACAACCTGAGCATTTATAATTGATCCAAAAGCAGCAACGGACGATGGGACTTTTGTGCTAAAAAGAGGACAAGAGCAATAGACTGTAGACACAAATAATTAGGCTCTAGCATGGGTGCCTGGAGGTGCTATATACCATACAACAAATCTATTGCTATATATAGATTGACTCTCCCATCTTCTTTTCCTTGTACTTATATCCTGGTGTGTGTGTGTCTCTGTACGTGTGTGTATTTAGGTATTTAGAGTAAATAATATCCTTACTATTTAGAAGTAGTTATTATTAGGTAATGTTCATTGTAAAATTGTATTTTTATTAATAGGCTAAGTGAGTTGGTGGAAGGAGAGTTTATGTTTATATTTGAAAAATACAAAAATGAAACACATCTTCTAAAAAGTTTACAAAATTATGTATTTGTTTAGTTTATTATGTGTAGTTATTCAATGTTTAAGAGATAGTTTATGTATCTAGTCATGTCTAATATTGTGGGGGGGGTAATGTTTATCATGTCACATCTTATTGATAGGTAAGATAGGTTATGTTCTAGATTAGTTAAGATAAGATAGGTTTTATAATGGGTATAGTAGGTTAGATAGTGGCAGTTAGGTGGTTTGAATTGTGATATCTTGTTTGTAATAAAGTTTCAATTTTCACTATATTTAAGTATTTTATGTTATGCCTTTTAATATAAATATGCAAGTTTAAAAATAATTTTAAGTTCCTACAACGAGAATGTTATTGCTATGAAATGTGCTGTGTCACAAATGTACATCATCTATTCTTTGGTGTAAATGATTTTTTTAACTTATTTTTATTGCATGGTCATATAGTACATACTACATTTTGATCAGCTTACAATGGTTACACTTTCCTAGTAAATTAAGGATACAGAGTAGAGCAACCTTAGTGTCCCAGACAGCATGCAGCACGACAGATATTTTAAGCTACACAAGTCTTGCAAGCTTCTTTTATATTTTTCTGGTTTTGCAATTAACAGTAACTGACTATAACATTAATCAAATCAAACCAACTAAAAAACGTGGCAGTGGTAGGTCAGTGTATATGGCTATGTATGTATAGGGGTGCGAATGTGGGGAATTCAGGGTATAGAAGTGGTCCCCTCACAAGGTGATACCTGCCTCACCGGATCAGTTCTCTTGCCCTCCATTTTGGGTCTCCTCTGTTGTTGTGTCTTGCATTTGCCCAGGTTGTGTGGGTGGCTGTGGTGCCCATAACTCAAGTTCCTCTAACATGTCACCCCATATCTCTAGGTTCTGTTCTGAGTTTTGTCTGTGTGGAACAGTTTTAGTCTCCTCTCTTTAGCTATTCCCCAATTGTGTAGGTCTGCTCTCCATTTTTTCAGAGTGGGAGTATGAGTGTGGGTCCAAAGTAATGCAATTCAACATTTAGATAGTACCAGACCTAGCAGGGCAAATTGGTATTCCATTTTAGTTCCATGTTTGGACATTGGGAGTACACTCCGCAGGCGGTGTTTGACCAAGGGCTCGAGTTGAATCCCTGTGATTCCTTTCAGATCATCCAGTATAACAGCATTGTAACCTATGACAGTCCCAGGTCATGTGAAGGAACGATGTCAGCTCAAAACTGAGTGTGTTGTGTACATTTTTTAAGACATTGTGGAATAAGATAAGTACAGTGTAAATAGTGGAATTGTGTCAGTTTAAATCGGGCGTTGCTCTTTACCTCTCAGACCAGTGCAAATGTTCGTAGCCTCTCTGCATCCATGAAGGCGACTGGCAAGTCCTCAGACCATCTGTCCCAAATCGCAGCTACTTCCACTCTGCGATCTGTCTTCAGGGCTTTGTATATGCTAGATATCATGCCTATAGTAGTGACTGGGTACCAGAGAAGCCGCAGAGTGTGGGATTCGTGTGGCTCCTTGGGAAAGGTGGATCTCATCAATTAAACTGTGGGAGAGATCTTGGAGTACAGCAAAAACTGCCCGGGGGTAGTCTGTAGCACTAACGGACCTCATCCATTGTGAAGAATATCCCAATCTGATACAAGTATCCTGCGGTTTTGCAGCCTCCTTCATACCACATGTCACCCATCACCGCCTGTATCTGTTGAAAGCACAAAACCATTTCAGTGGCAAAACCCATGCATAGGGGCACTGCGAAATGCAGCAAGACTGCCCATTCCCATACCTCAGCCACCTGTCGCACAATGAATGGTACCCCATCGGGACTCCATGTCTCTTCATTAGGAAACCCAGGAGATGCACCACCCCATCCTAGCATGCTAAAAGGGCCTTGTCTCCTGTCAGTCCCTCTGTACACCACTGTGCAGCATACTGTAGGATTCTCATAAAGTAGTGCACTTGGAGATGTGGGATCCCCAGGCACCCCAGCTCCGGGTCAAGTTTCCGCACCTCCAGTTTCACCCGGCTCCGTCCACCCGCCCATATTAAGGAATTTAAGAGGCTATTGCGTTTAGTGAACGTGGCCAGGGGAATAATGCACATAGAGTTCTGAGGAGCACAGAGGCAATGGGGAGGCAATACCAATCTGCTCAGGACCACTTTTCCCATAACAGAGACAGGGAGGCGGTTCCAGAGTCACATAGATTCCTCAGGCAAGAGATTGTTATTTAGGTCATAATTGGCGGTGTCTGAGTGGGCCACCTGCATGCCCAGATAACAAAAGTGACTGCAATCCCAGGCAATCACCATCTAGGGCAGTTCTGCAGCATCTGATCAGGCCAGGCTCGCTGAAAGAAAGATTACTGTTTTACACTGATTGATGATCCAGAGACTTCCTCCAACAACACATGTACAGCGCTCTCTCGGTGGCTAATGAAAATTAACTTGTCATCGTCATATAGGGAGCCGACGTGGGTATGGTTCCCCACCGCCACACTCCACCTAACCAAATCCCATCTCAATCTCTGTGCAAGAGGCTCCATTGCTGGAGAGAAGAGGAAGGGGGACAGGGGACAGCCTGCCATGTCCCCCTTATTATGAATATACTTTCGGAGACCACTGTGCCCGTACAGACCTGTCCCGACAGGTGTGTGTATAGGAGACGGACCCATGAAAGGTATTCAGGTCCCAAACCCATCACCTCCAGCACAGCTCATAGGTATTCCCACCCTAGGGGGTTGAATGCTTTTTCAATATCTAGAGTGAACACCGCTACTCGTGCCTTGATGCCCATCATCGAGTGGAGTGCATGGAAAAGTTGCCATAAGTTCATATGGGTCCCTTTGCCTGGCATGAAGCCATACCAGTCCTTGTGAAAGAGGTGGGTCACAATGCGCCCCAGTCGCGCAGCGAGAACACTTTGGTGTAAATATTAAGACATACTCAGACATTGAGCACACGTAGAATTGGGATACCATGTGGCAACACAGCCTGATTCAGCTTGTTATTTTCAAACGTTGTCTAACCGGTCGAGAAAACTACTTATACTTTTATTATGAGGTAAGTACCTTCACAACTTAGATGTGGAACAGTTACACTGTGTATTGGCCAAACATTCCTTAAACTCAATCTCCTCTTTCTAAGTGTGTTGCAATATCCAGCACTCTTAAAAAGAAGGAACAACAAGGAGAAGTATAGATATTTATCCTTGTTGAGCATATGGTGGGAAAACATACAAATGGGACACATTCCCAGGTCTATCAGTGTTAGTAAATCTGGGATTGCGTCTGAATCCATGGGTGAATGGGTGGTAACACTCAAGCTCCAACCAAGTAACAACCCCACACAGAGTAAAACAAGGCAGCTGGTTGTGCTGCAATTCATTACTCCAGATTTAGCAAGCTACGAGGGGCCACATAAGGTGACCTTCCGTGACTTGGTAGATCTCATTCAAGTCTTTGCATCGCCCTGCGTCCCCTTGGCCTTAGCACAAGGGCAATGCAAACCTTGATTAATACATGACAAGATATTGTATTGACAGATGTAGCCTGCTCACATAAGTTGCATAGTACCATGATTAAAACATAGTATGTCCAGGAGTAGGAGATGCAGATTGTGCTATACAAATTATGCAAAGTTTGACTGTTTGACATCGTAATAGTAGATGAGCATCACCACAGATTGTCATTGACATTTGGCATGTGTGTAACTATTCAACAGTATCTTAAAATTGATCGTATAGTTGGTCACACTGATGTGTGCATATGTTAATGATTTTCATTCATTAACTATTGAGGACCTGACATGGAACTGGGTCTCAGTCCTGACAAACTAGTAAAATGTAGTATATTCTTTATGAGTCATGGGTATATTTGCAGACAGCTAAGTGTAATCTTTAATGAGACATTACTACTTCTTATGAGGGAGTCATATTTAATGCATCATAGTCCTAACAACATATATTCACTAATGCTCAGGCCTAGAGCTCAACATAAGACAAATGGTTTTCCAATTACCATCACTATTAGGAAAAAAGATGATTTTGGCAAAGTACAGATGACCAATATCAACTACATGTCACCAATAGGGACTGTTGTCATCTGCAATGAATGTGGCATGATGTGAAGCATAGGACAATTTAGGTATACTGGCCAGAACACTCTTATTAACACTCATCAGGAAATTCAAGATCTTACAATTGGAAACTATACATCTTCATCCACTGATGCTTCTTCAGCCTCCTGTTGCTCTGGGGGTGGTATAGGAGGCTGAGGACTGATATTGGATGGCTGTGCTGCACATATATCAGAGTGTGAAGATCTATCTCCCAATTTTCCTATGACATGAGTGAGTGCAACTAAAGCTGAACCTCAGCAACTGTATTGCTGTTTAGGGCTCTATTTACTGCCATGAAGGAGTCCATCTTGGTCTCCAGACGTTTCCCTAAGTCCTCCAGTCCAGTACAGGAAGTAATGGCTCCAAGCTGCTGTACGACACCACTGTGTGAGATGTTGAAGGCTGTTCTTCTTTGTCCCTCAGCATCATCATACCAGCAATGTCTGCTAAGGAGGCATCAATTCCATAGAGTCAAGAATGGGTGATCCGTAAAACCCCTTCCAACCCCTTATTGGAGCATAGACACCTCTGGATTCCTTCAAGAGTACCTGCTAAAGTCTCCATTACCAACTTGATAGCTTCCTCCAGACTCAGCTGAACCCCTACCACCATCCTTTGAAACATGACTTGGAGGTTGTCAGAGTCCTTGTTGGTGATATAGCAAACAGGTGTTTGATACAGAGTCTGGGTTGCTTCATTTGGAGACCCTACAATGTCTTCTTCCCTTGACAACATCATAGGAGCAGTATATATAGGGGGTCATTCCTACCCTGGCGGTTATAGACCGCCAGGGTAGGTGACGGAGGAAGCACCGCCAACAGGCTGGCGGTGCTTCCGGGGACATTCTGACTGCGGCGGTAAAGCCGCGGTCAGAAAAGGGAAGCCGGCGGTTTCCCGCCGGCTTCCCGCTGCCCCAGGGAATCCTCCACGGCGGCGCTGCAAGCAGCGCCGCCATGGGGATTCTGACCCCCTTCCCGCCAGCCTGGTTCTGGCGGTTTTCACTGCCAGAACCTGGCTAGCGGGAACGGGTGTCGTGGGGCCCCTGGCATGGGAACTGCAGGGGCCCCCTAATAGGGCCCCACATTGATTTTCAGTGTCTGCGTGGCAGACACTGAAAATCGCGACGGGTGCAACTGCACCCGTCGCACACCAGCAACTCCGCCGGCTCCATTCGGAGCCGGCATCCTCGTTGCTGGTGCTTTCCCGCTGGGCGGGCGGGCGGGCGGGCGGCCTTTTGGCGGTCGCCGGCCCGCCCAGCGGGAAAGCCAGAATTACTGCGGCGGTCATTACTCCGCCGCCCGCCGAAGTTAGAATGACCCCCATAGTGTCCAGATGTTGGTTGAAGGTGTCTTCATCAATGGGACAGGGTAGAGACAAGGTCAGGTTAATCTTCATCAACAGATTGCTGTATAGGAGATAATGTATTTTTCACTGTAAGATAATAACATATTTGCAAGCATTCTTCACAGAATCATTAACATTGTAAAGAACAGACATTCATTATGACAGGCTTTTCTGACACTTTCTCCTAGATTGAGAACGTTTGGTTGCATAGATAATGCATGTTAATATGTTCAATTTGTAGTATATAAAATCCAATTTATTAAGCCCATGTGAACTGGGTTAATTCCATCAATTATGATTTTGTAATTGTTGATTGTTAGACCTGACATCTTTGGTGTGGTTTTTATGATCATTTTTACCTTCCAGCCTCTTGTTTTTCGTTACTTTAATTTTGATGCCCGTAGGACTCTGCACAATTCACAAATGATAACCAGTGCTAATGTGCTTTTGCTCACTCCTTTAACCATGGCAACATTGGCTTACAAGCAATTGTAATTTTGTATTTACTTGTAAGTCCCTTAAAAAGTGGTAATAAATGTTCCCTGGGCATGAAAATTACATGCTGTTAGTGGCCCTGCAGCACTCATTGTGCCACCCACTTCTATAGCCCTTTACACATAACTCAGGCCTACCATTGCAGCTTCTGTGCACAGATGTCAATTGCCATTTTGACATCCCAAGATAAACCTCTTAAGAGGCCAAAACCTTCATTTATTGTACATATTAGTCACCCCTAGGGTAGGCCCAGACGACAGGGTGCAGTGTATGCAAACTGTTAGACATGTACTTGTAAGTTTCAAATATAAGTCCTGTTAGTGGAAAAAACTTATATTTTTTTTCATTACAGTGAGGCCTGCCTCTCCAAATGGATAACATAGGGTTACCTTATTACATTTAATAAGTAATAACTTTGAACTGGGAGCAGTTAGTGATTTATGTTTGGTGTCTTTAGAATTTGTCAGAAATAACCCTCTTCAATGGTAAAGTCGGATTTTAAGTCACACTTCAGAAAGTGTACCTTTTAGATGTGTTGCATGGTATTGTCCTAGCACTTTGGTGCCTACTGCCTGTTTTCTGGATCACAAGGTTAGGTGTAGTTGGCAGTTTGTTTTTATGTATTGCTTCCAAACAGTGAGACAAAGGAACATAGATGTTGGCATGATGAGTCATCCCTGACTTGATGAGAGGAAGGAGCAGTCACCTAACATATTTGCACATCACAAAGGCTCAGCTTAAGCTGAGTCAGTATAGGTTTTACACTACTCTTTTATGACCTCAGACAAGCTGGGGCCAGGGCAGGGAGGCAGAAAATGCAAGACACCTCTTGGGGCAGAAACCTCCAGAACCACCTTGAACCCAGCACTGGACTATGTCCCTCATTACAACCCTGGCGGTCGGTGTTAAAGCGGCGGTAAGACTGCCAACAAGCCGGCGGTAAAGAAAATGGAATCAAGACCATGGCGGAAACCGCCAACATTGACAGCCACTTTAACACTCCGACCGCCATAGTGGTAGAAACAACACAGCGGCGGTCACCGCCAACAGACAGGCGGAAGACAATGTACCGCCCACACTATTATGAGAGGCCAATCCGCCACCTTTTCCGGGGTGGATTCAACGCTAACAAAAACATGGCAGAAACAGGACTTGGAAGGGGAAACACTCACCTCTACACAACCCACGAGGAGCCAGGACGCCATGGATCCAGAACTCCAAATACTCCCTGCGATAGAATTCCTGCTCCTCTACCAGGAGCACGAAAGACGGCGGCGACGACCACGGTGAGTACTGCACCTACAACACAGGGGAGGGGGGAGGAAAAGAGAGTGACACACACACACGCAACATGCATCACACCCACACTCACCCTCAACAACAACAACATACACACAAATACATGCTGCAACATTACATTTACACCCCCATCCGCCCAGAAGAACGCAATGACAGAAGGAAATGATTGTAACGATTGTAATCAATAAAAATCCATTAGTCAAAACTTTAAATACAGTATAAACAATTATGTACACCAACTATTCAAGTCCGGGTAGTGCACCATTCATAGTCCGTGGACCACTGGGCCCAAAATGCATGGGCGAGGCCCACACTCAATACCAGACTCGAAACGGAAAGAACACTGCTGGGGAATCAGATTGTAATGAAACAGGCATCTCAGGGGGAAGGCAAGGGGGGCACCTCAGCCGGATGAGTGCACGATGCCAGCACCACGAGAGGGCTCCATGCCCATTGATGTATCCTGGGAAGTGCAAAGCCATAGTCTTTCAAGTCTCTCCAGTGGGTGGGTTGCCCACTGCTCTATCCTGGGGAGTGCAAAGCCACAGTCTATCAAGTCTCTCCAGTGGGTGGTTTGTCCACTGCTTTATCCTGGGAGTGCAAAGCCACAGTCTCACAAGTATCTCCAGTGGGTGGGTTGCCCAGTGCTTTATCCTGGGGAGTGCAAAGCCACAGTCTCCCAAGTGGATAACAGTCTCCACTGGTTCTGGAGGGGGCTTTGTGCGCAGAGTACTTCATCCTGCCAAGGACTGAGGTAGTGGATGTCAATCTCCACTGGTTCTGGAGGGGGCTTTGTGCCTAGAGTGCTTCATCCTGCCAAGGACTGAGGTAGAGGATGTGATACTCCACTGGTTCTGGAGGGGACTTTGTGCCTAGAGTGCTTCAACCTGCCAAGACTGAGGTAGTGGATGTGACACTCCACTGGCGGTGGTGCAACATGCAAGCTGCCCAGGCTCCTGGAACTGACCACCAGCCTTGTACGAAAGAACACTGGGGATGGCAGCCATGTCTGCGGTGGTGCCACTGGCTCAGGATATTGCAGGGCCGCTGGCGGTGCTGGCGGCGGTGTTAGTAGCGGCGGTGCTTGCGGCGGGCTCACTGACTGCGTGCTGGCGGCAGTGTCAGTAGCAGCGGTGCTGGTGGCGGGCTCACTGACTGCGGTGCTGGTGAAGAGCACAGTGTCTGCGGTGCTGGTGAAGGGCTCAGAGTCTGGGGTGCTGGCGGCGGTGTCAGTAGCGGCGGTGCTGGTGGCAGGCTCACTGACTGCGGTGCTGGTGGCGGTGTCAGTAGCGGCGGTGCTGGTGGGGGCTCACTGACTGCAGTGCTGGTGGCAGTGACAGTAGCGGCGGTGCAGGTGGCGGGCTCACTGACTGCGGTGCTGGTGAAGGGCACAGTGTCTGTGGTGCTGGTGAAGGGCTCAGTGTCTGGGGTGCTGGCGGCAGTGTCTGTGGCGGCGGTGCAGGTGGTGGTGCCCGGTGGCGGTCTTGTCCGCCGGGCAGGTTGGCATCGACGTGGACCTGCGTTTGATTTTCAGACCCTTCCCCACCTTGGATGGTGGTGCAGCTGTCTTGCCGCTTTCAACTTTTGTCTTGCCTGAGCCCTTGGTGGCAGGTGTTTTCGCCTTCTCCCTCCGGGATGTGGGCAACTTTTTCTGTTTTGGAGGTGGGGGAATGTCTTTGCCCTCGCTCCTTGGGACACTGGCAGTCCTGTTGCTTGGCGCACTCCAGAATCCCGCTATTGCTGGCACCATTGTGCCGGGTGATGTGGTGGCTGAGGTGCTGGGTTGGGACCTGGAAAGGCGGGCCCTAGGGGACGGAGGGGGGGGGGTGTAGGGAAGAGGTCAACATTTGACGGGTAGATGGAGGGGGTTTTGGAGTGGAGGAAGAGGTAGTGGATGTAGGAGGTGTACGTTTGCTGACTTTGGGTGAAGGTGCATGGGCTGGAGGCTGTTGTGAGGTGGATGGCTGTTGGGTGGGTGTGTGACTTGTTTGCGTACTTTGGGAGGAGGGCTCACAGACACACTGGGAGAGGACAAAGGGGATGTGTGAATGGTAGTGGGGGTGGTGAGTGCACGTGAGAGGTGTGTGGTGATGGGCGTGCTGGTGATGGAGGTAGTGGCTAAAGATGTAGTACATGCAGGCGTAAGTGGAGACATGACAGGGAGGGAGGAGGGAGACGTGGAGAAGGGGGACACAGTGGAGGCAGTGGATGTTGGTATGTGTGCATGGGTATGATGCTTGTGTGAGTGCCTGTGGGATGTGTGGTGCTTAAGTTTGCCTGAGCCAACCTTGTTGATGTGTGTGCATGCTGGTCTGATGGTGTGCTTGGGATAGGCTGAGGTACAGGAGATTGGGTCTGGGAGGAGGAAGTTGGAGGGGGGAGGCTGGACACAGGGACAATGGCTGTCATCAGTGCTGAGGCCAGAGCCTGAACTGCTCTCTGTTGGGCTGCCTGGCCAGAGTGAATGCCCTCCAGGTATGCATTTGTTTGTTGCAACTGCCTCTCTACACCCTGGATGACATTCAGAATGGTAGACTGCCTAAACAGTGAGGGATCTCAGGAGGTCAATGGCCTCCTCACTGAGGGCAGCAGGGCTGACTGGGACAGGGCCTGAGGTGTCTGGGGTGAAGGAGATGCCCACCCTCCTGGGTGAGCGGCCACGGGAAACACACTGAGGGGCTGCTGGGAGGGCGGTGTTGGTAGGGGGGGTGGCGGCTGTTCCTGTAGATGCAGTGGGCACAGAGGGGCCCGCCACCGCAAGGGAGCTCCCATCAGAGGAGTCGGTGTCACTGGTCTCTGCTCCTGTCCTCACCGTGGAGCTCCCCTCGCCCTCCGTCCCACTGGTGACTTCAGACTCTGTTGTCTCGCCCTCCAGGGCCATGTGGGATGCAGCTCCCTCCTGCTCCGGTGGCCCTGCTCCTCTGCCTGATTATGCTAATGCACAGAAGAACAGGGAGACCACAAAAAAGGAGGGGGGGGGAGAAAGAAGAAAGACATGTTCAGTGCATGCAATACCACTACCGTTGGCGGACACTACAGACACAGCAGCCCTCTGCACTACGCCATGCACTTAGAGTTCCCTAATTAATCACACAGACATGGGGTACAAGGCCTATGCCAGATTGCTGCACACATGGAAGTCACAGGAGCCAGACTAGGTGTAGATGGCTCTTACCACTGTTGGGGTGCCACATAGCCTGCCTCACAAAGGGTCCTTGCCTACAAAGCTCACCCTGGCCTAGGGTAACCCACTGGCCACCTCCCCCAACCAGACACCTCCTAATGCGCGCAGAGTCAGATGGATGTGACGGTACTCACCCCCTTGTGGCTGCTGTGATGCCCTCAAGCGCCCATCCAACTCCGGATACGCCACCGCCAGGATCTGGAACATCAGGGGGGTCATGGTGCGACGGGCACCCCTCCCACGTTGGGATGCCATCCCCAGCTGGGCCTCTGCCATCTTCTTGCTCCAGCGGCAAATGTCCTCCCATCTTTTCCGGCAGTGGGTGCGCCGTCTGTGGTGGACCCCCAGGGTCCGGACGTCCTTGGTGATGGCACACCAAATACCTTTCTTCTGGTGGGCGCTGACCTAGAGGAATAGTACAGGGGAAAATGAAAAACTTTAACCGTCCGGATCATCACAGTCATTGTCACACGTTCCCACCCTTGCCCTGACGCACATACACTCACCGTCCACTCATGCAGGCCTCAGTCCCCCCCTGTATCTTCCATCCACACCACTCCAAACAGGCATTGCCCATTCAGCATGCTCACAGTGTACTCACCTGTTTGTCTGGAGGACCGTAGAGTAGCGTGTACTGTGGAAGGACCCCATCCACTAACTTCTCCAACTCCTCTGAAGTAAAGGCAGGGGTCCTTTTCCCAGACACAAGAGCCATCGTCGCTTCCAGACACAGGTCACATCAGCAATTGCAGTGTAGGTCCTCTCCTGTCGAAGGTCAGGTATCAAGTGAGTGAACAGACAAAAAATGGTCGTCACGTCCGCGGCGGTGTGTATCGTCACCCCCAGCGTAGATCGTGATTGGCTCCTGGGACCCATAGGGCCCAATGTTAACCGATGCAGAATTGCGCCGCGGTCTTCGACCACCTACCGTGACGGTGTACAACGCCAGGCAGTTACCTCATATCCCCTTGTCCCACATTACAGGTCAGGCAGCCGCCATTTCAGGGGCCACATGGCATTATTTTTAAATGGGTCACACATATCTAGGCCTTGCATACACACAGAGACAGGCACATTACGGATTTACAAATGTTTGCTAATGATATGCAGTAAAACTTCAGTGTTGGCTGACTCTGTGCTCGCTGTTCTCGTCCATAGGGCACGTCCGCTGGGGCAGGTGAGGAGATGGCGGCATTCTCCGGTGTACAGACCGCTGGTGGACCTGTCGACAATGGAAGAGAGACATGTAATAGTCACCTACAGACTTGATCGTGCCACAATCCAGGAACTGTGTGCCCAGTTGGAGCCAGACCTGATGTCAGCTATCCGCCATCCCACAGGAATCCCCTGTCAACACCAGGACAGTGCGCACTCTACGGGCATCTGGAATGCAAAAACCCAACACTCGCAAGATAATGTAATTTATGCATTGTGATGATATGTTATTGTTTAACCTTTTGCATTGCAGAATTCCATCCAAAAGATTCATTTTTAAGGTGCTTATAAATAATGTACGTTTGCAATGTATTGCTGCAGACATTCAGAGTGAGTTAGGGTGTGGCACGGAGTGGTCCCTTTCCAGGGCCTTTCAGAGACTTTCCCTGCAACATGCCTGGGCATGGTTCTAGGCGGGGCCAAGACTCTATAAAAGAGAGTCAGCCCAAATCCCAGTGCTCACTATTCAGAGGTCCCGGTGCAGAGCAGCAGCTTCTTCCTGAGCTCCTGTCCCGGCGGCCTATTTGGATTTTCCAGTCTTCTGCACTCATCTCTCATTGGTGATCACTGTTTCCAGGCGGTAAGACAGTGTTTGGACATTTCCCAACACCGTAATTGAGAATTTTCGTATTCTTGATTTTAATTCTTAAATGAATAACAGATTACTTGTGCGCTGCCATTTTTTGACATTTGTATGGTGGTTTGCAAATAGGGAGGACGCGCAATTTATTCCATAAAGATTTGACTTCGTTATTACATGGTTGTTCATTGCGCGCTGATATTTCTTGACATTTACATGATGTTTTACGAGTTGGCAAGACGCGCAACTTGTTTCATGAGCATTTAACTTTGTTGTTCATTGCGCGCTACCTTTTCTTGACATTTACATGGTGGCATTAGAATCTGCGAAACGCGCGGTTCACTTCTCGTGTGTAATTCATGCTGTTCATAGTGCGCTACCATTTTCTGGCATTTACATGGTGGCATTCGAATCGGCAACACGCGCGATTCTTTCCTTGAGTGTTTTTTCATGTTATTCATTGTGCGCTACCATTTCTTGGCATTTGCATGGTGGCATTTGAATCGACAAGACGCGCGATTCTTTCCCTGAGTGCTTTTCATGTTGTTCATTGTGCGCTACCATTTCTTGATATTTGCATGGTGGCATTTGAATCGGCAAGACGCGCAATTCTTTCCTCGTGTATAAATAATGTAAATTACTGTGCGCTACTATTCTAAGACATTTTCTTGGTAGCATTTCAAGTTGACACGTTGCGTGATTTATTCCTTGAATATACGTTGTGTGATTTCATGGTGCACAATCCTTTATGGTGTTTAATACTCATATAAAAATCTGCAATGTGCGCAATTCACTTCCCAATGTTTTTTCTGAGATGAACACAACAATACCAGAATTCTAGATGTAATGCTGTGTGTTCCTGATATTTATTCTTAAAAGGAGATTCATATGGTTGTTTAGAAATTGCTCAGAGTGTTTCCTGATTCTCATGCTAAAGAAAGTACTCGAATCTGAAAGTCCTATTTAACTTTTCCTGTTTCCTCCTCAGGTATTGGGTCATCTAAAGCCTAGTCAGTTTTAGGACTATTCTAGGGTTGTTCATGTTTTTGGGAAAAGACGAAGCTTAGAGTTGTAGCATGGTACTGAATTCATGAGATGTAATTTTGATGTTGTGTTTTAACCTTTTGCTTCCTACAGGTCTCCTTCCCAGCTGTTCCCGTCCTAATCCCCTTTTCCCCACTTGGACTCTCTTAGACTCTGTGATAAATCTAATCAGAGTATTGGAGCTGTCTTGTGGCGGAAGTGTTGGGAACGTGCACAGACCCCGAGGATCTGGTGACTCTGACATCCCCCCTCTAGTGCAGGTCCTGTCAGTACTCCATTTGATGGCAAGTGGGTCTTTTTAAACAACAGTGGCCAATGCATCAGGGATGTCCCAGCCTATGTTCTCAAACGTGTTATCCAGAGTGTTGTCTGCCCTGCTGAAACACATGCGCAGCTACATCGTTTTCCCTCAGGTGGAGGATTTGCCCACAGTGAAAGGTTACTTCTATGCCCTGGGACACATCCCCAACATCATAGGTGCCACTGATGGGACACATGTGGCCTTGGTACCCCCCACAGGAGTGAACAGGTGTACAGAAACAGGAAGACCTACCATTCAATGAATGTGCAGATGGTGTGTTTGGCCGACCAGTACATCTCCCATGTGAACGCCAAGTTTCCTGGCTCCGTCCATGACGCTTACATTCTGAGGAATAACAGCATCCCTTATGTGATGGGGCAACTCCAGAGGCACTGTGTGTGGCTAATAGGTGAGGACAAGGACCCTATACAAGGTGAATAGTTGTCTGGGTATGGGGTTTTCCCTACGGGTTAGTGTGTGTCTAACAGTTGTCCCTCGACATTTGCAGGTGACTCTAGGTACCCCAACATGTCATGGCTACTGACCCCAGTGAGAAATCTCAGGACAAGGGCAGAGGAACGCTACAATGAGGCACATGGGTGAACTAGGAGGATTATAGAAAGAACCTTCAGCCTACTGAAGGCCAGGTTCCGGTGCCTCCAAATGACAGGTGATTCTCTGTACTAATCACGAAAGAAGGTGTGCCAGATCATCGTGGCCTGCTGCATGCTGCACAACTTGGCGTTGCGACGACAGGTGCCTTTTCTGCAGGAGGATGGTCCAGAAGGAGGTCTTGTGCCAGCTGTGGAGCCTGTGGACAGTGAAGAAGAGGAGGCAGAAGAAGAGGATATAGACAACTAAAACAACGTGATCCAGCAATACTTCCAGTGAGACACAGGTAAGAAGACATCACTGCCTCCTACATCTCATACAATTGTTAGACACTTTCACCCAGTGTATAGACCCTGACCTGTCACTTTGCCTTTCCATTTCACAGATGTGGGTCCCACTGTGTGACCTCTGCTATGTTACCTCATGGACTAGAGCTGTATGACATAGGTATGTTGACAATACAATGGACATTGCTATTTTCCTCAGTTATTGCAAATACACATTTGTGAAAGCACAGACTGACTCCAGATTGTTTTGTGATTCAAGGGTGTTTATTTAAGTGCAAATTAGTGGAGGGGGTTGTAAAATGGTCAGGGGTGATGGCGGAGGAATGTCCATAGCAGAGTCCAATTATTTGTCTCACAGGTGCATTGTCCAAAGGTGCATAGGAAGTGGAGCTAGGGCAGCTTTAGGATGGACAGGGTGACGAAGTGGGACAGAAGGATGACATTCAGGGTGGTCTCATTTCTTGGCAGGGGTCTTGGCATTGTTCTCTGTCTTTGTCCTGGATCTCAGAGAATGTTTGCGGGGTGGTTCTCCATCTGCAGGGGGTGTGGTGCTGGTGTCGTGGTCCTGTGGCAGTGGCTCCTGTCCACTAGCGCCGGCAGAGGTGGTGGGCAGTTCATAATCGAGGCTAGTGTCAGGGGCCCCTTGTTGTGCCACATTGTCCCTCCTGGTGTTCACAAGGTCCTTCAGCTCCCCTACAATGGTGACCAGGGTGGTGTTAATGGACTTCAAGTCCTCCCTGATCCCCAAATACTGTTCCTCCTGCAGCCGCTGGGTCTCCTTAAACTTGGCCAGTACCGTTGCCATCGTCTCCTGGGAATGATGGTACGCTCCCATGATGTTGGAGAGATCCTCGTGGAGAGTGGGTTCCCTGGGCCTGTCCTTCCCCTGTCGCACAGCAGTCCTCCCAGTTCCCCTGTTTTCCTGTTCCTCTGTCCCCTGAACCGTGTGCCCACTACCACTGCCCCCAGGTCCCTGATGTTCTTGGGTTTGTGGGTTTGCCTGTGTTCCCTGTAGTGGTTGACACACTGCTGCTTGGCGTGTCCTGGGGACAGAGGTATGGGCCTGCTGGGTGGGTGCTGTGCTGGTGTTTCCTGAGGGGGAGGCTCTGTGGTGGCATGTGACAGTGTGTGGGGAACCGACTGTCCCGAGGTCCCAGATGGGCCGGGCTGGTCATCTAGATCCAGTTGGACAGAGCTGCTGTCATCACTGTGGGCCTCTTCTGTGGGAGGGGGGTGGACATGTCTGGAACCTCCTGTCTGGTGATGTTAGGTAGGGGTCATGCAGGGGTGTAAAGGCATGATTATTGCATCTGTGTGTGCCATCGTGTGCAATGGGTGGGTGACCCTGTACCTCAGTGCTTACATTCTAGTCTAGGACCTTGTGTGATATTTGGTTTGGGGATCTGTGTGGGTATGTGTAGTGGACATGCTTTGGTGATGGGTGTCCATGCTTTGGTTTTGCATGCAGGGCTTGGTGTTGGGATGGGTGGTTTGTGATAGTGGGACATATGTGAGGTGTTGGAGTGATGGGTTGAGGGTAGGGGTATGTGATAGCATGCAGGTAGGGTGGGGGATGTAATAGTTAAGATTTGACTTACCAGAGTCCATTCCTCCGGCTACTCCTGCAAGGCCCTCAGGATGCAGTACAGCCAAGACCTGCTCCTCCCATGTTGTTAGTTGTGGGGGAGGAGGAGGGTGTCCACCGCCAGTCCTCTGAACTGCAATCTGGTGTCTTGAGACCACGGAACGCACCTTCCCCCGTAGGTCGTTCCACCTCTTCCTGATGTCATCCCTAGTTCTTGGATGCTGTCCCACTGCGTTGACCCTGTTGAAGATTCTGCACCATAGCTCCATCTTCCAAGCAATAGAGGTGTGCTGCATCTGTGATCCGAATAGCTGTGGCTCTACCCGGATGATTTCCTCCACCATGTCCCTGAGCTCCTCCTCAGAGAACCTGGGGTGTCTTTGCGGTGCCATTGGGTGGTGTGGGTGATGTGTGAGGTGGTGTGTGTTGTGATGTGTGTGGGGATGTGTTTGTGTGTGTTGTGTGAGGGGCGTGGATGTTGTGTGAGTGATGGTTTTTGTGTTATTGATTCTTAGATCAGGGAGATTGTATGGTGATTATATGCTCCCGGAACTCTCTTTTGTGTGTAACACAACACATCTCCCACAGCTATATTGGAACTGCTGCAGTGCAATGTAGACCCAGTGCAGACCCTTGCAACTCTCCACTACGCAGGATTTAAAGATCTTTGTTCATCAGGCCAATCTTGAACCCTGTATTTAGCCCATACTCAATCACGTTGGGGCTATAGTTGTGATTCTATACTGGTTCGGTGCAACAAGATCACCAAAGCTGCCACTTTGTCCTTTCAGGCACTGTTTGTACTAAAAAAGTTGAAATCGCACATTCCCAGTTCTCCTGGGATTTCACTTGCATTGTTGTTTCACTTTATTACTGTTTGAGTGCTGTATGGCATTGAGTTGCTTGCTAAATCTGGTGTAGCATAAATAGTTGAGACCTTGCCTCTAGGTGAAGCATGACTTCTTTGTGCTAAGGTAAGAGAGGGTTAAGCACAGGTTCAGTTTATATTGCACCAAGCTATATTCACTTATCCAATACACCAGTACAAGGAGTGATATCTTACTTTATGCTATATTGTCTAACTTGCCCATATCCAGAATTAAGCTACATAGTTAGACAAGAAACCATGGCAGTACATATAAAGTTCTGAACAGGAAAGTTTATATTCCAGCACAAACACTATAACTTGGGTGTACAGCAAGCCTCCTTGCACTATGGTGCACAAGCAACCATGTTGCCCTTAGCATAATAAATACTGCTCCAGCACACTAAATAGTGCAATCATGAACACATATTACTAGACATAGCTTTTACTGTCTCTCTCATGCAAGACAATAACCAATTTTACATGGCTTCCTTGTGTTAAGGGAAAGTTTAGTCCATGTGCCCGATGTTTGTCAAGGCATACTAGCTATTAGGGACAACATTTTACTTGCTGGGGTAGATGTATCATTGTTTTGCATCACCCATGCGCCATGCAGGACAATGCAGGGTGACGCAAGACCTAGAAGCAGATTTACCCAGAAACACAAAACCACCCTGTATGGCACTGAGTCGCTTGCTAAATCTGGTGTAGCGCAAGGAAGCGGAAGTTGATGCTTTGCGTTAGTCTGCCCTGGGAAGTCTTTCCATGGGTGATGTGTGGGTATTTCCTATGCATCCACTCATCGTGGTGCATTACCAGATTTACCAACACTGGTAAACCTAGGCATGTATCAAAATGGTACGCTTTCCCACCAGAGGAGCAACAAGGGGAAATATCTTTATTTCTCCTCATTGTTTCCTCTAAGTGTGCTGAACTCAGCTGCACACTTAGAAAGAGGAATTTGCATCTAAGGATTGTTTCGGGACAGGAAGGAGTCCCTTTTGCACAAAAACAATTGTGTCTGAAACACAGGCACCCTTGCACCATGGCACTATGCTGCACTGAGTGGCCAAGCAGAAGGAGAAGACAGGAATGTACCATTTGATGGTAAATATGGCACATTCTTACACTCTCCTTTTAATGCAGTGCAACAAATTATTTGGCTGTGTTTCGTGAAAACAGTGATAAATATGGGCCTCAATATGTCAAGATACATCCAGTATGTTTTGTTGGTCCTCTATTTCAGCACGTTCCTGCCCCTCAACTCCAACAACCAACTCATTTGGAGGGAGGGGTACCACCAGCTCCTTCAATGGGTTCAACTAGACATTTGGTCCATCTCAATGTTGCCCGAATGTGGATTTTCCTTGAAAAATGAAAGACAAGAGGCATTTGGAAAAACAGGAACAGTTGGTTATTAAACACAGCGGCCGTGAGTTTGATGACTGTCTCAAGGTACATTGGTTCTGAGCGCCATTATATACATTTCTCAAAGCATCATAAAACAATTCTATGCATTCTTTGGCGAAAGGAATCCGGGCCTAGTCATGTAGTCAAAATCTGACCATCTGATAAAGTGCCCAGGTGGGTCTCGACCTTGCGTGGATATAATGTGACCAAGGACGTAATATGTCCAGATGTCGGACACGTGATCACTGCGTATTGTGTGTGTGCTGAGTTCTGATTGGCTGAGTGATCCTAAATTCATGTGGCTTCTAACTTTTATGGTGTTTTGGGAATGTGCAACCCTCCGGCCAAATGTGTATTATTGGGGACCAATCTACTAGGACCATTGTGGTGTTGCTGCCTATCTGACGGATCGATCTGGGTTTCTCCTGTTTGTGTGTTTGTCTACAGCTATGTATCTCCACACCTGTGATCTCTCGAGCAATTGCTTCAGACCTAGGTTGCAGGGCTTGCCTGACCACGTTTTTCTGACTCAGGGCTGATGAAGAGGTCACATTGAGTAGATTGGACAGCAGTGATGTGAGTTTGTTGTTATGCGTACACATACCATAGCACACATTGACATTGCTTTTACCAATATTAACATTATTGCAGTCTTTTGGTTCCTGGCCAGTTTTTCTTTATTCCTGCATTTGTAGTCATGCCAGGGTAGTGTTTGGAGGCACTTTTTGCACTCCACAACAGTCCTTCTTGTTGGTGCCACACAGTTGATCTTTATTGTTTGCCATAAATGATATTTCTTTGCTAAGAGTAATTTGAGGTGACAAATAATGAATGCTAATTTTCAGCCACCTCACTTATGAGTATTTCGCTAACTGAAGTTTGACTTCCTCCTCCTTTTGTCAAGTGGTTCTCATACATCTTGGTATTGGTGGGTCCCTGGCTTCCCGTTGCTCCTTCCATGGTGGAAAATGTCGAGGAGTGCTACTGAGTTTTTCGACATGCGCTGTGACTTTTTAAACTTTTCCACAAGGCATTTTACTTCAGTGTCACAATGCTGATTTGTGGCATGTAAAGGTGTCTTGAGGTATACAATTCAGCCCTGCATTATGTAGGATGTAGTTGAGTTACGCATCTCTGAGCCTTGCATCTTGGTTCACCGTATGGCAAATACGGGGCATCCATGACGCAGAAATCTACTGGAGCACGGCGCAGGACATTCTCATGCAACGCTGAGCAACGCAGCGTTGTGGGAGAAATTATAATTCTGGGCCTTGATCTTTTCATAAATTAAATAAATAGTTAATTTACAGTTTTTCTTTTAACCCCTTCTGTGCCCAGGACGTAATGGTTACGTCCTGAGGCACAGTGCTGCTGTGCCCAGGAAGTAACCATTACGTCCTGAGCACAGAGCCCAGAGGGAGCGCTCTCGCTCCCTCTGTGGGGTTCCCCCCCACCCCCCCAAGTCAGGGATGGAAGGGGAAGCCCTTCCCCTCCCACCCCCGACCCCCCCCAACCCCCCCTGTGACATCAGCGCGCGAGCGCGCGCTGATTAGTCACAGGGTCTCCCCCATCGCGCTGGAAGCAGAGCTTCCAGCGCGATTGAAAAAGAAATGCTTTTGCATTTCTTTTTCAATCCCATGGGGGAGGCCCCGAGAGGCTTCAAAGGGAAGGAAATGTATTTCCTTCCCTTTGAAGTCTCTCACAGGTTTCAAAAGCCGGATTGCTTGCAATCCGGCTTTTGAAACCCCACTAGACACCAGGGATTTTTTTTTTTCCCTTGAAATTGGCAAAAGGGAGCGACCCCTTGGGCAAGGGTCGCTCCCAGGGGGGCATTTTTTTAGGAAGGCCTTTTCTGCCCCCCCTGGGGGCAGAAACCTCTAGGCACCAGGGACCTTTTTTTTTTTTTTTTTTTTGTGATGATTTCTTTTTTTTTAGGTGGGGAGCGATCCCTTAGGCAAGGGTCGCTCCCCTACGGGGCAATATATATTTAGGCCATTTCTGCCCCCCTTGGGGGCAGATTGGCCTATTTTGATAAGGCCAATCTGCCCCCAAGGGGGGCAGAAACCATTAGACACCAGGGAGTTTGTTTTTGCGCGCGTATGTCACGCAACAAAGCGACCCCTTTGGCAAGGGTCGCTCCCAGGGGGGGGCAATTTTTTGGGAAGGCCTTTTCTGCCCCCCCTGGGGACAGATCGGCCTATTATTAGGCCGATCTGCCCCCGGGGGGGCAGAAACCTCTAGGCACCAGGGATCTTTTTTTTTTTTTTTTCTTTTTGTTATGTTTTCTTTTTTTTTTAGGTGGGGAGCGACCCCTTAGGCAAGGGTCGCTCCCCTAGGGGGCAAATTATATTTAGGCCATTTCTGCCCCTCTTGGGGGCAGATTGGCATATTTTGATGAGGCCAATCTGCCCCCAAGGGGGGCAGAAACCATTAGACACCAGGGAGTTTTTTATTTTTGCGTGAATTTCACGCAAGGGTCGCTCCCTGGGGGGGGGGGGTGTGGGGGGGGGGGATTATTTTAGGCCATTTCTGCCCCCCTGGGGGGGGTAGATCAGCCTATTTTGATTCGGATGATCTGCCCCTAAGGGGGGCAGAAACCACTAGGCACCAGGGATTTCTTTGTTTTTCTGTTTTACAGATGGGGAGCGACCCCCTTGGACAAGGGTCGCTCCCCTGGAGGGGCAAAATGTATTTAGGCCATTTCTGCCCGCTTTGGGGGCAGATTGGCCGATTTTAGGTCAATCTGCCCCCAAGGGGGGCAGAAACCACTAGGCACCAGAGATCTTTTTTTTGCGCCGTAACACAAGGGGAGCGACCTTGTAGTCAAGGGTCGCTCCCCGGGTGGGGGGGCAAAATTATTTTAGGCCATCTCTGCCCCCCCTGGGGGCAGATCGGCCTATTGGTATTAGGCCGGTCTACCCCCAGGGGGGGCAGAAACCTCTAGGCGCCAGGGCAATTTTTTTTTTTGTGTTTTTTTTATTGGTTTGGTGTTTTTTTTAGAGAAGGGGAGCGACCCATCAGGCAAGGGTCGCTCCCCTGTGGGGCAAATTGTGTTTAGCCCATTTCTGCCCCCCTTGGGGGCAGATTGGTCGATTTTAGGTCAATCTGCCCCAAGGGGGCAGAAACCACTAGGCACCGGGGATTTGTTTTTTGGCGCCAATGTCACGCAGGGGGAGCGACCCCGTAGGCATTGGTCGCCCCGGGGGGTGGGGGGGTGGGGGGTTCAGGGGGCAAATTTATTTTAGGCCAGATCGGCCTATTATTAGGCCGATCTGCCCCCAGGGGAGGCAGAAACCTCTTGTTGCCAGGGCAAAAAAAAATTTTGTGTTTTTTTTTTTGTTTGTTTGGTTTTTTTTAGAGATGGGGAGCGACCCATCAGGCAAGGGTCGCTCCCCTGGGGGGCAAATTGTGTTTAGCCCATTTCTGCCCCCCTTGGGGGCAGATTGGTCGATTTTAGGTCAATCTGCCCCAAGGGGGCAGAAACCACTAGGCACCGGGGATTTGTTTTTTGGCGCCAATGTCACGCAGGGGGAGCGACCCCGTAGGCAAGGGTCGCTCCGGGGGGGGGGGGGGTGTTTGGGGGGCAAATTTATTTTAGGCCATTTCTGCCCCCCCTGGGGGCAGATCGGCCTATTATTAGGCCGATCTGACCCCAGGGGGGGCAGAAACCTCTTGTTGCCAGGGCAAATTTTTTTTTTGTGTTTTTTTTTTTGTTTGTTTGTTTTTTTTTTAGAGATGGGGAGCGACCCATCAGGCAAGGGTCGCTCCCCTGGGGGGCAAATTGTGTTTAGACCATTTCTGCCCCCCTTGGGGGCAGATTGGTAGATTTTAGGTCAATCTGCCCCAAGGGGGCAGAAACCACTAGGCACCGGGGATTTGTTTTTTGGCGCCAATGTCACGCAGGTGGAGCGACCCCGTAGGCAAGGGTCCCTCCGGGGGGAGGGGAGTGGGTGTTCGGGGGGCAAATTTATTTTAGGCCATTTCTGCCCCCCCTGGGGGCAGAAACCTCTTGTTGCCAGGGCAAATTTTTTTTTTGTGTTTTTGTTTGTTTGGTTTTTTTTAGAGATGGGGAGCGACCCATCAGGCAAGGGTCGCTCCCCTGGGGGGCAAATTGTGTTTAGACCATTTCTGCCCCCCGGGGGCAGATTGGTAGATTTTAGGTCAATCTGCCCCAAGGGGGCAGAAACCACTAGGCACCGGGGATTTGTTTTTTGGCGCCAATGTCACGCAGGGGGAGCGATCCCGTAGGCAAGGGTCGCTCCGGGGGAGGGGGGTGTTCGGGGGGGGGCAAATTTATTTTAGGCCATTTCTGCCCCCCCTGGGGGCAGATCGGCCTATTATTAGGCCGATCTGCCCGCAGGGGGGGCAGAAACCTCTTGTTGCCAGGGCAAATTTTTTTTTTGTGTTTTTGTTTTTGTTTGTTTTTTTTTTTTTAGAGATGGGGAGCGACCCATCAGGCAAGGGTCGCTCCCCTGGGGGGCAAATTGTGTTTAGACCATTTCTGCCCCCCTTGGGGGCAGATTGGTAGATTTTAGGTCAATCTGCCCCAAGGGGGCAGAAACCACTAGGCACCGGGGATTTGTTTTTTGGCGCCAATGTCACGCAGGGGGAGCGACCACGTAGGCAAGGGTCCCTCCGGGGGGGGGGGAGTGGGTGTTCGGCGGGCAAATTTATTTTAGGCCATTTCTGCCCCCCCTGGGGGCAGATCGGCCTATTATTAGGCCGATCTGCCCCCAGGGGGGGCAGAAACCTCTTGTTGCCAGGGCAAATTTTTTTTTTGTGTTTTTTTTTTTGTTTGTTTGTTTTTTTTTAGAGATAGGGAGCGACCCATCAGGCAAGGGTCGCTCCCCTGGGGGTCAAATTGTGTTTAGACCATTTCTGCGCCCCTTGGGGGCAGATTGGTAGATTTGAGGTCAATCTGCCCCAAGGGGGCAGAAACCACTAGGCACCAGGGATTTGTTTTTTGGCGCCAATGTCACGCAGGGGGAGCGACCCCGTAGGCAAGGGTCCCTCCGGGGGGGGGGGGGAAGTGGGTGTTCGGGGGGCAAATTTATTTTAGGCCATTTTCTGCCCCCCCTGGGGGCAGATCGGCCTATTATTAGGCCGATCTGCCCCCAGGGGGGGCAGAAACCTCTTGTTGCCAGGGCAAATTTTTTTTTTGTGTTTTTTTTTTTGTTTGTTTGGTTTTTTTTAGAGATAGGGAGCGACCCATCAGGCAAGGGTCGCTCCCCTGGGGGGCAAATTGTGTTTAGACCATTTCTGCGCCCCTTGGGGGCAGATTGGTAGATTTTAGGTCAATCTGCCCCAAGGGGGCAGAAACCACTAGGCACCGGGGATTTGTTTTTTGGCGCCAATGTCACGCAGGGGGAGCGACCCCGTAGCCAAGGGTCCCTTCGGGGGGGGGGGAATGGGTGTTCGGGTGGCAAATTTATTTTAGGCCATTTCTGCCCCCCCTGGGGGCAGATCGGCCTATTATTAGGCCGATCTGCCCCCAGGGGGGGGGCAGAAACCTCTTGTTGCCAGGGCAAATTTTTTTGTGTGTTTTTTTTTTTGTTTGTTTGGTTTTTTTTAGAGATGGGGAGCGACCCATCAGGCAAGGGTCGCTCCCCTGGGGGGCAAATTGTGTTTAGACCATTTCTGCCCCCCTTGGGGGCAGATTGGTAGATTTTAGGTCAATCTGCCCCAAGGGGGCAGAAACCACTAGGCACCGGGGATTTGTTTTTTGGCGCCAATGTCACGCAGGGGGAGCGACCCCATAGGCAAGGGTCGCTCCGGGGGCGGGGGTGGATGTTCAGGGGGCAAATTTATTTTAGGCCATTTCTGCCCCCCCTGGGGGCAGATCGGCCTATTATTAGGCCGATCTGCCACCAGGGGGGGGCAGAAACCTCTAGGCGCCAGGGCAAATTTTTGTTGGGTGTTTTTTTTTTTTGTATGTTTGTTTTTTTAGAGATGGGGAGCGACCCATCAGGCAAGGGTCGCTCCCCTGGGGGGCAAACTGTGTTTAGACCATTTCTGCCCCCCTTGGGGGCAGATTGGTCGATTTTAGGTCAATCTGCCCCAAGGGGGCAGAAACCACTAGGCACCGGGAATTTGTTTTTTGGCGCCAATGTCATGCAGGGGTAGCGACCCCGTAGGCAAGGGTCGCACCTGGGCAGGGGGGGTTTGGGGGGGTGGGGGGTCAAATTTATTTTAGGGCATTTCCCCCCCCCCCGGGGCCGGCTGAGCTAGAGGCCAAAATCCACAGGTAGGCACTTTGCAAAAAACACCTCTGTTTTCTGTGAAAAAATATGTTGTGTTTTGGGCCATTTCCTTTTGTGGGCGCTAGGCCTACCCACACAAGTGAGGTACCATTTTTATGGAGAGACGTGGGGGAACGCTGGGTGGAAGGAAATTTGTGGCTCCTCTCAGATTGTAGAACTTTCTGCCAAAGAAATGTGAGGAACATGTGTTTTTTTAGCCAAATTTTGAGGTTTGCAAAGGATTCTGGGTAACAGAACCTGGTCCGAGCCACACAAGTCACCCCATCTTGGATTCCCCTAGGTCTCTAGTTTTCAGAAATGCAGAGGTTTGGTAGGTTTCCCTAGGTGCCGGCTGAGCTAGAGGCCAAAATCTACAGGTAGGCACTTCGCAAAAAACACCTCTGTTTTTTTCCAAAATTTAGGATGTGTCCACGTTGCGCTTTGGGGTGTTTCCTGTCGCCGGCGCTAGGCCTACCCACGCAAGTGAGGTGTCATTTTTATCGGGAGACTTGGGGGAACGCTGGGTGGAAGGAAATTTGTAGCTCCTCTCAGATTCCAGAACTTTCTGCCACAGAAATGTGAGGGACATGTGTTTTTTTAGCCAAATTTTGAGGTTTGCAAAGGATTCTGGGTAACAGAACCTGGTCCGAGCCCCGCAAGTCACCCCTCCTTGGATTCCCCTAGGTCTCTAGTTTTCAGAAATGCACAGGTTTGGTAGGTTTCCCTAGGTGCCGGCTGAGCTAGAGGCCAAAATCTACAGGTAGGCACTTCGCAAAAAACACCTCTGTTTTTTTCCAAAATTTAGGATGTGTCCACGTTGCGCTTTGGGGTGTTTCCTGTCGCCGGCGCAAGGCCTACCCACGCAAGTGAGGTATCATTTTTATCGGGAGACTTGGGGGAACGCTGGGTGGAAGGAAATTTGTAGCTCCTCTCAGATTCCAGAACTTTATGCCACAAAAATGTGAGGGACATGTGTTTTTTTAGCCAAATTTTGAGGTTTGCAAAGGATTCTGGGTAACAGAACCTGGTCCGAGCCCCGCAAGTCACCCCTCCTTGGATTCCCCTAGGTCTCTAGTTTTCAGAAATGCACAGGTTTGGTAGGTTTCCCTAGGTGCCGGCTGAGCTAGAGGCCAAAATCTACAGGTAGGCACTTCGCAAAAAACACCTCTGTTTTTTTCCAAAATTTAGGATGTGTCCACGTTGCGCTTTGGGGTGTTTCCTGTCGCCGGCGCTAGGCCTACCCACGCAAGTGAGGTATCATTTTTATCGGGAGACTTGGGGGAACGCTGGGTGGAAGGAAATTTGTAGCTCCTCTCAGATTCCAGAACTTTCTGCCACAGAAATGTGAGGGACATGTGTTTTTTTAGCCAAATTTTGAGGTTTGCAAAGGATTCTGGGTAACAGAACCTGGTCCGAGCCCCGCAAGTCACCCCTCCTTGGATTCCCCTAGGTCTCTAGTTTTCAGAAATGCACAGGTTTGGTAGGTTTCCCTAGGTGCCGGCTGAGCTAGAGGCCAAAATCTACAGGTAGGCACTTCGCAAAAAACACCTCTGTTTTTTCCCAAAATTTAGGATGTGTCCACGTTGCGCTTTGGGGTGTTTCCTGTCGCCGGCGCTAGGCCTACCCACGCAAGTGAGGTATCATTTTTATCGGGAGACTTGGGGGAACGCTGGGTGGAAGGAAATTTGTAGCTCCTCTCATATTCCAGAACTTTCTGCCACAGAAATGTGAGGGACATGTGTTTTTTTAGCCAAATTTTGAGGTTTGCAAAGGATTCTGGGTAACAGAACCTGGTCCGAGCCCCGCAAGTCACCCCTCCTTGGATTCCCCTAGGTCTCTAGTTTTCAGAAATGCACAGGTTTGGTAGGTTTCCCTAGGTGCCGGCTGAGCTAGAGGCCAAAATCTACAGGTAGGCACTTCGCAAAAAACACCTCTGTTTTTTTCCAAAATTTAGGTTGTGTCCACGTTGCGCTTTGGGGTGTTTCCTGTCTCCGGCGCTAGGCCTACCCACGCAAGTGAGGTATCATTTTTATCGGGAGACTTGGGGGAACGTTGGGTGGAAGGAAATTTGTAGCTCCTCTCAGATTCCAGAACTTTCTGCCACAAAAATGTGAGGGACATGTGTTTTTTTAGCCAAATTTTGAGGTTTGCAAAGGATTCTGGGTAATAGAACCTAGTCCGAGCCCCGCAAGTCACCCCTCCTTGGATTCCCCTAGGTCTCTAGTTTTCAGAAATGCACAGGTTTGGTAGGTTTCCCTAGGTGCCGGCTGAGCTAGAGGCCAAAATCTACAGGTAGGCACTTCACAAAAAACACCTCTGTTTTTTTCCAAAATTTAGGATGTGTCCACATTGCGCTTTGGGGTGTTTCCTGTCGCCGGCGCTAGGCCTACCCACGCAAGTGAGGTATAATTTTTATCGGGAGACTTGGGGGAACGCTGGGTGGAAGGAAATTTGTAGCTCCTCTCAGATTCCAGAACTTTCTGCCACAGAAATGTGAGGGACATGTGTTTTTTTAGCCAAATTTTGAGGTTTGCAAAGGATTCTGGGTAACAGAACCTGGTCCGAGCCCCGCAAGTCACCCCTCCTTGGATTCCCCTAGGTCTCTAGTTTTCAGAAATGCACAGGTTTGGTAGGTTTCCCTAGGTGCCGGCTGAGCTAGAGGCCAAAATCTACAGGTAGGCACTTCGCAAAAAACACCTCTGTTTTTTTCCAAAATTTAGGATGTGTCCACATTGCGCTTTGGGGTGTTTCCTGTCGCCGGCGCTAGGCCTACCCACGCAAGTGAGGTGTCATTTTTATCGGGAGACTTGGGGGAACGCTGGGTGGAAGGAAATTTGTAGCTCCTCTCAGATTCCAGAACTTTCTGCCACAGAAATGTGAGGGACATGTGTTTTTTTAGCCAAATTTTGAGGTTTGCAAAGGATTCTGGGTAACAGAACCTGGTCCGAGCCCCGCAAGTCACCCCTCCTTAGATTCCCCTACGTCTCTAGTTTTCAGAAATGCACAGGTTTGGTAGGTTTCCCTAGGTGCCGGCTGAGCTAGAGGCCAAAATCTACAGGTAGGCACTTCGCAAAAAACACCTCTGTTTTTTTCCAAAATTTAGGATGTGTCCACGTTGCGCTTTGGGGTGTTTCCTGTCGCCGGCGCTAGGCCTACCCACGCAAGTGAGGTATCATTTTTATCGGGAGACTTGGGGGAACGCTGGGTGGAAGGAAATTTGTAGCTCCTCTCAGATTCCAGAACTTTCTGCCACAAAAATGTGAGGGACATGTGTTTTTTTAGCCAAATTTTGAGGTTTGCAAAGGATTCTGGGTAACAGAACCTGGTCCGAGCCCCGCAAGTCACCCCTCCTTGGATTCCCCTAGGTCTCTAGTTTTCAGAAATGCACAGGTTCGGTAGGTTTCCCTAGGTGCCGGCTGAGCTAGAGGCCAAAATCTACAGGTAGGCACTTCGCAAAAAACACCTCTGTTTTTTTCCAAAATTTAGGATGTGTCCACGTTGCGCTTTGGGGTGTTTCCTGTCGCCGGCGCTAGGCCTACCCACGCAAGTGAGGTATCATTTTTATCGGGAGACTTGGGGGAACGCTGGGTGGAAGGAAATTTGTAGCTCCTCTCAGATTCCAGAACTTTCTGCCACAGAAATGTGAGGGACATGTGTTTTTTTAGCCAAATTTTGAGGTTTGCAAAGGATTCTGGGTAACAGAACCTGGTCCGAGCCCCGCAAGTCACCCCTCCTTGGATTCCCCTAGGTCTCTAGTTTTCAGAAATGCACAGGTTTGGTAGGTTTCCCTAGGTGCCGGCTGAGCTAGAGGCCAAAATCTACAGGTAGGCACTTCGCAAAAAACACCTCTGTTTTTTCCCAAAATTTAGGATGTGTGCACGTTGCGCTTTGGGGTGTTTCCTGTCGCCGGCGCTAGGCCTACCCACGCAAGTGAGGTATCATTTTTATCGGGAGACTTGGGGGAACGCTGGGTGGAAGGAAATTTGTAGCTCCTCTCATATTCCAGAACTTTCTGCCACAGAAATGTGAGGGACATGTGTTTTTTTAGCCAAATTTTGAGGTTTGCAAAGGATTCTGGGTAACAGAACCTGGTCCGAGCCCCGCAAGTCACCCCTCCTTGGATTCCCCTAGGTCTCTAGTTTTCAGAAATGCACAGGTTTGGTAGGTTTCCCTAGGTGCCGGCTGAGCTAGAGGCCAAAATCTACAGGTAGGCACTTCGCAAAAAACACCTCTGTTTTTTTCCAAAATTTAGGATGTGTCCACATTGCGCTTTGGGGTGTTTCCTGTCGCCGGCGCTAGGCCTACCCACGCAAGTGAGGTATCATTTTTATCGGGAGACTTGGGGGAACGCTGGGTGGAAGGAAATTTGTAGCTCCTCTCAGATTCCAGAACTTTCTGCCACAGAAATGTGAGGGACATGTGTTTTTTTAGCCAAATTTTGAGGTTTGCAAAGGATTCTGGGTAACAGAACCTGGTCCGAGCCCCGCAAGTCACCCCTCCTTGGATTCCCCTAGGTCTCTAGTTTTCAGAAATGCACAGGTTTGGTAGGTTTCCCTAGGTGCCGGCTGAGCTAGAGGCCAAAATCTACAGGTAGGCACTTCGCAAAAAACACCTCTGTTTTTTTCCAAAATTTAGGATGTGTCCACATTGCGCTTTGGGGTGTTTCCTGTCGCCGGCGCTAGGCCTACCCACGCAAGTGAGGTATCATTTTTATCGGGAGACTTGGGGGAACGCTGGGTGGAAGGAAATTTGTAGCTCCTCTCAGATTCCAGAACTTTCTGCCACAGAAATGTGAGGGACGTGTTTTTTTAGCCAAATTTTGAGGTTTGCAAAGGATTCTGGGTAACAGAACCTGGTCCGAGCCCCGCAAGTCACCCCTCCTTGGATTCCCCTAGGTCTCTAGTTTTCAGAAATTCACAGGTTTGGTAGGTTTCCCTAGGTGCCGGCTGAGCTAGAGGCCAAAATCTACAGGTAGGCACTTCGCAAAAAACACCTCTGTTTTTTTCCAAAATTTAGGATGTGTCCACGTTGCGCTTTGGGGTGTTTCCTGTCGCCGGCGCTAGGCCTACCCACGCAAGTGAGTTGTCATTTTTATCGGGAGACTTGGGGGAACGCTGGGTGGAAGGAAATTTGTAGCTCCTCTCAGATTCCAGAACTTTCTGCCACAGAAATGTGAGGGACATGTGTTTTTTTAGCCAAATTTTGAGGTTTGCAAAGGATTCTGGGTAACAGAACCTGGTCCGAGCCCCGCAAGTCACCCCTCCTTGGATTCCCCTAGGTCTCTAGTTTTCAGAAATGCACAGGTTCGGTAGGTTTCCCTAGGTGCCGGCTGAGCTAGAGGCCAAAATCTACAGGTAGGCACTTCGCAAAAAACACCTCTGTTTTTTTCCAAAATTTAGGTTGTGTCCACGTTGCGCTTTGGGGTGTTTCCTGTCGCCGGCGCTAGGCCTACCCACGCAAGTGAGGTATCATTTTTATCAGGAGACTTGGGGGAACGCTGGGTGGAAGGAAATTTGTAGCTCCTCTCAGATTCCAGAACTTTCTGCCACAAAAATGTGAGGGACATGTGTTTTTTTAGCCAAATTTTGAGGTTTGCAAAGGATTCTGGGTAACAGAACCTGGTCCGAGCCCCGCAAGTCACCCCTCCTTGGATTCCCCTAGGTCTCTAGTTTTCAGAAATGCACAGGTTTGGTAGGTTTCCCTAGGTGCCGGCTGAGCTAGAGGCCAAAATCTACAGGTAGGCACTTCGCAAAAAACACCTCTGTTTTTTTCCAAAATTTAGGATGTGTCCACGTTGCGCTTTGGGGTGTTTCCTGTCGCCGGCGCTAGGCCTACCCGCGCAAGTGAGGTATCATTTTTATCGGGAGACTTGGGGAAACGCTGGGTGGAAGGAAATTTGTAGCTCCTCTCAGATTCCAGAACTTTCTGCCACAGAAATGTGAGGGACATGTGTTTTTTTAGCCAAATTTTGAGGTTTGCAAAGGATTCTGGGTAACAGAACCTGGTCCGAGCCCCGCAAGTCACCCCTCCTTGGATTCCCCTAGGTCTCTAGTTTTCAGAAATGCACAGGTTTGGTAGGTTTCCCTAGGTGCCGGCTGAGCTAGAGGCCAAAATCTACAGGTAGGCACTTCGCAAAAAACACCTCTGTTTTTTCCCAAAATTTAGGATGTGTCCACGTTGCGCTTTGGGGTGTTTCCTGTCGCCGGCGCTAGGCCTACCCACGCAAGTGAGGTATCATTTTTATCGGGAGACTTGGGGGAACGCTGGGTGGAAGGAAATTTGTAGCTCCTCTCAGATTCCAGAACTTTCTGCCACAGAAATGTGAGGGACATGTGTTTTTTTAGCCAAATTTTGAGGTTTGCAAAGGATTCTGGGTAACAGAACCTGGTCCGAGCCCCGCAAGTCACCCCTCCTTGGATTCCCCTAGGTCTCTAGTTTTCAGAAATGCACAGGTTTGGTAGGTTTCCCTAGGTGCCGGCTGAGCTAGAGGCCAAAATCTACAGGTAGGCACTTCGCAAAAAACACCTCTGTTTTTTCCCAAAATTTAGGATGTGTCCACGTTGCGCTTTGGGGTGTTTCCTGTCGCCGGCGCTAGGCCTACCCACGCAAGTGAGGTATCATTTTTATCGGGAGACTTGGGGGAACGCTGGGTGGAAGGAAATTTGTAGCTCCTCTCATATTCCAGAACTTTCTGCCACAGAAATGTGAGGGACATGTGTTTTTTTAGCCAAATTTTGAGGTTTGCAAAGGATTCTGGGTAACAGAACCTGGTCCGAGCCCCGCAAGTCACCCCTCCTTGGATTCCCCTAGGTCTCTAGTTTTCAGAAATGCACAGGTTTGGTAGGTTTCCCTAGGTGCCGGCTGAGCTAGAGGCCAAAATCTACAGGTAGGCACTTCGCAAAAAACACCTCTGTTTTTTACCAAAATTTAGGTTGTGTCCACGTTGCGCTTTGGGGTGTTTCCTGTCTCCGGCGCTAGGCCTACCCACGCAAGTGAGGTATCATTTTTATCGGGAGACTTGGGGGAACGTTGGGTGGAAGGAAATTTGTAGCTCCTCTCAGATTCCAGAACTTTCTGCCACAAAAATGTGAGGGACATGTGTTTTTTTAGCCAAATTTTGAGGTTTGCAAAGGATTCTGGGTAATAGAACCTAGTCCGAGCCCCGCAAGTCACCCCTCCTTGGATTCCCCTAGGTCTCTAGTTTTCAGAAATGCACAGGTTTGGTAGGTTTCCCTAGGTGCCGGCTGAGCTAGAGGCCAAAATCTACAGGTAGGCACTTCACAAAAAACACCTCTGTTTTTTTCCAAAATTTAGGATGTGTCCACATTGCGCTTTGGGGTGTTTCCTGTCGCCGGCGCTAGGCCTACCCACGCAAGTGAGGTATCATTTTTATCGGGAGACTTGGGGGAACGCTGGGTGGAAGGAAATTTGTAGCTCCTCCCAGATTCCAGAACTTTCTGCCACAGAAATGTGAGGGACATGTGTTTTTTTAGCCAAATTTTGAGGTTTGCAAAGGATTCTGGGTAACAGAACCTGGTCCGAGCCCCGCAAGTCACCCCTCCTTGGATTCCCCTAGGTCTCTAGTTTTCAGAAATGCACAGGTTTGGTAGGTTTCCCTAGGTGCCGGCTGAGCTAGAGGCCAAAATCTACAGGTAGGCACTTCGCAAAAAACACCTCTGTTTTTTTCCAAAATTTAGGATGTGTCCACGTTGCGCTTTGGGGTGTTTCCTGTCGCCGGCGCTAGGCCTACCCACGCAAGTGAGGTGTCATTTTTATCGGGAGACTTGGGGGAACGCTGGGTGGAAGGAAATTTGTAGCTCCTCTCAGATTCCAGAACTTTCTGCCACAGAAATGTGAGGGACATGTGTTTTTTTAGCCAAATTTTGAGGTTTGCAAAGGATTCTGGGTAACAGAACCTGGTCCGAGCCCCGCAAGTCACCCCTCCTTAGATTCCCCTACGTCTCTAGTTTTCAGAAATGCACAGGTTTGGTAGGTTTCCCTAGGTGCCGGCTGAGCTAGAGGCCAAAATCTACAGGTAGGCACTTCGCAAAAAACACCTCTGTTTTTTTCCAAAATTTAGGATGTGTCCACGTTGCGCTTTGGGGTGTTTCCTGTCGCCGGCGCTAGGCCTACCCACGCAAGTGAGGTATCATTTTTATCGGGAGACTTGGGGGAACGCTGGGTGGAAGGAAATTTGTAGCTCCTCCCAGATTCCAGAACTTTCTGCCACAAAAATGTGAGGGACATGTGTTTTTTTAGCCAAATTTTGAGGTTTGCAAAGGATTCTGGGTAACAGAACCTGGTCCGAGCCCCGCAAGTCACCCCTCCTTGGATTCCCCTATGTCTCTAGTTTTCAGAAATGCACAGGTTCGGTAGGTTTCCCTAGGTGCCGGCTGAGCTAGAGGCCAAAATCTACAGGTAGGCACTTCGCAAAAAACACCTCTGTTTTTTTCCAAAATTTAGGATGTGTCCACGTTGCGCTTTGGGGTGTTTCCTGTCGCCGGCGCTAGGCCTACCCACGCAAGTGAGGTATCATTTTTATCGGGAGACTTGGGGGAACGCTGGGTGGAAGGAAATTTGTAGCTCCTCTCAGATTCCAGAACTTTCTGCCACAGAAATGTGAGGGACATGTGTTTTTTTAGCCAAATTTTGAGGTTTGCAAAGGATTCTGGGTAACAGAACCTGGTCCGAGCCCCGCAAGTCACCCCTCCTTGGATTCCCCTAGGTCTCTAGTTTTCAGAAATGCACAGGTTTGGTAGGTTTCCCTAGGTGCCGGCTGAGCTAGAGGCCAAAATCTACAGGTAGGCACTTCGCAAAAAACACCTCTGTTTTTTCCCAAAATTTAGGATGTGTCCACGTTGCGCTTTGGGGTGTTTCCTGTCGCCGGCGCTAGGCCTACCCACGCAAGTGAGGTATCATTTTTATCGGGAGACTTGGGGGAACGCTGGGTGGAAGGAAATTTGTAGCTCCTCTCATATTCCAGAACTTTCTGCCACAGAAATGTGAGGGACATGTGTTTTTTTAGCCAAATTTTGAGGTTTGCAAAGGATTCTGGGTAACAGAACCTGGTCCGAGCCCCGCAAGTCACCCCTCCTTGGATTCCCCTAGGTCTCTAGTTTTCGGAAATGCACAGGTTTGGTAGGTTTCCCTAGGTGCCGGCTGAGCTAGAGGCCAAAATCTACAGGTAGGCACTTCGCAAAAAACACCTCTGTTTTTTTCCAAAATTTAGGATGTGTCCACGTTGCGCTTTGGGGTGTTTCCTGTCTCCGGCGCTAGGCCTACCCACGCAAGTGAGGTATCATTTTTATCGGGAGACTTGGGGGAACGCTGGGTGGAAGGAAATTTGTAGCTCCTCTCAGATTCCAGAACTTTCTGCCACAAAAATGTGAGGGACATGTGTTTTTTTAGCCAAATTTTGAGGTTTGCAAAGGATTCTGGGTAACAGAACCTGGTCCGAGCCCCGCAAGTCACCCCTCCTTGGATTCCCCTAGGTCTCTAGTTTTCAGAAATGCACAGGTTTGGTAGGTTTCCCTAGGTGCCGGCTGAGCTAGAGGCCAAAATCTACAGGTAGGCACTTCGCAAAAAACACCTCTGTTTTTAAAAAAAAATTTAGGATGTGTCCACGTTGCGCTTTGGGGTGTTTCCTGTCGCCGGCGCTAGGCCTACCCGCGCAAGTGAGGTATCATTTTTATCGGGAGACTTGGGGGAACGCTGGGTGGAAGGAAATTTGTAGCTCCTCTCAGATTCCAGAACTTTCTGCCACAGAAATGTGAGGGACATGTGTTTTTTTAGCCAAATTTTGAGGTTTGCAAAGGATTCTGGGTAACAGAACCTGGTCCGAGCCCCGCAAGTCACCCCTCCTTGGATTCCCCTAGGTCTCTAGTTTTCAGAAATGCACAGGTTTGGTAGGTTTCCCTAGGTGCCGGCTGAGCTAGAGGCCAAAATCTACAGGTAGGCACTTCGCAAAAAACACCTCTGTTTTTTCCCAAAATTTAGGATGTGTCCACGTTGCGCTTTGGGGTGTTTCCTGTCGCCGGCGCTAGGCCTACCCACGCAAGTGAGGTATAATTTTTATCGGGAGACTTGGGGGAACGCTGGGTGGAAGGAAATTTGTAGCTCCTCTCATATTCCAGAACTTTCTGCCACAGAAATGTGAGGGACATGTGTTTTTTTAGCCAAATTTTGAGGTTTGCAAAGGATTCTGGGTAACAGAACCTGGTCCGAGCCCCGCAAGTCACCCCTCCTTGGATTCCCCTAGGTCTCTAGTTTTCAGAAATGCACAGGTTCGGTAGGTTTCCCTAGGTGCCGGCTGAGCTAGAGGCCAAAATCTACAGGTAGGCACTTCGCAAAAAACACCTCTGTTTTTTTCCAAAATTTAGGATGTGTCCACGTTGCGCTTTGGGGTGTTTCCTGTCGCCGGCGCTAGGCCTACCCACGCAAGTGAGGTATCATTTTTATCGGGAGACTTGGGGGAACGCTGGGTGGAAGGAAATTTGTAGCTCCTCTCAGATTCCAGAACTTTCTGCCACAGAAATGTGAGGGACATGTGTTTTTTCAGCCAAATTTTGAGGTTTGCAAAGGATTCTGGGTAACAGAACCTGGTCCGAGCCCCGCAAGTCACCCCTCCTTGGATTCCCCTAGGTCTCTAGTTTTCAGAAATGCACAGGTTTGGTAGGTTTCCCTAGGTGCCGGCTGAGCTAGAGGCCAAAATCTACAGGTAGGCACTTCGCAAAAAACACCTCTGTTTTTTCCCAAAATTTAGGATGTGTCCACGTTGCGCTTTGGGGTGTTTCCTGTCGCCGGCGCTAGGCCTACCCACGCAAGTGAGGTATCATTTTTATCGGGAGACTTGGGGGAACGCTGGGTGGAAGGAAATTTGTAGCTCCTCTCATATTCCAGAACTTTCTGCCACAGAAATGTGAGGGACATGTGTTTTTTTAGCCAAATTTTGAGGTTTGCAAAGGATTCTGGGTAACAGAACCTGGTCCGAGCCCCGCAAGTCACCCCTCCTTGGATTCCCCTAGGTCTCTAGTTTTCAGAAATGCACAGGTTTGGTAGGTTTCCCTAGGTGCCGGCTGAGCTAGAGGCCAAAATCTACAGGTAGGCACTTCGCAAAAAACACCTCTGTTTTTTTCCAAAATTTAGGATGTGTCCACGTTGCGCTTTGGGGTGTTTCCTGTCTCCGGCGCTAGGCCTACCCACGCAAGTGAGGTATCATTTTTATCGGGAGACTTGGGGGAACGCTGGGTGGAAGGAAATTTGTAGCTCCTCTCAGATTCCAGAACTTTCTGCCACAAAAATGTGAGGGACATGTGTTTTTTTAGCCAAATTTTGAGGTTTGCAAAGGATTCTGGGTAACAGAACCTGGTCCGAGCCCCGCAAGTCACCCCTCCTTGGATTCCCCTAGGTCTCTAGTTTTCAGAAATGCACAGGTTTGGTAGGTTTCCCTAGGTGCCGGCTGAGCTAGAGGCCAAAATCTACAGGTAGGCACTTCGCAAAAAACACCTCTGTTTTTTTCCAAAATTTAGGATGTGTCCACGTTGCGCTTTGGGGTGTTTCCTGTCGCCGGCGCTAGGCCTACCCGCGCAAGTGAGGTATCATTTTTATCGGGAGACTTGGGGGAACGCTGGGTGGAAGGAAATTTGTAGCTCCTCTCAGATTCCAGAACTTTCTGCCACAGAAATGTGAGGGACATGTGTTTTTTTAGCCAAATTTTGAGGTTTGCAAAGGATTCTGGGTAACAGAACCTGGTCCGAGCCCCGCAAGTCACCCCTCCTTGGATTCCCCTAGGTCTCTAGTTTTCAGAAATGCACAGGTTTGGTAGGTTTCCCTAGGTGCCGGCTGAGCTAGAGGCCAAAATCTACAGGTAGGCACTTCGCAAAAAACACCTCTGTTTTTTTCCAAAATTTAGGATGTGTCCACGTTGCGCTTTGGGGTGTTTCCTGTCTCCGGCGCTAGGCCTACCCACGCAAGTGAGGTATCATTTTTATCGGGAGACTTGGGGGAACGCTGGGTGGAAGGAAATTTGTAGCTCCTCTCAGATTCCAGAACTTTCTGCCACAAAAATGTGAGGGACATGTGTTTTTTTAGCCAAATTTTGAGGTTTGCAAAGGATTCTGGGTAACAGAACCTGGTCCGAGCCCCGCAAGTCACCCCTCCTTGGATTCCCCTAGGTCTCTAGTTTTCAGAAATGCACAGGTTTGGTAGGTTTCCCTAGGTGCCGGCTGAGCTAGAGGCCAAAATCTACAGGTAGGCACTTCGCAAAAAACACCTCTGTTTTTTTCCAAAATTTAGGATGTGTCCACGTTGCGCTTTGGGGTGTTTCCTGTCGCCGGCGCTAGGCCTACCCGCGCAAGTGAGGTATCATTTTTATCGGGAGACTTGGGGGAACGCTGGGTGGAAGGAAATTTGTAGCTCCTCTCAGATTCCAGAACTTTCTGCCACAGAAATGTGAGGGACATGTGTTTTTTTAGCCAAATTTTGAGGTTTGCAAAGGATTCTGGGTAACAGAACCTGGTCCGAGCCCCGCAAGTCACCCCTCCTTGGATTCCCCTAGGTCTCTAGTTTTCAGAAATGCACAGGTTTGGTAGGTTTCCCTAGGTGCCGGCTGAGCTAGAGGCCAAAATCTACAGGTAGGCACTTCGCAAAAAACACCTCTGTTTTTTCCCAAAATTTAGGATGTGTCCACGTTGCGCTTTGGGGTGTTTCCTGTCGCCGGCGCTAGGCCTACCCACGCAAGTGAGGTATAATTTTTATCGGGAGACTTGGGGGAACGCTGGGTGGAAGGAAATTTGTAGCTCCTCTCATATTCCAGAACTTTCTGCCACAGAAATGTGAGGGACATGTGTTTTTTTAGCCAAATTTTGAGGTTTGCAAAGGATTCTGGGTAACAGAACCTGGTCCGAGCCCCGCAAGTCACCCCTCCTTGGATTCCCCTAGGTCTCTAGTTTTCAGAAATGCACAGGTTCGGTAGGTTTCCCTAGGTGCCGGCTGAGCTAGAGGCCAAAATCTACAGGTAGGCACTTCGCAAAAAACACCTCTGTTTTTTTCCAAAATTTAGGATGTGTCCACGTTGCGCTTTGGGGTGTTTCCTGTCGCCGGCGCTAGGCCTACCCACGCAAGTGAGGTATCATTTTTATCGGGAGACTTGGGGGAACGCTGGGTGGAAGGAAATTTGTAGCTCCTCTCAGATTCCAGAACTTTCTGCCACAGAAATGTGAGGGACATGTGTTTTTTCAGCCAAATTTTGAGGTTTGCAAAGGATTCTGGGTAACAGAACCTGGTCCGAGCCCCGCAAGTCACCCCTCCTTGGATTCCCCTAGGTCTCTAGTTTTCAGAAATGCACAGGTTTGGTAGGTTTCCCTAGGTGCCGGCTGAGCTAGAGGCCAAAATCTACAGGTAGGCACTTCGCAAAAAACACCTCTGTTTTTTCCCAAAATTTAGGATGTGTCCACGTTGCGCTTTGGGGTGTTTCCTGTCGCCGGCGCTAGGCCTACCCACGCAAGTGAGGTATCATTTTTATCGGGAGACTTGGGGGAACGCTGGGTGGAAGGAAATTTGTAGCTCCTCTCATATTCCAGAACTTTCTGCCACAGAAATGTGAGGGACATGTGTTTTTTTAGCCAAATTTTGAGGTTTGCAAAGGATTCTGGGTAACAGAACCTGGTCCGAGCCCCGCAAGTCACCCCTCCTTGGATTCCCCTAGGTCTCTAGTTTTCAGAAATGCACAGGTTTGGTAGGTTTCCCTAGGTGCCGGCTGAGCTAGAGGCCAAAATCTACAGGTAGGCACTTCGCAAAAAACACCTCTGTTTTTTTCCAAAATTTAGGATGTGTCCACGTTGCGCTTTGGGGTGTTTCCTGTCTCCGGCGCTAGGCCTACCCACGCAAGTGAGGTATCATTTTTATCGGGAGACTTGGGGGAACGCTGGGTGGAAGGAAATTTGTAGCTCCTCTCAGATTCCAGAACTTTCTGCCACAAAAATGTGAGGGACATGTGTTTTTTTAGCCAAATTTTGAGGTTTGCAAAGGATTCTGGGTAACAGAACCTGGTCCGAGCCCCGCAAGTCACCCCTCCTTGGATTCCCCTAGGTCTCTAGTTTTCAGAAATGCACAGGTTTGGTAGGTTTCCCTAGGTGCCGGCTGAGCTAGAGGCCAAAATCTACAGGTAGGCACTTCGCAAAAAACACCTCTGTTTTTTTCCAAAATTTAGGATGTGTCCACGTTGCGCTTTGGGGTGTTTCCTGTCGCCGGCGCTAGGCCTACCCGCGCAAGTGAGGTATCATTTTTATCGGGAGACTTGGGGGAACGCTGGGTGGAAGGAAATTTGTAGCTCCTCTCAGATTCCAGAACTTTCTGCCACAGAAATGTGAGGGACATGTGTTTTTTTAGCCAAATTTTGAGGTTTGCAAAGGATTCTGGGTAACAGAACCTGGTCCGAGCCCCGCAAGTCACCCCTCCTTGGATTCCCCTAGGTCTCTAGTTTTCAGAAATGCACAGGTTTGGTAGGTTTCCCTAGGTGCCGGCTGAGCTAGAGGCCAAAATCTACAGGTAGGCACTTCGCAAAAAACACCTCTGTTTTTTCCCAAAATTTAGGATGTGTCCACGTTGCGCTTTGGGGTGTTTCCTGTCGCCGGCGCTAGGCCTACCCACGCAAGTGAGGTATAATTTTTATCGGGAGACTTGGGGGAATGCTGGGTGGAAGGAAATTTGTAGCTCCTCTCATATTCCAGAACTTTCTGCCACAGAAATGTGAGGGACATGTGTTTTTTTAGCCAAATTTTGAGGTTTGCAAAGGATTCTGGGTAACAGAACCTGGTCCGAGCCCCGCAAGTCACCCCTCCTTGGATTCCCCTAGGTCTCTAGTTTTCAGAAATGCACAGGTTTGGTAGGTTTCCCTAGGTGCCGGCTGAGCTAGAGGCCAAAATCTACAGGTAGGCACTTCGCAAAAAACACCTCTGTTTTTTTCAAAAATTTAGGATGTGTCCACGTTGCGCTTTGGGGTGTTTCCTGTCTCCGGCGCTAGGCCTACCCACGCAAGTGAGGTATCATTTTTATCGGGAGACTTGGGGGAACGCTGGGTGGAAGGAAATTTGTAGCTCCTCTCAGATTCCAGAACTTTCTGCCACAAAAATGTGAGGGACATGTGTTTTTTTAGCCAAATTTTGAGGTTTGCAAAGGATTCTGGGTAATAGAACCTAGTCCGAGCCCCGCAAGTCACCCCTCCTTGGATTCCCCTAGGTCTCTAGTTTTCAGAAATGCACAGGTTTGGTAGGTTTCCCTAGGTGCCGGCTGAGCTAGAGGCCAAAATCTACAGGTAGGCACTTCGCAAAAAACACCTCTGTTTTTTTCCAAAATTTAGGATGTGTCCACGTTGCGCTTTGGGGTGTTTCCTGTCGCCGGCGCTATGCCTACCCACGCAAGTGAGGTATCATTTTTATCGGGAGACTTGGGGGAACGCTGGGTGGAAGGAAATTTGTAGCTCCTCTCAGATTCCAGAACTTTCTGCCACAGAAATGTGAGGGACATGTGTTTTTTTAGCCAAATTTTGAGGTTTGCAAAGGATTCTGGGTAGCAGAACCTGGTCCGAGCCCCGCAAGTCACCCCTCCTTGGATTCCCCTACGTCTCTAGTTTTCAGAAATGCACAGGTTTGGTAGGTTTCCCTAGGTGCCGGCTGAGCTAGAGGCCAAAATCTACAGGTAGGCACTTCGCAAAAAACACCTCTGTTTTTTTCCAAAATTTAGGATGTGTCCACGTTGCGCTTTGGGGTGTTTCCTGTCGCCGGCGCTAGGCCTACCCACGCAAGTGAGGTGTCATTTTTATCGGGAGACTTGGGGGAACGCTGGGTGGAAGGAAATTTGTAGCTCCTCTCAGATTCCAGAACTTTCTGCCACAGAAATGTGAGGGACATGTGTTTTTTTAGCCAAATTTTGAGGTTTGCAAAGGATTCTGGGTAACAGAACCTGGTCCGAGCCCCGCAAGTCACCCCTCCTTAGATTCCCCTACGTCTCTAGTTTTCAGAAATGCACAGGTTTGGTAGGTTTCCCTAGGTGCCGGCTGAGCTAGAGGCCAAAATCTACAGGTAGGCACTTCGCAAAAAACACCTCTGTTTTTTTCCAAAATTTAGGATGTGTCCACGTTGCGCTTTGGGGTGTTTCCTGTCGCCGGCGCTAGGCTTACCCACGCAAGTGAGGTATCATTTTTATCGGGAGACTTGGGGGAACGCTGGGCGGAAGGAAATTTGTAGCTCCTCTCAGATTCCAGAACTTTCTGCCACAAAAATGTGAGGGACATGTGTTTTTTTAGCCAAATTTTGAGGTTTGCAAAGGATTCTGGGTAACAGAACCTGGTCCGAGCCGCGCAAGTCACCCCTCCTTGGATTCCCCTAGGTCTCTAGTTTTCAGAAATGCACAGGTTTGGTAGGTTTCCCTAGGTGCCGGCTGAGCTAGAGGCCAAAATCTACAGGTAGGCACTTCGCAAAAAACACCTCTGTTTTTTTCCAAAATTTAGGATGTGTCCACGTTGCGCTTTGGGGTGTTTCCTGTCACCGGCGCTAGGCCTACCCACGCAAGTGAGGTATCATTTTTATCGGGAGACTTGGGGGAACGCTGGGTGGAAGGAAATTTGTAGCTCCTCTCAGATTCCAGAACTTTCTGCCACAGAAATGTGAGGAACATGTGTTTTTTTAGCCAAATTTTGAGGTTTGCAAAGGATTCTGGGTAACAGAACCTGGTCCGAGCCCCGCAAGTCACCCCTCCTTGGATTCCCCTAGGTCTCTAGTTTTCAGAAATGCACAGGTTTGGTAGGTTTCCATAGGTGCCGGCTGAGCTAGAGGCCAAAATCTACAGGTAGGCACTTCGCAAAAAACACCTCTGTTTTCTTCAAAAAATTTGGATGTGTCCACGTTGCGCTTTGGGGCGTTTCCTGTCGCGGGCGCTAGGCCTACCCACACAAGTGAGGTATCTTTTTTATCGGGAGACTTGGGGGAACATAGATTAGCAAAACAAGTGTTATTGCCCCTTGTCTTTCTCTACATTTTTTCCTTCCAAATATAGGAGAGTGTGTAAAAAAGACATCTATTTGAGAAATGCCCTGTAATTCACATGCTAGTTTGGTCACCCCGGAATTCAGATATGTGCAAATAACTACTGCTCCTCAACACCTTATCTTGTGCCCTTTTTGGAAATACAAAGGTTTTCTTGATAGCAATTTTTTACTCTTTATATTTCAGCAAATGAATTGCTTTATACCCGGTATAGATTGAAAACGCACGTCAGGGTGCAGCTCATTTATTGGCTCTGGGTTCCTTGGGTTCTTGATGAACCTACAAGCCCTATATATCCCCGCAACCAGAGGAGTCCAGCAGACGTAACGGTATATTGCTTTCGATAATCTGACATTGCAGGGAAAAGTTACAGAGTAAAACGTAGAGAAACATTTATGGTTTTTTCACCTCAATTTCAATATTTTTCTTTTTCAGTTGTTATTTTCTGTAGGAAACCCTTGTAGGATCTACACAAATGACCCCTTGCTGAATTCAGAATTTTGTCTACTTTTCAGAAATGTTTAGGTTTCTGGGATCCAGCATTGGTTTCATGCCCATTTCTGTCACTGACTGGAAGGAGGCTGAAAGCACAAAAAACTGCAAAAATGGGGTATGCCCCAGTAAAATGCCAAAATTGTGTTGAAAAATTGGGTTTTCTGATTCAAGTCTGCCTGTTTCCTGAAAGCTGGGAAGCTGCTGAGTTTAGCACCGCAAACCCTCTGTTGATGCCATTTTCAGGGGAAAAACCACAAGCCTTTTTCTGCAGCCACTTTTTCAAATTTTTTTGAAAAAAACGAAATTTTCACTGTATTTTGGCCAATTTCTTGGCCTCCTTCAAGGGAACCCACAAAGTCTGGGTACCTCTAGAATCCCTAGGATGTTGGAAAAAAAGGACGCAAATTTGGCTTGGTTAGCTTATGTGGACAAAAAGTTATGAGGGCCTAAGCGCGAACTGCCCCAAATAGGCAAAAAAAGGCCAGGCACAGGATGGGGAAAAGGCCTGGCAGCGAAGGGGTTAAAACGTGCCTTGTTGCATTCATGTAGCGTTTGCAAGACTAAAAAAGAATTACATAAACAAAGTAGGGAAAAAGAAGCAGGAAAAAAACGCTGTGAAACGTGCACAGTTTTTTTTAATGGGAAAAACAGAAGTTAGTATTACTTTAATGTTATGATTCTTAGTGATTGTTCCATTATTTGTTTTAAGAAAGAGGACAAAACATTTGAATATCTATCATTTTCAGTACCGAAAAATAGATTAGTTAAAATCAACTTCACAGTACATGTTCATTATAAGGGCCAGATTTACTAACATTTGATACAACGCAGCGTAGCAAGGCACCTTGCTGTGCTGCGTTGTATGAAAGGGAGAGAGCAGAAATGCATCATACCTACTAAGATAATGGTGCACTTCTGTTTTCTTATAGCACTGGCGCACTTCAGACAGCCTAGTGCCACGACGGTGCAAAGGTGCCTGCGTTACAAGAAGAATCGTTTTGGTTTAGCAAGGGATACCTTCCTGTACAAAAACAATCCCTTGAGGCGTACTGCTCTTTTTATGTGTGCTGCATTCAGCAGTACGCACAGAAAAAAGAAATACCAAGGAGAATTAAAAGATTTTTCTCTTTGCTATGCCATCCTCTGGAGGCATAGCAATTTCACACAATCTCAAGTTTACAGCAACTCCCAGAAAGAAATGTAACGCAGGGCAGCGTAGGCCATGGGGTTGCATTACATTTCTTTACAAATCCACTCAAGGTGGTGCAAATTGCCCCTGCATGGCTTTGTAAACATCCTCTAGCATTTTGTGTCATGGCTATGCCGCAAAAGTGGCACAACCATGCAAAAAAATGCTAGTAAATCTGGCCCTTACTTTCAAATGTAATATTCACCGATATTATCACATTTTTGCACACCAACTAGTTTTGGACAACAATTCTCCACATAAATATGTCTTGGGGTGCAAATGCTGTTCTAAAAAAATATGCCACATGTACAACAGAACAGGTAATATAATTACAACTTTGCATGTAAGTATTGTTCGATAAACACAAGTACCACAGGTACAACAAGAAAGTTATCAAGTGCCGCTCCTCTGTAATAGTGGAGGAGTGTCGCCCCCTGCTCAGAGTCAGGAAGTGACAAATAAAATGATTATAAAATAATTTTATTATCATAAAATAATTTTATTTTAATTTTATTTGTCACTGTCTGACTGAGCCATGCAAGTCTAGGGCGGGGCCGGGACACGCCAATAAGAGGAGGAGTGGTGGGCACTGTAAAGTGCACATGTCGGTTTGCTGGCCATTTTAGGATGGCCAAACCGACATGTATGCTTACATTATACAACCCAGCTGTGTTGCACAGTTGGGTGGAGAACTGTCACTCAGGCCAATCCTGGTGCTGCTCTCATGCCTGGTTTAGTATGAGAGCAGCATCTGGATTGGGAGCCTGTGCTTGTGCCCCGGTGCCTACTGGGAGTACTAGGAGCACTGAGGTGGGCAGGACCAGAACTGCAGTTTTTTTTTTTTTTTAAACCTCTCCCACCTCAGACAGTACACCCACACCATCAACCCCCACCCCAACCCCCTTGATTGGCAGCAGCCGCCACTGTAAGTTAATACCTTAAATCGTTGGTGAACTGTAATTGCAGCTGATAATATCTTGTGGAAATTCCTAATAACCAGACAGAGAAGTAATATTTCATGCTGTAATCAATTTAGGGTTTAAAGAATGAAAAAGCAAACACTATAGCTGGCTGTGTAGACTACCTCTTAGGAGGGCGAGATTTCTGGTGCATGAAAGGGGATCTGGAATATAATGAGCACTCATTTCTGGTAAACGATTAGGTAACTGTCTTTTGTATTATTGCTGTGTTCAATTTCTTTACAAATAACTTTTGGGTCACTTAAAAGCAGTTTTTAGAAACAATCCTCCCTACCATTAGCCTTACAGTGTCCGGTTCCATTGACGTATGTGTGAGGCTATTGATAAACCATTATACCATATGGGTTTTCTTACACCCTACCTTGAGCAAAAGATGCTTTCCTAAGGTGAATTGTTTGTGGGTTTTTTCAGCTCTGTTTATGTTTCTAGATCCAGTCGTTGCTTATCTTTCCCTCCAGATTTTTCTATTGTGGAGGCCCATTTGACTTTGCACCTTTGTTCTGGAATTCTATTTCTAGGAAACAGTATTGCTAGTGTGTCTAATGCGTCTGACCTTATTTGGTTATTTTTCATTTGTTTATAAGGGGACGCGTTGGAGGTTTGGTGGATTTTTTGACTGCGCTTTCGAGTAATTCCCACCATAAACTCAGTTCCCGTATAAATCAATAGCGGTATCAATCAATAACATCAATAATCTTGGGAGTCAGTAATTTCCACGACCCCATGACCCCTTGGCCATGAATAACCACATCTTTATGTAAAAGTTAGAATGTTTGTTTCCCTATAATACCAATACTAATATCACGTAACTTAGTCTCAAAATCAGATGATAAGCATACAAAAACAATACTGGTTGCCCAAATCTTCTAAAGAACCTCAATTTAATCAAAGTTTGGATCACTACACATTCTAGAGTTACAGTACACATCAATAGCAAGAATAACTGCACAATAGAGATAGCATACATTTAGAATTCAGCAAAGAAAAGACATCAACTGCTGTTAATATTTAGCAGGCATCAATCATTGATTATCCTAACTAACCTTCTGATTAGAATGGAATTTTGGGTTTCATGCAAAACAATTTAGTCAACACAAATTTGGAACACGTCTAATCGTGGCTCTATCAAAATTAGCGGTTGCTACCTAAGGACAAAAGCAAATAGACATAGCAAATCAGTAACATCGTCTTATACCTTGCCTCAGTATGGTTCAGCAAGCTGCGACTGTCTTCGTCAACTGGACATCTGTTCGGTCAGCAAAGCATTGTAACTCAGCATTAAGGATCAAGATAGGAAATGTCTCTTCATGCAGATTGGAAAGAATAATGACTATCTTCTTGGGATTGTTCGGAAAGAACGGGGCAAATGGCCTCTCCCCTCTTTTTTTTAACAAATCTGTTTATTAGTATTTTCAGCATATTACAACATTTGACTTTCAACAACTTTCGGATAACAACTTTGTGCAATTACAGTTCACTTGAATACGAACATCCTAAGAAGGGAGTTGTCAAATCAGTTTATAACTAGACCTCCAGTTACCATATTGACCCATAGTTTGCCCAAGCTCACACGATATATAATTAACAGACATGTAAATCTCAGAGAGAGGGTTCATATGTTAGAGGCTAGAAGCCTGCAAACCATTAGAAGGATAACAGATCATTCCATATCTCAGAGAAAGGTATGTAGCTTAAACAGATCACAGATAACAGTCCGAACATTAACAACCGCTGGAGTACTATTTATACAGTCAATAGATTGCAATGATAGCACACCACAGTCGGTGCGAGAACCTCCCTGTATCCTCCAATCGCATCAATGGAGGTCGGGACTACATGTGGGTCACAGATACACTTTGCCCTGTTAACATCTAGCTCGAACTCCAAAATAGGTACTGGATCAGTCACCCAGACATCAACACCCCCCCTGCACATTCCCTCTCCATTAGCAGGCGAACATCCACCTCAGCAGTTAAACTGGTTCCTCCGCATCGGGACCGCGACCCACACTCCGTAGGCATGACAACATCTCTTCCCAGTTATCCGACAATGGATATTTGCGCAGCACTAGCGCGTCTTCTCTTTTCAATGCCACTCCCTCCGCTCCTGCCCACACCTCAAATGAATGTCTCCAGGCCTGTGCAGCTGGTGGGTCGGCCGATTTCCACCGATGAGTTATCATCCGCTTAGCCGTTATCAGGCCCAGGTCCGTGAATCGCGCCGCAGCTCTATGTCGCTCGTCCCTAGGAATAAGGCCCAGCACACATGCCTCCGAGGTGAATGGAACCGGTCGCAACGTGCATTCCGTTAGGCAGCCAACCACTGCCCTCCAGAAGCAGCACAAGGATGGGCAGGACCAAAGCATGTGTATCATGTCTGCATCTATATAAGAACAGCGGGGGCAGGCTGCATCTTGACAAGCAAAATATCTGTTCAATCTGGCTGGAGTGAGGTAGGCCCTGTGAATGATATAAAATTGGATCAAACGAAATCTGGAGTTGCTGGGTATATTAGTGTGGCCAGAGAGGGCTGATTTCCACTGCGCATGTGTGACTGTGGTGGTCGCATCCCTATCCCAGGCCGCATGCAGCGCATCGCATTCTAGGTCTGTGTGCGCACGCAGCGCATCGGTAAACCATCTAATCAGATGCCGTCCCTGCTCCATCACCTGTATGTACTGTATCAGCAAGTGCATGGGGCCACTGACATATCACCCCACCCAGACGTCAAAGACCTCAACAACAAGTTATATAACAGAAACTGCCCTGCAGGCAGCCCGACTCCTGAACCAGTGTAGGAAACGGAAGTAGCTTACTATCCTCATAGAGGTCACCTAACGTATACAACTTTGCCGTATGCCACGCGTACAACTCGGCGCCCAATGTATTTTAGGAGCTGCATGGAGTACCCAACAACGTCAAGGCTGGAGCAGATGGGACCACCCCCTCAGTGAGGCACAGGGACCTATGATAACAGCTACATGCCACCTTGAGGAATAATTGCTCCGGCAATGCCACGCATGTGAGTGGGTGAAATAAGTGCGACACCTGCATTAGGGACCAAGGCCCCTCCGTGGTCACCATGTCTGTGAGATGAAGGCCCGCCAGCCATTTGGACACCCATTGGAGCTGAGAGGCCAGGTAGTAATGTTCTAAATTAGGAACCGCCAGGCCACCTCTCTCCAGTGGCAAGTACAGTTTTTTCAGCGCAACTCTGCAGTGGCCCCCGTTCCAGATGAACTCCCTCAACGTAGATTCCAGACTCCTAAAGAATCAGGGGGGGATATAGTGCGGGAGGTTAGAGAAGTAATACAATAGACGCGGTAAGACTATCATTTTTAGGAGCGCTATCCTACCTGCCACCGACAGCGGCAGCGTCTGCCAGAAAGCCATTTGGGATTTGATCCAGGACACCGCTCTCTTAAGGTTTCCATCAATTAGGTCTCCCTCCTGATGATAAATACGGATGCCCAGGTACCTAAATGCATGCAGCTGCCATTGGACAATACTACCAGCGAGACAAAGCTCTGGGTTCGGAAGCGTAGAGTCAAAAGGGAAGAGGCATGATTTGAACCAGTTGACCTTGAGGCCAGATAACAAAGCAAATCGCTGCAGCAGTGCCCAAACCTCTGGGGTGATCCGTGTGACATCCCTGAAATACAGCAAAAGGTCATCAGCATACAGCGATGCCACGTGCAGGCCGTCCCCCAGGGTAATACCCCAAACAGTCCCCTTATCACGCAAAGCCGCTGCCAGTGGCTCCATAGCAAGGGAAAACAGCAACGGGGAAAGGGGGCAACTGACTCTGATACAATGCCCCCCAACTTAACCCAGACCTGAGGTTTAGTGTATAATAACTTAATCATCCGAGTGAAGCAGGGTCCAACGCCAAATCGCCGCAAGACCCTGAATAGACAGGGCCACTCTAGGGAATCAAAGGCCTTCTCCAAATCAACGACAAGACATCCCGCCCGCGGCCAGTCCCGTCTCGCATAATGCATGACACGAAACAGCCGCCTGATATTGTGTGACGTATCTCTCACCGGCACGAACCCGTTATGATCCGGGTGTACCAGGTCCGGTGTTATAGGCGCAAGACGCATTGCTTTGGCCAGTATTTTATAGTCATTATTAAGCATCGCCAGCGGCCGGTACGAGCCCAACTCCACCAGGTCCTTGCCATGCTTGGGAAGGGACACCAGCAGCGTCTCTCTGTGAGATGTAGCCAAGCATTCCCTCTGAACTGCCTCCTCATAAACTCAGAGTATCTTGGGCGCCGGAATTGAAGTAAAAACTTTGTAAAAGTCAGCCGGTAAACCGTCCGTGCTCGGCATTCTGCCAGACGCTAGCTCACTAATACTGGTCTGTATCTCATTGAGGTCAAGAGGCTCATCCAGTGCCCTCACTTGGTCCTCCTTCAGAAGAGAGCGCCCTTGAGGCATACAGCGCCTGGTAATGTCGTGTAAATGCATAATGGATTTCCCCAGGCGTATGCAACAGACCACCAGCCTCCGAGCGGATCTCTGTAACCGGGCCATTATCACAATAACGTCTAACCAGCCAGGCCAGAAGCCTGCCCAACTTGTCTGCCGAGGCATGCGTTCTCACTGAGTGCGCAGCATAATTCAGACAACGCAGCCGTTCAAGTAGCGACAAATGTTCAGCACGGGCCTTGGACAACAATGCCTCCTCTGTGGGGCTTCGAGCAGCCTCTCTCTCTGGGCACAGCGAGTCTCGCTCTGTACGAGTCAGGTCATGCTCAATCGAGTGGCACAGATTCCACTGAGTCCCCAGACAGTGACCTCGGAGGAAGACGTTAAAGGCATCCTACTCCAGTAAGCCTGTTGAGGCCGTACCATCGTTATGCTAAAAAAATTCAGGGATCGCTGTGTCTAGGGATGCCTTAAAAGCGGCATCTTCTAAGAGCTCAGGCCTAAGCTTCCAGGTAGGGACAGCTGGGGGAGAAAAATCCCAACCCAGGCGCATAATCTGCGGGTTGTGATCAGAGTGCGTACGTCCCAGGTAATCTATGCCTACTACCGCCGAGGCCAAATTCCACGTGCAGAGCATCTTGTCCAGGCGCACATGCAGGGAGTGCGGGGCAGAATAATACGAGTAAACTCTGTCTGCACCATGACGCTGCCGCCATATATCTATCATCTGCCAGTGTTGCGTCCAAGTCACCAACCCACGCGCGGCTGCCACAACAGGGGACGTAGACAATGGGGGAAGGAATGATCTAAGTCACTGTCTAGTACACTTTTGAAATCCCCTCCTAGTAACCAAGGGTAGTCACTCCAACCCGCCAGGTGTTGGGACAGATTATGCAGAAAGGAGGCCTGATCTACATTTGGGGCATAAATAGAGCCCAACACTATGGCCCGGCCCGCAAGCCTCCCACGGACCAGGGCGAATCTCCCTTGCTAGTCTATAATCTGCTCCTACGCTACAAATGGGACACCCGCCCTAATCCAGATCAGGGCACCCCGGGCGTGAATGGACTGACCTGTTGCATATAGTTGCCCTCTCCAGCGCCGCTTCAAGTGAGGGAGCTCTGAGAGCGCCAAATGGGTCTCCTGCAAAAATGTGAGATGGGCTGAGTGCCTTTTAAGATAGGAATATATAGAGTACCTGCGTTTAGGCGTGTGTATGCCACGTACGTTCCAAGTGATCGCGATATATGGATTCATGAAGTTGTCAGTCTGGCACTCCCACCCCCGCTCATCCCGCCCTCAAGCGTAGTGTTGCGCTAGCAGTAGCAGATTACCAGCACCCGGACAGGCACTCTGTATGTAGCCTCCAGCATAACCAGAATAGAACCAATACCATCAGAGCATATAGACAACCGGTCTCTGCCCAAACCCAACAACTTGAACATTCAATATCGTAATAACACATTCTAATTCTACGTTAGCAGGAGAGGGGGTAGGCCATATCACACAAGGAAACAGATACACCCTTAGCCAGTCAACCCGGCTATAGTGGAAAACAGAAGGGGGGGACAGCGGCTGGCTGCAGTCATAAACAGCAATCGGAGACAGCTACAGTATCAGCACCGGCCTGCCCAGCCCACCCAGGAGAGCGTCCTATGCCTGGCAGCTGGGCCAACTAAAAGCATATGCTAAGCAATATATCTTCTTTGTAGTTCAGGTAGTCCATTACTTCATACAGATAGTTACAGCATTGCCTGGTCAGCCAGATTGGCCCAGGCAGGGCCTAAAAAAGTTAGTCCGCAGTGGCTGGCGTTACAGGCGGGCACTCCGGAAAGCCCAACTCCGATAGCCTATCCGGCGTGGCAGGCCTGTCACTGGGAGGCTGCGAAATTTAGGTTTCCGATTCCGATGCCGCCGGAGAGGCACCAATGGCCGCAGCCGAGTGTACCGCCTCACACCGCTCCTGCATGAGCTGTTTCAGGTCAGGAGCATGGGTCACAGCCCCCATGGTCGCACCGCCACCCTTGCAGCCACGCCTTGCCCTCCTGCACCTGCTCTTCGATGCGGGTGGGTCTCGCGCCACTGATGACCCGGAGCGCGGCCTGTTGACTCCAACCACTCCCATGCCGCTTCTGGTGTGGTGAAGAAGTGCGATTTATTCTCAGCCACAATGCAGAGTTTGGCGGGGAATAGTAGAGAGTATTCCAGTCCCAGAGCTCGGAGTTTACGTTTCAAGGGCATGTAGGAGGCCCGGTCCTTTTGTCCGCCAGAGTATAGTCCGGGAACAGCATTATTTGTGCATCATCCACTCAAGGCGGCGGGGAGGATCTCACAGTTTTGAGTATAATATCTCTATCCCCATAGTGGAGTAAGCGTATTATAAAAGGACCAGGGCCACTTCCCGGAGGCCTTGGCCGCGTGGGTATTCGGTGAGCCCGCTCCACCGAAAAGAAGGGGGTTAGTGTACCCGCCAGTACCAGTCCCCGAAGCCAGCTCTCAGAGTATGTCACTGCGTCTCGGCACTCCACTCCTTCTGGTAAACCAACCACTCGTATGTTGTTTCTCCTGGTGCGGCCCTCCGCATCTTCCCCTCAAGGCTCCAGCTCCGCCACACGTGTCAAAGCATCCCCCACCGTAGACTCCAAGCGGGACGCCATCGGCATCAGCTCATCCACTCGCGCCTCTATCGTACCTGTTTTATCCACGAGCTTGCGGTGATCAGCATGTAGTAGGACAAGGTAGCTGGCTAACTTGTCAATCTTAGCTTCCAAGGATGTGCGAGCCCACTCCAACGAGTCACCAATGCGCTCCACCGCAGCCAACACAGTGTCCAACTTCTGGCTGTCTTGCGCCACAGCGTCCTGCGACCTCCCAGTTCCAGCGCCAGAACGAAGACGGCCCATCCCCGCCATGATCAAGGAAGCTGCGGACTTCAGCCAATGCCCCTTCTCTCACCAGCCGACACTCCACCAGCCTCGGCAGTCTAGAGCCTCTTAGTGCACACAGCTGGCGCGGAAATATCAGGCCCAGAAACCGCTGCAACCAATGCGACAATCCTGCAGCAAAATGGGCCCTCAGGGGCAACCTCCAGCTCCACACCGTCAGCGACCACTCTAGCTGGGTTGCTCAGCACCTGATACCAAAGGGGAACAACTCCCCGCCACTACCTTCATGGCCAGTAACTGCTCTGCCACCCAGCCGCCTCCAACGTCGGTCCACTCAGCGCTGCACCAATTCGTCGAGTCAGGCTGGGCCCGCTTGCTTGTGCGTCCAAGCCGGCACTGCGCCGCAGCACAAGCAGCCCAGCCGTTGGTTGCTCCAGTGCCTTTTCCCCACCGCCTGCTACCAGGCCACTGGGCACCAATGCCAGGCTTCCAGGGCTCCAGGCAAGCGCCTACGGCGGGGACAGGCCGGCAACCCAGGCCGCGCAGTCAGTGGTCCCGGCTCCACCCCACAGCACCTGAGCGCCCCGTGCGGTAGTCCGGCACCCCCAACCACATGCCTACCGGCATCTCAGGCTCTTCCTTTCCCTGATGGGGCACTGTCTCCTTTGGGGCCCACTTCAGGCCAGCTCTTGTGACCGGCGGGCTGCGGACCCATGTGGGCCCGGTCCAAATGCGCACTGTGTCGCTCCGGAGAGCCGGCACCCAGGTCCCACCACAGCCCGGGGCCCCTCCGCCATCAACACCTCCTCTGGCCGGGTGCCGGTGGTCTCCAGACCCCCTTGTGGCATTGGATAAGTCGGGCAGACGCGGAGATTCTTCAGCTCGCGTCCGCCATTGCCGCCGGCTTGGCCACGCCCCCCATGGCCTCTCCCCTCTTGGTGCAGTCTGGCTAAGTTAGATTCCCTAAAACGACATCCCACATTGCTATTGGACAAAGAATCCTATGTTTATGTTTTAGTCCAATGGAAGTAGAACCTCAAATCTAAGAAATTACTAAACTGTTGTTCACATCTCAATGATTAGATCCTCTTCTCCTGTTCCCATTGTTGGGCTCATCCGGTAACAAATTTGTATCAGTTTATACTCCACTCAGTGCAACCATTGTTAGCTCCTGGGAACATTGCATTTACACACACTAAGTTATACAAAGTATCCTTAGTTAGTACAACATATTCTAGCAAACAGTTCTCATGAGAAAGGATTCTAGCTGCTAATGTTTGGTCAGTGCAATTGAAAATTAAAATTTAATTCACTAAGCACCTATTTTATGATTTGTCTAAGCAATGCAACTTTGACAGGAGGTCATGCAACTAGGCCCAGGATCTCGCTAAATTAAGGCTGTGATTAATAAAGCAAAAACATAATACGTAACCAATAATATGACATACTACTACATTGATCCAAACATGAGCTTGACATTTTACATTAAAAGGCAGTTAATAAGTACACTTCATGATTGCTGAAGCAGATGTCTTAGTTAGAAATGATTAATTAATGTTTATGTATTTTGGATAATTACTTATGTAGAAAATGAATAACGTAGAGAAAAATAATGTGCATGTTTGAAAATGTGACCTCGAAGAATGGCCACCAGTGTTCACGAAATGTACTAAATAATTATTAATACTTATGAAATATTGAAAATGTATTAGATTAATGTAGTAATATGGCATATTAAGGGTTATGAAGTATGTTCTAGCTTATTAATTGTAGGCCTTAACTTAGAGTGTGTCTTGGCCTAGTTTTTCCAGGCCTCATGCAGAAGCTGTATTTCTTAGCGTTTGATAAAAATGCTGACAGAATTAACTGTGAAATGCTCATTGTCTTGTTAAAGTGCTTAGCAGAAGCTTTCCATGAGAACCGACTAACAGGAGACAGTGTCCTTAAAAATGTATCAAGATGTGTGTAATAGGTGCAAGAGGTTCTTTCCCAGGATGCGAACAATGAAGACACTGACTGGTAAAGAAGATGCAACAAATTCAATACCTGACGAGCAGGGTGATGAAAACATCGTAAAGCAGACCAATCAACAACGTGAGAAGTGCGAAATATTAGAATGCATAGATTTGGTATAGAAGTTTTACTGGATAGAGTAATAACGTCTGATTAATTGAGCAAATGAGAATTAGGGGATAGTTTGGATGACTTTGATATAACAACGTGACAGAGGGAAAAGACCACAGACCTGGTTCTGGTTTCTGATGCGATATTGAGAGAAGAGATTCGAGATTCTGTCATTAGGCTCATACTCTCTGACTGAGAGCCTGATGTTTTGCTGATAGATTGATGACTTGAGGACAAAGACTGATTCTGCTTGCTGACCCATACCGTGGATAGGTAGATATGACAAGGTGACTGAATTGCATTTTATGGTACCAACTGCGCTATCTTGATAGTTTAGCTTAGGTAGATGTTTTCTAAATTTATTTTCTAAATTGCTTTGCATGACGATCCACATGCTGATGCTAATCTGGGTTAGTTGAGGCTATTCACATGACGACTGGCAAATTGCAGGGACAAATGTTTGACGAGCTATCTTGCTGAATTCGATGAATGTGAATACTTCATCGCAAATGACTTTGCTATTGTTCTGTACTGTTGTTTTAGAATGTGTTGTGATTCAAGCCTTGATTAGATTGCGTTTCTTTCATCATTTTGGTCAACCAGTACTGTTTTTAAATGTGTTTCATTTGATTTTGAGATTCATCTACATGACTTTAGCATTGTTAATATAAGGGAAATAAAATTACTAAACTTTTACTAAAGATGTGGTTATTCGTGGCTGAAAGGCTATGAGGCATGACAATTACTGACTCCGTTGATTATTGATTCACTAATGATTATTGATTATTGTGTAATGATTATTGTTTCTGTTCTGGAACTATGGTAAGAACATCCTGAACGAGTCACTATGTTCATCAACCTAGACACGTCCCTTTGTAAGTTTACTTATTAAGGTCCGAGGTACTAACATGATTATTGGTGGTCACTCAAGTAGGCACATTTTCAGACTTGTGTTTAATTTTTCTATGTTAACTCATTTTCTATTCAGATTTAACATTCAGAATACATGAATATTCATTAGTAAAAAATTCAGCGTTAACAGTGTCCCACAAGAAGAAGCCACACCAGGATGCAATGGATGCATTCCACCTACGGTGCGGAGTCCCTCATATAAATTATTTCACCGAGTATCTCAACAGGAACAGTTCGGCTTTAAAATTGTACTTCAACCACAGTAATAGTTCAGTTCTAAGCAATTTATTTTGCACATAAATAGCTATAAAAAGTACATAAGCCACACTAACATACAGCCACTTATACTTTCTCAGGTGGCACCAATCTTTGCTTCAAACACAAGTCCACCAGCATCCTAGTTGGTTAGCACTATAGTCGTTGAGCTAGGTCAGTTGAAGGGCCATATGATCCAAACTCCCATTTTAACGTGCACTGCATAGGCAGTCCATGTCATAACACCTTCATACAAACTAGTTTGGAAAATCAGATAGCACTACAGAACCACACAACAAAGTATTTTTCTAACATTCCTCATTCACGTGGGTTACACGGGAAGGTTGCAAGACCTTCATTGCACCCTGTGGAGTAGTGCTATTGAGATAACCCTCACCATTGAAACCACTTCCACAACACTGATTTGGCCCAGGAAATGGTTAATCAACACCTCATACCCTAATGAAGGTCCTCTATTGGAAATTAGCATTGCTGCATATCTAGCTTCTGCCTCAAGTATTACCAGGTCTTCTTGGAAAAGCCTAACATAAACAGTAGGTATCCATTTCAACACAATAGGATGTGTATCAACCACAAAAAATATGTGCTTAGTAACTAACTATTTCAAATAAGCATTTTTACTATCTCTTTAAGATCACCATTATTTGTTCAAATTTCCAAAGGTGAGAGAGTCATAAATGGCTTCTTATCTCTTTCACATACGTTAGCCATGGTATAAATGTCAACATGGATATAAAAGCTTTCAGAGTAGACTTGTAGATTTCTTTACTTAGTTTTAACCTATTATTAATCCAGCACTATCACCTACAGTTATAATGTCTAGTTCTCAGCTGACACATAAATATATGCGCGCAAAGTCCGCTGAATGATAGTGTACTCACCCCCTTGTGTCTGCTGTGATGCCCTCAAGCGCCCATCCAACTCAGGGTAGGCCACCGCCAGGATCCGGGACATAAGGGGGGTCATGGTGCGACGGGCACCCCTCCCACGTTGGGAGGCCATCCCCAGCTGAGCCTCCGCCGTCCTCTTGCTCCAGTGGCGAATGTCCTCCCATCTTTTACGGCAGTGGGTGCTCCGTCTCTGGTGGACCCCAGGGTCCGGACGTCCTTGGCGATGGCACGCCAAATATCCTTCTTCTGGTGGGCGCTGTCCTACATGAAATGTACAGGGGAAGAAGAGAAGTCATTAGCAACTGCACCGTCAAAGTGAGTGGCCCACATCCCTACCCTTGCCAAGTGGCACATGCATTCACAGCCCTTCATGCTCGCAGAACTCTGCCCCCTTCCTTCTTACAACCAGCCCTCTCCACCCAGGCATAGCCCATACAACTTGCTCCCTGTGTACTCACCTGTTGGTCTGGAGGACCGTAGAGTAGCGTGTACTGGGGGAGGACCCCGTCCACGAGCTTCTCCAACCCCTTTGCAGTGAAGGCAGGGTCCCTTTCCCCAGACGCACGAGCCATTGTCTCTTCCAGACCGAGGTCACAGCAGCACTTGCAGTATAGGTCCTCTCCTGTCGAAGATCAGGTATTTAGTGATTCAACAGATAGAAAATGGCGGTGACGTCCGCGGCGGTGACGTCCGCGGCGGTGCGTATCATCACCGCCGACGCACTTCGTCATTGGCTCTTGTGACCCATAGGGTCCAATGTTAACCAATGCAGCATTGCGCCGCGGTCTTCGACCGCCTACCGCGACGGTGTACAACGCCAGCGCAGTTACCTCACATCCCATTGTCCCAGTTTAGAGGTCAGGCAGCCGCCATTTCAGGGGCCCACATGGCTTAATTTTCAACTGCGTCACACATACCTAGGCCTGGACTCAACACACATACAGACAACTTTTTGGATTATGTTTCATGTTCTGTGTAGCTGTGGGTACATACCTCTGAGTTGCTTGATTCTGTGGTCGCTGTTGTCCTTCCTAGGCACCGTCAGCTGGGACATGTGAGGAGATGGCGGAATCCTCCGGTGTACCGACCGCTGGTGGACCTGTTGACAATGGAAGAGCGACATTTAATCATCACCTACAGGTTTGACCATGCCACAATCCAGTAACTGTGTACCCAGTTGGAGCCTGACCTGATGTCTGCTATCCACCATCCCACAGGGATCCCCCCTCAAGTGCAGGTGCTATCAGTGCTCCATTTCCTTGCAAGTGGGTCATTTCAAACAACAGTGGCCATGGCATCAGGGATGTCCCAGCCTATGTTTTCCAACGTGTTGTCCAGAGTGTTGTCTGCCCTGCTGAAACACATGAGGAGCTACATCGTTTTCCCTAAGGTGGAGGATTTGGCTACTGTTAAAGGTGACTTCTATGCCCTTGGACATATCCCCAACATCATAGGTGCCATTGATGGGACACATGTGGCTTTGGTCCCCCCCCACAGGAGTGAACAGGTGTACAGGAACCGGAAGAGTTATCATTCCATGAATGTACAGCTGGTATGTTTGGCCGACCAGTACTTCTCCCAGGTAAATGCTATGTTCCCTGGCTCAGTGCATGACGCCTACATCCTGCGGAATAGCAGCATCCCTTATGTGATGGGTCAACTCCATAGGCACCGGGTGTGGCTATTAGGGGACTCTGGTTACCCCAACCTGTCATGGCTACTGACCCCAGTGAGGAATCCCAGGACCAGGGCAGAGGAACGCTACAATGAGGCCCATGGGCGGACTAGGAGGGTGATCGAACGCACCTTCGGCTTCCTGAAGGCCAGGTTCAGGTGCCTCCATATGACAGGTGGTTCCCTATTCTACTCACCAAGGAAGGTGTGCCAGATCATCATCGCCTGCTGGATGCTTCACAATCTTGCTTTGCGACGCCAGGTGCCTTTTCTGCAGGAGGATGGTCCAGATGACGGTGTTGTGGCAGCTGTGGAGCCTGTGGACAGTGATGAGGAGGAAGCAGAGGAAGAAGACATTGACAACAAGGACTCAGTCATCCAGCAATATTTCCAGTGACACACAGGTGAGAACACTTTCTTGCCTACTACAAATACTTTCACACTTCTACCTCTATCCTGTCTGTCAATTTCAAGCAGTATTTGGTAACTGAGTTGTACATTTCCATTACGGTTTCACAGGTGTGGTTACCAACGTGCGTCATCTGCTTGCATTCTTCATGGACTTGTGATGTCTGACATAGGTATGTTGACATTACATTTGTTAACGGATTTTTTCACTGTCATAGCTAATACACATTTTCAAAATCACAGACTGACTCCAGATTTTTTTGTGCTTTAAGGGTGTTTATTGATGTGCTAATTATTGGAGGGGGTGGTAAAACTGTCAGGGGTGATGGTGGAGGAATGTCCATGGCAGAGTCCAGTCTATTAGTCTCACAGGTGCACTGCCCATATGGGCATAGGAAGTGGAGCTGGGGCAGTTCCAATATGGACAGGGTTACAAAGTGGGACAATGGGATGACAATCCGGGTGGTCTCATTTCTTGGCGGGGGTCTTGGCATCGTGCTCTGTCCTGTTCCTGGATCTCAGGGACCGCTTGTGGGGTGGTTCTCCGTCTGCAGGGGGTGGGGTGCTGGTGTGGTGGTCCTGTGGCGGGGCGTCCTGTCCACTAGCGCCAGCGGAGGTGGTGGGCAGTTCATCGTCCATGCTAGTGTCAGGGGCCCCTTGGAGTGCCACGGTATCCCTCATGGTGTTCTGTATGTCCTTCAGCACCCCTATGATGGTGCCCAGGGCGGAGCTGATGGTTCTGAGTTCCTCCCTGAACCCCAAATTCTGTTCCTCCTGCAGGCGCTGGGTCTCCTGAAACTTTGCCAGGACCGTAGCCATCGTCTCCTGGGAATGGTGGTATGCTCCCATGATGGAGGAGAGGGCCTCGTGGAGAGTGAGTTCCCTTGGCCTGTCCGCCCCCTGTCGCACAGCAGCCCTCCCAGTTCCCCTGTGTTCCTGTGCCTCCGTCCCCTGGACCGTGTGCCCACTATCACTGCCCCCAGGTCCCTGTTGTTGTTGGGGTGGTGGGTTATCCTGGAATCCCTGTAGTGGTGGACACACCGCTGATTGACGTGTCCTGGGTACGGAGGTATGGGCCCGCTGGGTGGGTGCTGTGCTGGTGTTTCCAGAGGGTGAAATGTCTGTGTTGGGCTGTGCCTGTGCGACGGGAACCGACTGTCCCGAGGCCCACGATCGTCCGGGCTGGTCATCTGGATCCAGTTGGCCAGAGCTGCTGTCAACAGTGTGGGCCTCTTCTGTGGGTGGGGTAGAGATGTCTGGACCCTCCTGTCTGGTGACGTTGGGTAGTGGTCCTGCAGGGGTGTAAAAGCATGATTATTGCATCTTTGTGTGTCATGGTGTGCAATGGGTGGTTGACCGTGTACCCCAGTGCTAGAATTCCTGTGTGGGGGTTGTGTGATGATGGTTGGGGGGGTGTTATGGGTAGGTGCAGTGGGCATGCTTTACTGAGGGGTGTCCATGCTGTGTTGTGTCATGCAGGGCTTGGTGTTAGGATGTGTGGTTTGTGTTATTAGTACATTAGTGAGGAGTTGCAGTGGTAGGGGAGGGGGTGAGGGTGGGGGTCTGTGATAGCATGCAGGTCGGGTGGGGGATATGATAGTTAAGATTTGACTTACCAGAGTCCTTTCCGCCACCGACTCCTCCGAGGCCATCAGGATGCATAATGGTCAAGACCTGCTCCTCCCATGTTGTTAGTTGTGGGGGAGGAGGTGGGGGTCCGCCGCCAGTCCGCTGTACCACGATGTTGTGCCTGGAGACCACGGAACGCACCTTCCCCCGTAGGTTGTTCCACCTCTTCCTGATGTCCTCCCGATTTCTTGGGTGCTGTCCCACTGCGTTGACCCTGTCGACTATTCTACGCCATAGCTCCATCTTCCTAGCTATGGAGGTGTGCTGCACCTGTGCTCCAAATAGCTGTGACTCTACCCGTACGATTTCCTCCACCATGACCCTGAGCTCCTCCTCCGAGAACCTGCGGTGTCTTTGCCGTGCCATGGGGTGGCGTAGGTGATGTGTCGGGTGGTGTATGTGGTGATGAGTGTGGTGATGTGTAGTGGTGTGTGGTATTTTGTGCGTGGATGTTGTGTGGGTGATGGTGTTGTGTGCCTCTGTGTGGTGGGGTTGTCTATGCTGTGCAGTCTCTCTGGCCTTCGTCAATAATTTTTGGTTTATCACTGACCTTCGGTGTGGCGGACTTGTGTGGGTGTCTGACTTTCGGCGGATTCAGAGATGTGGGTCATAATAGCTGTGGCGGATTTCAGCAGCCGCAGCGGTGTATTGGCGGACTTCTGCACGGCGGTAAGCGGCTTTTACCGCCAATGTTGTAATGAGGGCCTAAATCTTTATGCCAGCTCGAAGTGATACAAAGTATTGCATTCCATTTACTATCCGGAGCACAAGTTGTTTTGCTCTGGAATGGTACCCTTTTCTCAATAAAAAACTCTTCATGGTGCTCTATGTCACTTTGCATCAAAAGGAGTTATTGGAGCAGATCTGCACAAGTCCAGCCCCACTAGGTTGCGATGCAAAGCCTGATCTGTTAAGATAGTCAGACTGGACTTTGTGTCAGAAACTACTGCCTACTTAACAAACGTTAAAATAAGGGAAAAATGTTCATTCCTAAAACAAATTACATGTGTGTTAGTGTGCAGCACAAATCTAATGCAAGGGATCTTTCTGAGTTGTCTAACTTAAGAATTGGTACTGAAAGGGAGCACAACTATGTTGACCACACAAGGGGATGGCTGCAGCAGTGGGCCAGTCTTAGTAGTTACGGCTCTGTACTGTCTTTACTCACTGGCACAGTAAATTTAGATGGTGCACTGCTGTGCATGAACATTGTTTAGAATCTGGGTCAGTGTTTTTGTTGCAGGTGAGGAGGACTGCATTATCTGTCAAATACAATACTGGATTTTGGCAGCCGTTGATTATAGTGACATTGACATCTAATCTCTTTCAGATTGTGTTCAAATCAGCTATAAGAAGCATTGCACAAACTATGTTTCATCACAAAGCTGTGGTATACCCCAAATACATACAGATCACTGGTTTTCTTATCTCTTGATCATCAAGGACTTCACCTCACCAGCAGCTGCTGTCAACAACACCTGCTAACAAGAACTGTGCAGAGACCTGCACAACGAGAAGACTAGCATCCCACCTTGAGCAGCACCACCTGCTAGACAACACCCAATCCAGATTCTGAAAGAAACACAGCACCAACAGAGGACTTATCACTCATCACAGCCACAGACGACATCTACACCATCCAGGTCTGATGAGACACAGGAGCCTTCATCCAGCTTCACCTCTCCGCAGCATTCACCATGGTCTTCCACAACACCCTCATAGGAAGACTCCACAAGATTGGATTTCAAGGAGCTGTGCTTAAGTGGATATTCCCCTTCCCCACAGCAAGAACCCAAAGGGTCAGACTGCAACCCTTCACATCAGAGACCAAGAACCTGATCTACAGCGTTCCCCAAGGATCATCCCTCAGCCACACTATGTTCAATGTCTACATGACAACGCTTGCCAACATCATCCAATCCCAAGGTATCCCCATCATCTCCTATGGTGACAACACATAACTCATACTCTCCCTGATGGACAAGACAACCACCACCAAAATCAACTTCACCAACTGTATGACCCTTGTAGTGGAGTGGATGAGAAACAACTCCCTAAAGTTCAACTCAGACAAAACGAAAGTGCTGGTCTTCAGAAACAAGGCCTCCCCATGGGACTCTACCTGGTGGCCATCTGAACTAGGACCAACACAGGCTGACCAGGCAAGAAAACTGGGGATCATCCTCGACAAGAAACTCAACATGACATCACAAGTCAATGCAGTGAGCTGTTCCTGCTTCCACATTTTGTGCATGCTACAAAATGTCTTCTAGTAGCTGTCAGAACACCAAAATTACTGTCACACAGGCACTGATCACTGGCAGACTAAATCACAGCAATGCACTCTATGCCAGGATCGCCAAACAACTCCTACAAAGATTCCAGACCATCCAGAACACGGCAGCAAGACTTATACTCGACCTCCCAAGTTGCACCCACATCACACTGAACCTCAAGGAGCTCCACTTGCTCCCCAAACTCAAGTGAGGTCAATTCACGCCCCTTAGACACACATATAAAGCCTTACACAGCACTGCACCAGCATATCTCAACATCTGCATACCTTTTTACCACCCACCCCTAGGTATCTACACTCTGCCTCATTCATACCTGAAGACATGCCCCACATCCGCAATACCAGAACAGGAGGTTGATTATTCTCTTACATCGCACCCAAAGCCTTGAACAACCTCCCTCAACCCATCAGAGCCTCCTCCTCACTAAATTTCCACAAGTGGCTGAAGACCTGGCTCTTCGAATAGCACATTGGGGACTACATTCCTGCACACCTGCTCTAGTGCTTGGATATCCTTACAAGTGATTATCGTGCTATACAAACCCACTTATCATCTTTCTCGTAATGGACCTTTGCAGTGTTATTAAGATGTGACATTTTGTATCATCTAACAAAGACCTGGATCCATTCCTAATCTGGAAATGGTGGGCTTGTGAGTGGCCGAGGGGGGAGTGGGAGGTCTATAGTGAGATGATGGTATGGTGGTCAGGCCAATGACAAGGGCACTAGTGAGGTTGGAGATCTGAATGCCTTAGTGAGCTTTGGAGTCTAGGGAATAGTTTGTGTGAGAAGGTGCTGTTATGTTTTCAAGGCTGGGGCATATTTCCAACAAATCTTTGAAGGAGGGAATAGTTAAGTTTTCTGATGAGAAAATTGAAATACGCTATGACCAGGAGATAACTGGGTGTAAGTAAGAGGCCATTTAGAACAGAAGCAAAATCCTCACAGAAGCCCTATGCTTAGCCATCTGTGATGACTTTGATGGAGGTCTAGGGTGAGGGATGAAAGAAAATAAAATGGGATTTAAGCTAAATGCAGTTATGGAGGGTAAGTTTAATGGCATGTAGATGACTTTTCTGGATGATGGCTAAGCCATTCCGTCTTCACTTGGATGTGTTGGTAAGTGTGGGGGAGTGGTTTACTGGTACAAGGTGTTTGGAAGTGAGATGGAAGGATTCTGTGAACCAAATATCAGCGAAAAGTAAGATATCTAGGTTCTGGTTGATCATCAGTTTATGGAGGTTAAAAGCAGCCTTGGCAGCAGATCTAGGTTGAAGAGCATTTATTTGCTCAGGAAAGACATCTAAAAGTGGACCTAGGGGTACTTTATGGGAGGAAACTGGCTCCTTTGTGTGTTTAGAGGGTGCTATAGAAGTCAATTATATTCATGTCACTAACATTTCTAGAGGCAAAAGGAAAAGAAGATAAGCCTTTATTTTTAGGTCAAGCCTATCAGACATTGCAAGCTGTATTGTTGTGAAAGACCTATTGCGAGCTTTCAGTGGGCTTACAACCACCCACTGCTTACCACTGTATGAATCTCATGTGCGTGCTTGGTTGCTTGCCTTGTCAATCTTGTGTTTGTCCCTTCCCTGAGTTATGGTTTCTTTATCATCTTCTTGTCTGCCTGAATTGTGTCCTTCCACTCCTCACTTATAGGTGAGAACTACTTTTTTTTATTTTTGCTTAAGCACTTCATGAGAGTACATATGTTTTCCAGCCCTCTCCCTCTCTTGTTCCCCCACTGCTCTATTTCTCTCTCTCATGGCTTCTCGCTCTCTCTTCTGTGTACCCCCAACCCACAGTGTTGCTGTCTCCCCTGTGTCACTTTGCATTGGTTCCAGGAAGCTGTGCTGGGGATCCTGGAAGGGTCTTGCATTGCTTTGAGTTGGTTCTGATGGGATGGCAGCTATGTGGCGAGGCTTTGTGGGGCTTGGCAATGGTCTTTGCATTGATTCACATTGGTTCCAATAGGGACCACATCTTGTCTTCACAGAAGCAGCTTCAGACCCGCTTCCAAGGGTCCAAGGCTGGAGTGGCACCACTTGGGAGGGCAGGATTCACAGATGGCAGAGTCCAGGTGCCCAGTTCAAGGTTGTTGGAGGCCTATTATGTCCCTGAGGCTTCCGATAGGGAGTCCAGCCAACTAGCCTTTGGAGTCACTCTGGGGTTTTGGGTTCAGAGTTGCAGATCCAGTCCTTCTCACCCAGGCAAGAGGGCAGCAGGCAGCAGCTTAGCACAGCCCTTCAGAGCAGCAGTCATTCAGAGCAGCAGTCCAGCAGAGTGGCTGTCCTTTCAACAGCACAGCAGTCCTTCTTCCTAGTATCTACAGGTCCAAAAATGAACTGAAGAGTTGGTGTTATACCCAGTTGTGTCATTAGAGCAAGGAGAAGCTTCAAGGGCAGAGATCTCCAGGCTTTTCTCTGGAGAGAGCTACTTCTGATCATTGAAAATCATTGTGAGCTACTGAAATATAAGCAGATCGTGCAATGTTACCAGACACCCCCACGCTCAGCTTTATAGACTTTAAACCTAATTGCCATAAAGCCAGATAATATGGTTTGAAATACTTTGACAAGGGACACCTTGACAGGATTGCCATGTGTGTCAGTGAGAGAGTGGTCTTTGGGGATGTATAGAAATGTGTGCATATGAATAGGATATGTGTGTATTGGTGACTGAAAACCTGTGTCAAATGTACTTGTGGCACAGGATATGCCTTCCGCCATAAGTGGCACTGTTACATGTATACCTCAAACGTACAACCATTTTTTAAATGGGAAAAATTTAAAGTGCAAACATGTTCATAACATGGAACATTTTCTGCACTTTAAATTTCTCCCCTTTAAAAAATGACTGTATTTGTCAGTTATAACTGTGGCACAGTGTTCTACTGGCCACTGGAAGCAAGAGGCCTGCTGTTTGTAAATGCAACACTTTGAAAACAAATAAAAAGTTATATTAATCATTAAGGTAATTTTTCATTTTAATTTTCTCTGATTTAAAAACATTGAGAAACATAATTTTGCTCTCTCCTCCAATACTGACTTGACAAAGACTTTTATGTAAGAATGAAATACCTCAGTGCTTCAGTTTCTCACTCTATGCCCTGGGTCATAAATCTGACCACAGCACTCCTTGTTATCAGGCCCTTCTATCTGCGGCCTGATGATCATAATGTAAAATAAACAGCTTTCCCTTCAAATGCAAAAATGTGACCCTGTACTTATTTTAAAATTAACTTAAGGGTGTGAGCTACTCTGAAGGTGCCCAACTTTCAACTACACCCAAACATGTGACCCAGAGAAAGGTTGCAGGTACCAAATGGCAAAGACAAGAAATTGCCAACGTTCTACAAGTGGGGTTTTCAAAATTGCAATTTAAAATCTGACTTCACCATAAGCTGGGATTTTTCGTTACAATTCCAGAGACACCAAACATGACATGGTTATCTGTTCCCATTTGGAAATGACACTTATAAAAAGTAATAATGGAAATCAATGCTATCCAATGGAAGAGGTAGGTCTTCCAGTAGGAAGTGGGCTATCCATGGCTTACCTTGGGGTTACAAACATGCATTAAAAAGGAAGGTTTGGGCCTGGAAAAATGTTTACTTTGCCAGATTGTCATTACAGTTTAGAACTGCACAGCCATACTGCAATAGAAGGCCTGAGACATGTTTAAGGTTTAACTTAAGTGTGTGGCACAATCAGTGCTGAAGGCCCACTACTAGTATTTAATTTACAGCCCCTCTGCACAGGTAGTGCCAGTTTACTATAGATTAAAAAGTACATTAAATATGCCAACTGGGTATAAGCCAATCTAAAATGTTTTAAGGAGAGAGCAAAAGCACTTTAGTACTGGTTAGCATGAAGTGTTCAGAGCGCTAAGGCCAGCAAAAATGTCAGCAGAAACACGAGGTCTGAAAGCAAAAGGTTTGGGAAAAACCACACCAAGGTTGCCTGGTCTAACAGTACCATAAGCCATCCCTTATGTTTTTAGTGGAATAGTAGTGAGTCAGTCATTCTCTGTCCATATGATGAGTCATCTGAGTACTCTCTATTGCATTTTATGTAATTTGTAAATTGCATTTTCAGTTTACAAAAGTGTTTTAAATTTCCCTGCTTAGAATGTATAAGACCTGCAATCAGTTTTCTCTAGATGTTATCTGATCAAGATGTATCTCGAGGTGCAAGTGTTTTTTTAAAATCTATTGAGCAACATTGTCAATCAATGGTTTCTACGTTATTATGGTTGTAATGGCTGTTTGAATGATGTTTATGATTCGATCTGTTATAGCTGAATAACGTTTTTTATGACTTTGACTATAATATTTGCAAATCTGAGACAAGACAAAGAAGCCTCACTGATGCTGCACTTGGAGGTGCTGGAAGATTCTAGTGAAGATTATCAGCAGTACGATTGTCCTAGCATTAAGGTTAGAGTTGGTTCAGTTCAATTCATGTGTTGCATTTTTGTGGGGCTGACAAAGCTGATTGCTGATGGAGTTAATTCCATACTCTGACAAAGTTGTTGCGGACAGGCCAAGAATCTTGTTGTCGCCTTACTTACAGAGATGCTGGATATCACCCAACAGAAATAAACAAATATGCCAGTTCAAACATATAAGTGTAACATGTTCACAGGGCTAACCAAAGGGGTTAATATTCATATATGTTCTCCCTACTTTTATTGAATTTGTGTGATGCCAAATAGGAACTGTCATTCTAAGCTGATTTTCAATTGTGCATTGTAGAATCTTCAGCTCTTTCTCAAGGTCTTCAGACTGTGGGGTGGTCTCTGCTGAGTGGTGTAACACAGGCCTCTGAAGCCATCACGGCACAGTGGGGGGCAACTCTTCATTAGGGCCCCATTCAGCTCAAGGCCAATTGATATTTGTGAGATATGGGGACAATCAGTGGCTCTTCATTACATTCTGCAGGAGGCCACATAATTTTGTGTTATGCCAGTGGCGCTGCTGGGGATGTGACTGGGCTCAGGAGCACTTAGCATAGGGGAGTGCAGACAAACATCATACTGAAAAACAGTGTTGTGATGTAGAGAACTTAAAAAAGGTACTGGGAGCTCCTCTGTATTGGGCAATTAGTAATATTGTTCACAATGCATATCCTTGCTAGAAGTATGTGTGAGAGGTATACCTCATAATTAACCACCAGGCCTCATCCAGTCATTTCTGGTAAAGGATCACACAGTGGACATTTTTAGAGTGGCATGTCTACCAATACATTATTGACATTTGTACATTTGAGAGAGTTTTTAGAAGGGATAACTGAACTGGCCATAACTGCAATTTTCAAAATATTAAATAATACTTAGCTGCAAAGTAGCACCATGTCTTCTGCAAATACATGTAGCCAGTTCATGCAGTTTAGCCAATAGCACATTGCTTTCTGAGACTTGCAGTTCCAAGTATGGACTCAAAAATATCAGACTGAAATATGTGTTTGGAAAAAAGTCAGAACTGGAAGAAGATGTCACATATGACATACCAGTTGCTAGCTGTGTAGGGGAATGTGGAAAAATAAAAGGCGTGAATGATCATTCATTTTTTCAAAATTTCTTAGATGCCTTCTAAAGCCTACCACACATTTTGGCTCCTTTGCTCACAATATAAATAATATCAGAATCCCTTTCAGAGGGTCATGGGGCACACAGGAGCTACTGGCACAAACATGGGGCTTGAGGCCTTTCACTCTGAATGTCCCCGGCCTACTTAGTATTTTGAGCAATTGGGCCAAGTACCCATCTTGGTTAAGCAACCTAAAGCTCCCTCGAGGGGGAGATGTGGATATAGATTAGTCAACACAGGCTATGAACTCAAAATGAGCACAGCAGCAGTAATAAATCATTGACCAGCAAAATACTCACCTTTATGAAAATAAATAAGTATTTTAATTCTACTGCAACCCACACAAATGAAAAATACAGCATTCAGAGACAATAATACAATGCCCCTTGAGGTTGAAGCTATAGTGTTTCAATGGCAATTGCCTGTCCCAATCCATCCTTGCATTATGGATAGTGGTTATACCCCATTTACTGTTGGCAACATTCAGGGAATGCCCTACTAGCAGTCTGTATCTCAGGAGTCAACTCAGGTTCTTAAATTCAAGTAAAAAGTGACCTGGCGTTGCAGCCCTCTCAGCAGTGAGTTCCCCTGGAGCCAATAGGCCTGAAACAAGCGTTACCCGCTCCACACTACCCAGCACTGTATCCTTCATGTAATGTACCACACACAGGTGCACATACATCTAGCATTTGCATTTAAAATACATTCAATGTATCCTTGATGTATTGCACCTTTCACAGGTACACATAAAACCAGCACATGCACTTGTGCTGCATGCACTGCACAGCACTACACCCTTCAGGTACTGGACCACAGACATGTGCATCTCCAGTACATGCATACACTACTCAGTACTGCATTATCACTTTAAGGAACCCTTCCCAGGCAAACATACACCCAGAGCAAGTACACCAATTCTGCACTGAGCAGCAATTCACACAAACCTCATGTATTCCAAGGGTAAGTTAACCAAACTGCGTTAAAATAAATGAGGCCCATATTTATACTCTGTTTGCGCTGAATTAGCATTATTTTTTACGCTAATTCAGCACAAATCTAACTCCATATTTATACTTTGGCGCTTGGCATGTGAAGCGCCAAAGTTATGGAGTTAACGTTGTTTTCTGGACGTGAACACCTACCTTGCGTCAATGAGATGCAAGGTAGCCGTTCCTGTCCAGAAAAGGACGATATGGCCTTTGCGCCATATTTAGCTCCCCGTACTAAAATCCAGCACAGGGGGTGGGGCCCTTAAATAATGGCCATACGCTTGCTTAGCGCCATTATTTACGCCTGGTTATGGGCTGGCGTAAGGGGACCTGTAGGCATATTTCCATGGTCAGAGACCATGGAAAGCACCCACCGGTCCCTTTCCCTGGCCCCAGGGACACCCCCACCCACACCAGAGGGACACCACAGGATGGGGGACCCATCCCAGGTAAGTCCCGGTGAGTATATATTTTTTTATTTCACCCTGCTCAGAGGCCCTGACTTGGGGCCCCCTGTACGGCGCTGGCCCTAATGGCCATGCCCAGGGGACATTTGTCTCCTGGGCATGGCGATTGGGGTGATGGGCATGGTTCCTGTCTTTACTAAGACAGGTGCCATGTCCATGGGGGTTGAGCACCAGAAAATGGTGCTACTCTGCTAAGGGGCAATTTTTCTGCCTCTGAACAGTGTAGCGCCATAATTCAGTGCACAAGGCCCAGTTTCCCCTATGCCTCCCCCGCCTTGTGAGCGTCCTTTCCAAGGACGCTCACAGGGCATTAGCACCAGCTAGCGCCATTCCATAAATATTGCACCCGGCATCTTGGAATGGTGCTAGCCGACGCTATACTTTTTCACGCAAAATTGCGCTAACGCAGTTTTGCGTGAAAAAGTATAAATCTGGCCCTTAGTGAGCCTGAAAGCTTCACTCCAGTGACACGGGTTAAAAAAGACCTGTTAACTCCTACTGATGACTATATGATATATTGCCACACTGCACTCATGGTGCTATAATACTATCTGTATTTAACCACTGACTCCATCTTGACCACTGATTCCATTTCGTGCTTAGCTTCAAGTGCCTGCCATCACATTGGTGGCGCAGGTATTTTTCCACAAAGCTTGTTTTCTACACTAGGCATGTTTTCGCTCTTCTCAGCAGAGGAGGGGACATATTGTGAGGTATGCAGAGGTGATAAGAGTGTACCAGGGAGAGAATGTTTTCAGCAGAGAAAGGTACAGCTCCGTCTCAGGAATGTGCAACGGGGCAGGGCCCATTCCTGTGAGTGTTTATGACGCAGACCGTGAACAGCCAGCTCTTGAATTTCATAACTTACTCGAAGGGAGGGGGAGGTTTCCAGAAACTTCCTCTTTGGCCTGTTTAAGGTATATAAGGTGGAGAAGTTTGGCACTGAGGCAGAAGGAACTAATTTCTGGTGGTGGACGCACTGCCCAAATCATATCTCATCAGGTACGTTTCTACTGTCTCCGCTGTCCAGGGTTCCTCAGCTTGATGTTGGCAAGGATGATGCTAGATTTGATCCCCTTGGTGATGCATTTTTAATCTTAATTATCTAGCTTAGCTGTGCAGGCAGTTTCCTAAGTGCCAAGTACCAAATGACATGCCAGGGTGGAAAGAAGCACCCTATGATGTTCTTGCGAATGAATGGGTGTGTGGAGCAGGGTTATGTGAGAATTGGAGTGAATCTCTTGTTCATGCTGAACCAAAAAAGTATTTTTTTTGCTTGCGAAAAGTGCCAGTAGAGAGGTGGTGGGATTTATCTATTTTAGCCAGACGGGGCTGGATCCTGTTATCTGCTTATAGAAAAATGCATGAGAAATGTGGTCAGTTAAAACAAGAAAACCAGCAATTAGAGAGGCAGCTAGTTGAAGCCAAAAATAACGTAACCATGCTGTCCCATAAGAATAAGTCACTGCAGGATAAAGTTGATGCTTATCAGTCCATCATAGAAAAAGCAGCCATCTACATTGCACAATTTAAGTCTCAGAAACGCAGAGGGAGGCTCCATCAAAAGATAGTTACTTTAGCCATTGCTAAGGCAGGACTAGACTGGAATCCAGATGATTGGGGTGCCAATATTTGGGATTCCACCAATTTTTCCAATTCCAGTGAAGAGTTTGTTCAAAAAGGTGGGGGCTAGCTTGAGGCAGACAAACAGAAAATGGTTTGTGCATAACCTATGTTTAGATGGAAAATACAGGGCACCCTACAAAACCTGGGAGGGGGTGGGGGGTTGTGATGCACTCCTCAGAAGATTATTCTCAACAGGAGATAAACAACATTATAGATAGGTTTTGCCAAAAACCTGGGGAAGCATTGCTTACATGGATGGGGTGGTTGTTTGACACAGGAGCTTCTGGGGTGGCACTGGATGTGGGAGATGCAAGCAGGTTTTTTTACTGTTAGCACTGGCCCCATCATACAAGAGAGTTTCAAAGTTATGTGAATGAAGAAGCAACTAACTTGTTGCAATTGGCAGTTGTAGGGTGTAGTCAGAAATATCATATTGAATCACACTGGCCTCCAAATGATAAGCCCCGGTACAAATTGAGAGATGCCATGCAAAGAATTAAAGGAGAAAGTATGAAAACTGCTATTCTCTTGGATGAGGCCCACCATTTGTTTGATGCTCCACGGTCAGTTTCAGTACAAATCAAAATCATTTGGTTAGCCCCTCCAGCTTACAAGCAGGTGATAATGACTCTCCTAATTAATCAGACAGGGCAGGTATTGAAAGATATACTGGAGGCAATTAGCGAAGTAGGAGAGCTAGGAGATTGAATGAAACCTGAGAGAGATTCAAGATCTGAGGGTCACACAGACAATAACAGAGTATCTAGGAGTGATATGTTTACGGAGATGCTGATGGATGGTGTCAACAAAGCACATATATGGGATAAATACTAACGGCTTCATTACGAGCGTGGTGGTCTCAAGACCACCACACTCGTGATGGCAGTCGCACCGCTGCAGACAGGGCGGTCTGACCACCATATTATGACCATGGCGGCTCGATCCGACTGCCGACACCGCCAGGCTGCAGCCAGCCTGCAGCCTGGTGGTCCCATTAGATATAATCTGTCAGGGCAGCAAGTCCCCGTCCACCAGCCAGGTTTACACCGCCATGGAAAGGCTGATGGAATGGGGTTGTCGGGGCCCCTGGCAGCCCCTGCACTGCCCATGCACTTGGAATGGGCAGTGTAGGGGCCCCCATGCATAGACCCATTGCGCATTTCACTGCTTGAATTAGGGGCAGTGAAATGCGTGACGGGTGCTGTCGTACCCTACACAGCACAACACTGCCGCCATCTTGATTATGAGCTGCCGTCAATGTTGTGGTGAGTCTTCCACTGGTGTAGTGTAGGGGCCCCCATGCATAGACCCATTGCGCATTTCACTGCTTGAATTAGGGGCAGTGAAATGCGTGACGGGTGCTGTCGTACCCTACACACCACAACACTGCCGCGGTCTTGATTATGAGCTGCCGTCAATGTTGTGGTGAGTCTTCCGCTGGGCCAGCAGGAAGAAATGCTGTTTTTGACCACTGGCCCAGCGGAACACTCCTAATAGGGCGGCAAGCAGACCGCCAGCACTAGCGGTATGCTGGCTGTAGCGGCTTCATTGGTCTTCATTGAAGATCCCCAAAGTCGTAATGAGGCGCTAAGAGTATGTGGGAGATGTGCCACAAGCGAGGGATGGCCAGAAAGGAGGGCAGCAGAAAAGTGAATAAGCAGGATAACAAACAAGTGAATTAGGGCAAGTCACAGACGCAGGAGGAAAGAAAAGAGAGGGTGAAAAATGTTTCTTCATAGGGGAAGGAGTAGGAAGAGTTGGACAACAATTGGTTAACTGCTGAAAACAGGGAAAGAGATGAATCTCCTCCCAGTTATGAGAGCATATATCCAGACCTGAATTGGGCAAAAATTGACAGGTTTAAATCAGATTAGGAAACAGGCCAGGCTCCGGTACAGGGATAGGCTCGTAAAGATAACAGACCCCATGTTGATTTAGAAATTCATTGGAAACATAGAAATGTTCAAAAAGTTCAGACCTTGGTGGACACTGGAGCAGAGGCCTCTTTGATAAATGGGAATCTGAAAAAGTTTGCAGGTCAGCACTACACCATCACAGGTTTTCGTGGAAAGCAAACCCCACAGCGCAGACTAATGTTAAAATGAAAATAGAAGGAATACCTAAAAGACAATACACTGTTTTGATTGTGCCACTCCTAGAGTATATACTGGGAAATGACATTCTGAAGGGGATGACTTTATACTTGGATGATGGTTGTCAACAATCTGGATCAAAGCGATACACTTCAGTGGCAGCCTTGATGGTGGGTCATCTAAAGATACCCGAGTGAAAGAGACCCCAGCAAGCAAAGTGGTTTGTTTGAAACAATTCTGAATTCTGGGAGGGCATGAGGAGATATGTAAGACTATACAGGATTTGAAGGAGGCAGGTTTGGTGGCCCCAGTCACCACTGAGTGGAACAATCCTTTGTGGACGGTCACTAAATCAGATGGGAGCTATAGAATGATGATCGACTACCGTGAATTGAACAAATGTATGCCCTCTCTGACTGCTGCAGTCCCTAACACCATCACTTTGATTGAAAGGATACAAAAATATAAAGGGACATGGTGTGCAATCACTGATATTACCAATGCTTTCTTTTCTATACCATTGGCCCCTGAGAGTCAGGAGCAATTTTACTTTTCACACAAAGGTAGACAAGTCAAGATGTTAATGCTCCCTATGGGTTATGTGCGCAGCCCCACCATCTACAACCGGCTGAAGGCAGAACACCTGGATGAAGTATTTGTCATTCCAGGGGTGCAGCTGTCTCATTATATTGATGATGTGATGATTCACGGAGAGACACAAGAATAGGTGCAGACTCAGTTTGACAGGATTGTGGACCTTTTGCAGAGCAAAGGGTAGATGATCAATCCATATAAGATAGAAGGACCCTCTCAAAATGTGAAGTTTCTAGGAATTCAGTGGAATCAAGAATATAGAGTGGTGTTGCCGCAGGTAAAATAAAAGATACTAGAATTTTGCCACACCACGTAATAATCAGGAGACTCAGCCATTCATTGGATTGTTTGGTTTTTGGAGACAGCATATCCCTCACTTAAGTCAGATTTTGGCCCCTTTGTACAAAGTGGCAAGAAAGAAGCATGAGTTTGAATGGGGAGAGCAGCAGCAGTGTGCATTTTAGTTGGCAAAGTAGGCGATTCACCAGGTATTAGATTTATGGCCAGTACAGGAAGGAGATATTGAGTTACATGTAACCGTTCAGGTGCAATATGCAAATTGAAGCATGCCGCAAAAACAGGGAAGAAAGAGGATGCCCCTCAGTTTCTGGACAAAAAAGCTACCAGATGCTGGAGAGTGATTTAGTCCCTTTGAGAAACAGTTACTATTGTGTTACTGGGCTCTAGTGGACACTGAGCAAATGACCTTAGGTCATAATGTGATTCTTAGACCTGAGATTCCAATAATGTAGTGGGTGATGAGTTCATCTAAAACTCATTGGAAAGGACATGCACAAAAGCCAGTGGGACTAAGTGGAAGTGGTACACACATGACAGGGGCTGAGTGGGAACAGCAGCCCTGCATGAACAGGTGGCACAGGCCCTTGTGAAAGATGATGAGATGGTGCCGAAGGTATCAGAGATAAAAGAATCACCTGTTTGGTGGGGTGAGCCATTTGAAACCTTGTCCCGCAGGATAGGAAGCATGCATAGTTTACCTATGGTTCGCAGACAACAAAGCCAAAGTCTTAGAGGCAGAAGTGGCAACCGAGGAGTCTGGCTAAGAGGGCACATCAAAAATGTGGATGTCTGGGAGAGAAGGTTGCTAACAGGTGGGCAGAGATTAGAGGGATGCACAGTCTCCTAGATTTGATCAAAACAGTAATTCTTCAATGTCCTATTTGTCACACAAACAACAGGGACCTGTCCTGCATAACTGTCAGAGGTCAGTTGGGAAGAGGGAAGTTGCCAGGGCAGATATGGCAGATTGATTACATTGGGCCACTACTGAATAGTCGTGGATGTCAATACACCTGCACAGTGGTGGACACTTATTCTGACTATTTGATTGCAGTCCCTAGCCACTCAGTCCAACACTATCAGAACCCTGGACGTGTTAATGTTGTATTACGGAGTCCCACTCCAAATCCAGAGTGACAATGAGTTACATTTCAAAAGTAAATTGGTGCAACACAACACAATATTGAGTGGATTTATCACATTTCATATTACGCACAAGCCTACAGGATTGATTGAGTGAATGAATGGCATTTTAAAAGCCCAATTAGGAAAATTATCTGATGGAACTTTAAGAAACTGGAGGAAACATTTAAATGAGGCCCTCCAAATTTTGAATAATAGATCCTTGACAAATGCAGAGACCCCTTTAATGTGAATGTTGACCCCAGAATTACAGATACAACACCATGTGGCAACAAACACCATAATGTTTTGGGAAATTGAACCAGAAGCTTTAGCTCCATACTGAACAACACCAGAATCTGCAGGTCTTGATTTGCATGCTTTGAAAATGTACAGATTGAAACCACAAGACATGACGCTTCTTGAAACAGGTGTTGGGATACAGATTGCCTGGAGCATTTCGGATTGATTGCTCCTCGTTCTGGGTTGGCACTCAAAGGTATTCAAGTCCTGGGGGGAGTGATTGATGCAGACTACCAAGGAAAACTCAAGGTTATCCTATTTCGCAGTGGAGATACTGATTTGATAATACAACCTGTAGACAGAATTGCTCAGATAATTATTATTCCAGTGTATGGAGGAATAGTTAAAAAGAGGAGTTCTTACAGTGCGTGGGGAGGGAGGTTTCGGCTCAAATGACAAAGATCCTGGTGCTAAAGTGTGGGTAGAATCCCCAAGTCGTCCTCCTGAATCAGCAGAAGTCATAGCAAAGAACAGGGACAACACATCATTAGTCATTAAACTAGGAGAGGAAAAATGGGAGCACATACCAGCTGATAAATGTTATTTGCGAGAATTATTATAATTGTCTCTTTTAAAGATCACACTGCAAGGTGTCTTTGTGCTTATTGCGCTACATGGTCGGTGTTTGGGCGTGTCCGTGTGGGGTCATGAGGGAGCGAAAGACCCCAGCTCCGAAGTGACTTACCGACCGCGCTGATTGAGACCTTTACTGCATCAGAATGAGAATGTTTGGGTCCACTTGGCACGTACTTTGCTCAACCGATTGAATTTCTGCATGATGAATATGAAAAGTACTGCTGATGTTATCGCCACGTGTTTAGTCACCATACCGAATCCTGCCAGTGTTTTGCTGTAAATCTTTAATGCCCCCAACAAAGGTGAAGCAGTAGAAGAAAGTGAGGTACCGGCTCACTTCACCCACTATGAGTATTGAAGGTTTTGCCAAGAGGTAACCGATGAAATATGGGATAACATAACACATGTGATTACTTACAACATTACTATGATCATGTCTGTTACAACTTCGATTGCAACAGTTACAAAATTGGAAAATGTGCTCAAATGCGTCTTGAAGCAACAATGGGGTCTCCTGAAGACACCCCATGGGAACAACAAGTACTGTGTCAGCATAGAAATGATAAAATTTGTAAAAACATGAATAATAGCATGTCTTGCCAACACTTCATGACTGCTGCTAGTCATATAAAGCATGTTAAACTACCGGTGAGGTGGTTGTTCCAATGTACATTCCTGCCAAAATAACTGGAGGACCATGTGTTTTTACACGGTTAGGACGTGTGATGTTTCCATTTCAGTCTGAATCACTTAAGCGACCTGTAAGGGAAGCAGTTCAATTACGTGAAGACTGTGACTCTATTATCTCAGTCAGAATATGTGAGCTTGAGTCTTTCTATAATAGGAGTTCCAGGACTAGCTGTTTATAATACTTGAGTTATTAACAAATTAGCATGTTTAATAGTCAAGAATATTAATAATACATCCATTGACTTGGCTGAGTTACTACTAGAGGTATGAGGCACTAGAAAAGCTGCATTGCAAAACAGGGCAGCCATTGACTACTGGCTCCTGAAGCATGATAATGGCTGCTCAGATTTTGAGGATATATGCTGCTTTAACTTGTCAGACCATTCCACATCTATTCACTCCCACATTGACGCTTTGGATGAATTAGCAAAGGGAGTAAAAGAAGATGTAGATAAAGGGTGGTAGGATTGGTTATTTAGCTGGCTTCCTGATTTAGTCTGACTTAGGTCCATTTTAGGTGTGATACTCATAGTGATTTGTATTACAATAATGCTATGTTGCTGTAAACAATTTATACATAATATGATTGCAATGTTTATACCAAAAAAGAGTTACTTTTAGACCAGTGTGCTATGAGAGTCATTTGTCAAAGGGTGAAGAGTGTAATGCTATCTGTATTTAACCACTGACTCCACCTTGACCACTGACTCCATTTTGTGCTTACCTTGAGGAGCCTACTGTCACATTGGTGGCGCAGGTATTTTTCCACAAAGCCTGTTGTCTACACTGAAAGTGTTTCGCTCTTCTCACCAGAGTAGGGAACATATTGTGGGGGATGCGGAGGTGATAAGAGGGTACCAGGGTGAGAATGTTTTCAGCAGAGAAAGGTACAGTTCTGACTCAGGAATGTGCATCGGGCAGGGCCTGTTCCTTTGCATGTACTCGAAGGGAAGGGCAGGATGCCAGAACCTTCCTCTAGGGTTTGTTCAAGGTATATAAGGTGGGGAAGCTTTGCACTGAGGAAGAAGGAACTCATTTTTGGGGTTGGCACACTGCAATCGGAGAAGTTTCTCCTGTCTCGGCTGTCCAGTTTCCTCAGTTTGATCTTGGCAAGGTTGATACTGGATTCGATCACCATAGTGATGCATTTTTATTCTTAATCATCTAGCCTGGCTTGCACACACACACACACACACACACACACACATACATGTATATATATCTATACACACACACATAAATATATATATCCAAGAAAGAAGTGACTCAAACAGATGATCTCACTAAAGAACAAAAATATATTTCTACTACAACGTTTCAGCTTCCGGCTTCCTCAGGTAGTACAAGATTGTTTGCTCATATTCATTGATGATGTATTGCACTTTTAATGCCTGTCATTGTTTAACTGCTGTGAGTATTTTGGCATTTACACGTGTTTTACTGCATTCAAGTTAAATGCTCAGGTTTATTTTTTCATGCACTTTTATTTGATATCTGGAAAATGCCTTCATAAATTCATTACTCAAACTCAGATTGCTGCATTCCTTGGCATCAGTTTCCTCTTAGTTTGAAGCAAAGGAGAACATGTGCTCAACTCCTGGTGAATGCAATACCCTTCCACCACTATGAGGTTGGCACTTTGATCATACCTCTCCTGGTCCAAAAAGGCCACAATCCACGAGAAAGTCCTATGTCATAGAGCACACGTGTAATCCGTGTTTGCCTTGGACAACAAAATAAGCATTAGAGATCCATACATCAGTCCAGTTTGGCACTCAGAGCAGGGGTGCACGTCCATTACCATAAAGAGGCCTTTTCCGTCCAAACAATTAACTGGTCAGGTTGGACCTGGCCCTTTTTCTAGGGTCATCCCCAAACTTTTTGCCTCCTTCCCCCTATTTATTCTGACCAGTTTTGGTTAGCTTTAGGACTCTGGGCACTTTACCACTGCTAACCAGTGCTAAAGTGCACATGCTCTCTGTGTAAATTGTATTGGTGATTGGTTTATCCATGACTGGCATATTTGTTTTACTAGTAAGTCCCTAGTAAAGTGCACTTAAGGTGCCCAGGGCCTATAAATCAAATGCTACAGGTGTGCCTGCAACCCTGATTTTCCACCCACATGAGTAGCCCTGTAAATATGAATCAGACGATATCAACACCACCAACAACAATATCAACATCACCAACCTAATTGACAACCTCACCAACCTCGGCCTCAAGCAACTCGTCACGTCACCCATCCACACTGCAGGACACACACTCGACCCCATCTTCTCAGCCAGCAACCACGTCTCCTTCAGCCACTCCACCAAACTCCTCTGGACTGACCATCGCTGCATCCATTTCTCCTTTCAGAAGCCGGTCACTCACCACCTCACCACTCAACCCCCCCGCTACTGGAACAGAATCTCAACAGAACAGCTGATCTCCACCCTCACCCAGGCACCTCCTCCCAGGACCCAGGGACCCCAGCACAGCCGCCACCTACCTACATAAATGGATAGAAGACTGCGCCAACACCCTCGCTCCACTCAAACAACCCTCAGACACCCACCACAGACCCAAGGCCAGCTGGTTCACCCCCGACCTGCGGGCCTCCAAACAGGATTGTCGAAGAATGGAGAAGACCTGGCGCCTTGCACCAACAGAATCCAACCACACCACCCTCAAGACTGCCATACGCAAACATCACCAGCTGATCCGCACTACCAAAAGAACCTACTACAAAAGCCACATAGACACCAACGCCCAAAACAGCAAAGAGCTCTTCGGCATCATTAAAGAACTCTCCAACCCCAGGCCCTGCTCCCATGAACTCTCGCCATCTCAGGAGCTCTGCAACTCCCTCGCCACTTACTTCTGTCAAAAGATCGAAGACATCCACAACAGCTTCAAACCCCAGACCCACCAGACAACCACAGACAACCACGAACCCAATGCATCAAGCAACACCAACCCTCTATGCTCCTGGACCCACTTCAAAAATGAAGACACCATCAACACCATGGCCTCCATCCACTCCGGCTCCCCCTCGGACAACTGCCCGCACCAGATCTTCAACGAAGCCAGCAACATCATCGCCCCCACCTCTGCGCCATCATCAACAGCTCCTTCAAGACAGCCACCTTCCCGGAGAGATGGAAACACGCTGACATCAACGCCCTGTTGAAGAAACCCAAAGCAGATCCAGATGACCCCAAAAACTACCGGCCCATCTCCCTCCTCCCCTTCCCAGCAAAGGTCATTGAAAAAATTGTGAACAGCCAACTGTCCCGCTACCTGGAAGACAGCAAAGCGCTCGATACCTCCCAATCCGGATTTCACAAGAACCACAGCACGGAGACCGCACTCATTGCTGCCACAGATTACATCAGGACCATGCTCGACAAAGGCGAAACCACAGCACTCATCCTCCTGGACCTTTTCGCAGCTTTCGACACCGTCTGTCACCACACCCTTCGAACACGCCTCCACAACACCGAGATCCGCGGCAAGGCCCTCGACTGGATCTCTTCTTTCCTCTCCGGCAGAACTCAGAGAGTCCGCCTTCCGCCCTACCTGTCCGAATCCTCCAAAACTACCTGTGGCATCCCCCAGGGATCCTCCCTCAGCCCAACACTTTTCAACATTTACATGGCTCCTCTCACCAACATCGCACGATCCCAACACATCAACATTGTATCCTATGCAGACGATACCCAGCTGATCATCTCCCTCACGAAAGATCCCACAACAGCAAGAAACAACCTCCACAATGGACTTCACACCATCGCCAACTGGATGGAATCAAGCTGCCTCAAGCTAAACACAGACAAAACAGAGGTCCTCATCCTCGGCAGCAACCCCTCTGCCTGGAACGACTCTTGGTGGCCTACCTCCTTCGGAGCCACACCCACCCCCACCACCCAAGTACGGAACCTGGTCATCATCTTTGACTCAGCACTCAGCATGACTCAGCAGGTCAACGCATTCTCCTCTTCCTGTTACAACACCCTCCGCATGCTCTGCAAGATCTTCAAGTGGATTCCCGTTGAAACCAGAAAGACAGTCACCCACGCCCTAGTCAGCAGCCACCTGGACTTCGGCAACCCACTCTATGCAGGAACCACGGCCAAACTACAAACGAAAATGCAACGTATCCAAAACATCTCCGCCCGACTCATCCTTGACATCCCACACCGCAACCATATCTCTGCCCACCTCAGAGAACTACACTGGCTACCCTTATTGAAGAGGATTACCTTCAAACTACTCACCCACGCACACAAAGCCCTCCACAACACAGGTCCAGCCTACCTCAACGACAATTTTAATTTATATAAGGCACACATCCAACACAAAGTCCATTGGAAATCTATATTCATGTCTTTTATTCTCCAACTCAGAAACGGATATTCATATCTTAGGGCCAGATGTAGGAAGCCGTTTGCATGGTGCAAACTGCAAAAATCGCAGTTTGCGCCATGCAAACAGCCTTCTGCGATGCACATTCACAATTTGCGAGTCGGTACTGACTCGCAAATTGTGAATGCGACTCGCAAATATGAAGGGGTGTTCCCTTCCTAATTGCAACTCGCATCGCAATGCAGAATTGCTTTGTGACCGCGAATGCGGTCGCAAAGCAATTCGCAGTTACCACCCTTGTCATACTGGTGGTAACTCATTCGCAAAAGGGAAGGGCCATGGGACCCCTTCCCCTTTGTGAATGTGGGCAAAAAGGGGTTTTCAGAGCAGGCAGTGGTCCAATGGACCACTGCCTACACTGAAAAAATGAAACCAAATGGTTTCGTTATTTTTTTTATTTTGCAACTTTTTTTCCTTTAAGGAAAACGGGCTGCAAAATAAATAAAAAAAACTGCTTTATTGAAAAAGCAGTCACAGACATGGAGGTCTGCTGACTTCAGCAGGCCACCATCCCTGTGAGTGCAGGGACTAGCTATGGGGTCGCAAAATGCGACCCACCTCATTAATATTAATGAGGTGGGTCTTTGCGACCCCATAGCGAGTCGCAGATGGTGTCTGAGACACAGTTCTGCATCCGAATTTGCGATTTGGAAATTGCGAGTCGCACCAACTCGCAATTTCCGAATCGCAAATTCGGACCTTGCTACATCTGGCCCTTAGTTCTTTCTTTTATTCTCCAACTCAGAAACGGATATTCATATCTTAGTTCTTTTTTTTTTTGACTCACCATCCACACCCCGGTCCGCCAGCTCCGCTCCGCCAGCCTCGCCCTCGCCTCCGTCCCCTGCATTCACCGCACCACCGCTGGAGGAAGATCCTTCTCTCACCTCGCCGCCAAGACCTGGAACTCCATACCGCTCAAACTACGCCAGACCCAAGACCTCCTGACTTTCAAAAAACGCCTCAAGACATGGCTATTCGACCAGTAGCTCCCACCCCACCCCCAGCGCCTTGAGACCCTGACGGGTGAGAAGCGCTTTATAAATTAAGTGATTGATTGATTGAGACCTGCCACTGCAGTGTCTGTGTGTGCAGTTTTGCTCTGCCAATTCAAGCTGACAAGTGTACCCACTTGACAGGCCCAAACCTTCCCTTTTACTACATGTAAGTCACCCCTAAGGTATGCCGTAGGCAGTCCATGGCAGGGTGCAGTGTATTTTAAAGGTAGGACATGCACTGTTGTGTTTTACTTGTCCTCATAGTGAAACACTGCTAAATTCCGTTTTCGCTATTGCAAGGCCTATCTCTCCCAAAGGTTAACATGGGGACCGGCATTAAATATCTTTTAAGTGGAGTTTCCCATTGGGAGCAGATAGAGATGTGGATTTCGGGGTCTCTGAACTCACAATTTAAAAATACATAATTTGGTAAAGATGTTCTTTAGATTGTCTGTTTGAAAATGTCACTTTTAGAAAGTGGGCATTTTCCTGCTTAACCATTCTGTGCCTCTGCATGCCTGTGGAATCCAGACTGACAGTTGGGCTGTTTGTGAATTCCCTCTAGACAGTGACACAAAGGAGCTGAGGAGTGTCCTGCATATCCTGATGGGTCTCCTGGGCTATAATGGGGAGGGGGGAGCTCACACTCACATCTGAATGGGCTGTGCCTGTCCTCACACAATGCAGTCTCTAACCCCCAGATGTGTGTCTGGGGCCGTGCTTAGGCAAGGCACGATCTTATGAACCACAGAGGCCTTCATTTGAAATTTGCCTATTTCAAAGGCAGAAATTAGTATAATTAGTGGACCCAAAACCCCAGATTTTTCGATTACTTCTGGATCAAGAGGAAGCTCTGCCAAGGAGAAGACTTGATGCTTAAGGAGGACATGCCACTTTGCCTGTTGCCTTGCTGTGCTGGCCTGCTGCTTCTGCCCAAAGATGGAAAGAATTGGACTTTGCTTTCTGAAAACCTGCTTGGGAAGTTTCTCCAAGGGCTTGAACTAAGCTTTCCCCCTGTTCTGAAGTCTCAGGGACATCAAAGACTTCATCTGCCAGCACATGGGCTCTCTTGCTGAGACCCCTACTCTCCCAAGTGGTACCACATCCAGTCCCTAGTCCATTGAAAGAAAAAGCAGGTGAACCCAAGGTGAAAATGCACGCACCAGAGCCTAGCAGCAGAAAAATCAACATCATGGTAAAATCAACGCATCACCAACTCAGTGCAGATTCGTCACTGCGTACGTCTGGATTTGCAACCAGTCATCCCTGGGCATCAAAACATGCAACATCACCTAACCGACCTAAGGCTGCTTGTCTGGAAATCGAGGCTTCTCTTGCCTGCGAGGAAAGAATCAACGCATTGCTTGCCCGGCAGAGAAAGAATCGACAGACGGCCTCACTTGTGAGTAACGAATCAACGCATCACTTGCTGTTCTGATGCACGCTTGCCCATGCGGCTTTATTTTGATGCATACCATTTACTTTGTGCTAAAACAATGCATCTATTGATTTCTAGGGACTAAGACTCTTTTTATCTTAAAAATTCAGATCTTTGCTTGGGTAGGTTGGATTTTTGTAGTTTTGGTCTTGTTTGATTTAGATAAATATTGGCTATTTTTCTAAACTGGTGTAGAGTCACTTTGTGGTGTTTTCATTGTTACTGTGTGTGTTTGTACAAATACTTTACACATTGCCTCTGAGATGATCCTAACTTCTTGTGCCAGGCTACCAAGGGGGTGAGCAAGGGTTATCTGGGGTGTGTATCTCCCTTACCCTGACTAGAGTGAGGATCCCTACATAGGGTGTAAACGGACTGACAACTACAGACCACAGTTCTAACATTTCACATATGGGATTATTGTCGGAAAGACGTATAGTATGTTGCTTTGGACTATTCTTTTAAAATTCCCCTCCCCTCTGATTTTGGCTTGCTTGCATTGATTTACAGTGCATATGTTTATGGTGGTTAATTGAAAAGGACTACTACATATCAGTTTATCTGTATTTGTTAGAGGGTGTGCCATCAACCCCCACTGAAATTCTTTAGATTACTTGCAGTATTTAATATATTATAGAATAAATGTGAGATAATGTAATTGCCATTTAGGGCGGGTCGGATTAAACTATCTAATGTGAGCGGTGCGCGGGCATTAAATAGTTCGAAGGCCGTTGCATTGTGCGAATGATGCAAGCACAAAATACAGCAGTTCTGGTCATGTCTTTGGGGTATATAACATTTTTATTCAAGAAGCGCTCACTTCAAGCAATCTAAGTGAGATATACACTTACAATTTCAGTGTGCTAAAACTTCACAGTTTGGACATAAAAGGCGAACACTTTATTTAAAATCACTGCACGTTCAAATTAAATTGTTCTATACCTATCAGAAAATGTCAAGATAGACAATGTTACTTTTTGTGACTTGTTCCATTATCTGCTCTTTAAAGCTTGGTGTTTATTTCGAAGCTGAGATCAAGGTGATATTACTTACACTGTCAATTTTGCTAAAACTCAAATTGTTCTTTTGTCGCTGGGAGTGCATACTTTCAAATACATCAGTTATCCAAACAAATAAAAATATGTGTGTCATTGAAGTTTACCTGGCGACAGCATATTTCAATCCCAATTACTTGGCAGTGAAACGCTTTTCAGTTTTCCTTTCGGGGCGCCAGATTGTAGAAGAAAAAGATACTACACTCGTTTCAAGGACAGTACACGTTGATTTATTTGCGTAGGGAAATGGCATATTGGGCAAAATCATAAAATGATAAAAAGTGACAAAGCATTCTGAAAGTAACTAAGAAACCGATCACTGAAATAAATCTTTCATCCTTTACCGTTACCTAATTATAGAAACAATGGCCCACAGTGTACTTCATTTTGAATGACACAGGAAGGTACGAATAGCCACTGGTCAGTGGTAATTTAACTTCGACCCAGGTGTTTGCCTGCAAAATATCTTAAAGGTAAGTTCTCAAAAACATGGATATTTGATATCTAGCTTTGCTCTCACTCTCTGAGTAAGATTTTCTTTGCATATTTTGTTTTATTGCACCAAAAGACCTTTTCTGAGGGTGAAGGTTGCTCTCGAAAAGGGTAATATTAGGTGGATATTATTGCATGGATATTACTCCTATTATTAGATTTGTAAGTCCTAAAGAATACAATAAGACAAATACTGGTCGTAAAGACCATTACCGCACATTAGACCAAAAGTACTAATTTTTTTTCACGAAATACCGGTTGCAAACTGCGACCAGTATTTTTGCTACCAGTAATGATATTTAAGAACCGACCTATGTATTTTGGTTGCAAAACATTGATACATTATACGCCGATTCGGTATTTAGAAGGGGAATCTTCATCACGGCCCTGCAGATCGTGAATCCGTTTCAATTGGGAATCCCATTTCTGACTCCTGAAATGGGTTTAGTAAATAAGAAAAAACATTTTATTGGTCACAAACGTCGAATCGGAGTGTTTGCGGACCTTAAATGGTCAGTACTTCTGGCCTATTATTCCCAATTAACAGCGGGGAAACTTAAGATAGGGCAAATAACCTAATACTGTGCAGTTATAGTACTTTCCTGGGGTGGGCAATGTGCATGAATTTACCTCCCTACCTGTAACGAGGGAGATTATGTTATATAATCCCATTATAAAATGCAAAGGCACTTATCACAGATATGGGGCCAGATGTAGCAAAGGGTTTTTCCCATTCTGTGTCAATGGGAAAATGTGTTCGTACATATGGCCCATGGTCACTACAGCCATTATGTTTTCACATGAACCCCATGCAGACTGCTTACAGCTACCCGCAGTAGTAGCGGAATTATATTGAAGGACCTTCCAGAGGTAGCACTGAACAACTTTTGAGCGGAAAATATTTTTTGCTCACGAAGACTCTGCTAGTACAGCGTTAAATGCCATTGCGTTGCCTCGTGTCCTATGAACCCGCAGATAATAGATGCAAAGTAGGCATTATGGGGAATCACACTGATAACTACCCCACTAATATCACACAAAGTAGCATGACCTTGCACCAAAGGGAAACAGGCACAAAGGGCAAAAGTTAGGATGGACCACACTCAGTGCCTGAAATGGAAAAACAGAAGTGCAGGTAGTCAGTACCAGAGTAGCTGCTTGTTTCTGAGAAGTGCCGGTACTCTCCAATTAAAAGTATTACGTTTTTCTTGAGATGTGCAGGTACACTCCCTCTCAAAATAAAAAAGTTCAGGTACTTAGTACCTGACAGTACCGGCCCATTTAAAGCACTGCCCACACTATTATTTTTCATTGTTTAAAGCATATAAAAGTTGCGAAAAGTACACATTTTACAAGATTATCATTTTAATAGACGCCAGGATAAAGTCAATTTTATGGCAAGACCGGAGGCTCCTATTATGCGTTTCTTTTCTTACTTTAATTAAATAGCAGCAGTCAAGAAACATACTACAATTCCCAGAAGGCTAAACAACAACAGCCAATGGGAATCAAAACGTAGTCATAACAGTGTACACCAATCACATGCATACTTGGGTATTATGACATCACTTGACTGCGAACAGCCCTCTTTTCTTGCTGCTCGCAGTCAAGATAAGTACCCTTTTATCTTTCTCCACATATTTGAGTGTTGTAATGTTGTGGGTTTATTATTATTAACCTTTATTGTTAAACTTTACTTGTTTTTTCTTCTTGCGCTTTGCAAACGCGTTCGTTTAACGCTATTTCCTTGTAGCTTCCTAGACGGCAGGTTGCCGCATTCATTGACCGCCTCTCGGCTCGCAAGCCGCAATTCTGACAGTTTTTTCCTAGCACGCGGCTCCCCGCGCGCTCTCCGGCCATGTACCAGGGTTTTTCCTCAGGCGGCAGTTATTCTGCTCACACTTGAGGAAACACCGGGCGCTCGGCCAAGCTCTGCTCCCCTGAGGCTCAGAAGCTATTTTTAGACGCGCTGCTCATCGCGTCTCTCAGGAAATTGCAGGGTTTCCCTTCCACATTACCGGCTTGACATTTTCGGGTCTCTGAATCCGTCTGCCTCCCTCCTTTGCCTCGTAGCTGGGTTTTCAGCTCGGCAACGCCCACAATTTGTCCTCTTCCTTGATTTTAACCCCTCTCTGCCCAGTTCCTTTAACATTATGAATTCAGATAATTCCCCCTCACATGATGTTGAGGATATTAGTCAAGAACTCTCTGCCTTCATCAAATCATCTGTCCAACAGGCCGTTTCTTCCTCCGTACAAAAAATTTCAAAAAACCTAGAACATTCATTTTCTGATATGATTTCTAGGACTATGTCGGCCCAGGCTGCGGGGGAATGCAGTCAGCGCCTTTCCCCTAATAAAAATCCTAAAAAATCAAAAAAATTGGCGCAAAAGAGAAGTGAGGTTTCCTCACATGCGGCAGAGGACGCGGTTCCTCAAAAGGCTCCCACCAAGGAGTATAAAAATATGGACATTGGGAAACCAAATTTAAAACATAAATCTAAAGCAAAGAATATTATTCCTCCTCTGATGATTTCATCCATCCCTGATACGGATGACGATTTGTTGGATCTGGACTCCGATTCCAGTGTCTCGAATGACGCAGACAATGGTAATTTTTCTCCTCCACCTCCCAAAAAGACCAAGTTGTCCTCCCTTCAAACCTCCACGCTCCTGGACCCTGAGGGTTTCCCAATGTTTGACCCTTCCAATATACTTCACCCCAACTCCACTGAGTGGGTTCCCGCTGACCATGTGGCACAATATGTCTCTGCAAAAATTAATTGCCCCTTGGACAAACAAACCAGGGCGAAATTGAAATCTGAGTGCCCCAGCCCCTCCCTGTCCCGTAATTTATCCGCCACTCCCTCTATTGACCAACCTCTTTTAACATTTTTTACAAAAATGGGCAAGGATCCACGCAAAGGGGTGGATAAAGCGTGGGCCTCTTGCCAAGATAAATTGCTGGATGTTATGGGGCCGCTAACCTGTATTTTTGACTTTGCGGAAGCGGCCAGAATAGATGGTTCCTTCATTGATCCCGAGGAACTCACTTTATGGGTTCAACGTACCTTTTGCCTTTTAGGTAATGCGAATTCCGCCCTTATACATGAGAGACGCAAGGGTCTCCTCTTGAAACTTGACTCTAAGTTAGTCAACTTGGCGACTGTCCAATCTAACTCTCAAACAGATGGTGCCCTGTTTGGAGAGTCCTTCATCAAAGAGTTAAGCAAGTATGTAACAACCTTTACTTCACTGGACAAGGCTCAACAATCGATGAAAAAGATGTTTTCACAGCGTGTTTTTGCAAGGGCTGGCAGAGGAAGGAACCGCTTTGCCGGCCGTGCATACCACAATCAAGGTTCCAGAGGATATCATAACGCATCCTACCAGGAATATAGACTGCAGTTTTATCCCCAAAGAAGCAGGGCCTTCCGCTCCAGAGGCTTCAGGAACTCCAGACCTTCTCCCCAACCAAGTAAGTCATGTTTCTTCTTCCATTCCCATAGGAGGGCGTCTCTGTTTTTTCCTTCCAAAGTGGTCAGAAATCACGGCAGACCCGTGGATTCTCAACACTATTCAGGGTTATTCCATAGAACTTTACACAACTCCTATTCAGACTCAGTTACCCCCTCTTCCTCGCTTTTCCTCGGACATGGCTTCTCTCATAACTTTGGAAGTGCAATCTCTATTGCAAAAACAAGCCATTATTCCTATCCTTCCCGATCCAACAGGTTTTACCAGCTCAATTTTTCTTGTTCAAAAGAAAAACAAAAAGATGCGCCCTGTGATAAACCTCAAGTATTTCAACCATTTTGTAGTCTACCATCATTTCAAGATGGAAACTATTCTCCATCTCAGAGATACTCTTCTGCAATGGGATTGGATGGTTCGACTGGATCTTCAAGATGCGTATCTAGTGGTCCCAATCCATTCTCATTTCAGGAAGTTTCTCCAATTTCAGTGGTTAAAACAGTTTTTTCATTTTACCTCTCTACCCTTCGGTCTCTCATCAGCCCCATGGTGTTTCACCAAACTCATGAAACCTGGGGTAGCTTTTCTCAGGGCGCAAGGCGTCAGACTCATCATCTATCTCGACGATATTTTAATAATGAGTCAGTCCCCACAGTCCCTCCTCTCTCATCTATCTCTCACGCGTTCTCTGCTATCGGAACTAAGCTTCATCATAAACAGAGAAAAATCCATTCTAATTCCCTCTCAAGTTATAGAATTCTAAGGATTCCAAATAGATTCAATTTCGGCCACCCTGAGGCTCCCTTCCGCAAAGATCAAGACCATAAAGTCGGAAATTCTACAAGTCCTTCGCAGTTCTCAGATATCACTAAGAACGTTAGCGCGAATTGAGGGTCTACTCTCCTCTTCAATTCAAGCCATATTCCCAGGTCCTCTCCATTACAGGGCCCTTCAAAGGTTAAAAATCTGTCACTTAAGGAAGGGTCTCTTGTACGCAGATATTATCCCTCTAGACGTCGATTCTCGCACAGAGCTTCAATGGTGGATAGACCATTTAGATGCTTGGAACGGAAGGACTATCTTTGCATCAGCCCCAGATCTAATATTAGAATCAGATGCAAGCCAATCAGGATGGGGGGCCCGATGTGGACCAATCTCAACTGGAGGCACATGGTCGTTAGAGGAGTCCAAAATGCATATCAATTGTTTAGAGATGCTTGCCGGCTCCTTTGCAATCAGAAGCCTTGCAAAAAACAGAGTGCGCTGTGCCATTCTCCTCAGAATGGACAACATATCAGCCGTTCGCTATATCAATCATCTTGGAGGCACAAAATCCAAACCGCTGACGGAATTAGCCAAGGGGTTTTGGGAATTCTGCCTTTTAAACCACATTTCGGTTCATGCAGAATATCTTCCGGGGTCTCTCAATTCGGTGGCAGATTGGCACTCTTGTCATCTGCGAGATTCAAGCGACTGGAAACTCCACATTTCAATTTCCAATCCATTCAAGACAAATGGGGTCCCCTAGTAATAGATCTTTTTGCCTCACGTCTCAATTCCCAGCTTCCTCTATTTTACAGCTGGCGTCCAGATCCATTGGCCTTGTCATCAGATGCTTTCTTACAGGACTGGTCCCCTTCCCTCAATTATGCATTTCCCCCTTTCCTCATGATCAGCAGGGTGCTGGCCCATCTCAGACGTCAACAAGCCACTGTAATTCTCATAACTCCCTTCTGGCAGTCTCAAACCTGAATCCCAATTCTTTTGGAATTATCAATAGATTTCCCGGTCCTGATTCCTTCCTTCCCGAACCTATTGCTCAACCCTCTAGGTCATTCTCACCCTCTTTATACTGGACAATTTGCTAACCCTCTCGGCATGGAAAGTCTCGGGCAATCCCAATTTCTCCCGAGCATTTCAGCAGAAGCTTCCCGATATATCTCTCAGTCTGGGGCCCCAGGTACAAAAAAGGCTTATTCATCAGCCTGGTCTATTTGGCACAGCTGGTGTTTGGGAAAACAAATTGATTCCTTTTCAGCAGATTTGATTTTTATTCTCAATTTTCTAGCAGCCGAAGCAGGTAAAGGCAAAGCCTTCCGTACTATCAACCTTTATAGATCAGCTATTTCGGCCAATTATTCTCTAGTGAATGGGAAACCTGTGGGAGAACATCCTTTGATCTGCCGTTTACTAAAGGGAGTAAAGTTTTCTAATCCTCCTTTACCTAAATACAGTTGGTTATGGGATGTTTCTATTGTTTTAAAATTTCTATTGTCTTGGCCTGATAATCTCATGCTTTCTCTAAAAATGTTATCTGCAAAGCTAACTATGTTATTGTGCCTTGTCTCTATTAAACGTCTTGCAGATGTTAGAGCTCTAGATATATCTAACCGTCAGTTTACTCCTTCTGGGGTCATGTTTACTGTGGTTCGTCGAACTAAAACTAATTTATCCTCAGTTTTTTATCCTTATTTTCCTGACTATCCGAAACTATGTGTGGGACAATGTTTGAAAGCGTATGAATTGAAGACTGCAGATTTAAGATCCTCTTCTCATTCCCAATTACTAATTTCATTTAGGAAACCTCACTCTCCCGTTTCGGCCGCTACTCTGGCCCGGTGGGTTCGTTGGTTGATGTCTTTGGCGGGCATAGATACATCTATGTTTGGGGCTCACTCTTCTAGAGGGGCAATTGCTTCTAAAGCATTTTGGACAGGCTCCCGTTTAGAAGACATTCTTAAATCTGCAGACTGGTCTAATGACAACGTATTCAAAGTTTTTTTATTGTAAACCTATTGATAACATTTCTCTGAATATAACTAATATGCTTTAAACTCGCATAATAGGAGCCTCCGGTCTTGCCATAAAATGTAGATTTTCCTAGTATTATGACGGAAAGTCTTAATTTTATTAAAGACACGGAGGCGAGTATTATCCCTCCACTTTCATTAACTTTGTTTTTCTTTCCCACCCTTTATTCTAGCGCCATTGGACATCACTCAATCTTCCACTTAAGCCTCCTCCTTCGGCTTGGATTTCTACTCTACAAACTTCCTTGGCTCCGTTCAAAGCTGGACCTTCCACAGGAGTAACCTACCAGGATCCGTTGTGGTTACCTTGGATTTTGAACTATTGTTCTGATGTTTTGTCTTTTATTATGGCAATTCTTATTTTGTTCTCTATAGTTCCATTGTTTAATTCTAATTGACTCTCTCGCAAGAAAAGAGGGCTGTTCGCAGTCAAGTGATGTCATAATACCCTAGTATGCATGTGATTGGTGTACACTGTTATGACTATGTTTTGATTCCCATTGGCTGTTGTTGTTTAGCCTTCTGGGAATTGTAGTATGTTTCTTGACTGCTGCTATTTAATTAAAGTAAGAAAAGAAACGCATAATACTCGCCTCCGTGTCTTTAATAAAATTAAGACTTTCCGTCATAATACTAGGAAAATCTACATTGTACTTAATGATATGCCTCAAGCACAGTGCTTAATTTGTGCTTGTTGTTTCCGGTGCTGAGCACTGTCACTTATTTGCGAGGGCCGGGGCTTATTCTTATGCCTCAAGCATTTGCTGCGAGCAAAAGACACATATGGGAAAGACGGAAGAAGGAAAAACAAAAAAAACGTCACAAAGGGAGAAAGTAGAAAGTTGCAGGATGAGCTGAAGGGGCAGGGGTGGCCGTAAATGGATTAAAGAGGCCCGAGATGGCTTCAGGATTATGCTGCCTCAGTATTCAGTGCTGGCAGATTTAATTACAGCAGCCTCGTGTTTAAGAGAAGGCCTTTGAGCACCAGCACCTCTTTATTTACAAATTAAGCACTGCTGAAGCATAAAGTTTGCACATGCAGGATACCTCTCGATAGCTTCTGCACAATGGCTCAATACTAAATTGCATTTAGTGTTACACCAGCACAAAGTTATTTGTGTTTGTACGGTTGTAGTCATTCATGCCCAGCGTGATGTGAATATGATCTGCTCAATTGTTGTCCATTCCTGCTGCTGGTTTTCATCCAGCGTTAGATTGCACTAATCATAGTACATATTCACTCGTGGTACCCATTAAAAACAATTACACTGAAACTTAGTTCTCGATATAGAAATGGTCCAAAAAGAGGACTCTTTTGCCTCTGTGAACCAGATTTAATAATAAAAATAATAATTCTTTTTTTGTGTATTTAAGTTTGTATAATTAGGCCACAAAACTATTTTATTGGGCCGTACTGACAGCTGAAGAATCGTGGCTTTTACAAGTTGCACTGTCTGCATTATTTTATTCATTCTGAGTTTTTCCGTTCTTAAAAAATATTGACTTAATTCTGCTCTTTCCATGGTATTGTTAATTTGTGCAGGAACATTGAATGTTCTTTAGAGGAACACATTGTGGGCCTGATTCACAGAGGTAACGTACACTTTGGAGTAAGTTTACTACTTATGGTATTCACAAGATCCTGGGGTCTGATTATAAATTGCTCGTAATATTCCAACCCATGCTTTAGACTTCCGTTTATGCACAGGTCACAATTACATATTTGAAGGTATTTAACCATTCGATAATTATTGGTTATGCTAAATAAGTCAACATTCGTAAAATTTTGGCAGCAAATTAAAATAAAATAAAAAATCCTGCAATCCTTTTACAGTTTAAATTTAAGAATTTAATTAATTTAAACAGCAGTAATTTAAAATATTATCTAACCTTTGTATGAGGTACTGGGTAAATAAATGTATCTTTGTCAGAGGCCAGTTTCACAAAAAATTTATATTTCCTTCCTTCATTTAGTTTTGTTGTTGTTGAGAAGCACTATTGCACTGTTGAAGGGACAGTGAAATATCCACCTGCACAGGTTTCGCCATTTGGGCTCCTCATGGCAATTTTCTTGGCAGCCTACTCCGTTTTTGTGGTAGGTTGTCACCAAGGCCACAGAACAACTCTTAAGCCTTGTTGAACAACTCTGGATAGCTTGCTCCATTGAATGGCCAGATTTTGCCCCATAGTGATCTCTATCTGTGAGTATGCAATAGCATCTTCCATCTATCTTAAGCTCCTTTGTGTATTCACAGATTAGCTTACTTTGCATATGAGAGAGCGTAGTTTAAACATTACCTATTTTAGATGTGAAATGCTTATATTTAACAATGCTGCATTAATATTATTATTCATTGAAACGTATTTTAAACGTGGAGAATTTTTCACATGCATAAACTAATGTCGACTGTAAGAAATAATTGCTTGTATTATGACTAACTGAAAATATTAACACGTATAAAGATTGCATTTTATTAGAATCCATACATCTTAAGTTAGCGTGAGTCGAAAACTAGCTGTGTAGCTCTCATATTAAAGCGTATTTTTCTGTTTCTTCAGTGTGCTGACTCGCAAAGGCCATGACCCAGCATTTGTTCTTTTCTCCGCTTATTGTATCATTAACAGCTATGTTCCCATCCCCATGCTAGCAGCTTTAGTATAAAAATTAAAAGCTTTGTAACAAATATGGACACTTTCAAGGACATTGAATCACGGAAAAGAGAACTCTTGACCCGAAGAGTGTGCCAGAAAATGAAGTAACCCCGGATGTGCCACCTACGAAAAACGTCAATTATGAAGACCAATTAGAAGAATGAAAATTATCATAGAAGGACAAATGCATTACTTAATGTATAATTTGATAGGTTGAAGATAGTGGGGTGAAGTGACTATCCAATAGAATTTTGGGGGAATGTATTTTGAAAAAGGGATAAAAACTAATGACACAGCAGACTCGAGAGACTTAGGTAGGGAATGATATTGATTGCATCCAGAAACTCTGTCACTCTATTTGGTGATTTGAGACTTAGACAAAACCCATCCTCACCCTTAGCAGTCCCTTTACATTTTCCTCCTTATGAGGGAAGTGCCCCCTGCCCTTAGATTAGATAGACTGACGGCGATCTAACTCATGTCCTGAAGACGAAGGCTGATCCTGTATGCTGACCTATTTCGAGGAGGGTAATTATACTGTTGCTAATGGAAATTCATTTGTTTGCCTTTTCTTTCTAGGTACCAACTGCTGTGTATTTTTGATAAGAGACCTTAGTTAGATGTTTTCCAAATTGATGTTCTAAATTGTTTTGCATGAAGCCCAACATGCTGATGCTAATTAGTGGCTAGATGAGGCATTCACTTTGACTGACGTAGTTGACGTGACTGACGTGGTGCTATGCTGAACTAAACATATATGAGGTTTAGGCGTCTAGATTTGTTTCATCTTCATATTACTACCTTATGACTGTGATCTTTGCATTATTACCATATTGTAACTATGCCCTTTTGTTTCTTGGTTTGAGATTAATACATTTGCTATTAGATTGTAATCAATAGGGAATAAAATTCACAAAACTTCAATAAGGTGTGGTTGCGCCGAAGGTTTACTAATGTCTAAAGTGAAATATATTGTGGTGATATATGTTGACGGTATTATTGATGTGTTGATTGATATATTGATTAGTTGTCTCGTCCTACGGTGTCTCACCACTGGGTCAAAAGATTCATCGGCCTAAAACGAGTCCTGATGTGTATAAATTAACATAGAAGGACGCGTTATCAGTTCTGGTAGCAGAGCGACGGTTTGGCCCTTGGGGGCCCTGGGACGGAGTTTCATTGTTTAATTTGTTTTTCTGTGATAATGCAATTTGGAGAGATGATGGGTTGCTAGGTTCGCCATGGCTTTCCCGGGATCCTGGAGCCTGCCTAAATGAGTTGGGAATGTTCTCGGCGCCATAGTATGTGTGGTTAGGGTCTTTGCACTTACCTAAGCTTATGCTTATGCATCTTGCAGGTGGTTGTGAAAAATTTCTGTGTATTTAGGCCAAATTAAGTGTTGTTTAGCAGGAGTGGGCGTACTCCACAGTATGAGAGTAGGGAAGTTGGTGTACTTCATGTGAATGTAGCGCTTGTTGCTCAAAATTATCAACGTGGTTGGTTGTTGTGTACGGACCTGTTGAGGTCTAAGACTCCGGAGTATGGTGATAAATGTGGTTTATGTTGTAATCTGTGCGGTTTATTAGGTCAATCGGGCGTGGTTGACAAGTCGAGTTTGAGTTATGATGTATGTGTGAAACCTTCGATGGAGATTTGACAAATTCTAAAGTGCACTAGAAGGAGTCATTGACAAGTCGAGAGTAGGATTTGCAGGTCGAATTCTGCTTGCGTATGTGGGAACTGAGAAGGAGAGAGTAGCGGCCGAGGCTTCAAGTGAAATCTCTCTAAAGTTCTGAAGCAAATGTGTTACCCTCCCTGTAGTAAACCGACAGATTTGTGTTGTCATTTTAAGGTGCTCGCAATAATTCGCATTAGTTTGTTTTAGTTGTAAGGGGTCAGTGAAGAGTGGACGAGCCGCAAGACTTTGTCAGCTGCAGTGTGTGTGAGTGTGACGTCAGTGGTGCCGCGCTGAGATAGGTCAGATGCCGAGAGGGGTCGCGCACGGATTGGCTGCCGTCCATGAGATGCAATAGGCTGAGAAAGGGCAGGTGAAGAGTTTCCTGGGTACTAAGCCATTTCTGATTAAATACGAAATAAAGAATTGCAAAAATGAATTTTGTCAAGGCATTCAAAAGCGCTCTAAAAGGAGATGTATATATTGTAGCAACTAATGGTGAACCTACACCACCTGAGGGTACTCCGGCTTACATGGTGATGGAAGAGAAAGGTGTCGCACCTTGTTTATGGATGAAACAGTGGCGCAAATTAATGGAAAAAGAAGGGTGTTTAGCGTTTCCAGAGCATGGGACATTTAATCCAAAGGTATTAGAAAACCTGAGGTGGATGTTAAGCACACAGAAGCCACCTCCGAGACCTGCACAATATGAGGCTTTAGCGATTTGGGACTTAATGGCTCTTAGACACAGACAAGAAAGGTTTCAGAGGAGGCTGAGAAGGGCAGAAAAATCATATGCAGAAGCTAGGTGGGACAATGAAAACAAAATGTGGAGAAGGGGAATCGTAGATGGGTTAAAGTTATTTCCGGCAATAACCCAGGGAGAAGAGACACAGGGAAAGAAAGCCTCTTGTAAAACCGACAAAGATTCAGGCAAAACTAAAGAAAATAAAAGGTCCTGGGAAGAGGAAGATGATTCAGATGATGAGGAATTTATGGATAGATTGTTACATGATCGTCCGCCACCGTATGCGGTGAGTGACAGTGCTCCAAGCACTAGCTTGGATCCTGGGAACCAGACACAGGAGAAGGGAGTTACTGATACGGTACAGACTAGCGATACAGCTTTGATACAGAATGGTGTCAGTGTACCCACTGCACCAGACTTGCCGATACAGTTGCAGCCTCCACCGCAGATAAAAAGAATTTACCCTGATGTCCCAGTGCTTGAGACTACTACAAACTTGATAGTGCCGCCAGACCTGATATACACAAAGCCAAAGTTAATACAGATTGAGTCGACCCCGAAGCTAGTATCTCAACCGCCACAGCTGATACCTGGGTATAACCCTGTAGCAGGACCACCGTTAGTACCTGTACCGGGTACACTGGAGCAGACCTATGGTGTTGCAGCTCCAAGAAGTCTGAGTTCAGGTCAGACACCTGCCGCTATATCGTTACCTATTACTGTTGGTCCCCCAGTGCCATTATATGCGCAAGGTAAGACAGGGACGTGTGATCAGGGAGCTATGACTCAGGAAGCCATAAGAGGAGGGCCTATGAGAACTCCACAGATAATGGCCCCGGGAGAGCAAGTTAATGAGCCACTAAGACCTTTGATGGACCTTAGTCCAGTAGGGGCACCTCTCGAAGCAATGCGTCAAGCAGGGTTGGGAGTTTTGACTCCCCAAACCATGAGTACAAATACTTCACACTCTCCAATGATACATGCAGGGAACATTTCACTGCAGGGTTTTACAGTACAACAGCTAAATGAGTGGTTAGAGAAAACTTGTACCTCACAAAAGACTACAGTGACCACAGTTGAATCTGAGAAAGAAAAACAAGATGAATACTTGAATTTTGTACGACTAGGGGCAGAAGCTGCTGAGTTAGTGGAAGGAACAATGGGAGTAAATAAGTTGGAATCATACACTGAGGCAGAATTGAGGTACTTATGCCCCAAGATTACCAAAGAGGTAGGCAAAGTACATGAGAGATTAGCGAATTTGGCAGACAAATACAATATCGATATCGGAAACACTAAACATTTGAAAAGAAGTTACAGATTAGATTTTGACTCCAAAGATTTTGAACACATGAGATCTGCAGGCATGAAGGCACACCTGAGAGAACTGTTGCAAAGTGCACAGATTTGGGGTGCCTTAGAGAAATGGGAAGGCCGATGGGCAAAGAAAAGAGATAAGGGAAAGGGAGATAGCCCAGGGTCCAATAAAGTTGGGATCGCACCTAATCTAGATTCAGTAAAAATCTTACCTATGAGAGAGACAGCTGGTGGTGTTTTGGTGCATGTGCCCTGGACTAGAGGAGACATTTTATCCTTTACGAATGATTATCCTAGGCTAAGAGAAAAGCCGATTGAGTGGTTTCAACAGACGGATAGGTTCGTGAAGCTTGCGAAGTGTCTCTGGGAAGACTTGAATACTTTGTTTGAGATTATTGTTCCGCCAGATTTGTGGCTCGAGTGCAAGAGAGGGGTAGATTGGCCCACGAAGGAGCCGGCAAGAGATAAGGTGACTGGAGCACCTTCAGAAGAGGTGATGAAATATTATCATAAAGTAATTGAGTTCTTGAAACAAAAGGTGTCGCCGAAGGTGACCGATTGGCAGAAAATCGACCGGACCTCTCAAGAGGTTAAGGAGTCAATACATGCATATTACGAGAGATTATTAAAAGCGTTCAAACATTACAGTGGTACTGAGACTATCGAACCGAAGGACATGAATCACCTTGTGTTTAGGTTCGTCGAAGGGCTGAGGCCGGAGGTCAGCCAGATGATTAAGAATCATTTGATTTGTTAGCAAGCTAAACCGATTGATGAAGTGTTACAGTATGCGAAATACTGTAGTGATGAGATTGAGTTGAAGCAGAAAAAGTTGAAGGAGAAAGTGATGGTGATGCAGATAAGGGCTGCACAAGCTGGAATACAGGGGAATGGAGTTCAGCAAATGATACAGCAACAACCGCAAATGAATGGTCTGTTTCAGGCACAGCCGAGAGGCAGAGGTCGAGGGTTTGTGAACCGCGGTTCGGACATGAATAATGTTGTTATTCAAAACGACGGTCAGGGAATGAAAAAGATGTCACCATGTCATGCGTGCGGGGGCATGGGGCATTGGAAACGGGATTGTCCGAATATGGTGCAGGATGGTGCAGTTCAGCAAAGCATTAATGTCGGTACATTACAAAATCCACGAGGTCCAAAAATGAGACATCAAAGCCCGAATTTTCAGAATAATTGCCAGGGGTACAACCCATGCAGCACATGCAAATGCCGCGTTTTCAGTCAGTATCAATGCAACCAGTGCAGCAGCAGATTCCTATGGTGCCTAGACAGCAAATGCAATTACCCATGGCTCAGATGGGACAGCAACAGGTGATGCTTCCTCAGCAGGTCACAGGCCAGGTAACCAACCAAAACAACACTGTGCAACAATTCCCATTACGAGGTGAAAGTGGCATGAATGAGGATTGGTCAGATGACAGCTCAGACAGTGAAGAGTGCAGGCTTGCAGCATCTTTAGAGGTGGATCAGAGAGGCCCATATGTAGAGGGAAAAGTAATGGGCTATAAGGTTTAATTTTTGGTTGACACAGGAGCTACACGCTCTACAGTTCGAAGTGCAGAAGTCCCGAGATTACCTCTCTCAGGGCGTACTATACGAGTGGTTGGTGTGGCAAACCAGTACCTGACTAATCCGATTACTGATCCGGTGCAGGTTGAAATTGGTAATTTCCAAGGCCTGCATAGATTTGTTGTATGCGATTCAAGCCCAGTATCCTTATTAGGAAGGGACTTACTATGTAAGACAAAATGTTCGATTACCTGTTCCAATGATGGAATAGAAGTACAAACAAACAGTGACGATGAGGGAGATGAGAGTCAATACATAGAGGAAGGAAGAGAGACAAATGAAGACTACCCTTTGATTACTTTATTCCCAATGCATACTTTGATCGACCTACCTGTTGATTTACAAGGGACCGTAACAGAGAAAGTGTGGGATTTGTCTGGGAAAGAAGTAGGGTTGATAAAGGGAGTAGAATCAGTCAAGGTTCAGATAAAGCCGAATTTAGTGTTCCCACAAGTACCGCAATACCACATGACCCAGGATGTCCTCATTGAGGTATCACAAATAATTGCAGATTTTCTCAGACAGGGAGTCCTGAAAGAAGTTTTGAGCAGTCCGTGCAACTCTCCCATTATGGGTTTGAAGAAGCCCTGTGGGAAGGTTCGAATTGTGCAGGATTTGAGAAAAATAAACGAAATTGTGATAAAATGCTGCCCTGTGGTACCTAACCCAGCAGTAATAATGTTCCAGGTTCCTTGTGATGCTGAATGGGTTACTGTAGTAGAGCTATCACAAGCATTTTTCTCGATACCTCTTCATGAAGACAGTCAATTTTTGTTCAGTTTCAAATTCCTGGATAAGGTGTACAGTTGGTGCAGAATTCCTCAGGGGTTTTCTGAGTCACCATCCATCTTCAACCAGATATTGAAAAAGGATTTGGAACCTCTTGTGCTGCCTTTTAATTCGACTCTTGTGCAGTACATTGATGATTTGCTGATTGCATCTAAAACCAGAGACAGTTGTAAATATGACACCATTACATTGTTGAATCATCTGGGAAAGAATGGACACAAGGTGTCACCCAGAAAGTTGCAATACTGTCAAAAAGAGGTGAAATACTTGGGACATTTGATTGAGAAAGGGTCCCGAAGAATATCAAAGGAAAGAATAACAGCTGTTTTGCAGATGAATCCCCCAATAACAAAAAGAGACGTCAGGTTGTTTTTGGGAATGATGGGCTACTGTCGCCAGTGGATACCCAACTTCTCGATCATCTCAACACCTTTAATAAAATTGACAGGAAAAGAAGTTAAGGATGAGCCATACACAATAACCTTGACAAAAGAGGAGCTTGAATCATTTCTAGAATTGAAGGAATGCATGTGCAGGGTACCAGCATTAGGAATGCCTGATTATGAAAAACCTTTTCTGTTGTTCTGTCATGAACGTGATGCTTGTTCTTTGTCTGCTTTAACACAGGTCCACGGAGATGCAAATCACCCTGTAGCATATTTTTCAGCTACCTTGGACCCTGTCGCAGCAGCCTTACCGGGTTGTTTGCGAGCAGTTGCAGCAGTTGGTCAAAGCCTTTCACAATGTGAAGGCATAGTCATGGGATACCCCCTGACAGTAATTGTTCCACATTCAGTTGAAATTCTGTTGACACGAACTAAGACACAACACATGACAAATGCACGACTCACTAGATATGAGACGATTATACTGGGGTCACCAAATGTCACACTAAAGAGATGCACTGTGCTGAACCCGGCAACCTTACTTCCCAATGAAGATACAGAAATCAAAGATGGGGAAGAATTTGAGCATGATTGTCTTGAGGTGACTGAGCTCTGTACCAAACCTCGCCCAGACATACAGGATACCCAGTTAAAAGAAAACGATTGCATTATGTTTGTCGATGGGTCCTGTCTAAGAGATTCAGCAGGAACGTTGAGAGCCGGTTACGCAGTATGTACCATAACTGGCATTGTCGAAGCCTCCTGGCTCGAGAAAGTGTTTTCCGCACAGGTGGCAGAATTAATAGCTCTTACAAAAGCATGTCACGCAGCTGTAAATTTGAAAGTCACTATCTATACTGACAGCAGATATGGATTTGGAATTGTGCATGATTTTGGCCACCTCTGGTCATAGAGGGGTTTCATGACCTCCTCTGGTTCTCCTGTGAAAAATTGCGAACAAATAAGAGATTTGTTACATGCGATTCAGTTACCTCTTGAAATTGCCGTGGTGAAGTGCAGTGCCCACACCAGATCACAAGATTTTGTGTCAATGGGAAACAGCTATGCAAATCAGGTCGCAAGATTTTGTGCATTAAATTGTATATAATTTAAAGAGCAGTGGGAATTGTTACCACAACCTGAAAACGACACGAGTTTAAGTCTAGCATTACGAGTGGTTGATACCTTAGACGAACTAAAGACATTACAAAGTCGTGCTAGCAAAGAAGAAAAACGCTCCTGGCAGAGAATGCAGTGTGTACAAAGGGCAGATGATTTGTGGGTTTCAGAAGAGGGAAAACTGGTTCTGTCAAATAGTCTTTTATCGCAGTTTGCACGGATATACCATGGGCAGGCCCATCTAGGAAGAGACGCCATGATCAGATCCTTTAAGATTGATTGGTTCAATCCAAAATTCAGACATGCCGCAGAAATCACTTGCCACAGGTGCGTCATCTGTCAACAGATGAATGCTGGAAAAGGAACTGTGGTAACTTTGAGCCACATTGGGAGAGCTGGAGGTCCATTCAACAAAATGCAAATGGATTTTATCGAAATGCCTGTTTGTGGAGGATTGAAGTACGTGTTGGTGATTTTGTGTGTTTTCAGTCATTGGATTGAGGCATATCCCACACGTAGGAATGACAGTCTTACAGTTGCAAAACTACTACTCAGAGAATTGATACCAAGATTCGGGTTTCCGGTTTCTATAGAATCAGATAGGGGGAGACACTTTGACAATGAGGTGATTAAACTTCTGTGTGCCGCACTCAACATTGAACAAAAGTTGCATTGTAGCTATCGCCCTGAAGCATCAGGACTAGTTGAACAGATGAATGGTACCTTAAAATCAAGAATAGCAAAAATGTGTGCTGCAACAAACATGAAATGGCCAGATGCTTTACCTCTAGTACTGATGTCTATGAGAAACACCCCAGATAAGAAAACGGGACTGTCCCCCCATGAAATCCTCATGGGCAGAGCAATGAGATTACCAGCGGTACCTGCAAATGCACTAGTGAATATTACAGATGATATGGTGTTGGATTACTGCAAAGGTTTGGCTGACGTGATTCGCTCTTTCTCTCACCAGGTGGAAGCTAACGCGTTGCCACCAATTGGCGAACCAGGTCACTCTCTGCAAGCTGGAGATTGAGTGGTTGTCAAGAAGCACGTGAGAAAATCGTGTCTTGAGCCGCGTTGGAAGGGGCCGTATCAAGTAATATTGACGACCACCACTGCTGTGAAGTGTGCCGGGGTTCCCAACTGGATACATGCCAGTCACACAAAAAGGGTAACGTGTCCTGTTGAAGAGGAACTTGAAGGTTCCGGTACAGCAACTTCAGGAAGAGAAATCTCAGAGTCAGAGATCAGTCAAGAAGAAACTGAGACTACTGGAGAGCCCACTGAGAACAGCCTTGTCCCTCAAACTGTCAATGAGTTCGAGGGAGGAGACAGAGTGCCTATCTCAGTTGAGGCAGCAGGAGAACTAAGTCAAGGAGAGGTTCTCCCAGAAGTAGAAGAATACGGATTAGAGTCTTAACTCAGCATAGAACCAGAAGACGAAAGAGAAGGAGAAATTGTGGATACAAATCAAAACGTGTCAGAGTCTCCTGAACCAGTTGCAGGTCCGTCAAGAGGAAACACCATATCACAAGAGGAGGGTGCTGTCCAACGTCCTGAAGGGAAACACCGAAACAAGACACATAGAGGCGATAATTGGCCAGACAAGTCACATCCTAAAATAAGAGAGGTATCGAATGACACAATAATAGAAGAAAGTGATACTTAACAAGCAGATGATCTGAGTGAAGGAGAACAACAAGGTGAACGAAGGCTAAAAAGAAAAAGAATAGCAAACAGAAGATATACAGGTCCTGAATGGGCATATGCTTCAACCTCTGAATGGCAACAAGAATTTTTAGCATTCTGTTTTGATCGAGAAGTACCAGGCCAATACTAAGGTACCTGAAGATATTCAAAGGGAAACTCGGCTAAAATTGAATTTGTGAAAGCTGAAAAGAGAAAGAGACTTTAGAAACTACTGGAAAGTGACACTAAACCTGGATTTGGCTTTAAAGAAACCTGATTACGACAAGCTGCTAACCTGAATGGACGAAAAGGGTCCTGGAGTGAGTGAAGACGCTGTAATATACGCAAAAAGAGTTTTTCTTCTCAAGTTGATTGTTGATCTGCTATTCTGATTCTATACAAACATGGCTTACAGTAGCAAAGGAAGTAAGGTGTGTGGTTGGTTAGGTCTTATAATAGGTGTTATATGTGCAGTAATGATTGTGGGAGTGATTGTGGGAATGCCATGGAGAGAGAAAGAAACTATTAATGCAACTTCGAAACCTGAAACTACCACTACTAAACTATCACCGTGGGAGAGATTTGAGCAAGACGCAAGACATATGCATGAGGGAACTAATGCAAAAGGGGAACTTTCTACTAATGTCTTCTATCGCTTATTAAATGAGTATGTGGAAACTATGGATGCGAAAGATTGTTATGTATGTACTAAAATTCCTTCATCTGTGCAGGAGGGAGTTACTTATCATAGCCTCCCTCTTACTTATGGAATTAGTTGCAGCTTGCTATTAACAAGATTCTATAATCAAGAGCATGTGCAATACTTTTATTCAAATTTGGATGTTGTGTTTTCTTTTGTGCCTGTGATTGAATTCCTAAATAAATTAGCTAAAGAACATGATATTAAAATAGTTAGAGGATTCTTTGAGCCAACACTTACATTTGGAACTGCTTATGCACATCGCAACAATTTGACTTGCTTATTGTCTCATGTAGAGAAAAGCTTTTTAGATCACACAGATGATAGACGCAAAGCACTGAAAGAAAGGTTAGAAAAAGGCCTAGAAAAACGTACTTATGCAAATGATTATGCTTACACTGCAATCAAAACACAAGGCAAATTAGCTATAGATGCATTACACGTAGGTAGGCTCGGTATATAGACCAAAATCCGATCAAGACAATTTGTTTGTGGGCACGAGTGAATGGAGGCATGTGTTTTTGTTTCAGAGTAAATGGACCTTTATGTTAAATGACAAGATCCAGCAATCCCTGGAATCTATTATATTTGTGGACTGAATGCATATTACCGTCTCCCTAAGGGATGGTATGGGACATGTTATTTGGGAATAGTATTTCCAAAGATATACCAGATTGATGACCTGAAACAAATACCTAAAACGTCTGAATTACAACATCCTAGACAAAAACGAGAATCAGTGGCGGCTGTCATTGGTGATATATTTGGAGCCATAATCCCATCAGTAGGGGTTATCTTGAATTCTATGAACATTCAAAAGTTGTCTACTATTGTGGATAACATGCTGACAAATTTTACAGGAGCTATACTCCTGATGGATACTGAACTTGCTGCAGAAAGAGCTATGACTCTTCAAAATCGGCTTGCTTTAGACATTCTTTTAGCAAAGAGTGGAGGTGTTTGCAAAATGCTTAATGAGCGTCATTGTTGCTCATTTATTCCAGATAACAGTAAGAAAATTAGAAACATGCTTACTAACCTTACCAGAGATAGTACAGATTTGAAGGATCTGAAAGAACTTGGTGTTTGGGAGAAATTTGGGAAAGGAATTGCCCGAGTGGGAAGCTGGTTTACCAACATTTGGAATGGGGTACTTGCAAAAATTATGATGGGTCTATTAATTGTTTTAATTTGTCTATTAGGATTATGGGGGGCATGTAAAATTAATGACAAAATAAAAAGAAATTGGACTAAAAGAACCAGAAGAAATGAAGAAAGTGAAAGAGAGAAAATGTTCAATGAAATATGGGAAAGCTCACATAAACGGCAAGATGTTGAAATGCGTATTATGCGCAAAGTGAAAAATTAAAATCAGAGAGAAAGATTGTGTGATGATGAGCGTCATCAGAGGAGGGACTGAGAGAGCGTAGTTTAAACATTACCTATTTTAAATGTGAAATGCTTATATTTAACAATGCTGCATTAATAATATTATTAATTGAAACGTATTTTAAACGTGGAGAATTTTTCACATGCATAAACTAATGTCGACTGTAAGAAATAATTGCTTGTATTATGACTAACTGAAAATATTAACACGTATAAAGATTGCATTTGATTAGAATCCATACATCTTAAGTTAGCGTGAGTCGAAAACTAGCTGTGTAGCTCTCATATTAAAGCGTATTTTTCTGTTTCTTCAGTGTGCTGACTCGCAAAGGCCATGACCCAGCATTTGTTCTTTTCTCCGCTTATTGTATCATTAACAGCTATGTTCCCATCCGCATGCTAGCAGCTTTAGTATAAAAATTAAAAGCTTTGCAACAAATATGGACACTTTCAAGGACATTGAATCACGGAAAAGAGATCTCTTGACCCGAAGAGTGTGCCAGAAAATGAAGTAACCCCGGATGTGCCACCTACGAAAAACGTCAATTGTGAAGACCAATTAGAAGAATGAAAATTATCATAGAATGACAAATGCATTACTTAATGTATAATTTGATAGGTTGAAGATAGTGGGGTGAAGTGACTATCCAATAGAATTTTGGGGGAATGTATTTTGAAAAAGGGATAAAAACTCATGACACAGAAGACTCGAGAGACTTAGGTAGGGAATGATATCGATTGCATCCAGAAACTCTGTCACTCTATTTGGTGATTTGAGACTTAGACAAAACCCATCCTCACCCTTAGCAGTCCCTTTACATTTTCCTCCTTATGAGGGAAGTGCCCCCTGCCCTTAGATTAGATAGACTGACGGCGATCTAACTGATGTCCTGAAGACGAAGACTGATCCTGTATGCTGACCTATTTCGAGGAGGGTAATTATACTGTTGCTAATGGAAATTCATTTGTTTGCCTTTTCTTTCTAGGTACCAACTGCTGTGTATTTTTGATAAGAGACCTTAGTTAGATGTTTTCCAAATTGATGTTCTAAATTGTTTTGCATGAAGCCCAACATGCTGATGCTAATTAGTGGCTAGATGAGGCATTCACTTTGACTGACGTAGTTGACGTGACTGACGTGGTGCTATGCTGAACTAAACATATATGAGGTTTAGGCGTCTAGATTTGTTTCATCTTCATATTACTACCTTATGACTGTGATCTTTGCATTATTACCATATTGTAACTATGCCCTTTTGTTTCTTGGTTTGAGATTAATACATTTGCTATAAAATTGTAATCAATAGGGAATAAAATTCACAAAACTTCAATAAGGTGTGGTTATTTATGACTGAAAGGTCATGGTTGCGCCGAAGGTTTACTAATGTCTAAAGTGAAATATATTGTGGTGATATATGTTGACGGTATTATTGATGTGTTGATTAATATAATGATTAGTTGTCTCGTCCTACGGTGTCTCACCACTGGGTCAAAAGATTCATTGGCCTAAAACGAGTCCCGATGTGTATAAATTAACATAGAAGGACGCGTTATCACATACACTCTGGAATCTGATTTGCCTCTGAGTACTCACAGATAAGCTTACTTTTCATACATTCTGGAATCTGACTTGTTTTGCACATCCCTCAGTTGTGAAGCTGCCTTTTAGTCAGTGGAACTATGCTGGTGTGTATATTCAGCAAACTTGCCAACATGTTCTCAGCTTCACACATCTCTTACATTCAGATCCAGCTACTCACAAACCTGCACATGTCGAGGTGTATTTGAGCCTTCTTACTGGACTGAAAACCTGCTACGCTTGTTTTAAAGCCAACATTTTCTTTCTGTTTGCTAAGCCCCTGTCTAGTCCTCCTTTCCATTAAGGATATAATGCCTGTGTGTTCTCTGTATTCCATGCAGGAGACCTGTGAATTACTTGGATAAACCTTTGCCCGTTAGAAAGGAATTCCCTTCTCATGTCTAGAATGCAAGCTCAGCAACAGCGGTGGCATGGTGTTTGCTGGGGGTTGGCACCATTGCCAGGTGCCGCAGCCAGAGCCTAGTTTGAATCCTCAAGGCAACTTCCAGCCAGGTGGGCCCAGAAGAGATCCTTCAATCCACATTATACCAGCAATCTTCTTAGTGCCCAACAATACCACAATGGAAATACAGCCACTTTGTCCGTTGCACAAGTTTTCTCAGCAACGAAGCACTCCAGGGGCACCAATGATATATTTTCACTAAAAACCAACCTTCAATTGCTAGCAAGAATCTCCTCAAAGAGGCCAAAAAAATAATTCTACAACACTGGGTAAATATATGCTGCAGACTGCCTCCTATATTCTCTACTTTTTATTATGTTGTCACGTGCTTCAAAATAGGAATACAAAACTCCATCAGGAACACTACTTCATTAACATTTTTTGAGTTTCAAAAATAGCAGCTGGTTAACATAATTGATTCTTCTGTGCAGTCCTCTTATTTTCTGTACCTGATTTTACTGCAGTCTGTTAGCTTTTCACTAACTACTCTACGTACACTCGAACACTCGTCAGACCAGTGTCACAATATTTCTCTCATCATACCTCTACTGTATATATCCATGCACTGTGAATAAGCTCATTGTGATGCTTGACCCTTCGCATGCCTCAAAGTGCTCAGTCAACTCAAACTGTTAAAGCATGACCTGACTTTTCATTTGATTGTCATTCAGACATGTGCAACACAAGCACCATGTCCATCGAGTGTGCTGTGACTGGAATGCAAGTTGTGATGGAAAGAAGGATTTCGAAAACTAATGAGAATGGCATATATGAACAGTCAGAGTTGGCTTTAACGCTGGTGACACTCAGTGCGACAGTCTTTTTTGGCGGCCCCCATGACCTCCTCCTCGAATTCCCTCACTACCACCTGACAAAAGTGCTCCTCATTTCTTCATATCCACCCTCTCACATACATTTCATTTGTTTTTTTAAAACGCTGACAAAGACTGGTTTTGCTAATCCACTCAGCTATCCACATAAAAAACAGATCTGTTCTTTGCATCAGGCGTATTAACCCTCTGTGCTTCTTTCTGGCGAGTCAAAACTGCCACTAGACAAAATTCCGATCGATCTCTCTCTCTCTCTAGCAGGAACATTAATCATAAGAGTTAACCTGACTATTTTTATTGCTGCGTGAAAGCTGGACACACGAGGAGCACTGCAGCAGGTGCTTTTAAAATTAAAATGCTTTGCTCAACATAGGACCCCCATCCCCCCAAGGTCAGTGCCCACCTTCCAGGTCAGCGCCCAGTGCGGCAACACCAGTCGTACTGTCCTAAAGACAGCCCTGCCATCAAGTGAAAGGGATGTAAAAAAAGCCAATCAGTCACAGTCAGTAACAGGTTCTGGTGCTTATAATGCACCATGAGAATAAAATGTATTTTCTAGCAATACATTACTTAATTTCCTTTCTCCCCCCACAAGGAGCCTACATCATACAAGCACTCCTTATAAAAGCTCTCTTAATTTTAACAAATGCCTTGAGAATACAATTTTATCATCATGCTTGGTATGTCCCACTCCCCACAAAGAAATGTGGAAGGTATTCAACATTTGAATTATATATGTGTATTAACTTGGAGTGATAGCCTGTGTCCACCAGAAATGAGACTCTGTGACCCATCACCTTTCCCCTCACATAGGGATCTCTCTGATCTACTTCTAAAGAAGTCACAAGCACACATGGCTCCTCATCCGAAATGTCACTCATCCATTCACCATTTATTTCATTCTCACTGTGTAATGGGAATTGGTGCACTGCGTTACTCCTTCTGTCTTGACTCTGAACTGTGCCCTGTTAAGAAAGCATCATCTGTTGTTGCTCCATCGGGCTTGAGGTATCTGCATTTGCTGTCTAGGTACCATGGGAACCTGCTGCTGCATCGACTGCAATTGTGATACTTGTGCACAGGGCATTTGCACCTGCTATATGGGCTGGAAATTTTGCATTTGATTCACGTTATTCTGAAAATTTGAATTTGGTCCTCTGATTCTTGGTCCTTTCACATTCTGAAATGTGTTGACGTCATTACCTTGCTGAACAACACCCTCCTGCACCATCATCGGACACTCCTGCTTCCAGTGTCCCACGGCTCTGCAAATGTGACACAGCAATTGCTTCTTCATCCCAGGCACATCATTCTGAACCACTACAGTATTCAAATCAGGACTGCGATTCATATTACCTCCATGACCTCTACCTCTCATCTGAGGCTGAAACATGACATTTCCCTGCTACAGTGGTATCTGCTGCACAAAATTTCCTTGTACTCCTGTTTGAGCTGCCTTAATCTGCATCACCATTGCCTTCTCTTTCAACTTTTTCTGCTTCAACTCAATCTCATCACTACAATATTTTGCGAACTACAACACCTCATCAATCAGCTTTGCTTGCCAGCAAATCAAATTACTCTTAATCATCTGACCTATCTCAGGTCTCAGCCCTTCTACAAATCTAAATGCAAAATGCAGCAGGTCCTTCGGCTCAATTGCTGATTTGCCACTGTATTCCTTGAACGCCTTCAACAATCTCTCATAGTACGCATGTATCGACTCCTTTACCTCCTGCACTGTCCTGTCAATTCTCTGCCAATCAATGTTTTTGGGCAAAATCCTCGTCTTCAGGAACTTGATCACCTTGTATTAATATTTCATTACCTCAGGAGATGGTGCACCTGTATTCTTATCTCTCACCGGTTCACTTGTTGGCCAATCTACAGCTCTCTTGCACTCAACCCACACGTCAGCTGGAACCACTATCTCTAGTAATGTATTCAAGTCCTCCCACAAACATTTAGCAAGTTTCACAAACCTGTCTGTCTGCTGATACCACTCTACTGGCTTCTCTCTCAATTTTGGATAATCATTCGTAAATGATAAAATATCACTTCTACTCCAAGGGACATGAACAAAATTTCCCCCTGGGATTTCTCTCATTGGTAAAATCTTTACCTAATCCTTGTCCTGTTGTAAAATTTCAGTCACTGCTAGAGAATCTCTTTTCTGTTTGTCTCTTTTCTTCACCCATTTGCCTTCTCACTTTTCTAAAGCTCCCCAAACCTGAGCACTCTGTAATAATTCTTAAAGGTGCGTCTTCATTCTGGCAGACCTCATGTGTTCAAAGTCCTTTGCCTCAAAATCTAATCTGTGACTTCTCTTCAAATGCTTCGTTTTCTCAATTTCTATGCCATGCTTTTCTGCCAAATCTGCCAATCTCTGGTGTACCTTGCCCACCACTCTTGTGATTCTCGGGCATAAGTATCTCAACTCTGCTTCTGTGCAGGACTCTAACCTATTCACCCCATTGTTCCTTCAACTAGTTCACCCACTTCCGTGATCATTCTAACACAATTGATCTGCTCCTCACCCTTGGAAGCAATATGTGGGGTATTCAACTTGTCTAACCATTCTGTCAACTGCTGTGCTGTCAATCCTTGCAACAAAATGTTGCTCGTGTTCACTGATGGCACCTGTTGTACTACTGCATTTGGTGTCTGTGGTGTCAATAGGGATAGAAGTGGGTTTGATCAAAGGAGTGGAGCCGATTAAAGTTACTTTGAAGCCAAATGCAGTGTTTCTGAAGCATCCACAATATAATATGTCGCAAGATGTTTTGATGAAAGTGGCTCAGACAACTGCAGATTTTGTGAAACAGGAAGTTTAGAAGGAGGTGTTGAGCAGCCCATGTAATTCACTGATATTGGGTTTGAATAAACCATGTGGTAAAGTTGGAATTGTTCAGGATTTGAGAAAAATAAACAACATTATGGTCAAATATTGTCCTGTAGTGCCCAATCCAGCTGTAATAATGTTCCAGATTCCATGTGATGCAGAATGGTTCACAGTGGTTGATTTGTCACAAGCGTTCTTTTTTGTGCCTCTTCATGAGGATAGTCAATTTCTCTTTAGTTTCAAATTCCTGGATCGAGTCTACTGCTGGTGTAGACTTCCTCAAGGGTACACGGAGTTACCTTCTTTGCTCAACTAGATCCTGAAAAAGAATTTGGAGTCATTAGAATTGCCTTTTCAATCGACTCTTGTGCAGAACATTGATGACTTATTGATTGCATCCAAGGCAAGGGACGAGTGTAAGTATGACTCGATTGCCCTTTTGAATCATTTGGGAAAGTATGGTCATAAAGGCCCATATTTATACTTTTTTAGCGCCGCATTTGCATAATTTTTTGATGCAAAAGCGGCACAAACTTACAAAACACAATTGCATTTTGCACCGCTTTTGCGTCAAAAAGCGGCACAAATGCGGCGCTAAAAAGTATAAATATAGGCCAAAGTGTCTCCACTGAAACTGCAGTACTGTCAGAAGATGGTGAAGTGCTTGGGTCATCAAATTGAGAAAGGGTCGAGGAAGATATCCAGAGAAAGGATTACAATGATACTGTGATAAGTCCCCCGACTTCACAGAGAAATGTCAGGATGTTCCTGGGAATGGTGGGCTATTCTCGCCAATGGATCCCGAATTTTTCGGAAATTTTGAAACCTTTGCAGAAGTTGACACATAAGGATGTCATTGATCCCATAGTGCTACACCAGGATGAGATGAAAGTGTTCACCAAGTTGAGAGAGAGTTTGTGCAGAGCTCCAGCATTTGGTATGTCTGACTACACAAAACCTTTCAAATTGTTTTGCCATGAGTATGATGCATGTTCATTGTCTGTCTTGACGCAGGTCCATGGAGGTGCTCATCGCCCAGTAGCGCATTTTTCAGCTACCTTGGACCAGTTGCAGCAGCCTTACCAGGTTGTTTGCATGCAGTTGCCGCAGTTGGCCAGAGTCTTTCACAGTGTGAAGGAGTAGTGATGGGATAGCCCCTGACTGTAATGGTCCCTCACTCGATTGAGATTTTGTTGACAAGGATGAAAACCCAATACTTGACTGGTGCAAGGTTGCCTAGGTATGAGACAAGTATTCTGGGTGCACCAATTGTGACACTGAAAAGATATACAGTGCTCAACCCGGCTACTTTACTTCCAAGTGATACTACTGAAATTGGAAAAGAGGAGGATGTTGAACATGATTGTCTCGAAGTAACTAAGTTGTGCACAAAACCGAGACCTGACATTAGAGATACCCGATTGGAAGAAAATGACCAAATAGTTTTTGTTGATGGTTCTTGTCTGAGAGACAACACAGGGACACTGAGAGCAGGATATGCTGTGTGCACAGTTACGGGTACCTTAGAAGCTTCCTCGCTTTGAGGACTATATTCGGCTCAGGTAGCGGAATTGGTTGCTCTTACTAGAGTGTGTCATGTTTCTGCTCGATTGAGAGTCTCTATCTATACAGGTAGTCAATATGGATTTGGTATAGTTCATGATTTTGATCAATTGTGGTCGCACAGAGACCTCTACTGGATCTCCAGTGAGAAATGGTGAGAGAATAAAGGAGCTGTTGTATGCGATTCAACTCCCTGAGGAAATGCAGTGCACATCTAAAATCGCAGGACTACGTGTCACTGGGGAATGGCTATGCAGATCAAGTTGCAAGGATTTACGCATTGAACTGTATAGCGTTCAAAGACAAGTGGGAATTGTTACCTGAAGAAGACACTACATGTACGAGCTTTGCATTAAAAGTGATTAACACATTAGAAGAGTTAAAAACTCATCAGAGTAATGCTGACAAAGAAGAGAAACGGTCATGGAGCAAAATGAAATATGTTCAAAGACAAGATGAGTTGTGGGTATCTGAGGAGGGTCAGATGGTTTTGCCAAATAGCGTGTTGCCCCAGATGGCGAGGTACTATCATGGTCAGGCACACATTGGGAGGGACGCCATGGTTAGTTTGTTCAAAATTGATTGGTTTAACCCCAAGTTTAGAGAAGCAGCTGAAGCAGTATGCCATTCTTATGTCATTTGTCAGCAATTAAATGTGGGGAAAGGGACAGTGGTTAATTTGAGCCACATTGGAAAAGCAGGAGGTCCATTCAGCAGAATTCAATTGGATTTTATTAAAATCCCTTTGTGTGGAGGATTGAGATATGTGTTGGTGATTGTGTGCATCCTTAGTCATTGGATCAAAGCGTACCCTACACGGAGAAATGATAGCTTCACTGTAGCTAAATTGTTGCTTAGAGAACTGATACTGCGCTTCGGATTTCCAATCTCATTAGAATCAGATAGGGGAATGCACATCAATAATGAGGTGATTAAACTATTGTGTGCAGTATTGAACATTGAGCAGAAGTTGCATTGTAGTTACCGCCCTGAGGCATCAGGACTAGTGGAGCAGATGAATGGTACTTTGAAGTGAAGAATTACAAACATGTGTGCAGCTATGAATTTGAAATGGCCTGATGCATTGCCTTTGGTGTTGATGTCAATGAGAAATACACCTGACAGGAAGACAGGATTGTCGCCCCATTAGATTCTCATCGGTAGAGCAATGAGGTTGCCAGCAGTTCCAGACAATGCACTTGTCAACATTACAGATGTTGGATTACTGCAAGGGTCTGACTGATGTAGTCCACTCTTTCTCTCATCAGGTGGAGGCCACCATACTGCCACCGATCCATGATCCAGGCCACGACCTGAGAGCCGGTGACTGGGTTGTTAGCCGAAAACATGTGCGCAAGACGTGTTTGGAGCCTCTTTGGAAGGGTCCATACCAAGTGGTTCTAACGACTACGACAGCTGTGAAGTGTGCTGGGATCCCGAACTGGATTCACGCAAGTCACACGAAGAAAGTGGCATGTCCACTAAATCATGAAGAAGTGCTGTTGAGAGTACCAACAACCGTGCAACAAATTATAGCACTGGAAAAGGAGCAAGGAAGAGCTGAAGCTGAACCTGAGCTTGTTGAAGATGGTTCCATCACTCCTATGAGAGACGAGGGTGGAGACCTCCAGGAAGGTGTTGGGGAACCTAACTCAAATGAACCAGCAGGAGAGCCAAGTACAGAGGGGGTTCTCCCAGAAGCAGACAATTCCTAGAGACAAACAGAGCAAGTGCCAGACAAAGAAGGGGAGGGAGTTGAGCTGGATCAAAGTCAAGGTGATACGACTCCTCCTGAACCGGTTGCAGGTCCATCAAGAGAAAACATCACAGAGAAAGAAAAAGATTCAAGTTCAGTCCTGAAGAGAATATTGATATAAGTGGCCAAATTCGGAAGTGGAGAAAAGAAAGGAAATGATTGTCGAACAAACAATAGAGGAAGAAGTAGATACTATGGGAAAAGGTAAATTAAGTGAAGGAGAGCTGTATGGCAATCGAAAGTTGAAAAGAAAGAGAATAGCAAGTCAAAGATACGCAGGTCCTGAATGGGAATATGCAACTACAAATGAATGGCAGCAAGAGTTTGTCTTTTTGTTTTGATAGGGAAGGTCCGAGTCAATATTTTGAGGTGACCTGAAAAAAATTGATGGACTGAACTGTTGAAACAATCTGAGACATATTTTTGAGAAAGAGACTGATGAAAGTAACCAGAAAAGACATTGATAACCTGATATGACTTTTTGAAACCTGATTTTGACAAGCTGCTAACCAATTTTGACAAGGAAGAAAGGGTTCCTGGTAGTGAAACTGAACTGCTGAAAGATTTTTTTTCTTTTTTTTGGTTTTTGATTTTGCTGCACGTTTCTCAGTTACTTCTGCTTTCTGATTCTTTACAGTTCATGGCTGATTTTGATAAGCAAGTTAGGGAGGCTAGGTGCTGTTATATGAGCATTGGTTTGGCGATAATGTGTGGAATTTTGTTTATAGTGTTGATTGTGGGTATGTCTGTTCTTGATGCTAAAAGAGCCAACCATACTTCTGCTTCTGAGACTACTACGATAACAGCTTTGGAGAAGTTTAAGTTAGATGAGAAATACTTGCATAATTATACTAATGCACAGGAGAACTTTCTTCTAACGTTTTCTATCGCTTGTTGAGTGAGTATGTTGAGACAATGGATTGTCTTGTGTGTACACAGATTCCTTCATCACTTGAGGAAGGAGTCATCTATCATAGTCTCCCAATAACATATGGGATAAGTTGTAGTCGACTACTAACAACGTTCTGTAACCGGGAGTACATTCAATATTTTTATTCCAATACCGACGTTGTGTTTTCGTTTGTTCCTATTATTAGGTATTTGAGTCGAGTAGCTAAGGATAATTACATAGTATTAGTTAGAGGCTTCTTCAAGCCCACTCTAACGTTTGGTACAACTTATGAGCACAAAATAATCTCACATGCTTGCTTACACCTTTGGAGAAAAGCTTCTTAGATCATACTGATGACAGGAGAAAAGCATTGAAAGAGAAATTAGAAAAAGGTTTAGAGAAAAGGACTTACAAGAATGATTATGCTTATACTGCAATCAAAAAGCAAGGGAAACTAGCTTTAGATGCATTACACATAGGGAAGCTTTGTATATAGAGGCCAAAGTCGTGCACTGACACTTTATGTGTGGGTACGAGTGAATGTAGGCATGTGTTTCTGTTTCAGAGTAAATATACCTTTATGTTGAATGGGCAGGACCCTGAGACTCCAGGGATATATTCCTAGAGGATGGTATGGGACATGTTATTTGGGGATAGTATTCCCAAAGACTTTACCAGATGGAGGATTTGAAAAAGTTTCTGAAAATGACAGAATTACATCATAAGAGACAGAAGAGGGAGTCCTCTTCTGCAGTAATGGGAGATATATTTGGTGCGGTGATTCCTTCAGTAGGAGTCATCCTGAATTCAATCAAGATTCAAAAGTTGTCTACTATTGTGGATAACATGCTGACAAATTTTTCAGGGGCTATACTCCAGATAGGTACTGAATTGGCTGCGGATAGAGCTGTGACTCTTCAAAACTCGTCTTGCTTTAAACATTCTTTTAGCGAAGGATGGCGGAGTCTGTAAAATGATTAACTCTAGGCATTGCTGCTCTTACATACCTAACAATAGTAAAGAGATAAGAGACTTACTAACTAATCTGACTAACGCAAGTAGTGAGTTGAAGGAGTTAAAAGAACCAGGTGTTTGGGAAAAGGTTGGGAAAGGGTTTGTTTCGGTCTAAAAATAATCAGAGGGAAGAAAGGAAAAGGGAAAAATGTATAGGGAATATTCAAGGAGAAAACAAAATGTTGAGGAAATAGAATTATAAAATTGTGGGTGGTAAATTTGGTGTGATGACATATTTAGTCATCAGAGGAGGGATTGCTGAAGCATATGTCTTAATTTGAATTTTTTTATGAGTGTTTATGTATTTTGAATAATGAATTCTTTAGAAAATGAATAACGTAGAACAATAATACACACGTTTCAAATTGTGACTTCGAAGAATGGCCATCAGTGTTCACGAAATGTACTAATTGATGATTAATATGTATGAGATATTAAAAATGTATTAGATTAATGTAGTAATATGTCATATTGAGCGTTATGAAGTATGCTTTAGCTTATTAAATGTAGGCCTTAACTTAAAGAGTGTCTTGGCCTAGTTTGCCAGGCCTCATGCAGAAGCTGTATTTCTTAGCATTAAATAGAAAATTGCTGACAGAGTGAACTAACTGTGAAATGTTAATTGTTTAATAAAATGCCTAGCAGAATCTTTCCATGAGAACCAACTAACAGGAGACAATGGCCCTCATTACAACCCTGGCAGCTGGCGGAGAAGCGGCGGTCTTACCGCCAACAGGCTGGCGGTAAGAATTTTGGAATTATGACCATGGCGGTTACCGCCGGCGGTATCATGACCCGGCTGACCACCATGGATTTCATGGGGTTGGGAACCGCCATGAAATCCATGGCGATGAGCACTATCAGTGCCCGGGAATTCCTTCCCTGACACTGATAGGGGTCTCCTCCACCCCCCTCCCCTGAGTACTTCCCCGACACCCCCTACCACCCAAAGATGGCAGGACCCCCCTCCCCAACCTCACCCCCAACATCACATTACAGATTCACATCCGACACGCACGCAGGCACCACCAACACACATACCCGCACACACACCAACAAACATGCCAACAGCCACACACACAGTCATACACACACACCCACATTCAGACAAACACGCACCCATCCATACAGACATACATACAGACAGACACGCACACATTTCCAAACACACAACACCCCCGCATGCATACACGTACTCACACACCCCCTCTACACACTCACACCCCCATGCACGCATACAACACACAACACCCCACACCCCCCTCTCCTAACGGAGGATCAACTTACCTGGTCCGTTGATCCTCTGGGAGGGGACGGGATCCATTGGGGCTGCTCCGCCGGCAGCACCCCGTCAACAGAACACCGCCACGCTGAATCACAGAACGTGATTCGGTGGGCAGTGTTCTGTTGACGTGGTGGTGGAGGTGGAGCAACCTCCATTTCCCCGCCGACCGCCAGTATGGCTGCTGGCGGCTCTCTGTCCGGAAAAGGACGGAGGGCTGCCAGCAGTCATAATGCGCCGAGCGGAAAACTGCCTGCACTGGCAGACTTCAGCATGGTGGTCCCTCTGCGGTCTTGTAAAAAGACCGCCGAGGTTGTAATGACCCCCAATGTCCTTAAAATATATCGGACTGTGTGTAATGTGTGCTAGAGGTTCTTTCCCAGGATGCAGACAATGAAGACACTGACTGGAGATTAAGATGCAACAAATTCGATAACTGACAAACCAGATGATGAGAATATCGTAAAGCGGACCAATCAACATTGTGTGAAGTGTGAAATATTAGAATTCATAGATTTGGTATAGAACTTTCACTGGACAGAGTAATAACGTACGATTAATTGACCAATTGGGAATTAGGGGATAGTTTGGGTGACTTTGATATAACAACGCGACAGAGGGAACTTCGACAGAATTGAAGGTTGCTAGACTAGAGAGAGCAGATCAGATTTGTAGGCAGACCGCTGTCAAGAAGAAGAGATTTAGAAGAGATTTGAGATTATGTCATTGGGCTCATACTCTATGACTGAGAGTCTGATGTGTTTCTGATCGATTGATGACCTGAGGACGAAGACTGGTTCTGCTTGCTGACCCATACCATGGATAGGTAGATATGACAATATGACTGAATTGCATTTTTATGCTTTTTCTTTTTAGGTACCAACTGCGCTATCTTAATAGTTTTCCTTAGGTAGATGTCCTCTAAATTTATGTTCTAAACTGTTTTGCATGAAGCCCCACATGCTGATGCTAATCTGGATTAGTTGAGGGTATGTACATGACAACTGACAAATTACAGAGACAAATGGTTGACAAACTAGTTTGCTGAACCTTATGGATTATGCAGCCATATTGAAGCTAACTTTGCTAATTATTTGCACTGATGCTTTAGAAAGTATTGTGATTCAAGCTTCAATTAGGTTGTGGTTCTTGCGTCTTTTTGGTTAATCATTATTATTCTTATATGTGTTCTGACTTGATTACAAGATAATCTACATGATTTTAGCATTGTTAATAAAAGGGAAATAAACGTACTACATTTTTATTAAAGGTGTGGTAATTCATAGCTGAAAAGTCATGGTGTGTGACAATTACTGACTCCATTGATTACTGATTTGACTAATGATTATTGACTATTGCGTATTGATTATTAATTCTGTTCTGGAGCTATGGTAAGAACATCTTAAATGAGTCAAAAGGTTCATCGACCTACACGCGTCCCTTTGTAAGTTTATTTATTAAGGATCGTCGCACTAGCACGAACATAATCAAAATGATGTGTTTTAATGTATTACACCAAACTAGGCCCCAGGTAGGCCTCAACTCCACCTCTGTAAATATAGCTGAGTTATCATGAAGTTGATTGTGTGTTTCTGTTTCCCTCTTCGCACCACATGTAGCAAAATGTGCATTGTTTGTTTGGAAATTAATTGCTTTTCTCAATGAACTCTCTAGAGTATGCCTTTTGTTACTTTCCGAGGCTTTTCCTGATAGCACACTGTACTGAATTCATTTATGATTGTTTCTCTTGTTTATGTAACTAGATTGTTCTGAAACTTCTGGATGACATTAGGCCAGAAGCGGTGAATAAATAGCCATGTATTGGGATAGTGCTTAAATGTTAGAGTTATATGACCTTTTAGAATATTGCAGTAAGAGTTGTTGAAATAATGATAATTTTGCTCACACCATGCCGACTTTGCAATTACCATCATTTTCTTTGGAGAGCTTGGCTATGTAAACCCTCAAAATCTTTGGAGACTTCTGGGTTTCTACTAGGGATGCTGTGTGATTTCTATTGATTTGCTGCATAATTGAGACTTAGGGCCTAATATAGATACTGGCTGGTAAGTTCATCTGTCACAACAGTAACGGATATCCCGCCCACTGGAATCTAAATCCCATAGGATTTGTGATGGAGGAACTTGTCAGCCAATATTTGAATCAGGGTCTTACTCTATTTATCCTGAGTTTGCATATTGTTACATTAATCCTGTAATTGATAGCCTTCATAACAATTGATTTCTATATCTTTTGAGTGATTCAGTGAAAAATGCTACTGAATTTGCATTTTTCAGATTTCTGTATTGCACTTTTAATAAACTTTCTTGTTTATTTTTTTTTAATTCTTATCTCGAACTACCTTTTCAATCCTTTCTTATCAATTGTAATTTAAATGCTTTATTGCATCTTGTATCCAGAATTCAATATTGTCCCCCGCCCCACAAATTGTTCTCCACTGTCATCCAGACAATTTAAGAGATAGTGTGCCCACATGTATGTTAGGGGATTGATGACAACAGCATTTCTTGTTTGTTTTGGTGCCTGTCTTCAGCTCCATTATATTTTCAAACAGTGAGCAGATGGGGTTATGCCTGCCTCTAAACTGTGTGAGAGAGGTTTGGGCCCACATTGCATCCTGCTTCATTATTAGGCGAATTGCTGACAACCAACCTTCTATCAGCTGAGAGGAGCTCTTACAGGTTTGTTTGCTGTACCCGATTCTTTGGGCATTTTTCTGGGGGTTGAAAAGTGAACCACACAAGAAATGCCTGTAATAGAGGGGTACTCCAAATTCATTTTTGTTGGCATTAGTATTAGGTGCACTTTACCACTGCTAACCAGTGCTAAAGTGCTTGTGATCTCTCCTTTAAACATGGTAAAATAAGCCTATATTTGATTGGCACATTTAATTTACTTGCAAGTCCATTGAATATGGAATTACGTGTACCTAGAGCCTTTAAATTAAATGTAACAGTACTAGTGCCCCCGCAGCACTCCTAATGCCACCCACTAAAGTAGAACTTTAAAACATGTCTAAGGGTTGCCATTGTAGCCTGTAGGGCAGTTTCAAACTGCAAATTCAACCTGTAAAAAGAAACCTTTTGCCAGGTTGAAATGTTCTTTTTTAATCCATAAGCATAATTCTTAGGGAAGCCCTACAACGCCCCATAGGGCAGGGTGCATTGTACTTAAAAAGTAGGACATGTGCTTTTCGGTTTAACATGTCCTGGTAGTAAAAAATGCTTACATTTGTTTTTCACTACTGTAAGGTCTATCTCTCCCTTTGCATAATATTGGGTTATCTTTTTACAGTTAATAAGTGCTACATTTTGATTAAAAACAGATAAGGATATCATGTTTGGACTCAAATTAATTTTAATTTTAATCTTCCTTAATGGTAAAGTCAGACTTTAGAACACAATTTTGAGAATGCCACTTTTAGAAAGTTAGCATTGTCCTAGCCAAAAGCTTTTAAGGCCTTATAGAAGTTTTGAGCTGCCTGGGCATGTTATTGACTCCCCCATTAAGAATGCATATTGGGCCCAGACAGTGAACAGTAGGGTACTAGGTGTGAGCATGGTCAGGTATCCTGCCAGAATAGTTGGGGTGGAGATGTTCCCTTCCCCACTTACATTTCAAAGGGCTTCTCTCCAGCACACACAAAGGAACCTGACACTAGTTTTTCGTCACTTCAGACATCTTGGAACCTTGACAGGGGAAGACAAGAAATGTCCAAAATCAGATGTGAGGGTTGTATAGGGACTCTCCCAACCCTTAAAGGCTGATGCCAGGTATCAATATTGGACCTTCTGAGCCAATATTCAGTACACTTCAGGAGCTATGGACATCACAGAAGAAGGACAGCCATGTTCCCAGGGGACTGCCCTGCACTTGAGGCTTGCCTTGTTCCACAGAGGACTTCCCTGCTGTTTGAAGTCCACCTTGTTCTTCAGAGGACTCTCCTGCTGCCTGAGGACACAACAACCTCCAGAGGCCTCCCTGCAATTGCCCACCTGAACTGCTGAAACTATCACTACTTGGACCTGCAACTGGTTCTACATGAGCCCTGCTGTCTCTACTGGGCTCGGTCCCAGATCCCCAAGATGTGCCTCCCCAGGTTCTGGACTCTTGGCTGGCATCAGAGAGCACGCGTCCTTGCTTAAAGGAAGGTTGAATCAAATGTGGCACAAAGCAACGCAAAGCCGCACAAAGCCTCACCACAGAGCTGAAAGATTCATCAGAACCGAAGCTGAGTGAGATGAAGCTTTGTAAAGCTTCAACGCACCACTACAAGCTTCATTGGCACCGATGCCAAGCAATGCAAAGCCTCACCGCACAGCTTAAAGCTTCAATGAAACCAATGCCAAGCGACATAAAACTCCCTGAAGCCTCATCTCACAGCAGAAAGCCTTATTGAGCCTAAAGGGAGCAAGGCTGAGCCTTGCAAAACACTGCTGCGCAGACCTCGTACCAACGACATTAGTTACAATTCTCAGCAGGCCATCCTTGGTCTTGGCCCTGGCCAGCGCTCTCTGGCAGTTGGCTTTAACTTGTGACTTTCTACTGATCTAGCCTTTTCTGCTTCTTGCTGCTATTTTTACTTAAACTTTTTTAAGCACAATATCTCTGGTTCCACGGATTAGAGTTTTGTCATTCTAGTATCAGTTTATTTATAAATCTCTCTTTTTCTAAATTGGTGCTGGATTTTTCTTGTGTTGTGTTTTCACTTTATTATGTTTTGGTGCTGCATACATTCTCTACATATTGCCCCTAAGTGAATCTAGACTGATTTTGAGCCAAGCTACCAGAGGTTTAAGGAAAGGTTAATTTACAACTTTTGTGATTCACCCTGAGAAGGAATGTGGTCGTTGCTTGAGAAGGGTTCTCACCCCTCCTTAAAAATAACCAAATTTCTTACATTGGTGTTCATTGGTGGCATCTAGTACCTCTATTTGTGCAGCACCACTAACCAAGAGCTCCAATACGCAGCTAAAGAAGGCTCTCAGGGTCTGGGAGTAGGCACACCAGTTACAGTCTATAGCACAAGAGCAGGATGAGGATATGGAGAAGAAGAAAGAAGAAGGGATCAAGGAGGTATGAGGAGAAAACCTCCTGACCATGGCCCCAGAGGAGAGAAGGGGCCCACAGGAGTGAGGTCCCTTGTCAGATCTAGTGCAAGCCACAGCGTCTCTTCCTGCACCCTGTCCCCGGAGAAGCTAGAGGACAGCAGAGGTGAAAGGGAGTGCAGGTTGCAGCTGGCCACACCTTGAATGGAAGCAGCCATGGAGGAGGCTGCGGCAATGAGGGCTGCAGCGGAAGTTCCTGCAAGAAGGGCAGTAGAGAAGGCACTGCCCAGAAAGCCTTGGAGGAGTAAAAGCCCGAGGCTGACAGGGCTTTGAAAGAAAGGAAAGTGATATTAGCTCATGAAGTGAGCCTTAAAGAGCTGAACATAAAAGCAAAACAAACATCAGAGTCCAGCAGCAGTGGTGGCAGTACCCCAGTGCCCAGTGGAGACAGTTGGGTTCACCTCCACAAAGACCTGGTGCCTAACATTGTTGTGGGGGATGATAAAGACAAGGGGTGTGAGGCTTATGAAGTTGCCTTGGAGATGCACAAAGTCCCTGTGAGAAATTGGATTGTTGATTGGGGGAGGCCCTGCTCAAGCACCAGCCACACTCCTTGTCAAGGATAACCACAAAAGTCGCAAATTAACCTGTAATTAACCCTCTAGTAGCATGGCACAAAGCAATCAGGCTTAACTTTGAGCCAATGTGTAACATATTTATGAATCACTTAAACAATAATAAAGTGAAAGCACAACCCAAGACAAATCCCACATCAATTTAGAAAAATAGAGAATGTTGTATAAAAGTATTTGGCACCAAAATGACAGAAATCCAATTAGTAGAACCGGAGATATGCAATTTTAAAGGTATAGGTAAATAGTGCTTTAAAGCATAAAGATCCAACTGTGGTCATAGGGTCGGGGTAGACAGGACAAAGTCACAGGTTCAGGCTGACTGCGATGGAGCACGGGTCGGATACAGCCACCAGGTTAGGCCTGCTGATAATTGTATTCCCTTGATGCGGGGCATTGCACCGTCCAGCAGAGATTCTGAGGTACAATACAGAGTCCTGGGTAGAGATGTGTCACGCAGCGTTGGTTACAATGAGTGATGTAGGGACTTATGTTGAGTTGTGCTGCTCTAGGTCGGTTTCAATGAGGAGCTGTGAGGGCTGTGGTGCAAGGTCCATGTCAAGTTGCATCATGCTGCATTGGTTACAATGAGGAACTTCAATGGCTACGTCAGGTTGCATTGCGCCGCTTCTGTGCTGATGATGGCCACAGCTAGGCTGGGAGAGCACCTTTAGCACCACTTCCAAGGGTCCAAGACTAGGGAGACACCATTTGGGGGTGTTAGGACTCCCAGCAGACAGTGGGTTCAAGGGTGTTTGACCTTACTCTGTTCCTGTAGCTTAGGACAGGAGGCCAACCAACTAGCCCTTGGAGTCACTCTGGTGGTCCTGGGCTCAAGGTGCAGGTCTAGTCCTTCCTCAGGTAGCATGGCAGCAGAGCTGTCCTTCTTGCAGCAGAGCAGAAGGACAGCTGGGCAGTCATTCTTGTAGCAGAGCAATAAGGCAGCACACCAGCCCTTCTGAGTCTTCCACAGTTCCAGAGATGATCGGGAGAGTGGGTTGTCAGGTCCTCTTTTAATATTTTATGCCCACTTTGAGCTAGAAAAAGCTTCTGGAGTTTTCCACTACACAGATGTCTCGGATTTTCTTCCTCCCTGCCTTGATCCCTGTCTGGGGCAAAATAGTCTAGTGGGAAGTCCTTTGTTTGTGAGCTGGGCCAGTGCCTTTGAAGTGTAAGTGTGGTAGGTGACAACTCCGCCCCCATTCTGCCAGCGATGGCTCATTCAAACAACACCCAGATCCTCTATTGTGATGCTTTCTGGAAGGAATGTACAAAGGCCAATTGCCAATTACACCTTGTCATGAGACCCAGAAAAGAGGGTAGGACAAAAAATGCCAACGTTTTAAAAGTAGCATTCTTGGAATTCAGACGTAAAATCCATCTTTACCTTTGACGGGAGTTTTAAATTACAATTCATTAGATGTCAAACATGAGTTTCCCACCTGCTCCCAATCAAAAGTTAGCACATATTAAATGTAATATGGCACCCCAAAGTTATCCTATGGGAGAGGTATGCCTTGCTGTAGTGAAAAATACATTTAGGGAGTTTTGCACTACCAGGACATGTAAAACTTAAAATTACATGTCCAACCTTTTAAAAATACATTGCAGCCTGCCCTGTGGGCTACTTAGGGGCTACCATACAGGTGACTTATATGTATTAAAAAATGCTTAGACCTGACAAAAGACTATTTTTCCCATTCAAGATAGCAGTTTAAAACTGCACAAAAAGGCTGCCGTGGCAGTCCTGAGGCATGTTTTAAAAAAGGCTACTTTAGTGGGTGGCACAGTTAGTGCTGTAAGACTACTAGTAGAATTTAAGCTACATGCCTTAGGTGAAAGTAAATTAAATGTGTCAATAGGATGTAAACCAATTTCATCATGTTTGAGGGAGTGAGCAAACGCACTTCAGCACTGGTTAACAGTAGTAAAGTGTGCAGAGTCCTAAAGCCAACAAAAATGAAATCAGCATTAATAGGATGAGTGCGGTAAGATGTTTGGTATAGGCAGATCTTTAGGGACAGCCAGAAGCAGCTCCATCTGTCCTGGGTGGACTTTGTGCCAATACTTAGTGGATAGTGAGCTCACTGACCCCAAAAAGCTTGTTAAGGAGGCAGATCGCAGGCTTAGAAACAGGGTCCTCAAGAATGTACCTGGGAGTGACCGTGAGAAGGGTGGTTCAGGTTCACCACAACAGAGTGAGGAGGAGGTCCAGTTAAACACAGACAGATCCCAGAATAATGCTGGGAAAGAATTCCCATGCCCTTTCTGAAAAACACAGGGGAGATTCTGCTGATCGGGCACAGACCCTCGGCTAGAGAACCAGTCTCAGGATTCCACCATGTACTTGTAAGAGTGAGAGTGGAAATAGGGTACCTAACACCTGTGGCTGTTGCTCCCAACCCTAAGAAACCTCAGGGACCTGTGGACCTCGGGAACAGGTAGGAAACTCATTGACAGCCCAAAGGCTAGAAGTGAGGCCTACCCAAGGCTCCCGCTTGGAGGATCCATCTGGCAGTGGATGTCCCAGGGCCTGGCTTTTAACACTCACAGCTGTCAGTGACCTCTGCTGTTTGTTGTCTTTATGGGCAGAATTTTCCTTGGGCTGCGGACAGATGTCTGATCCAAGGTGTGGAATGGGCCACATCACTTTCTTGGCCATGGTGGTACTGTCTTCCTACTGGAATGCATCTGTGAGCAAACTAAGGTTAGGAATCTCACAGATGGGCTCCACAGGTGAAAAGGGTTCTGCATAGGTCAGTCCAATGGCTCAGGAGAGTGTTGACAGAAGGATCCATCTGAGTTCAGAGGGGCATAGAACTGACAAGTGTTATTGTTGGTCTTTGACTTCTCTGCAGGGTCACCCCTAAACGTTTTGCAATCCCCGTCCTGTTTTTTAAATTAGTTTTCGTTGGCATTATGACTATGCACTTTACCACCGCTAACCAGTGCTAAAGTGCTTGTGTTCTCTTCTTTAAACATGGTAAAATTGACACATTTAATTTACTTGTGAGTCTTTTGTATATGGTATCACAAGTACCCAGGTTCTATAAATGAAATGTTGCTAGTGGGCTTGTAGCATACATTGTGCCACCCACTAAAGCAGAACTTTAAAACATGTTTGAGGCATGCCGTTTCAGCTTGAAGTATTGGTTTAAACTGCCAAATCCACCTGTCAAAATAAACCTTTTGCAAAGCCTAAACCTGTTTTTTCAAACATATAAGCCACCCCTAAGGTAGGCCCATAGGCAGGGTGCATTGTATTTAAAAAGTAGGACAAGTGTTTTTAAGTGTTACATGTCCCGGTAGTAAAAAGTCCTAAATTTGTGTTTATCGAAAGGCCCATCGATCTCGTTAGATAACATTGGGTTACTTTATTACATTTAATAACTGCTAACTTTTGACTGGGGACAGTCAGGGACATCAAATTCAAATGAATTGAAATTTAAAATCCTTGTTAATGGTAAAGTCGGTTTTTAGGTTATAATTTTGAAAACACAACTTTTAGAGAGTTAGGGCCTCATTCTGACCCTGGCGGACGGCGGAGGCCGTCCGCCAGGGTACCGCCGCTGAATGACCGCACCGCGGTCAAAAGACCGCGGCGGCCATTCAGACATTTCCTCTGGGCCGGCGGGCGCTCTCCAAAAGAGCGCCCGCCGGCCCAGAGGAAATGCCCCTGCAACGAGGACGCCGGCTCAGAATTGAGCCGGCGTAGTTGCAGGGGTGCGACGGGTGCAGTTGCACCCGTCGCGTATTTCAGTGTCTGCTTAGCAGACACTGAAATACTTTTCGGGGCCCTCTTACGGGGGCCCCTGCCGTGCCCATGCCATTGGCATGGGCACGGCAGGGGCCCCCAGGGGCCCCGCGGCACCCCCTACCGCCATCCTGCTCCTGGCGGGCGAACCGCCAGGAACAGGATGGCGGTAGGGGGTGTCAGAATCCCCCATGGCGGCGCAGCAAGCTGCGCCGCCATGGGGGATTCTAAGGGCAGCGGTAAACCGCCGGGGTCAGAATGACCCCCTTAATGTTTTCCTGCTCAAAAGCTTCTAATGCCTTAAAGGAATTACCAGCTGCCTTGGCCTGTTAATGGCTCCCCAATTAACAATATGTATTGGGTCCAGGAAGTGAACAATAGTGGATTAAGTGTGGAGAAAATGGGCCATCCTGCCAGGATGATTGGGGTATAGCTGTTCCCTGCCCCAGTTACATTTCAAAGGGCTTTCCTCTAGCACACACAAAGGAACCTGGCACAAATGTTTTGTCACCCCAAAGTTCTTGAATCCTTGGCAGAAAAAGAGAAAAAACTTTCCCGAACCAAATGTGGGGTTAGTATAGGAAATCCCCCACTTCAAAGGTTGGCATCAAGTATAAATATGGAACCCTCTGAGCAATTCTACAGTACACTCCTGGATCTGGGGACATTACAGAAGAAGAACCGTCTTGTTCCCCAGAGGACTTCCCTGTTGCTACCAGGGGACTGCCCTGCTATTTGAGTCCAGCCTTGTTCTCCAGAGGACTGCCCTGCTGCTTGAGGTCTGCTTTATTTTTTAGACAAGTGCATTCTGCTTGAGGTCTGCCCTGCTCTTTAAGTAGGAAGACTGAACCCTCTCTCTTTATCCCAGGATAATGGCTAATCTGAGTGACTCCAAGGGTCAGTTGATTGACCTCCCAACGTTTGTGCTGTGCCCGCCTGCACTTCCTCGACGTTAGCCTGAACTTGTGATCAGGTACCCTATTTTTACTTAAATTTTTAAAATCAAATCTCTCATTCTCCTGATTGGATTTTTGTCAATCTGTATAATTATTTTTTTTTTTTAATGTATCCATTTGTCTAAATTGGTTTGGTATTTTTCTTGTGTTGTGTTTTCACTTTATTAAGGTTTGTGTACCATATAAATACTTCACACATTGCATATAAGATAAGTCTGACTGCTTTTGTGCCAAGCAACCAGAGTGTTAAGTGCAGGTTAATTTGAGAATTTGCGTCTTGAGGCTGCCCTATATTTGCTGAAAAATGGGTATATTGACTGAAATCAAGATTTTGAACATTCTGAGGGCCTGCTATCACCATTTGTTCCTTTAAAGTAGAAAGTGCTGGCTGTTGTAAATTTATCCTGGCACTTTCCCGATTAGAAGAATATCCTTTTGGTGATTGTTAGAAATGAATGTCTCCATTAATATTACCTATGTTATGCAGAAAACATTCCATAGGCAATAATAAATCATAGACTAGGTACCATCTGCCATGGGTCCATAGTATCATTCTATGACAAGTTAAGTGCCCAGACATTCAAATACAACAATACAGTGCCAGGCAAAAATGATGTCTGTCCTATCTTCTGGTGCAGACGCAGGTCTCTAAAGGGAGGAGTGGGAGCTTCTAAAGCAGGGAGTGGTGTTAAAGGGTCCTGTACTTGGGGGACCTAATTGCCTCATGCTGTATCACCAAAGTTTAACTGGCTGGTCTGTAAGGTCTGTAATTCTACTCAGGAGTTCATTCTTCAGAAACTTAGGCTCATATTTATACTTTTTGAGCACCGCATTTGACCGCTTTTTGACGCAAAAACAGAGAAAACTTACAAAATACAATTGTATTTTGTAAGTTTGCACCGCTTTTGCATCAAAAAATGACACAAATGCAGTGCAAAAAAAGTATAAATATGGGCCTTAGTGTATTACTGCTTCTAACCTTGAATACATTCTTCAGCTCCTCTCCAGTCATGGACTTCAATAAAGACTCATCTGCTTAGTGTTAATCATCTCTTACCTGACATTCTTCTCTACATATACTGTGCTTTATTGTGTGTTGTCACATTTCCTGAAGTCTGGAATTAATTATCCATGCTGTATGTATACTAATTGCAACATTTTTTCCAGTTATTCGGTAGTCAGTGTTTAATACACAGTGTCCACTGTGTCTCGGGGCCTGATTTAGAACTCGGCGGATGGGTTACTCCGTCACAACAGTGACAGATATCTTTTCCGCCGAAATCTAAATCCCTTAGGACAGATTCGGATTTAGATTTATGCAGACTGGACATCCGTCACCATTGTGAGGGAGTAACCCATCTGAGGAGTTCTAAATCAGTCCCTAAGTTTGTTTAACACTTACATCCCAGGAACCAGATATTGTTTCTCTTCTTTGGACACAGAGCCAAGTTAGATTAACAAGACAGCTAAGGCTTACCCCAAGAAGTGGTGGGAGTTTAAGAGCTCTAATATGGTGTCACAAACTATCAATCAATATTGTTCACAGCTAATTAATTAAAACCATACTATATAATAACTTCACACAAAAGAAAGCAACATTTTGAATATGTCAATACATTTTAAAATGCATTTGCATGCAAGGAGGTAAAAATGTCCTATATGAATTTCACAAATCTTGTAAAATAGTTTTTCCATGCCATGAATGTTATTATGTGGGTGCACTTGTATTTCTTGCAACAGTGCATAATGAAGAATCCAAGAAAGATGTAAAATCACCTAGGGTTAAGATAGTTAATGAACATCATGTTCCAGGACCAAATACCTTTGAATTAAGTTGATATACTTCACAAATTTGTAATTTAAAATGCTTTCAGTAGTGATGCATGAAGCTAGTACTGCATCATTACAGTTCCTTATTCCCAGGGCTCACAGTGGTGACAAGAGCAGCATTTTGTACTATAATAAAAAACAACATGGGCAACAGATGAGGTACGCTAGGTTTTCTTTGTTGTAACAGCGGGTAGGTCTTTTTCCTTCATATTTCCATAGCTGTCAAATTTCACACAAATGAAAATAATCCAAATTTATATTTAAGATATTGTAGCCAAAGGGTCCATGGTATGAATAGATGTGGTGAGGTCCAGCCTTGTTCTTGGAGTAGCAACTTTGCACCCGAAACAAATGGGCTCTTTTATTAAATATTAGGTGATCCATTTCATGAAATTAGCTAATTATATGTTTTCCACTTGAAAAAGTTGTATGACAGTTCTAGATTCCAGGGTGGTATAATTTATAGTTTTCACTGATTGAAAGGTATTGTAAGACGCAAAGAGGTATTGCCAGGGTAGATCAGTAAATCAACGTCTTATCTAAGTATGTTTTAGAAGAGTTTTCCTCAGATCTATCCAGTTGAAACTAATACCTTGATAGAGAGCATTTTATTATGAAATAGTGGTCTAATAAATTTAACTCAAAGCAACTTTGAGCTTAACTAGTCAATCGGAGTAAGCAAAAGACAATTTTGAACAATTGGCTTCCTGCCTGATTTACACAGGAATTAGTTTTTTGAGAAAAGGCTTCAGACCCATAGCTTAGGGGCTGTATATATTTTACCTGCATTGCTTTTCAGAATGGTACAACTGTGATGCCAGCAGGATTCCAAGATAGTCTTTGGAGGGTGAATTTCAATGTGACTGCTTTGTTTTTGAGGGATTACAAATGGGGTTTGAGGCAGCCTTTTTCATGAAATTTGACTCCCAAGTACATATATGTTTGGGAAGTTACAATAGTTTTCTGTCCTAACTTTCAAGTATATCCACTGTTTATTTACCTCCAAAGATCACAATTTTCATTTCATAGAAATACATCACCAGTTTTCTACCTGGGCAATATGCACTTAATTTGTTTAAAGTGTGCTGCAGACCATATCTGCAAAGATCTAACAGGCTAGATAATCAGAAAACTAGATGACATACTGGGCACCCTTTTAACTTTGGGAATTTATTAACATTCTTTAATTCCCACCACATACAGATTAAGTAAGATACATAGCCCAATTTAAATCTTTTGTGTATATACATTTTATTCATCACTTAGTTTTATCTCCCATTTGACCGGGATCCAGCCGTTTTCATGTAAGAATACAATTGCCTTGAATAACTTTTCAGGAATTCCCCACTTTAGACGTTTCCCCATAGTAAATCTTTGTTTATAGTGTCAAAAGCATATTTGAAATCTATGAAACAAATGTAAAATTTGTTTCCACTTTGCATTCCCTTAGAGTTTAAAAGGGTTAGTGCTATTATGTTTTCTTTGGTGCCAAGACAGGTTGAAAGGCTATTAGAAACCAAAGGAAGGCTTTTTCTGTTGCCCATTTCCTTAGATCTTCCAACAACAGAGAGGCAAAATATTTTGAGTCAAAGTACAAAAGGGCATAATTTGCAGGGTCTTGTGTTTTACATTTCTTATATAATGTGTGTAAATACAAGCATTGCCAGGAAGTTGGTACCTTACTGGAGTTATAGCACCTCTCAAGCAGTGTTTGGAAAGTTTCTAACTAATAACTTGGTTGTGTCTTGAATGTTATTGTTGGTATTACATTTGACCCATGTGCTGCTCATTTCCTGCTTCCATTAATTACCTGTAATATGTATTCAGAAGTTGCCTAATTAATTGGAGATACATAATTTTGTTTACTCAGGCTGGTTGGAAATACCTGCAGGTTTTTTTATGAGCTGACCATCCTAATGTTCTGTAGATTATACTTTCATTTTAGGATCATAATACACAAATAACATAGGAACTCCATTATTGTGTTAATATTCTAAATAGATGGAGTTATTCCACAACTTGAGTTCTTGCTTGCCTAAACCTCTCTTGAAGTATCTGACTGATAATAATTATGGAGAGCTATCTAGTGTGTGTCTTATTCTGCATGCTTTGCATCCCAGATTAGGTGTTTATATTTCTGCCTGAGTTATTGCACTGCAGGAATTAGATTTCCACTTTTTTTTCACCAAATGTACCATTCTTGGTTTCTCTCAAGTTCTTTTTTTCATGGAGTAGTTCTAAATAAAACCAAGATTTTTTTAGCACTTTTCCTCATACTTGTAGTGTGATTGCTGTTTGTGGGTAATTTAAGTCATACTGTATTAGTTACTTAGTCCCACAAAAGGGGATCATATTACTTCTCCTCCCCTCTGATGTTTTCCAAAAAAAGCTGATTGGTTGTTATTTTGAATATCCAGTTTGCCAGTTTCTCTTCTACTGGATATTACCATTTAGTTATTTAGATTTTTTCAGCTCCCTTCATTGTATCCAAAACACTGATATGTTGGATTAAATACTTCTGTGGAGGTTAGATTACAGTTTGTGGAAAGTGGTCAATTTCCAGATGATGTACAATCTTAAAGTAGAAAAACATTTGACTAACTCCACATAAGTAACTGTGTAGTCTCACACTAGTTTTCTGGTTCTTGCAGCCTCAAATATTGAGGCTATATTATCTAACTCAAATCTACCATTGAGTACTCTCTACCTCATGTTCTGTGAAGATTTAGGCAACTGTTTTCCTAATAGATCTCTTTTTTGCATTGTAAAGGTTCGTTCCGGGATATTCCAAAAAAGGTCTTCTACCTGATATTCTATTTCAACTGTGTTGTTTGGCAGTATATTTGAGTTAAAAACTCCTGTTAGTATTATACCATGTGCAAGTTCACACATGTTTAAAAGCTAACTAACGTTGTTGTAAGTTTTTTGTACTATATCTTCCTGGTGGAATATAAATGTTCCATACTATGGTGGTAAAATGTAATAACATTTTAATTTGACTAATAATAGCCACAAATACCCTGTGTCTACTTACTGACGGTTCATGTATAATTTGGTTGCCACAAATTTTGCCAAACCCACAGCTGGTTTACTTCTAGAAGTTAATCTCACTATAATTCAAAGACAGAGAGGCTCAGATTGTCAATTTTCCTGGAGACATGTTATATCAAAAGTTGCTGTAAACATTATTGAATCTTTATGTTCTTGTAGTTGAAGCCGTCCAGTGATATTCCGGAAACATACTTTCAGTCGGTTGATTTGACTAAAATTCCTTGAGTAAAAAAATTTGCATTTGCGTCTGCTAGGAAAGATATGGTAGTTCTGACATATATGGACAAGGAATTAATCTTTTCTTGTGCTGCTGATAATAACCATGACCCGTCTTTGCTATTCAAATGTATTTGTTGTACTTTGCAATGACAATCCCCAGATTTTCTTGCATTTATTGACAGTTCGAGATTCTTGAAGTTTCATATTAGAGGCCATATTGTTGTTTTTATACTTACCATCCTTTGTTTTGGGAACTATGAGAGTGAATGTGAGTTGGTTTGCTTTCAATCAAACAATCAGTGCTTGTAAAGCGCAACTACTCACCCGTTAGGGTCTTAAGGCGCTGGAGGGAGGAGTAGTGTATACCGGTGAGGTGGTTATTAGAAAAGCCATGTCTTCAGTTCCTTCATGAAGCTGAGGAGGTTTGTGGTTTGTCTGATATGGAGATGAAGGGTGTTCCAGGTGGTGGGTGTGATGTAGAAAAGGAGCGTCCTCCTTTTCTGGTCTTCCTGATGGGGGATACTTCTGTGAGAGAGAGCTGGGATGAGCGTAGGGCCCTGTGGGGTACGTGGAGGTGAAGTCGCTGGTTCAAGTATGCCGGCCCTGTGTTGTGGAGAGCTTTGTGTGCGTGGGTGAGGATATTGAAGGTGATTCTTTTTTCTATTGGAAGCCAATGCAGTGTACGCAGGTGTTGCGAGATGTGGCAGTGTCGAGGTAGGTCGAGGATTAGTCTGGTGGCAGCGTTCTGGATGTTTTGGAGCTTGCGGTGAGTTTCTTGTTGATTCCGGCGTAGAGTGCATTGCTGTAGTCCAGTCTGCTAATGATCAGGGCGTGTGTGATGGTCTTTCTATGTTCGAAGGGGATCCACTTGAAGGACTTGTGTAGGAGGCATAGGGTGTGGAAGCAGGTAGAGGTGACTGAGTTGATTTGCTGGTTCATGCTGAGGTCGGAGTCCAGGAGGATTCCGAGGTTGAGGGCCTGGCTGGTGGTGGTGGGAGGGTTTCCGAGGGTGGGTGGCCGCCAGGAGTTGTTCCATGAGTTGGGAGGAGGGCCCATGATGAGTACTTCCAGTTGGCGACTGCTTCCATGCCTTCGTGGAAGTTGTGTCTGGCTTTGTCGGGTTCGTTGGACAGGATGAGTTGAGTGTCGTTGGCGTGGGAGATGATGTTGATTCCGTAGCTTCTGACGGGGGTGGCTAGCGGGGCCATGTAGATGTTAAACAATGTGGGGCTGATGGAGGATCCCTGGGGCACTCCACAGGTGGTTGGTGTGGGGTCTGTGAGGAAGGGGGCGAGTCTTACTCATTGGGTTCTGCTGGTGAGGAAGGATTGGATCCAGTTGAGGGCCTTGACTCTAATGCTGGCTTTGTGGAGTCTTCTTATCAGGGTGAGATGGGAGACTGTGTTGAAGGCCGCCGAGAAGTCTGGTAGGATGAGTGCTGCCGTCTCTCCCTTGTCCAGCAGGGAGTGGATGTTGTCTGTTGTGGCCATAAAGGCTGTTTCGGTGCTATGGTTTTTCCTGAATCCGGATTGGGAGGCATCGAGGATTTTGTGGTCTTCTATACATGTGGCGAGTTGGCTGTTTACTGCTTTTTCGAGGAAATGGGAGTAGGGAGATGGGTCTGAAGTTTTTGAGGTCATTGGGGGCTGCCGAGGGTTTCTTGAGGATGGGGTTGATCTCAGCGTGTTTCCAGTCATTGGGGAAGGTGGCGGCAGCTAGTGAGCAGTTGATGGTGAGGCAGAGCTGGAGGGCGATTGTGTCTGCGGCTCTGTTGAAAATGTGGTGGAGGCATGGGTCCGTGGGGGCCCCAGAGTGAATGGATCTCATTGTTCTCAGCATATCTTCGGTGGCAAGGGGGGTCCAGGTTGTGACTGTTGGTATGTTGGGGTCGGGTTTTGGTAGAGAGGGTTCTGTGCGTAGGTCATCCTTGCTGAAACTGTTGTAGATGGTCTTGATTTTGTGATCGAAGTAGGTGTTGAGTTTGTTACAGAGGTCCTGTGAGGGTGGGATGTTCATTGTTTCACTGTTGGATTGGGCGAACTCCTTGATGATGTGCAAGTGTGAGGAGATTCTGTCTTGTATAGCATTCTTTCTGGTGTTTCTGATGAGTTGGTGGTGTGCAGTGGTGGTGACTCTGAAGTTGCTATGGGCTTCTGTGGATTTGGTGTTTCTGCAGATTTTTTTTGAGGCGGCGACAAGTGCTTTTAGATTTTCGGAGTTCGGGGTGAACCAGCTGGCTTTCTTTGCGTGGGTGCTGTTGTTCTGTTGAGGGGGGCGCAGTCGGCAATCGATTTGTGGAAGGTATGTGCTGCGGTGTTTGGGTCGTTAGTGTGTGCGATGGTGGGGGCGGCGATGGCAAGGGCGGTTGTGAGCTGATGGTCGGTTATTCTTGTCCAGTTGCTATGTGATAGTTGGGTTCTGATGATGGTGAGTTGGTGTGTTGAAGGTGAAATGGATGCATCGGTGGTCTGTCCTTGGGAGTTCTGTGGTGTGACTGAAGGTGTTGGCTCCATCATGATCTGTCGGAGTCCTATGTTGTGGAGGATGTCTGTGAGGGATGGGGTCTTGTAGATTTTCAAGGTGGAAGTTGAGGTCTCCCAGTAGGGTGTAGTTGGTGGCTGTGAGGGCTTGTGCAGAGATGCAGTCCTTGATGGAGTCGGCGAAGGTTTACATGGTCCGGGAGGGCGGTAGATGAGGGTTCCCCTGATGGTGGATGTCGAGCTAGTGTGTAGCTTGAAGTGGAGGTGTTCCATCAGGTTTGTGGATTCTTCGCCGTCTTCGGAGTTAGTGTTCAGGCGGAGGTTGGACTTGTGGACGATGGCGATCCCCCCCACCCCCGAGGGCGGCTGAGGTTGTCTTTCTGGGTGATCTTGTATCCTTGGGGGATGGCGATGGCGATGGTGATGTCCAGGCCTACGGTCGTGTTGGTCCAGGACTCGGTTTAGGAACGCAACGTCCGGGGTGGTGCTGTCATGGAGGTCCCATATTTCGGTAGCATATTTATGGAGGGAGTGGACGTTGAGAAGAATGCCTTTGGTGCGCCAGTGGTGCGCACACTGCCCGCGGCTGCCATTTAGTAGGGAGGGGGAAGAGAGGACAGCTGGGAGGCGTGAAAAAAAGGGGGCAGGGCTGTGGGGGCAGCAGTGGCGGGAAGAGGGAACGAGAGAAAGGAGGGGGTCGGGGCTACAGGGGCAGGGAGAGACAAAGAGGGGAGACCGAGAGAGATGAGAGAAAGAGCAGAGTGAGGGAAAAAACGAGGAAAAGAGAGAGAAAGTGCAGAAAGTGAAAGGCACAAAAGAAACAGCACACAAAAGAATAAAAGCAAGGAGAAAAGAGAAAAGAGGCAGAAGCAACCTAGCAGAAGAGCAGAGCTCTCCCACTAGACACCAGAGATGAGGCGCAGGCAGAAGCCTGTGGGTGGTGGAGGGCCTCGAACTACTGACATAGGTCAGAGTTCAGGGAACAGAAGGGCTTCACATGCCGGTGGAGCTACGCAGTGGCAGAGCAGTTCACTGACCAGGTCAGTGAGGTTGCTCAGATCAAACCCCCAGTCTTGCCCTTCCCTTCATTTGATCTAGTTACCTTGATTTTGTTGATTACTTTACTTATTTTCTTACATTTAAAATTACTGAAATACGTATAGCTACAATTTAGTTATGACTTTGAATGTGGTTGTTTAGATGATCTTCTCTCCTGCTAGTTTACAAGGTGCTGGTGCTTATTTTCCTGTTGTTCAAAAATCAAATACAATCTGTTTAACAATGTATGCACCACTTTCTTTCCCTTGGCTAACCCCCCTATGAACATTGAGAACTACATTTAAGCTGTTTTTGGCTGCCTTAACTTTCTCTTGTTCTTAATGTTGTTGTTAAGGGTCATTGGCATCATGTAGGTCATAGCAATATTGCTTACCTGCTGCCTTCTTCTCTGTATTCTTCAGAATTAGAACACTGGCACATTTGATATTAAAACACTAATAGAAATACTTGACAATGCTGCTCCCATGTCACATTGTCATCTGCATAATCTGGGCTGTGTTTAAAATAGCGCCTGTTGAGCTACTAAGTCTCCTCAAAATTGTAAGTATGATGTACTGGTTCCACCTTCTCACAGATGGGCTAAACACAACTCCCAGCCTAACACAGCAATGTCTGCCTAGTCCGCCCCTCACACAATCCCCTACGTTGACTCCCCAGAGTTGTAACAGGAGTTCAGACTCACTGGTTCAATTAAGTCAAGAATGTGATACTGGGTGGGCAAGATAAAGGGGGGAGGTGAGCACGCCAGCCCCTTCTCTGTGGGTGTCATAGTCGGAGCTAGAGGGGACCAAAGATCCAAAAGACTCCAAGCTCAAGGGCCGAAGACACTAAAGCATCTAATCTAATCACATATGCTATCCTCAATATACAGTCAAAGCTGTAGTTTTTTACAAACTATGTGCATCCCTCAAGATGTGGGTGATTGTGGTGCTCTTTATCCAATCTAAGAGAGATTGACAGTGGTGGCAGTCGTATCTAAAGTCAAGGTACATGCCTTTTTACCTGCACCTGTCTGGAAGGTAGGCCTACTAGCCTCCTCCCAGTAAAATCTATTGAGTGATCCTCAGCTGGCCCTTTTGTCTTCATCAGGTTAGGGACATGCATGGATGGTGTTTATATGTGTATTGCTCTTGTATGTTTTCCTGTGTGCCTGGCAGGGTAAATAGTGGAGTCAATTGGTCTCTATATGTGTATGAGCTGGGAAGACAGTTTTTTTTGTGTAAGTCTACCTGGGGTCCATTTTGTGCCTGGCAGCCCTCACATAGAGAATCTCCTGTCCACTTTGCTCACATAATTTGACTCTGTGGGGGTAGGGTAGCCAACCAGCCCCTTTGAAGTAGTCACAGGTACTTCAGCAGACAGAACCTACTCCTTCAACGTCCTGCCATGACTGTATTCCTTATGAATCTGACCTCTTTCTGAGGGCAGTACCCAACTCATCGTCCTGTCCAATATGCCGCCCGGAGTCCATGACTTCATCCGGGGCCTGAATTCCATTTTTATCTTTCCACCTACTCGCATACACGTCGACAGTCAAGACGCGACTGAGGCTGACATCTGCAGCTATGACCAATCACAGCTTTCCAGTCCAACTGCCTGGTGTACGACACGGTCAATCACCTGGCTACAACATGGGAGCCCATGTTGCACTCATGTTTTTGCCCACCCCTGCAGGTCATTACAACCAACGCGGGCCCTATCTACATGAGTCCACACTCCTTCCTTTCATTTACAGGCAGAGCAGAGACAGGGTAGGTTGCTGGCATGCAATGTGCATCACCACCTGAGTGGATTTAGATGGTTGTCCAACACCATGAGTTCTACTTGCTTATTTTTATGCATTTTTCATTCTTCCATATCCACAGTTCATTTGCAGCAGTGCTCATTCTTCCGTTCATGACTTAAGGGGCCCAACAGATATTTTCCACTTGGTAAGATCTACTACCTGCCCCAAATTGGGATATGAAGACCTCTGGGTCACTTCTATGTTACTTGTTGCCAGACAGTCTCTCCTGTGCCTCAAGGATTTAACACATGTTGTCACATCCCTGGCCTGCAGCACACAACACATTGCGGTGACCTACGGTGCCATGTTGCATGTGGTGTGAACTTAAGCTGCATTCTGAAAACCTACTTTCCTCGGAGGTTACCAAACATGTTGCTTTCTTGTTTATCTTTCTCCTTAAGTTAGACCATATCGGTATTTTTATCTATTAGGGTATATTAACTACTACATATCCCTTTTTGTGTAGGGTATGGATTACTAGTCCTGGTGAAGTACCTTGGATCTGGCTAGACCATGGAGTGTGAAACATGTTGACTCTATTATCTTCACTTTATTAGACTACCAGGGCACCTTGAGCCTATCTAAGTAGCATAACACTTTTTAACCCTGCCAGGCGGACCATAACATTAAATGGTCTGTTCGGGTACCCCCTAGACAGTTTTAAGTACACTATCTTTCCTCTTTCCACTTTCTCATCACCCTACACTGGCACACTACCTCACACACCAGAGCGGATCATAATTGTGGCACTACTAAAAAAGATCTCCGCTAAAGTGCCCTCTCTCAGGGCCCATCAGGGTTTGCATTGCCAGCCGGATGAGGAAAAAGCAGGGACAAGGCATGTGGGACATAGCAGCAAAAGCAGTGATGGACACATCACCTTAGCTTGGCATATTCGCATGGCTGTAATTTGTTTGATGATGTAATTAACATTTGTTTGTACTTTACTGACCATTTGGTAATCATACAGTTTACAACTGAAACTATGGATATAGTAGCCTGACATTAAAGGTTGCTTTAGTTTGCAACATTGTCTCTGCTTTCATCATTGCAGTGAGTGTAGTGTCACACATAACTTACCTTGTAATGTGTTGCTATGTGATCTTGTTGGCATCTCCCCTCCACTGCTATGTTCCGGTCTCCAGGCTACTGAAGAGGAGGTTCCGGGTCCTCATCTTCATAATCTGTGTCCTGAAAAGTGATGTGTAGCCCGCAACTAGTGGCTATGTTGTGCAATACGGCACATGTTGCCACAATGTTCAGGCTGTCTCCGGAGCATACTGTAGTGCACCTCCACTTTTGTGAAGGTACCGGAATCTGCATTTGAGCATGCCATATTTCCTATCAACGACAGCACTGGTGGGCCAACACACAATGTTGTAACACCTCTCCTTTTGGTTAGCTGGGGCTAGGTCAATATAGGGTCAATATCCAAGGCCTTAACAAATATGCACTGTCGCCTAGAACAAGATAGATAAGTGTGAGCATGGCAGGACCTGAGATTAGACAAGCACACATATGTGTGTTATGTTGTAGCATCACATCACCTAGTAAATAGCCATCCTCAAACTCCCCATGTTGCAGGAGTTATTGTATTTCACTATGCCTTAATTTGCGTTTGTCATGAGTGCTGCCTGGGTAGGGCATCACATACAATAATGCTGTTGAGGGAATGTGTATTTTCCTTATTTCTAAACAGATATTCTATATGTGCTGGAGGACAACTAGGAACAAGTGCCCCATTTACACATCCTTAGACATGGGGGAATTGGACAAACCTGTAAATGTTTAATTTGGTATTTTTATTTTGAATTTCATCTGCATTCCTGGGTACGTATGTAATTGTTCATGTATAGGAGCATGGCATCTAGGAACATTTTAAAGAAACATGACAGCACATTATAAGGCACCCCACCAGCAACATCAATCACCCCCTGGTAGCTGCCAAGGCCAAAAGGTGCACTGAGCACAACACTTGCACATGAGTGTGGATGGAACTGCTACGCAGGGTACTTTTTCTAGTTGTGGTTTAAGTATATCTAACAAATCTAATATCACAGCGCTACTCAGCCGGTATTTTTCAAAGATTTCCTCCTCTGTCTGCTGGCATATGGTAAGCTTGGTTCTATAGATCCTCTCCTGTCTCCTCCTCCTCCTTCTTCTCCTCTGCCAGGCAGCCAGGAGTCGCATCCTCATCGCAGCCATTACGGAAACCTCTGATTTCTGGGCCAGCTTTTATAGCTTGCACACATTTGCTACCTAAATGTAATCAGTGCAAAATTGTATGTGCAAACGGGTGTTCTAGCGACTAGTCGCAAATTGTGACACCCTCAAACATACATTTTGTGAGTCGCAATTACAGATTCTGTATTTGCGACTCACAAATATTGGTCGCTAAAGATACCGATTCGCAAATTGTTCGCATCACTATTTTTAGTTACTGAATGGCGTTCCTACATATTGAAACACCACTTTTTCAGTTGCAAATAGGTTTGCAACTAATTTGCGAGTCATAAATCATTCATACATCTAGATCCCAGTTCTGTACTCAAAATGTTCTCATTGGCCAAGGGAGGTCTGCACACCAGAGTAGATGAGAAGATCTGAGATTTTGCTGTAAAACCTCTGATGATTGTATTCTACTGTTGTGGACTGGGGATAAGTCCAGGAAAACTTTCAAACATTCCTCTCAATAAGTTGATAGGAGAAAAATATCTGCTGGCCTGTGCCAGTCCCTGGATTACCTCTGTCAGGAGTACATACTGGCTCCCAGTGAAGGGTGGAGATCAGTTGCTTGATGTGACCAGTCTTGAACAGCCCAATGGACGAAATCTGTCCTGGAGAACTACAGGACAAAGTCATCTATACCCAGGGATGGTTTACTGCCCTCAAGCTAATGATAAGGGTGAGCCTGATGAGCCTGCTGTAAGAACGTAGGCATGTGAAACCAGGACACAACTTCAAAGGTAACTCGCTTTCTTTATTCATAAATCCAGTTCTTTCGTAGCGAAAACATCCCGACCTCCGTCTCTCTCCCAACCGTCATTTACCACTCCTCTCCATTCTCCTCTCGCTCACCATTCTCATTCATCTCCTCGCGCACACACCACCAGACATTCTAACACTCACCTTCTCGCGCTCCCAACCCGGAACTAGGATATAACACTTCTCCCTTCTTTAACCAAAACAACAGTAACAGAACATAAACATTTTTTTTTTTTTAACATGCAAACTAATTACAACTAACTACGGTATTTTGTAAAATAGATACTTCACAACAAGTTATAGTCTTTGAGATATGACGGAGGTTTGACAGATCTGTTCGATCTCCTCACATGTGAACTGCACGGCAACTCTTCCGCGATATCCTTCCAACTACTTGAGTCTGAGTTCCGTGCATCCTTCCGACCACTAGAGTCTGAGTTCTGTGTGGAGACTCCAATGGCCTTCTTATGAGACACATTCCTATACAAGGAATTGAGATTTCCTTTAAATCTAACAATTCTATTCAAATTCCAAACTCTATTATCATCTGTTTTCACAGCATTAGTAAACAACTTCACAACCTTCATGGGACCAGAGAGGTTTTTTTTTATCAAAGGATTTTTGATAAGAACATAATCACCAACATGAACTTCCGTTTTCTTCACAGCATGAGTTTTATCAAAATTAATTTTACTCTTCATCTTCTTTGCACACTCCCTGGACCTCCACTCATCATTCACAATCATCCTACCCCTGCCATCAAGTAAATTATTAACCCAAGAAGGTTCCAATTCAGAATTTCCACACCTACCTCGAAACAGAGTAAAAGGTGTTTCTCCTGTAGACGTGTGAGGGGTATGTCTATAGAGATATACCTTTTTTAGCACTTCTTCCTTCCAATTCAATTGGTTATCTTTTGCAATTGAGATAGTTTCTTTGAGAACCCGATTGAAACGTTCCACCATACCATTACCCTCGGGATGATACAACGAACAGAGTTTGTGTTTGACACCACACCCATGCAAAAACTCATTCATTTCTCCTGAAACTAACTGCACTCCATTATCTGTGAGAATGGTAGTGGGTAAGCCTTCTTGAATTATTAACTTCTTGATAAATTTTATCACCTTGTTAGTTTCGATACTCCCAGTAAAATTTACCTCAGGCCACCTTGAAAACATATCAATAACCACAATCACGTATTCAGTCATACCACCACTCTGAATGGGTCCTAAGATATCAAGTGCAATATCATGCCACGGCCCTTTTGGAGTTTCCTTAGTGATCATGGGTTGAACACGAGGTTTCAAAGCTTTTTCACTCACCGCACACTGTAGACAATCTCTAACAACCCTTTCAGCTTGCATGTCCATTCCTGGCCACCAATAGGAGGAACGCAACCTCTCTTTGGTTTTAGATATGCCCATGTGACTATCGTGAGCCTGATTTACTAATTGACTCCTCACACTTCTAGGAGGTACCAACCTCGTACCTCTCAATAACAACCCATCAACACAAACCAATTCATTTCTCACATTCCAAAATTCAGCACTTCCCCCACAACTTTTATTTTTAATCCTCCAATCCTCTTGTATCAACTTGATGACTTCCTGTAGCACCACATCTCTTGAGGTTTCTTCACGCCATTTGACCTCAGGGATTATTTCAAAACTGACTTCACACACTTGATCAAAACATTCTGTATCATCACCCTCCAGACCTTCACTCTCATAGTTCCTACTTTCTGTAGAAACTAATCTAGATAAAACATCAGCCGACAAATTATGAGAACCAGGGACATATTCTACAATAAAATCGTATTCCTGTAATCCAACAATCCACTTAGTGATCCTACTAGAGACAGAATCAATTCCCTTAGAGTAGAAAACTTGACATAAAGGTTTGTGATCAGTCCGCACGACAAAAGAACCTCCCCACAAAAACTTTTTTAACTTCTTAATTGCCCAAAAAACTGCCAGTGCCTCCCTCTCGATCACAGAATATTTGCTCTCAGCACCTCTAAGACTCCTAGAAATGAAGACAATGGTATTTTCAGGATTTAAACCACCTTGTTGTAAAACTGCTCCCAACCCTTTGTTACTGGCATCGGTCGTCAAAATAGAACGCATATTGGGATTAAAATTCTTGAGTGCAGGCGCTATCACCAGAGAATTCTTGATACTACTAAATTCCCTCTCACACTCATCATCCCACTTGAAATCAGTACCCTTTTTTAGCAAACTTCTCATGTTGAAACATGAACTGGCAAAATTCCGGACAAATTTACCGTAAAATTCAGCCATACCCAGGAATCGCACTAGTTCCTCCTTCGAAGTGGGAGAAGACAAACACCGAATAGAGTCAACCAGTTCTTTCTTGGGTAAAACACCCCCACCAGAAATAGTGTGCCCTAGATAATCAATGGCCTCCACTCCAAACTTGCACTTCTCAGCCTTTATAGTTAGACCACTTTCAGTTAACTTCTTAAGTACCTCTCTGAGTCTTGTCATATGTTCTTTGAAGTTCTTACCATAAACAAGTATGTCATCTTGATATATACATACTCCACACAAACCTTTCAACACACGTTCCATCAACCTTTGAAAAACAGAAGCAGCAGAGATCAGACCAAAAGGTAATCGTACAAATCTGAAGGTGCCATATGGAGTAATGAAAGCTGTGTAGTTTCTACATGATACATCTAGTTCGACTTGATGATAAGCCGACGTGAGATCTATTGTAGAAAAAAACTTAGCTCCTGAGACTGTAGACAGCAATTCCGTAGTGTTAGGAAGCGGATACCTATCCACAACAACACACTTGTTAAGCTTGCGGAGATCCACACAAAGTCTGATCTGGCCATTCGCTTTCCTTGCAATAACAATAGGGGCCAACCATTCTGTGCCCTCCACTTCTTCGATTATTCCTTGATCCTTTAGTTTCATTAACTCAGTTTGAAGATCATCCCTTATGGAAAAAGGTACGCTCCGTACTTTGCTGCAAAAAGGAACAGAACCAGGAAACAATTTGATTTTGTGTGAATAACCTCGCATGCAACCTATCTTATCACTAAATAGATTTCTGAAGTCTTGACGAAGAGTGGAAATGAAATCTGGAACCACATCAGTGTTATTTACTTCTCTCACACCCGGCAGTTCCTTAAGAACAATAGAAGGAGAACTGTTGGGGTCAAGCATCACTCCCAAATCTTTTTGATGCCACCAGCTAATTATGCTATCCCCTTTTTTTGAAACATACACCTTCCCCGTAGCAAATCGTTGAGCATATTCCAGTAAACCTATGAAATAACCATGTAGTTCTATGGGTTCTCCACCATAAGCGCATGGTCTGATGTCAGGTTCGAAAAGTTGAACTTTCCCTTCTAGATGTTCTTGATACAGTTGATTAGATATTATCGTTATTTTGGCGCCAGAGTCAAAAAGCATTAAGGTTCTTGCCCCTTCCACTATTACGTAATCTACTGGACCCTTAACTCTGCAGTCAGAAATCTGTAAAACAATCTGACCACACTGAAAGTCATCAAGCCTCTGAGTTTCATCAAGGTCAATATCAATGGAGGCGACAGACTTCTTAAACTTCCTTTGGTTGCATACCGCAAAAAAATGACCCTTCTTCTTGCAGTACGAGCAGTAAGCTTTAGCAGCCGGACATGATTTATCATTGGCAAAATGTCCTTCTTTGCCACATCTAAAACATCTTTTATTGTTAGCAGACCCTTGAAAGGAGTTATTGGGTCTATTGTCTTTCCGCACTACAGACACTTCCTTGTACTCTTGTTTCTTCATGACATCAACACACTTTACCGAGTGTTCAATTCTCTTTGCAAATAAGATGACCTCATCTAGATGTGGATCATCTAACAACCATAGTTCGTCACGTACTTTATCCATTTTGCATCCTAGCATGAATTGATCACGAATTCGTTCATCCAAAGTAGAGCCAAACTTGCATGAGGAGGCCAAACGTCTCAGGTCTGTTAAGTAATTCTCAACTGTTTCTCCTTCAACTTGTAGTCTCCTACCAAAATAGTACCTCTCCAAAATTGTGCTGATTTTCGGTAGATAATGTAAGTCTAATTTTTTAATACAAATTTCATATTCATTTAAGGCAATAGAATCAGTGTCAGGAATATCTGGAAGATGGTCGAAAATCTCTTGACCTTCCGTACCTAGGCAGTGAAGTAACAAAGCAGTCCTCCTTTCAGTACTAAGTGATGTACCACAAACTCTAGAATATCTTTCAAATACCTTCTTCCATTTGCTCCACTTTATTGGAGGATCTCCAGGAGTGGAGAGAAAAAAGGTGGAGCAGCAACATTCTGCATTGTGTATGGAGAAAGAAAAAAAAAAAAAAATATATATATATATATATATATATATATATAATTAGCTAGTGAAAAACTAGACGAAAAGATTTGTTTCTGACAACCTTGTGAGGCAGTCGCAGGAGAGACGGCACGCAAGAAGGAACGGCAAAAAACTGCGTGATGGCAATGAACTCCGAAATTAGCACTTCATATGACTTTCAACGATAAGAAACAGAATTATCCTGGAAATGGGAAACACTGAAGGATTTGAGTTTTTTTTAAAAGCATGAAAGTTGCTTTAAAAACGGGCTAGATATGCGCTGGCATCAGCATGAGAATCGCCCTGACATCAGCAAGCACTTCAGTTGACTTGGTAACAGTGAGTTCAAGAGCGCAATCTGCGCTCAAATCAAAAATGTGAAAGACGAACGAAACACGTTTGAAAACAAAGAAAACCATGAAGGCCTAGTAGGCAGCTTACGGTTACAGTTCATGCAAGTTCATTGACCTCTCCTTTTCCTTCCGTATATGTTTTCTCAAGTGAGGATGCTTTCCGAAGTTGGCGTGGGAAAAGCCTCTCGTCGCCAGTGTAAGAACGTAGGCATGTGAAACCAGGACACAACTTCAAAGGTAACTCGCTTTCTTTATTCATAAATCCAGTTCTTTCGTAGCGAAAACATCCCGACCTCCGTCTCTCTCCCAACCGTCATTTACCACTCCTCTCCATTCTCCTCTCGCTCACCATTCTCATTCATCTCCTCGCGCACACACCACCAGACATTCTAACACTCACCTTCTCGCGCTCCCAACCCGGAACTAGGATATAACACCTGCATTGTTTCTGATGATCCTTTACCATGGTGAGTTGTATCATTCCTCTTTTTGCCTTGTGAGGTCTTCAGGTTTCCATTACTTTACCCCCATCCCCATGGATCCACTGGCCTAGTAATTCCTGATTCCAAAACTGATAGTGTTGGTGTCTTTGACCTGTGAATTCCACCAGCAAATCTTGATGGCTACTAGGTTTTGAGATAGAGGCCTCTGCCCCCAAAAGACAGTTCAGCAGGTACTAGAGTGTTAAACTAATGGATTGTGCCTTGCACCAAGCACTAAAAACAGACATCTGTCACTGCACTGGACATCAATAACAGACACCCAAAGGAGATTGCTTTGCTGCCAAGCTTTTGATGACCACTTCTTACTTTAAAAGGTTGGTCAGCAGGCAGTCCTTTCTCCTTATATGAATACTACCCCAGAAATCTTATATTCTGTAACTAAGTTCATCTAAGTATGTTTGCTTTTTGTATTCCCTCTTGGCAAACAGCTAAGCCTGGATTTACTAAGGGGTGCGTGGGGACTTGTGTGGTGGTGTGCAGTTTTGTGCCAAACCCAATGAGCCCTTTTATCAAATTGTTTTTATTTAAATTGTTCGTAACAGGCACATCTTTAATCGTAAGATTGTCAGAAACAGATAGGTCATCAATCAACATGAATTGCAATTAGCCAATATGGTTTAAAAAAGTCTCAAATCTGACACATATCTGTATATATCACAAGCATCATAATGGACAAGGACAAGCAGAGCATTGTTTCTTCTGGTAAAAGGTAAAACCTTGCGTAGTATCATTCTTCTCATAGGTTAGAAGTGCCTTGAGTAAACAAAAGTAACATATGTAGCCTTCAGAACTTGGATGGGTGGTCTTTAAATTGAAAGGGAATGCATGGAGCTGGGGTTTGGTCTGCTGGGGGAGCTAGTTGGGGGTTGTCTGGTTTAGTATTGTATTTTGGGGGGAGTCATCATATTTGGAAAAGGTGCAACGCTCGTGTGTGGGCGGGGCAAGAAAAAAGCGGTAGGCCTTATGAAAGAAAGTATACAAGCGGGCCCCAAATAAAGTCAAAGCCTTTCTGGGCCTCCTCCATTATGTCTGCCATGTGTTCAATCTTGAGAGCTTGCCAGAAACGAGCATGCCATTGGGACATAGAAGGAGCTTTGGGTTTCTTCCAAACTGAGGCTAATGCCTGAGGCTAAAAGCCAAAGAACAGAGCAGTCGCCTATTGTTTGGTATTTAAGGGATGGTGTTCCGAGTCTTAAAAGGACAAATTCAGGAGTACATGGGACTGGGTAGCCTAAGATTTCTTTGATTTGGGCTAGGATTTCTGTCCAGTAGGGTTGTATGGTTGGGCAGTCCCACCAGATATGTTGGAAGTCACCCAGTGGTCCCCTCCAGCAGTGGTCTGAGGTAATCAGAAATATCTTCCGAAGTTTTGTGGGGTGTAGGTAACAGTCGTAGAGCACTTTATAATGTACCTCACATAGGCCTAATGAACAATTATATTTTGGTATGTCATTCCACAGCGTTTGTCATTGCTTTTCAGTGATTAGAGTTCCTAAGGTGCCTTACCAAAATGTGACATAGTGAGGCATGGGAGTTTGTGTGGTAGATTTCAAGAGTAAGTAAAGAAAGGAAATGGATCCCTGGGTGGCCCCTATTTTTCTTAGAAATTGCTCTATTGGGAGGAGCTCTCTAGTGGCAGCGGAGATAGAGCCCAGTGCTTCAGTTGGGTAGAGTGGTAAATCTCAGAGGTGGTCAATTGAAAGTTGTGACAACAATTCTCAAATGTCAGGATATCCTTTCCATGAAACAGATCAGAGATAGTAAAACATTCACCCTTGCACCATCTGTCAAGGGGGCCCAGATGCAGTGCTGGTTGAAAGGCATCATTACAGTGGATAGGTGTGTAGAAAGAGGGGAACCTCTTTAACCTGTTCATTTGGGTTACATTGTCCCAACGTTCAGCAGCACTCAGGGTGCTTAGGCAGGGATTTTTCAGGGGACTACTTTTAGGCTTCCAAAGGACATCCCAAATTGTCCTTCCTACCACTGCCCTATCCATGTGGAGCCAGTGTTTATCAGAAGATTTGAGAGACCATTCTGCTATGAGTCTTAGTTGATCCACTCTTTGATAGTTTGCAAAGTCGAGTAGGGACAATCCACCGGCTTTTCTGGGAAGTGTAAGTAGTTGGTGTGAGAGGGGGGACCCTGCGTTTTTGCTGTATGAATTTTTTTACTATTGTACAAACGGTAGAAAGATAGTATTTCTCTGATTCAATATGGAGCCCTTGATAGAGGTGCAGGACACAAGGCATTCATTTTGACAGCATTGATGCGTCCAATCCACTGCAAACAATTATGGTGCCCAACGCTTAAGGTCTGCTTTTAATTGTCGTAATGGGTGGATGATTTGCTTTGTATAATCCTGAAATTTTAGGAGTGATCTTTATATCAAGATAAGTGATTTCTTTTTTCATGAATTGGAAGGAAGAGGAGATTGCAGTGTCTTCCCATCTCTATTCGTTGGACCGTAAGATTGAGTAAGAAGGATTTACTAAGATTATTCCAGAACCCCACAGCTGATTCAAAGAGCTGGAGTTCAGTTTGTGAAGCCTGGAGCGATGTTTTGGGGGTGGGGAGGGATAGCAGGATATCATCAGCAAATAAGGAAATCTTTTGTTCTTTGGAGCTAAAGGGGAGACCATAAATAGAGGAGTCAGCCTGTATATTTGCTGAAAGTGGCTCTATTGTGAGAGCAAAAAGTAATGGGGACAGAGGGCAACCCTGTCTGGTACCGCAGGAGAGTTTGAAATATTCTTAAGCTACTCCATTCACCAGCACTTTTAATGTTAAGTAAATAAATCAGCACAATGCCTTGGACTGTCTGTGTACCTACATAAATCTTTAGTAAATTGCTCATTTGTTTTCCTATAATCCTTCAATTCTCTGTGCGGAAATTGTCCTGTGTTGTATCGACTTACAATGTCTGAAGACAAAATTTGTACCCTTTTCCATGTTGGACTCATTCTTTGAAGTATCATGTTCTTTTATAGCAACATAATCAATGATTTGCCACCTTGTCTGGGGTGCAGTCTAAGCTCTATAAACCAGCAACTCAATAAATACCAAGGGAACAGCACAGTTTGGATCCAACATACATACCACCTCAAATGAATTGTAGAATTATGTGATAGGGTGTACTGTTTAAAATAACAGCAGGGAGTGTGAACAGTATTATTATGTAGAACGATCAGGAGACCTCAGATGTCTTCAGAAACATTTGGTTCTGTAATGCTCTTGTGATGGCACTGTTCATAGTATTTGATCAGTGGAACTAAGGCCCATATTTATACTTTTTTTGTGCCGCATTTGCATCACTTTTTGACGCAAAAGCGGGGCAAACTTACAAAATACAATTATATTTTGTAAGTTTGCACCGCATTTGCGTCAAAAAGTGACGCAAATGCGGCGCTAAATAAGTATGAATATGGGCCTAAATATGTCAAAGAGAAGGATAAAACATATCAAGCAAGATATCATTATGGTGTGGGGATAATTTATCTCAAAGGAAGGATGGGATTGAATGGATTGTAATCAACATGGATTGTAGAGTATGCATCTCATACTTTAACACAAGCTGAAAGCAGTTACTCAGTAATTAAAACGGAGTTACTGGCAGTCATGCGGGCTGTGGAATGGTTCAGACTGTATGTATAGGGGAGAAAAATTTAAATTTGTACTGACCACAGACCTCTGGTAAATATTTGGAAACCAGGAGGTGGAAAATATACTACTCCACCATTAGCATGTTGATCTTCAAAATTACACATATATGTCCCAGGGAAGGATAACTGTGCTGCAGATAGTTTATCATGTCTCCCCTTTCACTAATGATGATGTTGTGTGTGGTAAAGGCATGGCAGCAGAATGTGGGAAGGAGTTATCAGAAATTAAATGGATGCAGGAAATGGAGAAGGCTGGGGTGTTGCTGGCTATCAAAAAATATATTTCAGAAAGATGGCCATCTGGGCGTTGGTTACAATGTCAGTTACAAGGTGAGTGCAGTACATTATGGAAGGCGAAGGATGATTTGTCTATCTGTAACTATATTATTTAGAGAAGAGATACAATCATATCTCTCAATGCTGTACGAGGGAGTTTTATCAAACTTGGCCATGAGGGACATGGATGAATGTTAAGTACTAGGATACAAATCAAGGAGAATGTTTGGTGGGCAGGGCTGAATGCTATGTTGGATCAATGGGGGAGGTGTTGTAGAACTTCTAGATCAAGTGACAAAGTGGTTAATCCTGTGGTTGTACCTTTACAAATTGTGGACTTACCAGATGGACCTCAGCAGAAGTTAACAATTGATTTTATGGGGCCTTTTGCCACATTGGCATCTAAGGAAGCGTATGCCATAGTGCTCACTGATTACTATTCTAAATAGCCAGAAGTAACCATGGTTAGTAATGTTACCACTGAGGTTGTTATTGAGTTTCTAGAAGATGTTTTCTCTAGAGAAGGTGTTCTGCAAATGTTGGTTTCCAATAACAGTGTACAACCACGCCAAATAAGATGCAGTCATTCTTGAAGGTTTGTGGCACCAACCATGTGACAGTGACTTTGTACCATCTCAAAGGTTATGGCCAGGTTGAGAACGTCGGTAGAGTCACTAAGGATGCTATTCGATAGGCATTTAAGTCTGGATTACCCTGGAAGAAGTCTCTTCAAAGCATGTTGTTGTTGTCCTACAGGATTACCCCTCATTCAGTGATTGGCAGGATGCCATTTGAACTGTTAAAAGGAAGGAAGCCTTCCTACAAACTAGTTCCTTGGCGGTTGAGAAACAAGAAGGAAGAAGTGGATGTAACGGAGATTGACTTACCAACAATAGCAAGATACCAAACTTATCTGTAGGTCAGCATGTGCGAGTGTAGAAACTTGTTTTTTTGGAGAAGGGTGCATCTCAATTGATTCTGTTGAGGATTGTGAAGGTCTTTTGTGTTGCTGCTAAAACTGAGGATGGGAAGGTGTGGAATTTGCATCGCGTAAGTCTGTGTTATAGCAATGACACCAGACGTGAATATAAGAGGTGTGTGAGTTGTGATGTAAATGATAACTCGATGAGTGATGACGTGTGCCCGTGCGTTGAACATGGTTGTTATGTGCACAAGTTGTGTAGGATAGGTGTGCGAAATGAAGTGATCATTGATAGGGTTGCAGTTGAGGACGTTCAAGAAAACACAGAGGTTCATGTGTGTCGTAGTGCAAAGGAGAAAATAAATACTGGGTCATCTTCAAGATTATTTGGTGGGTTGAATTTTGTTACACAATTATTCAATGTTGTTATGTTAGAACGTTTTTTGTTATGAGGTGGTTTGCCTTCCCACATGAATTTAGAGAAGGCAGATTGGAGGGTGTGGATGATTTTCCCCGGTGGGTCAGTGGGAGCATTTGGAATAGGTATAGATGTGAGGGAGGATAGACAGGACAGATGGAGTCAACGCCATTTGTCCGATTCTGCCAGTGTTTTGGAGGTCGCAGCAGTGTAGTTCAGTCTGATAGTGTGTTGGATGGAGCATGTTAGCTTAATCCCCAGGTAAGTAATATTGGCTTGTGCCCACTCGAAGGGGAACTGGGACCATAGGCTGGTCTCATGGAAGGGGGAAGCCAAGAGAATTAAGATTTGGGATTTCCACATATTCACTTTGAGGCCTGAAAAAGCCCCAAAACTGCGAAGTTCAGTGACCAAGGCCGGAAGTGAAGTCATTGGATTAGTGACAGCTAAGATTACGCCATTGGTGTAAAGACTGATGAGATGTTGGTCATCTCCAAATTTAATGCCTGAGATGGCTGTAATGTCCCAGATCCTCTGGGCTAACGGCTCCAAATATGAAGAGAAGGGGGGAGAGCAGGCACCTCTGTATGGTTCTGCGCTGTTAGACTTGGCATCCTTGTTGTGGTCTTCCCTAACTCTTTACCTCTGTTTCTAAGTTGCTGATGTGTGCTGTACTCTGTTTTTGCTGTTTTTGGTATTCTGGGCACTGTACCACTGCTATCCAGTGCCAAAGTGCAAGTACCTCTATGTAAAATGTATATGTAATTGGCTTTCCATGATTGGCATATCTGATTTACTAGTAAGTCCCTAGTACAGTGCACTAGAGGTGCCCATGGCCTGTAAATCAAATGCTACTAGTGGGCCTGCAGCACTGGTTGTGCCATCCACATTAGTAGCCCTGCAAACATGGCTCAGACCTGCCACTGCAATATCTGTGTGTGCAGTTTTAAACTGCCAGTTCTACTTGGCAAGTGTACCCACTTGCCAGGCCTAAACCTTGCCTTTGTATACATGTAAGGCACCCCTAAGGTAGGCCCTAGGTAGCCCCATGGGCAGGGTGCAGTGTATGTTTAAGGTAGGACATATACTAATGTGTTTTATATGTCCTGAGATTGAAATACTGCCAAATTTGTTTTTGACTGTGCAAGGCCTATCTCTCTCATAAGTTAACACGAGGGCTGCCTTTAAATATTATTAAAGGTGAGATTCCCTTTGGGAGAAGATAAAATATGGAGTTTAGAGTCTCTGACCTCATAATGTAAGAAAACATCTTTTGGTAAAGCTTGTTTTTAGATTGTGGGGGTCATTACAACATTGGCGGTATAAGGCGCTTACCGCCGTGCAGAAGACCGCCAATACACCGCGGCGGCGGTAGACCGCCACAGCTATTATGACACGCATCTCGGAATCTGCCGAAATTCAGACACCCACACAATCCCGCCACACCAAAGGTCAGCGATAACATGCGGAAACAAAACCTCCACCTCCACGCCAACAGAAACACGCCCATGCCATTACGACCCACGAATCCACGCAGCGGTCTTTCAACGCGGTATTCCATTGGCGGTACACACCGCCGTGCTCAAAATACACACACATCTACAAAACACCACCACATTGGACAATTACAAATACACACACCTGATACACATACACACACCACTCCCACACATCCAATACAATATAAAACACACACCCACATCACCCACAAACCCCTACAACCAAAAATTCAGAGAGAAGGCGAGAGAGAGAGCACAGAATAGACAACCCCATCACACAGAGGCACACAACACCATCACCCACACAACATCCACGCACAAAACACCACCTACAACTACACTCACCACACTCATCAACACATACACCACCCCACACATCACACACAACACCCCATGTCACGCCAGAGACACCCCCACTTCTCCGAGGAGGAGCTCAGGGTCATGGTGGAGGAAATCCTACGGGTAGAGCCACAGCTGTTTGGCTCACAGGTACAGCACACATCCATAGCTAGGAAGATGGAGCTATGGCAAAGAATAGTGGACAGGGTCAACGCAGTGGGACAGCACCCAAGAAATAGGGAGGACATCAGGAAGAGGTGGAACGACCTACGGGGGAAGGTGTGTTCCACGGTCTCCAGGCACCACATCGCGGTACAGCGGACTGGTGGTGGACCCCCACCTTCTCCCCCTCAACTAACAACATGGGAGGAGCAAGTCTTGTCCATCTTGCATCCTGAGGGCCTCGGAGGAGTCGTTGGAGGAACGGACACTGGTAAGTCAAATCTTCACTATGATATCCCCCACCCTACCTGCATGCTATCACACACCCCCACCCTCACACCCTCCCCTATCACCCAAACTCCTCACTAATGTACCCATAACACCAACTACACATCCCAACCCAAAGACCTGCATGATACAACTAAGCATGGACACCCATCACTAAAGCATGCCCAATGCACATACCCAGAACACCCCCCAACCATCAGCACACAACCCCACACACAGGAATGCCTGCATTGGGGTTCACGCACACCCAACCATTGCACACCATTACACACACACACACATGCAATAATCATGTACTTATACCCCCGCAGGAACCCGAAGGAACGTCACCACACCAGAGGGTCCAGACAACACCACTCCACCCCAAGAAGAGGCCCACAGTGACGACAGCAGCTCTGCCCTACTGGATCTTGATGACCAGCCCGGACCATCGTGGGCCTCAGGACAGTCGGTTCCCCTTGCCCAGCCACAGCCCAACACCGAGCTTCCACCCTCTGGTAACACCAGCACAGCACCCACCCAGCGGGCCCATACCTCCCTACCCAGGACAGGTCAATCAGCGGTGTGTCCACCACTAGAGGGCACCCAGGCTAACCCAACACCCCAACAACAACAGGGACCTGGGGGCAGTGGTAGTGGGCACACGGTCCAGGGGACGGAGGCACATGAACACAGGGGAACTGGGAGGGCTGCTGTGCGACAGAGGGAGGACAGACCAACGGCACCAACTCTCCACGAGGCCCTATCCTCCATCATGGGAGCATACCACCACTCCCAGGAGACGATGGCGAAGGTCCTGGACAAGTTGCAGGAGACCCTGCGTCTGCAGGAGGAGCAGTATTTGGGGTTCAGGGAGGAGCTCAGGACCATCGGCTCCGCCCTGGGCACCATCGTAGGGGTGCTGACGGACATTCAAAAGGCCTTGAGGGACACCGTGGCACTCCAAATGGCCCCTGACACTAGTCAGGACGATGAACTGCCCACCACCTCCGCCGACGCTAGTGGACAGGACGCCCCGCCACAGGACCACCACACCAGCACCCCATCCCCTGCAGACGGACAACCACCACGCAAGCGGGCCCTGAGATCCAGGAACAGGACAGCAAGATGGCAAGACCCCCGCCAGGAAATAAGACCACCCTGATTGTCCCCCCACTGTCCCACTTTGTTACCCTGTCCAAATCGGAACTGCCCCAGCTCCGCTTCCAATGGCCAGATGTGCAATGTACCTGTGAGACTAATAGACTGGACTCTGCCATGGACATTCCTCCACCATCACCCATCCCCATTTCACAACCCCCCTTCATTTTTTAGCACTTAAATAAACACCCTTGAAACACTAAATCAAATGGAGTCAGTCTATGATTTGTAATTTTGTATTATCAATGACAGTGTCATAATGGGTTACCCATTGGAAGGCTAACATACCAATGTTACACATCACAAGCCCTTCAAGGATGCAAGCAGTTGACACGTAGGTTACCACATTTGTGAAACTGAAATGGAAGGGGACAACTCAGTTAACAAATAGTGAGTGAAATGTCAGTACAGGATAGAGGTAGACGTGTGAAAGTTAATATAATGTTAAACCTGAAAATGTACTCACCTGTGTTTCACTGGAAATATTGCTGTATGACTGACTCCCTGTTGTCGTTTTCTTCTTCCTCAGCTTCATCCTCATCACTGTCCACAGGCTCCACAGTTGCTACAACACCGTCATCTGGATCATCCTCCTGTAGAAAAGGCACCTGGCGTCGCAATGCCAAATTATGGAGCAGGGAGCAGGCGATGATGATGTCGCACACCTTCTTCGGTGAGTAGAATAGGGATCCACCTGTCATTTGGAGGCACCTGAACCTGGCTTTCAGGAGGCCGAAGGTGCGTTCGATCACCCTCCTAGTCCGCCCATGGGCCTCATTGTAGCGTTCCTCTGCCCTGGTCCTGGGATTCCTCACTGGGGTCAGTAGCCAGGAAAGGTTGGGGTAACCAGAGTCCCCCAATAGCCATACACGGTGCCTCTGGAGATGACCCATCATATCAGGGATGCTGCTATTGCGCAGGATGTAGGCGTCATGCACAGAGCCAGGGAACATAGCATTTACCTGAGAGATGTACTGGTCTACCAAACAGACCATCTGGACATTCATCGAATGATAACTCTTCCGGTTTCTGTACACCTGTTCACTCATGCGGGGGGACCAGAGCTACATGGGTCCCATCAATGGCACCTATGACGTTGGGGATATGTCCAAGAGCATGGAAGTCACCTTTCACTGTAGGCAAATCCTCCACCTCAGGGAAAATGATGTATATCCTTACGTGTTTCAGCAGGGCAGCCAACACTCTGGACAAGACGTTGGAAAACATAGGCTGGGACATCCCTGATGCCATGGCCACAGTTGTCTGAAAAGACCCACTTGCAAGGAAATGGACCACTGACAGCACCTGCACGTCAGGGGGGATTCCAGTCGGATGGCGGATTGGTGACATCAGGTCTGGCTCCAACTGGGTACATAGTTCGTGGATAGTGGCACGGTCAAACCTGTAGGTGACGATTAAATGTCTCTCTTCCATTGTCAACAGGTCCACCAGCGGTCGGTACACCGGAGGATTCCGCCATCTTCTCATATGTCCCAGCTGACGGTGCCTAAGAAGGACAACAGCGAATAAACAGTCACTATTCCTCCAGGTATGTACCCACAGTCACACACAAGACTACACCAGACAATAAACCCTTCCTGGATGTGTGTTGAGTGTAGGCCTCGGTATGTGTGACGCAGTAGTAAATGAAGCCATGTGGGCCCCTGAAATGGCGGCTGCCTGACCTCTAAACTGGGACAATGGGATTGTGGGGTAACAGCGCTGGCGTTGCACACCGTCGCCCTAGGCGGTCGTAGACCGCGGCGCAATGCTGCATTGGTTAACATTGGACCCTATGGGTCCCAGAAGCCAATGAACAGGTGCGCCGGCGGTGATGATGCGCACCGCCGTGGACGTCACTGCCATTTTCTATCTGTTCAATCACTAGATACCTGACCTTCGACAGGAGAGGACCTACACTGCTAGTGCTGCTGTGACCTCAGTCTGGAAGCGACGATGGCTGCTGCATCTGGGGAAAGGGCCCCTGCCTTCACTGCACAGGAGTTGGAGAAACTTGTGGATGGGGTCCTCCCCCAGTACATGCTACTCTACGGTCCTCCAGACCAACAGGTTAGTACACAGGGAGCACGTTGTATGGGCTAGGCCGGGGTGGACAGGGCTGGGTGGAAGAGGGAAGGGGGCAGAGTTGATACTACAGTAAAGCATGGGAATAAAAGGCCCACATGGCCAGAGTAGGGAGGGGGCCACTCACAACAACGGTGCAGTTGGTAATGACTGTTCCTCTTTCCTTGTGCATGTCATGTAGTTCAGCGCCCACCAGAAGAGGGACATTTGGCGTGCCATCGCCAAGGAGGTCCGGACCCTGGGGGCCCACCAGAGATGGGGCACCCACTGCCGTAAGAGATGGGAGGACATTCGCCGCTGCAGCAAGAAGACGGCGGAGGCTCAGCTGGGGATGGCCTCCCAACGTGGGAGGGGTGCCCGTCGCACCATGACCCCCCTGATGTTCTGGATCCTGGCGGTGGCCTACCCGGAGTTGGATGGGCGTTTAAGGACATCACAGCAGACACAAGGGGGTGAGTACAACCTCATTCTGCTGACTTTGCGTGCAGTGGAGGGGTCTGGGTGGGGGAGGTGGGCTGTGTGTGTCCCTAGGCCAGGCCGAGTTAGGTAGGCAAGGCCCCTCCGTAATGTGTGCCATGTGGCACTCTACCCCACCTCAGAAGAGTGCCAAGTTGAGGTATAGTTGCCCCTGTGGCATCCATGTGCGCAGATTTCCAGCATTGCCATGTAGGCCATATCCCAGAAATTGCATATGCAGAGGCCAGGAGCACGGCGTAATGCATGGGGCTGCTGCGTCTGTCCTGTCCGTCAACGGTAGCGGTATGCCATGCACTAAAACTCTCTTTGTTCTGTCTCCCCCCTCCTTTTCCTGCTTTCCCTGTCCTTTTGTACATCAGCATCATCAGGCGGAGGTACAGTGGCACCGGAGCACGAGGGAGCTGCATCCCACATGGCCATGGAGGGCCACACCACAGACACTGAATGCACCAGTGGGACGGAGGGCGAGGGGAGCTTCACGTCGGCCACCGGATCACCAAGCAGCGACACGGACTCGTCCGCCGATGGGAGCTCCCTTGTGGTGGCGGCACCATCTGTGCGCCCCACTTCTACAGGTACAGCCCCACCTCCCCTACCAGCACCGCCCTCCCAGCAGCCCCTCACCTCGTGCCCGCTCACCTAGGAGGGTGGGCATCACCTTCGCCCCAGGCACCTCAGGCCCTGCCCCAGTCACCCCTGCTGCCCTCAGTGAGGAGGCCATTGACTTCGTCATGTCACTCACTGTTGGGCAGTCTACCATTGTGAATGCTATCCAGGGTGTAGAAAGGGAGTTGCAACACGGTAATGCATTCCTGGAGGGCATTCATTCTGGTCAGGCTGCCCTTTAGCGAACCCTGCAATCTCTGCCCTCAGCACTGATGGCAGCCATTGTCCCTGTGTCCAGCCTCCCCCCTCCAACTTCCTCCACCCAGACCCAATCCCCTGTAACCCAGCCCATCCCAAGCACACTTACAGACCAGCATGCACACAAGTCAACACACAGAAGTAGCTCAAGCAAACATAGGCACCACACACATCACAGGCACTCACGCAAGCCTCACCCACATACAGACACAGCAACATCCACTGTATCCACTGTGTCCCCCTCCTCCTCTTCTCCCTCCTCCCTCCCAGGCTCGTCTACACACACACCTGCATGCACCACATCTACAGGCACTAGGACTCGCACCAAGACACCCAGCACCACAAGCCGCTCACCTGCACTCACCACCTCCACTGGTATTTACACATCCCCTGTGTCCTCTCCCAGTGTGTCTGTGACGCCCCCTCCCAAAGTACACAAACGTCGGCAATCACTCACCCAACATCCATCCACCTCATGACAGCCTCCAGTACCAGCACCTGCACCCAAAACATCTAAAGTGACACCTCCTACAACCACCTCTTCTTCCTCCACTCCCAGTGCCCCTCCAGCTACCCATCCCAGTGTCCGTCAGAAACTGTCCCTATGTCAAATTGACCTTTTTACACCCACCCCCCCTCCAATTCATCAGTCCTGTTGTAGCGTCTCAGCCAAAAAGCCTCCAGTACCAGTGGTGCGTGTTCCAGGTTTTTGGAGTGCACCGTCCACCAGGGCAGGCAGTAGGACCCGGAGCCAAGGCACTGGCAGCCCACCCCCTGTAAAGGCTCTGAAATTGGGGAGTGGACGACGGGACCGTGTCAAGACTCCTGGTGGGATAACAAGTGAAATGGGATCCAAGGCGATTGGTGAGTCAGCTGTAACTCCAAAGAAGGTGGGGAAGGTCCAGAGGAAGTCTCCCCAGCCTGTTGTGAGTGTCACGGCGGAGAAGTGTGCCATCATTTCCGGCGGTCCAGACACAACCGCCAGCACCGTTGTCACTGGTCCAGAGACCACCGCTGGAGTCACAGCCCAGGAGGGCTCAAGTATCGTCACTGGTCAGGAGACCACCGCCGGAGTCACAGCCCAGGAGGGCCCAAGTATTGTTACTGGTCCAGAGACCACCGCCGGAGTCACAGCCCAGGAGGGCCCAAGTATCGTTACTGGTCCAGAGACCACCGCCGGAGTCACAGCCCAGGAGGGGACAGGATGCCACAGCCCCGCTGGCCAATGATGGAACGTCATGACACACACCAATGTCCAGTGTGGAGATCGTCATGCCACACACCAATGTCCAGTGTGGAGATCGTCATGCCACACACCAATGTCCAATATCAGAACCACCATGGCAAAGCACCGCTGAACAGTCCTGAACCGCCATGGCAAAGCACCGCTGAACAGGGCAGAGACCGCCATGTCAAAGCACCACTGAACAGTCCTGAACCGCCATGGCAAAGCACCGCTGAACAGGGCAAAGACCGCCATGGCAAAGCACCGCTGAACAGTCCTGAACCGCCATGTCAAAGCACCGCTGAACAGGGCAAAGACCGCCATGGCAAAGCACCGCTGAACAGTCCTGAACCGCCATGTCAAAGCACCGCTGAACAGGGCAAAGACCGCCATGGCAAAGCACCGCTGAACAGTCCTGAACCGCCATGTCATTGCACCGCTGAACAGGGCAAAGACCGCCATGGCAAAGCACCGCTGAACAGTCCTGAACCGCCATGTCAAAGCACCGCTGAACAGGGCAGAGAACGCCATGGCAAAGCACCGCTGAACAGGGCAAAGACCGCCATGGCAAAGCACAGCTGAACAGGGCAAAGACCGTGTAGGAATGAATGGACCGCCACATCAGGCATCCTATCCCATGTGCAGCTGGGACAGTGATAGGACAGGAACTTTCACGGGGAGACTCATCCAGTCTGGGCACCAGTCCCCCTCCAGAACCAGTGGAGACCTGCATCTACTTGAGAGACTGTGGCTTTGCACTCCCCAGGATGGCACAGTGGGCAACCCACCCACTGCAGAGACTTGAGAGACTGTGGCTTTGCACTCCCCAGGATGGCACAGTGGGCAAACCACCCACTGTAGAGACTTGTGAGACTGTGGCTTTGCACTCCCCAGGATACATCAATGGGCATGGAGCCCCATCGTGGATGTGGCTTTGCAGTCATCCGGCTGAGGTGCCCCCCCTTCCCTTCCCCCTGAGGTGCCTGTAGTGTTTCTATCTGATGCCCTGGCAGTGTTCTCTCGGATTTTGGTCAGGTATCTATTGTGGGCCTCGCCCATGCATTTTTGGACTGTTGGTCCACGGACATTGTTGTGTACATATCTGCACTACTTCTTGTATTGTATATATAATTATGAGTGATTTAGAGATATATATCTGTATATTTTTGTATGACATGTATATTGGCACATTACAATGTTTGACCGAAATTCGCATTGTCTTTGCATTCTTCCGGGGGGATTGTGGGTTGTTAATGTGATAGTTTTGACTGCATTGGTGTGTATGTTGTAATATGCGAGGGTGGGGGTGGGGGTGTTTGGTGGGTGTCCGCCTGACTTTGCCTCCCTCGTGTCGTAGATGCAGCACTCACCGGTATCTTCTGCGCCTACGTCGCTGTTGGTCGTAAATGAGCAGAAAGACAAGGGCAGATAGTATTTGGAGTTCCGGGTCCATGGAGTCGTCGTTCCTCGTGGGACGTGTTGAGGTGAGCGTTTTCCCATAGCAAAAGCTGTTTCCGCTGTGTTTTTATCCACAGTGAATCCGCCCCGGAAAAGGTGGTGGATTGGCCTGTTGTAATACTGTGGGCGGTACATTGTCTCCCGCCTGTCTGTTGGCGGTAACCGCCGCGCTGCTTGTCTGTACCGCCGTGGCGGACGGTGTGTTAAAGTGTCTGTCTTTGTTGGCGGTTTCCGCCAGGGTCATGATTCAATTTTTTTGTCCGCTGGCCTGTTTGCGGTATTACCGCACCTTTTCCACAGTCCGCCAGGGTTGTAATGACCCCCCGTGTGTTTGAAAATGCCATTTTTAGAAAGTAGGCATTTTCTTGATTAAACCATTCTGTGACTCTGCCTGTTTGTGGATTCCCTGTCTGGGTAAGTTTGACAGATGGGCTGTTTGCACCTCTCCTCTAGAGAGTGACACAAAGGGAGTTGGGGTGTAACCTGCATATCCTGATGAGCCATCTGTGGTGGGAGGGAGGAGATGAGTGGTCACTCACACCTGAAAGGGCTGTGCCTGCCCTCACACAATGCAGTCTCCAACCCCCTGGTGTGTGCCTGGGGCCTCGCCTGGGCAAGGCCGGATCTTGCAAACAAGAGAAACTTTCCTTTGAAGTTTGCCTACTTCAAAGGCAAAAAGGGGTATAAGTAGTGGACTCAAACCCCCTGAAAATGAGATCACTTCTAGATTCAAGAGGAGAAGAGCTGAAGAGCTGAGGAGAAGTGCTGCCCCTGCTTGTGACTGTGCTTTGTTGGGCTATCCTGCAATTGCTGCTTCTGCCTCTTAAAGGGGACAAGGACTGGACTTTGTTGTGCATTCTTGCTTAAGAAGTATCTCTAAGGGCATGAATTGAGCTTGCCTCCTGTTGTTGAAGTCTCAGGGCCATCAATGACTTCCTCTGCCAGCACCTGGACTCTCTGCTGAGACTTCTGCCCTGCCAAGTGGTGCCCTATCCAATCCCTGGGCCCTTGAAAGTTGAAGTTGGCAGACAAGAACTGAAAATCCAGGCACAGAACAATGTGCTGGGAAATCTTTGGTGCACCTTCCGCAATGCAGCTGATAAATGACGTGCCGCCAGCTTAGCGGTTGAAATTGACACTCCACCTGCATCGCGGATGGGAGATTGATGCATCACGGCTGGAGAAACGATGTGCAACACCCGCTTACAGAGGCTGATAATGATTCAAACCCCACGCAGCACGGATTTCTGATATCGTGCGACCGGATTTACCACACATCGTCCCTGGGCGTCAAAGTCAACCCGACTCTGCATGGATCCGATGTGCCCGATCCTGAACTCGATGCATTGCTCTCTTGAGGGGGAGAAAAATGATTCATCGCCGACCTGACTGGAGAAGGAAACGAGGCATGGCCTCACTTGCGAGTAATGAATCGACGCATCACTACCCTTTTCTGATGTACGCTCGCCCATACGGCTTAAATGTTTTACACTAACCAGATACTCTGTGCAACAACAGCAATCTCACTGTTTTTAAGGATTAAGGCCCATATTTATACTTTTTTAGCCCCGCATTTATGTCACTTTTTGATGCAAAAGCGGTGCAAACTTACAAAATACAATTGTATTTTTTAAGTTTGCACCGCTTTGGCGTAACATAATTACGCAAATGCAGCGCTATAAAAGTATAAATATGGGCCTAAGACTCTTAGGCCCTCATTATGACATTGGCGGTAAAGCCCGCTTACCGCCATGAGACTGCCGCCAACATACCGCCGCCGCTGCGGTTTATTGCTATCCATATTATGACTCAAACATAGCAATCCGTCACTATACAGCCACACACACAAGTCCGCCGGCCCAAAGGTCAGTGATAAGCTGGTGGTACCAAAACACACACAGTTACGCCAAATGAACTACGCTCACAGCATTATCACCCACAAATCACTGTGGCGGACATTCAACCGCGGTAAACCACTGGCGGTACATACCGCTGTCCTCAAAATACATACACACTAACAAAACAACACTACATTGGACAATTCAAACTACACACACACACACCTGACACACATACACACACCACCCCCACACACGCACACACTACCCACAACCCTTTACAACTCAAATAAATTGACAACAGAGAGAGGGAGAGACACCAAGAGTACCCACAGAACCAGAGCCACAGAACACCATCACCCATACACCATCCACCACCTTAAAGCACACACGCCAACACATCACCCCACACACCCTCACACACACCACACACACACTACACCCATGGCACCACAAAGACACCCCAGGTTCACAGAGGAGGAGCTAAGGGTCATGGTGGAGGAAATCATCCGGGTAGAGCCACAGATATTCGGATCACAGGTGCAGCAGACATCCATTGCTAGGAAGATGGAGATATGGCAGAGAATCGTGGACAGGGTCAATGCCGTGTGACAGCACCCAAGAACAATGGATGACATCAGGAAGAGGTGGAACGACCTCCAGGGGAAGTTGTATTCCATGGTTGCAAGACACCAGATAGCTGTACAGAGGACTGGCGTTGGACCCCCACCTCCTCCCCCACAACTAACAACATGGGAGGAGCAAGTCTTGGCAATACTGTATCCTGAGGGCCTGGCAGGAGTAGCAGGAGGACTGGACTCTGGTAAGTCAAATCTCTATTACTATCACCCCCCATACCTGCATGCCATCACATACCCCCACCCCTACCCTCACCCTCATCACCCCACCACCTCACATATACCCCACCATCACAACCCAGCCATCCAAATACCAATCCCTGCATGCAACACCAATGCATGGACATCCCTCACAGCCCTGCATGGACACCCATCACTAAAGCATGCACATTAGAGAGAATCACCTAATCCACAAAATCACTACTCACACAAGGCAAAGCTGACAGGTCAATCACAACCATACAGGGCAACACACCCATGCACAAGATGTCAAACGCAGAAACAATAACACTGCATTTACATCCCCACAGTTCCCACACACAACGTCACCGGAGAGGAGGTGCCAGCAACACCAAGGCCCCCCACAGAAGAGGCCCACAATGATGACAGGAGCTCGGGACGCCTGGATCTGGATGACCGACCTGGCCCATGAGGGATCTCCGGACAGTCAGCTACCCAGGCACAATCCCATACCACCACAGAGCCTCCCCCTCAGGAAACACCAGCACTGTATGCATCCAGCGGGCCCATACCTCTGTCCCCAGGACACATCAATCAGCAGTGTGTCCACCACAACAGGGACCCCATGAAACCCCACAAACACAGGACGATCAGGGACCTGGGGTCAGTGGCAGTGGGCACACAGTTCAGGGGACAGAGGCACAGGACAACAGGGAAGCTGGGAGGACTGCTGTGCGACAGGGGGAGGACAGGCCCAGGGAATTGACTCTCCAGGAGGCACTCACCAACATCCTGGGAGCATACCACCATTCCCAGGAGATGATGGGCCAGATACTGGACAAGTTGCGTGAGACCCAGCGGCTGCAGGAGGGACAGTACCTGGGGATCAGGGAGGACCTGAAGGACATCCACACTACCCTGGTCACCATTGCAGTGGCGCTGGCAGACATGGCCAACACCAGGAGGGAGGCAGTGGCACACCACGGGGCCCCTGACACTAGCCACACCGATGAACAACCCTCCACCTCTGCTGCCACTAGTGGACAGGAGGCCCTGCCACAGGACCAACAGGCCACCAGCACCCCTTCCCTGGCAGGAGAACCACCACACAAATGGTCCCTGTGATCCAGACAGAAGCCAGAGAACATTGCTAAGACCCCCACCAGGAAATAAGACTCTCCTGATTGTCACCCTTGTTTCCCACTCTGTCACCCTGTCCACCTTGAACTGCCATTGCCCCACTTCATATGCCCCCTTGGACAATGCACCTGTGATACAAATAGACTGGACTCGGTCCTGGACTTTCCTCCACCAGCAACCCAGCCCATTCCACTACCCTCTCTACTTCTTAGCACTTAAATAAACACCATTGAAAAAATACAAGAACAGAGTCTGTCAAATGATTGAACAAAGTATTTGTTTAAAAAGCTTTAAACACTGCAATTCAACTGTACATGAATAAATACATAGGAATGACCTGTAGTAGGCTGCAGTCAACACACCAGGTGCCAGATTGGGGCACAGATATCTGAAAATAGAGATTCCAAAGGGTACAGTAAGTGGCCATGGAATTGGGAGAATCTGCCTGCCATGTACAATGTCAAATACAAAACTGTCAATGCAAAGTGAAGTTACAATGTCTTACCTGTGTGTCACTGGAAGTACTGTCATATAATAGCTGTTCTGTTGCCCTCATCCTCATCCTCTGCCTCATCTTCACTGTCCACAGGGTCCACTACTGCCACACGCCCATCTCCAGCCTCATCCTCCTGCAGAAAAGGCACCTGGCGTCTTAAGGCAAGGTTATGCAACATGCAGCATGGCACTATGATCTGGCACACCTTCTTGGGTGAGTAGTACAGGGATCCACCTGTTAGATGGAGACAACGAAACCAGGCCTTCAGGAGGCCGAATGCCCTCTCTGTTATTCTTCTCGTTCGCCCATGTGCCTCATAGTAAAGTTCCTCTGCCCTTGTCCTTGGATTCCTCACAGGGGCCAGCAGCCATGAGAGGTTGGGGTAACCAGAGTCACCTGCAAATATCAAAGGATACCTGTTAGCCAAACACTAACCCTTATGGCCAACACCATACCCATCCACCAACATATACTGGGTGGGAACCATGGGCTCACCTATTAGCCACACCCGGTGCCTCTGGAGTTGAGCCATCACATATGGGATGCTGCTATTTCTCATGATATAGGCATCATGCACAGACCCAGGATACTTTGCATTGACATGGGAAATGTACTGGTCCGCCAGGCACACTATCTGCACATTCATTGAGTGAAAGCTCTTTCGATTTCTGAAGACCTGTTCATCATCATTTGACTTTATTTCGGTAAGTAAAAAACAAACCATTAAAGTACAATACACAACAAAGAGAAAGAAAGCTTCTTAAAAGCAGAAGAGTACTAACAAAGTAAAATAAAAACACAATTAAAAGGGACAAAACAAGTTTAAAAACAAACAAAAAATAAACAGCCAGGTAAGCATCACTTAGTATAATAAAAGGTCTACTCAACAAGGAAACTGGTTCCATGAATTAGTGATGGTTAAAAATATAATACACCAATATCTATATCCTGAGGAGTAATGACCAAGATCACACGTCCAATTTGGTAAATATGCATAAATAAGTCTAAAAATTAGTTCCCCAATCTTACTCCTTAAAATTGCTAATCTCAGATGTCAGAATAATACAAAATATTTTACCATTAATAAAACTGTCTGGGTGGATAAATCACATTTTAAAATTCTCACAACATAAAATGAGGGATCAGTTCCATAGATCTATAAATAATCAATAATAAACCGAACCAATATCTATATCCTATACAACAAAAACTACAATCATACATCCAAGTTAAATAAATATACATAGGTAAAACTAAGCAATAACTACACGGTTTTGTTCCTTAAAATTGCTAATCTCAACCGCCAGATTGACTCATTTCTCCGGGGGGGGGGGGACACATGCAATATGTGTACCATCAATAGCCCCAATAATGTTGGGGATATGTCCCATTGCATAGAAGTCAGCTTTCACTGTGGTCAAATCCTCCACCTGGGGGAAACAATGTAGCTGTGCATGTGTTTAATCTGAGCAGAAAACACTCTGGTCAGCACTAATGAGAACATTGGCTGAGACATTCCTGCTGCCAAGCCCACTGTCACTTGGGAGGAGCCACTTGCCAAGAAATGGAGCACTGGTAGGATTTGCACCAGAGGGGGGATCCCAGTGGGCTGACGGATAGCAGATATTAGGTCAGGCTCCTATTGGGCACACAGCTCTGTGATTGTGGCCCTGTCCAGTTTATAGGTGAGGATAATGTGCCTGCCCTCCATTGTTGCCCAGTCCACCAGGGGTCCCTACATGGGGCGATGTCTCCATCTCCTATTCATCTACAGTGGTTGTAATCTAGGGGGCAAAACAGTGAGCAGCTGGTCAGTATTTCACATTTCCAAACACTACACTGCATTGCATGTTGTGACTGTAACAGTAAACAGTATGTCGTTGGATAGGCCCAAATGGTGCCTATGTGTACTGTGACGCAGTTAGGTGCCATGGCCTGCCTCCCCCCCTGAAATGGCATCCACCTGTCCTGTGTGGATGGACATGTGGAAATGAGGTAATGCCGCTGACGTTGTGGGCAGTTGCGGGAGGCGGTCGAGTACCGCCACGCAACTCCTCATTGGTTGTCATTGGGCTCTTTGGGTTACAGTGGCCAATGGTGATGTACGCCGGCGGTGACAGTACGCACCACCATGGATGTGACTGCCATTTTCTATCTGTTCACTCACGTGCTACCTAACCTTCAACAGGAGAGGACCTACACTGCAAGTGCTACTATGACCTGTGTCTGGAACCGACCATGTCTCGTGTCACTGGGGAAAGGGCCCCTGCCTTCACCGCTGCGGAGTTGGAGAGACTGGTGGATGGGGTCCTAGCCCAGTACCAAATGCTGTATGGGCCTCCAGACCAACAGGTGAGTACACTGTGAGCACGATGCATGGGGCATGAATGCATGGAGTGCTGTGTGTGAGGGCCTCATGTAGGGGGGTTGGTGGAAGGGTTCTGGGCAGAGTGATGCATGTATGTTGGCCAATGTCTGTGCGTAAGGGGATGTGAGGGCGACGGTGGGCCATGAATTTAACAGGCCGGACGGTATGACTGATACCTTTTTCTATGTTTCTTTTTGCTGCAGGTCAGCACCCATCAGAAAAAATGTATATGGCGTGCTGTTGCCAAGGACATGCGGACCCTGGGGGTCTACAGCAGATGGAGCACCCACTGTCGCAAACAGTGGGAGGACCTGTACCGCTGGGCAAGGAAGATGGCGGAGGCCTAGCTGGGGGTGGCCTCCCGATCAGGAAGGGGTTCCTGTTGAACCCTGACCCCTCTGATGGCCCACATACTGGCGGTGGCCTATCCGGAGCTAGATGGGCGCTTTAGGGCATCACAGCAGCAACAAGGGGGTGAGTACAGTTTCCCAATATACTACTTGCGCTTGGTGTGGTAGTCACCAGGTGGGGTATGTGGGCCTGTGGTTGCCCCTAGGCCAGGCCGGACATTGCAGGGTAGGTCCCATGTTGGGGAGGGTTCTGATGTAAAATACCACCAACCAAGCTAGTAGGCATCCACTAAAGGGCAGGGGTCTGTGGGTCTCAGGTATGCTGATATTAGCGTTAGGTATTCTTGTCCATGGGCTGGTGACCAGCATTGTGACTGTTAGTGCATTGCCTAGTGCGTAGGGCTGTTCCGTGTGAGTGTGTGTGTCATGTACGCCAACGGTAGTGTTGTTGCTGCCATTGACCAAGTGTATCCTTTGTCTCTCCCCCCCCTTTTTGTTTTGTCACCCTGTCCTTATGTTCGTTAGCATCATCTGGAGGAGGAGCAGATGCACCGGCGACAGAGGGAGTTGCATCCCACAGGGCACAGGAGGCCAAATCCACTGACTGTGAGGGCACCAGTGGGACGGAGGGCGAGGGGAGCACCATGGAGGAGACAGGTGGGGACAGTTTGGACAGTGATATCTCCTCTGACGGAAGCTACCTGCTGGTGGCGGATACCTCTGTGCCCACCCCAACTACAGGTGCAGCCGCCACCCTCTGTACCAGCAAGCCCTCCCAGCAGCCCCTCAGCGAGTTTCCCTTGCCCGCTCAACCAGGAGGGTGGGCATCTCCTTCACCCCAGACACCTCAAGCCCTGCCCCAGTTAGCCCTGCTGCCCTGAGTGAGGAGGCTATTGACCTCCTGCGATCTATCTCTGTTGGGCAGTCAACCATAGTGAATGCCATCCAGGGGCTGGCAGGCCATTTTCAACAAACAAATGCATTCCTTGAGGGCATTCACTCTGGCATAGCAGCGCAACAGAGATCAATCCAGGCTCTGGTCTCCTCCCTGATGGCAGCCACTGTCCCTGTCTCTAGCCTCCCCCCTCCAAGTTCCTCTACCCAGTCCCATTCCCCTCAACCCTAACCTATCCCAAGCACACATTCAGACAGCATGCACCCAAGACAACACACAGGAGTGGCTCAGGCAAACACAAGCACCACACACCATCCCACAGGCACTCACACAAGCACCATCCAGATGCAGACATAATAACAAACACTGCCTCCACTGGGTCCCCTTCCTCCTTGTTGTCCTCCACCCTCCTAGTAGCGTCTTCACTCACACCTGCATGCACTACATCCTCATGAACTACCCTCATCACCATCACGCCTATCACTACATACCCCTCACTGGCAATCACCACCCCCACATCCATGCACACGTCCTCTGTGTCCTCTCCCACTGTGTCTGTGGCCCCTCCTCCCAAAGTACACAAACGCAAGCTCTCAGACACCCAACAGCCATCCACCTCACAGCAGCATCCAGCCCATGCACCTGCACCCAAACACAGCAGACAGACACCTCCTACAACCACTCCCTCTTCCTCCACTCCGAAACCTTCACCCTCTTCCCGCCCCAGTGTCCCTAAGAAGCTTTTTGCCTCCGCTGTTGACCTCTTCCCTACTCCTCCCCCCGTCAGCACCCAGACGAGCACCTCAGCCACCCAGTCCACAGCCACAGTAGTGTCGGCAGCTGCTGCAGGTGGGTGAGACTCCAGGGAACCAGCCATCAACACTGACAGTATGCCTGCACCAGCTGCCAGAGGGAAGGGCAAGAAGGCACCACCAGCTGCCAAGGGGGAGGGCAAGGAGGAACCACCAGCTGCCAAGGGGAAGGGCAAGCAGGCACCACCAGCTGCCAAAGGGAAGGGCAAGGAGGCACCACCAGCTGAGAAAGGGAAGGGCAAGGGGCCTGCAGGCAGGAAGGACAGGAGGCCTGGTGCTGGGACTGATTCTGAGCCCCCACTACCAATCATGGAGGTTCAGCCATCCGAGGCTGCAGGGGAAGGGCTGGAGCCTCCTCTCACCACTGGCATCCCCAACACCAGCACCACCACCGACAGCAGCACCACTACCAGCAGCAGCAGCCCCAGTGAGCAGCCGTCCGAGGCTGCAGGGGAAGGGCTGGAGCATTCCCCCACCACTGGCATCCCCGCCACCTGCACCGCCACCATTACTGCCAGCAGCAGCAGCCCCAGTGGGCAGCTGTCCGAGGCTGCAGGGGAAGTGCTAGAGCATTCCCCTACCACTGGCATCCCCGACATCAGCACCGCCACCAGCACTGCCAGCAGAAGCCCCAGTGGGCAGCTGTCAAAGGCTCCAGGGAAAGGGATGGAGCCTCCCCCACCACTGGCATCCCCGACACCAGCACTGCCACTGCCACTACTGAACAGACATCACCGCCAGCGGGCAGCGTGTAGTCCTGCCTCCGTGGGCTGTAGTGCGTCCTGGACCCTGCAAATCCAGTGGGTCTGACACCCAGGTGAGAGACTGTGACCTTGCCCTCCCCTGGGGCTGCATCACAGGGCCCCCTCCAGAACCAGTGGAAGAAGCCTTCCACTCACCCCCTCCTTGGCAGGATGAAGCACACTGGGCACAGGGCCCCCTCTAGAACCAGTGGAAGAAGCCTCCCACTCAACCCCTCCTTACCAGGATGAAGCACACTAGGCACAAGGCCCCCTCCAGAACCAGTGGGCAAACCACTAACTTGAGAGACTGTGGCTTTGCACTCCCCAGGACCAAGCAGTAGGCAAACCACCCACTAGAGAGACTGTGGCTTTGCACTCCACAGGACCAAGCAGTGGGCAAACCACCCACTAGAGAGACTGTGGCTTTGCACTCCCCAGGACCAAGCAGTGGGCAAACCACCCCCTTGAGAGACTGTGGCTTTGCATTCCCAAGGACCAAGCAGTGGGCAAACCACCCACTAGAGCAGTGGTCTTCAAACATTTTAATGCCGCGCCCCCCAGTTGAAAAATAAAAATCATTGTGCCCCCCTCAGAATTTTTCACAATTATTTTAGAAAGATGGTAATGTTTAAATAGGTATCAACCTATTTAAACATTACAGTTAAGTACTGTCACCTTTTTAAAACTGCAATACCATGCTTCTGCTTAAAACAAAGGCATGTAATCTGTATAATATTTCTTTTGGCCAGAGTTTGGCACCCCCCCCCGGGATCACTTGAGGCCCCCCAAGGGGGGCTCACCCCCCAGTTTGAAGACTTCTGCACTAGAGAGACTGTGGCTTTGCACTCCCCAGGACCAAGCAGTGGGCAAACCACCCACTTGAGAGACTGTGGCTTTGCACTCCCTGGGATCAAGCAGTGGGCAAACCACCCCCTTGAGAGACTGTGGCTTGGCACTCCCCAGGGCCAAGCAGTGGGCAAACAACCCACTTGAGAGACTGTGGCTTTGCACTCCCCAGGACCAAGCAGTAGGCAATCCACCCACTTGAGAGACTGTGGCCTTGCACTCCCCAGGACAGAGTGATGGCCATGTTGCCCCCTCCAGGACCAGTGGTGTTGTGCCATCTTCCGGCTGAAGTGCCCACCCGTTCCCCATCCCCCTGAGGTGCCTGTGTTTTTCGACCTGATGACCCTGCAGTGTTCTCTCCGTGTTGTTGCAGGAGTCAAGTGGGGCCTTGGCCTATGTGATGTGGCCCTGTGGCCCACGGACATTGAGGACTGGGCAGTGTCCCTTCATTTGTATATATGTATATACTGTTTTGATTTTGAAGCACAAATGTTTACTATTTTATCTTATTACACTCATTTCATCAATTTATTTTGTCCTTGCATTATTCCTGATGGGTACGGGCTAGATATGTGATGTTATTGCATCTGTTTGTGTGTATGGTGTTGGGGGTGGTGGTGTTGCATGTGTGTGTCACTCTCTTTTTTCTCCCCCCTCCCATGTGTGCTCGGCGGCAGTACTCACCGTGGTCGTCTTCGCCGGCGTTGCTGTTCTTAATGCATGAAGAGGTATACAATCATGGGGAAGATGTGTAACTCAGGCTCCATGGCGTTGTGGTTCTTCCTTGAGTCTCCAGTGGTGAGTGCTTTGCCGTCTGTGTACTGTTTCCACCGTACTTTTGATGTTGTTAGTACCGCCCCAGAAAAGGTGGTGGATAGGCCTGTTGAAACACTGTGGGTGGTATATAGGCAGTCATTATGAACATGGCGGTAAAGACCGCCGACCGCCGTGGCGGCGGTTAACAGAATCCCGCCGGCGGCGGCGAATGGAAACCTGCCACATAATGAACAAAAAACCAACCCCGACAAACATTCCCACACCACCACTCCCCGCCAGGACCCTGTCGGCGGGAATCACGGCCCACCCCACCCCGCCACCGCCAAGCACACCCACATCCCCTCCCTCCAAATAAAGATGCACAAATCACCTCAGTGGACAGTGGAGGCCGGACGACCATTGGCGGCTGCGACTGCCACGGGCGGCAAGTGGGTCCAATAGCAAACACTGCACCTATTGGCTAGGCTTAGCACCCACACACCTGACACACATCCAGAACACCATAAAACACCCCCAGACACACCCCACAACCCCTTGCAAGGAAATCAGGACCAGAAGACGGAGAGCACCAGACAGAGAACGCCAGCAGACAGGACACGCATAGCGACCCACACAGGAGGACCAAACACGATCCCCAGTCCCGACGTTATCCACCACACCAGGGACGACATCCACAAGAGATGGAACGACCTGCGGGGGAAGGTCCGAGCCATGGCATCCAGGCACCACATCGCAGTGCAGAAGACTGGGGGAGGGCCGCCACCAACACCACCCGACTACACCGGCTGGGAGGTAAAGGTACTCGCCATCCTGTGGTAGTGACTCTGAAACCTCCTCCGGTGGGGGTCCTCCGGCGGTGGCGGACAATAGTGGACAAATCACAACCGTGACAACTTCTGCCACCACCCATAAAATCAGTGCCGTCCCTTCTGCTCCCCACCGACTTGGCCGTGCCCGCCCACTCAGAAAGGTGGGCGTCTCCTTCGCCCCAGGCACCTCCTCCCCTTCCCCAGTCAGCCCTGCTGCCCTCACAGAGGAGGCTATTGACCTCCTGAGAACCATCTCTGTAGGGCAGACAACCATCGTCAATGCCATCCAGGGGCTAGCATCAGAGGTGCAGCAGACTAATGCCTATCTGGATGGCTTTCACGGTGCCGTGTCTGCCCTACAGAGATCTTTTCAGGTTCTGGCCTCCTTTTGGACGGCAGCCAGTTTAACTGCCCATTCTGTCCCCCCTCCAACCTCCTCTACCCCTTCCAGCACCCCACTCCCTTCACCCATCCAAGGCACACATTCAGACACGCAGTCAAGCACTTCAACACAGAAAAAACACACTTCCAAACACAAGCACCACAGCTCCCACCACAAGCATTCACACAGCCAACATACACCTGCACACACAACTACTTCCACTTCCCCCTGTGTGCCCGCCTCTTCTGCCTCCCTGTCTGTCCCCTCTACATGCACACCCTCATGCACTGCACCATCACTCACTGTTACTGCTCCTCTTCCTGCACTCACAATAGCAGACAGCCATACATGCACCCCATACACCACACCTGCACTTACCACCTCCACTGTAGTTGACACATGCAGCACACTCACCCGACTTGTAGACACCCACCCAACATACATCCACACTAGCTGTCTGTCTTCTCCCACTGTGTCCACCACCCCACCTCCCAAAACACTCAAACGCAGCAAGACACCCACCCATCAGACATCCACCACACCACAGCATACTGAGCAGTCACTGTTACCCACTACACGCACACCTATACCCCATACATCAACTCCCTCTGCCTCCACTCTCATGCCCTCATCCACGCCCACCCCAATTGCTCCCAAGAAACTTTTCCTCTTCTGTGTAGACCTGTTCGAACCCACTGGCCCACCCTGTCTTGTACCGAAACATGCCCACCTCCTTGCCCTTTCCGCTCCTTCCACATTGCAGCCCACCCCGGTCCAGCCTTCCCATTCCTGTGCCCCTTCTCCACTTAAGAAGAGGGCCCGCTCTGAGCCTAAGGCATCCAGCTCCGCCTGTGCCAAACAGCCCCCACCACCTTCTAAGGAGAAACCCACCCCCCTCCAACCTCCTCACGCAAGTCAAAGTCCCACCCTCAACGTAAAACCCCACCCCGCCCCCATTCCGTGAGGTGCCTGGATCCCCCTGTGGTGCCCTGCTGAGTGGAGTACCCAACCCTTGTGGGAGTCAGGTGTGGCCAGCTGTGGCCAAGGAAGATGGACTTTTTATGGACTGTTTTCATCATTTCGCTCAGTGAGCTTCATAATAAAGTTTTGGTGTGGCCTGTGTATGGGCTGCATGCAGTTCCACCCTGGTGTTTGTTAAAATAATTTATGGCTGTGGTGCTATTGTATGTCCTATGGCCAAGTTGCTGTGGCCTTCGGTCGGGTACGTCCCTCTTGGTCTGGGGTGTCTGACTATTGGTGCTGGGTAGGGTTGGGGGGGTTTGCGGGGTGGGTGGAGTGGGTGGGTATGTAAGTTTGCCCTTTCCTCCCTTGTTTTGTAGGTTGCGGTACTTACCGTCGTCGTCTTCGTCAGTAGTCTCTGTTGTGTAGATATATGGCAAGGAGCAAGGCTGGCATGATCTGCAGCTCTCTGTCCATGGCTGCTGCTGCACGTTTTGTTGAGCTCCGGTGAGTGTTTCCTTCTATTTGTTTCATTTCCGGCTGGTTTTGTGTGGTGGTGGTTCCCGCCCCGGAACTGGCGGCGGAATGGTGGTTCATAATTTGATGGGCGGGTTGGGCCTTTCCGACGGCCTGTGGGCAGCCTCTGCCGTCGTCAGCGGGAATCCTTTCCTGGCGGTGGGTGGTGCGAGGGATGCGTTAGTTTTGTTTGGTTCATTATTTGGCGGTCCGGACCGCTCCTCTGTTGGCGGTTTCTGCCGCCACTGCCGGCAGTGCGGAACGGACCGCCATGTCCATAGTGAGGGCCATAGTCTTTCGCCTGGCTGTTTGCGGGTACTGCTGCGGTGCTTGTTGCTATCGCTGTGGCGGTCGGTGTGTTAAAGTGACGGTCTGTGTGGGCGGTTTCCATCGTGGTCATCATTCAATTTTTTTTACCGCCGGCCTGTTGGCGGTATTACTGCTGCTTTATCACCGACCGCCAGGGTTTTAATAAGGGCCTTATTCTTTTGAAAATTCATATCTTGAATTGTGCATGTTGGATTTTTGTCGTTTTGGTCTTGTTTGATTTCAATAAATACCTATTTTTCTAAACTGGTGTGGTGTCCATTTTGTAGTGTTTTCACTATATTAATGTGTGTGTTTGGTGCAAATACTTTACACATTGCTTCTGAAGTTAAGCCTGCCTGCTCGTGCCAAGCTACCAAGGGGGTGAGTGGGGGTTAAATGAGAGTGATTCTCCTTTACCCTGACTAAAGTGAGGGTCCTTGCTTGGACAGGGGGTAACCTGTCTACCAACCAAAGACCCAATTTCTAACAGACGCTGTATAGGTAAGGGTGATGAGGAGACCTTGTTCACTCTTACTGAGATGCAGGGAGTGCTGTAGACGCTTTGAACCCAACATCTGAATTTGTCCCTGACGCCTAGGTGTGCAAGGGTGACGAAAAGGTAAGGCCATTGGACTCTGTCAGACGCCTATTTGGCAACAATTGACAGAAGCAGAGCTTCCTTCCCAGTCTTGAAGGTGTAAGAGGCACTTTGTGATTTCATTTGTGATTACCTCATCTAGGCATATTGATTTTTCTAGAGCCTCAGTATCGGTAAGCGGGAGGGGAGAGGGCACTTCCGGTCAGATAGTGTGTAAGCAGTGGAGGCACAAGAAGGTGTAGCATGTAGAGTACTGTAATAACTTTGAAAGTCAGCTGTGATGTCATGGTCAGAGTGTGCTTCCTCAGTTGGGGAGAATTTAATTAACTGAATGGAGGAGGCTTGAGTGTGGGTGCGTAACCTGTGTGTTAGCATTTGGTTGCTCCCAAGACAGACTTTATATTTTAGTCCAGCCATGGTGTATTCATCCCTATCTAGGTGCAGTCTTTTAGGTTGGGCGTGAGCCTTCTCCAACTCCCTCCATACCCTGGGAGCGCCTGTTCATTGATGAATGGCTTCCAGCTCCAGAACTGCATGTTACAGCTGGAGTCTCTTTTCTTTGTGGAGCTTATTCTCAGCTGCTGAAAGCGCAATAAATTCCCCTCTGACCACTAACTTCAGCGCTTCCCAGAGAGACAAGGGCAAGTTTTCGCAGTTGTTATTGTTAGTAAGGTAGGCTTGAGTTGCACTGTAGATAGAGTCTACGGAGGACTGAGATTGGAGTAAGCTGTCTCGCAACCTACATAGTCAAATTTTGTGGTGGGCACTTTCTATGTGTGCTACCAAAGTTAACGGCGTGTGGTCAGAGAGTGATCTGGGAATAATGAAAGTGTCTTGGATTAGGGTTCAGAAGGCAGGAGTGGTCAGGAAATAATCAATTAGGTGCATAGGTTTTCACGTCTGCTGAGTAGAAAGTTTAATCTTGCATGTGGGGGTCATCCTCTCTCCATATGTCTGTTAGCTCGCAATCTGCCAACCTTTGTCACCCCAGGGTAGGAAAGTCACCTGTCTGGTCGTATCGCTGGCCTGAGGTGTCCAGCATGTTGTCCATCACTAGGTTTAGATCTCCCCCAAAAAGGATTGCTTTGTCTTGTGTGTGCAGGACCTGTCCTCGGACCTCCATGATAAATTGTTCTTGGCCCTCATGAGGGGCATAGATGCTTGCCAAGGTGAAGTAGAAGGGGCCTATTCAGAATCTGTAGGCCAGCAGTCGGCCCTTGATTTCTGTCATTTTGGATGCAATCTCACCCTTAAATTTGCTAGAGAATAGAATGGTCACCCCCCGTTTCACCTGACCGTAAGACCAGAGCTGGTGGGGAAATCATCTGGAATGCATTCTAGGGATATCTCTGAGGAGGAGGTGGGTCTCCTGTAGAAGACAAATGAAATGTCACTCCCACAGCTCCCTAACAGGGAGAGGACAGCGCCACGCTTAGTTGGATTGTTAAGGCTTCAGACGTTGATGCTTGTGATGTTAAGATCCAGGGGGATAATCTAAAACAAGGACACTTCGACCTATAGTACTATGGTATGTCATGATGCTGGGGATGGTCAGGCATAGGTGTGGGACCCAATATAGGACTTAGCTTTGAGAAGGAAGAGTAATTAAAACAAACACCCAACATGTGACAAACCATAGTTAAAATGGGAACAAAGTCCTAGTTGTAGGATGATACGTTAATGGGTCGTGAGCCGACTGGCCAGTGGGGGTAGTAGAGAGGCGTTCTGTGGGAGGTCCCCACTGCCTTGGGCTTACTTAGTCAAGAAGAGAACCAAGGGTCCAAGCATGTTTGCAGCAGGTAGTGAGACTGTGTTCATGTAGCAGGTGTGTTCATACCTCCTATGCTTGCTCGTCCGGGCTTGATAGTTTATGTTTTCAGTGTCATCCCCTCATTTGCAGCATGGGCCCCTGGAGGGGAAGTCCCTTGGAGAAAGCCGGGGTGATCCCCTGCACAGAGCTATTGCGATGCCTCTCTTGCTGTCCTCCACACTAGGCAGGACCGCTCACGCGGTCCACTTACTTCTTGTGCCATAGGTAACAATGTTGGTGTCGCTCCTGCTGGGGATAACCTCCACTGTGCAGGCTGACTGATTCCATGGTGCTAGTTGTTCTGATTAGGGTAGGTTTGTCATGCGGCCTCGGAGGTTACTCTGTGTTGCTGCCGCATGCGATTGGCCTCACGTGGTCTGCTCGGCCCAGGGCCGATACATTTGCCCTGACAGGCCTTCTAAACATTATGCTTGGCGGTGCTCTGTCGCAGGGTCTAGTCTTCACGCCTGTCGCTGCCCCGAGGGAGGCGATTAACTTGGAAAAATGCCTCCGGACATCTTCACATATTTTGCAGCGCTTCGGGTCACTGGGAGTTGCGAGGGAGTTGCAGATGGTGCTATGCCACTCCACGGGCTGCCATCTCAGGCCACAGCTCGGTCCGTGCTCATTCTCAGAATGCAGCAAGGGCCCCCGCCATGTCAGAAAGCTCCACTGGGATCCGCTGAGAGTCAGGTTCACTGGGCCGACATGTAGTGACTCCTAGTTTGTTTTAATGGGATAACGGGAGTTAGCTTAGCCTTTGGCTTGCAGGCTTGTGTCCCCGTCACCTGGTGACTTTTAACATACTTAGCCTGCTCTGTCCTAGACCATTTATTTAATTAATTCTTCTAAGATGGCTGCCTTGTTTATAGTTAGGCACTTTTGTTTAGAGTTATGTTATCAGTGTCACCGCGCTAAGGCGTCAACTCATGCAACAAAGACAAACAAACTGTAGGTGCTCATATTAGAATTTACCGTCCAAAGCATGCAGTGTTATCTATTGTTTTGGAACAACCTACGTCAGGGGTCCAAGTAGATCTGTATAAATGCATCACACTTTAGACAGATAATCAAAGGGATTCCGACCTGATACCATCACTGCTATCGATGCTGCAGGTCGCCTTGATGCTGACCCTGGACTTCGCGTTCTTCTGAAGTCTGAGCTCAAGACCTCATTCAAGGTAACCAGGGTTGGCAGCCCCTTCCAGGGACATAGCATTGGCAGATTAGGTTTAACATACCCAGCTCTACTCTAGGTAGAACGTTAGGCCTATTATGATAGGGTACAAGGACAAAAATATACTTTATGTCTTTCCATGCTAAGGCAAGATGGTGGGGGCCTTCATAATCATGACCCTCGTCTTTACAATTCTATCTCTTGCACTGTTCGCTATCCTAATCATTGCAGCCCATGCGATTTACTGTGTCGTATTAAATAAAAGCTATTGAAACATTACTGCATCTTCGTCATTGCCTGTGTTTGGTTGAGACATGATATATCAGTGAGAAAGGGGTAATCTCTGTTTAACCATGATAATCCCTGGGATGACATACTTCTGAGTCCATGTGTAAAGGCTGCCACAAATCACCTTTAACTGTTTGGGTTGTTGGTGAGGTACTGCTAGTGAACCGGAAGGGTTGGGACTACAATTGCAACGTGTTGTAGGATAGGCATAGTCGTCTACAAACATAAGTACAGTCATCAGTCTTGACCAGAGCAAGAGTCCAAACTATGACAGACATGCTCGTAGGTAGCAGCCCCTTGAAGATGTTGCTTTATCGGGTCCGGGCAGCAGAGGGGTGCACGGAGCGTCTTACTCCGCCACCATCTGGGCCACACCCCCACACACATTTTAATGAGGAAATAACGGCAGTTTCAAAAACAATGATTTCATAAAATTAAAAGGCATTCAATTTCAATATTTCATTTGATATTTAAATGTCTTATTTATAAGTTATGTCATCTTGTAACTAACAATCATTGGTTTTGCTGACATGTTTGATACCAAATAAATCTCCATGCATTTTTGAGCACACCCTATGTCTGGTGAGCATCTCATCCAAATCTATTAGAACCTAGGAATGATAAAATTTAAACATCAAACGTATAAAGTAAACAAGTCCTTAGGGATTCTTCCGGGAATTTAAACAAAGCATCTATCCATACAAAGCATTTATTGCTGGATTACATACTGGATTTCAAAGTGAATGTAATTTTAATCCATGCGTTCCACAGATGTGGGCCATCATCATGGAAAAATGGCTTAACTTCTTTTCCAGTTATTTAAAGAAGCAAGTCCTGCATCAGGCTATGAGATTAAACACTCGAGTGCTGGTACTTCTGGTTTCACGCACATGGGTATCAACCATCTGCAAAAATTGTTTGCCAAAGTCTCAAATACATTTTGTGGATCAGCATTCTCAAAGTTCTTTCTGTTGACGTGTCTTCAATTATAGCTTGTCAGATTCAGTCCTTTCTGCTTCAATGCACCACAAATGCATGCTGGTGCTAGTAGTCATAGTAGTCAGTGTTATATGACCTTTGTTCATCAATGGAAACATCCAATTTTGTTAATCTCTAAGCTATACTGGCTTTAATGTATTTAGTGTTTCTATCGTTTATACTAAATGTTTATTGTAAATCCCCTCATTAGGTGTTCCCCATAAATTAATGAACAATTAACAATTCTACCTGTTATCTCTCCGTGAGTTAATGGAGATTACACAATATTTTCCCTAGAATTTTAGGACCGGGGAATACCGTGTTCAACCCCACTTGATTTCCCCCTTGTCAAATGTTGGGGTTTCTTTCTTAGCATTGAGGGAGTGGATTTGGAGTGTGGGCTTGTGGGAGTGCACAAGGTTTTTAACTTGGGATGGGGGAGCTTTTCTGCTCTACCCATGCTGCTGTAGAGGTTGGGCATTGGTTGCAGCACCTGCATGCAGCCCCCGTAGCTCTGCAGTAGATTTTGGGTCCAATGTCTTTTGAATGATCAGGTCTGGAGTTTCTGGACACGTTAATTCTGGACCCAAAGATACTGGAAAACTTGCAGTTTTAGTAGTCCGGTAAAGTATCCACCTCAGGGATACTGCTCCAGGCAACACTTAATGAACGCGCCTAAAGGGTGTTTTTTTTTTACTCGGCAGGGACTCATTATCAGTGCCTCGGTGCCTAGTGCAATAATTGTATGACATAATAAAAGCCGACACCGAGTTGTTCGAAATTATTATGTGAGATAGCTATTGCCTACTACAAGCGATGCCCACACAATCGGGCTTCATGCAGAATTTGGTGCTTAGTGCACCAAAATCTATGTGACCAGGTAGTTTCCGGCCAGGTTTGACCTGCAGAAATGTATCCGAGGTATGCAGATTTTGTCACACCCAGTATTTTTCGATGTGTGAATCCGTACGACTCATGATTCCAACACATGGAGTAAAAGAAGTTAAAACACATATCAAAATTGTACGGAACACTCAGAACACTCGTATTGAGGTCCTCAGTTGTTAAGTCTGATGCCTTTATTCCATTTAATGTGACGTAAATTGTCTACAGGTTTGCTCATATCCACTGAAGTGTTATCAGAAATGACAATCACAAACCTGCTGTAGGCTTGTGTCACCTTCTAGAAGTAATATTATTGATGTGCGTTCGCACTATTTCTCATTAAACAATATTTTGTTTCTCACTAATATTGAACTGGACAATGTTTACGCCATATTGCTAAAATCATTCAATTTTATTGATCCAATTTAGGTTATTGTATCCATTATCAATTTCTATATATGCAAATATATAGTCTTTTTCCCTATTCCTGTATTCAAGCAAATATATCCTCTTTGTCTCTCTTTCCTTGTGCCGTTTCGGGAGTACTCATGGGAGCACCTACCTTGCTAGGCATACCTCTAAACCATCCTGAAGTGTATGCATTGTTTTCCCCCTGGAGAAAGGCACTTTCAGTCCGAAATGCTGTCCCTGTAAAATTCCTGTAAATCCCTTAAAAATATTTAAAGATTAATAAAACTCAACACAACATAGAACACATACAGCAGAGAAGAGCGGCGTGAAGCATAAAGAATCATTGAAAACGTATGATGATCCTAGCAACTAGAAGAAACAATAGGTGGCCTCAAGAAAAATAAGTATGGACAAAATTGATTACGGCAGATTTTCATGCATGGGACACCTTAATACTTGATAGATCTAAGGTATCAGTGAGTAGATATCTGTTTCACTGTGCAGTGAATGCCAAGGAACAACAGAAAAAGTCAGCAGCATTTGGTTTATTGAGAAGAAATGATATCACATGATCAGGAGCAGCTCCAAAATATCGATCAGTTTGAGATGCCTGCACATTTCCTTCTACAGTTATCATGAACAAATGAATGACAGTTTCATACACATACAACTTTTTGATTGGCATGGTTGAATTGCAATCAAACCAAAGTCACATTGATTATTTGCTTAGTTGTAAACCACATTTCTAGAAGAAAAGTATTGGCTGAGATAAAAAAAAAAGCTACTTCTGGTACTGTTTATGCCATCAATTTGAATAACACGGGCAGTTGAATTTATGCATACAAATGACAATGAGTAAGTTTGTGAAATTACCAAAGATTTAACAAGGAGGTTACAGTGGATATGTAGTACAGTTTATCCATGGGTCAAATTTAAAGCTGGCTAGTAAGGAAGAATCATCTGATTTAAGAAAAGTACTATCTTTTAAGGAGAATTTACCATCAGAATAGTGTTCAGGACAGGCATGGTATATCAGATGAAATCTGGCTGTCGGATTCTCTTGCGGGATCAACTCTTGCTCTATAAATTGGAGGATTGGTCATAGCCACATAACTCTAAAACGGGTCCTGTGAGGAATTACAAGGAAGAATTTCAACACTGTCATATGTATACCTCAGCATAAAAAATAAGGCTCATACGCTGCAACCCAAGCATGTGAAGTAAAAAAGCATATGGGTCTAGAATGTAAAACCACACATACGGTCTCATTTCCAGTTTGGTGGAAATAGCGCACCACCATATTTTGGAAGGCTTTCAGCCTGTCAAATTCACTTTTCCCCTGCTTCGTTTAGAGCTTCAGCTGGCTTTGTCACCAGAGACTCATCCTGGGGATGCATTGGCAGTCGACCACCAGTTACAGTGACAGTCATCCCTCCCTATTAAAGGTAGAACAATCATCACTAATTTTCTATGCTTCGATTACCCAAGAGTGGCAACCCCAGGCAAACAAAACTAACAACAGTACTACTGAGCATGGAGAATGCCCCGAGTGTCAGGACCATTTTTTTCTTTTTTTTCTTTTATTGAGACAAGTTACCACTTTGGAAGTTAATTACCAAGCCTGAATGCCAAGCATAAGAAACAAGCATGGCAAACGCTTCATACTAATTTCTATCTTCAGTTTAGCCACAGCACTTGTGGATACACTGAAGACATACAGATGCCAGACAGACAGCTTTGAGTTCTCTAAAAGTGTTATGTAGCCTACCAGTTTAGAGGTAAAGTACACAATGTAGTTTTTTTATCACATATACAATATTATGCCACTCAATCTACCATGGAGCTTCAAAAAATCAAATGGACATTCATTGTTTCTTCATATCAGTAGTTAAATTGCTACGCTTGGTCCAAATATTTCATCCCTTGGACAAGAACCCTATATTGAAATCCACACAAGCTTCTTTGTCATGATGGTCAGAGCCTCTTTATAAAACATAGAACAAACAAGTAAAAACTATACCTTTAAGCGTTTAGCAGAATGGGAGACCATGATGAATTAACAATACTCAATAACATTAAAGATGCACAGCGCTTTTAAAACCTGTTGTAGTGTAGAGTTGATCTGAGATGCTGTCAACTAATATTTCTTTTACTGTTTTTTGCACAATTGGATCTGTAATGTGAAAAGGCTTCGTAATTGTAACAGCCGAAGAATATTACAAATACTAACCTTGCATATTAGACTCTGTCAATAAATCTGTTTATATAATCTACCCTTCTGTCCCTTAACTTTCCAACATAACATCCCTGAAGATAGCTCCCAAGTTTAAAATGTAATGACAAGTGTTGACTTTAAACCTTCCAAAGTCTGAGCAGATGCCCCATGATGGACATATGTTGATCAACAAGCAAGAAAAACGAATGTAATGTTGGAGGTGGTGATTGAGGCTGCCTCAGGAGAATCTCTGGCACCAACAAATATAAAATAATATTTTATCACTTGAAAGCATCCATGCTCCAGCTATAATTCTGGTGTTTTTAAGTTGATTCAATATATTCGTTTTCTTAATGATGAATAATGCTATACTGCTGATCTTCTTTTTATAAATTTGTCATTTTGTTGTACAGTGGAGACCCCCCAATGTCTGCGATAGCTGTAAGATTCACTCAAGATTAAAACTCTGGTTTCCCCACTAGACAGTCTTAATCCACTCCATCTGGGCTCCATCCTGCAAGGATGCAGATACAGTTCTTCTCTTGATACGGCCCTTATCAGAGCCTGTCATGGTGCTCCAGTTACTTATCTTGTTCCCTCACCTTACTCTTTCTCGGCTGCGGAGGCTATGCTGCACATATTTCTGATCTCACTCCTTATAAAGTGCTGTGCATGATCCTGTTAGGAGGAATATTAGCGGTGTTTTCTTTTTTTGGGTGGTTTGTTGATACCATTAGTTGGTGGGGAGAGGAAGACTATTAGGGTATTCACAAATTCTGAAAAATCTCTGAGCACTGTCAGTCACAATGACAACTTCCAGCACACGTGCAACAACCCAAATGGCCACCATACCAATACATGCTTGGTGATTTCTTACTGCTGCTTTCCTGGCGCCCAGCTAAAGAAGCACTGCTCTCCACTCCACGTTCTGCATAGCGTACTTTTATCAAGGTCACAGATGCGAATTATATTTAGATAATGTGAACTCTTCTACTGGAGAGGAGTTTTTCCCTATACAAAACAGAGCGTCATCCAGTCATTACTGAGAACCTGAGCAAACACTAGGGTGATGAAAGCCTTTCCGAAGATCCAATCTCCCTTTTACCATACAGCCTTTGCCCAACCATTTGCCACTTTTCCGTATGTCCCTTCTTATTAAGCAACTGTGACCTATTTGCGAAGGTTCTGTCTCCATTGACCTTTTTAGAGAGGAAACACCTCTATGATCAGTACACTGCTAAGCAACTGGAATGTTGACCTACAGCCAGTACCTACATTTTCACCTGGGACTCATGCGTGTTCAATAATCCATAATAATCAATAATAATTACAGTGAAACGTGTTCATATAGCGACAAGGATGCAAGCAAGTGCCAGGTGTGTTGCAGAGGCTGTGTTCAAGCCAATGGGGATCATGGAATAGAACAGTCTCTCTCTTCCAATGAGACCTTTGCTGTTAGAAGGGTTACACTTGATGTGCTGTCATTTATAAGGTGCTCATTCACACCGCCAGCAAACAGGAGGCATTTGATCACTTTAGGTATTATCAGAAGGGAGAGTTGAGACCATTGCAATGGGTTTCTAGCGACTACCTTCCACAGTGCTTAATTTGTGTTTATAGTCGCAGGTGGTGAACAATGAAACTCACTTCGTGGGACCAGGTTTTATTATTCATCTCCACACTTTCACCCACAAAAAAAACAAAAAAAGAGTGAAAATGGAGAATGAAGGGGGCAGAGAAAAGTGGGAAAACTGTGGCAAACGAATAAAGCAGGGAAGAGAAGATACAGGAATTGTAGAGTGCTGGAAGAAAGAGGCATGAGATTGATTCTAAATTACAGAGCCTTATTAATCGCCAACCATGGCATTTGGCAACACCACCAACAGGCTTCTAATAGAATATTTCACCTGTTGCACTTATTTTTGTTTAAATTAACCACATCTCCCATTTGCCTCAAAACACCAACGAGCTTCAAACCCTCTTCGCGACCGACTTACAGAAAGCTGTTCAAATAAAATAACGTACATCACTGTTTTCTTTGCAGTGTTGGTTAATATAAAGTGAAAGAGGTGACCACAAAAAAGGATAGTTTGATTTGTTTTTTTAAGAGGAAAATAAACAACACTGTCCCACCCTGTTTAGTATGCTGTTTCAAGCTCCCGAGGTACGACTATAAGGACTTCCTATATGTAGTATTCTTCAGTGGTAGAAAACAATATGAAAAGCACAAACCCAGGAGTGAAGGGCTAAATTCTGATACCTGTGCAACACGTGTTTGCACAGGGACCAGAATTACGATTGTGTGATATTTATCCCACCCTCACAGTTTTCACCTCATAAATTCTGTCAGGCCGAACTTGCTGAAACTTACTAGTGGAAAACGACCAAAAAAAGCAAAACTTGGAATTCGGTCTGATAAAAACGACTCCACATGTAATGCTTCATTTTCCTGTTGAAAATGCAGAATAGGAGGTATTTACCACATGTGGTAAACACCTCACCTTCTTCCGACAGCTTGTGATGAGGGCCATAGTGTTACCTAAAAAATTAGCCTAGGTAAATGTTTATCAAACAACTGACCCCAAAGTTAAAGTATTTTAGAAGCCGCACAGTACAGACTATGGCCTTAAGGCATTTGAGTAACAACAAACAAGAGAAATTACTCATCTTGAGATGTTTGTGAACATCACAAGGATATTAATTAAATCAATTTTGATTGATTTACATGTGTAATGATTACAACTGCCCCCAAAAACTTTGACCCTTTATTGCTTCTGTAGACCCTCATACTGCTGCAGTGTAATGATCTGTTAGAAGCCAGCAATTTTCTGACTGACAGAAACTTTCAAGTTGCACAATCAGTTAGGACAGAGGCTCAGGATGATAGAACACCAAAGAGGTCTGCATGCAGCTTCAGAATGGAATAACGCCCCTTTGCAGGCAGTACTTTAATCCATGTTGCAGTGCAGCCAAATACTGGAGATGAAATTCCTGGAGGCTTTCCAATTTTGTTTTGTACTCGAGGAAGTCACTGACCCATCCCATTGAGAATATCAGGATTTGAGGCATCCTGAGTAGAGAAATGGGTCGAGTGTGGTGGAGTGCAATGTCGGATCTCGCTCTTCCATCTGCCCCAAAAGCACACGAAGAATGACCCAATGATGCAATCACTCCCCAGGATGTACAAGTACCTCAATATAGGAACCTTTTGTATGGTATCAGCTAATGCCATTCCCATGATACCTTTCTAGAAATCACTCTCCACAAATGTGCACAATTCTGACTTAAAAAGAATAATGGTTGCTTTAGGTGAGCAGGGCTATGTCTCCCGATTGGTGTTCTGGGCAATCCGCTGGTATTATTGCTAAGGATAAGAGTGCTGCAACGACCTGCAGTCTTACGTTCTTTTTAGCTTTCGGCAAATTAAATGGCATTTCTTTTGTGCTATATAAAGACAACTTCATTTTTTAAGTTTCAGAAACAAATATTTGGCACTATTGAATGCTACCCCATAGAAATTGCCCATTTCTTTTCCTTTTTTGGTGTACCTTCACCTAAGGAAAGATGGATGCTACTCTAACATCATTTTAGATATTGCAACAGTCGTGAAAGAAACAGCTGGACAACACGATGAGAGAGATTCTAGTTGCAAGTGTATTATCTTCTGAATAACACCACAGCAGCAATCCACATTCTTTTACAGTCCCTTTGCAGCCAGTGATTATGGGGTGCCCATTAACAGGTAGAAGGTCAGAGCAACAATGAGAAGTAAGCAGAAAGGAGAAGAGAACGTCTGATAAGCAGCGGATGGCATAAAAATGTCCTCGTACTTGTAAATGCTGACCACGCGCTCTGACACTGGTGGAGAGTCGATATCATGCCGAGTTATTGAACCTTTAGGAGACAAAAAAATAGAAAATCCTCAAACTAGAATCCAGCCATTTTGTTTTCTACATAGCACTGATTTACACAAGAATGGGCATGTGCATCAACACAGTTCATATTAAGGCAACAGGGTGGATTTGTGAAATTGACATAAGGTACCAAATTAATTCAGAATTACAAAAGCAAACAAACGGTCAGGCTCAAGGTTGTTATTTGGACAGCATAACAATATACACCGAGTTATCCAGTAGTAACTATGACGTGTAAAACACTTCATTTGGGATGGATAATTAAATGTTCAAAACTCATATTAATTACATTTCCATCCAAAAACATTTCAGACTTGTAGATTGTGGAGAGATCATTGGGACCTGTACTGTAATATATTAATATGATAACAATATTAGGCATACGCAGCAATTATCTATAAAATCTGAATAATGAGCATGAGCATAGACAATGTACTATTGAAAAGCCTACAAACAAAACATTAAATAAATGTAGCTCGTAATAGACAAGAAGCTACTGTCTCAAGGGAGGAGTTCTGAATTATTCAGAGCAAAGATGCGCAAGCACGATGAAGAAAGGCAAATAGCCTAAAAACCTGGAGCTCCCTGAAAGGGCGCCTCGGAGATTGTGTCTTCTTGGCTCCATGTGCGTGACGTTTTCACAGTTGGAGGGTACAGCAACGTACAATGCAAATATAGGCTCTGCCTTCAGCAGGGTACTGTGCACAGCTTCCACACTTTCCCTCTCTGCAGTCCGTGCCGGCAGAAAGGAAGGAGATTCTAGAAGACTACAAACTGGAGGGGCAGTGTGCATGTCCTACTGCCTCCCCTGACACAGACATGGAGCTCTGTTCCACCCCTAGGAATGAAGTGGTGTAGAAGACCTGCAAACCACTCCGATCCTTGGTCATGTCAAAATACTAATTGATGTCTTTTAACACCTGACAGAGTAGCTAATAGCAAAGAGGTCTTTTTGGAGTTTGTACTGTTCAGTACCTCAGCCGAGGCTTGCTTCGGGATCTTGACAGGATGGTTATTTTGATAAAACTGAATAAAGTATCTAAAGAGAGTGTAAAATGATAGAAGTGGTGGTGAGATTCTGCCAGTTTTTGTAATCTGGTGTTGCGTGGAAGAACTACCGGCAATGAAATTTTAATGTGAAAGAGGATTATCTATAATATATGCCGCCTTCCCTCATGAAATGTAACATGTAAAATGCAAACATCTATTATATTTTCTACTTTTGACCGTTCCAGTTGCTAAGAACGGGGCTCAGGCGCTTTCACTTAGTTGGTAAATATCTGCTTACTGCAGAAAAGTTCTAGGTCTAGCGCTCTTTAAAGTATGGCATTGGACAACTGCTGCAAACATCTCCTTATAAGAATGTTAGCCTTAAAGGCAGGTGCCAGTACTGTGTTTTTCTACTTAATGTTTTCCTTCTCTTTATTTCCTTAGAGAATAAAGAACACATCAGAGATCCTCTTCTTGTAACTGAATATCAATAATTTGCTAAATGGCTTTTCTCAAATTAAGGGTAAAACTCACAGTTTACTTTTCACTGGTTTGTTTAGTTATGTTGTTATTTCACTAACTAGTTACTGCTTTTTAGGTCGAGCATAGCAGCGCGCAAGTGCTGCTTTTCCAACGTGTTGGTATGTATCTAGGCTTTCAACCACGCTCACCACATGCCCATCACTATCACTCGTTCATGGGCTTGCCTTTCAAAAATCCTTTGTTATCATTGGTAAATGCTTTACGTTTGTCCCTCTTTGGGGGGGTTTTCTTACCGCATTGGCCATCAGCCCTGTTACATGGACGATTGCACTTTTGCCGATAACTTTGACTGCAGCAAACGTCTTTTTCCTTTTGTGTGTCTTCTTTGCGCTCATGCTCATGGCAGTTGTGGCGCTTTGAATCAGCCCACTTATGTCAACTGTTTTACTTTTATTTTCAGTTTGTGTGGCGAGAAAAGTCTATTTAGGAATTTACAATGCTAATAGCTCTAACTCAAGCAAACGTGAGACCCATTGCATTGAAATGCTTGTTATATTGTAAATCTGATACACCAATGGCCCATGACTAAATAATGTTTTATATAAAACTTGGAAACTCGTAATGGAGAGTTGGTACTACGCATCATTAGATGGGAAGCTTGGTTTCATTGTCAAAGTATTGTGGTTAAGAATATCATGCTGCAGCAATTTTTGTGCAAGAATGTTAACTGCATCTCTACTGACAAGGTATGTATGTACATGTAAGTGTTAATTTACTACTGATAACTACACATCTGCTTATTTGCGGAGTGATGGGCACCATTCATTAACATATGCTTGAGGGAAACTGAATGTGCTTAGTTAATTATATGAATGAATGTACCACTTATTAAACCCATCCATACCTTCCTCCCAGTGCTTAATTTGCAAATAAAAAAGTGCCAGTGCCCAAAGCTCTCCTTTGAAACATGCAGCTTCTCCGTGTAAATAAACAGGCCCTGAATACAGAGGCAGGTAACCCTAAAGCCATCTCAGGCCTCTTTAATCCATTTAGAGCCACTGTCCACCCCTTCAGCTCTCTCTTGCATCTTTCTGCTTTCTCCCTTTGTGATGCTTTTTCGTTTTTGTCTTCCTCCACCTCTCCCATATGTCTCTTTTGCTCGCCGTTATTGTCTGATGCAGAAAAACAAGTGCTGCCCTCAAAAATAAGTGCTGGTGCCCCGCACTGCAAACCACTGGCACAAAGTAAGCACTGCCTCCTCCCCTCTCAGTTCTTGGTCACAGGACATATGTAAAATCTTGACACCTCAAAACAGTAACCCCTTTACTGTAAAATAGATTTGACCTTTTGTATATCAATCCTTATTCTACATCTTGGTTCTCACAAACACAGGGTGTTAGAGTTGACTGCCTAAGGGTGGTGTTCCCCCAGACCTTTTGCCTTTCACCTTCTGTTTTTGCTCTATCTTCTTGTTGGCCTTAGAACTCTGAGCACTTTACCACTACTGACAAGTGCTCAAGTGCATGTGCTTCTCCCCTAAATATGGTAACACTGGTGTATACACAACTAGCATATTTAATTTACTTCTAAGCCTCATTTAAAGTGGTATGCCATATACCCAGTTCCTGTCAATTACATGCTACTAGTGGGCCTGCAGCACTGATTGTGCCAACCAATTAAGTAGCACTATAAACATGTCTCAGGCCTGCCATTGAGCAGCCTGTGTGTGCAGTTTCACTGCCACTTCAATGTGGCATTTAAAACCCCTTGCCAAGCCTTAATCTCACATTTTATTACATATCAGTCACACCTAAGGTAGGCCCTAGGTAAATCATAGGGCAGGTTGCCATGTAAGTAAAAGGCAGGACATGTACTTTTAAGTTTTACATGTCCTGGTAGTGAAAAACTCACAAAATCGTTTTCACTATTGTGAGGCCTACTCCTCTCATAGGCCAGCACTGGGAATTCTTTGATATACCCTTAGGTGGTCATTCTGACCCCGGCGGTAAAATGCACTTACCGCCGGTCAGAAGACCGCCATAACACCGCCGCGGCCGCGGAAACCCGCCACGGTCATTCTGACCCGCAGAAGGCAAACCTCCGAAAATCCGACCGCCACAACCGACCGCCAGACCAGCGGTCGGCGGAAAGGTGGAGGTGACCAAACCTCCACCGCCACGCCAACAGAAATACGCCCATGCCATTACGACCCACGAATCCACGCGGCGGTCATTCAAACGCGGTATTCCATTGGCGGGACACACCGCCGCGGTCAGAATACACACAAACGAACAAAACTCAGCCACATTGGACGATTTGAATCCCACACACCTGATACACATACACACACCACTCCCACACACACAATACAATATAAAACACCCACCCACATCACCCACAAACCCCTACGCAAAAAAATTCTGAAAGAAGGCCAGAGCGAGACACCAGCATCCACAAACTAACAGCCACAGCCACTCAACACCATCACCCACACACTATCCACACACAAAACAACACACACCACCACACTCAACTCACTTAAATACACATACTCCACCCCACACATCATACACACCACCCCATGGCACCCCAAAGACAACCCCGCTTCACAGACGAAGAACTCAGGGTCATGGTGGAGGAAATCGTTCGGATAGAGCCCCAGCTGTTCAGCACACAGATACAATACACCAGCATTGCCCGGAGGACGGAGCTATGGCAGAGGATTGTCGACAGGGTCAACGCAGTGGGACAGCACCCCAGAAATCGGGAAGACATCAGGAAGCGATGGAACGACCTACGGGGGAAGGTGCGTTCCATGGTATCCAGGCACAACATCGCCGTGCAGAAGACTGGCGGAGGACCCCCACCTCAACCCCCACAATTCACATCATGGGAGGAGGAAGTCTTGAACATCCTGCATCCTGACGGCCTCGCAGGAGTCGGCGGAGGAATGGATACTGGTAAGTTGAAGCTTCAATACTGCTTCCCCCCCACCTGCATGCCAAATCATACCCCAACCCTCACCCCCATCCTCGAACCCCACCCTCACCCCCACCCCCATCCTCACCCCCACCCTCACCCCCACCACCATCCTCACCCCCACCACCATCCTCACCCCCACCCCCAGCACACCTATTCCCCGCCAATGTCTCACCATCACAACCCACACATCCCAAAACCTAGGCCTGCATGCGTCCACTAAGCATGGACACCCATCACCAAAGCATGCCCAATGCATATACACATCCCCCCCACAAGCCACCCTCACCAAAGCCCCCACACACGAATGCCAGCACTTGGGGACACGAGAACCCATAGATACACCCATATGCCACACATTGAAACTATAACCATACCTCTATACCCCTGCAGGACCCGACCGTCAACACACCGCGGCGGAGGGGCCAGAATTCTCCACACCCCCCACCCAAGAGGCCGTCAGCGATGACAGCAGCTCTGTCGACCTGGACACCGATGACCAGCCCGGACCATCGGGGACCTCTGGACAGTCGGTTCCCCTCACACAGGCCCAGGCCACTACAGACCCAAACCCCTCTGGGAACACCAGCACAGCTCCCACCCAGCGGGCCCATGCCTCTGTCTCCAGGGCGCGTCAATCTGCGGTGTGTCTACCACTACAGGGCACCCAGGATAACCCACCACCCCAACAACAACAGGGACCTGGGGGCAGTGGTAGTGGGCACACCGGCCAGGGGGCAGAGGCACAGGGAAACAGGGCAACTCGGAGGGCAGCTGTGCGACAGGGGGGGGAGGAGAGGCCCAGGGAACCCACTCTCCACGAGGTCCTCACCACCATCATGGGAGCATACAACCGCTCCCAGGAGACGATGGCGACGGTACTGGCCCGGTTCCAGGAGATCCAGGTACTGCAGGAGGAACACTATCGGGGGTACAGGGAGGACATCAGAGCCATCAACACCACCCTGGTTACCATGGTAGGGCTGCTGCAGGACCTCGTCAACACCAGGGCGGACACTCAACAACACGCAAGAGCCCCTGCCACTAGCCTGGACCAAGAACAGCCAACCACCTCTGCCGGCGCTAGTGGACAGGAGGCCCTCGCACAGCAGCAGCCCACCAGACCCCCACCTCCTGCAGGAGAAGAACCACCCCGCAAGAGGGCCCTGAGATCTCGCAAGAAGACAGAGTAGGATGTCAAGACCCCCGCCAGCAATGGATACCACCTGATGTCATCCCACTGTCCCACATTGTCACCCTGTCCATCCTTGAACTGCCCATGCTCCATCTCTCCACAGGCCTCTGGACAATGCACCTGTGTGACTGTTACTCTGGACTCTGCCATGGACATTCCTTCACCATAGCCCCCACCCACTTGAAACCACCCATCCCATTTTGAGCACTTAAATAAACACCTATTTTGCACCAAAATATCTGGAGTCTGGCTGTGATTTCAATATATTGTAATTGACATGACAGTGCAAATATGTCCTTGTACATGGTGAAGTCAACAAACAGCTGCCACAAAGCTGTAGTCCATGGGGAAACGAAGCACAGGACTCGTAGTGGGGACCCCAGATCTGAAATAGGGAGGGAAAAGCCAAAACTCAGTCATCATACACTGGGGCAAATAGACAGGCAGCAGAGATGCAGGAGAGTAGTTAACATTTACTAAATTATCTTTGAAATGTTACCTGTGTCCTATTGGAAGTACTGTTCAATGATTCTGTCCCTGTTGTCTGTTTCAGCCCCGTCGTCTTCCTCCTCGTCACTCTCCTCAGGTTCCACCGCTGCCACAACACCACCGTCTCGACCATCCTCCTGCAGGAAAGGCACCTGGCGGCGCAAAGCCAGGTTGTGAAGCATGCAGCAGGCCACGATGATGTGACACACCTTCTTAGGTGAGTACATTAGGGATCCACCTGTCATATGCAGGCACCTAAACCTGGCCTTTAGGAGGCCAAAGGTGCGTTCGATCACCCTCCTAGTACGCCCATGGGCCTCATTGTACCGTTCCTCTGCCCTGGTCCGGGGATTCCTTACTGGGGTCAGTAGCCACGACAGGTTGGGGTACCCAGAGTCCCCCACTAGCCATACACGGTGTCTCTGTAGCTGTTCCATCACGTAAGGGATGCTGCTATTCCTGAGGATGTAGGCATCATGCACTGACCCTGGGAATTTGGCATTTACATGCGAGATGTACTGGTCAGCCAAACACACCACCTGGATGTTCATTGAATGGTAATTTTTTCTGTTCCTGTACACCTGCTCCCTGTCTCTTGGGGGAACCAAAGCCACATGGGTCCCATCAATGGCACCAATTACGTTGGGAATATGTCCAAGGGTGTAGAAATCACCCTTCACTGTAGCCAATTCGCCCACCTCAGGGAAAATGATGTAGCTCCTCACGGATTTCATCAGGGCAGACAACACTCTGGATAACACCTTCGAAAACATGGGCTGAGACATCCCAGAAGCAATTCCCACTGTTGTCTGAAATGACCCACTTGCCAAGAAATGGAGTACTGACATGACCTGCACCAGAGGGGGAATCCCTGTGGGTTGGCGGATGGGGGACATCAGGTCGGGCTCCAGCTGGGCACACAGTTCATGGATAGTGGCACGGTTAAGACGGTAGGTCAGGATAATGTGGCGTTCTTCCATTGTCGACAGGTCCACCAGCGGTCGGTACACGGGAGGATTCATCCGTCTCCTCGCCCAACCCAGCGGACGGTGCCTAGGAAGGACAACATGGAGCACACAGTCAAGCAACCCACAGGTACGTACTCACAGCTAGCACAGTAAACGATTCTCTATGCAGTGAATGGCGTGTCTGAGTGGCTATGCAAGGCCTAGGCCTGTGTGACGCAGTTGAAATTGAGCCATGTGGGCCCTGGAAATGGCGGCTGCCTGACCTGTGAAGTGTGACAATGGGATGTGAGGTCAATGCGCTGGCGTGGCACACCGCGGCGGGCGAAGACCGCGGCGCGAAGCCGCATTGGTTAACATTGAAGCCTATGGGTTTCAGGAGCCAATGGCGAAGGGCGCCGGCGGTGGCGGGACGCACGCCGCGGTACGCACCGCCGCGGACGTGACCGCCATTTTCTATCTACTTATCCACTTGCGACTTGAACTTTCACAGGAGAGGACCTATACTGCAAGTGTTGCTGTGACCTCGGTCTGGAAGGGACAATGGCTGCTGCACCTGGGGAAAGGGCCCCTGCCTTCACTGGAGAGGAGTTGGAGAAACTTGTGGATGGGGTCCTCCCCCAGTATGCGCTACTCTACGGTCCTCCAGACCAACAAGTGAGTTTAATTCAATCTGGATTTGGGGCCACTGGCTGGCTTGGGGGCCTGGCGGGGGGCCTGGCGGGGATGGGGGGCATGTTGGGCCTGGCGGGGGGCATGGCGGGGGGCCTGGCGGGGATGGGGGGCATGTTGGGCCTGGCGGGGGGCATGGCGGGGGGCCTGGTGGGGATGGGGGGCATGTTGGGCCTGGCGGGGGGCATGGCGGGGATGGGGGGCATGTTGGGCCTGGCGGGGGGCATGGCGGGGGGCCTGGCGGGGATGGGGGGCATGTTGGGCCTGGCGAGGGGCCTGGCGGGGATGGGGGGCATGTTGGGCATGGCGGGGGGCCTGGCGGGGATGGGGGGCATGTTGGGCCTGGCGGGGGCCTGGCGGGGATGGGGGGCATGTTGGGCCTGGCGGGGGGCATGGCGGGGGGCCTGGCGGGGATGGGGGGCATGTTGGGCCTGGCGGGGGGCATGGCGGGGGGCCTGGCGGGGATGGGGGGCGTTGGGCCACTGGCAAGGAAAATGCTGACAAACTTGAACGTGGTATTTCTCCCTCCCTGTACGTGTCACATAGGTCCGCGCCCATGAGAAGATCGGGATTTGGCGTGCCATCGCCAAGGAAGTCCGGACCCTGGGGGTCCACCATCGACGGGGCACCCACTGCCGCAAGAGGTGGGAGGACATCCGCCGCGGGACCAAGAAGACCGCCGAGTCTCTGCTGGGGATGGCCTCCTAACGTAGGCGGGGTGCCTGCCGTCAACTGAGCCCCCTGATGTTCCGGATCCTGGCGGTGGCCTACCCTGATTTGGATGGGCGCGTGAGGGCAGCACAGCAGACACAAGGGGGTGAGTCCAAGCATTATCTACTCTGTTGTCGCGCAGTGGAGGTGTCTGGGTGGGGGAGGAGGGCTGGGGGTCCCCCTAGGCCAGGGCGATATCTGTAGGCTGGGCACCCCCGTAAGCCCCTGTGTCCCCAGCCACCACCCTCAGTAGTTTGTCAGTACAGCCATCCCTGGGCCGTGTCATCCATGGGTGCAGTTGTCAACTCTAGGCGTGTAGGGCATGTTCCACGGAATGCGTAGGGGACCCCAAGTGCGCAACTTAGTGCAGGGGGCATCTGTGTCTGTCATGTCCGCTAACTGTACCGGAGATCCATGTAATCAATATCCCTTTATTTCTCTCTCCCCCCCCCTTTTTGTTTGTCTTTCTGTTCTTGTGTGCATCAGCATCATCAGGCGGAGGAGAAGTGGCATCGGGGCAGGAGGGAGCTGCATCTCACATGGCCCAGGAGGGCCATGCCACAGAGTCAGACTGGACCAGTGAGACGGAGGGCGAGGGGAGCTCCACGACGGGGACGACTGGACCCTGCAGCGACACGGACACGTCCTCGGAAGGGGGCTCCCTTGCGGGGGTGGCACCATCCGTGCCCCCCGCCATTACAGGTACAGCCGCCACCCAGCGCACCATCTCCGCCCTCCCAGCAGCCCCTCAGCGTTCGCCCCGTGCCCGCTCTGCCAGGAAGCCGGGCATCTCCTTCGCCCCAGGCACCTCAGGCCCTGCCCCTGTTACCCCCGCTGCCCTCAGTGAGGAGGTCATTGACCTCCTCCGAACGCTCATTGTTGGGCAGACTACCCTTTTGAATGCCATCCAGGGGGTGGAGAGGGAGGTTCATCGCAGCAATGCGTACCTGGAGGGCATTCATTCGGGTCAGGCTGCCCATCAGCGATCGTTCCAGGCTCTGGCCTCAGCACTGACGGCAGCCATTGTCCCTGTCTCCTGCCTGCCTCTACTAACTCCCTCCTCCCAGTCTCCTGTTCCTCTGCCTGTCCCACCCACACCATCAGACCAGCCTGCACACACCTCAACACCCAAGAGAAGCTCATCCAAACATAAGCACCACAGATCACGCAGACATTCACACACGCAACATTCCGATGCAGACATGCCAACAGTCACTACCACCTCTGTGACCCCCACCTCCTCGTCTCCCTCCTCCCTCCCTGTGACGTCTACACTCACACCTCCATTCACCTCACCATCAGCCAGTGTTTCCATCACCAGCACACCCTCCACTCCAGTCCGCACACGTGCAGTCACCACCCCCACTGCCATTTACACGTCCCCTGTGTCCTCTCCCACTGTGTCTGTCACCCCCTCTTCCACACCACACAAACGCAGCCACCCACCCACCCAACAGCCATCCACCTCACGACAGCCTATCCCTCCTGCACCTGCACCCAAAGACAGCAAACGTGACTCACCTACAACCACATCCTCTCCCTCCACTCCCATTCCCACTGTACCTACCACTCTCCATTGTCCCAAGAAGCTCTTCCTCGCCACTACTAACTTCTTTCCTGACCCTGAGCCCCCCCCTCCTTCTCGTCGGGGTAAGAAGAGCACCTCAGCCACCACCAGCCCTGCAGCCCCCTTGACAAGGGTGCAGGGGTATTGGAGCCCGCCAGCCCGCATGTCTGGATCTTCGCCCAGCAGCAAGGGGACAGCCAGCCCACCCCCTGGGAAGAGGAGCAGAAGGCGGAAGGGGCGCCGCAGGAGCCCGCCTTCTACATCCCCCCCGGACACCACCCAGAGACAGTCACCAGCCACAGCTCCAAAGGGAGGAAAGGGCCACAGGCCCACGACTAAGGAGGGCAAGGGCAGCAAGTCGGAGAGGTCAGGCAGCAGGCCTGCTGCCCAGGAGGAGCCCACAACCCCCATAGCCGCTGCCCCGGGAGGAACCGGCACAGCTGCCCCGGGAGAGCCCACCACCCCCATAGCCGCTGCCCAGGGAGGACCCAGCCCAGCTGGCCAGGAGGGCCCCACCACCCACAGCCCAGGTGGGCATTGAAGGAGCACCATCCCCGCTGCCCAGGAGGGCACCACCAGGCAATGAGCAGTTGGCCATAGACCGGCCGCCGTCTCCAGAACCGCTGAACTGGGCCCCGCCGTCTCAAGAACTGCTCCGCTGGGCCCCGCCCTCTCAAGAACCGCTGAACTGGGCCCTTCAAGGCAAGGAGCGCTGAACTGGGCCCCGCCGTCTCCAGAACCGCTGAACTGGGCCCCGCCGTCTCAAGAACCGCTCCGCTGGGCCCCGCCGTCTCAAGAACCGCTGAACTGGGCCCCGCCGTCTCAAGAACCGCTCCGCTGGGCCCCGCCGTCTCAAGAACCGCTCCGCTGGGCCCCGCCGTCTCAAGAACCGCTGAACTGGGCCCTTCAAGGCAAGGAGCGCTGAACTGGGCCCCGCCGTCTCAAGAACCGCTGAACTGGGCCCCGCCGTCTCAAGAACCGCTCCGCTGGGCCCCGCCGTCTCAAGAACCGCTGAACTGGGCCCTTCAAGGCAAGGAGCGCTGAACTGGGCCCCGCCGTCTCCAGAACCGCTGAACTGGGCCCCGCCGTCTCAAGAACCGCTGAACTGGGCCCCGCCGTCTCAAGAACCGCTCCGCTGGGCCCCGCCGTCTCAAGAACCGCTGAACTGGGCCCTTCAAGGCAAGGAGCGCTGAACTGGGCCCCGCCGTCTCCAGAACCGCTGAACTGGGCCCCGCCGTCTCAAGAACCGCTCCGCTGGGCCCCGCCGTCTCAAGAACCGCTGAACTGGGCCCCGCAGTCTCAAGAACCGCTCCGCTGGGCCCCGCCGTCTCAAGAACCGCTCCGCTGGGCCCCGCCGTCTCAAGAACCGCTGAACTGGGCCCCGCCGTCTCAAGAACCGCTCCGCTGGGCCCCGCCGTCTCAAGAACCGCTCCGCTGGGCCCCGCCGTCTCAAGAACCGCTGAACTGGGCCCTTCAAGGCAAGGAGGGCTGAACTGGGCCCCGCCGTCTCAAGAACCGCTGAACTGGGCCCCGCCGTCTCAAGAACCGCTCCGCTGGGCCCCGCCGTCTCAAGAACCGCTGAACTGGGCCCTTCAAGGCAAGGAGCGCTGAACTGGGCCCTTCAAGGCAAGAACCGCTGGCCCTTTGGCAGACGTGGCAGGGCAGGATCTATCTCGGGCAGGGCTGCAGGATGTCCTCTGGCCAACTTGCCTCCTCCAGTGGCATTGGGGTCTGTTATGGACTGTATGGACTGTGGCTTTGCTCTCCCCAGGATGGGCCAGTGGGCAGGCCACCCACTGTATGGACTGTTTGGACTGTGGCTTTGCTCTCCCCAGGATGGCCCAGTGGGCAGGCCACCCACTGTATGGACTGTTTGGACTGTGGCTTTGCTCTCCCCAGGATGGCCCAGTGGGCAGGCCACCCACTGTATGGACTGTTTGGACTGTGGCTTTGCTCTCCCCAGGATGGCCCAGTGGGCAGGCCACCCACTGTATGGACTGTGGCTTTGCTCTCCCCAGGATGGCCCAGTGGGCAGGCCACCCACTGTATGGACTGTTTGGACTGTGGCTTTGCTCTCCCCAGGATGGCCCAGTGGGCAGGCCACCCACTGTATGGACTGTTTGGACTGTGGCTTTGCTCTCCCCAGGATGGCCCAGTGGGCAGGCCACCCACTGTATGGACTGTATGGACTGTGGCTTTGCTCTCCCCAGGATGGCCCAGTGGGCAGGCCACCCACTGTATGGACTGTTTGGACTGTGGCTTTGCTCTCCCCAGGATGGCCCAGTGGGCAGGCCACCCACTGTATGGACTGTTTGGACTGTGGCTTTGCTCTCCCCAGGATGGCCCAGTGGTCATGGAGTCCCCTCGTGGATCTGGCGTCGTGTACTCAAGTGGCTGAGGTGCCCCCCCTTCCCTTCCCCCTGAGGTGCCTGTCCTATTTTCTTTCTGATGCCCCTGCAGTGTTCTCTCCGTGGAGTTCTTGTCGTGGGACTGGGCCTTGCCCCTTTGCACAGGACCCCTGTGATCCACGGACAGTGGTTGGACTACATTTAGTAGCTGTATATATTTTGTACATAGTTTATTTATTTATTGGGATTACTGGTGTACATATTTCAATATATCTGCCCGTTTATGATCTCTTCTTTTGGTCTTTGCATTATTTCGGAGGGGGGTGGTTTGTGGGTTGTGACAGTGATCTGTGGGAATGCATTGATGTGTGTGTTGTAGTGGGTGTGGGTGGGTGGGTGTGTGCCGGTAATCTTTTCCCTCCCCTGTGTCGTAGGTGCAGTACTCACCGATGTCTTCCGCGCCGCCGGGCGTGCTCCTGGTATATGAGCAGGTATAGGAGTGCGGGGATGACCTGCAACTCTGGTTCCATACTGCCGGAATCTCGCGTGGAGTGCGTAGAGGTGAGCGTTTTCCCGTTCGTAGTCTGTTTCCGCCGTGTTCTTATCGGCGGTGCTCCCGCCCCGGAAAAGGTGGCGGATTGGTGGGTCGTAATAGGGTGGGCGGTACATTGTCTGCCGCCTGGCTGTTGGCGGGAACCGCCGCGCTGTTTGTTTGTACCGCCGTGGCGGGCGGAGTGTTAATACGGCGGGCTGTGTTGGCGGTTCCCGCCAGGTTCAGAATTGCATATTTTAGACCGCCGGCCTGTTGGCGGCTTGGCCGCCGCTTTATCACCGACCGCCAGGGTCAGAATGAGGGCCTTAATCTGTAATTCTAATAAAAAAGAAGGGACTAAATCATGTTTCATATCATTCAATTGGTAATGATAAATCATATTTACTGGTAAAGCCAAGTTTAACATTGCTATTTTAGAAATGTTACTTTTAGAAAGTGGGTATTTCTCTGCCTGTCTATAACACATCTGAGGTAGGTGACAGATACACTTTGTGCATTCCCTGTTTACAGCCACAAACACAAGAAGAGTGGCTGTGACAAAGGACTCATCTGCATTTTGATGGGCCTTTCTGGAAAGGAAGAGTGGAGAGGAGCTGACACACTTCAATAGGGAAGTGCCTGTTACCACACAAAGGTCTGATTACCCCCTACTGATTGTCTAGAGCCAGGGTTAAGAAGAAAGAATCTCTGTGCATTTCAAAGACCCTTCTATGAAGTCACCCCCACTTCAAAGGCACATTGAACTGGGTCTCTGACCCCACCAAATCAGTACAATATTGGACTTGGTAAGAACTCTGCTGAAGTAAAGCCTGCTGTGCTGTAAGGATTGCCACTTTGCCTGGACTGACTGTTCCAAGGAACTGCGTCTCTGCTTCGCTGAGCTGCCCTGCTGCCTGCTGATCACTGCCCTGCTGAGCACAAGGATTGGACCCATCTCACTTGAACCCAGAATGACTCCAAGTGCTTGCTGGCTTGCCCCCTGTTCTTCTGCAGTCTTGGGGACATCAAAGAAGCCCTGCAGCTCTCCTTGTGCTCCTGGACACTGCCGTCTGTCAGTCCTACCCTTGCCTGAGGTGACCCCTCGAGCCCTGGGCCTCAGAAGTGGGTCCTGCAGCTGATTTCAGCAAAAACTGACGAATCGTCACTACTGCGCCGGTTGAAACCAATACATCTTTGCTTCGACACAGACGCAGAGGCTGTTAGACAATAGTGGATCCACAACCTCCGCGGCCCGGCGACGTTGCCCTTCATGGCTCGACAAAGATGTATTGCATTCATCTCTACAGAGTTCAGCGCCAATGCAGGAAACAACTGTGAGGCTTGACTACAACGCGGTGAGCCAACTGTGTGGAAATATCACTACATTGCTTCCCATTTACTACTCGACATCAACACTTGCTCCAAGCAAGGACTGTTTCATCAAACCCTGCTTGGGTTCTATAGCCGGCCTACTCTCCATCACAGTCGGCATGAACTTTGGATTTGCACTGGTCCCTTGCGACCTCAACCAACCTGTTGACTGCTAGTGACTTCTAAGCACTATTTTCAGTTTATTCTTTAAAAATTCATATCTCAACTTCTACTGTTTGGATTTTTGTTGTTTGGTTTTGTTTTCTTCAGATACATTTCTATTTTTCTAAAACTGTGTGGAGTCTTTTTGTGGTGTTTTTATTGTGCTACTTTGTATGTGTTGCACAAGTCCTTTCCACACTGCCTCTTTAGATAAGCCTGCCTGCTCTGTGCCAAGGAACCAGAGGGTGAGCACATGTTTTCTCTAAGTGTGAATCTATCGTACCCTGACTAAAAGTGGTGGTTCATGCTTGTACAGGGTGCATACTCTGACAACCGGAAACCCAAGTTCTATCAAGGGGTGACCTCCACCCACAACCAAATAACAGTTGCTCTGGTGTTCTTTAAATTTGTGACAATTATCTTAGCAAACTCGAGCACAAATTCCTTTGCATCACACTTTCAATGGACCATTTTAAGCACAGGATCAATTAGGCTAATAGCTATGTGCTTTTAGTACTACAATAAAAAAATACAGCAATACACACAGTTCTGTAGCCGCTTCGCTGCTTTCCATGAGGCTGTTGCCTCTAATCTATTGATCTTCAAGCATGCTATTCAACCCATTCCCACTTACTGTCTGTATAAAATCACCGCTTTGGTACATTTATTTAGATGACTCCAATCCACAACTTCAAAATTGTATTATAGATTAAGCATACGCTTCTTGTACTTTCACAGTGATTGTATGAACCATAAACTAATGAGATCCTCTGTAAAAGCATTGTCAGGCAGCCACTAATGTTATCAACGCAGCTGTGCAGTTTACCTCCTTCAATCTGGCTCTTTGAACCAATAAATACATCTTGAAGTCAATCACAATATAATCTGAGGATCATGGGGTCACATCACATATGTTAGCGTCATCTCCTGCCCACGGGCATGGCCAACAGCAATACTGCTTGAGGGGTACAAAATCATTGTCCACACATTCTATATCATAGCATTCAATTAAACTTCTTCATCAAATTTGGTATCACTGGGCTCATATAGTATTGCCATCAGTGAAGATCCTGGTACCGTTTTATGTGTACTGGAATTTGAGGGCTAGAACCACGCTCACTACAAAGCACTTCTTGTGTGTACCCACCACAAATGGTTTTGCTTAACAAAATGCCAATAAGTACATAGTCAATACATATTTGACATGAGTTGAGCTTGAAACACTTAGGGTTCCTCTTGATTAAATTAACCCCCATGTCTACAAGGTGAAGTCCCTCTAGAAAATACATCTTTTTTAAGATGCACACATAACTCGTGATGGTGCCATTAAACTGGAAACCATTTAATCAAATTAAGATTATTTTTAATAATATTATTGTTACTAAATGTGACTGAATGTGTATTAATAAAGCACAAACATACCCACAAGGCATCTCTAGCACTGTCAAAGCTCTTAGCTTTTCTGCACTCATGATGAGCTTGAGACATTTTACCAAATCTACTGAGTGGACAACCAGGTTTTTAGTCATATTTAATTTTACCAAATTTAGATTCAATAACAATATCTGGGGGAAGCTATTCAATTTTGAATACCCTGGGCATGGAAGGATCCATCTGCCTTTCTTTTACCTGTAAGTATGGGTAGAATAAACAAAAAATTAAAAAGAGATTCCAAAGGACTATGGGTAGTATATGAATCTGGACTTGTAATGTAGACTATGTTATGCGCTATACAGGCTGATTTAAAAAAAAAGATCCTTTTATGTACTGGTAGTGAATGCATTTGCTGAACATGAGCAAATACTTAATTTAATTTTCTTACATTAAATATTATTCTCTGTTTGGCAAAGGTGATGCGGATTCCATCAAGGTGCACATAAGACTGCCACCACTGATAACCATTAAGTCCTGCAGGGAATACATGTCATTGTTCTCTAGGAAATGCTGGTGACCCTGTAACTGCAGAAGCAGCTCTGTATTTTTCACAGTCACTGGAACTTTCTATCAGGTAGTCCTGAATAAATTGAATTAGAGATGTCACTGTGAGACTGTATAAAGGCACTGTCTAGTGCAATTATGTGAGTGAAATCCAGAAAAGTAAAAGGTTGGCTCAAAATTTGTAAATGAAGGAAACAGGATTTGAACACTATGGAAATCTCGTATTCAACATTAAGACAAAAATCTAGTCTTACAACACCTAGTGGATCTTAGTAAATGCCAATAGAACTTGGCTATGACAAATCTTTCCATAAGTTTAATTTACTTCTGGTAAACAGTTTCTCAGATTTGGGTGAATATGTAGTGTTGGCCCGTGTTTGGGCCAGCCCACTCGGCAAGACTGCATAGATGTTTGCCAAGTCTCCCCATCCCTGTATGGTCTTTGTGGTCGCATCCCCATATGACTTAGCCGAGGGTTTTTATAGTGGGGGCCAAGGCGGGAAAGGCATTTGAACCCATACTGAAGTAATAAACGAGTCACCTGTATAACGCAACCTGAGTCTGAGTCTTTGTGTGTGGCTCACGACTCTAAAATTGGTGACGAGGATGGAATCTAGCTGCCTGCTGTACCATCCCTGTGCTGAAGATCCCGGGGGGGTGAAACGGTGAGTCTACAGCACACACTGTACCGGCGTCTCTGTGCCTGTATTCACGGTGACACACCTCCAGACTGCTGGCTGCCCTCCTGAGCTCATCGGCCCGGCCCAACACACCCTCTGTGGATTCTTTGGCCACAGTTGCGGCAAGTGGTGCACTTTTCGGCTGCCGGTGGCCTAGCACTTGTGCCCCCACCTCCTGCGGCTCCCCTGAAGGCCGCGGCTCAAAGCACTGCAGCCTGCCCGAGTGGCCCTGCCCCCACTGAACATCCCACAGCTTTTTTTCAGCAAGCCGTGCTTGAGGAGCAGCCCTGCATCTGGCTGCTGTGGTCTGCCTGACAACGTTGAACACTTCACATGTGCGCTTCAACTGGTAAGCAGGAGCTCCAGCACTCGTTGGCCCATGTGAGAGTCCTACTCTGCACAATGGCTGCATCGGGAGAACTCTGAGGAGGCGAGCAGGCCGAAAGTGAACCAGTTGCACTGACTGAGGTGAGGAGGCATACAGGCCACTGTGTGAGGCCACGCCCCTCAGACACGGAATCTGAGGCACCACACTGAGTCCAGCTGGCAACCCAGTGCACCCCTCGACATGGCTGGTATCCCTGCCCTTGAGCCTTTTACCATCACCAGAGCCCCCCCACCAAAGCTGCAAGGTGGAAAGCTTGGGTTGAACACCTCGAAACGTACTTTGAGGCTTTATGGGTGAAAGATGAGCGCAAAAGACCTCTACTCCTTCATTTAGGAGGGGCAGACATTCACAAAGTATCTAAGTCTGTGGCAGAAGCAACGCCTCACACATACGACACGTTGAAAGGGGCGATCACTAGGCACTTTGAACCCTACACGAATCCGGACTATGAGCGTTTCGTACTGCGCCAAGTGTGCCAAAAGTCCAATGAGTCAGTGGACATTTTTTATGTGTGCCTGCGTAAACTAGCCAGCATGTGCATGTTGCCCGATGAGGAAGACGAAATCCGGGCGCAGTTCATCTAAGGGTGCTCCTCATCAAAACTCAGGGAGGGCATCCTGCAGGAGCTGAGCATGCAGATGAGAGACATTCTCACCCTCGGACATTCACAAGAGCTATCAAAGGTGCGGGCCGCGCATATGGAACAGGTGCCGACTGTTTAGATAAAAACAGAGCCAGTCAGTGCAGTAACCACAGATGTGTCAAAGGTGAGGGCCGAACACCATAAAGGGAAACCGAGGGACAAACTCTGCAGATGGTGCGGGAGTCCATTGCCACATCCCGGGGTTTGCCCAGCCCGAGGGAAGACATGCAGTGGAGTGGAAAATTCAATCATTTCGCAAAGGTTTGCCGTTCCTCCCCGAAGGTGGCAGTGGCCCCACCCAAGAAGGCCATCAGGGTGGTAGCTGCCCTTCCAACCACATCGTCAGACAGTGACATGGATGACAACCACCAAGTAGTCCATGTTGTGAAGGCGATCTGCAACTGGCGGCTGCCTACATGCTAGCTGCTACTGCAAGATCAACCCATCTCAGCTTTGATTGACACAGGGGCCTCAATAAATCTCATGGCTGCCAAGGTGTATCATTGACTTCCAAAACCACCACCGCTCAAACCTGCATGAGTGCAAGTCTACGCATTTGGAAACACACACTTACTTGAGATAGCCGAAGTTTTCACAACGGAAGTTGCCCATGAAAGCATGAAGGTAACAACCAAGGTCTACGTTTCACAAGAGGAGTCAGGATTCCTGCTCAGCTGCCAGACCGCCTAAAGCCTCAACCTGGTGCATTTTGTTTTTAGTGTCCACGCTAGCAGTTTGGGGGATCTCGTGAGAGAGTTTGACTCGATCTTCACCGACAATGGCTGCCTGAAAGGGCCACCCCTCAGGCTCCATATGGACGACACTGTAGCCCCCGTTACCCTCAGGCACAGAGGGGTGGCTTTCCATCTGTGCCCAAAAGTGGAGCATGAACTACAGCATTTGGAACGAGCAGGCACAATCGAAAGGGTGTCGGGCCCCACCCCGTGGATGCCCGTGATTGTCGTTGCAAGGAAGCCCAAACAACCTGATGCTGTCTGGATCTGTGTGGATATGCGCCTGCCCAATTAGGCCATTAAGAGGAAGAGACACCTTACCCCAACCATAGACGATAACATAGGGGAGCTCTCAGGATCCAAGTGGTTTTTCAAAATGGACCTTCGGTCTGGGTACCACCAGATTGTGCTGCACCTAACTTCCTGCCCAATAACTACCTTCTCCACGCACACCGGCCTCTGGAGATACACCTGGTTAAATTTTAGCATCTCCAGCGCCGCTGAGGTGTTTCAGCACACCATTAAGGGGGTCCTGCAAGGGCATCTTGGGGTCCTCAGTGTGAGCGACGATATTCTGGTGCCCGCCCCCACCTTGGAAGACCACCTGGTAAGGCTACGAGCGGTGTTCACAAGACTACAGGAGCATGGGCTGACGCTGCATTGAGAGAAGTGCAAATTCCTTAAAAGAGACATCTGCTTTTTTAGATACCATTTCTTGGATCACGGAATCAGCCCAGACCTGCACAAAGTGAAAGACATCCAAGAGGCCTCAGCTCCAAACTCTGTCTCAGGAGGCCAGAGTTTTCTTGGTATGACCACTTACTATGGCCGGTTCATGAAAAACCTGTCTAACCTCACCGGCCCCCTGTGAGTGCTCACCCAACCTGATCACCCATGGGTCTGGGGTGAAGAGCAAGAATGCGTGTTTCAAAATACGAAGAACGCCCTCTCCACTGACACCACGGTATCATTTTTTGATTCTCGCTGTGAGTCGCAGCTGGCCATCAATGCCAGTCCCACAGGCCTGGGTGCAGTTCTGATCCAAAAACAAGACTGCAGTGAGTGGGCCCCCATTGCTTTTGCCAGCCGCACCCTTACGCTTACGGAGCAGCGGTACTCCCAGATAGAATGGGAGGCCATCGCCATTCACTGGGGGTGTTGGCACTTCCACCTCTATCTCTATGGCAAAGCCTTTACTGTGGCAATCGACCATAAGGTACTGCCTGCCCTCTTCAAGGGGTCCTCGTCAAAGCCGACACCACCGTTTGAGAATTGGATACTACAGCTGCACAAATTTAATTTCACCATGGAGTACCAATCAGGCACTCGGAACCCTGAAGATTTTTTGTAGTGCCACGCCTGCCCAGCTAACCCCCAGGAAGCCAAAGAATCCTTGGAAACGGAAGAGTATGTTCGGTTGGTGGTTGACAGGGCCAGGCTGCTGCCCATGCCGCTCGTTGAAGTGGTAGAAGCCACAAGTCAAGACGACTGCCTACAGATCGTCGTGGCAGCCACCCGATCAGGCGACTGGCGCCCACTGCAACGTTCAGCAGCTTTTTGCACCACAGATGCCAAAGCCAGACTTCAGGCTCTTTTCAACGTTTGGCACAAGCTCTCAGTGAGAGACGATGGGTGTCTACTGCGAGGGCTCTGCCTGGTAATGCCTTCTTGCCTGACGTCCAGGGCTGTGTCACTGGCACATGGAGCCCACCAGGGCATTGTCAAGTCAAAGAACTGACTCCGGAGTAAGGTCTGGTTCCCCAGACTAGACCAGCAAGTGGAGGACATTGTAAAAGGGTGCCCCATCTGCAAAGCAAGGGGAATTCCAGACCCTCCAGCACCAGTCATCACCGAGGAGGACCCCACTGCCCTGTGGCAGATGGTCAGCGCAGACTTGGGAGCCTGCCTGACAGCTCGTACATGTAAGTGGTAGTGGATGACTACTCGTGATACTCAGAGGTAGAGCTACTGCAATCCACATCAGCGTCCACCGTCATCCCGAAGATGGAGATGCTGATGGCTACCCAAGGTCTGTTTGGGGAGATCTGTACAGGCAACGGGCCCCCATTTAACAGTCAAGAGTGGGCAGAATTTCTGAAGTCAGTGAACATGAAGCATCGCCAGGTCATACCCATGTGGCCACAGGCAAACAGAGAGGTAGAACGGTTTGTCAAGACACTAACTAAGGTAATCCGCATCGCCACAGTGGAGTCACCGAAAGTCAAAAGTGCCATCTACACTTTGCTCCAGGAGTACTGAGTCACGCCCCACGCCACCACTGGCGTGACCCCGAGCCAGCTCTGTTTCAGGAGGGTTGTGACCAACGCCATTCCACATCACCCGCTATGGGTGACTCAGCTGCCGCTCCAGAACCAATCCACAAGTTGGAGGTCTTGCACCAACAACTATGCCTCTCGAAAGCAGAGGGCCCGAATAATTCCTGTTCAAGTGGGGGACACCATCCTCGTGAAAGACCGCCACCCAGGGGGAAAATTCAGTTTGTCTTTCGAGACAGAGCCATGGACTGTGTCAGCTGTGAGGGGAACGTTGGTAACAGCGGAACGGGGGCTTGAAAGGGTGACCTGGAATGTGTCCTAGTTCAAACGTTTCCCCCTCGTTCCCCCTTCGGCTGGCAACAATGATGACTCTGAGACGATTGTGAGTCAAAGTGACCAGGAGAATGTTCCACCTCTACCCGATGCCACCGCCATCCTGGCTGTCAAAGGTGCCGCAGTGAGCCAACAGGGGCTCTCATTCTAGGAGGAGACATGGCCAGCACCATGAGGAGCCAGAGGTCGACGCCAGGGTGATCAGGAGGCAGGTGGTACCACCTGAGGTACAACCCCACCGCTTCCCGGCGATATGAAGATTTTGTAACTGACTGAAGAAGGCAAATAATGAATGCTGTGGCGTTAGTCACCACCGTTTGCACCCATTTAACTCTGACTGTGCTCTTTTGAACTAACTGTTTTAGAGTTTTGTTGTTTGTTTCCAGTTGGGAAGCAATGTAGTGTTGGCCCGTGTTTGGTTCAGCCCTCTCGGTGAGACTGTGTAGGTGTTTGCTAAGTCTCCCCCCTCCCTGTATGGTCTTGGTGGGCGCATCCCCATATGACGTAGCTGAGGGTTTTTATAGTGGTGGCCAAGACGGGAAAGGCATTCAAACCCATACTGAAGTAATAAACGAGTTACCTGTGTAACGCAACCTGAGTCTGAGTCTTTCTGTGCGGCTCGCAACTTTACAGATATAACTTGAAAAAGGTTTTACTCATTCATTTACACATCACTTCCAGTGCTGTTTGAAGGTCAAGGACAAGAGTTTTTTAGACTTTAGCTTAAATACCAGTTGGTATCACCATCATACATTCACGTAATTACTTGAAAATGGTGATGTACACTGGCTTAAAAGTTTCAAATATATATTAAAAACAAGAGGGAGAAAGAAGATTTTTTGGGGTTTCCCCCAAAACTTAAAGTATGGGGGTTAAAATAGAAAGATCCGTTTTGGAGCTTTTGAGTTCTGCTCAGAAGGAAACATTTACTACATGGCAGAACACTATCTGTAACTGCCATGTTGGATATCCATAGGATAAGTGCATGGTGGTTGTGTGTATTAACAGATCTAATAAAATAACTATCCCTGAATTCTCACCATTGACCATCATACGCAAATCATCAGTCACTAAGGTGAACTCCTTATCCAGTACTTAATCCTGGCCTAAATCCAGTGTGAGCATTTTCCACCAACAACTTATTTGAATCAACAGAGCTTTGAAGCTGAGCCATTACCACCTTCTCCAACATTTTTGCAAAATATGGTTTATGCAATACTGTGATTTTGGTTTAAAGGATACAAAAAACAATAGAAAGAATCAAAATGACTGATTTTGGAAGCTCACAGCTAACACCATTTTCCCCTTCATAAAAACTGATTAAAGCAATAAATCAAAATGTGTCACCCTGAGGTTAGCACAAAAGCACTCAAAAGAGGCAGCCATACAGGAATATAACAAAGAATAAAAAGGCTGAAGGGAGCAGTGCCACCATGCTCTAATGACCTACGTCAGACACAGTGGGGATGCAAAATGTTTTGGTGCATTAGGCAAGGTGGAATTATGCTGTCCACTTAATTTGACAAACGGGCCACATAATTTATGATGGCTTTCGGCAGCAATCAACTAGTCCCTTTCTGGTTACAACCTTGGTAGCTGTATACTACTGCCTTAAGGGAGTCCAGTCCTGTTCACAAGGAAAGGTCTGAAGACAAATCCAGCCTTACATATGCGGTCTAACTCAAGGACTAAACAAGCTATCTCCCAACAAACCTTCAAATAGCTTAAACATGAAGGTAGGTACTTGGGCTTCATTGATATAGGTTGAGCTAAGTCCCAAACTGGAGAGCTAAATCAAACTACAAGTTGTTCAGAAATCAATTGAAAACTAACATTGACAAGGATTTACCTCTTACACCCCACTTTCATACCCAATGCAGACTTCCCCATTCTGGACTTGAAGCACTCTGAAGTAATTTCAAAAGGCACATGTAGCTCTCTGCAGAACTTCTAAATACATTTCTGTTTCTCCATTATACTCTGTCATAGCTAATGACACTAATGGCCAAACTCTGATTCTTGAAGTGTTCAAGTTTGTTGTCTTGGATTAACCCTCCTCATTGAGTCGAATGGAAGAAGTCACTATATTAGAATGGTGCATGGTAGATGTACAGCATTTATATATCTCAATGGAGAAACACTGTTTGCCCTGTGCCTCCGTAACTGAATCTGTCTCAAGGTAGGAGCTATAAGTGCTCTGATCTGCAATGTCCAAATACTTGTGGGGAACTTGCCCAACTCTTTGAGGAAGGTCCCTAATTCTAACCTGTCTGACCTCTTGCAACCACAGTAAAACCAGCCTGCCCTATCGCGTACATGAAATATTTGGACAGTTTAGATTCCTTTTTCATTCCTTTGATCTCGTGAAGAAGATGATGGAGAGTTTGGGATCTTAAAATGTGGGCTATGATTTCAGTTCTTGGGCATAACCTTTTCTGTGGGATACAAGGTGAGAGATACGAACACCACAACTGACTTTAACGACTAAGTTAAAGTGAGTTGATGTCTGAAATACTCTGTAGTGAAAGTCAATTAAATGGGCATTTTAAACCTGGTTAGAGTAAACAGATGCTCATGTTTATCTCTTATTTTAGTTATAGTGAGTAGAAATGAAAGGGAATAAATGAAATGTATATTTCCATCCTTTTAGATTGCAGGGGTGATTAAGCCATCATTTGTAATATGAGTTTAGCACAGAAGAACAATCAGTGAAACATGGTGGGCCATTAATGCATGGAGAGGCCTACAAATTTTAAATTATTGTTAGCTATTATGACAAGAGATTCACCGATATAATAATTATGTATTTGCAGACACATCTAGTGAGGTGACTTTGGAGAGACATCCAAATCAAATTATATATCCTGAGGAAAGCTACAATTAAAGAATGCATGGTTGATGATTGTTGAAAGGCTGGATGTATGAAGAGTTGATCTGGATATATATTGAGATAATTGGTGGTCAAACAAGAGACATGCGTTTGTTACATTTTCCTTCACTAACCACAACAGTTAGAGTGTGGATGCTAGGATAGGTGGTTTTATTTATTTGTATAGTGATCTATAGACATCTTATGTGATGAAATTGTGAAATGAAAACTATGGCCCTGATTTATACATTGTTTGCGCTGCATTTGCATAATTTTTTTTAATGTAAAAGCAGCGTAAACTTACAAAATACAATTGTATAAAAAAATAACGCAAATGCGGCGCAAAAAAGTATAAATCACGGCCTAAATGTTTGATATTGTGGAATTTCGACAAATAAACTATTGTAAATTGCATGGTTTTGTAAAATAATAAAGAAATAATAAAAACAGTAAAGGAAGAGAATAGATAACAGTGCTTATCTAGTCAAGTCTTCTGCTAAGAAATGATACCAGGCTGGTATCACTTATAATAAAACATTTTTAACGTACTTGAAATACATGATCATGTATTCTTTCCCAGCACTACTTCATAATGTACAGCAGTCTGATCTCCAGATATGTTTGCATTTTATAAATATTAATACATGCACACACACAAGCATACATACAGGGATTATTCTCACCCCTGGTAAAATGCTGTCCCTGACATAATAATAATGATTCTTGGCATATTGAAAACCATTATGACTTAATTGTGCTCACCCCAAGCATAATGCTCTCCTTGGCAAAACTGTGGTAATATTTGGTATATTATTGGCATCCATGCAATGATAGGGCTCATACTTCATACTATTGCTGGCCCTTGTGGAATATTGGTAATTCTTAGTATATTATAGCTAATTATGGTTGGGTGCCCACCCCTCATAAAGTGGTGACTGTATAGTTATGATAATGTTTGGCATGCTGTGGGCATTCATGGCATGATGAACCCTATCCTAAAATAATGTTGGCCTTAGAATAATGATGACAATTCATGTCATATTGTCGTTATTGGTGACATAATAATGCTCACAAGCATTAGTGCTGGCTCAGGGATAAAGGTGATAAAACTTAGCATGTTATGGGAGTCTGTGACCTATTAATGCCACCCCTGGTATAATGTTAACCATGGCAAACTGGCAGTAGTTGATGGTTATTGTGGCAATCCAGGGCACAATGATGCCCACCCCTGATATAATGCTGGCCTTGTACAATGGCGCTGTCATGCTCCCTGAGCTTCATATTATGACCATGACTCCATTCTGACCAACAGCCCCATTTCTTCCGATAAACAGTCAGGAGGTGATTCCTCCTCCTTGATCAACAATAGATCTGTGACTTCAGACACACCCTGCAGCTAATCCCTTTACCTGCCTCTGAGAAAACATAATTCTTAACAACTGCTTAAATAGTCCAATGCCATCAATTATTTCTTCAGTGAAATAATCCAATCCTATAGCACATTGACAATAACAAACCTGCTTCATCTCTTATGCCTCTCCCTTCCTGGAGATTTCTCAACATTCAGCCTTCAAAATCCTATCTCTCCATATCTCAATGAGATACTCACCTAGGTCAAAGCCATTTCTCATGAAGATTATGCCTACCCTAATGCTTAATCAAAGCTCTTTCTGGGAATTCTCTTACTCCTACTCATCATTGTTAATGCTTCCCTCATTCAAGGCATCTTCCCAGAAATTCACAAGACAGTCCAGATCCTCCAACTCTTAAAGAAGCCTACACTAGACCCTAATGATGCTTCCAGTTAATGGCCCTTCACTCACCTATCATTCATCAGCAACATAACTGAAAAAGTAGACTACGTTCAACTCCAAGGTCACATTAAAGGTAACCACCTCCTGATTTATTGCACAATTACCAGTTTGGTTTCAGAAAATGATACAACGTGCATACTGCTACCTTAAACATCATCGATGATGCTCTCCTGACCACAGATGAACATGACTCTTGCTGGCTGATATCGCTGGACATCTCAGTTGCACTTCACACAATGGGCCAACCCAAGCTCATACATACCCTGGAGTCTAGAATGGGATTCACCAGCAATGTCCTTCACTGATCCCCCTCCTACCTTTCCAATCAGCACCAGTTTTTTCACATGGGCACCTCCAGGTCTATAATGGTCCCTATCTCCTGAGGAGTCCCCCAAGGTTACTTACTGTCCGCTGTCATTCTCAACCTCTGCAAGGAGCTGCTTCGGTCTCTACTCAGAGTTAACAGCATCATAATTAACCAGTTTGCTAGTTTACACAACTGTATGTGAATGTCTCTGTTGCTTCAGATATCCAAAACCTCAAACACTGCTTACACAATAACCAGATCTGGATGTACAGGGCCTACCTGGAACTCAATCCAGCCAATACAGAGTTCCTGGTATTTGCTAAGAACAACCACATGATTAAAAAACAAAACTTAAAATGTTGGATTTGAGCATTAAATCCTAAAGTCAAAGCCACAGCTGTTATTACTTGGAAACAAAACATTGCATTGCTTCTACATGATGCATGGAGGTCCTACGTGGTAATATGGCCCTTGGTTTTACTCACCAGGGTCATAATAACAAGGCCCGGTCAATAGGCTTACGACTATGGAAACCTGCTTTGAGCCTCTAGGAGTGGATCGTCAGGGGTGGGTGGGGGGAACAGGCTTTACTAAGAGGGTGGAGAAATGCATAACGTAACCACGCAAGCATTACCATGCTTGCCTGAACCACACAAGTGCCTGAACCATGAAAATTTGGGGTTAACACCCCATGCATATGCGTGGTTCAAGCACACAGCGGGAACAGCGGGGAGAAGAACGCGGCAGCCAGGTAAGTGGGGCTGGTGTGGGTTTGGGGGTATTTTTAAGGACAGGGTGGGGTCGGAGGGCTTTGGGGGGAGAGACGGTTTTGTGGGGAGTTGGAGTTGTTTTATTTTCAGGGGGTCATGATAGGGCTCAGGGTGACAGGAGGCCGGGTTAATTTTTAAGACAGGGTCGGGTTGAAGGGCTGAGGGTGGGGGGGAAGGGGCAGTTTTAGGGCTCAGGGTGGGTGGGGGTGTCGGGGTAATTTAGTTTTGAGGTTTGGGGAAGGTTTTAGGGCTCGGGGTAGGGTGTGGGCTAGGTTTTGGGGTGTGAAGTTTTTCAGGGTGGGGGAATGTTTTAGGTGTCAGGGTTAGTGGGGGGGGGGGGGTCCAGGGTAGATTAAAAAAAAAAAAAAAAAAGAGGACCAGGGTTTTGTGGGGGAAGGGGGTTGGGGTCGTTTTTTTTTTGCAGGGGCAGGGTTTTAGGGCTTTGTGTGGGGAGAGGCTTGGGCTTAGGTTTTGGGGGTGGAGGTTTTTAGGGGTGGGTGTAGTTTTAGGCCTCAGGGAGAGTGGGGGGGTCAGGGTCGTTTTTTATGTTGAGTGGGTTTGTATGACAAAACCACACGTGTGTTTACCACATAAACCTTTACTAAGCATGATAGTACAACGAAATTTGTTGTAAAGGCATGTGAGGCAAAGGCATGTGGGGTAAAGATGTGGTCGTAGTTCCGACCGAGTTGTTAAGCCATGCATGGTTCAGGCAGACATGGTTCTAGCATATAACCGGAGTGGGGGCTTAATGGGTTTATTCAGTTTTAACTACATCTTTGTAGTTACCCAGATTGCCACTCAGCTTTCTATTTTGCTTTCACATTTATGTTAATGAATGACAGAAAAAAAGGGGCCCATAAGCATTCTTAACCTGGTGAAGAAGGAGGTATGTTGTCCAGGGGTCTTATAAATAGGTGTACAAACCATAACAAGCATCTATAAGCTATAGTTTTTAAGGGGTCTCTCTTGTCGCACTGCTGCCATGGCATCCTTTGACCTCAAGTGCTACTTGGGTGCTTTATCTGGACTTTTGAAACAACAGATCGTTAGGCACTGAAAGATGACCCAGCTGTATGAATGGTATTGTGGGGTTCTTTGCACTCGGCATTTACAGGACCAATTAAAACCTATCTTCTCTGATACTCTGTATTAAGTGGGAACAGATATAAGCTTTACCTTATTCTCTGCATTCCATTAAGTGCTTATACTGTGTTTAGTGAGTCTTTGTTAATTTCGAAGGTCTACTATTTATTGTTTGAGAAATTAACTAAACGCATGATAGCTGGGAACCCTATACTGAATGTAGAAGTAAAGAAGGGAAAACGGAAAACATGGTATCATATTCATCAAAGAGTGCAGAGAAACTATTCATATAGATTAACATACCTTGAATAGCTGGACCCCAGGCAAACAAATAGTACCAGCTCAAGTGGAGGTCTACAATAGTTTCATCTCTGGGGACGTAAACAGGGCGCTTGAAGCGACAAGTGACGCGATTGTGTTCAAAGACCCCTTCTTCGTCCCTGGCAGGATTTCGCTTGATTTCTTTAGCCCATTGGCCAACATTGTAAAAGTGTTGGATACGAACCCTTCCATTGTCATCATGAACACAGGCCATAGCATCATCACCACCCTAAAAAGGCAATGAAAATGATGTTTAAAATTTAAGATGCACCCAGGGGAGCTTTACATCAGCCTCTGTGTACATATTTTCAAATGCCGCTCTGTGGTATGAACTTTCAAACCTAACCTGACAAGAGATTTTTCGAGATACAGGCATTCATTACTTTTTGAAAATATATATTTTTTTTTACATGTATTATTTTAATAGGTAGAAAAGAGAGCCTCCTGTGCCTCACGTGCCATCCAAAGAAGAAAATACTTAAGGATATGGCAATCAAAGTCAAAATTAACTTTATCTGATTTTGTGCTAAACTCATAAAAGCGTACAAACACAATACATCATATCATTAAACATTTTTTTAAAGAAACAGGAGTACATGATAAGTTTAAAAGTGCAAACAGCATGGGAATAAATCTGATCAGCTCGGCATCACTGAGTTACTTTGATATGACAAATTGTTGTAAGGGCATTTAGCTAGTGCCTTAGACCAATCATTAACAGTAGGAAAACTTGTCAACCGATGAAATATATCCTGTCTAAAACGGATTAAAATAAACCTGTGTCTGGCGTTATGCACACATTTTAAATACGGTTGCATGATGTAAGTAACCAACATCATTTGATTTTTAGGAACACTTGGTTTTATAAGTTCTGTGGTCAGTCTAAGATCCGTGAGCAAGGATAAGCAGGCGATTTGTAAATCTTTTCTATTAGTGTACACAAATGAATCTTAGGAATTCTATTATTCGGGGTGTCCCAGATCAAGACAAAACTTATGAATGTAGTTCAGCCAAGGGATTTGTAAGAAAAATAATTATTTAAAACAGTCCCTAACGACCTTGTGGTTAAGTATAGTGTCATCAGAGGTCCAGATCTTATAATAGACAAGAACTGACTGAATTTTGGCTATATCCGTTAAAAAAGAAACCCCAGCTCTGTGTGGCTGACAAATGAAGAACTGCTCTGAGGTACTGACAGAAGATTCATAAAAAGGTGACATTTTCACCAGTTGAATGGGTTGACTTTCGCTGTACCCCTAGACTCCCAGCCTACATAAGGCAGTTGACAGACACTTAGGATTATTGATGGTTAACATCTTTTTAGGGGACTTCTGGCCCAGCTGCAATGCAAAATTAGAGAGCACTGTGGTAACTTCCATAACATATCATTTATTTCCTAGTAGTAATGGCCTGTTTCCAAGATCCGTGCTTGTGTAATAAAAGGCCTAAGTAAGAGAAAGATGGGGTAAAGTTAATCTTTGTACCACCAATCATGAGATCACAACATTTCTGGGATCTCCTCCCAGATTTCATAACGGAAGTTTTAGCTAGATTCACTGGGTGTCCTACATGTTCCTGCATGTAACCTACAAAACAGGAAAGTATTGTTGGAGTGTGACTTTTAGAATTAATATTAACATGAAAAGCTTGCAATATAATGTGTAATGAAGCCGTGTAGAAGATATGTTAACCAAGAAAAATAATGTACGCGTTTGAAATGTGCATACGGAGAGTGGCCACCAATGTATACGATGGTTAATGAAACTGACTAACGATGAAATAACAATGTACTCATGTATGGTTTTGTATTAGCGTATCTTAATTAGAGTCATGTATTAGGGTTTTGCTAAGTTAAACACTAGGCCTTAGTTAGCAAGGGTCTGGGCCTAGCTGCCTGGTCTCATATTAATTGTGTTTTTCTAATGTGCAATGTGATGCTTTCCTGAAGGATACAACGCTGTACTTTTCCAGAAGCTAGAGATATGTGTGTAGCTGTAGTAAATTCTTTCTCATGGGACCCGACTTGCTCAAGGAGACTTTCTTGCCAAGTGCAATAGTGTAATACGCAACAGGCGCAAGGTCACCTGGACTAGGAGAAGACAATGGAACTACTGACTGGAGCGACTAGTGTAACTTTTCTTACCTGACATTCCACCCGATGAAGACGTCAATCACAGGAGCCAATCGACTGCATGAGAACTGTGTTAGGTGAAAATTCTAGTAAGGTGCGTGAAGAATTATTGGACAGAGACAATGATGCACCAAATATTGCCCAATGGGAAATTAGAGACTTGTTAGACTGGTTTAATATAACCGCATGACTCAAGGAGAAGCCAGCCACTTTTTGAAGCCATTCTTGAAGCCATTACCTAGCCATTCTTCATCATCCCTTGCCAATCTGAGAGACTTTGCCTTTGACGTCTTATACCTCAAACCATCCTGGCCTTATTCCTTGCCTGTTATGCACTTCTTCTCCTTATGAGGGAAGAGCTCTTCTTGCTATGCCCAACTGAGACTTACCTGTTTAATCCTGGCTGATGGCGAATTGACTGATGTCCTGAGGACGAAGACTGACGCTGTTTGCTGACTCATTCTGATAGGTAACTATCTGATAAAATTGTAATTGTCGGTTTGCCTTTTCTTTCTAGGTACCAACTGCTCTTTTGATAGAGACCACAGTTAGATGTTTTCCAAATTCATGTTGCTAAATTGTTTTGCATGAAGTCCAACATGCTGATGCTAATTCAAGGTTAGTTAAGGAGTTCACTAATATTGGATGCAAATAGACAAATGACTGAATTCTTGCTTTGTTGAATAATGTACTAGTGATGCTCTGCTAAAGTTGATCTATGTTAACGTTGTGCTTTGTTCTAATGTTCATGATCTATGCTTTGATAAAGTTTTGCTCGAGTTGCCAAGGTATAGTGGTTTTGATGTGCTTACTGATGTTGAAACTAATAAACATGATATTAGATTGTAACTAATAGGAAATAAATATCCTAACCCTTAACTAGATTTGTTGTGGTTATTCATGGCTGAAAGGCCATGGTGAGTCCGTTGTATTGATCTATATTAAATGTTATTGATTAGCTTGATTGATTAATTATTGTGCACATTGATAGAGCTATTGACTTATTGATTGTGATGCCAAAAGATACCTTGTTCTGGGAAGTCTCCAAACGTGGTCAAAAGGTTCATTGGCATAGACGTGTCTCCTTGTAAGTTTACTTTTCAAGGTTCTGACGCGTTATCAGTTCTGGAAGCAGAGGGTGGTTTCGGCCATTTGGGGCCCTCGGATGAGGGATCACTGTTTGAAAATTATTTTTAAAATAATGCAAACTGGAGAGATGATGTGCCCCTAAGTCCCAAATGACTTTCCCGGAATCTCGGAGCTCGCTGAAGTGAGTTGGGTATGTTCTCGGCATTCTAGTGATAGTGTGAGTGACATAGGGGTTTGCGCTTGCACAGCTTATGCATACTGCAGGTGAATTGTGAGGCTTGTGAGAATTTCAGGCCAGGTAATGTTTTAGTAGGAGTGTGCGTACTCCGCAGTATGAGAGTAGGGAAGCTGGCGAACTTCATGTGAGTGTGGGGCTTTGTGCTCAAAATTGTCCACGTGGTTGTTGGTGATGTACGGACCCTGCATGGTCTAAGACTCCGGAGTATACTGATGCTTTATGTTGTAATTTACGCAGTTTAATAGGTCAATCGGGCGTGGCTGATGAGTCGAGTTTGAGTCAAGGTGAGTGAATGAAAACTTTGATGGAGAGTTGGCGAGTCCTAAAGTGCACTAGGACAACCCATTGACAAGTCGAGAGTAGAATTTGTGGGTCAAATTTTGCTTGCGAGTGCGGGATCTGAGAAGGAGAGAGTAATGGCTGAGGCTAAGCAAAATCTCTGTAAAGTTCTGAAGCGATTGTGTTACCCTTCCCTGTAGTAAACCGGCAAATTTGAGTTTTATTAGTGCTCGCAATATATTGCATTTGTGTTGTGTGAATCGAGAGTGAGGGAGACAAGCCGCAAGGCTTTGTCAGCCGCAGTGTGTGTGAGTGTGACATCATTGGAGCCGCGCTGGGATAGATCAGTTAGTAAGAAGGGTCGCGCACGGATTGGCAGCCGTCCGTGAGAGGGAATTGGCTGAGAAGGTGGGCGAAGAGAGTTCTGGGAATTAAAGTCACTTCCTGAATTTGATTGTTAGAAAAATAAAAGACATAAAAATGAAGTTTTTCAAGGCCCTAAAGAGCGCTTTGAGGGGAGATGTGTACATTACCGCGAGTGTAGGGGAGCCTACACCGCCAGAGGATACACCGGCTTATGCCGTAATGGAGGAAAGGGGAGTCGCGCCATGTCTTTGGTTTAGGCAATGGTGCAAAATGACAGAGAAAGAAGGGTGCTTGGCGGCTCTGGAGCACGGAACGTTCCATATAAGGATTTTGGAAAATTTGCAGAGGGTGTTAAATGAGCAAAAGCCACCTCCGAGGACGGCACAGTTTGAGGCGTTAGCAATTTGGGAACTGATGGCAATATGACAACAGCAACAGAAGTTTGAGAGGAGAATGAGGAAAGCAGAAAAGACACTAGCAGAAGCTAGGTGGGATAGCGCACATAGGGTTTGGAGAAGAGAAATAGTAGAGGGAGTTAGGATGTTTCCAGCAATAACTTAAGAAGGAGGAACCCAAGGAGGGAAAGCCACTTGTAAGACGGATAAGGGTTCCAGCAAAGAAAAGGAGACTAAGAAGTCCCGGGCAGAGGAAGATGTCTCGGAGGATGATGAGTTCCTTAATCAGTTGCTACATGATCGACCAACGCCATATGCCCTAGATGATAATAGACAAAGTACTAGTGCAGGTCCTATAAATTTGACGCAGAACCAGGGGACAACAAACACCGTACAGGTTAATACTGTTGTCACACCAGTTCCAGTGCAGAATAGTGTTAGTGTGTCTACTGCTCCAGAGATGCACACACAGCTGCAGCCACCACAGGTTCAGAGGATCTACCCTGATGTTCCAATATTAGAGACTACTACGAATTTGATGGTGCCGTCAGATTCGGCATATACGAGACCAGAGCTAATACAGACTGCACTTTTACTGCCTCAGGCACAGCAACAGATGGTCCTGAATTACACCTCGGTCACGGGACTGCAGTCAGCCACAGCACCGATAATGAATCAGAATATGGGAGCTAATGCTCCAGAGGTTTTGGGAAGCAGGCAGCCGCCAGCCGCCATATCCTTACATATTACAGTTGGTCCGCCAGTTCCGTTGTATGCACAGGCCAAGCCTAGTATATGTGATCAGGGAGTAATGACCCAGAGAAGAGTTCGTAGGGAGCTCTCAAGGGATGACTCCAGTGGAACAGACAATAGAGAGATCTAGGTCTTTGTTAGAATTCAGTCCGATTGGGGTTCCTCCAGATACCATGAGACAATCAGGTTTGGGGCCGCTGACTCCGCAGATCTCAAGTGCGAATGTACCGCAAACACCAATGATGCAGGCTGGAAATATCTCCTTGCAAGGTTTAACAGCGCAACAACTGAATGAATGGTTAGACAAGTTAAATTCACCACAGACTACTCCTGCGACAGCAGAGCAGTCGGAAAGGGAAGAGTACCTGAATTTTGTGAGGTTGGGCATTGAGGCAAATGAACTAGTTGAAGGGAGCATGGGAGTAAACAGGCTAGAGTCATACACTGAAGCAAAGTTGAGGTATCTGTGCCTAAAGATAACTAAAGAAGTGAGCAAGGTGCACCAGAAGTTGGCAAACCTGGCAGATAAATACGGCATAGATTTAGACAATACTAAACATCTGAAGAGGAGTTATAGGTTAGATTTTGAGCCTAAGGTTTTTGAACACATGAGGTCTACTGGGATAAAGACACACCTTAAAGAAATACTGCAGAGTGCACAAGTTTGGGGAGCCTTAGAGAAGTTGGAAGGCAGATGGGCAAAGAAAAGAGATAAAATTAAAAGTGATTGCCCGGAGCAGCAGCAGGCGAAACCAGTACCGGATACCGGTACAATAAAGATGTTACCAATGAGAGAGACGGCAGGAGGGGTTCTTTCCATGTACCGTGGTCTAGAGGCGACATTCTGTCATTCACAAATGATTTCCCCAGGCTGAGGGAGAAGCCAATAGAGTGGTACCAGCAGACAGATAGGTTTGTGAAGCTTGTGAAGTGTCTTTGGGAAGACCTGAATACTCTTTTTGAGAATATAGTTCCAGCTGATGTGTGGCTTGAGTGCAATAGGAGTGTGGATTGGCCAACCGCGGAACCAGCGAGAGATAGAGTCACAGAAGCACCCTCTCCTGAGGTGATGAGGTACTACTATAAGGTGACTGAGTTCTTGAAACAGAAGGTGTCGCCGCAAAATATTGATTGGCAAAAGATTGATCGAACGGCGCAGGAGGCCAAAGAGTCGATACATGCCTACTATGAGAGGTTGTTGAAAGCGTTCAAGCACTACAGTGGTACAGAGGTCATAGAGGCGAAGGACAAGAATCACCTTGTGTTCAGATTTGTTGAGGGTTTGAGACCCAAGATTAGCCAGATGACTAAGAATCATTTGATCTGTTGGCAAGTGAAGCCAATTGACGAGGTGTTGCAATATGCAAAATACTGTAGTGACGAAATTGAGTTGAAGCAGAGAAAGTTGAAGGAGAAGGTGATGGTAATGCAAATTAAGGCAGCACAAGCAGGGATGCAGGGAAATGGTTTACAGCAGATGGTGCAACAGCCGCAAGGAAACTGGATGTTTCAGGCGCAAGTGAGAGGCAGAGGTCGAGGAGGTTTTGTGAACCGTGGTCCAGACCTGAATACCGTAGTAGTTCAAAATGATGTGCAGGGGATGAAGAAGGTGTTACCTTATCATGCTTGTGGTGGCGTCGGACACTGGATGCGGGAGTGCCCGATGATGGTGCAGGAGGGTGTTGTTCAACAAAGCAATGATGTCAATGCATTCCAAAATGTTAAAGGACCAAGGATGAGATGTCCGAATCCGAATTTTCTGAATGTCATGGTTCAGATGAAGGGTCTTCAACCCATGCAACAAGTGCAGATGCCACGTGTACAACCGATGCAGATGCAGCAAATGCAACAGCAGGTTCCTTTGGTACCTAGACAGCAAATGCAGTTGCCCCTAGCACTAATGGAATAGCAACAAGTGATGCTTCCTCAACAGGTCACAGGTCAAAGAATGAGTCAAAATAACGCAGTACAACAGTTCCAATTGTGTGGTGAGAGTGGAATAAAAGATGAGTGGTCGGATGAGAGCTCAGACAGTGAGGAGTGTAGGCTTGCAGCATCCTTAGAGGTAGATCAAAGGGGACCTTACGTGCAAGGGAAAGAGATGGGTCAAAAAGTCTCATTCTTGGTTGACACAGGAGCTACACGCTCTACAGTCAGGAGTGCAGAGGTTCTGAAGTTGCCTCTTTCAGGACGTACAGTCAAGGTAGTAGGAGTGGCGAATCAGCTCTTGACTAACCCGATCACAGATCCGGTTCAGGTTGAGCTTGGCACCTTTCAGGGGTTGCACAGGTTTGTAGTTTGCGATTCGAGTCCCGTGTCCCTATTGGGAAGAGACTTACTGTGCAAGACAAGAGGTTCTATCACCTGTTCCAATGAGGAGATTGAGGTGCAGACAAACAGTGACGATGAAGGGGATGACCGGCAGATTTCAGAGCCTGAGACTGAGACGACAGATGAGTAGTATCCTCTGATTAACTTCTTCCCAATGTTCACAGTGACTGATCTGCCAGCAGATTTGCAGGGGACAGTCAGAGAGAAAGTGTGGGACTTGACAGGAAGGGAAGTGGGACTGATAAAAGGAGTAGAACCAGTTAAAGTTAGTGTGAAGCCGAATGCTGTATTCCCCCAGGTACCGCAGTAACACATGCCGCAAGATGTCCTTATACAGGTAGCACCGTTAATTGCAGACTTTGTGAAGGAGGGAGTTTTGAAATAAGTGAGGAGCAGTCCAAGTAATTCACCAATAATGGGACTGAGAAAGCCTTGTGGGAAAGTTTGAATTGTCCAAGACTTGAGAAAAATTAACGACATAGTGATGAAGTGTTGCCCAGTGGTGCCAAATCCAGCTGTGACCATGTTCCAGGATCCATGCGATGCAGAGTGGTTCACAGTAGTAGATGTGTCCCAAGCGTTCTTTTCTGTGCCTCTTCATGAGGACAGCCAATTTCTTTTTAATTTCAAATTCTTGGACAAGGTCTACAGTTGGTGTTGAATTCCTCAAGGGTTTTCAGAATCACCTTCCATCTTCAATCAGATATTGAAGAAGGATTTGGAATCATTGGAATTGCCTTTTCAATCGACTCTAGTACAGTACATTGATGATTTGTTGATTGCATCCAAAACGAGGGATGACTGCAAGTACGATTCCATTGCCTTGCTGAACCACTTGGGAAAGAATGGGCATAAGGGGTCTCCAAGAAGCTGCAGTATTGTCAGAAAGAGGTGAAATACTTAGGTCATCTAATTGAGAAAGGGTCAAGGAAGATATCCAGGGAAAGAGTGACCGCCCTATTGCAGATGAATCCCCCAACGACACGGAGAGACGTTACGATGTTCCTGGGAATGGTGAGATACTGTTGTCGGTGGATCCCGAATTTCTCAGTCATCTCCAAGCCATTGGTGAGACTGACGGTTAAGGATGGGCCAGATGTCCTAACACTGACAGAGAAAGAAATTAAGGCGTTTACCGAGCTGAGGGAGTGTATGTGGAGGGCTCCAGCTGTAGGTATGCCTGATTATACAAAGCCTTTTGTCCTGTTTTGTCATGAACGTGATACATGTTCTGTGTCTGTGTCAACATCTGGGCAGTGCGCGCTCTACGGGTGACTGGAATGCAAAAACTCAGCACTCTCAAGAAAAACGTAATTTATGCATTGTGCTGATATGCTGTTGTTTAACCTTTTGCATTGCAGAGTTTAATCCTGAAGACTTATGTGCAAGGTGCTTTTAAAAATTGTTCATTTGCAATGCATTGCTCCATGCTTTCAGAGTGTGGCAGGGTGTGGTCTCTTTCCAGGGCCTTCTAGAAGCTTTCCCTGCAGCATGCCTGGGTGTGGTTTGTGGGCTGGGCCAAGACTCTATATAAGGGAGCCAGCCCAGCTCCACGGGCTCACTATTCAGAGGTCACGGTGCAGAGCAGCAGCAACTTCCTGAGCTCCTGTTCCGGAGGCCTACTTTGATCTTCCAGGCCTCGACCCTTTCACTTTGCTTGGTGATTCTTGATCTGGGTGGTAAGACGGAGGTCGGGCTGGGCCCCCGATCCCGTTCTCGTAGGGTTCTGAGTTCTTGGGCCTAATTAGCATGATAAATCTATTTTTGCTCTTGTGAGTGTGAAAGTGCGCTTGATGTTTAATGGCATTTACTTGCTGGCATTTGAATCGGCTATATGTGCTATTCTTTCCTCGTATACAAATCTAGATATTCATTGTGCGCAACCATTTTATGGCATTTACAAGGTTGCATTTGAATTGGCAAGACGCGCAATTCTTTACTCGAGTACAAATCTAGATATTCATTGTGCACAACCATTTTATGTCATTTACAAGGCTGCATTCGAATCGGCAAGATGCGCAATTCGTTTCCTGTGCTTAATTCATGTTACTCATTGTACACTACCATTTCTTGGCATTCACATGGTGGCCTTCGAATCGGCAAGATACGCAATTAATTTCTTGTGTCTAATTCATGATATTCATTGTGCGTGCTACCATTTCTTGGCATTCACATGGTGGCCTTCAAATCGGTAAGAAGAGCAATTCATTTCTTGTGCCTAATTTATGATATTCATTGTGCATTACTATTTCATGGCATTCACATGGTGGTATTCGAATCGGCAAGATGCCAATTCATTTCCTGTGTTTAATTCATGATATTCAGTGTGAACTACCATTTTACGGCATTCACACGGTGGCATTCGAATCGGCAATTCATTTCTCATACCTAACTCATGTTATTCATTGTGCACAATAATTTCATGGCATTTATAAACCTTTGTGGAAATCTGCAATGCGCGCAATTCATGTTCTTGCATTCTAAGAATCTAAAGTGCTTGAATTCTGGATGTTATATTCTATGTGCATGTAAGGTCTTTAGTACAATTCCTATTGTTTTCCAAGGAATGTTTGGATGGCCTTTATCCTCATGTAATGAGGCCGTGTTTGTTCTGGGACATTGTTCTGGAAGGTTCTTGTATTCCTAGAACAGTATGTTTAAATTAATGAAAATTCCATATGAAAAATTGTACTAACCATTTTTGATTCTTTTCCAGTTACCTAGATTTAGTGAGGCCTAATTAGAGTCTAGTTCTAGGCCATTCATGTTTCCTTAGTTTTCGGTATATTTTCATGTTCCGAGTATCACAGAACTCAAGACTCAGCAGAGTGTTATTTCATGTTCTGAGTATCACAGAACTCTAGACTCAACAGAGTGTTATTTCATGTTCCGAGTATCATTAAACTCTAGACTCAACAGAGTGTTATTTCATGTTCTAAGTATCTCTGAACTCTAGATTCAACAGAGTGTTATTTCACTCAGTTGAGATCCTGTTAACTCGAACCAAAACGCAGCATATGACAAATGCAAGACTGACGAAATATGAAACGATCATATTGGGGTCACCAAATGTAACATTGAAAAGATAAACAGTGCTAAGCCCGGCAACTTTGCTTCCAAATGAAAACACGGAAGTTGAGGAGGCTGATGATGTAGAACATGATTGTCTTGAGGTAACAGAAATGTGCACCAAACCGAGGCCTGATATTAAAGATACCCAATGGGAAGAAAATGACAAAATTATCTTTGTTGAAGGTTCATGTTTGACAGACTCAGTAGGAGTGCTGAGAGCCGGATACGCTGTGTGTACGATCACTGGTATCCGGATTTGGAATTGTTCATGATTTTGGCCAACTATGGTCACAGAGGTCCTGACCTCTTCTGGTTCTCTAGTGAAAAATGGTGACAGAATTGAGTTGTTGCACGCGATCCAATTACCTCATGAAATTGCCGTGGTAAAATGCAGCGCTCATTTGAAATCACAAGACTTTGTGTCAATGGAAAATGGGTATGCGGATCAAGTCGCAAGGTTTTGTGCATTGAACTGTATATCGTTCAAACATCAGTGGGAATTGTTACCTGAAACAGAAAATGAGACATGCACAGTGTTAGAAATTGGGTTTTTGGTTGGCAGTCAGGTTACCCCCTGTCCAAGCAAAAGCCCTCACTCTAGTCAGGGTAAGTCAAACACAATCCAAGATTATCCTGTGCCCACCCTCTGGTAGCTTGGCACGAGCAGTCAGGCTTAACTTAGAAGGCAATGTGTAAAGTATTTGTGCAATAAATCATACAATACCACCATATATCACCACAAAAATACACCACACAGTGTTTAGAAAAATATATAGTATTTATCAGGATAATTGTAGGTCAAAACGAATAAAGTTGCAATGTGAAATTGTAGAGATATCACTGAAAAGTGATATAAAGTGTCTTAAGTCTTTAAAAAGTAAACAAAGTCTCTTTCAAGCACAAAGTACCTGGTTTGGAGTGGAAAATCTCCTCAGAGGGCCACAGAAGAAGAGATACGTGGAAAAAGGGTGGGTGTGTCGATTTCTCCCCAGCACACACGGACTAGCGTCGTTATTTTTCCCGCGGGGGAGTCGTGCGTCATTTTCTGGCACGCAGACAGTCTTTTTCTGTGGATCGCGGGGATTACCAGATGTCCTGGGTCTGTGTGTGGATTTTCCTGCTTGTTTTCCGGCTGCGCGTCGTTCTGCGGGGCTGCGCGTCGAAATTTCGATCTCACGGCATGCGTCGCGTCGTTTTCTCCTCTGGAGGTCGGGCGGCGTTGTCCTGTGCGAAGCCGTGCGTCGAAGTTCCGGTCGTCCCGAAGACGTCGCGTCGATCAGCGTCGGTGTGTGGCGTTTTTCTTGCCGCAGAACAAGCTGTGCGTCGAAAATTTCGGCGCACGGAGCGTCCAAGTGAAAAAGAGAAGTCTTTTTGGTCCTGTGACTTCAGGGAACAGGAGGCAAGCTCTATCCAAGCCCTTGGAGAGCACTTTCACAGCCAGACAAGAGTTCAGCAAGGCAGCAGGCCAACAGCAAGGCAGCTGTCCTTTGTAGAAAGCAGACACGTGAGTCCTTTGAGCAGCCAGGCAGTTCTTCTTGGCAGGATGTAGTTTCTGGTTCAGGTTTCTTCTCCAGCAAGTGTCTGATGAGGTAGGGCAGAGGCCCTGTTTTATACCCAAATGTGCCTTTGAAGAGGGGGAGACTTCAAAGAGTGGCTAATAAGTGCACCAGGTCCCCTTTCAGTTCAATCCTGTCTGCCAGGGTCCCAGTAGGGGGTGTGGCAGTCCTTTGTATGAGAGCAGGCCCTCCACCCTCCCAGCCCAGGAAGACCCATTCAAAATGCAGATGTATGCAAGTGAGGCTGAGTACCCTGTGTTTGGGGTGTGTCTGAGTGAATGCACAAGGAGCTGTCAACTAAGCCCAGCCAGACGTGGATTGTAAGGCACAGAAAGATTTAAGTGCAAAGAAATGCTCACTTTCTAAAAGTGGCATTTCTTGAATAGTAATATTAAATCCAACTTCACCAGTCAGCAGGATTTTATATTACCATTCTGGCCATACTAAATATGACCTTCCTACTCCTTTCAGATCAGCAGCTACCACTTCAATACAGTATGAGGGCAGCCCCAATGTTAGCCTATGAAGGGAGCAGGCCTCACAGTAGTGCAAAAACGAATTTAGGAGTGTTACACTACCAGGACATGTAAACTACACAGGTACATGTCCTGCCTTTCACCCACACAGCACCCTGCTCTAGGGGTTACCTAGGGCACACATTAGAGGTGACTTATATGTGGAGAAAGGGGAAGTTTAGGCTTGGCAAGTACTTTTAAATGCCAAGTCGAGGTGACAGTGAAACTGCACACATAGGCCTTGCAATGGCAGGCCTGAGACAAGGGAAAGGGGCTACTTAAGTGGGTGGCACAACCAGTGTTGCAGGCTCACTAGTAGCATTCAATCTACCGGCCCTCTGCACATTACTAGGGACTTATAAGTAAATTAATAGTCCAATCAGGTATGATTCAAGGTTACCATGTTTTAAGGGAGAGAGCATATGCACTTTAGCACTGGTTAGCAGTGGTAAAGTGCGCAGAGTCTAAAAGCCAGCAAAAACAGTGTCCAAAAAGTGGAGGGAGGCAGGCAAAAAGTTAGGGGTGACCACCCTAAGGCTGTCAGGTCTAACATGTGTCCCCCCCAGCTGAAAGTGGGGAGAGCTACCCGACCTCCTGGGAGCTCTCATCGCTAAGGTGGAAGTATCTGGGGAGACCATCAGCGTTGGCGTGGTCAACCCCTGGGCGATGTTCCACCGTAAAGTCCATCCCCTGTAGGGAAATGGACCACCTCAAGAGTTTTGGATTCTCACCCCTCATCTGCATGAGCCATATGAGGGGCCTGTGGTCTGTCTGAACCCGGAAGTGAGTCCCAAACAGGTAGGGTCTTAGCTTCTTCAGTGCCCAGACCACAGCAAAAGCTTCTCTCTCAATAGCACTCCACCTCTGTTCCCGTGGTAATAGCCTTCTGCTAATAAAGACTACTGGTTGGTCTAGGCCCTCCTCATTTAGCTGTGCTAGGACTGCCCCTATGCCATGCTCTGAAGCGTCTGTCTGCACGATAAATTCCTGGGAGTAGTCAGGGGCCTTGAGCACGGGGGCCGTGCACATAGCTTCCTTCAGGGAGTCAAAGGCTTTCTGACAAGGCTCTGTCCAATTTACCAACCTAGGTTGTTTCTTGGAAGTGAGTTCTGTCAAGGGTGACACAATGGTACCATAGCCCTTGACAAATCTGCGGTAGTATCCTGTGAGGCCTAAAAAGGCTCTCACCTCAGTCTGAGTTCTAGGTGGTTGCCAGGCCTTGATAGTTTCAATCTTGGCCTGGAGTGGCTGCACCTTGCCGCCACCCACTAGGTGTCCCAAGTACACCACGGAACCCTGCCCAATCTGGCACTTACTAGACTTGATGGTCAGGCCTGCCTGTTGCAGGGCCTGAAGCACCTCCTTGAGATGGAGCAGGTGTTCCTCCCAGCTGGAACTGTAGACAGCTATGTCATCCAGGTAGGCTGCACAGAAGGCATCCTTACCAGCTAGGACCCCGTTAACCAACCGTTGGAAGGTAGCGGGGCATTTTTCAATCCAAACGTCATCACCCGGAACTGGTAATGGCCATCAGGGGTTGAAAATGCGGATCTTTCTTTAGCCCTCTCAGTCAGGGCGATCTGCCAGTACCCTGAAGTAAGATCAAACGTACTCAGGAACTTGGCAGCGCCCAGCCTGTCAATGAGCAAATCAGCTCGGGGGATGGGGTGAGCATCAGTCAGTGTGACTGAGTTGAGACCCCGGTAGTCCACACAGAACCGAAGTTCTGGCTTCGTACCTGGGGCAGTAGCCTTAGGGACCAACACCACTGGGCTGGCCCAGGGACTATTGGATTTCTCGATAACCCTTAGAGCTAACATCTTGGAGACCTCCTCCTTGATGCTGGCCTTCACCTTATCCGATAACCTGTAAATTTTGTTCTTCACAGGGAGACTGTCACCGGTGTCAATGTCATGAACACAGAGGTGGGTCAGTCCAGGAGTAAGGGAGAACAGGGGGGAGAACTGCTCCAACAGCTCATAGCAGTCTCCTTTCTGGTTTAGAGTCAGGGAGTCAGAAATAATGACCCCTTTCACTGACCCATCACCTTCTTGGGCAGAGAGGAGGTCGGGGAGAGGTTCACTCTCCTCTTCCATTCCTTCATCTGTGATCAGAAGCATGTTGACCTCAGACCTCTCAAAATGAGCCTTTAGTCGGTTAACATGGAGCACCCTTAGGGGGTTCCTAGGGGTTTGGAGGTCCACTAGGTAAGTGGCCTCCCCTTTCCGCTCCTTTACTTCAAATGGGCCAGACCAGCGGTCCTGGAGAGCTCTAGGCTCTACTGGCTCCATTGCCCACACTTTGTCTCCAGGTTGAAACTCTACCAGGGTGGCCTTCTGGTCATACCAGCGTTTCATTACCTCTTGACTGGCCTCAAGGTTACTTTGGGCCTCTTTCCAGAAGTGGGTCATCTGGTTGCGGAGGGCCAACATGTAGCTGACCACATCCTGAGGGGGTGCCTTTGGAGCTTTCTCCAACCCCTCCTTGACAATGCTTAAGGGTCCCCTGACAGGGTACCCATAGAGAAGCTCAAAGGGACTGAACCCCACTCCCCTCTGGGGGACCTCTCTGTAAGCAAAGAGAAGGCATGGTAAGAGGACATCCCACTTACGCCTCATGGCCTCAGGGAGGCCACCAATCATGCCTTTCAAGGTCTTGTTGAATCTCTCCACAAGACCATTAGACTGGGGGTGATAGGGTGTGGTGAACTTGTAGGTTACACCACACGCATCCCACAGAGACTTCATGTATGCAGACATGAAGTTAGTGCCTCTGTCAGACACTATCTCCTTTGGGAATCCCACACGGGTAAATTTCCCCATCAGAGTGTTGGTCACCACCGGTGCAGTTACGGTCCTCAGAGGGATTGCCTCTGGGTAACGGGTGGCATGGTCCACCAAAACCAAGATGAACCTGTTGCCTAAGGCAGTTTTGGGGTCCAATGGTCCAACAATGTCGATGCCCACCCTTTCAAAGGGGGTGCCAACGACAGGAAGTGGAATCAGGGGGCTTTAACCCTTTTTCCTGCTTTACCACTGGCCTGGCAGGTAGGACAAGATCTGCAGAACTTATCTGAGTTTGTCCTCATTCTGGGCCAATAAAAGTGGGTGACAAGCCTGTCAAAGGTCTTGCCTTGCCCCAAATGTCCTGCCAGGGGAATGTCGTGAGCCAGACCCAGTAGGAAGGTTCGGTAACACTGGGGGACCACCAGCGTACTCACTGCCCCAAAGGCCGGAACCTTAGGCTCACTGTAGAGGAGATCATTCTCCCAATATATGTGGTGATCGCAAGAGGCTTCACCTGCCGCCTGGTCTGAGGCTTGCTTCCTCAGACCCTCCAGAGTGGGACATTCTTTCTGAGCCTTGCAGAATTCCTCCCTGGTGGGTCCACCCTCAACTTGCCAGCGAGCAAGCTCAGGTAAGTCACCTAGGGTGGCAATGTCTTCCCCAGTTGGCTCGGGAGTCTCCTCCTCAGGAGCCCCGTCAGCCACTGCGGGAACTTCTGGGGCCGGTTTCCCGCGCCCCATGCCCCTCCTCTTGGCAACTCTCTGTGCCATTGTTCCAGGCTCCAGACGCCCTTGACTTCCCCCTCGGTCAGCCATGGACCGTGTGGTCATGCAGACCCACTCAGGTAACCCTAACATCTCCAGGTGAGATCTGAGCTCCACTTCTTTCCAAGCAGTATGCTCAAGATCATTGCCTAACAGACAATCTACAGGCATGGCAGGGCTCACAGCTACTTTCAGAGTACCAGAGACCCCCCCCAACTCAAAGGGAACCAGAGCCACCGGTAGGTGACTCTCACGATTGTCAGCGACTATGACCTGGTGGAATGTATTAGGGACTATCTGCTCTGTTGACACCAGCTGATTCTTGATAGTAGTCATACTGGCTCCTGTGTCACGCAGAGCCTCCACCTTCTGCCCATCAATGGTGACCCACTGCCTGTACTTGGAAGTATTTTGGGGCATGTGGGCTTTGGGCACCATTTCTCCTTCCCCCAGGGACACTAGGGAAATCTCTACCTGTTCCCCAAAGCTATCTGGGTCCATCTCCCCCCCGAGCGCTACACTAGTCAACCCAGGTGTCTGTCCGGTAGTGGACAGTGCTCTCTTGGAGCACTGGGGGTCGCCTTTATAGTGGGGTTGGATTTCCCTGACCTATCATATGTCCCTGGCTTTTTCCCAAATCTGGAAAAGTAATGGTTGCCACCCCCTCCCTGGGAATTCTTTTGGGGGCCTTTGGAGAGTTCCTTATCTGTAATTTTATCTCCCCCCTCTTTCTTCTGTTGGGAACCCTGACCACCTTCTTGGACACTCTGGTGCTAACCCAGAGGTCCGCCTCCTCAGCAAGCTTCCTGGGATCAGTCAGCTTACTATCCACTAAGTGCTGGCGCAACTCTGTAAAAGTAGTATTAAGCATATGCTCTCTCAGAATCAAGTCATATAAACCTTTATAATCATCTACTTTGTTGCCCCGCACCCATCCATTCAGTGCCTTACTGGAGAAGTCAAAGAAATCTACCCATGTTTGTGTGGTTTGTTTGGTGCTATCCCTGAACCTCTGACGTTATCCCTCAGGGGTCAGCCCAAACTTGGCAAGTAAAGTGGCTTTCTGAAGTGGGTATGTGTTTTGATCAGGTTGATCCAATGTGAGAAGTGTGTCCCTCCCCAATGGCGGTACATAACCCCACATAGCTACCCCTGATTGCCCTTCAGGAACCTCATGAGCCCTTAGTGCAACTTCATAAGCAGTTAACCATTTATCTATGTCATCTCCCACCACAAAATTGGGCACCACATTTTTGGGTATACGAACCTTCTTTTCTCCAGCAGGTCCTGTCAGTATGCTGCCACCATTATTGCTGGATTCAGACTGCTTTGCCTTGAGATCCAGCTCCTTGAGACTCAGTTCATGAGCCAATAACAGTTTCTTTTCAGCCAAGGCTCTCTCAGCTGCAGCTTCAGCTCTTTCAGCTTCAATCTGTTTGGCTGCTCTTTCAGCCTCAGCTTGCTTGGCTTCTCTCTCTGTCCTTCTTTCCTCCTGTTGAGCCTCAATTTTCAGTTTTGCCATTTGCAATTGGAACTCCCTTTCCTCTCTCCTTTACTCTGCGGTCAGGCTTTGCACAGAGACACTGCTCCCCGGTCTGGAAGGGGGCACAATTGCAGTGGTACCACCATCCACAGATAGTAACAAATCCTCTGAGGGGCCATTTTCTGGCTCCTCTTCCTCATCATCCTCTTCTAAATGGGCTTCTGCCCAGGCCCTCAGCGCCACTTGAAAGTCCTCCTTTTTGGAGGCCCCTTGGGTGGGTACCCTCATTGCCCTGCAGAATCCTTTTAGTTGTTTGACCGTATATGTATCCAACAGGACTAGGTCAAAGTCTCCTATCTGAGACCCAGTCAGAGACATGTTGAGTGAGGACTTAGTTTCTGAAAATTGTCAGGAAAAAACGAATTTACAAAAAGAGATAAAAATCAAGTTGACCTTCAACTGTGGGTAGGTAGTGAAATACTTAGCTACTGTATGTCACTGCACAAATACAAGTCCTATCCTCACCGCTGATCACCAATGTTAGAAATGGGGTTTTTGGTTGGCAGTCAGGTTACCCCCTGTCCAAGCAAAAGCCCTCACTCTAGTCAGGGTAAGTCACACACAATCCAAGATTATCCTGTGCCCACCCTCTGGTAGCTTGGCACGAGCAGTCAGGCTTAACTTAGAAGGCAATTTGTAAAGTATTTGTGCAATAAATCATACAATACCACCATATATCACCACAAAAATACACCACACAGTGTTTAGAAAAATATATAGTATTTATCAGGATAATTGAAGGTCAAAACGAATAAAGTTGCAATGAGAAATTGTAGAGATATCACTGAAAAGTGATATGAAGTGTCTTAAGTCTTTAAAAAGTAAACAAAGTCTCTTTCAAGCACAAAGTACCTGGTTTGGAGTGGAAAATCACCTCAGAGGGCCACAGAAGAAGAGATACGTGGAAAAAGGGTGGGTGCGTCGATTTCTCCCCAGCACACACAGACTTGTGTCGTTATTTTTCACGCGGGAAAGTCGTGCGTCGTTTTCCGGCGCGCGGACAGTCTCTTTCTGTGGATCGCGGGGATTACCAGATGTCCCGGGTCTGTGCGTGGATTTTCCTGCCTGTTTTACGGCTGCGCGTCGTTCTGCGGGGCTGCGCGTCGAAATTTCGATCTCACGGCAGGCGTCGTTTTCTCCTCTGGAGGTCGGGCGGCGTTGTCCTTGCGAAGCCGTGCGTCGAAGTTCCGGTCGTCCCGAAGGCGTCGCATCGATCAGCGTTGGTGTGCAGCGTTTTTCTCACCGTGGAACAAGCTGTGCGTCGAAAATTTCGGTGCACGGAGCATCCAAGTGAAAAAGAGAAGTCTTTTTGGTCCTGAGACTTCAGGAAACAAGCTCTATCCAAGCCCTTGGAGAGCACTTTCACAGCCAGACAAGAGTTCAGCAAGGCAGCAGGCCAACAGCAAGGCAGCAGTCCTTTGTAGAAAGCAGACAGGTGAGTCCTTTGAGCAGCCAGGCAGTTCTTCTTGGCAGGATGTAGTTTCTGGTTCAGGTTTCTTCTCCAGCAAGTGTCTGATTAGGTAGGGCAGAGGCCCTGTTTTATACCCAAATGTGCCTTTGAAGTGGGGGAGACTTCAAAGAGTGGCTAAGAAGTGCACCAGGTCCCCTTTCAGTTCAATCCTGTCTGCCAGGGTCCCAGTAGGGGGGGTGGCAGTCCTTTGTGTGAGAGCAGGCCCTCCACCCTCCCAGCCCAGGAAGACCCATTCAAAATGAAGATGTATGCAAGTGAGGCTGAGTACCCTGTGTTTGGGGTGTGTCTGAGTGAATGCACAACGAGCTGTCAACTAAGCCCAGCCAGACGTGGATTGTAAGGCACAGAAAGATTTAAGTGCAAAGAAATGCTCACTTTCTAAAAGTGGCATCTCTAGAATAGTAATATTAAATCCAACTTCACCAGTCAGCAGGATTTTATATTACCATTCTGGCCATACTAAATATTACCTTCCTACTCCTTTCAGATCAGCAGCTACCACTTCAATACTGTATGAGGGCAGCCCCAATGTTAGCCTATGAAGGGAGCAGGCCTCACAGTAGTGCAAAAACGAATTTAGGAGTTTTACACTACCAGGACATGTAAACTACACAGGTACATGTCCTGCCTTTCACCCACACAGCACCCTGCTCTAGGGGTTACCTAGGGCACACATTAGAGGTGACTTATATGTGGAGAAAGGGGAAGTTTAGGCTTGGCAAGTACTTTTAAATGCCAAGTCGAGGTGACAGTGAAACTGCACACATAGGCCTTGCAATGACAGGCCTGAGACAAGGGAAAGGGGCTACTTAAGTGGGTGGCACAACCAGTGCTGCAGGCCCACTACTAGCATTTAATCTACCGGCCCTATGCACACTACTAGGGACTTTTAATTAAATTAATAGTCCAATCAGGTATGATTCAAGGTTACCATGTTTTAAGGGAGAGAGCATATGCACTTTAGCACTGGTTAGCAGTGGTAAAGTGCGCAGAGTCTAAAAGCCAGCAAAAACAGTGTCCAAAAAGTGGAGGGAGGCAGGCAAAAAGTTGGGGGTGACCACCCTAAGGCTGTCAGGTCTAACACACAGGTTACGCATTAAGGGTGGTTGACACGTTGGAGGAATTGAAATTGCTGCAGGGACGTGCCAGCAAAAATGAGAAGCGTTCTTGGGTAAGGATGCAATGTGTACAAAGACCAGATGATTTGTGGGTCTCAGACAAAGGGAAAATGGTTTTGCCGAACAGTCTTCTGTCACAGTTTGCAAGGTTTTACCATGGGCAAGTACATATTGGGAGAGATGCCATGATCAGGTTGTTCAAGATTGACTGGCTTAACCCAAAGTTCAGACAAGCTGCAGAAGTGATCTGTCACAGGTGCATCATCTGTTAGCAGATGAATGCGGGGAAAGGGACACTGGTGAATTTGAGCCACATTGGGAGAGCAGGAGGTCCATTTAGCAGAATGCAATTGGATTTTATTGAAATGCCTGTGTGTGGAGGTCTGGGATACATGTTAGTGATTGTGTGTATGTTTATTCACTGGATTGAAGCTTACCCTACACGCAGAAATGACAGTCTCACAGTAGCAAAGCTGCTGCTTAGGGAATTGATACCACGTTTCGAGTTTCCGATCTCTTTAGAATCAGATAGGGGAAGTCACTTCAACAACGAGGTGGTTAAGCTATTGTGTGCAGCTTTGAACATTGAACAGAAGTTGCATTGTAGTTACACCCCTGAAGCATCAGATTACTGGAGCAGATGAATCGCACCCTGAAGTCGAGAATAGTAAAAATGTGTGCAGCTACAAATTTGAAATGGCCGGATTCATTGCCCTTGGTGCTAATATCTATGAGAAACACGCCCAACAAGAATACAGGACTGTCTCCTCATGAAATTCTCATGGGCTGAGCTATAAGACTGGCCGCAGTGCCTGCAAATGCTCTTGTGAATATCACGGATGATATGGTGTTGGACTACTGCAAGGGTCTGGCTGAAGTGCTCCGCTCTTTCTGTCACCAGGTGGAAGCCACCACACTGCCACCGATAAATGATCCAGGCCACAACCTGAAAGCTGGTGACTGGGTTGTCATCAAGAAACACATGAAGAAGTCGTGTTTGGAGCCATGTTGGAAGGGGCCATATCAAGTAATATTAACAACTACTACTGCTGTGAAATGTGCGGGAATTCCTAACTGGATCCTTGCCAGTCACACGAAAAAGGAAACATGTCCACTAATGAGGAAATCGAGTTGTCGAAAGTAACAGCAACAGAAAAGGAAGTCTCAGGGCGGGAGAGTAATCAGAGGGGAACTAAGACAGAAGGAGAGCCCGTTGAGGATGGCTTGGTCACTCCAATAAGAGAGGAAGGAGAAGAGACCCAGAGGGGTGACGGTGAGCCTATCTCAACTGAGGCGCCAGGAGGACCGAGTCAGAAGGAGGTTCTCCCAGAAGCAGACGAATACAGACAAGAATTTGAGCCCCTGACAGTCCCAGAAGGCGAAGGAGTTGAGGTGGAAGAGCATCAGAGTGTCCAGATTCCTCCTGAGCAAATTGCAGGTCCATCAAGAGAAAACACCATGGAGTCAGAGGAGGGTGACGAGTTGCCACAAGGAAGATCAAAGACCAGAGAGACACTGAAAGGAGATAAGTGGCCAGAACTGCAAATGACTAAGGGAAAGGCGGTTGTTGAAGATGCAATAGAGGAGGAGGTAGATACAAGAAGAAGAGAAGATCTGAGTGAAGGAGAGTTGCAGGGTGATCGCAAGTTGAAAAGAAAGAGAGTGGCAAACAGAAGGTACGCAGGTCCTGAATGGGCATATGCAACATCAGCTGAGTGGCAACAAGAGTTCTTGGCGTTCTGTTTTGATTGAGAAGTCCCAGGTCAGTACTTTGGTACCTGAGTCTGGCCAGAGAAAGAGACTGTGTTGATGTGAAAATTGAGTCAAAGAAAACTGAGAAAAGAGACTGATAAAACGGATGTGACACTGTTAACCTGAATTGACTTTTGAGAACTGGTTTTGACAAGCTGCTAACCTGAATTGACAAGGATCCTGGGAGTGAATGTGAAAACTGTAAATAATTGCTGAAGAAAGACTTTCGCTTGCTTTAACTTACTGAAAAAAAAGGCTTTAACCATCCGCTGTTGGTTGTTGTTTGAACTTATAATACTTCGTTTTCTGATTCTTTACAGATCATGGCTAAAGTTAGAGATGATAATAGGGGAAGTAGGCGCTGTAAATATTTGGGTGTTGGTTTGGGTGTTGTGTGTGTGATATTCATCATAGTTCTGATTGTGGGAATGCCATTGGTGGATAAGCGTGAAACTAACAATGCTACAATTCCTGAGACCGCCGCTACACTAACAGCTTGGGAGAGGTTCGAGCAGGACACAAGATATTTGCATGAGGGAACTAACGAAAAAGGGGAACTATCAACTAATGTTTTCTATCGCTTGCTGAGTGAATATGTTGACACTATGGATGCGAAAGATTGTTATGTGTGTAAACAGATTCCTTTTTCAGTTACCTATCATAATTTGCCTCTAACATATTGGATAAGCTGTAGTTTGTTACTAACACGATTCTATAACCAGGAGGAGATTCAATACTTTTATTCAAATCACGACCTTGTGTTTTCTTATGTGCCTATCATAGAGGATTTAAATAGTGTAGCTAAATACTAAAGCATAAAATTAATTAAGGGGTTCTTTGAAGGAACATTAACATTTAGTACATCTTATGCACACCGCAATAATCTGACATGTTTGCTTACACGCATAGAGAAAAGTTTTTTAGATCACACGGAAGATAGAAGAAGGGCTTTGAAAGGGAAATTGGAGAAAGGATTGCAGCAGCGAGCTTTTGTAAATAGTGAGAGTTACAGTGCGGTTAGGGAACAAGGGAAATCAGCTTTAGATGCACTACACGTAGGTAAGCTTTGCATTACGCAACAAAAGTCATATTATGACAATGTGTTTGTGGGAACGAGTGAATGTAAGCATGTGTTTTTGTTTCAGAGCAAATGGACGTTCATGTTAAATGGACAGGATCCAGCAATCCCTGGGATCTATTATATTTGTGGACTAAATGCTTATTACCGTCTTCCAAAGCGATGGTATGGGACATGTTATTTGGAGATAGTTTTCCCAAAGATATATCAATTAGAGGACATGATAAAGTTTCCGAAATTGTCTGAATTACATCGTACGAGACAAAGGAGAGAGACTGCCGCTGGTGTAGTAGAAGACATATTTGGGGCAATAATTCCTTCAGTGGGAGTTATTTTGAATTCCATAAAGATTTGAAAGTTGTCTACTATTGTGGATAACATGCTGACAAATTTCACAGAGGCTATTCTCCTGATGGATACTGAACTTGCTGCGGAGAGGGCTATGACTCTTCAAAACAGGCTTGCTTTAGACATTCTTTTAGCAAAAAATGGCGGAGTTTGTAAAATGCTTAATGAGCGTCATTGTTGTGCTTACATACCTGATAATGGTAATGAAATTAGAAGTATGCTTACTAACCTAACAAGAGATATTACAGAGTTGAAGGAGCTGAAAGAACCTGGAGTTTGGGAAAAAGTTGGAAAGGGACTTGCTAAAGTGGGAAGTTGGTTTAGTAATATTTGGCATGGGATATTGGCAAAAATAATACAGGGAATATTGATTGTTATAGCTCGCCTATTTGAGTTATCGCTGTCATGCAAAATTAGTAAAAGAATTAAATTAAAAATGGCGAAAAATAATAAGACGAGGGAAGAAAAGAAAAGGGAACAAATGTTCAGGGCAAAATTAGAAAGGGCACGGTTGAGAGAAGAAATTGAAATGAGAAAATTCTAGGATGGAAATTGTAAAGGAAAAGGTTGTGTGATGACAAGAGTCATCAGAGGAAGGATTGTTGGAATGTGACTTTTAGGATTAATATTAACATGAAAAGCTTGCAATATAATGTGTAATGAAGTCACGTAGAAGATATGTTAACCTAGAAAAATAATGAACACGTTTGAAATGTGCCCACGGGGAGTGGCCACCAATGTATACGATGATTAATGAAACTGACTAACGATGAATTAACAATGTACTCATGTATGGTTTTGTATTAGCATATCTTAATTAGAGTCATGTATTAGGGTTTTGCGAAGTTAATCACTAGGCCTTAGTTAGTAAGGGTCTGGGCCTAGCTGCCTGGTCTCATATTAATTGTGTTTTTCTAACGTGCAATGTGCTGCTTTCCTGAAGGACACGAAGCCGTACTTTTCCAGAAGCTAGAGATATGTGTGTAGCTGTAGTAAATTCTTTCTCATGGGACCCGACTTGCTCAAGGAGACATTCTTGCCAAGTGAAACAGTGTAATTCGCAACAGGTGCAAGGTCGCCTGGACTAGGAGAAGACAATGGAACTACTGACTGGAGCGACAAGTGTAACTTTTCTTACCTGACATTCCACCCGATGAAGACGTCAATCACTGGAGCCAATCGACTGCATGAGAACTGTGTTAGGTGAAAATTCTAGTAAGGTGCGTGAGGGATTATTGGACAGAGATAATGATGCACCAAATATTGCCTAATGGGAAATTAGAGACTTGTTAGACTGGTTTAATATAACCGCATGACTCAAGGAGAAGCCAGCCACTTTTTGAAGCCATTACTTAGCCATTCTTCATCATCCCTTGCCATTCTGAGAGACTTTGTCTTTGACGGTCTTATACCTCAAACCATCCTCGCCTTATTCCTTGCCTGTTATGCACTTCTCCTCCTTATGAGGGAAGAGTTCTTCTTGCTATGCCCTACTGACACTTACCTGTTTTATCCTGACTGATGGCGAATCGACTGATGTCCTGAGGACGAAGACTGATGCTGTTTGCTGACTCATTCGGATGGGTAACTATCTGATGAAATTGTAATTGTCTGTTTGCCTTTTCTTTCTGGGTACCAACTGCTCTTTTGATAGAGACCATAGTTAGATGTTTTCCAAATTCATGTAGCTAAATTGTTTTGCATGAAGCCCAACATGCTGATGCTAATTCGAGGTTAGTTAAGGAGTTCACTAATATCGGATGCAAATAGACAAATTACTGAATTCTTGCTTTGTTGAATAATGTACTAGTGATGCTCTGCTAAAGTTGATCTATGGTAACGTCGTGCTTTGTTCTAATGTTCTTGATCTATGCTTTGATAAAGTTTTGCTCAAGTTGCCAAGTTATAGTGGTTTTGATGTGCTTATTGATGTTGAAACTAATAAACATGATATTAGATTGTAACTAATAGGAAATAAATATCCTAACCCTTAACTAGATTTGTTGTGGTTATTCATGGCTGAAAGGCCATGGTGCGTCCGTTGCATTGATCTATATTAAATGTTATTGATTAGCTTGATTGATTAGTTATTGTGCACATTGATAGAGCTATTGACTTATTGATTGTGATGCCAAAAGATACCTCGTTCTGGGAAGTCTCCAAACGTGGTCAAAAGGTTAATTGGCCTAGATGTGTCTCCTTGTAAGTTTATCAAGGTTCTGACGCGTTATCAGTTCCTGTTGCAGGCCCAGGGGTGTACAGGCCATAAGTACGTTATTGTCTGCCTAAAGGATTGCCCGATTCGGACGATGGCCGATTTGTGAGAGAATATTGCAATTATCTACTAGAGCTTTACCCAGACTATTAATATATATAGGGTGAACAGAAAGGGGGCAAGAATGCACCCTTGTCTGGAGCCCTTCTCTATATTAAAAGAGTGAGTGCATTTTTCTTTAAGGCCATATCGAACCCTCGCCTTACCCCTGAGTACAACTCCCTCAGGAACTATATTACAGGAGGGTCTACACCAAGCTCTGTCATGGTGGCCTGCAACTTAGCATGCAGCACGGAATCAAACATGCTGGATAAGTCAACAAAGGCTAAAAACATATTGCTCTGCTTAATCAGTGGTGGAACACAGGCCCCTGCAGCCCTACGGAGGAGAGATGACCGAGCACCAGGGTGTCCCCTTAGCACAGTAGTTTGGCCTGAGAGCTTCTGACGGAGTCTGGGGGGCTCCGTGTACTTTGCAGGGGAGGGATGGCTCATTTTTCGTTATGCCACTATGCCTAATCAGTGTATACTTCCTAACTAAAAAGTTAAGGTTTAGTCCCTTTTCTATTGTCCCAAGACCACTAGGAAAGCAGTATTGTAGGTCAGAGAGAATCTCAAGAGTTGCAGCCCACTCCTCTAATCTATACAAGATAATTCAGCCTACAACTTTCACTAGTGAGTCTAGTAATGACCTCGGATGATAGCAGACTGGTGAAGAACAATCACCCTTCTTGTAGATTGGGACAGAAAGTGACACTGACCATGTACTCAAAATGCCTGAGCTACAAGAGGCTATCAGCACCTGGGTTAATAGAGGACTCCAGAGGGAGACATTTGCCTTGAAAAGGTCGAGGGAAATACCATGAGGACCCGGTGCTTTCTTTCTTGCTAGCCAAAAGGGCCCTATTAAGCTCCTCTTTCTAGAGATGCTGCAGGGGAGTTCTACTAAGGCAGCTTCATCCTCTATATCTTTTTTCCTCCCCATCACGGCTAGTATATATTAGCATCTCCGCACCTGCACTTCCTGTATACACCTCGGGATTTTGTGGAGGGCTTCCTTAAGATGTTTGTTAGCCTTGTATAGACAGAATCAAACCACCCTTGTCTATCTAGAGTAGGCCGTTGTCTGGTAGCAGATAAACCTTCCTTAATCCCATTTGTTAGAGTTAGGAAGGCGAAGGGACTAACTGTATCATCGAGGGATGTTTCAAAAGCCTTTGTGTGTGTGAAACCAATCTTTCCCACAAAAATAATGGAGTTGATCTGCGATCAGATTAGTGTAAGAACATTTCGTGTGGCAATCTCTATATTATTGACTGGACATGGTGTAGCAGATTTAGCTTGATTAATCAAGTGCTTGAGGTTAAGAGCTACACTTTGTGGGTAGTGGTCACTCAAAGAGATAGCGTGTGTGTGGTAAAGCTGGATACAAATCAAGAGTGCCTGTAAGGAAATGGCTCCCTGTTGCAATTACCCCCCACTTTTTGCCTGATACTGATGCTGACTTGACTGAGAAGTGTGCTGGGACCCTGCTAACCAGGCCCCAGCATCAGTGTTCTTTCACCTAAAATGTACCATTGTCTCCACAATTGGCACAACCCTGGCACCCAGGTAAGTCCCCTGTAACTGGTACCCCTAGTACCAAGGGCCCTGATGCCAGGGAAGGTCTCTAAGGGCTGCAGCATGTCTTATGCCACCCTAAGGACCCCTCACTCAGCACAGGCACACTGCTTGCCAGATTGCGTGTGCTGGTGGGGAGAAAATTACTAAGTCGACATGGCACTCCCCTCAGGGTGCCATGCCAATCTCACACTGCCTGCGGCATAGGTAAGTCACCCCTCTAGCAGGCCTTACAGCCCTAAGGCAGGGTGCACTATACCACAGGTGAAGGCATTGGTGCATGAGCACTATGCCCCTACAGTGTCTAAGCAAAACCTTAGACATTGTAAGTGCAGGGTAGCCATAAGAGTATATGGTCTGGGAGTCTGTCAAAATCGAACTCCACAGCTCCATAATGGCTACACTGAATACTGGGAAGTTTGGTATCAAACTTCTCAGAATAATAAACCCACACTGATGCCAGTGTTGGATTTATAAAAAAATGCACACAGAGGGCATCTTAGAGATGCCCCCTGTATTTTACCCAATTGTTCAATGCAGGACTGACTGGTCTGTGCCAGCCTGCTGCTGAGAGACGAGTTTCTGACCCCATGTGGTGAGAGCCTTTGTGCTCTCTGGGGACAGAAACAAAGCCTGCTCTGGGTGGAGGTGCTTTACACCTCCCCCTGCAGGAACTATAACACCTAGCAGTGAGCCTCAAAGGCTCAGGCTTCATGTTACAACGCCCCAGGGCACTCCAGCTGGTGGAGATGCCCGCCCCCTGGGCACAGCCCCCACTTTTGGCGGCAAGTCCAGGAGAGATCATGAGAAAAACAAGGAGGAGTCACTGGCCAGTCAGGAAAGCCCCTAAGGTGTCCTGAGCTGAGGTGACTCTGACTTTTAGAAATCCTCCATCTTGCAGATGGAGGATTCCCCTAATAGGATTAGGGATGTGCCCCCCTCCCCTCAGGGAGGAGGCACAAAGAGGGTGTAGCCACCCTCAGGGCTAGTAGCCATTGGCTTCTAACCCCCCAGACCTAAACACACCCCTAAATTGAGTATTTAGGGGATCCCAGAACCAAGCAAGAGAGATTCCTGCAAACTAAGACGAAGAAGGACTGCTGAGCTGAAAAACCTGCAGAGAAGACGGAGACACCAACTGCTTTGGCCCCAGCTCTACCGGCCTGTCTCCCCACTTCTAAAGACACTGCTCCAGCGACGCATTCCACAGGGTCCAGTGACCTCTGAAGCCTCAGAGGACTACCCTGCATCTAGAAGGACCAAGAACTCCGGAGGAGAGCGGCTCTGTTCCACGAAGACTGCAACTTTGCAACAAAGAAGCAACTTTGAAACAACACACGTTTCCCGCCGGAAGTGTGAGACTTTGCACTCTGCACCCAACGCCCCCGGCTCAACTTGTGGAGAACAAACACCACAAGGAGGACTCCCCGGTGACTACGAGACCGTGAGTAGCCAGAGTTGACCCCCCTGAGCCCCCACAGCGACGCCTGCAGAGGGAATCCCGAGGCTCCCCCTGACCGCGACTGTCTGCTTCAAAGACCCGATGCCTGGTAAAGACACTGCACCTGCAGCCCCCAGGACCTGAAGGATCCGACCTCCAGGGCAGGAGCGACCCCCAGGTGGCCCTCTCCCTTGCCCAGGTGGTGGCTACCCCGAGAAGCCCCCCCTTTGCCTGCCTGCATCGCTGAAGAGACCCCTTGGTCTCCCATTGAATTCTATTGCGAACCAGACACCTGTTTGCACACTACACCCGGCCGCCCCGTGCCGCTGAGGGTGTACTTTCTGTGCTGACTTGTGTGTCCCCCGGTGCCCTATAAAACCCCCCTGGTTTGCCCTCCGAAGACGCGGGTACTTACCTGCTGGCAGACTGGAACCGTGGCACCCCCTTCTCCATTGAAGCCTATGCGTTTTGGGCAACACTTTGGCCTCTGCACCTGACCGGCCCTGAGCTGCTGGTGTGGTAACTTTGGGGTTGCCCTGACCCCCCAACGGTGGGATACCTTGGACCCAACTTTGAACCCCATAGGTGGTTTACGTACCTGCAAAACTAACAAACACTTACCTCCCCCAGGAACTGTTGAAAATTGCAGTGTCTAGTTTTAAAATAGCTATATGTCATTTGTGTGAAAACTGTATATGCTATTTTCCTAATTCAAAGTTCCTAAAGTTCCTAAGTGAAGTACCTTTCATTTAAAGTATTACTTGTAAATCTTGAACCTGTGGTTCTTAAAATAAACTAAGAAAATATATTTTTCTATACAAAAACCTATTGGCCTGGAATTGTCTTTGAGTGTGTGTTCCTCATTTATTGCCTGTGTGTGTACAACAAATGCTTAACACTACCCTCTGATAAACCTACTGCTCGACCACACTACCACGAAATAGAGCATTAGTATTATCTCTTTTTGCCACTATCTTACCTCTAAGGGGAACCCTTGGACTCTGTGCATACTATTCCTTACTTTGAAATAGAGCCAACTTCCTACATTGGTGGATCAGCGGTGGGATACAAGACTTTGCATTTGCTGGACTACTCAGCCAATACCTGATCACACAACTAAATTCCCCAAAATTGTCATTAGAAACTGATTTTTGAAATTTGAGCTATTTTTCTAAATTTTTAAAAGTCCTGCTAGGGCCTTGTGTTAGTCCCTGTTAGCATTTCTTTTAGAGTTTAAAAGTTTTGTAAAAGTTTGAATTAAGTTCTAGAGATAGTTTTAGATTCTTAAAAAGTATTCCAACTCTTAGAAACACAGGGGGTCATTACAACATTGGCAATAAAAGCCGCTTAGCGCCGTGCAGAAGACAGCCAATACACCACGGCGGCCGCGGAATTCCGCCACAGCTATTATGACTCATATCTCGGAATCTGACGAAAGTCAGACACCCACACAAGTCCGCCACACCAAAGGTCAGTGATAAACTGGCGAAAACAATTCCTCCACCGTCACGCCAACAGAAACATGCCCATGCTATCACGACCCACGAATCCATGCGGTGGTCTTTCAACCGCGGTATTCCATTAGCGGTACACTCCGCTGCGCTCAAAATACACACACATCTCCAAAACACCGCCACATTGGACAATTCCAAATACACACACCTGATACACATACACACACCACTCCCACACACCCAACACAATATAAAACACACACCCACATCACCCACAAACCCCTACGACCACAATTCACGGACGAAGGCCAGAGAGATAGAGAGCACAGCAACTGAGAACCCCACCACACAGAGGCACACAACACCATCACCCATACAACATTACACACACAATACACCACATACCACTACACATCACCACACACATCAACACTTACACCACCCCACACATCACCCACACCACCCCATGTCACGCCAAAGACACCCCCGGTTTTCCGAGGAGGAGCTCAGGGTCATGGTGGAGGAAATCCTACGGATAGAGCCACAGCTATTTGGCTCACAGGTGCAGCACACATCCATAGCCAGGAAGATGGAGCTATGGCGCAGAATAGTGGACAGGGTCAACGCTGTGGGACAGCATCCAAGAAATCGGGAGGACATCAGGAAGAGGTGGAACGACCTACGGGGGAAGGTGCGTTCAGTGGTCTCCAGGCATAACATCGCCGTACAGCGGACTGGCGGCGGACCCCCACCTCCTCCCCCACAACTAACAACATGGGAGGAGCAAGTCTTGACCATCATGCATCCAGAGGGCCTGAGAGGAGTCGGTGGAGGAATGGACACTAGTAAGTCAAATCTTAACTATCATATCCCCCACCCTACCTGCATGCTATCACACACCCCCACCCTCACATCTGCACACTTCTACAGGTACAGCCGCCACCTCCCGTACCAGCACTGCCCTCCCAGGAGCCCCTTAGCGTTCGCCCCGTGCCCGCTCACCCAGGAGGGTGGGCATCACCTTCGCCACAGGCACCTCAGCCTCTGCCCCAGTCACCCCTGCTGCCCTCAGTGAGGAGGCCATTGACCTCCTCAGGTCACTCACTGTTGGGCAGTCTGCCATTGTGAATGCCATCCAGGGTGTAGAAAGGGAGTTGCAACACACTAATGCATTCCTGGAGGGCTTTCATTCTGGTCAGGCTGCCCATCATCGAACCCTGCAATCTCTGGCCTCAGCACTGATGGCAGCCATTGTCCCTGTGTCTAGCCTCCCCCCTCCAACTTCCTCTACCCAGACCCAATCCCCTGTACCCCAGCCTATCCCAAGCACACCATCAGACAAGCATGCATACACCTCAACACACAAAAGTAGCTCAGGCAAACATAGGCACCACACAACCCACAGGCACTCACACAAGCATCACCCACATACAGATACAGCAACATCCACTGCCTCCACTGTGTCCCCCTCCTCGTCGTCTCCCTCCTCCCTCCCAGTGTCATCTACACTATCACCTGCATGCACTACATCTACAGCCACTAGGACTCGCACCAGAACACCCAGCACCACACCCGGCTCACCTGCACTCACCACCCCCACTACCATTTACACGTCCCCTGTGTCCTCTCCCAGTGTGTCTGTGACTCCCCCTCCCAAAGTACACAAACGCGGGCACCCACACACACAACATCCATCCACCTCACGACAGCCTCCAGTACCTGCACCTGCACCCAAAACGCCTAAAGTGACACCTCCTACAACCACCTCCTCTTCCTCCACTCCCAGACCCCCTCCAGCTACCCATCCCAGTGTTCGTCAGAAACTCTCCCTCAGCAAGGTTGACCTCTTTGGCCCCACCCCTCCAATTCATAAGTCCTGTAGTAGCGCCTCAGCCAAAAAGACTCCAGTACCAGTGGTGCGTGTTACAGGTGTGTGGAGTGCACTGGCCACCAGGGCAGGCAGTGTGACACGGAGCCAAAGCACTGCCAGTCCACCCCCTGTAAAGCATCTCAAGTTGGAAAGTGGCCGACGGGACAGGGTGAAGACTCCTGGCGGCAAAAGTGCTCACAAGGGTCCCAGGGGGATTGCAGAGTCAGCTGTGACTCCTCCAAAGGCGGTGAAGTGCCAGAAGAAGTCTGCACAGTCTGGTAAGAGCAGCACGGCGGAGAAGGGCGCCATCGTCCCCGGCGGCCGGGACGCCACCGCCCGCACCGTTGTCACTGGTCAGGAGACCACCGCCGGAGTCAGTGCCCAGGAAGGCAGGAGTATCGTCACTGGTCAGGAGACCACCGCCGGGGTCATTGCCCAGGAGGGCAGAGGTATCGTCACTGGCCAGGAGACCACCGCCGGAGTCATTGCCCAGGAGGGCAGGAGTATTGTCACTGGTCAGGAGACCACCGCTGGAGTCAGTGCCCAGGAGGGCAGCAGTATCGTCACTGGTCAGGGGACCACCGCCGGAGTCAGTGCCCAGGAGGGCAGGAGTATCATCACTGGTCAGGAGACCACCGCCGGAGTCCGTGCCCAGGAGGGCCCCGGCTGCCACAGCCCCGCTGGGCAATGAGGGACCGTCATGCCACACACCAATGCACAGGTCAGAGACCGCCATGGCAAAGCACCGCTGAACAAGGAAATCACCGCCATGGTAAAGACCGCTGAACAGGGCAAAGCACCGCTGAACAGGGCAGAGCACCGCTGAACAGGTCAGAGACCGCCATGGCAAAGCACAGCTGAACAAGGAATTCACCGCCATGGTGAAGACCGCTGAACAGGGCAGAGCACCGCTGAACAGGGCAAAGCACCGCTGAAGAAGGAAAACACCGCCACATCAAGCATCGTCATCCCATGTACAGCTGGGACAGTGACGGAATAGGAACCGTCACGGGAAGCCTAATGCAGTCTAGGCACCATTTCCCCTCCAGAACCAGTAGAGACTGTTATCCACTTGAGAGACTGTGGCTTTGCACTCCCCAGGATGGTACAGTGGGCAAACCAACCACTGCAGAGACTTGAGAGACTGTGGCTTTGCACTCCCAGGATGGAACAGTGGGCAACCCACCCATGGCAGAGACTTGAGAGACTGTGGCTTTGTACTCCCCAGGATGGAACAGTGGGCAACCCACCAACTGCAGAGACTTGAGAGACTGTGGCTTTGCACTCCCCAGGATGGAACAGTGGGCAAACCAACCACTGCAGAGACTTGAGAGACTGTGGCTTTGCACTCCCCAGGATGGAACAGTGGGCAACCCACCTACTTCAGAGACTTGAGAGACTGTGGCTTTGCACTCCCCAGGATGGTACAGTGGGCAAACCAACCACTGTAGAGACTTGAGAGACTGTGGCTTTGCACTCCCCAGGATGGAACAGTGGGCAACCCACCCACTGCAGAGACTTGAGAGACTGTGGCTTTGCACTCCCCAGGATGGAACAGTGGGAACCCACCCACTGCAGAGACTTGAGAGACTGTGGCTTTGCATTCCCCAGGATGGAACAGTGGGCAAACCAACCACTGTAGAGACTTGAGAGACTGTGGCTTTGCACTCCCCAGGATGGAACAGTGGGCAAACCAACCACTGTAGTGACTTGAGATACTGTGGCTTTGCACTCCCCAGGATGGAACAGTGGGCAACCCACCCATTGCAGAGACTTGAGAGACTGTGGCTTTGCACTCCCCAGGATGGAACAGTGGGCAACCCACCCACTGCAGAGACTTGAGAGACTGTGGCTTTGCACTCCCCAGGATACATCAATGGGCATGGAGCCCCGTTGTGGATCTGGCGTGGTGCTGTAATCCGGCTGAGGTGCCCCCCCCTTCCGTTCCCCCTGAGGTGCCTGTTGTATTTCTATCTGATGCCCCTGCAGTGTTCTCTCCGTTTGTGGACAGGTATCTAGTGTGGGCCTCGCCCATGCATTTTTGGCCCAGTGGTGCACGGACATTGATATATGCATACCTGCACTACTTCTCATAATGTTTATACTTTTGAATCTGTATATATATCTGTATATATTTGGTAACTGTATTTTGATACATTACAATTTTTGAACTGATTTCCTTTTGTCTTTGCATTCTTCTGGGGGGGTTGTGGGTTGTTACTGTGATGTTTGGAAATGCATTGGTGTGTGTGTTGTAATGTGCGAGGGTGAGGGTGGGGGTGAGGGTGTTGCGTGTGTGTGTCCCTGACTTTTGCCTCTCCCCTCCCCTATGTCGTAGGTGCAGTACCCACTGTTGTCTTCACCGCCGCCGTTGCTGGTGTTCGTAGATGAGCAGGAAGACAAGGGCAGGGAGGATTTGTAATTCCGGCTCCATGGTGTCCTCCTTCCTCGTGGGATGTGTAGAGGTGAGCGTTTTCCCATTGCAAAAGCTGTTTCCGCCGCGTTTTTATCCACAGTGAATCCGCCCCGGAAAAGGTGGCGGATTGGCGGGTTGTGATACTGTGGGCAGTACATTGTCTCCCGCCTGTCTGTTGGCGGTGACCACCGCGCTGCTTGTCTGTACCCCCGTGGCGGTCGAAGTGTTAAAGTGGCTGTCTATGTTGGCGGTTTCCGCCACGGTCATAATTCCCTTTTTTTGTCCGCCGGCCTGTTTGCGGTATTACCGCACCTTTAACACCGTCCGCCAGGGTTGTAATGACCACCATAATGTCTAATGCAGAAGAGAATGTGATGGAACTCGACGTCACCCCTTACCTGAATCTTGGGATGTCAGAGTTAAGGTCTCTCTGCAAAATAAAAAAGATTAGAACTGGTTCAAACCCTTCCAAAATGCAGCTCCAGGAGCTTTTGGCAGAGTTTGCCAAGAACAACCCCTCTGAGGATGACCTCCCAGAGGGGGAAGCTAGTGATGTGGAGGAAGTCCCACCTCCAGTCCTAGTTAGGCAGCACAGGGTCCCTCAAACCCTGTCTCCACAAGTGATAGTCAGAGATGCTGCTTCTCTCACAGGAGAGTCCAGCACCTCTGGAATCATTGAGGATAGCCTCAATGAAGAGGACCTCCTGCTAGCCAGGATGGCCAAAAGATTGGCTTTAGAGAGACAGCTCCTAGCCATAGAAAGGAAAAGACAAGAGATGGGTTTTGGTCCCATCAATGGTGGCAGCAACATAAATAGGGTCAGAGATTCTCCTGACATGCTAAAAATCCCTAAAGGGATTGTAACTAAATATGAAGATGGTGATGACATCACCAAATGGTTCACAGCTTTTGAGAGGGCTTGTGCAACCAGAAAAGTAAACAAATCTCACTGGGGTGCTCTCCTTTGGGAAATGTTCACTGGAAAGTGTAGGGATAGACTCCTCACACTCTCTGGAAAAGATGCAGAATCCTATGACCTTTTGAAGGCTACCCTGATTGAGGGCTTTGGATTCTCAACTGAGGAGTACAGGATTAGGTTCAGGGGGGCTAAAAAATCCTCGAGCCAGACCTGGGTTGATTTTGTAGACTACTCAGTGAAAACACTGGATGGTTGGGTAACTGGAAATGAAGTGCATGACTATGTTGGGCTTTATAATTTGTTTATGAAAGAACACATTTTAAGTAACTGCTTCAATGAAAAGTTGCATCAGTATCTGGTAGACCAAGGTCCAATTTCTCCCCAAGAATTGGGAAAGAAGGCAGACCACTGGGTCAAGACTTTGGTAACCAAAACTTCCACTGGGGGTGACCAAAAGAAAGGGGTTACAAAGCCTCCCCAGGAGAAAGTGGGTGACACTAGAAACAAAGAAAAAGAGTCCTCTGTAGGCCCCCAAAAACCAAGCCAGGTGGGTGGGCCCCAAGACACAACCCAAAACAAAGGTGGGTACCAGGGTAAGAACTGGGATGGCACTAAGGCATGGTGCAAAAACTGTAGACAGACAGGGCACCACACCAAGGACAATTCTTGTCCCAAAAACAAACCCCCTAGCAAAATCCCAGGGGTGACCAGTGTAGTCATTGGGGATGACTCCTCAGATGAGGAGGTCTTCATATCCTTAAACTGGAAAAAGGGCCCAACAGGTGAGTTGGAGATTCCAGAGGGAAGTAGACACTTCCACCACCTACTGGTGAATGGAATCCCAGCCACTGCCCTGAGAGACACTTGTGCCAGTCACACTATTGTGCATGACAGACTGGTGTTCTCAAACCAGTACATCCCAGGTGAGACTGCCAGAGTAAGAGTAAGCCCAGACAGGGTCACTGATAGGCCTGTGGCTTTTGTGTCCATAGAAGTGGGTAGGACCTTTAGCTGGAGAAGGGTGGTAGTCAGTACAGACCTCCCCCTTGATTGTCTCCTTGGAAATGACTACCCAGAGGTCAGTCAGAGCCCAAGAGAGGAACTGGTCCAGTGCCAGTCCTCTCCCAAGGACCCTGGAGGTGCTACCCCTGCAGTAACTGCAAGTAGGCCCCAGAAGAAAAAGAAAGGAAAACAGAGTAGTAAGGGTGGACAACCTTTAGCCAAGGTTCCAGCAAGCCAAGGAGTGTCTGCTCCAGTAGGGGAGAACTCCAGAAATGGCACTGGTAAAGTCCAGCCTGACCCACAAGAAGTCCTGGCTAGTCAGGCAACTGTTAAACCTGAGTGGGTGGCTCCTCAGTTAACAGAAGAAAGAGTGGAAGAAGGGTGTTTACTACAAGATGTAGTAACCCCCCACTCTTACACAGCAGACATGCACCCTGAACCCAAAGAAGCCTGTAACGTAGCTCCTTCCCTTGCAGGTGAAGAGCTAAAGGTGTGGTTCTGGGCACTGACAGCTGTCAGTGGCCTCTGCTGGGTGTTAGCCTTTATGGCTGCACTATCCTTGGCATGGTGGTCAGACCCCATGCCAAATAGCAAGTTAGGCCCCCTGACCCTGTTGGTCATGGTTGGGTTACTCCAGCTCTGGGTAACCTCTTTGGGTAAGCTAGGGGTGACACTGGCTAAGATAAGATTAGCAGAGGTGGATACCTCTAACCCCAAAATAGAGAGAATGGGTGAAGACATTAAAGGCACAGACAAGAGGCAATTCAGACTAGGTCCTATCACTGTGGAAGTGGGTCAGTTCCCCAGAGGGAATGACCTGAACAGGAGGATGTAAGGCAGAGTAGGCCCTGCAACAAACCAGCCTATTTCCTCTACTCTTCCTCACCTGACAGACTAGGAAGACTCTCCCAGCTTTGGCTGAGTCTCCTGGCCTGTGGGCTGGGGGGGGTGGGGGGCTTGTATAAGGAAATGGCTCCCTGTTGCAATTAACCCCCACTTTTTGCCTGATACTGATGCTGACTTGACTGAGAAGTGTGCTGGGACCCTGCTAACCAGGCCCCAGCACCAGTGTTCTTTCACCTAAAATGTACCATTGTCTCCACAATTGGCACAATCCTGGCACCCAGGTAAGTCCCTTGTAACTGGTACCCCTAGTACCAAGGGCCCTGATACCAGGGAAGTTCTCTAAGGGCTGCAGCATGTCTTAGGCCACCCTAGGGACCCCTCACTCAGCACAGGCACACTGCTTGCCAGCTTGTGTGTGCTGGTGGGGAGAAAATGACTAAGTCGACATGGCACTCCCCTCAGGGTGCCATGCCAACCTCACACTGCCTGTGGCATAGGTAAGTCACCCCTCTAGCAGGCCTTACAGCCCTAAGGCAGGGTGCACTATACCACAGGTGAGGGCATAGGTGCATGAGCACTATGCCCCTATAGTGTCTAAGCAAAACCTTGGACATTGTAAGTGCAGGGTAGCCATAAGAGTATATGGTCTGGTAGTCTGTCAAAAAACGAACTCCACAGCTCCATAATGGCTACCCTGAATACTGGGAAGTTTGGTATCAAACTTCTCAGAATAATAAACCCACACTGATGCCAGTGTTGGATTTATTAAAAAAATGCACACAGAGGGCATCTTAGAGATACCCCCTGTATTTTACCCAATTGTTCAGTGCAGGACTGACTGGTCTGTGCCAGCCTGCTGCTGAGAGACGAGTTTCTGACCCCATGTGGTGAGAGCCTTTGTGCTCTCTGGGGACAGAAACAAAGCCTGCTCTGGGTGGAGGTGCTTCACACCTCCCCCCTGCAGGAACTGTAACACCTAGCAGTGAGCTTCAAAGGCTCAAGCTTCGTGTTACAATGCCCCAGGGCACTCCAGCTAGTGGAGATGCCCGCCCCCTGGACACAGCCCCCACGTTTGGCGGCAAGTCCAGGAGAGATAATGAGAAAAACAAGGAGGAGTCACTGGCCTGTCAGGACAGCCCCTAAGGTGTCCTGAGCTTAGGTGACTGACTTTTAGAAATCCTCCATCTTGCAGATGGAGGATTCCCCCAATAGGATTAGGGATGTGCCCCCCTCCCCTCAGGGAGGAGGCACAAAGAGGGTGTAGCCACCCTCAGGGCTAGTAGCCATTGGCTACTAACCCCCCGGACCTAAACACACCCCTAAATTGAGTATTTAGGGGATCCCAGAACCAAGCAAGAGATTTTCCTGCAACCTAAGACGGAGAAGGACTGCTGAGCTGAAAAACCTGCAGAGAAGACGGAGACACCAACTGCTTTGGCCCCAGCTCTACCGGCCTGTCTCCCCACTTCTAAAGACACTGCTCCAGCGACGCATTCCACAGGGTCCAGTGACCTCTGAAGCCTCAGAGGACTACCCTGCGTCTAGAAGGACCAAGAACTCCCGAGGACAGCGGCTCTGTTCCACGAAGACTGCAACTTTGCAACAAAGAAGCAACTTTGAAACAACACACGTTTCCCGCCGGAAGCGTGAGACTTTGCACTCTGCACCCAACGCCCCCGGCTCGACTTGTGGAGAACAAACACCACAGGGAGGACTCTCCGGCGACTACGAGACCGTGAGTAGCCAGAGTTGACCCCCCTGAACCCCCACAACGACGCCTGCAGAGGGAATCCCGAGGCTCCCCCTGACCGCGACTGTCTGCTTCAAAGACCCGATGCCTGTTAAAGACACTGCACCCGCAGCCCCTAGGACCTGAAGGATCCGACCTCCAGTGCAGGAGCAACCCCCAGGTGGCCCTCTCCCTTGCCCAGGTGGTAGCTACCCTGAGGAGCCCCCCCCCCTTTGTCTTCCTGCATCGCTGAAGAGACCCCTTGGTCTCCCATTGAATTCTATTGCGAACCCGACGCCTGTTTGCACACTGCACCCGGCCGCCCTGGTGCCGCTGAGGGTGTACTTTCTGTGCTGACTTGTGTCCCCCCTGGTTCCCTACAAAACCCCCCTGGTCTGCCCTCCGAAGACGCGGGTACTTACTTGCTGGCAGACTGGAACCGGGGCACCCCCTTCTCCATTGAAGCCTATGCGTTTTGGGCACCACTTTGACCTCTGCACCTGACCGGTCCTGAGCTGCTGGTGTGGTAACTTTGGGGTTGCCCTGAACCCCCAATGGTGGGCTACCTTGGACCCAACTTTGAGCCCCGTAGGTGGTTTACCTACCTGCAAAACTAACAAACACTGTTGAAAATTGCACTCTCTCTAGTTTTAAAATCGCTATATGTCATTTGTGTGAAAACTGTATATGCTATTTTGCTAATTCAAAGTTCCTAAAGTTCCTAAGTGAAGTACCTTTCATTTAAAGTATTACTTGTAAATCTTGAACCTGTGGTTCTCAAAATAAACTAAGAAAATATATTTTTCTATACAAAAACCTATTGGCCTGGAATTGTCTCTGAGTGTGTGTTCCTCATTTATTGCCTGTGTGTGTACAACAAATGCTTAACACTACCCTCTGATAAGCCTACTGCTCGACCACACTACCACAAAATAGAGCATTATAATTATCTCTTTTTGCCACTATCTTACCTCTAAGGGGAACCCTTGGACTCTGTGCATACTATTCCTTACTTTGAAATAGTGCATACAGAGCCAACTTCCTACAGTGCCTGTAAGAGAATGTTGTATAATCAATATGATGTTATCACCTCTTCTATTAAAGCTACACTTAAATGGAACAAAGGGGACATAAAAGGCCTGATTTAGATCTTGGTGGTAACGGTCCAGCCTTCGGTTTTCCATCAGAAAACCAATACTCCAGGTTGGCTGTCCTTCCACCCTAATTAGATGTTGGTAGTCCCGTAGGCGAGAGAACCTCGAGTCCTGCCACCTCAACCAGGAATATACACCCACGTCGACTGCGACATTGGAAATAGTGGCCGGCTGGGGGACTCCAGCCACCCTTACCGCTGAGCAGATTTAGATGTGCCACTATCTTGGCAATGGATATTAGTGCGTATGTGGTGTATTGTGTAATGTGTTATGTGGGGGACACATAGCTAAGGTACAGTGTGCTTGTGTGTGTGCCCATGGGCAATGCCATTGCACAATGTCCATTGGGCCCCGCAACAGGCTCCCACTGTCAGCAATCCGCAGCCAGTACACAGCCTGTAGAGCTGTAACATCTATCTACAGTCGACAGGGAACCTGCCACCATGACGGCTGGGAAGAGCACTCTGTTGTGGCCATTGGCGGCTCTGTCACAATACATCTAAATACGGCAGTTGGAACACAGTCTACTTGACGGAGTACTTGGGTCCGTCACTGCAGTGGATTGGCGGTAATACCATCAAGATCTAAATCAGGTCAAAATTTTGATACAAAAGGCAAGATCATATTTAAACAACATTTCATTTATTTTGCCATCGTAGCCATTGTGAGTGAAATGGGATGTCACGATTGTGGATGTTCATCTGACCAAAGATCTTATTTGAGAGCAAGGGACACAGATAAATAGCAAAGTCACCACCCCAAAGTATAGTAGCTTCTATCGCACCAACCTTACAAATGAGCTCATGATTTTGGCAGTTCACTCAACGGAGCATTGTTATAAAAATTAACCAGCACAATGTTGAAAAAGGGCAAAGATTATGGTTTGAAAATACATTGAGGTCTTTGCACTAAATACGTTAGGGAACAACAAATAGTTGGAAATAAATACACCTAGACCATCCTTACCAGTTTTCATAAACACTGCTGGAATGTGAAAGGTTCTGTATCCATTAATATGTATAGGCTCGACAGACCAAGGGGGTCATTACAACCTCGGCGGTCTTTTCACAAGACCGCCGAGGGACCGCCGTGCTGAAGACCGCCAGTGGTGGCGGTTTTCCGCTCGGCGTATTATGACTGTTGGCAGCTCTACGTTGTTTTTCCGACGGACAGCCGCCAACAGCTATAGTGACGGGCGGCGGGGATGTGGAGGTTGCTCCACCTCCACCGCCACCGCCACACCAACAGAACACCGCCCAGCGAATCACGTCCTGTGATTCGCCGCGGGGGTGTTCTGTTGGCGGTGTGGTGTCGGCGGAGCTGCCCCCACGGCTCCCGTCCCCTCCTGGAGGATTGACGGAACAGGTAAGTCGATCGTCCGTTAGGGGAGGGGTGTGGGGGTGTTGTGTGTTGTGTGGGTGCATGGGGGTGTGCGTGGGAGTATGTGGAGGGGGTGTGTGAGTGTGTGTATGCTTGCGGGGGTGTTGTGTGATTGGGAATGAGTGCGTGTATGTCTGTGGGTATGTCTGTATGGATGTGTGCATGTATGTTTGAAAGTGGGTGTGCATGTTTGACTGTGTGTGTGGATGTAGGCATGTATGTCGGCGTGTGTTGCTTGTAAGTGTGTAGGTGGTGCCTGCGTGCGTGTTGTGTGGGTATGGGTGATGTGATGTTGGGGGTCGGGGTGGGGAGGGGGGCCCTGCCACCTTTGGGGGGTGGCAGGGGTGGTGGGGGGGTAGGGGAGGGAGTCAGGGTGGGGGTGGGGGAGACCCCTATCAGGAATTCCCTGGCACTGATAGTGCTTACTGCCATAGATTTCCTACCGCTAGAAATCCACGGCGGTAATCCGGGTCAAAATACCGGCGGCGGGTATTGTCACGGCTACCGGGCTGGCGACCCAGGTCTCCAGCCCAGCGGTCGCCTCCGCCCTGGCGGACGGAATGGAGAAGCGGCGGATGACCATGGCGGCAACCGCCATGGTCATAATCCTCAAAAAAAGACCGCCAGCCTGTTGGTGGTCTTACCGCCGCTTTAACACTGTCCGCCAGGGTTGTAATAACCCCCCAAGTCTCCTGGAGACATAAGATCTGAAATGTGGTTGCAAAACCCACCCATTCAGTAGTAGTAGTCTTTGCATGTAAACCTGTCACATTCCAAAATAAGACGCTACAAGGCATTTGTTGGAGATTGTCATCAAAACATAAGCTTGAAACAGAACAATTGTGGGAGTTGTTTAAAGGTGAAAGAATATAGGAGCTTAATGTGATGGGAGTCACCTGAAATGAATAGAGAATTTAGTGGGGGTCCTTCTGTTCATTATTTCTACATCTTTAACAGAGGCAACAGCCAAAGGTGAATCAACACCAAGTTAATCGGACTCATCTAACGATGCTTGTCTATCAAAACAGTTGTAGGTTCAGAATTAAATGCAGAAGTGTGTCTGGGTGGTGGTCTAGCAGGCTGTTGGAGGTCTAGTTCTGCACAGCATGGTCTCCACTAGGCTGGGTGATTTAAATGACAAAACTACACAGTCACCATGTAAAGTTTGGATACCCTTGCCAACCCATTTTACCTTTCTTGCCAGTTTGAAATCATCAAAAGAGCCCCTGAAAGACCTGTTTTGTTGCCCAACCAATTTAGCGACTTCTTTCTCAGTGATTCTCAGGGTTCTCTTTCTACCCCAGGCAGAGTGGGTACATTTGCTAGGATTACCACACAAAGGCACTCATTACAACATTGGCAGTAGCTACTGCCTACCGCCTACGGGCGACGGGCGCCAACATACTGCCGCCGTGTCTACCAGCCGTCTACCCGTATCATGACCACCGACGGTATACCACCAGAATGCTGGCGGAACACCGCCGAGGGTCATGGTGGTAAGGCGGCGCTGCTGACAGCAGCACCGCCACACCAGCAAAACACCGCCAACCGTATCATGTCCAATGATACGGCCTGATGGTATTTTGCTGGTGGAAGCTGCTGCTGGCAGCAGCGCCGCGGACCGTCTCTGGCCAGAGGACCCCCTGCAAGCAGGTAATTCGGGTTCTCTGACCGGAGAAGGGGGGGGGTGTTGTGTGTATGGGGGGGTGTATGTTTTGGAATGCGTGCATGCGGGTGTGAGTCATGTTGGATGCATGCGTGAATGAGTGGAAGTGAGTGTTGTGAATGCATGTGTGTGACAAGGTATGTTGGTGTGTGTTGCGGTGTGTGGGTATGTATGTGTGCATGTGTGTATATGGGTGCGGGTGAATATATGTGCGGGGGCAGGAGAGACGGGGGAGGGTGGAGGAGGACTCTGAGGAGGGGCAGGGGGTGGGGGAGACCCCTATCGGTGCCAGGGAAGTGATTCCCTGGCACTGATAGTGCCTACTGTCACTTCGCGAGGCAAATCTAAAACATCAAATCTCAAGTCCATCTTGCCTGACAATAGCTCACTGCAGTACTGCAAAATGGGAAGTGCCATTGCTATCATATTACAAGACGTGGGCTGGATGTTCGTAGTGCAGGCAGAAGTATGTAATGATGATTGCCCACCCAAGTGCAGGTTGTGGGCAAACTATTGGTGCCACAGACAAGCGACTGAGTTTGAGGTTGCGCACCTGTGGCTTGAGAGAAGGAAAAGAAGAAACTGAAGGAGAAATCAGTCCAGTGTTTGGCAGAGAGGGAATATTGATAGTTGTTTTAAACGTCAATAAATCTAAACAACTGGACGTAATACTCACCACATGTGCTTACTGGGTAACAATAGAGTCCAGTGAAACCTTCACTTTAGTTGCCAAGGCTTGGACCATAGAGAACAGGCTTTTAAAGTCTTCCAAATGTACCCTTGGGGCTATCACTCTAGGCTTAGTATTAGATGGTGTAATTGGTGCCTTCGTCTTAATGATTGCTGTAGACCCAGTCGAAGAATTAATGTCAATAGCTTTAGGGCAAGTCTAAGGTGTTCTCATACGTCTTGAGTGTGGTTGGGATCGTGGATCAGATGGAGGGATACAAACTGGAATGGCTTGGGCACAACCATCTTCCCAATTTGCTGCAACAGGACTGGGAGATTTACCAAAGGCAGCTTGTGTAAGGACCTGTACTAAAGTGTCTGTTGAACCTTGGTTACATATGGACAGTCTCTATTAAACACTTGTGATTTCTATCTCAATGTCTCCCATAACTCCCATATTTAGTCCACTACTGAGGTGGGGGACTTGCCGGGAGATTTAGATTTAGCCTTGCCAGAAGAATGGTCTCTCTTTCCCATATAAGAATAAATGTTAATAGCAATTAAAATTTCAAGTAATAAGCTTAGGCGACAGAGGCACACACAAGGTGCAATTAAGCAACTGAATAGCACAGGAACCGTACAGAAAATTCTGCATGCAGTAAAAAGCCCAAAGGAATTTATCAACACTGCAGTGTAGGCGAAGCCGAATTATGATACATAAATACCATAGTGATCTAGGAGAGCATCTACTCACAGTTTTTCCTTATACCCAAGTCAATTGAGGAATTAGCCATGGGGCACATTGGGTGGAGGTAAGGGTATGGCCCTGACAGGCGCAAGGTGGGCCCTGGCTGTGCCTGCATGCATCCCATGCCATGGGAGACAGCAAAACGCTTTAAACACAATGGCGGTGCTGGGGTAATTACAGCCCTTCTTCCTCCTTGTTGCCAGTGGGTTTGTGGGACAGCGAGTCCCTACCAATGCACCTAAGAGTCCCCAGGGTCCCTGCACCACCGGAGACAGCAAAGCACTTTAAGAGCAACTATAGTGCAGAAGCCCCTCCTCCTCCTTGTTGCCAGTGGGTTTGTGGAACTGTGAGTCTCTGCTGATGTACCTAAGAATCACCAGATCGTCCCGCGCCGTGGGAGGCAGAAAAGCACTTTAAGAGCAACAATGGGGCAGGATCCCCTTCTCTTCCTTGTTGCCAGTGGGTTTGTGGGACAGTGAGTCCCTGCTGATGTACCCAAGAATCACCAGGGTGACCCGCGCTGTGGGAGACAGAGAAAAGCACTTTAAGCATGATGGCAGCGTGGGGGTATTCACAGCCCCTCCTCGTTGCCAGTGGGTTAGTGGGACAGTGAGTCCCTGCTGATGCACCGAAGAATCACCAGAGTGACAATCAAAATTATGAGAATGACCTCTTGGTGTTTAAATCCCACTCACTAGAGAAACATCCAGACGAGTTACCAGTTTCAGAACAACTCTGAAAATAGTATTTGCCCTACTTTTAAGTAAAAAAATGCAAACTCACTAATATTCAGAACAGAGGGCATCAAGCTTTCTGGTTATTCAAGGTGAATGCCCGCACCCAAAGGGGGCCAGTGGGGCTAGAGTAGAAACCCCAGTAAGGCCCAGGAGAAGGTGCACTGGGCAAAAAATGCACGCAGAAACAATAGGTGCCAACAGGAGGGGGCACCCCCCTATTTCTTTTGCTGGGCAGGAAAGAAGAGGGGGAGGACAAGAGCACCAAATGGATAGTAAAGGGCGCGAAGTAGAGGGCCACTGGTTGGTCTTGTTTAGTTTCAAAACTTGCCCCATCACACCTGAAGGTAGCAAGGGGCTTATAAGGGGGCTGCCTCGGCTGGGACACCATCTTTCAGCAGGGCAGCCAGGCAGTGATTCAAAGAGAAAATAGGAATAAGCAGTACAGCGTTGTGGGCTTCTGAATCGCATCCAGCACAAGGAGCACCCCCCCCCCCACTTACCTGTGAGTGCTCATCAGCCTGGGGCAGCCAGCAGCCGGTGAGGAAGCGAAGATACCACCACATCCCAGGTTCCGGCGGAGCAGGTCAGAGAGGCAATCCAGGATCCAGTGAGCCAGTGGTGACTCAAGCAGCCGTTGTCGGAAGGAGGACACTGCCACAGACCAGGTCCCTGTGGAGCAGGGCAGGGAGACAGTCCAGGAGTGGGTGGGGTCCAGCAGCGGCTTAGGACGAGAAGAGCAGCCATCGTAGGAGTGAAGTCACTACCGCAACCCAGGTCGAGTGAGGGAGGTCACCAGGAGCAGTGTGTCAGAGTCAGTAGCCAGGCTGGTGAGCGAGGGAGCTGGGAGGAGCAGCACGGAGGGACGAGGCATCCAAACCATGCCCGCCCCGTCGGGTTAACCCTTTGTCACCAAACAAGGAAGTAAGACTGCACACGGGAAGGGACGCACTGGTGGGTTCAAGCTGCGGGGGCTGCCCCAAAATACAAGGGCAGGCGAGTTCAGCAGGGAGGTTTTGGACCAACAAGGTCCATTCAGTTGGAAATCCAACTTGCAGATTTCAAAGGAGAGGTGTTAATTCACTTACAGCCTACCACTAAGGTTTCCTAGTCGAGTAGCCATGGCAGATTTGGTTGTGGCAATCTGAGAGTCATTTGTCACGAAGTAGAATAGTACAGGTTTTGGCACAGATTCGGCAACGGAGGAACACACAGCAACCAGTGGCAACCAATAGTCTGGGCAAGTTAACAGAGTTGGCAGAAAAAAAGAGCTGCTAAGAAGCATAAAAGAAAGAAACAGCGGGGCAGTGACCACAAAGCAGCTTGCAGCAAACAGGGCAAAAGATATTGGGGGAGGGCAGGCATTTGCTCCTCACCAACTGGACACATCTAAAAAAGAAAAAACAAAAAGAAAGTCCAGCTGCAAACAGAGAAGACAAACAGTGGTCAGGGACCGCCTTGGGGTGACATGACCTGGTTACAGAAGTGCAAAGTAACAACTGAGGACAACCCACAAGGGTGACGCGGCCTGCGTTGGGCAGCAAGCAGGAAAACAGAATAGGGAGGCAAAGGACAGGCTCGAATAGCCCGTATGGGCAACTGCGGCCTGTCTGGGGCCACTAAAGAACAGGCAGCTGGGGACAGCCTATTGAGGTGGCACAACCCAGCAGCCAGAAGAGCAGAAAAGTACATCATTGTGTATAGACAAACATATATAATACCACAGCATACTTAACCATGGAAGGCCAAGACACCAGTCAGCAGACCGATCTGGAGGAGACAAAGGTGCATGGGAGGCTGTGGCGATACAGAGCAAGGAGTGGATCCTGAGGCAAATCAGGAGAGAGGTTCCAGGACAGCAGGCAATGCAAGAGGCACATAGTGACGCAGGCAGCACAGAGACAGCCAGGGAAGAGGAGGCAGCCAGCAAGGAGCCAAGGAAGTGGCACCGGAATGCAGGCAGAGACAATAAAAAAAGAGAAAAGAAGAGTACAGGAGGAGCAGTAGCAGCTATGGCGTATCCAGGGCCTAGCAAGAGGGCAAAGGCGAACAATGGTGAGCCAATAAGTGTATTAGTTCAAGAATCCTTAAAAACATTTGCACTATTGCTGTTTGTGAATAAAGGGTGCTTGGGCACAACAGGAGGGAGTGGGGAGGAGGCTCTCAAAGATGTCAGGGTCACACAAGGCTCCCCTAGTGGGAGGGCTCCATCACTGGGGGCTGAGGCGGGCAATCAAGGGTGCCCATCACCAGAGAGGGTGGAGTCGGAGATGGAAGGAGGAAGAATTTAGCCGCCACCCATACAGGTGTGGGGGGCTGACCAGGGAATCAAAGGGCAGAGTCAGGCAAGCGCAACCACAGGAGATTTGGCCCTGGGAGAGTACAAAAAGAGCCACACTACACAAGCTGGAAGGGTACACAGTCAGGGAAAGGTGCATCGTCTATTTGTTATAAGTACGACATGGTTAAATGTACCTGGGGTGCAGCGTGCAAATTCAGGCATATATGCTCCATATGCGAGGGCAAACACCCAGCAGCAGAATGCAAGAAGAGCAAGAAAGTCAGTCTCAAGAGGGACAAAGAGAGAAAGAGATAGCCATTGTGAATGCAAAGATTGGCTAGAGGAAGAAGTGGAGTTGGCTAGGTCTCCTATAAACACATACAGGCTGAGGCAACAAGCCAACTAATATGATAACCAAGCAGATGCCAAATTACTGTGTGGAGGCTTTGAACAAGGATTTAGAAACCCACCCAAAGGCAGAGTCCTTGGTGCGGTACCAAAGAACCTCTGCCTGGCAAGTGAGCATCCAGAAGTAGTCAGGAAGAAAATCAACAAGGATAAGGAGCTGGAGAGGGTGGAAGGACTGCTGAAAGGTGGTGGCCCTCCAGAACTCATTATATCACCCCTAGGTGTAGTACCCAAGAAAGAACAGGGCCAGTTCAGACTAATCCACCACCTTTCACATCCAGAAGGTGGATCAGTGAACCATGGAATAGCCCCAGAGGACTGCGTAATCGGGTATGCATCAGTTGAGGAGACAGTAGACATAATGCGCTCAATGGGGCGAGGGGTCCTGATGGCGAAATCAGACATTGAATCCACTTTCAGCCTACTCCCGGTCCACCCAGAGAGCTATCACCTCCTGGGTTTCAAATTAGAAGGGGACACATATTTCGACAAGGCACTGCCCATAGGGTGCTCTATTTCATGCACCTATTTCAAATGTTTCAGCTCCTTCCTAGAGTGGACCCTACATAAGCGTCACCATGGGGCAGTAAGCTGCACTATCTAGATTTTCTGTTTGTAAGCAAGCCAGATAGGTTGGAGTGCGGCGAACTGCTAAGGACTTTCCATGCCATAGCAGCAGAACTAGGAGTGTATTGGCAGATGACAAAACAGTGGGACCCACTATGAAGCTGGTGTTCTTAGACATAGTATTGGACTCCAAAGTAGGCACATCCAGCATGAACCAGGACAAAATACAGGCTGTGAGGAGAGACATACAGAAGCTTTTGGATAAACAGAAAGGCACCCTGGGGGAATTGCAGGAGCTCATCTGAACATTGAATTTTGCAGCCAGAGTCATCCCATGAGGAAGGGTCTTTGCCAGAAGGCTTATACAACTGACCAGAGGGCTCCGAAAAAAAGAAAAAAAACATACCTATACGAGACTGGGAGCAGGGGTGAAAAGGGACCAAACATGGCTGGTATTTCTGAAGGGTTTTAATGGAACTCTCATCTGGAGAGAAGGATGGGTATCAGCAAAACAGATAGAGCTTTACACAAATGCATCCGGCAGCCTAAGTTTTGGAGTGATACTAAATAACAGGTGGTGCGCTAAAGAATGGGCAGGAGAATGGGTTATGGCAGGCCTCACCAGAAACATCACACCACTGGAACTGTTCCCCATAGTGGTGTCACTGACAATATGGCAAGGCAGCTGATGAACATGAAGATCACTCTATGGTCAGATAATCAGGCAGTGGTGCAAACAATTAGAATAGGGGCATCCCATTGCCCATTAGTACTGAAAATGCTTAGACACTTGGGCCCATATTTATAGTTTTTGGCGCTAAACTGAGCTAACGCAGTTTAGCATAAAAAAGTATACCGCTGGCTACCGTCATTCCAAGACACTGGTCGGGCATCTTATTTATGGAATGGGGCAAACCGGCACAAAGGGTGGGCTAACGTCATAGAGAATGACGTTAGCTAGGTGGGGTGGCGGTATGGGAGTAGTGGGTTTAGCATTAAAAAATGACATGCTGGCCAGAGTAAAAGAAATGACTGTAACCAGCCTAGCGTAATTTTCTGACGCTAAAGCTACCATACCACATGACTCCTGTCTTATAAAAGACAGGAGTCATGCCCACCACCCCAATGGCCAGCACAGGGGGCAAGGGTCACCTGGGCATGGCCATTGCACCTAGTGCCGTGCATGGGGGCCAATTTCAGGGGCCCTGATGGAACTTAAAAGAAATTAACCAAATACTTACCTGTACTTACCTATACTTACCTGGGATGAGGTCCCCCATCCTCCGTTGTCCCTCTGGTGTGGGTGGGGGTGTACCCAGGGCCTGGGGAGGGCACCTGTGGGCTTATTCCATAGTGTTCCACCACAGAAATAAGCCTACAGGTCCCCTATCGCCTGCCTTGACCTAAGCATTAAATAATGGCACTAAGCAGGCTTAGCTGCATTATTTAGGCCCGCCTCCCTCCTGTGCACCATTTTTGCACAGGAGGAGGATAAATAAGACGTTAGGGCCTTAGAGTCATTTTTTGCCCAGGAACACCTACCTTGCATCTCAATGATGCAAGATAGTTTTCCGCAGGTAGAAAATGACTTTAACTCCAATATTTTTTCGCTAGAAATGTATACCGCCAAAATATAAATATGGAGTTACGTTTGCGCTGAATTAGCATAACAAAATTGACACTAATTCAGCAAAAACAGAGTATAAATATGCCCCTTGGTTAAGCTGCAGCTAGCAAACAACCTAGACATCAAGGTGAGGCATGTCTCCGGAGTAAATAATGCTAACGCAGATGCAATCTCGTTTCCAGATGGAGAAATTCAAGAGATTGGAGCCCGAAGCAGAACATGGGATGACACCATTCCTGAACAGCCTATGGGGTTCAGTAGAAGCGATCTGTCCCACTTAATAGAGCATGCAACATATGCACAGACAGTCCAGAAGGTAACAGGGCTGAGAGTGTTTGACAATTACGTGGCGACAAGCAGGGCAGCAGAAGGTTTCATAATGTGGGCGTTCAACCAGAAGAAGTCAAAGTCATGGGCGCAGGCATGTCTAACAGCAGTGGCACAGTTTAGCAGAATAGTAATGGGAAGGGACCCCACCAGCTCACACTACATAAGGACAGCCATGAAAGGGTGGTGGAGGCTGAAGGAGCCTACACAGGATACAAGGCGCCAAATCGAATTCCACACACTGAAGCTGCTGATGGGGCACTGGATACAGTGTGCGCAGACACCATCAAGAACACGCTTTTTAAAGTAGCATTTGTACTAGCATTCTTTAGGGCATTTAGAATAAGCCTTCCCAAAGATGGGGGATCCGAGGCATACCTGAAAAGTCAGAATGTACAGATAGGCATTGGGCAGATGCAAATGCTCTTGAGGAGATCCAAAACGGACCAGCTGGGTAAGGGAGCCAAGGTGGAGCTGAGGTGCCTGTACGATCACAACTTATGACTGGTGTGCAATGTCAGGAAATACTTAATGAGTAGACCAGAAGGAAATGGAGTACTTTTTCTGCACAACAACAGAGAGTGCTTGAGCACATTCCAGTGAAAGCAGTGCTGAAGAAGGCACTGTCTAAAGCAAGGTTGTTGGCTGACTGCTTTGGCATACACTCATTCTGCATAGGGGTGGTGACATCTGCAGCCTGCTATAGAGTGTTAACCACAGGCATTAAGGAGGTGGGTAGGTGACACTCCAATGCATATAAGAGCTACAACAGGGGTCAGCACCGTGGGCAGGAGTAAGGACATTCTGTAACAAACCACCCCCTACACACACCCACACTTTCAAGAAACCAGCAGAAACCCAGACTGCAAAAGGGGAAATGGCGGGCAACTGGGGGGCAAGAGGCTGACATTACTGCACTTGCATCACCAACAGGTATAAAGTGCAAGACACAGTGGGGGCCGGACACTCATTCATGAAGAAAACCCAGGCAAAGTGGAACTGCAGGGGACCTTAGAAAGACCTATACCCACAGATGACATACATCGAGTGGTTCGGGCTGTCTAGGATGAAGTGGGAAGAACTGAGGCCGACGCTGGGGAAGCTACCAGCAACCCGGCCCAAAAAAACAGACATTTTCATCATACACCTTGGGGACAAAGATCTGGTACAACTGGGCAGGAGGGAGCTCCTAGTGTGCATTAGGGGGGATCCAATGCAAGCCACCAGACTCTTTGGTAGCACAATGTTGGTTTGGTCAGAGATCAAACCAGGCAGTATTGGATGGGAGCTGAATTGGCAGGTGCACTGGATAAATCAAGAAAGAAACTTAACATGGCAGTGAAAAAGATTTGCATGGCTTATGGCTGGGAAAGCATCAGGCACGGCCTCATAAACCTGCAGAGGCCGGAGTACTTCCATGATGACAAGGTGCACTTGTCCACAGAAGTGACAGAGGTATTCTAGCCCAACTTCTGGGCAGCAATGAAACTAGTGGGGTGCCAATAGGTGACTAAAGTTTCGGGGGAGCCGCCTTTTGGTGGTAACCCAAAGGCAGCAGTGTCATAAAAGTGTAAGGAGAAGGGGGAGGCTACACCAGACATGGCAGGGTGGCAGAACTAATAATCTTGGGATGCCTTACTGCGGGGTAAGACAGTTGGTAGAGGGGGTACAAGAAACCCGTTGCTCGCAGCCCAGGTCCTCCAGAGGGCAGGACACAACGAGTCACCAAGGTAGCGAGTTAAGCCTAAAATGGTTAAAAAGGAGTGCTCCCCCACACACACGAAAGGACAAACACCAGTGCCAAAGCTCAATGTACTCCAAACAAAACCATTTGATAGATTTGTGGATAAGTGATTTATGGTATTGCTACATGTATAATTGTCTGAATAATTTATGTTGGGCGTGCCAACAAAATGATTAACGGCCCTGTGTTATGGCCCACAAATGTCAGAGTGATTTATGGCAGGTTCAACTATATCAAGGAGATTTACGACAGGCTCGAATAATTTATGGCCCTCAATAAAGAATGGTGGGGGCTAAGTGCTATAAATCAATGTTTAATAAACTGTGGCCCAAGTTTTTCCAACAACATGTCTATGTGTTCATTGCATGTGTTTCAGGTGTAGGCCACATGCTGGGGTTTTAGATAGTTCCTCCTGACATACCACTATTTCAAAGGGGCCAAAAATAGGTATAACTATTGCCAGAACCACAAAATACCTTCCCGCTGAACATTAACTAACGAAGAACACATTCATTAATTAGAAACTTTAAACAGTTATAGTTAACACTATAAAAGTGCAATGCATATAATAAAGTCTTATTAATCAATAGTATCACTAAACATTAAAAACACTGAATCAATAGGTCGACATCTTACTGAAAAGCTAAACTATTATACATAGACATAGGGGGTTATTACAACTTTGGAGGAGGTGTTAATCCGTCCCAAAAGTGACGGATATACCACCAGCCGTATTACGAGTCCATTATATCCTATGGAACTTGTAATACGGCTGGTGGTATATCCGTCACTTTACCGTCACTTTTGGGACGGATTAACACCTCCTCCAAAGTTGTAATAACCCCCATAGTCTTATTATAAAAATAAAAAATAACTACATCTTCAAGATTTTATCGTGTATTTATGTAAAGCCTGATGAATGGATGGGGAACAGAATTAGAGATCTCAATTGTGTGTAATTGTTGCAGTAATATTAAGGCAGGTCTATGTTGACTAGATTTAAAAGTCTGCATTAGTAGAACAGTAAACTGTTATTTGGGCTTATCGTAACATTTACAAAAGAACAGAATGTTCTACGTGCTTTGCTCCTCAGGAACATTTAGCAAGCCTGGCTGGTAATGTCACCAGGCGAAACACAGATTTACATCTGAACGAATCTGTGTTTGATGTAAGTCACATACTTTAAGTAAAGTTGTAAACTATCTTTACGAGCAACAAGATATGTGCTTCAATACTGGGCTTGTTACATCCCTTATTGTATCTTTATTCGAATAACACGATCATCAATAAAGTCTTGAGCGCCTTCTTGCTATTATTTAATATCAACTCTGGAGCACTGAACAAGTCTTTTCTGCCCAGAATGTCGCATTGGCAATATAATTTAACCATGGAATATCCAGAGCAAAGGATAGTTTTAAACAATCTCTGTCAGTCTATTATAGCTGGCCTCTCCTTCTGTTCAAAGCATACGCCAGCATAGCAGATGACAGATCCTAACACGATCTTCCAGGAAAGGCAAACCAAGTTCCTTATGACAAAAATATACTGGGACAACTTTTCAGTAGTGCAAGCAGACTCCTAAAAAAGCATTTTCAGATAGCTGTAAGCTTACAGCATCAACATACCCTAGTACTCCTGTCCCATAAGTCGCTATTGCTACACATTGTGCGTGACAAATAAGGCCCATTTCTTTTAGAGGTTTCTTTCCTAACTTAGCTGCAAATCCGAAAAGATCTTCAAAAGATTTGTCAAAGTTATGCTTTTTAGCTTCGAGAAGCTGTTGCAAGGGCCCACGCACATCAAACACGACCCCAGATAAAAAAATAAAATGGGCACCCATAATCTTAAATGAGGCAGACTAACTAGATTTGTACTCACATTTCATTATAAAAGGCTTTCCTAAATTGACTTTAAGGTCAAGGTTGACCATAAAAAGTTTTAACACGTTCAGTAAAGCCTGTAGTCCATTTGAGGGAAGGGACATTAACGCTGCATTGCCGGCATACCAGGGGGCCGGCATCGGACGATGACCAATTTGGGGCATGGCCCTGCACCGCTCACCCAACATCCCTTCCAGATTGATAATATAGAAGGTGAAAAAGAATGGTGCAAGCATACACCTCCTCCTACACCTCTCTGAGTGTGCCAAAAGAATAGCAACATTTTCCACTAACTCCCTATCTGACCCACGCCGGTGTTCCGATATAAATGTCCATAAGAACAATAGATTTGCCGACCTCCATCTCTAATATCAAGTGGAAAAGTTGGCGGTGATTGACGAAGTTGAAGGTGCTCGACAAACCCATAAAGGCCAGATAAATAGGACCCCCTCTTGTCCCCTGTATATATCCCCATGAGTAGGCCAAGGTTGAGACACTCCTCAACATTCCCAATTCCCTTGAGAAACCTGTATTCAATATGCGAAAACATGGTCTGTTCCTCTGCCCGCTGCTCTAACTTTGCTAACAAGATTTTTAACTAGAGAATCCATAGTGAGATCAGGTGAGAACTGCACCCTTCTTAAAAATAGAGAACATAAGGGATTGTTGGACCTGGCCTTTTTTACAGGGTCATCCCCAAACTTTTTGCCTTCTTCCTCCTATTTGTTCAGATCTGTGTTTGCTGTTTTAGGACTCTGGGCACGTTACATCTGCTGACCAGTGCTAAAGTGCAAGTACTATCTGGCTAAATGTTATTGGTAATTGGTGTATCCATGATTGGCATTTTTGATTTACTAGTAAGACCCTTGTATAGTGCACCAGGTGTGCCCAGGACCTGTAACTCAAATGCTACTGGCAGGCCTGCACACTTATTGTGCCACCCACATGAGTAGCCCTGTAAACATCTCAGGCTTGCCTCCGCAGTGTCTGTGTGTGCAATTTTGAACTGCTAGATCGGCCTGGCAAGTGCACCTGCTTGCCAGGCCCAAACCTTCCCTTTTACTACATGTAAGTCACCCCTAATGTAGGCCCAAGGCGGCCCTATGGGCAGAGTACAGTGTATTTAACTGGTAGGACATGTACTGGTGTGTTTTACATGTTTTGATAGTGAAATACTGCTAAATTCAGTTTTCACTATTGTAAGGTCTGTCTCTCCTATAGGGTAACATGGGGCTTGCCTTGAAATATATTTTAAGTGCAGTTTCCCATTGGGAGCAGAAAGAGAAAGGAGTTTGGGGTCTCTGAACTCACAATTTAAAAATACATCCATTGGTAAAGTTGCTTTTTAGATTGTAAGTTTGAAAATGCCACTTTTTAGAAAGTGGGCATTTTCTTCCTTAACCATTCTGTGCCTCGACCTGGCTGCTGAATGCACGTCTGGGTCAGAGTGACGGTTGGGCTGTTTTTGAATTCACTCTAGACAGTCACACAAAGGGAGCTGAGGTGTGTCCTGCATATCCTGATGGGTCTTCGTGGTAATAAGTGATGGAAGGAGCTGACACCTGCACCTAAATACGGTTGTGCGTTTCCTCACACAATGCAGTCGCCAACCCCCTAGAGTGTGTCTGGGACCAGGACTTGGGAAGGCAGGGTCTTGTGCACTACAAAGAATTTCATTTGAAGTTTGCTTACTTCAAAGGCAGAAACAAGTGTAAGTATTGAACTGCTGACCCCACAATTTCAGAACACTTCTGCACTGAGGACATTCTGCCAGGGAGAAGAGTTGGATGCTTGAGGAGGACCAACCACTCTGCCTGTTGCTTTGCTGTACTGGCCTGCTGCTGCTACTTCTTCCCTGGGGGTGAAAGGACTGAACTTTGCTTTCTACATTCTGCTTTCCAAAGTTCTCCATGGGCTTGAACTGAGCGTGCCTCCTGTTGTGAAGTCTCAAGGACATCATAGACTGCATCTGCCAGCACCTGGGCTTTCTTGCTGATAGTCCTGACTTGCCAAGTAGTGCCAAATCCACTCCCTTTGCCCTTGGATGTGAGTTCTGATAAAATCAAGAAGAAACCAAGTACATCGACTTGCAAGCGACTTCAGAACTGGTGCTGCTGTCTGACTCCATGCTTCTGCCTGCACCAGAGCCGTGGTTCCCACTGAGTGCAACGACCGATGCCACAGGCCCGACGCTGCTGCAGCACCTCCAAAGTCCCACCGCAGCATGAGTACTGATGCCTGGAACACCCGCAGCATCTGTGACGCCGTGGTGTGATCCTGACACCACAAAGTCGGTGCCTCACATCTCTACCTGCTGGATTAATCGACCCGCTAGATCGTAAGGAACCAACGCCTCACCACCAACACCGCATCACCTCTCCTACAACTGTAAGGAACCGATGCCTCACTTCCCCTCTCTCTCAGTAAAGAAACAATGCCTCACCTCCCTGGGAGCAGTAAGGAACCCACACCGCGCTGTCTTCAGCGATGCCTCACCTCCCCGACTCCGTGCAACATATTTGTTTCAGCATTTTCAAAGGTACTGTACCTCCCTCGCGAGTGGTGTTTGACTGTTGGGAACGACTCCGTCAACGATGTTGTGATAGCCCCCATTGGAACCATTGCGTTTCTAAACGCTATACTGAAGTTTAATCTTTGAAAATTTGTATTGTTGCTTCTATATGTTGGATTTTGGTCATTTTGGTCTTGTTATATTCAGAACAATATTGGCTATTTGTCTAAACTAGTATTGAGTATGTTTGCGGTGTTTTCACTGTGTTACTATGTGTGTGTGTGTGTACAAATACTTTACACATTGCCTCTGAGATAAGCCTGACTGCTTTAGCCAAGCTACGAAGGGGGTGAACAGGGGTTATCTTAGCTGTGTGGCTCCCTTACCCTGTCTAGAGTGAGGGTCCCTACTTGGACAGGGTGCAAATCATTGTTTCTAGGAAACTTAATAACTTGGTGTACATACTACATTGTAGTTTTCTAGTTGTTTAGTTGTCCAGTTGAATCATCACCAGAGAATGATGCTGACTCTGATGATCTATCAGAATTTTGTAATTTTGGATTCAAAAATATCATGAGACCGATCCCCTGTTGTAAAGATATACAGTTTCACAAGTTTCATATCTGAAAGCTCTCAATATTATGGTAGGATTCCACACATGCGAGTAAATGGGTTCTGCTGAGCCCACAATGTCTGGTTTATGAAGCTTAGAGGTGTTGATCAGACCAGTTCGACTGCACAATCTTGAAGGAGTAACCAATAAAGATGTACTTATAGGCTTTATGAGGTGTGGTTGACCCTTTGGGTGCTTTTGCTGGTGGTCCTTCAGATATCACTGGTAGTCATGTCTGTGTGTAGAAAGGTCCCCTGGGTGTGGAAAACTGAATAGCACATTTATTTATGGGACATTGGTAATTGCCCTGTTGCTAAACACTGTGCTCTGGAGTCAAGCAGGAACTGAACTAACTTCTATCTCAACGATACCTTTGGACCTCTTCCGTATATGAGGATATAATACATATTTGGATTGTTGTTCAAAATTAGGCTTGTGTATTGTGAAAAGGTATAGGTGTAGTTTATTAGATTACAGTTTAATGGGAATATACATATAAAAATAAGAAACATAAAAGGTGTCTAGTTCTCACCATTTTCTTGTCTGAAGAAAATCCCACTGCTACCCAGCCATCGGTATCAGCACTCATTTCAAACTCTACATCAGCTCCGATTCGCCGATAACTGAGAAAATAGTCACAGGTTTCTGCATTGCACCCAGGTTTGCCATACCTACAATATTGGAAACACAAAACATGGAGTGGGATAAGTGGAATGTAATTTGTATGTGTAATTTGCATTATACCTCGGAAATACTTAATAATACATACATTCTAGAGAACATAGAACATTTAAAAGTGTGATTGGTCACACCATGGACTTCAGTGACATAAGATGCCCTGAGTACCATGATATATAGAAATAAAATGAATTGTAAATTAACACTTTTCAAAAAGACTTCCACGAAACTGTACAATGAAACATTTATATTCACAACAATAGGCACATTTATATTCACAACAATAGGCAATCATATTTTCTAATACTGCACATTATTAGAGAGGGTAACTAACATATTAGTGGATGATTCTTAAATCACAGCCAAAAAACAACATGATACTACAATAGTCCGGATTAAAATTTAATGTAGAGGTTATGAACATAAAAGGTATTCTTAAAATGGATGAAATTTGTATACAATGCTCAAAACGCACAGTAAAGCTGTGAAACAAAAAAATGTGATGGTAAAGCTAGCCCCAGACGGAGCGTGCATTTGCTTAACAAAATAAACAGAAGTATGTATAATGTAAGGCTTATATGGTATTGTTGGGCAATAAATATATCACTGCTCAACCATTTCTTTACAAGTGCTGGGTGAATCACAATGGTGAGCTTGTCAGGTTAGGCCAGGCTGCATTTTTGCGGGGCATGTTCCATTTAGAAGTAGCTTTCACCCTTCCACCACCGAAGCTCTATACCATTTTGGCGTTACAAAGCAAGTAAAGGAATGAGAAACACGACCTAGATATAATTCATCCTTCAACTAGTCTTATTGTAGGCAGTGTTCTGTGGGATACCATAGGGCTTCCCTGCAACCTGTTGTAAGGAGAAGGGGTGCCTCAAGGACCAGGCCCACTCCTCAATAGCAGTCAAAAAGCTCCGTTCCCCTCTAAATTGCCGCCGTTGCCCAGGGGTTCATGCCTGCAATGCCTCTCTACTGTGGCCGCTGGCCAGTAGCTGGTGCAGGGGAGGCTATGAACGGAACCTCCAGTACACACACTGGAACGTCTTTTTTTCCGAAAGGTGGGGGATAAAACAAAATAATTTCCAGTTAAGCTCCCACCCCTGCCCATCTGTGACGCATACGTGCCAAACAACACGATGATGTCACAGATGGAAAGTGAAAAGAGTAAGCACCAGTAGTGCCCACTTATATCACTTCCTGATTGGTGCCAGGGTGTATACCTCTGCCTCCCCTGCACAAATGCTGGTTGACACAAGTAGGGTAACGTTTTATTACAAGTGTGGGAATGCTGGGTAGAAAGTATCGTGTGAATCTGTGCAGCTTCTAGAACTTTCTCCCTCCTAAATATGAGGAAAATGTGTGTTCTTAACTGACGTTTGAGGTTACCCTAAACTGTTGTGCAATTCATTCATACCAAAGTATCCTGGACTCCTCAGAGTGTCTAAGTTTCAGAAATTTGTGGCTTGCTTCTGGGGCTTGATTCATGCTCAGTGGGTAACAGTGAACTGCAAGGGGCACTGTACCAAAACATTCTGCTTGCTTATACTTTTTCAGCAACAAAGGCTACGGTGGTGTTAGGGAGGGGGCAGAAAGAGCACACAAAAAGTTGATTGTTAACAAGGGAGATGTGCTGGTTGTAGTACAGATGAATAAAGAGTGCGGCTAGGCACTCTGTAATCTAGTATGCTGGACTTGTTGATAGAAGCATGGCCTACCAGGACAGACAAAGGGGGTCATTACAACATTGGCGGTAAAAGCTGCTTACCGCCGTGCAGAAGACCGCCAACACACCGCCGCGGCCGCGGAATTCCGCCACTGCTATTATGACCCACATTTCAGAATCCGCCAAAATTCAGACACCCACACAAGTCCGCCACACCAAAGGTCAGTGATAAACTGGCGAAAACAAAACCTTCACCGTCACGCCAACGGAAATAAACCCACACTATCACGACACACGAATCTTTCAACCGCGGTATTCCATTGGCTGTACACACCGCCGCGCACAAAATACACACACATCTACAAAACCCAGCCACATTGGACAATTCAAAATACACACACCTGATACACATGCACACACCACTCCCACACACCCATTACAATATAAAACACACACCCACATCACCCACAAACCCCTACAACCACAATTACGGAGAGAAGGCCAGAGAGAGAGCACCAGCAAGAACAACAGCATCCACAGGCACACAACACCAACACCCACAGAACTTCACCGCACCTCACACATCACCACCACTACATATCAGCATATATATCACCACACACTCCACCCCACATATCACCTACACCACCCCATGGCACGGCAAAGACACCCCAGGTTCTCGGAGGAGGAGCTCAGGGTCATGGTGAAGGAAATCGTCCGGGTAGAGCCACAGCTATTCTGAGCACAGGTGCAGCACACCTCCATTGTAAGGAAGATGGAGCTATGGCGAAGAATAGTGGACAGGGTCAACGCAGTGGGACAGCACCCAAGAAATCGGGAGGACATCAGGAAGAGGTGGAACGACCTACGGGGGAAGGTGCGTTCCGTGGTCTCAAGACACCACCTGGCGGTTCAGCGGACTGGCGGCGGACCCCCACCTCCTCCCCCACAACTAACAACATGGGAGGAGCAGGTCTTGGAGATTCTGCATCCTGAGGGCCTCGCAGGAGTAGGTGGAGGAATGGACTCTGGAAAGTCAAATCTTAACTATTAAAACCCCCACCCTAGCTGCATGCTATCACATACCCCCACCCTCACCCTCACCCCCAGCACCCCAACTCCTCACTTATGTCCCAATATCACAAACCACCCATCCCAACACCAAGCCCTGCATGCAACAACAAAGCAACCATCACTAAAGCATGCCCACTGCACATACCCATACAACCCCCTAAACCATCCTCACACAAGGTCTCACACAGGAATGCAAGCACTGGGGTACACGGTCACCCACCCATTGCACACCATGACACACACAGATGTAATAACCATCCTTTTATACCCCTGCAGGACCCCTACCCAACGTCACCGGACAGGATGGTCCACACATGTCCACACCACCAACAGAAGAGGCCCACAGTGATGACAGCACCTCTGTCCTACTGGATCTAGATGACCAGCCCGGACCATCGGGGACCTCGGGACAGTCGTTTCCCATCACACAGTCACAGGCCACTACAGACCTTCCACCCTCTGGAAACACCAGCACAGCACCCACCCAGCGGGCCCATACCTCCGTCCCCAGGACACGTCAATCAGCTGTGTGTCCACCACTACAGGGAACCCAGGATAACCCACCACCCCAACAACAACAGGGACCTGGGGGCAGTGGCAGTGGGCACACAGTCCAGGGGACGGAGGCCCAGGAACACAGGGGAACAGGGAGGGCTGCTGTGCGACAGGGGGCGGACAGGCCAAGGGAACCCACTCTCCACGAGGCCCTCTCCTCCATCATGGGAGCCTACCACCACTCCCAGGAGACGATGGCAACGGTACTGGCCAAGTTTCAGGAGACCCTGCGCCTGCAGGAGGAACAGTATATGGGCTTCAGGGAGGAACTCAGAACCATCAACTCCACCCTGGGCACCATCGTAGGGGTGCTGTAGGAACTTGTGAACACCAGGAGGTACACTGTGGCACTACAAGGGGCCCCTGACACTAGCATGGACGATGAACTGCCCACCACCTCCGCCGGAGCTAGTGGACAGGAGGCACCGCCACAGGAACACCACACCAGCACCCCACCCCCTGCAGAGGAAGAACCACCCCGCAAACGGTCCCTGAGATCCAGGACAAAAACACAGCACAATGCCAAGACCCTGCCAAGAAATGAGACCACCCTGATTGTCATCCTACTGTCCCACTTTGTCACCCTGTCCATACTGAAACTGCCCCAGCTCCACTTCCTATGCCCATATGGGCAATGCACCTGGGAGACTAATAGACTGGACTCTGCCAGGGACATTCCTCCGCCATCACCCCTCATACAGGGGCCTGTATGTGTGTTGAGTCTAGGCCTAGGTATGAGTGATGCAGTTGGAAATTAAGCCATGTGGGCCCCTGAAATGACGGCTGCCTGACCTGTAAAGTGGGACAATGGGATGTGAGGTAACTGTGCTGGCATTGTACACTGTTGCGGTAGGCGGTCGAAGACCACGGCGCAATACTGCATTGGTTAACATTGGACCCTATGGGTCCCAGGAACCAATGGCGATGTACGCCGGCGGTGACGGTATGCACCGCCGCGGACGTGACCGCCATTTTCTATCACTTCAATCACTCGATACCTGATCTTCGACAGGAGAGGACCTACACTGCAAGTGCTACTGTGACCTCGGTCTGGAAGAAACAATGGCTCGAGTGTCTGGGGAAAGGGACCCTGCCCTCACATCGGAGGAGTTGGAGAAACTCGTGAATGGGGTCCTCCCCCATCAACCCTCTTCATTTCACTACCCCCTCCAATATTGAGCACTTAAATAAACACAGATGAAGCACTAAACAATCTGGAGTCTGTCTGTGATTTTGAAATAGTGTATTAGCAATTACAGTGACTAAATGCTCTTTCCATTGTAATGTCAACATACCTATGTCACACAGCTCTAGTCCATGAGGAATCTAAGCAGATGTCACACAGTGGGACCCACATCTGTGAAATCATAAGGGAAAGTGACAACTCAGTGACCATACACTGGGTGAAAACGACACACAGTAGAGAGGTAGTAGTGTCAAAGTACATGTAGTAGTCAGCTCTGTATTCTTAACAGTGTCTCACTGGAAATATTGCAGGATCACTGAGTCCCTGTTGTGCATGTCTTCTTCCCCTGCTTCCTCGTCTTCACTGTCCACAGGCTCCACAGCTGCAACAACACCGCCATCTGGACCATCCTTCTGCAGAAAAGGCACCTGTCATTGCAAAGCTAAGTTATGAAGCATACAGCAGGCCACGATGATCTGGCACACCTTCTTTGGTGAGTAGAATAGGGATCCACCTTTCATATGGTGGCACCTGAACCTGGCCTTCAGGAGGTCGAAGGTCCGCTCGATCACCCTCCTAGTCCGCCCATGGGCCTCATTGTAGCGTTCCTTTGCCCTTATCCTGGTATTCCTCACTGGTGTCAGTAGCCATGACAGGTTGGGGTAACCAGAGTCACCTGCAAATGGTGAGAGACAACTGTTAGACACGCACTAACCTGGAGGGATATCCCCAGACCCAGACAACCATTCCCACTGACTTGCTTCCAGGTGCTCACCTATTAGCCACACACGGTGCCTCTGGAGTTGACCCATCACATAAGGGATGCTGCTATTCCGCAGGATATAGGCGTCATGCTCTGAGCCAGGGAACTTGGCATTCACATGGGAGATGTACTGGTCTGCCAAACACACCATCTGCATATTCATGGAATGATAACTCTTCCGTTTTCTGTACACCTGTTCACTCCTGCGGGGGGGACCAAAGCCACATGTGTCCCATCAATAGCACCTATGATTTTGGGGATATGTCCCAGGGCATAGAAGTCTCCTTTTACTGTAGGCAAATCCTCCACCAGAGGGAAAACAATGTAGAGCCACATGTGTTTCAGCAGGGCAGACAGCACTCTGGACAACACATTGGAAAACATAGGCTGGGACATCCCTGATGCCATGGCCACTGTTGTCTGAAAGGAACCACTTGCAAGGAAATGAACCACTGACAATACCTGCACTTGAGGGGGGATTCCTGTGGGATGGCGGATTGCTGACATCAGGTCTGGCTCCAACTGGATACACAGTTCCTGGATTGTGGCCCGGTCAAGCCTGTAGGTGATAATCAAATGTCGCTCCTCCATTGTCGACAGGTCCACCAACGGTCGGTACACCGGAGGATGCCGCCATCTCCTCACATGTCCCAGCGGACGGTGCCTATGAAGGACAACAGCGATCACAGAGTCAAACAACTCAGAGGTACGTACCCACAGTTTACACAGAACACCTATCATACACAAAAGGTGGCCTGTATGTGTGTTGAGTCTAGGCCTAGGTATGAGTGATGCAGTTGGAAATGAAGCCATGTGGGCCCCTGAAATGGCAGCTGCCTGACCTGTAAAGTGGGACAATGGGATGGGAGGTAACTGTGCTGGCGTTGTACACCGTCGCGGTAGGCGGTCAAAGACCGCGGCGCAATGCTGCATTGGTTAACATTGGACCCTATGGGTCCCAGGAGCCAATGGCGATGTACGCCGGCGGTGACGGTATGCACCGCCGCGGAGGTGACCGCCATTTTCTATCACTTCAATCACTCAATACCTGATCTTCGACAGGAGAGGACATACACTGCAAGTGCTGCTGTGACCTCGGTCTGGAAGAAACAATGGCTCGAGTGTCTGGGGAAAGGACCCCTGCCCTCACATCGGAGGAGTTGGAGAAACTCGTGAAGGGGGTCCTCCCCCAGTACACGCTACTCTACGGTCCTCCAGACAAACAGATAAGTACACTGGGAGCATGCTGTATGGGCTATGCCTGTGTGGAGAGGGCTGGATGTAAGAAGGAAGGGGGGAGAGTGCTGCGTGCATGAAAGACGGTGAATGCATGTGCCACATGGCAAGGGTAGAGATGAGGGCCAATCACTTTGACGGTGCAGTTGGTAATAACTTCTCTTTTTCCCCTGTACATTTCATATAGGTCAGCGCCCAGCAGAAGAAAGATATTTGGCGTGCCATGGCCAAGGACGTCCGGACCCTGGGGGTCTACCACAGACAGAGCACCCACTGTCGGAAAAGATGGGAGGACATTCGCCGCTGGAGCAAGAAGGTGGGGGAGGCTCAGCTGGGGATGGCCTCCCTACGTGGGAGGGGTGCCCGTCGCACCATGACCCCCCTGATGTTCAGGAACCTGGCGGTGGCCTACCCGGAGTAGGATGGGCGCTTGAGGGCATCACAGCAGACACAAGGGGGTGAGTACACTCTCATTCTGCTGACTTTGCGCGCAGTGGAGGTGTCTGGGTGGGGGAGGAGGGCTGTGGGTTTCCCTAGGCCAGGGCGAGTTCCGTAGGCAAGGCCCCTCCGTATGACAGGCCATGTGGCACCCCAGCCCACCTCTGTAGAGTGCCAAGTACAGGTAGTCATGCCCCTGTGTCATCTATGTGTGCAGAGGTCGTCCATAGCCTTGTAGGCCATTTCCCAGAAATTGAACAGTGGAGCCCAAGAGCGCGGCGTAGTGCAGGGGGCTTCTGTGTCTGTTGTGTCCGCCAACTGTAGCGGTAATGCATGCACTCAACATGTCTTTCTTCTGTCTCCCCCCCCTTTTTGTGGTCTCCCTGTTCTTGTGTGCATTAGCATCATCAGGCGGAGGAGCAGTGGCAACGGAGCATGAGGGAGCTGCATCCCACATTGCCCTGGAGGGCGACACTACGGAGTCTGAATTCACCAGTGGGATGGAGGGCAAGGGGAGCTCCACGGCGGAGACAGGAGCTGACACCAGCGACACAGACTCATCCTCTGATGGTAGCTCCCTTGTGGTGGCGGCAACATCTGTGCCCCCGCATCTACAGGTACAGCTGCCACCCCCCTACCAGCACCGCCCTCCCAGCAGCCCCTCAGCCTTCGCCCGGTGCCCGCTCACCCAGGAGGGTGGGCATCCCCTTCGCCCCAGGCACCTCAGGCCCTGCCCCAGTCACCCCTGCTGCCCTCAGTGAGGAGGCCATTGACCTCCTCAGGTCCCTCACTGTTGGGCAGTCTACCAGTTTGAATGCCATCCAGGGTGTAGAGAGGCAGTTGCAACAAACCAATGCATTCCTGGAGGGCATTCATTCTGGTCAGTCGGCCCTTCACCGATCTTTTCAGACTCTGGCCTCAGCACTGATGGCAGCCATTGTCCCCGTCTCTAGCCTCCCCCCTCCAACTTCCTCAACCCCGACCCAGTCCCCTGTATCTCAGCCTATCCCAAGCACATCTACAGACCAACATGCACACACGTCAACACACAAGGGAAGCTCAGGCAAACATAAGCACCACACATCCCACAGGCACTCACGCAAGCATCACACACATGCAGACACACCAACATCCACTGCCTCCACTGTGTCCCCCTCCTCCTCGTCTCCCTCCTCCCTCCCAGTCTCGTCTGCAGTCATACCTGCATGCAGTACCTCTACAGCCACTACGTCCCTCTCCAGCACACCGACCACCACACCCCACTCACGTGCAGTCACCACCACCACTACCATTCACACGTCCCCTCTGTCCTCTCCCAGTGTCTGTGACGCCCCCTCCCAAGATACACAAACGCAGGCACATGCCCACCCAACAGCCATCCACCTAACGACAGCCTCCAGCGCATGCACCTTCACCCAAAGTCACCAAACGTACACCTCCTACAACCACCACCTCTTCCTCCTCTCCCAAACCCCCTCCAGCTACCCGTCCCAGTGTCTCCCAAAAACTTTTCCTGTCCACCCTTGACCTCTTTCCCACACCTCTCCCACCCCGTCCGTCTCATAGGTCCCGAACTAGCACCTCAGCCACAACATCTCCAGGACCAGTGGTGACTGTAGTCACCGGAATGTGGCGTGCACCGGCCACCAGGGCAGCCAGTGTGGCACGGAGCCACAGCACAGACAGTCCCCCACCTGTGAAGCATCAGAAGTTGGCCAGTGCCCGGCGGGAGAGGGGGAAGACTCCAGCCACCAAATCCGCTCCCAGGGGTCCCGTTGGGAAGGTGGAGTCAGCTGTGACACATCCCAAGGTGGGGAAGGGCCACAAGAAACCCAGCAAGTCTGGGAAGAGCTGCACGGCGGAGAAGACCGCCATCATCCCAGCTGCCCAGGAGGCAACCGCCAGCACCAGCCCAGCTGCCCAGGAGGCCACCACCAGCACCAGCCCAGCTGCCCAGGAGGCTACCGCCAGCACCAGCACAGCTATCCAGGAGGCCACCAACAGCACAAGCCCAGCTGGGCCATGAAGGACCGCCAGCAAAAGGCCTGTTGGGCTATGAAGGACCGCCAGCAGCTGAGACCCTGCAATGGAGACCGCCACCTGAGGCATCTGAGGTGCCTGTTTTCTTGCTCTCTGATGCCCCTACAGTGTTCTCTCCGTCATGGTCGAGGATCTTGTGTGGGCCTTGCCCATACCGTGTGGTCCCAGTGTTCCACGGACTATCTTACTGCACTACCTGGACTACTATGCTTGGTATATATTTTGTACATGGTGTATATATATATTTCTGGCTACTTGTTTTTAATATATTATAATGGTTACACTAATTTTCCATTGTCTTTGCATTCTTCCGGGGGGCTTGGGTGGTGTTACTGTGATGTATAGATTTGCATTTGTGTGTGTTGTAGTGGGTGAGGGTGGGGGTTGCTTGTGTGTTTCCCTGTTTCCCCCTCCCCTCCCCTGTGTCATAGGTGCAGTACTCACCGTGGTCATCGCCGCCGGCATTCGTGCTCCTGGTAGAGGAGCAGGAAGACTATCGCAGGGAGAATTTGGAGTTCTGGGTCCATGGTGTCCTCGTTCCTCATGGGGTGTGTAGAGGTGAGCGTTTTCGCGTAGAAATTCCTGTTTCTGCTGTGTTTTTATCCGCGGTGAAACCGCCCCGGAAAAGGTGGCGGATTGGGCTGTCTTTGTTGGCGGTTTCCGCCACGGTCCTAATTGCAATTTTTTTACCGCCGGCCTGTTGACGGTTTTACCGCCGCTTTAACACCGTCCGCCAGGGTTGTAATGACCACCAAAGTGTGCAGGGTGGACTTATGGTGAATGTTTCTCACATCGGTTTGACATAAAGAGGTACGGGTGTGGACGAATTAACGTTCCAATAAGGAGGCAGAAATTCTGGGTCTTTGTGAAGTGAATTTCTGTTGATCTACGAGTAGTGTAAAATAGGGAGATGGTGAAACATTCGAGACTGCCTAAACAAATGTTGGCAATTGTCAAGGAAAATGAGAGAAGGGGTTGGCAGAGTTTGAGTGGTGATAACTTGGCTATTGAGCAGCAGAAATAAGCTTTGTCTACAATATGTTTTGGAATCCCATTTGTGAGCAGAGATCATATCATAACCAGAACTGGTGCAGGCATGCAGCATTGCTTCTGGGAAGGCGAAGAGTGACACGAAGTCATCCTTGCACCTGCTAATAGTTTATTTAGAGGAGAGCTGTTGGGTGGGTGCACAGTTCAAGCAAAATATCTATTTGTGTAAGACCATGCTCATGGGCCATTACATGTGTGATTTAACAAGTTCCTTCAGTGAATGTTCACAATATTTGCTGGTACTGAGCAGATCATTCATGGTCAAGACAATTTCCTTTTAGCGAGATGGGTGGGGAGACTGAGCACATGAGACTTTCCATTAGGGCTTTTTCAAAATGTTGCTTAGAAATTCGGGGCCAATAGTGTGCCTTTATACCAACTAATGCGCTTGTGGTTTGAGCTGGACATAGCTAGAATGAAGTTAAGAACTCAGAGATTAGCTCATTACTAATGTTCTTCTCAAGCAATGGAATTTTTTTTTTCTCATTCTGACCGAGGCAAGTCAGCCAACTTTGGGATTCTACTCAAGAAAACAGATTCTCATTTGAAATGGTCCGTAAATACTCTATTCTTGCTGTGAAAGCTCATCGCGATGTCAAAACTACCAACATGTCTACAACTATTTCATGCTAATTTACGTTACCGGTGGTTTTACAAAAAAAATCACTCATCACCAACTCAAGTTTGAACCATTAAAAATGTAATTGACAATATTAGTGGCACAGACGTCTACCAAGGATGGAAAGCTCACACTTACTCATTTCTTCACTGGTACTAGGTGTCGCCTTTAGGAGCAGAAATCTATGATGGTCATATTTGTACTTCGATTTTGCGATTCCTTAAATCCAGTCAAAAACAAAATGGTCCTTTTTAAATGTAATCATCCAAAGGCTTAAAAGAAATTAAACGTAAAACACGTTGAACGTTCTTTAAAAAATCTTGATGGATATCTGCCTGGAATTTGAGATTACAGCTATTAATCAATTGAACTCAATTTTATTTAGCCTCCCTTTTCCTTTTTAAACAACAAATACATTGCGCCAGTTTTTCGTTAGCTCATGGCTGCCAACTTATGTGAGTGTTCGGAGTTAACTTTGGTATTACTTTGGTGATTATCACTTTCACAATGAATTACAAACATTCACATTTGTTTATAAAGTACGTGTACTACTACAGGTCTTTCACAGAGATATACTTTCCGATATAATGATATTACAATGTACTTTTACGGACTACAGAATAATGCCCCAACAATTTGGGAAAGTAAACAGAGAAGTGCTGGATAAAGCTTGCGGAAGATATCAAAGAAGACGACATCGGAAATGTTCTTTTGCCTCTCATTTGCTTTTTTAAAACTAGACAAATCAGGTTCTTCAATTTTGTCGAACTATAAGACAACTGTACTGCATTCTAATTAAATGTTTTATGTACAATTTGAGAGAATCCTCGGCAAGTGTGTGCTGCAGGGAAACGTTTGCTGGTCCAATGCACATTTTTGGGACCTCTTGATGAATGAGCTATATTAGACTGAAGCCTTCACTACAGTTTTGGGGACTGTGTAACATTCTCCTTTCATCATCTCTTGCTATTTTGATTTTTGACCATGATCCTTCTGGGACTACATATAATCCACTGATGACGACCATCGGATGATCTCTGAACTTGAGGGCTGTATCGCTGCTCGACCTTTGTCTGGGGTTGGAGATAATACTCAGTTTCGAAGGAATTTATTTAGTTCGAGTTTTATGTCCTTCTACTGTAGGTTTTTGTATTGCATGTCTATAATTCGGGCAAACTAGGAAATGTATTTTATTAATGTTCTGATGTCTTAGTGAGAGTTTGCACTGATTCACATAATCCCTACACAAATATAACCAATTAAAAAAATATTTTAAATTACCTTGAAATGTTCATTTTAAATAGACCCAGTACTTTTGACGTCAGCTTTTAAATGTCTTAATTTTACCTATGCAGCCTATCTGGCTGGGTGTTTTCATTCTCCTCCTACACTATCTTTTTGCTTTTGCATGCAGAGATCCTTTCTTCTGGTAGAAAACAAACATCAGGCCTTATTCCAACAGTAAAACATCAAGAAAGAAGTGCTGACATGCAGGACAGAAAGAAATTGAGAAACTTTGCTTGCTTCAGACATTAGACGCAAACTTCCTGAAATACCTCAAACATGATCATCTGTCAACCTTCAAAAACATGTGAAAATCTCACTTTATTCAAGTTGCCAAGATAATGCTGTGTTGTGATCCCATTAAACAGGCTCTCTGGGTTTTGCTGCTATACTAAATGCAGTAAAGGTGTTAGTGTGTCAGAGCCTTAATAAGTAAACTTACAAGGAGATGCGTTTAGGTCGATGAACCTTTGGACCACGTTCATGGACTTCCCAGTATGAGATATCTTTTTGGCATCACAAATCAATAGATCAATAACCCAATCAATAATCACAATAAATAATCAACAAGCTAATTAATAATATTTAATAAGAGTTAATAGGTTGAACACACAATGACCTTTTAGCCATGAATAACCACACCAATTTAGTAAAGTGTTGTGATATTTATTTCCCTATTAGTTACAATCTTATGTCATTTCTGTTAATCTCATTAGCAACTAATCTCATTAGGAACTCAACTAATTAGCAATTAGATTGTGATCAATCAATGCATAGAGAATATCCATTCAGTATTTAGGCTCATCATTAATATGAAGCAACTTAGCAAAATCTCAGTACTACAGGATTCAACAAAGCAGGAACTCAATCATTTGTCTATTTGCGTTGGATATTGGTGGACACCTTAACTAACCTCAAATGAACATAAGCATGTTGGGCTCCATGCAAAACAATTTAGCAAACACAAATTTGGAAAACATCTAAACTATGGCCTTTATCAAAAGAGCAGTTGGTACCTAGAAAGAAAAGGCAAACAGTCAATTACAATTTTTGCATCAGATAGTTACCAATCCAAAGGATCAGCAAACAACGTGAGTCGTCGTCCTCAGGACATCGGTCAGTTCACCATCAGCAGAGATAGGACGGGGCAAAGTCTTGATATAGCATAGCTAAGGAATAGAATCTTCCCTCATATGGAGGAGAAGTAAGTATCAGGTAAGAATGGGTAGAGGATGGTTTAAAGTATCAGGACAAAGCAAAAGAGTGAAAAGCCTCCATGAGTAAGTGAAGTTTCTCCTCAGAGCTCCCGTTTCTCCTTGAGTCACTTTGTTAAATCAAAACGGTCTTATTAGCCCTTAACTCTTCATTGGATAATAATTGGTGCATCGTTATCTCTGTCCAATAATTTTTCACGCATCTTGCCAGAATTTTCCATAAACCACAGTTCTAATGTCTCTCCATCTTATTGACGGCTTCATCGGTTGGAATGTCAGGTAAGAAAAGTTACACTTTGTGCTCCAGTCAGTGTCTCCATTGTTCTCTCCTACTACAGCTTACCTTGCACCTGTTACGAATTACACTGTTGCATTCAGCAAGAACGTCTCCTTGAACAAGTCGGTTCTCACGAGAAAGAATTTACTACGGCTACATACACACTTCCGTGTGATCTAGAAAGCTTTTCTCTACAGGTGTAAGCAAGCATGTCAAATTATTACGGTGTGCAAAAGATGTACTAATCGTTAATGTCGAGTCAAAGAATCCTTTAACTAACTTTATACTATAATACCTAGCTACCCCACTCAGATCCTCTATTATAGGCACATAAGAAAACACACGGTCATAGTTTGAGTAAAAGTATTGAATATCTTCCTGATTATAGAATCTTGTAAGTAACAGACTACAACTTATCCCATAAGTTAGTGGCAAACTATGATAGGTAACCCCCTTGTGTACCGAAACAGGAATCTGTGTGCACACAAAGCAATCCTTCGCATCCATTGTGCCAACATACTCACTTAGCAAGCGAAAAAAAACGCTAGTGGAAAGTTCCCCTTTTGTATTAGTGCCCTCATGCAAATATCTCGTATCCAGCTCAAACCTCTCCCAAGCTGTTAGTGCAGTAGTAGTTTCAGGAATTGTAGCATTGTTAGTCCCACCGTTATCCATTAGTGTCATGCCTACAACCACAACCATAATGAATATCACACACACAACACCTAAACCAACACCCAAATATTTATGCCTACTCCCTCTATTATCCTGTCTAGTGTTAGCCATGATCTGTAAAGAATCAGAAAGTGAAGGATGGTTAATTCAAACAACAAGAGAGGATAGTTAGAATGATTTTTTTTTTCTCTTTTTTTTTTCCTCGCAGCAAAGTCAAAACAAGTGAAAATCTTCCTTCAGCAATTATTTACAGCTTTCAGTTTCACTCCCAGGATCCTTGTCATTTCAGGTTAGCAGCTTGTCAAAATCAGTTTTCAAAAGTCAATTCAAGTTTTCAAAGTCTCATCTGGTAAATTCTCACTCTCTTTTTCTCAATTTTCAACTTTAACTCGATCTTTACACCAATTCAGTTTCTTCAGCCAGACTCAGGTGCCAAAGTATTGACCTGGAATTTCTCGATCAAAGCAAAACGCCAAGAACTCTTGTTGCCATTCAGCTGTCGTTGCATTCGCACATTCAGGACCTGCGTACCTTATGTTTGCTACTCTTTTTCTTTTCAACTTGCGATCACCTTGCAACTCTCCTTCACTTAGGTCTTCTCTCCTTGTTGTATCAATTTCTTCCTCTATTGCATCTTCGACAACCACTTCTCCCCTTTTCACCTGCAATTCTGGCCACTTGTCTCCTTTCAGTATCTCTCCGGTCTTTGATCTTTCCTGTGGCAACCCTTCGCCCTCTCTTGGCTCTATGGTGTTTTCTCTTGATGGACCTGCAATCTGCTCAGGAGGAGTTTGGACACTCTGACTTTCTTCCACCTCAACTCCTATGCCTCCTGGGTCTGTCAAATGCTCTAACTTATTCCCGTATTTGTCTGCTTCTGGGAGAACCTCCCTCTGATTAGGCTCTCCTGCTGCCTCAGTTAAGATAGGCTCACCGTCACCCCTCTGCATCTCTTCTCCCTCGTCTAATACCGGAGTGACCAAGCCGTCCTCAACGGGCTCTCCTTCTATTTAGTTCCCCTTCGAGCACTCTCCGGCCCTGAGACTTCCTTTTCTGTTTTTGGTACTTTCAACAACTCAACTTCCTCATCAGTTGGACACGTCACCTTTTTTGTGTGACTGGCATGGATCAAGTACGGAATTCCCGCACACTTCACAGCAGTAGTAGCCGTTAGAATCACTTGATATGGTCCCTTCCAACGTGGCTCCAAACATGTCTTCCTTACGTGTTTCTTGATGACAACCCAGTCACCAGCTCTCAGGTTGTATCCTGGATCATTTATCGGTGGCAGGGTGGTAGCTTCCACCTGGTGAGAAAAAGAGCAGACCACATTAGCCAGACCCTTGCAGTAATCCAACACAATATCATCCGTGATATTCACGAGAGTATTCGCAGGCACTGCGGGTATTCTCATAGCTCGGCCCATGAGAATCTCATGAGGGGACAGTCCTGTTTTCTTGTTAGGTGTATTTCTCATTGACATTAACACCAAAGGTAATGCATCGGCCATTTAAAGTTCGTGCATGCGCACATTTTTGCCATTCTCGACTTCAGGGTACCATTCATCTGCTCCACTAGTCCTGATGCTTCGGGCAGTAACTACAATGAAACCTCTGCTCAATGTTCAATGCTGCACACAATAACTTAACCACCTTGTTGTTTCATATTTAGTCAGTCTCATCACTATGCCTTCACACTGTGTGAGGCTTTGTCCAACTGCTGCTACTGCACTCAGACAACCCAGTAAGGCTGCTGCAACTGGGTCCAACGTAGCTGAAAAATATTCTACTGGTCGGTTTACACCTCCATGGACCTGTGTCAGGACAGACAAAGAACATGCATCAAGTTCATGACAAAACAGAACAAAAGGCTTCGTGTAATCAGGCATACCTAAAGCTGAAGCCCTGCACATGCTCTCTCTTAACTCAGTAAACGCTTTCATTTCCTTCTCTCCCAACACTATGACATCCGGCCCCTCTTTGACCGTCAGTCTCACCAATGGCTTGGAGATGACTGAGAAATTTGGGATCCACTGACAACAGTAACCCATCATTCCTAGAAACATCCTAACATCTCTCCGTGTTGTTGGGGGATTCGTCTGTAATAGTGCAGTTACTCTTCCCCTGGATAACTTCCTCGACCCTTTCTCAATTGGATGACCCAAGTACTTCACCTCTTTCTGGCAATATTGCAATTTCTTTGGGGACACCTTGTGTCAGTTCTTTCCCAGGTGATTCAGTAAGGCAATCGAATCATACTTGCATTCGTTCCTCATTTTAGAAGAGATCAGCAAATCATCAATATACTGCACTAGAGTCGATTGAAAAGGCAACCCCAATGACTCCAAATCCTTCTTCAGTATTTGATTGAATATGGAAGGTGATTCCGAAAACCCTTGAGGAATTCGAAACCAACTGTAAACCTTGTCCAGGAATTTAAAACTGAAGAGAAATTGGCTGTCCTCATGAAGAGGCACAGAGAAGAATGCTTGGGACAGGTCAATTACTGTGACCCATTCTGCATCGCATGGAATCTGGAACATAATCACAGCTGGATTTGGCAAAACTGGGCAGCATTTCACCACTATGGGGGTGATTCTGAGTCTGGCGGGCGGCGGAGGCCGCCCGCCAGACTTCCCCCCTCCAAAATACCGCTCCGCGGTCGAAAGACCGCTGAGGGTATTTTGGGTTTTGCACTGGGCTGGCGGGCGACCGCCAAAAGGCCGCCCGCCAGCCCAGTGCAAAACACCCTTCCCACGAGGACGCCAGCTCAGAATTGAGCCGGCGGAGTGGGAAGGTGCGACGGGTGCAGTTGCACCCGTCGTGAATTTCAGTGTCTGCAAAGCAGACACTGAAATTCTTTATGGGGCCCTCTTACGGGGGCCCCTGCAGTGCCCATGCCATTGGCATGGGCACTGCAGGGGCCCCCAGGGGCCCCACGACACCCCATACCGCCATACAGGATGGCAGTATGGGGTGTCAGAATCCCCATGGCGGCGCAGCGAGCTGCGCCGCCATGGCGGATTCTTTTGGGCAGAATGCCCTGCGGGCCTGTTGGCGGTGCTCCCGCCAACCCTGGCCCCGGCGGTAAGAATGACCCCCTATGTCTTTGATCTTTCTCAAATCTTGGACAATCCGAACATTCCCACAAGGCTTTCTCGGTCCCATTATTGGTGAATTACATGGACTGCTCATCGCTTCTTTCAAGACTCCCCGTTTCCCAAAGTCTGCAATTAATTGCGCAACCTTTATAAGGACATCTTGCTCCATATGATACTGCGGTTTCTGGGGGAACGCAGCATTTGGCTTCACACTGACTTTAACTGGTTCTGCTCCTTTTATCAGCCCTACTTCTTTCCCTGTCAAGTCCCACACCTTCTCTTGGAATGTTCCCCGCAAGTCTGCCAGGAGATCAGCCACTGTGAACATCGGGAAGAAGTTAATCAGAGGATATTCCTCGTCTGTGGTCTGTTTCAAGCTCCGAAACCTGTTCCTCTCCTTCATCATCACTGTTTGTCTGGACCTCAGTCCCCTCACTGGAACAGGTAATTGAACACCTTGTCTTGCACAGTAAGTCTCTTCCCAGTAAGGACACTGGGACTTGAATCGCAGACCACAAATCTGTGCAATCCCTGGAAAGTGCCAAGCTCAACCTGAACAGGATCTGTGATCGGGTTAGTAAGGAGTTGGTTTGCTACTCCCACTACCTTAGCTGTATGTCCCGAAAGGGGCAGTTTCGGAACCTCTGCACTTCTGACTGTAGAGCGCGTAGCTCCTTTGTCAACCAAGAATGAAACCTTGTGACCCATTACCTTCCCCTGAACATAGGGCCCTTTCTGGTCTACCTCTAAGGACGCTGCAAGCCTACACTCCTCACTATCTGAACTCTCATCCGACCATTCATCATTTATTCCATTCTCACCACGCAATGGGTACTGTTGCACTGTGTTATTTTGCCTCATCCTTTACCTGTGACCTGTTGAGGAAGCATCACCTGTTGCTGTTCCATTGGCGCTAAAGGCACTTGCATTTGCTGTCTAGGTACCATGGGAACCTGCTGTTGCACTTGTTGTAACTGCATCGGCTGTATACGGGGCATCTGCACCTGCTGCATAGATAAGAAACCCTGCATTTGATTCGCATTACTTTGAAAATTCATATTAGGACCTCTCAGCCTCGGTCCTTTCACATTTTGGAATGGACTGACTTCATTGCTTTATTGAACAACACCCTCCTGCACCATCATCGGGCACTCCTGATTCCAATGTCCAACGACCCCGCAAGCAAGACAAGGTAACATCTTCTTAATTCCCTGTACATCGTTTTGAACTACTAAAGTGTTCAAATCTGAACTTCAGTTCACAAAACCTCCTCGACCTCTACCTCTCACTTGCGCCTGAAATATCCTGTTTCCTTGCGGCTGTTGCACCATCTGTTGTAGACAACCTCCCTGCATCCCTGACTGTGCTGCCTACATTTGCATCACCATCGCTTTCTCCTTCAACTTTCTCTGCTTTAACTCAATCTCGTCACTATAGTACTTCGCATTCTGCAACACCTCGTCAATCGGCTTTGCTTGCCAGCAAATCAAGTGACTCCTAATCATCTGGCTAATCTCAGGTCTCAACCCTTCAATAAATCTAAACACAAGGTGATTCATGTCCTTCACCTCAAAAACCTCTGTACCACTGTAGTGCTTCAACGCCTTCAACAACCTCTCATAATAGGCATGTATCGACTCCTTGGCTTCCTGAGCCGTCCGATCAATCTTTTGCCAATCAATATTCTTTGGCGAAACTCTCGATTTCAGAAACTCAATCACCTTATAGTAATACTTCATCACCTCAGGAGACGGTGCTCCTGTGATTCGGTCCCTTGCCGGTTCCTCGGTCGGCCAATCAACGCCCTTCTTGCACCAAAGCCACAAATCAGCTGGAACTATGATCTCAAAGAGAGTATTCAGGTCTTCCCAAAGGCATTTCGCAAGCTTCACAAAGCTGTCCGTCTGCTGATACCACTCTATTGGCTTCTCCCTCAGCCTGGGAAAGTCATTTGTAATTGACAGAATATCACCTCTAGTCCACGGTACATGCACAAGAACCCCTCCGGCAGTCTCTCTCATTGGTAACATCTTTATCGTACCGGTATCCGGTAAGGTTTTAGCTGGCTGCTCCAAGCAGTCACTCTTCCTCTTGTCTCTTTTCTTCGCCCATCTGTCTTCCCACTTCTCTAAGGTTCCCCAAACTTGTGCACTCTGCAGTATCTCTTTGAGGTGTGCCTTAATCCTAGTAAACCTCGTGTTCAAAATCCTTAGGCTCAAAATCTAACCTGTAACTCCTCTTCAGATGTCTGGTATTTTCTAAATCTATGCCATATTTATCTGCCAAGTTTACCAACTTCTGGTGCACCCTGCTCACTTCTCTAGTTATCTTTGGACATAAGTATCTCAATCCTGCTTCTGTGTATGACTCTAACCTGTTCACTCCCATGCTCCCTTCAAAAAGTTAATTTGCTTCCATGCCCAAACTCACAAAATTCAGGTTTTCTTCACCTTCCGCTCTCCCTGCATCTACAGGAGCAGTCTGTGGAGTATTAAACTTGTCTAACCAGTCGGTCAGCTGTTGTGCTGTTAAACACTGTAATGAGATATTCCCAGCCTGCGTTAAAGGTGTCAGCGGTATATTCACACTCGAGATCTGCGGAGTCAACAGTCTCGAACCTGTCTGTCTCATGGCCTCCAGAGGATCCCCAATCGGACTGAAGTATAACAGGGATCTAGATCCTTCAAATCCACTGTAGTCCTTCCTTGGGAGCTTCCTACGAACCCTCCTCTTGTCATATCTCGTGTCATTACCCCTTGATCGCATACACTAGGCTTCGCCTGCACATACAATTGTACTGGTGGACCAACTGTAATAGGCAAAGATATGGCGGCTGGCGTCTGCCTGTTCCCCAAAACCTGTGGAGGACTAACTCCCATATTCTGGTTCATCACTGGTGCCATGGTTGATTGCGGCCCCCATGACCGAAGTATAATTCGGAATCATTTGCTGCTGTACCTGGGGCAGTAAAGGTGGAGTGGGATCAGTCTGAATCAACTTTGGTCCTCCATATACTTGCTCTGTCGGCACCATCTGATTCGTTGTAGTCTCTAAGATTGGGACATCAGGGTAAAGTCTCTGAACCTGTGGTGGTTTTAGCTGAGATTACATACCGGGGCAGTGGACACGCTAAAACTACTCTGCACCGGAACTGGTATCGAGACAGGACTAACCTGTATCGTATTCGTTGTCACCTTCTCTTGGGTCGAACCTGCAGGACATGTACTGGTTCTCCGTCTATTGCCATCTATCACACATGGCGGTGGTCAATCATATAGTAACTGATTAAGGAACTCATCATCGTCTTAGTCATCTACCTCTGACCAGGGCCTCTTAGCCTCTTTGTCTTTGGGAGGAATTTGTCAGACTTACAAGTGTCTTTCCCCCTTTTGTCTTCACCTTCTTGATCTATTGCTGGAAACAGCCTGACTCTATCTATTGTTTCTCTCCTCCAAACTCTCTGTGCACTATCCCACCTAGCCTCCGCTAGTGTCTTTTCTGCTTTCCTCATTCTCCTCTCAAATTTCTGTTGCTGTTGTCGTATTGTCATCAGTTCCCAAATTGCTAACGCCCCAAACTGTGCTGGCCTCGGAGGTGGCTTCAGTTCATTTAGCACCCTCCGCAAATTTTCCAAAATCCTAAAATTTTACATTCCATGCTCCGGAAACGGCAAACACCCTTCTTTCTCTGTAGCTTTGCACCATTGCGTTATCCAAAGACATGATGGAGGACTCCCTTTTCCTCCATTACAGCATAAGCCGGTGTATACTCCGGCGGTGAAACCTCCCCTGCACTCGCAGTAATATATACGTCTCCCCTCAAAGCGCTCTTTAAAGCCTTGAAAAATGTCATTTTTTTTGCCTTTCGTTTTGTTCACAATCGAATCAGGAAGTGACTTTAATTCCCAGAACTCTCTTCGCCTACCTTCTCAACCAATTGCCTCTCATGGACGGCTGCCAATCCGTGTGCGACCCTTCTCACTAACCAACCTATCCCAGCGTGGCTCTAATGACGTCACACTCACACACACTGCGGCTGATAAAGTCTTGCGGCTTTTCCTCCCACTCTCAAATTCAGCCAAAAATAATGCAATATAATGCGAGCACCAACCAAAAACAAACTCAAATTTGCCGGTTTACTACAGGAAAGGGTAACACAATCGCTTCAGAACTTTACAGAGATTTCGCTTACCCGCGGCCGCTACTCTCTCCTTCTCAGATCCCGCACTCGCAAGCAAAATTTGACCCTAAAATTTTAGTCTCGACTTGTCAATGGATTATTGTTCTAGTGCACTTTAGAACTCACCAAATCTCCATCAAAGTTTTCATTCACTCACTTTGACTCAAACTCGACTCATCTATTTCACAATCGACCTATTAAACCACGCAAATTACAACATAAACCAAGTGTCTCATACACTTATCAATATACTCCGGAGTATTAGACCAGCAGGGTCCGTACATCATCAACAACCATATGGACAATTTTTTAGCACAAAGCGCCACACTCACATGAAGTTCGCCGACTTCCCTACTCTCATACTGCGGAGTACGCACACTCCTACTAAAACATCATCATCTGGCCTAAAATCCTCACAAACATCACAATTCACCTGTGATATGTATAAGCTGTGCAAGTGCAAAACCTTCTTCATTCACACTATCACTAGAATGCCGAGAACATACTCAAACTTCCTTCAGCAAGCTCTGAAATTCCGGGAAAGTCATTTGGGACTTAGGTGCACATCATCTCTCCTATTTGCATCATTGAAAAAGAATAATTTTCCCAACCCAATTTTTCCGATACACCTGGCTTACTTCCAAACCACGTCCATCAATTTCTACCAGACCTTTTGAACCATCTACTCTATCAAACCATAGTCCCTCGCACTGGGGCCCCAAAGGGCCAAACCATCCACACTGCTACTTAGTGCGTCAAAGCCTTAATAAGTAAACTTACAAGAAGACGCGTTTAGGTCGATGAACCTTTATACCACGTTCGGGGACTTCCCAGTACGAGATATCTTTTTGGCATCACAAATCAATAGATCAATAACCCAATCAATAATCACAATAATCAACAAGCTAATCAATAACATTTAGTAAGAGTCAATAAGTTGAACACACCAGGACCTTTTAGCCATGAATAACCACACCAATTTAGTAAAGAGTAATGATATTTATTTCCCTATTAGTTACAATCTAATGTCATTTCTGTTAATCTCATTAGCAATTAATCTCATTAGGAACTCAACTAATTAGCAATTAGATCGTGACCAATCAATGCATAGAGAATATTAATTCAGTATTCAGGCTCATCATTAATATGAATCAACTTAGCAAAGTCTCAGTAATACAGGATTCAACAAAGCAAGAACTCAGTCATTTGTCTAATTGCGTAGGATATTGGTGGACACCTTAACTAACCTCAAATTAAATTAGCATGTTGGGCTTCATGCAAAACAATCTAGCAAACACGAATTTGGAAAACATCTAAACTTTGGCCTCTATCAAAAAAGCAGTTGGTACCTAGAAAGAAAAGGCAAACAGTCAATAACAATTTTTGCATCAGATAGTTACCAATCCAACGGATCAGCAAACAATGTCAGTCTTCGTCCTCAGGACATCAGTAGCTTCACTATCAGCTGGGATAGGACGGGGCAAAGTCTCGATATAGCATAGCTAAGGAATAGGATCTTCCCTCATATGGAGGGAAAGTAAGTATCAGGTAAGAATGGGTAGAGGATGGTTTAAAGTATCAGGACAAAGCAAAAGAGTAAAAAGTCTCTGTGAGTGTGTGAAGTTTCTCCTCTGAGCTCCCGTTTCTCCTTGAGTCACTCTGTTAAATCAGAACTGTCTAATTAGCCCTTAACTCCTCACTGGATAATAATTGGTGCATTGTTATCTCTGTCCAATAATTTGTCACGGATCTTTCCAGAATGTTCCACAAACCACGGTTCTCATGTTGCAGATTGGTCCATGTTATTGACGTCTTCATCGGCTGGAATGTCAGGTAAGAAAAGTTACACTTTGCGCTCCAGTCATTGTCTCCATTGTTCTCTCCTACTACAGCTAACCTTGCACCTGTTACGAATTACACTGTTGCATTCAGCAAGAACGTCTCCTTGAAAACAAGTCAGTTCTCATGAGAAAGAATTTACTACGGCTACACACACACATAACTTCTGGAAAAGTACAGCTTCGTGTCCTTCAGGAAAAACAGCACATTACACGTTAGAAAAATACAGTTTAATATGAGGCCAGGCAACTAGGCCCAGACCCTCGCTAAGCTAAGGCCTTCTAATTAATAAGCAACTCTTAACACATAGCTCTAATTATGATACGCTAATACAAAATTCAAAACATTATTGCATAATTAAGTCAGAATTAACAGCTTTCATTAGTCTTCATATACATTGGTAGCCACCCCCGCGGCACATTTCAAACGTGTGCATTATTTTCTATGTTAACATATTTTCTATGCAGCTTCATCGCACAATATATTGCAAGCTTTTCATGTTAATATTGCTTTAAAAGAAACACTCCAACAAGGGCATAGCATAAGAGACTACACTATAGTTAGTACATAGCTACACAGACGTCATTTAGGGTACACCAGGGGTCGCAGCTGTGACCCCTGGCATGCCCCTGGCCAAACCAGGCACTGCCTTTGCGACCCCTGGCCTCAGAGGTGGCAAAATGAATGCTTCGAAAACAGAGGCAGCTGGTTCTAATGGACGTCGGTGAGGACCCACTTTTCTGGATTTCTGTCAATTCTTTACTACCCAATTACTGAATAATATTATTCACTGTTTGTGTAATAAAACATGGAGGACAATTAGTTGGAATGTGACCTTATCTGGCAGCTAAGGTAAGTAAAAAATGCTTTTAAATGTATGTTGTATGCATGCTTGCGGATGAGAGTGTGTTTCTGTGAAAGAGTGTGTGTATGTGTAAGCATGTGTGTGCGTGAGTCAAAGTAAAGGCCAAAAGGTGTGGCGAGTATTGTCACTTCCACTACCACAGGCATTTTGGTGAATTGACACCCATGCATACCTACTCAGTATTATCTGTGTCAGCAACCTACTGCAGATAGAAATGAGATGCCAGGTGTGAAATGTTGAGCTTTTATTGAACACTAACCTGAAACATCCTTTAGTTTTTCCACAATCGTCTACTCGAATTCTAGCAAAGGGATCCACTGGTGGAGCAGTAGGGAATGGATAACCTGGAGAAATAGAAAGCAGAAACAACTGTAGACAGGATGTTATTTAATCAGCACTTGATATAACGCACTTATACAAATGGTTTCTTGGCGCTGAGCAAGCTAGCAATGTGATTAACACAAGCATGGTTGTTTAAAATGCCAACTTTTTAGAAAACGTTTGAAAGGAGGCAGCTCATATGCAGCTCTCAGAGTTATAAGAAATAATTCCACAGCTTTAGCGCCTTCATCAAAAAGCACTGTCCTTCTAAGTTTGATCTAGCAAACGTGGGAGTTTAGGAAGTAGTGCCAAGGAGGAGTGTAGTGCTTGTAGCGGAATGCACCCATTTAGTCACTGACACAAAGAACGGAGTGAGGCCGCGAGTGCCTTAAACAATACAACCAATCTTGATCTGTATTGTGTACTGTACTGGCAGCCAGAGCAGTTATTTAAGCAGTGAAGACACAGGGACTCTTCTAGGAGCTCTAGTTATCAGGGGGCTGCTGCATCCTTTACTAATTGCAAATGATACTGGTCAGTGGCTGGATGACGTAGCTACAATGAACTAGCATAGTTTAACCTCAAAGAGATCAGAGCCATCTCTACGGTTATAAGAGCCTCAAAAGTGAAATAGGGCATTTGTTTTTTAATCTGGTTCAGCAGAAAGATACAGCTTGCAAATACTGTGGATATTTAAGGTTTCATTACCATCAATGACCCCTGCCACGTTTTTGATGAATCACTGGGGAGATTGGCAAGGTAACCATCTCAGAAGGCCAGTTTGAAAAATAGTCCAAAGGTCATATTTGTTGTTTGCGACCAGAACCTCAGTTTTCTCTGAGTTTAGTTTAAACCTTTTAAAGTCACATCCAATTTCAAATGTAAAGCATTTCTTTTTGGAATGCCATTTGTGAGAAAAGATGATCGTCCAGATGAAGTAAGTTCTGAAAATCATCTGCATACATGTTAAATGTACCTACTTTGGCAGTGAGTGACTTGACCAATGACTGAACATAGATATCAAACAAATGTGGAAAGAGGGAAAAATCTTATGGAACTCCGCACTGTATAGTTGCAGTATTAGAATGGAGGGGCCCGCGGAAGTGACAATGCATGACAGGATTGGTTTCAGGTAGGTGGGGGTGGGTCGAGGGGAGGGAAGATAAAAGGAGTGTGGGGGGAGAGACCGGCCTCTTTCCGCGCCGCACATCGCACGTTTAGGATTTTGTCCAGTCCCTGGGGAAATACTTATTTTCGTATACGCGAGTCAAGTCTCTTTTTCAAATATAACGGTCGAGCATCGACTTGCGTCCTTGCCGACCTTTACAAAGATATTTTCAGCAGCCTGCGTCAGCGTCATGGCAACCAGCCACGATGCTGAGGCAGTAAAGGCTGTGCTTCGCGTCTTAGGCGAAGCCGGCCGAGCCGATATTCTCAGGCCTGGGGTGCTAGACCAGGCCTGGGTCGGCATGGTGCGGCCGACGCGCAGCACATCGGGCCGGGTAGCAGCAGTTGCAGCTGCTTGTACATCTCCAGAAAGGGCCAAAAAGCCAGTGGCGCACATACCCACAATGGGCGCGGACAGGCAATGCCAGTGTTTGAGACTGTCAGAAAGAAGGTGATGCCAATGGGGCGAAACACGGCCTCTGCACGTTGGTCTGAAGCACTAGAAAGGTCTTCAGCTGCCTTCTCTACACCGCAGGAGCAGGGTCAGAGCAGAGATGGTGAACGCCGTGAGGGTCAAGAGGAAGCTTTGTCAAATTATATGATGATGAGTGGTGGTGTTGACAACAGGTTGGAGATGGGTGATGAGGATGTGGTGGAGCTCGATTATGATGAAGAGATGGATGAATGGGAGGACGGGGAGATTCAGGAGGCAGAGGTGAGCAGCGTGAAAGCGAAGGGGAGAGGACGCAGGAGTGGCACAACTCCCCTTTCTGTTTCTATTTTACAGGATCGTGTGTCTGGTGGCGACTTACAAGAAGTGCGGGAAGGGCTGGCACGTGGTCGCGGGTCCGGAAGGTTTCACGGCCTTTGGGGACACAAGGAAGAGGTAAGAGTCATGGTGGTCAGTTTGGGGGGATGGTTCGGTTTTCAGTGGAGCCTCCACGCGTAAGTCTATAGGGGTAGACGATTTTTCGGTTCATGACACACCTGCGGAAAGGGTCCTGCAAAGTGGGGAGAGTGGAAAGGCTAAGGATGCAAATACCACAGCTGGGAGCGAATTGGGGGACAAGGCGACCGGGGAGGCTACGGGGTCTGAAGACAAGGATCGTGGGGGACACAAGAAGCAGCTTCCATACATGGGTCTGGCTATGCCTTTGGGTTCACATGTGGCGGACAAAACGAAGGCCAGGATATGGAAGCATGAATATTTGGACGTTTTTAAGCTCCTACATAGGGACATACAAGCTAAGGAGGGCTCTAAGGAGGCGGAATGGAAGCCTGCGTGGAGACCAAGGGTTCCAATTACAATGGACAATTGGACTTCGGCATTTTTAATTTTCGCAAGCATATACTGTGAGAAGTTCCCAAATAGGGCCATAGCGCTATTCGAATATATGGATACCATTAGGAAAGCGCAGATGCATTTCGGTAGCTTTGCCTGGTTGAGCTATGACGAGGAGTTCAGGGCAAGGGTGAGTGTCATTCCTGATAAGCCATGGGGGGGATGTAGATCTGGAATTATGGATGCAGTGGATGGCGTTGTCGCAGTCTACTGCCTCTACTCATACCGAAAGTGTCCTGCCAGTGGTTTACAAGCCTTTTCCGACCCGTCCCGCCCAAGAAGGGCAGGTGTGGGTCAACAAACCACAATACCCACAACAGAAGCCTGTTGGAACTTTAATAAAGGTTTCTGTTCCAGACAGCCCTGCAAGTTTAAACATGACTGCTCCAAATGCGGGGGACGGCACCCGGTTACACAATGCTTTTCCCTCTCCAGCCCAGCTGAGCAATGGAGAGCGTCCAAAGGTAGAGGCATGCAGGGCGCTCCTGCACCAAAGGGCTCCTACGCCAATTAAGCTGGAGTTTCTTCTGCCCTGGCTCCATACCTATCCAGATAAGGCCATGGCTTGTAAGTTAGCGAGGGGTTTTCAAGAAGGTTTTCTAGTTTGCTATCAAGGTCCGCGAATGAGGCAGTGGGCAGACAATGCCACAGGTAGTGAAAGACAAAGTGGATAAGGAGGTGTCCTTGGGCAGAATTGCAGGGCCTTTCTATGAGTGGCCAAGTAAGAATCTTATGATCACCCCTTTAGGGGTAGTGCCAAAGAAGGCGCCAGGTGAATTTCGCCTGATTCATCACTTGTCATGGCCGGAGGGTGCATCTATCAATGATTTCATTGCACCAGAGGATACCAAGGGGGTTTATGCATCTGTGGACATTGCCATAAAATTGGTCAGGGGGTGTGGCAAGGGAGCAGAGTTGGCAAAATGCGACATCCAATCGGCCTTCAGGCTGCTGCCTGTACACCCAGAGGATTTCGACTTGTTGGGTATGCAATTTGACAGGGCCATTTACGTTGACAGAGTCCTCCCAATGGGTTGCGCCATATCTTGTGCCCTTTTTAAAGCATTTAGTACTTTTCTGCAATGGGTTTTTGTCAAAAGGAGTGGGCATTGTTTGGTGAATCACTATCTAGGTTATTTTCTTTTTTTAGTGGCAGCTACTTCTGGGGCTTGCAGGAGGGCCCTGTTTGGAACTGTCACAACAGGTGAGGATGCCTTTGGCTCCCGAGAAGACTGAAGGGCCACAGTCTGTTCTAACCTTTTTGGGCATTGAATTAGATTCAATTGCTTTGATGGGCAGATTACCAGTGCCGAAAATCAAAGAACTGCTGGAATTTCTGGGTACCGTGCGGGGCATACGCAAAATCGATCTGCGCACAGCACAGAAGCTAATAGGTTACCTCAATTTCCCTTGCAGGTTAGTACGGGGTGGTAGGACTTTCTGTAGGCGGCTAGGTCTTGCTATGTCTGGAGCGGTACTGCCACATCATAGAATACGAGTGTCAGTAGGTTTGAGAGAGGATGTCAGGGTGTAGGAAACCTTTTTGACACATTTTAATGGCGTCTCCATGTTTTTCTGTGAGGATGAGACAGTGTGGCAGGTACAATTTTTTTCGGACGCAGCCGGAGCCACAGGTTTCGGGATTTTTTTTTATGGCAGGTGGTGTGCTCATGCATGGCCCAGACAATGGTTGCAGCAAGGGAGGAGTATTGCTTTCCCGGATTTTTTTCCCCTTCTGGTGGCACTGGCCGTATGGGGGCATGAGCTCGCTAAAAGGACAGTGGTTTTTCGGGTTGACAAAATGACAGTAGTTGACTTAGTCAACAGACAGAGGGCGAGGGACCTCAGGGTTTTGCGCTTGTTGCGCCAGTTCATGCTTCCATGTTTGTCTTTGAATGTGATTTTTAAAGCTGCTCACATACCAGGGGTATACAACGAGATTGAAGATTCCCTGTCTCGTTCACAGTGGCAACGTTTTCGCAGGCTGGCACCAGGAGCAGAGCCTTAGCGGAATCCACTTGGCAGTGTTACCAGCTGGCATGGTTGGATTTTCAATCCTTCAAGTTGTTTTCAGGAAACTTTTGTTTGCAGAATGTTAAGGAACTAGAATTGCACCCTTTGCATTTTGTGCTGTTCATGATACAGAAAGGTCTGTCGCCTGATATCATTGTGGTAAATTGGCTGGGATTTATTTTTATGGGAAGTTGTTTTTTGGTTGTGATCCAGCTAAGGATGATTTGTAGGGGAAAATGCTAAAAGGCTGGGGTAGGGTCAGATCAGTTTCAGGTAGGGCTGCTAGAGAGCCCATTAGTTTTGACCTGCTGCTGGAGCTGTTGCATGTTCTGCCTGTGTGTTGCACAGATGATTACGAGTTGGTGCTTTTCCGTTTATGCACGGTGTGGATGTTTTTTGGGGCCTTTCGAGTGTCAGAATTGTTGGGGGTAAGGACAGAAGTAGGTGTGCAGGTCAGGGAGGTTTGTTTGCATGGGCATCGTATGGGAATTTGGCTCAGGTGATCCAAGACTGATCAGCTAGGGAAAGGGAAATGGGTATGGCTGGAAAAAGGTGGCAACGTATTGGCTTGTCCGGTGCTGGAGTGGCTGAGTTTCCGAAGCTTGCGGGGTTTTTCAAGAGAGTCAGGAGTGTTTGTACACAAGTCTGGGGCTAAACTTACAAGTTTTCAGTTGTTACAGGTTTTGAGGATGGCTTTAGGGCGAACAGGCCACCAAGCTATGGATTTTGGCACACATTCATTCCAGATTGGAGCAGCTACTGCTGCCGCGCATTTGGGTTGGGATTGGGAAAAGATCAGGGCTATAGGTCTTTGGAAGTCAAGATGCTGTGAGCGTTATGAGGTGCCTTAAAGGCTTTTGTTGACTTTTGGTAACCGTTTGGTTTGTAAGGGACATCGGTATGGTTGGTCGGGAGGGATCAATTTTGAAACCATTATTACAGCTCTTTTTTTTTTTTACAGGATGTGTGTCCGGTGACAAGACAAGATGGTCACATGGCTAGTCGGCCATTCCTTTATCCATTGGGCAGCAAAATTAGCAAATTTATGGTCGGGCTTTGGGACTTTCCAGTAACCAGCACAAAGTTTTCTGGTGGGGCAAAAGCGGTATGAGGTGGGGAAATCTGCTTCCTTTCATAACGTCTAGCTTGCCGAACTGGGGTTGTCCTGATTTGCTAATTATTCATCTGGGTGAAAATGATCTGGTGAAACTGTCGGGACTCACACTACTGCAACACATGCAGAGAGACTTGGAACTCCTCAAGCAAAGGTTTCATGGAACCTGCTTGGTCTGGACTGAGTTTGTACCACATCGAGTGTGGAGAGGGGCAGTCAAGCATGGAGCCATGGAGCGGGCTCGCAGGAAGCTCAATCAAGCTATGAGGGTTTTCTGTTGGGCACGTGGGATAAAAATCTTAAAGCATGAGGACATCTCGGAACAGGATGAGGCATTTTTCAGGGCGGATTGAGTGCATTTGTCAGCACTAGGGAATGCTTACTACCTGACAGATCTGAGGTTGTTGATTGGGGATTTGTGGGGTGAAAAGATGTGGCTCAGAGAGCAGGAGTAAGGCAGTCAAGTTGCAGTAGTGTGCTTTTTGTTCTCTTTTTGGTGGGGCAGCAAAACGCCAAATGGGTTTGTGCTGGTTGGCAGTAGATGGGGAAGGGTGGAGAGTCAGATGCGGGCTTGGCCACGCTTCCTGGGGAAAACACAAGCAGGTGAAGGATCAGAGTGTGGGGTACGCACAAAGCAAGTAGGGTATAAAAGGAAAAGGGGAGTGTGTAGGGAAATGGAAGTGAAAAATGCAGGTTTTGAGTGAAAGGATGAGTGAGAAAATGTTAAAGGGTAGGCTTTATTAAGGTTGGGTTTTAAGTTGAAATTTAAGGTTATGCTTTATTGTTGCAATCCTATCCTAAATTAATGACCCTTTACACTAAATGGTTGTCACTGAATTATGTCGCGATGGAGGGGCCCGGGGAGAGGGAGACTCGCTCTAGTCTCTCCGCAGGAGCGTTCGGAAAGGGAAGTGACGACGCGGAACAGGATTGGTTTCAGGTAGGTGGGGGTGGGTCTAGGGGAGGGAAGATAAAAGGGGGTAGGGACTGGCCTCTTTCTGCACCGCACATCGCACGTTTAGGATTTTGGCCATCCACCCACCTGGCAATAAGCAAAAGGAGTAGGGGATGAGCAACGAGAATGGACATAATGAAGGAATGAAGGTAGGAGTTATGAGCGTCAGTTAGGGCAGGGTTGTGATGAAGGGTGAAGCAGTAGATGGGGAGGGTGGAGAGTCAGATGTGGGCTTTGCCACCCTTCCAGGAGAAAAAACAAGCAGGTGAAGGATCAGATTGTGGGGTACGCATGAAGCAAGTACGGCATGAAAGGAAAAGGGGAGTGTGTAGGGGAATGGAAGCGAAAAATGCGGGTTTTGAGTGAAAGGATGAGCGAGGAAATGTTAAAAGGTGGGCTCCATTAAAGTTGGGGTTTTAAGTCGAAATTTAAGGTTATGCTTTATTGTTGCAATCCTGTCCTAAATATATGACCTTTTACACTAAATGGTTGTCACTGAATTATGTCCGGAAACACCCAGTCAAAAAAAGACTTAATCCAATGAAATGCTTGACTTTTTAAAGCCTACCGCCCCTAGACGATCCAATAAGATGACATGATTGACTGTGTGAAAGGTGGCTTAAAGATCCAGTAAGGTCAAAGCAGATGGATGTTCCTATCGCATTTCAACCTCAGATTGTCCAAATCATCCAATACTACCAGTAGTAGTACAGACTCTATTAAGTTTAGGTCAGAAAACTACCTAGAAAAGGTCCAACAAATTAGATTATTGGAAATTGATTAATTTGACATTAGCCACATCAACTGCCAAGCCATTAGCAGTGAATGTAATAGTGAGATGGCAGATCTGCCAACCTGAAGAAAACATCCACTGTGTCAGGAGGGGGTGTGGCCTTAGAGGGGTGGGGCCTTGTGCCCAGAATTACCTAGGAGGTACTTCTGCATCCTCCTCCAACAAACCTCTTCAAGCTACCGGAGGCTGCTGCTCATGTCGTGGGGTGTTTTCATACCCAATAGTGGAAGTTGGGTTTTAAAATCCTCGAAAAACAAACAAGCATTGGCAAAGCCAATAAGATCTCACTTATGCAAAAGCTATTAGCTTTGCCAATGTGTTTTAGCTATGATGTACACTAGCATGGCTGATGCTCAATATGGCTAAAAGGTAGCAGCGTAGAGGTGAATGGTGTAGAGTGGAGTGGCAGAGCATGTCATGTATTAGAGTGACATAGCATGGAATCATCGAGAGTGACTGGAGTGGCATAGAGCGGGGTGGACTGGTGTAGAGTGTTGCAGATTATAGTGGTGTAGAGTGCAGTTGCACTGAGTGCACTGTCATTGAATCAGTTGCATAGAATGCAGTGTCGTAGAATGCAGTGGCATAGATAAGAGTGGTGCATAGTACAGCCGAGTGATGCAGAGTGGAGTTGGGCAGAGTGGAGTGGCACAGAGTAGAGTGCAGTGTTGTACAGTGCAGTGGTGCAGAGTAGAGTGCAGTAGCATACAGTACAATAGCACAGAGAAGTGCAGAGTGCAGTGGCGTAGAGTTGAATGATGCAGGGGGCAGTAGCGCAGAATAGAGTCGAGTGGCATAGAGTGCAGTGACCTAGAGTTTAGAGTAGAGTTGAGTGACACAGAATGCAGTGGTGTAGAGTAAAGCAAAGTAGAGAGTGGTGCAATGTAGTGTACAGTGTCATACAGTGCAGTGGCGTAGAGTGGAGTAGTGTAGAATAGAGTGGTGTAGAGTTCAGTAGCAGAGAGTGCAGTGGCATAGAGTAGAGTCGCGTAGAGTGGTGGAGAGTGGAGTGGCATACAGTTGAGTGCTGCAAAGGGAAGTGGTGCAAAGTGGAGTCGATTGGTATAGGGTCGAGTGATATAGAGTGCAGTGGCATAGAGTGAAGCATAGAATTGAGTAGTGTAGAATGTAGGAGGCTGGCACTCTATGTAGTGTGCAAAGCTAGGCACACTGTGCAGGGGTCCAGGCAACCACACGTTGATTTACAAGGATAAAAACTAGATCACCTAATAATCTATTTTTTAAGGTAGCTTGGTGGAGCAGTTTTGCCAATTTTGGAGAAGTCCAAAGCATTTGTTGTACTTACAGTATCAATCATGCAACTCACACATTTGAAGGAATAACTCTAAACCAATTTATAAAAATACTTCTGATTTTTATGTATTTTTTAAGACCAAGATTTTAAAAATTTGTTACGTACATTTTGAGATATGGATTTTAGATGTTTAAGAAAATACTCTTTTTGTCCGTAAATACGCACCATAGGAATCAATGGAAAGTCCCTTTAAAAATACTTCTAAAATAACACAGTTGCTTTACCGAGTTCTTCTTTTGCAGGTTGGTCGAGGTCGTCGTTGGGCACACTGTGCCAGCTGGAGAAGTTCGGGCGGCTCCCGACTCTGGCGGGAGCAGCAGTGAAAAGTATCTGGTGCAGGTCCACTGCAGGGAGAAAAGGTCTGTGCAGGTAAGTTTAGAGGCGGTTCCTTGGGTTCCCCTTGGAGTGTCGTAGTCGCAAGGGGTGAGGAACCCTTAGGGCACAGCAGGTTCTTTGTTGCAGGGCACAGGGTGGCTGGGTGTAGAGCGAATTGGTGAGCCAGGAGCTGTGCACAAAGATGCCCTTTGGATCTGGAGGTAAGATGATTCAAGGGTTGTTTGCAGTACAACAGGGCACTCTGGGGGGAGGTCCAGGGTGTTCCTGAAGTCCCTCGACTAGGGCTTCCTCCTGGACCTTTTTCAGCCCCAGGCGAGCTAGTTTTCCTTGTGTCCAACGTCAGCTGATTATTACCCAGGGAATTGGCAGGGTTAGACCACCATACTTGGCAAACTTGCAGGGGTTGTCCTTGCGGCAATTGGTGTGTCGTCAGGCCTGGCTGCGACTTCTGGTTCGGGAGTTAGTGGCTGGTCAGTGAAGTGACCCTCACTGGGTTGCTAGTTTCTTCTTTGTTGCAGAATGGTATGCCCACTCTGGAGGGAGTTCTTGGGTGACTGGCGAAGCCTGGAGGTCCTCTGGGGTTCTTGAAGTCAGTCAGTTGTCCAGCTTCTTCTTAGCTGGGAATGTCAGGTCCTGGGCGTAGCAGGCAGGGTTTTGCGGCTTTTCTTTGTGCAGCAGGTCCACATTTCTCGTGCCTTGGATCTTCTCGGTGCTGGTCTTCTTTATGTCTTTCAACTCTGGTTATCTGGTCTAGGGATGTCCCTTAAATACTGAATTCAGTGGACGTTTTAGGGGAAACCTGGTAGTGTCCAATGGGACACTTTCCTTTGAGGAGCTACACCCGCTATAGTGACCGCTTACTGTGGGAAGGGTCAATTCCCTATCCCTTATTGGCTATTTTCCTTCCATCTAAGATGGAGGAAAATGAAATGGAGTGTCCACCTCGCAGGCAACACCTTATGGGTGGCGCATGCCAGATGGGGCCACTCTCCCTACACTTTGTGTGGTTTTCCGCTTTTGCTGCAGCCAAAAGTGGGGTTTTTCAAAGGGGTTGACCATCTGCTGCTCACAGCAGGCCTGGGGGTCGAGTTTCAAAGGCGGTATGCCCTTTGAAGCTCGTCACCTGGGCAGTGCACATCCCTGAGGAACAGGGTGTTAGCACCTTCACCCAGGAAGAACATTGTTCTACAAACCAGAGAGACAGGGCTCTCCCCCAATTTTATAGATTGAGTGTCTGGAGGTGGATATAACTAGTCAGCAAACATGCGAGGGTAGTTAGCTTCTGTAGGTGGCACCTCTAAGGTAGGGGCGGCTCCTCAATAGGGGCAGAGGAGCATCGCCCCCCCCTCGCCAGCAGCGGCAGCTGCAAACCTTTTCCCAAAAAGCAATGAAAAACTGTGTTTATGATAGTTTGTTGGAAAAGGGGTGGGGCCCCGGGGTGATGTGTTGAGAGGGAGTGCACAGCACTTCCCCCTCAGAGCGCATGTGTGTTTGGCCGGCCATCTAGGGTCGGCCAAACACACATGCGCACAGGGCTCTCTCCAGCCCAGCAACACAGTTGTTGGGCTGGAGATAGCCTGCACAGGCTCCCAGTCCACCTGGGAGTGCCCTGCCAATCCTGATGCTGCTCTAATCAGCGTCAGGATTGGCGCAGGGCAGGCTGGAAGCGTGTGCCTGCCTGTAGCAAGACAGGAGGAAGCAGAAGAGTGGCACGGCGCAGGAGTGGAGGTAAGTGTTTAAAAAAACAATTTTTAGTATTTAACCTAATTCTCTTCCCCTCTGCGCACACGCCACTCTGTCCCTTTTAATTAGCGTGAGCTGCGGCTGCTTTAAGTTGATCCCTGGGTACATTTGGGGATAAATCCAATACTGCTACCTGTTTGGATTTATCATTCTGAGTTGTTTGATATCAATATCAGAGAGGCCATCCTGTAGCTGGGAAACTCGTGTTGACCAGTGTCCAGCACATCTATATAAAATTGGTTGCTCTGTTCACTCACTATGTCCCAGGTTTGGCACAGACATATTAGGGGCATATTGCTCATGCAGCTATACACTCACATATGATATGGTGCACGCTGCCTTAGGGCTGTAAGGCCTGCCAGAGGGGTGTCTTACCCATAGAATATGTAGTGTACGGTGGACAGGGCACACAGGCAGTGTGCCATGTCGAGTTTGTGTTTTAGGTTTGTACCAGTACACCCAGACTGCAATGGCAGTGCTGGGGGTATCTGGATGCATGGCCCTAGAGGGTGCTGCTGCCCTCAGGGGCCTACCCATAGTAACCATTGCCCTGGGTACCTAATTACCCTTTTACTAAGGACTTATAGTGGTAGCTAAAGGTGTATCCAATTGTGCCAATGCATCACAATAGTTTTAGGGAAAGAGCTCTGGGCCAGGGAACCTGGTTAGCAGGGGCCTGGGCACTACAATTTCGAGGCTACATCATACATCAGGCAAAATGTGGGGGCTAACCATGTAAAAAAAAAGGCCTTTTCTCATACAGAATACAGAAGCGTAGAGTTCAATGGTGGGGAGTGCATTGTTACAGAGTGGAGTGTCAGAGTCCAGTGGTGTAGAGTGTAGTAGAGAGCAGTGGCATACTGAGCACTGCAAAGTATAGTAGAGAGCAGTGGCATACTGAGTACTGGTGTGGAGTGGCATGGAGAGCAGTGGCATACAGACTACTGTGATTCAGGGTAGAGGGCTGTGGGTTACAGTGCAGTTATGTAGAGTGCATTGGCATAGAGTGTAGTGGTTAAGGGTAGAGAATCATAGAGTAAGGTAGAGTGGCACAGAGTGCTGTGACATAGAATAGATTTTTTCAGAGTAGAGTGAAGTGGCGTAGAGTGGAGTGGTGCTGGGTAGAGAGCAGTTGTGTAGAGTGGCATGAAGTGTAGTGGCGTGGAGTAAAGTGGTGTAGAGAGCAGTGGCATAGAGTACAGTGGTGCAGAGTAGATTAGAGTGGTGCATTGTGGATAGGCGTAGAGTGCAGGAGCATAGGGTTGAATGTTACAGAATAAACTGCATTGATGTAGAGTGTTTTGGCATAGAGTGCACTGTTACAGAGTGGCATAGAGTGGAGTGGTGCCAAGTAGATTGGTGTGGCCTAGGCGTGAGTGGTGTAGAGTGCAGTGTCGAAGAGTGCAGTGGTGTAGAGTAGAGTGGTAAAAGGTGCATTGGCATAGGGTTCAGTGGTACAGGGTAGAGTAGAGAAGCCTAGCGTGAACTGGCGGTGAGTGCAGTGTCATAAAGTGGAGTGGCACAGAGTGTTGTGGCGTGGAGTGGTGCAGAGTAGTGTGAGAGTGGTTTGGTAGCACACTTCCATTACAGACAACATATTTTCTATTGAAATGACCATTACATTGGCACAGACATAATCCTTTACTGATAGAACTATACAGTGCACAGAAATAAATGTGTAGAAATAGCATCACCTTTTGTATGATTTATTTTTATCATATTAAAGTATTTATTTCCAACACACTTCAGAAATAACAAATAATGTGCTTCATTTGTGTTCCTAATTTGGATATATTCTGAAATACTTACTAAGTTTATTTAAATGTTCTTGTGTGCTAGAAAAAAAATCTCTTTCCTACTCCCAGTATCCAGAAAGATTGTCACATAAGTTCTCTCACTTTGAAGTCAGTGAAAGAAAAGTAAACAAGCGCCCTCAGAAAACAGCACCAGACTTTTGACCTCAGTCTTTGAATGCACAGCAAATATGATGAGATGAGAACAAGATTTACAGGCCTGTTCACAGAAAGGGAGTACTCAGAAGGATACTGTAAATAAGGTTTCAGCAAGGAAAGGTATGAACTCAAGGTGCACAGCCTAAAACAAATAAAGCTAGTACATGGAAAGCAAGAAAATGTGTTACAAACCACAAAGCCAATGGGAAGCAATTGGCAGAATGTATTCCTAGGACAGCTTTTTGGATGCCCCCTAGATGTCTTTAGCAAACCTGGTAGGCTGCAAACTAACAAACGAGCTGGATATCCACACTTTGTCGTAGTTTTCAACATGTTTTTCCTACCACTGTGTGATATCAGCTCCTCAGTGGGTGACCGTGTGAAGGGAGCAGATATTGCTTGACACACAGTTCCACCTTGTGAGTTGGCAGGTCTGACATGGGCCTGTAAATCTTCAGTATAGATGGATCATTCCCTGGTTTTTCAAAAGATGTAAAACAACAGCATTCTTTAATGATTGTTTTATGTTTTCCTGAAACAATGAGGCATTGAACGAGGCCAGAAAAATACTTTAAATTAATGGCCATAGTAGTTTAAAGCTATCTTGAGGACAAGGGTAACAAGGAGTCCCTGACTTTCATCACCAAATTGTGCAGTGTCCCCAAATGAAGTTGAGGTATTTCACATAGACATGCACTACTGGCTTTCATCAACACATAGACTGCTTGGGAAGTTTCTTTAGCTATCACCTCTCTAATTGAATCGATCGTATCAACAAAAATAGTTAAGCTGACCGTGGAAATCTTGTTAAGGTCTTATTCCTGAAGCTATTGTAGCAGCAGTTAAAGACACCCCCAGTATTGATTTAAATACCTGTATTCTGTACCTAGGATGCTGTTGTGTTCTTATTAGAATAGTGCTCATTTTGTTAAGCCTAGCATCCTTTGTTTATACTCTAGCACTCCTAGTTTAAACTTTACTCTTTCATGTTTATCATATTTGTAAAGCCAATGACGAATTATTTGGGGTCTTTTGATTTTGACAGTCACTCGGCTAAGCTATCTCTAAATGACAAAGTTTACTAGTCATTGCCTGTTCATTGAGTTTTTCATTTAAGTTCTGTTGCATTTTTTCCATTTATTCCAAATTAATTTTATCTAATATGTTGAATTTTTAAATTGAGGATTATTTGTTTTCCTCAAATCGGGTAAGGAAAAATGAATCTATATTTTGATAGAATATGAACAAAGTCAAACTTTAAGCAGGTTAATGATGTTCTGCTTGTGTAAAAGGGGGTCAACAGAATGCAGTAACTGCGGAAGCCTACTTACATTTGTGATTAGAAATCTGACAATAATCGCTAAGCCATTACTCACACAGATACAGATTCTATATCAGTTAAAGTTAAAGTAATCTAACTTATCACATTACAGTTTCAGGATCTTCCAACTTAAATGTTAACAACATGTCATTGGGAAGAAAATGCACACTACAGACGTTGTAAGAGCCTCTAACACATGTGTATCCAACAATGTATGAACCAGAGTCATAATAACTTTTCTTGATATCTAGGCAAGTTAAATTTGTATTCAATGGTTTTAAAAGGGAATCACAGAGATGGTGTGTGACTGTTTTACAAAACTGCTAGCTCTTTAAAACTTTTTTACTTATGGTATTTCCAAGAAGCCACACACAAATAACTGACCACTACAGGGTCCACTTCTGCTTGCTTTGTATGTTGGCACTGTAAGCCACTCAGGAGGGAGTGTTGCATCATGCAACGTAGGCATACTTGTCTTTAATGGTGCAGTCCCTTACCCTACCAGTGCATTTAAAAACAGCAAATTCTAACACTGTAATAAGTATTGTAAACAGTGACATTAATGAACAAAAAATAATAAATCACATGCACAACATAGCATAAATACTTAGGGGAATATTTATCATAGTGTTGCATTGCCCTTGCGGACAGGCAAGAGGGCACAAGGGTGACTCAACACTAAGGTCAGATTTACAAGCCAAGCTAGGCCACCTTGCGTGGCCATGCATGACTTATTAAATATGGTGTAATACAAGGCAGCGCAAATTGCTGGCTTGTGTTACTCTACTCCAGGGAGGAGTTCCAAGGGTGTTCCTACCCGTCTACTGATGAATTTTGGTGCATTCCCAGATTTATCATTAGTGGTAGACCTGAGAAGGTCCACAGAAGAAGCACAACAAGGAGAAAAATTTCATTATTTTTCCTAGTTTTTCACTCTTTCTACGTCACATAGGAAGAGGAAAATGTCCCTGTGCATTGTTTTTGTGCAGGAAGGGATACTTTCTTGCACAAAGACAATTTTGCCTGCAATGCAGGCACCCTTGCACCATGACACAAGGGCACTTGTGTTGTCGCTAGGCATACAAAATGCGCCAGCACCAGGAAAGGACAGGAATGAGCTTTATAATGGTAAATTCGGCACATTCCTGCCCTTTCCTGTTCACAGAGCGCAGCAAGGTGTCTTGCTGCATTGCGCTGCATGAGAGATTGATAAATATGCCCCTATACTAACAGTACTGGTTTTTAACTACATATAGATCTCCATGGTGGCATACATTAATTAAGCAGGAAAACGATCGGATTTACACGCGATGCCCTGCTTTGGTGAAAGAAACTTACACACAGAGATTGGGTTTTTATTCCACCAACCAGAAATGCCTTCCCCGCAGTAACTGACACCTTTCTGTCCGGAATTAGTCATCTCAGTAGCACATAAAAATCAAAACTGTCACTTTCTACCAAGGGTATGTCAAAGCAAGATTTATGGAAAGCATCGGTCCAACGAATAGACTTCCTTCAGTTCATTCAAGGACTTCCTAGAGGACAGATGCAACATTGAATACATAACATTTTCCAAATAGTGCTATCACCAAATCTACATCTTGCCTGCTAAAGGCATTTTGTGGTACCACACAGGCATACACATTCATGTATAATTAACAATCACTACAACAAAAATAAGACACAAATAAATCAGCGAAAAACATTTACATAAAGCAAAGGTGTAGAGAACAACAAAAACATTTTTGCACACATTTAGAATAAATCACACGTACAGTAAGAAACACTCCCCACTTCCAGAAAACTGCAGTCACGAACTAATAAAACAGCAAGCCGCTATGCAATGCATTTGTTCACTCACCTAACTGAAATAATTTCAACAGCAAGCGCTCAATAAACACACATAATTAAGTCCAGAACAGATGCAGCTCTGCTGAATCAAAGACCTACAATTTGCCCTTTACATCAGATTAAACAGTGCCCCAAAGAGGAATGACGAGGAACACACTCTAGAGTCTAAGGAAGACAATACAAGAACGGTATCATGGTTATAAGAAAGTGGATTGGGAGAACACTTTCAATCAGGAGACGGATTTTGAAAAACAATGGGCAAATAAAGAGGCTGAACGCCTAAGAGGTAGAAACTGAATCAAGGACTGAGCTGTATAATTATTGTGAGGAAGGAAATATTGTATAAGAAGCTAGACCAGTATTGAGATGAATAGGAGAACAACAGACACTGCAACTAAGGCATGCTAACACAAATCTGTCATAGACAAACCAATAAGAGACTGTTACATTTGCAGATAAAAATACATGTGTACAGTAACCTCAACAAGAGAGGATATGTACTGTGGTAACTGGTGACTTTTAAAATTGGTGGGGCTTAATAAATCGATTCCATCGTTCAAAAAGTGGCAAAGACCAATAGACACAAGAGTGGTTGGGGGGCAGAAGTGGGTTGTTCTAGAACATTTTGGTAAAGAATTTGTATAGAAATCTAAAGCTTGAGAAGGCATTTCGGATCATGTAAGCTTACAGTTTGACATGCGGGAAGGCAAATTATCAGCACTATATTAACACACAATAAAATAAGGGATTGAATGCATTTATCTTTATACAATAATTCACCAAATCCTCAGTGCTATGTACTACTTTATACATATTACTAAACGGATCCAGGTGTACATTACAAAAGTGTGTGAGTGAGTAACAGGCCTTTGTGGAAAAAGGCATTTTTATCAACAGAAAAGTCTAGCTTACACCCACTATGCAGCGTAATGCAACTGTTGACATAAGCAAGCCGATTCAAAGCGCCACAGCCGTCATGAGCATGATCGCGGAGACACACAAAAAGAAAAAGAAGTTTGCACAGTCAAACATATTCTCTATCATGCAATTATCCATGTAAGAGGGTCAGTCTGCAAGGCGATAACAAAACGTCCCCATTGAGGGTCAATCGTAAAGCATTTACAAATGATTACAAAAGATTTTTGAAAGGCAAGCCTACGAATGAGTGAAAGTGCTGGGCGTGAGGTGGGTGTGGTTAAAAGCCCACATGACTTACAACAGGTCAAACGCTTGCCCGCCCGACTAAAAATGAGTAGGTGCCCAAACTAAACCTGTTACTCATATCCTTGTATTATTAAAGTCTAACAAGATCACACAGCTGGGTGAGAGCTCCAAGTACAGGTGGATGACTGAAAGGAGTGTTGAAGCAGATATGCTAATTAAGAAAATTATTAATGATTTATATGTTATTAGTAATGAGAAAATGTGTAGAGAAATTAATCGTAGAAAAATAATGTGCACGTTTGAAAATGTGCCCTCGGGGTATGATCACCATGTGTACAAAAATGACTAATGAAATAATGAAAATATATGAGATTGATGTAATAATATGTCATAATGAGATGTATAACCTATGTTTTACATTAATTTGTAGTATTAGGTTAGCTGGACTAAAGGCCTAGTTCCACTGGGCCTCGCACATTCGAAACATGAAAAACTGAACGTCTTGCAAAGGACTGGAAACTGCTGCATACAACCTTAACGCGATAGAAGTTCAAGTTACTTAGCTAGAATTTTCTGCAATGTACCAGCGGACAGGAGATGATGAAGACAATTTGCTACAATTATGTGATGAGTAGGCTAAATGTACTTTCCCAGGACTTGAACAATAGAGGCACTGACTGAAGAGCCATTTGCAACAATTTTGATACATGACGAGCCGGATGATGAGGGCATCGCATGAACAACCAATCCGCATTTTGTGACTCAGGACATATGAAAATTAGTAGATTTGATAAACAAAAACTATAGGTTAAAGTCATATCTGCTGACTGACTGACCAATTAGCAATTAGGGGGATGGACTGGAAGACCCTAATAAAAGGTCATGAAAAGGGGTGAGAAATCAAAGTTGCGGGGAGAAAATTGATGACGTCAGGAGACGCTGTCCGAGGTGCTGATATTGGGCTTATGGTCTGTGAGCCAGATTCCTTATTTTGACAAATTGATGACCTGAGGACGAAGACTGACTTGTTGCTGATCCATCCTGGATAGGTAGCTATAAAATGTGAATGACGATTTTATGCCTTTTCTTTTAGGTACCAACTGCGCTGATTACAGATTTCCTCATCTAGGTAGATTTTTCCAAATTTATGTTTTCTCCAAATTGTTTTCGCATGAAGACCCACATGCTAATGCTAATCTTAGTTAGGAAGGCTGTTGAGGGTGACGTTGAGAGTGACAATTGACTGATGAACTTGATTGCTGAACTTTATTATCAATGCTAATATTGTAGCTTATGGAATTACCTTTACTTCTTAAGTGATGATGTTTTATTAATGAATTAATAAACTGAATAAAGTTTTGAACTAACAGATTATTTAGAATTGTAAGCAATAGGGAAATAAATATTGTTAACTCCTTACCGAGCTGTGGTTATTCATGAGTAGGTGGTTTTAAGGTGATTTCCTAAAAATGTTTCATGATTATTGATGTTGTTTATTGGTTCAATGGTCATTGCATGACTTGGATACGTCATGCGATTCAAAAGGTTTATCGACCTATAGGCTTCCCCTTGTAAGTTAACTTACTGAGGACCAGGCGCACTATCAGGAGTCTCATACAGTCAGACTCAATGTGAAAAGAATCAATAATTGCCTAGTGACGCAGATGCAACCTGAGCCACTCCAAAGGTCTTGCAGAAAGTAGCAATCTTTTTCCTGAAGCAATTGTGGGTTTTATTAAAAACACCCGAGCTGGGCACCTTAATTCCAGTGGCGAATAAACACTATCTGTGCCGCGAGCTGGTCTTCAAATGTGATGCCTACAAGCCAGGGACAAGTGGCGAATGCAACAAATAAAAAATTAGCTCTTGCATGCCCACCCAACAAAAGAAGTCTTTGAAACCAAAAAAGGACAGCATGGGTCCTGCCAAGAAAGACTGGATATGGCAGAGAAATCCCAGCTCCAGAAGCCAATGCTGAAACCACATGATACTTGGCGCCAGAACTTCACTTATCACTTCTGAGGCGGCTGTTCCCTCCTACATGGGTATTTATTTGTCTTATGGCACGACATTTTGTAACGGCATCTATGCATTTGTAAATTGCACCCTCTCAGTGAGATGCCTGATTGACATCTAAAGTGTGCCACGCAATACACTGAGAACTATGTTACAACAACGTGACCTTTTAGTTTCCTGAAACACGTCAAAAATGGAAAAAGACACTTGACCACCACAAATGCTTCACTTTTCTGTTCCCACCACAGAAGATATCCTCTTTCAGTCAGACTGAGAGGAGTTAAATTCTAGACTGGATGAGTAGCCATCAACAGAATCACTCTTCCACTGAACCTTTGCTTTGATTCTGCCACAGCATAATTTGTGGTCTGGAGGGGTCTAGTGGGTTAATGTCGGCACATGCTCACTGAAAGCTGTCATGCGACAGAAGTAAAAACCAAGCATTTGCGATGCAATGTTTCTAGTGTTTGCTCAAGTTAGAGCTATGAGCATTGTAAATTACTAACTGGACTTTTCTTGCCACACAAACTGAAACTAAAAAGAAAAACAGTTGACATAAGCGAGCCAATTCAAAGCGCCATAGGCACCATGAGCGTGAGTGTGAAGGAGAGACACAAAAGGAAAAAGAAGTTTGCTTGAAGTCAAAGTTATCGCAAAAGTGCAATTATCCATGTAACAGGGTTGATGGCCAAGGCGGTAACAAAACTGCCCCAAAGAGGGACAAACCTAAAGCATTTACCAATGACAACAAAGGATTTTTGAAATGCAAGCCCATTAATGATTGATAGTGATGGGCGTGTGCGGTGGGGGTGGTTAAATGCCCAGATACATACCAACACATCGGAAAAGCAGCACTTGTGCGCTGCTATGCTCAACCTAAAAAGGGTATTGACTCTGCACTCACTAGGCAAGGAAGTGTAAAGATATGTCAGTTACATGCCATCTGCACAGTGATGCATAATTTACATTTCAGTTGACACTTTACTTGCCAGTATTATTTCAAATTCTTTGGATTACTTTTGTCTGTTCATGATATTGAAGCAATGCATTTTGTTCCACGTGTTGTTGGAGGCCTTTTGTTTTATATCCACATGATGGTAACTAGTGCTACGCACTGTGGAATTAGAAGTGCCCTGCTATGAAGAAATCAGACCAAGGCCTCCTAGGAGCAGTTTGTCCATGCTAGTTTACACTAAGTTCACTAAGGGGCATATTTATACTCCGTTTGCGCCAAATTTGCGTCGTTTTTTTAGACGCAAATTCGGCGCAAAACTAACGCCATATTTATACTTTGGCGTTAGACGCGTCTAGCGCCAAAGTAGGAGGAAAGAGCGTCATTTTTTTGCGTGAACACCTTCCTTGCGTTAATGAGATGCAAGGTAGGCGTTCCCGTCCAAAAAACTGACTGCGACGCTAATGCGTCGTATTTATACTCCCGGGCAAAAATCACGCCCGGGAGTGGGCGGGCCAAAAAAAACCGCATTTGCGCCTCTTTTTAACGCCTGGGTCAGGGCAGGCGTTAAGGGACCTGTGGGCTCAAAATGAGCCCACAGCTGCCCTCCCATGCCCCCAGGGACCCCCCCTGCCACCCTTGCCCACCCCAGGAGGACACCCAAGGATGGAGGGACCCATCCCAGGGACATTCAGGTAAGTTCAGGTAAGTATATATATATTTTTTTTAATATATTTTTTTTGGCATAGGGGGGCCTGATTTGTGCCCCCCTACATGCCACAATGCCCAATGACCATGCCCAGGGGACATAAGTCCCCTGGGCATGGCCATTGGGCAAGGGGGCATGACTCCTGTCTTTACTAAGACAGGAGTCATGTAAATGGCGTCTGGGCGTCGTTAAAAATGGCGCAAATCGGGTGGAGGTGATTTTTTTGCGTCAACCTGACTTGCACCATTTTTAAGACGCCCTAACGCCATTTTTCCCTACGCCGGCGCTGCCTGGTGTACGTGTTTTTTTTCCACGCACACCAGGCAGCGCCGGTCTGCTTGCGCCGGCTAACGCCATTCAATAAATACGGCGCCCGCATGGCGCTTCAGAATGGCGTTAGCCGGCGCAAAATTTTTTGACGCTAAACTGCGTTAGTGCAGTTTAGCGTCAAAAAGTATAAATACGGGCCTAAGTGAGCTAGTTTACTTAAAGAAAGAATCAGTGGGATTCAAACCATAAGTGCACAAATTATGCTAACCATAAACAATAATATTTCCTTGTGCCTCTAGTTGATTTGATGTCAGTTATATTTTGATGGTTTGGGCGTTCACTGGTAGGAGTAAAACAAGGGTCACTTGTGTCATTGATGTTCGTGGCCTTGAGTTAATACTGGCCGGTGCTGGCAGGTCTTACTGATCTGCAGCATGAGACAGCTGTCTGACACAGTCTAGACATGCCAGTCTTTATTAATGCAAGCCCTGGGGAGGTCCCATATGGTGTTCAGTGATTCAATTTACACTTGATTTTACTGCAATAAAGATATATGAGGTTGTCTTTAACTTATTGCCCCTACTTGACAGCATATCAATTAATTAACTCACGCCTACTTTGTGTCCAAAAGGTAAGGTAAACTTTTGGTTGTTAGGTCGATGTGTTGGTATGTTTCTGGGCTTTTAACCACGCCCACCACAAATCAAATCAAATCAAATCATTAACATTTATAAAGCGCGCTACTCACCCGTGCGGGTCTCAAGGCGCTAGGGGGGAAAGGGGGGGTTATCGCTGCTCGAACAGCCAAGTCTTTAGGAGTCTCCGGAAAGCGGAGTGGTCCTGGGTGGTCCTGAGGCTGGTGGGGAGGGAGTTCCAGGTCTTGGCCGCCAGGAAGGAGAAAGATCTCCCACCCGCCGTGGAGCGGCGGGTGCGAGGGACGGCAGCAAGTGCGAGGCCAGCGGAGCGGAGGGGGCGGGTGGGGACGTAGAAGCTGAGGCGTCTGTTGAGGTATTCCGGTCCCTTGTTGTGGAGGGCTTTGTGTGCGTGGGTGAGAAGACGGAAGGTGATCCTTTTGCTGACTGGGAGCCAATGCAGGTGTCTCAGGTGTGCGGAGATGTGGCTGTTGCGGGGTACGTCGAGGATGAGGCGGGCCGAGGCGTTTTGGATGCGTTGCAGGCGGTTTTGGAGTTTGGCGGTGGTCCCGGCGTAGAGGGTGTTGCCGTAGTCCAGGCGACTCGTGACAAGGGCGTGGGTCACGGTTTTTCTGGTGTCGGCGGGGATCCAGCGGAAGATCTTGCGGAGCATGCGGAGAGTGAGGAAGCAGGCGGAGGACACGGCGTTGACTTGCTTGGTCATGGTGAGAAGAGGGTCCAAGATGAAGCCGAGGTTGCGGGCGTGGTCTGCGGGGGTCGGTGCGGTGCCGAGGGCCGTGGGCCACCAGGAGTCGTCCCAGGCGGACGGGGTGTTGCCGAGGATGAGGACTTCCGTTTTTTCAGAGTTCAGCTTTAGGCGGCTGAGCCTCATCCAATCTGCGACGTCCTTCATACCCTCTTGTAGGTTGGTCTTGGCGCTGGCGGGGTCCTTGGTGAGGGAGAGTACAAGTTGGGTGTCGTCGGCGTAGGAGGTGATGATGATGTCCTGCTTGCGTACGATGTCGGCGAGGGGGCTCATGTAGACATTGAAGAGTGTCGGGCTGAGCGATGAGCCTTGAGGTACGCCGCAGATGATCTTGGTGGGTTCTGAGCGAAACGGAGGGAGGTAAACTCTTTGGGAGCGGTTAGCGAGGAAGGAGGCGATCCAGTCCAGGGCCTGGCCTTGGATCCCGGTGGAGCGTAGGCGGGTGATTAGGGTGCGGTGACAGACGGTGTCAAAGGCAGCCGAGAGGTCGAGGAGAATGAGGGCGACTGTTTCACCGTTGTCCATCAGGGTTCTGATGTCGTCTGTGACTGAGATGAGGGCGGTTTCCGTGCTGTGGTTGGTTCGGAATCCGGTTTGTGAAGGGTCGAGCAGGTTGTTGTCTTCCAGGAAGGTGGTCAGCTGTTTGTTGACGGTCTTTTCTATTACCTTGGCTGGGAAAGGTAGAAGAGAGATGGGGCGGAAGTTTTTCAGGTCGCTTGGGTCAGCCGTAGGTTTCTTTAGTAGGGCGTTGACTTCAGCGTGCTTCCAGCATTCGGGGAAGGTAGCAGAAGAAAAAGAAGAGTTGATGACGGTCTGGAGGTGCGGGGCGATGATGTCGTCGGCTTTGTTAAAGATGAAGTGCGGGCAGGGGTCCGAAGGGGCGCCGGAGTGGATAGAGTTCATGATGGATTTGGTTTCTTCCGTGTTGATGTGGGTCCAGTTGTTGAGGGTGATGTCCGGGGAAGCGGGTTCAGTGGTGTATGGTTGGGTCTGGTGTCCGAAGCTGTCGTGGAGGTCGCTGATCTTGCGATGGAAGAAAGTGGCGAGGGATTCGCACAAATCCTGTGAGGGCGTGACGGCGTTGGCGCTGGCGCTGGGGTTGGAGAACTCTTTGACGATGCTGAAGAGTTCTCTGCTGTTGTGGCTGTTTTTGTCTAGTCTGTCGGTGAAAAAGTTCCTTTTGGCAGTGCGGATCAGGTGGTGGTGTTCGCGTGTAGCGTTCTTGAGGGCGGTCATGTTGTCAGCGGTGTGGTCCTTGCGCCAGGCCTTCTCAAGGGCACGACAAGTTTTCTTTGATTCTTTGAGGGTGTCAGAGAACCAGAGAGGTTTTTTGGTGTTGGTCTGTCGATGCGTGCGTTTGAGGGGAGCAAGGTTGTCAGCGCAGTTGGAGATCCAGTTTGTGAGGTTGAGAGCTGCGTCGTTGGGGTCGGTGGTGAGGGTGGGTTGGTTGGCGGCGAGAGCGGAGAAGAGTTGCTCTTCAGGGATCTTGTTCCACTGTCGACGAGGGATGGGTTGAGTGCGGAGGTGGGAGGTCTCGCGTCGGAATGTGAAGTGGACGCAGCTGTGGTCGGTCCAGTGTAGGGCAGAGGTGTGGCTGAAGAAGACGTGTTTGCTGGCGGAGAAGATAGGGTCGAGCGTGTGTCCGGCGATGTGGGTGGCGGTGTTCACCAGTTGTTTGAGGCCGAGGTTGGCGAGGTTGTCGAGCAGGGTGGTGGTGTTGGGGTCGTTGTTTTGTTCCAGATGGAAGTTGAGGTCGCCTAGGAGGATGTAGTCCGGTGAGGCGAGGGCGTGCGGGGAGATGAAGTCGGCGATGGCGTCGCTGAAAGAGGCGCGAGGTCCGGGAGGACGGTAGACGAGGGATCCTCTGAGGGTGGTCCTTGGGTCGGTGCGAATCTGAAAATGCAGGTGTTCAGCGGCGAGGGGGGGGTCTTCGGTGGAGGTGGTGACGCTGATGGAGTCTTTGAAGATGATGGCAACACCTCCTCCTACTTGGTTGGTGCGGTCTTTTCTGGAGATCTTGTAGCCTTCGGGGATGGCGGGGTAGCGATGTCTGGAGCAGAGGAGGCGTTCATCCATGTCTCCGTGATGAAGGCGACGTCCGGGGCTGTGGAGTCCAGGAGGTCCCAAAGTTCAACGGCGTGCTTGTGGACGGAACGAGCGTTGACCAGGATGCACTTGAGGTGGTTGATGGCGCGTGGGCTTGTGGTCGTGGTAGTTGCGTGGTGGAAGATGCGTTTGCAGGAGTTGCAGGCGAAGGGTCCATGGGTGCGTTTGGGGTGAGCTAGGAAGCAGGTTTTGGAGCGCCCTGGGTTGAGGGCGTGGAGGGTGGTGGGGTCGTAGCGGATCAGCGGGGCTTGGGGGAGCTGGGGACCAGGGGTCGTGGCGCTGGGCGCGGGCCAGGCGCGGACGGGCGCAGACGGGCTTGCCTCTGGCGCGCCTCCGGCGCGCCAGCGGCGTGCCCGCTGCGCGCGCCCGCTGCGCAGTCGCGCAGCGGCCGCCATAAGAGGTAGGAGGGGGGGGGAGGGGTCAGCTGGGGGCGAATGGGAGCTGGGGGGCGGGGGCGTGCAGGAGGTCGCGGCGGGAAAGCGCGAGGGAGGGGGGGGGACAGGTAGAGTGAGAGGAGCTGGGGGAGGGGGTTTAGGGTGGAGGAGGGTGAGTGTTAGGAGGTTTGGAGATTAGGGAGAGAGATAGGAGTAGGGTTGTGAAGATAGGGGAGGGGGGGTTGTAGAGGTGGGTGAGGGAGAGAGGTAGAGTGAGAGGATAGGGAGATAGGTAGTAGAGGGGGTGGCGGGAGGGGGGGAGAGATAGAGAAATAGATAGAGAAAATAGATAGAGAAGTCGATAGATAGGGAAATAGATAGATAGACAGATAGGTAGGTAGGAGGAGGTGGAGAGTGGGGGAGTTAGATAGTGAGATAGGGAGCTAGAGAGATAGGAAGATAGGAGGAGTGAGGGAGGTAGATAGCGAACGGGTTAGCTAGGGGTGAGAGAGGGGGAGGCGAGTGAGGGAGGGGGATGAGGAAGGAGCAGGAGGGCAGGCTCGGGGGAAGAAGACGGAGGAGGTAGAAGAGCCGAAGACAGGAGAACAGAAGACAGAAGAACAGAAGACAGAAGAACAGAAGACAGAAGAACAGAAGACCGGAAGAGCAGAAGACAGAAGAACAGAAGAACAGAGAAGAACAGAGAAGAACAGAGAAGAACACAGAAGAACACAGAAGAACAGAGAAGAACAGAGAAGAACACAGAAGAACACAGAAGAACACAGAAGAACAGAGAAGAACACAGAAGAACAGAGAAGAACAGAGAAGAACAGAGAAGAACACAGAAGAACACAGAAGAACACAGAAGAACACAGAAGAACCGAGAAGAAGAACACAGAAGCACAGAGAAGAACAGAGAAGAAGAACACAGAAGACCGGAAGAACACAGAAGAACAGAAGGGAAGAACAGAAGAACAGAAGGGAAGAACAGAAGAACACAGAAGAAGATTGCAGAGGGGGAGCGAGGAGGAAGAGACAGAGAGGAGGAAAAGAAGCAGGAGCAGGAGAGAAGGTGAGTGGCGCGGGGCAGGGCGAGGGGCTGGGAGGAGGGGGGTACTTACAGTTAGGTGGGTCTCAGGAACACAGGAACTCGGGAACTTGGAGGAGCTGCAGCGGCAGGGGGAGCGACCTACCCTTGGGTCAAGGGTCGCTACCACTGTCGCGCAGCGGCCGCCATAAGAGGTAGGAGGGGGGGGGAGGGGTCAGCTGGGGGCGAATGGGAGCTGGGGGGCGGGGGCGTGCAGGAGGTCGCGGCGGGAAAGCGCGAGGGAGGGGGGGGGACAGGTAGAGTGAGAGGAGCTGGGGGAGGGGGTTTAGGGTGGAGGAGGGTGAGTGTTAGGAGGTTTGGAGATTAGGGAGAGAGATAGGAGTAGGGTTGTGAAGATAGGGGAGGGGGGGTTGTAGAGGTGGGTGAGGGAGAGAGGTAGAGTGAGAGGATAGGGAGATAGGTAGTAGAGGGGGTGGCGGGAGGGGGGGAGAGATAGAGAAATAGATAGAGAAAATAGATAGAGAAGTCGATAGATAGGGAAATAGATAGATAGACAGATAGGTAGGTAGGAGGAGGTGGAGAGTGGGGGAGTTAGATAGTGAGATAGGGAGCTAGAGAGATAGGAAGATAGGAGGAGTGAGGGAGGTAGATAGCGAACGGGTTAGCTAGGGGTGAGAGAGGGGGAGGCGAGTGAGGGAGGGGGATGAGGAAGGAGCAGGAGGGCAGGCTCGGGGGAAGAAGACGGAGGAGGTAGAAGAGCCGAAGACAGGAGAACAGAAGACAGAAGAACAGAAGACAGAAGAACAGAAGACAGAAGAACAGAAGACCGGAAGAGCAGAAGACAGAAGAACAGAAGAACAGAGAAGAACAGAGAAGAACAGAGAAGAACAGAGAAGAACACAGAAGAACACAGAAGAACACAGAAGAACCGAGAAGAAGAACACAGAAGCACAGAGAAGAACAGAGAAGAAGAACACAGAAGACCGGAAGAACACAGAAGAACAGAAGGGAAGAACAGAAGAACAGAAGGGAAGAACAGAAGAACACAGAAGAAGATTGCAGAGGGGGAGCGAGGAGGAAGAGACAGAGAGGAGGAAAAGAAGCAGGAGCAGGAGAGAAGGTGAGTGGCGCGGGGCAGGGCGAGGGGCTGGGAGGAGGGGGGTACTTACAGTTAGGTGGGTCTCAGGAACACAGGAACTCGGGAACTTGGAGGAGCTGCAGCGGCAGGGGGAGCGACCTACCCTTGGGTCAAGGGTCGCTACCACTGTCGCGCAGCGGCCGCCATAAGAGGTAGGAGGGGGGGGGAGGGGTCAGCTGGGGGCGAATGGGAGCTGGGGGGCGGGGGCGTGCAGGAGGTCGCGGCGGGAAAGCGCGAGGGAGGGGGGGGGACAGGTAGAGTGAGAGGAGCTGGGGGAGGGGGTTTAGGGTGGAGGAGGGTGAGTGTTAGGAGGTTTGGAGATTAGGGAGAGAGATAGGAGTAGGGTTGTGAAGATAGGGGAGGGGGGGTTGTAGAGGTGGGTGAGGGAGAGAGGTAGAGTGAGAGGATAGGGAGATAGGTAGTAGAGGGGGTGGCGGGAGGGGGGGAGAGATAGAGAAATAGATAGAGAAAATAGATAGAGAAGTCGATAGATAGGGAAATAGATAGATAGACAGATAGGTAGGTAGGAGGAGGTGGAGAGTGGGGGAGTTAGATAGTGAGATAGGGAGCTAGAGAGATAGGAAGATAGGAGGAGTGAGGGAGGTAGATAGCGAACGGGTTAGCTAGGGGTGAGAGAGGGGGAGGCGAGTGAGGGAGGGGGATGAGGAAGGAGCAGGAGGGCAGGCTCGGGGGAAGAAGACGGAGGAGGTAGAAGAGCCGAAGACAGGAGAACAGAAGACAGAAGAACAGAAGACAGAAGAACAGAAGACAGAAGAACAGAAGACAGAAGAACAGAAGACCGGAAGAGCAGAAGACAGAAGAACAGAAGAACAGAGAAGAACAGAGAAGAACACAGAAGAACACAGAAGAACAGAGAAGAACAGAGAAGAACACAGAAGAACACAGAAGAACACAGAAGAACACAGAAGAACCGAGAAGAAGAACACAGAAGCACAGAGAAGAACAGAGAAGAAGAACACAGAAGACCGGAAGAACACAGAAGAACAGAAGGGAAGAACAGAAGAACAGAAGGGAAGAACAGAAGAACACAGAAGAAGATTGCAGAGGGGGAGCGAGGAGGAAGAGACAGAGAGGAGGAAAAGAAGCAGGAGCAGGAGAGAAGGTGAGTGGCGCGGGGCAGGGCGAGGGGCTGGGAGGAGGGGGGTACTTACAGTTAGGTGGGTCTCAGGAACACAGGAACTCGGGAACTTGGAGGAGCTGCAGCGGCAGGGGGAGCGACCTACCCTTGGGTCAAGGGTCGCTACCACTGTCGCGCAGCGGCCGCCATAAGAGGTAGGAGGGGGGGGGAGGGGTCAGCTGGGGGCGAATGGGAGCTGGGGGGCGGGGCGTGCAGGAGGTCGCGGCGGGAAAGCGCGAGGGAGGGGGGGGGACAGGTAGAGTGAGAGGAGCTGGGGGAGGGGGTTTAGGGTGGAGGAGGGTGAGTGTTAGGAGGTTTGGAGATTAGGGAGAGAGATAGGAGTAGGGTTGTGAAGATAGGGGAGGGGGGGTTGTAGAGGTGGGTGAGGGAGAGAGGTAGAGTGAGAGGATAGGGAGATAGGTAGTAGAGGGGGTGGCGGGAGGGGGGGAGAGATAGAGAAATAGATAGAGAAAATAGATAGAGAAGTCGATAGATAGGGAAATAGATAGATAGACAGATAGGTAGGTAGGAGGAGGTGGAGAGTGGGGGAGTTAGATAGTGAGATAGGGAGCTAGAGAGATAGGAAGATAGGAGGAGTGAGGGAGGTAGATAGCGAACGGGTTAGCTAGGGGTGAGAGAGGGGGAGGCGAGTGAGGGAGGGGGATGAGGAAGGAGCAGGAGGGCAGGCTCGGGGGAAGACACAAGACCACAGGCCTATTACTATCACTCGTTCATGGACTTGCCCTTCAAAAATCCTTTATTTTTGTTTGTAAATGCTGTATGTTTGTCCCTCCTTGGGGCGGTTTAGTTACCGCCATGGACATCGCTCCTGTTACGTGGCTAATTGCACTTTTGCCGATACGTTTAACTGTGGGAGAACTTCTTTTTCCTTTTGTGTGCTGCTTCACACTGATGCGGTGGCGCTTTGAATCGGCTCGCTTATGTGAAACTGTTTTACTTTTTATTTTCAATTAATGTGGCAAGAAAAGTCCGGTTAGGAGTTTACATTGCTAATAGCTCTAACTCGAGCAAATGCGAGACCCACTGCATTCCAAATGCTTGTTTTTTGTTTCTGTAGTTTTATATAGCTCAAGTTCGACCCAAAGGTACTGAAGTGCTTTCCATGAGCAGTGCACCAGTTACATGACCTACTTTGAAGTAAGAGGAATGAAATGCACCTTCACTTTTGTAATATTTGAATGTATTTTATGACGCTTCATTTAGGCCCTCTTCCCAGTTAGTTAAACAACACACACACACGCCTGTTTGCGCGTCTGACATTAATAAGTAAACTTACAAGGGGACACGAATAGGTCAATTAACCTTTTGACTCGCAATTAAGATGTTCTTACCATAGCTCCAGTACATGCAAATCAATAAGCAATAATCAATACACAATATCAATAATCAACAACAATATCAATAATCAACAACAATCAATAACAGTAATAATCAATAAAGTCAGTAATTGTCACACACCATGACCTTTCAGTCATGAATACCCACATGTTTTAGTAAAAGTCAGAATATTTATTTCCCTATATTAACAGTGCTAAGGTCATGTAGATCAATCTCAAAATCAAACGAAACACATACAGAAACAATACTGGCTCTCCAGAGCGGCAGAAGAAATGTAATCTAATCAAAGCTTGAACTACAACACATTCTAAGGTTACGGTGCACATTAATAACAAAGTCAACTGCGACAAAGTGATTACATACATTCAAATTCAGCAGAGAAATTCATCAAGCATTATTCCCTATGAGCACAAATTAATTAGTGAGGATACTTAACTAACATCAGATTAGCATCAGTATGTTGAGCTTCATACAAATTCCTTTAGTAACTCAAATTTGGAAGAACATCTAACTATGGCTCTATCAACACAGTGCAGTTGGTACCTAGAAAGGAAAAGCAAATATGCATAATAACAGTCTAGTTCATAATACCTATCCTCAGTGTGGATCAGCAAGCTGAGTCAGTCTTCGACCTCAGGACATCAGTCGATCAGCAAGGCTTCAGGATTCATCATCAAAGTTCAGAAAACACATAGGGCCTCATTACAACCCTGGCGGTTGGCGGAGAAGCGGCGGCCTTACTGCCAACAGGCTGGCAGTAAAATGTTTGGAATTATGACGATGGCGGTTACCGCCATCGTCACCCGCCACTTCTCCTATCAGACCGCCAGGGCGGAGACGACCGCTGGGCTGGAGACTTGGGTCTCCAGCCCGGCAGCTGTCACAATACCGCAGGCGGTATCATGACCCGGCTGACCGCCATGGATTTCATGGGGTTAGGAACCACCATGAAATCCATGGCGGTGAGCACTATCAGTGCCAGGGAATTCCTTCCCTGGCACTGATAGGGGTCGCCCCCACCCCCCACCCCCACCCCCATGCCAACCCCCCAAAGCTGGCAGGACCCCCATCCCCACCCCTACCCCCAACATACCATTACAGATTCACACCTGACATGCACGCAGGCACCACCAACACACATACCCGCACACACCAACAAACGTGGCAACAGCCACACACACAGTCATAAACACACACCCACATTCAGATATACATGCACACATCCATTCACACATACATACAGACAGACACGCACACATTTCCAAACACACAACACACCCCGCATGCATACACGCACTCACACACCCCCTCTACATACTCACATGCACACCCCCATGCACGCACACAACACACAACAAGCCCCCCTCCCCTAATGGACTATCAACTTACCTGGTCTGTTTATCCTCTGGGACGGGACAGGATCCATGGATCTCCACCACCAGCATCCCATCAACAGAACACCGCCACGCCGAATCACAGAACGTGATACGGTGGAGGGTGTTCTGTTGATGTGGCGGTGGAGGTGGAGCAACCTCCACTTCCCCGCTGACCGCCAGTATGGCTGCTGGCAGCTCTCCGTCCGGAAAAGGACGGAGGGCTGCCAGCAGTCATGATGCGCCGAGCGGAAAACCGCCTGCACTGGCGGTCTTCACCACGGCGGTCCCTCGGCAGTCTTGTAAAAAGACCGCTGAGGTTGTATTGATCCCCCAAAGTCTTTAAGCAGTAAAGTTAAGCATGTCTCTTGTCAAGATGCACAAGAAAATATTGACCTTTTGGTCTGCAAGGAAATGGGCAATTACCCTGTCTTCTCTCAGTGCAGTATGGTTAAACCAAAACTAGTAAAACTACTTCCCAAATCCCCATTGGTCAGTTAATCAGATGTTCACACATTGTCCAATAAAACTAAAACTCCAAATCTATGAATTCTACCATTACTCCGTTGACATATCCTTGATTGTTTGTCCTGCAATGTCCTCATCATCCGGTTTGTCAAGTAACAATATTTTTGCAACTTCTACTCCAGTCAGTATCTTCAATGTTCTCCTCCTGAGACAGTCAGTCTCACACACATTACACACAAAATGTTACATTAGCAAGAAAAGCATCTTTTAGCAGTCAGTTCTCATGGGAAACAATTCTCAGCCATGAGCACATTTGAACAATGAAAATGGAAAATCACAGTTTAACTTTCTAGGACAGCCAATTATTGAACATTAAGAAATACAGCTTTGACATGGGCCTGGCGAGTAGGCCAAGACCTTTGCTAAGTTAAGGCCTACAATTAATAAAGCTAGGCCATAATACGTAACCCTCAATATGACATATTGCTACATTAGACAAACATATATTTAACATTGAACAGTATTAGAATATTAGTAAGTACACTTTGTGAACATTGATGGCCACTCATCGTAATCCCATTTTCAAATGTGTGCATTATTTTTCCACTTTATTATTTTTCTACACAAACCCATTATTCAGAATACATGAACACTCATTAATAATTTTTATTAATACACCTGCGCTAGCACACCAACACACAATCTCTCACACTGTTACAAACATCAATGCCAATCAGACAACCAGAGGCACTCATTTAGTCTACTGTATGGCAGGCTTGCTTCTCTCAACTGACTGCAACACAGGGCGCGTCATCAAACAGATGCCAGAGATGACAGTGATCTTTTAACCACTGCAAGTCACAGAGCAGTGTGACCCTTGGTGTTGTGCTCTGTTCTGTAGGCAGTTAAAGAGTCTGCCATGTGTCAGAGTAAAAGAGAGCTGAATGGCAGTGATTATGTTCATACACAGCACAGTTATGAGGAACCTCCTGTAAACGTTCTGTGAGAACCCCATGCCACAGATTTAAAAAGAAAACAGCAGGCACATCAATAGTACTCAAAGAACATCCTGTCCATGTACAGGGAGTGTCTACTAGTCAGAGAAAGGATCACAAGATGCTGCACACCTGCATCACAGAAATCTCAAGACTCTATACACACAGTAACTCCACCCAAACTCCTCAGAAATCCAACCAGTACATTAAAACATAATAATAAGAGGATTCCACCACCCATACCCAGCTCACATAGGCCACCCACCCCAACCATGTTTCCACACTTTACCTTCTCCAGCTCTCTATGCTTGTCTTATGATTTGTTGACTCTGCCCTGAGCCAAAGCAGTTAGCATCACAGGGCAGACAAAATCAACAGAACTGAAAGAAAGTCACACACCTCCAAGCTGAAGTAACTGCCCTGGCTTCAGCTCTGTGGGTGAGGGGAGCCCTCGCCCCAGTCTGCAAGTTACCACGACAACTCCAAAAATGAATCTCTAACCTTTTTTGATAAGGAACAGTCAGTATTTTGCTGAGCTGCCTATGTTTTCCAATCTCTTTCCTTCTCACTTTCTATGAATGGTGAGGCACCGCCCTCCACGCCCATGAACACCAGCCACTGCTGGATATGTATGTAAAAACTTTGAGAAGGGGGGTAGTGTGACAGCAATGCACATGTAGGATTTCACTCAGTAGTTGAAATGGAAAGTGCAGGTATTCACTATCTCAGCATACCTGTTTGCTACTGATAAGTGCTGGTACTCTCCCATTAAAAGTGTTGCATCCTTGTTAAGAAGTGCTTGCACTGTCCCTCTCAAATTTAAAGAAGTACAGGCACTCAGTATCTGTGAGTGCATGCTCATTTAAAGCACTTATTTCACAAAATTTATTGTTTGCTCCCTAAACTGGTATTTCCGAGGGAATGATAATAAATTGGAAGGCTCAAAATAATGAATGATTGAACAAATCAGGCTGTTTCATTATTTTTTTCAAATAAATAAGAGGGAGCAACTGCATGCATTGTATTGATTAATGTAAACAATGACACTGGTGGGGCAACCAGTGTTTTGTGAAAACACCTGGCATTGGACTGTCGTAGTTTGGACCCTTGCTTTAGGCAAGACTGCTGGTTAAAGGATGACAGTACTTTTGCTTGTAGGTGACTATGCCTATCGTACAACAAGTCGCAACTGTTGTCCCAACCTTACCGGCTCACTAGCAGAACCTCACCAGAAACACAATAGTAAGAGGTGATTTGTGGCAGCCTTTACGCATGGACTCGAGGATAAGACATCTCAGGGAGTGTCGTGGTTAAACGGAGATTACCCCTTTCTCACAGATATATCATGTCTCATACAAACACAGGCAATGACAAAGATGCAGTAAAGTTTCAATAGTTTTTATTTAACACAACTGCAGTTTGTGATATGTTGCATGGGCTGCAATGATTAGGATAATGAATAATGCAAGAAACAGAATTGTGAAGAAGAGAGTCATTATTGCAAAGACCCCCACCATCTTGCAATGCATAAAAAAGACATATGAGATGTAATATGCCGTAATACCCTAATGTGAGAGGCCTAACCTCCTAGCTAAAGGAGAGCTGGGTTTGCTAAACCTAATCTGCCAATGCCATGTCCATGAGAGGAGCCCCCATCCCTTGTTACCTTGGAATGAGGTTTCTATCTCAGACTCCGTAGGGACACGAAGACTGGGTCAGCGTCAACACGATGTGCAGCATCGATATCAGCGACGGTAGCGATGCCCTCTGGTCAGAATCCCTCTGATAATCTGTCTAAAGTGCAATGTATTTATACAGATCTACCAGGACCCCTGATGTAGGTATGTTCCCAAACAATAGATAACAGACATGCTTGGGACGGCAATTAATATAAACAATCCCTCGAAAGTATAGAGAGGGAAAATCCCTAAGTGTGAACACCTACTGTTTGTTTATCTTTGTTGCTTGATTTTGACACCTTAGCACGGTGGCACTGATAACGCAAAGCATCACAAGTGGCCTAACTATAAACAAGGCAGCCATCTTAGAAGAGTTAAATAATTAAATAGGCTAAGACAGAGCAAGCTAAGTAGGTTAAAAGTCACTAGGTGACAGGGGCACGAGTCTGCAAGCCAGAGGCTAAGCTAACTCCTGTTATCCCATTAAAACAAACTAGGATTCACTACAGGACCAATAGCTTCTAAAGTAATTCCTTCTGCCATAACAGAAATCTCTAATAAGTTGTCACCTTTTTCCTCTTTGCGTACCCACTGAAAATTTTATAACTGACGTGTAAGTGCTTCCCGATTCACATTCTGCATCAAATTTCTCATGTTAGTAGGATTCATCATTTGACGGTTATAGTTGGACACAGAAGACTGTGACGCAAGGGCACTGTATGCAGGTGCACAATGTTACTTATCTGGGTCAAAGACTGTGGAGATCAATATACTAAACTGAAAAGCACAGCCTGTAAGGACTAATTGAGAGAATTAATCACCTCAACATAATTTGGAGACTTCATGCTTTTCAGTTTGGCCTACTTGTGAAAATATGAGGTTGGTTTCTTCAATTTGATGCTTTGTTCGCTCTTTTTAAGAATATTTTTCATTGTCTTCATTGCGCCAAATCTGGGACATGACAATTTCCCAGGAGTAGCCTTGAGAAAGTCCAAAGATTGGATGAAACACATGTCGGCTGAATCGTCTATATTTTATCATTAATAGAACATTTGTGTATGTCTGGCTTTTTTCTGAACCATCTCTATCAGAACAACTATTATTTGTTATTGAATGTACCAAGAGGAAGAAAACATATCAATTAATTATAACATAAATGTCTGGAATTTGTGACTGTTAAAGGAACGGTCTATGATTGCAAACTTCCCAGAATATTGATTAAATACACCATATGCTAGTGATCTACCAGGCAAAAAGCCTAACTGTGGCTACTTAAGGGCCTAAATATAGCAGAAGTACTACATCTACCTGAAAACAGGTTTGCCGGTCACCTGCTCCCCCCTCCCAAAAAGTACTACCCTTTTTACCTGCCTAAATGAGTTGAGGTTAATTCCCTTGGAGGGCAAAATATGGAAACGCCCCCTGATATTGTGGCAACAAGTCTGAACCAATGAGGCATTGTCATTAAATAGAGCCATCATTAAAAATTGCTTGTCATTGCACCAGGGACTTGAAATCTCTTGGCTGAGAGAGATTAGGAATATGACCCTGACTCTGTCTAGACCAGAGCGGTTTGATCATCAGTCAGAACTCTGAGGGATATATGTTATGTAAAGTATCGGGCAGCAAGGTGGAACAAATTCAGAACCATGTTCTCGGACATAACGTATATCTTGCTGGCCCCGTCTGATGGCCCACAGCCAATTTTGTTAATCAGAGTACAACACTACCAGAACTTCCTCCTTTTGAGGTTCTGATTCAATTTATTTCACTGGTTGGTGGCATTCCCTTATTGTAATAACTGTCAGTGTAATTTGGGTCCCTGTTCCTGTGATTCGATTTCCTCACAAAGCACTTTACCTGTAGCTTTTTTGTAGTTTTAGTGCTCTAGCAAGATCACGCACTATTAAAGTTCTTTTAAATAAACTCTCTCTAAGACATATCATGCAGGCACTACATCTTCTTCAACGTCTAGCCTCTGTTGATACAATAGCAACTGTTTATTCCTATCTTAGAGCAGTAATAACGATTAAGAGGAACCTGGGGACTACACAGGAAGTCGCCTTTAGACTCTTCATTGACTTTGGACAATATGATGATGTAGCTCCGGGCTGACCCAGTCTGTGGTCCTTTCTCCCCTTTGCCTTGCTCACACCTTGTATTAGTGAGTTGGGCGCCTCGTCCATGGGAGTAGGATTTTGTTTTTTGTACTTTTACATTCTTATTAAGGTTCCCAGATCTGTGGTCCATCATTTGATGACTCTAATTATGTCTTTACAAATGTTCATATATTATATTTTTAGAACTGCAGTTAGCCACCGCTGGTAGTTTTCATTAGCCCTTCTCACTCCCTTTATGTCTTGAGTTGTGAGTCTGTGGCTCTAGCTTTGGTGTCACAGCTCTTTGATTAATTCCAACAGAAGGTTGCCATTGTGATTATGCCTTCCTTTTATTTCAGCTTGACTTAACATCTGTGTATGGCTGGCACACTGGTGCCCCCTTAATACATTTCGGACACTGGCAACTGTTAATCATGTTGAAAGGAGTTCATAGTAGCTCCCTTTCCTATTTCTTCAGGTTTTTTGTTCTTCCACACAAACTGTTTTATTATGTACTTGTGGATATTTTTTTTTTATGCACTAGCTGGGTTGTTAATGTACTTTTATGGTCTATTTAGATCACATAGAGTTTTTTTCTGATTGCTGACTATACTTATATGAACTAACATGAAAGATTGCCTCACCTAAGAATGATGAAACTAAGCTGAAGTTCACCCACGAATTAAAAATTCACTGCATGTATGCATAAACCAACAAAGTCTATTTATATGAACATATCTTACTGAAGACAATAGGAATAATTTTCCCTCATCTTATGCATGTCAGTAATGCATAAGCAAAGTATGCAATTCAAGTATACAAGATGGTTCTGGAAATAAGAACAGGGGAGCAGTCTTTTGAGTAAAGCATGCTTCCTGCAGATATTTATACAACGTTTGCTCTTTCTCAGATAATGTGGCAATTTAATGTTTTGCACTTTTGAAAAGCTGAAACTTACCTGCATGAATCCTAATTACAACATGTACAAGGCATTTTTCTAGTTGCAAAACGATTGCAGTTAGCACCAATTTCAAATTGGTGTTAACCCATTCGCAAAAGGGAAGAGGTCCCCAAGGGCCCCCTTCGTGATTGCATGTGAAAATGTTTTTAAGAGCAGGCAGTGGTCCCAAAGACCACTGCCTACTCTTAAAAAATGAAACTGAAACGTTTCATTTGTGTCTTTTTAAACTCACCCCGTTTTTCTTTAAGGAAAACCGGCCTCATTTAAAAAAAAAAAATGATTTAAAAGCAATCATAGACACGATGGCCTGCTGACCACAGTAGGTCACCATCCCTGTGGTTTTTGTGATTCCCAGTGGGTCGCAAATTGTGACCAACCTCATTAATATTGATGAGGTAAGTCTATTTCCGACCCACCGGGAATCGCAAAAGAAACTTGATGGAGTTTCTTACATTTGGAATTGTGATTTCCCAATTGCGATTTGCATGGAATCGCAAGTAGGAAATCACAATTCCAAATGTTCGTATATGTGGCCTAAATGCTTAGCAAGTAATTAAATTATTACTTTTTGGCAATGCATTGGTGAAACGTTTGCAATGAGAACTTCCCGACAAAGCTGTACCAAAACACATTTTTCACTGGCACTTTAGATATATGACACAGATAGCTCAATTTAGAAACTGCACATGATATGCAACGTGCCCATTCTTATATGCAATCATTACATACTAGAATACAAAGATTAAATATCCAGATACCGTTAAACAAAATTAAAACTTCAGATAGTACTAATTACACCATGTGACAAAAGCACTATGTGAAAATAGTTGTGAGGGCATAGGCCTGTGTTTACCTTGCAAATTAGTAAATTGTCAAAAGAAATACTTGGAATTACCAATGTTCCTGAATAGCACAGCTGTCTAACATTGGTTTCACCTCATGCCCCTTTCTTCTAGTACAATATACTTGCTGTCGCTTTATCTGAGGCTTTCTGGCTTTTCATCCCTCCATTCTCCCCTTGTCATTGTTTTCTCTTCCATGCTGTTCCATGTTTCCCTTTCTGTTGCACTAGCTCAAAATTTGATGATGAAACATAAGCTCCAGTCCCCAGACATATTGGCAATGCCAATAGTCTAGCTTTAAAGGAATGCTGTATTTTAATGTGAAGCATTACAAGTGAAGGTACGGAAATGGATATGTATGTGTATGGAAACAAAGAGCTGTAGAGTAATATTGATGTAGGTTAAAAAGTCAGGTGACAGTTGCACTGTTAAGCCAGACATAAAAATCCATGTAGGTTAATGATTGCCCTCCTCCCATCAGAGCTACTGCCACAGAGCAAACAACATAAATTATCTAGTATTCTAAGACACTTGTATGCCCCTGAAAATTGAAGCTCAGGTAATGTGATAAATAAACAAGATAACAGCTGGTGGTCACTAAGAGAGACATTGCGAAGGCCTTGAAGGTGACGGCGGCTACTTGGGTGGAGACATGGGCCAAAAATATTGACCACTGCATGGGATTCGAATGACTGGTATATTTGTCCCAGGGATGTCCATAGAAACACCTCAAGATCTGGAAGGACTGGGCGGAGTACAGAGGGATACAACTTGAGCCACGTGCTAATGGCCCCTGGCCTGATGATGGGAAATCTGGGAGGGAGAGAGATGACAGAATCCATGTGCCACCACGAGGACTGGGATATGGCATGTTATACTAATGTAAGTGGCTATGGATATCTGTGCTCTGTGATGATTATTGCGCATCATGATGCCCTAAGATTGTACCATTGTCTGGTGAAGTTGACTGTGCTCCCGTCTTTTCCTTTTTTCTTCGCTCCTGTGTTGTAAACTCAATACAAAGTTTAAAATAAATAAATAAATGAATCCCTGACAAGTTTGAATCTCAAACTGGCATAAGTACAAAACTGTGTAGGTCACAAACATACAAGGCCACGTGTTTCTGCGATTGCCCCAGAACAAAGAGGCGGATGGTTTATCAAGATTTGACATGAAAAGTGACGGAAAGCGGCCCAACTTCTTGATAAAGTAGTAAAAACATTCCAGCACCAAAATAGTTTTGCTCTAGAAAGTTGACATTACAGTACCACAAATGGTGCTTTGGAGTTCTCTGCAGAAAAAAAAGTAATTACATGGAAAGTAGTGGGCGTACGAACTCTACCACTCATGGTGTCGAAGATTGTCAAACTCCTTTCTTGAGACAGGCTTTAAGTAAGAGATATGAATTTATGGCACATAAGTGCGTGCTACACTGTACAGCACATATCCAATGTGTGAAATAATTTCAAGTTTTTCTAAGCATAATTTTTTTCAGATTTGGTTCTCTCCACCTAGTGCAGTGCATCACAACAACTTTGGATGCAATGCTGCATTTCTTTATTTTTTAATAAATCTACTCCAGGGCATTTCCTCTTGACATGTAGTGAAAACAAATATTGATGGTCACAGAAACAAACCTGTCCTGTATGGTAAATTTAAAAACGAGAAGTGAACAATTAATGGTACAACTGAGTGTCTGTTCTAATTGGTAGAGAATGCATCCACCGGGAAGTGGGGGCAGAGATGGAAACATTTAAAAGTTAATTGTTGATTGGTACTACCTCTTTTAAATTTGGATATGTGATCAATAGTCTAAAGATATTGACAATATAAATAAGATATGTGCAAACATCACATACACATCACATACACAAAAAAGTTAACAACTACTATTCACAAGTATTTGCTTAAGATAGGCCAAGAGTTACACTGTGGTTGTTCACATGGCATACATGTGTGCATTCGGTCAAGGGTTACACCGTGGTAGTTCGCATGGCATAAATGTGTGCATGCATTCTCTCCTTGCTGTTTCCACTTGACCATGCTAATTTATGGAACTGCCTGCCAGCATTGCAGCTGACCACGGCAGAATAAAATAATTGTACAGACGTCACTGTACATGCTCCTATCTGCTTTTAGGTTGCCACACACTCAGTCATTGGCTGTCCTCTTTCAGGATGACGGGACCAAATGAAATGAATTAACCTCTTGCAAAGGAAGGTCAATATGTCTACACAAGGCAAGTTTTTGCACCAGAACCTACCGGTGAACCCAAGTGTAAGAGTTTGTAGCACTGTTCTGAGCTACACAGACAACTGCAAAATAATGAAATGGCTCAGTTAGAATGAGGAAGGTGGCTAATATGATTTCAGAAAGTGATTGAATACATGAACATAACTTAGAGAGTGTCAGATAACTTGAAGAAAATGACGAAATAAAGCTGTAAGCGACAGGGCTGCACGATTAGTGAGCTGCAACAGGAACCAGTGAAAGAACTGTGGCCCACATTTATAATTTTTGAGCGCCGCATTTGCTCCGCTTTTTGACGCAAAAGCGGCGCTAACTTTAATTGGCCCATATTTATACTTTTTTAGCCTTGCATTTGCGCCGCTTTTTTATGCAAAACGGCGCAAACTTACAAAATACAATTGTATTTTGTAAGTTCGCGCCGTTTTTGCTTAAAAAAGCAGCGCCAATGTGGCGCTAAAAAAGTATAAATATGGGCCATTGTATTTTGTAAGTTTGCGCCGCTTTTGCGTCAAAAAGCAGTGCAAATGTGGCGCTAAAAAGTATAAATATGGGCCTGTGTTTGTAATGTATGATCCAGAGGAGACTATCAATAAGTATGAGGTGCTCTACCACAAACCTGAAGCTATAATCTCGATCTGCATTTATTCTTAACCCACAATACACAGAATACCAACATCAAGTCAAGATAAACAGATGTGGGTTTAAGAATAGTAAATCTTTGTTTACCTTATCTTATCTTATCTTTGCCGAGCTTGATGGTACTTTTGTAGTTGTAGAGCCGATACATGTACAGGTCAGTATTACTGACCTCAATATTGAGGAGTCGACATATGTGCAGATCGATATTATTGAGTTCCATTTTATGGAGTCGTTAGATATGTAGGTCAATATTTCTCACCTTGATGTTGTGGAGTCGATATATGTGCATGCTGATATTACTGACCTCGATTTTTGTAGTGTTGATATATTTTTTCAAATAGTTTTTATTGACTTTTTTCTGCATAGACAAACAGGATCCGATTACATATAAATAAATGAGCGTGGCACAGAATCTGTAGCATAGGAAAAGAACTGTCACTGGGATCACCAGTGCAACGTTTTTTTGTTGGTCGTAAGCTCATGTTAATCATGTTAGGATCCTGAAGTCCATGCTACAAACATCCTCAACATAGGTTAACGCCCCATACCCTTCCCAACTAAGACTTCACAGAAAAAAAAGTAAGATATACTGTATAGGGACCATGTGTGTAAGGTATCTAGGTATATGGGGCAAAGGCCACGCAGCGGAGTCCAGCTCATCAAAACCAAGTGAGCAGGGAGACTAGTTTAAGGGTGTCGTAACAGGTGAATCTCTCCCCAGGTTGCCTGAAACGTCACCTAGCATCGTCATGAGAGTGTGGGTCATTCCCCCAGGCCAACATAAATGTCTGGTAGTTTATCATCCTATCTAGTGCAGCGCATATGAGCTTCTTCAGCTCCTGTCCATTCCACTAGATCATCTCGCCAGCTTTTTATCAACGGGGGTCTGGAGCTCAACCAGTGTATCCCAATATGCCGCTTGGCCACTATTAGGCTGAGAAGTGTATATTTCCTACTAAGCTTTTTCCTGGGGTTGTTCAGGAGTAGACCCAGTAAGCATGGTTTCATATGTCTAGGAACTGTCCAACCTGTCACTGTCTTATTATGCATCAGTATTGACTCCCAGAACCTGACTATGACCTGACAGTCCCAAACTACATGTTTACTGACACTGTTCGGACCCCCATGTGTATCTTTTCCCACTACTTAGGAGGTGGGGGGGCTTCACATGTCTCCTGCCACTGATTTTCTACTTGGATTTGCCCTCATCTCTGGCGGCCCGAAGAGCCCGACCACCAGCAAACTCCAGCAAAGTAACCAACATCTGAGACAGAGCACAGTCCCACAAATTACAGGTCAGGTAGATTGCATGGGTCAAGGTGTATGGGACATCCCCACCCCTCATGATGAGTTCTCCCAGTTGGTGGCCATAATAGGTTCCGTCCAATGATGTCTGCTCCCAATTATCCTCCCCGTCCAACCAGTGAACTGCATGCTGGAAATATGCGGGCAGGTAGTATAGCTCCAGATCCATAACTTCAAGGCCCCCCCTACTCCATTCCTTCCGGAGCATGACAAGTCCAACCCTTGGGAGCTCCCCGCCCATAATAGTTGTAAGATAAGCTTGTCTAGGTCTTTAAAAACTTGCCTGGGGACCTTGTACATGGTGGCCTAAAGAGCATACAGGCAGTGTGGCAAAACCACCATCTTCAACAGGGCAATCTTTCCCATCAGGGACAGTCTCAGAGTATTCCAGAGGTTTATGGAGAGGCTCAACAACTTCATCACTCAGCCCGGGTTAGCATCATGGTGTAGTTGTTCTCCATTGGTGAGGCAGACACCCAGGTCTCTTATCAAATTCCCATGGAATGGCTGCCTTTGGAAGTTGCTCTCGGTGTAACATACCCAATATCCCTAAGGGAAACAGGGTGGACTTACAGGCATTGACCCTTAGGTCAGAGTATTCCTCGAACTCCTGCATTAAATTGAACAGAAGGGGGGCTGACAAGTCTGGCTGCTGCAGAAACACCAGCGCATCATCAGCATACAGTGAAACCACATGATCTGTACGCCGCACTTGGATACCGCAACCCCCAGAACCTGGAGCAGACAACAGACAAGGGGCTCAATCGCTACAGCAAACAGGAGAGGGGACAACGGGCAGGCTTGCCCCGCTGAAGGGAGATGGCAGTGGACACATAGCAGTCAGTCCGAACTCGTGCAGTAGATTGTTTATATAATAAGTTCACCCATTTTATGTATATTGTGCCCAGGCCACATCCCTCCAACACCCCCACGATATAATTCCAGACAAGGGAGTCGAAGGCCTGTTTCATATCGCAAAAAGCCTGGGCGAAGATGTCAGCATAAAACCCCAAGAGTGGAGTACATGTGCCAGCCGTCCTATGTTCCGTAATGTGTTTCTCCCAGCAATAAATCCCAACTGGTCCACATGGACCAGCCGTTGGAGGTATTGAAGAAGTCTATACACCAGTACTTGGCTTAAAATTTTCTGGTCAATGTTCAGCAGGGAGATTGGGCAATATGAGCCTGCCAAAAGCTGATCCTTGTCTGGATTCGGAATGAGAATTATCATGGCCTGCCACATTGTGGCAGGATGTATTCCCACGGGATATGCCTCTTGGAATACTGTTAACAGTTTATCAATGAGAACATCTGGGAAGACCATATAAAACTTCACAGGGAGTCTGTCTCCTCCTGACAACTTGGCACTTTTCATGGAGTCAACAGCCTAGAGCTCCTGATGAGCAAAGGGCTCTCCTGTGTCTCCCTGTCAGTGAATGGCAGGGCCTGCAACGGTAGCCCGGCGAGGTATTCACATTAGACCCAGGATTGCCCATCAGTGGTGTTGTGGAGTACGTCCTTGTGGAGTACGTCCTCTGCAGGTGGACCTCAAATACTCCATTGATCTCTCGTTGGTTGGTGACCACCTGCCCCTCCTTGGTGGTAAGCACCAAGACCAGTTGTGTTATGGTCTCTGAGCATATATAGCATGAAAATAGCGGGCCAGCCTTATCCCCCTCCATATACAATCATCGCTAGCTAACCATCGGCAAGTTTCTCAAGCCTATCACACAGTGCATACACACTGTGACACTTCCGGTTCCATTGTGTCTTCTTCTCAGGTGTAGTGGAAATGATTTTTATAACTGGGTTAGTTCTGTCTCCTCTTTTGATATTTCTCTCTCCAGAGATTGTCTGAGGCCCAGGGAAGTGCACATACAAACACCCCTTTGGACCACTTTGAGTGCCTCCTGTTCGACTGCTCTGGAACTTGCGGTGCCCCAGGTAGTAGCATTATATTGTTCTCGGGCATCCCTCACGGTGGTGAGGAAGGACAGATCTGACAGTACCTACATCTGGAGCTGCCAAAGTGGCACCCTGGGCCAGGACTGACTGGTAGAATATGGCATGAGCAAAGGGGTATAGTCAGAAATATACCTCCTTAACTAAAAGGAGTGAGAAACGTGGTGCATGGCTGAAGACTGGGTCAGCAAGAGATCCAGGCAGCTGTGTGTCAGATGCTGGTGTGTAGCAGGAGTACTCACAGGAGTGGGAATGTTGAAGTCTCCAGACATCCACAATTCCCAGTTCCTGTTGTAGCTGGGCCAGGGCCACCGACATTCTGGGATTTCTCAGTGGTCATGGTGGAGTCCTATCCAAGTCTCCATTTTGGGGGCAACTGAAGTCTTCTACCAGGAAGAGCTCAACTCCCTCAGGCAACCTAGCAGTTGTTATTACCCACCCTAAGGAAGTTCCATGATCAATATTTGGGGCATAAATGTTAAGCAGACCCCTAGCACAGCCTAAATGGGACGTGGCATAAAGTTTCCCACACCACCGTAGCACAGAGCCTGGATGCAGTCACCCCAAACATTTGTTTGGCAAGCAAAGAAAAATGATGGATTAAACCCAGATCTGTGACTGGGGGAGAATGTTTGATTTGTTCTGCATTCCATCCATCTCCTGTTGTTTTTGTATTTGTTGCCCCAAATGGGAAGGGTATGCTCAGATGTGGCTTCCATGCTTGCTATGCCACCAGATTCAAGTTAGTCTGGCTGATGAAGGGTGATACCTTGAAACCGGTCCCAGGGTGCTTGTTTCTGGTCCAGAGAGGACTTGGCATGGCAGTTCGGGCTGGACTGTTCCCATGAGGAACAGGGTTAAGGCTGATTTTCATATGGCTGGGTCTAAACTGGAATGGCATTGCAAGCAAAAAAACTGATGGATTAAACCCAGATCTGTCACTGGGGGAGAATGTTTGATTTGTTCTGCATTCCGTCCATCTCCTGTTGTTTTTGCATTGGTCACCCCAAATGGTAAGGGTATGCCCAGATGTGGGTCCCATGCTTGCAATGCCACCAGATCCAAGCTAGCCTGGCTGATGAAGGGCGATACCCTGAAACGGGTCCCAAGATCCTTTTTTCTGGTCCATTGAGGACCTGAACTGGCATTTTGGGCTGGACTGTTCCCATGGGGAACAGGGTCATGACTGATTTGCGTATGGCTGGGTCTGACCTGGAATGGCATGGCAAGCAACAAAACTGATGAATTTAACCCAGATCTGTGACTAGGGGAGAATGTTTGATTTGTTCTGCATTCCATCCATCTCCTGTTGTGTTTGCATTAATCTTATAACATGGCATTGGTGTTTACTTTCTCTGACTGCAAAGTGAGATGAGTTATTAAAGTGAATTATGTGACATTCTTAGGATGCTGTTTTTTTCAGCTCACAAAATGTAAGTACCAGTAAATGAACAGTATGCATTCAGCAGTTCGGAAAGGAAAAATTAATTATATGTGTTTTTTGTAATTCTGAGGTGTGCTGGAAACAGCGATGATAATGGGATTAAAACAAATAAAGCAACTTTAAGTGAGGATGCAGAAATTATAAATATTCACAGGAAACCAATTCTAACACACATTATCATTTAGGTGTTGTATGCTGTATATTTTAATCAGTAAGACTGTATGTCTGTGCAAAGTTAATGGCCATTTAAACGGAAAACGTTATTTCCGTAAATGACAATGCGCTATCACCCGATGCTTTAGTTGCATTAAAAAATCTCCCCTCATCATACCCTTTAAGGTTAGGTGGGTTGCAAATGTTTGTCATTCTAAAAAGTGGGGTGTGTTTCTAACCACTGATCTATTTTAAAGTTAATGGAGACCTAGGACATATCACTGAGGTGGAAAATAATATAATTCTTGATATTTGGTCTGTTATGGGTGATGAGCCATTTGTCCCAACGCTCCAGGAGGTGTCCCTAGCAATAAACAAAATGCCTGAATGCTAAAGCCCCAGAGCCAGATGGCCTACTCTCTAATCTTTTTAAGACCAACACTGAATTATGGGGACCCTTATTGACAAACATCCTTAGCACTGTATGTAAAGTGGGGAAACTACATACCTCTCACCATCCCCATTTACAAAAAATGTGACCGGAACTATCTGGGTTGTTACAAACCAATTTTTCTTCTAGAAGCTCTGGTTGGGTGCAGGGTAGAATTTCACTGGGCAGGCTGGAAGAGTGGGCTGAGTATCAGCATATTTTATCATACATCGAGTATGGATTTTGGAGAGGTATTGGTGCAGTGAAGCAATGTCTAAATATGTCCATATTTATTAATAATAACTACACTGTAGCCAAAGAATGTAACATCCATCTAGTGAGGACTCAGCAGTTAAGTTGCACTATTCTGCATTCCAGAATGGACATGAAATTATAATCGACAAATCTATAAATGTGTGTTTAATAGGATTAACGTAGGGTGAAATGCCTAAACTGCATTATTGAAGACATATTTACTGTTGTGAAGTAGAAGTCTCTATTCACGTGTGCTCTAGTGTATGATTTTATCATTGCTAAATTACCAAATGAGTCCACATTTATATTTGTGTAACTTTGATGATGGTAATGTGATGTAGATGCATATAATCTGTTTCATGTATGAATCATATATTCATTGTAATCAAAAGATGCATTTATCATCATTTATTTGAAACGTGCATTAAGGCAAAGGCTAAAGTTAGCATGATTGTGGGCCTGAAATGTTTAATTTCCAGCCTTAACATTCAATGTGGAGCTTTGCATGTGTTTCAACCTTTTTCTATTGCAGGTGAGTTTGTGCGAGTCTCCAATTAATGAAAGGCATGTTGTGTGTGTTAGACAGTGGATACAGGAGGATACTTTGACCAGGAAAAGAGTAGCGCTAACAAACTGAGAAGAACAGAAACTCCTGTTGGTGTACCTTGCACTAAGAGACATTCAAGGTTGCCCTGATGTCCAGATCGTGGGATGCAAGGAGAGACGGGTGTTGCTAGTTTTCATGAATAAGATGATGGAAAAGTACTGGTTTGGATGACATAGTCTTCTCAAAGGTTCTGTTGGTTTAATTATGATAAACTTAGTTGGATGAAGGCACATACCTTTTGGCCTTTGATGAAAGCTGAACTTTCTGTTATGATTCCTTTATGTGGCTTTATGCTAATGATATACATTGCCTCTCTGTCAGACCTTCTGCAGAGGTTTCTGGTATGCTGACACTTTTCCTATATCTGTGCTAATGATTATATTTTCTTAGGCTCCTTTAGGATTTCCTGTAGTTTAATTTAGGGTAACTTTGTTTTTCATATGTTTAAGCAGGAGGACTGTGATTCATATACAGACCATCAGATTTTGTTTGTTATATTTTGTATTTCTTATACTGAAATATTTGTATATCTTATGCTCATAAGATTCAACTAAGTCAGTTTCACCCCACCTTTGGTGAGCCTGTATTTATATTGCATGTTCTTCAGATTCATTTACATTTGCTTGACTCTGAATGTGTAATAAACTTTTGAACTTTATTCCTGACTCTTTGAATTAATGTGTGACCAAATAGGTTACATTGTTAATTTGCCTAATAAAATTGACTTTAACTCCCCTTATTCCTCAGGACTTATAAAAAGAACAAAAGCAAGAACAATGATCCCAGAAGCTTTCTCACTAGCTTGCATGAACCTGTCAAGAGCCTTTCATTGCATATCTCATGTTAAGCATTAGTGCTTGATGGAGGACATGGATGTCTAGTCAACCATTTCAAATCTTCTTAAAGACATCTATACTGGAAACAGAGTAAGGGATTTGTATGTTATCAATGGTGATTGCCCTGATGAGTTCAGCATATTTAGGAGGGTGAGGCAGGGCTGCGTCTTTGATCCCTTCCTGTTCACACTCTAAATTAACACCTTAAAGTGGGTGCTGCGAAGGGATGCAGGGACACGCCTCAGGCAGGATACAACCCCATATATGCCTTCCTTTATCAAGATGACTCAGTGCTTATGGCCTGCACCCAAGAGTCCTACAAACTCCACTTGATGCCTCTGAGAAGTATACAGAGTATTTAGACCTCAGAGCTAACCACAATAAATCGTTTTCCAGATCTGAGGATCTGGAAAGGCAAGCTCATGCCAATTTTACACCAAAGACACCCAGTTAGAGCTATCCAGGACTCTTCCTTACTTAGGGATATTATTTGATACGCAAGTTCCTCGAAACATCAGGTCACTTCCAAATATGCCCAATTTGTGAAGGCAACAACCACATTCTTAACATTTTCATTCACACTGAGGTTAAGCCAATGAGGGAGCTTTGTACCATACAGGGCAAAATACATTATGACTTTGACCTATAGGTGGGTAGTTGGGGACATATAAATGTGCTTAGTTTACAGCAGTCAGAAAATGCATGCATGAAGAGACTGTTATCGGTGCCAGCTAGCTGTATGTCAATGCTGTGCCACAGTGAATTAGATGTGTCTTTTATCGAAGATCTTGTGAGGTTGCATCCGCTTTTCATGTGGCACGGGGTTTGGGATTTGTTAGAGGCCGATTTAAGTGGATTGATTGTCCAGGACTAAGCAATTTTGCATTTGCAAATAGTGCAAATCGCAAAAATCGCCCGTTTTCAAAAGCAAAAATGCCTTTCAAGATGTATGAAAGGCATTCACTGTGCAATTTTAAGGAATCGCAAAAATAGCGATTCCTTAAAATTGCGACCCCATTTAGAAAATCGCAAATTGAGATTCTCTAAATAGGAAATCACAAATAGGGAATTCCTATTTGCAATTTCCAAAGCACCTATATCAAGCATTTCCTAAATGCGAATTGGGCATTTAGGAAATGCAATTACCACCAAATCCAATTTGGTGGTAAGCATGTGTAACTTTTAAAAATGCATTATATATACATTTTAAAAAATGATATGTAGCGCATACATGCCTCTAGGGCATGTGTGCACTTCACGTGGCCGCAAATATTTTTTTGGGGTGCATCAAAGGGGGCCTTAGGCCCCCAGCACCCTGGGGTTTGCATTACCTAATTTTTGAATTCCTAACTGGAATTAGAAAATTAGGTAATGCAAAACCATTCGCACCTATGGGCCTACAGGCCCATAGGTATGAATGGAGACCCATTCCCTTAATTGCGATTCGGTAATAGCGATTGCAAATTTTAAGAAATCGCTATTACCGACTCACAATTTTCATACATCCCAATTTGCATTTCTTAAACAGTGATTTCTTAAAATTCACTATTTAAGAAATGAAAACCGGGAGCTTGATACATCGGGCCCCAAGTGAGGGACAACCCAATATTTTGTAAACTGCCCAACATTTTAGGAGACTTTCAACACCAAGAAAGGGAAGGAGTGTGTGTGCGTTTTTGTCTGTGTATAAATATTTGTGGTGAAATCTGACAGACACTTCACCATACCCAACTGAAAGCGCATGTACCCTACTTACTCGAAAATTTATTTTTTAGGGGAGTGTAACACCCCATGCCTGCAATATTTTGATGATCTGATCACCTTGGAGGAGGTAAGGCAGGCGGATTTCAAGGTGTTGTGCCTACAGCATTTTAAGGAAGACAGACTTTCTTATGGTATATATAAAAATCTAGCTTTCTGCTGTACCCCACTCTTTTTGTAGATGTGATCTACAAACCAACCTCATATGTACAGCAGGTACAGCAGAAATTCAGCATAGAAATTTACATGTGTCAGATTGAACATACTGTACCACAAAGGCATTTTTCCCCATCGAAATACTGGTCCGACTCCTTGACAAATGTGCCTGTGACAGTAGTTCTACCCGTTGGGATGGTACATTTTAAGTTTTTTGTCGTTATCATAAGGTCCTGAGGGTTAGATTCAATAAACCACTGTTATTAAAGCATCATCTGAGATTACAGCACTGACCTTTTTACAAAACTTACAATCAATGGAGGTCTGGGGCAGTCTTGCTACTTACATTAGGCACACAACAGAAATAGGGAAGACTTTTAACAATTAGGGGAATATTTATACTCTGTTTGCACCGAATTAGCGTCATTTGTTTTTCAAATTCACTGCAAAACTAAATCCATATTTATACTTTGGAGCTAGACCCATCTAGCACCAAATGTATGGAGTTAAAGTAATTTTTTGGACGTGGGAACCTACCTTTCCTTAATGAGATGCAAGGTAAACGTTCCCGTGCAAAACATGACTCTATGGCCTTAACGCCATATTTATACTCCCATGCAAAAATGGTGCACGGGAGGCAGGAGGGGTCAAAAAATCGTACAAAGCTTGATCTGCACCATTTTTTAACACCTGTGTCAGGGCAGGCATTGGGGACCTGTGGGCCTATTTCCATGGTGGAACACCATGGAATAAGCCCACAGGTGCCCTCCCCAGGCCCCAGGGACACCCCCACCAACACCATAGGGACTGCAGAGGACGGGGTACCCCATCCCAGGGAAGTACAGGTAGGTATTTAATTTTATGTTTTAAAGTACCATAGGGGGCCCTGAAATGGGCCCCCATACAGGGCACAGGGTGCAATGGCCATGCCCAGGGGTCCCTTGTCCTCTGGGCTGGCCATTGGGGTGCTGGGCATAACTCCTGCCTTTTCTAAGGCAGAAGTCATGTGGCATGGTAGGCTTAGCGCCATAAAATGACGCTAATCTGGTTAGAGTCATTTTTTTACTCTAACCTGCCTAATGTAATTTTTGGGTGCAAAATCCCCTTCTTCCATACCACCAGCACCACCCGACTAACATCATTTTTCATGACGCTAGCCTACCCTTTGCACCGGCTTGCACCATTCCATAAATATGGTGCCCGGCTGGTGCTCAGAAATGGTGCAAGCCGGTGCTAAACTTTTTGGTGCAAAACTGTGTTAGTGCAGTTTTGCACCAAAAAGTATAAATCAGGGCCTTAGAGGTTAGGTTGCACTGAGTTTTAATCATGTTATTGCATCGCGGAAATGTTAAATGTGATCTTATATAATGTGATGTGATTTTGATATGAATTGACATATATAACGATGCACTTTTATTATTTAAAACCAAACAAAGCTATTACTGAATTGAAAAGAGTGGTGGAGGTTGTTTATTCAAGGAAATGTATGTTTCCATTAGAGTTTTGGGGGTACGCAATAGCTCAATGAGTGAAGTATGGTAATGGGAACAGCCTCACAATAAAACCTCTCTAAATTACTGACTTCATATGCTGATGCAGAACTTCACCACCCTTTTTAGAGTCGAGCTCATAGCGCTCTGTCCCTCGTGTAATCTCTCTATGGGCTTGTAACCACACCCATGAGTTTGGTTGGTTTGTGGGCTTGCCATTTAAAATTTGTTTGATTTTATTAGTGAAAGGCATGCATACGTCATGCTTTTTCCGGTGTTTTGCCTGCCTCGAGCACACCGACCAATACAAGGCTCCATGTTTTTCTTATGGTTTCTGCACTACTTTTTCTCTTTATTTCATAGGCGGCATGATCTCGCTGGGCAGTAGTAGAGCGCTTTGCATGACATTGACCCTGTTACATGGATATTTGCACTTTTGCCGGTTATATGGATAACTGCACTTTTGCCGGTTACATGGATAATTGCACTTTTGCCGATACGTTTCACTGCGAGCACACTTCTGTTTCCTTTTTTGAGTTTGCTTTGCACTCATGGCGACCGTCAGCTCGCTTATGTGAAACTGTTTTACTTCTCAGTTTATGTGGCAGGAAAAGTCTGGTTAGGAGCTTACAAAGCTAATAGCTTTAACTCGAGCAAACGCAACACCAATTGCATTGCAAATGCTTGTTCTTTTTGGCACCTAATTACTCAATTTATAGCACACAATTAAAATAATAATGACCATTCCATTAGCAAAAACAAGATTTACATTTAAAAGGGAAAGTGGTACCAGGCCAATACCTTCACAAATTTGAAACGGCTGTCCCAAAAATCCAAAATACATATTAAAAGTAGAGTAGGCCACTACCAGCTGCATTTTTTAACCTTTTTACCCCCTCATAATTACCGTTCATGTATAAAAGAGTGCTTTATAGTGTGATTATATTTGAGAGGAGTAGTTCTGAAATGCTACCACAATATTGGATGTCAGCATCAACGGAATTTATATGTAAGTGTAACTACAGTCACTCAACAGAACTAGTGTGTCACAATTGTTTGATACCATGAGACAAGTGATGGTCTGTCACTTTCTCTGATATGTGCCTTCTCTGCCAAGCAGGCTGTCTCCTCCTCTAGTAACCTGTAGGATTCGGTAGCTCAATAATGTTATAGCAATTATATTGTTTCACCAAACTGATTGACATAGAAGATTCTTAATGACATAACAGGTTTGACTCTTACCCACCCTCAGACTCTCAACAGCCTCCTACTAACCCATGAGTATTTATGAGAAGGATGCGAATGTCAATTTGGGGTAGTAAGAGATAGCAGCTGATATACCTGGAATCCCCAGAAACCCCATTGCTGAGGACCAATAAAGACAGTGTCATAATAAGAAAATAAACAGGAATATGAGAACAATGTTTACTTCTATGTATGGATGTATCAATGTATGTATGTGGCATTTGTATGGTGTGACCACAGCTAAAAGCCAGTGCAGTGCTGTACAGAATCAAAGGCAAGGAAGGATGCACTCACTGATTCAAATGATTCGAGTGGTAGCAGTTTGGGACTGTTACTGCATCATATAGTGTTCTATAGAGAGGTGTGCCTTCAACTCTTTTCTGAACTGGAGCAAGTTTGGTGTGGTTCTAATGGACAGTTTACTTTCTGAAGTTTCCAGTCCTAGCAATTCTGCTAACCCTTACGACTTCACATTACATTGAAGGATAGTGAGATGCCATGAGAGGCTCAAAGGGTCTACCCTGCCATGTCTTTGGGAGCAAAAGAGTGCATGGCACACATGTGCTACTCTTTGATTTAATGACTTGATGCACAAGGAGAAGGGTAAGGAGTGAAAATTACTTCGAGAAATCAGGATTTGCAGAGCCCTGCTACGTTATTTTTATTTAATGACCATAGTACTATAGATAGCATGGACTATACCAAGATAGACGAGGGGTAAGCCGGGAGTGGCAGCTGCTTCAAAGGATGTCAATGTGCAGCTATATACAGCACAGTACCACTGCACTTGGTTAAAGCAAAAAAGATATTCCTGCATTCCCCTCTGTGCTTAATTTGCTTACCTTGCCTTTCTGTGTCAATTCTGGTACAGTAGTCCATAAACCCTGCTTGCTGTAGTTTGCATTTTGTATTTGCAAATAAAGGCCCTCATTACAACCTCGGAGGTCTTTTCAAAAGACCGCCAAGGCTGAGGGAGCCAGAATACCGCCAGTGCTGGCGGTATTTCTGGCTCCCTATTACGACTTTTCCGTTGGGCCAGCGGAAAAGTCACATCAACATTGCTGCCGGCTCGTAATAGAGCCGGCTGCAATGCTGATGTGCAGCGGGTGCAGCAGCACCCATTGTGCATTTCACCGCCCGAAATTCAGGCAGTGAAATGCGTGACGGGGCTATGCCTAGGGGCCCCTGCACTGCCCATGCCAAGTGGATGGGCAGTGCAGGGGCCCCCACGGGCACCCCAAGTCCCCCTTACCACCAGCCTTTTCATGGCAGTGTTTACCGCCGTGGCCAGGCTGGCGGTCGGCGACTCATAATCCCAGGGCACCTCTGCCCTGGGGATTATGACCGCCAGGTGGAAGTCTGGCGATGTAGTGGAGGGGCCGGCAGTATGGCTGTGGCTATTGCGCCACGGTCATAATAGCTGGCGGAACACCGCCAGCCTGTCGGTGGTGTTACCGCCAGCTTACTGCCGGACGCCAGGGTTATAATGAGGCCCAAAGCATTTAGTGGAAGATAAAGGTAGGAAGCATGGTTAAACTGAGATCAATCTTTATTGTTACCTTGTATGCAAGAAATCAAACAGAGCTTTCTGATCACTAACGTAGGAGTACCATTGTGCAAAGACTGCAGTGTGTTCGTTACATAAGAAATTCTATTCTGAACAGTACAGCCATGCACAAAAAAGAAATCTCAAAGTTTGCTACATCATTCTCTCTTTAATGATAGGTTCCTGTGCAAGATATTATCATTGACAAATCACATATGGTGAACCAATACCAAACTATACAGTACTGTCACATACCATTTGTAGGAAATCTCTCTTTTGTGCGTGGTCATGCCAGATTTTTAGTCTTTCGCTGGACCCCATTGTTCTGCTGGTCTTAGACCTCAGTACACTTTAACCCTGCTAACCAGAGGTAAAGTGCCAGTGCTACCCATTTAAACATGGTTGAATTGCCATATTCCTAATTGGTATATTTAACTTACCTATATGTCCATAGCATATAGCACAAAGTATACCCAGGGCCTGTAAGTTAAGTGTGTCTTGCGGACTGCAGCACTTGTTGTGCTTTCCACTACAGTGACAGTGTAAAACATGGCTTCAGGCCTACAATTGTAGCATCGCTGGAGCAGTGCAAAAATTGCAATTCTGAGTACCAAAATACTCTTTTAACAGGTCAAAGCATTCCTTTTAAGTATTAATAAGACACTCCTGTGTAGGCACTGTCGCCCACAAGGCAGTGTGCATGATATTTCAAAGTAGGACATGTAGAAATGTAATGTTAACATATCCTTAGAGGGACTAGCACCCAAAAGATATTTTTCATTGTGGTAGGTCTAGTTGTACCTGTAGAAGACCAGAGTACAGATTAGAAATCCTAATACTGTATCTTGGTAATCGGGCTAGCAAGGAAAATAATGATACAACTATTTTTAATAATTATTATAAATAAAATTCAATTGTGAAGGTGGATTTTTCATAAATATCAGGGAAAGTAATTTTTAAAAAGTTCCCTTATTTCAGCCTAAAGTTCCCAAAAGCTAAATTTGCATTTGCTTTGCCACTTCTGCCAGCCAGTAATAAACATTTGAGGAGGTGTGAAAACTGCTCTCACAGCAAAAAACAAAGGCCTGGGTGGGAGGGTTGTTCTCTTTACAGGATGACTAGAGGGATAGGTTAAGGAATTGGATTAACTTCAAAGGAGCCCCTCCCCTGTCATAGGCAAATGTTAGCTGACATCTGGGCAGGGGCCCTTCTTTGTCCACCAAGCCAGGCAGTCTCCAATCACAGTTGGCCTCTTGATACTGTAGTGCCAAATTGTGCTGAAGTGTCAAATCCTTCTTGACAGGTATGTTGGAGTTTACATATAACACTTGGGGTGCACTTGAAATGCAGGGAAACAGGATGTCAAAACACTTTTTGTGCATCCAGTGTCTGGCTGCTGGAATATCTTGCTTTATTCTACCTGACTTTTAGCTCTGGGTGTATTGGGGTTGTGTGTGTCTGTTTGTGGGGGCGGGGGGTGGTTCAGTAAATGCTCACACTAGATTTTAGATGTGAGAAGACACTGGGGTTGTCATAGTACACTCCCCTATACACCCCCAGCCTTAAGAAACCATGTTTAGTGTGGCTGAGGACTTCCACCATCTTGAGATGCCCAATGTAGGCAGGGTTGGCCCTGGGAACTTTTACTCCATTGTTTATGGCATGCCCATGAGTCATTCCCATTATCAAGCTTATGACCAGCATAAATGTGGCACTTCTAGTCACTCACTTCAGAACACTTCTGGACCTGAGGAAGATCAGAAGTTGACCGAACCTGGTGTATGCAAGATCGGAAGAGCCCTAAAGGACTGGAACAGCTCTCACATGTACCCAGCACAAAGTAGACAACTTCATGTGTTATGGCCCCCTCTAGTGCCCTTGCCCTCTCTTGTACCACAACCCCATCTTGATGCCTCGGTGGGCCTTATCCACAGGGCTCATGTTATCATTCCCCTGTGGAGCCTCACGGCTTCACACAGCCCCTGGTCACCTTCCTGAGTATTTTAACCTTTGAACCTCCTGTACTGTTATTCACTTAAAAGAGCACCTGCAAAAGAATCATGTTTCTTGGGTAATTAGCCCCATTCGCCATGACCTACTATCTCTACCAATAATGCTCTTTGGTTCCACTTGCTATTGGTTAATTGTTTCCAACTGCCACTTACACCAGCCATCTGCAAAGATCATGTCCATTGTTTTTTTAACACATGCTGTCTCCCAGTTTTCCAGTCTTCCTCATAAGACAAGTATCCTTCTGGAACTTTCTCTCTCATCATCTATAAATATCGTGCTTGAATCTGAATTGGGGCGTGTCCTCATTCCAGTCTCTGCACTCACCTTCTCACCTTCTGAGTCACCCAAAACCCACTGGTGCTCTAGGCTTCCAGGTCTTCCTGTTGATCCTGTGATCCTAACTCCATCGACTTTTCTATTGTCTGCGTTTCCAGAACTATGATTCCACCTCTTCTGGGGCTTCTTGCACCACAGCTTCCAGTCTTCCTCCCAATTCAAGTTACAGAAACTAAGGCTAAGTCATTTATCCTCAGGTTAGTGCGCACTAATCCTTAGCTAAATTTTGAGATTTGCCGAGGCCAAGTTCTTTGAAAGTAATAACTCATACTTTGAGATCAGACTTGATATGGTTCTACGTTTCTAAAAGTCCTAGTGCTCCGGACCCTTTAATTTGTGGGTGCTCCAAACGTAAATGGATCTGAACTGAAGATCTCCACATCAGTATTTCCTGACCAGTTTGTATCATGAACTTGGAAATACTTCAGAGCACATGAGCTATACATTCATGTTTTGAATTGAACATTGTATGGAAAAACATTCTTGACAATGTCCAGCTTACTTTTAATTTGTACCTGTCTCTTTGCTTAACACACCTTTGTTCAGGCTAGCAATAATGAGTTATTAAACTTACAACAGGGCAATAAAGATCCTCTGACTTATATTACAACCTTTTGCAGACTGGTTACAGAAACCCAGTGGCCAGAAGTGAAGAGAACCACCTTCTTGTATAGAGGAATAAGAGATGACTTAAAAAAACTCAATGGCACACATTGTAGATCTCCCATCGGATTGCGCTGTATTCATTGATTTAGTTGTGCGGTGCGATGATAGGTTAAGTGAATGCAAGGGAAACATCCTCGGGGGAACCTAAACTGTTAGTAGTACGTCCTGAGCAAGGCAGGGCACTTTGATCATGAGTGTTTTGGCAAACCAAAAGGAATTCAAAAGAATGCTCCAGTGATGTCAGATTTGCTGCGGGAAAACAAGAGAGCCCGTCTGACACAGAGGTCAACCAATATGGTGTTGTCCGAGAATAGGCCCCCCATTACTTAGCAAACATTTCGCACAATGTTCCATGACATTTTACAGTCCTACTCACGCTAATACTTACACCGCAACAGCAAAAGGTATTACCTATACTCAGATTCTGGGGCTGCTGTTAACTTCTTATACCTAGCCTTGACTAATTCTTTACATATGCCATGTGTTAAGAAACGCAAACCTAAACTGGTTAGAGCAATGTATGGCTTCAAGCTCTCTTGTGGGATTATTACATATGAAACAGCCCTTATAACGCATGTATGTGAGAATGAGCATACACATACCATGACCTTTGAACTCATTAATACACCAAACTTTGGCACAATATTAGGGGTTCCCTGCCAGGCTTCAACTTCACAATCCCTTCAGTGATTGGTCCCTTTGCCTTGTTACCCTGGGTTCCCACTATTGTTAAACCCACTGTTATAAAAAGCCAGAGCAAGTTTTATATCCTTTAGCATGTGCGGCCCTTAAACAAGAAACTATGAAGCTGCTACGTGTGGAATATCAAGACTTTAGAGGTGTCTTTGACAAGCAAAAAACTAGACAATTACCTCCCCATAGGGAATATGATTGCCGCACTAATTTGATTCTGGGAGCAGCCAGTGCTTAATTTGCAAATAATTAACTGCCAGGGCCCTTGTTGGGAAGCCAGCTCACAGTGCATCTTGCACCAGTCATTGCCACTGCTGAGATTGACAATGACCATACCAACACAACTACTAATCACCACTCCTATAAGTGTGACATTTCACACTATTTCAGTGCTCAACACAAAGATGGCTTGGGCAGCAGATACTTGTCCTATTTAATGTTAATTGAATTAATAAATGACTGCTGAAATGTTCATTTCTAAATGAGACAGACAGTTCACCATTTGCCAGGCTGTCATAAGTGCTGGTATTGACAATAAACTGCTGGTGCAGAGCACTGGAAATCACCATCTCAAATTAAGCACTGGGCACATCACTCCCACTTGTGGCTATGCACTCTCTGAACCCAAGACAAAACATCTAAAAATATACCTAAATGAGCTCTTAGCTTTGGCTTTCATCCATCATTTCATCTCACCAGCATATTCGTAGCTCTTCTTCATTCCAAAGAGGAACAGTAAGTTACAGGCTTGCATTGAATATAGGACATTAAATAAAGTTACTGTAAAGAACAGATATACATTGCCTCTAACCCCAGTCATGCCTGATCAGGTTTGGAAGTCCACTGTGTACACTAAATTAGATCTGCATGGTGCATACCATCTCATTTGCGTAAAAGAAGGTGATGAATAGAAAAAGGCCTTATGAGCTAAGTTTGAATTATTTGAATGCACAGTCATGCCATTTGGGTTATGTAATGCCCACGCAGTGTTCCAATACTTTATAAACGAGGCTCTGCTAGATCTACTGGACATTTGCAGGATAGCATACATTGACAACCTCCTCATTTATGCACAAAACATGACAGAACACATAGGTCATGCCAGAAACGTCCTACAAAGACTCTGAGAACATGTTCTTTTTGTCAAACTAGAAAAATCTACATTCCATACTCAATCTGTTGAATTGCTGGGATACATCTTATCTCCGGAAGGTGTAACCATGGATAAAAAAACGTTTCAGGCAATATCGGACTGACCAGCGCCCACCAAACATTTGTAGACGATTTATAGTTCATTTTTCTGACACTTACAAGACTTCTATAAAAAAAGGTGCCTTTTGTTCAGACCCAGGAAGCCAATGATGCATTCAATTTGCTTAAAGAGAAATTCACCTCAGCACAGGTACTCAAACATTCACACCCTGCATTGCCTTCCTTTGTAGAGGCATATGCCTCTAAAGTAGCAGTAGGAGGTATTCTCTTGCAACGCAACAGCACAACAGGATCCACATGCACCCTGTTGCCTTCTTTTCTAAACAAAAATGTTGCCAGCAGAACAGAACTATAAAGTTGCCAAATCAGAATTGTTGGCAAATAAATTATGTTTTGAAGAATGGTAGAAATATCTGCTAGGGGCTCAACACACCATTAGTATATACACTGATCATAAGAATCTTCAGCTCGTGCGGACATAAGGCATTGACTCCTGGACACGTAAGGTTGTTATTGTTTTTCAGGGAGTATAACTCCATCATCATCTATCGTCCAAGCACACAACAGACTAAAGCTGATATGCTATCCAGGTGTGATTATTCAAGCCAGAATTCTCAGGACAAGACACCTCAAAACATCACAGGTCCCGAACATATCGTAGGTCTTTGCAAACAAGAATAATTCCTGAACAGGGTTAGGCAGAGCATGAGCCAGGAAGTCATAGCCTATTGGGTAACTGGCAAGGATAACAATATCAATGATGATCTTCCTTACATGGAACCATGTCATATATTCCCAGAAAGCAACCAAGACAAGAAGCATTGACATGGTGTCATGACACACCTCTAGCTTGGGACCCTGGAATTCATAAGACTCTAGCTAACTGTCAGCAATCGTTTTGGTGGCCACCAGTATCCAAGGATGTGCATGATTATGTCCAGGCCTGCCCCATTTGTTCACAGAAAAAGGTGTCTCACTTTGCCCATGTGTGTTTTTTACAAACCCTGCCAGTACCCCTACATCCCTGGCATACTATCAGTATGGACTTTGTCATAGATTTACTCAATCAATTAAATTGCTATTATACCATTTGGTTAGTAGTTGACCACTTTTCTAAGATGGCACACTTTGTTGCCCTAAAACAGATACCAAATGCCAAGACTCTCTCTACCTTATTTGTTCAGCTAATCATGGGGTTACATGGTCTCCTTTCCGTCTTTATTTCTGATAGAGACCTACATTTAATTTTTTGGTTTTGGTGGTGTCTTTCCACATCCTTGGACATTGAAGCTCGACTCTCGTCTGCTTACCACCCACAAATGATGCGCAGACCGAGACCGAGTGGGTGAATCAGGTACCAGAACAGACACTGCACTGTCTTCTAACATCAACTCCTAAAGGGTGGGCAATATTGTTACCATTTATTGAATTTATTTATAAAAACTCACAGCATTCTACAACTGGGGTATCCCCCTTTTATGGTGCAACAGACACCATCATTATATGTTACCTGAAATTGTTGTACCGCATGAAAATGTCACTGCCATACAAGACTTTGTACAACGCCTATTTAACTCACAACAAGACATGTTTAAACACGTACAGCAGGCCAAATCGTGTATGAAGAAAAATGTTAAACACTACTGTTAGAAATGGGGTTTTTGGTTGGCAGTCAGGTTACCTCCTGTCCAAGCAAAAGCCCTCACTCTAGTCAGGGTAAGTCACACACTATCCAAGATTATCCTGTGCCCACCCTCTGGTAGCTTGGCACGAGCAGTCAGGCTTAACTTAGAAGGCAATGTGTAAAGTATTTGTGCAATAAATCATACAATACCACCATATAGCACCACAAAAATACACCACACAGTGTTTAGAAAAATATATAATATTTATCAGGATAATTGTAGGTCAAAAAGAATAAAGTTGCAATGGAAAATTGTAGAAATATCACAGGGAAGTGATATAGAGTGTCTTAAGTCCTTTAGAATGCAATACAGTGTCTTTCAAGCACAAAGTACCTGGTTTCTGGTGGAAAATCTCCTCAGAGGGCCACAGGAGAAGAGATGCGTGGAAAAAGGGGTGTGTGCGTCGATTTCTCCTCAGCACACACAGACTTGCGTCGGTCTTTTCCACGCGGGGAAGTCGGGCGTCGTTTTCCGGCGCGCAGACAGTCTCTTTTTGTGGATCGCGGGGATTACCAGATGTCCCGGGTCTGTGCGTGGATTCTCCTGCTTGTTTTCCGGCTGCGCGTCGTTCTGCGGGGCTGCGCGTCGAAGTTTCGATCTCACGGTAGGCGTCGCGTCGATTTCTCCTTGGAAGTCGGGCGGCGTTGTCCTTGCGAGGCCGTGCGTCGAAAGTTTGGTCTCACGGCAGGCGTCGCGTCGATTTCTCCTTGGAAGTCGGGCGGCGTTGTCCTTGCGAGGCCGTGCGTCAAAGTTTCGCACTCACGGTGGGCGTCGCGTCGATTTCTCCTGGAAAGTCGAGCGGCTTTGTCCTTGCGAGGTTGTGCGTCGAAGTCTCGATCGCCCCGAGGGCGTCGCGTCGATCAGCGTCGGTGTGCGGCGTTTTTCTCGCCGCGAAACAAGCTGTGCGTCGAAAGTTTCGGCGCACGGAGCGTCCAAGTGAAAGGAAGAAGTCTTTTTGGTCCTGAGACTTCAAGGAACAGGAGGCAAGCTCTATCCAAGCCCTTGGAGAGCACTTTCACAGCCAGACAAGAGTTCAGCAAGGCAGCAGGGCAACAGCAAGACAGCAGTCCTTTGTAGAAAGCAGACAGGTGAGTCCTTTGAGCAGCCAGGCAGTTCTTCTTGGCAGGATGTAGTTTCTGGTTCCGGTTTCTTCTCCAGCAAGTGTCTGATGAGGTAGGGCAGAGGCCCTGTTTTATACCCAAATGTGCCTTTGAAGTGGGGGAGACTTCAAAGAGTGGCTAAGAAGTGCACCAGGTCCCCTTTCAGTTCAATCCTGTCTGCCAGGGTCCCAGTAGGGGGTTTTTCAGTCCTTTGTGTGAGGGCAGGCCCTCCACCCTCCCAGCCCAGGAAGACCCATTCAAAATGCAGATGTATGCAAGTGAGGCTGAGTACCCTGTGTTTGGGGTGTGTCTGAGTGAATGCACAAGGAGCTGTCACTAAACCTAGCCAGACGTGGATTGTAAGGCACAGAAGGATTTAAGTGCAAAGAAATGCTCACTTTCTAAAAGTGGCATTTCTAGAATAGTAATATTAAATCCGACTTCACCAGTCAGTAGGATTTTGTATTACCATTCTGGCCATACTAAATATGACCTCCCTGCTCCTTTCAGATCAGCAGCTGCCACTTCAACAGTGTATGAGGGCAGCCCCAATGTTAGCCTATGAAGGGAGCAGGTCTCCCAGTAGTGCAAAAACGAATTTAGGAGTTTTACACTACCAGGACATATAACTACACAGGTACATGTCCTGTCTTTTACCTACACAGCACCCTGCTCTAGGGGATACCCAGGGCACACATTAAGGGTGACTTATATGCAGAAAAAGGGGAGTTCTAGGCTTGGCAAGTACTTTTAAATGCCAAGTCGAGGTGGCAGTGAAACTGCACACACAGGCCTAGCAATGGTAGGCCTGGGACAAGGAAAAGGGGCTACTTAAGTGGATGGCACAATCCGTGCTGCGGGTCCACTAGTAGCATTTAATCTATATGCCCTAGGCACCTGGAGTGCACATGACTGGGGACTTATAAGTAGATTAAATAGTTCAATCAGGTATGATCCAAAGTTACCATGTTTACAGAGAGAGAGCATATACACTTTATCACTGGTTAGCAGTGGTAAAGTGCGCAGAGTCTAAAAACCAGCAAAAACAGTATCCAAAAACGAGGAGGGAGGCAGGCAAAAAGTTAGGGGTGACTACCCTAAGGCTGTCAGGTCTAACATGTGTCCCCCCCAGCTGAAAGTGGGGAGAGCTACCCGACCTCCTGGGAGCTCTCATCGCTAAGGCGGAAGTACCTGGAGAGACCATCAGCATTGGCGTGGTCAACCCCTGGGCGATGTTCCACCGTAAAGTCCATCCCCTGTAGGGAAATGGACCACCTCAGAAGTTTTGGATTCTCACCCCTCATCTGCATGAGCCATCTGAGGGGCCTGTGGTCTGTCTGAACTAGGAAGTGAGTCCCAAACAGGTAGGGCCTCAGCTTCTTCAGTGCCCAGACCACAGCAAAAGCTTCTCTTTCAATAGCACTCCACCTCTGTTCCCGTGGTAATAGCCTTCTGCTAATAAAGACTACCGGTTGATCTTGGCCCTCCTCATTTAGCTGTGCTAGGACTGCCCCTATGCCATGCTCTGAAGCGTCTGTCTGCACGATAAATTCCTGGGAGTAGTCAGGGGCCTTGAGCACGGGGGCCGTGCACATGGCTTCCTTTAGGGCGTCAAAGGCTTTCTGACAAGCCTCTGTCCAATTCACCAACCTAGGTTGCTTCTTGGACGTGAGTTGTGTCAAGGGGGACACAATGGTACCATAGCCCTTGACAAACCTGCGGTAGTAGCCGGTGAGGCCTAAAAAGGCCCTCACCTCAGTCTGGGTTCGAGGTGGTTGCCAGGCCTTGATAGTTTCGATCTTGGCCTGGAGTGGCTGCACCTTGCCACCACCTACTAGGTGTCCCAAGTACACCACGGAACCCTGCCCAATCTGGCACTTACTAGCCTTGATGGTCAGGCCTGCCTGTTGCAGGGCCTGAAGCACCTCCTTGAGGTGGAGCAGGTGTTCCTCCCAGCTGGAACTGTAGACAGCTATGTCATCCAGGTAGGCTGCACAGAAGGCATCCTTGCCAGCCAGGACCCCGTTAACCAACCGTTGGAAGGTAGCGGGGGCATTTTTCAATCCAAACGGCATCACCCGGAACTGGTAATGGCCGTCAGGGGTGGAAAAGGCGGACCTTTCCTTAGCCCCCTCAGTCAGGGCGATCTGCCAGTACCCTGAAGTAAGATCAAACGTACTCAGGAACTTGGCAGCGCCTAGCCTGTCCACGAGCTCATCAGCTCGGGGGATGGGGTGAGCATCAGTCCGTGTGACTGAGTTGAGACCCCGGTAGTCCACGCAGAACCGGAGTTCTGGCTTCGCGCCTGGGGCAGTAGCCTTGGGGACCAACACCACTGGGCTGGCCCAGGGACTACTGGACTTCTCAATAACCCCTAGCGTCAACATCTTGGAGACCTCCTCCTTGATGCTGGCCTTCACCTTATCTGACAACCTGTAAATTTTGTTTTTCACAGGGAGACTGTCACCGGTGTCAATATCATGAACACAGAGGTGGGTCAGTCCCGGAGTAAGGGAGAAGAGGGGGGAGAACTGCTCTAACAGCTCATAGCAGTCTCCTTTCTGGTTTAGAGTCAGGGAGTCAGACAGAATGACCCCGCTTACGGACCCATCACCTTCTTGGGCAGAGAGGAGGTCAGGGAGAGGTTCACTCTCCTCTTCCATTCCTTCATCTGTGACCAGAAGCATGTTGATCTCCGACCTCTCAAAATGAGCTTTTAGTCGGTTCACGTGGAGCACCCTTAGGGGGTTCCTAGGGGTTTGGAGGTCCACTAGGTAAGTGGCCTCCCCTTTCCGCTCCTTTATTTCAAATGGGCCAGACCAGCGGTCCTGGAGAGCTCTGGGCTCTACTGGCTCCATTACCCACACTTTGTCTCCAGGTTGAAACTCTACCAGAGTGGCCTTCTGGTCATACCATTGTTTCATCACCTCTTGACTGGCCTCCAGGTTACTTTGGGCCTCTTTCCAGAAGCGGGTCATCTGATTGCGGAGGGCCAACATGTAGCTGACCACGTCCTGAGGGGGTGTCTTTGGAGAGTTCTCCAATCCCTCCTTGACAATGCTTAAGGGTCCCCTGACGGGGTACCCATAGAGAAGCTCAAAGGGACTGAACCCTACCCCCCTCTGGGGGACCTCTCTGTAAGCAAAGAGAAGGCATGGTAAGAGGACGTCCCATTTACGCCTCATGGCCTCAGGGAGGCCACCAATCATGCCTTTCAGGGTCTTGTTGAATCTCTCCACAAGCCCATTAGACTGGGGGTGATAGGGTGTGGTGAACTTGTAGGTTACACCACACGCATCCCACAGATGCTTCATGTACGCGGACATGAAGTTAGTGCCTCTGTCAGACACTATCTCCTTGGGGAATCCCACACGGGTAAATATCCCCATCAGGGTTCTGGCTACCACCGATGCAGTTACGGTCCTCAGAGGGATTGCCTCTGGGTACCGGGTGGCATGGTCCACCAAAACCAGGATAAACCTGTTGCCTAAGGCAGTTTTGGGGTCCAAGGGGCCAACAATGTCGACGCCCACCCTTTCAAAGGGGGTGCCAACGACAGGGAGTGGAATCAGGGGGGTTTTAACCCTCTTTCCTGCTTTACCACTAGCCTGGCAGGTAGGACAAGCCCTGCAGAACTTGTCTGAGTGTGTCCTCATTTTGGGCCAGTGAAGGTGGTTGACAAGCCTGTTGAAGGTCTTGTCTTGTCCCAAATGTCCTGCCAGGGGAATGTCGTGAGCCAGACCCAGTAGGAAGGCTCGGTAACATTGGGGGACCACCAGCACACGTGCTGCCCCAAAGACCGGAACCCTAGGCTCACTGTAGAGGAGATCATTCTCCCAATATAGGTGGTGATTACCAGAGGCGTCACCTGCTGCCTGGTTTAAGGCTTGTTTCCTCAACCCTTCTAGAGTGGGACACTCTTTCTGCGCCTGGCAGAATTCCTCCCTGGTGGGTCCACCCTCAACTTGCCAGCCAGCAAGCTCCGGTAAGTCACCTAGGGTGGCAATGTCTTCCCCAGTTGGCTCGGGAGTCTCCTCCTCAGGAGCCCCGTCAGCCACTGTGGGAACTTCTGGGGCCGGTTTCCCGCGCCCCTCGTCCCTCCTCTTGGCAGCTCCCTGGGCCATCGTTCCAGGCTCCAGATGCCCTTGACTTCCCTCTCGGTCAGCCATGGACCGGGTGGTCATGCAGACCCACTCAGGTAACCCTAACATCTCCAGGTGAGATCTGAGCTCTACTTCTTTCCAAGCAGTATGCTCTAGATCATTGCCTAACAGACAATCTACAGGCATGGCAGGACTCACAGCTACTTTCAGAGTACCAGAGACCCCCCCCCCACTCAAAGGGAACCCGAGCCACCGGTAGGTGACTCTCGCGGTTGTCAGCGACTATGACCTGGTGGAATGTATTCGGGATTATCTGCTCTGTGGACACCAGCTGACTCTTGATAGTAGTCATACTGGCTCCTGTGTCACGCAGAGCCTCCACCTTCTGCCCATCAATGAGGACCCACTGCCGGTACTTGGAAGTATTTTTAGGCATGTGGACCTTGGACATCATTTCTCCTTCTCCCAGGGACACTAGGGAAATCTCTACCTGCTCCCCAAAGCTAGTGGGGTCCATCTCCCCCCCGAGTGCTACACTAGTCAACCCAGGCGCCTGTCCGGTAGTGGACGGTGCCCTCTTGGGGCACTGTGGATCGCCTTTGTAGTGACCATATTGGTAACACTCCATGCATTTGGGGCTAGATTTTCCTGACCTGTCAAATGTCCCTGGTTTCTTCCCAAATTTGGAAAAGGAAGGGTTGCCACCCCCTCCCTGGGAATTCTTTTGGGGGCCTTTAGAGAGTTCCTTATCTGTAAGTTTATCTCCCCCCTCTTTCTTCTGTTGGGAACCCTGACCACCTTTGTGGGAGTCCCCCCCAGGTACCTTCTTGGACACTCTGGTGCTAACCCAGAGGTCCGCCTCCTCAGCAAGCTTCCTGGGATCAGTCAGCTTACTATCCACTAGGTGCTGGCGCAAATCGGTATAAGTAACATTAAGCATATGCTCTCTCAGGATCAAGTCATATAAACCTTTATAATCTGCTACTTTGTTGCCCCGCACCCATCCATTCAGTGCCTTACTAGAGAAATCAAAGAAATCTACCCATGTTTGTGTGGTTTGTTTGGTGCTGTCCCTGAACCTCTGACGGTATCCCTCAGGGGTCAGCCCAAACTTGGCAAGTAAAGTGGCTTTCTGGAGTGGGTATGTGTTTTGATCCGGTGGATCCAATGTGAGAAGTGTGTCCCTCCCCAATGGCGGCACATAACCCCACATAGCTACTCCCCATTGCCCTTCAGGAACCTCATGAGCCCTTAGTGCAACTTCATAAGCAGCTAACCATTTATCTATGTCATCTCCCACCACAAAACTGGGCACCACATTTTTGGGTATACGAACCTTCTTTTCTCCAGCAGGTCCTGTCTGTATGCTGCCACCATTATTGCTGGATTCAGACTGTCTTGCCTTGATCTCCAGCTCCTTGAGACTCAGTTCATGAGCCAACAATAGTTTCTTTTCAGCCAACGCTCTTTCAGCTTCCACTTGTTTGGCTGTTCTTTCAGCTTCAATCTGTTTGGCTGCTCTTTCAGCCTCAGCTTGTTTGGCTTCTCTTTCTGCCCTCTTCTCCTCCTGTTGTGCCTCAATTTTCAGTTTTGCCATTTGCAATTGGAACTCCCTTTCTTCTCTCCTTTCCTCTGCGGTCAGGCTTTGCATGGAGACACTGCTCCCTGGTCTGGAAGGGTGCACAATTGCAGTGGTAACACCATCCATAGATAGTGGAAATCCTTCTGAGGGGCCATTTTCTGGCTCCTCTTCCTCATCATCCTCTAAATGGGCTTCTGCCCAGGCCCTCAGCGCCACTTGAAAGTCCTCCTTTCTGGAGGCCCCTTGGGTGGGTACCCTTAATGCCCTGCAGAATCCTCTTAGTTGTTTGACCGTGTATGTATCCAACTGGACTAGGTCAAAGTCCCCTGTCTGAGACCCAGTCAGAGACATGTTGAGTGAGGATTTAGTTTTTGAAAATTGTCAGGAAAAAAAACGGATTTTCAAAAAGAGATAAAAACCAAGTTGACCTTCAACTGTGGGTATGTAGTGAAATACTTAGCTACTGTATGTCACTGCACAAATACAAGTCCTATCCTCACCGCTGATCACCAATGTTAGAAATGGGGTTTTTGGTTGGCAGTCAGGTTACCTCCTGTCCAAGCAAAAGCCCTCACTCTAGTCAGGGTAAGTCACACACTATCCAAGATTATCCTGTGCCCACCCTCTGGTAGCTTGGCACGAGCAGTCAGGCTTAACTTAGAAGGCAATGTGTAAAGTATTTGTGCAATAAATCATACAATACCACCATATAGCACCACAAAAATACACCACACAGTGTTTAGAAAAATATATAATATTTATCAGGATAATTGTAGGTCAAAAAGAATAAAGTTGCAATGGAAAATTGTAGAAATATCACAGGGAAGTGATATAGAGTGTCTTAAGTCCTTTAGAATGCAATACAGTGTCTTTCAAGCACAAAGTACCTGGTTTCTGGTGGAAAATCTCCTCAGAGGGCCACAGGAGAAGAGATGCGTGGAAAAAGGGGTGTGTGCGTCGATTTCTCCTCAGCACACACAGACTTGCGTCGGTCTTTTCCACGCGGGGAAGTCGGGCGTCGTTTTCCGGCGCGCAGACAGTCTCTTTTTGTGGATCGCGGGGATTACCAGATGTCCCGGGTCTGTGCGTGGATTCTCCTGCTTGTTTTCCGGCTGCGCGTCGTTCTGCGGGGCTGCGCGTCGAAGTTTCGATCTCACGGTAGGCGTCGCGTCGATTTCTCCTTGGAAGTCGGGCGGCGTTGTCCTTGCGAGGCCGTGCGTCGAAAGTTTGGTCTCACGGCAGGCGTCGCGTCGATTTCTCCTTGGAAGTCGGGCGGCGTTGTCCTTGCGAGGCCGTGCGTCAAAGTTTCGCACTCACGGTGGGCGTCGCGTCGATTTCTCCTGGAAAGTCGAGCGGCTTTGTCCTTGCGAGGTTGTGCGTCGAAGTCTCGATCGCCCCGAGGGCGTCGCGTCGATCAGCGTCGGTGTGCGGCGTTTTTCTCGCCGCGAAACAAGCTGTGCGTCGAAAGTTTCGGCGCACGGAGCGTCCAAGTGAAAGGAAGAAGTCTTTTTGGTCCTGAGACTTCAAGGAACAGGAGGCAAGCTCTATCCAAGCCCTTGGAGAGCACTTTCACAGCCAGACAAGAGTTCAGCAAGGCAGCAGGGCAACAGCAAGACAGCAGTCCTTTGTAGAAAGCAGACAGGTGAGTCCTTTGAGCAGCCAGGCAGTTCTTCTTGGCAGGATGTAGTTTCTGGTTCCGGTTTCTTCTCCAGCAAGTGTCTGATGAGGTAGGGCAGAGGCCCTGTTTTATACCCAAATGTGCCTTTGAAGTGGGGGAGACTTCAAAGAGTGGCTAAGAAGTGCACCAGGTCCCCTTTCAGTTCAATCCTGTCTGCCAGGGTCCCAGTAGGGGGTGTGGCAGTCCTTTGTGTGAGGGCAGGCCCTCCACCCTCCCAGCCCAGGAAGACCCATTCAAAATGCAGATGTATGCAAGTGAGGCTGAGTACCCTGTGTTTGGGGTGTGTCTGAGTGAATGCACAAGGAGCTGTCACTAAACCTAGCCAGACGTGGATTGTAAGGCACAGAAGGATTTAAGTGCAAAGAAATGCTCACTTTCTAAAAGTGGCATTTCTAGAATAGTAATATTAAATCCGACTTCACCAGTCAGTAGGATTTTGTATTACCATTCTGGCCATACTAAATATGACCTCCCTGCTCCTTTCAGATCAGCAGCTGCCACTTCAACAGTGTATGAGGGCAGCCCCAATGTTAGCCTATGAAGGGAGCAGGTCTCCCAGTAGTGCAAAAACGAATTTAGGAGTTTTACACTACCAGGACATATAACTACACAGGTACATGTCCTGTCTTTTACCTACACAGCACCCTGCTCTAGGGGATACCCAGGGCACACATTAAGGGTGACTTATATGCAGAAAAAGGGGAGTTCTAGGCTTGGCAAGTACTTTTAAATGCCAAGTCGAGGTGGCAGTGAAACTGCACACACAGGCCTAGCAATGGTAGGCCTGGGACAAGGAAAAGGGGCTACTTAAGTGGATGGCACAATCCGTGCTGCGGGTCCACTAGTAGCATTTAATCTATATGCCCTAGGCACCTGGAGTGCACATGACTGGGGACTTATAAGTAGATTAAATAGTTCAATCAGGTATGATCCAAAGTTACCATGTTTACAGAGAGAGAGCATATACACTTTATCACTGGTTAGCAGTGGTAAAGTGCGCAGAGTCTAAAAACCAGCAAAAACAGTATCCAAAAACGAGGAGGGAGGCAGGCAAAAAGTTAGGGGTGACTACCCTAAGGCTGTCAGGTCTAACAACTACCAACAGCAACCAGCTTACAAAAGAGGAGATGAGGGTTTGCTGGCCAGAAAGAACCTGCGATTACAGGGTCCCCATAAATTACAACCCAGGTTTGTGTGTTCCTTCCCCATTGAAAACATCATAAACCCAATAGCAGTTAAACTCCAACTTCTGGAAGATTTACCCATTCACCCAGTGTTTCATATATCTCTCCTGAAAACTTATCATGCCCAGACCCATCCTGCTCCTCCACCTATAACCATGGAGGGTCATCCGGAATTTGAGGTACAGAGAATCCTTGACTCCAAACATGTTGATGGCCATTTATTTTATGTAATTGTTTGGAAAGTGTATGGTCCTGAAGAACAGTCTTAAGAACCAGCTAGCAATGCTCATGACCCTCGCTTGGTTTGTTCCTTTCATGCTCGCCACCCAGACAAACGATATCCCGCAGGTCGTTCCTTGTGGGGGGAGCATTCATGACCGCCTCTTGTGCCACCACTCTCTCTTGTGCCACAGCCCCTTCTTGTGCCCTCTGTGCTGTGGGCTGTATGCACATAGCTCATGTTATCACTCCCCTGTGGCACCTTACAGCTTTCTACAGCCCCTGGTCCTCTTCCCTGAGCACTTGAACCCTTGAACCTCCTGTACCATTGTTCACTTAGAATTGCAACTGCAAAAGAATCACATAATTCCTGGGTAATTAGCTTCATCCACTATGACCTACTGACTCTACCCATAATGCTCTTTGGTTCCGCCTGCTATTGGTTAATTGTATCTAACTGCCACTTGTACCTGCCATCTTCAAAGGTCATGTCTGTTGTTTTTTAACATGTGCTCACTCACAGGTTTCATTGGAACTTTCCAGTCTTCCATATGAGGCATGTGCCCTTCTGGGATTGTCTCTCCCATCATGTATAAACACTTTGTCTAAAAATGAATCGGGGTTTGGCCTCATTCCAGCCCTGCACAGGAACCTTCCCTACACTCACCTTCTAAGTTACCCAGAACACACCGGTGCTCTAGTCTTCCAAGCCTTTTGCTGATTCTGTGATCCTAACTCCATTGATGTTTCTAGAGTCTGTGTTTCCAAAGCCAAGATCCCACCTCCTCTTGGGTTTCTTGCACCACAGCTTCCAGTCTTCCTCCAGATTCCAGTTAGAGAAATTAAGACAAGAATAAGGCCCAATTTTAAGGGTGGCCTTGTGCCATCTAACTCCACATTAGTGTCATTGATCTGACACTAATGTGGCATTAGATTGCCAAAAATGCCACGCCATATCTACAAAGTGGTGCAATGCATGCAATGCGCCACCTTAAGACCCTTTGTGCCACATTATGCATGCTCCATGCATAATGTATGCAAAGGGGGTGATGGCGCAAGGAGTTTTTAAGAGTGTTTACATAAACAAGATCAACCCAATAAAGAGAATAGTAAAAAAAAAAGGTTGCATTTTATATGTACATGTGGTTTAACTCCATGACATGGTGGTATAAACAACTGGGCTGTCACAGTCTGGGGTTACAAAAGCCTAGAACATGGATCTGAAGTAACTGTATAAAGAGTTTTAGTTTATATCATCAGACTCAGTGAACGAGCAGCTTCTTGCTGTCGAGACAGAATGATTTCTATTTTAATGTGTTTTCAGATGGTCCTAGAGCTTGGTCGTCATTAAGGACCGTGGGACAATGTCAATGAAGTACACTCACTTTAAGTTCCAGTGGTACCGCACAAATGTCCCAGATGTCGCAACCTAAACGTGTGGAGACACTAATGTGACAGAAGTCTGTTAGAGAAGACTGTTACCAAAATGAAGGTGAATACAAAATACATGATAAACTGATTCCCCTTTTTCACTAATCAAGAGTATCTGTACTGCAATTGGATTTAGCAGTCACTACTGTTCTACCTTCAGCTGTGTAGAGTAGGTCTGCTTCACTGGATCCCAGCTCCACTCTTGCATCTCTGGCGCTCCTGCCATTGTTTGGCAAAAACATGGGTACATAGTTTAATGACGTGCTTTTCCGGTCTTGCACTTGCTAAAAACATCCTTCTGTGACGCGCACATCTTGATCAGAATGTCACTAAGTACACAATAAAAAAACATAAACGTACTGAGTTTTGGTGAGTCACGAGGCTCATTAAAAGTGGGTACCATTTGTGTGACGTGCTGCATACTACATATCCCTTCAGAGAAAGGCTTTCGCCAAGTGAAGGGATGCTGCCTGCCTCTCCGGAAGCTGCTGGCCTTTGTGCTGAAGTGAAGCGCATCTGTGCTTGAATCGATATGGACATTCCCGGACACTACTCAGCTCCACAACTATTCGATTCCTTATCCCCTCCCTTCCATCGAGCACACACGCTCTTCCAACTGCAACACTATCATTTTATAGCTTTTCTAGGGACAGAATAGACACACTGCGAATCTGCAGTTTGGCGTGGTTAAGAGACTCGATGCACAGCTCGCGCGGAGGAGGCCGCTTGCAGCGCCACCTTAGCAGTGCAGCAGCTGCGTCTCTTTGCCGCCTCTCCCTCCTCTTCCTGCCCGGAATGTGCGCACTGAAGGCTTCCCATTAAAAAAAAGCACTGAGGACGTTTACTCGAACACCACTGTATTACATTTGTACTCTGTGAAATTGATAGGAGAATATGGAGGATGGGGGGGACGCATGTCAATACACCTTGACAGACCCCTATCACCCCAAGTCGTGCTTGAGTAATGGGAAGGGAACGGAGGGTTCTCCTCACCTTCTTCCGAGAGGTATCGCAGGTCGTAGAACTCGGATGCGAAGGTGCCGTAGGAGTCTTGGTGCAGGTCGTCCAGCCCTGAATCTCGCCCCCCTTCTCGGCGGCTCTCGTCTGCAGGGCTGGCCCCGGCCAGCAGCAGCAGCCACCAGGCGCACCAGCAGCAGCATCCGCCCAGGCAGCAGCGCATCCACCACCAACCCATCATCATCATCAGCATGGTCCTGCGAGAGCCGGGGGCAGCCGGAGATGCAGTGGGGGGACAGCAGAGTACAGGGTGGGCAAAGGGCGAGAAACGACTGAAGCAGAGCGAAGCAACCTTTCTGTAGAGCGTCGACGGCCTTCACCACCACAGTAACAGTTTTCCCAGGTTCAGACAGCTTCCCCTCTCCCCCTCCTCACACTCTGCTCTCGGCCCCTCCCCCAGAAAGGCAGGAATCGGTGGGAGAAGGGGAGGGAACACGGCGGACAAAACGCTCTCCTTTCGGAGTTAAATAGCCGACCGTGGGAACGTCCATCACATGCCCTTCCTCCATATCACGCCCCCAGCCCTGTTTATGACTCCCCAAAACGCGACTACAGAGATTGGGATACTGCCTTTTGCCACAAATGCTTTAATACAATGCGCTATCCTTCTGTCCCCGGTACTGCGTGTCTTACCTTTGCTAGACCAACACACACAGACATTTTCATGTTTTTAAATATTCTTATTCTGTTTCTCACGCCAACGATTGCCCCTTGGTCCTGATGGATGCATGCAGAGTTTTTAGGTTCGGAATATGAGTCAGGAAAAGCAGATTAGGAAAATGGTCAAATATTTCGGGGGATGCATTTCCAAATGTGACACTGATTCAAGAATCCTTCTTGGCATGGATGTTGTCAAGTGTTTGGCTCCACTCGTCACTTTCTGTTTAAGGGTAGGCAGGCCAGGGAGGTTGGGGTAGTTTGGTGGATTTAGGCCTCAGGGTGTGGGAGGGGGGTCGATGTAGTTTGGGGAGGGGCTGTGTGTGGTTAAGACGCAATTGTGTTTCAGATTGCATTGTTTAGGCATGTGTTATTTTTGCATGCATGGTTGTGCCATAAAACCGTTTTTACACACTAAAAAATGCCAAAATTACATAGTAAAATTTGAATTGGCAATCTGAACATTTCTAGTACACGAGATATAGGTTTATTTTGTACAGATATTGTATTATTTGACATGTTATGTAAGCAGCCTTAATCAAACACATCACACCCTTTGTTGGAAAGTGGGTTACTGGCAGAGGTAACTATGAACCTACCACTGGCACTAAGGCCACTAACCAAATATAAGTTCAGTACAGGCCCCAGCAAATTAGCCCCTTGCTCAACCCTTGGTAGCTATAACCGATCAGGCAGGCCTAACTTAGGAGACAAGAGTGTAAAATATTCAAAAACATCAATACAGTAAATAAGCGAGGCACAACACACAATAAAAATCCCACACCAATTCATCCAAATAGGTTATATTTTTATGAGTAAATAGACACCAAAACGACAAAAATCCAATGTAGCGAACAAAAGAATAAACACTTTCTAGCGCTTAGAAACACAAAGTGGCAACTTTACCAAAATTCTTCAAACTTCAGGAGGTATTTCCTGAAGTCCTCCTTGCAGGTACAAAAGGTCCAAAACACAAATCCAAGAGTCTGTAATCTCCGTGTGGGTCCTTGGAACCGGAGATATGAATTTTTTAAAGAATAAACACTTCCTAGTGTTTACTAAAATTCTCCAAACTTCTCCAATCTTCAGGATGCGTTTCCTGAAGTCCTCCTTGCAGGTACAGAGGGCCCAAAACACAAATCCAAGGGTCTGGAATCTCCTGGATGGTCCACAATTGGAAAGTTGGACCATCCAGGAGATTGGACCACAATTCCCGCAATGCACCTAGCCAAATCCTTAAAAGTCCACTGGATGCACTCCAGGCTGGGGAGTTTTGCTGGGGATGATGCAGGTGAAGCTCTGTTAACCTGTAGCTGCAGGAAGTCTACTCCTGAGTCCTTCTTGAAGCAAGGCACCGTCCCCAGGCCTGTAGTACCAGATTATGCAGCAGGCATAGTTCACTTAGAAGTGCAGGCCAAGGGTGCAGATCCAGATTCCAGCAGGGCAGTCCTTCTTTCTCTTGGTGTTTCAGGCAGCAGATCTGAGAGGCTATTCACCTCTTACATATTTATTCCAAGCGCCTGGCATCAGGAAGGGGGGCGCCCAACCAATAGAATGTAGAGTGACACCCAGATGCATGATGACTTCCTGCAAAGTGTGGCATGTTCCTCCCCCAGAAAGCACAATGTTTCCAAAATCCATGATGTCTGAAACTAAGAGCTGACTAAACCATCCTCCAGTGTGACTCATTTCCATAGCTCTCCTCCTACTAACATCCGCAAATTCCTTCCTTAAGCCTAGTATCTGGCTGACGGGTCCAGTAGGTGGGGGTTAGGTGATCTGGCATTCTCTCCTGTCTTGCTCTCCTTTGAGGCTGTATGTTTTATTACCCCTCCCCATGCTCATGCATTCCTGTGTAGCCCCCCCAAGCTGCCCTTCACCAGATATGCTCTCCCCTGGACAGCCACTTATCACTTAATCAAGCAGCCCTGCTAATCCTGTTAGCACTGACCAATCAGAGGGGACAGTCAGAAGGCTGGATTTTTGACTTACAGGAAAAAAAGCCTTATAACTTATGTTCTGTACAAGTTGTGATAAATTCACCAATGTCAAATTGTCAAAACAAATCTCCTTGAAAGTCCTTGAATTACTTTTCGGCACTTTTCCTTACTATTATTACCATGAAAATACCATATAGCAATGATAGCCTATGAAGGCCAGTATCTATAGTGGGGGAAAATGAAATGATCAGTTTTTCCCTTACCTGGGTTTATAAAACATCTTTTATAAGACCTCTGCTTATTGTTACATGACCCCCGCCCCTGGGATACCTAGGGGAGATCCTGGGGGTACCTAATATGTGAAAAAAAGGTAGATCATCACATTTAAAGTGCCCACAGCACCAAAGTCGAATTGGGACACCATTTCCATGTAAATGCAGTCTGCAGAGTCAGGCTCTGTAGGTGCCCCTGAGTCACTTCTAATTTAGCTATTGTATGTGGATTCATACTGTGTTTAGGCCTTGCATTCTTGAGTTTTGCTTCTTCACCTTAACCCCTCCATGAAAAATGAGCGTTGTTATAATAATACACACAAAAGAACCAGATCCGTGATGAAAAGGACATTTAGCCTTCTCAAAAGTAATTTTCGCTGTCTCCATTAGAGCGGTTGCGCCCTACAATGTGTACCAGAGACAAGCTGCAAGATCATCTCCACATGTGCATTGTTGCACAATAACGGAACTCATAAAGGATGACCTGTAATTATGCCTGAGCAAGATGCTGAAAATCATCAGAAACCATCGCGTATATCAAATACTGTTTACACAGGATGCCTCAAGGGCAGCAGAAGGGAAAGTAAGACAGACCAACCTAACTAACCATTTCTTTCAAAGTGTGATGTCTAATAACTTGAAAAAGAGACACAACAAATAGTGAGCTTACAAATCAAAATGTGCCTTTATTTTGAGGTATGCATATGCATGCACATAGTACTTCACCACAAATATCTTGACATATATAAAGAAATTTGACCATAACAGAAACTGCAGGAATTTACAACGTTTTAAAGTTTGATTTTTCCACGACCAGAGTGCGTCTTTCAGATGTTGTACATACTGCACTTCCCCTAACTCCACCATGACTCTTACTGCAATAATCTTATAGCTTCTGTCACAGAAATACTGCTCACACTGGAGACATCTTGGCATGTACTTGCAATTTCCATGTTTGCAAACTTTCCGCATTTGTCCTTTTACAAGTCCACGTGCAACATCCCCTGTACAGATGCCTTTCCTACTTCCAAGCTTACAGTGCAGCGAGATAAGTTTGAAGTCACCTATGCCAGGTTATTTATAGAGGTTATTTATAGAAAGACTCAAACCTACATTACCGCCAAAATAAATTTTCTAGCTAAAGCCTTTGAGTTACATTATCCTGCTGTTATGAGCCACATAAATTATTCATAGGATCTGTCATAAGGTCTTATTCCTAGACCTTTGGCTTTAATGTTTAGTATTAGCACGGACTAGTGTTACAAGCCATTTTTGACACTCCCTTCAATACCCACCAATTTAGTATTAATATGTTTTATTTGATTGTTTTGTAGGTGTGGAATCCTCAATACTGAGGCCTCTAAACATCTGTGCATTCTCTCCACTACTTCCACTGGAAAAAAAATCTTGCAGAATGAAAACTGACAACACTCTGATTCTCCTGGTCAGTTATCTGGTCCTCACTGCTGGTTCTTCAATTTGACTTTGTGTGCCTGACTCCTGGGTCGGATTGCTAAACCAGGCATTTGGGCAAAGGGCGAAGGGACCGTGCCTGAGGGTCAGATGTGGGCCAATTGTTTTCACCCAATTGTACCCATTTTAAGTAGTTTCAGGATGAGCTGTAGTGTCCAGCTTCACCAGTCGTCTCTGGGGCCTAAACGCACACTCTGGAGGCCTGCGGCAGGGAGAGACAGAATCTTGTCACTTCACCTGTTAGCAGGGGCTAGCAGCATCTGGATCTGTCCCCTGCTGGGTGAGCCCATTATCAATGTGTGGGGCTAACTTATGCTAGGTATGGACACAAAATAATGTGAGCAGATTGAGCAGGGGGAGGAGGAGAGGGGCAAGTTTAGGAGCAGCATAGATGAAGCCCGACAGTGAAAAGGCATTTACGCACCTCTCCCCAATGTAGGAAGCTAACATTCTTTCATCTGACCCCTTCATTGCCCACCGTCACATGATAGGCTTTTGGTGGGTAGCCTTGTTGGAGCCCAGGAGAGGTGGGCCATTTCACCCACTCACCTCCTTGCAGGACACTGGCATTGAAATGCCCTTGTCCCTGCCATGTCAGGCTTAGTAGTAAGAGAGCCAATATACCCTTGGAACCCTCATGGGTATGTTCACAAGGCCTCCACACTCACTAATGCTCATGTCCCAGAGCTCAGCAGTGAACCAAGCTGAGCATAGCCGTTCTCTAACATTTGGAGCACACTAGGTTGTTTATAACACATTTAATGCGTACTATAGCTTGTAGGACAGCAAATGTCCCCACCTACCAAGGTACTCCTGATAAAATGAACTCTAACTCTTTGTAAGAATATCTCTCTCCCTCTCTCTATCTGCCTCTAACTGTCTCTCTTTCTGTCCATGTTTAATCACGTTCTACCTTTCGGTCTACCTCTTTATCCCCTCGCCCATCACTTGTTTTTGTGACTCTCACTATCTCCCTTCACCGTTCTTTACTGATCTCTCCACTTTTTGTCTACCTACCTCTAACTTATTGTTCACCTTACCTCACTCGGTTTACCTTGCCTCTCTGTATACCATTCCTGTCTCCTTACATGTCACCGTTTGGTACTTCCTTTCTCTTTGTACCTATCTGTTTTGCCTCAATCTTTCTACCTCACCACTCACTAAATATCTACCTAGAGCTAGCTTCCCACACCCTCTGGCTACCTTTATGCTACCTCTTTTATTACACCCACCTCTCCTTCAAGGCAGCACATATCTTTCTGTCTTAGCTCTCTCCCCTTACTCGACTCCAGCTCCTCTACCTCACCCATTTTCTTTCCATCTCTCTTCAATGTCACTACCACTCAATTTCTATTGCAGGACTTTCTGCCGCTTACCTGTCTGACTCACCTCTCTTTAAAATACACCTCTCTGTATCCCACCTCTCACAACCTCTCTCTCTCCTTCTGTCTGTGCCTACCTTCACATCTCTTCCTCCATACTTCATCTCTATCTCACCCCTTTCTCAGTACCTCACAGTCCTTTACATCTCACTGCCCTGTCTATCGCTTCCATCTATTTTACCCCTCTCAACCTTATCTATTACTTTACATCTCACACACTACCTCATATTTCTACCGCTACATTTCTCTTTCTCTTAATGCCCAACCTCCTAATTTCACTAATTTGGTCACTCTCTCTCTCCCCACTTCTTTCTACACCTATTCCTTCTGTGTAACTCTCTCACAAACTTACTCCTTTATTACTAACCCTCTTTCTCTACCTCTAGCCCTCTTTTTACGTTATCACCACATGTTTTTCTGTCTCTGGACTACTTTTCAACATACCTTCTTTGCCTCTTTCTGTTTATATCTCTATTTCATTGCTCAGGCTTTTCCTCACACTCTCACGCTTCCTCTGTCTGAATCTCCACTCTCTTTCTATGCCTCATGTTGTCTCTCTACTTCACCTCTTTTCTGTACAAATCTGTTTGATTAACAGTAACCCCTCTCAATATACCTTTTTTCTCTATTTCACTGTCCACATTGCATAGCCTACCTTTCTGTAACCTACTTCTCATTTTGCTCCTCTCTCCACCTACCGCTGTTATTCAGCATTGAAGGCTACAATCTCAAGCATTATGTGCATATGTTTTAATATTATGCACTGGTCCACTAAGCATCCAAGTCACCCTTACTATATCTTTCCTACAATGATAAGAACCAGCGAAATAGACACTGATTTGTATTTTATGTGACAAAATATTTGGATTCAAACACAAAAAGAAATTGCTTTAACAATGGTTGTTCAAGCTTTATTTTGGTACTATTTTTCTGGCGCACAATGAGCTGCTCCGGTTTTCGTCTTTTATTGCGTGCCCCCGTTTCTGAAAGGTTAAATTATAATTCAGGGTTGTTTGCAATCATGAGGGCCTACATTAGCTGAAAATGAGTAAAACCTCACAATTGTTCTAAACAATGGCCACCAGGATAGGTCTTGCCTGGGCCACCAAAAATGCTTAAGGTGGCCAAGAAATTAGCAGGTCTGAGGGGGTTTCTGGCTTGAGGCTCTGGCCTCACCCTTTCATCATCCAGCCACAGGGTTCTATGGGGAAGAGGAGTGGTAATTTAAAGATTTCCTTATCACCTCCTGATTTCTATGCCCACTTTTGCCATGTGAGAGAGATGAATTATTCAGTGTCCACTACCAGAAGGAACTAAGGCCCTCAATCCTAGGGAACCGCCAGAAGACCGTACCGTGGTCAAAAGACCGCGGCGGTCATTCTGACTTTCCCGCTGGGCTGGCGGGCGACCGCCAAAAGGCCGCCCGCCCGCCCAGCGGGAAAGCACCAGCAACAAGGATGCCGGCTCCGAATGGAGCCGGCGGAGTTGCTGGTGTGCGACGGGTGCAGTTGCACCCGTCACGATTTTCAGTGTCTGCCAAGCAGACACTGAAAATCAATGTGGGGCCCTGTTAGGGGGCCCCTGCAGTGCCCATGCCAATGGCATGGGCACTGCAGGGGCCCCCAGGGGCCCACGACACCCGTTCCCGCCAGCCTGGTTCTGGCGGTGAAAACCGCCAGAACCAGGCTGGCGGGAAAGGGGTCGGAATCCCCATGGCGGCGCTGCTTGCAGCGCCGCCGTGGAGGATTCACAGGGGCAGCGGGAAACCGGCGGCTTCCGTTTTCTGACCGCGGCTTTACCGCTGCGGTCAGAATAGCCCCAGAAGCACCGCCAGCCTGTTGGCGGTGCTTCCTCCGTCCCCTACCCTGGCGGTCTCGGACCGCCAGGATAGGAATGACCCCCTAAGTGTTACAGCATGGGGACAAAGCAAAGAGATAACCAGCCCACAGGTGAACAGGAAGCCATGCTTCAACAGACTTCTGTTTCAGAACACTTCTTCACCTCCTTATGTCTAAGCCAGCTCCAGTCCTGCCTAAGAGGAAGGTATCATGGCTTAGACCAAGGTCTTCAGTGGCCTAGTGCAGTTTATCTAGCCCAGGTGGGAGTCAAACCCCAAATCTCTCACCCTAAACCACCCAGGGTCACAATACCTTTCTTTTCTGTAACTCTGCTAAGCCTGTAGTATAACAGGGCCAGAGCACTACCTCCAGCGGACCATCTATTTTACCTTTAAGCCCCACTCTCATCCACTGATGACTGACCAATGCAAGCTGACCTAAATCCTTCCATCTTGGCTTTAGAATACATTCCTAGGATGATCAGAGTCCAGGGTATAGTTGGTTGGGACAGGATAAATCACTTTGTTGTGCAATGCATTGACACTGCAAGTACCTATTCAGCTTTCAAAGATTAGGTGTTTTTAGTCTTGGCCAATGTTAATGAACCCCATAAGCATTAAAATGACAAATTTGTCACACATATTTGCAAAAATGAGTCTTGTGATATTAATCTAGCAGTGTTTCAAAAAGGCTGTGATCTGCTAATTTGGGCCTTTTGAGTTGCCCGGGCCTATTTTTGATCCCAATCAGACTCTGCCTGACTCAATAGCTTTTTCAATAAACTGTGTCTGAATGTTAACTTGTTAAGTGGAAATTGTGCCTGAAGTAATGTATTCCAGGTGCTAGAACCATCGTCTTTGTCATTGACAATTTATGTGTCTTCCTTCCCCTCACTGTCAAATTCATGACCTTTTTATGAAGGGATATCTCTTTAAAAATGTAAAACAAAAATGTCAAAGGGAGGAGCCCAACAACTCAACAAGGAGCCAATAACAAAAAGAGAAGAGGGCACACTGCCTGGCATACAAGCATACAATTAGCCCAGATGTATTGTGTTAAATGTAATGCATGATAACACTTGCTTTAGTTGAGAAGCTTTAATATTCCCTATTTTGGTCCAGTCAGTGCCGTGTATTTCTAGACATGTGTTTTAGGATTGTTGACCTTCTTCACTAGACAGAAACAAGTGAAATGTGGGGGTGCTGGCAATAATGCTCAAAGCCTTTGCATGTTTCTGTGCCACTCCCAGAGCTCAGGTACATCCCAGAGCTCCTCAGCCCAACAACTCAACAAGGAGTCAATAACAAAAAGAGAAGAGGGCACACTGCCTGACATACCAGCACACAATTAGCCCAGATAGATTGTGGTAAATGTAATGCATGATAACACTTGCTTTAGTTGAGAAGCTTTAATATTCCCTATTTTGGTCCAGTCAGTGCCGTGTATTTCTAGACATGTGTTTTAGGATTGTTGTCCTTCTTCACTAGACAGAAACAAGTGAAATGTGGGGGTGCTGGCAATAATGCTCAAAGCCTTTGCATGTTTCTGTGCCACTCCCAGAGCTCAGGTACATCCCAGAGCTCCTCAGCCCAACAACTCAACAAGGAGCCAATAACAAAAAGAGAAGAGAGCACACTGCCTGGCATACAAGCATACAATTAGCCCAGATAGATTGTGGTAAATGTAGTGCATGATACCACTCACTTCAGTTGAACGTCTTTAGTATTCCCCTTGTTGGTGCAGTCAGTGTAGGATGCTGGTTGAGTTGATGGTGTACACTAATGGTGTGGCACCCAATACTGAGTCCAGGCAACCCTTAGTGATACTGAATAGGTGTCCGGATAGCAAAAGATCTATAGGGATAGCTGAGGCAAGCAGCTGGCGCTTATCAGGAAGGGATGTAAAGCACTTGCAATACCACAGTAGTCAGATAGTAACACACTCACAAGAAGAACCACACAAGTGTTGCAAAAATAAAAGATACTTTATTACAGCACTACTACTAGACTAGCATTGTATATCTCACTTTGGAGATATATACACACAATAGATACACAAAATAACCAGCAGAAATAGCATAAAATATACATGGGCGTATGGGTGTGAGGCAAACCACATACTAAGAAAGTAGAATGTGAAATAGTAAACCCAACTAAGGGAAGTGTGGTAGTTAGTGAGGGTAGATGAAAACACCAGAGGTAAGTATGCTACATGTCCCCAGTGTCCAGGTGCAAGGTAGTTACCCACCTAGTCGTCCCATAGACTAACAAAGGGAGTAGTGGTTGGTGTTTGTGTGATTCAGGACCCTTCCCGGTGGACCCTGAGGAAACCAACAGACAAGAGGAAGGTTGGAGAGTGCCCCCACCCGTGGTTTTCCAGAAGACAGGAGTATCTACACCAGGGGACCAGGATGCAGAGGGGAGAAGGGACTCTCTCTGAAGTCAGTGGAAGCCACAGTTTGTCCAGCTTCTGTCACAAACCCTTGGACCAGGCCAGTGGAACCCAGGGATGGATTCCAGGTGTTTGGGTCCTGAAAAGGAAGGGGGCAGAGCCCAGCACCCTTGGAGGAAATCAGGTGGTGAAGGTGGCAATGCCCACCCTCCTAGAGGTGAAGTTCCTGCAAGTTGGTGGAGGAGGAAGTCCAGCTGCGGAGTCCATGAGCTGCAGAAGATACCAGGAGTCACCCACAAACTGTTCCATTCAGGTCACCAACAATCAATGGCAAATGCAAGCATGAGCTGAAGAGGGATTTGCAGAGTTTTGGGGACCAGCAAGGTCCAGGTGACTCTACGCTTTAGGGAAAGTCAGGGCTGGCCCTCAGCACACAGGAAGGCCAGCAGAAGTAATTGGAACCCCTAAAAGTGACCCACAGGTGATGGACACAGGGAGTCACAAGGAGGTGTCACCATCATAACAAAACAGAAGTCCCATGTCCCAGGAGTTTCATGACAGGGGCTGATCTTTGACTTGCAGAGTACTGGAGGCTGGAGCTTCTTGGTGCCTGAAGATCTTCTGGAGGAAGAGTCAACAAGCTTTGGCAAGTGCAACAGTTATGGTGCGTAGGGGTTACAGCCCAGTGGCAGGAGCAGGGGCCCACAGCCTCCCAAGTCGTTCAGAAGACAAGCAAGACCCAGAAAAAGTCACAGACTCACCACCTGTGAAGCAGAGCCTTGTGTTGTCCTTTGGACAGCAGACCCCACCAACTGGTTGACGTTGTCATGAGATGCCTGAGGATGCAGGGGAGTGAATCCTTAACTCCAAGGGAGATTCCTTCATCCATCCAGGTGCAAACAGAGCTCTTGTGACCCTGGAGGATGCACTGCCTTGGATGTTGCAGAATTCTTGCAGGATCCGGAGAAACAATGTTGCAATGGTAGTCTTCCCACCAGAAGCAGACTTGTTCAGTTCCAAAGCAGACCAGCAGTGGTTCCAAAGGCCAGGAGAAGAAGATGTCTTGCAGATAGTTCCTTGACGAGTCTTGCTCGATGAAGCTGAGGACCCAGCCACAGGGGAGCTCTTAAGCAACTCTAAAAAGGGGTTGTCCACCTCTGAAGTGACCCACCTATCAGAGGGGTCAGGGACGTCCTCTACCTCACATAACCAGTCATATGCTTCCAGGGGCCTTGCCCATCTTTTTTCCAAGATGGCAAAATCAAGTGGCCACCAGGCAGAGCTCTGTGCACCTCCCTAGAGGAGAAGCTGGACAGGGGATGGTCACTCCCCTGTCCTTTGTGCAGTTTAGTGCCAGAGCGAGAACCAGGGGTTCCTGAACTGGTGTAAACCAGATTATGCAAGGAGGGCACTAAATGTGCCCTTCAAAGCAGTGTCCACTACATTCCTTAGGATGGCTTCCACACACTTACAGAGTCCAGAAAATTGTCCTGGAGTCTTTAGTGGCACCATGCTCATGCAGGGGTACCCTCACAGATAGGGACATGCACCCTGCCCTTGGCTGAAAGGCCTGCTAGAGGGGTGACTTACAGTGTCTAAGTGCAGTGACCAGGATATAAGGCAAGCCTTATATCTGTGGTGAAAGGGTGCATGCGCCATTTCACGCAAGGTGCAATGGCAGACCTGCAGACACAGTTTGCATGGGCCTCTACGGGTGGCACAATACATGCTGCAGCCCATGGGGGACCGCTGGTGTACCAATCCCCTGAGTACCTAAGTACCATATACATAGGTGTACCAGTATGCCAATTGTGGGTGTAACAAGTTTACCAGCAACCACATTTAGAGGAGAGAGCACAGACACTGGGGTCTTGATTAGCAGTATCCAAGTGAACTACAGTCTAAACACACTAACATTAGGCAAAAAGTGGGGCTAACTATGCTAGAAAGTTGGCGCTTTCCTACAGTCAGTTTTGTGTTTCTCTAGACACATGTTTGAGGATTGTTTTCCTTCTTCAGTAGAGAGTAACAAGTGCAATTTGGGGGTTCAGGCAATGCTGCTCACAGTCTTCCCAGGTTTTGGTACTACTCCTGAGCACAGGTGAATCACAGAGCTCGCCTGCCCAACAACTCTACAAAGAGCCAATCACAAAAGGAGGAGGGATCACTCTGTCTGGCATATCAGCACACAGTTAGCCTCATTCCATTTTGGTAAATGCAGTGCATGATAACACTGACTTCAGTTGAAAGTCTTATGTATTACCCATTGTTGGTGCAGCCAGTGCTGTGTATCTCTGGAGATGTGTTTCAGGATTGTTGTCCACCTTCAGTAGAGTTTGGGTGTGCTGGCAATGCTGTTCACAGTCTTCTTTCTGTACCATTCTCAAATCGCAGGTGCATACCAGAGCTCTTGATACGTATATAATGGACTTTACTTTTAGGTTTAAGTAATGTGTGAGTTATGTTCAGCTACATCTCCCATAAAGCTATACTAAAGTAATCCTAAAATTTGTACTAGAGTTATTGAAATACACCTTCTGCTTTCCTTAGGAACATTTATTGATACACGTTTACAAATATCAAAATGTATTTCAAGCATTATGTGTTAAGAAAAGAGACAGGTAATGTATGAGACTTACCTTTAGAAGTTGCTGGTGCTACTGAGATATCTGTGTTGATGAACACTTTCAAGTTCTTGAGTAGCCTCTATCAAATCCTCAAGAAGGGTCAATGGTGGTTAAAAGAGCACGTGCCTCCCTTAGATGGGTTGTCACCTTCCCCTTGGTCCTTGATTGGAGTTCGCAGCATCTTTTTCTCATTTCATAATTTGTTCTCTCTGTGACCCCAAAGAGGTCATTCTCTCTTGTATTGAGAGCCTGTTTGTTTTTGTGGAACTGGGGGAGATATGGCTCACCAATTGATGGTTTTCCAAATAAATCATCATGATGAGCCACATACTCCTCTGTTAGAATTTCCAATACCTTTTCTGAGAACTTTAATTTTAGTTTTTTCTTTTATTGGCACATGCATCTTTCTCAGTGTCTTTTAGATGATTTTCAAGGCTGGATGGCTCAAAATGGGGAAGGTTATTGATAGATTGTAAAACCATTCCCCAACCTGATTGCTCTTCAGTATATTAATGAGCATGTGGTTTATTACTTTTTATGAGTGCATCATTGACTGCAAAAAATAAATCTTCAGTAATTGTGACCTGATTGGTAATTTACTGATTGGAAAAAAGGTGGTCTGATAAATAGCAAATGTGTTTCATACAGATTTGGTAAATGTTACTCAAGCACTATTTTACACACCAAGGGCCAGATGTATGACCATTTCATTTTGCGAGTCTCTAATTGCAACCTTTTGGGAGTCGCAATTAGAGACTAGCAAAATGAAATGTACAAAAGTGTCTCAAACACATTTAGTGATTACCAATTGGGTCACAAAGACATACCTCATCAATATTCATGAGGTAGGTCACAATTTGCAACCCCATTGGGAATGGCCACACACAGGAATAGTGGCCAGCTGGGGACCGCAGACCACCATGTCGGTGACTGCTTATTAAATAAAGCAGTTTTTTAAAATGCTGCCAGTTTTCCTTGAAGGAAAACAGGATGTATTTCAAACAAAAAAATGAAAAGTTTTCTATTCATGTTTTTCAGAGTAGGCAGTGGTCAATGGGACCTCTACCTGCTTTGAAAAAGTATTTTCGCTTCCATTCACAAAGGGGAAGGTGTCTTGTGGGGACCCCTTCCCTTTGCAAATGGGTTACTACCAACTGGAAGCTGGTGGTAACTGCGATTGTTTTGCGGCCGCATTCATGGTCACAAAACAATCTTACATCCCCGTGACTTGCTATGAAGAAACGATGCCCTTGGCATGCCCCTTCCTAATAGCGACTTACAAACCTATTCTGCGAGTCAGTAACCGGTTACCGACTCACAGGATAAGATTGTTAAATAGGGAAAAGCCTTTTCCCAGTCACCACAAAAAGGCTTTCATACATCTTGCCCCAAATATCAATTCTCAATTTGTGATTCTGTGAATATTGCAAATAATGAATCACAACTCAGTAGCTTTGTACAACTGGACCTTTGTGTTTTAAATAAACACATTCCGCCACATCACTTTAGAAGTTTTTATACATGCACATTGTAAAAGTTTGTTTGACTAACTTTGTAGAGTGTGACATTTGTGCCACTTTACAAGTGTTACAGGTGTACCTTGTAGGAATAAGGTTGTCTAATTTTGTGTATCATGACACTGGACCTTACATAATGGCCACCACTACAGTCATATGTTGGATAGTTGTGTTCCATTCTACCAGTACTTGGTGACGTATATAACAGGTTATGGGAATTACATGCTGTTTCAGGTATAAGGTTGGTGAATCTAAAGAAGGGCACCATGTTGTTAGAATGAAAGAGGAATGGAGTATGTTCGTACATATACTCTTTATTCGTTGAAGAATCGAGAGATGGTGAGCTTGCCTAAGTAACATTTTAACTTGTAGATATTAGACAATAAGAGAAGAGAAAAAATTTAAATGTATACCCCACAATAATTTCGCTTGTGACATGTATTTTTTTTAACAAGTTGGAGTGTATCTTTGGAAATACATTTCAGGGGGTAAGATCATGTTACTCTAAACCTGGCAATAACAACGATGTGAAGAAATGTTCAGTTTACGGGTTATGTAATTTCAAAACAGCAGAGCCAATGGGTTTACTAACATTAAGATTAGCATGAGATACATAATTTTTACATGGTGCAAAATTGATCCCACATATATATTGACACTTTTATGTAATAATCTGTGAAATATTTGAGATATGGGAACTTTACATGCTACAAGATGGTGTTCATTTGCTGATCAATGTGTTATGAGAAGCTGATCTTTTATATATATGTTTTGGTGACAACATGATCAAATAATATATTTAGGGATATAGTCCTATGCAATAGGTACATACCATAAGAATTTGAGTTCTCAGTAAATAGTTAAGAGGGGTGGAAAGCACACTAAAATAATAAACACAATCATTCTCAACGTGAACTAGAAAAGTCACTAAATTAGCCTGCGGATAACCCTCTTTGTGTTAACACTCCTAATTTAGTAATGCGCATAATTGTGGGTGCTACTGGTTACACATGTCACCTTCAATGAAGGTGAGGCTGTACCAATTTATATAAATCACATTTATATTCTAAAGCAGATATGCATTTTGCATTGACAGAAAAAATTCTGACTGCAGTTTAAACTGCTGTCCTAAAGGAACGTCCATTTGCTCAGGGGAATTACATAATTGTGGTCTCTCACATTTCAGACCTACAAGCGGTCACAAAGGCGAGCATTCCTATTGCCAAGGCCTTACATCCATGATGAACCCAGTGAGTCACTTCCTTGACAACTATTGATACATTTCAGACCCTACACTTACAACCAAGGAGTTTCTCTAGCATGAACAAGAATATCCCATATCAAATTAATTTTTTCCTCTAGACCGCTAGGATTTCATAATATATACTGATGGTTCATCCAAGCCAGAGTTGGTACTAAACAAATGCAAAATAAAAGCACTCAGCAGCATGTGTTGCAGTGAAGGGTGTCGTGAAAGATGGAGAATTTCAGGCACAAAAAGGACATACACTGAAACTTTGGGTGACTGTACCGCTCAGAGGCTGAATTGAAAGCTTTGGTTCTGGTACTGCAGAATACGGATCCTGAATTCCTGACACTTATTGGGTGTGATTTCTATTACTGCATTAGGTCCTATAATGATAGGTTACATGACTCCAGCTTGAATGGATTCAGGGACTCTAAAGGTAACACTAACAAGCATAAATTGCTTTGGGGAAAGGTGCCAGCTCTTAAAGATGCTTTGCCATGGGCTATTGCTGTTCATACATTGAGCCATCAATGTATGGAAGTACACGTTATAGGGAATTTATTGGCTGATGAAGCTGCTAAGACAACTGTTCGGACTGTACAAGTGGCTGCGATTACTCGGTAATATACGAGCATAGATGATGACATCATGGCAGCTATCACTGCTTCCGCTAGTGGCACGCCTTTACTAAAACACTTTTCATTGCAATACTGCTATCCGTGGAGTGCCCAAAATATTCCTTTTGTTTACATTCACGAGGTGGGTGATCCCGTGATACGCAATCAGGACTGCAGGCTACAATTAATAATAGCTGTTTATGTAGGATTAGCATCTGCCCCTGCTGGTGTGGCGGCTACATTTTCATTGTTACAGAAAAGCTACTGGTGGCAAGGTCTTTATAAACAGACTAAAATTTATGTCCTTTCCTGTGACATCCGTCAACAAATTTAAAAAATGGGTGCCCGCCCATTGCAATCACCCCTTTTAGTTTCAAATAAACTAGAATGTGTCTATTTAGATCATTGCAGACCACTTCATATAGATGGCTCATTTACATTTATTTTATTGTCTGTTGATTAATGTTCTTGATTTATATCGGTATTTCTACACCAATCAGCTGAACCTCAAACTGTTATCAAAGACTTGCAGGTCTTTATCAGTAACTATGCAGTAGCAGCATTCCACTCGGAGCATCCTTTGCCTCTAAGGCTTTGTGGGACATCTTGGGAACCTCAGTTGTTGCTGTACATTATTCCACCACCTATCATCCTGAGGGAATTTCAATAGCAAAATTGAAGAACCATGAATAAAGCAGTCCCCAACAGGTAGAGTATTATGTTTAGGTCATAGTTGGACTCACCACCTGTGTGTATTCCTGAGAGTTTTAAATAATCTGACTAGAAAAATGTTTGGTGGTCGCACCCCCCTATGTAGTCCTTTTTGGAGTACAAGTGTATTCCAGAATGAGAAGACTGGCACAGTGGTTGCAGATACGCCCTTTGACATCAATGAACATTTTGCTGTTTTACAGGCATTACAAGACTTCTCAGATGAGCACTTGAATGTGCATTCTAAACATTCTGCCACTGACTAAGTGAAGGCACAACCAGTGACTTCTGGCTGGATTCCTAATGTTGGAGATCTAGTCTGAGAGAAGATTACAGAAAAAAAGAGTTTGGCCCGTCCTACAGAGCTCTGGTCCCTGTCCTTGCTGTTCAAGGTACTACAAGTGTGATTTTGCCACCACTTTCCAAAGTATCCAAATACTCAATTCGATTGTTTAACATAATCATAAAAGCAAATAAATATACACATAGCACCAATCAACTTCCTCTTAACAATAAATAGATAAAATATAGAGCATTATGTCATGAAATTCACTAAGAAAGTTTAGATCAATAATTCATCAAAAACAATAAAACTAGGTGAGAAGCGATGTTGTCAAATATATATATATATTTTTAAAATAGAAAACTAATAATATTAATAAAATCATTCTATATAGAAACCGCCTCAGTTTTGCCTAAAGGTGCTATCTAGCCTTCATAACTGCACATAAGAAAATAGCTAAACCATTGCAAATTTGAACTGATGATAGAGAAGAAAACAAGCTTTCATTGATTTGATCAAGGGACACCATGTGGCTAATTCTCCACAGTAGGCCACAAGTGTATCTGTGTAGTTATTTATCTCTTCTTCCTACTTTGCAAGAGATCCTATACATGCGTTCAGCAGCCCAAATCTTGCATCTCTCCAACGGGGGACTTCTAATAATGAAAATGCACCGGTTTCTCTTACTACTGCCACTGTAGGGTTAATTTCTGCTATGGCTCTATAGCTTTCAACAGCAGCTTCTAAGTATGAAATTATAGATTATCAACCACCGTTGGAGGTACCTATTTGTTCACCTTCACCCAATGAGGTCCATTGGCCTTGGTTATTTTGCCAACATTGATTAATTCTCTATAAAATTCTTCACATACTTACTTGAGTGGTGCACGTGCACTATGGGTTTGGTTGAAAAAGACTTACTTGGTTCCCCCATGATCCTACTTTGGAAGTTTCTTTTATTGTTTTTTTATTTCCTCTGGATTGGACTTGTTACAGTATTTTTCCAGCTTTTGATTGGACACAATCTCCCAGATTGTTCTTCTCCAGAACTGGTAGCTGAAGTACTTAAGTCACATTCTTGCTTACATAAGGTTTCCTATAACATTTTTTGTCCAACAGAAACTTTGCAAATTCCTTATGTTTTTAAAATTGCTATGGACAATTTTGTTAGCCCACGCTCTTTCCCTAATGACTAGGACATTGTGACTGTTCCAAACAGATTATCCAAATTAGAATCCTTTATAGTATTCAAAAATAACAAAATTGTACTTGTATTCTGCAAATTATGGAGAAATGTTTTATTATCATCATTATGCACACCATTATTTTCATAAGACTAGTACTAGTATGTGCTGTTTTTGATTATACGCTGTGGGAACACTGCTGAACACCACCTGTAGTAAGTCCCCAACAATACTTGAAAACGTTTCCTTATTTTTCAGGTCAGACCTGGTTTAGCTCTATTATAAGCTTACAAAATCTCCAGTAAAGAAAAATATGCTGACACAAGCAAAATTGATTTATTCTGATTCCTTCATGTCCCAATTGATGTTCAAGAGTTATAAATAATGGCAAGAAGAAAATATTGATTAGAAATCAATTTGGGGTACATGACAGTGGCAAGTCAAGGGCACAGGTAGGGTTTGCCTGATCCCTCGACTAATTACGGTGCTCATTACGAACACGGCGGGTTGGCCCGCCATGCCGGCGTTGGCGGCTGAATCCACCAGCCGGCATGCCGGGCCAACCCGCCGCATAATGAACATGGTGTGGGCCGCCATCGACAGCCCTCATTCACCGTCAGGCTTCTGCCGTCAGGCAGCCTGGCGGTGAGTGGAAACACCATCCGACAGGGTAGCTGCGCTACCCCTCGCATAATGTTTCCTGATCCACCAGCCTTTCCGTGGCGGGTTTTCCCGCCAGGGAAAGGCTGGCGGAGGGGGTGCCCCTGCACGCCCACGCACTTTGCATGGGAAGTGCAGGGGCCCCAGTGCAGTGCCACGTCACTCAGGTCTGATCTGCACGACTGGTGCAGCTGCACCTGCTGCACAGAGGCATTGTCTTGGCCAGGGCTTTCTGTGGGCCGACGGGCGGAAAACAATGTTTCCGCCCGCTGGCCCACAGAAAGGTTCAATATTTGTCCGGCATGGATCCGGGGTCGCTGGCGGTCAGTGTTTTGACCGCCAGCATGAACACGCGGTTGTTACTGCCGTGTTCATACGGACCATCTATATTTTTAAATAAGTCAGTACAGAAGAATATGGGCCTGATTACGACCTTAGCGGATGGGATACTCCGTCACAAACATGATGTATATCCCGTCCGCTGTATTACAAGTTCCATTGTGCCCAATGGAACTTGTAAAATGGCAGGCAAGATATCCAATCAGGCCCTATGTATCTTGGATTGGCCAATAGTAAGAATGTAAATACACCAAGCATTGCCTACGATGCATGGTTTGAAAATTGGCAATAGTACATTAACCTCACAGAAGGCCAGCTTAATGAAATGGTGCAGAATGCAAATCTTCACTTTCCATTCAGATGGGTGGTTGCTGTGGCCCGTTGACACTAATGGCTGTAATTTACAATGTTTAAACTCCTCTACATCTTAACTCTAGCAGACAAGACCCCCAAAACATAACACTCGGGTGAAGTAACTACCTATAGTGTAGGTAAGTTATACCAACAATGGTTAGAACATTCCACCTTGTCCACTGTAAAACAACTCTTGACAGTTCTTTCAAAGAATCTGAATTTACAATATTTCTATTAGGTCCTAGATCTCCCCATTCTAAACGTTTCTTACATGCCATTTATTTATTTAATTTGGAAAGTTTCACAACATGAAGCTGCCGAAAGGTTGCATCTAATTGATAAGGAAAATTTAGAAAAATGTTGTGCCATCTGCATATGATGTTATACAAAATGACGTCTGAATTGTTATTTGGTCAAAGTTAATTGAGATTGATTCTGCACTTTAGTTGGACAGAGCAGGCTCTAAAATCAAAGAAAATGTAATGGAAATATTTGATAGTGACATAGGGGGTCATTCCGACCCTGGCGGTCATGGACCGCCAGGGCCGGGGTCGGAGGAAGCACCGCCAACAGGCTGGCGGTGCTTCTGGGGCAATTCTGACCGCGGCGGTAAAGCTGCGGTCAGAAAAGGGGAACTGGCGGTTTCCCGCCGGTTTTCCCCTGCCCCAGGGAATCCTCCACGGCGGCGCTGCAAGCAGCGCCGCCATGGGGATTCCGACCTCCTTCCCGCCAGCCTGTTCCTGGCGGTTTACACTGCCAGGAAGAGGCTGGCGGGAACGGGTGTTGTGGGGCCCCTGGGGGCCCCTGCAGTGCCCATGCCACCGGCATGGGCACTGCAGGGGCCCCCTAACAGGGCCCCATTCTGATTTTCAGTGTCTGCAAAGCAGACACTGAAAATCGCGACGGGTGCCACTGCACCCGTCGCACACCAGCAACTCCGCCGGCTCCATTCGGAGCCGGCTTCATCGTTGCTGGGGCTTTCCCGCTGGGCGGGCGGGCGGCCTTTTGGCGGTCGCCCGCCCGCCCAGCGGGAAAGTCAGAATGACCGCCGCGGTCATTTGACCGCGGTGCGGTCTTCTGGCGGTCTCCGCCCGATGGGCGCCGCCGGGGTCGGAATGACCCCCATAACTATTTTGCCTTATAACTTGTCACACATCCAGCAGATTATGGCAAAGAAAGATACAATCTACACTATGCTTAATATGGACCATTTAGAGAAACTGCCCCTCACAGTAGGTGAAATACCTTCAGAAATACGGGTCCATTTCTTTTTACCACTTTCTATTTTTCATTTTACATCATGTCTCAAACATTTTCATGTGGGCCGATACAAATAGATGGGTGGAAAATTCTTACATGAGACCTGCTTTCTTCCCTTTGATTACAAATGTGTGAGTGGAGACAGAGAGGTCTTTCTTAGTGGAAACAAATGTGGAATTTCTTTGGGTCATTCACTTTTTTGTTGAAAGAAAGCACTATATGGAGCGGGCAATACGTCCATAGCTAATGTAGCATGTTATTTGAAGCGGTTCCTGTACCTTTCATTAAAATAGTTTATCATTACTTTCTAATGGGAGTTACTTGATTCTGAGTGACCAAGGTTGCTGTGGAATGAAGCCAGGTGTCCCTTGCATTGTAACAGTTGCCATGGTTTGGACTCGCCGTATGAATATCTACCACACATAGAGTGGGGGAAAATTCCCTAGTGGCCGTCAGTCCCTATTTCTAAAATTAACTTTAAAAAGTTATGCAGACTAAAAGCCTTATTTCTTCAAAAAGACGTGGCATTAACATCGGCAAGAGAAACTTTACCCGCTCTTCTTCAGAAGAACATTCACTCCTGTGTATTAACTTGCCACGGAATTTCGGTGAACCTGCGCACCGCATTTTTATTGTTTCAAATATCTCTGGAGTGATATAATTTTAAAGCAATTGGGTCTGAGTTTGTTACGGCATTTCAGACAGTAGTTGGAGTGATTCTGTCTTTTATACATTCCTTATTTTTAAGCATTTATAGAGACATTCTGCTTGTGCTATTTCTGGTGATTGCTAGTTTGGTTCTAGGTTTGCTGCTCCACAATGGATGTTTCACAACAAGGGCAAATGGCGATAGAACTATCACATATCCTTTGTGTTGTGAACTGATCATCCAGTACTTTGGAGTGCCCTTTTTACAGGGACTGGTTGAGAACTGGTGTTTGTCCTTACAGCCTGCATGATTTAGGGGTATACAGCCTATGTTCCACTGTCTATGGTGCTCTTTAGAGTGCGCACTAGAGGTATGTCTTGTTATGTAACTGGTGCTGACTGTTAACATGAATCTGTTAGTGAATCCAATGAGAGTGCATGTTCAGTGTTGTTCTATGTTGCTATGATTGCTGCAAGAAGCTTTCTATGAGTTGCTTGTGCCACTTTGGAAGGATGATTCCACTCCAGGCTTCACTGCACCTGGCTCCTCTTCTGAGGTTGCACTCTTGGCACTGATGCCTTCTGACTGGGATGGTATTGATCATGTTAGTTCCTTGGAACTTAGGGCATATTTATACACTGTTTGCGCCGAATGTGCGTCAAAATTTTGACGCACATTCGGAGCAAACCGTGCACCATATTTAAACTTTGATGCCCGAGCCCGCGGATGTCAAAATTCCTCTGTGTGCATCATTTTTTGGATGCGGGAAACTGCCTTGCGTTAATGACATGCAAGGTAGGCGTTCCCTGTGCGCCTTATTTATACTCCAGTGCCTAATCTGGGCCCCCCTACATGCCACTGTGCCCAATGGCCCTGGGCATGTCCATTTGGTAAAGGAGCATGACTACTGTCTTTGCTAAGACAGGAGTCATTTCAGTGGGGGTTGTGCGATTTTTGCCTCAAACCAGACTTGCACCATTTTTTGACGCACAACCCCCATTTTCTCCTACGACGGCGCTGCCTAGTTTGAATCATTTTTTTTTTTACTCAGACCAGTCCGCAGCGCCGGCTAATGTGATTCCTTAAATAAGGCGCCCATATGGTGCGTAGGAATGCCGTTAGCCGGCGGTAATTTTTTTTACGCAAACCAGCGAGTCAAAAAGTATAAATATGGGCCTTACTCTTCAGGCCTCTATGGATCTGTAATTTGCAGATGCAGGTTCCTTCCTGGACCCAAACCACTGTATGGACATGGTACACATTGAAGAGATACTGTCGTCCACTGCTGCTACCTCCTTGACTCTACTAATTTGGCTCTTTTGTTTCAAATTTATTTTTATTCATTTTTTATTAGTTTGCATGGATTTTAATTGTTATTTTTAATGGCTGTCAGTGTCCACTAGGATTATTAAAGTATCTCATTATGTATTTTGGTTTTTCAAATATTCTTTTAGTACTATAATATACTTTTTTAGAGTAGTCTCCTTTAGTACTAAGGGGAGGATGTTGCATGGCCCGCATGGGTTTCCATTTTAGATTTCAGCTTTAGCTTGACATCTTTTCTATATAGTGACTTTTAACATATTTTTCTACTAACACGAACATATGTTGCACACGCATTGATTCCTGGAAGGCATTGTCACCCTGTAGTCTGCACATTCAGTCCAGGGATGCACAATCACAACTCAATGCTTTGTGTTTTTTTTCTGTGCCTGTTAGGAGACAATCTGTTTTTGCTAGATGAACCACAGTAGCAGGTCTGTACCTCTGTCAAGTGTGATAAGAAGAGTGTTTTATTATAGAAACAGTGTCCTTGCTACCCTCTTTCAAAAAAGCACTTCACACCCACTGATCATGGAACTACTGTGATCTATGACTGAGATACATCCATGATGACTCTGACCTCTATTTGTACATTGAGACTGACTTCCAGACACCTACGACCAAGGATTGGGAATTATACTATTCCAACCAGTTTTCCAGAAGGGTACTCCTGCTATACTCAGTTTACTAGATTATCTGTATCTATTATTAGATACAGATAGGAGCTAAGTAACATTAGTAAAAATTACGATGACTGAATTGTTTATATTGTTTACCAGTCTTACAATGCTGATTACAGTTTCTTCAAGTCGTTGTACTGAGATGAGATCTCAGTCACAAAAGAGCAAGAAATAAGAGAGAGAAATAAACCTCCCGGTTTTACAGATAGATCAACAGCAGGTTTTAAATCAAGAGATAAGCCTGTGGAAGTAAATAAGGTGCTTAAATGGCTGAAAAAAGGGAAGGCCTCAGGACCAGACTCTCTACTGATTGATTTTTGTATATGAGATTAAAGGAGGAGCTAACACTGCTCATGAACAAGCTGTTAAATGCCATCTATAAAGATAGCCGTGCCCAAAGAAATTCTTGGGACGATGTGGTAACTAATATACGTTCAAAGCCCGACAAAGACCCTTAAGCCTGTGAGTCATGGAGGCCTATCTCTTTGTTAAATAACAACTACAAAATTTACTCACAGGTTTTGGCTAGAGGGTTGGAGAAAGTGTTGGGGGGTGTTGCTGCCTGTAGGTCAAAAAGGTTTCATGAAGGAGAGACAGTTGCAAGAGTTGACTCATGACCTAATAACGGCCATAGATACGGCAACATAAGGAAGATTACCTTTGACTATAATGGCTTTTGATGCTGCAAAACCTTTCAACAGAGTGAGATGGCCCATCCTATTTTTAGTAATTAACCCTTGTGGACTAGGGGATCATTTTCTTAATGTGATCAAGGCAATTTATAGACATCTGGGGGCAAGGGTTTTGATTAATGGTAACCTTACTGATAAAATTCAAATACAGAGAGAGACACTGCAGCGGTGCCCCTTCTCACTTTTACTCTTTAATCGATATAGTGAACCTTTAGTGGTTAAGGGAAGAACAGAAGATTATTCAATTTAAGTACAGAGACTGGGTAAAGAAGGTAGCATAACATGCAGATGGTCTACATATAGAACTTCAGAGGCTTCCCCTCTTTAATAACAAGGATTATGACCAAGTTAGGGATATTATCAGCAGAAAACTGAATTGATGTCAAGGAACACTGAGTCACTCTGGAGAAAGATGAGATTAGATATTTAGGGGTGCAAGTGGTTAAGGATCTTAATCAGATGGCGCAAATTAATTTTAGTAAGGTTTTTGTAGAAACAAAGAGGCTTTTAATTCCTGGGCCTGTCTTCCACTGTCATTACTTGGAAGGTGTAACATAGTCAAAATGATGATGCTACCTAAGTTTACGTTCATCTTTAAAACTATCCCACTCAAGTTTAAAACAATGGTTTAATAAGCTTCAAGCAGAAGTAAATAGTTATGTATGGGCCCATAAAGGGGTTCGCATTGCCTGGAAAAAGTTACGCAAGACAAAGTTTGACGGTGGAACTCCCTTATCAGACTTTCAGGTTTACAACTGAACCTTTCAATTAAAAAATATAAGGTTATTGTTGCGAGGTGACTTCCATCAGATTTCCCCTTATGCCACCCATTAACTGAAAGTCAGGAGCAAGGAGGTGCATACTTTCCATTTAAATGTAGTCATCCTAAGTATTTCAAGAAGATTAGACTAAACATACTGAGAGGTGCCTGTAATGTATGGAATCAGGCCAGGAGAATTTTACAAATTTCATACTATAGCCAGTTTGCCCCAATATGGTACTTGCCTGGTACACCAGAGAGTTTACAGGATGCACTAGTGTGCCCCTTAAAGGACGCTAGGATTATAATGTGGGGACAGTTGCAAGACGAGGGGGTCCTGATAACCTTGGATGAACTCTATTGGCTTACAGGGAAAGAGGATTTTGAGGTTTAAATACTACCAGCTAGTTAGCTGGGTAGGAGCACAAAGAGACTTCAGGGCTGAGTAATTCAAAGGTGAAAAGAAGCTATAGGGGCTGCTATTGCAGAAGAAGGAAGTGTCCAAGTTGTACTGGATGCTGGTTCAGGGAGAGATGGGCCATTAACATTGCCTGCTGGAGATGTAGTTAACAAACCTCTGGCAAGGATCAATGTCTACACTCTGGCATGTGGTTAAGCCCACACCGTTAAGGAGAAACCATTTGTTTTCAGTCCACAGGGCGTATTGGTCTCCAAAGAGATTGATGAAACTAGGAGGACTGAGGAGAAAGTGCTACCTTAAGTGTGTGGGTTAGCAGGTGCTCATGATGTTTATCTAACCTGGCAGTGTCTGAAAGTCCAGCTCTTCTGGCAGGAAGTGGGTAAGATCTCATCTGGTATACTCGAGGGGAAGATAAGCGTGGCTTTGGTCATATTTGTAATCTTGAATAGTAAAGGGCCTGGCACTAACATGGGCAAGTATCTGTCACACTTAATTTTCATTGTGGTGTTGGTTTCACGTAGGGAAATTTGCACAAAATGGTTCTCCCCTGAGGCACCAAATGCACTGGAGTGGGTTTGATCAGCAAGGCATATCTGTAGATTGGACTGTACAGATGGGTCACAGAAGAGAATAAGGCTGTGGGACTGTTTTCAAAAATACTTTTCAGAATAGAGGTCCAAGAATTAAAGGCAAAGCAAAATGGAGAGGAGTACTGAGTGGAACTCTGGAAACCCCAATATGTTGAAAGACGCCTAGTGGCAAGGTGTGACCCTGTACAGTCAACAACTCAGTTGTAACAACGAAAGGCTAGGTGTCTCCTGTGAGGACTAAAAAAACCAGTTACCATGGTTGAATTGTTTATATTGTTTACCATTCTAACTGCTGATTACAGTTACATGCTTCATCTTTCTAATAATCGTAACTCATGCTTTTCATGCAAGAATACAATAATTTTAATTAATGTTTTGAAAATGCATTTGTGGGTCTTTCTAGTGTGAAGCTCAAACATTGGGAGTTCACCTCTATAGGTCGAAACTATGGGGAACTGTAATTTAGACAAATTGGGAATATGTGAGAACTGTTTTATCAGATCCTTACTGAAACTCTCAACTAGTTCCCTGCTGATACCCTTAAGGCTAGATCTTAACCTGAAATCAGTTGTCCATATTGCAAAGCTGAGGCCTACACTCTACTGTTTCAAATTTAGACAACTAGCAATTTGTCACCATACAGAAAGGCACTGCAGGATCTTCTTGAAAGACCCTCTGCTGAAACGATTCCATTGTTGAGTGATATGAAGTGTTGTTTGATCAACCTAGGATGACATACCTACTGGACTGAAAACCTGATTATACTGACAGGTGCCACTAAAATAGTGAAAGACAGGTATTGATACTTGGTTCTTGGCTAAATAGCTAAATAGCTCTGACCAGGAATTCTGACTGATCTTTTAATGTCTATCAACGTCGACCTCAATTCCCACTCGCCTAGGGCACTATATATAAAATTTAGGACAGGCTCCCTTCCACTTGCCTTGTTTCCTATTGCATGGGCCACTGGAAATAATGCATCAAAACAATGCCCAAAGGGGTGCCAAGAAGCCCAAAATGAGGACATAAATGTATTTTCTGCAGGGGTTACATGAAACAGAGGGCATGTTGGACTACACCACTCTGCAGAGTACTAGGAATTAGAAACCAACTGGCTTTAAGGATATATAAACAGGAAACTACCACTTGTGTGTTTTTTCTGTATCAAAAATTCCAGCAAGCAGCATGGCACATAAAATAGAAAGACCTTGGAGCTAGATCAATCTAGAGTTAGGTAAATGACAGTGTCCATGTTGAGGTTTTTAATATTTTAACAAATAGGGCCTGATTTAGAGTTTGACAGACAGGGTTACTCTGTCACAAATGTGACAGATATCCTATTCACAGTGTCATAATTCCATTATTTCTTATGGAAACCGTAATACAGTGGACAGGATACCCATCCCATTTGTGACAGAGTAACCTGTCTGCCAAACTCTAAACCTGGCCCATCGTCTCTTAGATTGTAAGAATGTCAGGTGTAAAATTTAATTTTTAAAATGCATTCTGGTTGTTTGATCGTTTTTAGTATCTTACTATGATGATGCTTTTATTGTTTTAATGTTGATGGATTTTTCTCAGATCTAAGAATACACTACTGCTACTATAAAGGCAACATTTGTGGCCTAGGACTGAATTCAAAAGGAATATGCAGCAGCAAGCAGGTAGTTGGCGCTGTACCTGCAGTTTGTAATGTCCCCGCACCTCACACAAGAGTGCAGATAGTCCTTGAAGTTACTGGTTTGGCAATATGTTGAAGGGGAAGACCCAATCTTCATTCCTCTGGCAACCTCATGTTTTGCATGTTGAAATGCCATAAACAATAATCAAGACAGGTAGCAGTGTCAGGCCTCACATAAGTTATAAAAATCCTCTTTTACTGGGTGGCTTACTGAGTGGTGGACAACCAGTAGTAGATCAACTAGTATGTGCTATAGGTACATGCACTACCATTTTGCAGAGACTTACAAGGAAATCCAAATGCTAATTTTTATTATGTCAAATTTATCATGTTTTTGTGGGGGGGAGCAGAAGAACTTTAGGAATGGTTCAAAAGGAATGGCATGCACTGAGGCCTAATGGCAACAGGCATTATTTCCAGAACAGCAAGTGATTGCAATTTAAACATGTATTACTGACCTTACACCATTTCTTACATTACCCATCTATAATCAAAAATGCTTTGAGCCAGAGTTGTGATTTCAGTACAATACTTTTTTACCTATTCTGGAAAAAAAGCATTATTAGTCAAACAATAACATACAATCTTACACTTAACCCTTTGTTACTGCTCTCTAGCCTTCAACTCCCCATCAAACTGTGGGTGGGCCATCTCCATGATGTGGACCATTAAGGGGGTCAGGGTGTTCCACACCCGTTTCCAATCCTGTGAAGATTTTTTAAGCAGGACCTCAGCTGTTTTTTTGGTCCCTACGGCATGAGAAGTGTAGCACCATCAGCACCATCAAAATGCGCACTATCTGCTTTGCAGACAGTGCTCATTCAGATGGTGCTAGTGTGCTATGCTGCATGCCACTCCACTCTACTCCCATCCACTGTTTAAACCTGCTTTACACTCCATTTTATGAGATGCCACTCCAATCTACTGTACAACGTGCCATTCAACTCTGTGCCACTCCACTCTACAACTCTCTACTCTACTCTATGCCCTTCTACTCTACACCACTGTACTCTTTTCTATGACACTATATGCTACACCACTCCAATGCATGACACACCACTCCACTGTATAATAGGCCACTCCACTCCACACCACTCCACTGTACGCACCTCCACTGTAACACACTGTCCGCTCTATGACACGTCACTCCACTCTACAACACACCACTCCACTGTATGTCATTCCACTCTAAATCACTCCACTGTACACCACTCCACTCTACACCACTTCACTCTACACCACAACACTACGCACTCCACTGTACACCACTCCACTCTACACCACTTCACTCTACACCACAACACTACGCACTCCATTGTACACCACAAAACTAAACGCCACAACACTCCACAACATTACACTGTACAACACTCTACTCTATGCCACTCCACTCTACAGCACTCTAATACACTCTATGTCCCTCCACTCTATGCCACTCCACTATACTTCGTAGGCAGGCCACATTCACTATAACTTGCCCCCTCTACCATGCACAGGTTACAGCCTTTCATATTACTTAACTTATACCATGTTAAATAATAGCTTAATAGCATTTATAGCAACAATCATGTCATCTGGATTTAAATAATTTATAAGAAAACTGTCCATGGTAGAGAGGCGAATTACAATTAATGTAGTCAGCCCAGTGAGTTCACAACAATGTGTAAGGAGGTCTGTGAGTAATAGTGAGTTTTGCCCAGGGCGTAAATTATAACTAAGTTATAACTATAATGTTATGTTTATGTAGTTTAATTTTTTTGTATAGAAATAATAGGTCAGATTTTGCTAATTAGAACTAATCTTTAGCCTTTGTTTTATATGCACATTTTAAATGTACCAAAAACTCGCAATTCACCAGTTATAGTTAGAGTTACCTCAAATAACTATAACTCGGGCCCTAAGGCAACTATAACTCCTCCCCCGACATGCACGGTATGTGAGCAATAATTTTACTGCAGATCTTACCTTGACTTTATCAATGATGTTATCAAAAACATCATGAGTGTCGTAATTTGTGGGGTAGTTAGCAGTACATGGTGAGGGCATGAGTCATGGTTACCTTAGGGCAAGAGTTTTAGTTACCTATGTCAGCCTAACTATAACGTCCGTGTAACCTTTGTTTTTTTGAGTGAATGTCTGAGTTTAAAAAAAAATCTATTTCCTAACTATAATGTCCCTGTCACCTTTGTTTTTTTCAGTGAATTTCTATGCTTTTTTTAAATGTATAGTAGTTTTTATGACTCTATGTTAATCCAGCCACCAGGCCCTGAGCCCAACCTGCTATAAGCACCCAACCTTGCACCGCACACGGCCTTCGCCCATGCTCAGTGGAGGTTGCCCGCAAGACCTGACCTGCAGCCAGACTCTGCGGCCAACCCGTCTAACCACCCAACCCCACACTGTGCACATCTCTTTTGCCATGCGTGGCGCGAGTTGGCTGTGACCTCTCTGGGTGTCAGAATAGGTGTGAGAGCATGTATCTGGGAGTAGGACTGGCTGTAAGAGTGTCTGCCTGGGTGTGAGAGTGCGTACATCAGTGTTTTAGTGGGTGCATGAGTGTTTGTGCGGGTCTGTGAGTGGGTGCATGAGGGTGTCAGTGGGTCTGTGAGAGAGTTCGTCAGTGCCTGAATAGGTCTGTGAGTCGGTGAGTAAGGGTCTGACTGAGGATGTGAGTCGGTGCATGAGTCTCTAAGTGGGTCTCTGAGAGGGTGCGTGAGTGACTGAGTGGGTGTGTGAGTGGGTGCGTGAGTGGGAGATATTAAGGAGAGACAGAGAGAGAAAGAAAGAGAGAGGTATGGAGATAGAGAGTTTTTTAGGCTTTGATGTATGATTACTTAGAATGAGATTTTTCTCATGACAATTTAAAATAAAAAATATATTTGTCATGTTTAAAAATAAAACTAATATATACTTTAAAAAAAAAAAAAGTAGCCGAGTCCGGCTGGTCTCAAGCCCCGACTGCTCAGTGTGAAGGTCTAGCGACCTTCACACTGAGCTACAGGTTTTTATTTATTTACGTTTTTTTTTCTTGGCCCTTTATGGGTGATCAGGGACAAGGACGAGCCCTCAAGGGCTCCCTGCAGTCCCTCAATATTTATTTATTTATTTATTTTTTAAATGCCCTCACGTGCTACCTGGCTCTGCAGGGGAAGCCTAAGGCTTGCCTCGCAATGCCATTGCTTCAGCAAGCACGTTTCCTGCATGCGTGTAGGGGACAGAGATGAAAGCTTTCGTTTTTGACAGTGGGACCTGCTTTTCAGGTCCCACTCTCAAAACCCAAAGCGTTTGCTGTGGCTTGGCTTCAGCTGCAGAGCTGCAGCCAAGCCACAGCAAACAGCTATGTCCTGGATGTGGGCACCCCGGGACATAGCAGCAGCTGGCCCTGGGGGCTGGTGGTCCAGAGGGCCCTCTGTGGCTCCAAGAGGGCTCCCTCCAACAAGGAAATAACCCCAGGGTGTGGTGGTCCCTGGTGTTTTTGTGGTCCGAAATGGACCTCCTTTACATTACTGATTATGTGCCCCGGGGGTTGGTGGTCCCTAGGGCTCAGGGGCAGCCCCCCCCCTCAAAATTCAGCATAGTCCCAGGGGTGGTGGTCCCAAGGGCACAGTGGGCCACAGGCCCCCTTGTGTAAATTACATTCATCACCCCAAGGAGGTGGTGGTCCCCAGGGTAGCGGGGGGCACACAGCCCCGCATTTGAATCATTCACCCCAGGGAGGTTGTGGTCCTCAGGGCAGCGGGAGGGGGCTGGTTGGTTCCCATGTATTAAACCACAGCCCTGAGGAGGTGGTGGTCCCCTGGGCAGCGGGAGGGGGCGGAGTGCTCCCAACATTAGATAGCAGCCCTCTGGAGGTGGCAGTACCCAGGGCAGTGGGTGGGGGCATGTGGCCCCAGCATAAAACTAGTTAGCCCCGGGGATTTGGCAGTACTTGGGGCAGTGGGAGGGGGCCAGGAGCACCCCCGCTTCTTTACTCATAAGCCCGCAGGACTTGTCCCACCCAGGGCATGATAGTAACAAAGTGTCGGAGACCGCGCTTCATTTAAAAAAAAATGATGGTGGATCTGATCGTAAAATTTTTAAAAAATGTTTTAGCCGTGGAGGGGATCCCTTTGGGACCCCACTACCAGAGCTAAGTGGTCAGGGTGTTCATGTCCTGGCCCTTTTCTTTTTTGTAACTATTTTTTGGGGAATCACCTTCAGCCAAGTCCCGGGACGACTTCTGTTGTTGAAGTGTTATCAGCCAAACAGATCTCTGCACGAGATAGGGAGAGGTCGAAAATCCTTCGTGTCCCTAGATATACACATTTATTTTCCCCTCAATTTATCAAAAACTACTGAACGGAATTACACCAAAACAAAAAAAAGCTTGCTTTCTGGACCAGGACCTTCCTTCCTAGCAAATTATGTGTAATTCCGTCCAGTAGTTTTTGCGCTATTAGTGGTAAAAATGCCTAAGGAAAAATGAATGTGGAAAGCTTGTTTTTCTCTGCCCCTCCTTGAGGGACCACTCTGAAACTTTCAAGGCAGCAACTGACGGGACTGGCATATCTTTTGGGAAAGTTTCGTGAAGATTTGTCAAGTGATGTCAAAGATATAGGCAAGTAAAAAAATGCTTTTTGTATACAAATTAGGTTCAAACTATAACTACCTAGTGGCGGTCAGCAGTAAAAAGTTATAGTTAGGACCAACTTTCCATAGAAACAAAAAAAAATTGTTTTGCCAATAACTTTGGTGCCATTTGACGAATCCTCAGAAAATGTTAAAAAATATTTTGCCACTCAACACAGCTGCTGTCTTGAATGTTTTGAAGAGATCTGTCAAGTGGAGGCCAAGAAAAAAGGGAATCCCAAAACGCATTTTCCCTATGCCATTTCCCATAGGGATTTTAGACACGACTGCAGCCTAACCGCTGCACAGAATTACACAAAATTTGGCAGAAAACTAGATCTTGTTGCAGAAAGGCCCCTTTTTGTAATGTAATATAAAATCTGTTCAGTAGTTTTGGAGTTATCAAAGGAAGAATAAATTTGTATATCTAAGGACGTGGATCCTCTCATGATCTGACAGATCCTCCGCTGAGTTCTGATTGGCTGCCAGCACTTCAACCAGGAAGTGCTGGCAGAGTTTTTGGGACTCGGACTCAGCTGAGTCCCAAGAAAAATGTAAAAAACAAAAATCAGAAGGGGCAGGGTAGTAATACCCTGTACCCCTAGGACTGGTAATAGGGACCCCCAGGGACAGCACCCAGGGCCAAAAAACATATTTTATTTTGTTTTAAGATTTTGAAATTGTAGTGGATCGGTGAATCCATGACAACATTTTTTTTAAAAGGCCCAGCTCTACCTATGCTGCTGCATCGCTCTTGCTCCTATCTTTTCCTTGCTCCCTTCCCAGTTTTTGAGTGCCTTCTCCATGCTTTTGTCCTCATTCTTACTACTTTCACCTTGCTTTGTCACCTGTTTTTTGTGTGCCCTCTCCTTGCTTTTCCCTTGTCCTCACTGCTTTCTTCTTTCTTTTTGCCTTTTTTTGTGTGCCTTCTCCTTGCTTTTTGACTGTTTTCACTGCTTTCTTCTTGCTTTTTCCTCTGTTTTTTGTGTGCCTTCTCCTTGCTTTTCCTCATTTTAAATGCTTTCTCCTTGCCTTTTCCTCTTTTTTGTGTGCCTTCTCCTTGCCTTTCCCTCATTTTCACTGGTTTCTCCTTTCCTTTTCCTCTTTTTTGTGTGCCTTCTCCTTGCTTTTCCCTCATTCTCACTGCTTTCCCCTTGCTTTTTCCCTCATTTTTGGTGTGCCTTCTCCTAGCTATTCCCTGGTTTTTACTGCATTCTCCCTGCTTTTTCCACCATTTTCTGAGTGCCTTCTAATTGCTTTTCTCTCATTTTCACTGCTTTCTCCTTGCTTTTTTCATAATTGTTTGTGTACCTTCTCCTTGCTTCTCCCTCATTTTCACTGCTTTCTCCTTGCTTTTTCCACCCTGCTCTTTGTGTGCCTTCTCCTTGCTTTTCCCTAGTTTTCACTGCTTTCTCCTTGCTTTTTCTCCCGTTTCTGTGTGCCTTCTCCTTCCTTTTCCTTAGTTTTTACTGCTTTCTCCTTGCTTTTTCCGCAGCTTTTGTGTGCCTCCTTTGTTTTCCCTAGTTGTCACTGCTCTCTCCTTGCTTTTTCTCAAGGCTTTTGATTGCCCTTCCCTTTCTTCTCCGTCATTGTTTGGGTTTGGATGTATGTGGGGAGTGGGCCACTGGACCTGGCTGCAGGGCAAACCCTGTGGCCAACCCCCTTCCCTGTGTTGAAAAAAACATAGGAATTCACTGATAAAAAACAGAGATCACAGGGATGTTATAGCTAGGAATTAGCATTTAAAAAACCTTAGAAATTCACTAAAGAAACCAAATGTTATGGGGAGGATATATTTAGGATCAGAATTTACATGTGCAAAACTGTAAAAATTCAGCTGCTATAGTTAGAGTTATTTAAAGTAACTATAACTCATACCCTAAAGGTAATTATAACTCGTGCCCCTGCCATACACTACTAATTACCCCACATGTGACATCTGTAATTTCATCTTGTATAACATTATTGATGATATCATTGCAACATTTGCAGTAAAATTATTGATCTGAAAACTGTTCATGACGGGGGTGCAAGTTATATATGTACCCCCTTTTTAAAAACAACAGCAATACTGCATTTCACGGCAACTGGCTTCTTCCAGTACTCTGTTGGGCTCTGCAATGGAATGCCCCAAGCTACTTTCTCTTCTGTGTTACAGTAGTTCCTGAATGTCATGAGCAGTCACAGAAATTACCTTGTTGAAGTCCCTGATGATGTGGTCACCCTGAACAATATAAAGGCATAGTTCTTTACTTTGGGTGGCATACCACATGTTGTTGGTGTCATTAATGGGACACATATAGCTTTGTTCCACCCCACGGCAAAGAATACGTTTACAGTAACAGGAAACATTTACGTTCAATCAATATGCAAGTTGTCTGCTTTCTGGACAGGTACACCACTAGTGAAGAAGAAAATGTCCTTAGACAATAAGTAATAACAATTTTCCTCTTATGAGAGTACATTTTTGAACTACCAAATACATATTTTGCAACTTTATCCTTTAGTGCCTAGTCATGGACTATGTACCATTCCTTTAAGGTTGTTGCCTTCAATGATGTTTAATGTAGGTGGCTAGACGTTATTAAGTAAATGTATTTTTCGAAATTTCATACGTAGAACACTCTCATAGTTTGTACATGCAGGTTGATTTTTTTCACATTTTAAATGTAAAAGTCATAACTTTAAGGACAAAATGAGATTATTTGGGATATGAGGATGTCAATATGCAAAATTATAAAGTACAAACCTCTACAAACCTTTGATGATTGATCTTATAAACCACATCTAACTGTCCTATTCTGTGGTACTTGAGAATCATTGGCTAATCTTGGATTGTGTCATTTATATAACTAGTGATGTACAGACCTAGATGGTGAAATACTTCCTTATTGATGTGTTAGTGTGTGTCTTCTTCTCAAACTACATTCACATAAAGAGGGATGACTTCTAATGTGTGTGTTTTAATACATGACAAGTACTACCGTGGGTGCATATCAAACATCTAAATTAGTATTATGGTGTCAGGATGAGGTTATAGTTCTACATTTTATGGAGTTATGTATATTGTACAACAGAGAATTGGAAGTGGTGTTCAAGGAATTCTAGAAGAAACAAAATATTGTTTTGCACTCGTATGTTTTGAAGACACATATAAATAATGAGTGAAATGTTTCCTTGTTTTTAACAATGTTGTGTAATGTCATTATTGATTAACTGCATTGTAATACGACAAGGAAATTCTATACCCTAATTCTGAAACATAATTGCACCAAATGTTACATCCACACTTGCTGTTCAATAATATTTGCTTAAAATATAGAATATATGGGTTTTAATGCTATGTTTAATAGGTTATTAATCATTTATCCAAGTTGTCAATATTATTTTTACCATTGTCTATGCTGTTACAACACAGAAAAAAGTACAAAATAGATTATAAAATGTTTTCAGGAAATCTTTGTTTTGAGAATTGTTAAATATTCTATGTCAAAATTATATTGGCTTAAAGAACAAACCATAATAATAATAGAAGAAAAAACGTTCTCAGAGATATAATTAATTTGTATGATTGAATGAGATTATGAGGGTAAAGTCACAGTTTTTTTGACTTCATGTCCAGAAATGTGATTTTTATCAAAAGGCAAATGTGAAGATCAAATTGTTCCAACTGTGAATGTGCAAACGGAAAGTAGTGCTTGCACCTCTTGGTGGTGGTTTTGCTGGAACCCCTTCCTACTGGTCCAGACGATCACCCCTCCTAAAGGAGCCTGATGTCTCCACAGTGGCAGACCAAGAGGTGATGACAGTTGTCTCCAGAGTTTTCAGGGGCTCCCTTTCTCTTGAGGGGCCTGATTGGTTGTTGGCTGTTTAAGTGGGTCAACAGAAAGGAGTAGATATGTAACTAATAGTCCTACAAATATCAGTTAAACCATCCTGCATCATCCCTGAAAGAGAGCACAAGATTCAAATCTTGTGTTCTATGAAATCATAGTGTTCCCTCTGCAACTGGTTTTGCTCTCCCAGAAGGTCAATTTTTTGGGGGGAGGAGAACTAGTATTTGGCTCATCTGGACTTCATGCCTGGAGTCTGTATCAGTGATTTTCTGGCCCATACTTTTACGAAAAGTGTAGGCATCAATGGCCTCACTTAGTTGTGCAAATCCAGGCCTACTTACACCCTCACTAACCTGTGACCTTGAAAGGATGTGCACGGTAACAGTGGGTCCTGCCTCAACTGCAGATACTGTTCCTGTAGGAAATACAGAAGCCAGGAGTGGGGTTCTCACTTCTGAGCTGGTGGTGATTGTTAGGACACAGGGAGCAGATGTTACAACATAGCGTTAAGGAGGGGATTGCCCTTTAATAAAAAATGTGGATGGAGTAATTGGCTGAGTGAGGATCACCCTTGCAGCTTGACCAGACAAACCAGATGGACCAGGCTGTTTCTCCCATGAGCCAGAACAGCAGGAGATTTCTGTCTACTGAAAGCTTCTGAAGGAGTTGGAGTGGTGGTTAGGAGATTTTCAGAGAGTTGCTGAATTTCACCTCCGGATGATGGTCCTACAATGCTAAAATATGAATTTAAGAGATATCTTGTTTGTAGATTTTATATTTGCGCTTCTGGATAGAATGCTTTCTACAACGGGTGATCTGCAAATAAGATAGATATTAACACGCTCCTTCGTGTGTCCCTAAAGGAAAGATATGGAATAGTAGGTTGTGGTAAACAGACACATATTTTGAGTTATTCAGCTGAAATACTACATCACAAACATTATATTGATACCATCCAGTATAGTATAAGTGATTAATAGCCATTGACAGCTGTAATACAGGTAAAACAATGCCCATGATTTTTTAATGGAAGTTTGCTGTCTGCCTAATTCCACATATGGGTCGTCAGTCTTGTTTAACACCAAGTAAAACTGTTAGTTTACAAAATAATTGTGACATTCTTTCCAACACTTTTGCTGCATCTTTTTAGTGAAAATATACATTTAAAATATGTATTTAGTTGTTTAGGTGTTATTTGGCAGCTGCATGAGGTGTGACCCTAAAACACAAATCCATTGGCTGGTAAATAGCTGACATAAGTAATCCTACTTACTACTAAGACCTAACTGAATGTAAATATTATTTGTTGTGGATGTTAGTAAAAGTTTCATAAGAAGTGTACCAGCCTTGGTGTTATGCGACTGGAGTGACAACAGATATTTCAGCAACACTGTTGTCCTTCAGACTGTTAACACTGAAGCAAAATTTACATTCCATAATACAAAAACTTTAATTGCACATAGCTTAGTGTGAGCATAACAATACCCATGGCTTGCTAATTATAGGAACAATACAAAACATCTGCAGTAAGTGTAGCAGCCCATAGTGACCATGGATCACATGGTTTAAAGAAATACATTGGAGACTACCAGAAAACATTCTAAAGTGACGCATCATTCTATACTTACACCTTTGCTACATTTAGAATTTTTATTTTTCTACATGTCACACTGACTAAAGCTGTTATGTGTTGAACTTATAACATGATTATGTAAAATAACATTATTTGTAAACACGCCTAACCATGGGCCATGATGTGAGATGTCATTATTTTCCACTAACAGTCACCCCGAAAGTTGTAGGCCCTAAGGAGAAGTCACAGATGATATATAAGTAGTTCAGTTTAAAAATATATAGCTACAAGTAAACAAACACAACATCTCAGATTTTGGTAGAGGACTAAAACTAAATAAGTTTTAGTTCTTTCTGTCATGTTACCTAGAGCCTTCTTTATTTAAGACACTCTATATTTGTTTGATAGCAGATTTAACATACACTATTAATTAACACTCATCTTTTGGAATGTCAGCTTTCTCTTATATATATGATCACAATCCCCACATATTAACCTTAGATCAGAGCCTTTGGTGAAAGAATATGCATCTGAGTTATTAGATATTCAGAAATCAATGCAGAAAGCCTTAGAAAAAGCCAATAATAATTACAGATTCTCTCCTGCAAGAATGGTCCAGAACCCCAATACGTTATAAGTGAGAATGTATGGTTACTCACAGAATTTGCACCTTGAAAAATCATCTAACTTATAATGTAAGTTTGTTGGTCGATTTATGATTGACCAGATTGTGTATCTAGCTACTGTATCATTGAAAGTGCCCCAGCTGACAAAAGTTCATCCGCAATTCCATGTACCTCTTTTTAAAACTTACTCTGCAAAGACAGGACTTGGTTACATTCTAGTGAATATGAGGTAATTAAGCTTTTAATTGCAATAAATGTTGGGATTAGAAAGGGGTTGGTCATGAAAAGCGATCATGGGAGCCAGTTTCTCATTGTTATGATGCACATTTGTTAAATATATTTTGTGCAAGACATCCTGACAACCCACAAACCAGGTGTTCAGCTGCTGAGATTGCACCTGTGAGGGCTGTAGGAGTCAGGAAGCATGGCAGGTGGTATGGCCTATTGCATATGACTTGGGGCAATTTATATGTTAGGGTCTGGGCTACCCATCCTCCGAGATGGAGGTTTCTTTCTGTCCATCATGATAACTAATAAAATTACCTCCTGATGGACTCAAAAGCTTTATTACAGTTTTAACTGCATTGGGTGAAGTAAAAATGATTGGGGGAATAGTTCACCCCTTTAAGATAGATTGACATGTTTCAACCCTATTTAATGCCCTCAATTAGGGACATAAGGTCACAATACTACCATTGTAACTTAGCACCCCAGGTACTTTTGGTAGCAAATGAACAACGGATTCTCATGAAAGACAAAGTATACAGGAAAGACTGGTCTTTGCTTGGATATGCACACAAGATTGGTTTATTCAGATAATCAATACAGTGGAGTAGATTTCATATGATGCTTGATGGAGATTCAAACCTTATAAAAATCAAGGTAAGGAAAAAACTGTCTGCCTATAAGAAAACAATTGAGGAAGTCAACAAGACAATAGCAGAAAATAATGCCTTTTTGACCCAGACCAGGATCAACAAATTGAAAAAAGACATACAAAGGTTTACAAATGAGACATCATACCTGTATATGAGGGATGATTACTACAAAGATATTAGGAAGAAACTGAGACCTAAATACAAGAAAACTAAATTAATGGTTAGTTCCTCAAAATTGGAATTTTGTAGTACATTTAGACGTGTTGCCTAAGGTCTTCCTTGTTTAGGACTCTCTATTTCTGTTTGATGTAAATTAGGGAGCAATTCCTTCCTCCCCCATTGGTTGTGATTATGTGAACTCTGCTAACCATGTCTTACTTCAATCCTCCTCTTGTGTAAAAGCTTAATATCTTAAAGATTTGTCATGATATGGATTCAGCTTTTCAGTCTATCCGTCCGTCTGAGGGTGGTAATTGCTAGGCAGATAGACTCACTTATCTAAATATTTACCATGGCAGACCAGAAGTTTAAAGTACATTGAAACCTGTTACACAACATCTGGTGCCACATTTTGAAGTGGGCAATTCAGGACAAGATTAGAATAAATTAATATTCCATTCTATCTCTTGTTATGTGTAACTTTACAAGGAGCTGCTTTGTGTTCTCCTTAAAGATTTCAGCATCAAGTTTCACCAATATGCTGATGACATACAAACTACACAACTCTACTTAAAATCAAGACTGAATTATTTTTATCTGCAAGAACAGCAAAAAAGCTACAGTGAAAACACGCCTCAATTACATGAACCTTGATGGCTTCAAACCCCAACTCTCACTGAATGCCAAATAACTTGGATTCACCCTGGTCACCAAATTATCCCTTAAGGAACACATTGTCAGAAAAAGACAAATATGGGCTGGTACCAGATCTCTCTTCTCAAGAAAGTGACTTCAGAACTACCATTCAGGGCCTGTACTCAGAATACTGCTTGGCCTCTCAAACTTCACACTTACATCACTTATGGGAATCCTACACACTGCAGCACATCTCATCCAGGGCCTGAAGAAATATATAACCCCCAGCTGATGGGACTCGATTGGCTCCCCTTGTAACCTGGCACTATCTTCATAACCAGCTGCATCGTTCACAAAGCCATCTCAGCCAGCACCCCAGCTTATTTTGCAGATAAGTTCTCTGTCTCTGGTGGTTCTCGGTACACTTGCTGCCAGGACACCATCAGACTGCAAACTAAGAAGTGTAAAAAATAAAAAACAAGACAATAGGACTTTTCCATCCGTTGGACCTGTCAGCTCCTGGCGTGTTTTGCCCCTGTCTTTTGGCCTCTGACCTATTTTTGATCCTGTGCTGAATTTAGCTTTTGCTAGCTTTTGAACTCTAGGCACTTTACCACAGCTGACCAGTACTAAAGTGCAAGGGCTCTCTATCTAAATGGTATTGGTGATTGGCTTATCCATAATTTACTTACTTGATTTACTAGTAAGGCCCCAGTATAGTGCATCATGTGTGCCCAGAGTCTATAAATCAAATGCTACTAGTGGGCCTGCAGCACTGAATGTACCACCCACATGAGTAGCCCTGCAAACATGTCTCAGACCTCCAATTGCAATACCTGTGTGTGCAGTTTTAATCTTCCATTTCAACCTGGCAAGTGTACCCTCCTGCCAGGCCCAAACCTCCCCTTTTATTACATGTAGGTCACCCCTAAGGTAGACCCAAGGCAGCCCATAGGCAGGGTGCAGTGTATTTAAAAGGTAGGGCATGTACTGGTGTGTTTTACATGTCCTGATAGTGAAATATTGCTACATTCGTTTTTCGTTATTGGAAGGCCTGTCTCTTCCATAGGGAAAGCTGGGGATTGCCTTGAAATATCTTTTAAGTGTAATTTTTCATTGGGAGAAGATAGAGATGTGGAGCTTGGGGTCTCTGAGCTCACAATTTACAAATATATCTTTTGGTAAAGTTTGTTTTTAAATTGTACATTTGAAAATGCCACCTTTAGAAAGTGGGTATTTTCTTGCTTAACCCCTCAGTGCCTCTGCCTGTCTGTCGAATACACATCTGGGTCAGGATGACAGTTGAGCTGTTTGTGAGTTTACTCGAGATAGTCACAAAAAAGTGGGGAGGTGTGCACTGTATATCCTGACGGTTCTTCCTGAGCTAGAGTAGTGGGAGTAGGTGACACTTGCACCTGAATAGGGCTGTGCCTGTCCTTACACAAAGCAGTCTCCAAACGGAGTCTGTCTGGGGCTAGGACAGAAAAGACAGCGTCTTGTGGACTACAAACACTTTTCTTTGACGTTTGCCTACTTCAAAGGCAGAAATGGATATAAGTACTGGAACTCTGACCCCACAAAGTTAGAACTCTTCTGGACTGAGGACATTCTGCAGAAAGAAGAGCTGAATGCTGTAGGAGGGGCAGCCACCCTGCCTGTTGCTGTGCTGGCCTGCTGCTTCTGTCCTGGAAGTGAAGGGACTAGACTTTGCTTTCTCCATCCTGCTTTCAAGGTTTCTCCAAGGGCTTGGGCCGAGCTTGCCTCCTGTTAAGAAGTCTCAGGGACATCAAAGGCTTCACCTGTCAGCACCTGGGCTCTCTTGCTGAGAGTGCTGACTTGCCACATGATGCCAAATTTAGTTGCTGGGTCCTTGGGAGTGAGTTCTGGTGCAACCGAAAAGAAAACAAAAACATCGACTCCAGAGCCACTTCGGAACTGGTGCCGCTGTCTGACTCTGCACTTCTGCCTGCACCGGAGCTGTGGTCCCTTCTGAGTGCAACAACCACGACAAATGCTGCAGGCCCGATGCTGCCAGAGCACCTCCAAAGTCCTGCCACAGCATGAGTTATGAGTGCTGTGTCACCAACGCCCATGACACCCGACTCCAACGTAGCACTTGGGGCTCTGTGATGTGATCGTGACACCACAAAGTCAGCATCTCGCATCTTGACCTGCTGGATTCATTGACCCCTGCTGAGTCGTAAGGACCCGTTTTCTCACCACTAGCACCGAATCACCTCTCCTGCAACTGGAAGGGACCAATGCCTCAACTCCCCTGCATAGCAGCAGTGAAGCAACGCCTCTCTTCCCTGGTAGCAGTAAAGAACGGCACTGCACCAGCTCCAGCAACGTCTGACTCTGTGCAACATCTTTGTTCCCTAATTTTTTTCCAAGGTTCTGTACCTGGGGTCTGTGCGACTCCATGACCATCCCACACTCCCTTGCGGGCGGTGTCTGACTGTTGTTAACAACTTCAGCAAGATGCTGTGATAGCCCTAGTTGGAGCGATTGTGTTTCTAATTGATTTACTAAGATTTAATCTCTAAAAATTCATATCTTTACTTGTGTATGTTGGGTTTTTGTTGCTTTGGTCTTGTTTTACTCAGAAAAATACTGGCTATTTTTCTAAACTGGCATGGAGTACTTTTGTGGTATTTACACTGTGTTACTGTGTGTGTACAAATACTTTACACATTGCCTCTGAGATAAGCCTGACTGCTTGTGCCAAGCTACCAAGGGGCTGAGCAAGGGCTATCATAGCTGTGTGGCTCCCTTACCTTGAATAGAGAGAGGGTCCCTACTTGGAAAAGGCCAACTGCCAACTAGAGACCCCATTTCTAACACCATCTCTACACGAGGATCTAGAACTACATCCTTGTATCTATCAGGACTGCCAAAATGCTGCTTCAATTTAAGAAAGAGTTGAAGACTCATCTCTTTAAAGAACACTACTTCAAAATGTATTAATCATCCACAGCTCAGATTTCTTTCCTGTTACTCGTTAACTTTAAGCTGGTGTTTGACCATGTTCAGTACTCTGTTGCTTTTTGCCTAGGCTCATGGTGTAGAAATACCATATATAGATACTTATATAGAAAGCACCATGCTACTCTCAAGACTGTCCTATTGCTAAGCTCCAGAAAGCAAATGCATACCAAGAAGAGAAAACTATTTATCAAATAGACAAATTTGAAAGTATTTGCCAAGCTGGTTATGGCTGTTGAGTGTCCTAATCACACGTAGCACAGAGTTCCAGCCAAGAATGAAAATAAATGTCCTCCCATCCCATCCTTATTACTTTTGGCATGCACAAGAGATTGGCAGAGGCAAATTGAAGGCATTTGAATGTGGAGTAACAGATGAACAGATTCTGAAGATATTTAGGCGCTGTGGCGTGATAGGCTTTGTGACAGATTTTTTAAGATAGATCACTTTGCCACTGAGAGCCAATGCATTGAACAGAGACTGTGAGACATCACAGCCTGAGAATGGAGACGTAATATAAGGTATGCAGCCACATTTTGGATGAGTTGGAATCTCTGTGTTGGGTATGCTAGGATCCCAAGATACAATAACTTAGGATAGTTCAACCCGGGTGTGATGATTGCTTGTTTGTGACTTAAAGTAAGGAGAGGGGAACAATTTTTCTGAGCATCATATAATAGAAAAACAAGTGGATCCCGTGCTCATTGTGACTGAAATCAAGCTACACCCGAAAGAGGAGCTTGCTTGTGCTTCGGTTCAGGGAGGACCTGATTCTGCAGTTTGGGCAGGACTCTTCATACTGGAGGAGGGTCAATACTGATTTGCATGCTGCTGGGTCCAAACTGAAGAGGAAGGAATGGTGTGCAAAATAATGAGGGATTGGGATGCAACCAGAATAATTACCAGTGGCTAAGACTAATTCAAGCATTACACCCAAATCTTTTCTGCCCTTCAGTGTGATGCCCTAAGTGCAACAGGTATGCCCAGATGTGGGTCCCATGCTCATTGTATCTCTGGAACCAAGCTACATCTGCATGAAGAGCCCCAAACAGGACAGAACAGGTCTCGGGTTGCTTGTGTTTTGGTTTAGGGGGGACCTGTCCTGGCACTTCGACCTGGACTGTTCCTATTGGAGCAGGGTCAATATTGGATTGCGTATGGCTGGGTCCAAACTGAGGTGGCATGGTGCGCAATACAAAAATGGTCTGGGATATAGCCCAGAGTAATTACCAGTGGCTAAGATTAATTAAGACATTCTGCCCATCTCTTTTTTGTACTTAAGTGTGATTTCAGTTATAGACATCCAAATATGTTTTGAGTAAATGTTAGCATTGAAAGTTTGTTTCAGTTTCCTTTTATGCATCCATCTTTTTACAAAGTCCATCTTTGTTTCTGTCAGGTCAATTAAATATATGCAATACTTTCCTTCAAAACGCATTGCTAGTCTCATGAAATGCACCCTACAAAAGCTACATTAAAAGTTGCATCATCTAAGCAAAAAACATATAACAATTAGCAACTTAACCAATCCATAACAAAGGTCGCATTATGGAAATAATCTATGCCAATTCATCATGGGTCTCTTGTCTCAATCCTTTTGCTGAAGACTGGCCAGATCATTTGGGGACCCCTTTCAAATCACATCAAAGCTGACATGAAAGCTATAAAACATTGACATCTAGGTCACAGAAAATGGATAAGGCCAACAAAAAGAATAACAGTTACTATGATGGCTGACTACACATTATACTTCCCATAACAACTCAACCCTTTTAAACATTTTGAAAAGTTCTCTTCTGACCATAAATACATTTTAGACTTGACAAACATCAATGCATCACTTAAACTCATCTACCAGTGATGCCGACTAACACAGCTCTGTGGTTATCATTTATCCTCTTCACACTCAGAAGAACATTACAAATTCTAGAAAAAGGCTTGTGTTATTTTACTTCTCTTATCCAGTTGACTAAACTAAAAGTAAAAAGAAAAACTTACAAGAAACCCATAAAAAAATCCAAAATTAATTACATTCAAAACCAAATTTCTCCATCAATTAACCCACCATGTACTCCTTTAAAATACATTCATGACAATATTTTGTCAATGATTACATGTCTGGAATCTTTTATATCCAACTGCCATAAACTTAAGTTCTTCATGGACAAAGTTAAATCTATTTGAATCAAATTCCCACCTCCGACTGAGTGGATGATTCTCCTTATCTTAAAACCTCGGACACACGGACTCCCTTTTTAATATATGTTAAGAGGAGCCCTCAAAAATAATAAGCAACCTGAAAAGCACCAAACTATTTACAGGACACCTTTCTCTTTATATCATAACATCAAACATCAACCTATTTGAGAAATATTGGCTCTTGATAATAAATGTATCCCCCTACACAGAACTTTTTGCCAGCTCACTAAAAATAGTTCAGAATATACCAATTCTCAAAGCAAGGAACCTAGGCACGCAATTATGTCAGGCACAGAGCGGTAACCAACCTATCACGGCTCAGTATGGTCACCAAAAGCTGTGTCACAAGCCAATTAACCAAATTTGTTAATGACAACCAACTCCTAAATCTTTATCACTCTGGTTTCAGATCAGATTTCAAAATACAAATGGCTACCTTGAAAAAACTTGATGATGCATTTCATGTCTTAGATGAAGGAGACTCCTGCCTGTTTGTACTGGTTGATCTTTCATCACCTTTCAATTATGTCAATCACTGTAGGGTGCTAAAAGTCATTGAACTCATAATGCAAGAATGGGCCTTTGTGACAAGGTTCTTAGTTGCTTCCTCATTTGCCTCCTAACTCCCTCCAATTGAGTGAAAATTGGACATACCCAGAGCTATTCACAAAGGTATCTTTCACTTGTGAATACATTTACAGGTGTATTTCACTGTTACACTTTCCGGTAACTTTAGTACTATTGTCTATTCACAAAATCCAAGTGTGAAGTTACTCAAAAAGTGTAACTTACATATCTACACACCCTGAATAAGGGAGTTGAGCCTAGCATATAAGTGTAAGTTCGTATAACATTAATGAGTATAGCACTAGACATAGCAACCCCTGGTAGTGTAAAAATCTCCCAGAGAAAGTAATGGAGGTAGGAACTTAGAATAAAACACCATAGCACATTAAATTAAATTATTTACACAAATAGGTAAATTATAAATAAATATATTTTAATTTAAAAAGTAATTTAAAACTAACATACATCTTTAATAAATTGTATTTTATTTTCTTGCATTTAAAAATCAATATAATTATACAGTTTATGAAAATATAATTAAATTCATTTTAATAACTTCTAAAATAATGTAGAATATTGTATTATATTTATGCAAAAAACAGAACAATGTAAAAATGCTACAGCACTATTTACTTAATTTTGAATAAAATATTTAAATAAAGTAAATATAATAAAGGAATTACATTATTTTCTAAAGCTTCAATAAATTTAAATTAAAAATTATGTTTCCACTTAAAGTAAAAAAATGTTGGATTATGAATTCATAATTATTAACAGTGATGTTTGGAATTTGTTAAATCTTAAAAATAATTTATTTAAGTTATAATACATTTTATTTTACATTAACTTTGAAAAGTGAAAAAGTGCTATTGAAATATTTTCAATCATCAAACATACATAATATTTTCATCAATTATTTTTAACAGCAATTTATATTTATATATGGTTTACCTATTTTAAATAGTTTAATTTAATCTAATATGATTTCGTGTGGGGCTTTTAATCTAAGTTCCTCACTGTAGTATTTTCTGTGACAGAAGATTGCGATACCCTTGGTTGGCTATGTGTGGTGCTAGAGTTACTCCAGCTATGAACTGGAATATTTTACTACCGTATGGGGTCCCTTTTTGGCTGTAATAATTAGATAAGTGCAGTTTGTAAATAACTGTAAACGTACTCTTCTGGATATGGGTTAAAGCCCCTTCTTATATCCCTCCCTGACCCTGCCTGAACCCCTTCTTACTCCTGTCGAAACCTTCCCCTATAATTGTAAGTATTTTCCATTTTCCAGACAACTCCATGTGTTGCTCCCGCATTCATTACTAAAATGTACACTGATATGTGATGAGGCTTGTTAGAAATGGGGTCTTTGGTTGGCAGTCAGGTTACCCCCCCTGTCCAAGAAGGACCCTCACTATAGTCAGGGTAAGTCACACACAATCCAAATTATCCTGTGCCCACCCTCTGGTAGCTTGGCACTGATCAGTCAGGCTAAACTTAGAAGGCAATGTATAAAGTATTTGTGCAATAAATCATACATTACCACAATATAACACCCCAAAAATACACCACACAGTGTTTAGAAAAATATATAATATTTATCTGGATAAATGCAGGTCAAAACGATTAAAGATGAAATAAGCAATTGTAGGGATATCACTGAAAGAGATATCAAGTGTCTTAGAGTTGAAATATCACTGTAAAAGCAATAAAAAGTGTCTTAAGTTCTTCAAGAAACCACAAGTGTCTCTTGCAGGGCAAAGTACCTGGTTTACATTGAAAAATCCTCGCAAGTGACCTCAGAGGAGGAGGTGTGTGGAAAACGATGATTGTGCGACGGCCTCGCTCTTTCGCACACGGACTTGCGTCGTTATTTTCCATGCGGGGAAGACGTTGCATTGATTTCCGGTGCTCGGACTTGGATCCTCTTCGGGTTGCGGGGTTTGCAGACGCCCCAGGGACGATGTGTGGAATCCTGGCCTTGTGGAGCGAAGTCACAGGGGCTGCGTCGATTCCGGTAGGCGATGCAGGGAATTTATTCAGCACGGCAGGCGATGCGTCGATTCATCTCAGGAAGTTGGCAGCGTCGTTCTGAGTTGGCTTGCGTCAATCCAGTAGGGCCGTGCGTCAAAGTTCCGGTCGCGACGCTGGCGCTGCGTCGATCTTCTGTCACGAAGTCGGGCTGCATCATTCCGGTCTCGGTGTGCAGTGAATTTTTCACCACAAGCAGACTGTGCGTCGTTTTTGGCAGGCAGTGCGTTGAATTTTCACCGCACGGGAATTTCAGCTGCAGGAGAGAAGTCTTTTTGGTCCTGAGACTTCAGGGAACAGGAGGCAAGCTCTATCCAAGCCCTTGGAGAGCACTTCTGCAGCACAGCAAGAGAGCAGGAAGACAGCAGGGCAACATCAAGACAGCAGTCCTTATCAGAATGCAGTCAGGTGAGTCCTTTGGGCAGCCAGGCAGTTCTTCTTGTCAGGGTGCAGGTTCTGGTTCATGTTTCTTCTCCAGGAAGTGTCTGAGGTGGTAGGACAGAGACCCTGTTTTTATACCCAAATGTGTCTTTGAAGTGGGGGAGACTTCAAAGAGTTGCTTAGAAGTGCACCAGGTCCCCTTTCAGTTCAATCCTGTCTGCCAGGGTCCCAGTAGGGGGGGTGGCAGTCCTTTGTGTGAGAGCAGGCCCTCCACCCTCCCAGCCCAGGAAGACCCATTCAAAATGCAGATGTATTAAGTGAGGCTGAGTATCCTGTGTTTGGGGTGTGTCTGAGTGAATGCACAAGGAGCTGTCAACTAAACCCAGCCAGACGTGGATTGTAAGGCACAGAAAGATTTAAGTGCACAGAAATGTTCACTTTCTAAAAGTTTCTAAATCCAACTTCACCAGTCAGCAGGATTTTGTATTACCATTCTGACCAAACTAAATATTACATTCCTACTCCTTTCAGATCAGCAGCTACCACTCAAACAATGTATGAGGGCAACCCCAATGTTAGCCTATTAAGGGAGCAGGCCTCACAGTAGTGTAAAAATAAATTTAGGAGTTTTACACTACCAGGACATGTCCTGCCTTTTACCTACACAGCACCCAGCCCTATGGGTTACCTAGGGCACACCTTAGGGGTGACTTATATGTAGAAAAAGGGGAGTTTTAGGCTTGGCAAGTGTTTTTTAAATGCCAAGTCGAATTGGCAGTGAAACCGCACACACAGGCTTTGCAATGGCAGGCCTGAGACAAGGTTAAGGGGCTACTTAAGTGGGAGGCACAATCAGTGCTGCAGGCCCACCAGTAGCTTTTAATCTACAGGCCCTGGGCACATATAGTGCACTCTACTAGGGACTTATAAGTAAATTAAATAGCCCATTTGGGTGTGATCCAATGTTACCATGCTTAAAGGGTTTGAGCATATACACTTTAGCACTGGTTATCAGTGATAAAGTGAACAGAGTCTAAAAAACAGCAAAAACAGTATCTCAAAAGTGGAGGGAGGCAGGCAAAGAGTTAGGGGTGACCACCCTAAGGCTGTCAGGTCTAACAAGACTCCTCTGCTAGGCCGAGATCTTTGCACGTATAGGTAAACCAGGGGTGTAAACTCTGCATGTAGGTTTGTGAATCACATTTTTTGTTATGTTTTGTAGTACTGCAAAAAGTACTATAAAACTCAGCTTGTGAATAGTCCCCACTATTTTTCTACATCCAACATATGTGGAGTTCTTTAAGGTTATATTCTGTCATCATTAACATTCAATTTCAATCAGGTATTGACATATAAGAATATGTTGATGATAAACAGCTCTATTTAAAAAAAATCATGACTTAAGGACATCCTGTCATGATATGGTTCATGAAAATACAGCTGTAGATGTCAAAAAATGTTCATCTTTCTAAACCCCAAAAAGACAGGGCCCATTCTTTTTATTGCCAGGAATATAACACATTTGACATTACATTTCTGGGAGAACTTTCCTTTGATGATGTTCACCCAACCCTTTCTGCAACTATGAAATCTCTAGCTTTCACTTTATAAAACACAAATATACTCGGTACACCTTGCTCAATTGAGATAAGAAGAGCAAGAACGTATCCTGTATCTTTGATTAGAGTAATCCAGTCTTTGCATGGATCGCAAAATTTTACACCTCTCTCCATGGAAGACACTCTTCAAAACAACTGCCAGTCTGATCTCTTCAAAGAAGAAAATCACTCATATTTTACCAGTGATAAAGGGGATTAATTACTGTCAGAACCCCATTCAGAGGACCACAGGGCAAACAGGAGCTACTGGGCCGAATCGTGGATGCTGAGGCATTTTACTCTTGATGTTCTGGGGCATCGCCTACTATGGATCGGCAGCGACTGGGACAAGAATTTCTTCTGCACTTGACTTTCAGTGGTAGCGTGGGTCGAGCAGTCAAAAGCTGAAATCGGGGAGATAGACACAGGGGAGTGAACACAGTCTCAAATCTCAAAAGGCTCAGCAGTAGTGATAAATGATTGTGCAGTCAGATACTTGTTTTTATAAAAAAGGAGTATTTACATATGAACACACAGAAAAATATGACATTCACAAACAACACAACAGTTCTCTGTGGTCAGGGTTTAATATATTTTAATGTTTTATAGGCAATTCCCTGAGTCCCACTCCCCTTTCCTAGCTATGGTAGTGATTCCCCATTCACTATAGGTGACATTCAGGTTAAGCCCCATTAGTAGTCTGAATGCCAGGGGTCTCATTCTGACTCTTTATTAAAGTTAAAAGTGTCCCAGCACCAAATCGCTATCGGACAGGCAAGTTCCCTCGGGCCAGCACCACTGTCCATCAGTCTTACTCACATAACCACAATCTAAGTGACAAGAGTCTCTGAGCGTGCACCCTTTGTGGGTGCTGAGCTGCAGCGGCTGTCTCCTGGTGTACCCAAGTTGCTCGCACATGGTCCAGCATCAGCAGGGGCCGAAGGGTTGTTGATGCTCCTCTAATCTGGTAAATGGTTTGGAGTCTTCCCACAGGTAGTGTGATGCTCCTGGTGCTGGCCCTCAGTCATGGTGTGGACCAACTCAGGACACCATGGCAGCCTCCTTCCTCCAATGATGGTCTCAACCAGACCACACTCCTTGCCTTCTCCCTGTGGCCCCCTGGCATAGACGGAGTCACCAATCCTCTTTTGCACACAGGCAATGGCCTGTTCGGCACATCAGCAATTTACATGGCAGCCAAAAATGGCATAAAGGGTTGCCAATTTGGTACCTGCACTTGTGGAACAACCCGATCAGTGCTGCAATTATCCCATCTCACTTCAGGGTGGCCTTCCTCTGGCATACAGGGGTCACCAATGTTTCCCAGCACACCAGTAATGACCCGATCAGTGTAGCAACCATCTCCTCACACTTCGCTATGAGGATCTTCACTAGACCACAATCCCTCCAACGCACTCTTCTCCCGCACAGGGTACAATGGTTTCGGCAAGCAGGCAGGTGCTGGTGATCCAGTGTTTAAGGGCAAGTGGTTTTGGATTCCCTGGGTGACGCCCCCTTACCCAGGTGAGACACTTGCAGGCTTTGGCCCACAGTCCTGGTCACAGTCAACATTTTTGCAGAGCTTCTCCTCCCAACTGGCTGACAGTTGACAATTTTGGAAGTCTGGAGCTCCACTGCCTATAGTCCATTTCCAGACACCAAATGTGATTTAGAGTAGGAGTCTTTGAAGTTTATGTTGGGGGTCTGCTTCCTTTTGAAGTGCCCTCTCCTCTGCCCTGTCCTTACCAGAGAAAAAAGTCTGTCACAGCAGGAGGGACTCAACATCTAATAGCCCCACAACACAGGCCATGGGTATGATTAGAGGTTCACAGCTGGATGTCAGCTACAGTGATATGCGTGTCAAAGGTTCCCCTGTTGCCTCAGCCCTACTCTTTATGATTTTCTTATCAGCCCCATTTCCTTCCTGAGATGTGCCCAGGCCCCTTCCAAGTGACCTCTCTGAATGAATGAGCACCCTTAGAAGTATACTAGAGAGTCCAGCTCTATCTTCCTCCAGAGTGTCTCACCCAGCTTACAAAAATGCAGCAATACACACGTCTGGGGCATTCCTCTACCGCTTCTCCTCATGTTCCTCCAGCCAGCCATGGGACTCCAAAAATGGAACACAGAGTCTTCCATGTATTATTCATTTCACAGGCACACATACTCCAAGAACGTGGATATAACATACATGCACTGCACAGCACAGCACTACTTCCTTCATGTATTGTACCATTCACTGGCACACATACACCAAGAACACGCATATAACATACGTGCACTGCATAGCACTACTTCCTTCATGTTTTGTACCATTCACAGGCACACATATGCACCGGGCATGTATATTATATGCACATGTTGAACAACACTGCATTATGCCTGTATTGTACTATTCACATGCACACATACACTGAGTACATGTGTTCTACACACTCACTGTGCAATATTCCACACCAAACCGATGTAGGCCAAGGGTGAATTAAGCACACAGTAGCAGAACTTCAAATGAGTGACCCTACAGCCTGTAGGCATCACTCCAGTGATACAGATAAAAAGACATGTTCACTTCCCCTGCCAGCATCGTGCTGCTTAACTCCTAGCAAAGTCTTTATTTCCTTTCAGCAATTTGAGGGTAGCACCTTGGGCCTCCCAGTCCAAAAAGATAGCTATCCGTGAGACAGGCCTATGTCATGGCACACACACATGATCCGTGTTCACCCATGACAACAAACGTCAGCATTGGGGATCCAGACATCATTACAGTTGGGGCACTCAGGGCAGCATGCGAGGGACTTTTCCATCCTTCCTAAGAACTACCAATCCAAGACAGAATACAATTCAAAACTGTCTAACTCACAAGTTTGCTGAGGTACTCCTTCTTATCTATCTTCACTTCTTACTTTCACTAGAGGACAAAGGGAGTTCTGAAGTAAAGAATCTGTTCTTCAAACAAATACACTGAAGCCTATATTTATACTTTTTTAGTGCCGCGTTTGCGTAATTTTTTGACGCAAGAGCGGTGCAAACTTTCAAACTACACTTGTATTTTGTAAGTTTGCGCCGCTTTTGCGTTAAAAAGCGGCGCAAACGCGGCTCTAAAAAAGTATAAATGTGGGCCTGAATGCGTCTCTAGCTTTAATTTGTCGCTGGAACTCCCTCATCTTCCCACAATACCAACTTGATCAACTTTTCCACCTCTAGCTGATTTGACTCTGCATGTTCACTATCTCCGTTCTTACTGTTGCGCTTACTGCCTACTAACGTGTGTCAGCGCTACGGGAAATCGGAAGTAGATAAATAAATGTAATAATAGCAAGTACAAACCTCTGTTTTATAGGCTGCTATAAAGCTAGAGCGCCGGTGTAAAGGTCACTAACCGTTTGAACCTCTGTGCTGGTACAAAGTATAAAGGTTGTGTGTGTTAGAAAGCAGTCCTCCGGGCCTCTAATGACGACTTCTCAAAGGCTATTGCAGGTGATCATTTGTCCATTAGGGATCCATCAGAAAGGCATATCTAGCTTAGCAGAAAGGTAATTTACTTTGAAAGGAAACGTGTGAGTTATTGTAAATAAATGTCTTTTTCACCTTTACAGGACACGGACAGAAAATATGTTAAAATCATTCGTTACGTCTCCACAGCTCATATGCAGGATTCTGGACACGAACATTCTCCAAACACTGATTAACTGCGCAAATAAGAGGTTACATTTCCAGCCATTATATCACAAAGTTTACCCTAAGGCGTGCCATATTCCTTGAGTGTTTCCTCTTCATTTCATTCCTCAATACAGTGACAAATACTCAGGGGCGCAGCGCGGTTAGTGAGACCGGGGGTGTGTGAACTTCAAATTTCCCAAAAACCACGCTGGCATATCACTGCAAAACATACTATCTTAAAAATGCAGGACACCGGGGGCTTAGAAGGTAGTTGAAAGAGAAAGAAGTGTTGAATTGTTAGGGTTACTAAAAACAGCGTGGTGCTGTTAACGCGTCCTTCTATGTTAATTTATACACATCAGGACTCGTTTTAGGCCGATGAATCTTTGGACCCAGTGGTGGGACACCGTAAGACGAAGTAACTGATCAATATATCAAACAATATATCAATAATATTGTCAACATATATCACCACAATATATTTCATTTTAGACATTAGTTAAACCTTCGGCGCAACCATGATCTTTCAGTCATGAATAACCACACCTTATTGAAGTTTTTGTGAATTTTATTCCCTATTGATTACAATCTAATAACAAATGTATTAATCTCAAAACCAAGAAGCAAAAGAGCATAGTCACAATGTGGTAATAATGCAAAGATCACAAACATAAGATAGTAATATGAAGATAAACAAATCTAAACGTGTAAAACCTCATATATGTTTAGTTCAGCATAGCACCACGTCAGTCACGTCAGTTACGTCAGTCAAGATGAAATGCCTCATCTAACCACAATTAGCATCAGCATGTTGGACTTCATGCAAAACAATTTAGAACATCAATTTGGAAAACATCTGACTAAGGTCTCTAATCAAAAATACACAGCAGTTGGTACCTAGAAAGAAAAGGCTAATAAATGAATTTCAATAGCAACAACATAATTACCCTCCTCGGAATAGGTCAGCATACAGGATCAGTCTTCGTCTTCAGGACATCAGTTAGATCGCCGTCAGTCTATCTAGTCTAAGGGCAGGGGACACCTTCCTCATAAGGAGGAAAATGCAATGGGGCGACTAAGGGTGAGGATGGTTTTATTAAGTCTCAAGTCACCAAACAAAGTGACAGAGTTTCTGGATGCAATCAATATCATTCCCTACCTAGTGCTCTCGAGTCTCCTGTGTCATGGGTTTTTAGCCCTTTTTCATAATACATTCCCCCAAAATTCTATTGGATAGTCACTACACCCCACTATCTGTAACCTATCAAATTATACATTAAGTAATGCATTTGTCATTTTACGATAATTTACAACTTTTTGATTGGTCTTCATAATTGACGTCTTTCGTAGGTGGCACATCCGGGGTTACTTCATTTTCTGGCACGTTCTTCGGGTCAAGAGTTCTCTTTTCCGTGGTTCAGTGTCCTTGAAAGTGTCCATATTTTGTTGCAAAGCGTACAATTTTATACTAAAGCAACTAGCATGCGTATGAGAATATAACGATCAATGATACAATAAGCGGAGAAAAGAACAAATGCTGGGTCATGGCCTTTCGCAAGTCAGCACACTGGAGAAACAGAAAAATATGCTTTAATATGAGAGCTACACAGCTAGTTTTCGACTCACGCTAACTTAAGCTTATGGATTCTAATAAATGCAATCATCGTACGTGTTAACATATTCAATTAATCATAATACAAGCAATTATTTCTTACAGTCGACATTAGTTTATGCATGTGATAATTCTCCACGTTTAAAATACGTTTCAATGAATAATATTGTTAACGCAGCGTTGTTAATATAAGCATTTCACATCTAAAAATAGGTAATGTTTAAACTACGCTCTCTCAGTCCCTCCTCTGATGACGCTAGTCATCACACAATCTTTCTCTTTGATCTTAATTTTTCACCTTGCGCATAATACGCATTTCAACATCTTGCCCTTTATGTGAGCTTTCCCATATTTCATTGAACATTTTCTCTCTTTCACTTTCTTCATTTCGTCGGGTTCTTTTAGTCCAATTTCTTTTCACTTTGTCATTGATTTTACATGCCCCCCATAATCCTAATAGACAAATCAAAACAATTAATAGACCCATCATAATTTTTGCAAGTACCCCATTCCAAATGTTGGTAAACCAGCTTCCCACTCGGGCAATTCCTTTCCCAAATTTCTCCCAAACACCAGGTTCTCTCAAATCCTTCAAGTCTGTACTATCTCTGGTAAGGTTAGTAAGCATGCTTATAATTTTCTTACTATTATCTGGTATGAATGAGCAACAATGACGCTCATTAAGCATTTTGCAGACACCTCCACTCTTTGCTAAAAGAATGTCTAAAGCAAGCCGATTTTGAAGAGTCATAGCTCTTTCTGCAGCAAGTTCAGTATCCATCAGGAGTATGGCTCCTGTAAAATTTGTCAACATGTTATCCACTATAGTAGACAACTTTTGAATTTTCATAGAATTCAAGATAACCCCCACTGATGGGATTATGGCTCCAAATATATCACCAATGACAGCCGCCACTGATTCTCGTTTTTGTCTAGGATGTTGTAATTCAGACATTTTAGGGATTTGTTTTAAGTCATCAATCTGGTATATCTTTGGAAATACTATTCCCAAATAACATGTCCCATACCATCCCTTAGGGAGACGGTAATATGCATTTAGTCCACAAATATAATAGATTCCAGGGATCGCTGGATCTTGTCCATTTAACATAAAGGTCCATTTACTCTGAAACAAAAACACATGCCTACATTCACTCGTACCCACAAACAAATTGTCTTGATCAGATTTTGGTCTATATATACAGAGCTTACCTACATGTAATGCATCTATAGCTAGTTTGCCTTGAGTTTTGATTGCAGTGTAAGCATAATCATTTGCATAAGTACGTTTTTCTAGTCCTTTTTCTAACCTTTCTTTCAGTGCTTTGCGTCTATCATCTGTGTGATCTAAAAAGCTTTTCTCTATAGGAGACAATAAGCAAGTCAAATTGTTACGATGTGCATAAGCAGTTCCAAATGTAAGTGTTGGCTCAAAGAATCCTCTAACTATTTTTATATCATGCTCTTTAGCTAATTTATTTAGGAATTCAATCACAGGCACAAAAGAAAACACAACATCTAAGTTTGAATAAAAGTATTGCACATGCTCTTGATTATAGAATCTTGTTAATAGCAAGCTGCAACTAATTCCATAAGTAAGAGGGAGGCTATGATAAGTAACTCCCTCCTGCACAGATGAAGGAATTTTAGTACATACATAACAATCTTTCGCATCCATAGTTTCCACATACTCATTTAATAAGCGATAGAAGACATTAGTAGAAAGTTCCCCTTTTGCATTAGTTCCCTCATGCATATGTCTTGCATCTTGCTCAAACCTCTCCCACGGTGATAGTTTAGTAGTGGTAGTTTCAGGTTTCGAAGTTGCATTAATAGTTTCTTTCTCTCTCCATGGCATTCCCACAATCACTCCCACAATCATTACTGCACATACAACACCTATTATAAGACCTAACCAACCACACATCTTACTTCCTTTGCTACTGTAAGCCATGTTTGTATAGAATCAGAATAGCAGATCAACAATCAACTTAAGGAAAAACTCTTTGCATATATTACAGCGTCTTCACTCACTCCAGGACCCTTTTCGTCAATTCAGGTTAGCAGCTTGTCGTAATTAGGTTCCTTTAAAGTCAAATCCGGTTTTAGTGTCACTTCCAGTAGCTTCTAAAGTCTCTTTCTCTTTTCAGCTTTCACGAATTCAATTTTAGTCGAGTTTCCCTTTGGATGTCTTCAGGTACCGTAGTATTGGCCTGGTACTTCTCGATCAAAACAGAATGCTAAGAATTCTTGTTGCCATTCAGAGGTTGTAGCATATGCCCATTCAGGACCTGTATATCTTCTGTTTGCTATTCTTTTTCTTTTTAACCTTCGTTCACCTTGTTGTTCTCCTTCACTCAGATCATCTGCTTGTGAAGTATCACTTTCTTCTATTATTGTGTCATTCAATACCTCTCTTATTTTAGGATGTGACTTGTCGGGCCAATTATCGCCTCAATGTGTCTTAGTTCGATGTTTTCCTACAGGACGTTGGACAGCACCCTCCTCTTGTGATATGGTGTTTTCTCTTGACAGACCTGCAACTGGTTCAGGAGACTCTGACACGTTTCGATTTGTATCTACAGTTTCTCCTTCTCTTTCGTCTTCTGGTTCTATGATGAGTTCGGACTCTAACCCGTACTCGTCTACTTCTGGGAGAACCTCTCCTTGGCTTAGTTCTCCTGCTGCCTCGACTGAGATAGGCACTCTGTCACCTCTCTCGAACTCATTGACAGTTTGAGGGACAAGGCTGTTCTCAGTGGATTCTCCAGTAGTCTCAGTTCCTTCTTGACTGAGCTCTGACTCTGAGACTTCTCTTCCTGAAGTTACTGTACCGGAAACTTCAAGTTCCTCTTCAACAGGACACGTTACCCTTTTCGTGTGACTGGCATGTATCCAGTTGGGAACCCCGGCACACTTCACAGCAGTGGTGGTCGTCAATATTACTTGATACGGCCCCTTCCAACGCGGCTCAAGACACGATTTTCTCACGTGCTTCTTGACAACCACCCAATCTCCAGCTTGCAGAGAGTGACCTGGTTCGCCAATTGGTGGCAGCGTGTTAGCTTCCACTTGGTGAGAGAAAGAGTGAATCACGTCAGCCAAGCCTTTGCAGTAATGCAACACCATATCATCTGTAATATTCACTAGTGCATTTGCAGGTACCGCTGGTAATCTCATTGCTCTGCCCATGAGGATTTCATGGGGGGACAGTCCCGTTTTCTTATCTGGGGTGTTTCTCATAGACATCAGTACTAGAGGTAAGGCATCTGGCCATTTCATGTTTGTGGCTGCACACATTTTTGCTATTCTTGATTTTAAGGTACCATTCATCTGTTCAACTAGTCCTGATGCTTCAGGGCGATAGCTACAATGCAGCTTTTGTTCAATGTTGAGTGCGGCACACAAAAGTTTAATCACCTCATTGTCGAAGTGTCTCCCCCTATCTGATTCTATAGAAACCGGAAACCCGAATCTTGGTATCAGCTCCCTGAGTAGTAGTTTTGCCACTGTAAGACTGTCATTCCTACGTGTGGGATATGCCTCAATCCAATGGCTGAAAACACACACAATCACCAACACGTACTTCAATCCTCCACAAACAGGCATTTCGATAAAATCCATTTGCATTTTGTTGAATGGACCTCCAGCTCTCCCAATGTGGCTCAAAGTTACCACAGTTCCTTTTCCAGCATTCATCTGTTGACAGATGACGCATCTGTGGCAAGTGATTTCTGTGGCATGTCTGAATTTTGGATTGAACCAATCAATCTTAAAGGATCTGATCATGGCATCTCTTCCCAGATGTGCCTGCCCATGGTATAACCGGGCAAACTGTGACAAAAGACTATTTGGCAGAACCAGTTTTCCCTCTTCTGAAACCCATAGATCATCTGCCCTTTGTACACACTGCATTCTCTGCCAGGAACGTTTTTCTTCTTTGCTAGCACAACTTTGTAATGTTTTCAGTTCGTTTAAAGTATCAACCACTCGTAATGCTAGACTTAAACTCGTGTCGTTTTCAGGTTGTGGTAACAATTCCCACTGCTCTTTAAACGATATACAATTTAATGCACAAAATCTTGCGACCTGATCTGCATAACTGTTTCCCATAGACACAAAATCTTGTGATCTGGTGTGAGCACTGCACTTTACCACGGCAATTTCAAGAGGTAACTGAATCGCATGTAACAAATCTCTTATTTGTTCACTGTTTTTCACAGGAGAACCAGAGGAGGTCATGAAACCCCTCTGTGACCAGAGTTGGCCAAAATCATGCACAATTCCAAATCCATATCTGCTGTCAGTATAGATAGTGACTTTCAAATTTACAGCTGATTGGCATGCCTTTGTAAGAGCTATTAATTCTGCCACTTGTGCAGAAAACACTTTCTCGAGCCAAGAGGCTTCGACAATGCCAGTTATGGTACATACTGCGTACCTGGCTCTCAATATTCCTGCTGGATCTCTTAGACAGGACCCATCAACAAACATAATGCAATCGTTTTCTTTTAACTGGGTATCCTGTATGTCTGGGCGAGGTTTGGTACAAAGTTCAGTCACCTCGAGACAATCATGCTCAAATTCTTCCCCATCTTTGATTTCGGTATTTTCATTGGGAAGTAAGGTTGCCGGGTTCAGCACAGTGCATCTCTTTAGTGTGACATTTGGTGACCCCAATATAATCGTCTCATATCTAGTGAGTCGTGCATTTGTCATGTGTTGTGTCTTAGTTCGTGTCAATAGAATTTCAACTGAATGTGGAACCATTACTGTCAGAGGGTATCCCATGACTATGCCTTCACATTGTGAAAGGCTTTGACCAACTGCTGCAACTGCCCGCAAACAACCCGGTAAGGTTGCTGCAACAGGGTCCAAGGTAGCTGAAAAATATGCTACAGGGCGATTTGCATCTCCGTGGACCTGTGTTAAAACAGACAAAGAACAAGCATCACGTTCATGACAGAACAACAGAAAAGGTTTCTCATAGTCAGGCATTCCTAATGCTGGTGCCCTGCACATGCATTCCTTTAATTCTACAAATGATTCAAGCTCCTCTTTTGTCAAAGTTATTGTGTATGGCTCATCCTTGACTTCTTTTCCTGTCAATTTTATTAAAGGCTTTGAGATGATCGAGAAGTTAGGTATCCACTGGCGACAGTAGCCCACCATTCCCAAAAACATCCTGACGTCTCTTTTTGTTGTTGGGGGATTCATCTGCAAAACAGCTGTTATTCTTTCCTTTGATATTCTTCGAGACCCTTTCTCAATCAAATGTCCCAAGTATTTCACTTCTTTTTGACAGTATTGTAACTTTCTGGATGACACCTTGTGTCCATTCTTTCCCAGATGATTCAATAATGCAATGGTATCATATTTACAACTGTCTCTGGTTTTGGATGCAATCAGCAAATCATCAATGTACTGCACAAAAGTCGAATTAAAAGGCAGCACAAGAGGTTCCAAGTCCTTCTTCAATATCTGATTGAAGATAGATGGTGACTCAGAAAACCCCTGAGGAATTCTGCACCAACTGTACACCTTATCCAGGAATTTGAAACTGAACAAAAATTGGCTGTCTTCATGAAGAGGTATCGAAAAGAATGCTTGTGATAGATCTACCACAGTAAACCATTCAGCATCACAAGGAACCCGGAACATTATTACTGCTGGGTTAGGTACCACAGGGCAGCATTTTATCACAATTTAGTTTATTTTTCTCAAATCCTGCACAATTCGAACTTTTCCACAGGGCTTCTTTAAACCCATTATGAGAGAGTTACACGGACTGCTCAAAACTTCTGAGAAAATCTGCAATTATTTGTGACACCTCAATGAGGACATCCTGGGTCATGTAGTATTGTGGCACTTGTGGGAACACTGCATTCGGCTTTATCTGAACCTTGACTGGTTCTACTCCTTTTATCAACCCTACTTCTTTCCCAGTCAAATCCCACACTTTCTCTGTTACGGTCCCTTGTAGATCAACAGGTAGGTCGATCAAAGTATGCATTGGGAATAAAGTAATCAAAGGGTAGTCTTCATTTGTTTCTGCTTCTTCCTCTACAAATTGACTCTCGTCTCCCTCATCGTCACTGTTTGCTTGTACTTCTATTCCATCGTTGGAACAGGTAATCGAACATTTTGTCTTACACAGTAAGTCCCTTCCTAGTAAGGATACTGGACGTGAATCGCATACAACAAATCTATGCAGGCCTTGGAAGTTGCCAATTTCAACCGGCACTGGATCAGTAATCGGATTAGTCAGGTACTGGTTTGCCACACCAACCATTCGTATAGTACGGCCTGAGAGAGGTAATCTCTGGACTTCTGCACTTCGAACTGTTGAGCGTGTAGCTCCTGTGTCGACCAAAAATGAAACCTTATAGCCCATTACTTTTCCCTCTACATATGGGCCTCTTTGATCCACCTCTAAAGATGCTGCAAGCCTGCACTCTTCACTGTCTGAGCTGTCATCTGACCAATCCTCATTCATGCCACTTTCACCTGGTAATGGGAATTGTTGCACAGTGTTATTTTGATTGGTTACCTGGCCTGTGACCTGCTGAGGAAGCATCACCTGTTGCTGTCCCATCGGAGCCATTGGTAATTGCATTTGCTGTCTAGGCACCATAGGAATCTGCTGCTGTACTGGTTGCATTGGTACTGACTGAAAACGCGGCATTTGCATCTGCTGCATGGGCTGTACCCCTTGCATTTGTACAAAATTATTCTGAAAATTCGGGTTTTGATGTCTCACTTTTGGACCTCGTGGTTTTTGTAATGTACCGACATTAATGCTTTGCTGAACTGCACCATCCTGCACCATATTTGGACAATCCCGTTTCCATTGCCCCACGCACCCGCACGCATGACATGGTGACATCTTTTTCACTCCTTGACCGTCATTTTGAATAACAACATTATTCATGTTCGAACCACGGTTCACAAACCCTCGACCTCTGCCTCTCGGCTGTGCCTGAAACACACCATTCATTTGCGGTTGTTGCTGTATCATTTGCTGAACTCCATTTCCGTGTATTCCGGCTTGTGCAGCCCTTATCTGCATCACCATCACTTTCTCCTTCAACTTTTTCTGCTTCAACTCAATCTCATCACTACAGTATTTCACATACTGCAACACCTCATCAATCGGTTTAGCTTGCCAACAAATCAAATGATTCTTAATCATCTGGCTAACCTCTGGTCTCAGCCCTTCAATGAATCTGAACACAAGGTGATTCATGTCCTTCGGTTCAATAGTCTCAGTACCACTGTAATGTTTGAACGCTTTCAATAATCTCTCGTAATAAGCATGTATTGACTCCATAACCTCTTGAGAGGTCCGGTCGATTTTCTGCCAAACGGTCACTTTCGGCGACACCTTTTGTTTCAAGAACTCAATTACTTTATGATAATATTTCATCACCTCCTCTGATGGTGCTCCAGTCACCTTATCTCTTGCCGGCTCCTTCGTGGGCCAATCTACACCTCTCTTGCACTCGAGCCACAAATCCGGCGGAACAATGATCTCAAACAAAGTATTCAAGTCTTCCCAGAGACACTTTGCAAGCTTCACAAACCTATCCGTTTGTTGATACCACTCGATCGGCTTCTCTCTTAGCCTAGGATAATCATTCGTAAAGGATAAAATGTCTCCTCTAGTCCATGGCACATGCACTAAAACACCACCAGCTGTCTCTCTCATAGGTAAGATTTTTACTGAATCCAGATTAGGTGAGGTCCTGACTTCATTGGACCCTGGACTATCTCCCTTTCCCTTATCTCTTTTCTTCTCCCATCGGCCTTCCCATTTCTCCAATGAACCCCAAATTTGTGCACTTTGCAACAGTTCTCTCAGATGTGCATTCATGCCTGCAGATCTCATGTGTTCAAAATCTTTGGAGTCAAAATCTAATCTGTAACTTCTTTTCAAATGTTTAGTATTTCCGATATCGATATTGTATTTGTCTGCCAAATTCGCTAATCTCTAATGTTCTTTGCCTACCTCTTTGGTAATCTTGGGACATAAGTATCTCAATTCTGCCTCAGTGTATGATTCCAACCTATTTACTCCCATTGTTCCTTCCACTAATTCGGCAGCTTCTGCCCCTAGTCGTACAAAATTCAAGTATTCGTCTTGTTTTCCTTTCTCAGGTTCAACTGTGGTTACTGTATTCTTTTGTGAGGTACAAGTTTTCTATAACCACTCATTTAACTGTTGTACTGTAAAACCCTGCAGTGAAATGTTCCCTGCATGTATCATAGGAGAGTGTGAAGTATTTGTACTCATGGTTTGGGGAGTTAAAACTCCCAACCCTGCTTGACGCATCGCTTCGAGAGGTGCCCCTACTGGACTAAGGTCCATCAAGGGTCTCGGTGGCTCATTTACTTGCTCTCCCGGGGCCATTATCTGTGGAGTTCTCATAGGCCCTCCTCTTATCGCTTCCTGAGTCATAACTCCCTGATCACACATCCCTGTTTTATCTTGTGCATACAACGGCACTGGGGGACCAACAGTAATAGGTAACGATATAGCGGCAGGTGTCTGGCCTGAACCCAGACTTCTTGGAGCCGCAACACCATAGGTCTGCTCCAGTGTACCCAGTACAGGTACTAACGGTGGTCCCGCTACAGGGTTATACCCAGGTATCAACTGTGGCGGTTGAGACACTAGCTTCGGGGTCGATTCAATCTGTATTAGCTTTGGCTTTGTGTATATCGGGTCTGGCGGCACTATCAAGTTCGTAGTAGTCTCAAGCACTGGAACATCAGGGTAAATTCTCTTTATCTGCGGTGGAGGCTGCAACAGTATCGGCAAGTCTGGTCCAGTGGGTACACTGACACCATTCTGTATCAAAGCTGTATCGCTAGTCTGTACCGTATCAGTAACTCCCTTCTCCTGCGTCTGCTTCCCAGGATCCAAGCTAGTGCTTGGAGCGCTGTCGCTCACCGCATACGGTGGCGGACGATCATGTAACAATCTATCCATAAATTCCTCATCATCTGAATCATCTTCCTCTTCCCAGGACCTTTTATTTTCTTTAGTTTTGCCAGAATCTTTGTCAGTTTTACAGAAGGCTTTCTTTCCCTGTGTCTCTTCTCCCTGGGCTATTGCTGGGAATAACTTCAACCCATCTACGATTCCCCTTCTCCACATTTTGCTCTCGTTGTCCCACCTAGCTTCTGCATATGATTTCTCTGCCCTTCTGAGCCTTCTCTGAAACCTTTCTTGTCTGTGTCTAAGAGCTATTAAGTCCCAAATCGCTAAAGCCTCGTATTGTGCCGGTCTCGGAGGTGGCTTCTGTGTACTTAACATCCACCTCAGATTTTCTAGTACCTTTGGATTAAACGTCCCATGCTCTGGAAACGCTAAACACCCTTCTTTTTCTGTTAATTTGCGCCACTGTTTCATCCATAAACAAGGTGCGACACCTTTCTCTTCCATCACCATGTATGCCGGAGTACCCTCAGGTGGTGTAGGTTCCCCATCAGTTGCTACAATATACACATCTCCCTTTAGAGCGCTCTTGAATGCCTTGACAAAATTCATTTTTTCGATTCTTTTATTTCGTATTTAATCAGAAATGGCTTAGTTCCCAGGACACTCTTCACCTGCCCTTTCTCAACCTATTGCCTCTCACGGACGGCAGCCAATCCGTGCGCGACCCCTCTCGGCATCTGACCTATCTCAGCGCGGTACCACTGACGTCACACTCACACACACTGCAGCTGACAAAGTCTTGCGGCTTGTCCACTCTTCACTGATCCCTACAACTCACACAAACTAATGCAAATTATTGCGAGAACCTTAAAATGACAACACAAATCTGTCGGTTTACTACAGGAAAGGTAACACATTTGCTTCAGAACTTTACAGAGATTTCACTTGAAGCCTCGGCCGCTACTCTCTCCTTCTCAGTTCCCGCATACGCAAGCAGAATTCGACCCGACAATTCTACTCTCGACTTGTCAATGACTCCTAGTGCACTTTAGAATTTGTCAAATCTCCATCGAAGGTTTCATACATGCATCATAACTCAAACTCGACTTGTCAACCACGCCCGATTGACCTACTAAACCGCACAGATTACAACATAAACCACATTTATCATCATAGTCCGGAGTCTTAGACCTCAACAGGTCCGTACACGACAACCAACCACGTGGATAATTTTTTTGAGCAACAAGTGCTACATTCACATGAAGTACGCCAACTTCCCTACTATCATACTGTGGAGTACGCCTACTCCTGCTAAACAACACTTAATTTGGCCTAAATACACACAAAATGTTCACAACCACCTGCAAAATACATAAGCTCAGGTAAGCGCAAAGACCCTTACCACGCACACTATGGCACCGAGAACATTCCCAACTCATTTAGGCAGGCTCCGAGATCCCGGGAAAGCCATGGCGAACTTAGCAACCCATCATCTCTCCAAATTGCATTATCACAGAAAAACAAATTAAACAATGAAACTCTGTCCTACGCCCCCAAGGGCCAAACCGTCGTCTGCTACCAGAACTGTTAACACGTCCTTCTATGTTAATTTATACACATTAGGGCTCGTTTTAGGCCGATGAATCTTTGGACCCAGTGGTGAGACACTGTAAGACGAAGTAACTGATCAATATATCAAACAATATATTAATAATATTGTCAACATATATCACCACAATATATTTCACTTTAGACATTAGTTAAACCTTCGGCGCAACCATGATCTTTCAGTCATGAATAACCACACCTTATTGAAGTTTTTGTGAATTTTATTCCCTATTGATTACAATCTAATAACAACTGTATTAATCTCAAAACCAAGAAGCAAAAGAGCATAGTCACAATGTGGTAATAATGCAAAGATCACAAACATAAGATAGTAATATGAAGATAAACAAATCTAAACGCGTAAAACCTCATATATGTTTAGTTCAGCATAGCACCACGTCAGTCACGTCAGTTAATTCAGTCAAGATGGAATGCCTCATCTAACCACAATTAGCATCAGCATGTTGGACTTCATGCAAAACAATTTAGAACATCAATTTGGAAAACATCTGACTAAGGTCTCTAATCAAAAATACACAGCAGTTGGTACCTAGAAAGAAAAGGCAAATAAATGAATTTCAATAGCAACAACATAATTACCCTCCTCGGAATAGGTCAGCATACAGGATCAGTCTTCGTCTTCAGGACATCAGTTAGATCGCCGTCAGTCTATCTAGTCTAAGGGCAGGGGACACCTTCCTCATAAGAAGGAAAATGCAATGGGGCGACTAAGGGTGAGGATGGTTTTATTAAGTCTCAAGTCACTAAACAAAGTGACAGAGTTTCTGGGTGCAATCGATATCATTCCCTACCTAGTGCTCTCGAGTCTCCTGTGTCATGGGTTTTTATCCCTTTTTCATAATACATTCCCCCAAAATTCTATTGGATAGTCACTACACCCCACTATCTGTAACCTATCAAATTATACATTAAGTAATGCATTTGTCATTTTACGATAATTTACAACCTTTTGATTGGTCTTCATAATGACGTCTTTCGTAGGTGGCACATCCGGGGTTACTTCATTTTCTGGCATGTTCTTCGGGTCAAGAGTTCTCTTTTCCGTGGTTCAGTGTCCTTGAAAGTGTCCATATTTTGTTGCAAAGCGTACAATTTTATACTAAAGCAACTAGCATGCGGATGAGAATATAACGGTCAATGATACAATAAGCGGAGAAAAGAACAAATGTTGGGTCATGGCCTTTTGCAAGTCAGCACACTGGAGAAACCGAAAAATATGCTTTAATATGAGAGCTACACAGCTAGTTTTCGACTCACGCTAACTTAAGCTTATGGATTCTAATAAATGCAATCATCGTACGTGTTAACATATTCAATTAATCATAATACAAGCAATTATTTCTTACAGTCGACATTAGTTTATGCATGTGATAATTCTCCACGTTTAAAATATGTTTAAATGAATAATATTGTTAATGCAGCGTTGTTAATATAAGCATTTCACATCTAAAAATAGGTAATGTTTAAACTACGCTCTCTCAGTGCCGAAAGCAGTTTTGCTGTGCCAAGCTGCGACATTTCAAAAAAGCAGGGAAGGGCCGTATTTACCAGAATGCAGCGCATCCCTGTGCTTTCCCTTGAGCCTAATCAGCTGCCTAGTGTCAGTGCAGCCACTCTTGTGCCATGGTGCAAGGATGCCTGCGTTGTGAGGGGTGATTATTTTTGTGCAGGAAGGCACACCTTCCTACACAAGACAATCACTAATGGCACTTTGCTCCTTCCATGTGTACTTCAGAATGCAGCACACATAGAAAGAACTAAAAATGAGCAGCAATAAAAGTATTTCTCCTTGTTGCATCACTAACACCAGCCCTGGGGAGGAGTTAGTTTTTGGCGCTGCCTCAGGTTTACGTTTCCTTGTAAATCTGGGGCAGTTTAAAAAAGCAATGGGTGTTGCAAGGATACGCCCACAGCAACACCCATTGCACGCCCCTTTGCCGCAGAAAACTGTGTTGGGTGGCCCATTGATGCAAGGCTGCATTAAGCCATGAAAAGTGACTCAAGGCTGTCTTGTAAATATGGAGCTGGGCACAGCGCAACCATAGCGTTGCAAAAAGTGAAGCTTCGGTGGTGCGAGGGGCTTGTAAATGAACCCCCTTATGTTGTGAAACAACAAACAGTTTTAGGAACTTCAAAACAGGGAGGAGAGAGAGAGAGAGAATGTGTGCGCGTGTGTGTGCTTTCAAACATTCTAGGTAAAATCCGACAGACACATCACCATACCCAACTTATAGGACCCTGAAGCTACTTCTATGCAAATCCTTCTGATGCATATCCATCAGCCAGGTTTAAGCAACCCACAGCACGAATGTCCACAGAGCATCTCTGTTCCATACCCAAATGTCATCACACATCTCCAAAGGATCCTGTATGAATGCATGGATGCTTACAGTGTTCATTCTATTTTCTGATTGGAGGGTGCTGTAGCCAATACACGCTACCTGGTGTCTTCTTGAATCCTGGGCGGTTGCAAAGCCATTTTACCTCACATGTGACAGGCCAAAACCTCTGTTCTCTGCTTGCACGAAGTCAGAGTGCATGTGACTGTCTTTATAGCATACCCACTATTCTAACTCCCCTGGCCCTGGACAGTAGCGGTTCGAAAAGTTGGCTCTGGAGAGGGGGCAAAGAAAACAAGTATGAGAGACTGTAAAATGGATGGCAAATCCCATCCAGGTCCTATGGCAGCATGAAAGGCAACCTTTTTGTCCTGCCAGGCGACCTGTGTCTGAAAGACAGGCACCATACGTCCAACTTTCAAGCAGTGCAACAAACCAAGCCACCTTGCTGCGCTACATGAAAGTGAAAGGGCAGGACTGCCCCATACATAACATTATACTGTGCATTGCTGTCCTTTCCTTGCAGTGGTGCACTTTTGGCTGCCTTGTGCCAGCGCAGGCACTCTTGTATCCTGGTGCAAGGATGGCTTCTTTTTGTACAGAAAAGGACACCTTTATGAACAAAAACAAAGCTTGGATGCATTTTCCTCTTTTTATGTGTGCTGCTGAATGCAGCACTTTTAGACAGAGGAAAACACGAGGAGCAATAACAATATTTCTCCTTGTTACACCTCCCTTGGGAAGGTGCAGTATTTTGACGTATTCTCAGGTCTACCACTAATGGTAAATCTGAGAATACACCAAAATCCATGGGTAGATGCATGGGAACAGCCACGCTCCACTCATGGAACGTCTTCCTGGGGCACAGTAATGCCAGGCAGTGATTTGCGATGCCTTGTGTTTCTCTAGATTTATCAAGCCGTGCAGGGCCATGCAAGGTGGCCTTGTGTAGCCTTACAAATCTGATTTTAGTGTAGCATCCCCCTTGCACCCCTTGTGTGGCGCAAGGGTGATGCAACACTATGATAAATGTGCCCCAAAGTTTCTATTAAGACATATTTATAGCTGTGATCCATAGCCATCCCTCACACCTGAACCTTAACAAAAATCCATGAAAAGTACAACAAGCATATTTTGTTTGCACAATGACAGGGAGAAGTGAATGTCATTTCAAAGCTCAATTATCTATTTATGTTTGTATCTAACTGTTCTTACACATTTTTGAGTTTAACAATATTGACATACTCACTATATTTGTTTCTTTTGTATAGGATTCAAATAATCATGGGACTACTTTAGACCACTGATAAAAACAGATAGCAGGATCATCCTTTTCATTCACCCTGTCACATGTTTTATTGCATTCCTGTATGATATATAAAATGTGAGCAACATAAAAGTGTATAATATCTTTAAGGACTGTTTTAATTTGTAATTTGTATCTATATTTGTATGTATGTGGTATTCCTATAGTGCAAACCTTGCCAAAAGACAAAGAAGCACTGTATAGGATCAAATCATGCATAAAGTCAGTGGTTAATGTATTGCGATAGAGGTGCATTTTCAACTCTTTACTAAATTGGAGCAGTACTTGGGTGATCATAATGGATGTTGTTCCAGATCCTGGGTGCATAGATGGTAAATGCCTGCTGTCTTATGTTTACACTTCTTAATCTGCTGTCTGATGTTTTCCTGGTTGCTGGTGTGCAGAGAACTGCCTGATTTGGGGAGGTTGTCTGTAAGGTAAGTGGGATGCAGGTCGTGATGGCTTTTAAAATGGTGCAGTTGGTGTTGACAATGGGATGGGCCAGCAAGGGGAGCCAATATAGTTCCATCAGGAAGAGGGTGATAATACTTCCTCGGGCCCTGGATCAGAAGTGCTCGGGTATGTAGGATGCTCTTAAAGGCTGCTAGTCTGGGAAACTATGAAGCAGAGCATTGCCATCATCCTGATGCAAGAATACGAGAGCTTGAGCAACAGTTCTGAAGTTGCTTTCTGGAAGAAACAGTTTGTCTTTCTTTAGAAGAGAACCCTTGTACCAAGCATTCTTTGTGTTTTTTGCCAATGTGTTTCTTGAGGGTGAGGTTGGTGTCTATGGTGAATCTAAGTGACTTGGCATTCGGTGAAAGTTAGTGATTAAACCTGTTGTGGTTCACATCAACGAGCCAGGATTAAACTGTTTCTTGGTTATTGTTCTAGGCAAATAACAAGAATCATGTCTTGGTTGTGTTGAGCTTCAGGTAGGCACTGGACATCCAGGTCTGGATGATGTGCAGGGTATGTTTGAGACTTTGTATGCTGAAGATGAGGAAACGTTCAAGTAGAGATGTGCATCATCACCTCATTGGTGAATCTTTAATCTGGGATCTGTGAACAGAGCACCAAGTGGCTTCATGTAGAGGATGAATTTGACAAGGGACAGTATATAACCCTGGGGGAATCCACAGGTGATAGGGATCTTCTGAGATCTGATAATACCCATGTGATCAAACTGGTGTGGTTTAGAAAGGTAATAAGAGAACCATGAGACATTGTTGGTGAATAACATTTGAGACTCCAGGGTGTGTATGATTTAAAAAAAATCTTTTTATTGAACCATTTCATGTTAGATCGTACAGAATTCAGTCAGGTCCTAAACATCATCACATGTAGTTTAGCCAAATAGCAAACACATTATTTCTGCCTGACATGTAGTACATTTACAATCAAAGTGATTATGATGGTAAAGTTGCCCAATTTACAAAGGTTCGAAAGACAGTGTTCCTATGGTCCAGCCCTCTCATCATTCAGAATGTCCTTTCTGAGTCTGATGTGGGTTATTGGTTGAGGTGTGGACCCAGTTGCCGCAAAAAAGTATTGAAATTGAAAAGCGTTGCTAAACCCAGAGTACATTCAAGAATAATCTTTCTGAGCTTGTAGTGTATGGTCACATGTAGATTGGAATTATCACGTGGAGTCCAGGTATTAGATTCAAGGTAGTTTATTGATGCCCTTTTGAATAGGAGATCATTGGCATTTGAAAAGTGAGCCAAAAGAGAGCCGCCACTTGTTTTGCCTCCTATGGATGGTCTACCTGGGGCTTTTTTAAGGCTGTGAGGTATATAAAAGCCAGGTCAATGTCGTGTAAGGCTATTTAGAAGACAGCATGCATATTATTTTGGTGTGGTAAGAGAAAGAAAAAGTACCTTGATATACCCAGTGAGACCAGTGTGTGGTGAGCATAAAAGGGGAAAATTGGGATTGACACCCCAGTGAAAACAAAACAAAATCCAAGTGCATTGTTTGTCATCAAATTGCAGCGAATGTTATAGCTGAATCATGCACATTGTCTTATCCAGGCGACTGATTGACACCTGATCTGTTCGATATAAGTCAATAAGGATGCTCAATGAAGGACTACACGCCAATTTTGAACACAATTTAGCTTTACTAGAGGATCAGGTAAATATGTACATTTGGCACACCAACAAAATAGAATGAGAATAGCAATGAAGAGCATCAATTTATATGTAAACATACGACAAAGAGCATCTATTTATATATATATATATATATATATATATATATATATATATATATATATGAGCAAAGAGTTCATTGACAGATATAAGCTTTGATTAACGGTATACGAAATGCGTATTTCAATTACTGCAGCAAGCTCATGTTGTAGTTTGGACTCTTGCTCTGAGCAAGGCTGCTGGTCTCAGGATGACAGTACTTTCATTTGTAGGTGACTAAGGCCCTCATTCTGACCCTGGCGGTTTCTAACCGCCAGGGCAGAGGGCAGAGGAAGCACCGCCAACAGGCTGGCAGTGCTTCCGGGGCAATTCTGACTGCGGCGGTAAAGCCGCGGTCAGAAAAGGGGAACCGGCGGTTTCCCGCCGGTTTTCCCCTGCCCCAGGGAATCCTAGCGCCGCCATGGGGATTCCGACCCCCTTCCCGCCAGCCTCTTCCTGGCGGTTTACACCGCCAGGAAGAGGCTGGCGGGAAAGGGTGTTGTGGGGCCCGTGGGGGCCCCTGCAGTGCCCATGCACTGCAGGGGCCCCCTAACAGGGCCCCATTAAGATTTTCAGTGTCTGCTTGGCAGACACTGAAAATCGCGACGGGTGCAACTGCACCCGTCGCACCCCAGCAAATCCGCCGGCTCCATTCGGAGCCGGCTTCATCTTTGCTGGGGCTTTCCCGCTGGGCCATCGGGCGATCGTTTGAAGATCGCCCGCCGGCCCAGCGGGAAAGTTGGAATGCTCCCGCGGTCATTTGACCGCGGGGCGGTGTTTGGGCGGTTTCCGCCCGGCGGGCGGTGCCCGCCGCCCGCCGGGGTTGGAATGACCCCCTAAGTCTTTTCCTACAACTTAGTTGTAACTGTTGTCCAAACCTTACCGGCTTACTAGCAGTACTTCACCAGAAACACAATAGTAAAAAGGTGATTTGTAGCAGTCGCTTACGCATGGACTCAAAGTAAGATTTCTCAAGGTTGTCGTGGTTAAACGGAAATTACCCTTTTCTCACAGATGTATTATGTCTCATACAAACAAAGGCAATAACACAAATGCAGTGAAATTATAATAGTTTTTATTTAACATAACTGCCATTTGCGATAAGTTGCATGTACTGCAATGATTAGGATAATGAATATACCAAGCAACAGTATTGTGAAGAAGAGAGTCATGGTTATAAAGACCCCCACCATTTTTGCAATATATGAAAGAAATATATATATATATGTACGAGATGGAATATGCCCTAATACCCTAATGAGAATAGGCCTAACCTCCTACCTAAAGGAGAGCTGGGTTTGCTAAACCTAATCTGCCAAAACCATGTCCATGAGAGGAGCCCCCAACCCTCGTTACCTTGGAATGAGGTCTCTATCTCAGACTCCGTAGGGACACGAAGACTGGGTCAGCGTCAAGACGACTGCAGCATCGGCATCAGCGATGCCCTCTGGTCGGAATCCCTCTGATTAGCTGTCTAAAGTGTGATGTATTTATACAGATCTACAAGGTCCCCTGACGTAAGTGTAATTCAAAACAATAGATAACAGGCATACTTGGGACGGCAATTAATATCAACAATCCCTCGAAAGTATAGAGAGGGAAAATCCCTAAGTGTGAACACCTACTGTATGTTTGTCTTTCGTGCTTGATCTTGATGCCTTGGCGCTGTGACACTGATAATAAAACCCATAACAATTGGCCTGACTATAAACAAGGCCGCCATCTTAAAGGAAATAAATAATTAAATGGACTAAGACAGAGCAAGCGAAGTAGGTTAAAAGTCACTAGGTGACGGGGGCACGAGTTTACAAGCCTACGGCTAAGCTAACTCCTGTTATCCCGTTAAAACAAACTAGGATTCACTACACTCACACTACGATGTTCCGGGAAGTAAAATATAAACAAGCTGAATACTTCAGATTATGAACACAGTGCAAGCATAATAATCAATCATAATAATAGAGCAGAGAAACAAAGGCCTTTCATCCGTGAGTGGAACTTAACTTAGTCCATAAAATTCTGGGAAGCCCTCTACCGCCCGCTTGGACATCTCTCCCCCTCGAGCGTTACGGTCTCTGAACAGCAAAACAGGGAGGCAGCTCTGTGGGCCTGGAGATGGCAGCTTTCACAAATCCATCTGCGTGCTTCAATCCCCTCACACGCACTTCAGTGCTTAAATAACCTGAAGCTTGGAGTCTATCCCTTTATAGCATTTTCTAGCTTTGCTATCAGCACGTGTCTCTTGGCTACTCTGCCATTCCCTGGCCATTGTTTTCATTCCATCTTTTTCCTGTACTCTCGTTCTCAAGGTTGAGATGACCTCCGTCTTTCGCTCCTACACATCCTGTTTCTTACACATGCAGCTGCAAATAAGATTATCTATGGAATGTTGGAAAACAAGCTTAAAAACAAACATTGTGAACTGAGAGAGCGTAGTTTTAAATATTATCTATTCTAGATGTGAAATGCTTAGATTTAACAAATACTGCATTAATAATATTATTCATTGAAACGTATTTTAACGTGGAGAATTTTTCACATGCATAAACTAATGTTGACTGTAAGTAATAATTGTTTGTATTATGATTAATTGAATATGTTAACACGTACGAAGACTGCATTCATTAGAATTCATAAGCCTTAAATTAGCGTGAGTCGAAAACTGGCTCTGTAGCTCTCATATTAAAACGTATTTTTCTGTTTCTCCAGTGTACTGATTTGCAAAAGGCCATGAACCAGCAATTGTTCTTTTCTTCACTTATTTGCAACAATGCTAAATTTTCTCATCCGCATGCTAGTAGCTTTAGTATAAAAATTATGGACTTCGCAACAAACATGGACACTTTCAAGGACATTAAAACGCGGAGAAGAGAACTCTTGACCCGAAGTGTGTGCCAGAAAATGAAGTAACCCCGGATGTGCCACCTACGAAAACGTCAATTATAAAGACCAATTAGAAGCACGAGAAATATCATAGAATGACAAATGCATTACTTAATGTATAAATTGATAGGTTACAGATAGTGGGGTGTAGTGACTGACCAATAGGATTTTGGGGGAATGTATTTCGAAAAAGGGATAAAAACCCATGTCACAAGAGACAAAGGGCATTAGTTAGGGAATGATATCGATTGCATCCAGAAACTCTGTCACTCTATTTGGTGATTTGAGACTTAGACAAAACCATCCTCACCCTTAGTAGCCCCATTACACTTTCTTCCTTATGAGGGAAGTGTCCCCTGCCTTTAGCTTAGATAGACTGACGGCGATTTAACTGATGTCCTGAAGACGAAGTCTGACCCTGTATGCTGACCTATCCTGAGGAGGGTAATTATACCGTTGCTAATGGAAATTCATTTATTTTGCCTTTCCTTTCTAGGTACCAACTGCTGTATGTTTTGATTAGAGACCTTAGTTAGACTTTTTCCAAATTGATATTCTAAATTGTTTTGCATGAAGCCCAACATGCTAATGCTAATCAGTGGCTAGATGAGGTGTCCATCTTAACTGACGTAACTGACGTGACTGACATGATGCTATGCTGAACTAAGACCTTTAGGAGGTTCTATGTATTTTGATTTGTTATCTTCATATGATTATCTAATATTTGTGATCTTTGCATTGATGAAAACTTACCATAGTCGCCGCTTTGTAATAATGTTCTTTGCTTCTTGGTTTTGAGATTAATACATTTGCTATTAGATTGTAATCAATAGGGAATAAAATTCACAAAACTTCAACAAGGTGTGGTTATTCATGACTGAAAGGTCATGGTTGCGTCGAAGATTTATTAATGTCTAAAGTGAAATATATTGTGGTGATATATGTTAACAATATTATTGACATATGGTTTGATGTATTAATCAGTTGTCTCGTTTTACGGTGTCTCACCACTGGGTCCAAAGATTCATCGGCCTAAAACGAGTCCTGATGTGTATAAATGAACATAGAGGGACGCGTTAACAGAACTTTTCCACGTTGTTCGGGTTTCAGCAGGCATCACGCCCATCTACACTGTTCAAGCTAATTAACCCTTCATGTCACAATGTCTTCCGCACCTTTCCCTATACTGATCACACATGAAGGATACCATCAATTAGTGGTTGTCTTTAAAGATTATAAGTGAATCACGCACAGTTGGGTATACATCCAGATGAGAGAGCATGTGCTGGCAGAGTATAGTTAGTAACCAAGAGCTAGTATGTGTTTGTTGTATTTTTGTTATAACATCAATGAATAGCTAAAAAACAAATCATACCTAGCAGAAAGTCATCAGAAACAAAGTCCATTGTTGTACAATACATATTGGCCGGGCATTGTATTCAGTCTGTGTGAGAAGACGATTATTTTATATAACATATGAACTTGTAGACATAGGTTCAACATATAGCAATAACATTCACAGTGACAGGTGTATAGCTGATCATGAGCATAATTAATTGCAGACCTTGTAGGTGAACATAACTTACAATTGGAGAACATTAACAAAAGTAAAACTAATTATGTGTAGGTTTGTGTCTGGTTTGCAATAGAAACAGTTAAGAATGAATCAGCCAAATCCAGGAGAGAGTACTAGTATGTGATGAGTCCAAATAACAAGTCCCATAATCCCTAGAGGCATCGGTCAAACTTATAAATGGTCCGAACTGGATCGGACCTGTTGTCACAGATCCTAACTATAAGAATTAATCATCTATGTTTTCCCGAGTGCTAGGGTCAGCGCTCAATGAGTAAGTGAATCGTGAGCATATTACGAAATCCACATGTAAAAAAGGAGAAACTAGCTGCTTATCAGCCCGTTAAAACGGGTCGCTTACTGGACTGGAGATGAATACAATTCCTACACCTGAAGCTGGTATTCCAGGCTAAATCCCACGTAATGATGGGCGTTTTGCTCCAGCGCCATATTTATTGTAATCAAACTCATTCATCCTTCTTCTATTTTCACGGCCCAATAAGCTAACAAGAAGGAGCGTTTTAGCAGCAGCCATGATGAAGAGGATATCAGATATAGGGGGCTGGGAATGGTAAAACAAGTTATAAATAGTTACAGGAAGACCGAGCATGTGTCATACTATGATTGTTAGAGCAATATAATGGGTGCATTTAAGCGGCGGCCACGATGCAGAGGAAGTCATTTGTGAAAAATGGGGAATCCATGTGCAAAGTATAGATATAATCACAGACGGACCAAGCATGTATCAGTCTACAATTACTAGAGAAAGTCGACGTACTCGTCAGGGTAATGTTACATGTTACATTGAGTGATATTCCTGGCTAAATCCTACATGGCATTGCGATGTATAGGCACACCACCGTATTAGGTATAGTTCCACTCATTCAAGCTTCTACTAATGTCAAGGCCCTATGAAGCAGCATCAAGATAGATGCGTTTTAGCTACAGCCATGATGAAGAAGTGGTCATATGTAGGTGGCCAGTGGTTAAAAAAATATAGAGATATGGTCATAGACAGAACGTGCGCGTGTCATGCTAGAATTGCTAGGGAAAAGTTGGAGTTTATTGCAGAATAACAACCAAGGTAAAGAGAGTAGGCAATCGTGATTGGGAGATTGTTAAAGGGAGACAGGACATATTATTCTATGTCAGGGCCGGAGGCTCAGATTATGCTTCTCTTTCTATGCTTTATTCTTCCACAGCAGCCAATGAGAGAAGACAATACCAAAAAACTACAAATCCCATAAGTCAAAGCATACCAAATGACCATAGAGAACAATATAAAACACCAAGAGGCCATAACACTTCCTCTTTCTTTGCTGCTTCCGCAGTCAGCTAAGTACTCTTCTTTGGCTCTTGATTTGTGGCTTGTTTGCTTTTCTCAGAGCGTTCCGCTCGGCCTATTCTTTTAGTGGAGCGGGAGCGGGAGTGTCGGCTTGTCCGATTTATGGGGCTTCGGTGAGGCGATTTGGCGGCAGACGCTTAGCGCGCTCTTCCAGCGTTGCGCGCGTTTTTGTTCTCCTTCAGGCGCCCGCGTTTTTTCTCGTTGCCCTGACAACCGTCGTCTTTGACACGCTGTCAGTGCAACGGAAAGACGCGATCGATTTCTCTCCTTGGAGTTCGTTTGCGCTTGAGTTTCTAAGCGTTTTCAAAGCTTTTTCTTACCCTTTACTGCCGCTTTGTCCTACCGGAGCGCCCTTTTTTTTTGTACTCCCAGACGCCCTGTGGTTCCTCCCTGACCAGGGCTGTATAATTAAATTAGGCGCTGCCTAGAGTGCTGCAGGCTGGCTCCCTCCACACTCAATTTTTTTAAATTTCTTCAGTTTTGAAAGAATTTTCTACTGCTTTCAGCCTGCTGGGGTGCGCACTCCCCCTGACTGTAGTCTTTGGCTACCCCTATTGCACGTCTGTTGCATGATTGAATTTTGCCTGTACACAGGTTCCCTGCGTGGCGGGGTCAAGATGGCCAATTCATATTCTTATGAAGATGAGGAATATTTTGGGGATCAGTTCCCTTTGTTTGATGAGACGCTGGCTGGCGCATTGGGCAATACGGTCCAGGTTTCCATAAATAATGCTCTGGAGAGGGCTTTGGGCCCCCTGTCGGTCCATTTTGAGAATTTTGCGCGCCAGAAGGGCTGGTTGCCCCCTATCGCGTCATCTGAAGAGGCTCTCTCAGACCAGCCTTCTACCTCTAAAGGTAAGCCGAAGGCAAAATCTTGGCCTCATACTGACATTTTCAAAAAATTGGCTTTGTCCATTCAAGAAGACCATGGGTACAGTTTTTCCCAGGCTCAGGAAGCTTACAGTTCGGATTCCGACCAGTCACCCACAAAATCTTCAGGATCTGATTCTGAGGAGGATCTTGGTCCCAAGTCAAGCGTGGGTAAGCGCACAAAGTCAGAGTCTTCCAAGGCCCCTCCGTCCAAAGCTCCTAAAGTGCTGACCTTCAGCCCAGAAGAGATAGTTCACCCTCGCTCTTCCAGCTGGGTTCCACCGCCCGAGGTGGCTGAATACCTCCAAAAGCATATCAGGGCTAGTTTCGACAAGGAGGTAAGGTCCCGGCTTCGGTCGGAATGCCCTCGCCCTGAACTGGAGGGAAAGGTTACAGATACGCCAGAGGTGGACCCTACTATGGTCACCTTTTTGAAGAAATGGGCGAAGGATCTGAAAAAGGGTCTCGACCGAGCTTGGCGCGCCTGTCAGGACAAACTTCTTGACCTCTCGGGTCCTCTAGCCAAGATTTTAGAGATGGCTTACGTGGCCAAGGAGTCGCAGTCCCCTATTGATCCTGACATCCTGGTTGGATGGGCCCAACGGGCCATCTGCCACTTGGGTAATGCCAATGTGGCTCTGTCTACAGAGAGGAGGCGTTCTATCCTCATGCGAATTGACCCTCAACTTACGGAGCTCGCATCCTAAGAGGTGGGTCCGGCGGCCCAGGGACTTCTGTTTGGGGCTCCTTTCATCAAGGATCTGGCCAAGTTTCCAGTGACTTTCAATACCATGGACAAGGCGCAGCTGTCGCTGAAAAAGGTGTTTAAGGAGGCTCTTTTTCGCAGGGCCGGACGCATGCGGGGGCGTTCATCTGGCCGATCCTTCTATCAAGGCCCTCGTCGCGAGGCCCTCTCCAGAGGGCGCGGTTTCTACAGGGAGCAGCAAGCAAGCTCTACCTTCTACCCCACGCGTCCCCGTGGAGGTAGAGGTCGCTTCCGCAAGTCTTTGTCCAGAGCTCAACAGGGAGACGCTCAGGATCACGCCACTTCAGGTGAGACTAATACAGCCGTCAGAGGTGGTTCTTGGGGGCAGGGTTCAAACTTGTTTGGCAGAATGGCAAAAGTTATCCAGGGATCCGTGGCTGTTGCAGACCGTGCAAGGGTTCCGATTGGAATTTTACCAGACCCCTGTTCAGGAAAGTGCCCCTCCTCTTCCCCGTTTTTCCCGTCAAGATATCGACATCATAGACTCCGAGGTACAAGCTCTCCTCAAAAAAGGTGCTATTTGCAGAGCTGTCCCCCATCCCAGGGGTTTCCTGAGTCCTATCTTCTTGGTAGACAAGAAAGGGGGAGGTTCGCGGTTAGTTCTAAACCTCAAGGAATTCAACGCATGGTTGGTTTACAGACACTTCAAGATGGAGGGGATCCATCTTCTCAGGGACATCCTGCAAGAGGCGGATTGGTTAGTGCGTCTAGACTTAAAGGACGCTTACCTAAGTATCCCTATTTTCCCTCCTCATCGGCGCTTCCTTCAGTTTCTGTGGCAAGACCAGTGCTTCGAGTTTCAGGTTCTCCCCTTTGGGCTTTCTTCCGCTCCTTGGTGCTTCACCAAGGTTATGAGGCCGGTAGTGGAATCCCTTCGAGCAAGAGGTGTACGTCTGATAGTATACCTCGACGACCTGATAATTATGGCGCAAGATCCCCTTCGCCTTCAGGTCCACTTATCTTGGACGATCCAGTTACTCCAGGACCTGGGTTTCATAATCAATCAACCCAAATCTTGTCTGATTCCATCCCAGCAGATCGAGTTTCTCGGGTTCAGGATAGACTCGGTGTCAGCTCAGTTATTCCTTCCTCCTCTGAAAGTGCGCAATATCAAGAAGGAGTTGCGCCTACTTCTTTCCAGACAGAGGGTGTCCTTGAGGAACCTAGCCAGGATGGTGGGTCTTTTATCATCATAGGTGTGGATCAGAGTTGAAATTCTTCGTTCTAAGGATGTTCAGAGCAGGATGTTCATGTCTAGTACAGTTCCGGGGATCCGACGTTGGATTTTGGATCGTGTTTGTCCGATTGGATCAAGTTGTAATCAGTGACTTTTACTGACTGTGTTCTCGCAAAGAAAGAGGAAGTGTTATGGCCTCTTGGTGTTTTATATTGTTCCCTATGGTCATTTGGTATGCTTTGACTTATGGGATTTGTAGTTTTTTGGTATTGTCTTCTCTCATTGGCTGCTGTGGAAGAATAAAGCATAGAAAGAGAAGCATAATCCTCGCCTCCGTGTCCTTAATAGAATTGAAAATTCTTAACGCGTAAGCTTGACATTTTTTTATTTCCCACTATTAGTTGGGTAGAGTCATGATATCTTGCACAGCGACTCCCAGTTAGTAAGTCAGGTAGTTGTGGACGGACTAGTAGTTATTGAATTACAGAAATTCAGCGAGCACATGTTAGAAAGGCTAGGGAAAGTCAGAGTTTATTGCATAACCACAATCAAGGGTAGAAAGAGGGTGGAATCGCAATTGACATAATGGTGCAGGCAAGCAGGACAAAATGTGTTTCCGTATTTAGCAAGATGGAGCCCTGATTCCAAGCACATCTATATCCAATTGTAAGGTCAAGTAGTTATGGACGGACTGACAGTTATGGAATTATAGACATTTAGGGGGTCATTCTGACCCCCGCCGGCGGCGGTAGCCGCCGGCCTGGCTGGGACCGCCAGAAGACCGTCCCGCGGTCAGAAGACCGCGGCGGTCATTCTGGGTTTCCCACTGGGCTGGCGGGCGACCGCCAAAAGGCCGCCCGCCAGCCCAGTGGGAAACACCCTTCCACGAGGAAGCCGGCTCTGAATGGAGCCGGCGGAGTGGAAGGTGTGCGACGGGTGCAGTGGCACCCGTCGCGAATTTCAGTGTCTGCAAAGCAGACACTGAAATTCAAAGTGGGGCCCTCTTACAGGGGCCCCTGCAGTGCCCATGCCATTGGCATGGGCACTGCAGGGGCCCCCAGGGGCCCCACGACACCCCTCACCGCCATCCTGTTCCTGCGGTCGGAACCGCCAGGAACAGGATGGCGGTGAGGGGGTCGGAATCCCCCATGGCGGCGCAGCAAGCTGCGCCACCATGGGGGATTCCCAGGGCAGCGGAAAACCGGCGGGACACCGCCGGTTTTCCTGTTCTGACCGCAGCCAAACCGCCGCGGTCAGAATGCCCTGCGGGGCACCGCCAGCCTGTTGGCGGTGCTCCCGCCACCGCCGGGGTCGGAATGACCCCCATAGTATGTGTCTCAGGTCAATGAGTGTAACTGAGGAGGTAAAGGGTATAATAACAATTATTGCAACTGAGAGACTATCCTGTGAAAGTGGTCTTCCCACTAAGGTAATCTCGGTGCTAAATGATTAAGTGTATGGGTATTGGCATGTAGATGTGTAAAACTTGGTAATGGTACAAAGTGTCCTTTATGGATGTAAGGATAATGTGACTTCGTAGTAGTCATATTATAATTTCGATACAAAGTCATAAAAAACTACAGTAAGTTATACATTGGGTGAGCCAATGGGAACATATCTGCAGCTTTTCGATTTGTTAGAGAAGCCAGTAATTCCATTCTGCATCTTTGTTAATGCCTTGACAAACTGTGTTGAAGGGAATGATAAAAGTACTTTCACATTGTCGCAGTGTGAGTTCGAGGTTCCCACCCCAGGGATGCTGTGTTAGTTTTTGGAGGCCACAGAATTTGAAGGTTCGTATGAAGGAATGACATTTAAAAGAAATTTCAACCAATGGGAGTCTTAAGTCATCTTTTTGAATATTACAGTAATGTTCTTGTATCCTCAATTTTAATGCTCTAGTAGTACTTCCTATGCAGACCTTTTCACAAGGACAAACAGTGAGGTAGATTATATTGGTACTTTCACAATTGATGAAGGTACGTATTGTAAAGAGTTGATCATTATTTACTACCTCTTTTGATTTAGAAAATCCAAGTTTACAAATTGAGCAGTTGGTGCAGGTGTAAAAGCCATTGATTTGTTTTAGGCCATGTTTGCTGGTTTTCTTTTCTTGATAAAATGAGGAACAGATTTTGTCTCTGAGGTTGGGTGCTTTTTTGAAGCCCATCTGTGGGACCGGTGGAATTTACGATGTGATAGAGGGGTTTTTGGTAATAAGTTGCCAATGTTTGTATAGTAATTTTCAAATGTGTTGGTGGCCATTGTGAAATTGTGTAATGAAGTGAATAGGTGTCTGATTGATAATGGGTTTGTCCTTGTTCAGAATGTCTTTGCGGTCTATTTTAGCAAAGTATTCGTTTGTATGGTTTAATCCTGTGGTAATATATCCTCATCTAGATAGGTGTTCTGAGATTTCTGAAACTGCTATCCCATGGTCTTCTATAGTTCTGCAGAGGGTCTGACCCGTCTATATTCACCTGCTGGAATGTTCCGTATTGTACTTTGCAGATGGCAGCTGGTGGAATGAAGAATGGAATTGACAGACGTTGTTTTTCTATGGAAACGGGTATGCAGCTGGTTATGGTCAATGTAGAATGTAAAATCCAGGTATTCAAGTGATTTCCTAGAGAATTGATAGGTTACTTCAATGCCCCACTTGTTGGGTGTGAGGGTATGTAAGAATTGTTGAAGGAGGGACTCTTCACCTTGCCAGATAAAGAGTATGTCATCAATGTATCTACCCCAGAAGATCAAGTGTTGAGAGATGTCCTCTGTATTTTCATTCCAGAGCCAGTGTCTTTCCACTTCACCCATCAGGATGCAGGTGTACGGTGGAGCAAAATGATCTCCCATCACTGACCCTTGTAACTGAAGGTAATATTTGCCTTTGAATAGGAAGAAGTTGTTTTTGAGGCAGAAGGTCAACATGTACATGATCATTTCATTTCTTTCAAGAAGATGTACTGATCATGTGGGTAAGCATTTTCTTACTGCCTTGATACCGTCTTCATGTTTGATTGAGGTGTATAAGCTTACCACATCTATGGTTGCTAATAGGTAATCTGCTTGCCAGTCAATATTTTGCAATTTCTGACGTATGTCCTTTGTGTCTTAACATAGGAGGGTAGGTTCTCCATAAATGGTTGCAATTCTGAGTAAATAAAGATACCTATGGGTAACAGGTGGAGTTTATACCTGAAATGATTGGTCTCCCTTTGGAAGGACAGCCCCCTTTATGGATTTTGGGGAGAAGATACAGAGTTGGTGTTGTCGGGTGTTTTATAAAAAGACTGTTCTTCTCCTCCTGAGTAAGTAATTCTCTTGAGTACCAGTGTTCCAATAGTTTTCCTAGTTTGTCTTGAACTTTCTGTGTTGGATTTTGAGAAAGTTTAGTATAGCATGAGATGTCATTAATTTGTCAGTAAACTTCCTGGAAGTAGTCATTTTTGTTGAGAATGACGATATTTCCCCCTTTATCCACCTCCTTAATCAGTATCAAATTATCTTTCTGTAGCTCACGTATAGCCTGTCTGTGTTTGGAATGTATATTCAAGGGAAGAAACTTTTGTGTTCTCGCATATTTATGGTATTCTTGGTCAACATCCTCCATCGTGGCTCTAAAGAAAAGGTCTATGGTGTTGCCAGGTGGTAATACAGATGAGGAGGTTGTGTGTATGTGTAGAGTGGTATGTGTCAATATTGAGTTCCAAAGCTATCTTTGTCCGTGATTGTTCATGTCCATCAGTTACAGAGATATTACTAAGTAGTTGTACTGTTTCCAATTATTGAACTATAAGTTGACTTGTAGTGTGTTGTTGTGAGAGTTTGGTCTTATTGTATTCATGTGTCCAAAGAAAGATTTTAATTTAAATTTCATAGTGAACTTGAACAGGTCTATTTTAGTTTGAACTGGATCACAGCCTAATGTATGACAAAACGAGAGACCCTTTGTTAAGGTCTCAGTTTGTGATCTGGAAATAATTTTGTCAGATAGGTTGACAATCAGTTCCTTGTTTGGGTTCTGTTCCTGGCTTCCTTGCTGCGGGCCCGTGTCTGTATTCCCGATGTACTTGATTCTGGGTTTGTAGAACCTGGTGGTCTTGTACGGTTGTCTTGTGCTGTGCCCAAACAATGTCTTCTTACTTCTTCAGAAAAATGTACTCCTGGTCTGACTGATTGACGGACCTCTGTTTCTCCTGGAGATTCTATCTCTGAGTAAGGTAGTGTCTCAGACCAGGTAGGTAACTCCGAGGAAGAGTTGGAAGTCTTTATGTTGTCATATTTCTTATTGAAGGTGTATACTCGGCCGAGTTGGTAAGTGTCAAGAACCCCCTGAGTTGCAATGCTTTGACTCCTGTGAAGAGTGGGAGAAGAGCAAAATATTTGCAAATCAAAAGGTATCCACAGTGGAAGGGACGGCGTCCTTATTGGAAAGTATTGTGTTGAGTTATATTACAGTTATTGCACACAGAGAGGCATCCAAGATGGCCGTCGGGTTGTGCAGGCACAAGTTATCGTTTTAGGTTTGCTCTTCCACAATCGAGTTGTTAATAAGCGCACTGCTTGAGCGCCGCACACTTCATCTGAGTGCTGACTGTAGTCCGGAGGCAAAATAAGAGAGTGCTTATCCTGAAGTAAAAGTTGTCGGCATCGGCACCATAGTTCACAGGAATCCTAAGGTAACAGTTATTGGCGAAGGCACCGTAGTCCATAAGAAGTAACGAACAATTCGAGTAAGTCTCAGATAATTTTGACAATGTAAATTTGTCGAAGGTTTCAAGGCAATGCGCAACATCCTGAGAGTTCTGCTTGAAATCTATGTAAACACTTGATATGAACAATCCCAGAATACTTCAGAGAGCCTATTTATAACTGTTTTTTGACGCTACAGACTTTGAAGTAGTTGGCAGGGTTTTAGAGGGTTGTCAGCTGAGTTTCAAGGGGCGAACATTACAAAAACATATAGAAGACAACGTAGAAGGTGTTGTTAACTGTTTAATGTCAATATAGTCCAGAGATATTCAAAGGTCCTGGCGATAACGTATCATAAGAAGAATCTCAAACAAAAAGCATTGGTACCTACAAAGGAACATTTAAAAGACAGTCAATAAGAATTTCCGTTTCATAAGTCATATGACAGTATTTAATTATATATATATATAGAGAGAGAGAGCAACCACTATTTACAAAAGGAAATTAAGGCAAGAATGAACTAATAATACATGCCTACAGAGACAGTGGTATTCAACAAGAAAACATCAAATTGACTATTATCTCAATCGAATATCAGATAGTTCTTCATGTAATCTATTTATTATAAATACTAATATATACCAGTATAGAGAAAGAGAGAAGCAAATTCCTCTGAAAGTGCAGGTAAAGAGTGTGGAGTATAATAGAAGGAAAAAACGAATTAATTATTGGTAATGTTATAGTTGTTAAAGAAAACAATGTTTCCATAGTAATTGTGATTGTAATTTTTCAGGTGTTGCTTCAAGATAAATATAGAAGAGTCTAGCAGACTGAACAAAAGAAGAAGTGGACTGCTGAGGCAGTCTCTCTTATCCCATTCCCCTTTCCCCTTCCGGGGTGCTCAAAACGAGGAACTATTCATTGTGAGTAGCTTGGGTTGGGAATTGAGGATTAGTCTTCTGCTCCTGAGGGAATTGAATCAAGGTATTCTGACAGATTGAAGTGACTCTCAAGCATTTACTGGGAAAATAGATTACCTACTGAACAGAATGGCCGAGGGAATTGATGAAAAGGCAGAAACAGTTAAACCAAACTATAGAAGAGACAGTACAGATTAAACAAAGAATAGATAAACTGGGAGCCATTCCCCAGTCTAGTGACCCAGCATTTTCAGAAAACCCAAGTAAGTCCTAAACTCCAGGTATTTCTAATCAAGTGATTCATGCCGTATCTGCCATCATTCCCCTTGCACAGCCTGAGCACTTTGGTGGACATCCAAATAAAGCGCAAATGTTTCTAACCCAATGCTCATTAACTTTTTTTTTGTAGGCCCATAATTCTTTCTTAAGACCAGTCCAAGATGGCATTTATATCGTCTTATCTTACCAGTGATGCAGCTGCTTGGTCCATGTCAATTGTTAACAGGAATGATCCAATTTTATATAATTTTCAAAACTCCAAGGAAGAGTTTTTGAGAATATTTGATCGGCATACTGCAGCTCAAGCCACGGATAATGAACTTTTAGAAATAAAGCAAGGGAACAAAGGCTTAATCACATACCTGGCTGATTTTAATAAACTGATAGTAGAAACCAACTGGCCAGAATCAAAAAGGGCTGCTATATTTTATAGTAGTCTAAAAGATGAATTGAAGGATGCATTGGCGCAAATCCCAAATAGACCTACTGAAGTCTCAGAATTAATTGATTTACTATTGCAAATTGACCATCAACTAACTGAAAGATGAGCTGACAAGAGAAGAGATTATCACCCCCTCCCTCCAAGATTTGACTGAGGAAAATCTGAACATACAAGAGGAGGAGATGGTGCAGCAATGGAGTAACCAATGCAAATCGGTTCAATACGAGGACCTTTGACCAAGAAAGAAAAGGAAAAGCGAAGAGCAAATTAATTGTGTCTATATTGTGGAGGATCCGGGCATTTTGTGAAAGAATATTCCAAGAAAGAGTGGACAGTCAGGAAAAGGCAAGCTTCATCAGTAAGAGGAGTTGCACTGAGGAAAGCAGAAACCAAGTCAACTCCCACAGAACAGCATATGCAAATACCTTGCAGGCGGCTGCGCCGCATTTGGTACAATCAGTTTCAGCCAAAATTCAAGATAAAGAAATTCAGGGAATCTCAGTCATGATTGATTCTGGAGCTATGGGCAACATTTGTGATATTAAATACGCCCGAAAGATGGGAATTCCATTTATCAAGAAAACAGCTTTGGAAGTGGTGAGAGCAGTAGATGGCACCAATCTCTCTTCGGGCCAAATCACCCATGAAACTGAACCCATGTTGTTACAAGGGTTTGGAGGACATCAGGAACAAATAACTTTGAACTTAATTGATGCCCCACAATTTCAATTGATCTTGGGCTTGCCTTGGCTCACTGAGCATAACCCTCTGATTGATTGGAGTAAGAGAACAATTGAAATGAACTCTCCATATTGTAAAGAAAATTGTTTTCATGAACGAGTGGGGGTGTCTGCAAAATCGCAAGTGACCTGTTTGGCACTGCATGATTCTAGGATCTGTGCTATTGAAACTGCAGAAATCCTAAAGGAATACAAGGATTTAGCTACCATCTTCAAAAAGAGGCTGAGAAATTACAGCTGTATTGACCATATGATTGTAAAATTGAGTTGGATCCGGGAGCTATTCTGCCATGTAGTAGAATATATGCACTAACTGAAGCAGAGAATCTTCATCTGAAAGAATACCTAGATCAATATTTAGCCAATGGCTTTATTCGTCCTTCCCAGTCTCCAGTCTCTTCCCCTCTGTTCTTCATTCCAAAGAAGGATGGGGGTCCCATCAAGAATCGTTATCTGCTACCTCTGGTGTCAGTCCTCCTTGACAAGTCAAAAATGCAAAAATATACATCAAAATAGATATAAGAGATGTATATCATTTAATACGAGTGGCATCTGGAGGTGAATGGAAGACTGCCTTTCGAACTCGATATGGATTATTTGAATATCAAGTGATGCCCTATGGGCTATGTAATGCCCCTGCAGCTTTTAAACATTTTGTGTATGACATATTGTGAGAATATATTGGCCGAATTGCAGTGGTGTACATAGATGATATCTTAATTTTCTCTGACAATGTGCAGAAACATGTATTACATGTCCGATCAGTCCTCACAAGATTGCAAGAACACAATCTTTATGTAAAATTGGAAAAGTGTGAGTTTCATGTGGAACGAGTTTAATTTCTTGGAGTTATTTTGTCGCCTGAAGGGGTCAGCATAGATTCAGCTAAGGTTAAGGCAGTGCGAGACTGGCCACCTCCACAATTCAAGTAAGTCTCAGATAATTTTTGACAATGTAAAGTTGTCAAAGGTTTCAAGGCGATGGACAGCGTCCTGGGAGTTCCGCTTGGAATCTATGTAAACACTTGATATGAACAATTCCAAAATAAGTCAGAGAGGCTGGATACTTATAACTGTATTTTGACGCTACAGACTTCAAAGTAGTCGGCAGGGTTTTAGAGAGTTGTCGGCTGAGTATCAAGGAGCGAACATTACAAAAACATATTGAAGACAATGTAGAAGGTGTTGTTAACTGTTTACTGTTGATATAGTCCAGAGATATTCAAAGGTCCTGGTGATAACGTATCATAAGAAGAATCTCAAACAAAAAGCATTGTTACCTACAAAGGAGCATGTAAACATTGTTACCTACAAAGGAGCATATAAAAGAATTCCAGTTTCATAAGTCATATGACAGTTTTTAATTATATATATATATATATCAACCACTATTTACAAAGGAAATTAAGGCAAGAATGAACAATAATACATGCCTACAGAGACAATGGTATTCAACAAGAAAACATCAAATTGACTATTATCTCAATCAAATATCAGATAGTCCTTCATGTAATATATTTTTTATAAATACTAATATATACCAGTTGAAAGAAAGAGGGAGGCAAATTCCTCAGAAAGTGCAGGTAAAGAGTGTGGAGTATATTAGAACAAAAAAACGAATTAATTGTTGGTAATGTTATAGGTGTTAAACAAAACAATTTGTCCCTAGTAATTGTGATTGTAACTTTTCCGGTGTCACTTCAAGATAAATATAGAAGAGTCTAGCAGACTGAACAAAAGAAGAAGTGGACTACTGAGGCAGTCTCTCTTATCCCATTCCCCTTTCCCCTTCCGGGGTGCTCTAAACGAGGAACTATTTGTTGCGAGTAGCTTGGGTTGGGAATTGAGTATTAGTTTTTTGCTCCTGAGGGAATCGAATCAAGGTACTCTGACAGTAAGGTCTCGTCTAAATTTCCAGTTTTTTCCTTGAATTATATCCTCCTCATATTCATTATTGGTTTTATTCAGAATATCATAGTTTTTTTTTAAATATCGCCCCAATTTGTTTGTTAAGTGAGTCCACTTCCTCCCAGTATTTTTCAAACTCTTCTTGTGCTATTTCTACCAGTTGTCGCAGCATATTATTCAAAGCTGTCTGGAAGTTTGCTTCCCATTGTTAGAGGCTCTCTTAGGAAGTAGTTTCAATAGGTGGGAAGATCAAGATCCTAAGGCTTCTTGGTATGAGATCATGTTCAATATATTTTTTAAGAGAGGCTGCCTCCCACCATTTGGAAGTTTCTTTCTTAACTGCTCTTTCCAAGGCTTAAAAGGTGTTTTGGGCAGAGGTCGGATTTAAAATATTTGAGCGGTTTCTACCAGCACCTGATGTATTGAATACTTGGTTGAGTCTGCTATTTCTTTGTTTGCGGCTATTTTGGTGATCCGCCATTTTATTTTGGCTTGTATAAAATATATTTTAGCATTTGGGGCTTAGGGGAAAAGAGACATGATAGTGATTTAAAAGACAGTGTTCACATGGTCCAACTCTCTCATTCTTCAGAATGCCCTTTCTGAGTCTGATGTGGTTTATCGGTTAGGGTGTGGACCAAGTTGCTTCACAAAAGTCTTGAAATTGAAAAGCGTTGCGAAACCCACAGAACATGCAAGAATAAAATTTCTGAGCTTGTAGTGTATGGATCACATGGAGTCCAGGTATTAGATTCAAGATAGTTTATTGATGCTCTTTTGAATAGGAGGTGATAGGTATTTGAAAAGAGGCCCAAAGGAGAGCCGCCACGTTCTTTCGCCCCCTATGTTTGGTCTACATGGGGCTTTTTCGAGGCTGTGAAGTATATAAAAGCCAGTTCAATGTCGTATAAGGCTATTTAGAAGACAGCATGCATATTTTTTGGTATGGTAAGGAAAAAAAAAAAGTACCTGGATATACCCAGTGTGACCTTTGTTTGATGAGCATAAAAGAGGGAAATTAGAATTTACACCCCAGTGAAAACAAAACAAAATCCAAGTGCATTGTTTGTCATCAAATTGCAGCGGATATTATAGCTGAATCATGCACATGAAGGCTACCATCAATTAGTGGTTTTCTTTAAAGATTCTAAGTTACTAATGCACAGTTGAGTATGCATCCAGATGAGAGAGCCGGTGCTGGCAGAGTATAGTTAGTAACATCACTTATTTTAGGTGCATTACCAAGAGCTAGTATGTGTTTGTTGTATTTTTGTTGTAACATCAATGAATAGCTAAAATACAAACCATACCGAGCAGACAGTCATCAGAAACAATGTCCATTGTTGTACAATACACATTGGCCGGACACTGTATTCAGTCTGTGTGAGAAGACGATTATTTTATATAACATGTGAACTTGTTCACATAGGTTCAACATATAGCAATAACATTCACAGTGACAAGTGTATGGCTAATCATGAGCATAAGTAGTTTCAGAACTGCAGGTGAACATAACTTACAACTGGAGAACATTAACGAATGTGAAACTAATTATGTGTAGGTTTGTGTCTGGTTTGCAATAGAAACAGTTGAGAATGAATTAGACAAACCCAGGAGAGAGTACTCCAGTCCGGTAAGCGACCCGGTTTAGCAGGCTGATAAGCCACTGGTTTCTCCTTTTTAGATGTGGATTTACAAACTGGAAAAGGAAAAAAAGCAACTAGAAAGACTAATAGAAGCCCATCTGAGTGCAAGGAAGCTAAAAGGTATTCAATAATAGAGGAGGAATCAGATGCTGAAGATTTTGTTAGACAGATACTGAGAAACCGACCACCACTGTATACGGTGCATGAGAGTGGTCCAAGTGCTAGTGCTGATCCGACAGCCCAGGCACAGGCAACAGGGATAATGAGTCCAGTACAGGTTAATGCTAACTTGACACAGAGTGCGGTGCAAGGTGGTCCTAGTGTGTTGACTACTCCTGTAGTTCAGACACAGATGCAGCTACCACAAATACAGAGAATTTCTCCAGATGTACCTATTTTAGCGACGACTTCGAACTTAGTGGTGCCTATGGAGCAAGTGGTTCCAAGATAAATGCTGGTCCAGACTGAGCCAACTCTGTTTTTGTTGCCCAGGTGCAGCCACAGGTGATGCTAAGATTTACGCCAATGACAGGGACACAGTCAGACTTGACTCCGGTGATGAATCAGGGTATGGGAGTTACTCTCCCACAGAGTGTAGGTGCCAGAGCAGCCCCAGATGCAATATCGCTGCCGATTACTGTTGGTCCAGCGATACCCTTATTTGCACAAAAGAAATCAGCTGTGAGTAAACAGGGTGCAATGACCCAGAGTTAAAGAGGAGAGAACATAACAAACGAGTGCAGATCATTTATTCCATGGTTCAGACTTCTGACGGATCAAGATCATTATTAGATCTTAGCCCACTTGTTGCACTTCCAGATGCTGTGACAGGACCAAATGCATGTCAGAGCTTGAAATTATTTTCACCGCAGACACCGAGTGCAGTGGTACAGCAGGTGCCACCAGTTCAAGCGAGTAACATTTAGTTACAGGGACTGACAGCCCAGCAGTTGACTGAAAGGTTAGACAAGCTGAATACACCACAGAATGCCTCCATGAGAGAGGAGAATTTGAATTGTATCAGACTAGGCATGGAAGCAGGTGAACTTGTTGAGGGAATGATGGGGGTGCATAGATTAGAATCCTGCACAGAAGCAGAATTGAGATACTTGTGCCCAAGGATTAGTAGTAAAGTGTGCAAGGTACACCAGAGATTAGCAGATTTGGCAGAGAAACATGGCATAGAAATTGGGAAAGCAAAGCATTTGAAGAGAAGTTACAGATTATATTTTGAGGCAAAAGATTTTGAACACATGAGGTCAGCCGGAATGAAGGCGCACCTTAAAGAATTATTGCAGAGTGCTCAGGTCTGGGGAGCATTAGACAAATGGGAAGGCAGATGGGTAAAGAAAAGAGACAAGAGGAAAAGGGACTGACTGAGACAGGACAAGGATCCAGTAAAGATTTTTCCAATGAGGGAGATTCCAGCAGGAAATTTTGTTCATGTTTCTTGGAGTAGGAGTGACATCTTATAACTTACGAGTGATTATCCGAAGTTGAGGGAAAAGCCAGTAGAGTGGTATCAGCAGACAGACAGGTTCCTGAAACTTGCGAAATGTTTGTTGGAGGACTTTAACACATTACTGGATATAGTGGTTCCAGCTGATTTATGGGTCGAGTGTAAGAGGACTGTAGACTGGCCGACAAGTGAACAGGAGAGAGACAAAAGCACAGGTGCACCATCTCCTGAGTTAATGAAATATTACTATAAGGTGAATGAGTTTTTGAAAACAAGGATTTCGCCCAAGAATATTGATTGGTAGAGGATTGACAGGACAGTGCAGGAACCAAAGGAGTTGATACATGCGTACTAGGAGAGATTGCTGAAGGCATTCAAGGACTATAGTGGTAAGGAAGCAATTGAGCCAAAAGACATGTTGCATTTTCTGTTCAGATTTGTGGAAGGACTGAGACCTGAGAAAGGTCAGATGATTAAGAGTCTTTTGATTTGCTGGCAAGCCAAGCCAATTGATGAGATGTTGCAGTATGCAAAATACTGCAGTGATGAGATTGAGTGGAAGCTGAAAAAATTAAATGAGAAGGCGATGGTGTTGCAGATTAAAGCAGCTCAAACAGGAGTGCAAGGAAATTTTGTGCAGCAGATGCTGCAACAGCAGGGAAATGTTATGTTTGAGCCCCAGATGAGAGGTAGAGGTTGGGGAGGTAATATGAATCGTGGTACAGATTTGAATACTGTTGTGGTTCGGAATGATGTGCAGGGAATGAAGAAGCTATTACTGTGTCACATTTGCAGAGCCATGGGACATTGGAAGCGGGAGTGTCCAATGATGGTGCAGGAAGGTGTTGTTCAGCAAGGTACCAACATCAATACATTTCAGGATGTGAGAGGACCAAGATTAAAGGGTCCTAATGCAAATTTTCAGAATAATGTGAACCCAATGCAGAATTTACAGCCCATGCAAGAGGGTACATGCACATGTGTCACAATTTCAGCCAATGCAGCAGCAGGTTCCTATGCTACCTAGACAGCAAATGTAGATACCTCAAGCCCAGAAGGAGCAGCAACCGATGATGCTTACTCAACAGGTCACAGGTCTGAGACAAGACAGAAGTAGTAATGCAGTACACCAATTCCTGTTACACAGTGAGAATGAAATAAATGGTGAATGGACGAGTAACAGTTCAGATGAGGAGCCATGTGTGCTTGCAACTTCTTTAGAAGTAGATCAGAGGGGACCCTATGTGAGGGGAAAGGTATTGGGTCACAGAGTTTCATTCTTGGTGGACACAGGAGCTGCACGCTCTACTGTGAGAAGTGAGAGGTTCTGAATTTGCCCCTTTCAGGAAAAACGTTCAGGTTGTGGGGGTAGCAAATCAGTACTTGACAAACCCGATCACAGACCCAGTGCATGTTGAGATTGGCAATTTCCAGGAACTGCATAAACTTGTAGTCTGTGATTCGAGTCCGGCATCCCTATTGGGAAGGGACTTAGGGCCAGATATAGCAACAGAAAATTTTGCGAGTTGCAAATTGCGAGTCAGACCGACTCGCAATTTGCAACTTGCAAAATTGTATGCAGAAAGGTGTCGCAGACACCTTCTGCGACTCGCTATGGGGTCGCAAAGACCCACCTCATGAATATTAATGAGGTGGGTCGCATTTTGCGACCCCATAGCGAGTCCATGCATTCACAGGGATGGTGGCCTGCTGAAGACAGCAGACCTCCATGTCTGTGACTGCTTTTTTTTAATAAAACAGTTTTTTTTTTTGAATTGCAGCCCATTTTCCTTAAAGGAAAACGAGTTGCAATTCAAAAAAATAATGAAACCATTTGGTTTAATTTTTTCAGAGTAGGCAGTGGTCAATTGGACTACTGCCTGCTCTGAAAAATTATTTTTAGCGACATTCACAAAGGGGACGGGGTCCAATGGGGACCCCTTCCCGTTTGCGAATGAGTTACCACCCACTTCAAGTGGGTGTTAACTGCGAATTGCTTTGCGACCGCTTTCGCGGTCACAAAGCAATTCTGCATCGCGGTGCGAGTCGCAAATAGGAAGGGAACACCCCTTCCTATTTGCGAGTCGGATTCACATTTTGCGAGTCGGTACAGACTCGCAAAATGTGAATCAGCATCGCGATGGCCGTTTTGCATGGCGCAAACTGTGTTTTTCGCAGTTTGCGACATGCAAACCGGTTCCTACATCTGGCCCCTACTGTGTAAGAAAAAGTGTTTGATTACCTGTTCGAATGATGGGATTGAGATCCAGACAAATAATGACAATAAGGAAGACCCAGCCCCAGAGACTGAGTGCGAAACTACAAATGAGGAGTTCCCCCTGATTTAATTTTTCCCAATGTTCACAGTGAAAGAGCTCCATCCTGATTTGCAGGAAACAGTGCAAGAAAACGTATGGGATTTGACAGGAAAGGAAGTGGGTTTGATTAAGGGAGTGGAGCCAATTAAGGTTACCTTAAAGCCGAATGCAGTTTTCCCACAACTTCCACAGTACAACATGACACAAGATGCCCTGATGAAAGTGGCTCAGATAATTGCAGACTTTGTGAAGCAGGGAGTCCTGAAGGAGGTGTTGAGCAGCCCATGTAAATCACCAATAATGGGTTTGAAGAAGCCTTGCAGAAAAGTTTCGGTTTCTTCAGGATTTGAGAAAAATAAATGAGATTGTGGTCAAGTGTTGTCCCATAGTGCCCGATCCAGCTGTGATAATGTTTCAGATTCCAAGTGATGCGGAATGGTTTACCGTCATTGATTTGTCACAAGCATTATTTTCTGTGCCTCTTCATGAGGATAGCCAATTTCTCTTTTGTTTTAAATTTCTGGATAGAGCCTATTGCTGATGTAGGCTTACTAAAGGGTACACAGAATCACCTTCCTTGTTCAATCAGATCTTGAAAAAGAATTTGGAGTCATTAGAATTGCCTTTTCAATCGACTCTGGTACAGTACATTGATGACTTATTGATTGCATCCAAGACAAGGACGAGTGTAAGTATGACTCGATTGCCCTGTTGAATCATTTGGGAAAACATGGTTATAAAGTGTCTCCACTGAAATTGCAGTTCTGTCAAAAGGTAGTGAAGTATATGGGTGACCAAACTGAGAAAGGGTTGAGAAAAATATCCAGAGAAAGGATTACAATGATACTGCAGATAAGTCCTACAACAACACAGAGAGATGTCAGGATGTTCCTGGGAATGGTGGTTATTGCTGCCAATGGATCCCAATTTTTTCACAAATTTCAAGACGATTGCAGAACTTGACTCATAAGGAAGTCACCAATCCCATAGTGCTAGACCAGGATGAAATGAGAGTGTTCACTAAGCTGAGAGAGAGTTTGTGCAGAGCTCCAGCGTTGGGTATGCCAGACTACACAAAGCCTTTCAAATTGTTTTGTCATGAGCATGATGCATGTTCACTTTCTGTCTTGACTCAGGTCCATGGAGGAGCTCATCGCCCAGTAGCCTATCTTTCAGCTACTTTCGACCCAGTTGCAGCAGTCTTACCTGATTGTTTGTGCGCAGTTGCCGCAGTTGGTCAAAGTCTTTCACAGTGTGAAGTAGTGATGGGATATCCCCGGACTGTAATGGTCCCTCACTCGATTGAGATCTTACTGACAAGGAAGAAAACATAATACTTGACAGGTGCTAGGTTGACTAGGTATGAAATGACCCTCTTGGGGTCACCTAATGTAACATTGAAAAGATGTACAGGGCTGAACCCGGCAACTTTACTTCTAAGTGATACTACTGAAATTGAAAAGGAGGAGGATGTTGAACATGATTGTCTCGAGGTAACTGAGTTATGCACAAAACCGAGACCTGACACTAGAGATACCCGATTGGAAGAAAATGACCAAATTATTTTTGTTGATGGTTCTTGTCTGAGAGACAACAAAGGGACACTGAGAGCAGGATGTGCCATTTGCACAATTACAGGTACTTTAGAAGCTTCATGGCTTCGAGGAGTGTATTCTGCCCTGGTAGCGGAATTGGTTGCCCTTACTAGGGTGTGCCATGTTTCTGCTCAATTGAGAGTTACTATCTATACGGATAGCCAGTAAGATTTGGAATAGTTAATGATTTTGGTCAATTGTGGTCACAGAGAGGTTTCATGACCTCTTCTGGTTCACCAGTAAGGAATGGAGAGAGAATAAAAGAGTTGTTATATGCGATTGAACTGCCTGAAAAGATTGCCGTGGTGAAATGCAGTGCACATCTAAAATCGCAGGACTATGTTTCATTGGGAAATGGATATGCGGATCAAGTCGCAAGGTTTTGCGCATTGAACTGTATATCGTTCAAGGACAAGTGGGAATTGTTACCTGAAGAAGACACAACATGTACGAGTTATGCATTAAAAGTGATTGACACTTTGGAAGAGTTAAAATCATTACAGAATAATGTTGACAGGGAGGAAACATTTTTTGGAGTAAAATGAAATTTGTTCAAAGACAGGATGAAGTGTGGGTTTCTGAAGAGGGTCAAATGGTTTTGCCAAATAGCCTGTTGTCTCAGATGGCAAGATACTATCATGGTCAGGCACACATTGGGAGGAATGCCATGGTACCTTTGCTCAAAACTGACTCGTTCAACCCGAGGTTTAGACAAGTTGCTGAAGCAATTGGCCATTGTTGTGTCATTTGTCAGCAGTTAAATGTGGGGAAAGGGACAGTGGTTAACTTGAGCCACATTGGAAGAGCAGAAGATCCATTCAGCAGAATGCAAATGGATTTTTATTGAGATACCTGCGTGTGGAGATTTGAGATATGTGTTGGTGATTGTATGTATCTTTAGTCACTGGATTGAAGCGTACCCTACACGAAGAAATGATAGTAGCGAAACTTTTGCTGAGGGAACTATTACCACATTTTGGATTTAAGATCTCTTTAGAATCAGATAGGGGAAGTCACTTCAACAATGAGGTAATTACATTACTTTGTGCAACATTGAACATTGAACAGAAGTTGCATTGTAGTTATCACCCAGAAGCATCAGGACTAGTGGAGCAGATGAGTGGCACCTTGAAATCAAGAATTGCAAAAATGTGGGCAGCCACGGATTTAAAATGGCCTGATGCATTGCCTTTAGTACTGATGTCAATGAGAAACACATCTGACTGGAAGACAGGACTGTCACCCGATGAGATCCTCATGGGTAGAGCTATGAGATTGCCAGCCGTTCAAGCAAATGCACTTGTCAACATTACTGATGATATGGTGTTGGATTATTGCAAAAATCTGGCTGATGTAGTCTGCTCTTTTTCTCAGCAGGTGGAGGCCACCATACTGCCACCAATACATGACCCAGGACAAAACCTGAGAGCTGGACACTGGGTTGTCGTCTGAAAGCATGTAAAAAAGACGTGTTTGGAGCCTCGGTGAAAGGGATCATATCAAGTGGTCCTGGTAAGTACGACAGCTGTGAAGTGTGCTGGGAACCTGAAATGGATTCACGCAAGTCACGTGAAGAAAGTGTCATGTTCACTGGATCATAAAGATGCATTGTTGAGAGTACCAACAACGGTGAGACAAGTCTCAGGGCCATCAAAAAAACAAAGAGGAACTGAGACCGGATCTGAGCTCATTGAAGGTAGTTCAGTTACTCCTGTGAGAGATGAGGGTGGAGACCTCCAGGAGAGTATAGGAGAACCCATCTCAACTGAAGCAGCAGGAGAGCCTAATCAGAGGAGGGCTTTTCCAGAAGCAGGTGATTCTGAGAGGTAAGCAGAGCAATTGCGAGACAAAGAAGGGGAAGGAGTTGAGCTGGATCAAAGTCAAAGTGATCAGACTCCTCCTGAACCGGTAGCAGGTCCATCAAGATAAAAACACCACAGAGCAAGAAAGAGGCTTGAGTTCAATCTTGAAGAGAATACTGACTGAAGGTACGTTGAAAGGAGATAAGTGGCCGAAATTGCAAGTGGAGAAAAGGAAAGAGGTGGTTGTCGATCAGACAGTAGAGGAAGAAGTAGATACTACAAGAAAGCTAGAATTAGGTGAAGGAGAGTTGAATGTAGAATATTTTTGAAAATTGAAGAGAAAGAGCAAGTCGAAGATACGCAGGTCCTGAATGGGCGTATGCAACTACAAATGAATGGCAACATGAGTTTATGACTTTTTGTTTTGATAGAGAGGTTCCAAGTCAATATTTTGAGGTGAAGTGAAGAGGATTAATGAACTAAACTGTTGAACCATTCAGAGAAGAATTATTTTGGAAAAGAGACTGTTGAAAGTAACCGGAAAAGACATTGATAACCTGATCTGACTTTTTGAAAACCTGATTTTACAAGCTGCTAACCGATTTTTGACAAAGGTAGAGGGGTTCCTGGAAGTGAAACTGAACTGCTGAAAGAAGAGTTGTTTATTTTTTACTTTTGCTGCAAGTTTTTGAGTTACTTCTGCTTTCTGATTCTTTACAGATCATGGCAAGTTTTGATAAGCTGGTTAGAGATGCTAGGCACTGTAAATATATGAGCATTGGTTTGGCAATTATGTGTGGAATATTGTTTATGGTATTGACTGTGGGTATTTGTTCTTGATGCGAAAGGAGCCAACCATACTTCTGCTTTTGAGACGACTACTGTACTGACGGCTTTAGAGAGGTTTAAGTTAGATGAGAAGTATTTGCATGATTATACTAATGCGCAGGGAGAACTTTCTTCTAATGTTTTCTATCGCTTATTGAGTGAGTATGTTGAGAGAATGGATGTAAAGGACTGTCTTGTGTGTACGCAGATTCCATCATCAGTCTAGGAAGGAATCACCTATAATAGTCTGCCCTTAACATATGGAATACGTTGTAGTCTGTTACTAACAAGGTTCTATAACCAGGAGTACATTCAGTATTTCTATAATCATGGCCTTGTGTTTTAATTTGTTCCTATCATTAGGTATTTGAGTAGAGTAGCTAAGGATAATGACATAATGTTAGTTAGAGGATTCTTTGAACCAACATTGAAGTTTGGCACAGCTTATGCACACATGAATAATTTGACATGCTTGCTTATCCCTTTAGAGAAGAGCTACTTATATCATACTGATGACAGAAGAAAGGCACTGAAGGAGAAATTAGAAAAACGCTTAGAGAAAAGGACATTAAAGAATGATTATGTTTATAGCGCAATTAAAACGCAAGAGAAATTAGCTTTAGATGCACTACACGTGGGGAAGCTTTGTATATGTAGGCCAAAATCGGGCAATGCCACTTTATTTGTAGGTTTTTGTTTCAGAGTAAATGGACATTTATGTTGAATGGGCAGGATCCTGCGATTCCAGGGATATATCATATATGTTGGACTTAGTGCTTATTATGTTTTCCAAGAGGATGGTATGGCACATGTTATTTGGGGATAGTATTCCCAAAGATTTATCAGATGGAGGATTTGAAAAAGTTTCTGAAAATGACTGAATTACATCATATGAGACAGAGGAGGGAGTCCTCTTCTGCAAATAGATATATTTGCAGCAGTGATTCCTTCAGTGGGAGTCATCCTGAATTTGATCAAGAATCAAAAGTTTTCTTCTATTGTGGATAACATGCTGACAAATTTTTCAGGAGCTATACTCCTGATATATACTGAATTAGCTGTGGATAGAGCTATGACTCTTCACAATCGTCTTGCTTTAGATATTCTTTTAGCGAAGGATGGTCGGAGTCTGTAAAATGATTAACTCTAGGCATTGTTGCTCATACATTTCTAATAATAGTAAAGAGATAAGAGACTTACTTACTAGTCTGACTAATGCAAGTAGTGATTTGAAAGAATTAAAACAACCAGGTGTTTGGGAAAAGGTTGGCAAAGGGTTTGATTCAGTGGGAAATTGGCTCAGCAACATTTGGAATGGGGTACTGGTGAAAATATTACAGGGAATTTTCATTGTTGTGGGTTGTCTCTTGGGAATATGGGGATTGTGTAAATTGTGTAAAATAATTAAATTGAAAAGGTCTAAAAATAATCACAGGAAGGAAGAAAAGAAAAGGGAAAGAATTTACAGGAAGCATTCAAGAAGAAGACAACATTTAGAAGAAATGTAATTATAAAATTGTGGGTGGTAATTAGAGGGATGACACATTTAGTCATCAGAGGAGGGATTGCTGAAGCAGATGTCTTAATTAGAATTTATTAATGAGTGTTTACGTATTTTTGAATAATGAATTTTGTAGAAAATGTGACCTCAGAGAATGGCCACCAGTGTTCATGAATTATACTAATTGGTGATTAATACTTATGAAATATTGAAAATGTATCAGACTAATGTAACAATATGTCATATTTAGGGTTATGAAGTATGTGTTACCTTATTAATTGTAGGCCTTAACTTAGTGAGTGTCTTGGCCTAGGTTTGCCAGGCCTCATGCAGAAGCTGTATTTCTTACCGGTTAATAAAATGCTGACAGAGTAAACTAAATTGTGAAATGTCCATTGTCTTGTTAAAAGTGTTTAGCAGAAGCTTTTTGTGAGAACCAACTGTCATGTGGGCTCTCATTATCCTAAATGAGACTACTGGTTTTCTAGGTAGCAGGATCGTTCACGGTGTGGGGGACTGAGTCTGACCCACTTGGAAGGACCTCTGTCACCCTAAATCCGGTTTTGCTCCGGCTAACTAGCAGTGCCTCATCTCTCCCAAGGGGAAGGGATGATTGGGCAGCCGAGCGCATGACATCTTTGGAACTTCTCAGGGAAGTCGTGGTCACTCAGATCCAAACCAGCTCTCTCATTTACAGTATGATCTCATATACAAATGACAAAGGCAGTTTAAGTTTTATATATTGTTTTAATAAAACGACTGCATTTTAGATATTAAGGGGTGAGCCGCAATAACCAGAACCATACAACACAGTAGGATTGAAATAGTCACGAGAAGAGTAAAACATAAGAATAACGCTATCATGGTGTTAATAAATTCTACTCTCCCTCAGTTAGTTCTATCTCGAGCACAGCATGTTAAGCTTCTAACTTGCCTTTTAGATTCCCTGGGAAGCCATCAACCCTCATACCTGAGCAAAGGCCTGTGATCTGGTTCAGCATCTGCAACAAGGCAGTCAGCGTCTAGTTGTGGTTCCCTGGTCGGAATCTCCCTCTTGCGTGTATTAGGACAAGGAAGTGTTTTTATAACTAACATGTCAGTGCGATCACAAAATGTCCCTACGCAAGAATCCCAAAGACTAAACTCCTACCACGTCTATCGGCAATGTACCAGACTGTATCCTTGACTGAAGCACAGAGTGAACAAGAATGTGTTATTGAAAACTTCAGTGCTGAAGTAGGCTAAACAGTGTGATATAAAAAATAAAACAAGACCGTAGAACTGGCTATTTGAAAAATAACAGTACGAAGCTGAATAACAAGCATGTAGAGCAAAGTGCACAGAGGCTCCATGCTGCGAGCAAAGGAATAAAAGACATCCAGGGCAAAGTGGACAAAGGCCTAACGCCTGAAGCTAATGCGCAAAGGATACCTAAAACTGACCCCACTACACAACTAGCAGGAGATGATGTCCCTAGAAATGTAACAAACTGTGTGTGATGTGTGCGAGATGTACTTTCCCAGTATGTGAACAATGAAGACACTGACTAGAGACGAAGATGCAACAAAATCGCCACTTGACGAGCTGGATGATGAGGACACTGTAAAGTAGTCCAATCAACTTCGTGTGAAGAGCGAAATATTAGAATTCATAGATTTGGTATAGAAATATTATTGGGTAGTGTATAACCGCATGAGTAATTGACCAATAGGGAATTATGGGATAGTTTAGGTGACTTTGATATAACAACGCGACAGAGGAGAATTATTCAGAATTTTAGGCAGATCTTACCCCGTTTTGAGATGCGATTTGAGAGAAGAAGATACTTGAGATTTTGTCATTGGGCTCATACTCTCGGACTGAGAGCCTGATGTTTTGCTGATCGATTGATGACCTGAGGACGAAGATTGATTCTGTTTGCTGACCCATACCGTGGATAGGTAGGTATGACAATGTGACTATTTTGCATTTATACCTTTTCTTTCTAGGCACCAACTGTGCTGTCTAGACAGGTCCTTTGTTAGATGTCCTCCTAAATTTGTGTTCTAAATTGTTTTGCATGAAGTCCAACAAAATGCTTATGCTAATCTGGGTTAGTTGAGGACATTCATATGACAACTGACGAATTACAGGGATAAATGGTTGATGCGGTATCTTGCTTAATATTATGTATCACATATCTCTGTTGCAGCTGACTCTGCTATTGATTTGCACTGTAGCTTTAGAATACGTCATTATTCAAACTTTGATTAGATTGCATTTCTTTCATTGTTTTCGTCAACCAGTATTGTTCTTATATGTGTTCCATTTGATATTGAGATTAATCTACATGACTTTAGCATTGTTAATATAAGGGAAATAAACTTACTAAACATTACTAAAGGTGTGGTTATTCATGGCTGGAAAGTCATGGTGCGTGAATATTACTGACTCTAATGATTATTGATGTTGATTAATGATTATTGAGTATTGTGTTTGGCTACTGATTTCTGCAATGGAACTATGGTAAGAAGATCTTAAACGAGTCAAAAGGTTTATTGACCTATTCGCGTCTCCTTGTAAGTTTACTTATTAAGGTCCAACCCATTATCACCTTCAAGAGCAATTTAGCTCCATGTATATCTGTCACTATCTCAATTGTGGGAGTGATGTATAATTTCCGGCGGATGGCATAGTTGGGTAAACTCATGTCCATGCATAACCTGGCAGCTCCTGGTTGCTTGGGTTTCTGGGCCATGACAAGAGGTGACACCCATGGTGTGGGGCTGGTTATTTTCTCAATTAGCACAGCTTGTTCCAACTGCTGAAATTCCTTCTTCACTAAGATACAAAGGTAAAATGGCACCCTCCGATGACGTAAGGCTTCATTGACTGGTTTCACTGACTCGTCAATGTGGAGTTTGATAAGCACACCCTTCAAACAACCTAGTACTTGTAACAGTTGTGGGAACTCAGCCGAGATCTCCTCTGCATGGGATTTGTGAACCTGTTTAGCAAAGAATACCAGCCCCAGGTCCTCGGCTGTATGGCAGCCCAGCAGTGTCCCAGTGTTGCCCTTGGTTACGTGGAACTTGGTTTTGGTTTTGGTGTCTCCATGGGCTGCCTCCACTTTGATGACATCCTTCAACAGTAAGGGTTCTGTTCCTCCATAGATGTAAATTTTAAATTTTGTTGGACTCAGTTTGTGTCGAGGTTCAAGTCTAAGAAATTGTTTGCCATTTATAACATTCACCGAGGCCCCTGTATCTATTAATGCTGAGACAAGCACCCTATTGATGTCTATTTGGTACCTAAGGTGAAGTCTTCTCTGCTGGATTTTTCTCCCAGTGAACGATATCATAAATATTTCCTCTTCACCTTCCTATTCCTCCTCCCGCTTGTTTGTCTGGGCCTGGTCATCCTTCTCATTTTCCAACAACAAATGCTCTATTCAGTGCTGCCACAGCAGTGTCAAAGTCATCGTCAACCCCAGTGTTCAGCTAGTCCTCTATAAGGTCGTACAACTATTCTCCTCCCATGTGCAACATCACAGACCTCAAGACGGTGCAGTTGGTTTCCTGCATGGTGATGAAATAGTGTTGTAGCCTCCCAATTCACTTACGCCACCACGGCGCTGCCCTCCCAGGATCATCAAGGTGGCTGAAAGGTGGCAGCGCATTGACTGCACACTTGCGCCATGTTGAGCAAGGGGCGCTACTGCCTGATTTGATGTTGACATGGTGGATCAACACTTGCCTAACTCCTGTTTTGTCTATCTGGACCTCTGTCTCTGGCTGGTGGCCGCAAAAGTGTCTCTCTGAGCTACTTGAGGGTAAGGAGCCCCTGAGCAATTGCATGGGAGGGGCTGATCACTCATCCTTTTCCACTGCACCTTGTGCACTTCCAACCAGTCCTAGAATATTCCCTGTACACTCTTCTCCCATTTGTTGTTCTTTTTATCTTTATATTGTCTGGCTAATGGTAATTTTCACCCCGCTGAAGGTGAAGAACCTGGGGCACCACCAGTCACTCTTCTCAATGTCACTACAGAACTTGGGCCTGTTCACTGTCTTCATGCTCACCACATGGACTCTAGGAGGCTCTTTGCAACGTCAGGCACAGCCACTCCACCCCTTTGGGCATGTAGATCTACCTGCAGTACAGGTGTTGGAGTGTGACTTTTAAATTAATATTAACATGAAAAGCTTGCAATATATAGTGTAATGGAGCTGCATAGAAAATGTGTTAACGTAGAAAATAATGCACACGTTTGAAATATGCCCATGGGGAGTGGCCACCAATGTACACGAAGACTAATGAAACTTATTAATAATGAATTAATAATGTACTAATGTATGGATTTGTATTAGCATATTATAATTATCGTCATGAATTGGGGTTTTGCTAAATTAATCACTAGGCCTTAGTTAGCGAGTGTCTGGGCCTAGCTGCATGGACTCATATTAAACCTTGTTTTCTAACGTGCAATGTGCTGCTTTCCTGAAGAAAACGAAGCTGTACTTTTCCAGAAACTAGAGATATGTGTGTAAGCGTAGTAAGTTCTTTCTCATGGGATTCAACTTCCTCAAGGAGACATTCTTGCCGAATGCAACAGTGTAATTCGTAACAGGTACAAGGCTGTCTAGACTAGGAGAAGACAATGGGACTACTGACTGGAGCGTAATGTGTAACTTTTCTTACCTGACATTCCACCCATTGAAGACGTCAACAACGTGAGCCAATCAACTGCATGAGAACTGTGTTTTGTGGAAAATTCTAGTGAGGTGCGTGGAGAATTATTGGACAGAGATAATGATGCACCAAAATTGATCCAATGAGGAATTAAGGGCTAGTTTGACAGTTTTGATATAACAGCGTGACCGGAGGAGAAATCGTTCATTATTGGGACACTTTTTGTCACTATTCTTTGAGACTTTGCTGTTCTGATATCTTAACCATCCTCTATTGGTTCTTTACCTGATACTTACTTCTCCTCCTTACGAGGGAAGTGCCTTATTCTTAGCTATGCCATACTGAGACTTTGCCCTGTCCTATCCTTGCTGATGCTGAATCGACTGATGTCCTGAGGACGAAGGCTGACGCTGATTGCTGATTCGTTGGAGGGGTAACTATCTGATGAAAATTGTAATTGTCTGTTTGCCTTTCCTTTCTAGGTACCAACTGCTCTTTTGATAGAGGCCATAGTTAGATGTTTTCCAAATTTGTGTTTGCTAAATTGTTTTGCATGAAGCCCAACATGCTAATGCTAACTCAAGGTTAGTTAAGGTGTCCACTAAAATCTGACGCAAATAGACAAATGACTGGCTTCTTGCTTTGTTGAATCTTGCACAACGGAGACTTTGCTAAACTGCTTCTTATTAATGATGTGATAATGCTGAATAAGTGTTCTCTATGAATTGATTAAGTGTGTTCTAATTACAAGTTTGAATAGTTACTAATGAGATTGATTGCTAGTAAGATTAACAGAAATGACTTTAGATTGTAACTATTAGGGAATAAATATCCTAACACTTCATTAGATTTTCGTGGTTATTCATTGGCTGAAAGGTCATGGTGTGTTCACTTTATCGATTCTTATTTAATGTTATTGATAACTTGCTGATTAGGTATTGCGAATATTGATTGACTTATTATTACATTGATTGTGATGTTAAAAGATATCTCGTTCTGGGAAGTCTCCGAACGTGGTCAAAAGGTTCATCTGCCTAGGTGTGTCTCCTTGTAAGTTTACTTATCAAGGTCCTGTCGCGCTATCAGTTTTTGGTAGCAGAGGTAATGGTTTGGCCCTTTGGGGCCCCAGGACGAGGGACCACTGTTTGATAACATAGTTGGTTCAAAAGGTCCGAAGGTCTGGTAGAAATTGATGAGCGTAGTTTGGAAGTAAGCAAGGTGTATCGGAAAATTGGGTTTTGGGAAAATTTTTCTTTTTCAATGATGCAAATTGGAGAAATGATGTGCCCCTAAATCCCGAATGACTTTCCCGGAATCTCAGAGCCTGCTGAAGTGAGTTGGGTATGTTCTCGACGTTCTAGTGATAGTGTGATTGAAGTAGGGTTTTTGCGCTTGCACAGCCTATGCATGCCGCAGGTGAATTGTGAAGTTTGTGAGAATTTTAGGCCAGGTAATGTTTTAGTAGGAGTGTGCGTACTCTGCAGTATGAGAGTAGGGAAGTCTGCAAACTTCATGTGAGTGTGGCGCTTTGTGCTAAAAAATTGTCCACGTGGTTTTTGGTGATTTACGGACCCTGCATGGTCTAAGACTCCGAAGTATATTGATAAGTGTATGAGACGCTTGATTTATGTTGTAATTTGCGCGGTTTAATAGGTCAATTGGGCGTTGTTGACGAGTCGAGTTTGAGTCAAAGTGAGTGAACAAAAACTTCAATGGAGATTCGGTGAGTTCTAAAGTGCACTCGAACGACCCATTGACAAGTCGAGAGTAAAATTTGCAGGTCAAATTTTGCTTGCGAGTGTGGGATCTGAGAAGGAGAGTGTAGCGGCCGAGGCTAAGCAAAATCTCTGTAAAGTTCTGAAGCGATTGTATTACCCCTTTCCCGTAGTAAACCGGCAAATTTGAGTTTTTGTTGGTGCCCGCAATATAGTGCATTAGTTTTTGTGTGAATCGACAGTGAGGAAGACAATTCGCAAGACTTTGTCAGCCGCAGTGTGTGTGAATGTGACGTCACAGGAGCCGTGCTGGGTCAGGTCGGTTGGTGAGAAGGGTCGCGCACGGATTGGTAGCCATCCGTGAGAGGCAATTGGTTGAGAAGGTAAGTGAAGAGAGTTCTGGGAATTAAAGTCACTTCCTGATTTGATTGTAAACAAAATAAAATACGCAAAAATGAAGATTTCAAGGCTTTAAAGAGCACTTTGAGGGGGGATACATATATTACTGCGAGTGTAGGGGATGTTACACCGCCAGAGGATACACCGGCTTATGCCGTAATGGAAGAGAGGGGAGTTGCGCTGTGTCTTTGGCTAAAGTAATGGTGCAAAGCGACAGAGAGAGAAGGGTGTTTGGCATTTCCGGAGCACGGAACGTTAAATATAAGGATTTGGGAAAATTTGCGGAGGATATTAAATGAGCTAAAGCCACCTCCGAGGCCAGCACATTTCGAGGCGTTGGCAATCTGGGAACTAATGGCAATACGACAGCAGCAACAGAAATTCGAGAGGAGAATGAGGAAATCAGAAAAGACACTAGCAGAGGCTAGGTGGGACAGTGCACAGAGAGTCTGGAGAAGAGAAACAATAGATGGAGTTAGGATGTTCCCAGCAATAGCTCAAGAAAATGAAAACAAGGGGGGAAAGGCAACTTGTAAGACCGACAAGAGTTCCTCAAAAGACAAAGAGGCTAAGAAGCCCTGGTCAGAGATGGATGACTCAGACGATGATGAGTTCTTTAATCAATAACTGAATGACGACAACCGCCCTATGCAATAGAGGACAACAGACCAAGTACTGGTACAGGCCCTGTGAGTTCCACTCAGAACAAGGTGACAATGAATCCGGTACAGATTAGTCCTGTCTCGACACCAGCCCCGGTGCAGAGTAGTATTAGTATGTCCACTGCCCCAGAGATGCAATCTCAGCTACAGCCACCGCAGGTCCAGAGACTTTACCCTGATGTCCCAATATTAGAAACTACCACGAATTTGATGGTGCCGTCAGATCCGACATATACGAGACCAAAGATGATACAGACTGAGCCAACTCCACCTTTACTGCCCCGGGCACAGCAACAGATGGTTCCGAATTATACTTCGGTCGAAGGACCGCAGTCAGCCATGGCACCAGTAATAAACCCTAATATGGGAGTTAATGCTCCACAGGTTTTGGGAAGCAGGCAGACACACCGCCATATCCTTTCCCATTACAGTTGGTCCACCAGTACCATTGTATGCACAGGCTAAGCCTAGTGTATATGATCTGGGAATAATGACCCAAGAAATTATAAGAGGAGGGTTTGTAGGGAGCTCTCAAGGGATGACTCCAGTGGAACCGACATTCGAAAGGTCTAGATCTTTGTTAGACTTCAATCCGATTGGGGCTCCTCCGGATGCCATGAGACAATCAGGTTTGGGACTGCTGACTCCGCAGATCTCAAGTGTGAATATACCGCAAACACCGATAGTGCAGGCTGGGAATATCTCCTTGAAAGGTTTAACTGCGCAACAGCTGAACGATTGGTTAGACAAGTTAAACTCACCACAGACTACTGCTGCAGCAGCTGGGAGGTCAGAAGGAGAAGAGTACCTAAATTGTGTGAGGTTGGGCATGGAGTCAAATGAACTAGATGAGGGGAGCAAGGGAGTGAATAGGCTAGAATCATACACAGACGCAGAATTGAGGTATTTGTGTCCATAAATAACCAAAGAAGTGAGCAGGGTGCACCAGAGGTTGGTGAATCTGGCAGACAAATATGGAATAGATTTAGACAATACCAAAGATCTGAAGAGGAGTTACAGGTTGGACTTTGAGCCGAAAGACTTTGAACACATGAGATCTACTGGGATGAAGGCACACCTTAAAGAAAACCTGCAAAGTGCGCAGGTTTGGGGGGCCTTAGAGAAGTGGGAAGGCAGATGGGCGAAGAAAAGAGATAAGAGGAAAAGTGATTGCATAGAGCAGGCAGCCAAGGCCTCACAGGATGTGGGTGTGATGAAGATGTTACCAATGAGAGAGACGGCTGGAGGGGTTCTTGTCCATGTGCCGTGGACCAGAGGTGACATCCTGTCATTTACAAATGACTTTCCCAGGCTGAAGGAGAAGCCAATAGAGTGGTATCAGCAGACAGATCGGTTTGTGAAGCTTGGGAAATGTCTCTGGGAGGACCTGAATACTCTCTTTGAGATTATAGTTCCGGCCAATTTGTGGCTTGAGTGCAAGAGGAGTGTGGATTGGCCAGCCGCGGAACCACAGAGTCACAGGAGCACCGTCTCCTGAGGTAATGAAGTATTTCTATAAGGTGATTGAATTCCTGAAACAGAGAGTTTCGCCACAGAATGTTGATTGGCAAAAGATTGACCAGACAGCACAGCAACCCAAAGAGTCGATACATGCCTATTATGAGAGGTTGTTGAAAACGTTCAAGAACTACAGCGGTACCGAAGTTGTTGAGGCGAAGGACATGAATCACCGTGTGTTCAAATTCATTGAGGGATTGAGACCGGAGATTACTCAGATGATTAAGAATCATTTGATCTGTTGGCAAGCGAAGCCAATTGACGAGGTGTTGCAGTGTGCAAAATACTGTAGTGACGAGATTGAATTGAAGCAGAGGAAGTTGAAGGAGAAAGCAATGGTGATGCAAATAAAGGCAGCACAGTCAGGGATGCAGGGAGGTTGTCTACAACAGATGGTGCAACAGCCGCAAGGAAACAGGATGTTTCAGGCGCAAGTGAGAGGCAGGGGTCGAGGAGGTTTTGTGAACAGAAGCACAGACTTGAATACTATAGTGGTTCAAAACGATGTACAGGGGATGAAGAAGATGTTACCTTGTCATGCTTGCCGGGGCGTTGGACATTGGAAGCGGGAGTGCCCGATGATGGTGCAGGAGGGTGTTGTTCAACAAAGCAATGATGTCAGTGCATTTCAAAATGGGAAGGGACCGAACTTTCAGAATAACATGATTCAGATGCAGGGCCTTCAACCCATGCAGCTGGTGCAGATGCCACGTTACAGCTGATTCAGATGCAGAAAATGCAACAGCAGGTTCCCATGGTACCTAGACAGCAAATGCAATTGCCCTTAGTGCCAATGGAACAGCAACTGGTGATGCTTCCTCAACAGGTCACAGGTCAAAGAATGAATCAAAGTAACGCAGTACAACAGTTCCCATTACGTGGTGAGAATGGAATGAACGATGAATGGTCGGACGAGAGTTCAGATAGTGAGGAGTGCAGGCTTGCAGCGTCCCTAGAAGTAGATCAGAAAGGGCCCTATGTTCAGGGGAAGGTAATGGGTCACAAGGTTTCATTCTTGGTTGAAACAGGAGCTACACGCCCTACAGTCAGAAGTGCAGAGGTTCCGAAACTCGCTCTTTCGGGACGTAGTCAAGGTAGTAGGAGTGGCGAATCAGCTCCTGACTAACCCGATCACAGATCTGGTCCAGGTTGAGTCCCGTGTCCCTACTGGGAAGAGACTTACTGTGCAAGACAAGGTGTTCAATCACCTGTTCCAATGAGGGAATTGAGGTTCAGACAAACAGTGACGATGAAGGGGATGACGGGCAGGTTTCAGAGCCTGAGACAGAGACCACAGATGAGGAATACCCTCTGATTAACTTCTTCCCAATGTTTACAGTGACTGATCTGCCAGCAGACTTGCAGGGGACAGTAAAATAGAAAGTGTGGGACTTGACAGGGAAAAAAGTAGGAATGATAAAAGGAGTAGAACCAGTCAAAGTCAGTGTAAAGCCAAATGCTGTGTTCCCCTAGGTACCGCAGTACCATATGGCGCAAGATGTCCTTATAAAGGTGTCACAGTTAATTGCAGACTTTGTGAAACAGGGAGTCTTGAAAGAAGGGATGAGCAGCCCATGTAATTCACCAATAATGGGATTGAGAAAGCCTTGTGGGAAAGTTGGAATAGTCCAGGACTTGAGGAAAATTAATGACATAGTAGTGAAATGTTGCTCAGTGGTGCCAAATCCAGCTGTGATTATGTTCCAGGTTCCATGTGATGCAGAATGGTTCACAGTGGTTGATTTGTCACAAGTGTTCTTTTCTGTGCCTCTTCATGAGGACAGCCAATTTCTTTTCAGTTCCAAATTCCTGGATAAGGTTTACAATTAGTTTCGAATTCCTCAAGGGTTTTCGGAATCACCTTCCATATTCAATCAGATACTGAAGATTTGGAGTCATTGGAATTGCCTTTTCAAGCAACTCTAGTGCAGTACATTGATGATCTGTTGATCACATCCAAAACGAGGGATGAGTGCAAGTATGATTCGATTGCCTTACTGAACCATTTGGGAAAGAACGGACACAAAGGCCCTCATTACAACATTGGCGGTAAAAGCCGCTTACCGCCTGTAGAAGACCGCCAACACACCGCCGCGGCCGCGAAATCCACCACAGCTATTATGACCCACAGCTTGGAATCTGCCAAAATTCAGACACCCACACAAGTCCGCCACACCAAAGGTCAGTGATAAACTGGCGAAAACAAAACCTCCACCGCCACGGCAACAGAAATACGCCCACACTATCACGACACACGAATCCACGCGGCGGTCTTCCATTGGCGGTACACACCGCGCGCTCAAAATACACACAATTACAAAACACATCCACATTGGACAATTCGAAATACACACACCTGATACACATACACACACCACTCGCACACACCCATTACAAAATAAAACACACACCCACATCACCCACAAACCCCTACTACCACAATTACAGAGAGAAGGCCAGAGAGAGACACCACAAATAACTACCAAGCATCCACAGGCACACAATACCATTACCCACAGAACTTCCACGCATTCACACAACACACCACTAAATATCACCCCACTCATCACTTCACATACCTCCCCACACATCACCCACACCACCCCATGGCACGGCAAAGACACCCCAGGTTCTCTGAGGAGGAGCTCAGGGTAATGGTGGAGGAAATCGCCCAGGTAGAGCCACAACTATTCGGATCACAGGTGCAGCACACCTCCATAGCTAGGAAGATGGAGCTATGACCCAGAATAGTGGACAGGGTTAACGCAGTGGGACAGCACCCAAGAAATAGGGATGACATCAGAAAGAGGTCGAACGACCTATGGGGGAAGGTGCGTTCTGTGGTCTCAAGACACCACCTTGTGGTTCAGCGGACTGGCGGCGGACCCCCACGTCCTCCCCCACAACTAACAACATGGGAGGAGCAGGTCTTGGCGATTCTGCATTCTGAGGGCCTCGCAGGAGTAGATGGAGGAATGGACTCTGGTAAGTCAAATCTTAACTATTACATCCCCCACCCTACCTGCATGCCATCACATACCCCTACCCTCACCCCATCACTCCAACTCCTCACAAATGTCCCAGCATCACAAACCACCCATCCCAACACCAAGCTCTGCATGCAACAACAAAGCATGGACACCCATCACCAAAGCATGGCCACTGCACATACCCATACACCCCCCTAAACCACAATCACACAAGGTCCCACACAGGAATGCAAGCACTGGGGTACACGTTCACCCACCTATTGTACACCATGGCACACACAGATGTAATAAACATCCTTTTAAACCCCTGCAGGACCCCTACCCAACGTCACCGGACAGGAGGGTCCAAACATGTCCATACCACCAACAGAAGAGGCCCACAGTGATGACAGCAGCTCTGTCCAACTGGATCTGGATGACCAGCCCGGCCCATCGGGGACCTTGGGACAGTCGGTTCCCCTCACACAGTCACAGGCCACTACAGAGCTTCCCCCCTCTGGAAACACCAGCACATCACCCACCCAGCAGGCCCATACCTCTGTCCCCAGAACACGTCAATCAGCAGTAGGTCCACCACTACAGGGAACCCAGGCTAACCCACCACCCCAACAACAACAGGGACCTGGGGGCAGTGGTAGTGGGCACACGGTCCAGGGGACGGAGGCCCAGGAACACAGGGGAACTGGCAGGGCTGCTGTGCGACAGGGGGAGGACAGGCCAAGGGAACCCACTCTCCACGAAGCCCTTTCGAACATCATGGGAGCCTACCACCACTCGCAGGAGACGATGGCAACGGTACTAGCCAAGTTTCAAGAGACCCAGTGCCTGCAGGAGGAACAGTATTTGGGCTTCAGGGAGGAACTCAGAGCCATCAATTCCACCCTGGGCACCATCGTAGGGGTGCTGAAGGAAGTACTCAACACCAGGAGGGACACTGTGGCACAACAAGGGGCCCCTGACTCTAGCCTGGACGATGAACTGCCCACCACCACCGCCGGCACTAGTGTACAGGAGGCACCGCCACAGGACCATCACACCGGCACTCCACCCCCTGCAGAGGGAGAACCACCCCGCAAGCGGTCCCTGAGATCCAGGACAAAGACAGAGAATGATGCCAAGACGCTGCCAAGAAATAAGACTACCCTGAATGTCATCTGTCTGTCCCACTTTGTCACCCTGTCCATCCTCAAACTGCCCCAGCTCCACTTCCTTTGCCCATTTGGGCAATGCACCTGTGAGACTAATAGACTTGGCTCTGCCATGGACATTCCTCCACCATCACCCCTCACCATTTTACAACCTCCTCCAATATTGAGCACTTAAATAAACACCCTTGAAGCACAAAACAATCTGGAGTCAGTCTGTGATTTCGAAATAGTATATTAGCAATTACAGTTTCAAAATGCTCTTTCATATGTAATGTCAACATACCTATGTCACACAGCTCTACTCCATGAGGAAACAAAGCAGATGTCACACAGTGGGACCCACATCTGTGAAATCGTAAGGGAAAGTGACAACTCAGTGACCATACACTGGGTGAAAAGGACAGACAGTAGAGAGGTAGTAGTGTTAATGTACATGTAGTAGGCAGGTTTGTATTCTTAACTGTGTCTCACTGGAAATATTGCAGGATCACCGAGTTCCTGTCCACAGGCTCCACAGCTGCAACAACACCGCCATCCGGACCATCCTCCTGCAGAAAAGGCACCTGTCATCGCAAAGCTAAGTTGTGAAGCATACAGCAGGCTACGATGATCACACCTTCTTTGGTGAGTAGAATAGGGATCCACCTGTCACATGGAGGCCCCTGAACCTGGCCTTCAGGAGGCTGATGGTCCGCTCTATTATCTGCCGAGTTCGCCCCTAGGCTTCATTGTAGCGTTCCTCTGCCCTTGTCCTGGGATTCCTCACTGGGGTCAGTAGCCATGACAGGTTGGGGTAACCAGAGTCACCTGCAAATGGCGAGGGACAACTGTTAGACACGCACTAACCTGTAGGGATATCCCTAGACCCAGACAACCATTCCCACAGACTTGCTTCCAGGTGCTCACCTAATAGCCATACACGGTGCCTCTGGAGTTGACCCATCACATAAGGGATGCTGCTATTCCGCAGGATGTAAGCGTCATGCACTGAGCCAGGGAACTTGGCATTAACATGGGAGATGTACTGGTCTGCCAAACAGAGCATCTGCACATTCATGGAATGATAACTCTTCCGGTTTCTGTACACCTGTTCACTCCTGCGGGGGGGGTACCAAAGCCACATGGGTCCCATCAATGGCATCTATCATGTTGGGGATATGTCCTGTAGTGAATCCTAGTTCGTTTAACTGGGATAACAGGAGTTAGCTTAGCCTCTGGCTTGTAGACTCGTGCCCCTGTCACCTAGTGACTTTTAACCTACGTGGCTTGCTCTGTTTTAGCCCATTTAATTATTTATTTCTTCTAAGATGGCTGCCTTGTTTATAGTTAGGCCACTTGTTATGAGTTACATTATCAGTGTCACCGCACCAAGGCGTCAAGATCAAGCACCAAAGACAAACAAACAGTAGGTGTTCACACTTAGGGATTTTCCCTCTCTATACTTTCGAGGGATTGTTGATATTAATTGCCGTCCCAAGCATGCCTGTTATCTATTGTTTAGGAATACACCTACGTCAGGGTACCTTGTAGATCTGTATAAATACATCACACTTTAGACAGATAATCAGAGGGATTCCGACCAGAGGGCATCGCCACCATCGCTGATACCGATGCTGCAGTCGTCTTGACATTGACCCAGTCTTCGTGTCCCTGCGGAGTCTGAGATAGAGACCTCATTCCAAGGTAACGAGGGTTGGGGGCTCCTCTCATGGACATGGCATTGGCAGATTAGGTTTAAAAAACCCAGCTCTCCTTTAGGTAGGAGGTTAGGCCCTTTCACATTAGGGTATTAGGGCATCTTACATCTCATATATCTTTTCTAAGTATTGCCAAATGTTGGGAGTCTTCGTAACAATGACTCTCGTCTTCACAATACTGTTACTTGCTTTATTCATTATCCTAATCATTGCAGTCCATGCAACTTATCACAAATTGCAGTTATGTTAAATAAAAAGCTATTATAACTTTACTGCATCTGTGTCATTGCCTGTGTTTTTATGAGACATAATAGGGGTCATTCCTACCCTGGCGGTCCGAGACCGCCAGGGTAGGGGCCGGAGGAAGCACCGCCAACAGGCTGGCGGTGCTTCAGGGGCTATTCTGACCGCGGCGGTAAAGCCGCGGTCAGAAAAGGGAAGCTGGCGGTTTCCCGCCGGCTTCCCGCTGCCCTAGGGAATCCTCCACGGCGGCGCTGCAAGCAGCGCCGCCATGGGGATTCCGACCCCCTTCCCGCCAGCCTGGTTCAGGCGGTTTTCACCGCCAGAACCTGGCTGGCGGGAACGGGTGTCGTGGGGCCCCCTAACAGGGCCCCACATTGATTTTCAGTGTCTGCTTGGCAGACACTGAAAATCGCGACGGGTGCAACTGCACCCGTCGCACACCAGCAACTCCGCCGGCTCCCTACGGAGCCGGCATCCTCGTTGCTGGTGCTTTCCCGCTGGGCGGGCGGGCGGCCTTTTGGCGGTCGCCCGCCAGCCCAGCGGGAAAGCCAGAATGACCCCTGCGGTCTTTTGACCGCGGTGCGGTCATCTGGCGGGGGAACTTTGGCGGGCGGCCTCCGCCGCCCGCCAAAGTTGGAATGACCCCCAATATATCTGTAAGAAAAGGGTAATCTCCGTTTAACCACGACACTCCCTGAGATATCTTATTTTTGAGTCCATGCGTAAACGGCTGCCATAAATCACCTTTTACTATTATGTTTCTGGTGAGGTGCTGCTAGTGAGCTGGTAAGGTTGGGATAACAGTTGCGACTTGTTGTAGGAAAGACGCAGTCGCCTACAAACAAAAGTACTGTCATCCTTAAACCAGCAGTCTTGCTCAGAGCAAGAGCCCAAACTACGACATGGCGCCACCAACAATGGTGTTTAGGCACTAATTTACGGATGCCCTGACTATCACTGTCTCACAGACAACAGGTACCCTAAGTACTATTATACGGAGACGTCCGTGGTCTTTGGGAGATTTCTCCTCAGCTGAAAAGGTAACACCTAATGAAGCTGTAGGTTGTTTGAGCTCGAACTAATAAAAGGAAAATACTTCCCCTATCTGGTGTTCCATTTCTCTAAACAATTATGGCTGATGCCATAGACATTCCTGCATATGCTAGACATGCACTAACACAACATTTATTAATGCATGGCCTTACAGATGAGGGCGGGGATGTTACTTTGATAATAGAAGCTACTGAAGCATACCACACAGAAACATTTTACTGTTGGGTCACCTGTCCTGAGGTTGACCAAAGAACGCACACATTTCACACATATGAAGTTGCGAACATACCTTTACGGTACCAAGCATACCAGTATCATGAAATATCGCTCACATACCAGGAGCATCAGAACTGGTTTGAAGGCGCCCTACCACATGTACTACGAAGAGTGAGGTTAGGTCCCTTAAGTAATGAGGGACCTACCTGGCCTATGTTCGCCACATACACATCTCACCCAGGCATACAGAATATGCCGATAGCAGATTTACGAGTTTTATATAATGAATTAGTGGCATTATATAGACACTTAGTTCAGTTTGTAATGCGGACATTGAACACAACACCAGCGTGTCCAGCACCGCCAGTAGCTGGTGGTTATCAATTGGCTACTGGGAACAATCCACAAACAGTGCATACTATTATGGGTAAAGTGCCCACGGACCGGGAAAAAATACCGTTCTGGATTGCCCAGAAAACGAATCAGCTGGAAGCTGTGTTTCCCCATACGGGACCACAGATTGCTCACTATGTGCTTGCCTTTTGGGATGGTTCCCTCGGTGGAAGACTGTGCCACATGGGGTACAGTCTTCGCTGCCATGTATACTACCACACATGGTACCCCGACACTTGCCAATTTACCAGAAGTGTTAAAACAAATACAAAATGAGCATGGGGCTGCACCAGCCCTGGATTTGGGGATGAAATTAATTCGTAACTTTGACGCCGTATCCTCAATCATACTAAGTAATATTAAAGGGGAAGTGGTAGCACTGGCAATTCGCCAGCATCTCCGGGAAACTCCAAACCAGGAACAAGAGGGCCAGCTACCGAAAATAATTTCCGGTAACTATACTAGTATAGGACGGGATAGTTTGGGAGCCAAACCTAAAAAATTGGAGTTACAAAGTACCGCCCATAAGGAAGGTACAAAGCAGGCACAAGAGGGCTCTAAGAAGCGCTGGGACAAACAAAAAGATTTCAAAGAAAGAAGAAATAATAGAGCTGATTCTCCACACCCGGAGAACTCCGGAAGGAGATATAATCTCAGAAATAGGGAGAACATTAAAACTCCTGACAGATATACTGATTCACGGCCCTCTCGTTCCTTTCAGGACGCACAGGATAGACGTAGCGAGAGAGGGGGCCGTCAGGATCGACGTCCGGAATACGTGAAAGAAAAGAAAGACTCACCACAGTCTACCATTAAAAAAGAAGAAAAGACTCCTCCGCAAAAGCCACAGTTTAAAAAAAAGACGGTGGCAGCACTGACAGTTAAAAATGCCAACAATATTGAGAACGCTGCTGAGGAAAAAGAGGTGGGCAGTGACTCTGTTAGACAGCGCGGCAGAGGTCACGATATGTCGCCAGAGTCTGAAAGATCATCTGGATGCGACAGCAACTAGCGATTACATCGCGGTTGAAACAGCGGATGGCTGCGTTCTTCCCCCCGGTAGGGTTTATGATTTAAAAATTCAGATAGGGGGAGACGTGAAGCACACTATTAGTGTAATAATCTGGGATGAATTTACTAGTGATATCCTATTGGCTGAGAGAGACTGGCCACCTGAACACGTCCGCACGCTCCCGCATGGGGAAGATGTCATTTTGCCTTCTTTCTCCGATCTTGTTCCGGAAGCAGCAAAAGGAGCCTATGCTGCTGAATGGGCTTTAGCGCAGGCACCTGCACTGTACCGCAATCATGTAGGTTGGGACAAGGAGTCTCCTTGTCATGTTATTCCCGTTAGGTCTACACCCCAACCGCAGCCACAATACCCTGTTAAACATGAAGCGAAAGCTCCGGTAAAGGAGATCCTATCACAACTTGAGTGAGTACCAGGGAGTAATTGATCCCTGTACGTCTGCAATGAATAATCCATTGTTCCCCGTTGCAAAGCCAGATCATTCATATAGAATAGTAGTTGATTATAGACACTTAAATAGTCATACACGCACGTATGCTATACAAAATTCACACAGCACAGCACTGATAAACAATATAGTGCGTAAAAAATATAAAACATTAGATATATTTAATGGATTTTTTTGCCAGAATTTAGCACATGAAAGTAGGGACCTAAGTGCATTTTCATTTGGCTCTCAGAAACGCTTTTGTCGTTTACCTCAAGGCTATCAAAATAGCCCAGGCCTGTTTTCAGCCCATGTAACATCAATATTACATGATATTGATTCCAAGGCATTGTCCTATGTGGATGACATATATCTCACAGACGACGCCCTCGACATTCATCTTGCGAGGGTCGATCGGATCATTTTGGGGTTTGCAGACCTCGGTTATAAATTCAATTTTAAGAAAAGCAACATAGCCTTTCTTAGTGTATTATTCCTGGGATATGAGCTATCAAACGAGGGGAAGAGCCTGGCCCCACATTTTCTAGAGAAGTGTGCTCAACTACAACCTCCAAACACACTTAAGAAATTGCAGTCATTACTGGGTTTCTTAAATTTTGGCAGAACATACATTCCAGATTATGCAGAACGCATCAAGCCACTTTATGACTTAGTTCAGCCCAATTTCTCTAGCAGACGCTGGACGATTGAACACACACACATCCTTAGCTAAACACTTACACACACGTGACAATAAAACAAACTTGGTCATCAGAATAATTGCTGGTGCCCTTGGATTTACTTATGTCACCTTTAATGAGGATGACACGATACCGATAGCATATAAATCACATTTATATTCCAATGCTGAACAACGTTTTGCACCTACAGAAAAGATTCTGACGGCAGTTCAGATGTCCGTCATAAAAGAGAGGCCACTTGCCCAGGGGAAACGCATTATTGTTGTCTCCCCAGTGCCGGCCTTTGAGGCTGTCACTAAAGCGAGCGTTCCGAACGCTAAGGCATTACATCCACGTTGGATTCAATGGGCAACATCTCTGACCACCACTGATGTCAATTATATATTTGATCCAAGACTTCAAACACAATAATTTCTCCAGTATGAACAAGAGTACCCCGCTCCTCTAAATATTCTGCCACTAGACAGTTACAATACTATCATATATACTGACATATCAGCACAACCGGCTGTAGGTACTAAACATCAATACTCGGCAGCTTGTGCAGCCGTGTGCGGAGTGATGGAAGATGGAGTTTTCCACCCTCACAATACCTACACGCAGACCTTAGGGGACTGCACAGCACAGTTGGCTGAGCTTAAAGCTCTTCTTCTAGCGCTCGAACATACTAAGACAGGAAGCCAGACTTTGATAGTCTGTGACTAATATTACTGCGTCCAGTCATACAATGAATATCTCAATCATTGGATACTGAACGGGTTTAGAGATTCAAAGGGGAACACCATTAAACACAAAGGCGGTCATTCTGACCGCGGCGGTAGCCGGCCACCATGCGGTCACCGCTATTTGGCCGCTCCGCGGTCAAAAGACCGCAGAGGCCAAGCTGTGCTTGAGACGGTGGTGCCCAGCGGAGCGGTGCTTGAGACGGCGGTGCCCAGCGGAGCGGTGCTTGGGATGAAGGGCCCAGTTCAGCAGTTCCTGAGACGGCGGTGCCCAGCGGAGCGGTGCTTGAGATGAAGGGCCCAGTTCAGAGGTTCCTGAGACGGCGGTGCCCATCGGAGCGGTGCTTGAGATGAAGGGCCCAGCGGAGCGGTGCTTGAGATGAAGGGCCCAGTTCAGCGGTGCTTGAGACGGCGGTGCCCTGTTCAGCGGTGCTTGAGATGAAGGGCCCAGTTCAGCGGTGCTTGAGACGGCTGTGCCCTGTTCAGCGGTGCTTGAGATGAAGGGGCCAGCGGAGCGGTGCTTGAGATGAAGGGCCCAGTTCAGCGGTGCTTGAGACGTCGGTGCCCAGCGGAGCGGTGCTTGAGATGAAGGGCCCAGTTCAGCGGTGCTTGAGACGGCGGTGCCCTGTTCAGCGGTGCTTGAGATGAAGGGCCCAGTTCAGCGGTGCTTGAGACGGCGGTGCCCTGTTCAGCGGTGCTTGAGATGAAGGGCCCAGTTCAGCGGTGCTTGAGATGAAGGGCCCAGTTCAGCGGTGCTTGAGACGGCGGTGCCCAGCGGAGCGGTGCTTGAGATGAAGGGCCCAGTTCAGCAGTTCCTGAGATGGCGGTGCCCAGTGGAGCGGTGCTTGAGATGAAGGGCCCAGTTCAGCGGTTCCTGAGACGGCGGTGCCCAGCGGAGCGGTGCTTGAGATGAAGGGCCCAGCGGAGCGGTGCTTGAGATGAAGGGCCCAGTTCAGCGGTGCTTGAGACGGCGGTGCCATGTTCAGCGGTGCTTGAGATGAAGGGCCCAGCTGAGCGGTTCTTGAGATGAAGGGCCCAGTTCAGCGGTGCTTGAGACGGCGGTGCCCAGCGGAGCGGTGCTTGAGATGAAGGGCCCAGTTCAGCGGTTCCTGAGACGGCGGTGCCCAGCGGAGCGGTGCTTGAGATGAAGGGCCCAATTCAGCGGTGCTTGAGACGGCGGTGCCCAGCGGAGCGGTGCTTGAGATGAAGGGCCCAGTTCAGCGGTGCTTGAGACGGCGGTGCCCAGCGGAGCGGTGCTTGAGACGGCGGTGCCCAGCGGAGCGGTGCTTGAGATGAGTGTCCTGGTCAGCGGATCCGGCCCAGGCATGGATGTCACTCGCCACCTGACATGTGGCTGGCGGGGCGTTCCTGCCCATCTGTCTGGTGGCTTGCAGGGCCCTCCTGGGCTGCAGGACCGGGCCTGTGTGTGTCCTCCTGCACACCTGGGATGGGGCTGGTGGGGCCCTCTTGGCCAGCTGGCCTGCTGCCGGACTTGTCGGGCGTGCTGCCCTTCCCACCCTTCCCTGCACGCTTGTGGCCCTTTCCCACCTTTGGTGGTGTGCCAGGTGGCACCTGACTTCCTGCCGGAGCCAATGAAGGGATTTTTGTCCCTGGGGTCTTTGGTCGCTCGCGCCGGGCACTGGCAATCTTAGGATGCTTTTCCGGTGGTGGGCTGGCCGTGCCTTGGCTCCTAGCTGAACTGGATGCCCTTGAGGGTGGGGGACTCCACAGTCCATGGACAACAGTCTTCACTGGTCCCGGCTTTGTGGTAGCTGAGGTGCTGATTGGAGTCTTATGAGATGGACGGGGTGGGGGAGTTGTAGGAAAGAGGTCAAGTTTGGAAAGGAAAAGCAATTTGGAAAGAGAGGGACGGGTAGGTGTAGTGGGTATGGGAGTGGAGGAAGAGGATGTGGTTGTAGGAGTGTGAAGTCTGGTGTCTTTGGGTGCAGGTGCTTGGGCTGGAGGCTGTCATGAGGTGGATGGCTGTTGGGTGGGTGGCTGCCTGCGTTTGTGTAGTTTGGAGGAGGGGGTGACAGACACACTTGGAGAGGACACAGGGGACGTGTAAATGGTAGTGGGGGTGGTGACTGCACGTGTGCGGAGTGTTCTGGTGGGTGTGCTGGTGATGGACGTAGTGGCTGAAGATGTTGTGCATGCAAGTGTGAGTGGAGACGTCACAGGGAGGGAGGAGGGAGACGAGGAGGAGGGGGACACAGTGGAGGCAGTGGCTGTTGGTATGTCTGCATGTGGATGTTGCTTGTGTGAATGCTTGTGTGATGTGTGGTGCTTATGTCTGGATGAGCTACCCTTGGGTGTTGAGGTGTGTGCAGGCTGGTCTGTAGGTGTGTCTGGGATAGGCAGAGGTACAGGGGATTGGGTCTGGGTGGAGGAAGTTGGAGAGGGGAGGCTAGAGACAGGGACAATTGCTGCCGTCAGTGCTGAGGCCAGAGCGTTGAACGATCGCTGATGGGCAGCCTGACCCGAATGAATGCCCTCCAGGTATGCATTACTCTGGTGCACCTCTCTTTGTACACCCTGGATGGCATTCAAAAGGGTAGACTGCCCAACAATGATGGTCCTTAGGAGGTCAATGACCTCCTCACTGAGGGCAGCAGGGGTGACAGGGGCAGGGCCTGAGGTGCCTGGGGCGAAGGAGATGCCCACCTTCCTGGGTGAGCGGGCAGGGGGCAAACGGTGAGGGGCTGCTGTGAGGGTGGTGCTGGTGCGCTGGGTGGCGGCTGTACCTGTTGTTGCGGGGGGCACGGATGTTGCCGCCACCACAAGGGAGCTCCCTTCAGAGGACGAGTCGCTGTCACTGACATCAGCACGAGTCCCCGCTGTGGAGCTCCCCTCACCCTCCGTCTCACTGGTGAAATCCGATTCTGTTGCATGGCCCGCCATGGCCATGTGAGATGCAGCTCCCTTGTGCTCCGATGCCACTTCTCCTCCGCCTGATGATGCTAATGCACACATGAACAGGAAGACCACAAAAAAGGGGGGGAGGAGAAATAAAGACATGTTGAGTGCATGGTTTGCCGCTACCGTTGGCGGACAAGACAGACACAGAAGCCCCCTGCACTACGCCGCACACTTGGGGTCCACTACGCAATCCGTGGGACATGGCCTACAATCCTATGGACGACAACTGCACACATAGATGACACAGGGCCATGGATACCTGTAGTTGGCACCCTACAGAGGTGGGGGGCAGGGGCACAGGGCCATGCCTTACGGAGGGGGCTAGCCTACAGAAATCGCCCTGGCCTAGGGATACCCACAGCCCTCCTCCCCCACCCAGACACCTCCACTGCGTGCAAAGTCAGCAGAATGACTCACCCCATTGTGTCTGCTGTGATGTCCTCACGCGCCCATCCAAATCGGGGTAGGCCACCGCCAGGATCCGGGACATCAGGGGGGTCAAATGACGACTGGCACCCCTCCTATGTTGGGAGGCCATCCCCAGCTGAGCCTCCGCCGTCTTCCTGCTCCAGCGTCGGATGTCCTCCCACCTCTTCCGGCAGTGGGTGCCCCGTCTGTTGTGGATCCCCAGGGTCCGGACGTCCTTGGCGATGGCACGCCAAATCGCGACTTTCTGGTGGGTGCTGACCTATGTGACATGTACAGGGAGAGAAAAATTGTCATCACCTTCTGCATGCTCGATGTGAGTGGCCCCCCATCCCAACCCTTGCCATGTGGCACATGCTCTCATCTGTCGTTTGATGCATGCCTCAATCGCTCCCCTCTCCACCATCTTTCATCCACCCCACTCAACCCAGGCATTGCCCACTAAGCATGGTCCCAGTGTACTTACCTGTTGGTCTGGAGGACCGTAGAGTAGCGCATACTGGGGGAGGACCCCTTCCACAAGTTTCTCCAACTCCTCCGCAGTGAAGGCAGGGGCCCTTTCCCCAGTCGCATGAGCCATTGTCTCTTCCAGACCGAGGTCACAGCAGCACTTGCAGTGTAGGTCCTCTCCTGTCGAAGATCAGGTATCGAGTGATTAAGCAGATAGAAAATGGCGGTCACGCCCGCGGCGGTGCGTACCGCGGCGGTGCGTACCGCGACCGCCGGCGCACATCGTCATTGGCTCCTGAGACCCATAGGGTTCAATGTTAACCAATGCGGCTTAGCGCCGCGGTCTTCGACCGCCTACCGCCGCGGTGTGCCACGCCAGCGCATTGACCTCACATCCCACTGTCGCACTTCACAGGTCAGGCAGCCGCCATTTCAAGGGCCCACATGGCCTAATTACCAACTGCGTCACACATACCTAGGCCATGCACCAACACTCATACAAGCCATTCAATGCATTGGGAATCGTGTTATGTGCAAGCTGTGGTTACGTACCTGTGGGTTGCTTGACTCTGTGCTTGCTGTTGTCCTTCATAGGCACCGTCCGCTGGGACATGCGAGGAAATGGAGGAATCTTCCCGTGTACAGACCGCTGGTGGACCTGTCGACAATGGAGGAACGACATGTCATACTGACATACAGGCTTGACCGAGCCACTATACAGGAACTGTGTGCCCAGCTGGAGCCAGACCTGATGTCACCCATCCGCCAACCCACAGGGATCCCCCCTCTAGTGCAGGTGCTGTCAGTACTCCATTTCTTAGCAAGTGGGTCATTTCAAACAACAGTGGCCATATCATCAGGGATGTCCCAGCCTATGTTTTCCAAGGTGTTGTCCAGAGTGTTGTCTGCCCTGCTGAAACACATGCGGACCTACATCGTTTTCCCTGAGGTGGGGGATTTGCCTACAGTGAAGGGTGATTTCTATGCCCTTGGACATATCCCCAACATCATAGGTGCCATTGATGGGACACATGTTGCTTTGGTCCCCCCCAGCAGGAGTGAAAAGGTGTACAGGAACCGGAAGAGTTATCATTCCATGAATGTACAGATGGTGTGTTTGGCTGACCAGTACATCTCCCATGTTAATGCCAAGTTCCCTGGGTCAGTGCATGACGCCTACATCCTGCGGAATAGCAGCATCCCGTATGTGATGGGTCAACTCCAGAGGCACCGGGTGTGGCTATTAGGGGACTCTGGTTACCCCAACCTGTCTTGGCTACTGACCCCAGTGAGGAATCCCAGGACAAGGGCAGAGGAACAGTACAATGAGGCCCATGGGCGGACTAGGAGGGTGATCGAGCGAACCTTTGGCCTCCTGAAGGCCAGGTTCAGGTGCCTCCATATGACAGGTGGATCCCTAATGTACTCACCAAAGAAGGTGTGCCAGATCATCGTGGCCTGCTGTATGCTTCACAACCTGGCTTTGCGCCGCCAGGTGCCTTTTCTGCAGGAGGATGGTCCAGACGGTGGTGTTGTAGCAACTGTGGAGCCTGTGGAGAGTGAAGAGGAGGAAGCCGAAGAGGACGACATAGAGAACAGGAACACAGTAATACAGCAGTATTTTCAGTGACACACAAGTAAGAGTAGACACCGGCATATTACATTTACTTAATGACTCCTACCTCTCTACTGTCTGACTTTTTCCCCCAGTGTATGGTAACTGTGTTGTGACTTTCCCTTCCGTTTTCAGAGATGTGGGCCCCACTGCGTGACATCTGCTTTGTTTCCCCATGGACTACAGCTGTGTGACAGCGGTTTGTTAGCATCACAATGTGAATGAACATTTTGGCAAGGTCATGTCAAATACATTTGTTCTAAATCACAGCCAGACTCCAGATTGTTTTGTGCAATAAGTGTTTTTATTCAAGTGCTCTAAATTGGATGGGTGGTTGCAAATCGGTGAGGGGTGCTGGTGGAGGATTGTCCATGGCAGAGTCCAGACTATCAGTTTCACAGGTGCATTGTCAAATGCCTGTGGGAAGTGGAGCAGGGGCAGTTTAAGGTTGGACAGGGTGACAATGTGGGACAGTGGGATGACAATCAGGGCGGTATCCTTTGCTGGCGGGGGTCTTGACATCTTACTCTGTCTTCTTCCTGGATCTCAGGGCCCGCTTGCGGGGTGGTTCTCCTTCTGCAGGGGGTGGGGTTCTGGTGGCCTGTTGGTCTTGTGTCGGGGCCTCCTGTCCACTAGCGCCGGCGGAGGTGGTAGGCAGTTCTTGGTGCATGCTAGTGTCAGGGGCCCTTTGAGGTGCCAGAGTGTCCCGCAATTTCCTGACTACCTCATTCAGGGCCACTACGATGGTACCCATGGCGGAACTGATGTTTCTTAGTTCCTCCCTGAACCCCATATACTGTTGCTCCTGCAGAAGCTGGATCTCCTGAAACCTGGCCAGGACCGTCGCCATCGTCTCCTGGGAGCAGTGGTATGCTCCCATGATGGAGGAGAGGGCCTCATGGAGAGTGGGTTCCCTGGGCCTGTACCCCCCCTGTCGCACAGCAGCCCTCCCAGTTCCCCTGTTTCCCTGGGCCTCTGTCCCCTGGACTGTGTGCCCACTACCACTGCCCCCAGGTCCCTGTTGTTGTTGGGGTGGTGGGTTAGCCTGGGTTCCCTGTAGTGGTGGACACACCGCTGATTGACGTGTCCTGGGGACAGAGGGATGGGCCCGCTGGGTGGGTGCTGTGCTGGTGTTCCCAGAGGGGGGAAGGTCTGTGGTGGCCTGTGCCTGTGTGAGGGGAACCGACTGTCCTGAGGTCCCCGATGGACCGGGCTGGTCATCTAGATCCAGGGAGACAGAGCTGGTGTCCTCACTGTGGGCCCCTTCTGGGGGTGGAGTGGACATTTGTGGACCCTCCTGCGCGGTGACGTGGCGTTCAGGTCCTGCAGGGGTATAGAAGTATGGTTATTGCTTCTGTGTGTGTCATAGAGTGCAAAGGGTGGGTGCCCGTGTACCCCAGTGCTGGCATTCCTTTGTGGGGGCTGTTGTGACGGTGGTTGGGGGGGTTTGTATGTGTATGTGCAGTGGGCATGCTTAGGTGATGGGTGTCCATGCTTTGTGGACGCATGCAGGGCTAGGTGTTGGGATGGGTGGGTTGTGATGGTGAGACAGTTGCAAGGAGTAGGATGTGATGGGGGTGAGGGTAAGGGTGGGGGTATGAGTTGGCATGCAGTTGGGGTGGGGGGAAGAAGTAGTTAAGATTTGCCTTACCAGAGTCCATTCCTCCGCCTACTCCTGCGAGGCCCTCAGGATGCAGGATGTTCAAGACTTGCTCCTCCCATGTTGTAAATTCTGGGGGAGGTGGTGAGGGTCCGCCGCCAGTCCGCTGCACCGCAATGTTGTGCCTGGATACCATGGAACGCACCTTCCCCCGTAGGTCGTTCCACCTCTTCCTGATGTCGTCCCGATTTCTTGGGTGCTGTCCCACAGCGTTGACCCTGTCCACTATTCTGCTCCATAGCTCCATCTTCCTGGCAATGGTGGTGTGCTGCACCTGTGCCCCGAACAGCTGTGGCTCTACTCGTACAATTTCCTCCACCATGACCCTGAGTTCATCATCAGAGAACCTGGGTTGTCTTTGCGGTGCCATGGGGTGGTGTGGGTGATGTGTAGGGTGGATTGTGTGGTGCTAAGTGTGGTGATGTGTATTGTTGTGTTGTGTGAAGTGCATGCAAATATTGCTGGGTGACAGTGAATTGGGCAGCTGGGTGCTCCGATGTCTTTTCTCGGTGCGTGTTCACGAATCTCTAGGAGTGGAGGTTTGTGGGTGATGTGGGTGTGTATTTTATATTTAATTGGGTGTGTGGGAGTGGTGTGTGTATGTGTCTCAGGTGTGTGTATTTTGAATTGTCCAATGTGGTTGTATTTTGTAGAAGTGTGCGTATTTTGACCGCAGCGGTGTGTACCGCCAATGGAATACCACGGTTGAAAGACCGCCGCGTGGATTCGTGTGTCGTGATAGTGTGGGCGTATTTCTGTTGGCGTGACGGTGGAGGTTTGGTCATCGCCAGTTTCTCGCTGCCCTTTGGTGTGGCGGACTTTTGTGGATGTCTGTATTTTGGCGGTTTGCCTGTTGTGGGTCAGAATGACCGTGGCGGTTTACCGCGGCCGCGGCGGTGTTATGGCGGTTTTCTGTACGGCGGTAAGCGCCTTTTACCGCCGAGGTTGGAATGACCCCCATAGTGTCGTCTGCTATTGATATCACTCAGACAGACTTGTCCCAGTTATATCATGGGCAAACACAGCTACGTTCCATCATGCAGCTAGGTTGGACGTTGCAGACACTGAAAAATGGCCACATTCCATGGAACTATATTAATGGGAGTGAATTCTTCACTGCTTTTAATTTTTCCAGGGAATGGCTAAAAGGGAGGCTAGTTTCACCCTGCTTCAAGTAGAGAAATTAGATAAGTTGGCCTTCACAGTAGCAGAGAGTCCTTCAACTATCTGGCTCTTACACTGCATTATTAATTTACCGATTTCGACCTTTCGTTTCTCGAGCTGCCTGAAACATCTTGCAGTGGGACGATCTGAGCAACTAGGAGATAGCTTTATTAAGGAAGAGTGGGAGTTTCCCTTTGACTATAGATGTGTGAACGGTGAAAGGGAGGTCTTTCTTAGCGGAAACAAATGTGAGACTGCTGTTCTTCATTCTATGATATGCAAACAGGTGTCTCTTCATGGTCTTTGAAATGCGGGGTCGCAAATTTGGCCTGTTTTCTGAAGGGTACTCCCGTCCCCTTGATTCGTCCAGTGTTTCATGTACTTTCCAATGGAAGTTATGTGGTACTGAATGATCAAAGCTGTTGCGGCATGCGACCTGGAATTGCCTACGCAATCTCGGTCACGAAGGTCGTTACGTGTTGTGGACATGTTTTGTTTCCCCCCACACAAGAGATAAAAGTATCTGACATGTGGCCCCACATAGATACTATTAATGTGAACTATGACAAGCTGAGTAGGCTAAAGGCGCTATTGTTTCAGAAACAGGTCGCCTTGACATCCGCAAAACAGATGTATGCTCTTCAGATTGCGAGATCATCAGCCGAGATACAATCCCTTTTAAATACCAATTTCCCCAAACACTTTGGAGAGCTGGTATCCAGAATATTCAATGCTTCTAGCACCACTGGGATTGTTCATTTCTTTAAGGCTGTTGGGTCTGGTTTCGTGTCCATCTTCCAGACTGTCTTCGGAGTCATCCCATCAGCCATCCATTCTCTCTTTTCAAGTGTGTTTGGTGGCTTTCCAATTATTTTGGCTTTGATTGGCGGACTACTGCTGCTATTTTTTCTGATTCGCAAGGGTTGTTTCTTTCCAGCAACGCAGAGCAATGGAGCCGCTCCCGCCAACTCCACTGTGCCGTGAGCGCATGGTTCAGATCTTCGGTGCACCTTTGTTGGTGGAACTGGAGCTTGACTGGTCGTTGTCATTTCGGCCACTTCTCTGGTGTGTACAACTAGTCTTCCGCTGCATATGGTGTCTCTTTGAACATCTGCCTATGGTCTGTCTTGCTGTTGCACCGACATCTCCTGTGGACCACGAACTGCTGATGTCCCCGATGAGGGTTCATACATGGTCATGCCCCTTGAGACTGAGGTTGCTCCGCGAGGCCACCTATGAGCCTTCCGTTGTTAGATCTACCATGGATGAGGACACTGTAACGAATAACGACATACCAGGAAATACGGCTCACTTCTGCTCTGTTGATCCGTTTGTCCGCCCAGCACTCGACTTAACTTCCGACGATGTTGACTCATTTTTTAGATCCTTGACTGGTGACTTCGATGACATTCTTCAAGATCATGCGTATAACAAATAATTTGATGAATTGACTTACCATTCCCGATTCCAAATTATGCATTTAAATTTAAGTTTGCTATTGCACGCTGTGCTTGTCATAGTTGACATTAACATCTCTGTATGTATTTTAACAGATTTGTTTCAACATATTTTTTAACACATGCAAATGCTTTTTTAGCCTGTTTTTTCTTTTAGCTTTTAGCTCAGAAGCAACTTTTTAGCATTGGGGTTCCTGTACCTTCATCATACCTGTTACGGCAATGGGGAGGGTGTAGTGAATCCTAGTTCATTTTAATGGGATAACAGGAGTTAGCTTAGCCTCTGGCTTGTAGACTCGTGCCCCCGTCACCTATTGACTTTTAACCTACTTAGCTTGCTCTGTCTTAGCCCATTTAATTATTTATTTCTTCTACGATGGCTGCCTTGTTTATAGTTAGGCCACTTGTTATGAGTTACATTATCAGTGTCACCGCGCCAAGGCGTCAAGATCAAGCACCAAAGACAAACAAACAGTAGGTGTTCACACTTAGGGATTTTCCCTCTCTATACTTTTGAGGGATTGTTGACATTAATTGACGTCCCAAGCATTCCTGTTATCTATTGTTTAGGAATACACCTACGTCAGGGGACCTTGTAGATCTGTATAAATACATCACACTTTAGACAGATAATCAGAGGGATTCCGACCAGAGGGCATCGCCACCATCGCTGATACCGATGCTGCAGTCGTCTTGACGTTGACCCAGTCTTCGTGTCCCTGCGGAGTCTGAGATAGAGACCTCATTCCAAGGTAACGAGGGTTGGGGGCTCCTCTCATGGACATGGCATTGGCAGATTAGGTTTCACAAACCCAGCTCTCCTTTAGGTAGGAGGTTAGGCCCTTTCACATTAGGGTATTAGGGCATCTTACATCGCATATATCTTTTCTATATATTGCAAAATGGTGGGGGTCTTCGTAACAATGACTCTTGTCTTCACAATACTGTTACTTGCTTTATTCATTATCCTAATCATTGCAGTCCATGCAACTTATCGCAAATTGCAGTTATGTTAAATAAAAAGCTATTATAACTTTACTGCATCTGTGTCATTGCGTGTGTTTGTATGAGACATAATATATCTGTGAGAAAAGGGTAATCTCCGTTTAACCACGACACTCCCTGAGATATCTTATTTTTGAGTCCATGCGTAAACGGCTGCCATAAATCACCTTTTACTATTATGTTTCTGGTGAGGTGCTGCTAGTGAGCCGGTAAGGTTGGGATAACAGTAGCGACTTGTTGTAGGAAAGACGCAGTCGCCTACAAACAAAAGTACTGTCATCCTTAAACCAACAGTCTTGCTCAGAGCAAGAGTCCAAACTACGACAGTCCCAGGGCATAGAAGTCTCCTTTCACTGTAGGCAAATCCTCCACCTGAGGGAAAACGATGTAGCTCTGCATGTGTTTCAGCATGGCAGACAACACTCTGGACAACACGTTGGAAAACATAGGCTGGGACATCCCTGATGCTATGGCCACTGTAGTTTGAAATGACCCACTTGCAAGGAAATGGAGTACTGACAGCACCTGCACTTGAGGGGGGATTCCTGTAGGATGGCGGATAGCTGACATCAGGTCTGCCTCCAGCTGGGCACACAGTTCCAGGATTGTGGCACGGTCAAGCCTGCAGGTGATGATCACATGTCTTTCCTCCATTGTCGACAGGTCCACCAGCGGTCTGTACGCCGGAGGATGCCGCCATCTCCTCACATGTCCCAGCGGACGGTGCCTATGAAGGACAACAGCGAGCACAGAGTCAACCAACTCAAAGGTACGTACCCACAGCTTACACAGAACACGAATCATAATCCGATATTTGGCCTGTATGAGTGTTGAGGCAAGGCCTAGGTATGTGTGACACAGTTAAAAATTAAGCCATGTGGGCCCCTGAAAGGGCAGCTGCCTGACCTGTAAAGTGGGACAATGGGATGTGAGGTAACTGCGCTGGCATTGTACACCGTCGCGGTAGGCGGTCGAAGACCGCGGCGCAATGCTGCATTGGTTAACATTGGACCCTATGGGTCCCAGGAGCCAATGACCATGTACGCCGGCAGTGACGGTACGCACCGCTGTGGACGTGACCGCCATTTTCTATCTGTTCAATCACTCGATACCTGATCTTCGACAGGAGAGGACCTACACTGCAAGTGCTGCTGTGACCTCGGTCTGGAAGAGACAATGGCTCATGCATCTGGGGAAAAGGCCCCTGCCTTCACATCAGAGGAGTTGGAGAAACTCGTGGATGGGGTCCTCCCCCAGTACACGCTACTCTACCGTCCTCCAGACAAACAGGTAAATACACTGGGAGCATGCTCTATGGGCTTTGCCTGTGTGGAGTGGGGTGGATGAAAGATGGGGTGGGGGTGATTGAGGCGTGCATGAAACGACGGTGAGTGCATGTGCATCATGGCAAGGGTAGGGTTGGGGGCCAATGACTGTGACGGTGCATTTGGTAATAACTTTTCTTTTCCTCCTGTACAATTCATGTAGGTCAGCGCCCACCAGAAAAAAGATATTTGGTGTGCCATCGCCAAGGACGTCAGGACTCTGGGGGTCTACCAGAGATGGAGCACCCACTGCCGTAAGAGAGGGGAGGACATTCGCCGCTGGAGCAAGAAGATGGTGGAGGCCCAGCTGGGGATGGCCTCCCAACATGGGAGGGGTGCCCATCGCACCATGACCCCCCTGATGTTCAGGATCCTGGTGGTGGCATACCCGGAGTTGGATGGGTGCTTGAGGGCATCACAGCAGCCACAAGGGGATGAGTAAACTCTCATTCTGCTGATTTTGCGCGCAGTGGAGGTGTCTGGGTGGGGGAGGTGGGCTGTGGGTTTCCCTAGGCCAAAGCGAGTGTGCTAGTTAGGTCCCCTTGTTCTGGCAGACCCTGTGGCACCCCAAACCCACCTGTGTACAGTGCCAAGTACACCTAGTCAGGCTCCTGTGTCATCCATGTGTACAGATGTCGTCCATAGCCTTGTAGGCCATGTCCCAGGGATTGAACAGTGGAGGCCAAGTCCACGGCGTAGTGCAGGGGGATTCTGTGTCTGTCGTGTTCGCCAACGGTAGTGGTAATGCATGCACTCAACATGTCTTTCTTCAGTCGTCCTCCCCTTTTTGTGGTCTCCCTGTTCTTGTGTGCATTAGCATCATCAGGCAGAGGAGCAGTGGCACCAGAGCAGGACGGAGCTGCATCCCACATGGCCCTGGAGGGCGACACTACGGACTCGGAGTTCACCAGTGGGAGGGAGGGCGAGGGGAGCTCCACGGCGGGACAGGAGCTGACACCAGTGACACAGACTTGTCCTCTGATGGTGGCTCCATTGTGGTGGCGGCAACATCTGTTCCCCCGCATCTACAGGTACAGCTGCCACTCCCCCACCAGCACCGCCCTCCCAGCAGCCCCTCAGCCTTTGCCCTGTGCCTGCTCACCCAGGAGGCTTGGCATCACCTTTGCCCTAGGCACCTCAGCTCCTGCCCCAGTCACCCCTGTTGCCCTCAGTGAGGAGGCCAGTGACCTCCTCGGGTCCCTCACTGTTGGGCAGTCTACCATTTTGAATGCCATCCAGGGTGTAGAAAGGCAGATGCAACAAACAAATGCATTCCTGGAGGGCATTCATTCTGGTCAGGCGGCCCTTCAGCAAGCTTTTCAGACTCTGGCCTCAGCACTGATGGCAGTAGTTGTCCCTGTCTCTAGCCTCCCCCCTCCAGCTTCCTCCACCCAGACCCAATCCCATCTACCTCAGCCTATCCCAAGCACACCTTCAGACCAGCATGCACACACGTCAACACCCAAGGGAAGCTCTGGCAAACATAAGCACCACACATCCCACAGGCACTCATGCAAGCATCACACACATGCAGACACACCAACATCCACTACCTCCACTGTGTCCCCCTCCTCCTCGTCTCCCTCCTCCCTCCCTGTCTCGTCTACACTCACACCTGCATGCACTACATCTACAGCCACTACTTCCATCACCAGCACACACACCACCACATCCCGCTCACGTGCAGTCACCACCCCCGCTGCCATTCACACGTCCCCTGTGTCCTCTCCCAGTGTGTCTGTGACGCCCCCTCCCAAGATACACAAACGCAGGCACACACCCACCCAACAGCCATCCACCTCACGACAGCCTCCAGCGCATGGACCCTCATCCAAAGTCACCAACGAACACCTCCTACAACCACAACCTCTTCCTCCACTCCCAAACCCCCTCCAGCTACCCGTCCCAGTGTTCCCAAAAAACTTTTCCTGTCCAACCTTGACCTCTTTCCCACACCTCCCCCACCCCGTCTGTCTCCTAGGGCCCGACTCTCCAGGTCCCAACATAGCACCTCAGCCACAACATCTCTGGGACCAGTGGTGCCTGTAGTCACCGGAATCTGGAGTGCACCGGCCACCAGGGCAGCCAGTGTGGCACGGAACCACAGCACGGACAGTCCCCCACCTGTCAAGCATAAAAAATTGGCCAGTGCCCGGCAGGAGAGGGGGAAGACTCCAGCCACTGAAGCCGCTCCCAGGGGTACAGGTGGGAGTGTGGATTCAGCTGCGACACCTTCCAAGGTGGGGAAGGGCAACAAGAAAGTCAGCAAGGCTGGGAAGAGCAGCACGGTGGAGAAGACCGCCATCATCCTCGCTGCCCAGGAGGCCACCACCACGAGCCCTGCTGCCCAGGAAGCCACCGCCATCATCCCCGCTCCCCAGGAGGCCACTGCCAGCACCAGCCCTGCTGCCCAGGAGGCGACAGTCACCAGCACTGCCGCTCAGGAGGCCACCGCCACCAGCACAGCTGCCCAGGAGGCCACCGCCACCAGCCCTGCTGCCCAGGAGGCCACCGCCATCATCCCCACTGCCCAGGAGGCCACTACCACCAGCCCTGCTGCCCAGGAGGCGACCGCCATCATCCCTGCTGCCCAGGAGGAACCGCCACCAGCCCTGCTGCCCAGGAGGCCACCGCCACCAGCACAGCTGCCCAGGAGGCCACCGCCACCAGTCCTGCTGCCCAGGAGGCCACCGCCATCATCCCCGTGGCCCAGGAGGCCACCGCCACCAGCCCTGCTGCCCAGGAGGCCACCGCCATCATCCCCGCTGCCCAGGAGGCCACCGCCAGCACCAGCCCTGCTGCCCAGGAGGTGACCGCCATCAGCCCTGCTGCCCAGGAGGCCACCGCCATCATCCCCGCTGCCCAGGAGGCCACTGCCACCAGCCCTGCTGCCCAGGAGGCGACCGCAACCAGCCCTGCTGCCCAGGAGGCCAACGCCACCAGCACAGCTGCCCAGGAGGCCTCCGCCAGCACCAGCCCCGCTGGTCCAGACAGAACCGCCAGCCCCGCTGGGCCAGACAGGAACGCCAGCACCTGCCCCGCTGGGCAAGACAGGACCGCCAGCACCTGCCCCGCTGGGCAAGACAGGACCGCCAGCACCAGCCCCGCTGGGCCAGACAGGACCGCCAGCACCAGCCCTGCTGAGCCATGAAGGACCGCCAGCACCAGCCCCGCTGGGCCAGACAGGACCGCCAGCACCAGGCCCGCTGGGCCAGACAGGACCGCCAGCAGCTGAGTCACTGCAAAGGACCCCACTGCAACAAGCACCGCTGAACAGGGCACTGCTGAAACAAGCACCGCTGGTCAGGGCACCACCGCCACAAGCACCGCTGAACAGGGCACGGCCGCCACAAGCACCGCTGAACAGGGCACCGCTGCCACTAGCACCGCTGAACAGGGCACTGCCGCCACTCGCACCGCTGGCCCATGAGTGCCAAGGGCACTGATGCTACTGAGTCCGTCACGAGCAGGATGAAGCTCTCTGGGCACCAAGCCCCCTCCAGAACCAGTGGAGATTCACATCCACTACCTCTGTCCTTGGCAGGATGAAGCACTCTGGGCACAAAGCCCCCTCCAGAACCAGTTGAGTATCACATCCACTACCTTTGTCCTTGGCAGGATGAAACACTCTGGGCACAAAGCCCCCTCCAGAACCAGTGGATATTGCCATCCACTACCTCTGTCCTTGGCAGGATGAAGCACTCTGGGCACAAAGCCCCCTCCAGAACCAGTGGAGTATCACATCCACTACCTCTGTCCTTGGCAGGATGAAGCACTCCGGGCACAAAGCCCCCTCCAGAACCAGTGGAGATTCACATCCACTACCTCTGTCCTTGGCAGGATGAAGCACTCTGGGCACAAAGCCCCCTCCAGAACCAGTTGAGTATCACATCCACTACCTTTGTCCTTGGCAGGATGAAACACTCTGGGCACAAAGCCCCCTCCAGAACCAGTGGATATTGCCATCCACTACCTCTGTCCTTGGCAGGATGAAGCACTCTGGGCACAAAGCCCCCTCCAGAACCAGTGGAGTATCACATCCACTACCTCTGTCCTTGGCAGGATGAAGTACTCTGGGCATAAAGCCCCCTCCAGAAAAAGTGGAGTATCACATCCACTACCTCTGTCCCAGGCAGGATGAAGCACTCTGGGCACAAAGCCCCCTCCAGAACCAGTGGAGGTTTACATCCACTATCTCTGTCCTTGGCAGGATGAAGCACTCTGGGCACAAAGCCCCCTCCAGAACCAGAGGATATTGCCATCCACTACCTCTGTCCTTGGCAGGATGAAGCACTCTGGGCACAAAGCCCCCTCCAGAACCAGTGGGGTATCACATCCACTACCTCTGTCCTTGGCAGGATGAAGCACTCTGGGCACAAAGCCCCCTCCAGAACCAGTGGAGTATCACATCCACTACCTCTGTCCCTGGCAGGATGAAGCACTCTGGGCACAAAGCCCCCTCCAGAACCAGTGGAGAAAGGCATCCACTTGAGAGACTGTGGCTTTGCACTCCCCAGGATGGGACAGTTGGCAAACCACCCACTGTAGAGACTTGAGAGACTGTGGCTTTGCACTCCCCAGGATGGAACAGTGGGCAAACCACCCACTGTAGAGACTTGAGAGACTGTGGCTTTGCACTCCCCAGGATGGATCAGTGGGCAAACCACCCACTGTAGAGACTTGAGAGACTGTGGCTTTGCACTCCCAAGGATAAAGCAGTGGGCAAACCACCCACTTGTGAGACTTGAGAGACTGTGGTTTTGCACTCCCTAGGATGGAACAGTGGGCAACCCACCCACTGTAGAGACTTGAGAGACTGTGGCTTTGCACTCCCCAGGATGGAACAGTGGGCAAACCACCCACTATAGAGACTTGAGAGACTGTGGCTTTGCAATCCCCAGGATAAAGCAGTGGGCCAACTACCCACTTGTGAGACTTGAGAGATTGTGGCCCCCTTGTGGATTTGGCGTTGTGCACTCAACCGGCTGAGGTGCCCCCCCTTTCCCTTCCCCCTGAGGTGCCTGTTTTATTGCTATCTGATGCCCCTGCAGTGTTCTCTCCGTCATGTTCGGGGATTGAGTGTGGGCCTCGCCCATATCGTGTGGGCCTTTTGTTCCACGAACTTCAATGGAGCACTACCTGGATTACTATTCTTGGTGTATATTTTTTTTATAGTGTATATATATATATATTTTTGTGTCCTGGGTTTTAATATATTACAATGGTTACACTCATTTCCTTTTGTCTTTGCATTCTTCCGGGGGGTTGGGGGTGTAACTGTAATGTATCATTATGTCTTAGTGTGTGTGTTGTCGTGGGTGAGGGTGGGGCTATTGCGTATTGCGTGTGTGTGTCCCCCTGTTTTTTTCCCTCCCCCTCCCCTGTGTCGTAGGTGCAGTACTCACCGTGGTGTTTGCCGCCAGCGTTTGTGCTCCTGGTAGAGGAGCAGGAAGATAAGGGCTGGCAGGATCTGGAGCTCGGGTTCCATGGCGTCCTGATTCCTCGTGGGGTGTGTAGAGGTGAGCGTTTTCCCTTTGAAGTCATGTTTCCGCTGTGTTTTTGTTCGCAGTGAATCCGCCCCGGAAAAGGTGGCGGATTGGTAGGTTGTGATACTGTGGGCGGTACATTGTCCTCTGTCTGTCTGTTGGCGGTGACCGCCGCGCTGTTTGTTTGTACTGCCGTGGCTTTCGGAGTGTTAAAGTGGCTGTCTTTGTTGGCGGTTTCCGCCACATCGTGATTCCATTTTTTTTCCCGCCGGCCTGTTTGAAGTTTTACCACCGCTTTAACACCGACCGCCAGGGTTGTAATGACCACCAAAATGTCCCCAAAGAAGCTGCAATATTGTCAGAAAGAAGTGAAATACTTAGGTCATCAAATTGAGAAAGGGTTGAGGAAGTTATCAAGGGAGAGGGTGACTGCCCTGTTGCAGATGAATCCCCCCACGATACGGAGAGATGTTAGGATGTTTCTGGGAATGGTGGGCTACTGTCGTCAGTGGATCCCGAATTTCTCAGTCATCTCCAAGCGATTGGTGAGACTGACAGTTAAAGATGGGCCAGAGTCATAGTACTGTCAGAGAAAGAAATGAAGGTATTCACTTAGTTAAGGGAGAGCATGTGCAGGGCTCTAGCTTTAGGTATGCCTGATTACACAAAGCCTTTTGTTCTGTTTTGTCATGAACTTGATGCATGTTCTTTGTCTGTCCTGACACAGGTCCATGGAGGTGTAAACCGACCAGTAGCATATTTATCAGTATTTGTCTGCGTGCAGTAGCAGCAGTTGGTCAAAGCCTCACACAGTGTGAAGGCATAGTGATGGGACATCCTTATACAGTCATGGTCCCTCACTCAGTTGAGATTTTGTTAACCCCTACCAAAACGCAGCACATGACGAATGCAAAACTGACAAAATATGAAACGATCATATTGGGGTCACCAAATGTAACTTTGAAAAGATGTACAGTGTTGAGCCCGGCAATTTTGCTTCCAAATGAAAACACAGAAGTTGAAGATGTTGAAGATGTGGAACATGATTGTCTTGAGGTAACAGAAATGTGCACCAAACTGAGGACCGATATTAAAGACACCCAATTGGAAGAAAATGACAAAATTATCTTTGTTGATGGTTCATGCTCAAGAGACTCAGTAGGAGTGCTGAGAGCTGGATACGCTGTATGTACGATCTCGGGTATCCTTGAAGCGTCTTGGCTTGAGAGAGTATATTCTGCTCAAGTGGCTGAATTGGTTGCTCTTACTAGAGCTTGCCATGCTTCTGCCCAGCTGAGAGTGACTATCTATACTGATAGCAGATACGGATTCGGAATTGTTCATGATTTTGACCAACTATGGTCACAGAGAGGTTTCCTGACCTCTTCTGGTTCTCCAGTGAAAAATGCTGAAAGAATTAAGGAGTTGTTGCACACGATTCAGTTACCTCATGAAATTGCTGTGGTGAAATGCAGTGCTCACTTGAAATCACAAGAATTTGTGTCAATGGGAAATGGATATGCGGATCAAGTCGCAAGGTTTTGTGCATTGAACTGTATATTGTTTAAAGATCAGTGGAAATTGTTACCTGAAACAGAAAATGAGACATTCACAGGTTACGCATTAAGGGTAATTGACACGTTAGAAGAATTGAGATTGTTGCAGGGACGTGCCAGCAAAGATGAGAAGCGCTCTTGGGTTAGGATGCAATGTGTACAAAGACCAGATGACATGTGGGTCTCAGATGAAGGGAAAATGGCTTTGCCGAACAGTCTCCTGTCACAGTTTGCAAGGTTTTACCATGGTCAAGCACACATTGGGAGGGATGCCATGATCAGGTTGTCCAAAATTGACTGGTTTAACCCGAAGTTCAGAAAAGCCGCAGAGGTGATTTTTCACAGGTGTATCATCTGTCAACAGATAAATGCGGGGAAAGGCACCATGATGAATTTGAGCCACATCGGGAGAGCAAGAGGTCCATTTAGCAGAATGCAATTGGATTTTATTGAGATGCCTGTGTGTGGAGGTCTGAGATACGTGTTGGTGATCGTGTGTATCTTCAGTCACTGGATTGAAGCATACCCTACCTGTAGGAATGACAGTCTCACAGTAGCGGAGCTGCTGCTTAGGGAATTGATACCACGTTTTGGGTTTCCGATCTCTTTAGAATCATATAGGGGAAGTCACTTCAACAATGAGGTGGTTAAGCTATTATGTGCAGCATTAAACATTGAACAGAATTTGCATTGTAGTTACCGACCTGCAGCATCAGGACTAGTGGAGCAGATGAATGGTACCCTGAGTCGAGAATTGCAAAAATGTGTGCAGCCTCGAATTTTGAAATGGCCTGATGAATTGCCCTTGGTGCTAATGTCAATGAGAAATACACCCAACAAGAAAACAGGACTGTCTCCTTATGAAATACTCATGGGCCGAGCTATGAGACTGCCCGCAGTGCCTGCAAATGCTCTTGTGAATATCACCGATGAGATGGTGTTAGACTACTGCAAGGGTCTGGCTGACGTGGTCCGCTCTTTCTCTCACCAGGTGGAAGCTACCACCCTGCCACCGATAAATGATCCAGGGCACAATCTGAAGTCTGGTGACTGGGTTGTCATCAAGAAACACGTAAGGAAGTCGTGTTTGGAGCCACGTTGGAAGGGGACATATCAAGTGATACTAACGACTACTACTGCTGTGAAGTGTGCGGGAATTCCGAACTGGATCCGTGCCAGTCACACGAAAAAGGTGACATGTCCAACTGATGAGGAAGTTGAGTTGTTGAAAGTACCAACAACAGAGAAGGAAGTCTCAGGGCCGGAGAGTGATCGAAGGGGAACTGAGACAGGAGAGCCCATTGAGGACGGCTTGGTCACTCCAGTAAGAGACGAAGGAGAGGAGACCCAGAGGGGTGATGGTGAGCCTATCTCAACTGAGGCACCAGGAGGATCAAATCAGAAGGAGGTTCTCCCCGAAGCAGACGAACATGGAAATGAGCTAGAGCTCCTGACAGACCCAGAAGGCAAAAGAGTTGAGGCGGAAGAGGGTCAGGGTGTCCAGACTCCTCCTGAGCAAATTGCAGGTCCATCAAGAGAGAACACCATAGAGTCAGAGGAGGGCGAAAGGTTGCCACAGGAATGATCAAAGGCCAGAGAGACACTGAAAGGTGATAAGTGGCCGGAATTGCAAGTGAAGAAAGGGAAAGTGGTCGTCGAAGAAGCAATAGAGGAAGAGGTTGATATGACAAGGAGAGAAGATCTGAGTGACGGAGAGTTGCAAGGTGATCGCACATTGAAAAGAAAGGGAGTAGCGAACAGAAGGTACGCGGGTCCTGAATGGGCATATGCAACGTCAGCTGAATGGCAGCAAGAGTTCTTGGCATTTTGCTTTGATCGAGAAGTCCCAGGTCAGTACTTTGGCACTTGAGTTTGGCCAAAGAGACTGCATTGGCATTAAAATTGAGTTAAAGAAGAAAATTGAGAAAAAGAGACTGATAACTTACCGGATGTGACACTGTTAACCTGAATTGACTTTTGAAAAAGATTTTGACAAGCTGCTAACCGAAATTGACGAAGATCCTGGGAGTGAAACTGAAAGCTGTAAATAATTGCTGAAGAAAGGCTCTTGCTTGCTTTAACTTTGCGGAGAAAAAAATAATAATAATAAGTTTAACCATCCTCTGTTGTTTGTTGTTTGAACTAATCATCCTTTATTTTCTGATTCTTTACAGATCATGGCTATCATTAGAGATGATAATAGGGGAAGTAGGCGTTGTAAATGTTTGGGTGTTGGTTTGGGTGTTGCATGTGTAATATTCATCAAAGTTGTGATTGTGGGTATGCCATTAGTGGGTAAGAGTGGAACTAACAATGCTACAATTCCTGAGACCGCCATTGCACTAACAGCTTGGGAAAAGTTTGAGCAGGATACAAAATATTTGCATGAGGGAACTAACGCTAAAGGGGAATTATCAACTAATGTTTTCTATCGCTTGCTGAGTGAGTATGTTGGCACTATGGATGCAAAAAATTGTTGTGTGTGTACACAGATTCCTGTTTCCGTACAAGAAGGGGCTCCGTATCATAGTTTGCCGTTGACATTTGGGATAAGATATAGGCCCTCATTCTGACCTTGGCGGGCGGCGGAGGCCGCCCGCCAAGGTCCCGCCGTCAGATTACCGTTCCGCGGTCGAAAGACCGCGGCGGTAATTCTGACTTTCCCGCTGGGCTGGCGGGCGGTCGCCTTCAGACCGCCAGCCAGCCCAGCGGGAAAGAGGCTTCCACGATGAAGCCGGCTCGGAATCGAGCCGGCGGAGTGGAAGCTGTGCGACGGGTGCAGTTGCACCCGTCGCGTATTTCACTGTCTGCGCAGCAGACAGTGAAATACATGTAGAGGCCCTCTTACGGGGGCCCCTGCAATGCCCATGCCAGTGGCATGGGCACTGCAGGGGCCCCCAGGGGCCCCGCGACCCCCCCTACCGCCATCCGGATCTCGGCGGTCCGACCGCCGGGATCTGGATGGCGGTAGGGGGGGTCGGAATCCCCGCGGCGGTGCAGCAAGCTGCGCCGCCGCGGAGGATTCAATGGGGCCGCGGTACACTGGCGGGACCCCGCCAGTGGTGCCGGTCCGACCGCGGCTTTACCGCCGCGGTCGGAATCCCCATTGGAGCACCGCCGGCCTGTCGGCGGTGCTCCCGCGGTCCTCCGCCCTGGCGGTCAAAGACCGCCAGGGTCAGAATGACCACCATAGTCTGTTACTAACAAGATTCTATAACCAGGAAGTGTTTTCCTATGGGCCTATCATAGAGGATTTGAGTAGTGTGGCTAAATACTATAGCATAAAGTTAGTTAAGGGATTCTTTGAGGCGACGCTAACAATTAGTACATCTTATGCACACCGCGATAAATTGACATGTTTGCTTACACCTGTAGAGAAAAGCTTTTTAGATCACACGGAAGACAGAAGGAGGGCATTGAAGGGAAAGTTAGAGAAAGGATTGCAGCAGCGAGCTTTAGCTAGTAGTGAGAGTTACAGGGCGGTTAGGGAACAGGGGAAGTTAGCTTTAGATGCACTACACGTAGGGAAGCTTTGCATATCTAGGCCAAAGTCGTACTATGATAATGTGTTTGTGGGAATGAGTGAATGTAAGCATGTGCTTTTGTTTTAGAGTAAGTGGACGTTCATGTTAAATGGACAGGATCCAGCGATCCCTGGGATCTATTATATATGTGGACTTAATGCTTATTCCCGTCTTCCAAAGGGATGGTATGGGACATGTTATTTGGGGATAGTTTTCCCAAAAATACATCAACTAGAGGACTTGAAAAGGTTTCCAAATTTGTCTGAATTACATCGTACTAGACAAAGGAGAGAGACTGCTGCTGGTGTAGTAGGAGGCATATTTGGGGCGATAATTCCTTCAGTGGGAGTTATCTTAAACTCCATAAAGATTCGAAAGTTGTCTACTATTGTGGATAACATGCTGACAAATTTCACAGAGGCTATACTCCTGATGGATACTGAGCTTGCTGCGGAGAGGGCTATGAATCTTCAAAACAGGCTTGCTTTAGACATTCTTTTAGCGAAAAATGGCAGAGTTTGTAAAATGCTTAATGACCAGCATTGTTGTGCTTACATACCTGACAATAGTAATGAGATTAGAAGTATGTTTACTAACTTGACTAGGGATAGTACAGATTGGAAGGAGCTGAAAGAGCCAGGTGTTTGGGAAAAGGTTGGAAAAGGACTTGCTTCAGTGGGGAGTTGGTTTAGTAGTATTTGGCATGATATATTGGTGAAAATAATACAGGGAATATTAATTGTTACAGCTTGCTTATTTGGATTATGGCTGTCATGTAAAATTAGTAAAAGGATGAAATTGAAAATGTCAAAAAATAATAAGAGGAGGGAAGAATTGTTCAGGGCAAAATCACAGGGGGAATGATTGAGAGAGGAAATTGAGATGAAGGAATTCTAAAATGTAAAATGTAAGGGGAAAGGTTTGTGTGATGACAATAGTCATCAGAGGAGGGATTGTTGGAGTGTGACTTTTAAATTAATATCAACATGAAAAGCTTGCAATATATTCTGTAATGGAGCTGCATAGAAAATGTGTTAACATAGAAAATAATGCACACGTTTGAAATGTGCCCACGGGGAGTGGCCACCAATGTACGCGAAGACTGATGAAACGTATTAATAATAAATTAATAATGTACTAATGTATGGATTTGTAATAGCATATCATAATTAGAGTCATGAATTGGGGTTTTGCTAAATAAATCACTAGGCCTTAGTTAGCGAGGGTCTGGGCCTAGCTGCCTGGTCTCATATTAAACTGTGTTTTCTAAAGTGCAATGTGCTGCTTTCCTGAAGGACACAAAGCTGTACTTTTCCAGAAACTAGAGATATATGTGTAGCCGTAGTAAATTCTTTCTCATGGGATTCGACTTGCTCAAGGAGACATTCTTGCCGAGTGCAACAGTGTAATTCGTAACAGGTACAAGGCTGTCTAGACTAGGAGAAGACAATGGGACTACTGACTGGAGCGTAAAGTGTAACTTTTCTTACCTGACATTCCACCCGATGAAGACGTCACCAACGTGAGCCAATCAACTGCATGAGAACGGTGTTTTGTGGAAAATTCTAGTGAGGTGCGTGGAGAATTATTGGACAGAGATAATGATGCACCAAAATTGATCCAATGAGGAATTAAGGGCTAGTTCGACAGGTTTGATATAACAGCGTGACCCGAGGAGAAATTGTTCATTATTGGTACACTTTTTGCCACTATTCTTTGAGACTTTGCTGTTCTGATATCTTAACCATCTTCTATTGGATCCTTACCTGATACTTACTTCTCCTCCTTACGAGGGAAGTGCCTTATTCTTAGCTATGCCATACTGAGACTCTGCCCTGTCCTATCCTTGCTGATGCTGAATCGACTGATGTCCTGAGAACAAAGACTGACGCTGATTGCTGATTCGTTGGAGGGGTAACTATCTGATGAAAATTGTAATTGTCTGTTTGCCTTTCCTTTCTAGGTACCAACTGCTCTTTTGATAGAGGCCATAGTTAGATGTTTTCCAAATTTGTGTTTGCTAAATTGTTTTGCATGAAGCCCAACATGCTAATGCTAATTCGAGGTTAGTTAAGGTGTCCACTAAAATCTGACGCAAATAGACAAATTACTGGCTTCTTGCTTTGTTGAATCTTGCACAATGGAGACTTTGCTAAACTGCTTCTTATTAATGATGTGATAATGTTGAATAAGTGCTCTCTATGAATTGATTAAGTGTGTTCTAATTACAAGTTTGAAGAGTTACTAATGAGATTGATTGCAAGTAAGATTAACAGAAATAACTTTAGATTGTAACTAATAGGGAATAAATATCCTAACACTTAATTGGATTTGCCTGGTTATTCATTGGCCAAAAGGTCATGAAGTGTTCACTTTATCATTCTTATTTAATGTTATTGATAACTTGCTGATTAGGTACTGCGAATATTAATTGACTTATTATTACATTGATTGTGATGTTAAAAGATATCTGGTTCTGGGAAGTCTCCGAACGTGGTCAAAAGGTTCATGGGCCTAGGCTGTCTGTAAGTTTACTTATCAAGGTCCTGACTCGCTATCACAGGCATGCACCTCGATTGCCGGTCACTGCCACGTGCGCCCTCTTTGGTGCACCGCACTGTTAACAGCAGCTGCACCACAGCCTCCAGCTTGTTGACATGTCGGGAAGAAGGCTCACACTTCACACACCGCTCTCTTGAACTTACCAGGCGGCGCTGCTCAGTTGATTTTTCTTTCCCTCTGTCACCCAGTCTTATTCCACATGGTGTGTGGCCTCCTGCTGCCTTTATTGCTGTACTACCTTTCAAGATGTGGGCTCACCACCTCGGGGCATCTGCAGTGGCAGGCAGTGGTTTGACGCTCGTCTCTTCGCCAATGTTGGATGACCCCCCCTCCTCCGTAAACCGTAGGCCTCTCATAGGGTTTGATGAAGCAGAAAATGAAGGTTTTGATTTATTAACGCTTAAACGTAGTGCTGAAATAATCATGTGTGATATTAACCGAATTAATAAAGATTGTACGGGGACAAAATGTGCCCTCAGAGTAGTTTGCCATCATTTATACGCGTGCTTTATATAACGTGGTAAATTAGAATTGCACTAATCCGACATAATCATAAACGTGTGCTACGATTTTCTTGTTTGAAATGTTTTAGCTTAGCATTACTTTAGCGGAGGCTTTGGCCTAAGTTGCCTGGTCTCACGGTTTAGATGCTCGTAATTTTCCACTGTGCTATTAAACGTGTATTTTAGCTCGAAGCTGTACTTTTCCACAGAAACTGTTCACATGCTTATCTTAAAGTTGGTGCCAGCCTGGCATATTTTCTCTTAAATTCAAGGTCGACTTGCAGGTGCGGACAATGGAGGCTCTGAGAGTAAGCTAATTGGACAACAATGTTGCAACTTGCGTACCCATCTCCAAGGATAATGTATGCTTAAGTAAAAGCTTGAGAACTGTCGTGTTTGATTGGTCAATTTGAAGCTAACCTATGAACCCACCAATGGAGACCCTACTGGACTTGAACTGTTGTCTATAAAAAACCAGGTGCACGAGAAGAAGGTAGCCATTATGCGCCATTGCAGCCATTACCAGCTCGATACCCGCCATTTTTGACTTCGTAGCTATTATGGCCCACTTTGCTGCGACGCCATTTTGAGAGAGACTTTGATTCTTTCTCTAATCGAGAGAAAGAGACTTTAAATGATTCTTGCCCTAGAGACTGTAACTTTGATTTGATCCCTTTGCATGAAGTATTAATCTTACCTTGCCGCCGTGAGGCAATTGCCCCGTTCACCCCTGCCCCTTTGTCCCGTCCCATGCTGATCGAAACGGTACCCATGATGACCGAAGAACGGTACCTGTGAGACGAAGACTTCCTTGTATGCTGATCGTAATTGGTAAATATGAAAGGAAATTGTAAAATTGCATTGTGTTTCTTTTAGGTAACCAACTGCTGATTTTGATAAGGTCCCTAGCTAGGAGTTTTCTAAATTAATGTTGCTAAATTGTTTTGCATGAAGTCCCACATGCCGATGCTAATTTGAGGTTAGACGAGGATTCCATGTGTTGCACGATGCAATTGAGATCTTGTTATGCTGACTAAATGTACGCAATTAGTTCATTACAGATTATCGTATTAGTGCTTTGCATTGCCATTATCGAATGCCTTGTGATTCAAATGCTTCATAGATTACACTTGTTTCGACGTTATGGACAGCTATTAATGTTCATATATGTTTATCATTTGGTGTTGAGACACATTTACATTGTGCTAGCTTTGTTAATATAGGGAAATAAATTAACTAACTTTGCAATAAACTGGTGTGGTTATTCCTGACTGAAAGGTCAGGGTTCGCCGAAATGTATTCTGGATTGATTGTAAAGTGTTATGTTGTTCAAGGTGTTGCATATGTTCGTTATTGATTATTGATTTTGATGAGATTGATCGATTAAGAGTACAGAGAGTTCCCCACTAAGTCAAAAGATTCATCGGCCTAAAGAGCGTCCAAACGCAGGTAAATTGTTACCACGTTCCGCTCTACCAGTAGATGGTAGCAGAGGACGGTTTCGTCTTTTGGGACCCTGTACCATTAGAGTACATGGTGTCGAACTAACGGTTACGCATTTTGAGGCCTCATTCGAAAAGTGGAATTAGATTTTTCTTGGGTAAAACTGATTGACAACATGATGATGGGCTAGGTCCACTGCGACTTTCCCGGGATCTCGGAGCTTGCGAATGGAGAGAACGGAGGTGTGGAAACAGCGTTGGCGGTACTAGTGATGGTATGAGTGAAGTTAGGGTTTTGCGCTTGCACAGCTTATTGCCGCAGGGTGTGTGAAAAGGTTGCGAGGGTTTTCTTTTTAAGGATAGCGGAGGTGCGACTCCGAGTGTAGAAGTAGAGAAGTCGTCGAACTTCATAGAGTAAGCGGAGGTGCGGCTGCGAGTGTGAGAGTAGGGAAGTCGTCGAACTTCATGTGCATGTGGCGCTTTGTGCATAAAAAGGTCCACGTGGTTGTTGTTGTTGAGACGGGCCCTGCGAGGTCAAGAGACTCCGGAGTATGTTGATCCATGTTGTGGTCTGGGCGGTTTAGTAGGTTGATCGGGCGTGGTCAACGAGTCGGGTACGTGTGTTAAGGAGTGAAAGAAACTTCGACTTCGGGCTTTGACAAGATTCTAAGTGCACTAGAACAGATCATTGACAAGTTGAGAGTAGGTCTGCGGGTCAGATTTGCTTGCGAATGTGGGGACCGAGAAAGACCGAATAGCGGCCGAGGCTGGTGAAAGAGATCGAATAGTGGTCACGGTTGGTGAAAAGTCCCTAAGGTCCTGAAGCGATTGTGTTACCCTTCCTGTAGTAAACCGACAGATCTGTTTTATTTTTGGTAGCTCGCAATATATGCAAAAAGTTGTTACGAGAGGAGGTGAGTGAAGGAGGACTAGCCGCGAGGCTTTGTCAGCCGCAGTGTGTGTGAGTGTGACGTCACTAAGAGCCGCGCTGGGATAGGTTGGTTGAAGAGAAGGGTCGCGCACGGATTGGACGCAGTCTGTGGGACTCGGTTGGAAGGGGAAAGGCAGGTGAAGAGTATTCCGGGAATGAAAGTCACCTATTGATTACAAATTTTGTGCAATTAAAGTTACCTATTGATTAAAGTTTTGTGGAATTGAAGTCAAATATTGGTTATAAACCTGGTTAAATAGAAGACGAGAAAAATGAAATTCTTTAAGGCATTCAGGAGCGCGATGAAGGGGGAGTCTTACATTAAAGCGAACGTAGGAGAGGAGACGCCGCCCGAAGGTACACCGGCTTACATTGTAATGGAAGAAAAGGGGGTAGCTCCGTGTCTTTGGCTAAAGCAATGGCACAAGTTGACAGAGAAACATGGGAGCGTAGCGTTTCCGATATACGGGACATTCAATATAAAGATTTTAGAGAATTTGAGATTCACGATGTACGACCTGAAGGTGCCTCCAAGGCCAGCACAGTTTGAGGCTCTTGCAATTTGGGAACTGATGGCCAGACAGCAACAGCAAAAGAAGTTTGAGACCAGAATGAGGAAGGTAGAAAAGACACTAGCGGATGCTAGGTGGGACAATGCACAAAAGGTGTGGAGGTCAGATGTATTGCAGGGGATAAAATTGTTCCCAGCAATTACTAAGGAAGGAGAAGAGACAGGTAAGAAAGCTACCTGTAAGACGGACAGAAAGTGTTCTAAGGATAGAGAGGACGAGGAAAAGTTGAGAAGAGAAGAGGAGTTAGAGGATGAGGAGTTGATAATGCAATTGCTGAATGACCGTCCACCGCCTTATGCAGAGAATGGACAAGGTCCAAGTACTAGTTCTGCCCCTCCAGCACCGATACAGAGCAGTGAAACACAGAGTCCAGGAGCGTCATCGGGATCTAAGGACCCGAGTTTATTGCTCACCCCGCAGATACCACAGGTTAGGAGAATATATCCAGATGTGCCCGTGTTGAAACCAGCAGAAAATTATCAGCCGCAGATGCCAGGGTACTACAGTAGTGACAACAGTGCAGGAATGATTCTAGATCCAACAGTAAGAGGAGTACAGAATGGTTACAACCCAACAATGGCACAAGCTGACTCAACTCAGTTTATGATGCCTCAAAAGCAGATGCAGGGAGGAAATGCACACGTTCAAATGGCGGGAAGCCAGATGGGCATGCCGGCAATGATGTCCCATGGTGTGGGAATGAACATGCCTCAGAACATGGGGAATGGACAGAACCCAGATGCGATATCGTTACCCATTACTGTAGGTCCAGTAGTACCTCTGTATAGTCAGCCTAATACGGGTCTGAATAGTCAGGGATCAATGCTGCAGAATGGGACAGAAAGAAGGTGCATAGAAAACATTCCAGGGATAACTCCGATACCGGCTCAGCCAACTGGGTCTGGGTCCTTGATGGAGTTTAGTCCCGTATGTGCTCAGTCCACACTGGTGAGGTCGAGCCCCCCACTGATAATACCTCTCACGTCGAACACTGAAAAACTGCTGCAGCCATCGATGGCAGTCGATGTAAACGCCACCCTGATGGGGGTGAATGCGCAACAGTTGACCCAGTGGTTCAACAGTCTGAATTCCACACAAAGTCCAGCTAGTGGGAAAGGAGAAGACTACATGAATAGGGTCAGGTTGAACATGGAAGCACAAGAATTGGTGGAAGGGACTATGGGTGTGAACAGGTTAGAGTCTTACACGGAAGAAGAGCTGAGATATCTATGTCCCAGGATTACGAAGGAAGTGAACAAAATACATAAGGGCTTGCAGGAAGCAGCTGACAGAAACGGGGTTGACATAGACAAGACGAAACACTTGAGCAGGAGCTACAGGTTAGATTTTGGGACCACAGATTTTGAACACATGAGGTCAGCAAGCATGAAGACCCATCTTAGAGAATTGCTGCAGAGTGCACAAGTGTGGAGGTGCTTAGACAAATGGGAAAGCAGATGGGTAAAGAGGAAGGAAAAGAGGAGGGACAGTGCTACAGAGCACAATGAGAAAAGACCGCAGAGTAGTGATACAGTAACAATGCTACCAATGAGGGAGACAGCAGGAGGAAAATTAGTACACGTACCATGGCACAGAAGCGACATTCAGTCCTTTACGGACGATTTTCCCAAACTAAGAGAGAAACCAATTGAATGGTACCAACAGACTGATAGGTTTGTGAAGCTTGCAAAATGTCTCTGGGAAGACCTGAATACTCTGTTTGAGATAGTGGTTCCGGCAGATTTGTGGGAGGATTGCAAAAGAGCTGTAGGTTGGCCGACCAGTGAGCCGGAGAGACACAGGGAAACGGGCGCACCATCACCTATGGTGATGAGCTTGTACTACAAGGTGATTGAGCATTTGAAAACGAAGGTACCAGCGAAAAACGTGGATTGGCAGAAAATTGATAGAACTGCCCAAGAGGCTAAAGAATCGATTCATAGTTACTATGAGAGGTTGTTGAAGGCGTTCAAAAATTACAGTGGCACGGAAACCATAGAGGCGAAGGACATGCTCCATTTTGTCTTCAGATTTGTGGAAGGGCTGAGGCCAGAGATAAGTCAGATGATAAAGTCGCATTTGATTTGTTGGCAGTCCAAACCGATCGATGAAGTCTTGACTTATGCGAAATACTGTTGCGACGAAATTGAAGTGAAACAGAAAAGGCTGAAAGAGAAGGTGATGATGATGCAGCTTAAGGCAGCTCAAACAGGTTTCCAAGGTTTGCAAGGGTTGCAAGGGATGCAAGGGTTCCAACAGCAGATATCACAGCCGCAGTTACAATTGCAGGGAAACATGGCGTTTCAGCCACAGGCCAGAGGCAGAGGCAGAGGAGGTTTTGTGAATAATGGTCCGGATTTGAACACTGTTGTGTCGGGTGTGCAAGCAATGAAGAAGGTGATGCCGTGTCACGTGTGCGGGATCGTCGGACATTGGAAACGCGAGTGCCCGATGGTGGTGCAGGAAGGTGCAGGTGTAGGTGCAGGTGCAGGTGTAGGTGTTGGTCAGCAAAACAATGATGTCAATGCATTTCAGACAATGAGAGGACCGAAAATGAGAGGTCCAAACCCAAATTTTCAGACCATAAATCAATTGCAGGGATTGCAACCGATGCAGCCGCAGCAGATGCAGATGCCTCGTATGCAGATGATGCAGATGCAGCCGATGCAACAGCAGTTACCTATGGTACCTAATCAGCAAATGCAAATACCATTGGCACCAATGGGTCAGCAGCAAGTGATGGTTCCTCCACAGGTAACGGGTCAGGTAATGAGTACAAATGGCACAGTACAACAGTTCCCCTTACACAGTGAGAGTGGAATAAACAACGTATGGGAAAGTGAGAGTTCAGGAGAGGAAGGAGATTGTGTGCTTGCGGCATCCTTGGAAGTTGATCAAAGGGGTCCGTACGTAGAGGGAAGAGTAATGGGTCATCGTGTCTCATTCTTGGTTGACACGGGAGCCACACGTTCAACAGTTAAGAGCAGTGAAGTTCCAAATTTGCCCCTCTCAGGGAGGACAGTTCAAGTGGTGGGAGTAGCAAACAGACACCTGACGAACCCAATTACAGATCCGGTTCCAGTCAGCATTGGTAATTATCAAGGGGTACATCAGTTTGTGGTGTGTGACTCAAGCCCGATAGCACTGTTAGGGAGAGACCTATTGTGTAAATTGGGTTGTTCGATAATGTGTTCAAACGAAGGAATACCAATAGAGACGAGCAATGATGGGGAAGACGAGGACAGTGTAGAGGGGGATGAGGTGGAAACAGTCGACGAAGAGTATCCTCTGATTTGTCTCTTCCCGATGATAACTGAAGAAGACATCCCAGCTGAATTACGGGAAACAGTCGGAAAGGAAGTGTGGGACATGACAGGGAAAGAGGTGGGATTGATGAAAGGAGTGGAACCAGTAAAAGTGATGGTAAAGCCCAATGCAATCTTTCCCCAGACCCCACAGTACCACATGCCACAAGACACCCTCATGAAAGTTGCTCAACTCATTGATGAATTTGTAAAGCAGGGGGTACTGAAAGAAGTGCTAAGCAGTCCATGTAATTCACCAATAATGGGACTGATAAAGCCAAGTGGAAAGGTCCGACTCGTACAGGATTTGAGGAAAATAAATGACATCATAATAAAGTGCTGCCCTGTCGTACCGAATCCAGCTGTGATAATGTTTCAAGTTCCTTGCGATGCTGAATGATTCTCAGTCATCGATTTGTCACAAGCATTCTTTTCGGTGCCTCTTCATGAGGACAGCCAATTCCTCTTTTGTTTCAAATTCCTAGACAGAGTGTACAGTTGGTGTTGAATTCCTCAAGGGTTTTCTGAGTCACCGTCAATATTCAATCAGGTTCTAAAGAAAGATCTGGAAGCATTAGAATTGCCATTTGAGTCAACCCTAGTACAGTACATTGATGACTTACTGGTTGCATCAAAGACAGAAAGTGGCTGCACAGCCGATACCATTGCTCTGTTGAACCATTTGGGAAGGAATGGACATAAAGTGTCCCCTTCCAAATTACAGTTCTGTCAGAAGAAAGTGAAATATTTGGGTCACCAAATAGAGAAAGGGTCACGGAGAATAATGAAGGAAAGAGTCACAAGTATACTCCAAATGAGTCCACCAAAGACAAGGAAGGAGGTGAGGAAGTTTTTGGGAATGGTGGGATTTGTCGCCAGTGGATTCCCAACTTTTCGTCTCTAGCGAAGCCCCTACTGAAATTGACCCAGAAAGATGCCTTGGATGAAATTGAGCTGAAAGGAGACGAGATGGATGCTTTTGTTGAACTAAAGGAATGCATGTGCAGGGCTCCAGCTTTAGGTATGCCTGATTACACGAAGCCTTTCACATTGTTTTGCCATGAACGTGATGCATGTTCTTTGTCTGTCTTGACCCAAGCCCATGGTGGCGTAAACAGACCAGTAGCGTATTTTTCAGCTACTTTGGATCCGGTTGCAGCAGCACTCCCAGGGTGTTTGCGCGCCGTAGCAGCAGTTGGTATCAGCCTCACTCAGAGTGAAGGAATAGTGATGGGACACCCAGTAACAGTCATGGTCCCTCACTCAGTTGAAATACTTTTGACCCGCTCCCGAACGCAACACATGACTGGAGCAAGACTCACAAGGTATGAAACGATAATTCTGGGCTCACCGAACGTGCAGCTGAAAAGGTGCACTACGTTGAATCCAGCTACCTTGCTTCCTGGAGAAAATGCCGAAATTGAGAACGCTGAAGACGTCGAGCATGACTGCCTTCAGGTGACTGAATTTTGCACAAAACCCCGACCGGACATCAAGGATACCAAGCTTGATGTAAATGACCAGATTCTTTTTGTTGATGGTTCGTGCCTAAGAGATGGAATGGGGATTTTGAAAGCGGGATATGCTGTATGTACTGTAACGGGTGTCTTGGAAGCGGGATGGCTCCAAGGAGTCTATTCTGCACAAGTAGCAGAACTTGTTGCCCTTACCAGAGCATGTCAACTGTCTGCATTGATGAAAGTCACCATTTACACTGATAGTCAATACGGATTTGGGATTGTGCATGACTTTGGACAACTATGGTCACAGAGAGGTTTCCTGACCTCTTCAGGATCCCCAGTTAAGAACGGGGAGGGAATAAGGGAATTGTTACATGCCATTCAAGTGCCAGCTGAAGTTGCAGTGGTAAAGTGCAGTGCTCACACGAAAGGACAGGACTATGTGTCTCTGGGAAATGCATATGCAGATCAAGTCGCAAGATTTTGTGCTTTGAACTGTATATTGCTAAGGGATGATTGGAATACGATAACTGAGCCAGAACTCGAACCAGCTGAAGCATTTGCCTTGAAGGTTGTAGATACAATAGAGGAACTGAAAGCACTACAGAATAATGTCGGGGAGGATGAAAGAGATTCATGGGTCAAATCACAATGCATAAAGAGACAAGATGAATTATGGGTTTCACATGAGGGAAAATTTGTTTTGCCCAATAGTCTCTTATCACAGCTTGCGCGGTTCTATCATGGGCAGGCTCACCTAGGGAGAGATGCCATGATAAGATTGTTCAAAACTGATTGGTTTAACCCCAGATTTCGTCAAGCTGCAGAAGCAGTTTGCCATCGATGTGTCACTTGCCAGCAGATGAACCCAGGAAAGGGAACAGTTGTGAGTGCGAGTCACATTGGGAGGGCAAGCGGTCCTTTTAGCCGAATGCAGATGGACTTCATTGAGATGCCTGTGCATGGGGGTCTGAAATATGTGCTGGTGATTGTGTGCATTTTTAGTCACTGGATTGAGGCATATCCTACGCGTAGAAATGACAGCCTAACAGTTGCCAAGCTATTGTTGAGGGAGTTGATACCACGTTTCGGATTCCCGATCTCTTTGGAATCAGATAGAGGAAGTCACTTCAACAATGAGGTAATGAGGTTACTTTGCGAAGCACTGAACATTGAGCAAAAGCTGCACTGTAGCTATCGCCCTGAAGCATCAGGACTGGTGGAGCAGATGAATGGTACGCTGAAATCGAGAATGGCAAAAATATGTGCATCGACAAATTTGAAATGGCCTGACGCATTGCCCTTAGTGCTAATGTCAATGAGAAACACTCCCGATAGAAAGACTGGATTGTCTCCGCATGAAATTCTCATGGGCAGGGCTATGAGACTTCCTGAAGTTCCCGCAAACATGCTTTTGAATATTACAGATGATATGGTGTTAGACTACTGCAAAGGACTGGCTGACGTGGTTCGCTCTTTCTCTCACCAGGTGGAAGCGACCACCTTGCCACCGATCCAAGGTCCAGGACACGCACTGAAAGCAGGTGACTGGGTCGTGGTAAAGAAGCACGTGAGAAAGTCGTGTCTGGAACCCCGTTGGAAAGGCCCTTTCCAAGTGATCCTGACGACAACTACCGCTGTGAAGTGTGCGGGGGTTCCCAACTGGATTCACGCCAGTCACACAAAGAAGGTGTTGTGTCCCACAGATGAGGAAGTTGAAGCGCTGAAAGTACCAGTGCCTGATAAAGCAGTGCCGAGTGCTGATACGGAACAAAAGCGAACTGAAAGCGAACAGGCAGAAGAAGGAGAAAAGGAAATATTCTCCGACAACGAAGACACCAACTCACTTGGGGGAGACCAAGGAGAAAGTTCAGACAGCGACGAAGAAGCTGCAGGTGACAAAGAGCCTGAAGCAGCTGAGGGTAGCAAAAAGCCTGAAGCAGCTGAAGGTGACAAGGAGCCTGAAGCAGCTGAAAGTGATACAGAGCCTGAAGAAAGTAACGGTGACGAAGGGCTAGAAAAAGGTGAAAAAGCAGGAGAGCCTGATCAGAGGAGGGCTTTCCCAGAAGCAGACGACACAGAAAAAGGAAAAGAGAACGTGATTGATTCACAAGAAGGAGAGAACGAGGCAGAACAGAACGAAAGAGTTCAAACCTCTACAGAGAAGATCGCAGGTCCAACAAATGGACATGGTGCAAAGAGAAGACTAAGTATCTCACCAATAAAAGAAAAGGGTAAAGAAAGTTTGAACGAAGGAGGAAGGCCGAAAGTGAAAGAGAAAAGAAAAGAAGTGACTACTGTGGATTAATCGTCAAGTGAAGAAAAAGACTTGACAAAAGAGGAAAGTACCAGCGAAGCAGAATCGAAAAGAGAAGCAAAATTGAAAAGGAAAAGAATACCAAACAGGAGGTATTCCGGTCCTGAATGGGCATATGCAGTAAATGATGATTGGACTGACGAGTTTGTATCTCTGAGCATCGAGAACGAAGAAGAAGAAGAGATACCAATAGAAAAGAAAAGTTTCATAGACTCTGTCGATTGAAAGAGTAAATGATATTGCTTGCTACAATATAACGTGAAAGAAACAACCAGCTGAGACATTGTCAAACCGGATGAGACATTTGCTAAACTGATAAAGACTGAGTTATTGCCGAATTGAGACAAATGCTGCTAACCGATAAGTGACTGGCCTTTTGAAGAAGACGGTGTGAACATTGTGCTCGTTCAGCTTTGCAACTGAATTGCTAAATAGTTTCATTTGTAGGTGCTTCTAGCTCTCTGATTCTATACAGATCATGGCGCCAAACAATAGAAAGAAGTTTTGTAAATATGTGTGTATAGGCTTGGTAATTACATGTGTAATAATAATAATGGCAATTGTGTTTGGGATGCATGGAAAGGGTGAGAATGAGACTATTACTGCTTCTACTATTGCTCCTGTTACTGCCACTGAACTAACCCCGCTGAAAAGATTGGCATTGGATGAGAGACTCTTGCATGATAAGAAAGAGCTTTCGTATAACGTTTTCTATCGCTTACTCACAGAGTATGTTGAGACTATGGATGTGAAGGATTGTTATGTGTGTACACAGATACCGACATCAGTAAAGGAAGGGGTGACTTATCACCACATGCCTCTTACATATGGGATTACGTGTAGTATAGTAATGTCTAGGTTTTATGGTCAAACTAACATACAGTATTTTTACTCGAATTATGATGTTACCTTTGCTTATGTTCCTATAATAGCGCAGCTAAGCGAAACTGCAAGATATTGGGATTACAAAATTATGAGGGACTTTTTCGAGCCAATGCAACCTTTTGAAACGGCTCATGCTCATAGGGAGAACCTTACTTGCTCAGTCTCTGCTGTAGAAATAAGCTTTTTAGATCGCACAGATGATAGAAGGGCTCAAATGAAAGCGAAATTAGAAAAAGAGTTACATAAGAGGACTTCAGTAGAAAATTATGATTTTGCTGCTATAAAGACACAAGGGAAAATAGCTTTAGATGCTTGGCATGTAGGGAAGTTTTGTATATATCGAGGTGAATCTTATTATGACAATATTTTTGTAGGAGCGAGTGAATGCAAACATACGTTTATTTTTAAGGCCAAATGGACATTCATGATGGACGGACTGGACCCTGTCATTCCAGGGGTGTATTACATTTGTGGGCATAATGCTTATTATCGTCTTCCCAAGGGATGGTGGGGGAGATGTTATTTGGGTATAGTGTTCCCGAAGGTTTATCAACTGGATGACGTATCGATGATTCAAAAGACATCTGGATCTCATAATATCCAGAAAAGAGAGACCGCAGCTGCTGTGGTAGGTGATATATTTGGAGCCATGATTCCTTCATTGGGAGTTGTGCTGAATTCCATCAAGAAACGAAAGTTGTCTACTATAGTGGATAACATGTTGACAAAGTTTTCAGGTGCTATAATCCTGATAGATGCTGAGCTTGCAGCGGAAAGAGCTATGACTCTTCAAAATAGGCTTGCTTTAGACATTCTTTTAGCAAAGGATGGAGGCGTTTGCAAAATGATTGGTGCACGTCACTGCTGCACCTATATACCGGATAATAGTGTAAAGATTAAAACTATGCTTGCTAACCTAACAAAAGAAAGTGCAGATTTGAAAGAACTGAAAGAACCAGGAGTGTGGGAGAAGGTTGGAAAAGGAATAGCTTCAATGGGACATTGGCTTGGGGGAATTTTGAATGGAATATTATTGAAAATAATAGAAGGAATATTAATAGTAATAATCTGTGTATTTGGAATTTGGGGAATAAAAAGGGGAATAATAATGATTATGGAAAGAATTAAAAGAAGAAAAGAAGAGAAAATTATGAAAAGAATGGCTGAAGAATACAAAGGGCAAACTAGGGGAACGAAAAGGAAAAGGGAACTGACAGAATTTTAATGGAATAAAATTTGTGGGCTAAATTTGTGTGATGACTAGTAGTCATCAGAGGAGGGATTGATGAAGCAGAAAATGAAGGTTTTGATTTATTAACGCTTAAACGTAGTGCTGAAATAATCATGTGTGATATTAACCGAATTAATAAAGATTGTACGGGGACAAAATGTGCCCTCAGAGTAGTTTGCCATCATTTATACGCGTGCTTTATATAACGTGGTGAATTAGAATTGCACTAATCCGACATAATCATAAACGTGTGCTACGATTTTCTTGTTTGAAATGTTTTAGCTTAGCATTACTTTAGCGGAGGCTTTGGCCTAAGTTGCCTGGTCTCACGGTTTAGATGCTCTTATTTTTCCACTGTGCTATTAAACGTGTATTTTAGCTCGAAGCTGTACTTTTCCACAGAAACTGTTCACATGCTTATCTTAAAGTTGGTGCCAGCCTGGCATATTTTCTCTTAAATTCAAGGTCGACTTGCAGGTGCGGACAATGGAGGCTCTGAGAGTAAGCTAATTGGACAACAATGTTGCAACTTGCGTACCCATCTCCAAGGATAATGTATGCTTAAGTAAAAGCTTGAGAACTGTCGTGTTTGATTGGTCAATTTGAAGCTAACCTATGAACCCACCAATGGAGACCCTACTGGACTTGAACTGTTGTCTATAAAAAACCAGGTGCACGAGAAGAAGGTAGCCATTATGCGCCATTGCAGCCATTACCAGCTCGATACCCGCCATTTTTGACTTCGTAGCTATTATGGCCCACTTTGCTGCGACGCCATTTTGAGAGAGACTTTGATTCTTTCTCTAATCGAGAGAAAGAGACTTTAAATGATTCTTGCCCTAGAGACTGTAACTTTGATTTGATCCCTTTGCATGAAGTATTAATCTTACCTTGCCGCCGTGAGGCAATTGCCCCGTTCACCCCTGCCCCTTTGTCCCGTCCCATGCTGATCGAAACGGTACCCATGATGACCGAAGAACGGTACCTGTGAGACGAAGACTTCCTTGTATGCTGATCGTAATTGGTAAATATGAAAGGAAATTGTAAAATTGCATTGTGTTTCTTTTAGGTAACCAACTGCTGATTTTGATAAGGTCCCTAGCTAGGAGTTTTCTAAATTAATGTTGCTAAATTGTTTTGCATGAAGTCCCACATGCCGATGCTAATTTGAGGTTAGACGAGGATTCCATGTGTTGCACGATGCAATTGAGATCTTGTTATGCTGACTAAATGTACGCAATTAGTTCATTACAGATTATCGTATTAGTGCTTTGCATTGCCATTATCGAATGCCTTGTGATTCAAATGCTTCATAGATTACACTTGTTTCGACGTTATGGACAGCTATTAATGTTCATATATGTTTATCATTTGGTGTTGAGACACATTTACATTGTGCTAGCTTTGTTAATATAGGGAAATAAATTAACTAACTTTGCAATAAACTGGTGTGGTTATTCCTGACTGAAAGGTCAGGGTTCGCCGAAATGTATTCTGGATTGATTGTAAAGTGTTATGTTGTTCAAGGTGTTGCATATGTTCGTTATTGATTATTGATTTTGATGAGATTGATCGATTAAGAGTACAGAGAGTTCCCCACTAAGTCAAAAGATTCATCGGCCTAAAGAGCGTCCAAACGCAGGTAAATTGTTACCACGTTCCGCTCTACCAGGTTCACTGTGACACAATACTAGACAATATCAGACACACTCTTGGTAGTTATATGCGCTGCCCCCTGAGCGGCGCAGGCACCTTTATTTATTCTCTTGGAGTGCACCCGGCCCTCAGGATGAACATGTGAAACAATGTGTTGTAGTGGCTGGGTAGCACACTACAGTGTACATGTTATGGTTTGCTTGGCAGTTATAAGAAATGGATCGCAAGCCATACTCGTAATTGCATTTTGTGTTTTTTAAATAAAATTATAAATTCACGTTTTACAAATTAAGCAGTGAGTACTTGGTTAGAGTTATATGGGAATGATATGAGTTCTACCATTATCTGGCCAATATGCATCAGATTTCAATATCACGAACCTCTTCACTCTCTGATAGCCCCCCCTCCCCCAATTTCCCACTCTGTTTATGCGGGTGTTTCGTTTCTTAGTCTGATTGCCTGCGAGAGCCATGTCTACCCTGTGAATTGTGATGCCTTCTCTTTTGACAGTAAACTCTCCCTGTTTAATCTGCCTTCCCTTTGAGGTTGCTCACAGTAGGGAAACAACTTTGCTTCCCTTCTCAAGTAATCTCTGCAGCCTGAGAGGAACACCATATTCATTGTTTTATCGATATTCTCACAGGCTCCACATGCCTAGACAGTGGCGTAGCAAGGGTGCCATGGGCCCCATCTAATCAAGAAAAACATACCCTTTGCCCCAGTTGGGTACAATAGCCATTTTCAGGTGTTGAACTGGCCTTTCACCAACCTCGAGTATCGGTGCCACTGCACCTGCAGTTGCATCGGTTGCTAAGCCCCTTCACAGCGAGTCTCCCCAGCCTGGAGCAGCCTTGTGAGCAGCCACAAATGGAAGGCAGATCATACAGGGAGGGTCTTACGTAAAAAGAAAAGGCATCGCAATTCACGGCGCAGACATGGCTCTTAGGGCATTGAAAATACTTCTGCGCTGAAAATACTTTGAGACATAGCTGTCTGTCGAATATTTACACTGATAGTGCCCACAAATCCACAATTTTCAATGGTTGTGGACTGTAATTCCGCATAATTTATGCTATATTATTTTGAACTTTTGTTATCATTTAGTTATATATGCCAATTTAAATTGTACTGAATAACTTGCACATGATGGCCTTTTTCTGCCATGCATATTACACGTTTTTTCGTGCACTTTATCAAACATCTTGCATATGACACTTTGAATCATGTATTGTACAAAGCATTTTTATATTCCAGTGTGGGAAACATAGGATGCTCTATGTAAAATGGCATTAAAATGACTGATTAGGTAGGCAAGGACACAATATATGAACATGTGATACAGCACATGTCCTACTTAATCTCACATGAAAATGATTGGATCATGGGGAGAGTGTTATATCACGACTCTTAGGTAAATCATATACTGTATAGAAATTAAACTTTTACATAGTCATGGAATCTTGTAAAACAATGGGAAGCTCCCCCAAGTGTGTATTGCTCCCTTCTCTATAGTACTTTAGTAGATGAGTATAATAATGCATAGAGGACGGTCATGTTAATCAATAAAATCGATATGAAGTTATGGGACATGAGACAGTATCTAAAGCTCTTGGGATTAATTATTACATCAGTTAAAATATATTATTGTGACATGATTGTGCAATATATCTGAATCTTGACAGAATGAAAAAATGATGAAGAATCAGAATTTAGCTGATCCTTCAAGTCCGCGATTATAAAAATGACTCGGACCCGTTATTTGACATAAGGCTGCAGATTTGGTACTTTACCGTTTTTGTCATGCAATGACCATTTCGAAGTGAATCTATAAACAGCTCGATATAATCAAATTGTTCTCAAGAGACTAGTGCAAGGAGAAATGGTGGGCATCTTATGAACGCCTTTTGAAAAATGAATGTCATCAGTCTAGATGTTTTTAATGGTGGTGGGGGTGGGCTTTGTCCCCTTAAATACACTCTCCACTGTGTTGACTCTATGACCAGTTGAAGTCTCCAGCCAAAACCGTCACCAGACTCGCAGTGTTGGCATTTGGAGAGATGGAATTATATAACAAATAAATAACGTTTGCACTAACAGGCCTGGATGTGCCATCCGAAAATGTATAAATCTGTATCTATATTTATATCACTGAAAAACCAAAGGTTACAGAGCAGTTACATTTAGGAAATTACATTAGCGTACAGGGACATTATGGTTTGGTTCAGATTTTACACACACAAACCAAATAAATTTACTAGTTATCTCAAGTAACTATAACTCGTGCCCAAAGGTAACTAAAACTCATGCCCTCACAATGCACTACTAATTACCCCACAAATTACAGCAGTCATGACATTTTCTATGACATCATTGTTAATATCACTGCAACATTTGCAGTGAAATATTGATGAAAAAACTGTGCATGGTTGGGGAGTGAGTTATATTTACATTAGTGCACAAATTATAGTTACTTGAGATAACTATAACTGCTGAATTTCTATGGTTTTGTGTGTGTAAAATTTGAACTTAACTAAAATGTCCCTGTAACCTTTGTTTTTCAGTGAATATATATTTCTAGTTGTGGTCGCCACTATGTGCTTATAGTTAAGACCTTGTTTCTATAGATTTTTTTTGTTTTTGTTTTGCTAATAACTTTGGCTCCGTTTAATGAATCTTCACAAACTTTTCCTGAAAAATAAGATGCTCACTTCAGTATCTGTCTGGAAATTTCAGGGTGATCTGTCAAGCAGGGGCCGAGAAAAAGAGGGGCCCCAAATCGCTTTTTCCCCATGCATTTTTCCATAGGGATTTTGAACAGGAATAGTCCCCAAACCATTGGACAGAATTACACCAAATTTGGCAGAAAGGTAGCTCTTGGTTAAGAAAGAAACCATTTTCTTATTTGGTGTAAATCCATTCAGTAGTTTTTAAGTAGTTAAACAAAAAAATAAATTTAATATATAGGGACGCAAGAGCTCTGCAAACCCTTCCGATCTTGTGCTGATTGGCTGCTAACACTTCAACAAGGAAGTGTTGGCAGCCATGTTGGGTGCTCGGCTGAAGCAGAGTCCCAGAAAAAAAGGTAAAAAATAAGAAAAGGGTCCAGGGTAGGGACACCCTGACCCCTTAGCTCTGGTACTGAGGGACCCCCTCCCCCCCCCGAGCAAAAAAGCATTTTTTTTTTTATTTCAGCGGGAGTTGCAACGGATCCACTGCATGTTTTTTTTAAATGTATGGGCTCCAATGCTTGTTTCAGTGAAGCCCATGGGTGGGCCAGGTCACAGGGGCATTTAAATTTTGAAGCGGGGCTGCCTGGCCTCACCCCGGAGTCCCGTGGACCTCCACCTCCCAGGGCACAATTACAAATGAAATGTGGGGGGTCACTCAGCCCCCCCTCCCGCAGCTTGGAGGACCACCACCTCCCTGGAGCACAGCTTGAAATCCAATTGGGGGGGCACTCTGCTCCCCACGGCCCCAGGGACCACCACCTCCCAGAGACAAATTGTTAGTTCTGTGTGGGGAGGAGCACGTGGCCCTCCCAGAGCCCCAAGGACCAACACCTCCCAGGGGCTAAAATGCAATAAAGAGGAAGGGTACATTTCAGACCCCGGCCTCGGGGACCACCACCTCCCTGTGGCCAATGTCATATAATATACTGGGAGGCAAAGCTGCCCCCAGCAGACCCAGGGAACACCACCTCAACAGGGCTAATATACAAGAATGAGGGGGGTCCGTCAAGGACGCCCGCTGCCCTGAGGACCACAGCCTTCCTGGGAGCTAATTGTGTCATTGGAGGGGAGCCACGCAGCCCCCTCAAGGAGCCACAAATGGCCCTGGGGACAGCCACCCCCCTGGGCCGGCTCCTGCTATGTCCAGGAGTGCCCATCCCTGGGACATAGCTGTTTGCACTGACTTGGCGGAAAGCTTTGACAGCTCTGTCTAAGCCAGAGCAAATACTTCACTTTCTGCAACTGGGAACTGTCAAATTGCTCTCACATGCAAAAAGTGAAGTTTTCATCTGTTTCCCTGCCTGCAAATATGCATGCAGGGAAATAGATAAAAACAGATGAAAACATTGCTCCCATAAAGGGATGGAAGAGAGAGATTGACATTGCAATGGTCTCTCCATATAATGACTTTACAGAATCAGACTAGCAAGATGTTTGGTACAAATGTTATAGTTACGTTTGGATGCACAGTAAAACAAAGTCACTTATGGCCTAATGGTCAAGGTCTTGTGCAGTCACTCAGTAGGCTGGAGGTTCAAATCCTAGCATTGCTTGGCAGTGTGTCTGTTTATTTTCTAGTATTTTCACTGGTAAACATTCCTAGTTATGGAACATTGGTCTTTTTACCCTTAAAGCCTGTGGGTGAATGTCATAGCTAATTCTGGACACTACATAGTAAGGAGTCACCTTTGGCCTTGTGGTTTAGGTCTCAGACATGCACGTTAAAAGTTCTAGTCTAGGGGAGTCAGTGATCATTTTCTGCTTTAGTTTCTTTTCAACTACAAATATGTAAGTTACATACTGAAAGGTGATCTCACTCTTTTTAATTGACAAAAACATTTTTGTTTTCAATTTTCCAGAAATATCTCATTCTAAGTATGTCATTCATCAAAGCCTAAACTGCTTTCTCTCTCTCTTTCAGGGTTGAATGGTTAGGAGGGTTGGTCACAGGGACTGGCCGTAGGCCAGGCAATGTGGCCAACCCCGTGCAGTTCAAGGTTGTGTGGCTATAGGGGGTTGGCTACAGGGTCTGGCCACAGGGAAGGCCCTATGACTCACCGGCACTGCGCATGGCCAAAGTCCGTGCATGGCAGTGGTTGGATTAACGTATAGTAATGAAGATTACTTTACATTAGAAAAAAACATAGAAATTCATTGAAAACAAAGCTTACAAGAACGTTATAGTTAGGCTCCCATTTTAGACATTCCATACCACAGAAATTCACCTGTTGTAGTTAGAGTTATCTCAAGTAATTAAAACTTGTGCCCCAAGGTAACTATAACACACACCCTCACCTTGCATTGCAAATTACCCCACAAGAAAAAATGGAAAACAATAGCCATTCCACAGAGAATCAAAGTTTTAACTATGCCAGAACCCCAAAAAAACAGTTTAAGATTAGTAGACAAAAGATATATGTATTTTGGTGGCGAAGTTTTTTTAACATATGAAGAACCTTATAAATGTACAAATAACTCTTCATCCTGGTTCAAGCCTAGCGGAGTGAGAGAACGGATATCCAGTATATATCTGGATTCCAATTGACGTAACTTCTTTTCCCTATCGCCACCACGTTCCAGTTTTGGTACTTGGTCAATCACATAAAATGTCATGAGTTCCCAAATACTATGATGTTTTTGCTCCATATGTCTCGCTGTTGCATAGCTCCTGTCTATGTTGGTGGTTGCTCGAATATGTTCTAAAATTCGCTTTTTGGTCTCACATATAGTACTGCCAATATATTTTAGCCCACAAGGGCACTCAATCACGTATACAGTAAATCGGCTTTTACAATTCAAATGCTTGCGTTTTACTCTCACCATGCCAGTGTTTGTTGAATACTCTTTCTTGTTTATGCCAATTTTACAGTTACTGCATTTCCAAAAAACTGGTTTCTGTAACCAGTTTGGTTTTCTAGTTTGGAAGTGACTATGTGTTAGTTTATCCCTTAGGTTAGGTGTTCTTCTAAAGGTCATTTGTGGATATTGTCCCATAATTTCTCCTACTATTGGGTCCATTAACAAGATTGACCAATGATTCTCCCAAAAATTTTGAACTTGTGTAGCACTCTGTGAGTATGTAGTTATAAACCGCAACTGTTGTTGTTTAACAAGTTTTGTGGCCTGGTTACCTACATGAATTAGTTGTTCTCTTGATGATTGTTTCAAGCGTTTCTTGGCTAGAGCTAAACATTTGTTTGGATATTGTCTTGCCAGGAATCTCTCCTCAGATAGCTTTAGGTGCTTCTCACACTCTTTCGGTTCAGAGCAGATTTTCTTTATTCGTAGAAATTCACCATAAGGAATATTCCACTTCGTGGCGGGTGAAAGCTATTAGCATGTAGTATAGAGTTTGTGGCTGTTATTTTTCTATGTAATGAGGTTTGGATTGTGCCATCTTTTACGTAAATTTCTGTGTCTAGAAATGTCACACATGTCGCACCAGTGTCATAAGTGAAATTAAGATTTGCTGCATTTGTGTTCAAAATCTTAAAATATGCATCAAATTCTTGCTCGGTGCCATCCCAGATAAGAAATAAGTCATCAATGAACCTCAACCAAATCACTACTTTTTGTTGATGAATCTCATTCTCTTCTGCCCATGCGATTCGCTGTTCAAACAAACCCATTGTTAAATTAGCAAAATTTGGGGAAAAGGAAAAAGCCATTGCTGTACCTTTGATTTGCAGGTATAGTTGTTGATTGAACAGGAAATAATTATCAGTTAGACAGATGTTGATCATTTCCAAAAGCATCTCATTGTGTTGAAAGAAACGTATGTTCCTTTGATTAGGAAAGAATTTGCATGCCTGAACTCCTATATGATGATCAATATTTGTATAGAGTGAAACCACATCCATTGTTACTAATTTATAGGTATCCTGCCAGGGTATGCCTTCCAATTGTAACAGTAAGTCTCCTGTATCATGCAAGTAGGAGTTCAGATTTCTTGCTAAAGGTGCTAAAAAGAAATCAATATATTCTGACATTGGTTCTAGTAAAGATGCTTTTGCTGATATTATTGGTCTACCAGGTGGATGTTGCAAATTTTTATGGATTTTCAGGAGAAAATATATTGTTGGAGTTACAGGATGTTCCACTTGTATGTATTTTGCCTCTTCTTGGTCAATGAGGCCTAAATCTTCCCACCTCAAAATACACAGACATATTTCCTCCTTCTACACACTATTCAGGACAATTTCCCTTCTTGTATATATATATATATATATACATATATATATATATATATATATTGACACTGATGTCGGCGTGGTCACTCCGCACCAGATCACCAGTGACGCTGTACATTGAACGCGCGCCACCACGTTCTACAATCCACACTTGCCTCTAATGATGAATTAGGGGAACAGCACTCCAGAGCGTGTATTCATCAATTTTATTGTGCGAGCACAACAGGAATGCGTTTTGGCATGACTGCCTTCATCGGCCTGCTGGCTGCCATTTTTGTTCACTATTTATACAATTTACCACGATTGTCTCTTTTCCTGTCCATATAAGTATAATCTATTTCCTCACATTCATACAATTAAAATACATAATTGCTCATAATATATATATCAAATCATACACTGAAAATTTATATACCACGTATTTACAATATTTCCGTGAAATCGCCCAACCATTCGACATAATGATGACGATTGCTAAACAATACTCTGCCTAATGTCTTATGGCAAAGCATTCTATCTGAGTGAATATTTCCACCAAATCTAATTCACACTATGATCTATTTCCTCGCACTCTTTCAGTCTAAATATATAATTACTCGTAGTGTATATACTAAATCATACAATAAAACTGAAGGTGTCACGTATGTATTATACTTCCGTGAAATCGCCAAAACATTCGGCATAATGATGGCAATTGCTTAAAAAAATGATCTTTATGCAGAACATTCGTCTTAGGTCTAATCTCGACAAATCTATTTCACCTCAGATACTATTCAAATCATCACAAACAATAATGAGGGCTTATCTATAAAAATTGTGAAAAATGAAATAATATATAAAGATAAAAATATATATGTCATATAAAGGAATGTGAAAAAACATGAAAAAAAACAATATTCAATAGGTTTAATTGAATAGTACATGGAAATGATGAACAAATCTCCTCACTATTTACAACATTAACAATCAACTTATTATTTGCCATGCTATATTACATATTAATCCGTGTATCATTTCACTCTTGTAATTGAAATAGAATTTTCATATTTTAGGATATCAACACAGATGACTTCATTTAAAAAAAATATATCATAATCAATAATTATCCATGAAGTAATTTAAACCTTTAAATTTATATGTAGCTCTTCACTCTTAATTGGTCCGTTGGGTTCTTTAGTATCAAACGCCAATATATACCTTGACTCAAGAGTTCTTAACTTCTTCTCTCTGTCTCCACCTCTGAGATCCTTCGGAATCCCATCTATCACATTGTATTTTAGATTAGTTGTGTCTCCTCCATGCATTTCCAGAATGTGCCTGACTACCGGATAGGAATCATCTTTGTAATGGACTGCTCTCAAATGTTGTAGGATGCGTTTATGTGCCTACAGTTTCGTGCTGCCTACATATATCTTGAGGCAGCTACACTTGAGTACATAAATAACATAATCACTCTTACAAGTGTATACTCCCTTAATTTTGTTAATGGTTTTTCCATTCTTAACACCTTTTTTAATGCTCTCTCCATTTTTACCTGCCTTACATTTGGAGCATTTATAAAATCCATCATTAGGCGTTAGCCACATCTGTTGTTATCTCGTTCTCTGATATCACTTCTTACAAGTGCATCACGCAAAGATTTACCTCTCCTGTAAGTTATCTGATGATTTTTTCTAATGTCTTTTCCTATGATCGGATCACTTTTCAATATATGCCAGTGTTTCTGCAATATCATGCGTATTTGTGAATGAACCATACTATGGGGGTCATTACAACCCTGGTGGACGGTGTTAAAGCAGCGGTAATACCGCAAACAGGCCGGCGGAAAAAAAAGGGAATTATGACCGTGGCGGAAACCGCCAACATAGACAGCCACTTTAACACTCCGACCGCCACGGCGGTACAGACAAGCAGCGCGGCGGTCACCGCCAACAGACAGGCCGAAGACAAAGTACCGCCCACAGTATTACAACAGGCCAATCTGCTACCTTTTCCGGGGCGGATACTCCGTGGATGAAAACATGGTGGAAACAGCTTTTGTAATGGGGAAACGCTCACCTTAACACACTCCACGAGGAAGGAGGCCACCATGGAGCCAGAACACCAAATACTCCCTGCGCTTGTCTTCCTGCTCTTCTACGAACATCAGCAACGGCGGCGGTGAAGACAACGGTGAGTACTGCACCTACGACATAGGGGGGGGGAGGCAAAAGTCGCGGACACACACACGCAACACCCCTGCCCCTACCCCCAACCCGACCCTCACCCACTACAACACACACACCAATGCATTTCCAATCATCACAGGAACAACCCCAAACCCCCCCGGAAGAATGCAAAGACAAAACAAAATGAGTACAACCATTGTCATGTATCAAAATACAGTAAGCTCATATATACATAAATATATACGCATTCTAAATATATACATCACGATTAGTAGTGCAGGTATGCACATTTCAATGTCCGTGGACCACTGGGCCCAAAATGCATGTGCGAAGCCCACACACGATACCTGTCCTGAAACGGAGAGAACACTGCAGGGGTATCAGATAGAAATACAACAGGGACCTCAGGGGGAAGGGAGGGGGGGCACCTTAGCCGGATGACAGCACCACGCCAGATCCACAACGGGGCTCCATGCCCATTGATGTATCCTGGGGAGTGCAAAGCCACAGTCTCACAAGTCTTTGCAGTGGGTGGTTTCCCACTGTACCATCCTGGGTAGTGCAAAGCCACAGTCTCACAAGTCTTTGCAGTGGGTGGTTTGCCCACTGTACCATCCTGGGGAGTGCAAAGCCACAGTCTCTCAAGTCTTTGCAGTGGGTGGTTTGCCCACTGTACCATCCTGGGGAGTGCAAAGCCACAGTCTCACAAGTCATTGCAGTGGGTGGTTTGCCCACTGTACCATCCTGGGGAGTGCAAAGCCACAGTCTCTCAAGTCTTTGCAGTGGGTGGTTTGCCCAGTGTACCATCCTGGGGAGTGCAAAGCCACAGTCTCTCAAGTCTTTGCAGTGGGTGGTTTGCCCACTGTACCATCCTGGGGAGTGCAAAGCCACAGTCTCACAAGTCTTTGCAGTGGGTGGTTTGCCCACTGTACCATCCTGGGGAGTGCAAAGCCACAGTCTCACAAGTCTTTGCAGTGGGTGGTTTGCCCACTGTACCATCCTGGGGAGTGCAAAGCCACAGTCTCTCAAGTCTTTGCAGTGGGTGGTTTGCCCACTGTACCATCCTGGGGAGTGCAAAGCCACAGTCTCTCAAGTGGATAACAGTCTCCACTGGTTCTGGAGGGGGACTGGTGCCCAGAGTGCATCACGCTCCCCGTGACGGTCCCAGTTCTGTCACTGCCTCTGCCGCTCATGGGCAAACGATGCTTGAGTTGGCGGTGCTTGCCCTGTTCAGCGGTGCTGTCCATGGCGGTCTTTGCCCTGTTCAGGGGTGCTTGCCCTGTTCAGCGGTGCTTTCCATGGCGGTCTATGCCCTGTTCAGCAGTTCTTGCCCTGTTCAGCGGTGCTTTCCATGGGGTCTATGCCCTGTTCAGCGGTGCTTTCCATGGCGGTCTATGCCCTGTTCAGCGGTGCTTGCCCTGTTCAGTGGTGCTTGACTTTGCTGTCTCTGACCTGAGCAGCGGTGTGTGCCATGGCGGTCCCTCATTGCCCAGCGGGGCTGTGGCTGCCAGGGCCCTCCTGGGCACTGAGTCTGGCGGTGGTCTCCTGACCAGTGACGATTGTGCTGCCCTCCTGGGCACTGACTCTGGCGGTGGTCTCCTGACCAGTGACGATTGTGCTGCCCTCCTGGGCACTGACTCCGGCGGTGGTCTCCTGACCAGTGACGATAGTGCTGCCCTCCTGGGCACTGACTCCGGCGGTGGTCTCCTGACCAGTGACGATAGTGGTGCCCTCCTGGGCACTGACTCCGGCGGTGGTCTCCTGACCAGTGACAATAGTGTGCCCTCCTGGGCACTGACTCTGGCGGTGGTCTCCTGACCAGTGACGATGGGGCTGGCGGTGGGGTCTTGGGCAGCGGGGAGGATGGCGGCATTCTCTGCCGTGCTGCTCTTCCCAGACTTTGGAGACTTCTTCTGCCCCTTCACCACCTTGGGAGGATTCACAGCTGACTCGACACTCCCCCCGGGACCCTTGTGGGCGGCTTTGCCGGCAGGTGTCTTCCCCCTCTCCCGTCGGGCACTGTCCAACTTCTGGTGCTTCACAGGGGGGGGCTGGCAGTGCTTTGGCTCCGTGTCACACTGGTTGCCCTGGTGCCCGGTGCACTCCACATACCTCTAACAGGCACCACTGGTATCGGAATCTTTTTGGCTGAGGTGCTACTACGGGACCTATGAATTGGAGGGGGGGTGATGGGACAGAGGTCAAGGTTGCTCAGGAAAAGTTTCTGATGAACACTGGGACAGGTAGCTGGAGGGGGTCTGGGAGTGGAGGAAGAGGAGGTGGTTGTAGGAGGTGTAACATTTGATGCTTTGGGTGCAGGTGCATGTTCTGGAGGCTGTCGTGAGGTGGATGGATGTTGGGTGTGTGTGTGGCCGCGTTTGTGTACTTTGGGAGGGGGCGTCACAGACACACTGGGAGAGGACACAGGGGACGTGTAAATGGTAGTGGGGGTGGTGAGTGCTGGGTGTTCTGGTGCGAGTCCTAGTGGCTGTAGTGGTAGTGCATGCAGGTGAGAGTGTAGACGACACTGGGAGGGAGGAGGGAGACGACGAGGAAGGGGACACAGTGGAGGCAGTGGATGTTGCTGTGTCTGTATGTGGGTGATGCTAGTGTGAGTGCCTGTGGGACGTGTGGTGCCTATGTTTGCCTGAGCTGCCCATGTGTGTTGACGTGTGTGCAGGCTGGTCTGATTGTGTGCTTGGGATAGGCAGAGGTACAGGGGATTGGGCCTGGACGGAGGAAGTTGGAGGGGGGAGGCTAGACACAGGGACAATGGCTGCCATCAGTGCTGAGGCCAGAGATTGCAGGGTTCGATGATGGGCAGCCTGACCAGAATGAATGCCCTCCAGGAATGCATTAGTGTGTTGCAACTCCCTCTCTACACCCTGGATGGCATTCACAATGGTAGACTGCCCAACAGTGAGTGATCTGAGGAGGTCAATGGCCTCCTCACTGAGGGCAGCAGGGGTGACAGGGGCAGGGGCTGAGGTGCCTGGGGCGAAGGTGATGCCCACCCTCCTGGGTGAGCGGGCACGGGGCGAATGCTGAGGGGTTGCTGGGAGGGTGGTGCTGGTAGAGGGGTTGGCAGCTGTACCTGTAGAAGTGGGGGGCGCAGATGGTGCCACCACCACAAGGGAGCTCCACTCGGAGGACGAGTCCGTGTCGCTGTTTGCTGGTCCGCTGACCGCCGTGAAGCTCCCCTCGCCCTCCGTCCCACTGGTGTATTCCGAGTCCGTGGTGTGGCCCTCCATGGCCATGTGGGACGCAGCCCCCTCGTGCTCCGGTGCCCCTGTACCTCCGCCTGATGATGCTGATGCACAAAAGAACAGGGAGAGCACAAAAAGGGGTGGGGAAACAGAAGAAAGACAGGTTGAGTGCATGGCTTACTGCTACCGTTGGCGGACAATACGGACACACAAGCCCCCTGAACTATGCCGTGCTCTTGGCCTCCACAGATGCAGTTCCTGGGATATGGCCTACACGGCTATGAGTGTCATCTGCCCACATGGATGACACAGGGGCATGTATACCTGTACTTGGCACTCTACAGAGGTGGGGTGGAGTGGCACATGGCCTACATTACGGAGGGGCCTAGCCTACGGAACTCGCCGTGGCCTAGGGAAACCCACAGCCCTCCTCCCCCACCCAGACCCCTCCACTGCGCACAAAGTCATGAGAATGTGAGTGTACTCACCCCCTTGTGTCTGCTGCGAAGCCCTCATGCGCCCATCCAACTCAGGGTAGGCCACCGCTAGGGTCCGGAACATCAGGGGGGTCATGGTGCGACGGGCACCCCTCCCACGTTGGGATGCATCCCCAGCTGAGCCTCCGCCGTCTTCTTGTCCAGCGGCGAATGACCTCCCATCTTTTACAGCAGTGGGTGCTCCGTCTCTGGTGGACCCCCAGGGTCCGGACGTCCTTGGCGATGGCACGCCAAATATCCTTCTTCTGGTGGGCGCTGACCTATATGACATGTACAGGGGAAGAAGAGAAGTCATTACCAACTGCACCTTCGTAGTGAGTGGCCCACATCCCTGCCCTTGCCATGTGGCGCATGGATTCACACTCCTTCATGCTCGCATAACTCTGCCCCCTTCCTACTTACATCCAGCCCTCTCCAACCAGGCATAGCCATTACAACTTGCACCCTATGTACTCACCTGTTGGTCTGGAGGACCGTAGAGTAGCGTGTACTTGAGAAGGACCCCGTCCACGAGCTTCTCCAACTTCTGTGTAGTGAAGGCAGAGGCCCTTTCCCCAGACGCACGTGCCATCGTCTCTTCCAGACCAAGGTCACAGCAGCACTTGCAGTGTAGGTCCTCTCCTGTCGAAGATCAGGTATCGAGTGATTGAACAGATAGAAAATGGCGGTCACGTCAGTGGCGGTGACGTCCGCAGCGGTGCGTATCATCACCGCCGGCGCACTTCGTCATTGGCTCCTGGGACCCATAGGGTCCAATGTTAACCAATGCAGGATTGCGCCGCGGTCTTCGACCGCCTACCACGACAGTGTACAACGCCAGCGCAGTTACCTCACATCCCATTGTCCCATTTTAGAGGTCAGGCAGCCGCCATTTCAAGGGCCCACATGGCTTCATTTACAACTGTGTCACACATACCTAGGCCTGGCCTCAACACACTTACAGACAACTTTTTGGATTATGTTTTGTGTACTGTGTAGCTGTGGGTACATACCTCTAAGTTGCTTGACTCTGTGGTCGCTGTTGTGCTTCCTAGGAACCGTCAGCTGGGACATGTGAGGAGATGGCGGAATCCTCTGGTGTACCAACCGCTGGTGGACCTGTTGACAATGGAGGAGCGACATTTAATCATCACCTACAGGTCTGACCGTGCCACAATCCAGGAACTGTGTACCCAGTTGGAGCCAGATCTGACATCACCAATCCGCCATCCCACAGGAATCCCCCCTCAAGTGCAGGTGCTGTCAGTACTCCATTTCCTTGCAAGTGGGTCATTTCAAACAACAGTGGCCATGGCATCTGGGATGTCCCAGCCTATGTTTTCCAACGTGTTGTCCAGAGTGTTGTCTGCCCTGCTGAAACACGTGAGGAGCTACATCGTTTTCCCTCAGATTGAGGATTTGGCTACAGTTAAAGGTGACTTCTATGCCCTGGGACATATCACTAACATCATAGGTGCCATTGATGGGACCCATGTGACTTTGGTCCCCCCCCACAGGAGTGAACAGGTGTACAGGAACCGGAAGAGTTATCATTCTATGAATGTACAGATGGTATGTTTGGTAGACCAGTACATCTCGCAGGTAAATGCTTTGTCCCCTGGCTCAGTGCATGACACCTACATCCTGCGGAATAGCAGCATCCCTTATGTGATGGGTCAACTCCAGAGGCATCGGGTGTGGCTATTAGGGGACTCTGGTTACCCCAACCTGTCATGGCTACTGACCCCAGTGAGGACCAGGGCAGAGGAATGCTACAATGAGGCATGTGGGCGGACTAGGAGGGTGATCGAATGCACCTTCGGCCTTCTGAAGGCCAGGTTCAGGTGCCTCCATATGATAGGTGGTTCCCTATTCTACTCACCAAGGAAGGTGTGCCAGATCATCATCGCCTGCTCCATGCTTCACAATCTTGCTTTGCGACGCCAGGTGCCTTTTCTGCAGGAGGATGGTCCAGATGACGGTGTTGTGCCAGCTGTGGAGCCTGTGGACAGCGATGAGGAGGAAGCAGAGGAAGAAGACATTGATAACAGGGACTCTGTCATACAGCAATATTTCCAGTGACACACAGGTGAGAACAATTTTCTTACTATTACATTTACTTTCACACTTCTACCTCTATCCTGTCTGTCTATTTTAAGCAGTATTTGCTAACTGAGTGGTACATTTCCATTACGGTTTCACAGGTGTGGTTACCAACGTGTGTCATCTGCTTGCAATCCTTCATGGGCTGGTGATGTGTGACATAGGTATGTTGTTACATTTTCGAACGGATTTCGTCATTGTCATAGATAATACACATTTTCATAATCACAGACTGACTCCAGATTGTTTTATTGTTCAAGGGTGTTTATTGAAGTGCTAATTATTGGAGGGAGTGGCAAAATGGTGATGGGTGATTGTGGAGGAACGTCCATGGCAGAGTCCAGTCTATTAGTCTCACAGGTGCACTGCCCATATGGGCATAGGAAGTGGAGCTGGAACAGTTCCAATCTGGACAGGGTTACAAAGTGGGACAGTGGGATGACAATCAGGGTGGTCTCATTTCCTGGCGGGGGTCTTGCCATCTTGCTCTGTCCTGTTCCTGGGTCTCAGGGACCGCTTGCGGGGTGGTTCTCCGTCTGCAGGGGGTGGGGTGCTGGTGTGGTGGTCCTGTGGCGGGGCATCCTGTCCACTGGCGCCGCCAGAGGTGGTGGGCAGTTCATCGTCCAGGCTAGTGTCAGGGGCCCCTTGGAGTGCCATGGTGTCCCTCATGGTCTTTTGTATGTCCTTCAGCACCCCTACAATGGTGCCAAGGGCGGAGCTGATGGTTCTGAGCTCCTCCCTGAATGCCAAATACAGTTCATCCTGCATGCGCTGGGTCTCCTGAAACTTGACGAGGGCCGTCACCATCGTCTCCTGGGAGTGGTGGTATGCTCCCATGATGGAGGAGAGGGCCTCGTGGAGAGTGGGTTCCCTAGGCCTCTCCACCCCCTGTCGCACAGCAGCCCTCCCAGTTCCCCTGTGTTCCTGGGCCTCCGTCCCCTGGACCGTGTGCCCACTACCACTGCCCCCAGGTCCCTGTTGTTGTTGGGGTGGTGGGTTATCCTGGGTTCCCTGTAGTGGTGGACACACAGCTGATTGACGTGTCCTGGGTACGGAGGTATGGGCCCGCTGGGTGGGTGCTGTGCTGGTGTTACCAGAGGGTGGAAGGTCAGTGTTGGGCTGTGCCTGTGCGAGAGGAACCGACTGTCCCGAGGCCCACGATGGTCCGGGCTGGTCATCTGGATCCAGTTGGCCAGGGCTGCTGTCATCACTGTGGGCCTCTTCTGTGGGTGGGGTAGAGATGTCTTGACCCTCCTGTCTGGTGACGTTAGGTAGTGGTCCTGCAGGGGTATAAAAGCATGATTATTGCATGTGTGTGTCTTATGGTGTGCAATGGGTGGGTGAGCGTGTACCCCAGTGCTAGCATTCCTTTGTGGGGGCTTGTGTGATGATGGTTAGGGGGTGTAATGGGTATGTGCAGTGGGCATGTTTTAGTGATGGGTGTCCATGCTTTGTTGTGTCATGCAGGGCTTGGTGTTGGGATGGGTAGTTTATGTTATTAGTACATTAGTGAGGTGTTTGAGTGATAGGGGAGGGGTTGAGGGTGGGGGTGTGTGATAGTATGCAGGTAGGGTGGGGGATATGATAGTTAAGATTTGACTTACCAGTGTCCATTCCTCCACCGACTCCTCAGAGGCCCTCTGGATGCATGATGGTCAAGACTTGCTCCTCCCATGTTGTTAGTTGTGGGGAGGAGGTGGGGGTCCACCGCCATTCCGCTGAACCGCGATGTTGTGCCTGGAGACCACGGAACGCACCTTCCCCGTAGGTCGTTCCACCTCTTCCTGATGTCCTCCCGATTTCTTGAGTGCTGTCCCACTGCATTGACCTTGTCGACGATTCTTCGCCATAGCTCAATCTTCCTAGCTATAGAGGTGTGCTGCACCTGTGATCCAAATAGCTGTGGCTCTACCCGTACGATTTCCTCCACCATAACCCTGAGCTCCTCCTCTGAGAACCTGGGGTGTCTTTGGCGTGCCATGGCTTGGTGTAGGTGATGTGTGGGGTGGTGTATGTGGTGATGAGTTTGGTGATGTGTAGTGGTGTGTGGTGTTTTGTGTGTGGATGTTGTGTGGGTGATGGTGTTGTGTGCCTCTGTGTGGTGGGGTTGTCTATTGCTGTGCTCTCTCTGTCGCCTTCGTCTCTATTCACCAATGCTGTGAGTCGTAATAGCTGTAGCGGATTTCCGCCGCTGCAGCGGTGTGTTGGCGGTCTTCTGCACGGCGGTAACGGGGATTTACCACCAATGTTGTAATGAGGGCCTTAGTTTCCCACACCGCGGACGATTCTGCCACTCAAAATCCAGTAGTCTCATGAGAATAATGAGAGCCTACACGACATTCTTACAGTAGAACGGGTAGCTCCATTGTCAATAAAAAATTACACTTCTTGGCCATTCGCTTCACCGTCTACAAATCAATACAATCTGCCTCCCCTTTCAGGCATCATCGTTGTGATGTGCCTGAATATAAGCCCTCATCATCAAACATAGGAAGTTATTGAATAAGTATTTTGATTTTGCATTTGCATTACATGTTGATTTTGATTCAGTCATGTGTTACTCACATTCTGCTGAACCATAGGGGCTTGTGTAACTGGTATCATCTGGACTTGATTTTGTATTGGCATTTAGACTTGCTGGGCAGGCACATTTTACACTTGCATCTGGTATCCTCCCTGCAATCGATTATTGTCTATTTTATCTGGATTGAGCCTACACCTGTGATTCAAAAGGCCCACCTTTTTACAAAAATGACAAGGGGCAATTTTCTTCAGCATTGCCACATCCACACCTGTACTCAGATCAATCGGAGCTCCTCGACCTATGCCCTGTAAAACAACCATATCTCCTTGAACACCTTGCATTCCTCCTTGAAATCCAATTTCCTGTATGCCACCTTGAACCCCAACGCCTTGTACTGCACCACCATTTGTGCAAATGAATGATTCAGAAAACCGATCTGATCTGTGCCAACTTTATCTGGCAACTTGTGTTGTTTCATCTCCTGCTCATCACTGCAATACTTTGCATAATTTAGGACCTCATCTAAAGACTTTGGCCCTCATTTGGACCTCGGTGGTCTTTTTCCAAGACCACCAAAGTCTTGCCGGGCTGAAGACTGCCAGTGCAGGCGGTCTTCCGCCCAGTGTATTATGACTGCTGGCAGCCCTCCGCCCTGTGAGTGCGAGGAAATAGATCATAGTGTGAATTAGATTTGGCGGAAATATTCACTCAGATAGAATGCTTTGCCATAAGAGATTAGGCAGAGTATTGTTTAGCAATCATCATCATTATGTTGAATGTTTGGGCGATTTCACTGAAATATTGTAAATACGTGATATATTAATTTTCAGTGTATGATTTGGTATATCTGTTATGAGTAATTATGTATTTTGATTGTATGAATGTGAGGAAATAGATCATAGTTGAATGGACAGGAAAAGGGACGATTGTGGTAAATTGTATAAATAGTGAACAAAAATGGTAGCCAGCAGGCCGATGAAGGCAGTCATGCCGAAACTCGTTCCTGTTGTGCTCGCACAATAGAATTCATGAATACACGCTCTGGAGTGCTGTTACCCTAATTCATCATTAGAGGCAAGTGTGGATAATAGAACGTGGTGGCGCGCGTTCAATGTACAGCACCACCGGTGATCTGGTGCGGAGTGACCATGCCGACATCATTGTCAGTAATACTGCCACTCTGCCCCTGCCTGCAGATTCACTTACGAGGATGCCACGGCCGCACTTGTAACCGTTGCTGAGCCGGAGGACCCAGGAGCGGAGTACACAGTGACCAGAGGTAAGCGTTTGAGTAGTGCAAAAGCAGAGCCGGGTGCCACTAAATATTAAGTGTGGCTCATGAGCAGTTGTATTTGAGCAATACTAAGGCTATATAAGAAGAGGATGGCAGAGAAAATTAGAACACTCTGCAACAATCGCAAACTCAGAGCGGAAATGGTGTTTTCAACCCCCATGACTGACAAAAACAATCCTTCCACATCAGCACAGGGTTCAACTGGCGTTGATACTTATAGCCTTTTTAAAGATTTGGGAAGACTCAAGAAAAAGGAATAAAATTAATGGTGGGAGAGTGAATCTTGACAAAGGTATATAGATGCTGATAGAGTGCCTAGAGGCTTGAGAATTATGATTACACCAACGTATGATGATCCGAATCCAGAAATGTTGAAAGAATGGGCTATCCATAATGCACAGAGTTCAGCTGGGATGATGAAGATTTTGATTAAATATGCAAAGATTGACAGAGACAAGATTATTAATGACATTCACATGTTAACCACAAAAATAATTTGTTTGAAGACTTGTAACTTGTGGAATCTCTAAATAAGGATATGGAGGATAAATTAAAAAAGATAAAGGAGGAAATAGTTCACAAAAAAGCAAGAAACTTTAACAGAGATACAATTGACTATGAAACAGGACAGATTTATACATTTGCAAAAAAATGTGATTATTGGAGAAGACAAAAAACAAATGGAAGTTATATTAGAGCTATCAGTCAGACTACCTCAGGTATTAATAATGAAGTCAGTGAAAGCTCTGATACTGATGGTGAAGAACTCTCACGTATGATTGTACACACATCTTTACAAGATGAATTTGATTTTTTGCGGACGATCGAAAAATAAACCACAGGCCTTGGCGAGGTGTGGACAGGTCAAGAGGAAGAGGCAGAGGAAGAAGAGAAGCGGTGGCAAGAGAACAAGAAAGCCGCAGAGACATACAGGAGAAGGTGACACGCAGCAACAGACGGTACTAAATGATTGCAAGACTATCTGCAACTTATCTGAAGTTGAATTGAGTGATGAAGACATAAAAATCTTAAAATTAGGCCTCTCATACTGTGAAGCTAACAATTTTGACTATGCACAAACTAGGATTGATCTGTTCTTATTTATTAGAAAACTGAAACTACTGAAGAGACACAAAATCAAAAATGATCAATCAACGAAAAACAAAGTGTTGAGAGAACAGGTGAATATGGTAATCTTTTGATCGATTATATTTTCTTGATGAAAGAACTTTGGGAGTTGCAAGAAGATGCTATGCAATCTATAGATGAAGCAGCATTAGTTGAAAGATTGGAAGCGGAAGGAATATTAATGAGTGAAGAAGGAGGCTCCAAACTTAAACTAAATTGTGGAGATCTGATAGATCAGTTTGCGGAGATGGTGATTCAGGATTTGAAAAATTTAAGAGGGACAAATTTAAGAGATAGACATTTTGCAAGAAGCTATGTACAAATGAAAAGTTATCGACAAACTATTAAAAAATTATTGACAGATGCAGAATTGGTAATCAGAGGCTCAGATGAAGGTGGCAACATAGTGATCTGGCCCATTGGAGAGTACTTGGAGGAAGCATATAAACAGCTTAATAATGAAAGCTGCTACAAAAGAGTTAATTTGGAATATGTGCATAATAATGAGAATGAATTTGGGAAAGCATTATTGACATGGAAAGACCAAACCCTGATAAGTGACCAAGAATATAGATATATGCAAGTTGTTCATCCCAAGTTACCAGTGTTTTATCTTATTACTAAAATACATAAAGATGCCACCAAACCACCAGGAAGACCCATAATAGCAACACAAGGCAGCTTGTTTGAATTTGTATCACAATATATAGATCCTTTTTTTAAACCTTTAGTGAGCAATTTACCATCATATCTAAAAGACACCACAGACTTTCTAAAGTGTGTGTTTGATGTAAGCTGGGAATCAAATATGCTCCTCATTACATTGGGTGTTACAGCATTATATACTTGTATCCACATGAGGATGGCATTAGATCAGCAGAACAATTCTTACGTGGTAGACCTATAAGATTTTACAAACACAGTGACATGCTAATTAGCATGATGAGATGGTGTCTTCAACATAATATTTTTCTTCTTCAATGATGAAATCTTTTAACAGAGTCGCGGTACGGCAATGGGCACTTGCTTTGTCCCCAGCTATGCTAACTTGTATATGGGCTGGTGGGAGGAGCAGGTTCCCAACAATCCATCTTGGACAGATGGAATGATCATATCACTTTATGACTACGTTTCGTAGATGACATATTTGTGATTTGGAAAGGTGACATAGCAAGTACTGAAATGTTTGTAAGGGAGATAAATGAGAATGATTTGAAACTCAAATTTACTGGGAATAGAAGCACTAGAGATTCTGGATGTAAAAGTTATTATAGAAAAGGATAAGTTACAGACTACCTTATATAGGAAACCCACAGCAGGTAACAGTCTCTTTCATGCGGCGAGTTTTCATCCTTTAGCTTTAAAAGAAAGTATCCCTTTTGGAGAGCTCTAATGAGCCAAAAGAATTTGCAGTACCGATAATAGATTTGTAGAGGTTGAAAATGATATGGTAACAAGATTAAGAGAAAGAGGGTATTCAAATGATACTATCATAAAGGCAAAGAAGAAAGCGGGACAGCGTACTAGGGTTAGTATCTTATTTGATATATCTAAGAATAGCAGCACTCAGCTGGACAAACAACAAATGGTAAGATGCATAACAACATATAGGGGGCCATTACAACATTGGCAGTAAAAGCCGCTTACCGCTGTGCAGAAGAGCGCCAATACACCGCCGCGGGTGCGGAATTCCTCCACAGCTATTATGACCCACAGCATGGAATCCGCCGAAATCCAGACACCCACACAAGTCCGCCACACCAAAGGTCAGTGATAAACTGGCGATAACAAATCCTCCACCGTCACGCCAACAGAAACACGCCCATGCTATTACGACCTACGAATCCATGCGGCTGTCTTTCAACCGCGGTATTCCATTGGCAGTACGCACCGCTGCGCTCAAAATACACACACATCTCCAAAACACCGCCACATTGGACAATTCCAAATACACACACCTGATACACATACAAACACCACTCCCACACACCCAACACAATATAAAACACACACCCACATCACCCACAAACCCCTATGACCAGAAAATAGAGACAAAGGCGACAGAGAGAGCACAGCAATAGACAACCCCACCACACAGAGGCACACAACACCATCACCCACACAACATCCACGCACAAAACACCACACACCACTACACATCACCACACTCATCACCACATACACCACCCCACACATCACCCACACCACATCATGGCACCACAACGACACCCCAGCTTCTCAGAGGAGGAGCTCAGGGTCATGGTGGAGGAAATCGTCCGGGTAGAGCCACATCTATTCGGATCATAGGTGCAGCACACCTCCATTGCTAGGAAGATGGAGCTATGGTGCAGAATCGTCAATAGGGTCAAAGCAGTGGGACAGCATCCAAGAACACGGGATGACATCAGGAAGAGGTGGAACGACCTACTGGGGAAGGTGCGTTCCGTGGACTCAAGACACCAGATTGCAGTACAGAGGACTGGCAGTGGACCCCCCCCCTCCCCCACAATTAATAACATGGGAGGAGCAAGTCTTGGCAATACTGCATCCTGAGGGCCTCGCAGGAGTAGCAGGAGGAATGGACTCTGGTAAGTCAGATCTTAACTATTATATCCCCCACCCTACCTGCATGCCATCACATACCCCCACCCTCACCCCATCACTCCAACACCTCACATATGTCCCACTATCACAAACCACCCATCCCAACACCAAGCCCTGCATGCAACACCAAAGCATGGACACCCATCACGAAATCATGTCCACTACAGATACCCACACAGACCCCAAACCAAATATCACACAAGGACCTAGGCAAGAATGCAAGCACTGGAGTACAGGGTCACTCACCAATTGCACACAATGGCACACACAGATGCAATAATCATGCCTTTACACCCCTGCAGGACCCTGACCCAACGTCACCGGTCAGGGGGGTTCCAGACATGTCCACTCCCCCCACAGAAGAGACCCACTGTGATGACAGCAGCTCTGTACAACTGGATCAAGATGACCAGCCTGGCCCATCTGGGACCTTGGGACAGTCGATTCCCCTGACACTGGCACAAGCCACCACAGAGCCTCCCCCCTCAGGAAACACCAGCACAGCACCCATTCAGCGGGCCCATCCCTCTGTCCCGAGGACACGTCAAGCAGCTGTGTGTCCACCACTACAGGGAACCCAGGCAAACCCACCACCCCAAGAAAATCAGGGACCTTGGGGCAGTGGCAGTGGGCACACGGTTCAGGGGACAGAGGCACAGGAAAACAGGGGAACTGGGAGGCCTGCTGTGCGATAGGGGGAGGACAGGCCCAGGGAACCTACTCTCCACAAGGCCCTCTCCAACATCATGGGAGCGTGCCATCATTCCCAGGAGACAATGGCAACGGTACTGGCCAACTTTCAGGCGACCCAGCGGCTGCAGGAGGAAAAGTATCTGGGGATCAGGGAGGAACTCAATTCCATCAACACCACCCTGGTCACCATTGTAGGGGTGCTGCAGGACCTTGTCAACACCAGGAGGGACACTGTGGCACAACAAGGGGCCCCTGACACTAGCCTGGACAATGAACATCCCACCACCTCCGCCAGCGCTAGTGGACAGGAGGCACCGCCACAGGACCACGACACCAGCACCCCACCCCTGCAGATGGAGAGCCACCCCGCAAACCTTCCCTGAGATCCTGGACCAAGACAGAGAACATTGCCAAGACTCCAGCCAGGAAATGAGACCCCCCTGAATGTCATCCTTCTGTCCCACTTTGTCACCCTGTCCATCCTTAAGCTGCCCCAGCTCCACTTCCTATGCCCCTTTGGGCAATGCACCTGTGAAACAAATAGACTGGACTCTGCCATGGACATTCCTCCACCATCACCCCTGAACATTTTACAACCCCCTCCACTTATTTGCACAAAAATAAACACACATCAATCACAAAATAATCTGGAGTCAGTCTGTGCTTTCACAAATGTGTGTTTACAATAACTTTGGAATATAGCAATGTCAATTTTATTGTCAATATACAGATGGAACACAGCTCTAGTCCTTGAGGAAATATGGCAGAGGTCACACAGTGTGACCCACATCTGTGAAATGGAAAGCCAAAGTGACAAGTCAGGGTCCATACACTGGGTGAAAGTGACAGACTTATGATAGTTCAAACCATAGTATGAGATGTGTGAGGCAGTGATATCTTCTTACCTGTGTCTCACTGGAAGTATTGCTAGATAACGTTGTTTCTTTTTTCAATATCCTCTTCTTCTGCCTCCTCTTCTTCACTGTCCACAGGCTCCACAGCTGCCACAAGACCTCCAGCTGGACCATCCTCCTGCAGAAAAGGCACCTGGCGTCCCAAAGCCAGGTTGTGCAGCATACAGCAGGCCACGATGATCTGGCACACCTTCTTTGGTGAGTAGTAGAGAGAACCACCTGTCATATGGAGGCACCGGAACCTGGCCTTCAGGCGGCAGGAGGTTCTTTCTATAATACTCCTAGTTCGCCCATGTGCCTCATTGTAGCATTCCTCTGCCCTTGTCCTGGGATTTCTCGCTGGGGTCAGTAGCCATGACAGGTTGGGGTAACCAGAGTCACCTGCAAATGTCGAGGGACAACTGTTAGACACACACTAACCCGTAGGGACAACCCCAGACCCAGACAACCATTCACAGGGTATAGGTTCCTTGTCCTCACCTATAAGCCACACACGGTGCCTCTGGAGTTGCCCCATCACATAAGGGATGCTGCTACTCCTCAGAATGTAAGCGTCATGCACTGAGCCAGGAAACTTGGCATTCACATGGGAGATGTACTGGTTGGCCAAACACACCATCTGCACATTCACTGAATGGTAGCTCTTCCTGTTTCTGTACACCTGTTCACTCCTGTGGGGGGTGCCAAGGCCACATGTGTCCATCAATGGCACCTATGATGTTGGGGATATGTCCCAGGGCATAGAAGTCACCTTTCACTGTAGGCAAATCCTCCACCAGAGGGAAAATGATGTAGCTGCGCATGTGTTTCAGCAGGGCAGACAACTCTCTGGACAACACATTGGAGAACATTGGCTGGGACATCCCTGATGCAATGGCCACTATTGTTTGAAAAGACCCACTTGCCAGGAAATGGAGTACTGAAAAGACCTGCACTAGAGAGTGGATCCCTATGGGATGGTGGGTAGCTGACATCAGGTCTGGCTCCAACTGGGCACACAGTTCATGGATTGTGGCACGATCAAGTCTGTAGGTGACTATTACGTGTCTCTCTTCCATTGTCGACAGGTCCACCAGCGGTCTGTACACCGGAGGATTCCACCATCTCATCACCTACCCCAGCGGACGTGCCCTACGGATGAGAACAGCGAGCAGAGAGTCAGCCAACACTGAGGTATCACAAATTGTCATTAGCACACATTTATTAATCCACAATGTGCCTGTTACTGTGTGTATTCAAGGCCTACATAGGTGTGACGCAGTTATTATTCTTGCCATGTGGCCCCCTGAAATGGCGGCTGCCTGACCTGTAAGGTGGGACAAGGGGATATGAGGTAACTGCGCTGGCATTCTACACCGTCGCGGTAGGTGGTCGAAGACCGCGGCGCAATCCTGCATTGGTTAAAATTGGACCCTAATGGTCCGAGGAGCCAATGACGATGTACGCCGACGGTGACGGTACGCCCTTTTCTCTCTGTTCATTTACATGATACCTGACCTTCAACAGGAGAGGACCTACACTGCAAGTGCTGCTGTGACCTCAGTCTGGAAGCGACGATGGCTCATGTGTCTGGGGAAAGGGCCCCTGCCTTTACTTCGGAGGAGTTGGAGAAGTTAGTGGATGGGGTCCTCCCCCAGTACACGCTACTCTACGGTCCTCTAGACAAACAGGTGAGTACACTGTGAGCATGCTGCATGGGCAATGGGTGTTTGGAGTGGTGTGGATGGAAGATATATGGGGGGGACTGAGGCCTGCATGTGCGGACAGTGAGTGTATGTGCGTCAGGGCAAGGGTGGGAACGTGGGCCAATGACTATGACAGTCTGGACGGTGAAAGATTTACCTTTTCCCCTGTACTATTCCTCTAGGTTAGCGCCCACCAGAAGAAGGATATTTGGCGTGCCATCGCCAAGGGAGCCCGTCCCTGGGGGTCCACCACAGACAGATCACCCACTGCCGGAAAAGATGGGAGGACATTCGCCGCTGGAGTAAGAAGATGGTGGAGGCCCAGCTGGGGATGGCCGCCCAACGTGGGAGGGGTGCCCGTCGCACCATGACCCCCCTGGTGTTCCGAATCCTGGCGGTGGCGTATCCGGAGTTGGATGGGCCCTTGAGGGCATCACAGCAGCCACAAGGGGGTGATAAGAGACACATTCATCTGACTCTGCATGCATTACGAGGTGTCTGGGTGGGGGAGGTGGGCAGTGGGTTCCCCTAGGCCAGGGCGAAGTTTGTAGGCAAGGTCCCTTATGAGGCAGGCTATGTGGCACCCCAACCCCACCAGTGGTAAGAGCCATCTACACCTAGTCAGGCTACTGTGACTTCCATGTGTGCAGCAATCGGGCATAGGCCTTGTACCCCATGGCCTTGTGAATAATATAGGAACTGTTAGTGCATGGCGTAGTGCTGAGGTCTGCAGTGTCTGTAGTGTCCGCCAACTGCAGTGGTATTGCATGCACTGAACTTGTCTTTGTTCTGTCTCCCCCCCCTCTTTTTGTGGTCTCCCTGTTCTTGTGTGCAATAGCATCATCTGGCAGAGGAGCAGTGGCACCGGAGCAGGAGGGACCTCGATCCCACTTGGCCCTGGAGGGCAAGGCAAAGGAGTCTGTAGCCACCAGTGGGACGGAGGGAGAGGTGAGCTCCACGGCAGGGACAGGAGGTGGCAGCAGCGACTCCTCCTCTGATGGGAGTTCCCTTGCGGTGGTGGGCCCCTCTGTGCCCCCGCATCCACAGGTACAGCTGCCACCCCCCTACCAGCACCGCCCTCCCAGCAGCCCCTCAGCGTGTGACCCGTGCCTGCTAACCCAGGAGGGAGGGCATCTCCTTCGCCCCAGGCACCTCAGGCTCTGCCCCAGTCAGCCCTGCTGCCCTCAGTGAGGAGGCTATTGACCTGCTGAGATCCCTCACTGTTGGACAGTCTACCATTCTGAATGCCATCCAGGGTGTTGAGAGGCATTTGCAACATACAAATGCATACCTGGATGGCATTCATTCTGGCCAGGCAGCCCAACAGAGAGCATTTCAGGCTCTGGCCTCAGCACTGATGGCAGCCATTGTCCCTGTGTCCAGCCTCCCCCCTCCAACCTCTTCCACCCAGACCCAATCCCCTGTTCCTCAGCCTATCCCAAGCACACCATCAGACCAGCATGCACACACCTCAACACACAAGAGTGGCTCAAGCAAAGATAGGCAGAAAACATCCCACAGGCACACACACAAGCATTATACCCATGCAGACATACCAACATCCACTGCCTCCACTGTGTCCCCCTCCTCCACGTCTCCCTCCCCCCTCCCAGTCTCGTCTCCACTCACACTTGCATACACTACATCTTCAGCCGCTACCTCCATCACCAGCACGCCCATTACCACACACCGCTCACGTGCACACACCACCCCCACTATCATTCACACATCCCTTGTGTCCTCTCCCAGTGTGTCTGTGAGCCCTCCTCCCAACGTACACAAACGCAGGCACACACCCACCCAACAGCCATCCACCTCACAACGGCCTCCAGCCCATGCACCTTCACCCAAATTCAGCAGACGTACACCTCCTACAACCACTACCTCTTCCTCCACTCCCAAACTCCCTCCATCTACCCGTCCCAGTGTGTCTAAAAAACTTTTCCTGGCTAATATTGAGCTCTTCCCTACACCTCCCCCGCCCCACCCGTCCCCTAGGGCCAGGCTTTCCAGGTCCCAACCCAGCACCTCAGCCACCACATCACCAGGCACAGTGGTGCCAGCAACTGCGGGCTATTGGAGTGCACCAACCATCAGGGCTGCCAGTGCGCCTCGGAGTGAGGGCAAGGACACTCCGCCACCTGCAAAACTTTAAAAGTTGCCCACATCCTGGAGGGAGAAGCCGAAGACACCTGCCACCGAGGGCTCAGGGAAACCGAAAGGGGATAGTTGCAAGACAGCAGCGCCACCATCCAAGGTGGGGTAGGGCCAGAAAGTGAAGTGCAGATCAGGAGAGGGCATGGTGGTACTGACTGAGGGACCAGTGGCACACCTTCTGTCCACGTCGTTGCCAACCTGTACGGCAGAGAAGACCGCCACCTGCACAGCCATCTGCACCACCACAGAGCCTGCCACCAGCACTGCTGTCACTGAGGCCGCCACCAGCACCGCAGTCACTGAGCCCGCCACAAGCACCGCAGTCACTGAGCCCGCCACCAGCACCGGCACAACAGAGCCCGCCGCCAGCACCGCTGCCACTGAGCCCGCCGCCAGCACCGCTGCCACTGAGCCCGCCGCAAACACTGCTGCCACAGAGCCCATCGCAATCACCGTCGCGACTGACAACGTCTCAAGCACCGCCAGCGGCCCCGCGAGATCCTGAACCAGTGGCACCACCGCAGACATGGCTGCCATCCCCAGTGGTCATTCGTCCGAGGCTGGTGGTGAGTTCCAGGAGCCTGGGCAGCTTCAATGATGCATCACTTTCAGTGGAGAGATAGAGCCACTACCTCTGCCCTGGCAGGATGAAGCACTCTGGCACAAAGCCCCTCCAGAACCAGTGGAGAAAGACATCCACTACCTCTGTCCTTGACAGGATGAAGCACTCTGGGCACAAAGCCCCCTCCAGAACCAGTGGAGAAAGTCATCCATTACCTCTGTCCTTGGCAGGATGAAGCACTCTGGGCACAAAGCCCCCTCCAGAACCAATGGAGAAAGACATCCACTACCTCTGTCCTTGGCAGGATGAAGCACTCTGGGCCCAAAGCCCCCTCCAGAACCAATGGAGAAAGACATCCACTACCTCTGTCCTTGGCAGGATTAAGCACTCTGGGCACAAAGCCCCCTCCAGAACCAGTGGAGAATGACATCCACTACCTCTATCCTTGGCAGGATGAAACACTCTTGGCACAAAGCCCCCTCCAGAACCAGTGGAGAAAGACATCCACTACCTCTGTCCTTGGCAGGATGAAGCACTCTGGGCACCATGCCCCCTCCAGAACCAGTGGAGACTGTTATCCCCTTGAAAGACTGTGGCTTTGCACTCCACACGATAAAGCAGTGCGCAAACCACTCACTAGAAAGACTTGAGAGACCGTGGCTTTGCTCTCCCCAGGATAAAGCAGTGGGCAAACCACCCACTGGAAAGACTTGAGAGACTGTGGCTTTGCACTCCCCAGGATACAGCAGTGGTCATGGAGCCCCCTCGTGGAGCAGTGGCGTTGTATGTTCATCAGGCTGAGGTGCCCCCCCTCCCTGTCCCCCTGAGGTGCCTGTTTATTTTCCATCTGATGCCCTTCCAGTATTCTCTCCGTTTGGAGTCAGGTATCAAGTGTGGGCCTCGCCAATGCATTTTTGGCCCAATGGACCACGGACAATGATTGGTGCACTATCCGGACTTATGTAGTTGGTGTACATAATTGTATATACTGTATTTAGAGCTTTGAGTACTGGATTTTTATTGATTACATTTGTTCAAATTAATTCCTTTTGTCCTTGCGTTATTGAAGGGGGGTGGGGGGTGTATATGTAATGTTGCAGCATGTATTTGTGTGTATGGTGTTGTGGGTGAGGGTGGGGGTGTTGCATGTTGCGTGTGTGTGTCACTCTCTTTTCCCTCCGCCCCTCCCCTGTGTTGTAGGTGCAGTACTCATGGTCGTCGCCGCCGTCTCTGGTGCTCCTGATAGAGGAGCAGGAAGGCCATCGCCAGCAGGATGTGAAGTTCTGGCTCCAGGGCATCCGGGTTCCTCGTGGAGTGTGGAGAGGTGAGTGATTTCCCCTTCTGTGTATTGTTTCTGCCATGTTTTTGATCGCGTTGGTTCCTCCCCGGAAAAGGTGGCGGATTGGCATCCTGTGATAAGGTGGGCAGTACATTGTCTTCCGCCTGTCTGTTGCCGGTTACCATCACGCTGTTTGTTTGCACCACAGTCGCAATCCCATTTTTTTTCCGCCAGCCTGTTGCCGGTATTACTGCCACTTTAACACCGACCGCCAGGGTTGTAATGAGGGCCTAAGTCTAACCCTCTGCGGGTGGCACCTGTCGCTCCAGTCCGGGTTTTGCTCCGGCCAACTAGCAGTGCCTCATCTCTACCCAAGGATAGGGATGACTGGGCAGCCAAGCGCATGACATACTTGGTTCCTCAGGGAAGCCGTGGTCACTCAGGTCTCATCCATTTATCTAAGTTACATTTTAGTCTCATATATAAATGACAAACAGAGGCAGTATGTATTTCAATAATGATTTTAATAAAATGACTGCATCTTAGATAGGAAAGTGTGAGCTGCAATAACCAGGATGACACAGCATAACAGTATTAAAATGGTGACAAGCAGAGTGAAGCATAGAAATAACACTATCATATTGTCACTATGGTAAATAGACTAACTCCTACCTAGGCTATAATAGAGCACAGCATGTAAATCTCTAATTCTGCCCTTCAGGTTCCCCTGGGAAAGCATCATCCCCCATACCTGAGCAAAGGCCTGCGGTCTGCATTAGCATCTGTAGCGAAGCATTCGGCAATCAGCTTACGGTCGTGGTTCTCTGGCTGGAAGCTCCCCCTATTGTGTAAGGGACAAGGAAGTGTTCTTATCACAACACAGCTGACGTTTTGAGAAGGATGCTTGTTTTCTACTAATGTTAGAGACTAAGGGGCTTATTTATACTCTGCGCCAAATGTGCGTAAAAAATGTTGATGCACAATCGGCACAAACCTTGCCCCATGTTTAAACTTTGATGCCCAAGCCCGTGAGTGTCAAAATCCCGCCGTGTGCGTCATTTTCTGGATGCCGCCTTGCGTTAATCATCTGCAAGGTAGGCGTTCCCGTCCCAAAAATGACTTAAACGCCTGTGCGTCGTATTTATGCTTCCGGGCAAAAATCCTGCACTGCCGGGAGGCGGAGGCGGAAAATGACGCACAGCCCGATTTGCATAAAAAATTAACATCTGGGTCGGGCAGGCGTTAAAATGGGGCAAACACACCTGTATTTAATCAGAACACACAGAAGCAACAGCAGAGCAGCAAAAGGGAGACATGGAGGTGCTTCTCATCCAGCGTGCATGCAGACGCAGAGCACAGCAACAACAACAGCAGCTACCACAACACCAGCACGGACCCCAAAGGCAACGCAGAAGGCAGGAGAGGATATTCCGCACCAGGACAACCCTTCATGGCCTCAGGGAACATGACATCATCCAGAGGTACAGGTTGAAATGGCAAGCCATTCAGCAGCTGCTGCGCAACATTGAGCCACAGTTGGCACCCAGCTTGCTGACACCCCGCACCATCCCAACAGAAACCAAGCTGCTAGCAGTACTACAAATGTTGACAAGTGGCTCCTTTCAAACCACTGGCACCCTGGTTGCTGAGATATCACAGCCATCATTCTCCGTCTTCTTTCCCAAAGTACTGGATGCCATCATCGGACTCACACACCGCCACATCTGCTTCCCAAACACACAGCAGAAGCAGAAGGAGACAAAACAGGGGTTTTACCTCATTAATGGATTACCACACGTCCTTGGTGCCATTGACTGCACACATGTACGCCTTGTGCCACCTGCTGCAACTGAACACCTACACCGCAACAGGAAACACACACACTCCATCAATGTGCAGGCCATTGTGGATCACCAAGGATTGATCACCAATATCCTGGCAAAGTATCCTGGGACTGTCCATGACTCATTCATTTTCCGTCACTGTACCATCAATCAACACTTCCAGGATGGATGATATGGCAATGAACTACTTGTTGGTAAGTACAGAAAACTACTTATATACACACTGCACAGCAACCCTCTAGGACAAATAACACATACACCACAACATCGACATGTGGACAGGACCACACTAAGGTTGTGACACCGCCAGGCATGTTTGATAGGTCTGCATTGAATGTGTCACACATCTGAAATGAGTGTACAGTCTAATGTCAAGACGTCAATGATCACAACGTATGGAGAGGTTTGGCTAATTGTCACCTTCCAAAATGTAAGCATCTTGCTGATGTTAATATTAATCCACGTATAAAGGTATGGGATGTCCAGGGTACATAGATGCTAACGTGTTACCACCACTGTCAAATTGAATCTGTGTATGGAACTATCCTCTCACCCCCGTGAAGACACAGTCACAGTCACAAGTATCACAAGTCACAATGCTAGGGAGTGCAAACTGTACTGCAAATCCCAAAACATACTGCTGACAACCGGTCAGCAGGCAAACACTCATCCAGCCAAGGAAACAACCCAATGCTGATGGTACATCCTAGAAGCCTAGGAATCAACACAATAACACAAAAGAGCCACAGACAACACAAGACAACTACTGCCATGCAAGGTGATATGAATGGGGCAAGATACGTCAACATGATCCCAATTATTTTCTCTTTCAGCTGATCAGGGGTATGGGATCCAGCCATGGATTATGACACCATTTGGCAACACAAGCACTGCAGCAGAGCGTGCCTACAATGAGGCACATAGGAGGATACGCACCATAGTCGAGAGGACCTTTGGCATCCTCAAGTCGAGATTCAGGTGCCTTGACATCACTGGTGGCAGCCTCCTATATTCACCAGAAATGGTCTGCAAGACCATTTTAATATGTGCCATCCTGCACAACTTTTGTGTACGAAGGAACATTCCCCTATGAGAACCAGAGCCACAAATGCCTGAAGAGGAGGAAGAGGAGGAAGAGGAGGATGCTGGCCTTCAACATGAGGGGGAACAACAAAACACAGCTGCTGGATTGCGTAGGCGCCAACATATTGTGAACAATTTCTTTTGAAACAACTCACCATCACCATTGTAGCAACATATGTAAATAAACACCAATAATAATCACCATATCATGGTCTGGGTAATCATTTTTGCTCACTTCTATCTCTAACTATCAGAATAAGAGTGTAGCCTCATAGAGCATTGCTGACATACCGATCAAGACACAGAAAATTCCAAAGCAATTGTGATGCATATTATACAACAGCCACATACACACACACTGTAAGTGACATATATCCTGTACATTTCACCTTTGAAGGGCAATAGCAGAGGACCACACCTATTTCACACATACATGTTGGCAACATGGTTCATCGCAGCATATGGCACACAACTAAGACACCATCAGTCAATAAGGGAAAAAAATGCCTCAGACATGAGGCAGTGGATGTGCTATTGCATTGGTAACAGGAATGTATGACCAGAACCTTGACAGCAGGAAGTCGTACTGCACCTATCTTTGCAAGGACTATCTGTGACTAGAGTTCCATATAAGCAGAACATAGACAGCAAAAGTGCCACACCTATGACAAGCATTGCGCACATGACATTCCATGTACATGTCAGCCCATCTCCCAACGCCTTACACACCCATGCTCCTGGTCTCACCCCACCTGTCTTAAGAGGTCCCTGGAATGGTAATATGTGTACCCATATATTCCCTCCTCTATTCACACACAGACTAACAATAGTAATCCAGTGTGCTTCACCCTTTCGTATGGTATGCCATAGTCATTGTACATCTGTCTGCATGAGCGTCAGGTCAAATGATGCACTGGCTTGTAGTTTCTAAGCCCTGTTATCAACTGTAGCTTGCTTCCCATGTGAAAGGTACTATTGGCCATTTGAACTCAAATCTCACCTACAGGACTTGTGAGAAAGTGATGCAGCACACACCTGTGAGCACCTCCATGCAGACCACCCATTTGAACATGCACTGCCCTTGCAGATGCTGGGAACAGCATATAAGCTGCCATTTTGTCGATTACACTGTTATGCATTGCTAGAAAAATAAGCTGTGTAACACAGCCCTTGGGTTTATGTGTCACCTTCCAAAACACAGGACAAACACAGTTTTCCATGTCAACTGTCTTGTTCTTCATCCGACCAGTCTTAGTCAGACCATGTATGTACCTTGTGAAATTGCTGGATCCTGATTGACCCTGCATCCTGTCAGCCTGACTGGCACCTATCTGTGCGTTACCCTAAAGGTTCCTTGTGGCTACATATGTAGCATACTTGCTTTCCCAACCCTCACATTCCTCCGGGGGTATTTTGTCAGGTGATTCCTCAATGCATACTCAAATACATTGTATTACATAATCTGCTTTTTTATTGTACCATAATTGTGATATTACATTTGTGGGTCACCTTTGGCTTTCCGTGTCAATAACATGGTACCCACTTAGTCTGTACATGTGCCTGACTCACGGTGGATTCACCAACAAGTGCCTAGGAAGCAGTATCCAAATTACCAGGAGATGTGATGGGAAACTTTTGGACCATTGACATGAACAAGCGTCTGCCATCTATCCGGTGCATGCTTTGTCATTTGTGGTGTCTACGTTACCCAAAAACTTGGAAGTATACACAACAGATGTTGCTACATGTATGACTATCACATGTCCTCTCTCATTTCCACACTGACTTGCATCTGAGGTTTGGACACATTGACTTCACATTCATACAAGCATATTTTCAATAATGCATCTTGTGATGCAAACACACTGGGTCAACAACTACATTACTAGCTAATGCACACACATTGAGCCATAGGCATTGAGGTATTGTACTTATGTGCGTCACATTGCTATCCTCTCCTGACACCAAACATGCCCAATTTGTGCAATACATATATGTAGGCCATACATATGGCCATCTAGTGCGTCAGCCAAGAGTGAAAATGCTGTCAATGAAGTAGCGGATCATGGTCCGCAGTAGTATGATGTCTCACATGTGCCCATACACCGTCAAGACCAAAGTGGGTGCAATCAGCCTATCTCAGTTGTGTCACAAATGTTACATAACATAAAAATGGTAAAATGACCCAAACCCAGTTAATGCCCTGAAATGTTTACGCGTACGCATCAAAAAATGACGCGTATGCCCGAAAAAACGATGCATAATGCCCTGAAAACACCATTGACTCTTCAACACTGTACCTCAGAAAATTGGTTAAGTGATAGACTATTTCCAAATATATGGATGCGAGCTAATTTCTACTCCTGTGCGTCGAAAAAAATAACGCCCAGACTGTATGCGTCAAATTTTTGTGACGCATAATGATAAAAACGGCCGCCATTTTAGGCAGGAAGTGATGTAATAGGATATCCTGTTTACAGATTATGTACAGTAGCTTGACTTTCACTTTCACTTTGCAGTCTGTGATTCTTCTAGACTGTGTGGCTGTGTTGAGAGTTTTGTCTGGTTAAATTGTGCTTTTGTCTCCTGTGTGGGCCATTTCTTGTCATTTTGTGAATGAAATATTGTTGTTGTATCCTGTCTGAGTGTTTATTGTGTACAATTGTGTTGTATAGTATTGTCTTTGTTGTTTTTGGGAGTCTGTTGTGGGTAGTGATAGTTTGGGTCTAGTTGGGCTGTTTTAGTTGTTTAGTTTAAGTTTTTCATATTCTACTTCCCCCTATTCTCCTTTGTTCCCCTTTATCCCCTATTTATCTTTTGCTGCTAAGATGTTGGATAGGCCTCGTCTTGGCAAGATGGGTGAGGAGGAGCTTGGTGGTTTCATATGGCTGGTGTGCCATTTCCTCCCCCTTATGATTGAGGCAGGTGGGCGGGTGATACAGTGGTATCACACTGAGGCACGGAGGCTCCAGTGGGGAAAAGTCGTGCATCACCTGCAACAAATTTATCGGACACCAAGGAATGATCACAGCAGAAGCACTGCAGGGCTGACCTCATATCCAGGGAGCAAGATCTGCTGGACCACCTGGGCATTGTGACTGGTGGCCCTGTTGGTGAGTACAAATCATGTAAATGTGCACGATTAAATGCTCTGTAGTGACATCAGATGATTTGTACAATATCTGCCGGCAATGTTGTTTGAGTGTGTGAAATGCTTTGGAAATTTACAGGGTCATTTATGTACTATATTAAGGACCACAATTGCTAGTTGTTAGGAAGCAAGTGCTCTGCAAACTTACTGGATACTTTTGCTTATTGTAAGTTGGTGCCGCCTTCGTGTCCAACAGCAATACAAATCAGGAGCCAATTATGTATAGATATAGGTCACATTTGCCTGTGAGGTATAGAAATTTCCAAATCATTACCAACATTTGTTGACGCAACAGCTAGGCTGACCTTTGAAACACTACATGAGTCTGAAAATGAGTGCAGGCTTCACGTCAATTGATGATAGCAGTGTGGCCCAAACATATGTCTCATGTGTGTCTGGTGAGTGCGTAAGGAAAGTGATCACGGAAATTCAAAAAATCTTAGGGATTATTGTGGCCCTTCATCATTTCGGATACATGTCAGATCTGGATTTGGAGACATAGGGAACAAGTTCAAGCTGCCCTCAGCTAACATCTTAGACTGGTATTTGTTGTTTGTTGTTCCACCTTTCATTTAGGGATGGCTGGCCAAAGGTATGCACATGGGTTCATATCTCTATGGTTGGTGCAACTCATCATAGCTGGGCCACATCAAATGAAGAAACCGTAACAACATGAGGGCTTACAACTGTCCCAGCCCCTCTGTACATTGTACCTGTGTGTCATAAATTTGTCATGGGCACAATGGCTGGTTGACTGGTAATGCACTCCTCAAGGAAAGTGGCTTTGGATGTCTCTCTTGGATACACATGATGAGACGAATATACTCCATTATTATGTCTGCTCACTAATGAAGGATCATGTTTGACCCCATATGATAGTTAGAGCCACTGCATGTGTGCAGACATGTGTGTAAAACTCACAGGAAACCCATGGTATGTACATGTTAGCCGTGCTATGTCGGATGCAGTATCATCATGTCTGAGTGGCTTTACTTACTTATGTAATCTTACACATAGTATTTGTCTTTGGAATTGTTGGTCAGTGCACAGAATTGGAGCACATTTCTCCCTTCCATGCCTTACAGGTGGACCCGCACCCTACACTGTTGGCGAGGTGCCTACATTCGAGGACCCAGACAACTCCAGTAAGTGTTGATATGTCTGTTATGTGTTGGGTTGGCTGGTAATGTGTGATGGACTCCTGTGTTTAACACATAGCAAGGTGTGATGCGCTGTCCAATCATTTGTTTTGTTCCATGAGTAGGATTTCATTTTATCACCATCTTTGAGTTGGCCAATCCTTATCCTATTGTCTTATTTAGGGATTCTAGGTCAGTCCTGTAGGCCCCGCAATGTGAATGGGGATGAGTCATGTGGATAACACTTGTATCAGCAAGAGTCGCACTGGACCTAATCTGTGATTTAGTCAGCCTGTCAGACCCACATTCTCCCAGAATGGGGCTGCTAAATGCTTACCCACAGACTTCTGCTTCCCAATTCACTAGTGTACTTATTAAACTGTAGGTTGAACTTCCTAGCAGCATGTAGCTCCACGTGTAGTGCTACGAGTATGTGGCACTTGAGTGCAATGGCCTAGGTGTGCATGCAACTCATGGCCAGGAGTGCTCTTGCATCTCTGTGTTTGTTGTAAGTCATGGCTTACTGGAAGTATATGATGTGGACAAAGGTCCGCATTGCCAGACACGTGTGGCGCTGGGATTGGTCAAGGGTTTGCTGTCACCTATTTGTAGATACTCCTTACCTGTGGTGTGTGTGTTGAGCCAAACACATGTCCAGCTTTCCTAAGCTTCCTGAGTGTCCATTTTGTTTGAAATTGTTAGTCCACCCCCCACCCTCAAACACAGGCATGGGTTTGCGAATAGTGTACCTAGGACTGATGATACAAGTTTGGTACACAGACATGTAAATCAGTGAATCTTTTGTCTGAAGCTAGTATACACACTCATTTGTCCCACATGAGTACTATACTAGCAAGTCCATTGCCAACTTGCAGATCATGTGGCCCTAGATTTCCATCCTGTAAAATGAGATTTGTATCCCTGGCATTGGCGGAGGATGTGCTGCATGATTGTTAGCTGACAACTGGCAGAAGTATGATGCCAAAATCATGCCAGTTGTTACCCATCTTGTAGAGTTCGGATGTGCTATGTGTGATAGAACCTTTGTAGGCTGGCCTGCCATGTGCTTCCTCAGGGACAATCAATGATCTGTATGATGATATGAGCTGTTACAAGTACAATAGATGTATTGTCTGATTTACTTCTTGTGCCATGTCACACAATGCAGTTCCTAATGTTAGTTTTTATATTTGTCTTCACAGCTGCTAATATGACACCCATCCAGGTCCGGGAGTTTCAAAGGTGGGCAATGCGGTATCAGCACATACTTCAGGTAGAGTGTGTGTACCAAAGAATGGCCCGCAGATACCGGCACGAACGGGCCTCCGGAGCCTGGAGGGCATTCCCACAAGGCAGCCCTTCTTTGCACACCACAGCCACCCCCAGCACCACCACCACTACCACCCAGGTGGCACCACCAGCAGCTGTGACTGTTGTGGCAACAACCTCATCAAGTGCTCCAGGCCCTAGTACAGCACCACCTGCAGGGCGGCCCACAGCCCTGGACACTACACGGCCCCACACTTCATCAGCTGGCACCCACACCACTCCAGCTGCAGCTATTGACCCTGCTGCCTTTCTACAGATGCAGCGTAAATTGGACCGTGTCCTGCGAAAAATGAGTTGACTGCGGCAGGAGCTGCGACATGTAAACCGGCGGGTGCGGTCTCTCAAGAGGACCCTCCGGAGGGCCAACCTGTAGCAGTGTTGACGGACATGATTCCCTCCCCTCCCTCCTCTTTCCTGATTCTTATACTTTGTGGGTTTAGGGGGCTTAGTGTTAGGTTAGTATAGGATGTTAGTTTAGTTAGTGTTAGTTGGTGGGGGGTCCTGATTATTTCTACTGTTTCTTTTTGAGTGTGTGGGTGGGTGGGTAGTTGGGGGCAGTTTTGGCGTTCTTGTGTGTTAAAAAAACAATTAAAAATATATATAAATATATATATATATATATATATATATATATATATATATATATATATATTTGTTCATTATAGGATAGTATGTGTTTAGGTTAGTAACTGTTGTCCTCCATGTGTCCCGTCTCATAAGGGAGGTGGGGGGTTGATGTTTAGAACGTTTCGTTAAATGTGATAAGTAAGTTTAGCTTAGGTTAGTTAGGGCCAATTGTGGGTAATGAGTAGTTAGAGTAGATGAGGGTAGGTAAGGCTTTTCCCTGAGTTTTCACTTCTGTTTTTACAGTTTAATTAATATGTAGTAAACCCTTTACAGTATGTGTGACATGCTTGTAGATCAGGGCCTTGGCATGAGTGTACAGTATTTCTTTTGTATTACATTTTGTGTCCTATGCTGCAAACAAATCCCAACTGAGCTGTAACATTGGCAGCTACCCCAAAGCTACATCGCAAAGATTAGACCATTCATTGCACCCACCAATCACAGTTACTATGGATCCCAACGTGTTTTTTTCATTAAGATGTTTTCAATGTCACATACAGTGCTTCTAGATTTATGATTGGGGACACTGTGTTCTGCCTGACTGCAGTCTGATGTCCAAGGAAACCCTTATAAGGTGAGTGGTAGTAAGTTCTCTTGTAGTATAGTGTACATGACTCACATAGATCATTTGTTACACTGTTCAGCATGATTACTTATTTGGATGTAAACTCATGCAGTTTGGTGACTGTTCGCTTAGATTTGTGGACAATGTTGCATGTGTTATTTATGCATGGAGGCAACATTTTGAAGGCACTATTTTATGGTTTAGATATCCCTTGAAGAAGCATTATTTTGTCCAACACAGCATTATGGTGTATAGTTTCTCTTTTCATCAGATATTACCCCCAGGAAGGGCAGAGTATGTTAGAATCCAGGCCACTGTGCATAGGTATCAGACTACTTTATTTCAGGACAGTTGTATTGAGAAGCTATGTAATTTGACAGGAGGCAAAATTCAGTGGTCTACTGCACGGTTGATGTGTCACATTACACAGAGACAAAGTGGTTGTGTAAGTGCTATTTATTGAAAAGCGCTGTATTGCTATATGTACATTGTCCATGATTGTGAGTCCATCATAGTGACATCTTCCATTGTGATCCTACACAAGTGCTAAAGGACAATTCATTGGACATGCTGGGGTGATGTGTCAGACAGTGCAGAGGGACAGGATTTGCCAATGAGTTAGTGAGAGACAATCACAAGGCAGGCTGACAAGATAGTTATTTGCAGAACAGTGCTTGAGTACAGTTGTTGCAAGATTGACATGTTACGAAGCGCAGGACCTTGTTAATAGATGGGCATGTGGCAGGGACTAGTGCTTCCGGGTACTTTTACGTGTGAAGGTGATCTGCTGAAATGGCTGTGTTTGTGGAAAATTTTGACGCTATTGCGTCAAAAAATGCCGCATATCTGGTTTGCGGTGTCGTAAATTGGCTCACAGTCATTTCCGCCGCGTTAACGTCGTTTTCCATTACGACGTGACGCTGCGGTGTGCGTCAAAAAAATGACTTACACCTGTGGTTTGCGCCTCCGTGTGTCAAAGTATAAATTTGACGCCCACGCGGCGCACAGTGATGTCCTTAGCCAGCAGTAAGATTTTTGATGCAAAACTGCGTCGGCGCAGTTTTGCGTCAAAAAGTATAAATATGGCCCTAAACTTCTACCTTGTTCACCGGCAATGTACCAGGCTGTAGCCTTGGAAGAAGCACAGAGTGAGCAAGAATGTTTTGCTTGAGAACAGAATGATGGCCTAGGCAAAAACAGTTAGATAAACAGAAAATAAAACAAGACCGTAAATGTGGCTATTGTAAGAGTAATAAAATAAAGGCGAATAAAATATATCTAGGGCAAGGTGCACAGCGGCTTGGCCTAGTGTGTTAAAATAACTTGCATGGAGCTATAGCTAAAATGGCTACACAACACCCTCTCCTTGTCGGTTGAAGGTGGTTCAAAGCCTAAGAACATATAGAAATGTTACTAAAAGTTCAACCTAAGATATATATGTAAAAGCAATGTCAATTATGACAAGTCGAAGGGATATGTGAGCATGTAGAACGACAATTTAAAACATGAACATGTGGCATAAAAAACAAATTTCAAAAGGCAAAATTATTTTTGAAAAGTTCTAATTGATTCAGGACCATAGAGGACAGGAAATCTTCCACTTTGGCCGATGTTAAAGTGGGAAAGTCATCGTCAAGAAGGATCAAGGAGCAGTCGTGTTACATAGCCTCAGCCTCAGCCAAGGTGCATTCCGTGGTGTGCCCAGTGATGAATCACGAGCCACATCCTCCAGGAAGGGCAACTCATAAGTAGCTTCCCGTAGCAAACGCAACCTCAACGCGCATGTTTGGTATTGAGCCCTCAGCGAGAACATCAACGGATCAGCGTCCAATGAAAGCAAGCTTTGCGTAGAAAGACAGACTTCCAGTGCGTGTTCGAAAGAGCACCAGAGGCACCGAAACACGGGCTGCACACAATGTAAAACCGGCCTGAATGACAGAGACCAGCCACACTCCAATTGCTCCGGGAGTGTTGCTCCAAAATACTGCATCCTGCGTTCACGACACAGCTGCGCTCATGAGAGCGCTTTCATTCCTCCTTGTTGCGGCGGGACAGCCATTGCTCATATAAAATAGCAGCAGCAGAATGCCAGCTAATAAAGCCAAAGTTATTTGAAATCCCCCGAAAATACTAGAGAAAATTGAGTGGATGGCTGATGGTATTAAACCAAATATGGAGTAGAAGGTGTGAATGAAACCAGAACTAACAGCCTTAAAAAAATGTGCAATTCTAGTTGTACTTGGCTCATTAAATACCCGTCCCACTATTTCACCAAAGTGTCTCAGAACGTTTGTACTTAAAAGGTACTGTATTTCTGCTAACAACCTTGCCACCTGAAGTGCGTAGGTCTTGCGTGCAGATGTAAGGGCCACATGCTTTTGAAACAATAAAGCCTGCTCAACTTATCAAAATTCATATTTGAAGTAGCAATGTGAGGCCAAATGTCAGCTACTTCTTTTATCTTAGTGGGGGAAAAAAGTACATTCTCGCAGCATGTAACTATCTTAGAGACCGAAACGTCATAAACTATTCCGGCTCGCATCCCACAACAGTCTTCACCGTTGAGGAGGACATAGCTGCCGTTTGAAAGCACCTGGAACGTAGGTCTAATCAAGGGGACTGGAACTCCCTTCAGATAACAAGCCAAATTTGCTGCAGAAGGGTTACACGCCCCATGCAGGGACAGCTGTTTACAAACCATGGAATGGCTGACTGAAGTCTCACATTTACTACCGCTAAGCAAGACTTCTTTCATGCCACTGAGACATTTGTATGAGAAGGGAAGCTCCCACACCTCATGGATGTAACTATCTCCCAGCCTTTCATTACCGGAATATGTTTTGAACAGGAGGTGAATTGAAGTGTACAAATAGGCAGATTGATGACCCCTGGTATTAGCCACTCAGCAGATGGTATTTCAGCCACAGTAAAAGGCAACTTTTTTAATTTCTCGATGTTTAGCATGACATAAGTTGCTTCTTTCTTAGCCATTAGTTGTTGTCGCGTTAAATTAAAGGAAGAAAATATTTCCCTTGCGCTGACATGCTGCCAGGAAACGCAACCCACCCTCAATATTTGAAGTGTCCAACCCAACTGCATTATGGACCTTATCTGACTCTGTCCATAGTGTAAAGAAGATATATCTGTTTGTATGATGTCAATAGCAGAACAGATGATGTTACTTAAGGTGTATATTCCATTGAACATGTTATTAATCCCTTTATCCACAACAGCCAGTGCCTTTTTTAGATTTTCCTGGTCTATATGCCTTAAGCGGGCAGCTGCTTCTTGTTGGGAAAGCTTTCAAATTTCATTATTTACTACATATAAGAAACGCTTTCTGTGCTGTTTACTGGTGCCTAACAGGAAGTCCTGTAAGTCAGTATTATTTGACAGGAGACTAAGGTGTTCTCTAACCGCATCTAGTGAGGAAGTTCTTAACCATTGCTGGCATAGTTTCCCTACACTATGGTGGTCATTACAACATTGGCGGTAAAAGCCGCTTACCGCCGTGCAGAAGACCGCCAACATACCACCGCGGCTGCGGAATTCCGCCACAGCTATTATGACCCACATCTCGAAATTTGACAAAATTCAGACACCCACACAAGTCTGCCACACCAAAGGTCAGTGATAAACTGGCAAAAACAAAACCTCCACCGTCACGCCAACAGAAATACGCTCACACTATCACGACCCACGAATCCACGCGGCGGTCTTTCAACCGCGGTATTCCATTGGCAGTACACACCGCCCCACTCAAAATATACACACACATACAAAACACCGCCACATTGGACAATTCCAAATACACACACCTGATACACATACAGACACCACTCCCACACACTGAATACCATATAAAACACACACCCACATCACCCACAAACCCCTACGACCACTATTATTGAGAGAAGGCCAGAGAGAGACACCATCATCCACAAACTAGCAGCCACAGGCACTCAACACCATCACCCACACAACTTCCACGCACAAAGCAACACACCACTACATATCACCACACTTATCACCACACACACCACCCCACACATCACCTACACCACCTCCACAGCAAAGACACCCCAGGTTCTCGGAGGAGGAGCTCAGGGTCCTGGTGGAGGAAATCATCCGGGTAGAGCCACAGCTATTTGGAGCACAGGTGCAGCACACCTCAATTGCAAGGAAGATGGAGCTATGGAAAAGAATAGTCGACAGGGTAAACGCAGTGGGATAACACCCAAGAAATCGGGACGACATCAGGAAGAGGTGGAACGACCTACGGGGGAAGGTGCTTACCGTGGTCTCAAGACACCACCTGGCGGTTCAACGGACTGGCGGTGGACCCCCACCTCCTCTCCCACAACTAACAACATGGGAGGAGCAGGTCTTGGCGATCCTGCATCCTGAGGGCCTCGCAGGAGTCGGTGGAGGAATGGACTCTGGTAAGTCAAAGCTTTACTAATATATCCCCCACCCTTCCTGCATTACATCACACTCTCCTACCCGTACCCTCACCCTCAGCACTCCACCAACTCACATATACCCCACTATCACAAACCACCCATCCCAACACCAAGCCCTGCATGCAACCCCAAAGCATGGACACCCATCACTAAAGCATGCCCACTGCACATACCCATACAACCCCCTAAACCATCATCACACAAGTCCCCACATAGGAATGCAAGCACTGGGGTACACCGGTCACCCACCCATTGCCCACCATGACACACACAGATGTAATAATTAAGCTTTTCCACCCCTGCAGGACCACTACCCAACGTCACCAGACAGGAGGGTCCAGACATCTCCACCCCACCCACAGAAGAGGCCCACAGTGATGACAGCAGCTCTGTCCAACTGGATCCAGATGACCAGCCCGGACCATCGTGGGCCTCGGGACAGTCGGTTCCCCTCGCACAGGCACAGGCCACCACAGATCTTCCACCCTCTGGTAACACCAGCACAGCACCCACCCAGCGGGCCCATACCTCCGTACCCAGGTGTAGTGCTTTCCTCTTATCTAGTTTCTAAGCACTAACATAACACACTAGAAATGCACTTGTGAGGTCAAAGAAGACTTTTATTGTTATTTTATGTATGACGAATTAGTAGCTTTCAAGTCCGCGTTAATCAAACAAAATATATCAGTTTGCAATATACACAGCAGGTTATATTTATAAGATATTGAATGCAAAGCAAAACAAATACTTCACCGTGTAGGAACTATTTACAGCTACATCTTTCTAAGGTCTGCAAGCTGATGACCCCTGTCAGCCGCGAGAAAGAGTTTCATCTACCCACACGGGATGCTGGCAGTTGGCGCCAAGCTCCAGCACGAGGTCCGGCAGATTCGAATCTGACCCTCTGCAGCCTGTTACATTCGTTACAAAGGTGTGCCCCCTCCTCTCAGACCTGGGAAACTGAGCAAGCCTTTTGGAGACTGGCCAGGTCTCCAAGACTACTCCTGTTCCCAAGCTCAAGCGAAGAGAAAAACAACACCCATGTACTCTCTCTTATCATGTCTAGTCTACTGTGAGAAAAACGTCTTGGTTCTCTGGTGCAAAAACACAGCTTGGAAAAATACAGCTTGGATTCTCAACTGCAATGTCTAACTCCACGTTAAAGGCAATAGGCAGCTAACCTAAATATCAAATGCAATGTCATGTTAAAAGCAATAGGCAGCTAACCTAAATATCAAATGCAATGTCTAGTGTCATGTCAAAGCCAATAGGCAGCTGAGCTGAATACAAAATGCAATGTCTTATATCATGTCAAAGCCCATAGGCAGCTGAGCTGAATATAAAATGCAATGTATAATATCATGTCAAAGCCAATAGGCAGCTGAGCTGAATACAAAATGCAATATGTGATATCATGTCAAAGCCAATAGGCAGCAGAGCTGAATACAAAATGTAATATATGATATCATGTCAAAGCCAATAGGCAGAATATCTAATAGCATGTCAAAGTCAATAGGCAGCTAAACTGAATACATCATGTCAAAGTCAATAGGCATGCAATGTCAAAGCCAATAGGCGGCTAGACTGGATACAGCATGTCAAAGCCAATAGGCAGAATACAGAATGTAATGGCTAATGCAATGTCAAAGCCCATAGGCGGCTAAACTGAATACAGAAAGTAATGGCTAATGCCATGTCAAAGCCAATAGGCGGCTAAACTGAACAAAACATACCATGTGCTACTGGTGAACATTGAGCAACTAATATGCGCAGTGGTGAAACACAAAGTCATTGGTCAAAACAAACTTTAACAAATGGCAGTACATTCCGCCCTTTGACCAATGAATTTTTGTTTCACATATCTCTTGTTCCAAACAAAAACAAAAAACATCATCACAAACAAAAAAAACATTATGATCAAAGCAATCCCTGTAAAGCAATAGAAGTGAATTAACACATTGATCTCATAACTTTTCACATCAGATACATCTACATAGAAAAGACTGAGCAATTTTTTTTCTTCTCTGAATGAGTCTCTAATTCAACAGTGTTAGCAATTTGATGTGGCATGAGTTCTGCTCATGTAAAAGATGCACGGTCCATCTGAAAGGTTTGCTGGAAGATAAGCAAAAGTCAGAGTTCCATACGAGAGGGAAAAAAAAAAAAACACAGCTTAGGTCCAGTGGAAGAATGCAATCAAACAAGTTGAACTTGAACTGAAGGCGCAGTTTGCGCAAAATGGATCCATGGTGCTGGCACTTTACTCAGCCAGGTTCAGGTTGGGGATTCGGTCCCTTCCCCGACCCCACACGCACACACTGGAAGGGGGACCACACAGCGCACTCAGGGACAGTGGCGAAACGTGGTAGGATCTGCAAAAGAAACAAGTATGACTTTTCTTGCAAATAACATTTTTCATTTAAACTGCACCCTTCCTCTTTCTTTCCCTGTTTTATAATCAGCAGGACGTTTTTGGGGCCCTTTGTTATATTCTCTGCAGGTTCTGGAGGGTCACTTGGGGCTTCAGCCCACACATCAGCACTGAGGTTTTTATCTGCTGCGCCACAGCTTCCCTTTTCTTGCACTGTCAGAAGGGCTGGGGCAGACTCATTCTTTACCAAACCTCCATTCACTGCATTTTCTTCAATTTGGGCCATTCTGTCTCCAATTTGTATGAATAAATCAGATTCTTTTCTAGGTATCAGCAGAATTTCGATTTTTCCTTGGTAATTTGCAGCAATCACTCTCCCTAAAACCTGATCACTTTGCCATTTCTGATCTGGTAACTTTCCTCTCCCCAACTGCTCTGTGACTGCTTGCATGACAGATTGCTTTTGTGCGTGCTGCACAGTTTTTATCAAATCTAGGGGAATGTGCATCTCTCTCATCTCTGCCCACCTGTAAGTGGCTTTTTCTCTCAGCTGTTCACATTTCTGGGGCACCCACTTAGCCATCCCCACTAAGGCAGAATTCTGGGTGTACACTTCTCTCTCTGAATTTTTCTCATTAACATCTGCAAGGTAATTGAACCAGTTAGGTACAAGCCATGTGGCTAAAACATTATCAAAGAACCAAAAATCAGCATAAAAATGACACATCTCACGTAGCTCTTGCTTTAAAATCTGACACACATTATACAACTCCATTCCTTCTCCTGTGCCAGAAAACAACATTTCAGTCAATGAATCATTAGTAAAACAAACATGCTTTTTATCTTCAGTAGACACGAATTCAAATGGTGCACACAATTTCATTGGTAATTCTTTTATCTGTGGTACTCTAGCCCTGTCTTGCAAGTACCAGATCCATTGTATGATTCTAGCTAGGGGCACTATTTTCTTTCCTTGTTCTTGATTTAAATGTACATAAGTATTTCCTTCTTGCACTGCGCAAAAACCTAAAGTCTGCATTATTTCATTTGCCAAATCACAAGCGCGCAGCTGCATATAATTTTTCACAGTGACCATATACAAAAGTGTTAGGATTTCACTCAAATGAGGGCTATTCTTTTTCCCAAAATCAAACAAGCTAATGAAAGTCGGCTCTTGCTCTAAAATCTTTCGTTTTACTTGTGCATTTTGCAACGGTAACTGGTAAATCACATTCTGGTCTCTCTCGTCCCTGTTATCAGTTAAGGAATGCATTTTGGCTGCCAAAAACCCTGGCTCACACAGAAACTCAAAGCAGCTCGGAGCTGTCTTAACCCCCTCATTACTGGAATGGGACAAGAAAGATTCTTCATTTTTATAACTTTCAGTCGGGCTAATTTGCTCACGTAAATTCCTATTTTCATGTTCCAACTTCCTACATTTCTCCTGCATTTCTCTGTAAGCAGATAAAGGTATCCAGACCTTTCTGTCATCATTACTTCCAAAACACACGTTTTCTACATCAGGCATTTTAGCTACACATGCATTTTCTTCTGTAATTCCCCAAACAGAAAACAATTCACAGTTTTTCTTAGCACCATCAGGCAGTTTAACAACACATGACATGGTCTGCCGTGCTACTGTGATTCTCCAAACAACAAACAATTCACAGTTTTTCGTAGCACCATCAGGCAGTTTAACAACACATGACATGGTCTGCCTTGCTACTGTGATTCTCCAAACAACAAAAAAACAATTTCTGTAATTCTCCAAACAACAAAAAAACAATTACACTTTTAAAGTGTGCACTTAGAAATCTACTAACTCGTCAAACCCCTTCTTAATCACCTCTTAATGACCGACCCCACGACTCCAGGTACCAATTGTAGTGCTTTCCTCTTATCTAGTTTCTAAGCACTAACATAACACACTAGAAATGCACTTGTGAGGTCAAAGAAGACTTTTATTGTTATTTTATGTATGACGAATTAGTAGCTTTCAAGTCCGCGTTAATCCAACAAAATATATCAGTTTGCAATATACACAGCAGGTTATATTTATAAGATATTGAATGCAAAGCAAAACAAATACTTCACCGTGTAGGAACTATTTACAGCTACATCTTTCTAAGGTCTGCAAGCTGATGACCCCTGTCAGCCGCGAGAAAGAGTTTCATCTACCCACACGGGATGCTGGCAGCTGGCGCCAAGCTCCAGCACGAGGTCCGGCAGATTCGAATCTGACCCTCTGCAGCCTGTTACATTCGTTACAAAGGTGTGCCCCCTCCTCTCAGACCTGGGAAACTGAGCAAGCCTTTTGGAGACTGGCCAGGTCTCCAAGACTACTCCTGTTCCCAAGCTCAAGCGAAGAGAAAAACAACACCCATGTACTCTCTCTTATCATGTCTAGTCTACTGTGAGAAAAACATCTTGGCTCTCTGGTGCAAAAACACAGCTTGGAAAAATACAGCTTGGATTCTCAACTGCAATGTCTAACTCCACGTTAAAGGCAATAGGCAGCTAACCTAAATATCAAATGCAATGTCATGTTAAAAGCAATAGGCAGCTAACCTAAATATCAAATGCAATGTCTAGTGTCATGTCAAAGCCAATAGGCAGCTGAGCTGAATACAAAATGCAATGTCTTATATCATGTCAAAGCCCATAGGCAGCTGAGCTGAATATAAAATGCAATGTATAATATCATGTCAAAGCCAATAGGCAGCTGAGCTGAATACAAAATGCAATATGTGATATCATGTCAAAGCCAATAGGCAGCAGAGCTGAATACAAAATGTAATATATGATATCATGTCAAAGCCAATAGGCAGAATATCTAATAGCATGTCAAAGTCAATAGGCAGCTAAACTGAATACATCATGTCAAAGTCAATAGGCATGCAATGTCAAAGCCAATAGGCGGCTAGACTTGATACAGCATGTCAAAGCCAATAGGCAGAATACAGAATGTAATGGCTAATGCAATGTCAAAGCCCATAGGCGGCTAAACTGAATACAGAAAGTAATGGCTAATGCCATGTCAAAGCCAATAGGCGGCTAAACTGAACACAACATACCATGTGCTACTGGTGAACATTGAGCAACTAATATGCGCAGTGGTGAAACACAAAGTCATTGGTCAAAACAAACTTTAACAAATGGCAGTACACCAGGACACGTCAATCAGCAGTGTGTCCACCACTACAGGGAACCCAGGATAACCCACCACCCCAACAACAACAGGGACCTGGGGGCAATGGCAGTGGGCACACGGTCCAGGGTACGGAGGCCCAGGAACACAGGGGAACTGGGAGGGCTGCTGTGCGACATGGGGTGGACAGGCCAAGGGAACCCACTCTCCACGAGGCCCTCTCCTCCATCATGGGAGCATACCACCACTCCCAGGAGACGATGGCAACGGTCCTGGCCAAGTTTCAGGAGACCCAGCGCATGCAGGAGGAACAGTATCTGGGGTTCAGGGAGAAACTGAGAACCATCAGCTCCGCCCTGGGCACCATCGTAGGGGTGCTGAAGGAAATACTAAACACCAGGAGGGACACTGTGGCACTCCGAGGAGCCCCTAACACTAGCATGGACGATGACCACCTCCGCCGGCGCTAGTGGACAGGAGGCCCCACCACAGGACACAACACCAGCACCCCACCCCCTGCAGATGGAGAACCACCCCGCACTGGTCCCTGAGATCCAGGAACAAGACAGAGCACGATGCCAAGACCCCGCCAAGAAATTAGACCACCCTGATTGTCAACCCACTGTCCCACTTTGTCACCCTGTCCACAATGGAACTGCCCCAGCTCCACTTCCTATGCCCATATGGGCAATGCACCTATGAGACAAATAGACTGGACTCTGCCATGGACACTCATCCGCCATCACCCCTCACCATTTAACTTCCCCCTCCAATATTTTGCATTTAAATAAACACACCTAAAGAACCAAGATCTGGAGTCTGTCTGTGATTTTGAAATAGTGTATTTACAATTACAGTGACAACATTTCCAGGAATTAGTAATGTCAACATACCTATGTCACACAGCTCTAGTCCATGAGGAATCTAAGCAGATGACACACGTTGGGACCCACACCTGTGAAACCGTAAGGGAAAGTGACAACCCAGTGACCATACACTGGGTGAAATAGACATACAGGATAGAGGTAGAAGTGTAAAAGTACATGTAGTAGGCAGGAATGTATTCTCACCTGTGTTTCACTGGAAATATTGCTGGATGACTGAGTCCCTGTTGTCAATGTCTTCTTCCTCTGCTTCCTCCTCATCACTGTCCACAGGCTCCACAGCTGCCACAACACCGCCATCTGGACCATCCTCCTGCAGAAAAGGCACCTGTCGTCGCAAAGCCAAATTATGAAGCATACCGCAGGCCACAATGATCTGACACACCTTCTTTGGTGAGTAGAATAGGGATCCACCTGTCATATGGAGGCACATGAATCTCGCCTTCAGGAGGCCGAAGGTGCGTTCGATCACCCTCCTAGTCCGCCGATGGGCCTCATTGTAGCGTTCCTCTGCCCTGGTCCTGGGATTCCTCAATGGAGTCAGTAGCCATGACAGGTTGGGGTAACCAGAGTCCCCTAATAGCCACACCCGGTGCCTCTGTAGTAGACCCATCACATAAGGGATGCTGCTATTCCGCAGGATGTAGGCGTCATCCACTGAGCCAGAGAACATGGCATTCCAATGGGAGATGTACTGGTCTGCCAAACATACCATCTGTACATTCATGGAATGATAACTCTTCCGGTTTCTGTACACCTCTTCACTCCTGTGGGGGGGGCCAAAGCCACATGGGTCCCATTAATGGCACCTATGATGTTGGGGATATGTCCAAGGGCATAAAAATCACCTTTCACTGTAGGCAAATCCTCCACCTGAGGGAAAGCGATGTAGCTCTGCATGTGTTTCAGAAGGGCAGACAACACTCTGGACAACACGTTGGAAAACATAGGCTGGGACATCCCTGATACTATGACCACTGTTGTTTGAAATTACCCACTTGCAAGGAAATGTAGCACTGATAGCACCTGCAGTTGAGGGGGGATTCCTGTGGGATGGCGGATTGCTGACATCAGGTCTGGCTCCAACTGGCTACACAGTTCCTGGATTGTGGCACGGTCAAACCTGTAGGTGATCATCAAATGTCTTTCCTCCATTGTCGACAGGTCCACCAGTGGTCGGTACACCGGAGGATTCCGCCATCTCCTCACATGTCCCAGCGGACGGTGCCTATGAAGGACAACAGTGAGCACAGAGTCAAACAACTCAGAGGTATTTTCCCCCAGTCTACACAGAACACCAATCATACACAAAATGTGGCCTGTATGTGTGTTGAGAGTAGGCCTAGGTATGTGTGATGCAGTTGGTAATTAGGCCATGTCGGCCCCTGAAATGGCGTCTGCCTGACCTCTAAAGCGGGACAATGGGATGTGAGGTAACTGCGCTGGCGTTGTACACCGTCACGGTAGGCGGTCGAAGACCGCGGCGCAATGCTGCATTGGTTAACATTGGACCCTATGGGTCCCAGGAGCCAATGACGATGTACGCCGGTGGTGATGGTACGCACCGCCGCTGACGTGACCGCCACGGACGTGACCGCCATTTTCTAACTGTTTAATCACTAGATACCTGATCTTCGAAAGGAGAGGACCTACACTGCAAGTGCTGCTGTGACCTCGGTCTGGAAGAGACAATGGCTCGTGCGTCTGGGGAAAGGGCCCCTGCCATCACTGCAAAGGAGTTGGAGAAGCTCGTCGAGGGGGTCCTCCCCCAGTACACGCTACTCTACGGTCCTCCAGACCAACAGGTAAGTACACAGGGAGCATGTTGAATGGGCTATGCCTGTGTGGAGAGGGCTGGTTGTAAGAAGGAAGGGGGCGAAATTCTGAGTGCATGAAAGACGGTGAATGCATGTGCCACATGGCAAGGGTAGGGATGAGGGCCACTCACTTTGACGGTGCAGATGTTAATGACTTCTCTTCTTCCCCTGTACATTTCATTTCATGTAGGTCAGCGCCCACCAGAAGAAGGATATTTGACGTGCCATCGCCAAGGACTTCCGGACCCTGGGGGTCCACCACAGACGGAGCACCCACTGCCGGAAGAGATGGGAGGACATTCGCCGCTGGAGCAAGAAGACGGCGGAGGCTCAGCTGGGGATGGCATCCCAACGTGGGAGGCGTGCCCGTCGAACCATGACCCCCCTGATGCTCCGGATCCTGGCGGTGGCCTACCCTGAGTTGGATGGGCGCTTGAAGGCAACACAGCAGACACAAGGGGGTGAGTACACTATCATTCAGCTGACTTTGCGCTCAGTGAAGGTGTCTGGGTGGGGGAGGAGGGCTGTGGGTTCCCCTAGGCCAGGGCGAGTTCCGTAGGCTAGGCCCATTCATAAGGCATGGCTCTGTGGCCCCCAACCCACCTCTGTAGAGTGCCAAGTACTGCTATTCATGCCCCAGGGTCTATGTGTGCAGATGTCGTCCATAGCCTTGTAGTCCATTTCCCAGGAATTGCACTGTAGAGGCCAACAGTGCGACGTAGTGCAGAGGGCTGCTGTGTCTGTATTGTCCGCCAACGGTAGCGGTAAGCCATGCACTCAACCTGTCTTTCTACTGTTTCCACACCTATTTTTGCAGTCTCCCTGTTCTTGTGTGCATTAGCATCATCAGGCGGAGGTAGAGTGGCACCGGAGCACAAGGGAGCTGCATCCCACATGGGCACGGAGGCCCACACTACGGACTCAGAATACACCAGTGGGACGGAGGGCGAGGGGAGCACCACGGCGGTCACGGGATCTGCAACCAGCGACACAGACTTGTCCTCCGATGGGAGCTTCCTTGTAGTAGCGGCAACATCTGTGCCCCCCACTACTACAGGTACAGCCGCTACCCCCCCTACCAGCACTGCCCTCCCAGCAGCCCCTCAGCCTTTGCCCCGTGCCCACCCACCCACCCAGGAGGGTGGGCATCACCTTCGCCCCAGGCACCTCAGCCCCTGCCCCTGCCCCTGTCACCTCTGCTGCCCTCAGTGAGGAGGTCATTGACCTCCTCAGGTCCATCACTGTTGGGCAGTCTACCATTTTGAATGCCATCTAGGGTGTAGAAAGGGAGTTGCAACACACAAATGCATTCCTGGAGGGCATTTCATTCTGGTCAGGCTGCCCTTCATCGAACCCTTTAAACTCTGGCCTCAGCACTGATGGCAGCCATTGTCCCTGTGTCTAGCCTCCCCCCTCCAACTTCCTCCACCAAGACCCAATCCCCTGTACCTCTGCCTATCCCAAGCACACCATCAGACCAGCCTGCACACACCTCACCACACAAGGGAAGCTCAGGCAAACATAAGCACCACACATCCCACAGGCACTCACGCAAGCATCACACACATACAGACACACCAACATCCACTGCCTCCACTGTGTCCCCCTCCTCCTCGTCTCCCTCCTCCCTCCCAGTCTCGTCTACACACACACCTGCATGCACTACCACTACAGCCACTACGTCCCGCACCAGCACACCCACCACCACACCCCGCTCACGTGCACTCACCACCCCACTACCATTTACACGTCCCCTGTGTCCTCTCCCAGTATGTCTGTGAGGCCCCCTCCGAAGATACACAAACACAGGCACACACACACCCAACAGTCATCCACCTCACAACAGCCTCCAGCGCATGCACCTGCACCCAAATCCACAAAACTTACACCTTCTACAACCACAACCTCTTCCTCCACTCCCAAACCCCCTCCAGCAACCCGTCCCAGTGTGTCAAAAAAACTTTTCCTGTCCACACTTAACCTATTTCCCACCACCACCCCTCCAACTCATAGGTCCTGTACTAGCACCTCAGCCAAAAAATCTCCGGGACCAGTGGTGCCTGTTGTTACAGGTATGTGGAGTGCACCGGCCACCAGGGCAGCCAGTGTGGCATGGAGCCACAGCACAGCCAGTCCCCCCCCGTGAAGCACCAGAAGTTGGACAGTGCCCGACGGGAGAGGGGGAAGACTCCAGCCAGCCAAGCCGCTCACCGGGGTCCCGGGGGGGAGTGTGGACTCAGCTGTGACTCCTCCCAAGGTGGGAAAGGGGCAGAGGAAACCTGCAAAGTCTGGGAGGAGCAGCACGGCGGAGAAGACCGCCATCATCCCCGCCGGCCAGGAGGCCACCGCCAGCCCCATCGTCACTGCCCAGGAGGCCACCGCCAGCCCCATCGTCACTGCCCAGGAGGAGGCCACCACCAGCCCCATCGTCACTGCCCAGGAAGAGGCCACTGCCAGCCCCATCGTCACTGCCCAGGAAGAGGCCACCGCCAGCCCCATCGTCACTGCCCAGGAAGAGGCCACCGCCAGCCCCATCGTCACTGCCCAGGAGGGCCCCGCAAGCCACAGCCCAGCTGACCCATGAAGGACCGCCAGCCACAGGCCAGCTGGGCAATGACGGACCGCCATGGCAAGCACCGCTGAACAGGGCAAAGACCGCCATGGAAAACACCTCTAGCCCATTTGCGGCAGGGGCAGTGACGCAACTGGGACCGTCACGGGGTGAGTGCTGCACTCTGGGCACCAGTCCCCCTTCAGAACCAGTGGAGACATGCATCTACTCCGTCTGTCCTGCACAGGATGAAGCACTCTGGGCACCAGTCCCCCTCCAGAACCAGTGGAGACATGCATCCACTCCGTCTGTCCTGCACAGAATGAAGCACTCTGGGCACCAGTCCCCCTCCAGAACCAGTGGAGACATGCATCCACTTGAGAGACTGTGGCTTTGCACTCCCCAGGATGGTACAGTGCGCAAACCAACCACTGTAGAGACTTGAGAGACTGTGGTTTTGCACTCCCCAGGATGAAACAGTGGGCAAACCAACCACTGTAGAGACTTGAGAGACTGTGGCTTTGTGGCTTTGCCAGAATGGAACAGTGGGCAAACCACCTACTGTAAAGACTTGAGAGACTGTGGCATTGCACTCCCCAGGATGGAACAGTGGGCGAACCACCCACTGTAGAGACTTGAGAGACTGTGGCTTTGCACTCCCCAGGATGGTACAGTGGGCGAACCAACCACTGTAGAGACTTGAGAGACTGTGGCTTTGCACTCCCCAGGATGGAACAGTGGGCAAACCAACCACTGTAGAGACCTGAGAGACTGTGGCTTTGCCCTCCCCAGGATGGTACAGTGGGCGAACCAACCACTGTAGAGACTTGAGAGACTGTGGCTTTGCACTCCCCAGGATGGTACAGTGGGCGAACCAACCACTGTAGAGACTTGAGAGACTGGCTTTGCACTCCCCAGGATGGTACAGTGGGCGAACCAACCACTATAGAGACTTGAGAGACTGTGGCTTTGCACTCCCCAGGATGGGACAGCGGGCAAACCAACCACTGTAGAGACTTGAGAGACTGTGGCTTTGCACTCCCCAGGATGGTACAGCGGGCAAACCAACCACTGTAGAGACTTGAGAGACTGTGGCTTTGCACTCCCCAGGATGGTACAGCGGGCAAACCAACCACTGTAGAGACTTGAGAGACTGTGGCTTTGCACTCCCCAGGATGGAACAGCAGGCAGTCCACCCACTGTAGAGACTTGTGAGACTGTGGCTTTGCACTCTGCAGGATTGATCAATGGGCATGGAGCCCCCTCGTGGATCTGGCGTTGTGCACTCATCCGGCTGAGGTGCCCTCACTTCCCTTCCCCCGGAGGTGCCTGTTGTATTTCTATCTGATGCCCCAGCAGTGTTCTCTCCGTCACGTTCGGGTATCTTGTGTGGGCCTCGCCCATGCATTTTGGGCCCACTGGTCCACGGACTATGAATGATGCAAAACCTGCACTAATAATCGTGGTGTATATTTTGTTTATAGTGTATATATATATATGTATATTTTTGCTTACTGATTTTTGATATATTACAACAGTTACACTCATTTCCTTTTGTCTTTGCATTCTTCCGGGGGGTTGGGAGGTGTTACTGTAATGTATAGATAAGCATTGGTATGTGTGTTGTAGTGGGTGAGGGTCGGGTGGGGGTTGGGGTGTTGAGTGTGTGTGTCCCTGTTTTTTGCCTCCCCCCTCCCATATGTCGTAGGTGCAGTACTCACCGTGCTCTTCGCCGCCGGCGTTGGTGATCCTCGTAGAAGAGCAGGAAGACTAGCGCTGGAAGAATTTGAAGTTCCGGCTCCATGCTGTCCTCCTTCCTCGTGGAGTGTGTAGAGGTGAGCATTTTTCATTCGAAATGCCTGTTTCCGCCGTGTTTTTATCCGCGTTGTAACCGCCCCGGAAAAGGTGGCGGATTGTCCTGTCATAATAGTGTGGGCGGTACATTGTCTCCCGCCTGTCTGTTGGCGGTGACCGCCAAGCTGTTGGCCTGTACCGCCATGGCGCTCTGAGTGTTAAAGTGGCTATCTTTTTGTGGCGGTTTCCGCCATGAATGTAATTGCAAAATTTTTACCGCCACTTTAACACAGTCCGCCAGGGTTGTACCTGTATGTTGTACCTATACCCGCATGTTTGGATGATTTATAGCGAGGGTCTGGCCTATTACTTCCAAAACCCACGAGGAGTTAATAAAACGGTGGTGACACCCGTTGGTATCTACTGGCCATAATAACCACCAGCCAGGACGTGTCAGGAAAACACTAAATGTACCATTTTGGACCCATTCATCGAGCTGATCTTCAGTTGCATTTGTATATTTTTGCCATTTATAAAATTTTGCAGGGGCAGGTATACTGGGCGTGTTTAATTCCTTAATCTTTGCAAAGCCTAAACAACTTGTTTGTTGTACTGTTTCATTTAAGAATATCCTTTGTACAGGTATCAGGCCTGCTCTAAATAAAGCTTCCTTCCCCCTTATTTGCCAATGTCTTGTTCCCCATACATTTTTTAAGTCAATCGACTTCAGCCAATATTCATAGCCTTCTATAGACAACCGTGAAAAAAAGGATTCCGAATATATAAATTTCGCATTCATCAATAGTATATGTATATCTTTAGTAGGTGGCAATTTGACTTAATACGACTCAGCATTTTTTACATTATACCCAGAAAAATATGTAAACTTTTCAGAACATGTTTTGGAACTCCCTTGTGGTGGAGTCGGACAATGTTCCCATTGTGTATAACTAAAAACAGTTTTGAGGCTCCTTGCTCTATGTATGAAATGGTGCCCATAATAATTATAGCAAAACATATCACCATAATTTTCTTTAGATTGATAAACATCTTCGTTTTCAAATACAGTATGATACTGCAATTCAGTCATCATAGAATCAACTGTTTTCACATCCCAAACATCAGAAACAGTGCCTGGTATTTTTATATCATTCATTGATAGTTTGAACACATATGGTATTTTAATAACTTCCGTGGTACCGTATATATCAAATATTACTTTATCCCTAACAATCCCATCAGGAATTGGTATTGCGGAAATGTTCACAAAAGATAAGTCTCTTCAGACCTTGTGTGATGAAAAATGTGGTTTTAGGACCTCATCCACCAGTTCAACTGTTGATTTTTCAGGAAGAAAATGACCATGTATCAATAAAAAGAAAGTGATAACAAAACCAGTTCAAAGTAGGAAAGCTACAACAGTCAAGGAAAGCCATAGATAGTTCCATGGAAAAATAAAATATGTAGTTTTAAGCTAATTCATTAGCGTACGTGTGCTTGATAGTTCAGGTGTGGAAGAGGCAAATGAGTCTGAGACGTCATCATTGATGTCGGCAAAATATCCAGAAGCAGTTCGTGCAAAAGCTGGAGTTGTGTTCATTGGTGGAGTTGGTGTTTCTCGCAGTGGCACAGAATAAATTGCATCATCCATTTGTGTTGAAGCTTTATCGAAGTGATCAACTATTTCTGTATTATTTGATGTTAGTGGAACCAATGCAAGATCATTTTCCACCCTCCCCAAGCCCGGAGAGGTGTCGGTGTTGCTGCTTACAACTTGTAGAGGAAATTCTTGACCAGTAGTGAGAGGGATTCGGGAACTACCGGGTATTCCTCTTGGTCTGCTGTGCAGGATCGGCCACATGGTGTAGTTTGACATTGTCAATGAAGACAAAACGATTTCCTTAGCACCTGCCAACGGCAGTAGAATTACAGTTCTGGTACCGTGTATCCCCAAGACTTGGAATGGTGCTCGATAGGAATCACCTAATTCCTTTTTCTCAGCAACCTTTTCACGTACTAGATCCCTGATTCTAGGAATCCAGCCAGTAGGCGTTACAGGTACATCCTTGATTCCTGTGGAGGCAGCACTGATGAAGAATTGTCATCACGGAGCTGTTGCAATTCCTGTAAGACAGTGACACGATAATTTATGTCAAAACGTGTTTCTGCTGCCTCCACGCCAGGACCATCAAGATCAGGAACATACATTTGAGTTCCGAACAGGCACTCATATGAAGTGTGACCCCCCAGGCACCTTTTTGGCAGATTGTTAGGTGCTCTCTGAACTCCATACTGGTGACTAAGCCAACTTTGACCCGTACCTAAGACTCTGGCTGTTAAGGATTGCTTTAAATCATGGTTTAATCGCACCACAACACTATTTCCCTCGGGATGAAATGGAGACGAGTACTGGAGTTGGACCCCCAACGAAGCCATGGCGTCCCTGAATGCCCTTGAGGCAAAAGCAGGGCCCTGGTCCTAGTGGAAAGGCACAACCGCATATGTACCGATAAAGACTCTCAAATCTTTAATAACAGTCCAAGTGTCAGCCAAGCCTTGTGGCCACACCCATAAAAATCTGGAGCAAGGATCAACAGTGACTAATATATACTTGTATGCACTATCCAGTGTTAGGGGACCTCAATGGTCCAAGTACACACATTGTAATGGTTTATTTGAAATCAAGAGGGGTGTCTGCGGCGGGCATTTGGCAGTGGAAACTTTGATTTGTTGGCAGATGCCACAGCAAAGGACATACTGATTGGTCTCTTTGTAGAGGCCTGGCCACCAATGGCGGACTTGTAAGATTGAGATTGTAGCTGCCACACCAGCATGGGCAGATGCCACCCCTTCATGCGCTGCTTTAATTAATTGTGATCTTATATCTCTGTTGGGAATATCTTGTACCCCTACGCCTGGTATCTTAACCTCAGCGTTCAGCATACCTCCTATTCTGTAGGAATATTTGTCAGGAAATCCTTTTCGATAGGTCGTACCATCCGTTGTCCGGTTTTGAAATCAAACGAGTGACTGCAGCAACGGCAGCCACAGCCACTGCTGACTTTGCGGCTTCATCAGCCAATGTATTCTCAGCAACGTGTATTCCAATGTGCTGGTGTCCAAGTGTGTGTACAACATGGACATTTGGTAGCGTTTCTTTCAGATCTGCTACTTTACCCCACAGAACTCTGTGTTTAATGGTGTTGCCTTTAGAATCTCTGAACCCATTGTGGCGCCAGTAATGCAGGTATTCATTGAAGGACTGGACACAATAGTACGAATCACAAACAATCAGAGTTGGCTGTGCAGGAGTCGTATGTTCCAGTGCCATCAACAGAGCTTTTAGCTCTGCTAATTGTGCTATGCAATCCCCTAGGGTTTGGGTAAATGTATGTAGGGGACAAAATGTATTGTACTCCATATAGCCGCTTATGACAGTGCAAGAAGCCGAATATTGGTGCTTTGTGCCAATTGCAGGTTGTGCAGAGCCATCAGTGTACAGGACTCTATGATATTGTTCGATAGGCAGTGTGTTTGCTAGAACTGGGTATTCAAGTTCATACTGCAAAAATTCTTGAGTGTGTAATTTTGGGTCAAAAATGTAGTCTACATCAGTGGCTGTCAAAGACGTGGCCTATTGTATCCAGCGTGGATGTAATGCTTTTGTGTTTGGGACACTGGCTTTTGTAACAGCCTCTAGGGCTGGAATTGGGGAAACAACAATTATGCGTTTGCCCTGGGCTAGAGGTATTTCTTTAATGCCCGCCATCTGTACAGCAATGAGTATTTTCTCAGATGGAACAAAGTGTTTTTCTGCTGCTGAGTACAAGTGTGATTTGTATGCAATCGGGACTGTCTCACCTTCATTAAATGTCACATAGGTGAAACTGATGGCACCAGCAATTACTCTGATGACCAAATGTGTTTTATTGTCCCTTGTGTGTAAATGTTGTGCTGCAAGCATCTCTGTCTGCAGTTCTCTGAGAATGCGTGTGTGTTCAATTGTCCAAAATTTACTTGAAAAATCAGGACGTATCAAATTATATAAAGGTTTTATGCGTGAAGCATAATCTGGAATGTAAGTACTGCCAAAATTTAGGAAACCCAATAAGGATTGGAGTTTTTTGATCGTGTTTGGAGGTTGTAGTTGTGCGTATTTTTCTAAGAATTGTGGCGCTAGGCTCTTTCCTTCACTTGATAGTTTATATCCCAGGAACAGGACACTGAGGAAGACAATTTTCGTTTTTTTAAAGTTGAACTTGTAGCCAAATTCAGCATATCCAACAACAATGTGGGCGACCCGTCTTAAATGTTGTAGTAATTCATCATCTATAAAATAAATATAATCTACATAGGACAATGCTTCAGGGTTAATCTTGTGTAAAATTGCAGTAACACAAGCTGGAACAGTTCTGGGCTGTTCTTATACACCTGGGGTAAACTACAGAATTGTTTCTGGGAGCCTAGTGCACTGATGCTTATTAAGTCTCTACTCTCAGGCGCTATAGTTCGGCAGAAGAAACCATTGGAAATGTCCAGTGTTGTTTTGTATTTTTTACACACTATATTGTTCATTAGTGCTGTGCTATGTGAGTTTTGTATAGCATATGTGCGTGTGTGACTGTTTAAGTGTCTGTAGTCTAAGACTATTCTGTATGAATGGTCTGGTTTAGCTAATGGGAATAATGGATTATTCATTGGGGAGACACAGGGTTCAATTACGCCCTGGTATTCTAGTTGTGTGAGTATTTCCCTCACAGTGCTTTAGCATCATGTTTTATTGGATACTGAGGTTGTGGTTGATTTTTAATAGGAATTACATGGTGGGGGATTCTTTATCTTATCCTACCTGATTGCGATATAACTCAGGTGTCTGTGCCAAAGCCCAATCAATGGCATAGGATTCAGCGAGTTCCTCTGGAACAAGGGGGGAAAAGAAGGTTTAATAACGTCTTCTCCATATGGGCAGGTACGGACAAATTCAGGTGGCCAATCTTGTTCGCCCAACAAAACATCATATATGTTTATTATGCAATCCCAAAAGATTGAGTCTATTATGCACTCAATGTCTCCTTCTAACTGTAGCGTTACTTAATATACCCTATCAGGCATGGAGACACGCATGTCTGCAGTTTCTACTTGTATAAAGACATAAGTTGGTTTTACCTTCAGATGCTCTAGGAGACTCCGGCGAACTATTGTGACCACTGCTGCGCTGTTTAGCAGTTCTAGTGCCCACTTCCTGTTCTTCAAGAGGACCCTCTTCCAGAGTGGCAGGTTGGACTGCGACTGCTGCCACTTTTTTCTGTTTGAATTGGGGTTTTTGTTGGACAGGTTTCTCTTTCTTTTTAACAGAAACCTCCGATGAGCGTTGTGATTCCTGCCTTGGTTTCACGTACTCTGATCTTCGCTCGGCTTCCCCTTTAAGATTACTTAAAATATTTGAGGATACTGTGGCAAAATTGCCCATTAGTTGCATCCCTAAGTCCAGGGCCATAGAAAGAATAGAAAGAGAATTTGTTTCAACATTTCGGGCAAATTGGCAATTGTTGTGTACCGTGTGCAGTTGTATAGAGCGCAACAAATACCGTGCCCCAAGTATTACAGTTATCTACTGTAGGGACCATCCCAAATGGCAAGCACATCGTTATATTTCTATGTTTACCCTGAGGTCCCATATGGGAAAATACTGCTTCCAGCGCATTTATTTTTTGTGCTAACCAAAATCGGAGTTTCCTCTCATTTGGTGGGTACTTTAAACCAAATGTACAGTTGCAGGGTTTATAGCTGGTGTGACTGCATGTGGTTGTGCTGGAGCAGCACGTGCTGGGTTTCTATTTAATGTTTGCATCACCAACTGTACTAATCGTCTATATGTCGCCGTTAATTCAGTATATAAGCGACGAACCTCAGCTGCTGCTAAAGTCGCTACTGCAGGATGCGGTGCATAGGTGGCCAATAAAGGCCAGGTAGGACCATCGTTATTTAGAGGACCTAAGCTTACTGGTAATATTGTGTGGGGTAGGGCGCCATCAAGCCAATTATTATGTTCTTGATAAGATAATGGTATTTCTAAATATGTATATGCCCTGTCTTGTCCGGGGCGTTTGCATGTGTATAGTGATCAAATGTGTTTGTGTTCCCATCAACTGCTGGAAATGTGACCCAAGAAAAGAAAAGTTCTGTTCTATAAGCTGGATGGGCGCCCACCACAAATGTGACTGGACCCCCCGGGGCCGTTAGGCTATTTGCTAGTAAGTGTGCAGTCAGAGGGTGTCTCATATTAACTGCTATTGCTATGTGCTGTGGACTTGCCATACTAGATCGAAAAAAGTGTTCAGAAAAGGCACACAATATAGGGTTTTTCCTTTTAAAGTACAAGCTTGAACAAACTCCAACCTCAGATATGATAGCCTACGTAGCTGGAGTGGAAATCCTCAGTTCCACGGACGTCTCCATATACAGTATTGAGGCATCATTGTATGTAATGAGACAGAGATACTCCGGAGGACATGAAAATTAGAGCCTGACCAAACGTTGGTGGTGCCATGTTGCGTAAGCTCTTATTATTCTAATGAGCCTACTGGATTTTGAGTGGCAGAATCGTCTGCGGTGTGGGAGACTAAGGCCCTAATTACAACCCTAGCAGTCGGTGTTAAAGCAGAGGTGAAACCGCCAACAGGCCGGCGGTAAAAAAAAATTAATCACGACCACGGCAGAAACCGCCAACACAGACTGCCACTTTAACACTTCGACCGCCATGGTGGTAGCAACAAACACTGCAGCTGTAACCGCCAACATACAGGCAGAAGTCAATGTACCGCCCAGCACATTACAACCCGCCCATCTGCCAGCTTTTCCGGGGCAGTACCAATGACATCAAAAGCACGGCGGAAACAGTACACAGAATGGAAATCACTCACCTCGCGACACTCAACAAAGAACTTGGACGCCATGGAGCCCGAACTACAGGTGTTACCGATGTTGGTGTATCTTCTCATCTACCAGGAGTACGAACGGCGGCGGCGACGACCACAGTGAGTACTGCACCTAGCACACAGGGGAGGGTGGGAGGAAAAAGCGAGTGACACACACACGCAACATCCCCACCCCCACCCTCACCCTCACCCCCAACACCATACACACAAGCACATGCAACAACATTACATACACACCCCATTAACCTCTGGAAGAACGCAAGGACAAAAGGAATTGAGTCAAATGAGTTTCATATTAGAAATAGTCAGATATCTGTTACAAATTCAAAAACAGTATTTACAATATATACAATATGTACATAAGGCGGTACATTGTCCACTCAAAATGTCTGTGGGCCACAGGGACATAGCACATAGGCGAAGCCCACACTTGACTCCTGTCTCAATATGGAGAGAACACTGCAGGTGCATCAGGTCGAAAACACACAGGCATCTCAGGGGGACAGGGAAGGGGGGGGCACCTCAGCCGGAAGATGGGACAACTCCACTGCTCCTGGAGGGGGCTCCATGCCCACAGTGATGTCCTGGGGAGTGCAAGGCCACAGTCTCTCAAGTCTCCCAAGTGGGTGGTTTGCCCACTGCCTGGTCCTGGGGAGTGCAAAGCCACAGTCTCTCAAGTCTCTAAGTGGGTGGTTTGCCTGCTGCCTGGTCCTGGGGAGTGCAAAGCCACGTCTCTCAAGTCTCTCAAGTGGGTGGTTTGCCCACTGCCTGGTCCTGGGAGTGCAAAGCCAAAGTCTCTCAAGTGGATGCCTTTCTCCACAGGTTCTAGGGGGGGGTTGTGCCCAGTGTGCTTCATCCTGCCAAGGATAGGGTGAGTGGATGCCTTTCTCCACTGGTTCTGGAGGGGGCTTTGTGCCCAGTGTGCTTCATCCTGCCAAGGATAGGGTGAGTGTATGCCTTTCTCCACAGGTTCTGGTGGGGGCTTTGTGCCCAATGTGCTTCATCCTGCCAAGGATAGGGTGAGTGGATGCCTTTCCCCACTGGTTCTGGACGGGGCTTTGTGCCCAGTGTGCTTATTCCTGCCAAGGATAGGGTGAGTAGATGCCTTTCTCCACAGGTTCTGGAGAGGGCTTTCTGCCCAGTGTGCTTCATCCTAACAAGGATAGGGTGAGTGGATGCCTTTCTCCACTGGTTCTGGAGGGGTCTCTGTGCCCAGTGATGCAACACTTGGGGTGTGGCAGTTCACAGTCCCTCCCAAAACACAAACGAGAGAGTGGGGGAGACTTTGGCTCAGAAGAAGAGCCAGTACCCCATACTGTCTCCCCTATATAACAGAACCAGATACACAAAGAGTATGGGGTGTGGTGATGGGACCAGTGGCAATGAAGTTGCCTTTAGTCCAAGAATCCCAGATTTTGAGATTTGGTGGTGTGTCAGGAGTAACTGTGAAGAGGAAGGGAAAGTTTCCTTTATGGACTAGGTGGTCTCACACACATAATAGTGTCTTGCTTCATCATATGACCAACTAGCCCCATCCAGGTAGGGCAATGCCACCTGGACGGACTCAACCTCCAAGTTTAAAGAACTAGGGGGGAGTGCTGAAATTAGAGTTGTCTGGATAAATAAGGGATCCAGTTGTGCTAGGGAAGATATAAAAATACCTAATCAGTCACCTGTGTAATGATACACCTTTAATCATGTTGACTGCTGGTAAGGATAAAAGAAGTGATGGGACACCTACTGAGAATAATGACTTGAAGGGTCACCTAATTATTGATGCATGGCCAACATGTTTGTGCCCACTACGGAGAGCCAAAGGAGGTCTGGGGGCATTTGTCAGGACCTAGGATCCCTAAATATCTATCTTAAATAATCTTGTAAGAGGGGATTACCTCCTACAGAGGTGATCTAGTAAGGAAATGATAGGAGGCCTACCTGTTGGTAGCTTGACCACAGTAGTCTAGAACAAGAATGATAATTATCATAGCGTTTCATCAAAGTGTGACACAGCAAACCACAACACACGAGTAAGTGACTCAGCATGCTTAGATGAGTCATAAGTGCATGCACTAACATGGTGAAGACCTGATGCCCTAAACAGTGGTAGCAGGTCTCACATAAAGGAACTGAGGAAGACACTCTCTTATCCTATTCCTGGTAGGCTATTTGCCTCCGGTCTATGGGAGGGTAGGAGTTCCCTTACAGTCACACACTAGAAACAGGGAGGAAATAGAACACAAGGAAAGTGTCAACATCCGGAGAGTGCTCGCGCTACGGGCGACAAAAATGCAAAAACCCAGTCTTTATGCAAGAGCATAATTCATGCACTGTGTTTATATACTTTTTGCATTACAGAGTTCAACCTTGAAAAACACTATTAATGATGTTTGCAATAACTGTTCATTTTCAAGGTATTGCTGCAGGCTTACTGAGTGTGTTAGGGTGTGGTCCCTTTCTAGGACCTTCTAGAAGCTTTCCCTGTGGCATGACTGGGTGTGGTTTGTGGGCTGGGCCAGACTCTATATAAGGGAGCCAGCCCAGCTCCACTTGCTCACTATTCAGAGGTCCCGGTGCAGAGCAGCTGCAACTTCCTGAGCTCCTGTTCCGGAGGCCTATCTTGATGTTCCAGGCCTGCCCCAGCATTATATTGGTGATCCTTGAGCAGGGCGGTAAGGTGGAGGTCGGGCTGGGCCCCTGACCCCGTTCTCAAGTTCTCGAGCTTTGGGCCTATTTGTGAAACTTTCAGAGTGCGCGATTTATTGCTCTCATGTAAACCTTGGCATTCAGATTAGCAAAAGCTTGCGCAATCATTTCATGGCATTTGCATATTGTAGTTCGAATCAGCAGTGTGCGCGATTCATTTCCCGCAAGTAAAACTTGATGTTCAGATCGGCAAAAGCTTGTGCGATCATTTCATGGCATTTGCATATTCTTGTTCGAATCGGCAATATGCGCGATTCAGTTCCCGCAAGTAAAACTTGATGTTCAGATCGGCAAAAGCTTGCGCGATCATTTCATGGCATTTGCATATTCTTGTTCGAATCGGCAGTGTGCGCGATTCATTTCCAGCATGTAAAACTTGATGTTTAGATCGGCAAAAGCTTGCGTGATCATTTCATGGCATTTGCATATTCTTGTTCGAATCGGCATTGTGCGCGATTCATTTCTAGCATGTAAAACTTGATGTTCAGATCGACAAAAGCTTGCGCAATCATTTCATGGCATTTGCATTTTCTTGTTCTAATCGGCAGTGTGCGCGATTCATTTCCCGCATTTAAAACTTGATGTTCAGATCGGCAAAAGCTTGCACGATCATTTCATGGCATTTGCATATTCTTCTTCGAATCGGCAGTGTGCGTGATTCATTTTCCGCAAGTAAAACTTGATGTTCAGATCGGCAAAAGCTTGCGCGATCATTTCATGGCATTTGCATATTCTTGTTTGAATCGGCAGTGTGCGCAATTCATTTCCAGCATGTAAAGCTTGACGTTTAGATCAGCAACAGTGTGCACGATCATTTCATGGCATTTAAAACTTTGGGGTGTTGCGTTTGTTGAGGTGCACACATTTATCCCGAGCTTTTGGATTTTCTGTGAAGTCGCGTAAGTAAAAAATGTGACATTCTTTGTGCATATTAAGTCCCTAGTACAATTCCTATTGTTTTCAAGGGATTGTTTCAGATAGCCTTTTGGTCTCATGTAAAAATTCAATGTTTGTTCTGAAACATTATTCTAGAAGGTTCTTGTATTTTAGACAGTATGTGATATTTCATGAAAAGCTCCTATGAAACAGTGTATTAACCCATTCTTGATTTTTTCCAGGTACCTAGATTTCTTGAGGTCCAGTTATAGTAACTTCTTAGGTTATCCATTGTTACAGTATAAGAACTCTTAGAACCATAGTCAATTGAAAGTCAATGTGGTTATATCTTCATATTGTGTTGTTTACCCTTTTGCTTCCTGCAGGTCTCCTTCCCAGCTGTTCCCTACCTAATCCCCTTTTCCCCCACTTGGACTCTCTCAGGCTCTGTGATATTTCTATCAAAGCTTTAGAGCTGTCTAGTGGTGGACATGTTGGGAACGTGCGCAGGCCCTGAGGATCTGGTATCTCTGACAGAAAGCTAAAGGTAACTACCAAGTAAGAGTCAAAAACGTCAATGGTGCACACTGTTTACAAGCGCAAAATTTAGGTAATCCCTAAAGGGTGTTGGTTGTAAAGGCAGGTTTTGAGAAAAAAGTCATAGTCAGTACATACGCGCTCAAATAAAATAAAAGTTGTTACCAAGGATCCACGGCTACCCTGGGATCGTAAGGGTATCATTGGAAAGGATGCAAAATGAGTGAAAGAAGGTATACAAACGCACTCAGACACATACATAATAGTAGCGTAAACTGGAGGTGAAAAGCTCACACACAGACACACATAAAATGAAATAATTCAGGTACAAGGTACAGTTAGCACTCGTCATAAAAATACAGGGTAGTCCCATGGCTGCCTGGGGAGCCAAACGTCAGAAGGCACAGACTCAGCTGAAAGTCAGAGTCCCGTGGCCTCTGGGAATCATGGGAATTGTAGTCCCATGATTCCCCGAAGTCTGCGAATTGTATATCCTGGGTTTAGCGGGGGTGAAAAAGGAAGGGGCAGGGGGATGGAGGAGAAAAGGGGGGGAAGGGAGGGAGAAAAAACACAGGGGAGAAGGGGGAGAAGGAGCAAAAAAGGGGAAAGGATAAAGAGGAGAGGAGAAGGAGAGGAAGAGAGAGAGAGGGGGAGGAGGAAGGAGACGGGGAAAAAGGAGAAAGAAAAGGGGAAGAGAGAGGGGGGAAGGGAAAAACAAATGGGGGAACAAATGGAAAAAAGAAAAGGGGGGTTTAAGGATGGGGACATGGACAATAGGAGAAGAAAGAAGCAAGGAGGGCGAGGGGGAATCAAAAGAAAAGTGAGGGGATGGAGGGCACATGAACGTACTGGAAACGAAAAAGACAAGAAAATAACTAAGAATGGAGAACAGACAAGATCAAGAGCAAAGGCGAAGAGAACAAGAGAGAAAGGAAGAACAGAAGAAAAGAAGAGGCTTGGCACAAGGAAAACAGAAAAAAGGGGGGGCGGTGCTGGGGATCAAGGACAAACTACTGAGCTGGTGTTGAAGTGGAGAGGTATAGATGATGTTCATGCGGCATCTCACTTAGTTAGTGATGACCATGGTATTTCATTGTTCAATCCAAAGGTGTCTGTGTGCAGACTCCAGACCAATCTCTGTTCGTAATACAGAAGTATCTGGTTCATCTTACTTGCAGAGGGAGATGGCTTGTCTAGTACTATCCATTCAAGGTCGTCTGGGGAGTGGTTACTCCTAATGAAGTGACTAGTGAGTTTCGTTACGTCCCGTTTGCATCACATGGTGCTTCTATGTTTGCAGATTCGGGTCCCCACTCTCCTCGTTGTCATGCCAATTTATTTCAATTTACAAGGGCATGTGATCATGTAAATCACATTTTTACTATCACAATTTATGAAGGATTTCAGTTTCCAAGGTGTGTTTAGGCCGAGGTCTACACTAGTCATTTTACGTGTCAATTGACAGACGACACACTTCCCACAGTCCCTCACATGGGTGTCTGAGCCATGAGATTTGCAGTGACCAGGATGCATGATAGTCCATGGAGGCAGGGCAAGAGTCCATACGGGGGCGGCTATGGCTGCACAGTGGTGGTAGTGCCGGTGCTGGTGGGGGTGCTGTCAGTGGTGGAGGGATGCTTCAGCCCCTCTCCTGCAGCCTTGGACGGCTGCCCACTGGGGCTGCTGCCAGTGGTGCTACTGTCAGCGGTGCAGGTGGCAGTGCTTGCGGCCGGGCTTGCGGTGGTGCTTGCGGCAGCGCAGGTGGCGGTGCTCGCCGTGGTGCAGGTGCCGGTGCTGCCAGTGGTGGGGGGAGGCTCCAGCCCTTCTCCTGCAGCCTCTGACGGCTGCCCACTGGGGCTGCTGCTGCTGACAGTAGTGGTGCTTGCGGCGGGGCTGCTGGTGGTGCATGTGGCAGTGCTTGCGGCGGGGCTGCTGGCGGTACTGGCCGCGGTGCAGGTGGCAGTGCTGGCAGTTGTGCTGGTAGTCACCAGGCCTTCACCTGCAGGCTTGGACGGCTGAAGTGCCTTGCCTGGTGTTTTGTGCCCCTTCCTCACCTTGGCAGATGGTGGTGTCACCTTGGGTCTGGCAGCTGGAGTCTTTGAGGTGGCCTTGCTGGGTGGTTGTGGCTCCTTCCCCTTGCTGGATTCTGTCCCCTTCTTCACCTTGCCAGGTGGCAGAATGGATTTTGCCTTGGCAGGGGTTGGTGGCACACTGGCTGGGCTGACGGTGCCCTCTTTGATCCTCTGACAGCTGCAGGAACCTCAGCGGACGTGGACTTGGTGGCTGAGGTGCTGGGCTGGGTTTTGGCCACCCTGGCCCAAGGGAAAGGACGGGGTGGGAGGGGTAGGGAACAGGTCAATGTTTGCCAGGAAAATCTTCTTAGGGACACTGGGGCGGGAAGAGGGAGAAGGTCTGGGAGTGGAGGAAGAGGGAATGGTTGTAGGAGGTGTCTGTCTGCTGAGTTTGGGTGCAGGTGCATGGGCTGGATGCTGTTGTGAGGTGGATGGCTGTTGGGTGGGTGGGTGCTTGCGTTTGTGTACTTTGGGAGGAGGGGTCACAGACACACTGGGAGAGGACACAGGGGCTGTGTGAATGGATGTGGGGGACTGGGACAATGGCTGCCATCAGTGCAGAGGCCAGAGCCTGAAATGCTCTTTGTTGGGCCGCCACGCCAGAGTGAATGCCCTCCAGGTATGGATTTGTTTGTTGCAAATGCATCTCGACACCCTGGATGGCATTCAGAATGGTTGACTGCCCAACAGTGAGGGATCTCAGGAGGTCAATAGCCTCCTCACTGAGGGCAGCAGGGCTGACTGGGACAGGGCCTGAGGTGCCTGGGGCGAACGAGATGCCCACCCTCCTGGGTGAGCGGGCACGGTAAACACACTGAGGGGCTGCTGGGAGGGCAGTGCTGGTAGGGGGGGTGGAGGCTGTACCTGTTGTTGGGGTGGACACAGAGGTGTCCGCCACCGCCAGGGAGCTTCCATCGGAGGAGGAGTCACTGTCTGTGGTCTCCTCCTGTCCCCGTCATGGTGCTCCTCTCGTCCTCTGTCCCACTGGTGCCCTCACTGTCAGTGGATTCGTCCTCCAGGCCCATGTGGGATGCAGCTCCCTCCGTCGCCAGTGCCTTTACTCCTCCCCAGATGATGCCAATGCACACAAGGACAGGGTGACAAAACAAAAAGGGGGGGAGAAACAGAGGATACACTTGGTCAATGCCAGCGAAAACACTACCGTTGGCGTACATAACTCACAGGGAACAGCCCTATGCACTATTCCATGCACTACCAGTTACAATGCCAGTCACCAGCCCATGTGGTACAATGTCTAACGCCTTCAGCTGCAGACCTGAAACAACAGGGCCCTGACCAGTAGTAGATGCCCACTAACATTATTGGGTTTGGAGTGCTTCAGAGCCTGACCAACAAGGGACCTAACCTGCCATGTTCGCCCTGGCCTAGGGGCACCCACAGTCCACATCTCCACCCAGGTAAAAGCTTAACACGTGCAAAGAAATGAATCAGAATTTGTACTCACCCCCTTGTGGCTGCTGTGATGCCCTCAAGCGCACATCCAACTCCGGATAGGCCACCACCAGGATGTAGAATATCAGGGGGGTCAGGGTACGACAGGCACCCCTTCCTCATTGGGAGGCCAGCCCCAACTGGGCCTCTGCCATCTTCCTTGCCCAGCCGTGCAGGTCCTCCCACCGTTTGCGGCAGTGGGTACTCCGCCTGTCATAGAACCCCAGGGTCTACACCTCCTTGGTGATGGCACTCCAAATACCCTTTTTCTGAGGGACGCTGACCTGCAGGAAAAAGACAGCAGAAAAGGGAATTAGTTAACCGTCCGGACCGTCACACTCTTGGTCCACCATATCCCTTCCATCCCCTGACGCACATACATTGACCACCAGACATGCAGCACTCTGGCCAGGACACCTCAGCCCCCCCAACATGTGGCTTACAGACACAGCAATCCATACATTCATGGCCCACACATCATGCTCACAGTGTACTCACCCGTTTGACTGGAGGACCGTAGAGTAACGTGTATGGGGGTAGGACCCAGTCGACAAGTCTCTGCAACTCCTCTGCAATTAAGGCAGGGGCCCTTTCCCCAGACACATGAGCCATCGTCGCTTCCAGACAGAGGTCACAACAGAACTTGCAGTGTAGGTCCTCTCCTGTTGAAGGTCAGGTAGCAAGTGAGTGAAGAGATAGAAAATGTCTGTCACGTCCGCGGCAGTGCGTACCGTCTCCGTCGGCATACATCACCATTGGCTCCTTGAACACATAGGGCCCAATGATAACCAATGCAAAGTTGCGCGGTGGTCGTCGACTGCCTACCGCAATGGCGCACAACACCAGTGGAATTACCTCATTTCCATTTGTCCCTCTTCACAGGTCAGGCAGCTGCCATTTCAGGGTGGCACAGGCCATGGCACCTAACTGCGTCACAGCAGACATTGGCACAGCAACTGACTCTCGGATTCACATACTGGTTCTGCAAATGAAGAAATGCATCATTATTGCACTAGATGCACTCAACACCTGCTCCGTCCACAAGCACCCAATCGAGCTTTGGGACCTACTCATGACAAACTCTCCCGACATCGCCTTCCTCACTGAAACATGGATGAACTCCTCATTGGAACCCAACATCGCCAAAGCTATCCCAGAAGTATACTAAATCACCCGTAGAGACCGTATTAACAAACCTGGAGGTGGAGTCGCCATAATACACAAAAACTCCATCAAAATCTCCACCAACACCAACGACACCCTAGACACCACAGAGCACCTGCACTTTCAGGTACACATCAACGCCAACACCACCCTAAGAGGCACCCTCATTTACAGACCACCTGGACCCTGTCCCCCATTCTGTGACGCCATTGCCAACGTTATCAGCTCCCACGCCCTCGCCTCCACAAACTACCTACTCCTCGGTGACCTAAACTTTCACCTGGAGAGCACCAACGACTGCAACTCCACTACCCTTCTGGACAACCTTGCAAACCTCAGCCTCAAGCAACTAGTCATCTCAGCCGGTCACACGCTAGATGCCATTTTCTCCTCCAGCAACCTCATCACCTTCACTCACACCACCGAACTCCACTGGACTGACCACCACTGCATCCACTTTTCCTTCCTGAAGCCAACTACTGCCACCAATAACATCCGATCCACTACCGCAAGTGGAACAAGATCTCCAAAGAACTACTGATCTCCAACCTCGCACAAGCTCCACCTCCCAGTACCAACGACCCCAACACCGCCGCTCTCAACCTCACTCAATGGCTAGAAAAATGCGCCAACTCCCTCGTCCCAAACAAAAAACCCAACAACACCTGCACCAACAAGACAGCCCTCTGGACTACCGCAGAACTTCAATCTTCCAAACGAGAATGCCAGAAATTTGAGAAAGCCTGTTGCCAAGAACCTTCAGTGAGCAACTTCTCCACCTTCAATAAGCCATGCGCAAACATCACCACCTAATCCGGACCACCAAACGATCCTTCTACAAAGAACACATAGACAACAATGTGCACAAAAGCGAGGATCTTTTTGCCATCATTAAAGAACTCACCAAACCCAAATCCTGCACCACCGAACCACCTCACTGCCAAGACCTCTGCAACTCCCTCTCCAACTACTTCCACCGCAAGATCGTAGACATACACGAAGGTTTCACATCGGCATCTCCCACCATCACCATCTACGACACAACCAACACCAAAGCACCCTGCCGCACCGACATACTGAACTCCTGGACCCCCACCAACGATGAAGAAACCAGCAAAACCATGAGCTCCATCCACTCAGGCTCCCCTACAGACCCCTGCCCCCACCACGTCCTCAACAAGGCCAACTAAATCATTACTCCCCAGCTCCGAGCCATCATCAACAGCTCCTTCAAGACCTCAACCTTCCTGGATATGTGGAAACACGTCAAAGTCAACGCCCTGCTAAAGAAGCCCAAAGCAGACCCTGGAGACCTCAAGAACTACCGGCCCATCTTCCTCCTCCCCTTCCCTGCGAAGGTCATCAAGAAGATCGGCAACGGCCAACTGACCCACTTCTTGGAGGACAACAACATGCTAGGCATCTCCCAATCCGGATTCCGTAGGCACCGAGACCGTACTCATCGCAGCAACCAACGACATCAGGATCATGCTCGACAAAGGCAAAACCGCTGCCTTCATCCTCCTAGATCTCTCGGCAGCCTTCAACACCGTCTGTCACCACACCCTGCGCACACGCCTCTTCGATGCTGGGATCCGCCAAAAGGCCCTGGACTGGCTCACATCCTTCTTCTCCGGCAGAACCCAGAGAGTCCCCCTCCCTCCGTTCCTATCTGAAGCCACCACGACCATCTGTGGCGTTCCCCAAGGATCCTCTCTCATCCCAACTCTCTTTAACATCTACATGGCTCTGCTCGCCAACATCGCCAGATCCCACAGGCTCAACATCATCTCCTACACAGACCATACCCAGCTGATCCTCTCCCTCACCAAGGACCCTGCCACCGCTAAAACTAGCCTCCACGACGAACTGCATGCCATTGCCAAATGGATAAAGATGAGCTGCCTCAAACTGAACTCCAACAAGACTGAGATCCTCATCCTTGGCTCCAACCGCTCCGCATGGGACGACTCCTGGTGGCCAGCCACCCTAGGAACTGCACCAACACCCACCACCCACGCAGGCAACCTAGGTTTCATCCTTGACTCATCTCTCACCATGACCCAGCAAGTCAATGCCGTCTCATCTGCCTGTTTCAATACCCTCTGCATGCTCCGCAAGCTCTTCAGATGGATCCCCACCAAAACTAGAAAGATGGTCACCCACACCCTTGTCAGCAGCAGACTGGACTACGGCAACACGCTCTACGCAGGATCAACGGCCAAGCTCCAGAAAAGACTGCAACGAATACAGAATGCCTCCGCACGCCTCATCCTCAACATCCCTCGCCGCGACCACATCACAGCTCACCTCAGAGACCTACACTGGCTTCCCGTCAAGAAGAGGATCACTTTCAAGCTCCTGGTCCACGCTTACAAAGCTCTCCACAACGCAGGCCCAGCCTACCTCAACAAGCGACTTACCTTTCACACTCCCACCTGCCAGCTACGATCCACCAACCTCACCCTCACCACCGTCCCTCGCATCCATCGGACCACAGCCGGTGGCAGATCCTTTTCCCACCTCGCCGCCAAGACGTGGAACTCCCTCCCGGTTCACCTACGACAGACCCAGGACCTCCTGACCTTCAGGAAACACCGCAAGATCTGACGTTTCGAGCAATAGCAGTCCCTCCCCCCCCTTCAGCGCCTTGTGACCCTAACGGGTGAGTAGTGCGCTTTACAAGTGATTGATTGATTGATTGTGACCCTCTGCTCACCGTTTTCCTCCCTAGGCCTCAACCTCTGAGGATGAATGTGAGATGGAGACATCCTCCAGTGTACAGTCCCCTGGTGGACCTTGCGACAATGGAGGACAGACACATTATACTAACATACAGACTTGATCGGGCCACACTCCAAGAACTGTGTGCACAATTGGAGCCAGACCTGATGTCAGCTATCCGCCAGCCCACAGGTATCCCCCCTCTAGTGCAGGTCTTGTCAGTGCTCCATTTCCTGGCAAGTGGTTCCTTCCAAACAACAGTGGCCATGGCATCACGGATGTCTCAGCCAATGCGCAGCTTCATTGTATTCCCCCAGGTGGAGGATCTGGCCACAATGAAAGCTGACTTTTATGCCCTGGTACATATCTACAACATCATTGGTGCCATAGATGGTACACATATTTAGCTTTCCCCCACCATCCCCCCGGAGAAATGAACAAGTGTACAGGAATAGAAAAAGCTATCACTCTATGAATGTGTAGAAGGTGTGTTTGGCGGACCAGTACATCTCCCATGTGAATGCCAAGTATCCTGGCTCTGTGCATGATGCCTTTATCTTGAGGAATAGTAGCATCTCACATGTGATGGGCGAACTCCAGAGGCACCGGGTGTGGCTAATAGGTGAGCCCAAGGTCCCCACCCAGTATATGTTGGTGTCTGGGTATGCGGTTGTCCTTATGGGTTAGTGTGTGTCTAACAGTTGTCCCTCGATATTTGCAGGTAACTCTGGTTACCCCAACCTCTCATGGCTACTGACCCCAGTGAGGAATGCCAGGACAAGGGCAGTGGAATGTTACAATGAGGCACATGGGCAAACAAGGAGGATAATTGAGAGAACCTTTGGCCTCCTGAAGGCCAGGTTCCGGTGCCTCCATCTGACAGGTGGATCCCTGTACTACTCACCCAAGAAGGTGTGCCAGATAATCCTTGCATGTTGCATGTTGCACAACCTGGTCTTGAGACGCTAGATGCCTGTTCTGCAGGAGGGTGAGCCCGGAGATGGTCTTGTGGCAGCGGTGGAGCCTGTGGACAGTGAGGAAGAGGAGGCAGAGGAAGAAGATGTCGACAACAGAAGTAATATCATACAGCAGTACTTCCAGTGACACACAGGTAAGACACTATAACTTCACTTTACTTTTCAGTTTTCTGTTGGACATTGTACATGGCAGCCTGATTTCCCTATGTCTAGGTCACTTACTGTACCCTTTGGCATCTCTATTTTCAGATATCTGTGGCCCACTCTGGCTCCTGGTATGTTTACTGCTTCCCACTAAAGGTCATACCAATGTATATATAACTGTACATATGATTTGCAATGTTTTCAGAATGTTGTACTAATACATATTTCAATCATTTGACAGAGTCCAGATTTGTATTTGTTCCAAGGGTGCTTATTTAAGTGCTCATACATAGAGGAGGATGTGCAATGGGCTGGGGTGATGGTGGAGGAATCTCCAGTTAGAGTCCAGTCTCTTGGTATCACAGGTGCATTGTCCAATGGGGCATAGGAAGGGGAATAATGGCAGTTCAAGGTGGACAGGGTGACAGAGTGGGACAGAAGGGTGACAATCAGGAGAGTCCTATTTCCTGGCGGGGGTCTTGGCAATGTTCTCTGGCTTCTGCCTGGATCGCAGGGACAATTTGCGGGGTGGTTGTCCTTCTGTAGTGGGTGGGGTGCTGGTGGCCTGTTGTTTCTGTGGTGGGGCATCCTATCCACTAGCGCCGGCGGTGGTGGGGGGCTGTTCTTCGGTGTGGCTAGTGTCAGGGGCCCGTTGTTGTGCTACTGCCTCCCTCATGGTGTTGCCCATGTCAACCAGCACCCCTGCAATAGTGACCAGGATGGTGCAGATGTGTTTGATGTCCTCCCTGATCCCCAAGTAGTGTCCCTCCTACAGCCGCTGGGTCTCCTGCAACTTGGCCAGTATCTGGCCCATCGTCTCCTGGGAATGGTGGTATGCTCCCAGGATGTTGGTGAGTGCCTTGTGGAGAGTGGGTTCCCTGGGTCTGTCCTCCCCCAGTCACACAGCAGTCCTCCCAGATTCCCTGTTGTCCTGTGCATCTGTCCCCTGAACCATGTGCCCACTGCCACTGACCCCAGGTCCCTGATTGTCTTGTGTTTGTGGGATTGCCTGGGGTCCCTGTGGTGGTGGACACACTGCTGATTGGCGTGTCCTGGGGACAGTAGCATGGGCCCACTGGGTGGGTGCTGTGCTGGTGTTTCCTGAGGGGGGAGGGTCTGTGGTGGGTTGGGACTGTGGCAGGGTCTGTCCAGAGGTCCCTGATGGGCAAGGTTAGTCATCGTGATCCAGGTGTGTAGAGCTGCTGTCATCACTGTGGGCCTCCTCTAGGGGGGACCGGATGTTGCTGGCAACTCCTCTCTGTTGATGTTGAGTAGGGGTCCTGTGGGGATGAAAATGCACTGTTGTTGTATCTGCATGTGCCATCTTGGGCATGGATGTGTTTCCCTGTATGGTTGTGATTGCTTTGTCAGCTTTGCCTTGTGTGTGTGGTGATTTTGTGAGCTAGGTGATTCTCTCTAATGAGCATGCTGTGGGGATAGGTGTCCATGCAGGTCTGTGATGGGGTCCATGGATTGTTGTGGCATGCAGGGCTTGGTATTGGGATGGTGGGTTGTGATAGTGGGGTATATGTGAGGTGGTGGAGTGATGGGGTGAGGGTAGGGGTAGGAGTTTGTGATGGCATCCAGGTAGGGTGGGGGATATAGTAGTAAAGATTAGACTTACCAGAGTCCAGTCCTCCTGCGAGGCCATCAGGATGCATTATCGCCAAGGCTTGCTCCTCCCATGTTGTTAGTTGTGGGGTAGGAGGTGTGTGTCCACCGCCAGTCCTCTGTACAGCAGCCATGGAACGCACCTTCCTCCATAGGCCGTTCCACCTCTTCCTGATGTCATCCCTTGTTCTGGGGTGCTGTCCCACAGTGTTGACCCTGTCCACGTTTTTCACCATAGCTCCATCTTCCTAGCAATGGATGTCTGCTGCACCTGTGATCTGTGGGGTGTTGTGTTGTGGTGTGTGCTGTGAGGTGCGTGGATGGGTTATGGGTGATGGTGTTCTGTGGCTCAGATTGAGTGAGTGCTCCTGGCGTGTGTCTCTCTCTGTTGGCAATCTTTTTTTTTCGTTGAAAGGGTTTGGGTAATGTGGGTGTGTGTTTTATAGTGGTCTGAGTGTGTGGTGTGTGTATGTGTGTTAGGGTTGTATAGTTTGAATTGCCCAATGTGGTGTATTTTTGTTAGTGTGTGTGTATTCTGATCACGGCGGTGTGTACCGCCAATAGTTTACTGCGGTTAAAAGACTGCTGCGGTGATTCGTGGGTCCTGATACTGTGGCCATATTCCTGTTGGCGTAACGGTGTGGGTTTTCGTACTGTCAATTTATCACTGACCTTTGGTCTGGTGGACTTGTGTGGGTGACTGTATAGTGGCAGATTTCTCTGTGTGGGTCATAATACCCGTAGCGGTATGCCGCCACGGTCACGGTATCTTGCCGGCCGTCAGCACTGCGGTAGGTGGCATTTATCGCCAGGGTTGTAATGAGGGTCTAAGTCTAACTGCCTGCGGGTGACACCTGTCGCTCCAATCCGGGTTTTGCTCTGGCTTGCTAGCAGTGCCTCATCTCTACCCAAGGATAGGGATGACTGGACAACTGAGCGCATGACATACTTGGTTCCTCAGAGAAGCTGTGGTCACTCAGGTCTCATCCGTTTCGCTCAGTTACATTCAGTCTCATATATAAATGACAAACAGAGGCAGTTTATGTTTCAATAATGATTTTAATAAAACAACTGCATCTTAGATAGCAAAGGGTGAGCTGCAATAACAAGGACGACACAGCATGACAGTATTAAAATGGTGACAAGGAGAGTGAAGCATAGAAATAACACTATCATATTGTCACTATGGTAAGTAGACTAACTCCTACCTAGGCTATAATAGAGCACAGCATGTTAAGTTCCTATTCTGTCCTTCAGATTCCCCTGGGAAAGCATCACCCCTCATACCTGAGCGAAGGCCTGTGGTCTGCATTAGCATCTGTAGCAAAGCGTTCAGCAATCAGCTTACAGTCGTGTTTCTCTAACTGGAATCTCCCTCTAACGTGTAAGGGACAAGGGAGTGTTTTTATAACAGCACAGCTGATGTTCTGAGAAAATGTCCCTACGTAAGGATGTCTGTTTTCTAAGGATGTTGGAGACTAAACTTCTTCCACGTTCACCGGCAATGTACCATGCTGTTTCCTTGGAAGAAGCACAGAGTGAGCAAGAATGTCTTGTTTAAGAACCGAGTTCTGGCCTAGGCAAAAACAGTTGGATAAACAGAAAAGAAACCAAGACCGTAAAAATGGCTCTTGTAATAATAATAAAATAAAGCTGAATAAAATATATCTAGGTTAAGGTGCTCAGTGGTTTGGCCTAGTGTGTTCAAATAACGTGCATGGAGCTATAGCTAAAAAGTGGCTACACAACAAGAACAGTGGAATTCCCAGACCTACCCCCTTGGGAAAGAAGATCCAAGTTGTAGGTGTGACAAACAGACACATTTCTAACCCAATCTCAAAAGAGGTTCCTATAAAAATAGGTACATTTAAAAAAAAATCACCTGTTTGTTGTTTGCTATTCCAGGCCTATAAATCTATTGAGAAGGGACATACTGGGCAAACTAAATTGTACAATTTATTGTACACCAAATGAAGTTGTAATTCAGACCCACAGTGAGGATGTTGAGTGTTAATTGGACAACGAGAAACACTAGAGCTTTAGCCAATGCTGACTGTAGAGGATGTACCACCAGCTTTAAGAGAGTTAGTGAATCCAGAAGTATGGGATTTTACAAGAAAATATATTAGACTTATAACAGGTGTAGTCTGAATAAATGTTAAATGAAACAATAGTTTGCCAGGAATACTACCTTATCAATTATAATTATTGAGGACATGATATAGAAAGGCATTTTAAAAGAAATAGTCAGGACTCCATGCAACTCACCAATTATAGGATTACAGAAACCTAATGGACACTTTAGGATAATCCAAGACTTGAGAAAGGTCAAAAATATAGTAATTCCATTATGTCATGGGGTACAGAATTCAGCAACCATACTTTACCAGATACCGTCTACAGCTGAATGGTTTACAGTTATAGATCACTGTCAAGATTTCTTCTCAATTCCATTACATGTGGATAGCCAATTCCTATTCTTCTTTTGGGCTTTGAGAGAAAGTATTAGCACAGTGTTGAGTCCCACAAGGCTTTACTGAAAGCCCATAAATTTTTAATCAGATTTTATAGAAGAATCTGGAAACATTGATCATGCCCTGTAACTCAGGGTCCGATTCACAAAGGTAAACTTATAATTTAGTGTAAGTTAACGATTGTTTGTTATTCACAAAGGGATTTACAAGTAGTTTTTTTCCGAGTGTGGAGTCTCTGCACATACAAAGCTGTATCTTTTTATGTGTGAAGACTCTATAATCCTAAAGATATTACTAAAAAATCCCTTTGTGAATAGCAAACAATTGTAAACTTACACAAAAGTGTGAGTTTACTTTTGTGACTTAGGCCCTCAGACCTTGTCCACTATATTGATGACCCATTGATGACATCAGGGACAGGAGAATCCTGTAACCAAGACAACATTGATTTACTAAACCATCTGGCTGAGGATGGACACAAGGTATCCCCAAGAAAGTTGCAATATTGTCAGAGAGAAATGCAATATTTGAGACATATCATTGAAAAAGGAACAAGAAAAGTCTCAAGAGAGTGGCTATTTAGCTAATAGTTCCTCCAAAAACACAGAGAGAAGTCATAATGTCTTTGCAAATGGTTGTTATGGTACAGTGGATACCCAACTCTTCCATGGTGGCAAAGCCTTTACTCAGGCTGACTCACAGAGATGTACCCAATTTGATTTCATGGGACACCAAATGCATGAACCTTTTCTAGTGCTGAGAGAAAATCTGTATTTTGTCTTGTCATTGAGTATGCCTGATTATTCAAAGGAAATTACTTTGTTTTACAATGAGAAGGCAGGCTGCACTCCCTTAGGCCCATATTTGTACTCTGTTTGCGCCAGATTTGCGTCATTTTTTTTAACTCAAATTCAGCGCAAACTTAACACCATATTTATATTTTGATGCTAGACCCGTCTAACGTCAAAATATCAGAGTGTGCGTCATTTTCTGGATGTGTGAAACCACCTTGCTTCAATGAGATGCAAGGTAGGCGTTCCCGTCCAAAAAATGACTCAAACACCCGCATATTTATTTATCCAACCGGGCAAAAAAGGCACACGGCTGGGAGACGGACATGGAAAATTACGCAAATTTTAACACCTGGGTCAGGGCAGGCGTTAAAATGGGGCAAACACAACACTACTTAAGGAAAACTCATACAATCAAAATCATCGCTCAAGAAGGACGACATGGAGGTGCTACTCATGCAGCATGCCAGAAGACGCAGAGCACAGGACCAACAACAGCAGCTAACACCACCCCAACATGGACCCAAAAAGCAACGCAGAAGGCAGGAGAAGCTATTCAGGACCAGGACAACCCTTCTGGGCCCCAGGGAACATGATATCATCCAGAGGTACAGACTCAACTGGCAAGCCATACAGTAGCTGCTGCACCATATTGAACCACAGTTGGCAGCCAGCTTACAGACACCCCACATTATACCACAGGAGACCAAGCTGCTAGCTGTCCTGCACAGGTTGGCAAGTGGCTCATTTCAAACTACTGGTGCCCTGGTTGCTGGGATCTCACAGCCCTCATTCTCCGCCTTCCTTCCCAAGGTACTTGATGCCATCATCTCCCTCACACCCCACCACATCATCTTCCCCAACACACAGCAGAAGCAGAAGGAGACCAAACAGCGGTTCTATCGAATTCATGGCTTCCCGCACATGCTTGTTGCCATTGACTGCACACATGTCCGGATTGTGCCACCTGCTGCAACTGAGCACCTATACTGCAACAGGAAGCACACACACTCCATCAATGTGCAGGCCATTGTGGATCACCAGGGAGTGTTCACCAACATCATGGCAAAGTATCCTGGGAGTGAACATGATTCCTTCACCTTCCGCCACAGCACCATCAATCGGCACTTCCAGGATGGACGATATGGTAATGGCCTTCTTGTTGGTAAGTACAGAAACCTAGTAATTTACACACAGCACAGCAACCCTGTAGGACACACACGACATACACCACTACATTGACACGTGGCCAGGGAGACACTGAGTTGTGACACTGGTAGTCATGTTTGATATCGTGACCCAATGGGATACACACCTATGGACAAATGACGGCTGCAGGTAACAATAGATGCCACTCTAGAGCCACAAGGGACCAATTTAAAACCACACAGTGACAACGACATGGGCTTAACTGGCAGTACAACTTCGAAGATGAGCTATTCAATATCACATAAGGCTATAGTCAATCCCAATCACTTCCAAGCAATACGTCCTATGTAAGGGGTGTGTAATGTGTGTTGCTGCAGGTCAAACACAATGAGACACATAGCATGATGACGCTGACTCAAATGAAGGTGACATGGAATTATTGAGGCAGTACCAACATCTCACATCACTCCTGGGGTGACATTGCCAGCTAGCAATAAGTAACTGGACTGTGCTATGAAAACATGTTGATGTGACACTAATGCAAAGCGCTCACTGCTACACATACTGAATGAGACAATTCCCCATATACATAACAGATGTACAGGGAGATGGACCTTCCTACACTAAAACCTTCATCCCCACAGCAAAGTTAGCCAGCTCACCTGAAGCAAGTTTTGTAGTGTAGGTGCACCGTTGTACATGAGCCAACTGGGTGAGGGAACAATAATAGGTTTGCATAGAGCTTTTCACACATGGGATAATTGTGCATTGTCAATACTGAACACTTAAGTGCTGCCAACTTATGGAGATGTGTTGTGCATTGCCACCTAGGCAAATCAAAGGGCCTCACTGTTGCATTTCACCTGCAATTACATATGTCTAATTGGGTGGGATGTCAAGGCCATGTAGTGCAACCATGTTACCACCACAGTGGAATCTATTGTGTGTGTGGAAGTATCATGTCACCTCCAGTGAATGCACACGGACACATCTTTCTCACTACATAACGCATGGGAGATACACACTGAACTTCAAGTTTCTAAATATACCACAGATATCAGGTCAATTAGCTAAACACAAATTTTGCTAGTCAAACAACCCAATGCAGAAAGAACCTCACAGAAGCCTAGGATCCCACACAATACCACAAGCACATATGAGTCACACACCACACAAGATAACAAATGCCATGCAAAGTGACAATCACGGTTCAACCAGCAACAAAATACTTACCCCCATTTTCTCTTTCAACTGATCAGGATTATGGGATCCAGCCATGGATCATGACCCCATTGGCCAACCCAAGCAGAGCACCAGAGCGTGCCTATAATGAGGAACATCATAGGACACGCACCATAGTTGAACAGACTTTTGGCATCCTGAAGTCCAGATTCAGGTGCCTGGACATCACTGGAGGCAGCCTCCTATATTCCCCAGAAATGGTCTGCAAGATCATTTTGAGCTGTGCCATCCTGCACAACATTTGTGTAAGGAGGAACATTCCCCTATTTGAACCTGAACAACAAATGCCTGAAGAGGAGGTGGAGGAGGATGCTGTCCGGGAAAATGAGGGAGAACATCCTAACACAGCTGCAGGAATGCGTCAGAGACAACAGATCGTACAAATATTTTTCTAACTATAGTCAGTTGAGAGAGCTAATCCTGCACAACAACATGAGTATTATGTGCCCAAACACTAGATCACACACTGCAGGTCATACCATCCTATCTTTGTCTAGTTATAGGCTGCATGCATGTTAAAATTAGAAAAATGACTCAAACAGTGTAAGACACCATTTATGACGCAAACGCATAAAAAAGTATGCATTTGCATAAAAAAAGGATGCATATGCGTTAAAAATTATGCATATGTGTTAAAAATGACACTTATACGTTAAAAATTACGCATAGGCATTAAAAAATGACGCTCACGCATATTATACATCAATTGGTCCCTAGCATTAATTCCACCAGCGCACCCCAGGCATGCGGATATCCATTGAAAATATATTGATCCTTGAATGCATGGGAATAATAACACATATGCATCAAAAAATATTTACGCAAACCCCATAAGCATCCAAAATTTACACGCAAAACAAAAAAAGGCCAGCAAATGAGACAGGAAGTGATGTAATAGGATATCCTGTTTGCAGAAATGGTACAGTGGGTGTACTTTCACTTTGCAGTCTGTGATAATTCTAGACTGTGTGGCTGTGTTTTGACTTGTCTTTCTGTGAATATTGTGAATTTGTCTCCTGTGTGCTCTTTTTTTATTGTCATTTGATGTTTGGTAAGTGTCTTTGGTATCCTGTGTAAGTGTATTTGTGTCATTTATTTTTATTTAGATTTGTCTTTGTACTGTTGGGAGTCTGTTTGTGGGTAATATTAGTTGGGGTAGTGTTGGGCTGTCTGTGGTTTAGTTAAGCTTCCTTTTCCTACCTCCTTTTCCTGTTTTTCCCTCTTTTCCTTTTCATTTATTATTTGTTGTGATGTTGGGAAGGCCACGGCTGGGACGAATGGGTGAGGAGGAGCTAGGGGCATTTGTGTGGCTGGTGTGCCACTTCCTCCCCCTGATGTTGGAGGCTGGGGGCCGTGTGATACAGGGGTATCACACAGAGGCAAGAAGGCTGAGGTGGGCAAAGGTGCTGTTCCACCTGAAGTGCATTTTCAACACCCAATGCAATGACCACCAGCTGAACCATCGCTGGGCTGACCTGGTGGCCCGAGAGCAGGGCTTTCTGGACCACCTGGGTGTGGTGATTGATGGCCCTGTTGGTGAGTACCAATTTGACTAATGTGTACAGTACAATGCTCTGGAGTGACAGTAGCAGATGTTGTGACATGCTGCATGAATGTTTGTGGACATGTGGAATGCAAGAAACTGGTGCCATGATTTCTACTTATTTTTGTGTCCCATTACTGTTATTTTGTGACACAAAAGTGGCGCAAACTTACAAAATACGGTTGCATCAATAAATGACTGTAATGCGGCGCTAAAAAATTATAAATCAGGGTCTGTGAGTGTACCAGGAATGGAATGTATTTCACATGGTAATACATGGAAACAACTTAGCCCACAGTTTTGTGGAACCATGTCCGAACAGTATTCAGGGCCATACGTACTAAGCTCTTCCTAACCTTCACTATTATCTCAGGCCCATATTTCTACTTTGTTTGCGCTGCATTTGCGTAATTTCTGGATGAAAAAGTAGCCCACACTTGCTACATTCAATCATATTTTGCTAATTTGCACAGCTGTAGCGTCAACAAATGAAGGCCCTAAGTTCACTGTTTCTGTGTGTTTGCGTCTGGACAAATAAACATTCACATGGCCAAACCCAAATGGGCCATTATGGTACCAGATTGCATTCGCACAAAACAGGGTCATTTCGTGGCTTTTCGGAGTAGGCGTTGAAATCCTATCACAAAATTTTTTGCTTGGGCGCAATTGCTGAGACTGAGCTAGTGCAGTTACCATCTTTGTCACTTTGGTGCCAACCCATTTTCTAAAGTGAAAAGGTCAGCATGGGATCCCTGCTCTTTGTGAATTCACGGTCACAAACTATTTTTGAGAATGATGTTCTGCAAGGGACCATTGATGGCTTCCATGATACTATTTTAGTGAATAAATAGGTTGTTATTTTACTTTTGGTACACCCCTGCTGAAATATTGCAGCATTTCTACAAATGTTAACGTCTCAGTATGAAGGCAGTCATAGACATGGTGGTCTGCTAAGATCAGAAGGCCAGCATTCCTGTGAGTGCCGCCATTCCCAAGGTGTTTTCAAATAGAGACCTACCTCATCATGATTGCAGAAGTAGGACATTTTCTACCACACTTTTTTATTAGCGGACAGTGTCAGCTCGGTTGTACTACCACTGATCACCTAACTTGGCAATTCTACGTTGCTGATTCTGGCAATTGTGTGATTTACAATACCTGATATAGGTACACAGGGCCTGTCGCATGGGCTCTCATTATCCTAAATGAGACTACTGGATTTCTACGCAGCAGGATCGATAACGGTGTGGGGGACTGAGTCTAACCCACGTGTAAAGAACTCTGCCACCCTGGATCCGGTTTTTGCTCCGGCTAACTAGCAGTGCCTCATTTCTCCCACGGGGAAGAGATGATTGGGCAGCCGAGCGCATGACATCTTTGGAACTTCTCAGGGAAGTCGTGGTCACTCAGATCCAAACCAACTCTCTCATTTACAATATGATCTCATATACAAATGACAAAGGCAGTATAAGTTTTATATAATGTTTTAATAAAACGACTGCATTTTAGATAATAAGGCGTGAGCCGCAATAACCAGAACCATACAACACAGTAGGATTGAAATAGTCACCAGGAGAGTAAAACATAAGAACAAAGCTATCATCGTGTCTAATAGTTTCTACTCTCCCTCTGCTTGTTCTATTTCAAGCACAGCATGTTAAGCTTCTAACTTGCCTTTCTGAATCACTGGGGAGACATCAGCCCTCATACCTGAGTAAAGGCCTGTGATCTTGGTTCAGCATCTGCAACGAGGCAGTCAGCGTCTAGTTGTGGTTCCCTGGTCGGAATCTCCCTCTTGCGTGTATTGGGACAAGGAAGTGATTTTATAACTAACATGTCAGCGTGATCACAAAATGTCTCTACGCAGGAATGCCAAAGACTAAACTCCTACCACGTCTATCGGCAATGTACCAGACTGTATCCTTGACTGAAGCACAGAGTGAACAGGAATGTGTTATGGAGAACTCCAGTGCTGAAGTAGGCTAAACAGTGTGATATGAATATAAAACAAGACCGTAGAACTGGCTATTTAAAAAATAACAGTACGAAGCCTAATAAAAAGCATTTAGAGAAAGTGCACAGAGGCTCTAAGCTGCAAGCAAATGAATAAAATACATCCAGGGCAAAGTGCACAAAGGCCTAAAGCCTGAAGCTAACACGCAAAGGATACGTAAAACTAACCACACTACACCCTCCCCTTGTCAGCAGCAAGTGGTTCCAATAATATAAAAGTATGCCCCAGATATAAACAATACATAAAAATATATATATATTTCGACAAGGTCAGAAGACAACAAAGTCATAAATTTAGGAAACATGTGACGATAAAGCCAAATTCAATATAATGTCAATTTATCAGGAGAAAAAAAAAAATCTGATTGTCAGACAAAAGCAATAGAAAGTAGGAGCTCCTCCACTTCGATATATGTCAATATCGGAAGATCCACGCCAAAAGAACCATGGAGCAGGTGTGTTCCAAAGCCCCAAAACCATTCAGGGCGGCACCCCGTGCAGGGCCTATGAACGAGACAATACCATCTTCCTCCAGGAAGGGAATCTCATAAACTGCCTCACGAAGCAAACGCAAATGTAGTGCACAATTCCTGGAATGAGCCCTAATCGGGAACATCAACAGATCAGTATCGACCACTGGAGGGCGCTGCAGTGAGAGACAGAAAGCCAGTGCATGTTCAAACGGGCACCAAAGGCACCGAAACACGGGTTGCACACAATCCAAAACTGGTCGGAATGACAGAGACCAGTCACACTCCAAATGTCCCAGGAGTGTTGCTCCAAAATGCTGCATCATGCGTTCACGACACAGCTGCGCTGACGGGAGCAGCAATATAGGATCTCGTCGTGGCGGGACAGCCATTGCGAAAAAATAACAACAATAGCAAGACTCCAGCCAATAAAGCCAAAGTAATCGGGAAACCCCCAAAAATGCTTCCGAAAATAGAGTGGATAGCCGAAGGTATCAAACCGAATATGGAAGAGAAGGTGTGAGCAAAACCAACACCAACGGCTTTGAAAAAATGTACAATTCCAGCAGTGCTGGACGCATTAAATATACGTCCCACAAGTTCACCAAAGTGACTCGGAAAGTTAGTATTCAAAAGGGACTGTATTTCCGCTGATGACCTTGCCACCTGTAGTGCGTAGGTCTCGCTAGCAGATGTAAGGGCCACATGCTTTTGAAACAATAAAGCCTTCAGTCGACTCAACTTGTCGAAATTAACCTTGGAAGTAGCAATATGAGGCCAGATGTCCGCTACCTCCCTAATTTGAGTGGGGGGAAACAACACATTCCCACAGCACGTAACGGCCTTGGTGACAACAACAACGTAAACTATTCCGGCACGCATGCCACAGCAGCGTTCTCTGTTAAGAACAATGTAACTGCCGTTAGAAAGCACCTGGAAAGTGTTTTTAATAACCGGGACTGGAACTCCCTTCAGATAACAAGCTAAGTTAGCAATCGAAGCGTTACATGCTCCGTGCAAGGACAGCTGTTTACAAACCATGGAATGGCTGACAGAAGTTTCGCATTCACTACCGCTAAGAAAAACCTCCCTCAAACCATTAATACATCTGTATAGAAAGGGTAGCTCCCACACCTCGTGTATGTAACTGTCTCCCAACCGTTCATATCTACCCACCGGAATGTGCTTCAAACAAGAAGTAAATTGCAGAGTGGAGATATGCAGATTAATTACCCCATGAATCAACCACTCAGCTGACGGAATCTCAGCAACCGTGAAAGGAAGTTTCTCCAATTTTTCAATATTCAACATGACATACGTCGCTTCCTTTTTAGCCATCAGCTGTTGTTGACGAGTTAAATTAAAGGAGACAAAGATCTCTCTGGCACGAATGTGCTGCCACGGAACGCGACCAGCCTTCAAGGTCTGAAGAGTCCAACCCAGCTGCATGATGGACCGCGTCTGACTCTGCCCATGATATAAAGAAGACATATCTGATTTAATAATGTCTATAGCAGAGGAAACGATGCTGTCAATTGTGTAGACACGGTCAGAAAGGGTATGCATGCCATTATCCACAACAGATAAAGCCTGTATCAGGTTTTCCTGATCAATTTGCCTCAGCCGGGCCGCTGCCTCCTGTTGTGAAAGCTTCCAAATCTCATTATATACTTCGTATAAAAATCGTTTCTTCCGAGGTACCTTAGGTCCCGACAAAAAATCTTGTAAGTCAGTATCATTAGACAGTAACGTGAGATGTGATTTAACTGCATCCAGCGTGGATGATTTCAACCATTGCTGACAAAGTTTTCCCACGCTGTATGTAGTTATGATATCAGAATGTTCTGGTGAAATGTAGCGAGGGTCTGCCCTACTAGTCCTGAACACCCCTGAAGAGGTGACAAAACGTTGATGACACTTATTAGTGTCTACAGGCCATAATAACCACCCGCCCGGATGTACCAATGAAGTGTTAAGCGTACCATTCTGGACCCAGTGTGTAAACTCACTAAACGTAGCATTAACATATCGCTGCCAATTGTTCAATTTGGAAGGGACAGGTATACTAGGCAAATTTAACTCTCTAATCGTTGCTAAGCCCAAACAGCTAGTCTGTTGCACTGTGTCATTGAGGAAATCATCTGCACAGGGTTAATGCATGCTCTAAATAATGTGTCCCTGCCTTGCATTTGCCAATTTTTCGTTCCCCAGACACTTTTCAAATCAACAGTCTTAAACCAATATTCATACCCCTCAACCGAAAGTTTAGACACAAACAAATTTGAATACAGTAACTTAGTATCGGTCAATAACATTTGTTTAGTAGCATACGGAGTAACTTTAAAATATTAAGACTTAGCATTTTGTTGATTATGCCCAGAAAAATATGCAAATTTATCATAATACGTTTTTGAACTCCCTTGTGGAGGAGTTGGGCAATGTTCCCATTGCACATAATCAAATATGGACTTAGGGCTACTTGCTTTATGAATAAAGTGGTGTCCATAATAGTTGTAGCAAAACATGTCACCATGATTATCTCTAAATAGGTAAGCATCTTCATCGTCATAGACAGTATAATATTGCAAGTCTGTCAGCATAGAATCTACTGTCTTCACATCCCAATCATCAGAAACAATGCCTGGTATAACAATATCATTCATCGATAACTTGAGAACATACGTTATTTGAATCAATTCTGTGGGACCATATATATCAAACATTACTTTATCCCACACAATCCCATCCGGAATCGGTATTGCAGAAATGTTTACATCGGACAAGTCTCTGCGAACCATATGAGACGAAAAATTTGGTTTTAACACTGTCTCCACGTGCTCAATATCAGATCGTTCAGGAAGAAAATGACCATGTATTACTAGAAAAAAAGTAACCACAAATCCCAACCACAAAAAAATAGTCATTAGAGCCATAAAAAGCCACAAATAGTTCCAAGGAAAAACAAAATATGTGCGTTTAAGCCAACACAGCAGCTTACGTGGACCTCGGACCGAAGACAGTGAGGACGAGGAGCCTGACACGGCATCATCAGTGTCGTTGAAGCAGCCAGAGGCAGTTCTTGCAAAAGGTGCAACTGTGAACAAAGAAGCAGATGGAGGCTCTCGCCTAGGCACGCTATAAACCACATGTTCAGAAACATCAGTAGAACGTACAGCAACTTGATCAAAAGATTCCAAATTAATCGTTGTCTGTGGAACAATCGCAAGATCATCTTCCACCCTCCCCAAGCTCGGAGAGGAAACAGCATCGGTGTAAATCACCTGCAGCGGGACTTCTTCCCCAGTAGTGAGAGGGATTCCGTTACTACTGGGTGTCCCTCTTGGTCTGCTGCGCAGAATCGGGCACATGTTGTAACTTGACATTATTAACGGAAACAAAGCGATTTCCTATGGCCCCGTGCAGCGGTGGTAATATTACAGTTCTTGTGCCGCTAACCCCTAATACAGGGACTGGTGCTCGATAAGAAGGACCAAATTCTTTCTTCACTGCGACCTTTTCACGCACTAGATCCCCAATCCTGGGTATCCAACCAGTAGGCGTTACTGGCTCATCCTTAATTCCTGAGGAGGCAGCACTTGCAGAAGAGTTATTTTCACAGAATTGTTGTAAATCCTGCAAAACAGTGACACGATCATTTATGTCAAAGGGTGTATCTGCAGCCTCCACACCAGGACCATCTAGATCAGGAACATAAATTTGTGTTCCAAACAGGCACTCATATGAAGTACGACCCCCCAATGACCGTCTAGGCAAGTTATTAAGTGCTCTCTGTACTCCATACAGGTGGGCTAGCCAACTACGACCCGTACCTATAACCCTGGCCGTTAAGGATTGCTTTAAATCACGATTTAAACGCTCCACGACAGAATTTCCCTCGGGATGAAATAGAGACGAGAATTGGAGTTGGACCCCCAACGAAGCCATGGTGTCCCTGAATGCCTTAGAGGCAAAAGCAGGGCCCTGGTCCGAATGAAAAGCCGCAACTGCAAATGTATCGACAAAGATGCGCAAATCTTTAATAACAGTCTGAGCGTCAGCCGAGCGTTGTGGCCAGACCCACACAAATCTGGAGCACGAATCTACAGCAACAAAAATATATTTGTATGCACTATCTGGTGTCAGCGGACCACAATGATCCAAGTACACACACTGTAAAGGTTTATTTGAAATCAGAAGGGGCGTCTGCTGCGGGCGTCTAGATGACGAAGCTTTAATTTGTTGACAAACGTCACAACAAAGGACATATTGCTTTGTCTCTTTATAGAGACCAGGCCACCAGTAACGAGCCTGTAAAAGTGAAATCGTGGCAGCCACACCAGCATGTGCAGATGCCACCCCCTCATGTGCTGCAGAAATTAATAGAGGTCTCTCAATTTTATTGGGTAGTTCACGTACACCAATGCCTGGAATATTAACAACAGCATGTAGCGCACTACTCAAGCAGTAACTATATTTAGAAGGAAACCCTGTAGGAAATGGCGTGCCATCAGCAGTAGCTTTTATGGCAGCTGAAATCTCTGTGTCTGGTTTGGAACTCGAACGAGTCACTGCGGCCACAGTGGCAACCACCACTGCCGATTTCGCGGCTTCATCAGCCAAAGTATTCCCAGCAACGTGTATTCCAACGCGCTGGTGTCCAAGTGTATGTACAACATGGACCTTAGGAAGCGTTTCTTTCAGATCCGCAACCTTACCCCACAACAATTTGTGTTTAATGGTGTTGCCCTTAGAATCTCTGAACCCATTCAACTTCCAATAGTGTAAATATTCATTGAAAGACTGAACACAGTAGTAGGAGTCACAGACCAGCAAGGTTAAAGTCTCCGGATCCGCGTGCTCCAACGCTAACAATAGAGCTTTGAGCTCAGCAAGCTGCGCCGTGCAATCTCCCAAGGTTTTAGTATAAGTATGTCGGGGGCAGAACACTTCCCCCTCCATAATGCCGCTCACCACCGCACATGCAGCAGAATACTGTTGTTTAGTCCCAACCGCTGGTTGCGCAGAGCCATCGGTATACATGACCACCTGATATTGGTCAATAGGCAATGTGCCAGCAGGAGCTGGGTATTCCATTTCATATTGAAGAAATTCTTGAGTCTGCAGTTTAGGGTCAAATATGTAATCTACATCAGTGGCTGTCAAAGACGTAGCCCACTGTATCCATCGCGGGTGTAAAGCTTTCGAATTAGGAACACTCGCTTTTGTAACAGCCTCTAAGGCTGGAATCGGGGAAACGACAATGATGCGTTGACCCTGGGCAAGCGGTCTTTCTTTAATCACAGCCATCTGTACTGCAGTGAGTATTTTCTCAGTTTGTGCAAATTGTTGTTCTGCAGCTGAATACAAATAAGACTTGTATGCAATCGGGACTGTCTCACCCTCATTAACCCCTTCTGTGCCGCGGACGTAGTGGTTACGTCCTGCGGCACAGTGCTGCTGTGCCGAGGACGTAACCACTACGTCCTTGGCACACAGCCCAGAGGGAGCGCTCTCGCTCCCTCTGTGTGCTTCCCCCCACCCCCCCCAAAGTCAGGGATGGAAGGGGAAGCCCTTCCCCTTCCACCCCCGACCCCTTCACCCCCCCATAATGACGTCAGCGCGCGATCGCGCGCTGACTTCATTATGGGGTTCTCGCCGCACAGGAAGCCATTTGCTTCCTGTGCGGCGAGCGGAGAAGAGGTGAGTTCCTCTTCCCGGTGGGTGGGGGGTTTGGTCTAAAGAGGCACTGGGGGAAAGGAAAGGCTTTTCCTTTCCCCCGGTGTCTCTTTGAGCATTCCTGCTGCCCGATTGCATTGCGATCGGGCAGCAGGAATGCCCACTAGACACCAGGGATTTCTTTTTTTTGTTTACTTTCCTGTTTCTTGTTGGCGGGGAGCGGCCCCTTGGGCAAGGGTCGCTCCCCTTTGGGGGGCAATTAGTTACGGCCATTTCTGCCCCCCTTGGGGGCAGATTGGCTACTTTTTAGCCAGATCTGCCCCCAAGGGGGGCAGAAAACACTAGATCACCAGGGATTTATATTTTTATGTGCATTTATGGGTGGGGGGGTGCCCCCTTGGGCAAGGGGCGCCCCCCCCAAGGGGGCAGAGAACTGTTGGCCTTTTCTGCCCCCGTTGGGGGCAGATCGGCCTATTTTTTTTAGGTCCATCTGCCCCCAAGGGGGGCAGAAGCCACTTAGGCACCAGGGATTGTGTGTGTAGTGGATGGGGGGGCACCCCCTTGGGCAAGGGTCGCTCCCTTTTGGGGGGCATGTCTTTTAGGCCCATTTCTGCCCCCCTTGAGGGCAGATTGGCTACTTTTTAGCCAGAGCAGAAAACACTAGATCACCAGGGTTTTTTATTTTTATGTGTATTTATGTGGGGGGTGCCCCCTTGGGCAAGGGGCGCCCCCCCAAGGGGGCAGAGAACTGTTGGCCATTTCTGCCCCCCCTGGGGGCAGATGGGCCTATTTTTGTAGGCCCACCTGCCCCCAAGGGGGGCAGAAGCCACTTAGACACCAGGGATAGTGTGTGTGTGTGTGTGTGTGTTAGTGGATGGGGGGGGGCCTTGGGCAAGGGTCGCCCCCCACTTTGGGGGCACATGTACCCAGGCCATTTCTGCACCCCTTGGAGACAGATCAGCCTATTATTTTTTGGCTGGTCTGCCCCCAAGGTGGGCAGAAACCACTAGAACGCCAGGGTTTTTTTAAATTTGTTTTTTTTTTTGTGGGGGGCGTCCCCTTGGTCACGGGCCGCCCCCCCAAGGGGGGCATTGACCTGTTGGCCATTTCTACACCCCCTGGGGGCAGATGGGCCTATTTTGTTAGGCCCACCTGCCCCCAAGGGGGGCAGAAGCCACTTAGACACCAGGGATAGTGTGTGTGTGAGTGTGTTAGTGGATGGGGGGGGGCCTTGGGCAAGGGTCGCCCCCCACTTTGGGGGCACATGTACCCAGGCCATTTCTGCACCCCTTGGAGACAGATCAGCCTATTACTTTTAGGCTGGTCTGCCCCCAAGGGGGGCAGAAACCACTAGAACGCCAGTGATTTATTTTAATTTGTATATTTTTGTGGGGGGGCGTCCCCTTGGTCATGGGGCGCCCCCCAAGGTGGGGCATTGACCTGTTGGCCATTTCTACACCCCCTGGGGGCAGATGGGCCTATTTTGTTAGGCCCACCTGCCCCCAAGGGGGGCAGAAGCCACTTAGACACCAGGGATAGTGTGTGTGTGTGTGTGTGTGTGTGTTAGTGGATGGGGGGGGGCCTTGGGCAAGGGTCGCCCCCCACTTTGGGGGCACATGTACCCAGGCCATTTCTGCACCCCTTGGAGACAGATCAGCCTATTACTTTTAGGCTGGTCTGCCCCCAAGGGGGGCAGAAACCACTAGAACGCCAGTGATTCTTTTTTATTTGTTTATTTTTGTGGGGGGGCGTCCCCTTGGTCATGGGGCACCCCCCCAAGGGGGGCATTGACCTGTTGGCCATTTCTACACCCCCTGGGGGCAGATGGGCCTATTTTTTTTAGACCCACCTGCCCCCAAGGGGGGCAGAAGCCACTTAGACACCAGGGATAGTGTGTGTGTGTGTGTTAGTGGATGGGGGGGGCCTTGGGCAAGGGTCGCCCCCCACTTTGGGGGCACATGTACCCAGGCCATTTCTGCACCCCTTGGAGACAGATCAGCCTATTACTTTTAGGCTGGTCTGCCCCCAAGGGGGGCAGAAACCACTAGAACGCCAGTGATTTATTTTAATTTGTATATTTTTGTGGGGGGGCGTCCCCTTGGTCATGGGACGCCCCCCAAGGTGGGGCATTGACCTGTTGGCCATTTCTACACCCCCTGGGGGCAGATGGGCCTATTTTGTTAGGCCCACCTGCCCCCAAGGGGGGCAGAAGCCACTTAGACACCAGGGATAGTGTGTGTGTGTGTGTGTGTTAGTGGATGGGGGGGGCCTTGGGCAAGGGTCGCCCCCCACTTTGGGGGCACATGTACCCAGGCCATTTCTGCACCCCTTGGAGACAGATCAGCCTATTACTTTTAGGCTGGTCTGCCCCCAAGGGGGGCAGAAACCACTAGAACGCCAGTGATTTTTTTTTATTTGTTTATTTTTGTGGGGGGGCGTCCCCTTGGTCATGGGGCACCCCCCCAAGGGGGGCATTGACCTGTTGGCCATTTCTACACCCCCTGGGGGCAGATGGGCCTATTTTTTTTAGACCCACCTGCCCCCAAGGGGGGCAGAAGCCACTTAGACACCAGGGATAGTGTGTGTGTGTGTGTTAGTGGATGGGGGGGGCCTTGGGCAAGGGTCGCCCCCCACTTTGGGGGCACATGTACCCAGGCCATTTCTGCACCCCTTGGAGACAGATCAGCCTATTACTTTTAGGCTGGTCTGCCCCCAAGGGGGGCAGAAACCACTAGAACGCCAGTGATTTATTTTTATTTGTTTATTTTTGTGGGGGGGCGTCCCCTTGGTCATGGGGCGCCCCCCAAGGTGGGGCATTGACCTGTTGGCCATTTCTACACCCCCTGGGGGCAGATGGGCCTATTTTGTTAGGCCCACCTGCCCCCAAGGGGGGCAGAAGCCACTTAGACACCAGGGATAGTGTGTGTGTGTGTGTGTGTGTGTGTTAGTGGATGGGGGGGCCTTGGGCAAGGGTCGCCCCCCACTTTGGGGGCACATGTACCCAGGCCATTTCTGCACCCCTTGGAGACAGATCAGCCTATTATTTTTAGGCTGGTCTGCCCCCAAGGGGGGCAGAAACCACTAGAACGCCAGGGTTTTTTTTTTATTTGGTTTTTTTTGTGGGGGGGCGTCCCCTTGGTCACGGGGCGCCCCCCCAAGGGGGGCATTGACCTGTTGGCCATTTCGACACCCCAAGGGGGCAGATGGGCCTATTTTGTTAGGCCCACCTGCCCCCAAGGGGGGCAGAAGCCACTTAGACACCAGGGATAGTGTGTGTGTGTGTGTGTGTGTGTGTGTTAGTGGATGGGGGGGCCTTGGGCAAGGGTCGCCCCCCACTTTGGGGGCACATGTACCCAGGCCATTTCTGCACCCCTTGGAGACAGATCAGCCTATTACTTTTAGGCTGGTCTGCCCCCAAGGGGGGCAGAAACCACTAGAACGCCAGTGATTTTTTAAAATTTGTTTATTTTTGTGGGGGGGCGTCCCCTTGGTCACGGGGCGCCCCCCCAAGGGGGGCATTGACCTGTTGGCCATTTCTACACCCCCTGGGGGCAGATGGGCCTATTTTTTTTTAGACCCACCTGCCCCCAAGCGGGGCAGAAGCCACTTAGACACCAGGGATAGTGTGTGTGTGTGTGTGTGTTAGTGGATGGGGGGGGCCTTGGGCAAGGGTCGCCCCCCACTTTGGGGGCACATGTACCCAGGCCATTTCTGCACCCCTTGGAGACAGATCAGCCTATTACTTTTAGGCTGGTCTGGCCCCAAGGGGGGCAGAAACCACTAGAACGCCAGTGATTTTTTTTTATTTGTTTATTTTTGTGGGGGGGCGTCCCCTTGGTCATGGGGCGCCCCCCCCAAGGGGGGCATTGACCTGTTGGCCATTTCTACACCCCCTGGGGGCAGATGGGCCTATTTTTTTAGACCCACCTGCCCCCAAGGGGGCCAGAAGCTACTTAGACACCAGGGATAGTGTGTGTGTGTGTGTGTGTGTGTGTTAGTGGATGGGGGGGGCCTTGGGCAAGGGTCGCCCCCCACTTTGGGGGCACATGTACCCAGGCCATTTCTGCACCCCTTGGAGACAGATCAGCCTATTACTTTTAGGCTGGTCTGCCCCCAAGGGGGGCAGAAATCACTAGAACGCCAGTGATTTTTTAATTTTTTTTTATTTTTGTGGGGGGGGGCGTCCCCTTGGTCATGGGGCACCCCCCCAAGGGGGGCATTGACCTGTTGGCCATTTCTACACCCCCTGGGGGCAGATGGGCCTATATTTTTAGACCCACCTGCCCCCAAGGGGGCCAGAAGCTACTTAGACACCAGGGATAGTGTGTGTGTGTGTGTGTTAGTGGATGGGGGGGGGCCTTGAGCAAGGGTCGCCCCCCACTTTGGGGGCACATGTACCCAGGCCATTTCTGCACCCCTTGGAGACAGATCAGCCTATTATTTTTTGGCTGGTCTGCCCCCAAGTTGGGCAGAAACCACTAGAACGCCAGTTTTTTTTTGTGGGGGGCGTCCCCTTGGTCACGGGGCGCCCCCCCCAAGGGGGGCATTGACCTGTTGGCCATTTCTACACCCCCTGGGGGCAGATGGGCCTATTTTGTTAGGCCCACCTGCCCCCAAGGGGGGCAGAAGCCACTTAGACACCAGGGATAGTGTGTGTGTGTGTGTGTGTGTGTGTGTGTGTGTGTTAGTGGATGGGGGGCCTTGGGTAAGGGTCGCCCCCCACTTTGGGGGCACATGTACCCAGGCCATTTCTGCACCCCTTGGAGACAGATCAGCCTATTCTCTTAGGCCCACCTGCCCCCAAGGGGGGCAGAAGCCACTTAGGCACCAGGGATAGTGTTGTGTGTGTTTTTTTGTTTTTTTGTTTGTTTGAGGGCTGTCCCCTTTGGCAAGGGTCGCTCACCATGGGGACACACTACTAAAGGTATTTTCTGGCTTCCTTGGGGCAGACAGGCCTATTTTTTTAGTAGGCCCATCTGCCCCTATGGCAGAATCCACTTAGGCACCAATTTCTAAATGTTTGATGGTGGGGTGTTTGTCAACTGAAGAAGTCTTTGCATTTGTGATAAAAAATGTTTTCCTCCTTTTTGTTCTAGTTAAAAGCTTTTGCTTTATTTGCTGTGGCTCCTTGCGGTTTTGGCGGTGGTTGACCTGCAGTTTGCACAGTTGCATGTTTTAGGTAAGTAAAAACAATTTACTCCAAAGGAGTATTGTTGCCATGCATGAATGACATGTTTGTAGGGGGTGTACTAAATGCAGGATTGTGTGTGAAATTGTCCTTAGGTTTGTGCATAATGATATTTGTTTTATCTTATTTCTAATTTGCCTTTCTTTCTTTATTTTTAGTGGGATATCATTGGTGATTGCTGTGTAGTTGCTGGTGAATCAAGCTTTTTCAGGCAAGTGAGCGGTATAGTTTTTGAGTTTATAACTCTTACTAACAAAGCTACACTTTGTTACTTGTCTTACACAGTGCTGGTTGTTGGTGGTGAATTTGTCCAGTTAATTTTAGCAGGAGAGATCATGGCTAGCCGCAGGATGACCGCTCAGCAGGTGGTTGGTATGCTTTTTGAGTCACAGTCTGATCATGACTATGAGACGGACTCTGCATCTGAGGCAGAGGAGGAAGTCAGAGTTTCTGGCAGTGATGTTTCTGTTGGAGGGGAATCTTCTGATGATGAAGCCACACTCAGTGCAGATGAAGGGCCTGTTTTAGAGGAGGACATTGATGTGCCAATAGTGCAGCAACCTGGGGCCGAAAGATTTCCCGTTATAAGACCTGATGTCTGGGTTGCCCCAAACATGGAGCAGCCAGAGTTGCCTGCCTTTACTGGTCTCCCGGGGTGTAACGCCAATACAGAGAACTTTATGCCTGTCAATTTCTTTGAGTTATTCATGGATGATATGTTTTTGGAAGAGATTGTTGAGCAGACTAATTTGTATGCGGAGCAGCATTTGAGGGACAACGCTGCTAGACTTAGGCCACACTCTAGAGCTGCCCAGTGGATTCCCACAAATTTGGAGGAGTTAAAAAATGTTTTGGGTTTGACTTTTTTGATGGGGTTGATAAGGAAGCCGTCACTGGCTTCTTATTGGTCTACTAGTCCCTTGATGGCAACAGCTATATTTCCAGCGACCATGAGTCGTAATCGGTATTTGCTTCTTCTTAGGATGCTGCATTTTGTTGACAATGCATTAGCCTTGCCACGAGATCACCCAGATTCTGACCGTCTTTTTAAGATTAGGCCGGTCCTTGATCATTTTGTAGATCGGTTTTCAGAGGTCTATGTTCCAGGCAAAGAGTTAAGTGTGGACGAGTCTTTGGTCCTCTTCAAGGGTCGTTTGGTTTTTAGGCAGTACATTCCTAGCAAAAGGGCACGATATGGAATTAAATTGTATATGCTGTCTGAAAGTAGGACAGGATATGTGTATAGTTTCCGTGTGTACACTGGTAGGGATTCCAATATTGACCCCCCTGGTTGTCCTCCCACTTTTGGAGTTACTGAGAAAATTGTGTGGGATCTTGGTAGACGACTGTTCAATAAAGGTCACCATTTGTATGTAGATAACTTCTACACTGGTGTGCAATTGTTCAAGGAATTGTTTAGAGTGGACACAGTTGCTTGTGGCACAATCCGTTCTAACCGGAAAGGCTATCCAAGGGAGCTTGTCTGTAAAAAACTTGAGAGAGGACAGTGCTGTGCCTTGCGGAACGAGGAGCTGCTAGCTTTGAAATTTTCAGACAAGAGGGATGTCTACATGCTAAGTACCATCCATGATGAGAGTACTTCCCCTGTGACTGTTTGGGGCCAGGTTGCTGAAGTGCGCAAACCTGTGTGCATTTTAGATTATAATAAGCACATGGGAGGTGTAGATAGAGTTGACCAGAGGTTGGAACCTTATACTGCTATTCGTAAGTCTTACGTTTGGTATAAGAAGTTAGCACTTCACCTCTTCCACTTAGCAACCTTCAATGCTTTTATTGTGTTTAGGGATAGGTCTCCAGAGTCAAAGATGACATTTGTGAAATTTCAGGAGTCAGTGATAGAGAGCCTTATTGTGGTGGAACAGGCCAGAGTTCCTAGAGAAGCAGTGGTGGAGGATGTGGCTAGATTGAAAGATCGTCACTTTGCTGAGCACATTCCTCCCACACCCAAAAAAGACTTTCCAGCTAAGAAATGTAGAGTGTGTTTTCGAAGAGGTATCCGGAGGGAGACTCGAATGTACTGCCCAGATTGTCCTTCAAAGCCTGGGCTGTGTGGCGGTGCTTGTTTTAAGAATTACCACACCCAGAAGAATTTCTGGGAACAACCATGATTGTAAACTCATGTCTGTTTTGTATTTTCATGTGTTTAGTTTCATGGTTAGCATTTCTGTCATGTTCTTAGTTAGAGCTTTTGTGTTTGTAGTTTTGTAATTCTTTCTACTTAGTTAGGGGTTCCTCTGTTAAAAAAAAAAAAAAAATGATGCCATTGTGTGTGGAGTGGGGCTTGGCTGAGAGTGTACATATTGACTTGCTGTTGTCTACTGCAACACACTGCCAGCCAAACACCAGTCCACACACTCCCATCAGCTGGTGTGATTGTTGAATCAGGCATGTGGGCGTATGTAAGTGATGGGCCCTTGAATGGCGCTGTCTGTCGATGTGAGTGTTGTAATGTGCTGGGCCCGTGGCTGGTGGTGTGAATGGCCTTTTGTGTGTCATGTATGAAAGTTGTGTGAATGGACTGTAAAGCGGTTGGTGCCTTGTCGCGGCTTTACAGCTCACGAGCTGTGAGTCATTGGTTCAGTTTTTTGCCTTTCAGTTACTAACAGTGCATTTCATTTTTGTGAAAGCTCTTGTTAGTAAAATTTTATCCACTGAACCATCACTCACCCTCGTGCCAAATCCAACCAGTATATGTGGTAAAAATGACAAAACCTGCTCCGCTGTAATCAGGCGTCGCAGCACACCTGTGACACGCTAGGTGCCTCAGGTGGGACCCCGATGATGAAGCATGCCACCAACTTGGTTGGTGGGTGAGGGGTCTTTTTCACATAACCTAAGTGTGTTTCTTTTCAAAATTTTAGTGTTTGGCACATCACGGCCGTATGTGGGCACATCAAAACGATATATTACAAAACTACCTGTGTTTGGGGGGGAGAGGGCACCTATGTTTTTGGTCCTGTGTGCGGCCTTCATCTAGGGAAACCTACCAAACCCAGACATTTTTTAAAACTAGACACCCCAAGGAGTCCAGGGAGGTGTGGCTTGCGTGGATCCCCCAACATTTTCTTACCCAGACTCCTCTGTAAACCTCAAAATGTGCTTAAAAAAGCATATTTTCCTTACTTTTCTTCGTAGGATCACCACTCCAGCACAAAATTGCTACTCCCCAGTGTTCCCCTCAGTCTCCCAAGTAAAATGACACCTCACTTATGTGGGTCCCCAAAGCAGAGTCAGTCTAAAGATGTATAAAAGAATATGTCCTTATAAACTTGCTGTGCTATCCCCTCTATCTCTACAAGTTTTGGGCATTATTCTGTTGCAGGCACCTGGCCCACCCACACAAGTGAGGTATCATTTTTATCGGGAGACTTGGGGGAACGCTGGGTGGAAGGAAATTTGTGGCTCCACTCAGATTCCAGAACTTTCTGTCACCGAAATGTGTGGAAAATGTGTTTTTTTAGACAGAATTTGAGGTTTGCAAAGGATTCTGGGTAACAGAACATGGTCAGAGCCCCGCAGGTCACCCCATCTTGGATTCCCCTAGGTCTCTAGTTTTCAAAAATGCACAGGTTTGGTAGGTTTCCCTAGGTGCCGGCTGAGCTAGAGGCCAAAATCTACAGGTAGGCACTGTTTTCAATGAAAAAATGTGATGTGTCCACGTTGCGTTTTGGGGTGTCTCCTGTCGCGGGCGCTAGGCCTACCCACACAAATGAGGTATAATTTTTATCGGGAGACATGGAGGAACGCTGGGTGGAAAGAAATTTGTGGCTCCACTCAGATTCCCGAACTTTCTGTCACTGAAATGTGTGGAAAATGCGTTTTTTAGACAGAATTTGAGGTTTGCAAAGGATTCTGGGTAACAGAACCTGGTCCGAGCCACACAAGTCACCCCATCATGGATTCCCCTAGGTCTCTAGTTTTCAGAAATGCACAGGTTTGGTAGGTTTCCCTAGGTGGCGGCTGAGCTACAGGCCAAAATCTACAGGTAGGCACTTTGCAACAAACACCTCTGTTTTCCTTCAAAAATTTTCCTGTGTCTACGTTGCGCTTTGGGGCGTTTCCTGTCGCGGGCGCTAGGCCTACCCACACAAGTGAGGTATCATTTTTATCGGGAGATGTGGGGGAACGCTGGGTGGAAGGAAATTTGTGGCTCCTCTCAGATTCCAGAACTTTCTGCCACAGACATGTGAGGAACATGTGTTTTTTTAGCCAACTTTTGAGGCTTGCAAAGGATTCTGGGTAACAGAACCTGGTCCGAGCCACACAAGTCACCCCATCTTGGATTCCCCTAGGTCTCTAGTTTTCAGAAATGCACAGGTTTGGTAGGTTTCCCTAGGTGGCGGCTGAGCTACAGGCCAAAATCTACAGGTAGGCACTTTGCAAAAAACACCTCTGTTTTCCTTCAAAAATTTGGCTGTGTCCACGTTGCGCTTTGGGGCGTTTCCTGTCGCGGGCGCTAGTCCTACCCACACAAGTGAGGTATCATTTTTATCGGGAGACGTGGGGGCACGCTGGGTGGAAGGAAATTTGTGGCTCCTCTCAGATTCCAGAACTTTCTGCCACAGAAATGTGAGGAACATGTGTTTGGTTAGCCAAATTTTGAGGTTTGCAAAGGATTCTGGGTAACAGAACCTGGTCCGAGCCACACAAGTCACCCCATCTTGGATTCCCCTAGGTCTCTAGTTTTCAGAAATGCAAAGGTTTGGTAGGTTTCCCTAGGTGGCGGCTGAGCTACAGGCCAAAATCTACAGGTAGGCACTTTGCAAAAAACACCTCTGTTTTCCTTCAAAAATGTGGCTGTGTCCACGTTGCGCTTTAGGGCGTTTCCTGTTGCGGGCGCTAGGCCTACCCACACAAGTGAGGTATCATTTTTATCGGGAGACGTGGGGGAACGCTGGGTGGAAGGAAACTTGTGGCTCCTCTCAGATTCCAGAACTTTCTGCCACAGAAATTTGAGGAACATGTGTTTTTTTAGCCAAATTTTGAGGTTTGCAAAGGATTCTGGGTAACAGAACCTTGTCCGAGCCACACAAGTCACCCCATCTTGGATTCCCCTAGGTATCTAGTTTTCAGAAATGCATAGGTTTGGTAGGTTTCCCTAGGTGGCGGCTGAGCTACAGGCCAAAATCTACAGGTAGACACTTTGCAAAAAACACCTCTGTTTAACTTCAAAAATTTGGCTGTGTCCACGTTGCGCTTTGGGGCATTTCCTGTCGCGGGCGCTAGGCCTACCCACACAAGTGAGGTATCATTTTTATCGGAGACGTGGGGGAACGCTGGGTGGAAGGAAATTTGTGGCTCCTCTCAGATTCCAGAACTTTCTGCCACAGAAATGTGAGGAACATGTGTTTTTTTAGCCATATTTGGAGGTTTGCAATGGATTCTGGGTAACAGAACCTGGTCCGAGCCACACAAGTCACCCCATCTTGGATTCCCCTAGGTCTCTAGTTTTCAGAAATGCACAGGTTTGGTAGGTTTCCCTAGGTGGCGGCTGAGCTACAGGCCAAAATCTACAGGTAGGCACTTTGCAAAAAACACCTCTGTTTTCCTTCAAAAATTTGGCTGTGTCCACGTTGCGCTTTGGGGCGTTTCCTGTCGCGGGCGCTAGGCCTACCCACACAAGTGAGGTATCATTTTTATCGGGAGACGTGGGGGAATGCTGGGTGGAAGGAAATTTGTGGCTCCTCTCAGATTCCAGAACTTTCTGCCACAGAAATGTGAGGAACATGTGTTTTTTTAGCCAAATTTTGAGGTTTGCAAAGGATTCTGGGTAACAGAACCTGGTCCGAGCCACACAAGTCACCCCATCTTGGATTCCCCTAGGTCTCTAGTTTTCAGAAATACACAGGTTTGGTAGGTTTCCCTAGGTGGCGGCTGAGCTACAGGCCAAAATCTACAGGTAGACACTTTGCAAAAAACACCTCTGTTTAACTTCAAAAATTTGGCTGTGTCCACGTTGCGCTTTGGGGCGTTTCCTGTCGCGGGCGCTAGGCCTACACACACAAGTGAGGTATCATTTTTATCGGGAGACGTGGGGGAACGCTGGGTGGAAGGAAATTTGTGGCTCCTCTCAGATTCCAGAACTTTCTGCCACAGAAATGTGAGGAACATGTGTTTTTTTAGCCATATTTGGAGGTTTGCAATGGATTCTGGGTAACAGAACCTGGTCCGAGCCACACAAGTCACCCCATCTTGGATTCCCCTAGGTCTCTAGTTTTCAGAAATGCACAGGTTTGGTAGGTTTCCCTAGGTGGCGGCTGAGCTACAGGCCAAAATCTACAGGTAGGCACTTTGCAAAAAACACCTCTGTTTTCCTTCAAAAATTTGGCTGTGTCCACGTTGCGCTTTGGGGCGTTTCCTGTCGCGGGCGCTAGGCCTACCCACACAAGTGAGGTATCATTTTTATCGGGAGACGTGGGGGAATGCTGGGTGGAAGGAAATTTGTGGCTTCTCTCAGATTCCAGAACTTTCTGCCACAGAAATGTGAGGAACATGTGTTTTTTTAGCCAAATTTTGAGGTTTGCAAAGGATTCTGGGTAACAGAACCTGGTCCGAGCCACACAAGTCACCCCATCTTGGATTCCCCTAGGTCTCTAGTTTTCAGAAATACACAGGTTTGGTAGGTTTCCCTAGGTGGCGGCTGAGCTACAGGCCAAAATCTACAGGTAGGCACTTTGCAAAAAACACCTCTGTTTTCCTTCAAAAATTTGGCTGTGTCCACGTTGCGCTTTGGGGCGTTTCCTGTCGCGGGCGGTAGGCCTACCCACACAAGTGAGGTATCATTTGTATCGGGAGACGTGGGGGAACGCTGGGTGGAAGGAAATTTGTGGCTCCTCTCAGATTCCAGAACTTTCTGCCACAGAAATGTGAGGAAAATGTGTTTTTTTAGCCAAATTTTGAGGTTTGCAAAGGATTCTGGGTAACAGAACCTGGTCCGAGCCACACAAGTCACCCCATCTTGGATTCCCCTAGGTCTCTAGTTTTCAGAAATGCACAGGTTTGGTAGGTTTCCCTAGGTGGCGGCTGAGCTACAGGCCAAAATCTACAGGTAGGCACTTTGCAAAAAACACCTCGGTTTTCCTTCAAAAATTTGGCTGTGTCCACGTTGCGCTTTGGGGCGTTTCCTGTCGCGGGCGCTAGGCCTACCTACACAAGTGAGGTATCATTTTTATCGGGAGATGTGGGGGAACACTGGTTGGAAGGAAATTTGTGGCTCCTCTCAGATTCCAGAACTTTCTGCCACAGAAATGTGAGGAACATGTGTTTTTTTAGCCAAATTCTGAGGTTTGCAAAGGATTCTGGGTAACAGAACCTGGTCCGAGCCACACAAGTCACCCCATCTTGGATTCCCCTAGGTCTCTAGTTTTCAGAAATGCAAAGGTTTGGTAGGTTTCCCTAGGTGGCGGCTGAGCTACAGGCCAAAATCTATAGGTAGGCACTTTGCAAAAAACACTTCTGTTTTCCTTCAAAAATTTGGCTGTGTCCACGTTGCGCTTTGGGGTGTTTCCTGTCGCAGGCGCTAGGCCTACCCACACAAGTGAGGTATCTTTTTTATCGGGAGACGTGGGGGAACGCTGGGTGGAAGGAAATTTGTGGCTCCTCTCAGATTCCAGAACTTTCTGCCACAGAAATGTGAGGAACATGTGTTTTTTTAGCCAAACTTTGAGGTTTGCAAAGGATTCTGGATAACAGAACCTGGTCCGAGCCACATAAGTCACCCCATCTTGGATTCCCATAGGTCTCTAGTTTTCAGAAATGCACAGGTTTGGTAGGTTTCCCTAGGTGGCGGCTGAGCTACAGGCCAAAATCTACAGGTAGGCACTTTGCAAAAAACACCTCTGTTTTCCTTCAAAAATTTGGCTGTATCCACGTTGCGCTTTGGGGCGTTTCCTGTCGCGGGCGCTAGGCCTACCCACACAAGTGAGGTATCATTTTTATCGGGAGACGTGGGGGAACGCTGGGTGGAAGGAAATTTGTGGCTCCCCTCAGATTCCAGAACTTTCTGCCACAGAAATGTGAGGAACATGTGTTTTTTTAGCCAAATTTTGAGGTTTGCAAAGGATTCTGGGTAACAGAACCTGGTCCGAGCCACACAAGTCACCCCATCTTGGATTCCCCTAGGTCTCTAGTTTTCAGAAATGCACAGGTTTGGTAAGTTTCCCTAGGTGGCGGCTGAGCTACAGGGCAAAATCTACAGGTAGACACTTTGGAAAAAACACCTCTGTTTTCCTTAAAAAATTTGGCTGTGTCCACGTTGCGCTTTGGGGCGTTTTCTGTCGCGGGCGCTAGGCCTACCCACACAAGTGAGGTATCATTTTTATCGGGAGACGTGGGGGAACGCTGGGTGGAAGGAAATTTGTGGCTCCTCTCAGATTCCAGAACTTTCTGCCACAGAAATGTGAGGAACATGTGTTTTTTTAGCCAAATTTGGAGGTTTGCAATGGATTCTGGGTAACAGAACCTGGTCCGAGCCACACAAGTCACCCCATCTTGGATTCCCCTAGGTCTCTAGTTTTCAGAAATGCACAGGTTTGGTAGGTTTCTCTAGGGGGCGGCTGAGCTACAGGCCAAAATCTACAGGTAGGCACTTTGCAAAAAACACCTCTGTTTTCCTTCAAAAATTTGGCTGTGTCCACGTTGCGCTTTGGGGCGTTTCCTGTCGCGGGCGCTAGGCCTACCCACACAAGTGAGGTATCATTTTTATCGGGAGACGTGGGGGAACGCTGGGTGGAAGGAAATGTGTGGCTCCTCTCAGATTCCAGAACTTTCTGCCACAGAAATGTGAGGAACATGTTTTTTTTAGCCAAATTTTGAGGTTTGCAAAGGATTCTGGGTAACAGAACCTGGTCCGAGCCACACAAGTCACCCCATCTTGGATTCCCCTAGGTCTCTAGTTTTCAGAAATGCACAGGTTTGGTAGGTTTCCCTAGGTGGCTGCTGAGCTACAGGCCAAAATCTACAGGTAGGCACTTTGCAAAAAACACCTCTGTTTTCCTTCAAAAATTTGGCTGTGTCCACGTTGCGCTTTGGGGCGTTTCCTGTCGCGGACGCTAGGCCTACCCACACAAGTGAGGTATCATTTTTATTGGGAGACGTGGGGGAACGCTGGGTGGAAGGAAATTTGTGGCTCCTCTCAGATTCCAGAACTTTCTGCCACAGATATGTGGGGAACATGTGTTTTTTTAGCCAAATTTTGAGGTTTGCAAAGGATTCTGGGTAACAGAACCTGGTCCGAGCCACACAAGTCACCCCATCTTGGATTCCCCTAGGTCTCTAGTTTTCAGAAATGCACACGTTTGGTAGGTTTCCCTAGGTGGCGGCTGAGCTACAGGCCAAAATCTACAGGTAGGCACTTTGCAAAAACACCTCTGTTTTCCTTCAAAAATTTGGCTGTGTCCACGTTGCGCTTTGGGGCGTTTCCTGTCGCGGGCGCTAGGCCTACCCACACAAGTGAGGTATCATTTTTATCGGGAGACGTGGGGGAATGCTGGGTGGAAGGAAATTTGTGGCTCTTCTCAGATTCCAGAACTTTCTGCCACAGAAATGTGAGGAACATGTGTTTTATTAGCCAAATTCTGAGGTTTGCAAAGGATTCTGGGTAACAGAACCTGGTCCGAGCCACACAAGTCACCCCATCTTGGATTCCCCTAGGTCTCTAGTTTTCAGAAATGCACAGGTTTGGTAGGTTTCCCTAGGTGGCGGCTGAGCTACAGGCCAAAATCTACAGGTAGGCACTTTGCAAAAAACACCTCTGTTTTCCTTCAAAAATTTGGCTGTGTCCACGTTGCGCTTTGGGGCGTTTCCTGTCGCGGGCGCTAGTCCTACCCACACAAGTGAGGTATCATTTTTATCGGGAGACGTGGGGGCACGCTGGGTGGAAGGAAATTTGTGGCTCCTCTCAGATTCCAGAACTTTCTGCCACAGAAATGTGAGGAACATGTGTTTTGTTAGCCAAATTTTGAGGTTTGCAAAGGATTCTGGGTAACAGAACCTGGTCCGAGCCACACAAGTCACCCCATCTTGGATTCCCCTAGGTCTCTAGTTTTCAGAAATGCACAGGTTTGGTAGGTTTCCCTAGGTGGCGGCTGAGCTACAGGCCAAAATCTACAGGTAGGCACTTTGCAAAAAACACCTCTGTTTTCCTTCAAAAATGTGGCTGTGTCCACGTTGCGCTTTAGGGCGTTTCCTGTTGCGGGCGCTAGGCCTACCCACACAAGTGAGGTATCATTTTTATCGGGAGACGTGGGGGAACGCTGGGTGGAAGGAAATTTGTGGCTCCTCTCAGATTGCAGAACTTTCTGCCACAGAAATTTGAGGAACATGTGTTTTTTTAGCCAAATTTTGAGGTTTGCAAAGGATTCTGGGTAACAGAACCTTGTCCGAGCCACACAAGTCACCCCATCTTGGATTCCCCTAGGTATCTAGTTTTCAGAAATGCACACGTTTGGTAGGTTTCCCTAGGTGGCGGCTGAGCTACAGGCCAAAATCTACAGGTAGACACTTTGCAAAAAACACCTCTGTTTAACTTCAAAAATTTGGCTGTGTCCACGTTGCGCTTTGGGGCGTTTCCTGTCGCGGGCGCTAGGCCTACCCACACAAGTGAGGTATCATTTTTATCGGAGACGTGGGGGAACGCTGGGTGGAAGGAAATTTGTGGCTCCTCTCAGATTCCAGAACTTTCTGCCACAGAAATGTGAGGAACATGTGTTTTTTTAGCCATATTTGGAGGTTTGCAATGGATTCTGGGTAACAGAACCTGGTCCGAGCCACACAAGTCACCCCATCTTGGATTCCCCTAGGTCTCTAGTTTTCAGAAATGCACAGGTTTGGTAGGTTTCCCTAGGTGGCGGCTGAGCTACAGGCCAAAATCTACAGGTAGGCACTTTGCAAAAAACACCTCTGTTTTCCTTCAAAAATTTGGCTGTGTCCACGTTGCGCTTTGGGGCGTTTCCTGTCACGGGCGCTAGGCCTACCCACACAAGTGAGGTATCATTTTTATCGGGAGACGTGGGGGAATGCTGGGTGGAAGGACATTTGTGGCTTCTCTCAGATTCCAGAACTTTCTGCCACAGAAATGTGAGGAACACAATTTTGAGGTTTGCAAAGGATTCTGGGTAACAGAACCTGGTCCGAGCCACACAAGTCACCCCATCTTGGATTCCCCTAGGTCTCTAGTTTTCAGAAATGCACAGGTTTGGTAGGTTTTCCTAGGTGGCGGCTGAGCTACAGGCCAAAATCTACAGGTAGGCACTTTGCAAAAAACACCTCTGTTTTCCTTCAAAAATTTGGCTGTGTCCACGTTGCGCTTTGGGGCGTTTCCTGTCACGGGCGGTAGGCCTACCCACACAAGTGAGGTATCATTTGTATCGGGAGATGTGGGGGAACGCTGGGTGGAAGGAAATTTGTGGCTCCTCTCAGATTCCAGAACTTTCTGCCACAGAAATGTGAGGAACATGTGTTTTTTTAGCCAGATTTTGAGGTTTGCAAAGGATTCTGGGTAACAGAACCTGGTCCGAGCCACACAAGTCACCCCATCTTGGATTCCCCTAGGTCTCTAGTTTTCAGAAATGCACAGGTTTGGTAGGTTTCCCTAGGTGGCGGCTGAGCTACAGGCCAAAATCTACAGGTAGGCACTTTGCAAAAAACACCTCGGTTTTCCTTCAAAAATTTGGCTGTGTCCACGTTGCGCTTTGGGGCGTTTCCTGTCGCGGGCGCTAGGCCTACCTACACAAGTGAGGTATCATTTTTATCGGGAGATGTGGGGCAACACTGGGTGGAAGGAAATTTGTGGCTCCTCTCAGATTCCAGAACTTTCTGCCACAGAAATGTGAGGAACATGTGTTTTTTTAGCCAAATTCTGAGGTTTGCAAAGGATTCTGGGTAACAGAACCTGGTCCGAGCCACACAAGTCACCCCATCTTGGATTCCCCTAGGTCTCTAGTTTTCAGAAATGCAAAGGTTTGGTAGGTTTCCCTAGGTGGCGGCTGAGCTACAGGCCAAAATCTACAGGTAGGCACTTTGCAAAAAACACTTCTGTTTTCCTTCAAAAATTTGGCTGTGTCCACGTTGCGCTTTGGGGTGTTTCCTGTCGCAGGCGCTAGGCCTACCCACACAAGTGATGTATCTTTTTTATCGGGAGACGTGGGGGAACGCTGGGTGGAAGGAAATTTGTGGCTCCTCTCAGATTCCAGAACTTTCTGCCACAGAAATGTGAGGAACATGTGTTTTTTTAGCCAAACTTTGAGGTTTGCAAAGGATTCTGGGTAACAGAACCTGGTCCGAGCCACACAAGTCACCCCATCTTGAATTCCCATAGGTCTCTAGTTTTCAGAAATGCAGAGGTTTGGTAGGTTTCCCTAGGTGGCGGCTGAGCTACAGGCCAAAATCTACAGGTAGGCACTTTGCAAAAAACACCTCTGTTTTCCTTCAAAAATTTGGCTGTGTCCACGTTGCGCTTTGGGGCGTTTCCTGTCGCGGGAGCTAGGCCTACCCACACAAGTGAGGTATCATTTTTATCGGGAGACGTGGGGGAACGCTGGGTGGAAGGAAATTTGTGGCTCCCCTCAGATTCCAGAACTTTCTGCCACAGAAATGTGAGGAACATGTGTTTTTTTAGCCAAATTTTGAGGTTTGCAAAGGATTCTGGATAACAGAACCTGGTCCGAGCCACACAAGTCACCCCATCTTGGATTCCCCTAGGTCTCTAGTTTTCAGAAATGCACAGGTTTGGTAGGTTTCCCTAGGTGGCGGCTGAGCTACAGGCCAAAATCTACAGGTAGGCACTTTGCAAAAACACCTCTGTTTTCCTTCAAAAATGTGGCTGTGTCCACGTTGCGCTTTGGGACGTTTCCTGTCACGGGCGCTAGGCCTACCTACACAAGTGAGGTATCATTTTTATAGGGAGATGTGGGGGAACACTGGGTGGAAGGAAATTTGTGGCTCCTCTCAGATTCCAGAACTTTCTGCCACAGAAATGTGAGGAACATGTGTTTTATTAGCCAAATTCTGAGGTTTGCAAAGGATTCTGGGTAACAGAACCTGGTCCGAACCACACAAGTCACCCCATCGTGGATTCCCCAAGGTCTCTAGTTTTCAGAAATGCACAGGTTTGGTAGGTTTCCCTAGGTGGTGGCTGAGCTACAGGCCAAAATCTACAGGTAGGCACTTTGCAAAAAACACCTCTGTTTTCCTTCAAAAATTTGGCTGTGTCCACGTTGCGCTTTGGGGAGTTTCCTGTCCCGGGCGCTAGGCCTACCCACACAAGTGAGGTATCATTTTTATCGGGAGACGTGGGGGAATGCTGGGTGGAAGGAAATTCGTGGCTCCTCTCAGATTCCAGAACTTTCTGCCACAGAAATGTGGGGAACATGTGTTTTTTTAGCCAAATTTTTAGGTTTGCAAAGGATTCTGGGTAACAGAACCTGGTCCGAGCCACACAAGTCACCCCATCTTGGATTCCCCTAGGTCTCTAGTTTTTAGAAATGCACAGGTTTGGTAGGTTTCCCTAGGTGGCGGCTGAGCTACAGGCCAAAATCTACAGGTAGGCACTTTGCAAAAACACCTCTGTTTTCCTTCAAAAATTTGTCTGTGTCCACGTTGCGCTTAGGGGCGTTTCCTGTCGCGGGCGCTAGGCCTACCTACACAAGTGAGGTATAATTTTTATCGGGAGATGTGGGGGAACACTGGGTGGAAGGAAATTTGTGGCTCCTCTCAGATTCCAGAACTTTCTGCCACAGAAATGTGAGGAACATGTGTTTTATTAGCCAAATTCTGAGGTTTGCAAAGGATTCTGGGTAACAGAACCTGGTCCGAACCACACAAGTCACCCCATCTTGGATTCCCCTAGGTCTCTAGTTTTCAGAAATGCACAGGTTTGGTAGGTTTCCCTAGGTGGCGGCTGAGCTACAGGCCAAAATCTACAGGTAGGCACTTTGCAAAAAACACCTCTGTTTTCCTTCAAAAATTTGGCTGTGTCCACGTTGCGCTTTGGGGCGTTTCGTGTCGCGGGCGCTAGGCCTACCCACACAAGTGAGGTATCATTTTTATTGGGAGACGTGGGGGAACGCTGGGTGGAAGGAAATTTGTGGCTCCTCTCAGATTCCAGAACTTTCTGCCACAGAAATGTGAGTAACATGTGTTTTTTTAGCCAAATTTTGAGGTTTGCAAAGGATTCTGGGTAACAGAACCTGGTCCGAGCCACACAAGTCACCCCATCTTGGATTCCCCTAGGTCTCTAGTTTTCAGAAATGCACAGGTTTGGTAGGTTTCCCTAGGTGGCGGCTGAGCTACAGGCCAAAATCTACAGGTAGGCACTTTGCAAAAAACACCTCTGTTTTCCTTCAAAAATTTGGCTGTGTCCACGTTGCGCTTTGGGGTGTTTCCTGTCGCGGGCGCTAGGCCTACCCACACAAATGAGATATCATTTTTATCTGGAGACGTGGGGGAACGCTGGGTGGAAGGAAATTTGTGGCTCCTCTCAGATTCCAGAACTTTCTGCCACAGAAATGTGAGGAACATGTGTTTTTTTAGCCAAATTTTGAGGTTTGCAAAGGATTCTGGGTAACAGAACCTGGTCTGAGCCACACAAGTCACCCCATCTTGGATTCCCCTAGGTCTCTAGTTTTCAGAAATGCACAGGTTTGGTAGGTTTCCCTAGGTGGCGGCTGAGCTACAGGCCAAAATCTACAGGTAGACACTTTGCAAAAAACACGTCTGTTTTCCTTCAAAAATGTGGCTGTGTCCACGTTGCGCTTTGGTGCGTTTCCTGTCGCGGGCGCTAGGCCTACCCACACAAGTGAGGTATCATTTTTATCGGGAGACGTGGGGGAACGCTGGGTGGAAGGAAATTTGTGGCTCCTCTCAGATTCCAGAACTTTCTGCCACAGAAATGTGAGGAACATGTGTTTTTTTAGCCAAATTCTGAGGTTTGCAAAGGATTCTGGGTAACAGAACCTGGTCCGAGCCACACAAGTCACCCCATCTTGGATTCCCCTAGGTCTCTAGTTTTCAGAAATGCACAGGTTTGATAGGTTTCCCTACGTGGCGGCTGAGCTACAGGCCAAAATCTACAGGTAGGCACTTTGCAAAAAACACCTCTGTTTTCCTTCAAAAATTTGGCTGTGTCCACGTTGCGCTTTGGGGCGTTTCCTGTCGCGGGCGCTAGGCCTACCCACACAATTGAGGTATCATTTTTATCGGGAGACGTGGGGGCACGCTGGGTGGAAGGAAATTTGTGGCTCCTCTCAGATTCCAGAACTTTCTGCCACAGAAATGTGAGGAACATGTGTTTTATTAGCCAAATTCTGAGGTTTGCAAAGGATTCTGGGTAACAGAACCTGGTCCGAGCCACACAAGTCACCCCATCTTGGATTCCCCTAGGTCTCTAGTTTTCAGAAATTCACAGGTTTGGTAGGTTTCCCTAGGTGGCGGCTGAGCTACAGGCCAAAATCTACAGGTAGGCACTTTGCAAAAAACACCTCTGTTTTCCTTCAAAAATTTGGCTGTGTCCACGTTGCGCTTTGGGGCGTTTCCTGTCGCGGGCGCTAGTCCTACCCACACAAGTGAGGTATCATTTTTATCGGGAGACGTGGGGGCACGCTGGGTGGAAGGAAATTTGTGGCTCCTCTCAGATTCCAGAACTTTCTGCCACAGAAATGTGAGGAACATGTGTTTTGTTAGCCAAATTTTGAGGTTTGCAAAGGATTCTGGGTAACAGAACCTGGTCCGAGCCACACAAGTCACCCCATCTTGGATTCCCCTAGGTCTCTAGTTTTCAGAAATGCACAGGTTTGGTAGGTTTCCCTAGGTGGCGGCTGAGCTACAGGCCAAAATCTACAGGTAGGCACTTTGCAAAAAACACCTCTGTTTTCCTTCAAAAATGTGGCTGTGTACACGTTGCGCTTTAGGGCGTTTCCTGTTGCGGGCGCTAGGCCTACCCACACAAGTGAGGTATCATTTTTATCGGGAGACGTGGGGGAACGCTGGGTGGAAGGAAATTTGTGGCTCCTCTCAGATTCCAGAACTTTCTGCCACAGAAATTTGAGGAACATGTGTTTTTTTAGCCAAATTTTGAGGTTTGCAAAGGATTCTGGGTAACAGAACCTTGTCCGAGCCACACAAGTCACCCCATCTTGGATTCCCCTAGGTATCTAGTTTTCAGAAATGCACAGGTTTGGTAGGTTTCCCTAGGTGGCGGCTGAGCTACAGGCCAAATTCTACAGGTAGACACTTTGCAAAAAACACCTCTGTTTAACTTCAAAAATTTGGCTGTGTCCACGTTGCGCTTTGGGGCGTTTCCTGTCGCGGGCGCTAGGCCTACCCACACAAGTGAGGTATCATTTTTATCGGAGACGTGGGGGAACGCTGGGTGGAAGGAAATTTGTGGCTCCTCTCAGATTCCAGAACTTTCTGCCACAGAAATGTGAGGAACATGTGTTTTTTTAGCCATATTTGGAGGTTTGCAATGGATTCTGGGTAACAGAACCTGGTCCGAGCCACACAAGTCACCCCATCTTGGATTCCCCTAGGTCTCTAGTTTTCAGAAATGCACAGGTTTGGTAGGTTTCCCTAGGTGGCGGCTGAGCTACAGGCCAAAATCTACAGGTAGGCACTTTGCAAAAAACACCTCTGTTTTCCTTCAAAAATTTGGCTGTGTCCACGTTGCGCTTTGGGGCGTTTCCTGTCGCGGGCGCTAGGCCTACCCACACAAGTGAGGTATCATTTTTATCGGGAGACGTGGGGGAATGCTGGGTGGTAGGAAATTTGTGGCTTCTCTCAGATTCCAGAACTTTCTGCCACAGAAATGTGAGGAACATGTGTTTTTTTAGCCAAATTTTGAGGTTTGCAAAGGATTCTGGGTAACAGAACCTGGTCCGAGCCACACAAGTCACCCCATCTTGGATTCCCCTAGGTCTCTAGTTTTCAGAAATACACAGGTTTGGTAGGTTTCCCTAGGTGGCGGCTGAGCTACAGGCCAAAATCTACAGGTAGGCACTTTGCAAAAAACACCTCTGTTTTCCTTCAAAAATTTGGCTGTGTCCACGTTGCGCTTTGGGGCGTTTCCTGTCACGGGCGGTAGGCCTACCCACACAAGTGAGGTATCATTTGTATCAGGAGATGTGGGGGAACGCTGGGTGGAAGGAAATTTGTGGCTCCTCTCAGATTCCAGAACTTTCTGCCACAGAAATGTGAGGAACATGTGTTTTTTTAGCCAAATTTTGAGGTTTGCAAAGGATTCTGGGTAACAGAACCTGGTCCGAGCCACACAAGTCACCCCATCTTGGATTCCCCTAGGTCTCTAGTTTTCAGAAATGCACAGGTTTGGTAGGTTTCCCTAGGTGGCAGCTGAGCTACAGGCCAAAATCTACAGGTAGGCACTTTGCAAAAAACACCTCGGTTTTCCTTCAAAAATTTGGCTGTGTCCACGTTGCGCTTTGGGGCGTTTCCTGTCGCGGGCGCTAGGCCTACCTACACAAGTGAGGTATCATTTTTATCGGGAGATGTGGGGGAACACTGGGTGGAAGGAAATTTGTGGCTCCTCTCAGATTCCAGAACTTTCTGCCACAGAAATGTGAGGAACATGTGTTTTTTTAGCCAAATTCTGAGGTTTGCAAAGGATTCTGGGTAACAGAACCTGGTCCGAGCCACACAAGTCACCCCATCTTGGATTCCCCTAGGTCTCTAGTTTTCAGAAATACACAGGTTTGGTAGGTTTCCCTAGGTGGCGGCTGAGCTACAGGCCAAAATCTACAGGTAGGCACTTTGCAAAAAACACCTCTGTTTTCCTTCAAAAATTTGGCTGTGTCCACGTTGCGCTTTGGGGCGTTTCCTGTCACGGGCGGTAGGCCTACCCACACAAGTGAGGTATCATTTGTATCAGGAGATGTGGGGGAACGCTGGGTGGAAGGAAATTTGTGGCTCCTCTCAGATTCCAGAACTTTCTGCCACAGAAATGTGAGGAACATGTGTTTTTTTAGCCAAATTTTGAGGTTTGCAAAGGATTCTGGGTAACAGAACCTGGTCCGAGCCACACAAGTCACCCCATCTTGGATTCCCCTAGGTCTCTAGTTTTCAGAAATGCACAGGTTTGGTAGGTTTCCCTAGGTGGCGGCTGAGCTACAGGCCTAAATCTACAGGTAGGCACTTTGCAAAAACACCTCTGTTTTCCTTCAAAAATTTGGCTGTGTCCACGTTGCGCTTAGGGGCGTTTCCTGTCGCGGGCGCTAGGCCTACCTACACAAGTGAGGTATAATTTTTATCGGGAGATGTGGGGGAACACTGGGTGGAAGGAAACTTGTGGCTCCTCTCAGATTCCAGAACTTTCTGCCACAGAAATGTGAGGAACATGTGTTTTATTAGCCAAATTCTGAGGTTTGCAAAGGATTCTGGGTAACAGAACCTGGTCCGAGCCACACAAGTCACCCCATCTTGGATTCCCCTAGGTCTCTAGTTTTCAGAAATGCACAGGTTTGGTAGGTTTCCCTAGGTGGCGGCTGAGCTACAGGCCAAAATCTACAGGTAGGCACTTTGCAAAAAACACCTCTGTTTTCCTTCAAAAATTTGGCTGTGTCCACGTTGCGCTTTGGGGCGTTTCGTGTCGCGGGCGCTAGGCCTACCCACACAAGTGAGGTATCATTTTTATTGGGAGACGTGGGGGAACGCTGGGTGGAAGGAAATTTGTGGCTCCTCTCAGATTCCAGAACTTTCTGCCACAGAAATGTGAGGAACATGTGTTTTTTTAGCCACATTTTGAGGTTTGCAAAGGATTCTGGGTAACAGAACCTGGTCCGAGCCACACAAGTCACCCCATCTTGGATTCCCCTAGGTCTCTAGTTTTCAGAAATGCACAGGTTTGGTAGGTTTCCCTAGGTGGCGGCTGAGCTACAGGCCAAAATCTACAGGTAGGCACTTTGCAAAAAACACCTCTGTTTTCCTTCAAAAATTTGGCTGTGTCCACGTTGCGCTTTGGGGTGTTTCCTGTCGCGGGCGCTAGGCCTACCCACACAAATGAGATATCATTTTTATCGGGAGACATGGGGGAACGCTGGGTGGAAGGAAATTTGTGGCTCCTCTCAGATTCCAGAACTTTCTGCCACAGAAATGTGAGGAACATGTGTTTTTTTAGCCAAATTTTGAGGTTTGCAAAGGATTCTGGGTAACAGAACCTGGTCCGAGCCACACAAGTCACCCCATCTTGGATTCCCCTAGGTCTCTAGTTTTCAGAAATGCACAGGTTTGGTAGGTTTCCCTAGGTGGCGGCTGAGCTACAGGCCAAAATCTACAGGTAGACACTTTGCAAAAAACACCTCTGTTTTCCTACAAAAATGTGGCTGTGTCCACGTTGCGCTTTGGTGCGTTTCCTGTCACGGGCGCTAGGCCTACCCACACAAGTGAGGTATCATTTTTATCGGGAGACGTGGGGGAACGCTGGGTGGAAGGAAATTTGTGGCTGCTCTCAGATTCCAGAACTTTCTGCCACAGAAATGTGAGGAACATGTGTTTTTTTAGCCAAATTCTGAGGTTTGCAAAGGATTCTGGGTAACAGAACCTGGTCCGAGCCACACAAGTCACCCCATCTTGGATTCCCCTAGGTCTCTAGTTTTCAGAAATGCACAGGTTTGGTAGGTTTCCCTAGGTGGCGGCTGAGCTACAGGCCAAAATCTACAGGTAGACACTTTGCAAAAAACACCTCTGTTTTCCTTCAAAAATTTGGCTGTGTCCACGTTGCGCTTTGGGGCGTTTCCTGTCGCGGGCGCTAGTCCTACCCACACAAGTGAGGTATCATTTTTATCGGGAGACGTGGGGGCACGCTGGGTGGAAGGAAATTTGTGGCTCCTCTCAGATTCCAGAACTTTCTGCCACAGAAATGTGAGGAACATGTGTTTTGTTAGCCAAATTTTGAGGTTTGCAAAGGATTCTGGGTAACAGAACCTGGTCCGAGCCACACAAGTCACCCCATCTTGGATTCCCCTAGGTCTCTAGTTTTCAGAAATGCACAGGTTTGGTAGGTTTCCCTAGGTGGCGGCTGACCTACAGGCCAAAATCTACAGGTAGGCACTTTGCAAAAAACACCTCTGTTTTCCTTCAAAAATGTGGCTGTGTCCACGTTGCGCTTTAGGGCGTTTCCTGTTGCGGGCGCTAGGCCTACCCACACAAGTGAGGTATCATTTTTATCGGGAGACGTGGGGGAACGCTGGGTGGAAGGAAATTTGTGGCTCCTCTCAGATTCCAGAACTTTCTGCCACAGAAATTTGAGGAACATGTGTTTTTTTAGCCAAATTTTGAGGTTTGCAAAGGATTCTGGGTAACAGAACCTTGTCCGAGCCACACAAGTCACCCCATCTTGGATTCCCCTAGGTATCTAGTTTTCAGAAATGCACAGGTTTGGTAGGTTTCCCTAGGTGGCGGCTGAGCTACAGGCCAAAATCTACAGGTAGACACTTTGCAAAAAACACCTCTGTTTAACTTCAAAAATTTGGCTGTGTCCACGTTGCGCTTTGGGGCGTTTCCTGTCGCGGGCGCTAGGCCTACCCACACAAGTGAGGTATCATTTTTATCGGAGACGTGGGGGAACGCTGGGTGGAAGGAAATTTGTGGCTCCTCTCAGATTCCAGAACTTTCTGCCACAGAAATGTGAGGAACATGTGTTTTTTTAGCCATATTTGGAGGTTTGCAATGGGTTCTGGGTAACAGAACCTGGTCCGAGCCACACAAGTCACCCCATCTTGGATTCCCCTAGGTCTCTAGTTTTCAGAAATGCACAGGTTTGGTAGGTTTCCCTAGGTGGCGGCTGAGCTACAGGCCAAAATCTACAGGTAGGCACTTTGCAAAAAACACCTCTGTTTTCCTTCAAAAATTTGGCTGTGTCCACGTTGCGCTTTGGGGCGTTTCCTGTCGCGGGCGCTAGGCCTACCCACACAAGTGAGGTATCATTTTTATCGGGAGACGTGGGGGAATGCTGGGTGGTAGGAAATTTGTGGCTTCTCTCAGATTCCAGAACTTTCTGCCACAGAAATGTGAGGAACATGTGTTTTTTTAGCCAAATTTTGAGGTTTGCAAAGGATTCTGGGTAACAGAACCTGGTCCGAGCCACACAAGTCACCCCATCTTGGATTCCCCTAGATCTCTAGTTTTCAGAAATACACAGGTTTGGTAGGTTTCCCTAGGTGGCGGCTGAGCTACAGGCCAAAATCTACAGGTAGGCACTTTGCAAAAAACACCTCTGTTTTCCTTCAAAAATTTGGCTGTGTCCACGTTGCGCTTTGGGGCGTTTCCTGTCACGGGCGCTAGGCCTACCCACACAAGTGAGGTATCATTTGTATCGGGAGATGTGGGGGAACGCTGGGTGGAAGGAAATTTGTGGCTCCTCTCAGATTCCAGAACTTTCTGCCACAGAAATGTGAGGAACATGTGTTTTTTTAGCCAAATTTTGAGGTTTGCAAAGGATTCTGGGTAACAGAACCTGGTCCGAGCCACACAAGTCACCCCATCTTGGATTCCCCTAGGTCTCTACTTTTCAGAAATGCACAGGTTTGGTAGGTTTCCCTAGGTGGCGGCTGAGCTACAGGCCAAAATCTACAGGTAGGCACTTTGCAAAAAACACCTCGGTTTTCCTTCAAAAATTTGGCTGTGTCCACGTTGCGCTTTGGGGCGTTTCCTGTCGCGGGCGCTAGGCCTACCTACACAAGTGAGGTATCATTTTTATCGGGAGATGTGGGGGAACACTGGGTGGAAGGAAATTTGTGGCTCCTCTCAGATTCCAGAACTTTCTGCCACAGAAATGTGAGGAACATGTGTTTTTTTAGCCAAATTCTGAGGTTTGCAAAGGATTCTGGGTAACAGAACCTGGTCCGAGCCACACAAGTCACCCCATCTTGGATTCCCCTAGGTCTCTAGTTTTCAGAAATGCAAAGGTTTGGTAGGTTTCCCTAGGTGGCGGCTGAGCTACAGGCCAAAATCTACAGGTAGGCACTTTGCAAAAAACACTTCTGTTTTCCTTCAAAAATTTGGCTGTGTCCACGTTGCGCTTTGGGGTGTTTCCTGTCGCAGGCGCTAGGCCTACCCACACAAGTGAGGTATCTTTTTGATCGGGAGACGTGGGGGAACGCTGGGTGGAAGGAAATTTGTGGCTCCTCTCAGATTCCACAACTTTCTGCCACAGAAATGTGAGGAACATGTGTTTTTTTAGCCAAACTTTGAGGTTTGCAAAGGATTCTGGGTAACAGAACCTGGTCCGAGCCACACAAGTCACCCCATCTTGAATTCCCATAGGTCTCTAGTTTTCAGAAATGCAGAGGTTTGGTAGGTTTCCCTAGGTGGCGGCTGAGCTACAGGCCAAAATCTACAGGTAGGCACTTTGCAAAAAACACCTCTGTTTTCCTTCAAAAATTTGGCTGTGTCCACGTTGCGCTTTGGGGCGTTTCCTGTCGCGGGCGCTAGGCCTACCCACACAAGTGAGGTATCATTTTTATCGGGAGACGTGGGGGAACGCTGGGTGGAAGGAAATTTGTGGCTCCCCTCAGATTCCAGAACTTTCTGCCACAGAAATGTGAGGAACATGTGTTTTTTTAGCCAAATTTTGAGGTTTGCAAAGGATTCTGGGTAACAGAACCTGATCCGAGCCACACAAGTCACCCCATCTTGGATTCCCCTAGGTCTCTAGTTTTCAGAAATGCACAGGTTTGGTAGGTTTCCCTAGGTGGCGGCTGAGCTACAGGCCAAAATCTACAGGTAGGCACTTTGCAAAAACACCTCTGTTTTCCTTCAAAAATTTGGCTGTGTCCACGTTGCGCTTTGGGGCGTTTCCTGTCACGGGCGCTAGGCCTACCTACACAAGTGAGGTATCATTTTTATCGGGAGATGTGGGGGAACACTGGGTGGAAGGAAATTTGTGGCTCCTCTCAGATTCCAGAACTTTCTGCCACAGAAATGTGAGGAACATGTGTTTTATTAGCCAAATTCTGAGGTTTGCAAAGGATTCTGGGTAACAGAACCTGGTCCGAGCCACACAAGTCACCCCATCGTGGATTCCCCAAGGTCTCTAGTTTTCAGAAATGTACAGGTTTGGTAGGTTTCCCTAGGTGGCGGCTGAGCTACAGGCCAAAATCTACAGGTAGGCACTTTGCAAAAAACACCTCTGTTTTCCTTCAAAAATTTGTCTGTGTCCACGTTGCGCTTTGGGGAGTTTCCTGTCGCGGGCGCTAGGCCTACCCACACAAGTGAGGTATCATTTTTATCGGGAGACGTGGGGGAATGCTGGGTGGAAGGAAATTCGTGGCTCCTCTCAGATTCCTGAACTTTCTGCCACAGAAATGTGGGGAACATGTGTTTTTTTAGCCAAATTTTTAGGTTTGCAAAGGATTCTGGGTAACAGAACCTGGTCCGAGCCACACAAGTCACCCCATCTTGGATTCCCCTAGGTCTCTAGTTTTCAGAAATGCACAGGTTTGGTAGGTTTCCCTAGGTGGCGGCTGAGCTACAGGCCAAAATCTACAGGTAGGCACTTTGCAAAAAACACCTCTGTTTTCCTTCAAAAATTTGGCTGTGTCCACGTTGCGCTTTGGGGTGTTTCCTGTCGCGGGCGCTAGGCCTACCCACACAAATGAGATATCATTTTTATCGGGAGACATGGGGGAACGCTGGGTGGAAGGAAATTTGTGGCTCCTCTCAGATTCCAGAACTTTCTGCCACAGAAATGTGAGGAACATGTGTTTTTTTAGCCAAATTTTGAGGTTTGCAAAGGATTCTGGGTAACAGAACCTGGTCCGAGCCACACAAGTCACCCCATCTTGGATTCCCCTAGGTCTCTAGTTTTCAGAAATACACAGGTTTGGTAGGTTTCCCTAGGTGGCGGCTGAGCTACAGGCCAAAATCTACAGGTAGGCACTTTGCAAAAAACACCTCTGTTTTCCTTCAAAAATTTGGCTGTGTCCACGTTGCGCTTTGGGGCGTTTCCTGTCACGGGCGGTAGGCCTACCCACACAAGTGAGGTATCATTTGTATCAGGAGATGTGGGGGAACGCTGGGTGGAAGGAAATTTGTGGCTCCTCTCAGATTCCAGAACTTTCTGCCACAGAAATGTGAGGAACATGTGTTTTTTTAGCCAAATTTTGAGGTTTGCAAAGGATTCTGGGTAACAGAACCTGGTCCGAGCCACACAAGTCACCCCATCTTGGATTCCCCTAGGTCTCTAGTTTTCAGAAATGCACAGGTTTGGTAGGTTTCCCTAGGTGGCGGCTGAGCTACAGGCCTAAATCTACAGGTAGGCACTTTGCAAAAACACCTCTGTTTTCCTTCAAAAATTTGGCTGTGTCCACGTTGCGCTTAGGGGCGTTTCCTGTCGCGGGCGCTAGGCCTACCTACACAAGTGAGGTATAATTTTTATCGGGAGATGTGGGGGAACACTGGGTGGAAGGAAACTTGTGGCTCCTCTCAGATTCCAGAACTTTCTGCCACAGAAATGTGAGGAACATGTGTTTTATTAGCCAAATTCTGAGGTTTGCAAAGGATTCTGGGTAACAGAACCTGGTCCGAGCCACACAAGTCACCCCATCTTGGATTCCCCTAGGTCTCTAGTTTTCAGAAATGCACAGGTTTGGTAGGTTTCCCTAGGTGGCGGCTGAGCTACAGGCCAAAATCTACAGGTAGGCACTTTGCAAAAAACACCTCTGTTTTCCTTCAAAAATTTGGCTGTGTCCACGTTGCGCTTTGGGGCGTTTCGTGTCGCGGGCGCTAGGCCTACCCACACAAGTGAGGTATCATTTTTATTGGGAGACGTGGGGGAACGCTGGGTGGAAGGAAATTTGTGGCTCCTCTCAGATTCCTGAACTTTCTGCCACAGAAATGTGAGGAACATGTGTTTTTTTAGCCACATTTTGAGGTTTGCAAAGGATTCTGGGTAACAGAACCTGGTCCGAGCCACACAAGTCACCCCATCTTGGATTCCCCTAGGTCTCTAGTTTTCAGAAATGCACAGGTTTGGTAGGTTTCCCTAGGTGGCGGCTGAGCTACAGGCCAAAATCTACAGGTAGGCACTTTGCAAAAAACACCTCTGTTTTCCTTCAAAAATTTGGCTGTGTCCACGTTGCGCTTTGGGGTGTTTCCTGTCGCGGGCGCTAGGCCTACCCACACAAATGAGATATCATTTTTATCGGGAGACATGGGGGAACGCTGGGTGGAAGGAAATTTGTGGCTCCTCTCAGATTCCAGAACTTTCTGCCACAGAAATGTGAGGAACATGTGTTTTTTTAGCCAAATTTTGAGGTTTGCAAAGGATTCTGGGTAACAGAACCTGGTCCGAGCCACACAAGTCACCCCATCTTGGATTCCCCTAGGTCTCTAGTTTTCAGAAATGCACAGGTTTGGTAGGTTTCCCTAGGTGGCGGCTGAGCTACAGGCCAAAATCTACAGGTAGACACTTTGCAAAAAACACCTCTGTTTTCCTACAAAAATGTGGCTGTGTCCACGTTGCGCTTTGGTGCGTTTCCTGTCACGGGCGCTAGGCCTACCCACACAAGTGAGGTATCATTTTTATCGGGAGACGTGGGGGAACGCTGGGTGGAAGGAAATTTGTGGCTGCTCTCAGATTCCAGAACTTTCTGCCACAGAAATGTGAGGAACATGTGTTTTTTTAGCCAAATTCTGAGGTTTGCAAAGGATTCTGGGTAACAGAACCTGGTCCGAGCCACACAAGTCACCCCATCTTGGATTCCCCTAGGTCTCTAGTTTTCAGAAATGCACAGGTTTGGTAGGTTTCCCTAGGTGGCGGCTGAGCTACAGGCCAAAATCTACAGGTAGACACTTTGCAAAAAACACCTCTGTTTTCCTTCAAAAATTTGGCTGTGTCCACGTTGCGCTTTGGGGCGTTTCCTGTCGCGGGCGCTAGTCCTACCCACACAAGTGAGGTATCATTTTTATCGGGAGACGTGGGGGCACGCTGGGTGGAAGGAAATTTGTGGCTCCTCTCAGATTCCAGAACTTTCTGCCACAGAAATGTGAGGAACATGTGTTTTGTTAGCCAAATTTTGAGGTTTGCAAAGGATTCTGGGTAACAGAACCTGGTCCGAGCCACACAAGTCACCCCATCTTGGATTCCCCTAGGTCTCTAGTTTTCAGAAATGCACAGGTTTGGTAGGTTTCCCTAGGTGGCGGCTGACCTACAGGCCAAAATCTACAGGTAGGCACTTTGCAAAAAACACCTCTGTTTTCCTTCAAAAATGTGGCTGTGTCCACGTTGCGCTTTAGGGCGTTTCCTGTTGCGGGCGCTAGGCCTACCCACACAAGTGAGGTATCATTTTTATCGGGAGACGTGGGGGAACGCTGGGTGGAAGGAAATTTGTGGCTCCTCTCAGATTCCAGAACTTTCTGCCACAGAAATTTGAGGAACATGTGTTTTTTTAGCCAAATTTTGAGGTTTGCAAAGGATTCTGGGTAACAGAACCTTGTCCGAGCCACACAAGTCACCCCATCTTGGATTCCCCTAGGTATCTAGTTTTCAGAAATGCACAGGTTTGGTAGGTTTCCCTAGGTGGCGGCTGAGCTACAGGCCAAAATCTACAGGTAGACACTTTGCAAAAAACACCTCTGTTTAACTTCAAAAATTTGGCTGTGTCCACGTTGCGCTTTGGGGCGTTTCCTGTCGCGGGCGCTAGGCCTACCCACACAAGTGAGGTATCATTTTTATCGGAGACGTGGGGGAACGCTGGGTGGAAGGAAATTTGTGGCTCCTCTCAGATTCCAGAACTTTCTGCCACAGAAATGTGAGGAACATGTGTTTTTTTAGCCATATTTGGAGGTTTGCAATGGGTTCTGGGTAACAGAACCTGGTCCGAGCCACACAAGTCACCCCATCTTGGATTCCCCTAGGTCTCTAGTTTTCAGAAATGCACAGGTTTGGTAGGTTTCCCTAGGTGGCGGCTGAGCTACAGGCCAAAATCTACAGGTAGGCACTTTGCAAAAAACACCTCTGTTTTCCTTCAAAAATTTGGCTGTGTCCACGTTGCGCTTTGGGGCGTTTCCTGTCGCGGGCGCTAGGCCTACCCACACAAGTGAGGTATCATTTTTATCGGGAGACGTGGGGGAATGCTGGGTGGTAGGAAATTTGTGGCTTCTCTCAGATTCCAGAACTTTCTGCCACAGAAATGTGAGGAACATGTGTTTTTTTAGCCAAATTTTGAGGTTTGCAAAGGATTCTGGGTAACAGAACCTGGTCCGAGCCACACAAGTCACCCCATCTTGGATTCCCCTAGATCTCTAGTTTTCAGAAATACACAGGTTTGGTAGGTTTCCCTAGGTGGCGGCTGAGCTACAGGCCAAAATCTACAGGTAGGCACTTTGCAAAAAACACCTCTGTTTTCCTTCAAAAATTTGGCTGTGTCCACGTTGCGCTTTGGGGCGTTTCCTGTCACGGGCGCTAGGCCTACCCACACAAGTGAGGTATCATTTGTATCGGGAGATGTGGGGGAACGCTGGGTGGAAGGAAATTTGTGGCTCCTCTCAGATTCCAGAACTTTCTGCCACAGAAATGTGAGGAACATGTGTTTTTTTAGCCAAATTTTGAGGTTTGCAAAGGATTCTGGGTAACAGAACCTGGTCCGAGCCACACAAGTCACCCCATCTTGGATTCCCCTAGGTCTCTACTTTTCAGAAATGCACAGGTTTGGTAGGTTTCCCTAGGTGGCGGCTGAGCTACAGGCCAAAATCTACAGGTAGGCACTTTGCAAAAAACACCTCGGTTTTCCTTCAAAAATTTGGCTGTGTCCACGTTGCGCTTTGGGGCGTTTCCTGTCGCGGGCGCTAGGCCTACCTACACAAGTGAGGTATCATTTTTATCGGGAGATGTGGGGGAACACTGGGTGGAAGGAAATTTGTGGCTCCTCTCAGATTCCAGAACTTTCTGCCACAGAAATGTGAGGAACATGTGTTTTTTTAGCCAAATTCTGAGGTTTGCAAAGGATTCTGGGTAACAGAACCTGGTCCGAGCCACACAAGTCACCCCATCTTGGATTCCCCTAGGTCTCTAGTTTTCAGAAATGCAAAGGTTTGGTAGGTTTCCCTAGGTGGCGGCTGAGCTACAGGCCAAAATCTACAGGTAGGCACTTTGCAAAAAACACTTCTGTTTTCCTTCAAAAATTTGGCTGTGTCCACGTTGCGCTTTGGGGTGTTTCCTGTCGCAGGCGCTAGGCCTACCCACACAAGTGAGGTATCTTTTTGATCGGGAGACGTGGGGGAACGCTGGGTGGAAGGAAATTTGTGGCTCCTCTCAGATTCCACAACTTTCTGCCACAGAAATGTGAGGAACATGTGTTTTTTTAGCCAAACTTTGAGGTTTGCAAAGGATTCTGGGTAACAGAACCTGGTCCGAGCCACACAAGTCACCCCATCTTGAATTCCCATAGGTCTCTAGTTTTCAGAAATGCAGAGGTTTGGTAGGTTTCCCTAGGTGGCGGCTGAGCTACAGGCCAAAATCTACAGGTAGGCACTTTGCAAAAAACACCTCTGTTTTCCTTCAAAAATTTGGCTGTGTCCACGTTGCGCTTTGGGGCGTTTCCTGTCGCGGGCGCTAGGCCTACCCACACAAGTGAGGTATCATTTTTATCGGGAGACGTGGGGGAACGCTGGGTGGAAGGAAATTTGTGGCTCCCCTCAGATTCCAGAACTTTCTGCCACAGAAATGTGAGGAACATGTGTTTTTTTAGCCAAATTTTGAGGTTTGCAAAGGATTCTGGGTAACAGAACCTGATCCGAGCCACACAAGTCACCCCATCTTGGATTCCCCTAGGTCTCTAGTTTTCAGAAATGCACAGGTTTGGTAGGTTTCCCTAGGTGGCGGCTGAGCTACAGGCCAAAATCTACAGGTAGGCACTTTGCAAAAACACCTCTGTTTTCCTTCAAAAATTTGGCTGTGTCCACGTTGCGCTTTGGGGCGTTTCCTGTCACGGGCGCTAGGCCTACCTACACAAGTGAGGTATCATTTTTATCGGGAGATGTGGGGGAACACTGGGTGGAAGGAAATTTGTGGCTCCTCTCAGATTCCAGAACTTTCTGCCACAGAAATGTGAGGAACATGTGTTTTATTAGCCAAATTCTGAGGTTTGCAAAGGATTCTGGGTAACAGAACCTGGTCCGAGCCACACAAGTCACCCCATCGTGGATTCCCCAAGGTCTCTAGTTTTCAGAAATGTACAGGTTTGGTAGGTTTCCCTAGGTGGCGGCTGAGCTACAGGCCAAAATCTACAGGTAGGCACTTTGCAAAAAACACCTCTGTTTTCCTTCAAAAATTTGTCTGTGTCCACGTTGCGCTTTGGGGAGTTTCCTGTCGCGGGCGCTAGGCCTACCCACACAAGTGAGGTATCATTTTTATCGGGAGACGTGGGGGAATGCTGGGTGGAAGGAAATTCGTGGCTCCTCTCAGATTCCTGAACTTTCTGCCACAGAAATGTGGGGAACATGTGTTTTTTTAGCCAAATTTTTAGGTTTGCAAAGGATTCTGGGTAACAGAACCTGGTCCGAGCCACACAAGTCACCCCATCTTGGATTCCCCTAGGTCTCTAGTTTTCAGAAATGCACAGGTTTGGTAGGTTTCCCTAGGTGGCGGCTGAGCTACAGGCCTAAATCTACAGGTAGGCACTTTGCAAAAACACCTCTGTTTTCCTTCAAAAATTTGGCTGTGTCCACGTTGCGCTTAGGGGCGTTTCCTGTCGCGGGCGCTAGGCCTACCCACACAAGTGAGGTATCATTTTTATCGGGAGACGTGGGGGAACGCTGGGTGGAAGGAAATTTATGGCTCCCCTCAGATTCCAGAACTTTCTGCCACAGAAATGTGAGGAACATGTGTTTTTTTAGCCAAATTTTGAGGTTTGCAAAGGATTCTGGGTAACAGAACCTGGTCCGAGCCACACAAGTCACCCCATCTTGGATTCCCCTAGGTCTCTAGTTTTCAGAAATGCACAGGTTTGGTAAGTTTCCCTAGGTGGCGGCTGAGCTACAGGGCAAAATCTACAGGTAGACACTTTGGAAAAAACACCTCTGTTTTCCTTACAAAATTTGGCTGTGTCCACGTTGCGCTTTGGGGCGTTTTCTGTCGCGGGCGCTAGGCCTACCCACACAAGTGAGGTATCATTTTTATCGGGAGACGTGGGGGAACGCTGGGTGGAAGGAAATTTGTGGCTCCTCTCAGATTCCAGAACTTTCTGCCACAGAAATTCGAGGAACATGTGTTTTTTTAGCCAAATTTGGAGGTTTGCAATGGATTCTGGGTAACAGAACCTGGTCCGAGCCACACAAGTCACCCCATCTTGGATTCCCCTAGGTCTCTAGTTTTCAGAAATGCACAGGTTTGGTAGGTTTCTCTAGGGGGCGGCTGAGCTACAGGCCAAAATCTACAGGTAGGCACTTTGCAAAAAACACCTCTGTTTTCCTTCAAAAATTTGGCTGTGTCCACGTTGCGCTTTGGGGCGTTTCCTGTCGCGGGCGCTAGGCCTACCCACACAAGTGAGGTATCATTTTTATCGGGAGACGTGGGGGAACGCTGGGTGGAAGGAAATTTGTGGCTCCTCTCAGATTCCAGAACTTTCTGCCACAGAAATGTGAGGAACATGTTTTTTTTAGCCAAATTTTGAGGTTTGCAAAGGATTCTGGGTAACAGAACCTGGTCCGAGCCACACAAGTCACCCCATCTTGGATTCCCCTAGGTCTCTAGTTTTCAGAAATGCACAGGTTTGGTAGGTTTCCCTAGGTGGCTGCTGAGCTACAGGCCAAAATCTACAGGAAGGCACTTTGCAAAAAACACCTCTGTTTTCCTTCAAAAATTTGGCTGTGTCCACGTTGCGCTTTGGGGCGTTTCCTGTCGCGGACGCTAGGCCTACCCACACAAGTGAGGTATCATTTTTATCGGGAGACGTGGGGGAATGCTGGGTGGAAGGAAATTCGTGGCTCCTCTCAGATTCCAGAACTTTCTGCCACAGAAATGTGGGGAACATGTGTTTTTTTAGCCAAATTTTTAGGTTTGCAAAGGATTCTGGGTAACAGAACCTGGTCCGAGCCACACAAGTCACCCCATCTTGGATTCCCCTAGGTCTCTAGTTTTCAGAAATGCACAGGTTTGGTAGGTTTCCCTAGGTTGCGGCTGAGCTACAGGCCTAAATCTACAGGTAGGCACTTTGCAAAAACACCTCTGTTTTCCTTCAAAAATTTGGCTGTGTCCACGTTGCGCTTAGGGGCGTTTCCTGTCGCGGGCGCTAGGCCTACCCACACAAGTGAGGTATCATTTTTATCGGGAGACGTGGGGGAACGCTGGGTGGAAGGAAATTTGTGGCTCCCCTCAGATTCCAGAACTTTCTGCCACAGAAATGTGAGGAACATGTGTTCTTTTAGCCAAATTTTGAGGTTTGCAAAGGATTCTGGGTAACAGAACCTGGTCCGAGCCACACAAGTCACCCCATCTTGGATTCCCCTAGGTCTCTAGTTTTCAGAAATGCACAGGTTTGGTAAGTTTCCCTAGGTGGCGGCTGAGCTACAGGGCAAAATCTACAGGTAGACACTTTGGAAAAAACACCTCTGTTTTCCTTAAAAAATTTGGCTGTGTCCACGTTGCGCTTTGGGGCGTTTTCTGTCGCGGGCGCTAGGCCTACCCACACAAGTGAGGTATCATTTTTATCGGGAGACGTGGGGGAACGCTGGGTGGAAGGAAATTTGTGGCTCCTCTCAGATTCCAGAACTTTCTGCCACAGAAATGTGAGGAACATGTTTTTTTTAGCCAAATTTTGAGGTTTGCAAAGGATTCTGGGTAACAGAACCTGGTCCGAGCCACACAAGTCACCCCATCTTGGATTCCCCTAGGTCTCTAGTTTTCAGAAATGCACAGGTTTGGTAGGTTTCCCTAGGTGGCTGCTGAGCTACAGGCCAAAATCTACAGGAAGGCACTTTGCAAAAAACACCTCTGTTTTCCTTCAAAAATTTGGCTGTGTCCACGTTGCGCTTTGGGGCGTTTCCTGTCGCGGACGCTAGGCCTACCTACACAAGTGAGGTATCATTTTTATTGGGAGACGTGGGGGAACGCTGGGTGGAAGGAAATTTGTGGCTCCTCTCAGATTCCAGAACTTTCTGCCACAGATATGTGGGGAACATGTGTTTTTTTAGCCAAATTTTGAGGTTTGCAAAGGATTCTGGGTAACAGAACCTGGTCCGAGCCACACAAGTCACCCCATCTTGGATTCCCCTAGGTCTCTAGTTTTCAGAAATGCACAGGTTTGGTAGGTTTCCCTAGGTGGCGGCTGAGCTACAGGCCAAAATCTACAGGTAGGCACTTTGCAAAAACACCTCTGTTTTCCTTCAAAAATGTGGCTGTGTCCACGTTGCGCTTTGGGGCGTTTCCTGTCGCGGGCGCTAGGCCTACCCACACAAGTGAGGTATCATTTTTATCGGGAGACGTGGGGGAATGCTGGGTGGAAGGAAATTTGTGGCTTTCTCAGATTCCAGAACTTTCTGCCACAGAAATGTGAGGAACATGTGTTTTATTAGCCAAATTCTGAGGTTTGCAAAGGATTCTGGGTAACAGAACCTGGTCCGAGCCACACAAGTCACCCCATCTTGGATTCCCCTAGGTCTCTAGTTTTCAGAAATGCACAGGTTTGGTAGGTTTCCCTAGGTGGCGGCTGAGCTACAGGCCAAAATCTACAGGTAGGCACTTTGCAAAAAACACCTCTGTTTTCCTTCAAAAATTTGGCTGTGTCCACGTTGCGCTTTGGGGCGTTTCCTGTCGCGGGCGCTAGTCCTACCCACACAAGTGAGGTATCATTTTTATCGGGAGACGTGGGGGCACGCTGGGTGGAAGGAAATTTGTGGCTCCTCTCAGATTCCAGAACTTTCTGCCACAGAAATGTGAGGAACATGTGTTTTGTTAGCCAAATTTTGAGGTTTGCAAAGGATTCTGGGTAACAGAACCTGGTCCGAGCCACACAAGTCACCCCATCTTGGATTCCCCTAGGTCTCTAGTTTTCAGAAATGCACAGGTTTGGTAGGTTTCCCTAGGTGGGGGCTGAGCTACAGGCCAAAATCTACAGGTAGGCACTTTGCAAAAAACACCTCTGTTTTCCTTCAAAAATGTGGCTGTGTCCACGTTGCGCTTTAGGGCGTTTCCTGTTGCGGGGGCTAGGCCTACCCACACAAGTGAGGTATCATTTTTATCGGGAGACGTGGGGGAACGCTGGGTGGAAGGAAATTTGTGGCTCCTCTCAGATTCCAGAACTTTCTGCCACAGAAATTTGAGGAACATGTGTTTTTTTAGCCAAATTTTGAGGTTTGCAAAGGATTCTGGGTAACAGAACCTTGTCCGAGCCACACAAGTCACCCCATCTTGGATTCCCCTAGGTATCTAGTTTTCAGAAATGCACACGTTTGGTAGGTTTCCCTAGGTGGCGGCTGAGCTACAGGCCAAAATCTACAGGTAGACACTTTGCAAAAAACACCTCTGTTTAACTTCAAAAATTTGGCTGTGTCCACGTTGAGCTTTGGGGCGTTTCCTGTCGCGGGCGCTAGGCCTACCCACACAAGTGAGGTATCATTTTTATCGGAGACGTGGGGGAACGCTGGGTGGAAGGAAATTTGTGGCTCCTCTCAGATTCCAGAACTTTCTGCCACAGAAATGTGAGGAACATGTGTTTTTTTAGCCAAATTTTGAGGTTTGCAAAGGATTCTGGGTAACAGAACCTGGTCCGAGCCACACAAGTCACCCCATCTTGGATTCCCCTAGGTCTCTAGTTTTCAGAAATGCACAGGTTTGGTAGGTTTTCCTAGGTGGCGGCTGAGCTACAGGCCAAAATCTACAGGTAGGCACTTTGCAAAAAACACCTCTGTTTTCCTTCAAAAATTTGGCTGTGTCCACGTTGCGCTTTGGGGCGTTTCCTGTCACGGGCGGTAGGCCTACCCACACAAGTGAGGTATCATTTGTATCGGGAGATGTGGGGGAACGCTGGGTGGAAGGAAATGTGTGGCTCCTCTCAGATTCCAGAACTTTCTGCCACAGAAATGTGAGGAACATGTGTTTTTTTAGCCAGATTTTGAGGTTTGCAAAGGATTCTGGGTAACAGAACCTGGTCCGAGCCACACAAGTCACCCCATCTTGGATTCCCCTAGGTCTCTAGTTTTCAGAAATGCACAGGTTTGGTAGGTTTCCCTAGGTGGCGGCTGAGCTACAGGCCAAAATCTACAGGTAGGCACTTTGCAAAAAACACCTCGGTTTTCCTTCAAAAATGTGGCTGTGTCCACGTTGCGCTTTGGGGCGTTTCCTGTCGCGGGCGCTAGGCCTACCTACACAAGTGAGGTATCATTTTTATCGGGAGATGTGGGGGAACACTGGGTGGAAGGAAATTTGTGGCTCCTCTCAGATTCCAGAACTTTCTGCCACAGAAATGTGAGGAACATGTGTTTTTTTAGCCAAATTCTGAGGTTTGCAAAGGATTCTGGGTAACAGAACCTGGTCCGAGCCACACAAGTCACCCCATCTTGGATTCCCCTAGGTCTCTAATTTTCAGAAATGCAAAGGTTTGGTAGGTTTCCCTAGGTGGCGGCTGAGCTACAGGCCAAAATCTACAGGTAGGCACTTTGCAAAAAACACTTCTGTTTTCCTTCAAAAATTTGGCTGTGTCCACGTTGCGCTTTGGGGTGTTTCCTGTCGCAGGCGCTAGGCCTACCCACACAAGTGAGGTATCTTTTTTATCAGGAGACGTGGGGGAACGCTGGGTGGAAGGAAATTTGTGGCTCCTCTCAGATTCCAGAACTTTCTGCCACAGAAATGTGAGGAACATGTGTTTTTTTAGCCAAACTTTGAGGTTTGCAAAGGATTCTGGGTAACAGAACCTGGTCCGAGCCACACAAGTCACCCCATCTTGAATTCCCATAGGTCTCTAGTTTTCAGAAATGCAGAGGTTTGGTAGGTTTCCCTAGGTGGCGGCTGAGCTACAGGCCAAAATCTACAGGTAGGCACTTTGCAAAAAACACCTCTGTTTTCCTTCAAAAATTTGGCTGTGTCCACGTTGCGCTTTGGGGCGTTTCCTGTCGCGGGAGCTAGGCCTACCCACACAAGTGAGGTATCATTTTTATCGGGAGACGTGGGGGAACGCTGGGTGGAAGGAAATTTGTGGCTCCCCTCAGATTCCAGAACTTTCTGCCACAGAAATGTGAGGATCATGTGTTTTTTTAGCCAAATTTTGAGGTTTGCAAAGGATTCTGGGTAACAGAACCTGGTCCGAGCCACACAAGTCATCCCATCTTGGATTCCCCTAGGTCTCTAGTTTTCAGAAATGCACAGGTTTGGTAGGTTTCCCTAGGTGGCGGCTGAGCTACAGGCCAAAATCTACAGGTAGGCACTTTGCAAAAACACCTCTGTTTTCCTTCAAAAATTTGGCTGTGTCCACGTTGCGCTTTGGGACGTTTCCTGTCACGGGCGCTAGGCCTACCTACACAAGTGAGGTATCATTTTTATAGGGAGATGTGGGGGAACACTGGGTGGAAGGAAATTTGTGGCTCCTCTCAGATTCCAGAACTTTCTGCCACAGAAATGTGAGGAACATGTGTTTTATTAGCCAAATTCTGAGGTTTGCAAAGGATTCTGGGTAACAGAACCTGGTCCGAACCACACAAGTCACCCCATCGTGGATTCCCCAAGGTCTCTAGTTTTCAGAAATGCACAGGTTTGGTAGGTTTCCCTAGGTGGTGGCTGAGCTACAGGCCAAAATCTACAGGTAGGCACTTTGCAAAAAACACCTCTGTTTTCCTTCAAAAATTTGGCTGTGTCCAAGTTGCGCTTTGGGGAGTTTCCTGTCGCGGGCGCTAGGCCTACCCACACAAGTGAGGTATCATTTTTATCGGGAGACGTGGGGGAATGCTGGGTGGAAGGAAATTCGTGGCTCCTCTCAGATTCCAGAACTTTCTGCCACAGAAATGTGGGGAACATGTGTTTTTTTAGCCAAATTTTTAGGTTTGCAAAGGATTCTGGGTAACAGAACCTGGTCCGAGCCACACAAGTCACCCCATCTTGGATTCCCCTAGGTCTCTAGTTTTTAGAAATGCACAGGTTTGGTAGGTTTCCCTAGGTGGCGGCTGAGCTACAGGCCAAAATCTACAGGTAGGCACTTTGCAAAAACACCTCTGTTTTCCTTCAAAAATTTGTCTGTGTCCACGTTGCGCTTAGGGGCGTTTCCTGTCGCGGGCGCTAGGCATACCTACACAAGTGAGGTATCATTTTTATCGGGAGATGTGGGGGAACACTGGGTGGAAGGAAATTTGTGGCTCCTCTCAGATTCCAGAACTTTCTGCCACAGAAATGTGAGGAACATGTGTTTTATTAGCCAAATTCTGAGGTTTGCAAAGGATTCTGGGTAACAGAACCTGGTCCGAGCCACACAAGTCACCCCATCTTGGATTCCCCTAGGTCTCTAGTTTTCAGAAATGCACAGGTTTGGTAGGTTTCCCTAGGTGGCGGCTGAGCTACAGGCCAAAATCTACAGGTAGGCACTTTGCAAAAAACACCTCTGTTTCCCTTCAAAAATTTGGCTGTGTCCACGTTGCGCTTTGGGGCGTTTCGTGTCGCGGGCGCTAGGCCTACCCACACAAGTGAGGTATCATTTTTATTGGGAGACGTGGGGGAACGCTGGGTGGAAGGAAATTTGTGGCTCCTCTCAGATTCCAGAACTTTCTGCCACAGAAATGTGAGGAACATGTGTTTTTTTAGCCAAATTTTGAGGTTTGCAAAGGATTCTGGGTAACAGAACCTGGTCCGAGCCACACAAGTCACCCCATCTTGGATTCCCCTAGGTCTCTAGTTTTCAGAAATGCACAGGTTTGGTAGGTTTCCCTAGGTGGCGGCTGAGCTACAGGCCAAAATCTACAGGTAGGCACTTTGCAAAAAACACCTCTGTTTTCCTTCAAAAATTTGGCTGTGTCCACGTTGCGCTTTGGGGTGTTTCCTGTCGCCGGCGCTAGGCCTACCCACACAAATGAGATATCATTTTTATCGGGAGACGTGGGGGAACGCTGGGTGGAAGGAAATTTGTGGCTCCTCTCAGATTCCAGAACTTTCTGCCACAGAAATGTGAGGAACATGTGTTTTTTTAGCCAAATTTTGAGGTTTGCAAAGGATTCTGGGTAACAGAACCTGGTCTGAGCCACACAAGTCACCCCATCTTGGATTCCCCTAGGTCTCTAGTTTTCAGAAATGCACAGGTTTGGTAGGTTTCCCTAGGTGGCGGCTGAGCTACAGGCCAAAATCTACAGGTAGACACTTTGCAAAAAACACCTCTGTTTTCCTTCAAAAATGTGGCTGTGTCCACGTTGCGCTTTGGTGCGTTTCCTGTCGCGGGCGCTAGGCCTACCCACACAAGTGAGGTATCATTTTTATCGGGAGACGTGGGGGAACGCTGGGTGGAAGGAAATTTGTGGCTCCTCTCATATTCCAGAACTTTCTGCCACAGAAATGTGAGGAACATGTGTTTTTTTAGCCAAATTCTGAGGTTTGCAAAGGATTCTGGGTAACAGAACCTGGTCCGAGCCACACAAGTCACCCCATCTTGGATTCCCCTAGGTCTCTAGTTTTCAGAAATGCACAGGTTTGGTAGGTTTCCCTAGGTGGCGGCTGAGCTACAGGCCAAAATCTACAGGTAGGCACTTTGCAAAAAACACCTCTGTTTTCCTTCAAAAATTTGGCTGTGTCCACGTTTCGCTTTGGGGCGTTTCCTGTTGCGGGCGCTAGGCCTACCCACACAATTGAGGTATCATTTTTATCGGGAGACGTGGGGGCACGCTGGGTGGAAGGAAATTTGTGGCTCCTCTCAGATTCCAGAACTTTCTGCCACAGAAATGTGAGGAACATGTGTTTTATTAGCCAAATTCTGAGGTTTGCAAAGGATTCTGGGTAACAGAACCTGGTCCGAGCCACACAAGTCACCCCATCTTGGATTCCCCTAGGTCTCTAGTTTTCAGAAATGCACAGGTTTGGTAGGTTTCCCTAGGTGGCGGCTGAGCTACAGGCCAAAATCTACAGGTAGGCACTTTGCAAAAAACACCTCTGTTTTCCTTCAAAAATTTGGCTGTGTCCACGTTGCGCTTTGGGGCGTTTCCTGTCGCGGGCGCTAGTCCTACCCACACAAGTGAGGTATCATTTTTATCGGGAGACGTGGGGGCACGCTGGGTGGAAGGAAATTTGTGGCTCCTCTCAGATTCCAGAACTTTCTGCCACAGAAATGTGAGGAACATGTGTTTTGTTAGCCAAATTTTGAGGTTTGCAAAGGATTCTGGGTAACAGAACCTGGTCCGAGCCACACAAGTCACCCCATCTTGGATTCCCCTAGGTCTCTAGTTTTCAGAAATGCACAGGTTTGGTAGGTTTCCCTAGGTGGCGGCTGAGCTACAGGCCAAAATCTACAGGTAGGCACTTTGCAAAAAACACCTCTGTTTTCCTTCAAAAATGTGGCTGTGTCCACGTTGCGCTTTAGGGCGTTTCCTGTTGCGGGCGCTAGGCCTACCCACACAAGTGAGGTATCATTTTTATCGGGAGACGTGGGGGAACGCTGGGTGGAAGGAAATTTGTGGCTCCTCTCAGATTCCAGAACTTTCTGCCACAGAAATTTGAGGAACATGTGTTTTTTTAGCCAAATTTTGAGGTTTGCAAAGGATTCTGGGTAACAGAACCTTGTCCGAGCCACACAAGTCACCCCATCTTGGATTCCCCTAGGTCTCTAGTTTTCAGAAATGCACAGGTTTGGTAGGTTTCCCTAGGTGGCGGCTGAGCTACAGGCCAAAATCTACAGGTAGGCACTTTGCAAAAAACACCTCGGTTTTCCTTCAAAAATGTGGCTGTGTCCACGTTGCGCTTTGGGGCGTTTCCTGTCGCGGGCGCTAGGCCTACCTACACAAGTGAGGTATCATTTTTATCGGGAGATGTGGGGGAACACTGGGTGGAAGGAAATTTGTGGCTCCTCTCAGATTCCAGAACTTTCTGCTACAGAAATGTGAGGAACATGTGTTTTTTTAGCCAAATTCTGAGGTTTGCAAAGGATTCTGGGTAACAGAACCTGGTCCGAGCCACACAAGTCACCCCATCTTGGATTCCCCTAGGTCTCTAGTTTTCAGAAATGCAAAGGTTTGGTAGGTTTCCCTAGGTGGCGGCTGAGCTACAGGCCAAAATCTACAGGTAGGCACTTTGCAAAAAACACTTCTGTTTTCCTTCAAAAATTTGGCTGTGTCCACGTTGCGCTTTGGGGTGTTTCCTGTCGCAGGCGCTAGGCCTACCCACACAAGTGAGGTATCTTTTTTATCGGGAGACGTGGGGGAACGCTGGGTGGAAGGAAATTTGTGGCTCCTCTCAGATTCCAGAACTTTCTGCCACAGAAATGTGAGGAACATGTGTTTTTTTAGCCAAACTTTGAGGTTTGCAAAGGATTCTGGGTAACAGAACCTGGTCCGAGCCACACAAGTCACCCCATCTTGAATTCCCATAGGTCTCTAGTTTTCAGAAATGCAGAGGTTTGGTAGGTTTCCCTAGGTGGCGGCTGAGCTACAGGCCAAAATCTACAGGTAGGCACTTTGCAAAAAACACCTCTGTTTTCCTTCAAAAATTTGGCTGTGTCCACGTTGCGCTTTGGGGCGTTTCCTGTCGCGGGAGCTAGGCCTACCCACACAAGTGAGGTATCATTTTTATCGGGAGACGTGGGGGAACGCTGGGTGGAAGGAAATTTGTGGCTCCCCTCAGATTCCAGAACTTTCTGCCACAGAAATGTGAGGAACATGTGTTTTTTTAGCCAAATTTTGAGGTTTGCAAAGGATTCTGGGTAACAGAACCTGGTCCGAGCCACACAAGTCACCCCATCTTGGATTCCCCTAGGTCTCTAGTTTTCAGAAATGCACAGGTTTGGTAGGTTTCCCTAGGTGGCGGCTGAGCTACAGGCCAAAATCTACAGGTAGGCACTTTGCAAAAACACCTCTGTTTTCCTTCAAAAATTTGGCTGTGTCCACGTTGCGCTTTGGGACGTTTCCTGTCACGGGCGCTAGGCCTACCTACACAAGTGAGGTATCATTTTTATAGGGAGATGTGGGGGAACACTGGGTGGAAGGAAATTTGTGGCTCCTCTCAGATTCCAGAACTTTCTGCCACAGAAATGTGAGGAACATGTGTTTTATTAGCCAAATTCTGAGGTTTGCAAAGGATTCTGGGTAACAGAACCTGGTCCGAACCACACAAGTCACCCCATCGTGGATTCCCCAAGGTCTCTAGTTTTCAGAAATGCACAGGTTTGGTAGGTTTCCCTAGGTGGTGGCTGAGCTACAGGCCAAAATCTACAGGTAGGCACTTTGCAAAAAACACCTCTGTTTTCCTTCAAAAATTTGGCTGTGTCCAAGTTGCGCTTTGGGGAGTTTCCTGTCGCGGGCGCTAGGCCTACCCACACAAGTGAGGTATCATTTTTATCGGGAGACGTGGGGGAATGCTGGGTGGAAGGAAATTCGTGGCTCCTCTCAGATTCCAGAACTTTCTGCCACAGAAATGTGGGGAACATGTGTTTTTTTAGCCAAATTTTTAGGTTTGCAAAGGATTCTGGGTAACAGAACCTGGTCCGAGCCACACAAGTCACCCCATCTTGGATTCCCCTAGGTCTCTAGTTTTTAGAAATGCACAGGTTTGGTAGGTTTCCCTAGGTGGCGGCTGAGCTACAGGCCAAAATCTACAGGTAGGCACTTTGCAAAAACACCTCTGTTTTCCTTCAAAAATTTGTCTGTGTCCACGTTGCGCTTAGGGGCGTTTTCTGTCGCGGGCGCTAGGCATACCTACACAAGTGAGGTATAATTTTTATCGGGAGATGTGGGGGAACACTGGGTGGAAGGAAATTTGTGGCTCCTCTCAGATTCCAGAACTTTCTGCCACAGAAATGTGAGGAACATGTGTTTTATTAGCCAAATTCTGAGGTTTGCAAAGGATTCTGGGTAACAGAACCTGGTCCGAGCCACACAAGTCACCCCATCTTGGATTCCCCTAGGTCTCTAGTTTTCAGAAATGCACAGGTTTGGTAGGTTTCCCTAGGTGGCGGCTGAGCTACAGGCCAAAATCTACAGGTAGGCACTTTGCAAAAAACACCTCTGTTTTCCTTCAAAAATTTGGCTGTGTCCACGTTGCGCTTTGGGGCGTTTCGTGTCGCGGGCGCTAGGCCTACCCACACAAGTGAGGTATCATTTTTATTGGGAGACGTGGGGGAACGCTGGGTGGAAGGAAATTTGTGGCTCCTCTCAGATTCCAGAACTTTCTGCCACAGAAATGTGAGGAACATGTGTTTTTTTAGCCAAATTTTGAGGTTTGCAAAGGATTCTGGGTAACAGAACCTGGTCCGAGCCACACAAGTCACCCCATCTTGGATTCCCCTAGGTCTCTAGTTTTCAGAAATGCACAGGTTTGGTAGGTTTCCCTAGGTGGCGGCTGAGCTACAGGCCAAAATCTACAGGTAGGCACTTTGCAAAAAACACCTCTGTTTTCCTTCAAAAATTTGGCTGTGTCCACGTTGCGCTTTGGGGTGTTTCCTGTCGCGGGCGCTAGGCCTACCCACACAAATGAGATATCATTTTTATCGGGAGACGTGGGGGAACGCTGGGTGGAAGGAAATTTGTGGCTCCTCTCAGATTCCAGAACTTTCTGCCACAGAAATGTGAGGAACATGTGTTTTTTTAGCCAAATTTTGAGGTTTGCAAAGGATTCTGGGTAACAGAACCTGGTCTGAGCCACACAAGTCACCCCATCTTGGATTCCCCTAGGTCTCTAGTTTTCAGAAATGCACAGGTTTGGTAGGTTTCCCTAGGTGGCGGCTGAGCTACAGGCCAAAATCTACAGGTAGACACTTTGCAAAAAACACCTCTGTTTTCCTTCAAAAATGTGGCTGTGTCCACGTTGCGCTTTGGTGCGTTTCCTGTCGCGGGCGCTAGGCCTACCCACACAAGTGAGGTATCATTTTTATCGGGAGACGTGGGGGAACGCTGGGTGGAAGGAAATTTGTGGCTCCTCTCAGATTCCAGAACTTTCTGCCACAGAAATGTGAGGAACATGTGTTTTTTTAGCCAAATTCTGAGGTTTGCAAAGGATTCTGGGTAACAGAACCTGGTCCGAGCCACACAAGTCACCCCATCTTGGATTCCCCTAGGTCTCTAGTTTTCAGAAATGCACAGGTTTGGTAGGTTTCCCTAGGTGGCGGCTGAGCTACAGGCCAAAATCTACAGGTAGGCACTTTGCAAAAAACACCTCTGTTTTCCTTCAAAAATTTGGCTGTGTCCACGTTTCGCTTTGGGGCGTTTCCTGTCGCGGGCGCTAGGCCTACCCACTCAATTGAGGTATCATTTTTATCGGGAGACGTGGGGGCACGCTGGGTGGAAGGAAATTTGTGGCTCCTCTCAGATTCCAGAACTTTCTGCCACAGAAATGTGAGGAACATGTGTTTTATTAGCCAAATTCTGAGGTTTGCAAAGGATTCTGGGTAACAGAACCTGGTCCGAGCCACACAAGTCACCCCATCTTGGATTCCCCTAGGTCTCTAGTTTTCAGAAATGCACAGGTTTGGTAGGTTTCCCTAGGTGGCGGCTGAGCTACAGGCCAAAATCTACAGGTAGGCACTTTGCAAAAAACACCTCTGTTTTCCTTCAAAAATTTGGCTGTGTCCACGTTGCGCTTTGGGGCGTTTCCTGTCGCGGGCGCTAGTCCTACCCACACAAGTGAGGTATCATTTTTATCGGGAGACGTGGGGGCACGCTGGGTGGAAGGAAATTTGTGGCTCCTCTCAGATTCCAGAACTTTCTGCCACAGAAATGTGAGGAACATGTGTTTTGTTAGCCAAATTTTGAGGTTTGCAAAGGATTCTGGGTAACAGAACCTGGTCCGAGCCACACAAGTCACCCCATCTTGGATTCCCCTAGGTCTCTAGTTTTCAGAAATGCCCAGGTTTGGTAGGTTTCCCTAGGTGGCGGCTGAGCTACAGGCCAAAATCTACAGGTAGGCACTTTGCAAAAAACACCTCTGTTTTCCTTCAAAAATGTGGCTGTGTCCACGTTGCGCTTTAGGGCGTTTCCTGTTGCGGGCGCTAGGCCTACCCACACAAGTGAGGTATCATTTTTATCGGGAGACGTGGGGGAACGCTGGGTGGAAGGAAATTTGTGGCTCCTCTCAGATTCCAGAACTTTCTGCCACAGAAATTTGAGGAACATGTGTTTTTTTAGCCAAATTTTGAGGTTTGCAAAGGATTCTGGGTAACAGAACCTTGTCCGAGCCACACAAGTCACCCCATCTTGGATTCCCCTAGGTATCTAGTTTTCAGAAATGCACAGGTTTGGTAGGTTTCCCTAGGTGGCGGCTGAGCTACAGGCCAAAATCTACAGGTAGACACTTTGCAAAAAACACCTCTGTTTAACTTCAAAAATTTGGCTGTGTCCACGTTGCGCTTTGGGGCGTTTCCTGTCGCGGGCGCTAGGCCTACCCACACAAGTGAGGTATCATTTTTATCGGAGACGTGGGGGAACGCTGGGTGGAAGGAAATTTGTGGCTCCTCTCAGATTCCAGAACTTTCTGCCACAGAAATGTGAGGAACATGTGTTTTTTTAGCCATATTTGGAGGTTTGCAATGGATTCTGGGTAACAGAACCTGGTCCGAGCCACACAAGTCACCCCATCTTGGATTCCCCTAGGTCTCTAGTTTTCAGAAATGCACAGGTTTGGTAGGTTTCCCTAGGTGGCGGCTGAGCTACAGGCCAAAATCTACAGGTAGGCACTTTGCAAAAAACACCTCTGTTTTCCTTCAAAAATTTGGCTGTGTCCACGTTGCGCTTTGGGGCGTTTCCTGTCGCGGGCGCTAGGCCTACCCACACAAGTGAGGTATCATTTTTATCGGGAGACGTGGGGGAATGCTGGGTGGTAGGAAATTTGTGGCTTCTCTCAGATTCCAGAACTTTCTGCCACAGAAATGTGAGGAACATGTGTTTTTTTAGCCAAATTTTGAGGTTTGCAAAGGATTCTGGGTAACAGAACCTGGTCCGAGCCACACAAGTCACCCCATCTTGGATTCCCCTAGGTCTCTAGTTTTCAGAAATACACAGGTTTGGTAGGTTTCCCTAGGTGGCGGCTGAGCTACAGGGCAAAATCTACAGGTAGGCACTTTGCAAAAAACACCTCTGTTTTCCTTAAAAAATTTGGCTGTGTCCACGTTGCGCTTTGGGGCGTTTCCTGTCACGGGCGGTAGGCCTACCCACACAAGTGAGGTATCATTTGTATCGGGAGATGTGGGGGAACGCTGGGTGGAAGGAAATTTGTGGCTCCTCTCAGATTCCAGAACTTTCTGCCACAGAAATGTGAGGAACATGTGTTTTTTTAGCCAAATTTTGAGGTTTGCAAAGGATTCTGGGTAACAGAACCTGGTCCGAGCCACACAAGTCACCCCATCTTGGATTCCCCTAGGTCTCTAGTTTTCAGAAATGCACAGGTTTGGTAGGTTTCCCTAGGTGGCGGCTGAGCTACAGGCCAAAATCTACAGGTAGGCACTTTGCAAAAAACACCTTGGTTTTCCTTCAAAAATTTGGCTGTGTCCACGTTGCGCTTTGGGGCGTTTCCTGTCGCGGGCGCTAGGCCTACCTACACAAGTGAGGTATCATTTTTATCGGGAGATGTGGGGGAACACTGGGTGGAAGGAAATTTGTGGCTCCTCTCAGATTCCAGAACTTTCTGCCACAGAAATGTGAGGAACATGTGTTTTTTTAGCCAAATTCTGAGGTTTGCAAAGGATTCTGGGTAACAGAATCTGGTCCGAGCCACACAAGTCACCCCATCTTGGATTCCCCTAGGTCTCTAGTTTTCAGAAATGCAAAGGTTTGGTAGGTTTCCCTAGGTGGCGGCTGAGCTACAGGCCAAAATCTACAGGTAGGCACTTTGCAAAAAACACTTCTGTTTTCCTTCAAAAATTTGGCTGTGTCCACGTTGCGCTTTGGGGTGTTTCCTGTCGCAGGCGCTAGGCCTACCCACACAAGTGAGGTATCTTTTTTATCGGGAGACTTGGGGGAACGCTGGGTGGAAGGAAATTTGTGGCTCCTCTCAGATTCCAGAACTTTCTGCCACAGAAATGTGAGGAACATGTGTTTTTTTAGCCAAACTTTGAGGTTTGCAAAGGATTCTGGGTAACAGAACCTGGTCCGAGCCACACAAGTCACCCCATCTTGAATTCCCATAGGTCTCTAGTTTTCAGAAATGCAGAGGTTTGGTAGGTTTCCCTAGGTGGCGGCTGAGCTACAGGCCAAAATCTACAGGTAGGCACTTTGCAAAAAACACCTCTGTTTTCCTTCAAAAATTTGGCTGTGTCCACGTTGCGCTTTGGGGCGTTTCCTGTCGCGGGCGCTAGGCCTACCCACACAAGTGAGGTATCATTTTTATCGGGAGACGTGGGGGAACGCTGGGTGGAAGGAAATTTGTGGCTCCCCTCAGATTCCAGAACTTTCTGCCACAGAAATGTGAGGAACATGTGTTTTTTTAGCCAAATTTTGAGGTTTGCAAAGGATTCTGGGTAACAGAACCTGATCCGAGCCACACAAGTCACCCCATCTTGGATTCCCCTAGGTCTCTAGTTTTCAGAAATGCACAGGTTTGGTAGGTTTCCCTAGGTGGCGGCTGAGCTACAGGCCAAAATCTACAGGTAGGCACTTTGCAAAAACACCTCTGTTTTCCTTCAAAAATTTGGCTGTGTCCACGTTGCGCTTTGGGGCGTTTCCTGTCACGGGCGCTAGGCCTACCTACACAAGTGAGGTATCATTTTTATCGGGAGATGTGGGGGAACACTGGGTGGAAGGAAATTTGTGGCTCCTCTCAGATTCCAGGAACTTCTGCCACAGAAATGTGAGGAACATGTGTTTTATTAGCCAAATTCTGAGGTTTGCAAAGGATTCTGGGTAACAGAACCTGGTCCGAGCCACACAAGTCACCCCATCGTGGATTCCCCAAGGTCTCTAGTTTTCAGAAATGTACAGGTTTGGTAGGTTTCCCTAGGTGGCGGCTGAGCTACAGGCCAAAATCTACAGGTAGGCACTTTGCAAAAAACACCTCTGTTTTCCTTCAAAAATTTGGCTGTGTCCACGTTGCCCTTTGGGGAGTTTCCTGTCGCGGGCGCTAGGCCTACCCACACAAGTGAGGTATCATTTTTATCGGGAGACGTGGGGGAATGCCTGGGTGGAAGGAAATTCGTGGCTCCTCTCAGATTCCAGAACTTTCTGCCACAGAAATGTGGGGGAACATGTGTTTTTTTAGCCAAATTTTTAGGTTTGCAAAGGATTCTGGGTAACAGAACCTGGTCCGAGCCACACAAGTCACCCCATCTTGGATTCCCCTAGGTCTCTAGTTTTCAGAAATGCACAGGTTTGGTAGGTTTCCCTAGGTGGCGGCTGAGCTACAGGCCTAAATCTACAGGTAGGCACTTTGCAAAAACACCTCTGTTTTCCTTCAAAAATTTGGCTGTGTCCACGTTGCGCTTAGGGGCGTTTCCTGTCGCGGGCGCTAGGCCTACCTACACAAGTGAGGTATAATTTTTATCGGGAGATGTGGGGGAACACTGGGTGGAAGGAAATTTGTGGCTCCTCTCAGATTCCAGAACTTTCTGCCACAGAAATGTGAGGAACATGTGTTTTATTAGCCAAATTCTGAGGTTTGCAAAGGATTCTGGGTAACAGAACCTGGTCCGAGCCACACAAGTCACCCCATCTTGGATTCCCCTAGGTCTCTAGTTTTCAGAAATGCACAGGTTTGGTAGGTTTCCCTAGGTGGCGGCTGAGCTACAGGCCAAAATCTACAGGTAGGCACTTTGCAAAAAACACCTCTGTTTTCCTTCAAAAATTTGGCTGTGTCCACGTTGCGCTTTGGGGCGTTTCGTGTCGCGGGCGCTAGGCCTACCCACACAAGTGAGGTATCATTTTTATTGGGAGACGTGGGGGGAACGCTGGGTGGAAGGAAATTTGTGGCTCCTCTCAGATTCCAGAACTTTCTGCCACAGAAATGTGAGGAACATGTGTTTTTTTAGCCACATTTTGAGGTTTGCAAAGGATTCTGGGTAACAGAACCTGGTCCGAGCCACACAAGTCACCCCATCTTGGATTCCCCTAGGTCTCTAGTTTTCAGAAATGCACAGGTTTGGTAGGTTTCCCTAGGTGGCGGCTGAGCTACAGGCCAAAATCTACAGGTAGGCACTTTGCAAAAAACACCTCTGTTTTCCTTCAAAAATTTGGCTGTGTCCACGTTGCGCTTTGGGGTGTTTCCTGTCGCGGGCGCTAGGCCTACCCACACAAATGAGATATCATTTTTATCGGGAGACGTGGGGGAACGCTGGGTGGAAGGAAATTTGTGGCTCCTCTCAGATTCCAGAACTTTCTGCCACAGAAATGTGAGGAACATGTGTTTTTTTAGCCAAATTTTGACGTTTGCAAAGGATTCTGGGTAACAGAACCTGGTCCGAGCCACACAAGTCACCCCATCTTGGATTCCCCTAGGTCTCTAGTTTTCAGAAATGCACAGGTTTGGTAGGTTTCCCTAGGTGGCGGCTGAGCTACAGGCCAAAATCTACAGGTAGACACTTTGCAAAAAACACCTCTGTTTTCCTACAAAAATGTGGCTGTGTTCACGTTGCGCTTTGGTGCGTTTCCTGTCGCGGGCGCTAGGCCTACCCACACAAGTGAGGTATCATTTTTATCGGGAGACGTGGGGGGAACGCTGGGTGGAAGGAAATTTGTGGCTGCTCTCAGATTCCAGAACTTTCTGCCACAGAAATGTGAGGAACATGTGTTTTTTTAGCCAAATTCTGAGGTTTGCAAAGGATTCTGGGTAACAGAACCTGGTCCGAGCCACACAAGTCACCCCATCTTGGATTCCCCTAGGTCTCTAGTTTTCAGAAATGCACAGGTTTGGTAGGTTTCCCTAGGTGGCGGCTGAGCTACAGGCCAAAATCTACAGGGAGACACTTTGCAAAAAACACCTCTGTTTTCCTTCAAAAATTTGGCTGTGTCCACGTTGCGCTTTGGGGCGTTTCCTGTCGCGGGCGCTAGTCCTACCCACACAAGTGAGGTATCATTTTTATCGGGAGACGTGGGGGCACGCTGGGTGGAAGGAAATTTGTGGCTCCTCTCAGATTCCAGAACTTTCTGCCACAGAAATGTGAGGAACATGTGTTTTGTTAGCCAAATTTTGAGGTTTGCAAAGGATTCTGGGTAACAGAACCTGGTCCGAGCCACACAAGTCACCCCATCTTGGATTCCCCTAGGTCTCTAGTTTTCAGAAATGCACAGGTTTGGTAGGTTTCCCTAGGTGGCGGCTGAGCTACAGGCCAAAATCTACAGGTAGGCACTTTGCAAAAAACACCTCTGTTTTCCTTCAAAAATGTGGCTGTGTCCACGTTGCGCTTTAGGGCGTTTCCTGTTGCGGGCGCTAGGCCTACCCACACAAGTGAGGTATCATTTTTATCGGGAGACGTGGGGGAACGCTGGGTGGAAGGAAATTTGTGGCTCCTCTCAGATTCCAGAACTTTCTGCCACAGAAATTTGAGGAACATGTGTTTTTTTAGCCAAATTTTGACGTTTGCAAAGGATTCTGGGTAACAGAACCTTGTCCGAGCCACACAAGTCACCCCATCTTGGATTCCCCTAGGTATCTAGTTTTCAGAAATGCACAGGTTTGGTAGGTTTCCCTAGGTGGCGGCTGAGCTACAGGCCAAAATCTACAGGTAGACACTTTGCAAAAAACACCTCTGTTTAACTTCAAAAATTTGGCTGTGTCCACGTTGCGCTTTGGGGCGTTTCCTGTCGCGGGCGCTAGGCCTACCCACACAAGTGAGGTATCATTTTTATCGGAGACGTGGGGGAACGCTGGGTGGAAGGAAATTTGTGGCTCCTCTCAGATTCCAGAACTTTCTGCCACAGAAATGTGAGGAACATGTGTTTTTTTAGCCATATTTGGAGGTTTGCAATGGATTCTGGGTAACAGAACCTGGTCCGAGCCACACAAGTCACCCCATCTTGGATTCCCCTAGGTCTCTAGTTTTCAGAAATGCACAGGTTTGGTAGGTTTCCCTAGGTGGCGGCTGAGCTACAGGCCAAAATCTACAGGTAGGCACTTTGCAAAAAACACCTCTGTTTTCCTTCAAAAATTTGGCTGTGTCCACGTTGCGCTTTGGGGCGTTTCCTGTCGCGGGCGCTAGTCCTACCCACACAAGTGAGGTATCATTTTTATCGGGAGACGTGGGGGCACGCTGGGTGGAAGGAAATTTGTGGCTCCTCTCAGATTCCAGAACTTTCTGCCACAGAAATGTGAGGAACATGTGTTTTTTTAGCCAAATTCTGAGGTTTGCAAAGGATTCTGGGTAACAGAACCTGGTCCGAGCCACACAAGTCACCCCATCTTGGATTCCCCTAGGTCTCTAGTTTTCAGAAATGCACAGGTTTGGTAGGTTTCCCTAGGTGGCGGCTGAGCTACAGTCCAAAATCTACAGGTAGACACTTTGCAAAAAACACCTCTGTTTTCCTTCAAAAATTTGGCTGTGTCCACGTTGCGCTTTGGGGCGTTTCCTGTCGCGGGCGCTAGTCCTACCCACACAAGTGAGGTATCATTTTTATCGGGAGACGTGGGGGCACGCTGGGTGGAAGGAAATTTGTGGCTCCTCTCAGATTCCAGAACTTTCTGCCACAGAAATGTGAGGAACATGTGTTTTGTTAGCCAAATTTTGAGGTTTGCAAAGGATTCTGGGTAACAGAACCTGGTCCGAGCCACACAAGTCACCCCATCTTGGATTCCCCTAGGTCTCTAGTTTTCAGAAATGCACAGGTTTGGTAGGTTTCCCTAGGTGGCGGCTGAGCTACAGGCCAAAATCTACAGGTAGGCACTTTGCAAAAAACACCTCTGTTTTCCTTCAAAAATGTGGCTGTGTCCACGTTGCGCTTTAGGGTGTTTCCTGTTGCGGGCGCTAGGCCTACCCACACAAGTGAGGTATCATTTTTATCGGGAGACGTGGGGGAACGCTGGGTGGAAGGAAATTTGTGGCTCCTCTCAGATTCCAGAACTTTCTGCCACAGAAATTTGAGGAACATGTGTTTTTTTAGCCAAATTTTGAGGTTTGCAAAGGATTCTGGGTAACAGAACCTTGTCCGAGCCACACAAGTCACCCCATCTTGGATTCCCCTAGGTATCTAGTTTTCAGAAATGCACAGGTTTGGTAGGTTTCCCTAGGTGGCGGCTGAGCTACAGGCCAAAATCTACAGGTAGACACTTTGCAAAAAACACCTCTGTTTAACTTCAAAAATTTGGCTGTGTCCACGTTGCGCTTTGGGGCGTTTCCTGTCGCGGGCGCTAGGCCTACCCACACAAGTGAGGTATCATTTTTATCGGAGACGTGGGGGGAACGCTGGGTGGAAGGAAATTTGTGGCTCCTCTCAGATTCCAGAACTTTCTGCCACAGAAATGTGAGGAACATGTGTTTTTTTAGCCATATTTGGAGGTTTGCAATGGGTTCTGGGTAACAGAACCTGGTCCGAGCCACACAAGTCACCCCATCTTGGATTCCCCTAGGTCTCTAGTTTTCAGAAATGCACAGGTTTGGTAGGTTTCCCTAGGTGGCGGCTGAGCTACAGGCCAAAATCTACAGGTAGGCACTTTGCAAAAAACACCTCTGTTTTCCTTCAAAAATTTGGCTGTGTCCACGTTGCGCTTTGGGGCGTTTCCTGTCGCGGGCGCTAGGCCTACCCACACAAGTGAGGTATCATTTTTATCGGGAGACGTGGGGGAATGCTGGGTGGTAGGAAATTTGTGGCTTCTCTCAGATTCCAGAACTTTCTGCCACAGAAATGTGAGGAACATGTGTTTTTTTAGCCAAATTTTGAGGTTTGCAAAGGATTCTGGGTAACAGAACCTGGTCCGAGCCACACAAGTCACCCCATCTTGGATTCCCCTAGATCTCTAGTTTTCAGAAATACACAGGTTTGGTAGGTTTCCCTAGGTGGCGGCTGAGCTACAGGCCAAAATCTACAGGTAGGCACTTTGCAAAAAACACCTCTGTTTTCCTTCAAAAATTTGGCTGTGTCCACGTTGCGCTTTGGGGCGTTTCCTGTCACGGGCGGTAGGCCTACCCACACAAGTGAGGTATCATTTGTATCGGGAGATGTGGGGGAACGCTGGGTGGAAGGAAATTTGTGGCTCCTCTCAGATTCCAGAACTTTCTGCCACAGAAATGTGAGGAACATGTGTTTTTTTAGCCAAATTTTGAGGTTTGCAAAGGATTCTGGGTAACAGAACCTGGTCCGAGCCACACAAGTCACCCCATCTTGGATTCCCCTAGGTCTCTACTTTTCAGAAATGCACAGGTTTGGTAGGTTTCCCTAGGTGGCGGCTGAGCTACAGGCCAAAATCTACAGGTAGGCACTTTGCAAAAAACACCTCGGTTTTCCTTCAAAAATTTGGCTGTGTCCACGTTGCGCTTTTGGGCGTTTCCTGTCGCGGGCGCTAGGCCTACCTACACAAGTGAGGTATCATTTTTATCGGGAGATGTGGGGGAACACTGGGTGGAAGGAAATTTGTGGCTCCTCTCAGATTCCAGAACTTTCTGCCACAGAAATGTGAGGAACATGTGTTTTTTTAGCCAAATTCTGAGGTTTGCAAAGGATTCTGGGTAACAGAACCTGGTCCGAGCCACACAAGTCACCCCATCTTGGATTCCCCTAGGTCTCTAGTTTTCAGAAATGCAAAGGTTTGGTAGGTTTCCCTAGGTGGCGGCTGAGCTACAGGCCAAAATCTACAGGTAGGCACTTTGCAAAAAACACTTCTGTTTTCCTTCAAAAATTTGGCTGTGTCCACGTTGCGCTTTGGGGTGTTTCCTGTCGCAGGCGCTAGGCCTACCCACACAAGTGAGGTATCTTTTTGATCGGGAGACGTGGGGGAACGCTGGGTGGAAGGAAATTTGTGGCTCCTCTCAGATTCCAGAACTTTCTGCCACAGAAATGTGAGGAACATGTGTTTTTTTAGCCAAACTTTGAGGTTTGCAAAGGATTCTGGGTAACAGAACCTGGTCCGAGCCACACAAGTCACCCCATCTTGAATTCCCATAGGTCTCTAGTTTTCAGAAATGCAGAGGTTTGGTAGGTTTCCCTAGGTGGCGGCTGAGCTACAGGCCAAAATCTACAGGTAGGCACTTTGCAAAAAACACCTCTGTTTTCCTTCAAAAATTTGGCTGTGTCCACGTTGCGCTTTGGGGCGTTTCCTGTCGCGGGCGCTAGGCCTACCCACACAAGTGAGGTATCATTTTTATCGGGAGACGTGGGGGAACGCTGGGTGGAAGGAAATTTGTGGCTCCCCTCAGATTCCAGAACTTTCTGCCACAGAAATGTGAGGAACATGTGTTTTTTTAGCCAAATTTTGAGGTTTGCAAAGGATTCTGGGTAACAGAACCTGATCCGAGCCACACAAGTCACCCCATCTTGGATTCCCCTAGGTCTCTAGTTTTCAGAAATGCACAGGTTTGGTAGGTTTCCCTAGGTGGCGGCTGAGCTACAGGCCAAAATCTACAGGTAGGCACTTTGCAAAAACACCTCTGTTTTCCTTCAAAAATTTGGCTGTGTCCACGTTGCGCTTTGGGGCGTTTCCTGTCACGGGCGCTAGGCCTACCTACACAAGTGAGGTATCATTTTTATCGGGAGATGTGGGGGAACACTGGGTGGAAGGAAATTTGTGGCTCCTCTCAGATTCCAGAACTTTCTGCCACAGAAATGTGAGGAACATGTGTTTTATTAGCCAAATTCTGAGGTTTGCAAAGGATTCTGGGTAACAGAACCTGGTCCGAGCCACACAAGTCACCCCATCGTGGATTCCCCAAGGTCTCTAGTTTTCAGAAATGTACAGGTTTGGTAGGTTTCCCTAGGTGGCGGCTGAGCTACAGGCCAAAATCTACAGGTAGGCACTTTGCAAAAAACACCTCTGTTTTCCTTCAAAAATTTGTCTGTGTCCACGTTGCGCTTTGGGGAGTTTCCTGTCGCGGGCGCTAGGCCTACCCACACAAGTGAGGTATCATTTTTATCGGGAGACGTGGGGGAATGCTGGGTGGAAGGAAATTCGTGGCTCCTCTCAGATTCCAGAACTTTCTGCCACAGAAATGTGGGGAACATGTGTTTTTTTAGCCAAATTTTTAGGTTTGCAAAGGATTCTGGGTAACAGAACCTGGTCCGAGCCACACAAGTCACCCCATCTTGGATTCCCCTAGGTCTCTAGTTTTCAGAAATGCACAGGTTTGGTAGGTTTCCCTAGGTGGCGGCTGAGCTACAGGCCTAAATCTACAGGTAGGCACTTTGCAAAAACACCTCTGTTTTCCTTCAAAAATTTGGCTGTGTCCACGTTGCGCTTAGGGGCGTTTCCTGTCGCGGGCGCTAGGCCTACCCACACAAGTGAGGTATCATTTTTATCGGGAGACGTGGGGGAACGCTGGGTGGAAGGAAATTTATGGCTCCCCTCAGATTCCAGAACTTTCTGCCACAGAAATGTGAGGAACATGTGTTTTTTTAGCCAAATTTTGAGGTTTGCAAAGGATTCTGGGTAACAGAACCTGGTCCGAGCCACACAAGTCACCCCATCTTGGATTCCCCTAGGTCTCTAGTTTTCAGAAATGCACAGGTTTGGTAAGTTTCCCTAGGTGGCGGCTGAGCTACAGGGCAAAATCTACAGGTAGACACTTTGGAAAAAACACCTCTGTTTTCCTTACAAAATTTGGCTGTGTCCACGTTGCGCTTTGGGGCGTTTTCTGTCGCGGGCGCTAGGCCTACCCACACAAGTGAGGTATCATTTTTATCGGGAGACGTGGGGGAACGCTGGGTGGAAGGAAATTTGTGGCTCCTCTCAGATTCCAGAACTTTCTGCCACAGAAATTCGAGGAACATGTGTTTTTTTAGCCAAATTTGGAGGTTTGCAATGGATTCTGGGTAACAGAACCTGGTCCGAGCCACACAAGTCACCCCATCTTGGATTCCCCTAGGTCTCTAGTTTTCAGAAATGCACAGGTTTGGTAGGTTTCTCTAGGGGGCGGCTGAGCTACAGGCCAAAATCTACAGGTAGGCACTTTGCAAAAAACACCTCTGTTTTCCTTCAAAAATTTGGCTGTGTCCACGTTGCGCTTTGGGGCGTTTCCTGTCGCGGGCGCTAGGCCTACCCACACAAGTGAGGTATCATTTTTATCGGGAGACGTGGGGGAACGCTGGGTGGAAGGAAATTTGTGGCTCCTCTCAGATTCCAGAACTTTCTGCCACAGAAATGTGAGGAACATGTTTTTTTTAGCCAAATTTTGAGGTTTGCAAAGGATTCTGGGTAACAGAACCTGGTCCGAGCCACACAAGTCACCCCATCTTGGATTCCCCTAGGTCTCTAGTTTTCAGAAATGCACAGGTTTGGTAGGTTTCCCTAGGTGGCGGCTGAGCTACAGGCCAAAATCTACAGGTAGGCACTTTGCAAAAAACACCTCTGTTTTCCTTCAAAAATGTGGCTGTGTCCACGTTGCGCTTTGGGGCGTTTCCTGTCGCGGACGCTAGGCCTACCCACACAAGTGAGGTATCATTTTTATCGGGAGACGTGGGGGAACGCTGGGTGGAAGGAAATTTGTGGCTCCTCTCAGATTCCAGAACTTTCTGCCACAGAAATTTGAGGAACATGTGTTTTTTTAGCCAAATTTTGAGGTTTGCAAAGGATTCTGGGTAACAGAACCTTGTCCGAGCCACACAAGTCACCCCATCTTGGATTCCCCTAGGTATCTAGTTTTCAGAAATGCACACGTTTGGTAGGTTTCCCTAGGTGGCGGCTGAGCTACAGGCCAAAATCTACAGGTAGACACTTTGCAAAAAACACCTCTGTTTAACTTCAAAAATTTGGCTGTGTCCACGTTGCGCTTTGGGGCGTTTCCTGTCGCGGGCGCTAGGCCTACCCACACAAGTGAGGTATCATTTTTATCGGAGACGTGGGGGAACGCTGGGTGGAAGGAAATTTGTGGCTCCTCTCAGATTCCAGAACTTTCTGCCACAGAAATGTGAGGAACATGTGTTTTTTTAGCCAAATTTTGAGGTTTGCAAAGGATTCTGGGTAACAGAACCTGGTCCGAGCCACACAAGTCACCCCATCTTGGATTCCCCTAGGTCTCTAGTTTTCAGAAATGCACAGGTTTGGTAGGTTTTCCTAGGTGGCGGCTGAGCTACAGGCCAAAATCTACAGGTAGGCACTTTGCAAAAAACACCTCTGTTTTCCTTCAAAAATTTGGCTGTGTCCACGTTGCGCTTTGGGGCGTTTCCTGTCACGGGCGGTAGGCCTACCCACACAAGTGAGGTATCATTTGTATCGGGAGATGTGGGGGAACGCTGGGTGGAAGGAAATGTGTGGCTCCTCTCAGATTCCAGAACTTTCTGCCACAGAAATGTGAGGAACATGTGTTTTTTTAGCCAGATTTTGAGGTTTGCAAAGGATTCTGGGTAACAGAACCTGGTCCGAGCCACACAAGTCACCCCATCTTGGATTCCCCTAGGTCTCTAGTTTTCAGAAATGCACAGGTTTGGTAGGTTTCCCTAGGTGGCGGCTGAGCTACAGGCCAAAATCTACAGGTAGGCACTTTGCAAAAAACACCTCGGTTTTCCTTCAAAAATGTGGCTGTGTCCACGTTGCGCTTTGGGGCATTTCCTGTCGCGGGCGCTAGGCCTACCTACACAAGTGAGGTATCATTTTTATCGGGAGATGTGGGGGAACACTGGGTGGAAGGAAATTTGTGGCTCCTCTCAGATTCCAGAACTTTCTGCCACAGAAATGTGAGGAACATGTGTTTTTTTAGCCAAATTCTGAGGTTTGCAAAGGATTCTGGGTAACAGAACCTGGTCCGAGCCACACAAGTCACCCCATCTTGGATTCCCCTAGGTCTCTAGTTTTCAGAAATGCAAAGGTTTGGTAGGTTTCCCTAGGTGGCGGCTGAGCTACAGGCCAAAATCTACAGGTAGGCACTTTGCAAAAAACACTTCTGTTTTCCTTCAAAAATTTGGCTGTGTCCACGTTGCGCTTTGGGGTGTTTCCTGTCGCAGGCGCTAGGCCTACCCACACAAGTGAGGTATCTTTTTTATCGGGAGACGTGGGGGAACGCTGGGTGGAAGGAAATTTGTGGCTCCTCTCAGATTCCAGAACTTTCTGCCACAGAAATGTGAGGAACATGTGTTTTTTTAGCCAAACTTTGAGGTTTGCAAAGGATTCTGGGTAACAGAACCTGGTCCGAGCCACACAAGTCACCCCATCTTGAATTCCCATAGGTCTCTAGTTTTCAGAAATGCAGAGGTTTGGTAGGTTTCCCTAGGTGGCGGCTGAGCTACAGGCCAAAATCTACAGGTAGGCACTTTGCAAAAAACACCTCTGTTTTCCTTCAAAAATTTGGCTGTGTCCACGTTGCGCTTTGGGGCGTTTCCTGTCGCGGGAGCTAGGCCTACCCACACAAGTGAGGTATCATTTTTATCGGGAGACGTGGGGGAACGCTGGGTGGAAGGAAATTTGTGGCTCCCCTCAGATTCCAGAACTTTCTGCCACAGAAATGTGAGGAACATGTGTTTTTTTTAGCCAAATTTTGAGGTTTGCAAAGGATTCTGGGTAACAGAACCTGGTCCGAGCCACACAAGTCATCCCATCTTGGATTCCCCTAGGTCTCTAGTTTTCAGAAATGCACAGGTTTGGTAGGTTTCCCTAGGTGGCGGCTGAGCTACAGGCCAAAATCTACAGGTAGGCACTTTGCAAAAACACCTCTGTTTTCCTTCAAAAATTTGGCTGTGTCCACGTTGCGCTTTGGGACGTTTCCTGTCACGGGCGCTAGGCCTACCTACACAAGTGAGGTATCATTTTTATAGGGAGATGTGGGGGAACACTGGGTGGAAGTAAATTTGTGGCTCCTCTCAGATTCCAGAACTTTCTGCCACAGAAATGTGAGGAACATGTGTTTTATTAGCCAAATTCTGAGGTTTGCAAAGGATTCTGGGTAACAGAACCTGGTCCGAACCACACAAGTCACCCCATCGTGGATTTCCCAAGGTCTCTAGTTTTCAGAAATGCACAGGTTTGGTAGGTTTCCCTAGGTGGTGGCTGAGCTACAGGCCAAAATCTACAGGTAGGCACTTTGCAAAAAACACCTCTGTTTTCCTTCAAAAATTTGGCTGTGTCCAAGTTGCGCTTTGGGGAGTTTCCTGTCGCGGGCGCTAGGCCTACCCACACAAGTGAGGTATCATTTTTATCGGGAGACGTGGGGGAATGCTGGGTGGAAGGAAATTCGTGGCTCCTCTCAGATTCCAGAACTTTCTGCCACAGAAATGTGGGGAACATGTGTTTTTTTAGCCAAATTTTTAGGTTTGCAAAGGATTCTGGGTAACAGAACCTGGTCCGAGCCACACAAGTCACCCCATCTTGGATTCCCCTAGGTCTCTAGTTTTTAGAAATGCACAGGTTTGGTAGGTTTCCCTAGGTGGCGGCTGAGCTACAGGCCAAAATCTACAGGTAGGCACTTTGCAAAAACACCTCTGTTTTCCTTCAAAAATTTGTCTGTGTCCACGTTGCGCTTAGGGGCGTTTCCTGTCGCGGGCGCTAGGCATACCTACACAAGTGAGGAATCATTTTTATCGGGAGATGTGGGGGAACACTGGGTGGAAGGAAATTTGTGGCTCCTCTCAGATTCCAGAACTTTCTGCCACAGAAATGTGAGGAACATGTGTTTTATTAGCCAAATTCTGAGGTTTGCAAAGGATTCTGGGTAACAGAACCTGGTCCGAGCCACACAAGTCACCCCATCTTGGATTCCCCTAGGTCTCTAGTTTTCAGAAATGCACAGGTTTGGTAGGTTTCCCTAGGTGGCGGCTGAGCTACAGGCCAAAATCTACAGGTAGGCACTTTGCAAAAAACACCTCTGTTTCCCTTCAAAAATTTGGCTGTGTCCACGTTGCGCTTTGGGGCGTTTCGTGTCGCGGGCGCTAGGCCTACCCACACAAGTGAGGTATCATTTTTATTGGGAGACGTGGGGGAACGCTGGGTGGAAGGAAATTTGTGGCTCCTCTCAGATTCCAGAACTTTCTGCCACAGAAATGTGAGGAACATGTGTTTTTTTAGCCAAATTTTGAGGTTTGCAAAGGATTCTGGGTAACAGAACCTGGTCCGAGCCACACAAGTCACCCCATCTTGGATTCCCCTAGGTCTCTAGTTTTCAGAAATGCACAGGTTTGGTAGGTTTCCCTAGGTGGCGGCTGAGCTACAGGCCAAAATCTACAGGTAGGCACTTTGCAAAAAACACCTCTGTTTTCCTTCAAAAATTTGGCTGTGTCCACGTTGCGCTTTGGGGTGTTTCCTGTCGCGGGCGCTAGGCCTACCCACACAAATGAGATATCATTTTTATCGGGAGACGTGGGGGAACGCTGGGTGGAAGGAAATTTGTGGCTCCTCTCAGATTCCAGAACTTTCTGCCACAGAAATGTGAGGAACATGTGTTTTTTTAGCCAAATTTTGAGGTTTGCAAAGGATTCTGGGTAACAGAACCTGGTCTGAGCCACACAAGTCACCCCATCTTGGATTCCCCTAGGTCTCTAGTTTTCAGAAATGCACAGGTTTGGTAGGTTTCCCTAGGTGGCGGCTGAGCTACAGGCCAAAATCTACAGGTAGACACTTTGCAAAAAACACCTCTGTTTTCCTTCAAAAATGTGGCTGTGTCCACGTTGCGCTTTGGTGCGTTTCCTGTCGCGGGCGCTAGGCCTACCCACACAAGTGAGGTATCATTTTTATCGGGAGACGTGGGGGAACGCTGGGTGGAAGGAAATTTGTGGCTCCTCTCATATTCCAGAACTTTCTGCCACAGAAATGTGAGGAACATGTGTTTTTTTAGCCAAATTCTGAGGTTTGCAAAGGATTCTGGGTAACAGAACCTGGTCCGAGCCACACAAGTCACCCCATCTTGGATTCCCCTAGGTCTCTAGTTTTCAGAAATGCACAGGTTTGGTAGGTTTCCCTAGGTGGCGGCTGAGCTACAGGCCAAAATCTACAGGTAGGCACTTTGCAAAAAACACCTCTGTTTTCCTTCAAAAATTTGGCTGTGTCCACGTTTCGCTTTGGGGCGTTTCCTGTTGCGGGCGCTAGGCCTACCCACACAATTGAGGTATCATTTTTATCGGGAGACGTGGGGGCACGCTGGGTGGAAGGAAATTTGTGGCTCCTCTCAGATTCCAGAACTTTCTGCCACAGAAATGTGAGGAACATGTGTTTTATTAGCCAAATTCTGAGGTTTGCAAAGGATTCTGGGTAACAGAACCTGGTCCGAGCCACACAAGTCACCCCATCTTGGATTCCCCTAGGTCTCTAGTTTTCAGAAATGCACAGGTTTGGTAGGTTTCCCTAGGTGGCGGCTGAGCTACAGGCCAAAATCTACAGGTAGGCACTTTGCAAAAAACACCTCTGTTTTCCTTCAAAAATTTGGCTGTGTCCACGTTGCGCTTTGGGGCGTTTCCTGTCACGGGCGGTAGGCCTACCCACACAAGTGAGGTATCATTTGTATCGGGAGATGTGGGGGAACGCTGGGTGGAAGGAAATGTGTGGCTCCTCTCAGATTCCAGAACTTTCTGCCACAGAAATGTGAGGAACATGTGTTTTTTTAGCCAGATTTTGAGGTTTGCAAAGGATTCTGGGTAACAGAACCTGGTCCGAGCCACACAAGTCACCCCATCTTGGATTCCCCTAGGTCTCTAGTTTTCAGAAATGCACAGGTTTGGTAGGTTTCCCTAGGTGGCGGCTGAGCTACAGGCCAAAATCTACAGGTAGGCACTTTGCAAAAAACACCTCGGTTTTCCTTCAAAAATGTGGCTGTGTCCACGTTGCGCTTTGGGGCATTTCCTGTCGCGGGCGCTAGGCCTACCTACACAAGTGAGGTATCATTTTTATCGGGAGATGTGGGGGAACACTGGGTGGAAGGAAATTTGTGGCTCCTCTCAGATTCCAGAACTTTCTGCCACAGAAATGTGAGGAACATGTGTTTTTTTAGCCAAATTCTGAGGTTTGCAAAGGATTCTGGGTAACAGAACCTGGTCCGAGCCACACAAGTCACCCCATCTTGGATTCCCCTAGGTCTCTAGTTTTCAGAAATGCAAAGGTTTGGTAGGTTTCCCTAGGTGGCGGCTGAGCTACAGGCCAAAATCTACAGGTAGGCACTTTGCAAAAAACACTTCTGTTTTCCTTCAAAAATTTGGCTGTGTCCACGTTGCGCTTTGGGGTGTTTCCTGTCGCAGGCGCTAGGCCTACCCACACAAGTGAGGTATCTTTTTTATCGGGAGACGTGGGGGAACGCTGGGTGGAAGGAAATTTGTGGCTCCTCTCAGATTCCAGAACTTTCTGCCACAGAAATGTGAGGAACATGTGTTTTTTTAGCCAAACTTTGAGGTTTGCAAAGGATTCTGGGTAACAGAACCTGGTCCGAGCCACACAAGTCACCCCATCTTGAATTCCCATAGGTCTCTAGTTTTCAGAAATGCAGAGGTTTGGTAGGTTTCCCTAGGTGGCGGCTGAGCTACAGGCCAAAATCTACAGGTAGGCACTTTGCAAAAAACACCTCTGTTTTCCTTCAAAAATTTGGCTGTGTCCACGTTGCGCTTTGGGGCGTTTCCTGTCGCGGGAGCTAGGCCTACCCACACAAGTGAGGTATCATTTTTATCGGGAGACGTGGGGGAACGCTGGGTGGAAGGAAATTTGTGGCTCCCCTCAGATTCCAGAACTTTCTGCCACAGAAATGTGAGGAACATGTGTTTTTTTAGCCAAATTTTGAGGTTTGCAAAGGATTCTGGGTAACAGAACCTGGTCCGAGCCACACAAGTCATCCCATCTTGGATTCCCCTAGGTCTCTAGTTTTCAGAAATGCACAGGTTTGGTAGGTTTCCCTAGGTGGCGGCTGAGCTACAGGCCAAAATCTACAGGTAGGCACTTTGCAAAAACACCTCTGTTTTCCTTCAAAAATTTGGCTGTGTCCACGTTGCGCTTTGGGACGTTTCCTGTCACGGGCGCTAGGCCTACCTACACAAGTGAGGTATCATTTTTATAGGGAGATGTGGGGGAACACTGGGTGGAAGTAAATTTGTGGCTCCTCTCAGATTCCAGAACTTTCTGCCACAGAAATGTGAGGAACATGTGTTTTATTAGCCAAATTCTGAGGTTTGCAAAGGATTCTGGGTAACAGAACCTGGTCCGAACCACACAAGTCACCCCATCGTGGATTTCCCAAGGTCTCTAGTTTTCAGAAATGCACAGGTTTGGTAGGTTTCCCTAGGTGGTGGCTGAGCTACAGGCCAAAATCTACAGGTAGGCACTTTGCAAAAAACACCTCTGTTTTCCTTCAAAAATTTGGCTGTGTCCAAGTTGCGCTTTGGGGAGTTTCCTGTCGCGGGCGCTAGGCCTACCCACACAAGTGAGGTATCATTTTTATCGGGAGACGTGGGGGAATGCTGGGTGGAAGGAAATTCGTGGCTCCTCTCAGATTCCAGAACTTTCTGCCACAGAAATGTGGGGAACATGTGTTTTTTTAGCCAAATTTTTAGGTTTGCAAAGGATTCTGGGTAACAGAACCTGGTCCGAGCCACACAAGTCACCCCATCTTGGATTCCCCTAGGTCTCTAGTTTTTAGAAATGCACAGGTTTGGTAGGTTTCCCTAGGTGGCGGCTGAGCTACAGGCCAAAATCTACAGGTAGGCACTTTGCAAAAACACCTCTGTTTTCCTTCAAAAATTTGTCTGTGTCCACGTTGCGCTTAGGGGCGTTTCCTGTCGCGGGCGCTAGGCATACCTACACAAGTGAGGAATCATTTTTATCGGGAGATGTGGGGGAACACTGGGTGGAAGGAAATTTGTGGCTCCTCTCAGATTCCAGAACTTTCTGCCACAGAAATGTGAGGAACATGTGTTTTATTAGCCAAATTCTGAGGTTTGCAAAGGATTCTGGGTAACAGAACCTGGTCCGAGCCACACAAGTCACCCCATCTTGGATTCCCCTAGGTCTCTAGTTTTCAGAAATGCACAGGTTTGGTAGGTTTCCCTAGGTGGCGGCTGAGCTACAGGCCAAAATCTACAGGTAGGCACTTTGCAAAAAACACCTCTGTTTCCCTTCAAAAATTTGGCTGTGTCCACGTTGCGCTTTGGGGCGTTTCGTGTCGCGGGCGCTAGGCCTACCCACACAAGTGAGGTATCATTTTTATTGGGAGACGTGGGGGAACGCTGGGTGGAAGGAAATTTGTGGCTCCTCTCAGATTCCAGAACTTTCTGCCACAGAAATGTGAGGAACATGTGTTTTTTTTAGCCAAATTTTGAGGTTTGCAAAGGATTCTGGGTAACAGAACCTGGTCCGAGCCACACAAGTCACCCCATCTTGGATTCCCCTAGGTCTCTAGTTTTCAGAAATGCACAGGTTTGGTAGGTTTCCCTAGGTGGCGGCTGAGCTACAGGCCAAAATCTACAGGTAGGCACTTTGCAAAAAACACCTCTGTTTTCCTTCAAAAATTTGGCTGTGTCCACGTTGCGCTTTGGGGTGTTTCCTGTCGCGGGCGCTAGGCCTACCCACACAAATGAGATATCATTTTTATCGGGAGACGTGGGGGAACGCTGGGTGGAAGGAAATTTGTGGCTCCTCTCAGATTCCAGAACTTTCTGCCACAGAAATGTGAGGAACATGTGTTTTTTTAGCCAAATTTTGAGGTTTGCAAAGGATTCTGGGTAACAGAACCTGGTCTGAGCCACACAAGTCACCCCATCTTGGATTCCCCTAGGTCTCTAGTTTTCAGAAATGCACAGGTTTGGTAGGTTTCCCTAGGTGGCGGCTGAGCTACAGGCCAAAATCTACAGGTAGACACTTTGCAAAAAACACCTCTGTTTTCCTTCAAAAATGTGGCTGTGTCCACGTTGCGCTTTGGTGCGTTTCCTGTCGCGGGCGCTAGGCCTACCCACACAAGTGAGGTATCATTTTTATCGGGAGACGTGGGGGAACGCTGGGTGGAAGGAAATTTGTGGCTCCTCTCATATTCCAGAACTTTCTGCCACAGAAATGTGAGGAACATGTGTTTTTTTAGCCAAATTCTGAGGTTTGCAAAGGATTCTGGGTAACAGAACCTGGTCCGAGCCACACAAGTCACCCCATCTTGGATTCCCCTAGGTCTCTAGTTTTCAGAAATGCACAGGTTTGGTAGGTTTCCCTAGGTGGCGGCTGAGCTACAGGCCAAAATCTACAGGTAGGCACTTTGCAAAAAACACCTCTGTTTTCCTTCAAAAATTTGGCTGTGTCCACGTTTCGCTTTGGGGCGTTTCCTGTTGCGGGCGCTAGGCCTACCCACACAATTGAGGTATCATTTTTATCGGGAGACGTGGGGGCACGCTGGGTGGAAGGAAATTTGTGGCTCCTCTCAGATTCCAGAACTTTCTGCCACAGAAATGTGAGGAACATGTGTTTTATTAGCCAAATTCTGAGGTTTGCAAAGGATTCTGGGTAACAGAACCTGGTCCGAGCCACACAAGTCACCCCATCTTGGATTCCCCTAGGTCTCTAGTTTTCAGAAATGCACAGGTTTGGTAGGTTTCCCTAGGTGGCGGCTGAGCTACAGGCCAAAATCTACAGGTAGGCACTTTGCAAAAAACACCTCTGTTTTCCTTCAAAAATTTGGCTGTGTCCACGTTGCGCTTTGGGGCGTTTCCTGTCGCGGGCGCTAGTCCTACCCACACAAGTGAGGTATCATTTTTATCGGGAGACGTGGGGGCACGCTGGGTGGAAGGAAATTTGTGGCTCCTCTCAGATTCCAGAACTTTCTGCCACAGAAATGTGAGGAACATGTGTTTTGTTAGCCAAATTTTGAGGTTTGCAAAGGATTCTGGGTAACAGAACCTGGTCCGAGCCACACAAGTCACCCCATCTTGGATTCCCCTAGGTCTCTAGTTTTCAGAAATGCACAGGTTTGGTAGGTTTCCCTAGGTGGCGGCTGAGCTACAGGCCAAAATCTACAGGTAGGCACTTTGCAAAAAACACCTCTGTTTTCCTTAAAAAATGTGGCTGTGTCCACGTTGCGCTTTAGGGCGTTTCCTGTTGCGGGCGCTAGGCCTACCCACACAAGTGAGGTATCATTTTTATCGGGAGACGTGGGGGAACGCTGGGTGGAAGGAAATTTGTGGCTCCTCTCAGATTCCAGAACTTTCTGCCACAGAAATTTGAGGAACATGTGTTTTTTTAGCCAAATTTTGAGGTTTGCAAAGGATTCTGGGTAACAGAACCTTGTCCGAGCCACACAAGTCACCCCATCTTGGATTCCCCTAGGTCTCTAGTTTTCAGAAATGCACAGGTTTGGTAGGTTTCCCTAGGTGGCGGCTGAGCTACAGGCCAAAATCTACAGGTAGGCACTTTGCAAAAAACACCTCGGTTTTCCTTCAAAAATGTGGCTGTGTCCACGTTGCGCTTTGGGGCGTTTCCTGTCGCGGGCGCTAGGCCTACCTACACAAGTGAGGTATCATTTTTATCGGGAGATGTGGGGGAACACTGGGTGGAAGGAAATTTGTGGCTCCTCTCAGATTCCAGAACTTTCTGCCACAGAAATGTGAGGAACATGTGTTTTTTTAGCCAAATTCTGAGGTTTGCAAAGGATTCTGGGTAACAGAACCTGGTCCGAGCCACACAAGTCACCCCATCTTGGATTCCCCTAGGTCTCTAGTTTTCAGAAATGCAAAGGTTTGGTAGGTTTCCCTAGGTGGCGGCTGAGCTACAGGCCAAAATCTACAGGTAGGCACTTTGCAAAAAACACTTCTGTTTTCCTTCAAAAATTTGGCTGTGTCCACGTTGCGCTTTGGGGTGTTTCCTGTCGCAGGCGCTAGGCCTACCCACACAAGTGAGGTATCTTTTTTATCGGGAGACGTGGGGGAACGCTGGGTGGAAGGAAATTTGTGGCTCCTCTCAGATTCCAGAACTTTCTGCCACAGAAATGTGAGGAACATGTGTTTTTTTAGCCAAACTTTGAGGTTTGCAAAGGATTCTGGGTAACAGAACCTGGTCCGAGCCACACAAGTCACCCCATCTTGAATTCCCATAGGTCTCTAGTTTTCAGAAATGCAGAGGTTTGGTAGGTTTCCCTAGGTGGCGGCTGAGCTACAGGCCAAAATCTACAGGTAGGCACTTTGCAAAAAACACCTCTGTTTTCCTTCAAAAATTTGGCTGTGTCCACGTTGCGCTTTGGGGCGTTTCCTGTCGCGGGAGCTAGGCCTACCCACACAAGTGAGGTATCATTTTTATCGGGAGACGTGGGGGAACGCTGGGTGGAAGGAAATTTGTGGCTCCCCTCAGATTCCAGAACTTTCTGCCACAGAAATGTGAGGAACATGTGTTTTTTTAGCCAAATTTTGAGGTTTGCAAAGGATTCTGGGTAACAGAACCTGGTCCGAGCCACACAAGTCACCCCATCTTGGATTCCCCTAGGTCTCTAGTTTTCAGAAATGCACAGGTTTGGTAGGTTTCCCTAGGTGGCGGCTGAGCTACAGGCCAAAATCTACAGGTAGGCACTTTGCAAAAACACCTCTGTTTTCCTTCAAAAATTTGGCTGTGTCCACGTTGCGCTTTGGGACGTTTCCTGTCACGGGCGCTAGGCCTACCTACACAAGTGAGGTATCATTTTTATAGGGAGATGTGGGGGAACACTGGGTGGAAGGAAATTTGTGGCTCCTCTCAGATTCCAGAACTTTCTGCCACAGAAATGTGAGGAACATGTGTTTTATTAGCCAAATTCTGAGGTTTGCAAAGGATTCTGGGTAACAGAACCTGGTCCGAACCACACAAGTCACCCCATCGTGGATTCCCCAAGGTCTCTAGTTTTCAGAAATGCACAGGTTTGGTAGGTTTCCCTAGGTGGTGGCTGAGCTACAGGCCAAAATCTACAGGTAGGCACTTTGCAAAAAACACCTCTGTTTTCCTTCAAAAATTTGGCTGTGTCCAAGTTGCGCTTTGGGGAGTTTCCTGTCGCGGGCGCTAGGCCTACCCACACAAGTGAGGTATCATTTTTATCGGGAGGCGTGGGGGAATGCTGGGTGGAAGGAAATTCGTGGCTCCTCTCAGATTCCAGAACTTTCTGCCACAGAAATGTGGGGAACATGTGTTTTTTTAGCCAAATTTTTAGGTTTGCAAAGGATTCTGGGTAACAGAACCTGGTCCGAGCCACACAAGTCACCCCATCTTGGATTCCCCTAGGTCTCTAGTTTTTAGAAATGCACAGGTTTGGTAGGTTTCCCTAGGTGGCGGCTGAGCTACAGGCCAAAATCTACAGGTAGGCACTTTGCAAAAACACCTCTGTTTTCCTTCAAAAATTTGTCTGTGTCCACGTTGCGCTTAGGGGCGTTTCCTGTCGCGGGCGCTAGGCATACCTACACAAGTGAGGTATAATTTTTATCGGGAGATGTGGGGGAACACTGGGTGGAAGGAAATTTGTGGCTCCTCTCAGATTCCAGAACTTTCTGCCACAGAAATGTGAGGAACATGTGTTTTTTTAGCCAAATTTTGAGGTTTGCAAAGGATTCTGGGTAACAGAACCTGGTCTGAGCCACACAAGTCACCCCATCTTGGATTCCCCTAGGTCTCTAGTTTTCAGAAATGCACAGGTTTGGTAGGTTTCCCTAGGTGGCGGCTGAGCTACAGGCCAAAATCTACAGGTAGACACTTTGCAAAAAACACCTCTGTTTTCCTTCAAAAATGTGGCTGTGTCCACGTTGCGCTTTGGTGCGTTTCCTGTCGCGGGCGCTAGGCCTACCCACACAAGTGAGGTATCATTTTTATCGGGAGACGTGGGGGAACGCTGGGTGGAAGGAAATTTGTGGCTCCTCTCAGATTCCAGAACTTTCTGCCACAGAAATGTGAGGAACATGTGTTTTTTTAGCCAAATTCTGAGGTTTGCAAAGGATTCTGGGTAACAGAACCTGGTCCGAGCCACACAAGTCACCCCATCTTGGATTCCCCTAGGTCTCTAGTTTTCAGAAATGCACAGGTTTGGTAGGTTTCCCTAGGTGGCGGCTGAGCTACAGGCCAAAATCTACAGGTAGGCACTTTGCAAAAAACACCTCTGTTTTCCTTCAAAAATTTGGCTGTGTCCACGTTTCGCTTTGGGGCGTTTCCTGTCGCGGGCGCTAGGCCTACCCACACAATTGAGGTATCATTTTTATCGGGAGACGTGGGGGCACGCTGGGTGGAAGGAAATTTGTGGCTCCTCTCAGATTCCAGAACTTTCTGCCACAGAAATGTGAGGAACATGTGTTTTATTAGCCAAATTCTGAGGTTTGCAAAGGATTCTGGGTAACAGAACCTGGTCCGAGCCACACAAGTCACCCCATCTTGGATTCCCCTAGGTCTCTAGTTTTCAGAAATGCACAGGTTTGGTAGGTTTCCCTAGGTGGCGGCTGAGCTACAGGCCAAAATCTACAGGTAGGCACTTTGCAAAAAACACCTCTGTTTTCCTTCAAAAATTTGGCTGTGTCCACGTTGCGCTTTGGGGCGTTTCCTGTCGCGGGCGCTAGTCCTACCCACACAAGTGAGGTATCATTTTTATCGGGAGACGTGGGGGCACGCTGGGTGGAAGGAAATTTGTGGCTCCTCTCAGATTCCAGAACTTTCTGCCACAGAAATGTGAGGAACATGTGTTTTGTTAGCCAAATTTTGAGGTTTGCAAAGGATTCTGGGTAACAGAACCTGGTCCGAGCCACACAAGTCACCCCATCTTGGATTCCCCTAGGTCTCTAGTTTTCAGAAATGCACAGGTTTGGTAGGTTTCCCTAGGTGGCGGCTGAGCTACAGGCCAAAATCTACAGGTAGGCACTTTGCAAAAAACACCTCTGTTTTCCTTCAAAAATGTGGCTGTGTCCACGTTGCGCTTTAGGGCGTTTCCTGTTGCGGGCGCTAGGCCTACCCACACAAGTGAGGTATCATTTTTATCGGGAGACGTGGGGGAACGCTGGGTGGAAGGAAATTTGTGGCTCCTCTCAGATTCCAGAACTTTCTGCCACAGAAATTTGAGGAACATGTGTTTTTTTAGCCAAATTTTGAGGTTTGCAAAGGATTCTGGGTAACAGAACCTTGTCCGAGCCACACAAGTCACCCCATCTTGGATTCCCCTAGGTATCTAGTTTTCAGAAATGCACAGGTTTGGTAGGTTTCCCTAGGTGGCGGCTGAGCTACAGGCCAAAATCTACAGGTAGACACTTTGCAAAAAACACCTCTGTTTAACTTCAAAAATTTGGCTGTGTCCACGTTGCGCTTTGGGGCGTTTCCTGTCGCGGGCGCTAGGCCTACCCACACAAGTGAGGTATCATTTTTATCGGAGACGTGGGGGAACGCTGGGTGGAAGGAAATTTGTGGCTCCTCTCAGATTCCAGAACTTTCTGCCACAGAAATGTGAGGAACATGTGTTTTTTTAGCCATATTTGGAGGTTTGCAATGGATTCTGGGTAACAGAACCTGGTCCGAGCCACACAAGTCACCCCATCTTGGATTCCCCTAGGTCTCTAGTTTTCAGAAATGCACAGGTTTGGTAGGTTTCCCTAGGTGGCGGCTGAGCTACAGGCCAAAATCTACAGGTAGGCACTTTGCAAAAAACACCTCTGTTTTCCTTCAAAAATTTGGCTGTGTCCACGTTGCGCTTTGGGGCGTTTCCTGTCGCGGGCGCTAGGCCTACCCACACAAGTGAGGTATCATTTTTATCGGGAGACGTGGGGGAATGCTGGGTGGTAGGAAATTTGTGGCTTCTCTCAGATTCCAGAACTTTCTGCCACAGAAATGTGAGGAACATGTGTTTTTTTAGCCAAATTTTGAGGTTTGCAAAGGATTCTGGGTAACAGAACCTGGTCCGAGCCACACAAGTCACCCCATCTTGGATTCCCCTAGGTCTCTAGTTTTCAGAAATGCACAGGTTTGGTAGGTTTCCCTAGGTGGCGGCTGAGCTACAGGCCAAAATCTACAGGTAGGCACTTTGCAAAAAACACCTTGGTTTTCCTTCAAAAATTTGGCTGTGTCCACGTTGCGCTTTGGGGCGTTTCCTGTCGCGGGCGCTAGGCCTACCTACACAAGTGAGGTATCATTTTTATCGGGAGATGTGGGGGAACACTGGGTGGAAGGAAATTTGTGGCTCCTCTCAGATTCCAGAACTTTCTGCCACAGAAATGTGAGGAACATGTGTTTTTTTAGCCAAATTCTGAGGTTTGCAAAGGATTCTGGGTAACAGAATCTGGTCCGAGCCACACAAGTCACCCCATCTTGGATTCCCCTAGGTCTCTAGTTTTCAGAAATGCAAAGGTTTGGTAGGTTTCCCTAGGTGGCGGCTGAGCTACAGGCCAAAATCTACAGGTAGGCACTTTGCAAAAAACACTTCTGTTTTCCTTCAAAAATTTGGCTGTGTCCACGTTGCGCTTTGGGGTGTTTCCTGTCGCAGGCGCTAGGCCTACCCACACAAGTGAGGTATCTTTTTTATCGGGAGACGTGGGGGAACGCTGGGTGGAAGGAAATTTGTGGCTCCTCTCAGATTCCATAACTTTTTGCCACAGAAATGTGAGGAACATGTGTTTTTTTAGCCAAACTTTGAGGTTTGCAAAGGATTCTGGGTAACAGAACCTGGTCCGAGCCACACAAGTCACCCCATCTTGAATTCCCATAGGTCTCTAGTTTTCAGAAATGCAGAGGTTTGGTAGGTTTCCCTAGGTGGCGGCTGAGCTACAGGCCAAAATCTACAGGTAGGCACTTTGCAAAAAACACCTCTGTTTTCCTTCAAAAATTTGGCTGTGTCCACGTTGCGCTTTGGGGCGTTTCCTGTCGCGGGCGCTAGGCCTACCCACACAAGTGAGGTATCATTTTTATCGGGAGACGTGGGGGAACGCTGGGTGGAAGGAAATTTGTGGCTCCCCTCAGATTCCAGAACTTTCTGCCACAGAAATGTGAGGAACATGTGTTTTTTTAGCCAAATTTTGAGGTTTGCAAAGGATTCTGGGTAACAGAACCTGATCCGAGCCACACAAGTCACCCCATCTTGGATTCCCCTAGGTCTCTAGTTTTCAGAAATGCACAGGTTTGGTAGGTTTCCCTAGGTGGCGGCTGAGCTACAGGCCAAAATCTACAGGTAGGCACTTTGCAAAAACACCTCTGTTTTCCTTCAAAAATTTGGCTGTGTCCACGTTGCGCTTTGGGGCGTTTCCTGTCACGGGCGTTAGGCCTACCTACACAAGTGAGGTATCATTTTTATCGGGAGATGTGGGGGAACACTGGGTGGAAGGAAATTTGTGGCTCCTCTCAGATTCCAGAACTTTCTGCCACAGAAATGTGAGGAACATGTGTTTTATTAGCCAAATTCTGAGGTTTGCAAAGGATTCTGGGTAACAGAACCTGGTCCGAGCCACACAAGTCACCCCATCGTGGATTCCCCAAGGTCTCTAGTTTTCAGAAATGTACAGGTTTGGTAGGTTTCCCTAGGTGGCGGCTGAGCTACAGGCCAAAATCTACAGGTAGGCACTTTGCAAAAAACACCTCTGTTTTCCTTCAAAAATTTGGCTGTGTCCACGTTGCCCTTTGGGGAGTTTCCTGTCGCGGGCGCTAGGCCTACCCACACAAGTGAGGTATCATTTTTATCGGGAGACGTGGGGGAATGCTGGGTGGAATGAAATTCGTGGCTCCTCTCAGATTCCAGAACTTTCTGCCACAGAAATGTGGGGAACATGTGTTTTTTTAGCCAAATTTTTAGGTTTGCAAAGGATTCTGGGTAACAGAACCTGGTCCGAGCCACACAAGTCACCCCATCTTGGATTCCCCTAGGTCTCTAGTTTTCAGAAATGCACAGGTTTGGTAGGTTTCCCTAGGTGGCGGCTGAGCTACAGGCCTAAATCTACAGGTAGGCACTTTGCAAAAACACCTCTGTTTTCCTTCAAAAATTTGGCTGTGTCCACGTTGCGCTTAGGGGCGTTTCCTGTCGCGGGCGCTAGGCCTACCTACACAAGTGAGGTATAATTTTTATCGGGAGATGTGGGGGAACACTGGGTGGAAGGAAATTTGTGGCTCCTCTCAGATTCCAGAACTTTCTGCCACAGAAATGTGAGGAACATGTGTTTTATTAGCCAAATTCTGAGGTTTGCAAAGGATTCTGGGTAACAGAACCTGGTCCGAGCCACACAAGTCACCCCATCTTGGATTCCCCTAGGTCTCTAGTTTTCAGAAATGCACAGGTTTGGTAGGTTTCCCTAGGTGGCGGCTGAGCTACAGGCCAAAATCTACAGGTAGGCACTTTGCAAAAAACACCTCTGTTTTCCTTCAAAAATTTGGCTGTGTCCACGTTGCGCTTTGGGGCGTTTCGTGTCGCGGGCGCTAGGCCTACCCACACAAGTGAGGTATCATTTTTATTGGGAGACGTGGGGGAACGCTGGGTGGAAGGAAATTTGTGGCTCCTCTCAGATTCCAGAACTTTCTGCCACAGAAATGTGAGGAACATGTGTTTTTTTAGCCACATTTTGAGGTTTGCAAAGGATTCTGGGTAACAGAACCTGGTCCGAGCCACACAAGTCACCCCATCTTGGATTCCCCTAGGTCTCTAGTTTTCAGAAATGCACAGGTTTGGTAGGTTTCCCTAGGTGGCGGCTGAGCTACAGGCCAAAATCTACAGGTAGGCACTTTGCAAAAAACACCTCTGTTTTCCTTCAAAAATTTGGCTGTGTCCACGTTGCGCTTTGGGGTGTTTCCTGTCGCGGGCGCTAGGCCTACCCACACAAATGAGATATCATTTTTATCGGGAGACGTGGGGGAACGCTGGGTGGAAGGAAATTTGTGGCTCCTCTCAGATTCCAGAACTTTCTGCCACAGAAATGTGAGGAACATGTGTTTTTTTAGCCAAATTTTGACGTTTGCAAAGGATTCTGGGTAACAGAACCTGGTCCGAGCCACACAAGTCACCCCATCTTGGATTCCCCTAGGTCTCTAGTTTTCAGAAATGCACAGGTTTGGTAGGTTTCCCTAGGTGGTGGCTGAGCTACAGGCCAAAATCTACAGGTAGACACTTTGCAAAAAACACCTCTGTTTTCCTACAAAAATGTGGCTGTGTCCACGTTGCGCTTTGGTGCGTTTCCTGTCGCGGGCGCTAGGCCTACCCACACAAGTGAGGTATCATTTTTATCGGGAGACGTGGGGGAACGCTGGGTGGAAGGAAATTTGTGGCTGCTCTCAGATTCCAGAACTTTCTGCCACAGAAATGTGAGGAACATGTGTTTTTTTAGCCAAATTCTGAGGTTTGCAAAGGATTCTGGGTAACAGAACCTGGTCCGAGCCACACAAGTCACCCCATCTTGGATTCCCCTAGGTCTCTAGTTTTCAGAAATGCACAGGTTTGGTAGGTTTCCCTAGGTGGCGGCTGAGCTACAGGCCAAAATCTACAGGTAGACACTTTGCAAAAAACACCTCTGTTTTCCTTCAAAAATTTGGCTGTGTCCACGTTGCGCTTTGGGGCGTTTCCTGTCGCGGGCGCTAGTCCTACCCACACAAGTGAGGTATCATTTTTATCGGGAGACGTGGGGGCACGCTGGGTGGAAGGAAATTTGTGGCTCCTCTCAGATTCCAGAACTTTCTGCCACAGAAATGTGAGGAACATGTGTTTTGTTAGCCAAATTTTGAGGTTTGCAAAGGATTCTGGGTAACAGAACCTGGTCCGAGCCACACAAGTCACCCCATCTTGGATTCCCCTAGGTCTCTAGTTTTCAGAAATGCACAGGTTTGGTAGGTTTCCCTAGGTGGCGGCTGAGCTACAGGCCAAAATCTACAGGTAGGCACTTTGCAAAAAACACCTCTGTTTTCCTTCAAAAATGTGGCTGTGTCCACGTTGCGCTTTAGGGCGTTTCCTGTTGCGGGCGCTAGGCCTACCCACACAAGTGAGGTATCATTTTTATCGGGAGACGTGGGGGAACGCTGGGTGGAAGGAAATTTGTGGCTCCTCTCAGATTCCAGAACTTTCTGCCACAGAAATTTGAGGAACATGTGTTTTTTTAGCCAAATTTTGACGTTTGCAAAGGATTCTGGGTAACAGAACCTTGTCCGAGCCACACAAGTCACCCCATCTTGGATTCCCCTAGGTATCTAGTTTTCAGAAATGCACAGGTTTGGTAGGTTTCCCTAGGTGGCGGCTGAGCTACAGGCCAAAATCTACAGGTAGACACTTTGCAAAAAACACCTCTGTTTAACTTCAAAAATTTGGCTGTGTCCACGTTGCGCTTTGGGGCGTTTCCTGTCGCGGGCGCTAGGCCTACCCACACAAGTGAGGTATCATTTTTATCGGAGACGTGGGGGAACGCTGGGTGGAAGGAAATTTGTGGCTCCTCTCAGATTCCAGAACTTTCTGCCACAGAAATGTGAGGAACATGTGTTTTTTTAGCCATATTTGGAGGTTTGCAATGGATTCTGGGTAACAGAACCTGGTCCGAGCCACACAAGTCACCCCATCTTGGATTCCCCTAGGTCTCTAGTTTTCAGAAATGCACAGGTTTGGTAGGTTTCCCTAGGTGGCGGCTGAGCTACAGGCCAAAATCTACAGGTAGGCACTTTGCAAAAAACACCTCTGTTTTCCTTCAAAAATTTGGCTGTGTCCACGTTGCGCTTTGGGGCGTTTCCTGTCGCGGGCGCTAGGCCTACCCACACAAGTGAGGTATCATTTTTATCGGGAGACGTGGGGGAATGCTGGGTGGTAGGAAATTTGTGGCTTCTCTCAGATTCCAGAACTTTCTGCCACAGAAATGTGAGGAACATGTGTTTTTTTAGCCAAATTTTGAGGTTTGCAAAGGATTCTGGGTAACAGAACCTGGTCCGAGCCACACAAGTCACCCCATCTTGGATTCCCCTAGGTCTCTAGTTTTCAGAAATACACAGGTTTGGTAGGTTTCCCTAGGTGGCGGCTGAGCTACAGGCCAAAATCTACAGGTAGGCACTTTGCAAAAAACACCTCTGTTTTCCTTCAAAAATTTGGCTGTGTCCACGTTGCGCTTTGGGGCGTTTCCTGTCACGGGCGGTAGGCCTACCCACACAAGTGAGGTATCATTTGTATCGGGAGATGTGGGGGAACGCTGGGTGGAAGGAAATTTGTGGCTCCTCTCAGATTCCAGAACTTTCTGCCACAGAAATGTGAGGAACATGTGTTTTTTTAGCCAAATTTTGAGGTTTGCAAAGGATTCTGGGTAACAGAACCTGGTCCGAGCCACACAAGTCACCCCATCTTGGATTCCCCTAGGTCTCTAGTTTTCAGAAATGCACAGGTTTGGTAGGTTTCCCTAGGTGGCGGCTGAGCTACAGGCCAAAATCTACAGGTAGGCACTTTGCAAAAAACACCTCGGTTTTCCTTCAAAAATGTGGCTGTGTCCACGTTGCGCTTTGGGGCGTTTCCTGTCACGGGCGCTAGGCCTACCTACACAAGTGAGGTATCATTTTTATCGGGAGATGTGGGGGAACACTGGGTGGAAGGAAATTTGTGGCTCCTCTCAGATTCCAGAACTTTCTGCCACAGAAATGTGAGGAACATGTGTTTTATTAGCCAAATTCTGAGGTTTGCAAAGGATTCTGGGTAACAGAACCTGATCCGAGCCACACAAGTCACCCCATCTTGGATTCCCCTAGGTCTCTAGTTTTCAGAAATGCACAGGTTTGGTAGGTTTCCCTAGGTGGCGGCTGAGCTACAGGCCAAAATCTACAGGTAGGCACTTTGCAAAAAACACCTCTGTTTTCCTTCAAAAATTTGGCTGTGTCCACGTTGCGCTTTGGGGTGTTTCCTGTCGCGGGTGCTAGGCCTACCCACACAAATGAGATATCATTTTTATCGGGAGACGTGGGGGAACGCTGGGTGGAAGGAAATTTGTGGCTCCTCTCAGATTCCAGAACTTTCTGCCACAGAAATGTGAGGAACATGTGTTTTTTTAGCCAAATTTTGACGTTTGCAAAGGATTCTGGGTAACAGAACCTGGTCCGAGCCACACAAGTCACCCCATCTTGGATTCCCCTAGGTCTCTAGTTTTCAGAAATGCACAGGTTTGGTAGGTTTCCCTAGGTGGCGGCTGAGCTACAGGCCAAAATCTACAGGTAGGCACTTTGCAAAAAACACCTCGGTTTTCCTTCAAAAATGTGGCTGTGTCCACGTTGCGCTTTGGGGCGTTTCCTGTCACGGGCGCTAGGCCTACCTACACAAGTGAGGTATCATTTTTATCGGGAGATGTGGGGGAACACTGGGTGGAAGGAAATTTGTGGCTCCTCTCAGATTCCAGAACTTTCTGCCACAGAAATGTGAGGAACATGTGTTTTATTAGCCAAATTCTGAGGTTTGCAAAGGATTCTGGGTAACAGAACCTGATCCGAGCCACACAAGTCACCCCATCTTGGATTCCCCTAGGTCTCTAGTTTTCAGAAATGCACAGGTTTGGTAGGTTTCCCTAGGTGGCGGCTGAGCTACAGGCCAAAATCTACAGGTAGGCACTTTGCAAAAAACACCTCTGTTTTCCTTCAAAAATTTGGCTGTGTCCACGTTGCGCTTTGGGGTGTTTCCTGTCGCGGGCGCTAGGCCTACCCACACAAATGAGATATCATTTTTATCGGGAGACGTGGGGGAACGCTGGGTGGAAGGAAATTTGTGGCTCCTCTCAGATTCCAGAACTTTCTGCCACAGAAATGTGAGGAACATGTGTTTTTTTAGCCAAATTTTGACGTTTGCAAAGGATTCTGGGTAACAGAACCTGGTCCGAGCCACACAAGTCACCCCATCTTGGATTCCCCTAGGTCTCTAGTTTTCAGAAATGCACAGGTTTGGTAGGTTTCCCTAGGTGGCGGCTGAGCTACAGGCCAAAATCTACAGGTAGACACTTTGCAAAAAACACCTCTGTTTTCCTACAAAAATGTGGCTGTGTCCACGTTGCGCTTTGGTGCGTTTCCTGTCGCGGGCGCTAGGCCTACCCACACAAGTGAGGTATCATTTTTATCGGGAGACGTGGGGGAACGCTGGGTGGAAGGAAATTTGTGGCTGCTCTCAGATTCCAGAACTTTCTGCCACAGAAATGTGAGGAACATGTGTTTTTTTAGCCAAATTCTGAGGTTTGCAAAGGATTCTGGGTAACAGAACCTGGTCCGAGCCACACAAGTCACCCCATCTTGGATTCCCCTAGGTCTCTAGTTTTCAGAAATGCACAGGTTTGGTAGGTTTCCCTAGGTGGCGGCTGAGCTACAGGCCAAAATCTACAGGTAGACACTTTGCAAAAAACACCTCTGTTTTCCTTCAAAAATTTGGCTGTGTCCACGTTGCGCTTTGGGGCGTTTCCTGTCGCGGGCGCTAGTCCTACCCACACAAGTGAGGTATCATTTTTATCGGGAGACGTGGGGGCACGCTGGGTGGAAGGAAATTTGTGGCTCCTCTCAGATTCCAGAACTTTCTGCCACAGAAATGTGAGGAACATGTGTTTTGTTAGCCAAATTTTGAGGTTTGCAAAGGATTCTGGGTAACAGAACCTGGTCCGAGCCACACAAGTCACCCCATCTTGGATTCCCCTAGGTCTCTAGTTTTCAGAAATGCACAGGTTTGGTAGGTTTCCCTAGGTGGCGGCTGAGCTACAGGCCAAAATCTACAGGTAGGCACTTTGCAAAAAACACCTCTGTTTTCCTTCAAAAATGTGGCTGTGTCCACGTTGCGCTTTAGGGCGTTTCCTGTTGCGGGCGCTAGGCCTACCCACACAAGTGAGGTATCATTTTTATCGGGAGACGTGGGGGAACGCTGGGTGGAAGGAAATTTGTGTCTCCTCTCAGATTCCAGAACTTTCTGCCACAGAAATTTGAGGAACATGTGTTTTTTTAGCCAAATTTTGAGGTTTGCAAAGGATTCTGGGTAACAGAACCTTGTCCGAGCCACACAAGTCACCCCATCTTGGATTCCCCTAGGTATCTAGTTTTCAGAAATGCACAGGTTTGGTAGGTTTCCCTAGGTGGCGGCTGAGCTACAGGCCAAAATCTACAGGTAGACACTTTGCAAAAAACACCTCTGTTTAACTTCAAAAATTTGGCTGTGTCCACGTTGCGCTTTGGGGCGTTTCCTGTCGCGGGCGCTAGGCCTACCCACACAAGTGAGGTATCATTTTTATCGGAGACGTGGGGGAACGCTGGGTGGAAGGAAATTTGTGGCTCCTCTCAGATTCCAGAACTTTCTGCCACAGAAATGTGAGGAACATTTGTTTTTTTAGCCATATTTGGAGGTTTGCAATGGATTCTGGGTAACAGAACCTGGTCCGAGCCACACAAGTCACCCCATCTTGGATTCCCCTAGGTCTCTAGTTTTCAGAAATGCACAGGTTTGGTAGGTTTCCCTAGGTGGCGGCTGAGCTACAGGCCAAAATCTACAGGTAGGCACTTTGCAAAAAACACCTCTGTTTTCCTTCAAAAATTTGGCTGTGTCCACGTTGCGCTTTGGGGCGTTTCCTGTCGCGGGCGCTAGGCCTACCCACACAAGTGAGGTATCATTTTTATCGGGAGACGTGGGGGAATGCTGGGTGGTAGGAAATTTGTGGCTTCTCTCAGATTCCAGAACTTTCTGCCACAGAAATGTGAGGAACATGTGTTTTTTTAGCCAAATTTTGAGGTTTGCAAAGGATTCTGGGTAACAGAACCTGGTCCGAGCCACACAAGTCACCCCATCTTGGATTCCCCTAGGTCTCTAGTTTTCAGAAATACACAGGTTTGGTAGGTTTCCCTAGGTGGCGGCTGAGCTACAGGCCAAAATCTACAGGTAGGCACTTTGCAAAAAACACCTCTGTTTTCCTTCAAAAATTTGGCTGTGTCCACGTTGCGCTTTGGGGCGTTTCCTGTCACGGGCGGTAGGCCTACCCACACAAGTGAGGTATCATTTGTATCGGGAGATGTGGGGGAACGCTGGGTGGAAGGAAATTTGTGGCTCCTCTCAGATTCCAGAACTTTCTGCCACAGAAATGTGAGGAACATGTGTTTTTTTAGCCAAATTTTGAGGTTTGCAAAGGATTCTGGGTAACAGAACCTGGTCCGAGCCACACAAGTCACCCCATCTTGGATTCCCCTAGGTCTCTAGTTTTCAGAAATGCACAGGTTTGGTAGGTTTCCCTAGGTGGCGGCTGAGCTACAGGCCAAAATCTACAGGTAGGCACTTTGCAAAAAACACCTCGGTTTTCCTTCAAAAATTTGGCTGTGTCCACGTTGCGCTTTGGGGCGTTTCCTGTCACGGGCGCTAGGCCTACCTACACAAGTGAGGTATCATTTTTATCGGGAGATGTGGGGGAACACTGGGTGGAAGGAAATTTGTGGCTCCTCTCAGATTCCAGAACTTTCTGCCACAGAAATGTGAGGAACATGTGTTTTATTAGCCAAATTCTGAGGTTTGCAAAGGATTCTGGGTAACAGAACCTGATCCGAGCCACACAAGTCACCCCATCTTAGATTCCCCTAGGTCTCTAGTTTTCAGAAATGCACAGGTTTGGTAGGTTTCCCTAGGTGGCGGCTGAGCTACAGGCCAAAATCTACAGGTAGGCACTTTGCAAAAACACCTCTGTTTTCCTTCAAAAATTTGGCTGTGTCCACGTTGCGCTTTGGGGCGTTTCCTGTCACGAGCGCTAGGCCTACCTACACAAGTGAGGTATCATTTTTATCGGGAGATGTGGGGGAACACTGGGTGGAAGGAAATTTGTGGCTCCTCTCAGATTCCAGAACTTTCTGCCACAGAAATGTGAGGAACATGTGTTTTATTAGCCAAATTCTGAGGTTTGCAAAGGATTCTGGGTAACAGAACCTGGTCCGAGCCACACAAGTCACCCCATCGTGGATTCCCCAAGGTCTCTAGTTTTCAGAAATGTACAGGTTTGGTAGGTTTCCCTAGGTGGCGGCTGAGCTACAGGCCAAAATCTACAGGTAGGCACTTTGCAAAAAACACCTCTGTTTTCCTTCAAAAATTTGGCTGTGTCCACGTTGCGCTTTGGGGAGTTTCCTGTCGCGGGCGCTAGGCCTACCCACACAAGTGAGGTATCATTTTTATCGGGAGACGTGGGGGAATGCTCGGTGGAAGGAAATTCGTGGCTCCTCTCAGATTCCAGAACTTTCTGCCACAGAAATGTGGGGAACATGTGTTTTTTTAGCCAAATTTTTAGGTTTGCAAAGGATTCTGGGTAACAGAACCTGGTCCGAGCCACACAAGTCACCCCATCTTGGATTCCCCTAGGTCTCTAGTTTTCAGAAATGCACAGGTTTGGTAGGTTTCCCTAGGTGGCGGCTGAGCTACAGGCCTAAATCTACAGGTAGGCACTTTGCAAAAACACCTCTGTTTTCCTTCAAAAATTTGGCTGTGTCCACGTTGCGCTTAGGGGCGTTTCCTGTCGCGGGCGCTAGGCCTACCTACACAAGTGAGGTATAATTTTTATCGGGAGATGTGGGGGAACACTGGGTGGAAGGAAATTTGTGGCTCCTCTCAGATTCCAGAACTTTCTGCCACAGAAATGTGAGGAACATGTGTTTTATTAGCCAAATTCTGAGGTTTGCAAAGGATTCTGGGTAACAGAACCTGGTCCGAGCCACACAAGTCACCCCATCTTGGATTCCCCTAGGTCTCTAGTTTTCAGAAATGCACAGGTTTGGTAGGTTTCCCTAGGTGGCGGCTGAGCTACAGGCCAAAATCTACAGGTAGGCACTTTGCAAAAAACACCTCTGTTTTCCTTCAAAAATTTGGCTGTGTCCACGTTGCGCTTTGGGGCGTTTCGTGTCGCGGGCGCTAGGCCTACCCACACAAGTGAGGTATCATTTTTATTGGGAGACGTGGGGGAACGCTGGGTGGAAGGAAATTTGTGGCTCCTCTCAGATTCCAGAACTTTCTGCCACAGAAATGTGAGGAACATGTGTTTTTTTAGCCACATTTTGAGGTTTGCAAAGGATTCTGGGTAACAGAACCTGGTCCGAGCCACACAAGTCACCCCATCTTGGATTCCCCTAGGTCTCTAGTTTTCAGAAATGCACAGGTTTGGTAGGTTTCCCTAGGTGGCGGCTGAGCTACAGGCCAAAATCTACAGGTAGGCACTTTGCAAAAAACACCTCTGTTTTCCTTCAAAAATTTGGCTGTGTCCACGTTGCGCTTTGGGGTGTTTCCTGTCGCGGGCGCTAGGCCTACCCACACAAATGAGATATCATTTTTATCGGGAGACGTGTGGGAACGCTGGGTGGAAGGACATTTGTGGCTCCTCTCAGATTCCAGAACTTTCTGCCACAGAAATGTGAGGAACATGTGTTTTTTTAGCCGAATTCTGAGGTTTGCAAAGGATTCTGGGTAACAGAACCTGGTCCGAGCCACACAAGTCACCCCATCTTGGATTCCCCTAGGTCTCTAGTTTTCAGAAATGCACAGGTTTGGTAGGTTTCCCTAGGTGGCGGCTGAGCTACAGGCCAAAATCTACTGGTAGACACTTTGCAAAAAACACCTCTGTTTTCCTTCAAAAATTTGGCTGTGTCCACGTTGCGCTTTGGGGCGTTTCCTGTCGCGGGCGCTAGTCCTACCCACACAAGTGAGGTATCATTTTTATCGGGAGACGTGGGGGCACGCTGGGTGGAAGGAAATTTGTGGCTCCTCTCAGATTCCAGAACTTTCTGCCACAGAAATGTGAGGAACATGTGTTTTGTTAGCCAAATTTTGAGGTTTGCAAAGGATTCTGGGTAACAGAACCTGGTCCGAGCCACACAAGTCACCCCATCTTGGATTCCCCTAGGTCTCTAGTTTTCAGAAATGCACAGGTTTGGTAGGTTTCCCTAGGTGGCGGCTGAGCTACAGGCCAAAATCTACAGGTAGGCACTTTGCAAAAAACACCTCTGTTTTCCTTCAAAAATGTGGCTGTGTCCACGTTGCGCTTTAGGGCGTTTCCTGTTGCGGGCGCTAGGCCTACCCACACAAGTGAGGTATCATTTTTATCGGGAGACGTGGGGGAACGCTGGGTGGAAGGAAATTTGTGGCTCCTCTCAGATTCCAGAACTTTCTGCCACAGAAATTTGAGGAACATGTGTTTTTTTAGCCAAATTTTGAGGTTTGCAAAGGATTCTGGGTAACAGAACCTTGTCCGAGCCACACAAGTCACCCCATCTTGGATTCCCCTAGGTATCTAGTTTTCAGAAATGCACAGGTTTGGTAGGTTTCCCTAGGTGGCGGCTGAGCTACAGGCCAAAATCTACAGGTAGACACTTTGCAAAAAACACCTCTGTTTAACTTCAAAAATTTGGCTGTGTCCACGTTGCGCTTTGGGGCGTTTCCTGTCACGGGCGCTAGGCCTACCCACACAAGTGAGGTATCATTTTTATCGGAGACGTGGGGGAACGCTGGGTGGAAGGAAATTTGTGGCTCCTCTCAGATTCCAGAACTTTCTGCCACAGAAATGTGAGGAACATGTGTTTTTTTAGCCATATTTGGAGGTTTGCAATGGATTCTGGGTAACAGAACCTGGTCCGAGCCACACAAGTCACCCCATCTTGGATTCCCCTAGGTCTCTAGTTTTCAGAAATGCACAGGTTTGGTAGGTTTCCCTAGGTGGCGGCTGAGCTACAGGCCAAAATCTACAGGTAGGCACTTTGCAAAAAACACCTCTGTTTTCCTTCAAAAATTTGGCTGTGTCCACGTTGCGCTTTGGGGCGTTTCCTGTCGCGGGCGCTAGGCCTACCCACACAAGTGAGGTATCATTTTTATCGGGAGACGTGGGGGAATGCTGGGTGGTAGGAAATTTGTGGCTTCTCTCAGATTCCAGAACTTTCTGCCACAGAAATGTGAGGAACATGTGTTTTTTTAGCCAAATTTTGAGGTTTGCAAAGGATTCTGGGTAACAGAACCTGGTCCGAGCCACACAATTCACCCCATCTTGGATTCCCCTAGGTCTCTAGTTTTCAGAAATACACAGGTTTGGTAGGTTTCCCTAGGTGGCGGCTGAGCTACAGGCCAAAATCTACAGGTAGGCACTTTGCAAAAAACACCTCTGTTTTCCTTCAAAAATTTGGCTGTGTCCACGTTGCGCTTTGGGGCGTTTCCTGTCACGGGCGGTAGGCCTACCCACACAAGTGAGGTATCATTTGTATCGGGAGATGTGGGGGAACGCTGGGTGGAAGGAAATTTGTGGCTCCTCTCAGATTCCAGAACTTTCTGCCACAGAAATGTGAGGAACATGTGTTTTTTTAGCCAAATTTTGAGGTTTGCAAAGGATTCTGGGTAACAGACCCTGGTCCGAGCCACACAAGTCACCCCATCTTGGATTCCCCTAGGTCTCTAGTTTTCAGAAATGCACAGGTTTGGTAGGTTTCCCTAGGTGGCGGCTGAGCTACAGGCCAAAATCTACAGGTAGGCACTTTGCAAAAAACACCTCGGTTTTCCTTCAAAAATTTGGCTGTGTCCACGTTGCGCTTTGGGGCGTTTCCTGTCGCGGGCGCTAGGCCTACCTACACAAGTGAGGTATCATTTTTATCGGGAGATGTGGGGGAACACTGGGTGGAAGGAAATTTGTGGCTCCTCTCAGATTCCAGAACTTTCTGCCACAGAAATGTGAGGAACATGTGTTTTTTTAGCCAAATTCTGAGGTTTGCAAAGGATTCTGGGTAACAGAACCTGGTCCGAGCCACACAAGTCACCCCATCTTGGATTCCCCTAGGTCTCTAATTTTCAGAAATGCAAAGGTTTGGTAGGTTTCCCTAGGTGGCGGCTGAGCTACAGGCCAAAATCTACAGGTAGGCACTTTGCAAAAAACACTTCTGTTTTCCTTCAAAAATTTGGCTGTGTCCACGTTGCGCTTTGGGGTGTTTCCTGTCGCAGGCGCTAGGCCTACCCACACAAGTGAGGTATCTTTTTTATCGGGAGACGTGGGGGAACGCTGGGTGGAAGGAAATTTGTGGCTCCTCTCAGATTCCAGAACTTTCTGCCACAGAAATGTGAGGAACATGTGTTTTTTTAGCCAAACTTTGAGGTTTGCAAAGGATTCTGGGTAACAGAACCTGATCCGAGCCACACAAGTCACCCCATCTTGAATTCCCATAGGTCTCTAGTTTTCAGAAATGCAGAGGTTTGGTAGGTTTCCCTAGGTGGCGGCTGAGCTACAGGCCAAAATCTACAGGTAGGCACTTTGCAAAAAACACCTCTGTTTTCCTTCAAAAATTTGGCTGTGTCCACGTTGCGCTTTGGGGCGTTTCCTGTCGCGGGCGCTAGGCCTACCCACACAAGTGAGGTATCATTTTTATCGGGAGACGTGGGGGAACGCTGGGTGGAAGGAAATTTGTGGCTCCCCTCAGATTCCAGAACTTTCTGCCACAGAAATGTGAGGAACATGTGTTTTTTTAGCCAAATTTTGAGGTTTGCAAAGGATTCTGGGTAACAGAACCTGATCCGAGCCTCACAAGTCACCCCATCTTGGATTCCCCTAGGTCTCTATTTTTCAGAAATGCACAGGTTTGGTAGGTTTCCCTAGGTGGCGGCTGAGCTACAGGCCAAAATCTACAGGTAGGCACTTTGCAAAAACACCTCTGTTTTCCTTCAAAATTTTGGCTGTGTCCACGTTGCGCTTTGGGGCGTTTCCTGTCACGGGCGCTAGGCCTACCTACACAAGTGAGGTATCATTTTTATCGGGAGATGTGGGGGAACACTGGGTGGAAGGAAATTTGTGGCTCCTCTCAGATTCCAGAACTTTCTGCCACAGAAATGTGAGGAACATGTGTTTTATTAGCCAAATTCTGAGGTTTGCAAAGGATTCTGGGTAACAGAACCTGGTCCGAGCCACACAAGTCACCCCATCGTGGATTCCCCAAGGTCTCTAGTTTTCAGAAATGTACAGGTTTGGTAGGTTTCCCTAGGTGGCGGCTGAGCTACAGGCCAAAATCTACAGGTAGGCACTTTGCAAAAAACACTTCTGTTTTCCTTCAAAAATTTGGCTGTGTCCACGTTGCGCTTTGGGGAGTTTCCTGTCGCGGGCGCTAGGCCTACCCACACAAGTGAGGTATCATTTTTATCGGGAGACGTGGGGGAATGCTGGGTGGAAGGAAATTCGTGGCTCCTCTCAGATTCCAGAACTTTCTGCCACAGAAATGTGGGGAACATGTGTTTTTTTAGCCAAATTTTTAGGTTTGCAAAGGATTCTGGGTAACAGAACCTGGTCCGAGCCACACAAGTCACCCCATCTTGGATTCCCCTAGGTCTCTAGTTTTCAGAAATGCACAGGTTTGGTAGGTTTCCCTAGGTGGCGGCTGAGCTACAGGCCTAAATCTACAGGTAGGCACTTTGCAAAAACACCTCTGTTTTCCTTTAAAAATTTGGCTGTGTCCACGTTGCGCTTAGGGGCGTTTCCTGTCGCGGGCGCTAGGCCTACCTACACAAGTGAGGTATAATTTTTATCGGGAGATGTGGGGGAACACTGGGTGGAAGGAAATTTGTGGCTCCTCTCAGATTCCAGAACTTTCTGCCACAGAAATGTGAGGAACATGTGTTTTATTAGCCAAATTCTGAGGTTTGCAAAGGATTCTGGGTAACAGAACCTGGTCCGAGCCACACAAGTCACCCCATCTTGGATTCCCCTAGGTCTCTAGTTTTCAGAAATGCACAGGTTTGGTAGGTTTCCCTAGGTGGCGGCTGAGCTACAGGCCAAAATCTACAGGTAGGCACTTTGCAAAAAACACCTCTGTTTTCCTTCAAAAATTTGGCTGTGTCCACGTTGCGCTTTGGGGCGTTTCGTGTCGCGGGCGCTAGGCCTACCCACACAAGTGAGGTATCATTTTTATTGGGAGACGTGGGGGAACGCTGGGTGGAAGGAAATTTGTGGCTCCTCTCAGATTCCAGAACTTTCTGCCACAGAAATGTGAGGAACATGTGTTTTTTTAGCCACATTTTGAGGTTTGCAAAGGATTCTGGGTAACAGAACCTGGTCCGAGCCACACAAGTCACCCCATCTTGGATTCCCCTAGGTCTCTAGTTTTCAGAAATGCACAGGTTTGGTAGGTTTCCCTAGGTGGCGGCTGAGCTACAGGCCAAAATCTACAGGTAGGCACTTTGCAAAAAACACCTCTGTTTTCCTTCAAAAATTTGGCTGTGTCCACGTTGCGCTTTGGGGTGTTTCCTGTCGCGGGCGCTAGGCCTACCCACACAAATGAGATATCATTTTTATCGGGAGACGTGGGGGAACGCTGGGAGTTAAGGAAATTTGTGGCTCCTCTCAGATTCCAGAACTTTCTGCCACAGAAATGTGAGGAACATGTGTTTTTTTAGCCAAATTTTGAGGTTTGCAAAGGATTCTGGGTAACAGAACCTGGTCCGAGCCACACAAGTCACCCCATCTTGGATTCCCCTAGGTCTCTAGTTTTCAGAAATGCACAGGTTTGGTAGGTTTCCCTAGGTGGCGGCTGAGCAACAGGCCAAAATCTACAGGTAGACACTTTGCAAAAAACACCTCTGTTTTCCTACAAAAATGTGGCTGTGTCCACGTTGCGCTTTGGTGCGTTTCCTGTCGCGGGCGCTAGGCCTACCCACACAAGTGAGGTATCATTTTTATCGGGAGACGTGGGGGAACGCTGGGTGATAGGAAATTTGTGGCTGCTCTCAGATTCCAGAACTTTCTGCCACAGAAATGTGAGGAACATGTGTTTTTTTAGCCAAATTCTGAGGTTTGCAAAGGATTCTGGGTAACAGAACCTGGTCCGAGCCACACAAGTCACCCCATCTTGGATTCCCCTAGGTCTCTAGTTTTCAGAAATGCACAGGTTTGGTAGGTTTCCCTAGGTGGCGGCTGAGCTACAGGCCAAAATCTACAGGTAGACACTTTGCAAAAAACACCTCTGTTTAACTTCAAAAATTTGGCTGTGTCCACGTTGCGCTTTGGGGCGTTTCCTGTCGCGGGCGCTAGGCCTACCCACACAAGTGAGGTATCATTTTTATCGGGAGACGTGGGGGAACGCTGGGTGGAAGGAAATTTGTGGCTCCTCTCAGATTCCAGAACTTTCTGCCACAGAAATGTGAGGAACATGTGTTTTTTTAGCCAAATTCTGGGGTTTGCAAAGGATTCTGGGTAACAGAACCTGGTCCGAGCCACACAAGTCACCCCATCTTGGATTCCCCTAGGTCTCTAGTTTTCAGAAATGCACAGGTTCGGTAGGTTTCCCTAGGTGGCGGCTGAGCTACAGGCCAAAATCTACAGGTAGGCACTTTGCAAAAAACACCTCTGATTTCCTTCAAAAATTTGGCTGTGTCCACGTTGCGCTTTGGGGCGTTTCCTGTCGCGGGCGCTAGGCCTACCCACACAATTGAGGTATCATTTTTATCGGGAGACGTGGGGGCACGCTGGGTGGAAGGAAATTTGTGGCTCCTCTCAGATTCCAGAACTTTCTGCCACAGAAATGTGAGGAACATGTGTTTTTTTAGCCAAATTTTGAGGTTTGCAAAGGATTCTGGGTAACAGAACCTGGTCCGAGCCACACAAGTCACCCCATCTTGGATTCCCCTAGGTCTCTAGTTTTCAGAAATGCACAGGTTTGGTAGGTTTCCCCAGGTGGCGGCTGAGCTACAGGCCAAAATCTACAGGTAGGCACTTTGCAAAATACACCTCTGTTTTCCTTCAAAAATTTGGCTGTGTCCACGTTGCGCTTTGGGGCGTTTCCTGTCGCGGGCGCTAGGCCTACCCACACAAGCGAGGTATCATTTTTATCGGGAGACGTGGGGGAACGCTGGGTGGAAGGAAATTTGTGGCTCCTCTCAGATTCCAGAACTTTCTGCCACAGAAATGTGAGGAACATGTGTTTTTTTAGTCAAATTTTGAGGTTTGCAAAGGATTCTGGATAACAGAACCTTGTCCGAGCCACACAAGTCACCCCATCTTGGATTCCCCTAGGTATCTAGTTTTCAGAAATGCACAGGTTTGGTAGGTTTCCCTAGGTGGCGGCTGAGCTACAGGCCAAAATCTACAGGTAGACACTTTGCAAAAAACACCTCTGTTTAACTTCAAAAATTTGGCTGTGTCCACGTTGCGCTTTGGGGCGTTTCCTGTCGCGGGCGCTAGGCCTACCCACACAAGTGAGGTATCATTTTTATCGGGAGACGTGGGGGAACGCTGGGTGGAAGGAAATTTGTGGCTCCTCTCAGATTCCAGAACTTTCTGCCACAGAAATGTGAGGAACATGTGTTTTTTTAGCAATATTTGGAGGTTTGCAATGGATTCTGGGTAACAGAACCTGGTCCGAGCCACACAAGTCACCCCATCTTGGATTCCCCTAGGTCTCTAGTTTTCAGAAATGCACAGGTTTGGTAGGTTTCCCTAGGTGGCGGCTGAGCTACAGGCCAAAATCTACAGGTAGGCACTTTGCAAAAAACACCTCTGTTTTCCTTCAAAAATTTGGCTGTGTCCACGTTGCGCTTTGGGGCGTTTCCTGTCGCGGGCGCTAGGCCTACCCACACAAGTGAGGTATCATTTTTATCGGGAGACGTGGGGGAATGCTGGGTGGAAGGAAATTTGTGGCTTCTCTCAGATTCCAGAACTTTCTGCCACAGAAATGTGAGGAACATGTGTTTTTTTAGCCAAATTTTGAGGTTTGCAAAGGATTTTGGGTAACAGAACCTGGTCCGAGCCACACAAGTCACCCCATCTTGGATTCCCCTAGGTCTCTAGTTTTCAGAAATACACAGGTTTGGTAGGTTTCCCTAGGTGGCGGCTGAGCTAAAGGCCAAAATCTACAGGTAGGCACTTTGCAAAAAACACCTCTGTTTTCCTTCAAAAATTTGGCTGTGTCCACGTTGCGCTTTGGGGCGTTTCCTGTCGCGGGCGGTAGGCCTACCCACACAAGTGAGGTATCATTTGTATCGGGAGACGTGGGGGAACGCTGGGTGGAAGGAAATTTGTGGCTCCTCTCAGATTCCAGAACTTTCTGCCACAGAAATGTGAGGAACATGTGTTTTTTTAGCCAAATTTTGAGGTTTGCAAAGGATTCTGGGTAACAGAACCTGGTCCGAGCCACACAAGTCACCCCATCTTGGATTCCCCTAGGTATCTAGTTTTCAGAAATGCACAGGTTTGGTAGGTTTCCCTAGGTGGCGGCTGAGCTACAGGCCAAAATCTACAGGTAGGCACTTTGCAAAAAACACCTCGGTTTTCCTTCAAAAATTTGGCTGTGTCCACGTTGCGCTTTGGGGCGTTTCCTGTCGCGGGCGCTAGGCCTACCTACACAAGTGAGGTATCATTTTTATCGGGAGACGTGGGGGAACACTGGGTGGAAGGAAATTTGTGGCTCCTCTCAGATTCCAGAACTTTCTGCCACAGAAATGTGAGGAACATGTGTTTTTTTAGCCAAATTCTGAGGTTTGCAAAGGATTCTGGGTAACAGAACCTGGTCCGAGCCACACAAGTCACCCCATCTTGGATTCCCCTAGGTCTCTAGCTTTCAGAAATGCAAAGGTTTGGTAGGTTTCCCTAGATGGCGGCTGAGCTACAGGCCAAAATCTACAGGTAGGCACTTTGCAAAAAACACTTCTGTTTTCCTTCAAAAATTTGGCTGTGTCCATGTTGCGCTTTGGCGCGTTTCCTGTCGCGGGCGCTAGGCCTACCCACACAATTGAGGTATCATTTTTATCGGGAGACGTGGGGGCACGCTGGGTGGAAGGAAATTTGTGGCTCCTCTCAGATTCCAGAACTTTCTGCCACAGAAATGTGAGGAACATGTGTTTTTTTAGCCAAATTTTGAGGTTTGCAAAGGATTCTGGGTAACAGAACCTGGTCCGAGCCACACAAGTCACCCCATCTTGGATTCCCCTAGGTCTCTAGTTTTCAGAAATGCACAGGTTTGGTAGGTTTCCCCAGGTGGCGGCTGAGCTACAGGCCAAAATCTACAGGTAGGCACTTTGCAAAATACACCTCTGTTTTCCTTCAAAAATTTGGCTGTGTCCACGTTGCGCTTTGGGGCATTTCCTGTCGCGGGCGCTAGGCCTACCCACACAAGCGAGGTATCATTTTTATCGGGAGACGTGGGGGAACGCTGGGTGGAAGGAAATTTGTGGCTCCTCTCAGATTCCAGAACTTTCTGCCACAGAAATGTGAGGAACATGTGTTTTTTTAGTCAAATTTTGAGGTTTGCAAAGGATTCTGGATAACAGAACCTTGTCCGAGCCACACAAGTCACCCCATCTTGGATTCCCCTAGGTATCTAGTTTTCAGAAATGCACAGGTTTGGTAGGTTTCCCTAGGTGGCGGCTGAGCTACAGGCCAAAATCTACAGGTAGACACTTTGCAAAAAACACCTCTGTTTAACTTCAAAAATTTGGCTGTGTCCACGTTGCGCTTTGGGGCGTTTCCTGTCGCGGGCGCTAGGCCTACCCACACAAGTGAGGTATCATTTTTATCGGGAGACGTGGGGGAACGCTGGGTGGAAGGAAATTTGTGGCTCCTCTCAGATTCCAGAACTTTCTGCCACAGAAATGTGAGGAACATGTGTTTTTTTAGCAATATTTGGAGGTTTGCAATGGATTCTGGGTAACAGAACCTGGTCCGAGCCACACAAGTCACCCCATCTTGGATTCCCCTAGGTCTCTAGTTTTCAGAAATGCACAGGTTTGGTAGGTTTCCCTAGGTGGCGGCTGAGCTAAAGGCCAAAATCTACAGGTAGGCACTTTGCAAAAAACACCTCTGTTTTCCTTCAAAAATTTGGCTGTGTCCACGTTGCGCTTTGGGGCGTTTCCTGTCGCGGGCGGTAGGCCTACCCACACAAGTGAGGTATCATTTGTATCGGGAGACGTGGGGGAACGCTGGGTGGAAGGAAATTTGTGGCTCCTCTCAGATTCCAGAACTTTCTGCCACAGAAATGTGAGGAACATGTGTTTTTTTAGCCAAATTTTGAGGTTTGCAAAGGATTCTGGGTAACAGAACCTGGTCCGAGCCACACAAGTCACCCCATCTTGGATTCCACTAGGTCTCTAGTTTTCAGAAATGCACAGGTTTGGTAGGTTTCCCTAGGTGGCGGCTGAGCTACAGGCCAAAATCTACAGGTAGGCACTTTGCAAAAAACACTTTGGTTTTCCTTCAAAAATTTGGCTGTGTCCACGTTGCGCTTTGGGGCGTTTCCTGTCGCGGGCGCTAGGCCTACCTACGCAAGTGAGGTATCATTTTTATCGGGAGATGTGGGGGAACACTGGGTGGAAGGAAATTTGTGGCTCCTCTCAGATTCCAGAACTTTCTGCCACAGAAATGTGAGGAACATGTGTTTTTTTAGCCAAATTCTGAGGTTTGCAAAGGATTCTGGGTAACAGAACCTGGTCCGAGCCACACAAGTCACCCCATCTTGGATTCCCCTAGGTCTCTAGTTTTCAGAAATGCAAAGGTTTGGTAGGTTTCCCTAGATGGCGGCTGAGCTACAGGCCAAAATCTACAGGTAGGCACTTTGCAAAAAACACTTCTGTTTTCCTTCAAAAATTTGGCTGTGTCCACGTTGCGCTTTGGGGTGTTTCCTGTCGCAGGCGCTAGGCCTACCCACACAAGTGAGGTATCTTTTTTATCGGGAGACGTGGGGGAACGCTGGGTGGAAGGAAATTTGTGGCTCCTCTCAGATTCCAGAACTTTCTGCCACAGAAATGTGAGGAACATGTGTTTTTTTAGCCAAACTTTGAGGTTTGCAAAGGATTCTGGATAACAGAACCTGGTCCGAGCCACACAAGTCACCCCATCTTGGTTTCCCATAGGTCTCTAGTTTTCAGAAATGCAGAGGTTTGGTAGGTTTCCCTAGGTGGCGGCTGAGCTACAGGCCAAAATCTACAGGTAGGCACTTTGCAAAAAACACCTCTGTTTTCCTTCAAAAATTTGGCTGTATCCACGTTGCGCTTTGGGGCGTTTCCTGTCGCGGGCGCTAGGCCTACCCACACAAGTGAGGTATCATTTTTATCGGGAGACGTGGGGGAACGCTGGGTGGAAGGAAATTTGTGGCTCCCCTCAGATTCCAGAACTTTCTGCCACAGAAATGTGAGGAACATGTGTTTTTTTAGCCAAATTTTGAGGTTTGCAAAGGATTCTGGATAACAGAACCTGGTCCGAGCCACACAAGTCACCCCATATTGGATTCCCCTAGGTCTCTAGTTTTCAGAAATGCACAGGTTTGGTAGGTTTCCCTAGGTGGCGGCTGAGCTACAGGCCAAAATCTACAGGTAGGCACTTTGCAAAAAACACCTCTGTTTTCCTTCAAAAATTTGGCTGTGTCCACGTTGCGCTTTGGGGCGTTTCCTGTCGCGGGCGCTAGGCCTACCCACACAAGTGAGGTATCATTTTTATCGGGAGACGTGGGGGAAAGCTGGGTGGAAGGAAATTTGTGGCTCCTCTCAGATTCCAGAACTTTCTGCCACAGAAATGTGAGGAACATGTGTTTTTTTAGCCAAATTTTGAGGTTTGCAAAGGATTCTGGGTAACAGAACCTGGTCCGAGCCACACAAGTCACCCCATCTTGGATTCCCCTAGGTCTCTAGTTTTCAGAAATGCACAGGTTTGGTAGGTTTCCCTAGGTGGCTGCTGAGCTACAGGCCAAAATCTACAGGTAGGCACTTTGCAAAAAACACCTCTGTTTTCCTTCAAAAATTTGGCTGTGTCCACGTTGCGCTTTGGGGCGTTTCCTGTCGCGGGCGCTAGGCCTACCCACACAAGTGAGGTATCATTTTTATTGGGAGACGTGGGGGAACGCTGGGTGGAAGGAAATTTGTGGCTCCTCTCAGATTCCAGAACTTTCTGCCACAGATATGTGGGGAACATGTGTTTTTTTAGCCAAATTTTGAGGTTTGCAAAGGATTCTGGGTAACAGAACCTGGTCCGAGCCACACAAGTCACCCCATCTTGGATTCCCCTAGGTCTCTAGTTTTCAGAAATGCACAGGTTTGGTAGGTTTCCCTAGGTGGCGGCTGAGCTACAGGCCAAAATCTACAGGTAGGCACTTTGCAAAAAACACCTCGGTTTTCCTTCAAAAATTTGGCTGTGTCCACGTTGCGCTTTGGGGCGTTTCCTGTCGCGGGCGCTAGGCCTACCTACACAAGTGAGGTATCATTTTTATCGGGAGATGTGGGGGAACACTGGGTGGAAGGAAATTTGTGGCTCCTCTCAGATTCCAGAACTTTCTGCCACAGAAATGTGAGGAACATGTGTTTTATTAGCCAAATTCTGAGGTTTGCAAAGGATTCTGGGTAACAGAACCTGGTCCGAGCCACACAAGTCACCCCATCTTGGATTCCCCTAGGTCTCTAGTTTTCAGAAATGCACAGGTTTGGTAGGTTTCCCTAGGTGGCGGCTGAGCTACAGGCCAAAATCTACAGGTAGGCACTTTGCAAAAAACACCTCTGTTTTCCTTCAAAAATTTGGCTGTGTCCACGTTGCGCTTTGGGGCGTTTCCTGTCGCGGGCGCTAGGCCTACCTACACAAGTGAGGTATCATTTTTATCGGGAGATGTGGGGGAACACTGGGTGGAAGGAAATTTGTGGCTCCTCTCAGATTCCAGAACTTTCTGCCACAGAAATGTGAGGAACATGTGTTTTATTAGCCAAATTCTGAGGTTTGCAAAGGATTCTGGGTAACAGAACCTGGTCCGAGCCACACAAGTCACCCCATCTTGGATTCCCCTAGGTCTCTAGTTTTCAGAAATGCACAGGTTTGGTAGGTTTCCCTAGGTGGCGGCTGAGCTACAGGCCAAAATCTACAGGTAGGCACTTTGCAAAAAACACCTCTGTTTTCCTTCAAAAATTTGGCTGTGTCCACGTTGCGCTTTGGGGCGTTTCCTGTCGCGGGCGCTAGGCCTACCTACACAAGTGAGGTATCATTTTTATCGGGAGATGTGGGGGAACACTGGGTGGAAGGAAATTTGTGGCTCCTCTCAGATTCCAGAACTTTCTGCCACAGAAATGTGAGGAACATGTGTTTTATTAGCCAAATTCTGAGGTTTGCAAAGGATTCTGGGTAACACAACCTGGTCCGAGCCACACAAGTCACCCCATCTTGGATTCCCCTAGGTCTCTAGTTTTCAGAAATGCACAGGTTTGGTAGGTTTCCCTAGGTGGCGGCTGAGCTACAGGCCAAAATCTACAGGTAGGCACTTTGCAAAAAACACCTCTGTTTTCCTTCAAAAATTTGGCTGTGTCCACGTTGCGCTTTGGGGCGTTTCCTGTCGCGGGCACTAGGCCTACCCACACAAGTGAGGTATCATTTTTATCGGGAGACGTAGGGGAATGCTGGGTGGAAGGAAATTTGTGGCTCCTCTCAGATTCCAGAACTTTCTGCCACAGAAATGTGGGGAACATGTGTTTTTTTAGCCAAATTTTGAGGTTTGCAAAGGATTCTGGGTAACAGAACCTGGTCCGAGCCACACAAGTCACCCCATCTTGGATTCCCCTAGGTCTCTAGTTTTCAGAAATGCACAGGTTTGGTAGGTTTCCCCAGGTGGCGGCTGAGCTACAGGCCAAAATCTACAGGTAGGCACTTTGCAAAAACACCTCTGTTTTCCTTCAAAAATTTGGCTCTGTCCACGTTGCGCTTAGGGGCGTTTCCTGTCGCGGGCGCTAGGCCTACCTACACAAGTGTGGTATAATTTTTATCGGGAGATGTGGGGGAACACTGGGTGGAAGGAAATTTGTGGCTCCTCTCAGATTCCAGAACTTTCTGCCACAGAAATGTGAGGAACATGTGTTTTATTATCCAAATTCTGAGGTTTGCAAAGGATTCTGGGTAACAGAACCTGGTCCGAGCCACACAAGTCACCCCATCTTGGATTCCCCTAGGTCTCTAGTTTTCAGAAATGCACAGGTTTGGTAGGTTTCCCTAGGTGGCGGCTGAGCTACAGGCCAAAATCTACAGGTAGGCACTTTGCAAAAAACACCTCTGTTTTCCTTCAAAAATTTGGCTGTGTCCACGTTGCGCTTTGGGGCGTTTCCTGTCGCGGGCGCTAGGCCTACCCTCACAAGTGAGGTATCATTTTTATCGGGAGACGTGGGGGAATGCTGGGTGGAAGGAAATTTGTGGCTCCTCTCAGATTCCAGAACTTTCTGCCACAGATATGTGGGGAACATGTGTTTTTTTAGCCAAATTTTGAGGTTTGCAAAGGATTCTGGGTAACAGAACCTGGTCCGAGCCACACAAGTCACCCCATCTTGGATTCCCCTAGGTCTCTAGTTTTCAGAAATGCACAGGTTTGGTAGGTTTCCCTAGGTGGTGGCTGAGCTACAGGCCAAAATCTACAGGTAGGCACTTTGCAAAAAACACCTCTGTTTTCCTTCAAAAATTTGGCTGTGTCCACGTTGCGCTTTGGGGCGTTTCCTGTCGCGGGCGCTAGGCCTACCCACACAAGTGAGGTATCATTTTTATCGGGAGACGTGGGGGAATGCTGGGTGGAAGGAAATTTGTGGCTCCTCTCAGATTCCAGAACTTTCTGCCACAGAAATGTGGGGAACATGTGTTTTTTTAGCCAAATTTTGAGGTTTGCAAAGGATTCTGGGTAACAGAACCTGGTCCGAGCCACACAAGTCACCCCATCTTGGATTCCCCTAGGTCTCTAGTTTTCAGAAATGCACAGGTTTGGTAGGTTTCCCCAGGTGGCGGCTGAGCTACAGGCCAAAATCTACAGGTAGGCACTTTGCAAAAACACCTCTGTTTTCCTTCAAAAATTTGGCTCTGTCCACGTTGCGCTTAGGGGCGTTTCCTGTCGCGGGCGCTAGGCCTACCTACACAAGTGTGGTATAATTTTTATCGGGAGATGTGGGGGAACACTGGGTGGAAGGAAATTTGTGGCTCCTCTCAGATTCCAGAACTTTCTGCCACAGAAATGTGAGGAACATGTGTTTTATTAGCCAAATTCTGAGGTTTGCAAAGGATTCTGGGTAACAGAACCTGGTCCGAGCCACACAAGTCACCCCATCTTGGATTCCCCTAGGTCTCTAGTTTTCAGAAATGCACAGGTTTGGTAGGTTTCCCTAGGTGGCGGCTGAGCTACAGGCCAAAATCTACAGGTAGGCACTTTGCAAAAAACACCTCTGTTTTCCTTCAAAAATTTGGCTGTGTCCACGTTGCGCTTTGGGGCGTTTCCTGTCGCGGGCGCTAGGCCTACCCACACAAGTGAGGTATCATTTTTATCGGGAGACGTGGGGGAATGCTGGGTGGAAGGAAATTTGTGGCTCCTCTCAGATTCCAGAACTTTCTGCCACAGATATGTGGGGAACATGTGTTTTTTTAGCCAAATTTTGAGGTTTGCAAAGGATTCTGGGTAACAGAACCTGGTCCGAGCCACACAAGTCACCCCATCTTGGATTCCCCTAGGTCTCTAGTTTTCAGAAATGCACAGGTTTGGTAGGTTTCCCTAGGTGGCGGCTGAGCTACAGGCCAAAATCTACAGGTAGGCACTTTGCAAAAACACCTCTGTTTTCCTTCAAAAATTTGGCTGTGTCCACGTTGCGCTTTGGGGCGTTTCCTGTCGCGGGTGCTAGGCCTACCTACACAAGTGAGGTATAATTTTTATCGGGAGATGTGGGGGAACACTGGGTGGAAGGAAATTTGTAGCTCCTCTCAGATTCCAGAACTTTCGGCCACAGAAATGTGTGGAACATGTGTTTTATTAGCCAAATTCTGAGGTTTGCAAAGGATTCTGGGTAACAGAACCTGGTCCGAGCCACACAAGTCACCCCATCTTGGATTCCCCTAGGTCTCTAGTTTTCAGAAATGCACAGGTTTGGTAGGTTTCCCTAGGTGGCGGCTGAGCTACAGGCCAAAATCTACAGGTAGGCACTGTGCAAAAAACACCTCTGTTTTCCTTCAAAAATTTGGCTGTGTCCACGTTGCGCTTTGGGGCGTTTCCTGTCGCGGGCGCTAGGCCTACCCACACAAGTGAGGTATCATTTTTATTGGGAGACGTGGGGGAACGCTGGGTGGAAGGAAATTTGTGGCTCCTCTCAGATTCCAGGACTTTCTGCCACAGAAATGTGAGGAACATGTGTTTTTTTATCCAAATTTTGAGGTTTGCAAAGGATTCTGGGTAACAGAACCTGGCCCGAGCCACACAAGTCACCCCATCTTGGATTCCCCTAGGTCTCTAGTTTTCAGAAATGCACAGGTTTGGTAGGTTTCCCTAGGTGGCGGCTGAGCTACAGGCTAAAATCTACAGGTAGGCACTTTGCAAAAAACACCTCTGTTTTCCTTCAAAAATTTGGCTGTGTCCACGTTGCGCTTTGGGGTGTTTCCTGTCGCGGGCGCTAGGCCTACCCACACAAATGAGATATCATTTTTATCGGGAGACGTGGGGGAACGCTGGGTGGAAGGAAATTTGTGGCTCCTCTCAGATTCCAGAACTTACTGCCACAGAAATGTGAGGAACATGTGTTTTTTTAGCCAAATTTTGAGGTTTGCAAAGGATTCTGGGTAACAGAACCTGGTCCGAGCCACACAAGTCACCCCATCTTGGATTCCCCTAGGTCTCTAGTTTTCAGAAACGCACAGGTTTGGTAGATTTCCCTAGGTGGCGGCTGAGCTACAGGCCAAAATCTACAGGTAGACACTTTGCAAAAAACACCTCTGTTTTCCTTCAAAAATTTGGCTGTGTCCACGTTGCGCTTTGGTGCATTTCCTGTCGCGGGCGCTAGGCCTAACCACACAAGTGAGGTATCATTTTTATCGGGAGACGTGGGGGAACGCTGGGTGGAAGGAAATTTGTGGCTCCTCTCAGATTCCAGAACTTTCTGCCACAGAAATGTGAGGAACATGTGTTTTTTTAGCCAAATTTTGAGGTTTGCAAAGGATTCTGGGTAACAGAACCTGGTCCGAGCCACACAAGTCACCCCATCTTGGATTCCCCTAGGTCTCTAGTTTTCAGAAATGCACAGGTTTGGTAGGTTTCCCTAGGTGGCGGCTGAGCTACAGGCCAAAATCTACAGGTAGGCACTTTGCAAAAAACACCTCTGTTTTCCTTCAAAAATTTGGCTGTGTCCACGTTGCGCTTTGGGGTGTTTCCTGTTGCGGGCGCTAGGCCTACCCACACAAGTGAGGTATCATTTTTATCGGGAGACGTGGGGGAATGCTGGGTGGAAGGAAATTTGTGGCTCCTCTCAGATTCCAGAACTTTCTGCCACAGAAATGTGAGGAACATGTGTTTTTTTAGCCAAATTTTGAGGTTTGCAAAGGATTCTGGGTAACAGAACCTGGTCCGAGCCACACAAGTCACCCCATCTTGGATTCCCCTAGGTCTCTAGTTTTCAGAAATGCACAGGTTTGGTAGGTTTCCCTAGGTGGCGGCTGAGCTACAGGCCAAAATCTACAGGTAGGCACTTTGCAAAAAACACCTCTGTTTTCCTTCAAAAATTTGGCTGTGTCCACGTTGCGCTTTGGGGCGTTTCTTGTCGCGGGCGCTAGGCCTACCCACACAATTGAGGTATCATTTTTATCGGGAGACGTGGGGGCACGCTGGGTGGAAGGAAATTTGTGGCTCCTCTCAGATTCCAGAACTTTCTGCCACAGAAATGTGAGGAACATGTGTTTTTTTAGCCAAATTTTGAGGTTTGCAAAGGATTCTGGGTAACAGAACCTGGTCCGAGCCACACAAGTCACCCCATCTTGGATTCCCCTAGGTCTCTAGTTTTCAGAAATGCACAGGTTTGGTAGGTTTCCCCAGGTGGCGGCTGAGCTACAGGCCAAAATCTACAGGTAGGCACTTTGCAAAATACACCTCTGTTTTCCTTAAAAAATTTGGCTGTGTCCACGTTGCGCTTTGGGGCGTTTCCTGTCGCGGGCGCTAGGCCTACCCACACAAGTGAGGTATCATTTTTATCGGGAGACGTGGGGGAACGCTGGGTGGAAGGAAATTTGTGGCTCCTCTCAGATTCCAGAACTTTCTGCCACTGAAATGTGAGGAACATGTGTTTTTTTAGCCAAATTTTGAGGTTTGCAAAGGATTCTGGGTAACAGAACCTGGTCCGAGCCACACAAGTCACCCCATCTTGGATTCCCCTAGGTCTCTAGTTTTCAGAAATGCACAGGTTTGGTAGGTTTCCCTAGGTGGCGGCTGAGCTACAGGCCAAAATCTACAGGTAGACACTTTGCAAAAAACACCTCTGTTTTCCTTCAAAAATGTGGCTGTGTCCACGTTGAGCTTTGGGGTGTTTCCTGTCGCGGGCGCTAGGCCTACCCACACAAGTGAGGTATCATTTTTATCGGGAGACGTGGGGGAACGCTGGGTGGAAGGAAATTTGTGGCTCCTCTCAGATTCCAGAACTTTCTGCCACAGAAATATGAGGAAAATGTGTTTTTTTAGCCAAATTTGGAGGTTTGCAATGGATTCTGGGTAACAGAACCTGGTCCGAGCCGCACAAGTCACCCCATCTTGGATTCCCCTAGGTCTCTAGTTTTCAGAAATGCACAGGTTTGGTAGGTTTCCCTAGGTGGCGGCTGAGCTACAGGCCAAAATCTACAGGTAGGCACTTTGCAAAAAACACCTCTGTTTTCCTTCAAAAATTTGGCTGTGTCCACGTTGCGCTTTGGGGTGTTTCCTGTTGCGGGCGCTAGGCCTACCCACACAAGTGAGGTATCATTTTTATCGGGAGACGTGGGGGAACGCTGGGTGGAAGGAAATTTGTGGCTCCTCTCAGATTCCAGAACTTTCTGCCACAGAAATGTGAGGAACATGTGTTTTTTTAGCCAAATTTTGAGGTTTGCAAAGGATTCTGGGTAACAGAACCTGGTCCGAGCCACACAAGTCACCCCATCTTGGATTCCCCTAGGTCTCTAGTTGTCAGAAATGCACAGGTTTGGTAGGTTTCCCCAGGTGGCGGCTGAGCTACAGGCCAAAATCTACAGGTAGGCACTTTGCAAAAAACACCTCTGTTTTCCTTCAAAAATTTAGCTGTGTCCACGTTGTGCTTTGGGGCGTTTCATGTCGCGGGCGCTAGGCCTACCCACACAAGTGAGGTATCATTTTTATCGGGAGACGTGGGGGAACGCTGGGTGGAAGGAAATTTGTGGCTCCTCTCAGATTCCAGAACTTTCTGCCACAAAAATGTGAGGAACATGTGTTTTTTTAGCCAAATTTTGAGGTTTGCAAAGGATTCTGGGTAACAGAACCTGGTCCGAGCCACACAAGTCACCCCATCGTGGATTCCCCTAGGTCTCTAGTTTTCAGAAATGCACAGGTTTGGTAGGTTTCCCTAGGTGGCGGTTGAGCTACAGGCCAAAATCTACAGGTAGACACTTTGCAAAAAACACCTCTGTTTTCCTTCAAAAATGTGGCTGTGTCCACGTTGAGTTTTGGGGCGTTTCCTGTCGCGGGTGCTAGGCCTACCCACACAAGTGAGGTATCATTTTTATCGGGAGACATGGGGGAACGCTGGGTGGAAGGAAATTTGTGGCTCCTCTCAGATTCCAGAACTTTCTGCCACAGAAATGTGAGGAAAATTTGTTTTTTTAGCCAAATTTGGAGGTTTGCAATGGATTCTGGGTAACAGAACCTGGTCCGAGCCACACAAGTCACCCCATCTTGGATTCCCCTAGGTCTCTAGTTTTCAGAAATGCACAGGTTTGGTAGGTTTCCCTAGGTGGCGGCTGAGCTACAGGCCAAAATCTACAGGTAGGCACTTTGCAAAAAACACCTCTGTTTTCCTTTAAAAATTTGGCTGTGTCCACGTTGCGCTTTGGGGCGTTTCCTGTCGCGGGTCCTAGGCCTACCCTCACAAGTGAGGTATCATTTTTATCGGGAGACGTGGGGAAACGCTGGGTGGAAGGAAATTTGTGGCTCCTCTCAGATTCCAGAACTTTCTGCCACAGAAATGTGAGGAACATGTGTTTTTTTAGCCAAATTTTGAGGTTTGCAAAGGATTCTGGGTAACAGAACCTGGTCCGAGCCACACAAGTCACCCCATCTTGGATTCCCCTAGGTCTCTAGTTTTCAGAAATGCACAGGTTTGGTAGGTTTCCTGAGGTGGCGGCTGAGCTACAGGCCAAAATCTACAGGTAGGCACTTTGCAAAAAACACCTCTGTTTTCCTTCAAAAATTTGGCTGTGTCCACGTTGCGCTTTGGGGCGTTTCCTGTCGCGGGCGCTAGGCCTACCCACACAAGTGAGGTATCATTTTTATCGGGAGACGTGGGGGAATGCTGGGTGGAAGGAAATTTGTGGCTCCTCTCAGATTCCAGAACTTTCTGCCACAGAAATGTGAGGAACATGTGTTTTTTTAGCCAAATTTTGAGGTTTGCAAAGGATTCTGGGTAACAGAACCTGGTCCGAGCCACACAAGTCACCCCATCTTGGATTCCCCTAGGTCTCTAGTTTATAGAAATGCACAGGTTTGGTAGGTTTCCCTAGGTGGCGGCTGAGCTACAGGCCAAAATCTACAGGTAGGCACTTTGCAAAAAACACCTCTGTTTTCCTTCACAAATTTGGATGTGCCCACGTTGCGCTTTGGGGCGTTTCCTGTCGCGGGCGCTAGGCCTACCCACACAAGTGAGGTACCATTTTTATCGGGAGATGAGGGGGAACGCTGGGTGGAAGGAAATTTGTGGCTCCTCTCAGATTCCAGAACTTTCTGCCACAGAAATGTGAGGAACATGTGTTTTATTAGCCAAATTCTGAGGTTTGCAAAGGATTCTGGGTAACAGAACCTGGTCCGAGCCACACAAGTCACCCCATCTTGGATTCCCCTAGGTCTCTAGTTTTCAGAAATGCACAGGTTTGGTAGGTTTCCCTAGGTGGCGGCTGAGCTACAGGCCAAAATCTACAGGTAGGCACTTTGCAAAAAACACCTCTGTTTTCCTTCAAAAATTTGGCTGTGTCCACGTTGCGCTTTGGGGCGTTTCCTGTCGCGGGCGCTAGGCCTACCCACACAAGTGAGGTATCATTTTTATCGGGAGACGTGGGGGAATGCTGGGTGGAAGGAAATTTGTGGCTCCTCTCAGATTCCAGAACTTTCTGCCACAGAAATGTGGGGAACATGTGTTTTTTTAGCCAAATTTTGAGGTTTGCAAAGGATTCTGGGTAACAGAACCTGGTCCGAGCCACACAAGTCACCCCATCTTGGATTCCCCTAGGTCTCTAGTTTTCAGAAATGCACAGGTTTGGTAGGTTTCCCTAGGTGGCGGCTGAGCTACAGGCCAAAATCTACAGGTAGGCACTTTGCAAAAACACCTCTGTTTTCCTTCAAAAATTTGGCTGTGTCCACGTTGCGCTTTGGGGCGTTTCCTGTCGCGGGCGCTAGGCCTACCTACACAAGTGAGGTATAATTTTTATCGGGAGATGTGGGGGAACACTGGGTGGAAGGAAATTTGTGGCTCCTCTCAGATTCCAGAACTTTCTGCCACAGAAATGTGAGGAACATGTGTTTTATTAACTAAATTCTGAGGTTTGCAAAGGATTCTGGGTAACAGAACCTGGGCCGAGCCACACAAGTCACCCCATCTTGGATTCCCCTAGGTCTCTAGTTTTCAGAAATGCACAGGTTTGGTAGGTTTCCCTAGGTGGCGGCTGAGCTACAGGCCAAAATCTACAGGTAGGCACTTTGCAAAAAACACCTCTGTTTTCCTTCAAAAATTTGGCTGTGTCCACGTTGCGCTTTGGGGCGTTTCCTGTCGCGGGCGCTAGGCCTACCCACACAAGTGAGGTATCATTTTTATTGGGAGACGTGGGGGAACGCTGGGTGGAAGGAAATTTGTGGCTCCTCTCAGATTCCAGGACTTTCTGCCACAGAAATGTGAGGAACATGTGTTTTTTTATCCAAATTTTGAGGTTTGCAAAGGATTCTGGGTAACAGAACCTGGCCCGAGCCACACAAGTCACCCCATCTTGGATTCCCCTAGGTCTCTAGTTTTCAGAAATGCACAGGTGTGGTAGGTTTCCCTAGGTGGCGGCTGAGCTACAGGCCAAAATCTACAGGTAGGCACTTTGCAAAAAACACCTCTGTTTTCCTTCAAAAATTTGGCTGTGTCCACGTTGCGCTTTGGGGTGTTTCCTGTCGCGGGCGCTAGGCCTACCCACACAAATGAGATATCATTTTTATCGGGAGACGTGGGGGAACGCTGGGTGGAAGGAAATTTGTGGCTCCTCTCAGATTCCAGAACTTTCTGCCACAGAAATGTGAGGAACATGTGTTTTTTTAGCCAAATTTTGAGGTTTGCAAAGGATTCTGGGTAACAGAACCTGGTCCGAGCCACACAAGTCACCCCATCTTGGATTCCCCTAGGTCTCTAGTTTTCAGAAACGCACAGGTTTGGTAGGTTTCCCTAGGTGGCGGCTGAGCTACAGGCCAAAATCTACAGGTAGACACTTTGCAAAAAACACCTCTGTTTTCCTTCAAAAATTTGGCTGTGTCCACGTTGCGCTTTGGTGCGTTTCCTGTCGCGGGCGCTAGGCCTACCCACACAAGTGAGGTATCATTTTTATCGGGAGACGTGGGGGAACGCTGGGTGGAAGGAAATTTGTGGCTCCTCTTAGATTCCAGAACTTTCTGCCACAGAAATGTGAGGAACATGTGTTTTTTTAGCCAAATTTTGAGGTTTGCAAAGGATTCTGGGTAACAGAACCTGGTCCGAGCCACACAAGTCACCCCATCTTGGATTCCCCTAGGTCTCTAGTTTTCAGAAATGCACAGGTTTGGTAGGTTTCCCTAGGTGGCGGCTGAGCTACAGGCCAAAATCTACAGGTAGGCACTTTGCAAAAAACACCTCTGTTTTCCTTCAAAAATTTGGCTGTGTCCACGTTGCGCTTTGGGGCGTTTCCTGTCGCGGGCGCTAGGCCTACCCACACAATTGAGGTATCATTTTTATCGGGAGACGTGGGGGCACGCTGGGTGGAAGGAAATTTGTGGCTCCTCTCAGATTCCAGAACTTTCTGCCACAGAAATGTGAGGAACATGTGTTTTTTTAGCCAAATTTTGAGGTTTGCAAAGGATTCTGGGTAACAGAACCTGGTCCGAGCCACACAAGTCACCCCATCTTGGATTCCCCTAGGTCTCTAGTTTTCAGAAATGCACAGGTTTGGTAGGTTTCCCCAGGTGGCGGCTGAGCTACAGGCCAAAATCTACAGGTAGGCACTTTGCAAAATACACCTCTGTTTTCCTTAAAAAATTTGGCTGTGTCCACGTTGCGCTTTGGGGCGTTTCCTGTCGCGGGCGTTAGGCCTACCCACACAAGTGAGGTATCATTTTTATCGGGAGACGTGGGGGAACGCTGGGTGGAAGGAAATTTGTGGCTCCTCTCAGATTCCAGAACTTTCTGCCACTGAAATGTGAGGAACATGTGTTTTTTTAGCCAAATTTTGAGGTTTGCAAAGGATTCTGGGTAACAGAACCTGGTCCGAGCCACACAAGTCACCCCATCTTGGATTCCCCTAGGTCTCTAGTTTTCAGAAATGCACAGGTTTGGTAGGTTTCCCTAGGTGGCGGCTGAGCTACAGGCCAAAATCTACAGGTAGACACTTTGCAAAAAACACCTCTGTTTTCCTTCAAAAATGTGGCTGTGTCCACGTTGAGCTTTGGGGCGTTTCCTGTCGCGGGCGCTAGGCCTACCCACACAAGTGAGGTATCATTTTTATCGGGAGACGTGGGGGAACGCTGGGTGGAAGGAAATTTGTGGCTCCTCTCAGATTCCAGAACTTTCTGCCACAGAAATATGAGGAAAATGTGTTTTTTTAGCCAAATTTGGAGGTTTGCAATGGATTCTGGGTAACAGAACCTGGTCCGAGCCACACAAGTCACCCCATCTTGGATTCCCCTAGGTCTCTAGTTTTCAGAAATGCACAGGTTTGGTAGGTTTCCCTAGGTGGCGGCTGAGCTACAGGCCAAAATCTACAGGTAGGCACTTTGCAAAAAACACCTCTGTTTTCCTTCAAAAATTTGGCTGTGTCCACGTTGCGCTTTGGGGCGTTTCCTGTCGCGGGTCCTAGGCCTACCCACACAAGTGAGGTATCATTTTTATCGGGAGACGTGGGGGAACGCTGGGTGGAAGGAAATTTGTGGCTCCTCTCAGATTCCAGAACTTTCTGCCACAGAAATGTGAGGAACATGTGTTTTTTTAGCCAAATTTTGAGGTTTGCAAAGGATTCTGGGTAACAGAACCTTGTCCGAGCCACACAAGTCACCCCATCTTGGATTCCCCTTGGTCTCTAGTTTTCAGAAATGCACAGGTTTGGTAGGTTTCCCTAGGTGGCGGCTGAGCTACAGGCCAAAATCTACAGGTAGACACTTTGCAAAAAACACCTCTGTTTTCCTTCAAAAATTTGGCTGTGTCCACGTTGCGCTTTGGTGCGTTTCCTGTCGCGGGCGCTAGGCCTACCCACACAACTGAGGTATCATTTTTATCGGGAGACGTGGGGGAACGCTGGGTGGAAGGAAATTTGTGGCTCCTCTCAGATTCCAGAACTTTCTGCCACAGAAATGTGAGGAACATGTGTTTTTTTAGCCAAATTTTGAGGTTTGCAAAGGATTCTGGGTAACAGAACCTGGTCCCAGCCACACAAGTCACCCCATCTTGGATTCCCCTAGGTCTCTAGTTTTCAGAAATGCACAGGTTTGGTAGGTTTCCCTAGGTGGCGGCTGAGCTACAGGCCAAAATCTACAGGTAGGCACTTTGCAAAAAACACCTCTGTTTTCCTTCAAAAATTTGGCTGTGTCCACGTTGCGCTTTGGGGCGTTTCCTGTCGCGGGCGCTAGGCCTACCCACACAATTGAGGTATCATTTTTATCGGGAGACGTGGGGGCACGCTGGGTGGAAGGAAATTTGTGGCTCCTCTCAGATTCCAGAACTTTCTGCCACAGAAATGTGAGGAACATGTGTTTTTTTAGCCAAATTTTGAGGTTTGCAAAGGATTCTGGGTAACAGAACCTGGTCCGAGCCACACAAGTCACCCCATCTTGGATTCCCCTAGGTCTCTAGTTGTCAGAAATGCACAGGTTTGGTAGGTTTCCCCAGGTGGCGGCTGAGCTACAGGCCAAAATCTACAGGTAGGCACTTTGCAAAATACACCTCTGTTTTCCTTCAAAAATTTAGCTGTGCCCACGTTGCGCTTTGGGGCGTTTCCTGTCGCGGGCGCTAGGCCTACCCACACAAGTGAGGTACCATTTTTATCGGGAGATGAGGGGGAACGCTGGGTGGAATGAAATTTGTGGCTCCTCTCAGATTCCAGAACTTTCTGCCACAGAAATGTGAGGAACATGTGTTTTATTAGCCAAATTCTGAGGTTTGCAAAGGATTCTGGGTAACAGAACCTGGTCCGAGCCACACAAGTCACCCCATCTTGGATTCCCCTAGGTCTCTAGTTTTCAGAAATGCACAGGTTTGGTAGGTTTCCCTAGGTGGCGGCTGAGCTACAGGCCAAAATCTACAGGTAGGCACTTTGCAAAAAACACCTCTGTTTTCCTTCAAAAATTTGGCTGTGTCCACGTTGCGCTTTGGGGCGTTTCCTGTCGCGGGCGCTAGGCCTACCCACACAAGTGAGGTATCATTTTTATCGGGAGACGTGGGGGAATGCTGGGTGGAAGGAAATTTGTGGCTCCTCTCAGATTCCAGAACTTTCTGCCACAGAAATGTGGGGAACATGTGTTTTTTTAGCCAAATTTTGAGGTTTGCAAAGGATTCTGGGTAACAGAACCTGGTCCGAGCCACACAAGTCACCCCATCTTGGATTCCCCTAGGTCTCTAGTTTTCAGAAATGCACAGGTTTGGTAGGTTTCCCTAGGTGGCGGCTGAGCTACAGGCCAAAATCTACAGGTAGGCACTTTGCAAAAACACCTCTGTTTTCCTTCAAAAATTTGGCTGTGTCCACGTTGCGCTTTGGGGCGTTTCCTGTCGCGGGCGCTAGGCCTACCTACACAAGTGAGGTATAATTTTTATCGGGAGATGTGGGGGAACACTGGGTGGAAGGAAATTTGTGGCTCCTCTCAGATTCCAGAACTTTCTGCCACAGAAATGTGAGGAACATGTGTTTTATTAACTAAATTCTGAGGTTTGCAAAGGATTCTGGGTAACAGAACCTGGGCCGAGCCACACAAGTCACCCCATCTTGGATTCCCCTAGGTCTCTAGTTTTCAGAAATGCACAGGTTTGGTAGGTTTCCCTAGGTGGCGGCTGAGCTACAGGCCAAAATCTACAGGTAGGCACTTTGCAAAAAACACCTCTGTTTTCCTTCAAAAATTTGGCTGTGTCCACGTTGCGCTTTGGGGCGTTTCCTGTCGCGGGCGCTAGGCCTACCCACACAATTGAGGTATCATTTTTATCGGGAGACGTGGGGGCACGCTGGGTGGAAGGAAATTTGTGGCTCCTCTCAGATTCCAGAACTTTCTGCCACAGAAATGTGAGGAACATGTGTTTTTTTAGCCAAATTTTGAGGTTTGCAAAGGATTCTGGGTAACAGAACCTGGTCCGAGCCACACAAGTCACCCCATCTTGGATTCCCCTAGGTCTCTAGTTTTCAGAAATGCACAGGTTTGGTAGGTTTCCCCAGGTGGCGGCTGAGCTACAGGCCAAAATCTACAGGTAGGCACTTTGCAAAATACACCTCTGTTTTCCTTCAAAAATTTGGCTGTGTCCACGTTGCGCTTTGGGGCATTTCCTGTCGCGGGCGCTAGGCCTACCCACACAAGCGAGGTATCATTTTTATCGGGAGACGTGGGGGAACGCTGGGTGGAAGGAAATTTGTGGCTCCTCTCAGATTCCAGAACTTTCTGCCACAGAAATGTGAGGAACATGTGTTTTTTTAGTCAAATTTTGAGGTTTGCAAAGGATTCTGGATAACAGAACCTTGTCCGAGCCACACAAGTCACCCCATCTTGGATTCCCCTAGGTATCTAGTTTTCAGAAATGCACAGGTTTGGTAGGTTTCCCTAGGTGGCGGCTGAGCTACAGGCCAAAATCTACAGGTAGACACTTTGCAAAAAACACCTCTGTTTAACTTCAAAAATTTGGCTGTGTCCACGTTGCGCTTTGGGGCGTTTCCTGTCGCGGGCGCTAGGCCTACCCACACAAGTGAGGTATCATTTTTATCGGGAGACGTGGGGGAACGCTGGGTGGAAGGAAATTTGTGGCTCCTCTCAGATTCCAGAACTTTCTGCCACAGAAATGTGAGGAACATGTGTTTTTTTAGCAATATTTGGAGGTTTGCAATGGATTCTGGGTAACAGAACCTGGTCCGAGCCACACAAGTCACCCCATCTTGGATTCCCCTAGGTCTCTAGTTTTCAGAAATGCACAGGTTTGGTAGGTTTCCCTAGGTGGCGGCTGAGCTAAAGGCCAAAATCTACAGGTAGGCACTTTGCAAAAAACACCTCTGTTTTCCTTCAAAAATTTGGCTGTGTCCACGTTGCGCTTTGGGGCGTTTCCTGTCGCGGGCGGTAGGCCTACCCACACAAGTGAGGTATCATTTGTATCGGGAGACGTGGGGGAACGCTGGGTGGAAGGAAATTTGTGGCTCCTCTCAGATTCCAGAACTTTCTGCCACAGAAATGTGAGGAACATGTGTTTTTTTAGCCAAATTTTGAGGTTTGCAAAGGATTCTGGGTAACAGAACCTGGTCCGAGCCACACAAGTCACCCCATCTTGGATTCCACTAGGTCTCTAGTTTTCAGAAATGCACAGGTTTGGTAGGTTTCCCTAGGTGGCGGCTGAGCTACAGGCCAAAATCTACAGGTAGGCACTTTGCAAAAAACACTTTGGTTTTCCTTCAAAAATTTGGCTGTGTCCACGTTGCGCTTTGGGGCGTTTCCTGTCGCGGGCGCTAGGCCTACCTACGCAAGTGAGGTATCATTTTTATCGGGAGATGTGGGGGAACACTGGGTGGAAGGAAATTTGTGGCTCCTCTCAGATTCCAGAACTTTCTGCCACAGAAATGTGAGGAACATGTGTTTTTTTAGCCAAATTCTGAGGTTTGCAAAGGATTCTGGGTAACAGAACCTGGTCCGAGCCACACAAGTCACCCCATCTTGGATTCCCCTAGGTCTCTAGTTTTCAGAAATGCAAAGGTTTGGTAGGTTTCCCTAGATGGCGGCTGAGCTACAGGCCAAAATCTACAGGTAGGCACTTTGCAAAAAACACTTCTGTTTTCCTTCAAAAATTTGGCTGTGTCCACGTTGCGCTTTGGGGTGTTTCCTGTCGCAGGCGCTAGGCCTACCCACACAAGTGAGGTATCTTTTTTATCGGGAGACGTGGGGGAACGCTGGGTGGAAGGAAATTTGTGGCTCCTCTCAGATTCCAGAACTTTCTGCCACAGAAATGTGAGGAACATGTGTTTTTTTAGCCAAACTTTGAGGTTTGCAAAGGATTCTGGATAACAGAACCTGGTCCGAGCCACACAAGTCACCCCATCTTGGTTTCCCATAGGTCTCTAGTTTTCAGAAATGCAGAGGTTTGGTAGGTTTCCCTAGGTGGCGGCTGAGCTACAGGCCAAAATCTACAGGTAGGCACTTTGCAAAAAACACCTCTGTTTTCCTTCAAAAATTTGGCTGTATCCACGTTGCGCTTTGGGGCGTTTCCTGTCGCGGGCGCTAGGCCTACCCACACAAGTGAGGTATCATTTTTATCGGGAGACGTGGGGGAACGCTGGGTGGAAGGAAATTTGTGGCTCCCCTCAGATTCCAGAACTTTCTGCCACAGAAATGTGAGGAACATGTGTTTTTTTAGCCAAATTTTGAGGTTTGCAAAGGATTCTGGATAACAGAACCTGGTCCGAGCCACACAAGTCACCCCATATTGGATTCCCCTAGGTCTCTAGTTTTCAGAAATGCACAGGTTTGGTAGGTTTCCCTAGGTGGCGGCTGAGCTACAGGCCAAAATCTACAGGTAGGCACTTTGCAAAAAACACCTCTGTTTTCCTTCAAAAATTTGGCTGTGTCCACGTTGCGCTTTGGGGCGTTTCCTGTCGCGGGCGCTAGGCCTACCCACACAAGTGAGGTATCATTTTTATCGGGAGACGTGGGGGAAAGCTGGGTGGAAGGAAATTTGTGGCTCCTCTCAGATTCCAGAACTTTCTGCCACAGAAATATGAGGAACATGTGTTTTTTTAGCCAAATTTTGAGGTTTGCAAAGGATTCTGGGTAACAGAACCTGGTCCGAGCCACACAAGTCACCCCATCTTGGATTCCCCTAGGTCTCTAGTTTTCAGAAATGCACAGGTTTGGTAGGTTTCCCTAGGTGGCTGCTGAGCTACAGGCCAAAATCTACAGGTAGGCACTTTGCAAAAAACACCTCTGTTTTCCTTCAAAAATTTGGCTGTGTCCACGTTGCGCTTTGGGGCGTTTCCTGTCGCGGGCGCTAGGCCTACCCACACAAGTGAGGTATCATTTTTATTGGGAGACGTGGGGGAACGCTGGGTGGAAGGAAATTTGTGGCTCCTCTCAGATTCCAGAACTTTCTGCCACAGATATGTGGGGAACATGTGTTTTTTTTAGCCAAATTTTGAGGTTTGCAAAGGATTCTGGGTAACAGAACCTGGTCCGAGCCACACAAGTCACCCCATCTTGGATTCCCCTAGGTCTCTAGTTTTCAGAAATGCACAGGTTTGGTAGGTTTCCCTAGGTGGCGGCTGAGCTACAGGCCAAAATCTACAGGTAGGCACTTTGCAAAAAACACCTCGGTTTTCCTTCAAAAATTTGGCTGTGTCCACGTTGCGCTTTGGGGCGTTTCCTGTCGCGGGCGCTAGGCCTACCTACACAAGTGAGGTATCATTTTTATCGGGAGATGTGGGGGAACACTGGGTGGAAGGAAATTTGTGGCTCCTCTCAGATTCCAGAACTTTCTGCCACAGAAATGTGAGGAACATGTGTTTTATTAGCCAAATTCTGAGGTTTGCAAAGGATTCTGGGTAACAGAACCTGGTCCGAGCCACACAAGTCACCCCATCTTGGATTCCCCTAGGTCTCTAGTTTTCAGAAATGCACAGGTTTGGTAGGTTTCCCTAGGTGGCGGCTGAGCTACAGGCCAAAATCTACAGGTAGGCACTTTGCAAAAAACACCTCTGTTTTCCTTCAAAAATTTGGCTGTGTCCACGTTGCGCTTTGGGGCGTTTCCTGTCGCGGGCGCTAGGCCTACCTACACAAGTGAGGTATCATTTTTATCGGGAGATGTGGGGGAACACTGGGTGGAAGGAAATTTGTGGCTCCTCTCAGATTCCAGAACTTTCTGCCACAGAAATGTGAGGAACATGTGTTTTATTAGCCAAATTCTGAGGTTTGCAAAGGATTCTGGGTAACAGAACCTGGTCCGAGCCACACAAGTCACCCCATCTTGGATTCCCCTAGGTCTCTAGTTTTCAGAAATGCACAGGTTTGGTAGGTTTCCCTAGGTGGCGGCTGAGCTACAGGCCAAAATCTACAGGTAGGCACTTTGCAAAAAACACCTCTGTTTTCCTTCAAAAATTTGGCTGTGTCCACGTTGCGCTTTGGGGCGTTTCCTGTCGCGGGCGCTAGGCCTACCTACACAAGTGAGGTATCATTTTTATCGGGAGATGTGGGGGAACACTGGGTGGAAGGAAATTTGTGGCTCCTCTCAGATTCCAGAACTTTCTGCCACAGAAATGTGAGGAACATGTGTTTTATTAGCCAAATTCTGAGGTTTGCAAAGGATTCTGGGTAACACAACCTGGTCCGAGCCACACAAGTCACCCCATCTTGGATTCCCCTAGGTCTCTAGTTTTCAGAAATGCACAGGTTTGGTAGGTTTCCCTAGGTGGCGGCTGAGCTACAGGCCAAAATCTACAGGTAGGCACTTTGCAAAAAACACCTCTGTTTTCCTTCAAAAATTTGGCTGTGTCCACGTTGCGCTTTGGGGCGTTTCCTGTCGCGGGCACTAGGCCTACCCACACAAGTGAGGTATCATTTTTATCGGGAGACGTAGGGGAATGCTGGGTGGAAGGAAATTTGTGGCTCCTCTCAGATTCCAGAACTTTCTGCCACAGAAATGTGGGGAACATGTGTTTTTTTAGCCAAATTTTGAGGTTTGCAAAGGATTCTGGGTAACAGAACCTGGTCCGAGCCACACAAGTCACCCCATCTTGGATTCCCCTAGGTCTCTAGTTTTCAGAAATGCACAGGTTTGGTAGGTTTCCCCAGGTGGCGGCTGAGCTACAGGCCAAAATCTACAGGTAGGCACTTTGCAAAAACACCTCTGTTTTCCTTCAAAAATTTGGCTCTGTCCACGTTGCGCTTAGGGGCGTTTCCTGTCGCGGGCGCTAGGCCTACCTACACAAGTGTGGTATAATTTTTATCGGGAGATGTGGGGGAACACTGGGTGGAAGGAAATTTGTGGCTCCTCTCAGATTCCAGAACTTTCTGCCACAGAAATGTGAGGAACATGTGTTTTATTATCCAAATTCTGAGGTTTGCAAAGGATTCTGGGTAACAGAACCTGGTCCGAGCCACACAAGTCACCCCATCTTGGATTCCCCTAGGTCTCTAGTTTTCAGAAATGCACAGGTTTGGTAGGTTTCCCTAGGTGGCGGCTGAGCTACAGGCCAAAATCTACAGGTAGGCACTTTGCAAAAAACACCTCTGTTTTCCTTCAAAAATTTGGCTGTGTCCACGTTGCGCTTTGGGGCGTTTCCTGTCGCGGGCGCTAGGCCTACCCTCACAAGTGAGGTATCATTTTTATCGGGAGACGTGGGGGAATGCTGGGTGGAAGGAAATTTGTGGCTCCTCTCAGATTCCAGAACTTTCTGCCACAGATATGTGGGGAACATGTGTTTTTTTAGCCAAATTTTGAGGTTTGCAAAGGATTCTGGGTAACAGAACCTGGTCCGAGCCACACAAGTCACCCCATCTTGGATTCCCCTAGGTCTCTAGTTTTCAGAAATGCACAGGTTTGGTAGGTTTCCCTAGGTGGTGGCTGAGCTACAGGCCAAAATCTACAGGTAGGCACTTTGCAAAAAACACCTCTGTTTTCCTTCAAAAATTTGGCTGTGTCCACGTTGCGCTTTGGGGCGTTTCCTGTCGCGGGCGCTAGGCCTACCCACACAAGTGAGGTATCATTTTTATCGGGAGACGTGGGGGAATGCTGGGTGGAAGGAAATTTGTGGCTCCTCTCAGATTCCAGAACTTTCTGCCACAGAAATGTGGGGAACATGTGTTTTTTTAGCCAAATTTTGAGGTTTGCAAAGGATTCTGGGTAACAGAACCTGGTCCGAGCCACACAAGTCACCCCATCTTGGATTCCCCTAGGTCTCTAGTTTTCAGAAATGCACAGGTTTGGTAGGTTTCCCCAGGTGGCGGCTGAGCTACAGGCCAAAATCTACAGGTAGGCACTTTGCAAAAACACCTCTGTTTTCCTTCAAAAATTTGGCTCTGTCCACGTTGCGCTTAGGGGCGTTTCCTGTCGCGGGCGCTAGGCCTACCTACACAAGTGTGGTATAATTTTTATCGGGAGATGTGGGGGAACACTGGGTGGAAGGAAATTTGTGGCTCCTCTCAGATTCCAGAACTTTCTGCCACAGAAATGTGAGGAACATGTGTTTTATTAGCCAAATTCTGAGGTTTGCAAAGGATTCTGGGTAACAGAACCTGGTCCGAGCCACACAAGTCACCCCATCTTGGATTCCCCTAGGTCTCTAGTTTTCAGAAATGCACAGGTTTGGTAGGTTTCCCTAGGTGGCGGCTGAGCTACAGGCCAAAATCTACAGGTAGGCACTTTGCAAAAAACACCTCTGTTTTCCTTCAAAAATTTGGCTGTGTCCACGTTGCGCTTTGGGGCGTTTCCTGTCGCGGGCGCTAGGCCTACCCACACAAGTGAGGTATCATTTTTATCGGGAGACGTGGGGGAATGCTGGGTGGAAGGAAATTTGTGGCTCCTCTCAGATTCCAGAACTTTCTGCCACAGATATGTGGGGAACATGTGTTTTTTTAGCCAAATTTTGAGGTTTGCAAAGGATTCTGGGTAACAGAACCTGGTCCGAGCCACACAAGTCACCCCATCTTGGATTCCCCTAGGTCTCTAGTTTTCAGAAATGCACAGGTTTGGTAGGTTTCCCTAGGTGGCGGCTGAGCTACAGGCCAAAATCTACAGGTAGGCACTTTGCAAAAACACCTCTGTTTTCCTTCAAAAATTTGGCTGTGTCCACGTTGCGCTTTGGGGCGTTTCCTGTCGCGGGTGCTAGGCCTACCTACACAAGTGAGGTATAATTTTTATCGGGAGATGTGGGGGAACACTGGGTGGAAGGAAATTTGTAGCTCCTCTCAGATTCCAGAACTTTCGGCCACAGAAATGTGTGGAACATGTGTTTTATTAGCCAAATTCTGAGGTTTGCAAAGGATTCTGGGTAACAGAACCTGGTCCGAGCCACACAAGTCACCCCATCTTGGATTCCCCTAGGTCTCTAGTTTTCAGAAATGCACAGGTTTGGTAGGTTTCCCTAGGTGGCGGCTGAGCTACAGGCCAAAATCTACAGGTAGGCACTGTGCAAAAAACACCTCTGTTTTCCTTCAAAAATTTGGCTGTGTCCACGTTGCGCTTTGGGGCGTTTCCTGTCGCGGGCGCTAGGCCTACCCACACAAGTGAGGTATCATTTTTATTGGGAGACGTGGGGGAACGCTGGGTGGAAGGAAATTTGTGGCTCCTCTCAGATTCCAGGACTTTCTGCCACAGAAATGTGAGGAACATGTGTTTTTTTATCCAAATTTTGAGGTTTGCAAAGGATTCTGGGTAACAGAACCTGGCCCGAGCCACACAAGTCACCCCATCTTGGATTCCCCTAGGTCTCTAGTTTTCAGAAATGCACAGGTTTGGTAGGTTTCCCTAGGTGGCGGCTGAGCTACAGGCTAAAATCTACAGGTAGGCACTTTGCAAAAAACACCTCTGTTTTCCTTCAAAAATTTGGCTGTGTCCACGTTGCGCTTTGGGGTGTTTCCTGTCGCGGGCGCTAGGCCTACCCACACAAATGAGATATCATTTTTATCGGGAGACGTGGGGGAACGCTGGGTGGAAGGAAATTTGTGGCTCCTCTCAGATTCCAGAACTTACTGCCACAGAAATGTGAGGAACATGTGTTTTTTTAGCCAAATTTTGAGGTTTGCAAAGGATTCTGGGTAACAGAACCTGGTCCGAGCCACACAAGTCACCCCATCTTGGATTCCCCTAGGTCTCTAGTTTTCAGAAACGCACAGGTTTGGTAGATTTCCCTAGGTGGCGGCTGAGCTACAGGCCAAAATCTACAGGTAGACACTTTGCAAAAAACACCTCTGTTTTCCTTCAAAAATTTGGCTGTGTCCACGTTGCGCTTTGGTGCATTTCCTGTCGCGGGCGCTAGGCCTAACCACACAAGTGAGGTATCATTTTTATCGGGAGACGTGGGGGAACGCTGGGTGGAAGGAAATTTGTGGCTCCTCTCAGATTCCAGAACTTTCTGCCACAGAAATGTGAGGAACATGTGTTTTTTTAGCCAAATTTTGAGGTTTGCAAAGGATTCTGGGTAACAGAACCTGGTCCGAGCCACACAAGTCACCCCATCTTGGATTCCCCTAGGTCTCTAGTTTTCAGAAATGCACAGGTTTGGTAGGTTTCCCTAGGTGGCGGCTGAGCTACAGGCCAAAATCTACAGGTAGGCACTTTGCAAAAAACACCTCTGTTTTCCTTCAAAAATTTGGCTGTGTCCACGTTGCGCTTTGGGGTGTTTCCTGTTGCGGGCGCTAGGCCTACCCACACAAGTGAGGTATCATTTTTATCGGGAGACGTGGGGGAATGCTGGGTGGAAGGAAATTTGTGGCTCCTCTCAGATTCCAGAACTTTCTGCCACAGAAATGTGAGGAACATGTGTTTTTTTAGCCAAATTTTGAGGTTTGCAAAGGATTCTGGGTAACAGAACCTGGTCCGAGCCACACAAGTCACCCCATCTTGGATTCCCCTAGGTCTCTAGTTTTCAGAAATGCACAGGTTTGGTAGGTTTCCCTAGGTGGCGGCTGAGCTACAGGCCAAAATCTACAGGTAGGCACTTTGCAAAAAACACCTCTGTTTTCCTTCAAAAATTTGGCTGTGTCCACGTTGCGCTTTGGGGCGTTTCTTGTCGCGGGCGCTAGGCCTACCCACACAATTGAGGTATCATTTTTATCGGGAGACGTGGGGGCACGCTGGGTGGAAGGAAATTTGTGGCTCCTCTCAGATTCCAGAACTTTCTGCCACAGAAATGTGAGGAACATGTGTTTTTTTAGCCAAATTTTGAGGTTTGCAAAGGATTCTGGGTAACAGAACCTGGTCCGAGCCACACAAGTCACCCCATCTTGGATTCCCCTAGGTCTCTAGTTTTCAGAAATGCACAGGTTTGGTAGGTTTCCCCAGGTGGCGGCTGAGCTACAGGCCAAAATCTACAGGTAGGCACTTTGCAAAATACACCTCTGTTTTCCTTAAAAAATTTGGCTGTGTCCACGTTGCGCTTTGGGGCGTTTCCTGTCGCGGGCGCTAGGCCTACCCACACAAGTGAGGTATCATTTTTATCGGGAGACGTGGGGGAACGCTGGGTGGAAGGAAATTTGTGGCTCCTCTCAGATTCCAGAACTTTCTGCCACTGAAATGTGAGGAACATGTGTTTTTTTAGCCAAATTTTGAGGTTTGCAAAGGATTCTGGGTAACAGAACCTGGTCCGAGCCACACAAGTCACCCCATCTTGGATTCCCCTAGGTCTCTAGTTTTCAGAAATGCACAGGTTTGGTAGGTTTCCCTAGGTGGCGGCTGAGCTACAGGCCAAAATCTACAGGTAGACACTTTGCAAAAAACACCTCTGTTTTCCTTCAAAAATGTGGCTGTGTCCACGTTGAGCTTTGGGGTGTTTCCTGTCGCGGGCGCTAGGCCTACCCACACAAGTGAGGTATCATTTTTATCGGGAGACGTGGGGGAACGCTGGGTGGAAGGAAATTTGTGGCTCCTCTCAGATTCCAGAACTTTCTGCCACAGAAATATGAGGAAAATGTGTTTTTTTAGCCAAATTTGGAGGTTTGCAATGGATTCTGGGTAACAGAACCTGGTCCGAGCCGCACAAGTCACCCCATCTTGGATTCCCCTAGGTCTCTAGTTTTCAGAAATGCACAGGTTTGGTAGGTTTCCCTAGGTGGCGGCTGAGCTACAGGCCAAAATCTACAGGTAGGCACTTTGCAAAAAACACCTCTGTTTTCCTTCAAAAATTTGGCTGTGTCCACGTTGCGCTTTGGGGCGTTTCCTGTCGCGGGTCCTAGGCCTACCCACACAAGTGAGGTATCATTTTTATCGGGAGACGTGGGGGAACGCTGGGTGGAAGGAAATTTGTGGCTCCTCTCAGATTCCAGAACTTTCTGCCACAGAAATGTGAGGAACATGTGTTTTTTTAGCCAAATTTTGAGGTTTGCAAAGGATTCTGGGTAACAGAACCTTGTCCGAGCCACACAAGTCACCCCATCTTGGATTCCCCTTGGTCTCTAGTTTTCAGAAATGCACAGGTTTGGTAGGTTTCCCTAGGTGGCGGCTGAGCTACAGGCCAAAATCTACAGGTAGACACTTTGCAAAAAACACCTCTGTTTTCCTTCAAAAATTTGGCTGTGTCCACGTTGCGCTTTGGTGCGTTTCCTGTCGCGGGCGCTAGGCCTACCCACACAAGTGAGGTATCATTTTTATCGGGAGACGTGGGGGAACGCTGGGTGGAAGGAAATTTGTGGCTCCTCTCAGATTCCAGAACTTTCTGCCACAGAAATGTGAGGAACATGTGTTTTTTTAGCCAAATTTTGAGGTTTGCAAAGGATTCTGGGTAACAGAACCTGGTCCCAGCCACACAAGTCACCCCATCTTGGATTCCCCTAGGTCTCTAGTTTTCAGAAATGCACAGGTTTGGTAGGTTTCCCTAGGAGGCGGCTGAGCTACAGGCCAAAATCTACAGGTAGGCACTTTGCAAAAAACACCTCTGTTTTCCTTCAAAATTTTGGCTGTGTCCACGTTGCGCTTTGGGGTGTTTCCTGTTGCGGGCGCTAGGCCTACCCACACAAGTGAGGTATCATTTTTATCGGGAGACGTGGGGGAACGCTGGGTGGAAGGAAATTTGTGGCTCCTCTCAGATTCCAGAACTTTCTGCCACAGAAATGTGAGGAACATGTGTTTTTTTAGCCAAATTTTGAGGTTTGCAAAGGATTCTGGGTAACAGAACCTGGTCCGAGCCACACAAGTCACCCCATCTTGGATTCCCCTAGGTCTCTAGTTGTCAGAAATGCACAGGTTTGGTAGGTTTCCCCAGGTGGCGGCTGAGCTACAGGCCAAAATCTACAGGTAGGCACTTTGCAAAAAACACCTCTGTTTTCCTTCAAAAATTTAGCTGTGTCCACGTTGTGCTTTGGGGCGTTTCATGTCGCGGGCGCTAGGCCTACCCACACAAGTGAGGTATCATTTTTATCGGGAGACGTGGGGGAACGCTGGGTGGAAGGAAATTTGTGGCTCCTCTCAGATTCCAGAACTTTCTGCCACAAAAATGTGAGGAACATGTGTTTTTTTAGCCAAATTTTGAGGTTTGCAAAGGATTCTGGGTAACAGAACCTGGTCCGAGCCACACAAGTCACCCCATCGTGGATTCCCCTAGGTCTCTAGTTTTCAGAAATGCACAGGTTTGGTAGGTTTCCCTAGGTGGCGGTTGAGCTACAGGCCAAAATCTACAGGTAGACACTTTGCAAAAAACACCTCTGTTTTCCTTCAAAAATGTGGCTGTGTCCACGTTGAGTTTTGGGGCGTTTCCTGTCGCGGGTGCTAGGCCTACCCACACAAGTGAGGTATCATTTTTATCGGGAGACATGGGGGAACGCTGGGTGGAAGGAAATTTGTGGCTCCTCTCAGATTCCAGAACTTTCTGCCACAGAAATGTGAGGAAAATTTGTTTTTTTAGCCAAATTTGGAGGTTTGCAATGGATTCTGGGTAACAGAACCTGGTCCGAGCCACACAAGTCACCCCATCTTGGATTCCCCTAGGTCTCTAGTTTTCAGAAATGCACAGGTTTGGTAGGTTTCCCTAGGTGGCGGCTGAGCTACAGGCCAAAATCTACAGGTAGGCACTTTGCAAAAAACACCTCTGTTTTCCTTTAAAAATTTGGCTGTGTCCACGTTGCGCTTTGGGGCGTTTCCTGTCGCGGGTCCTAGGCCTACCCTCACAAGTGAGGTATCATTTTTATCGGGAGACGTGGGGAAACGCTGGGTGGAAGGAAATTTGTGGCTCCTCTCAGATTCCAGAACTTTCTGCCACAGAAATGTGAGGAACATGTGTTTTTTTAGCCAAATTTTGAGGTTTGCAAAGGATTCTGGGTAACAGAACCTGGTCCGAGCCACACAAGTCACCCCATCTTGGATTCCCCTAGGTCTCTAGTTTTCAGAAATGCACAGGTTTGGTAGGTTTCCTGAGGTGGCGGCTGAGCTACAGGCCAAAATCTACAGGTAGGCACTTTGCAAAAAACACCTCTGTTTTCCTTCAAAAATTTGGCTGTGTCCACGTTGCGCTTTGGGGCGTTTCCTGTCGCGGGCGCTAGGCCTACCCACACAAGTGAGGTATCATTTTTATCGGGAGACGTGGGGGAATGCTGGGTGGAAGGAAATTTGTGGCTCCTCTCAGATTCCAGAACTTTCTGCCACAGAAATGTGAGGAACATGTGTTTTTTTAGCCAAATTTTGAGGTTTGCAAAGGATTCTGGGTAACAGAACCTGGTCCGAGCCACACAAGTCACCCCATCTTGGATTCCCCTAGGTCTCTAGTTTATAGAAATGCACAGGTTTGGTAGGTTTCCCTAGGTGGCGGCTGAGCTACAGGCCAAAATCTACAGGTAGGCACTTTGCAAAAAACACCTCTGTTTTCCTTCACAAATTTGGATGTGCCCACGTTGCGCTTTGGGGCGTTTCCTGTCGCGGGCGCTAGGCCTACCCACACAAGTGAGGTACCATTTTTATCGGGAGATGAGGGGGAACGCTGGGTGGAAGGAAATTTGTGGCTCCTCTCAGATTCCAGAACTTTCTGCCACAGAAATGTGAGGAACATGTGTTTTATTAGCCAAATTCTGAGGTTTGCAAAGGATTCTGGGTAACAGAACCTGGTCCGAGCCACACAAGTCACCCCATCTTGGATTCCCCTAGGTCTCTAGTTTTCAGAAATGCACAGGTTTGGTAGGTTTCCCTAGGTGGCGGCTGAGCTACAGGCCAAAATCTACAGGTAGGCACTTTGCAAAAAACACCTCTGTTTTCCTTCAAAAATTTGGCTGTGTCCACGTTGCGCTTTGGGGCGTTTCCTGTCGCGGGCGCTAGGCCTACCCACACAAGTGAGGTATCATTTTTATCGGGAGACGTGGGGGAATGCTGGGTGGAAGGAAATTTGTGGCTCCTCTCAGATTCCAGAACTTTCTGCCACAGAAATGTGGGGAACATGTGTTTTTTTAGCCAAATTTTGAGGTTTGCAAAGGATTCTGGGTAACAGAACCTGGTCCGAGCCACACAAGTCACCCCATCTTGGATTCCCCTAGGTCTCTAGTTTTCAGAAATGCACAGGTTTGGTAGGTTTCCCTAGGTGGCGGCTGAGCTACAGGCCAAAATCTACAGGTAGGCACTTTGCAAAAACACCTCTGTTTTCCTTCAAAAATTTGGCTGTGTCCACGTTGCGCTTTGGGGCGTTTCCTGTCGCGGGCGCTAGGCCTACCTACACAAGTGAGGTATAATTTTTATCGGGAGATGTGGGGGAACACTGGGTGGAAGGAAATTTGTGGCTCCTCTCAGATTCCAGAACTTTCTGCCACAGAAATGTGAGGAACATGTGTTTTATTAACTAAATTCTGAGGTTTGCAAAGGATTCTGGGTAACAGAACCTGGGCCGAGCCACACAAGTCACCCCATCTTGGATTCCCCTAGGTCTCTAGTTTTCAGAAATGCACAGGTTTGGTAGGTTTCCCTAGGTGGCGGCTGAGCTACAGGCCAAAATCTACAGGTAGGCACTTTGCAAAAAACACCTCTGTTTTCCTTCAAAAATTTGGCTGTGTCCACGTTGCGCTTTGGGGCGTTTCCTGTCGCGGGCGCTAGGCCTACCCACACAAGTGAGGTATCATTTTTATTGGGAGACGTGGGGGAACGCTGGGTGGAAGGAAATTTGTGGCTCCTCTCAGATTCCAGGACTTTCTGCCACAGAAATGTGAGGAACATGTGTTTTTTTTATCCAAATTTTGAGGTTTGCAAAGGATTCTGGGTAACAGAACCTGGCCCGAGCCACACAAGTCACCCCATCTTGGATTCCCCTAGGTCTCTAGTTTTCAGAAATGCACAGGTGTGGTAGGTTTCCCTAGGTGGCGGCTGAGCTACAGGCCAAAATCTACAGGTAGGCACTTTGCAAAAAACACCTCTGTTTTCCTTCAAAAATTTGGCTGTGTCCACGTTGCGCTTTGGGGTGTTTCCTGTCGCGGGCGCTAGGCCTACCCACACAAATGAGATATCATTTTTATCGGGAGACGTGGGGGAACGCTGGGTGGAAGGAAATTTGTGGCTCCTCTCAGATTCCAGAACTTTCTGCCACAGAAATGTGAGGAACATGTGTTTTTTTAGCCAAATTTTGAGGTTTGCAAAGGATTCTGGGTAACAGAACCTGGTCCGAGCCACACAAGTCACCCCATCTTGGATTCCCCTAGGTCTCTAGTTTTCAGAAACGCACAGGTTTGGTAGGTTTCCCTAGGTGGCGGCTGAGCTACAGGCCAAAATCTACAGGTAGACACTTTGCAAAAAACACCTCTGTTTTCCTTCAAAAATTTGGCTGTGTCCACGTTGCGCTTTGGTGCGTTTCCTGTCGCGGGCGCTAGGCCTACCCACACAAGTGAGGTATCATTTTTATCGGGAGACGTGGGGGAACGCTGGGTGGAAGGAAATTTGTGGCTCCTCTTAGATTCCAGAACTTTCTGCCACAGAAATGTGAGGAACATGTGTTTTTTTAGCCAAATTTTGAGGTTTGCAAAGGATTCTGGGTAACAGAACCTGGTCCGAGCCACACAAGTCACCCCATCTTGGATTCCCCTAGGTCTCTAGTTTTCAGAAATGCACAGGTTTGGTAGGTTTCCCTAGGTGGCGGCTGAGCTACAGGCCAAAATCTACAGGTAGGCACTTTGCAAAAAACACCTCTGTTTTCCTTCAAAAATTTGGCTGTGTCCACGTTGCGCTTTGGGGCGTTTCCTGTCGCGGGCGCTAGGCCTACCCACACAATTGAGGTATCATTTTTATCGGGAGACGTGGGGGCACGCTGGGTGGAAGGAAATTTGTGGCTCCTCTCAGATTCCAGAACTTTCTGCCACAGAAATGTGAGGAACATGTGTTTTTTTAGCCAAATTTTGAGGTTTGCAAAGGATTCTGGGTAACAGAACCTGGTCCGAGCCACACAAGTCACCCCATCTTGGATTCCCCTAGGTCTCTAGTTTTCAGAAATGCACAGGTTTGGTAGGTTTCCCCAGGTGGCGGCTGAGCTACAGGCCAAAATCTACAGGTAGGCACTTTGCAAAATACACCTCTGTTTTCCTTAAAAAATTTGGCTGTGTCCACGTTGCGCTTTGGGGCGTTTCCTGTCGCGGGCGTTAGGCCTACCCACACAAGTGAGGTATCATTTTTATCGGGAGACGTGGGGGAACGCTGGGTGGAAGGAAATTTGTGGCTCCTCTCAGATTCCAGAACTTTCTGCCACTGAAATGTGAGGAACATGTGTTTTTTTAGCCAAATTTTGAGGTTTGCAAAGGATTCTGGGTAACAGAACCTGGTCCGAGCCACACAAGTCACCCCATCTTGGATTCCCCTAGGTCTCTAGTTTTCAGAAATGCACAGGTTTGGTAGGTTTCCCTAGGTGGCGGCTGAGCTACAGGCCAAAATCTACAGGTAGACACTTTGCAAAAAACACCTCTGTTTTCCTTCAAAAATGTGGCTGTGTCCACGTTGAGCTTTGGGGCGTTTCCTGTCGCGGGCGCTAGGCCTACCCACACAAGTGAGGTATCATTTTTATCGGGAGACGTGGGGGAACGCTGGGTGGAAGGAAATTTGTGGCTCCTCTCAGATTCCAGAACTTTCTGCCACAGAAATATGAGGAAAATGTGTTTTTTTAGCCAAATTTGGAGGTTTGCAATGGATTCTGGGTAACAGAACCTGGTCCGAGCCACACAAGTCACCCCATCTTGGATTCCCCTAGGTCTCTAGTTTTCAGAAATGCACAGGTTTGGTAGGTTTCCCTAGGTGGCGGCTGAGCTACAGGCCAAAATCTACAGGTAGGCACTTTGCAAAAAACACCTCTGTTTTCCTTCAAAAATTTGGCTGTGTCCACGTTGCGCTTTGGGGCGTTTCCTGTCGCGGGTCCTAGGCCTACCCACACAAGTGAGGTATCATTTTTATCGGGAGACGTGGGGGAACGCTGGGTGGAAGGAAATTTGTGGCTCCTCTCAGATTCCAGAACTTTCTGCCACAGAAATGTGAGGAACATGTGTTTTTTTAGCCAAATTTTGAGGTTTGCAAAGGATTCTGGGTAACAGAACCTTGTCCGAGCCACACAAGTCACCCCATCTTGGATTCCCCTTGGTCTCTAGTTTTCAGAAATGCACAGGTTTGGTAGGTTTCCCTAGGTGGCGGCTGAGCTACAGGCCAAAATCTACAGGTAGACACTTTGCAAAAAACACCTCTGTTTTCCTTCAAAAATTTGGCTGTGTCCACGTTGCGCTTTGGTGCGTTTCCTGTCGCGGGCGCTAGGCCTACCTACACAACTGAGGTATCATTTTTATCGGGAGACGTGGGGGAACGCTGGGTGGAAGGAAATTTGTGGCTCCTCTCAGATTCCAGAACTTTCTGCCACAGAAATGTGAGGAACATGTGTTTTTTTAGCCAAATTTTGAGGTTTGCAAAGGATTCTGGGTAACAGAACCTGGTCCCAGCCACACAAGTCACCCCATCTTGGATTCCCCTAGGTCTCTAGTTTTCAGAAATGCACAGGTTTGGTAGGTTTCCCTAGGTGGCGGCTGAGCTACAGGCCAAAATCTACAGGTAGGCACTTTGCAAAAAACACCTCTGTTTTCCTTCAAAAATTTGGCTGTGTCCACGTTGCGCTTTGGGGCGTTTCCTGTCGCGGGCGCTAGGCCTACCCACACAATTGAGGTATCATTTTTATCGGGAGACGTGGGGGCACGCTGGGTGGAAGGAAATTTGTGGCTCCTCTCAGATTCCAGAACTTTCTGCCACAGAAATGTGAGGAACATGTGTTTTTTTAGCCAAATTTTGAGGTTTGCAAAGGATTCTGGGTAACAGAACCTGGTCCGAGCCACACAAGTCACCCCATCTTGGATTCCCCTAGGTCTCTAGTTGTCAGAAATGCACAGGTTTGGTAGGTTTCCCCAGGTGGCGGCTGAGCTACAGGCCAAAATCTACAGGTAGGCACTTTGCAAAATACACCTCTGTTTTCCTTCAAAAATTTAGCTGTGCCCACGTTGCGCTTTGGGGCGTTTCCTGTCGCGGGCGCTAGGCCTACCCACACAAGTGAGGTACCATTTTTATCGGGAGATGAGGGGGAACGCTGGGTGGAATGAAATTTGTGGCTCCTCTCAGATTCCAGAACTTTCTGCCACAGAAATGTGAGGAACATGTGTTTTATTAGCCAAATTCTGAGGTTTGCAAAGGATTCTGGGTAACAGAACCTGGTCCGAGCCACACAAGTCACCCCATCTTGGATTCCCCTAGGTCTCTAGTTTTCAGAAATGCACAGGTTTGGTAGGTTTCCCTAGGTGGCGGCTGAGCTACAGGCCAAAATCTACAGGTAGGCACTTTGCAAAAAACACCTCTGTTTTCCTTCAAAAATTTGGCTGTGTCCACGTTGCGCTTTGGGGC